>NC_091282.1:931962375-934362375 GCF_032444005.1 Ranitomeya imitator | reverse complement strand
ACGAAAAGTCCATCTAGATATAATCACTTCATTTCTATTTCTAATTATGAGTTTATTAAGCTCATACTGAAATAAATCACAAGTGTATAGCAATATAATTACTGATTTTTCAGATAACAAACAACATGTTTTGACACAGGGAACAAAAAACATGTTTGTGTACTGACCTTGTGTTACAGTAATCTTTTATATTGCCACTCAGTAGATTGATTAAACTTTTTTTATTTCAATAACAAAGTTATTCAGGCAAAAATTGTAAGTATTCCATGAAGGACAACTAACATTTTTGCTTTTATATAAATATGTGGAGAGATCAAAAAGGTTTGTTTAAAAAGTACTTCTTATTGCAGAAAAAAAGAATCAATTTCTTCATAAGCAGATGATAATGTGTATTTATTGGGCAAGGCCAAAAATGTAGTATTTAGCATAGTATTTATGGTCAAGGATTTTCATAATTTAGTAACTTTTTTATTTTATTCATTTTGGTTTGAGGGTGCTGGGAACGTCTGTTGCGCAGTTTTTGTCCATATAGGAATCTGCTTCATCATATCCACCATTCTGTCCTCTTAATGCACTCCTTTTATCTCAATTTCCTACTGTCTTAGATTTAGAGCAGGAACATCAAATTTTTAATGCGTTTTTTCTTTGAATGTTGGTAGTATAAACTCTTTGGAGTAACTGACAAAGGATTTAATTAAGCGCTTTACATTAGAAAACTGATCTTAAAAAAGTCACAAATTTTTTGTGCAACACTTAGTTGTAGAAAAAGAATGTTCCGACTCACTGTAAGGTTATTCTCATGCAGTCCGGAACACAGATAGTGACTGTACAAGGAAACTGTGATGAAAGATGGAAATTCAGCCCAAAAGACATGCAATATTTTTTATTCAATTGGTATCATACAGAAGATAACTGGCAAAACATTCATGTTAAAAAAAAGATGGCATCTTTGCATTTCGGGTGCCACAGCACCATTGACCCCTTCACCCAAAGCCTGTTTTCACCTTCCTGAGCATGGCAATTTTTTTTTCAATTCTGACCATTGTCTCTTTATGAGGTCATAACTCTGGAATGATTGAATGGATCCCCTTGATTCTGAGAATGTTTTTGGTGACATATTGTACTTCATGTTAGAGGTAAAATTTATTTGATATGACTTATGTTTATTTGTGAAAAAAATCGAAAATTTGTGAACAATCTGGAAAATTTTTCAATTTTTAAACTTTTCATTTTTATGCCCTTAAATCAGAGTCATATCATGCGAAATAGTTAATAAGTGACATTTCCCACATGTCTAATTTACATCAGCACAATTTGGAAACATTATTTTTTTTGGTAGAAAGTTATAAGGGTTAAACGTTGACCAGCGATTTCTCATTTTTACAACAAACACATCACATTTGAAGTGACTTTGGGGAAACCTTTATGACAGAAAATACACAAAAGTGAAACCAATCTAAAAACTAGACCCCTCAAGGTACTCAAAATCACATTCAAAAGTTTCTTAACACATCAGATGTTTCACATGAATTAATGGAATGTAGAAAGAAAAAGTAAACATTTAACTTTTTATCACAAACATTATCCTTACACCTTTTTTTATTTTTATAATGGTAACTGCACTATGAAATTTGTTGTGCAGTTTCTCCTGAGCATGCTGATACCCCACCTGTGGGGGGAAAACAACTGATAAAAAATTGTAAAATTTGCTGGAATAGTTATTGGACGCCATGTCACGTTTGGAAAGCCATTGATGTGCCTAAACAGTCAAAACGCCCCACCAGTGACACCATTTTGAAAACTATATTCCAAAAAGAACTGTTTTTGTGTGGTGAGCACTTTTAAACTCCAGGTGTTAGGTGTCGAGTTCCCGCCTCTGCACAGGGGGAATATCGAACCATCTCCGCTGCGGTCTCCCATTCTTCTCCAGCCGCATTGGAGTCTACTCAGCAGAGACATCAGTCCCAGCGTCTAGCTCAGGCTAACACTGGACGACTGGTTACTACTGCCCTTCCAGGCTCTGTTCTTGTAGCTAGCAATGTTCAGCAGCTAGCAGGTCTTTCTGGGACGAAGTCCAGATTTTCCCTTTCTGAGCATGCCCACGGGATGACCTCCCATTGGAGGTCGGGGGTCACATGCTTAGATACTGCAGCTAATCCCAATGGTCCTCTAGGAAGGTCCTAAAGGTGTTCTTCTTCTGTGGCAGACTCTCATTGGTCCTTCTCGGAAGGTCTTGTACTTGCTGCAGCTATAAAAGGTTTGCATGGTCGCACGGCCATGCGCTAGTATACAATTGTTATCGTGTGTGTGTTGATGAGTGCAAGTCGTTCCTTAAAAAACCCATCCCTTGTGTATGACTGTTCGCGTAAGGTGTATGGCTGCAATCTAGCGCCCGGCTGAACTCACAGCTTTAACACACGAAGCAGCGTCTACTGCTGTGACCACCAGTGCAGCGCCGTGCGCTATTAGAGCGCTTACCTTACCCAAGTCTGGGTGGTTAGTGGCGTCCGCTAGTGTGGCACAGCATGCACTTCTGTGCATATTAGTTACCTCTGATACCCCAATTGTGGTGTCGATCGCAAGAGGTCTACACTAACTCTAATCCTGTGTCCTGGGATAGAGTTCTGTGGTTCCTTGCTGGCGCTCTCTGTGCGGTACCGCGACCCTGTGACTTAACAGGGATCGCTTTCTTCATACAGGGTGAAGTTAACCCATGTGTGTATCCTCATTGTACCGCCATATAGTCTGACATTACTTAGCAGCAGGTTCCATCTCTGCACGGTGGACCCCGGGCTGCGAACGCACCTTATTATATCTATTTAATTATTTGGTGCGTTCCGCTAGCCCCAACCCCAGGTGCTTCACAAAAGTTTATAACATTGAGCCGTGAAAATAAAAAAATCACATCTTTCTAACAAAAATTATTGTTAGCTCCAAACTTTGCATTTTCATAAGGGTAACTGGAGAAGATGCACTATACTATTTGTTGTGCAATTTCTCCTGAGAATATCGATACCCCCCATATGTGGGGAAAAACACTGTTTGGGTGCATGACAGAACTTGGAAGGGAAGAAGCGCCATTTCACTTTCTGAATATAAAATTAGCAGATGCCATGTCGCTTTTGAAGAGCTCCTGATGTGCCTAATCAGTGGAAACCCCCACAAGTGACACCATTTTGGAAAATAGATCCCTCAGGGAACTTATCTAGATTTGTGGTGAGCACCTTTAAATCCCAGGTGCTTCACAGAAGTTTTTAACGTTGAGCCGTGAAAAAAATTCCCATTAAATGTTTTATTAGCCCAAAATATTGTATTTACACAAGGGTAACAGGAGAAAATGGACACCAAAATTAGTTGTGTAATTTATCCAGAGTTTACCGATACTCCATATGTGGTCAAAAATTACTTTTGAGGCACAGTGCAAAGCTCAGAAGAGAAGTAGTGCCTTATTACATGGCCATGTCCCATTGGCAGAGCCCCAGAGGTACCATAACATAATTAAACTTCTCAATGAATTCCTGTAGGGGTTCAGTGATTATATTGACACCACATGTGTGTCACATAATTTTTTACTATTGGGCAGTGTAGAACATTTTTTTTTACCAACAAAACTATGTGTTAGCCCAACATTTTACATTTTCATACTGGGAAATGGGTGCAAATGTGTCCCACAATTTCTACTAAATGTAGAAATACCTCATATATGGCTGTACAGTACTACTTACCTATAAAGAGAGACTCGGGAGGGACAGAGCGCTATTGACAGATTCCATTTACAGAGCCCGTTATTGCTAGAAAAGCAGAATCCCCTCAAATTACCCCATTATATAAATTATCCCCTTTGGGCATTTATCTACAGGTGTATTGATGATGTTTTTTTCAGAAACAAGCAGCAGTGGATGTTTCTGTGTGAAAATTGCAAACTGTAATAACCAGTACATTGTAGTGACCAGTACGCTGAAGTGACCAGTATGTTGTATTGACCTGTACATTATGCCCAGCTCATAAGCAGCTCACATCACCACAGACATGCCAAACACATGGGTGCTATATTTGGTTTAGACACATTGGGGCTCAGAAGAGAGGAGGTCATTTGAATTTGGGAGTACAGAATTTGCAGAATATCTGATGAGGGGTCAGGAGCCATTTTGCTTTTCCTGATCCTTTTTGCTACAAGTAACGTTGAAGCCACTATATTTTCGTTAACAGATGATGGACCTGAGTGTGAACTGCTTTTTTGTGGTTGAGTTCAAGCTCATATTTTTAACAGTTTACATAACATTTGGGATCACATTTATCCGGCACTCTTACTTACTTTGAGGTTTCAATCTAAATCTCCGAGTGACATGATTTTAAACTCACCTAACAAAATGGATATCACCATATCACAGGTCAGACGGCATCCACAGTGCCTCCATCTTCCTTATTAGAGGTTCTGACTGAATCACTTATTTCAGAGATTTACATGGAAACCTCAGTGCAAGCGCTCAGCTCAGAACACAGGATAAATGTGTGCCGAGCCTTACTGCAATCTTTGGGAGGCAGAATGAAAAAAATGAACAGCATGTGAAAAATTGGTTTTATTTTTTTTTTTAAGCCATTCCTCATGCGATATAAGTGATTAGGCAACTTTATTCTTTGGGTTGGTGCGATTACAGCTATACCAGATTTATATTGTGTTTTAATGTTTGGCTGCTCTCACACAGTAAAAGAAGCTTTTTTTGCAAAAACTAGTTTTTTTGCATCCCAATATTTCGAGAGATCACTTTTCCATATTTTCACCAACAGGGTCATGTGATGTTTTTTGCGGGACGAGTTGACATTTTTATTGGTACCTTTTTCAGACATGTGACTTTTTTTATCGCTTTTTATTCCGATTTTTTGGAGGTAGAATCAACAAAAACCAGCAACTCATGAATTGTTTGTTTTTTTAATACTGTTCTGTGTGTGGCGAAATTGATAAGGCAGCTTTATTCTTTGGGTCAGTATGATTACAGCGATACCCCATTTATTTATTTTTTCATGTCTTGGTGCTTTAACCCAATAAAAAACTATTTTTGGGGGGAAAAAATAATTATTTTTGCATCGCTTTATTTTTAGAGCTATAACTTTTTTATTTTTCTACTGATGGTGATGCATGGCACCTTTTTTTGCGGGACAAGATGACATTTTCAGCGGTACCATTTCTATTTACATTTGTCTTTTTGGGAATTTAAAAAAATATTTTTACACTTTGTAATAACTTTTTTCACTTTTATATAATGTCCGGCCCTGTTACATCATAACCACACCGGCGGAAGAAGGCAAGTGCCAAAACATGTTTAGGGGACCCTTAGGACAAATTTATGCACTGGTAAATGTATACTATTACCTCCACATTTACCCTTTCAACTGTACATGCACTTTAATGCAGATCTAATTATGGTTATATAGCCAGTGGTTATCTGACACTCCCAGACATACAAGGAAGGTATTGACTCTTTTTTTGCATCTGCACTTTATTTAAATATTATGATGTTTACCTAGCTCGATAGATATATGTACCCTACCTTGTTTACTCTTTGAGGGGTCAATGCACTACCTGTTTCAGGTTTGCACTTTATCTATTTCTAATGTATCTGCCAAAACACATTACTATATGCATGTGTTTATTTACCTTGATCTAGTTTGTGCCCTACCCATTGGTTCAGCCTGTGTTTTTTAATCCCTCAAAATTGATTTTTGTTTAAATGCTTTAATAAAACTTACTTATTTTTTATTCTTTACTCATATGGTCTTTCTGTGCACCAATTCTCGATATGATCCTCTTGCTCTTAGAGGGAACGCAGCTCCCACAGAGCAGAATATGTAGGGCACATGTCGAGAAAGGGTTAATCATGATGCTTAACTTGAGTGATCAGTGTGTTTAAATAGCTTTTTTAGTGTGTTTAATAGCTTCATTATTTCTCACAAAAGACAAAAATGATTATACCATAATGATTTTATGTGTAATCTACTGTATATGTATATTTCATCTTTGTATAATCCATATATTGTGCAAATGTTCTATATATTTATTATGCACCAGCTTGCAAAAACATTTAAAAGGTGGGACATGATAAGGAGGAAAGTCTTGGCCTTCCTGATATTGTTTTAAAGACAAGCAAGTAGGAGAGGGATTTTTTTGTAGTCCTACCTCTTTAAGCCTGAATGGTCAAATTTGAGGGAAAGCAAAAAGGTTAACAAAAACAATTTGTAAAATATACTAAAAATCTTTATGGATGCATCACAGTCTTGTGACTGCAAAACAAACTTTGCGTAAGCAGGATCTGAGTGTGATAATTGAAAAATTGTCATGTACAGTGGGGCAAAAAAGTATTTAGTCAGTCAGCAATAGTGCAAGTTTCACCATTTAAAAAGATGAGAGGCGTCTGTAATTTACATCATAGGTAGACCTCAACTATGGGAGACAAACTGAGAAAAAAAATCCAGAAAATCACATTGTCTGTTTTTTTAACATTTTATTTGTATATTATGGTGGAAAATAAGTATTTGGTCAGAAACAAACAATCAAGATTTCTGGCTCTCACAGACCTGTAACTTCTTCTATAAGAGTCTCCTCTTTCCTCCACTCATTACCTGTAGTAATGGCACCTGTTTAAACTTGTTATCAGTATAAAAAGACACCTGTGCACACCCTCAAACAGTCTGACTCCAAACTCCACTATGGTGAAGACCAAAGAGCTGTCAAAGGACACCAGAAACAAAATTGTAGCCCTGCACCAGGCTGGGAAGACTGAATCTGCAATAGCCAACCAGCTTGGAGTGAAAAAATCAACAGTGGGAGCAATAATTAGAAAATGGAAGACATACAAGACCACTGATAATCTCCCTCGATCTGGGGCTCCACGCAAAATCCCACCCCGTGGGGTCAGAATGATCACAAGAACGGTGAGCAAAAATCCCAGAACCACGCGGGGGGACCTAGTGAACGAACTGCAGAGAGCTGGGACCAATGTAACAAGGCCTATCATAAGTAACACACTACGCCACCATGGACTCAGATCCTGCAGTGCCAGACTTGTCCCACTGCTTAAGCCAGTACATGTCTGGGCCCGTCTGAAGTTTGCTAGAGAGCATTTGGATGATCCAGAGGAGTTTTGGGAGAATGTCCTATGGTCTGATGAAACCAAACTGGAACTGTTTGGTAGAAACACAACTTGTCGTGTTTGGAGGAAAAAGAATACTGAGTTGCATCCATCAAACACCATACCTACTGTAAAGCATGGTAGTGGAAACATCATGCTTTGGGGCTGTTTCTCTGCAAAGGGGCCAGGACGACTGATCCGGGTACATGAAAGAATGAATGGGGCCATGTATCGTGAGATTTTGAGTGCAAACCTCCTTCCATCAGCAAGGGCATTGAAGATGAAACGTGGCTGGGTCTTTCAACATGACAATGATCCAAAGCACACCGCCAGGGCAACGAAGGAGTGGCTTCGTAAGAAGCATTTCAAGGTCCTGGAGTGGCCTAGCCAGTCTCCAGATCTCAACCCTATAGAAAACCTTTGGAGGGAGTTGAAAGTCCGTGTTGCCAAGCGAAAAGCCAAAAACATCACTGCTCTAGAGGAGATCTGCATGGAGGAATGGGCCAACATACCAACAACAGTGTGTGGCAACCTTGTGAAGACTTACAGAAAACGTGTGACCTCTGTCATTGCCAACAAAGGATATATTACAAAGTATTGAGATGAAATTTTGTTTCTGACCAAATACTTATTTTCCACCATAATATGCAAATAAAATGTTAAAAAAACAGACAATGTGATTTTCTGGATTTTTTTTTCTCAGTTTGTCTCCCATAGTTGAGGTCTACCTATGATGTAAATTACAGACACCTCTCATCTTTTTAAGTGGCGGAACTTGCACTATTGCTGACTGACTAAATACTTTTTTGCCCCACTGTATGTACATCAAATAACACACTGTTAGGACTGGCGGAACGCACCAAGACAGATGGTATAGATGCGTTCGCAGTCCGGGGTCCACCGTGCAGGTGAAAACCTGCTGCTAGCAATTTGCAGACTATATGGCGGTACACTAGAGTATACACGCGTGGGTTAACCTCACCCAGCGTGAAAGAAGCAATCCTGTTAAGGCACAGGACCGCGGTACCGCACCTAAAGCGCGAGCAAGTAGTCAGCGAACTCAACCCCAACTGGGATTGAAGTCCGATTAGACCCTTGCTGGCGCAACACCGCAACTGGGTGTGAAATGAAACAGAAGAGCATGCAGTGCCGCACTGACGAACGCCACTAACCACCCAGGCTTGGGTAAGGAAAGCACAGAGGAAGTGCACGGCGCCGTACTGGCGGACACAGCAACTGGACGCTATAATGTGTGACTAGTGCTGTAGGATAAGTCGGGCACTAGGTAGCAGCCATACACCTTCCGCGAACAGTCATACTATAGGGTAGGGGTATCCAAGGACGACTTGCACTCACAACATACACACATTAGCAATTGTTTGACAATACTAGCGCATGGCCGTGCGGTCATGCGCAGTTTATATAGCAGCAGCACAGGAAGTGGCCACAGCACTTTTGCCCTTCTAGGACCTGCCAAGAGGACCAATGGAATGTGCTGCAGAGCCTGAGCACATGACCCTCGATCTCCAACGGGAGACCTTACGCTGGGCATGCTCAGTACGTGCAGACAAGGACTTAGTCCCAGAGAAGTCCGCTCGCTGCTGACCAGCACAGACTTTAATAGCAGAGACTGGAGAAGCAGCAGTAACTCTCAGAACAGAGTGAGAATGAGCAAGACGCTGGGACCGACGTCCTTGCTGAGCAGACTCCACTGCGGCTGGACAAGAATGGGAGACCGCAGCGGAGGTGGCTCGAGATTCCCCCTGTGCAGAAGCGGGAACTCGACCCCTAACACACACACCATAAATGTCTCAGCTTTTATCAGATTTTTAATCTTTTGTACATATTATTATTATTATTATTATTATTATTTATTTATATAGCACCATTAATTCCATGGTGCTGTACATGAGAAAGGGGTTACATACAGAGTTGTAGATATCATTTACAGTAAACAAGTTTACAATGGCAGACTGGTAGAGAGGGGAGAGGACCCTGTCCTTGCAGACTTACATTCCATGGGATAGTGGGGAAGAGGCAGAAGGTAGGGGCGAGGCGGCAGCTCTGGCGATGGTGAGGCAGCGGCTCTGGCAATGGCGAGGCGGCAGAAAGGTTATTGGTTATATGGTTATACATATGCCATACCTCTACAGTGGATTGCGAAAGTATTCACCCCTTTGGCATTTTCTGTGTTTTGCTACCCCACAACCTGGAATTTCACGTTTTTTGGAGGGTTTGCATCATTTCATGAAAAGAACATGCCTATAACTATGAATATTTGATTTTTTTTGTGAAGCAAACAACAAACAGGACAAAATAACTGAAAACTTCGGTGTACATTATTATTCACCCCCCAAAGTCAGTACTTTGTACGTGGCAATTACAGCTGCAATATGCTTTGGATAAGTCTCTATGAGATTTCCACATCTTGCTACTGGGATTTTTACCTATTCCTAAAGGCAAACGTGCTCTAATCCATTCAAGCTGGTTAGTTGCATCTGGTGAACAGCAATGCTTAAGTCTGACCACAGAGTCTCAATTGGATTAGCATCTGGGCTGTGACTAGGCCACTCCAAAACCTTTACACATTTCCCCTTCAACCACTGGAATGTTGCTTTAGCAGTATGCTTTGGGTCATTGTCTTGTTGGAAAGTAAACATCCATCTCAGTGTCAAATCACTGACGGACTGAAACAAGTTTTATTCTTAAGGTTTTGTCTTCCCCTTGACTTAGACCATTTTCCCTGTCCTTGCTGCCAAAAAGTATCCCCACATCATAATTCTGCCACCACCATGTTTTACTGTGTGAACGGTGATCTTGGGGCCAAGAGTTGCATTGGTTTGGTGCCAGACATAATGTTTACCTTGGTGGCAAGAAAATTTAATTTTGGTCTTATCTGACCACAGCACCTTCCTCTATACATTTAGAGAGTCACCCAAACTCAAAATGAGTCTTACCATTTTTGTGTACAAATTAAATATTTTTTTGTGCTCATTCTTTCATAAAAGCCACCTCTATATGGCTTATGTGGTCATATGGATAGATATTCAAGTCTCTGCTTTAGAAATATGCAGCTCCTTTAAGGTTACCTTTTGTCTCTGTGTTGCCTCTCTGATTAATTTCCTCTTTTCCTGGTCTGAGAGTTTTGGTGGCTAGTAGTGTTGAGCGATACCGTCCGATACTTGAAAGTATCGGTATCGGATAGTATCGGCCGATACCCGAAAAATATCGGATATCGCCGATACCGATATCCGATACCAATACAAGTCAATGGGACATCAAGTATCGGAATGTATCCTCATGGATCCCAGGGTCTGAAGGAGAGGAAACTCTCCTTCAGGCCCTGGGATCCATATTAAAGTGTAAAATAAAGAATTAAAATAAAAAATATTGTTATATTCACCTCTCCGGCGGCCCCTGGACATCAGCGGGAGGATCCGGCGTCCGGCACGGCTTCTTTCTTCAAAATGCGCGCCTTTAGGACCTGTGGTATGACGTCCCGGCTTCTGATTGGTCGCGTGCCGCCCATGTGACCGCCACGCGACCAATCAGAAGCCGCGACGTCATTCCTCAGGTCCTAGAAGGCGCTCATTCTAGGACTTTAGCTGAGGAATGACGTCGCGGCTTCTGATTGGTCGCGTGGCGGTCACATGGGCGGCACGCGACCAATCAGAAGCCGGGACGTCATACCACAGGTCCTAAAGGCGCGCATTTTGAAGAAAGAAGCCGTGCCGGACGCCGGATCCTCCCGCTGATGTCCAGGGGCCGCCGGAGAGGTGAATATAACAATATTTTTTATTTTAATTCTTTATTTTACACTTCCGATACCGATACCCGATATCACAAAAATATCGGATCTCGGTATCGGAATTCCGATACCGCAAGTATCGGCCGATACCCGATACTTGCGGTATCGGAATGCTCAACACTAGTGGCTAGCACTCTTGGCAATTTGTTGTGGTATCATCTTCTTTACATATGATGATAATGGATTTGATGGTGCTCTGGGGGATTATCAGAGATTGGGATAGTTTTATATAATCCAAGCCTGACTTGTACTTCTCAATAACTTTGTGCCTAACTTGTTTGGAGATCTCCTTAGTCTTTAAGGTGTTGTTTGGTTAGTGGTGCCTCTTGCTTAACCCTGCTTGTCTGTTCATTTCCACTATACACTTGTACTGCTCCGGTCATTTTTGACCGGGCCTATTAATGGTGTTGCAGCCTCTGTGGCTGTTCAGAAATGTTTTGCATAAATTGACAAACCCTGTGACACTAAGACTGCACACAATAAGAATCTGACTTATGAAGGTAATTGCTTACACCATGATTTTTGGGGGGTTTCATAGTAAAGTGGCTGAATACATATGCATATACCAATTTTTAGTTATTGGATCCCATAAATTTAACTTATGCCTTTATTTTTTTCATTTCACATCACAAACTTAGACTATTTAGTGCTGATGCATCACACACAAATTGGATTACAAAATAATTAAATGCAGATTGCAATGTAACAAAAATAGGTAAAAAGCCAAATGTGTGAATACTTTCTCAAGCCACTGTACTGTGGTGAGCATAAATGCTGACCTCACAACATGATTCAAATATTCTCTACAATAAATCCAATGACATAGAGAGCATACACATTTCTTGGATTTTCCTAAAAACAAAAACCAAACAAAAAATGTACGCAGTGCCCATATTCAGATAAAATAGTTTCTAGTTTCTCTTTTTATTGCTTGGGCCCTTTTGTATTTTAGAACTTGGTAAGTCATGCAATAGTCAAACATGATTGATCAAAGTCAATTATAAAGTATAATGAATAATTATGATGAGCAACTACTGATGCTAAAATTGGTGACAACCATGTTTATCATTGCAATGTAAATCAGTTGTAGTAGAGAATATAGATGAGATGAGAAGATTAACTTAATTTCAGCATTTATGCATTATCTATCTTGTGCAGAGAAAGCACTTGGTTGCTGCCAAATATTATTTATGTTACATGTATTTGAGATAATTTTGGTCCATTAAAGTATTTCACTTTGAATATAATATGTAAATATGTTCTAGAAAAATGTTCTTAGCTTTATTTTATTAACTCTTATCAAATCATATCAGATGAATATCAACAATTATCAGAAACTTTGAAATAAAAGCAAAGTTGGGATATTTGTTCTAATGATGGAAAGTATAATTATTAATATCAATATATCTGCAGAGAGAAAGAGAAAGCAGCATAAATTCCAATACATCCTGTACATCCCTCAATATCCTCTGGCCACTGATTAATCAATATAGTTGTAAAAAAAAAGTTCATCCATCAAATGGCTTGTGTAAAACCTTGAATTTATTCCATGCCTGTATAAGCAGCCACTCGACATGAGGAAATCTTTTTAAAGTCAACTAAATTAGTCAAAATGTCTTTGGAAATGTAACAGTTTATTGATTCAACATTAATTGAAAGTACTCTAAAAACCTCCAATTGCAAAGACAAGTTTTGAAAAACACTCTGTGATCACCTAGGACTCTACCCTCACAAACACATCCTTAGTAATGTCAACGTGACCTCAACAAATATGGTTATATGTGAACAGATATTTATGGTTGGTATTGATTGCCTGTTTAATAACACACTTCACTGTTTACTCCTCATCAGGCACAGAATAACACAAAATCTGAAGAATCACATACTTAAGGTACCTTCACACTGACCAACTTCACAACGATATCGCTAGCGATCCGTGATGTTGCAGCATCCTGGATAGCGATATCGTTGTGTTTGACACGCAGCAGCGATCTGGATCCTGCTGTGACATCGTTGGTCGGAGATAGAAGGCCAGAACTTTATTTCGTCGCTGGATCTCCTGCAGACATCGCTGAATCGGAGTGTGTGATGCCGATTCAGCGATGTCTTCACTGGTAACCAGGGTAAACATCGGGTTACTAAGCACAGGGCCGCGCTTAGTAACCCGATGTTTATCCTGGTTACCAGTGTAAATGTAAAAAAAAAAAAACGCTTCATACTTACATTCCGGTGTCTGTCGCGTCCCTCGGTGTTCTGCTTCCCTGCACTGTCAGCGCTGGCCAGCCGTAAAGCAGATTACAGCGGTGACGTCACCGCTGTGCTTTACGGCCAGCCGGCGCTCACAGTCAGTGCAGGTAAGCACAACGACGAGGGACAGACACCGGAATGTAAGTATGTAGTGTTTGTTTTTTTTACATTAGCACTGGTAACCAGGGTAAACATCGGGTTACTAAGCGCGGCCCTGTGCTTAGTAACCCGATGTTTACCCTGGTTACCAGGTGACTTCGCATAGTTGGTCGCTGGAGAGCTGTCTGCGTGACAGCTCTCCAGCGACCACATAGCGACGCTGCCGCGATCGGGATCGTTGTCTAGATCGCTGCAGCGTCGCTAAATGTGACGGTACCTTTAGCCTGATGAAGAGACGTGAGTAATCTTGAAAGCTTGCATTTTGTTACCATCTTTTCAGTTAGAAATCAAAAAAAGGTATCTACCACTGGTTACTCTCAAATCTTAACATTTTTGTATCTACTGTATACATTTGTGTCATTTATGTTTATGGAATGTTTGGTGACAGTTAAGTCTTTTCATTCCAATTTTAAGTAACAGAAAACAGACATCTATAAACGCTATATTGTAATGCTATATTCTAAATATATTTGTGAAACTGCATTAAAGCAGTGGTCCAGCTACAAAGCACATTGTAATCAAAAGACTATTTAAAACGTAACCTTTAATTTTATAATAAAATCCTGGGGCTCAAAAGACCAACATATATACATAAATACATAAACAATAAACACCACACAATTCACGTACTGGCAGACACCACTTCAGTGCTCTGCAAAAAACAAGATGCGGCAGGACAATAATTCAGCAATTGGCACCCTGCCAATATCACCATTAGGCACAGTCCATTATCACTTTACTGTCTAAATATAATCAGCAAGACAGAAGGGAAATTAATCACTTATGCACTTGTTGCCAACAGGATCCAAAAGTATCCATATCCCCAAAGATTATATCTCCTGACGGGTTTTTCTCAGCTTGATCATCAGGGGAGAAGCCGTTCAGTAGAGTGCGGGAAAATGAAGGACATCACACTCTTTCCCCGCTCTGTACGGAACGGCTTCTCCCCTCATGAACAAGCCGAGAGAAATGCGTCGGGAGATATAATCTTTGGGGATGAGTAGGTTACGGTTCCTGAGTCAATCCAAGTGAGGGGTACCGTATGGATGTTATGAGGCCTCCCCCTGTGAATATGGATACTTTCGGATTCTGTTAACCATTCCAGTGAAGGAAGGAACAAAGACGGGTGAGATTGTTCCTTAACTTTTTGCTATACACCTAGGCAACAAGTGCACACGTGATTGAATTGCACTTTTGGTAACAAGTGCATAAGTGATTAATTTCCCTTCTGTCTTGCTGATTATATTTAGACAGTAAAGTGATAATGGACTGTGCCTAAAGGTACCGTCACACTAGACGATATCGCTAGCGATCTGTGACGTTGCAGCGTCCTCGCTAGCGATATCGTCCAGTGTGACACACAGCAGCGATCAGGCCCCTGCTGTGCTGTCGCTGGTCGGGGAAGAAAGTCCAGAACTTTATTTCGTCGCTAGACTCCCCGTAGACATCGCTGAATCGGCGTGTGTGACACCGATTCAGCGATGTCTTCGCTGGTAACCAGGGTAAACATCGGGTTACTAAGCGCAGGGCCGCGCTTAGTAACCCGATGTTTACCCTGGTTACCATCGTTAAAGTAAAAAAAACAACCGCTACATACTTACCTACTGCTGTCTGTCCTCGGCGCTCTGCTTCTCTGGTCTGGCTGTGAGCACAGCGGCCGGAAAGCAGAGCGGTGACGTCACCGCTCTGCTTTCCGGCTGCCCGGCGCTCACAGCCAGAGCAGAGAAGCAGAGCGCCGAGGACAGACAGCGGTAGGTAAGTATGTAGCGTTTGTTTTTTTACTTTTAGTATGGTAACCAGGGTAAACATCGGGTTACTAAGCGCGGCCCTGCGCTTAGTAACCCGATGTTTACCCTGGTTACCGGGGACCTCGGGATCGTTGGTCGCTGGAGAGCGGTCTGTGTGACAGCTCTCCAGCGACCAAACAGCGATGCTGCAGCGATCCGGATCGTTGTCGGTATCGCTGCAGCGTCGCTTAGTGTGATGGTACCTTAATGGTGATATTGGCAGGGTGCCAGTTGCTGAATTATTGTTCTGCCACGTCTTGTTGTTTGCAGCACACTGGAGTGGTATCTGCCAGTACGTGAATTATGTGGTATTTATTGTTTATGTATTTATGTATATATGTTGGTGTTTTCAACCCCAGGATCAGGGTATGTGCACACATTAGGATTTCTTGCAGAAATTTCCTAACACAAAACCGGACATTTCTGCCAGAAATCCGCATGCATTTTTTTGCGGTTTTTATGCATTTTTTCACATTTTTTGTGCGTTTTTTCCCCAATGCATTAAATAGCGGGGAAAAAGGCAAAAAATCCGCAAAATTAATGAATATGCTGCTTTTTTTTACCGAGATGCCTTTTTTTTCACAGGAAAAAAAGCATCATGTGCACAAAAATTGCAGAATGCATTCTAAATGATAGGATGCATGTCTATGCGTTTTTTATGACTTTTTATAGCATTTTTATTGTGAAAAAAAAACCCAAAAAAACCTGAACGTGCGCACATAGCCTTAAGGTTACGTTTTAAATAGTCCTTTAGCACTTTTTCCTTGCTGTTTAAACATTTTCGATTGATTGGTAAATCTTCTAATTTTGCTCCACATTTGGTTGGTGTTTAATTTTTTTTTCCTGTGCGACGATGATCTTGTAAATGTACACCTGCGATGTACAGTGTTATCTGCTGTGTCCAACCATGTAAAGCTTTGCAGCTTGCAGTCAGGCATGTATAATTATTTGCCAAAAGAGAGAATGCCTAAGTGAATATACTAATCATACGTCAGGCACGTTCAGTATTTGGTCAGTATTGTACATCAGTATTTGTAAGCCAAAACCAGGAGTCGGTGAAAAATGCAGAAGCGGTGCACGTTTTTTTTTATATTTTTCCTCTGACTTGTCAACTCCTCATTTTGGCTTACAAATACTGTTACAAAATGCTGACCAAATACTGAATGTATGCACATAAACTTACGTGCCTAATTGTTTTATCACAGAAGCAAGTGTTTCTGCTCTGCGAGATCATCATAAACAAATCAGTGATGTACAAACTCCAGTCACTGATCCCTTATGCAACAGGCTTCATTTATCTCAGCACAGAAACATTTTTTTAAACACAACTAATTGTGAAACTTATATTTTCCAAAATCTATTCATTGAAATATGCTTTGTTCATTGAGACAACTTCTTTAAGAAAACAACTCACACTTAGTACTGATAATATTCCATAAAACCAACAGAAGGCTTAGCACAAGTATAAATTAAAACAAAATTATTAGTAGTTCAGACAAAAGATAAAAATGAATTGAGGCTGCAATTGGTGTCACTACAAGATTGACAATTTCAATAAGAATCCTCTATTGACTGCCGTTCAAATGAAAACAATGAGTCACATGTCACATTAAAATATTGATTATCATGAAAGAAAAAAAACACAAGGCAATATTTGCATCAATATTTTACATAAGTATTTAAACAGCCAAACCAGACTCTGTTGTGCACCTGTCTCAGCTTGGCCAGACTTTGTTCTATTGCCTGATTTTTGATGACCATTGCTGTGCTGTACGTCGGGTTTTAAAAGCTTCTTTCAGTGACGTCATCTCTATAGGTTTTTTAAGACCCAGTTAGACACAGTCCTCTGCTTGAATATTAAGACAATTCTGTACCCTGCTCGTGTGTGTTTGGACAACATACTGCTTCTTCTGTTGCTATTACCTAATCAAATTTTTGTGATTAAGCCTCATGAGCTCTCTTAAGAATCTGTTAACATTATTTGTAGATGCTGCCAGTTAACCTATTA
The DNA here is from genome assembly GCF_032444005.1 of Ranitomeya imitator. NCBI lineage: Eukaryota > Metazoa > Chordata > Amphibia > Anura > Dendrobatidae > Ranitomeya > Ranitomeya imitator. The sequence goes on along the minus strand of NC_091282.1, from coordinate 934,345,239 downwards.
TTTGCTTCTTGCATCATGAACAATTATTAGAGACTATTCACATAACGTTGCTTTAAACTTTGTTACCTATATAAGTGTGCTTTTATAGATCAGCCATTTTCTTCTGCACCTGCCCTCCTTGCTTTATGGCTTCCAGTTTGATCCATCTCTCTTGAATATCTGCTATCCAGCATAGCTTGTTATCTAAAGGTACCGTCACACTAAGCGATGCTGCAGCGATACCGACAACGATGTCGATCGCTGCAGCGTCACTGTTTGGTCGCTGGAGAGCTGTCACACAGAGAGCTCTCCAGCGACCAACGATCCCGAAGTCCCCGGGTAACCAGGGTAAACATCGGGTTACTAAGTGCAGGGCCGCGCTTAGTAACCCGATGTTTACCCTAGTTAACGTTGTAAATGTAAAAAACAAACACTACATACTTACATTCCCAGTGTCTGGTCATGTCCCTCACCTTCAGCTTCCTGCACTGACTGAGCGCCGGCCGTAAAGTACAGCGGTGACGTCACCGCTGTGCTGTGCTTTATGGCTGGCCGGCGCTCACCAGTCAGTGCGGGAAGCTGATGGCGAGGGACCTGACCAGACACCGGAATGTAAGTATGAAGTGTTTGTTTTTTTACATTTACAACGGTAACCACTAGAGTTGAGCGACCTTGACCTTTTTAGAGTCGAGCCGGGTTTCGCGAAACCCGACTATCTCAAAAGTCGGGTCGAGTGAAATCGGCCCATTATGACGTAAAGTCGGGATCGACCGAAACACGAAACCCAATGCAAGTCAATGGGGCAGCATAGTCGGCAGTGAGTGGGGGCCAGGAAAACACCTAGAGTGCCCATTTTAATGTCAAAACCATCCATTCTTCTTAATGAAGCTTGTCAAGCGTAATTTACCTTATAATAATTGGAAGGCATTTGAAATTGGGGGTCATTTGGCTAAAGTTGTGGTGGGTAGGGCTGGTTCAAGTAATTAGTGGGCCCAGGAAATCTGGACCACGTCACGGCAGTGGAGCAGGGAGAGGTAAGTATTTCAACTTTGCAAGTGCTGTGAACCTGAGCAAGCAGGGGGGGCCCACTCGTTGGCATTGGCACTGGCACAGGGCCCCTCAAAGTACAGCGGTGTGTTTGCACGGCGGGGGCGCCTCCCACCGGCAGCAACACTTTTGCGTACCATGAGAGGCCCTGGGCCAGTGACGTCGCCAACTAGTATTCCTCCCCCCACCTGATGAAGGAACCTGCACTTTCATCTGCACCTTCCTGTTTGTCCCCGTGTAAGGTGGTATGGTATGCGGGAAGGGGGACCTGACTTTCAGCAGGGTCACAATCTTGCAGTGTAGCGTGCACGGGAAATGTTGCGTTATGGGTCAATGTACCAGCAGACTCATCTATCACTGGCTGGGCAATGGGCAGGATGAGGAGGAAACACAGATATAGGCCCAAAGAATAAAGTGGGCTAAATGCAGTTCAAAATTGGTAACACAGGACTAATCAGGGGGCATTGCAGTGGAGGACAACTGGAATGAGAGGCTGACACAGAGAGTAGGCCCAAATCAGTAAGTAGTCAAAATGCAGTTCAGAATTGGCAACAGTAGTAAACAGGCGGCACAGCTTTGTTCAGTGGAGGAGAACAGCAAGGAGTGGCAGACACCGATAGTAGGCCCCAACCCAACTAGTAGGCCAAATGCAGTCTAACATTAACAACTACTTAACGAGCGCCTGAAAACGGAATTTCAGGACAGGAAACCAGGAGAACAGCAAGGAGCGGCATACACCGATAGTAGGCCCCAAACCAACTAGTACGCCAAATGCAGTTGATCCGTTTAACCACAATTTAATGAGAGCCTGAAGATAGAAGTTCAGGAAAGGCAACCTGGAGAACACCTTGGAGTTGAACACACCATCTCTCTACACCCCATACCCAATTTGTAGGTCTAATGCAGCGTAGTTTCCAACAACTACTAAACGAGAGCATGATGATCGAAGCATTGGCGAGGAAACCTGGGGAACACCTTGGAGTGGAACACACCATCTCTCTACAGTGGAACACACCATCTCTCTACACCCCATACCCAATTTGTAGGCCTAATGCAGCGTAGTTTCCAACAACTACTAAACGAGAGCCGGAAGATCGAAGCTCAGGAAAGGCAACCTGGGGAACACCTTGGAGTGGAACACACCATCTCTCTACACCCCATACCCAATTTGTAGGCCCAATGCAGCGTAGTTTCCAACAACTACTAAACGAGAGCCGGAAGATCGAAGCTCAGGAAAGGCAACCTGGGGAACACCTTGGAGTGTAACAAACCCTCTCTCTACACCACGGAAGGGCTGATTCTTAGGAAGGAAGGCTGTCGGAAAGAAGCAGGGCGCGTCCGAGGGTGATTATATTTTTATTAGGTATATACTCACCCTCGGACGCGCCCTGCTTCTTTATTTGTAATGAATGTTTATTTGCAATGTGGTTTTGACTTACTCTATTTTTTTGGTAAATAATGATTTTATTATTTTCATTGTTTTGCATCTTCTTGGCAATAATATAAAGAAGATGCGACAGGACAACACTCGGTGGATGCCATATCTGTGTTTAAAATTGAAAAAACCTTTCAGTTAACTACTTGCAGGAGAAAGTTATTGTAGCTGGTGGCCATTTTTAGTACTGTACCAGATATTTGTTGTATGTGTTTGTTTTTAATGTTAAAATGTCTGCATTTGATATCTCTCCAGTATTTTCTTTTTTATAAGCAAAATACTTATTTTTATATTTTCTGATGTTGGTTCCAGGGGTACACGGGCAGCAGTGGTGTGGTCAGTGGAGGCCTAGTGGAAGGAGTGACCGCAGACAGGCATCGAAGGCCTAAAATAATAACACATGGCTGTAGGCAATTTTAAATTGGTTCCAGGGGTACACGGGCAGCAGTGGTGTGGTCAGTGGAGGCCTAGTGGAAGGAGTGACCGCAGACAGGCATCGAAGGCCTAAAATAATAACACATGGCTGTAGGCAATTTTAAATTGGTTCCAGGGGTACACGGGCAGCAGTGGTGTGGTCAGTGGAGGCCTAGTGGAAGGAGTGACCGCACACAGGCATCGAAGGCCTAAAATAATAACACATGGCTGTAGGCAATTTTAAATTGGTTTCAGGGGTACACGGGCAGCAGTGGTGTGGTCAGTGGAGGCCTAGTGGAAGGAGTGACCGCAGACAGGCATCGAAGGCCTAAAATAATAACACATGGCTGTAGGCAATTTTAAATTGGTTACAGGGGTACACGGGCAGCAGTGGTGTGGTCAGTGGAGGCCTAGTGGAAGGAGTCACCGCAGACAGGCATCGAAGGCCTAAAATAATAACACATGGCTGTAGGCAATTTTAAATTGGTTACAGGGGTACACGGGCAGCAGTGGTGTGGTCAGTGGAGGCCTAGTGGAAGGAGTGACCGCAGACAGGCATCGAAGGCCTAAAATAATAACACATGGCTGTAGGCAATTTTAAATTGGTTCCAGGGGTACACGGGCAGCAGTGGTGTGGTCAGTGGAGGCCTAGTGGAAGGAGTGACCGCAGACAGGCATCGAAGGCCTAAAATAATAACACATGGCTGTAGGCAATTTTAAATTGGTTACAGGGGTACACGGGCAGCAGTGGTGTGGTCAGTGGAGGCCTAGTGGAAGGAGTGACCACAGACAGGCATCGAAGGCCTAACATAACAAAAATGTCAATACAATGGTATTGTCAGTGGCAGGCATTGAAGGATGTCAGCGCATAGACTAAACATTGGTGGAGCTGTGAGATAATTTTGCAAGTGGTAGAGCACTGTTTGAGCTGGGGGGGGGAAACTGTCTTGTGGCCGGCGGTACAGGCCCAGGGCCCCTCATATTACAACGGTGTGTCTGACGTTGGGTGCGCACCACCACCACCAGAGACACTTTATTGTACTAGGAGGGACCCAGTGGCAGTGCCGTCGACCAAAAGCGGGCTCACCCACCTCTTCAGACAAACTGCACTCTCACGGGTGCTGTCGCCAAGTGTCGATACCACGGCCCCGTGTGGGGAGTTTGGCCATTTAGTGAGGTGTAAACATGTCGTATGCTGGACAATCAGGTGCAGAAAATTACGAGATTGGAAAAGGCATTCAGAATAGTCCACAGGCAAGACCTTTTCATAGGAAAGCTAGGTGTCAGCCAGGCAAGGTGGGGCAAAAGATTTCGAAATCCAGTTGTGGTTCATTTTAATGAAGGTTAGATCATCTACATTTTGGGTAGCCAGACGAGTCCTTTTTTCTGTTATTATTGAACCTGCAGCACTGAATACTCTTTCTGATAGGACAATAGCTGCCGGGCAAGCAAGCTCCTGCAATGCATATTCTGCCAATTCTGGCCAGGTGTCTAATTTTGATGCCCAGTAATCAAATGGGAATGACGGTTGAGGGAGAACATCGATAAGGGATGAAAAATAGTTTGTAACCATACTGGACAAATGTTGTCTCCTGTCACTTTGAATTGATGCTGCAGTACCTGTCCTGTCTGCGGTCATAGCAAAATCACTCCACAACCTGGTCAGAAAACCCCTCTGGCCAACGCCACTTCTGATTTCTGCCCCTCTAACTCCTCTGGTCTGCTGGCCCCTGCAGCTCGTGTGAGAACGATCACGGGCGCTGTGTGCAGGGAATGCCAGAAGCAAACGGTCAACAAGAGTTGATTGTTTGGTTGCTAATATTAGTTCCAAGTTCTCATGTGGCATTATATTTTGCAATTTGCCTTTATAGCGAGGATCAAGGAGGCAGGCCAACCAGTAATCGTCATCATTCATCATTTTAGTTATGCGTGTGTCCCTTTTGAGGATACGTAAGGCATAATCCGCCATGTGGGCCAAAGTTCCAGTTCTCAAATCTGCGGTTGTGCTTGGTTGAGGGGCAGTTTCAGGCAAATCCACGTCACTTGTGTCCCTCCAAAAACCAGAACCCGGCCTTGCCGCGCCACCAATTTCCAGTGGCCCCGGAAAAGCTTCCTCATTAAAAATATAATCATCCCCATCATCCTCCTCGTCCTCCTCCTCCTCTTCGCCCGCTACCTCGTCCTGTACACTGCCCTGGCCAGACAATGGCTGACTGTCATCAAGGCTTTCCTCTTCCTCAGCTGCAGACGCCTGATCCTTTATGTGCGTCAAACTTTGCATCAGCAGACGCATTAGGGGGATGCTCATGCTTATTATGGCGTTGTCTGCACTAACCAGCCGTGTGCATTCCTCAAAACACTGAAGGACTTGACACATGTCTTGAATCTTTGACCACTGCACACCTGACAACTCCATGTCTGCCATCCTACTGCCTGCCCTTGTATGTGTATCCTCCCACAAAAACATAACAGCCCGCCTCTGTTCACACAGTCTCTGAAGCATGTGCAGTGTTGAGTTCCACCTTGTTGCAACGTCTATGATTAGGCGATGCTGGGGAAGGTTCAAAGAACGCTGATAGGTCTGCATACGGCTGGAGTGTACGGGCGAACGGCGGATATGTGAGCAAAGTCCACGCACTTTGAGGAGCAGGTCGGATAACCCCGGATAACTTTTCAGGAAGCACTGCACCACCAGGTTTAAGGTGTGAGCCAGGCAAGGAATGTGTTTCAGTTGGGAAAGGGAGATGGCAGCCATGAAATTCCTTCCGTTATCACTCACTACCTTGCCTGCCTCAAGATCTACAGTGCCCAGCCACGACTGCGTTTCTTTCTGCAAGAACTCGGACAGAACTTCCGCGGTGTGTCTGTTGTCGCCCAAACACTTCATAGCCAATACAGCCTGCTGACGTTTGCCAGTAGCTGCCCCATAATGGGAGACCTGGTGTGCAACAGTGGCAGCTGCGGATGGAGTGGTTGTGCGACTGCGGTCTGTGGACGAGCTCTCGCATCTGCAGGAGGACGAAGAGGAGGAGGAGGGGGTGCAAACGGCTACAGCCAATTGTTTCCTAGACCGTGGGCTAGGCAGAACTGTCCCAAACTTGCTGTCCCCTGTGGACCCTGCATCCACCACATTTACCCAGTGTGCCGTGATGGACACGTAACGTCCCTGGCCATGCCTACTGGTCCATGCATCTGTTGTCAGGTGCACCTTTGTGCTCACAGATTGCCTGAGTGCATGGACGATGCGCTCTTTAACATGCTGGTGGAGGGCTGGGATGGCTTTTCTGGAAAAAAAGTGTCGACTGGGTAGCTCGTAGCGTGGTACAGCGTAGTCCATCAGGGCTTTGAAAGCTTCGCTTTCAACTAACCGGTAGGGCATCATCTCTAACGAGATTAGTCTAGCTATGTGTGCGTTCAAACCCTGTGTACGCGGATGCGAGGCTAAGTACTTCCTTTTTCTAACCATAGTCTCATGTAGGGTGAGCTGGACTGGAGAGCTGGAGATCGTGGAACTAGCGGGGGTGCCGGTGGACATGGCAGACTGAGAGACGGTGGGAGATGGTATTGTTGCCACCGGTGCCCTAGATGCAGTGTTTCCTACTACGAAACTGGTGATTCCCTGACCCTGACTGCTTTGGCCTGGCAAAGAAACCTGCACAGATACTGCAGGTGGTGCGGAAAATGGTGGCCCTACACTGCCGGAAGGGATGTTGCGTTGCTGACTAGCTTCATTGGCCGAGGGTGCTACAACCTTAAGGGACGTTTGGTAGTTAGTCCAGGCTTGCAAATGCATGGTGGTTAAATGTCTATGCATGCAACTTGTATTGAGACTTTTCAGATTCTGTCCTCTGCTTAAGGTAGTTGAACATTTTTGACAGATGACTTTGCGCTGATCAATTGGATGTTGTTTAAAAAAATGCCAGACTGCACTCTTTCTAGCATCGGATACCTTTTCAGGCATTGCAGACTGAGCTTTAACCGGATGGCCACGCTGTCCTCCAACAGGTTTTGGCTTTGCCACGCGTTTTGGGCAAGATACGGGCCCGGCAGATGGAACCTGTTGCGATGTTGATGCCTGCTGCGGCCCCTCCTCCTCCGCTTCAGAACTGCTGCCGCCTGCACCCTGTTCCCCCAATGGCTGCCAATCGGGGTCAAGAACTGGGTCATCTATTACCTCTTCTTGTAGCTCGTGTGCAACTTCGTCTGAGTCACCGTGTCGGTCGGTGGTATAGCGTTCGTGATGGGGCAACATAGTCTCATCAGGGTCTGATTCTTGATCAGCACCCTGCGAGGGCAATGTTGTGGTCTGAGTCAAAGGACCAGCATAGTAGTCTGGCTGTGGCTGTGCATCAGTGCACTCCATGTCAGATTCAACTTGTAATGGGCATGGACTGTTAACTGCTTCACTTTCTAAGCCAGGGACGGTATGTGTAAAGAGCTCCATGGAGTAACCCGTTGTGTCGCCTGCTGCATTCTTCTCTGTTGTTGTTTTTGCTGAAGAGGACAAGGAAGCGACTTGTCCCTGACCGTGAACATCCACTAACGACGCGCTGCTTTGACATTTACCAGTTTCACGAGAGGAGGCAAAAGAGCTAGAGGCTGAGTCAGCAAGATAAGCCAAAACTTGCTCTTGCTGCTCCGGCTTTAAAAGCGGTTTTCCTACTCCCAGAAAAGGGAGCGTTCGAGGCCTTGTGTAGCCAGACGAACCTGGCTCCACAGCTCCAGACTTAGGTGCAATATTTTTTTTCCCACGACCAGCTGATGCTCCACCGCTACCACTACCCTCATTACCAGCTGACAATGAACGCCCCCGGCCACGACCTCTTCCACCATACTTCCTCATTGTTTTAAAAACGTAAACAAACTAACGGTATTTGTTGCTGTCACACAAATTACACGGTGAGCTATAACTTCAGTGTGATTTAGCTACCCCTTTACAGGTGAGTGAGACCACAACGAAAATCAGGCACAATGTTACACACTCTGTTGTTGGTGGCAACAAATGAGAGAGATGCCACACACGCAGGACTGTCACTGAAGCACAAATGTAAATATTAATCTCCCACTGATTTGATTTTTTTTTTTTTTTAAGGGAGACTTTAGGAAAAAAGAATAATAGAATAAAATGATTTTTTCAGGAAGAATTTAGAAACCAAATAAAATAAAATGATTTTTTCAGGGAGAATTTAGAAAACAAATAAAATAAAAAAAAAGGCTTTCTATGGCCCACTGAGTGAGAGATGACGCACACAGGAGTCAGGAGTGGCACACAAGCCCAGAGGCCAATATTTATCTCCCACTGATTGATGTAGTGATTTTTTCAGGTAGATTTTGGAACCCAAATCAAGCTAAAAAAAATAATAGGCTTTCTATGGCCCACAATTGGAGAGAGAGAGAGAGATGGCACACCCAGGAGTCAAGACTGGCACACAAGCAGAAAGGGCAATATTAATCTCCCACTGATTTGTTTTTTTTTGTTTTTTTCAGGGAGACTTTAGGAAAAAAAATATAGAATAAAATGATTTTTTCAGGAAGAATTTAGAAACCAAATAAAATAAAATGATTTTTTCAGGGAGAATTTAGAAAACAAATAAAACAAAAAAAGGCTTTCTATGGCCCACTGAGTGAGAGATGACGCACACAGGAGTCAGGAGTGGCACACAAGCCCAGAGGCCAATATTTATCTCCCACTGATTGATGTAGTGATTTTTTCAGGTAGATTTTGGAACCCAAATCAAGCTAAAAAAATAATAGGCTTTCTATGGCCCACAATTGGAGAGAGAGAGAGAGATGGCACACCCAGGAGTCAAGACTGGCACACAAGCAGAAAGGGCAATATTAATCTCCCACTGATTTGTTTTTTTTTTGTTTTTTTTTCAGGGAGACTTTAGGAAAAAAAAAAAAAAGAATAAAATGATTTTTTCAGGAAGAATTTAGAAACCAAAGAAAATAAAATGATTTTTTCAGGGAGAATTTAGAAAACAAATAAAACAAAAAAAGGCTTTCTATGGCCCACTGAGTGAGAGATGACGCACACAGGAGTCAGGAGTGGCACACAAGCCCAGAGGCCAATATTTATCTCCCACTGATTGATGTAGTGATTTTTTTCAGGTAGATTTTGGAACCCAAATCAAGCTAAAAAAATAATAGGCTTTCTATGGCCCACAATTGGAGAGAGAGAGAGAAATGGCACACCCAGGAGTCAAGACTGGCACACAAGCAGAAAGGGCAATATTAATCTCCCACTGATTTGTTTTTTTTTTTGTTTTTTTTCAGGGAGACTTTAGGAAAAAAAAAAATAGAATAAAATGATTTTTTCAGGAAGAATTTAGAAACCAAAGAAAATAAAATGATTTTTTCAGGGAGAATTTAGAAAACAAATAAAACAAAAAAAGGCTTTCTATGGCCCACTGAGTGAGAGATGACGCACACAGGAGTCAGGAGTGGCACACAAGCCCAGAGGCCAATATTTATCTCCCACTGATTGATGTAGTGATTTTTTCAGGTAGATTTTGGAACCCAAATCAAGCTAAAAAAAATAATAGGCTTTCTATGGCCCACAATTGGAGAGAGAGAGAGAGAGATGGCACACCCAGGAGTCAAGACTGGCACACAAGCAGAAAGGGCAATATTAATCTCCCACTGATTTGTTTTTTGTTTTTTTTTTTAGGTAGACTTTCGGAAAAAAAAATAGAATAAAATGATTTTTTCAGGAAGAATTTAGAAACCAAAGAAAATAAAATGATTTTTTCAGGGAGAATTTAGAAAACAAATAAAACAAAAAAAGGCTTTCTATGGCCCACTAAGTGAGAGATGACGCACACAGGAGTCAGGAGTGGCACACAAGCCCAGAGGCCAATATTTATCTCCCACTTTTTTTTTTTTGTTCCAGGGAAAATTTATAAACCCAATAAAAAAAATAATAAATAGGCTTTCTATGGCCCACTATCTGAGAGACAGAGAGAGATGGCACGCTTAGGACTGGCACACAAGCCCAAAGGCCAATATTAATCTCCCTTTTTTTTTTAAGGGAGAATTTATAAAACCAAAAAAATAAAATAAATAGGCTTTCTATGGCCCACTATTTGTGAGAGAGATGGCACGCTCAGGACTGGCACACAAGCCCAGAGGCCAATATTAATCTCCCACTTTTTTTTTTTTTTCCAGGGAAAATTTATAAACCCAATAAAAAAAAAAATAAATAAATAGGCTTTCTATGGCCCACTATCTGAGAGAGAGAGATGGCACGCTTAGGACTGGCACACAAGCCCAAAGGCCAATATTAATCTCCCACTGATTGATTTATTGATTTTTTCAGGTAGAATTTAGAACCCAAATAAAGCAAAAAAAAAATAAAAAATGGGCTTTCTATGGCCCACTGAGTGAGTGATGATGCACACAGGAGTCAAGAGTGGCACACAAGCCCTGAGGCCAATATTTTTCTCCCACTGATTGATGTAGTGATTTTTTCAGGTAGATTTTATAACCCAAATCAAGCAAAAAAATAAATAGGCTTTCTATGGCCCACTGAGTGAGAGATGACACAGACAGGGATGGCACTCTAGCAGAAATGTCAATCTTAATCTCCCACAAAAAAAAAAAAAAAACAGGGAGTGTCCTTCAATTACTATCTCCCTGCAGTAATCTCAGCCAGGTATGGCAGGCAGCAATAAGGAGTGGACTGATGCACAAATTAAATAAAAAGTGTGTACAAACCAAAAAGATAGCTGTGCAGAAAGGAAGGAACAAGAGGATTTGTGCTTTGAAAAAAGCAGTTGGTTTGCACAGCGGCGTACACACAGCAATGCAGCTATCAGGGAGCCTTCTAGGGCAGCCCAATGAGCTACAGCGCTGAGGGGGAAAAAAAAAAAAATGTAGCTTCCACTGTCCCTGCACACCGAAGGTGGTGTTGGGCAGTGGAAATCGCTACAGCACAAGCGGTTTGGTGGTTAATGGACCCTGCCTAACGCTATCCCTGCTTCTGACGAAGCGGCAGCAACCTCTCCCTAAGTTCAGATCAGCAGCAGTAACATGGCGGTCGGCGGGAACTCCCCTTTATAGCCCCTGTGACGCCGCAGACAGCAAGCCAATCACTGCAATGCCCTTCTCTAAGATGGTGGGGACCAGGACCTATGTCATCACGCTGCCCACACTCTGCGTTTACCTTCATTGGCTGAGAAATGGCGCTTTTCGCGTCATTGAAACGCGACTTTGGCGCGAAAGTCGCGTACCGCATGGCCGACCCCGCACAGGGGTCGGATCGGGTTTCATGAAACCCGACTTTGCCAAAAGTCGGCGACTTTTGAAAATGAACGACCCGTTTCGCTCAACCCTAGTAACCACGGTAAACATCGGGTTACTAAGCGCGGCTGCGATTCAGCGATGTCAGCGGGAGATCCAGCGACAAAATAAAGTGTTGGACTTTCCCCAGCGACCAACGATCTCCCAGCAGGGGCCTGATCGTTGGTCACTGTCACACATAACGATTTAGTTAACGATATCGTTGCTACGTCACAAAAAGCAACGATATCGTTAACGATATCGTTATGTGTGACGGTACCTTAAGTCTTCAATGTTCCACTTGCCTTCAGCCTGTTGTGCCAATGACATTCGGTCTATGTGATCAACTTGACCTGCAGCTTCATGAATCCTCCTCACTAGGTAAGCCTAACAGAATGTAACAATAAATTGCAATCCTTACAAAGCTTCAGTGGCATGTAAAAGTTTGGACACCCCTGGTCAAAATTGTGAATTATTAAGCAAGTTGAAGATGAAATGATCTCTGAAAGGCCTGAAGTTTAAGCTGACACATTGCCTTTGCATTTTAGGCAAAAAAATAAATATTGTGATCTTTTACATTTTAAAAGTTACAAAAAGGAAAATGGGCTATTTCAAAAGTTTGGACACCCTACATGGTTAGTACCTAGTAGTACCCCCTTTTGCAAGTATCACAGCTTGTAAACATTTTTTATAGCCAGCCAAGAGTCTTTCAATTCTTGTTTAAGTGATTTCCATCCATTCATCCTTTGGAAAATTCAAGCAGTTCTGTGAGATTCCTGGGTCATCTTGCATACGCTGCTATTTTGAGAATTAGATACGGATTTTTAATGATGTTCAGATCAGGGGACTGTGAGGGTCATTTTAAAAATTTCAAATTGCTCTGTCAAGGTTGAAAACGATTTGTCCCCAGACATGGATTACAGCGTGGGACAGAATGATGGACTGGTAAGGGATATTGTTGTTGATATTGTTATATTTTTTTAACAGAAGATTAGGGTTTCAATGGAATGGGTGTTAGGTGAGTACAACTGTGTTTGTTATTTTTAAGCAAAAATGAAAAAGTGTGTTTTGTTTTTATTTAGAAATAGCGATGAGCGAGTATACTCGGTACTCGAGATTTCCTGAGCACGCTCAGGTGTCCTCTGAATATTTGTAAGTATTCGGAGATTTAGTTTTCAGCACCGCAGCTGAATGATTTACATCTGTTGTAAATCATTCAGCTGCAGCGCTGAAAACTAAATCTCCGAGTCCTTACAATTACTCAGAGGACACCCGAGCGCGCTCAGGAAATCTCAAGTACCGAGTATATTCGTTCATCGCTATTTTGAAAAAAAAAGACTTCTTACTTGTTGTGTGTTTATTTATTATATAACTATTGGATTAGTAATAGATAGTCATTAGTGATGAGCGAATATACTCATTACTCGAGATTTCTCGCGCATGCTCGAGTGTCCTCCGAGTATTTTTTAGTGCTCGGAGATTTAGTTTTTCTTGCCGCAGCTGAATGATTTACATCTGTTAGCCAGCATAAGTACATGTGGGGATTTCTTAGCAACCAGGCAACCCCACATGTACTTAGCATGGCTAATAGCTGTAAATCATTCAGCTGAGACGATGAAAACTAAATCTCCGAGAACTAAAAAATACTCAGAGGACACTCGAGCATGCTCGAGAAATCTTGAGTAACGAGTATATTCGCTCATCACTAATAGGTATCTTATAGACATCTCCATTACAAAGCCTTGGGCTTGGTGTCACCGGACAATAAAAAGGTGATATCAACTCCACAAACTTGAACCCCACCTGCTATAGCTACATGGCAAGTGGGAAGAGCCTAGCAAAGTGACAGGATTGGTACATCTAATAGACCTGCCTTTTTTGGGGCAGCTGCAAACTGCTATTTTTAGACTAGTTGGGCCAATATCCAAGGCCCGTTACAAGTCTGAAAATACCAGCCCCCAGCTGTAAGCTTTAGTTTGGCTGGTTGTCAAAATTGAGGGGACCCCATGTAATTTTTGTATTATTTATTTAAATAAATAAAAATATGGTGTGGAGACCCCTCTGTTCTTCATAACCAACCTTGCTAAAGCTGACAGCTGAGGGTTGCAGCCCCCCCGCTGTCAGTTTTTCCAGACTGGTTATAAAAAAAATACAGGGGAACTGTATTTCTGCTATTTAATATACCATTTATAACCATCCACTGCTTTCTTCCATTAAGTCAGTTACTTACCCATTTACACACATTTTCCCCCAGACCCAGCATTCTCATTTTGTGTACCAACCTCTTGTGTGTTATACATTTAAATGAAAGGTCAATTTTCCCATCTCACTTAACTAAAACAGCTCAAAGTGTTCAAAAATACATTCCTGACAAAAAAAGTATTACTGAACAATATACTGTAGCCACATTTTTTTCAATAACAAACATTTGCTTTTCATTCATAGATTATGTTAGTTTCATAATCTGCTGCTAATCAACTTTTTGGGCAGCACTTAACACAGCCAGTCAGACCCCGTTCAAAGTGGTGTACTGTTTTCCATCCCCATCAATATCCCATTTAAGAAGGATGCACAAGTAGTGATGAGCGAATTTGTTCGGAAAACAATTGCCAAACATAAATTTGGCACAAATTTGGCACATTCGGATTCATGATCGGAAACACAAGCAAAAAATTATAAAATCTGTAAAAATCAGAAATATTCGGTAAAGCAGGCAAAAAAATATTTGCATTGCTACAAAAGTATTTTCAACACATTTGCTATGATAATGGCGATGTATCATGAGCGTGGGACAAGTGTTTGATAAGGTAAGGCAGTTTGCAGATCTCAGAAGCTCGGTGTGCTTGTCAATCAGGGCACAGGAAACATCTACAATGTCCTGACACAATGACTTGTGTCATTGGCTGCTGAAATCACAAGTCCCTCTCCATATAAAGAGCAAACATCTTGCTTTAGTGCGAATTTAACACTGTAACAGTGCAGAGAGGCTATTCCTGACACTAGCACTGTTAGCATCAAGATTATAGCTGTTTAGCTAGGCGGTTGTTTATCAGTCAGATAGTTTAGCTAGCTACTGTTCAGTGCATTGTGACTGTGAAATTGACTTTCCATCATTTTTTTGCCATTACTGAGGCAAAAGCCAACAGGGCACATGTCATACAAATGTGTTTGCACTGCTTCTATTGTGCTCCATGCATGAGTATAGTGTTCTAAATCTTATTTTTTCTCTAGCTAAATGTGAAAGAGCATGCCATGTCATACTTTGTCATTTATTGCTATGGTGACAAAATTCTGTGATTTGAGCTGTTGTGCATGAAGAAATATTTTTTTGGTGCCGTTACTAGCATGATTCGCCATGCCATATCTCACCTTGCTATTTAATGGTGGTGAAATTCCACTGTGTGCATAGCTCATGCACACTATAAAATATTTTTTTCTGTTGGTAAACGTGATACAGTATGCCGTGACCCACGTTGTAATTTTGTGGCAGTGATATGAAGCTATCTGCAGCCCTCGTGGACATTAAAACAAATATTTTTTTTTCTGTTGCAAAATGAGATACAGCCTGCCTTATTCCACATTGTCATTTTGTGGTGGTGATTTACAAATCTAACAAAATATTTAGAATTGAGAGTCCTCAGTGGTTGATACCTTTTAATGGCTAACTGAAAAGTTGGTAACAAATTGCAAGCTTTCGATACTTCTCAGGTCTCTTCATCAGGCATAGACTACAAGAAATTCTGGAGAATCACATATTTATGCACAACACATCATAGAAAAAGAAAAAAAAACATAGATAAGACAGGTGACAATTGCCAAGAGTGATAAACAGTGATGTCCATATTGCACCAGCTTCTTAGATAAGAAATGTTTTATTGTCCTCTGATTTGGGTCTTGTTCTGTTGTGATGACCCCACATGGTCTGAGGGGCAAAAGCCTTAGTTTCTTAGTTGATGTAAAAAAACATAAATCCATGCAACACAATAATTCCTGCACTGAGTCTCAAAGATCATCATCAGCTTATATTCCCAAACTCTTCATCTCTTTGAGATTTGAAGTTACCTTTTAATACAAGTAATTTCGTGCCCATAATGTTATGATTAGGGATACAAAAATGTATTGCCACTTGCCACAGGTAGATCCATTCTTTTTTCTCTTATTGTATGGTGAAGAGAGTTCATTCTTGTCCTCAGTGTCTGCCCTGTCTGCGCTACATACAGACCCTCAGTTGGACATTTAGTACAAATGATTAGGTACACCACATTAGAAGTGATGTAGTCCTGATATGAATTGGGGATCTTTATCTTGTCTTGACAACAAGATATATCTACAGACGACTGGCACTGCAATGAGAAGCAAAGTGGCCCCACAAAAATGCAAATGTTTTCATGGCCAAGTTTGAAAGCAACTTTTTGTCCTCATGTCCCATCAGGCCCCTTGTCTACTACTGCTACATTGATTATATTTTAATCATCTGGGCGGAGTCTGAGCCACAGCTAAAGACGTTCCATGAACAGTTTAATCAATTTCATCCTACCATCAACTTGACACTCAACTACTCCTGCTCTGAAATTAACTGTTTGTACATCATCATTAAGCTGCAAAACAATGAAATAGAAACATCCCTTATCAGAAGCCAATCAAACATCCAACATTCCTTAAATGGGACAGTTTCCATCCAAAACACATAAAAAATTCTATTGTCTACAGCCACGCCATCAGATACAAGTGTATATGTTCCAACCCCATGGATAGAGAGGAACACCTTGGTTGCCTTAAAAAGACCTTTTTGAATCAGGGCTACCATCCAAGAACAATTGAAAACCAGATTACAAGAGCCACCAGAATATCAAGGAATCACCTGCTACATTACAAAGCTAAAGAAGAAAACAACTGGGTGCCTCTAGTGGTCACCTACAATCCAAATCTGGACGTGCTAAGGGGAGCAGCATGGAAATTACAACCTTTACTACAAAAAGATTCCTGCTTACAATCCATTTTTCCAGACCCCCACTACTGTGTTTTAGGCAGACCCCAAATCTAATAAGTATCATTGTCAGAAGCTCCCTGTCCTCGCCAACAGCTGCAGGAACCTTTCCTTGCAATCAGAAAACATGTAAAACTTGTCCATTTATAATGACCACGGACAAGATAAAGATCCCAAATTCACATCAGGACTGCAAGATACCAGGTACTTTCAGCTGCGTCACTTCTAATGTGGTGTACCTAATCATTTGTACTAAATGTCTAACTGGGGGTCTGTATGTAGGGGAGACAGGGTAGAAACTGAAAACACGAATGAACTCTCATCGCCATACAATAAGAGAAAAAAGAATGGATATAACTGTGGCAACACATTTTTGTCTCCCCAATCATAACATTACCGACATTAAATTACTTGTATTAAAAGGTAACTTCAAATCTCAAAGAGACAGAAAAGTTTGGGAATATAAGCTGATGATGATCTTTGAGACTCTTAGTGCAGGAATGAATGTGTTGCATGGAGTTATGTCTTTTTACATCAACTAAGGAACTAAGGACTTTGATGCTCAGACCATGTGGGGTCATCACAACAGAACCAGACTCCGTTCGGAGGACAATAAAACATTCCTTATCTAAGAACTGGTCCAATATTTATGGGCATAACTGTTTATCACTTATGGTAATTCTCCTTCATGTCACCTGTCTTATCTATGTTTTCTTTTTTCTGTGATGTGTTGTGCCTAAATATGTGATTCTCCAGAATTTCTTTTAGTCTATGCCTGATGGAGAGCCCTGAGTATTCTCGAAAATTTGCAATTTGTTACCATATTTTCAGTTAGTCATTAAAAGGTATCAACCACTGAGGACTCTCTATTCTAAATATTTTTCTATCCACTAGTTAACACGGTACCAATATATATATCTTTCCTGTACAGATCTAACACACATTTGAAAAAATACTTTTTTTCTGTTGGAAAATGTGATACATCCTGCTGTATCCCATGGTGATATTTTGTGGTTGTGATATGAAATTTTCTGCAGATGTCATGCACATTAAAAAAATATATTTTTTTTCTGTTGGTAATCATGACACTCCCGCCGTATTCCATGTTGTCATTTTGTGGTGGTAGTATGAAGCTGCCTGCATACCTAACGTAAATTAAAAAATATATACATTTTTTTGTTGCGAAACGTGATACAGCCCATTTTATTCCATGTTGTAATTTTGTGGCAGTGATATGAATCTGCCTGCAGACCTAATGTACATTAAAAAATTAAATGTTTTTCTGTTGCAAAACGTGATACAGCCCACCATATCCCACATTATCATTTTGTAGCGGTGATAGGAATCTGTCTGCACACCTCATGCACATTAAAATTATATTTGCTGTTGCTAAACGTGATACAGCCTGCTATATCCAACCTTGTTATTTAGTGGTGTCGAAATTGTTCAGTGCTGTGCACATATTTTTTTTTTTACAAATTTGATACAGCAGCTGAGATCTGAGTTTGAAATTGTTTTTGAGCCTTTCTTCTAGTACTTCTGAACAATACAGAGAGGATGAAATTCTTGAAAATGAAAGCACTGAAGGATGGTTGGTTCCTGGTCTTTTCACATTTGATTTTTCTCAATTCTTTGGTTGATAATGTGTGTCTTTTTTTCTCAACATATTTTTTTGTGATCCTGTTGGCTATTTGCAGCAAACCATTTGATGTTTTAGTGTTCATGCACGTTTTCTTAGCACTTGCAAGAGTGCTGCATTCCACTGTAAGACTTTCAAAAAATGTTGACTTTTCAGAGACAGTTGCATCTCTATTTTGGCCCATTTTGCTTTCAAGTTTAAGTTTATATAGCTTTGAGTTGAAAATGTACATACAAATTGTTATATGGTCAAAATGTTCACTTGTCTAATAATTGTATACACAATGTAGACCATTAAAAGCTATATGATCCTTAAAAAGCACTGAGTGAATCACATATGACTAAATGAAGAATCAACCTAATTGTCACGACATAGCCGTTGGGTGACCAAGGACTAGAGGCTCCTTCCCTGTCCCTAACACTAGGGGGCGACTTTGCTGGCCCTACTCCCTAGGATACTTCTGAAGTTGAAAATGGCAGGGCCTCCACCCTTACCTTATCTTCTGAGTTATCCCTCCTTCTCCCCCCACCCCCAGAGAAGAGGGCATCACTGTGCAATGTAGTTTACCAACCTGATGAACAAGGCAGCACAAAGAAGAGTTAACAGAAAACTCCAGGCATACAAAATATTCACTCACATATAACAGATGAATGCACCAGGTCATGGAAATAGGGGAATAAGCCAAAATAGAGAAGGAAAGGGAATTTCCACACATTCAAATCAAGCAACAGTCACTAATATCTCCTCCAACTCTCTTTCTCATAAGAACTTCTCTCCCTCCGATAGTCATGCAGCAAATGCTAACTCTGACAAGGATTTGTAACAGAGTCCGGATTATAAAGGGGAAAGGAGTGGCTAACCGAGCTCAGCTGTGAGCAAAGGGATTACCAACATGGCCGATTAGCCCCTGTTCTGCCAGAAGGAATAAACACATTTAAAGGAGAAGTGCTTCTTCTCAGAGCCGGAGTAGGAGCAATCAGACACTGCGGTCTTCTGGCTCCACAATATCACGATAACTCCGTGACAATAATGTATTCATTATTGGTGTCTGCTGATTGGTATGGCGGCAGCCCTGACAAGCATTTTAGCAAAGACTTTTTCCGGAAAGTTGCTCTTCTAGTGAATTCAGTGAATGAAGCGAATGTATGTCACATTAACATAGACTATTCTTTTTCTAAAGTAAAATATTGCTTGTTGATTGCTTGGCTGTAATGAGCTTATTCAGTATTAAATAATGCAGTCTACTTGTCCACTACTATTACAAACATTTCCCATTCCTTTTAAATGAGAAAAGCTTTTTTATTTTTCAGTCTCCTTTTTAAATAAAAAATAAATGGAGTTTTCAGTTTGATTCAAGGTAGTTTTGAAGTCATGTTTTTGAACCTTATCTTGAGAATAATGAAAGACTGGTAGATGAAAGATGCTTTTGCTAGTTATCTTTTCTAAAATTAGGTTTTATGTCAGAACGCTAATACTTTGAGAAATGCATATAAAACACACAAATATATTAATGAAGTGGAAACATAAAATAAATTATAATACTCTTCATGAAAAAAATTTCTATTTTGGCATGGAAAAAAAAGTTGTATCATTGCTAGACCATTAGATCATATTAAATATATTACCTTCTGTTTTATAGTTTTTTTTATTATGAAAAATTCTAATATTTTTAGAGTATGTTCACATAATAAATATAAAAACAATGTAAGGCATATCAGAATGCCAATGGACCTCATTTTGTGTCAATGAAGTCTACTTTTGGCAACTGCAGTGTGACAGAATTGCACACATCATGGCCTTTGTTCTGAAAGCAGTTCTCATTGCATATGTGACCAGAACCTTGATGTTCTGCTTCCATTTTTCCACTTCTATTGAAGAAAAATGATATTTTCCAACTGACTTGCTTGGAAAAGATGTGCCTAACATGTTGAAGTTTCTTAGAACTGTACTGAACCCTTTCAAATAGAGATGAGAGGATAGATTTGCGGAGGATCAAATTTAAAATTAATTTTCTGATATTTGTGGTTCCACGTGAATTCAAACATTTAGAGATTGGATCCTGAATCATTAAAAAAACTTGCTCAGCTCCATTACCACACTCCAAAAGCCAAAGTGTCATTTTGCATGCTCTAACATAGTAACATAATAGCGTAGTTATTCTGGTTGAAGGAAGACTTTAAGTCCATCTAGTTCAACCCATAGCCTAACCTAACATGCCCTAACATGTTGATCCAGAGGAAGGCAAAAAAACCCAAGTGGCAAAGTGTAAGCTCCACATTGGGGAAAAAAATTCCTTCCCAACTCCACATACGGCAATCAGACTAGTTCCCTGGATCAACGCTCAATCAAGGAATCTAGTATACATAACCTGTAACATTATACTTTTCAAGAATGGCATCCAGTCCCCTCTTAAATTTAAGTAATGAATTACTCATTACAACATCATACGGCAGAGAGTTCCATAGTCTCACTGCTCTTACAGTAAAGAATCCGCATCTGTTATTATGCTTAAACCTTCTTTCCTCCAGATGGAGAGGATGCCCCCTTGTCCCTGTCTCAGGTCTATGATTAAAAAGATCATCAGAAAGGTCTTTGTACTGTCCCCTCATATATTTATACATTAAAATAAGATCACCCCTTAGCCTTCGTTTTTCCAAACTAATTAGCCCCAAGTCCTCTAATAACCATGGTCACTCTTCTCTGCACCCGCTCTAGTTCAGCTATGTCTTTTTTATACACCGGAGACCAGAACTGTACACAGTATTCTAAGTGTGGTTGAACTAGTGACTTGTATAGAGGTAAAATTATGTTCTCCTCATGTTCATCTATGCCTCTTTTAATACATCCCATTATTTTATTTGCCTTTGTAGCAGCTGCCTGACACTGGCCACTAAATGTGAGTTTGTCATTTACCCATACACCCTGGTCTTTTTCATTGACGGTTTTGCCCAGAATTTTAGAATTAAGCACATACTCATACATCTTATTACTTCTACCCAAGTGCATGACCTTACATTTATTCCCATTAAAGCTCATTTGCCATTTATCAGCCCAAGCTTCTAATTTACATAGATCATCCTGTAATATAAAATTATCCTCCTCTGTATTAATTACCCTGCAGAGTTTAGTGTCATCTGCAAATATTGAAATTCTGCTCTGTATGCCCCCTACAAAGTCATTAATAAACATGTTAAAAGAAGAGGGCCCAATACTGACCCCTGTAGTACGCCACTTCTAACCGCAACCCAGTCCGAATGTGCTCCATTAATAACCACTCTTTGTTTCCTATCCCTGAGCCAGCTCTTAACCCAATTACACATATTTTCCCCTGTCCCCATTATTCTCATTTTATATATCAACCTTTTGTGTGGCACCATATCAAAAGCTTTTGGAAAGTCCATATACACTATGTCCACTGAGTTCCCTTGGTCCAGTACGAAACTTACCTCTTCATAGAAATTGATCAGATTAGTCTGACAGGAACGGTCCCTAGTAAACACATGTTGATATTGGGTCATGAGGTTTTTCCTCTTTAGATACTCCAGCATAGCATCTCTTAAAATAGCATATCTTAGAATACCCTCCAGGATTTTACCCACAATAGAGGTTAAGCTTACTGGCCTATAATTTCCGAGTTCAGTTTTTGTCCCCTTTTTGAATATTGGCACCACATTTGCTATACGCCAGTCCTTTGGTACAGACCCTGGTAGAGATTTAATCCTGTACAGGGTGCCAACATACTCCTGATGCAAAACATATCGTTTCACTAGAAATGAACTCTAGATGCTAACCCTCCCCCAAAAAAATCACTAAAAGTGAGAATGAAACTG
Source organism: Ranitomeya imitator (assembly GCF_032444005.1). Taxonomy (NCBI): domain Eukaryota; kingdom Metazoa; phylum Chordata; class Amphibia; order Anura; family Dendrobatidae; genus Ranitomeya; species Ranitomeya imitator. The sequence continues at coordinate 934,323,628 of NC_091282.1, read as the reverse complement.
AGATTTATAAAAATGTTGAATTATCATTGAAGATGACGAGTTTTGATTTTTTTTCCTTTAAGCCCAGCCTTTTTGTGTTTCATTACAGTTGACATTCATAAAATAGTGATGTTAACCCAAAGAACAAATGAAGGTAGGAAATAAGAGCCATGAAAAAGCATTAGGAAGCGTCATGGGGCACCAAAAGACCATGAGTGACATGAAAATTTTGGAAGTTGCTCTTTCTTTATGCTTTGATCAATCCTTGTCTGCAGATGGTTTATTGTTCAATATAACAAGTTTTGTAACCTGTATCAAATGATTCAGTAAGTGATACTTGGCACTCATCACCTGCCAGTGATGGGAGCAAGCTCCGGTTTCAATGCTTCATAATATTACCGCTCATCTCTCCAAAGAATGCAAATAAGAAAGATGCAGCAACATATGCATTGGTAAATTCTGTCATGTTGCCATTTCATCAATGAGTCAGTACTTTAGCCATATCACTCTATTGTTGTAAATCCTGTCAGTCTAATGCCCAGATACCCATCTGGTAGTGAGCATAACTATGCTTCAAGGGTATAGGTCTTTTTGAAAAATGTTGCACAATCAAATTGCTAACACATGCTCCTGTATGGTCAGACACAGCCATTACACAGTACACAGCAGAATTACTTATATAAGATTGAAAATTAATTCAGAGATGCACTCGCCAGCGAAAAGTTCTTCTGGTCTTTGAGAACCCACACTGGGTTCATCCTTAATGAACATGGACACCACCGCAAAAACACATTGGATGAACAAGCATTCTGCTTCTCAGAGGGAATCCCGTACTGCACAGTGACATCACATACCTGCCAGTCAGCACTTTGTTTGAACTTGCGCTGGTAGAAAAGTGACCGCCGGCAATATACCAGCACAATTTATTATTGACCATATTCATTAAAGGCACTTGGAATTTTTCTACAAACCCAGTGTGGGTTCTCACGTTCGGGAGAACTTTTTGCCACCATAGAGCTGCAGGATCCCCAGCAACTAATTGGATGCCACAACATCTTGAATGGATGATCACCGCAGCATAATGAAAACAGATAAGGAAGCCACATAGCCTATCCTTTACTATATTGTTGAACATTCTCTGATAATTCTGGTGAGCACATCTAAGAATAAATCTTCATTTTTCATTGGACATTGTCTTGTGTGCACCAGGACAAAGGGTGCTTCTGAGTATGCAGCTATAAAAGAAATGGGTATATATTAGCGCTAGTGCTCATCCTTTTCTACATTTGTTAGATTGTTTAAGCACAGTAAAAAAGTCTTAATGCATCCAATTGTTGAACTCATTTTTCTTCCAAGATCTAGTTAATAAATGTACTTTGTTTATGGGACAACCTCTTTAAGTCAGTGACTTTATGGAAAATACTTTATGCATATGAAAATAAATAATTATTAACCACATTGTTGGAAGACATATTTATTTGCTACAAAGACTGGTACCTGCAGTAAATAGCTCAAATATTTTTAATTAAATCTTTACTGATATTTTTCAAGTAATTAAAATTAATTACAAATGATGTTAATGTATTGACTGAAGCCATCCTTGAAGTAGAGAATTGTCCCTTACATGACTTCTTCATACCAGTAGCAATAAAAATCTGGCTATTGATTAGTATATTTCTAATCTAATTTTTAAGAGTAGCCACAAAGCAAATAGGCTGATGTGGACTAATTCCATATAGTCTGAAATTAATGGTGACTGAGGTAATCTTACATCAAAGGCAACTCACATAATGAAAGTTTATCATGTAAAAACATTTTCTCTAATGGAGTTAAAAGCTTTTGAACGCACAATGTTGTTAATCAAAACATGAAATACTTTCAGTCAGGTCCGCTGTTTTTGTTCTCTAGATTTGCCAAAAACAAAATTACTAAATATCTTCTTCTTAAAGTTAAAATATGTTGTATTAGAGAGCTGTCAACATATAACTTATTTTTAAGACAGTAATAAGATATTGCTTAACTAAAATGAACCTATTACTTTTACGGCCATATCTGATCCCTTTCCTTCAAGTTATGTTGCTGTGTAGCGCAAAGAATGCAGTGCGGACAGTGATGTATAATGCAGGCATGATCCTGCTTAACATCAGCTTGAATGGGACGTGTGGTGCCATCCAGCTAAGAAATCTATGTATACGTTTAAATAATGAATTTTTGTTGAGCTTTTGATCGTGTGTATTTTCGCTGTTAAAGTAAAGTGGATGTAATTTATAGAAATCTCATTCCCACTGTGATTTGTTGTATGCAGTGTGAACTAACTTGAGGTGTGTGTTTGAAATCTGCAACATGTCAATTTCTCTCTCACTAAGTTTTGTGTGTGGATATTCCTCAAAATTGAATTTGATGAAGAAAATTTGCATGTAAAATGTGCATGTGAGAATACAGTAGGCGAGAGTAGAGCTGGTCATGCAGCGGTTAGGTCGATAGGTGGTTACTGCAGGTTATAGGCTTGTCGGAAGAGGAGGGTCTTCAGGCTCTTTTTGAAGGTTTCGATGGTAGTGAGAGTCTGATATGTTGTGGTAGAGAGTTCCAGAGTAGGGGTGATGCGCGAGAGAAATCTTGTATGCAATTGTGGGAAGAGGGGATAAGAGGGGAATAGAGAAGGAGATCTTGTGAGGATCGGAGGTTGCGTGAAGGAAAGTACCGGGAGACCAGGTCACAGATGTATGGAGGAGACAGGTTGTGGATGGCTTTGTATGTCATGGTTAGGGTCTTGTACTGGAGTCTCTGGTCAATTAGGAGCCATTGAAGGGATTGACAGAGGGGAGAAGCTGGGGAATAGCGGGGGGACAGGTGGATTAGTCAGACAGCAGAGTTTAGAATATATTGGAGGGGTGCGAGAGTGTTCGATGGGAGGCCACATAGCAGGAGGTTGCAGTAGTCAAGGAGAGAGATGATGAGGGCATGGACTAGGGTTTTTGCAGATTCTTGGTTGCGGAATGAATGGATTCATGAAATATTTTTGAGTTGAAGTTGGCAGGAAGTGGTAAGGGCTTGGATATGTGGATTGGAGGAGATATCAGCATCAATTATTACCCTGAGGCAGCGAGCTTGTGAGACTGGGGAGAGTGGGCAGCCATTTACTGTGATAGATACGTTCGTTGGGGGGGTCACGTGAGATGGGGGAAAGATGATGAATTCTGTTTTGTCCATGTTAAGTTTCAGAAATCTAGCGGAGAAGAAGGATGAAATAGTGGACAGACATTGAGGGATTCTGGTTAGTAGGGAGGTGATATCTGGTCCAGAGATGTAGATCTGTGTGTCATCAGCATAGAGATGATACTGAAAGCCATGAGATTCTATGAGCTTTCCCAGGCCAAAGGTGTAAATTGAGAAGAGCAGGGACGCTAGGACTGAACCTTGTGGGACTACGACAGAAAAGGAGCGAGGTGAGGAGGTGGTGTGTGAGTGGGAGATGCTCAATGTCCGGTCTATTAGGTATGGTGAGATCCAGGAGGACCCCCAGTGAGTCTGTAATAATAGGGAATGGTCCACTGTGTCAAAGGCAGCCGACAGGTCCAGGAGGAGGAGGACAGAGTAGTGTCGCTTGCTCTTGGCGGTTAAGAGGTCATTGGTGACCTTAGTAAGGGCAGTTTCAGTGGAGTGGTGTGACCGGAGGCCAGATTGTAAGTGGTCAAAGAGGGAGCAAGAACTGAGATGGGAGGAGAGTTCAAGGTAGACGTGTTGTTCCAAAAAACTTGATTGTCTCACTATTATAACTGCTCCTTTCTTGACATCAATCTCCTGGTTTTAACCCTGCATCTCAACTAATGTCTGACCAGCAGCCACTTTGGGCTTCTAACTTTGCGGCCTATCTGTAAATCCAGACACGTGTATAGGGATTAAAGGGTAATGGCCACATTTACCCTGGGACCTGCTAAGCATAGTGGCTTGTACACAGTCTGCACAGCCCTATTGTTGTGAATTCCGTTCTGGGGCTCCCTCCTGTGGTTGCTAATGGTATTTTTGTGAGTTCTGCCCTTGGGCTCCCTCTGGTGGTTTCGAGTGGAACTGCTGCTCCGTTAGGTAGCTGTAGCAGCTGCCTTCACTAATCGCCTTGCCTGGGTTTGTTATTTAAACCTGCTCTGGGCTTTAGTCCATGCCTGCTGTCAATGTTCTTGGTTGGATTTGGTTCTCTCCTAGGAATTTTCATATGGCCAGTCCTTGTCTGCAAAAGATAAGTTTTTGCTTGTTTTTGTTTGTCCATTCGTTTGGACTCTATTGCTTTGCAAATATGTTTCTTTTTGTCCAGCTTGTCACTATGTCTTATTCAGGCTAGCTGGAAGCTCTGGGAAAGCAGATTTGCCCCTCCACACCGTGAGTCGGTGTGGAGTTCATTTTTGTAATCTCTGCGTGGATTTTGTAGTTTTTTATACTGACCGCACAGTATCCTTTTCTCTCTGTCTATTTAGTTTAGTTTTGGCCTCCTTTGCTGAATTCTGATTTCATTTCTATGTTCGTCATTTCCCTCTCTATTCACAGTCAATATTTGTGGGGGGCTATCTTTCCTTTTGGAGGTTTTCTCTGAGGCAAGATAGCTTTCTATTTCCTTCTTTAGGGGTAGCTATTTCTTAGGCTGTGAAGAGGTGTCTAGGGAGAGTCAGGAACATCCCACGGCTATTTCTAGTGTTGTTGTTAGGATTAGGGACTGCGGTCAGTAGAGATACCACCTTCTCAGAGCTCGCTCCATGTTGCGTTTTAGCCACCAGGTCATATCAGTGTGGCCTCTTAACCACCAGGTCATAACACCCTATATAGAGCTAACAGCCATTACAGTTCCATAATTTTATTAATAGACTCTGTTCTTTATGCACTGAAAAAAGACTGGACCAGTGTGCAGCAAATTTGCCACATGGGAAAATCAGATGCATTCACAAATTTTACTTTGTGTTTCAACTCTACAGGACCTACCGTTCTCAAGGCAATAGCCAACAACAGATTAAGAAAGCAAATATTATTTACAGCTAAATGTCTGAAATAATCAGATCTGCTCAACATTTGTACATTTTTAAATTAGGCACTTTAGATGGATTTCAGTAAATTTCTGCTCTTGAGGACCTAACCTTATCAACATGTTCACAATCGATGGAATACAAAAGCGTTCTCGAAATATTTGCCTAAAAAAAACAGAACATGAAAGAAAATATTAATTTATGGAAACACAAATAGACCAATCTGCACCAAAATTGATACTAGATAAATCAGATGCTTGGGTTTTAGACCAGATTTCAGCTCTCTAGTGCCAACCCTTTTCAAGATATTCACCAAAAAAAGGAACACAAAAACAAACATTAATTTACCGACAAATGACCTTGCCTATCCTCTCTCTCTCTATATATATAAAAAAGTTCATTTACTCCATTAATGTACACTCTGCACCTCCATCTTGACTGAAAAAAACAGAAATGTTTTTTTCAAAAGGTCATGAGTAGGGTTGAGCGACCTTGACCTTTTGAGAGTCGAGTCGTGTTTCGCGAAACCCGACTATCTTAGAAGTCGAGTCGAGTGGAATCGGCCGATTATCGCGAAAAGTCGGGTATCGCCCGAAACACGAAACCCAATGCAAGTCAATGGGGGAGCATAGTCGGCAGTGAGTGGAGGCCAGGAAAACACCTACACTGCCCATTTTAATGGCAAAAACATCCATTCTTTTTACTGAAGCTTGTCAATCGTAATTTAGCTTATAATAATTGGAAGGCATTTGAAATTGGGGGTCATTTGGCTAAAGTTGTGGGGGGTAGGGCTGGTTCAAGTAATTAGTGGGCCCAGGAAATCTGGAACGCGTCACGGCAGTGGAGCAGGGAGAGGAAAGTATTTCAACTTTGCAAGTGCTGTGATCCTGAGCAAGCAGGGGGGGCCCACTCGTTGGCACTGGCACTGGCACAGGGCCCCTCAAAGTACAGCGGTGTGTTTGCACGGCGGGGGCGCCTCCCACCGGCAGCAACACTTTTGCGTACTATGAGAGGCCCTGTGCCAGTGACGTTGCCAACTAGTATTCCTCCCCCCACCTGATGAAGGAACCTGCACTTTCATCTGCACCTTCCTCTTTGTCCCCGTGTAAGGTGGTATGGTATGCGGGAAGAGGAACCTGACTTTCAGCAGGGTCACAATCTTGCTGTGTAGCGTGCACGGGGAATTTAGCGTTATGGGTCAATGTACCAGCAGACTCATCTATCACTGGCTGGGCAATGGGCAGGATGAGGAGGAAACACAGATATAGGCCCAAAGAATAAAGTGGGCTAAATGCAGTTCAAAATTGGCAACACAGGACTAACCAGGGGGCATTGCAGTGGAGGACAACTGGAATGAGAGGCTGACACAGAGAGTAGGCCCAAATCAGTAAGTAGTCGAAATGCAGTTCAAAATTGGCAACCGTAGTAAACAGGCGGCACAGCTTTGTTCAGTGGAGGAGAACAGCAAGGAGTGGCAGATGTCATGATTCCAATGGCAGGGAATCACAAAAGGACAAGCACCAACGAGCTCTAGGGTGTTGGAACCTGAGCTGACCGCGACCCTAAACCTGAACACACAAATAACAGTAGCCGGGGAACGTGCCTACTTTGATCCTAGACGTCTCGCACCAGCCAAAGATCTAACTTCCCCTATTAGAAGAAACACAGACCTCTCTTGCCTCCAGAGAAATACCCCACAGAAATAGCAGCCCCCCACATATAATGACGGTGAAATGAGAGGAAGGCACATACACAGTATGAAATCAGATTCAGCAAAATGAGGCCCGCTAAAACTAGATAGCAGAGGATACAAAAGAAAACTGCGCGGTCAGCAAAAAACCCTTCAAAAAACCATCCTGTAATTACTTGAACTCATGTTCCAACTCATGGAACATGAGGAGCAATTACAGCCCGCTAGAGCAACCAGCAGCAAAGAAACAATTATATGCAAGCTGGACAAGACAAAAATAAATCAAAACGTGGAACATGAAAATCAAAAACTTAGCTTGTCCTGAAGATTACTGAAGCCAGAAGCTGAGGTAACAAAACACTCTGAAAACCTTGATAGCCGGCGGGGAAATGACAAGAAAGCCCGGATAAATAGGAAACTCCCAAATCCTAATAGAACAGGTGGACACCAGAGACAGCAGAACACAAATCACCCAGTACCATCAGTAACCACCAGAGGGAGCCCAAAAACAGAACTCACAACAGGCAGACACCGATAGTAGGCCCCAACCCAATTAGTAGGCCAAATGCAGTCTAACATTAACAACTACTTAACGAGAGCCTGAAAATGGAATTTCAGGACAGGAAACCAGGAGAACAGCAAGGAGTGGCAGACACCGATAGTAGGCCCCAACCCAACTAGTACGCCAAATGCAGTTGTTCCATTTAACCACAATTTAATGAGAGCCTGAAGATAGAAGCTCAGGAAAGGCAACCTGGAGAACACCTTGTAGTGTAACACACCATCTTTCTACATCCCATACCCAATTTGTAGGCCTAATGCAGTGTAGTTTCCAACAACTACTAAACGAGAGCAGGAAGATCGAAGCAATGGCGAGGAAACCTGGGGAACACCTTGGAGTGGAACACACCATCTCTCTACACCCCATACCCAATTTGTAGGCCTAATGCACTGTAGTTTCCAACAACTACTAAACGAGAGCATTAAGATCGCAGCAATGGCGAGGAAACCTGGGGAACACCTTGGAGTGGAACACACCATCTCTCTACACCCCATACCCAATTTGTAGGCCTAATGCACTGTAGTTTCCAACAACTACTAAACGAGAGCATTAAGATCGCAGCAATGGCGAGGAAACCTGGGGAACACCTTGGAGTGGAACACACCATCTCTCTACACCCCATACCCAATTTGTAGGCCTAATGCACTGTAGTTTCCAACAACTACTAAACGAGAGCAGGAAGATCGAAGCAATGGCGAGGAAACCTGGGGAACACCTTGGAGTGGGACACACCATCTCTCTACACCCCATACCCAATTTGTAGGCCTAATGCACTGTAGTTTCCAACAACTACTAAACGAGAGCAGGAAGATCGAAGCAATGGAGAGGAAACCTGGGGAACACCTTGGAGTGTAACACACAGTCTCTCTACACCCCATACCCAATTTGTAGGCCTAATGCAGTGTAGTTTCCAACAACTACTAAACGAGAGCATTAAGATCGCAGCAATGGCGAGGAAACCTGGGGAACACCTTGGAGTGGAACACACCATCTCTCTACACCCCATACCCAATTTGTAGGCCTAATGCACTGTAGTTTCCAACAACTACTAAACAAGAGCATTAAGATCGCAGCAATGGCGAGGAAACCTGGGGAACACCTTGGAGTGGAACACACAATCTCTCTACACCCCATACCGAATTTGTAGGCCTAATGCACTGTAGTTTCCAACAACTACTAAACGAGAGCAGGAAGATCGAAGCAATGGAGAGGAAACCTGGGGAACACCTTGGAGTGTAACACACCGTCTCTCTACACCCCATACCCAATTTCTAGGCCTAATGCACTGTAGTTTCCAACAACTACTAAACGAGAGCAGGAAGATCGAAGCAATGGCGAGGAAACCTGGGGAACACCTTGGAGTGGAACACACCATCTCTCTACACCCCATACCCAATTTGTAGGCCTAATGCACTGTAGTTTCCAACAACTACTAAATGAGAGCATTAAGATCGTAGCAATGGCGAATCTGGGGAACACCTTGGAGTGGAACACACCATCTCTACACCCCAGAACCAACTTGTAGGCCGAATGCAGTGTTGTTTTCAACAACTACTTAAGAAGAGCCTGAAGATCAAAGCTCAGAAAAGGCAACCCGGGGAACACCTTGGAGCGGCAGACACTGGTAGTAGGCTGTAAACCCCAAATTTTGGTCAATGGAGTTTATGAAATGTTCCAGGGGTACACAGGCAGCATTGGTGTGGTAAGCGGAGGACAATTTATATTTGAGACTGCAGACAGACTTTGTAGGCTGTCCCCTGTGGACCATGCATCCACAACATTAACCCAGTGCACCGTAATGGACATCTAACCTTTCGTGGACATGCCTACTGGTCCATGCATCTGTTGTCAGGTGCACCTTTCTACTATTAGATAGCCAGAGAGCATGGACAATGCAGATTTTTACATGATGCTGTAGTGCTGGGATGGCTTTTCTCGCAAAAGAAGTGACGACTGGGTAGCTCTTACCGTGGTACAGCGTAGTCCATCTGGGCTTTATAATTGTAAAATAGAGAAAAAAAATTGGCTGTATGCACTTTAAAATAGGTTACAGGGGTACACGGGCGGCAGTGGTCTGGTCAGTGTAGTTGTAGTAGAAAGAAGGGACCGCAGACAGGCTTCGAAGGCCTAACATAACAAATTGGACAGGCTGTAGGCACTTTTACATTGGTTCCAGGGGTACACGGGCAGCAGTACAGTGGTCAGTGGAGGCCAAGTGGAAGGAGGGACCGCAGACAGGCTTCGAACGCCTAACATAAAAAATAGGGCTGTTGGCAATTTACAATTGGTTCCAGGGGTACACGGGCAGCAGTACAATGGTCAGTGGAGGCCTAGTGGAAGGAGGGACCGCAGACAGGCTTCGAAGGCCTAACATAACAAAAATAGGGGTGCAGGCAATTTAACATTGGTTCCAGGGGTACACGGGCAGCAGTGGTCTGGTCAGTGTAGTAGTAGTAGAAAGAAGGGACTGCAGACAGGCTTCGAAGGCCTAACATAACAAAATTGGGCTGTTGGCAATTTAAAATTGGTTCCAGGGGTACACGGGCAGCAGTACAATGGTCAGTGGAGGCCTAGTGGAAGGAGGGACCGCAGACAGGCTTCGAAGGCCTAACATAACAAAAATGTCAATACAATGGTATTGTCAGTGCCAGGCATTGAAGGATGTCAGCGCATAGACTAAACATTGGTGGAGCTGTGAGAGATAATTTTGCAAGTGGTAGAGCACTGTTTGAGCTGGGGGGGGGGAACTGTCTTGTGGCCGGCGGTACAGGCCCAGGGCCCCTCATATTACAATGGTGTGTCTGACGTTGGGTGCGCACCACCTCCGCCAGAGACACTTTATTGTACTATGAGGGACCCAGTGGCAGTGCCGTCGACCAAAAGCGGGCACACCCACCTCTTCAGAAAAAAAACAGCACTCTCACAGGTGCTGGTGCCAAGTGGCGATACCACGGTCCCGTGTGGGGAGTTTGGCCATTTAGGGAGGTGTAAACATGTCGTATGCTGGACAATCAGGTGCAGCAAATTACGATATTGGAAAAGTCATTCATAATAGTCCACAGGCAAGACCTTTTCATAGGAAAGCTAGGTGTCAGCCGGGCAAGGTGGGGCAAAAAATTTCGAAATCCAGTTGTGGTTCATTTTAATGAAGGTTAGATCATCTACATTTTGGGTAGCCAGACGAGTCCTTTTTTCTGTTAGTATTGAACCTGCAGCACTGAATACTCTTTCTGATAGGACACTAGCTGCCGGGCAAGCAAGCTCCTGCAATGCATATTCTGCCAATTCTGGCCAGGTGTCTAATTTGGATGCCCAGTAATCAAATGGGAATGACGGTTGAGGGAGAGCGTCGATAAGGGATGAAAAATAGTTTGTAACCATACTGGACAAATGTTGTCTCCTGTCACTTTGAATTGATGCTGCAGTACCTGTCCTGTCTGCGGTCATAGCAAAATCACTCCACAACCTGGTCAGAAAACCCCTCTGGCCAACGCCACTTCTGATTTCTGCCCCTCTAACACCTCTGGTCTGCTGGCCCCTGCAGCTCGTGTGAGAACGATCACGGGCGCTGTGTGCAGGGAATGCCAGAAGCAAACGGTCAACAAGAGTTGATTGTTTGGTTGCTAATATTATTTCCAAGTTCTCATGTGGCATTATATTTTGCAATTTGCCTTTATAGCGAGGATCAAGGAGGCAGGCCAACCAGTAATCGTCATCGTTCATCATTTTAGTAATGCTTGTGTCCCTTTTGAGGATACGTAAGGCATAATCCGCCATGTGGGCCAAAGTTCCAGTTCTCAAATCTGCGGTTGTGCTTGGTTGAGGGGCAGTTTCAGGCAAATCCACGTCACTTGTGTCCCTCCAAAAACCAGAACCCGGCCTTGCCGCGCCAACAATTTCCAGTGGCCCCGGAAAAGCTTCCTCATTAAAAATATAATCATCCCCATCATCCTCCTTGTCCTCCTCCTCCTCTTCGCCCGCTACCTCGTCCTGTACACTGCCCTGGCCAGACAATGGCTGACTGTCATCAAGGCTTTCCTCTTCCTCAGCTGCAGACGCCTGACCCTTTATGTGCGTCAAACTTTGCATCAGCAGACGCATTAGGGGGATGCTCATGCTTATTATGGCGTTGTCTGCACTAACCAGCCGTGTGCATTCCTCAAAACACTGAAGGACTTGACACATGTCTTGAATCTTCGACCACTGCACACCTGACAACTCCATGTCTGCCATCCTACTGCCTGCCCGTGTATGTGTATCCTCCCACAAAAACATAACAGCCCGCCTCTGTTCGCACAGTCTCTGAAGCATGTGCAGTGTTGAGTTCCACCTTGTTGCAACGTCTATGATTAGGCGATGCTGGGGAAGGTTCAAAGAACGCTGATAGGTCTGCATACGGCTGGAGTGTACGGGCGAACGGCGGATATGTGAGCAAAGTCCACGCACTTTGAGGAGCAGGTCGGATAACCCCGGATAACTTTTCAGGAAGCACTGCACCACCAGGTTTAAGGTGTGAGCCAGGCAAGGAATGTGTTTCAGTTGGGAAAGGGAGATGGCAGCCATGAAATTCCTTCCGTTATCACTCACTACCTTGCCTGCCTCAAGATCTACAGTGCCCAGCCACAACTGCGTTTCTTTCTGCAAGAACTCGGACAGAACTTCCGCGGTGTGTCTGTTGTCGCCCAAACACTTCATAGCCAATACAGCCTGCTGACATTTGCCAGTAGCTGCCCCGTAATGGGAGACCTGGTGTGCAACAGTGGCAGCTGCGGATGGAGTGGTTGTGCGACTGCGGTCTGTGGATGAGCTCCCGCTTCTGCAGGAGGACGAGGAGGAGGAGGAGGGGGTGCGAACGGCTACAGCCAACTGTTTCCTAGACCGTGGGCTAGGCAGAACTGTCCCAAAATTGCTGTCCCCTGTGGACCCTGCATCCACAACATTCACCCAGTGTGCCGTGATGGACACGTAACGTCCCTGGCCATGCCTACTGGTCCATGCATCTGTTGTCAGGTGCACCTTTGTGCTCACAGATTGCCTGAGTGCATGGACGATGCGCTCTTTAACATGCTGGTGGAGGGCTGGGATGGCTTTTCTGGAAAAAAAGTGTCGACTGGGTAGCTCGTAGCGTGGTACAGCGTAGTCCATCAGGGCTTTGAAAGCTTCGCTTTCAACTAACCGGTAGGGCATCATCTCTAACGAGATTAGTCTAGCTATGTGGGCGTTCAAACCCTGTGTACGCGGATGCGAGGCCAAGTACTTCCTTTTTCTAACCATAGTCTCATGTAGGGTGAGCTGGACTGGAGAGCTGGAGATCGTGGAACTAGCGGGGGTGCCGGTGGACATGGCAGACTGAGAGACGGTGGGAGATGGCATTGTTGCCGCCGGTGCCCTAGATGCAGTGTTTCCTACTACAAAACTGGTGATTCCCTGACCCTGACTGCTTTGGCCTGGCAAAGAAACCTGCACAGATACTGCAGGTGGTGCGGAAAATGGTGGCCCTACACTGCCGGAAGGGATGTTGCGTTGATGACTAGCTTCATTGGCCGAGGGTGCTACAACCTTAAGGGACGTTTGGCAGTTAGTCCAAGCTTGCAAATGCATGGTGGTTAAATGTCTATGCATGCAACTTGTATTGAGACTTTTCAGATTCTGCCCTCTGCTTAAGGTAGTTGAACATTTTTGACAGATGACTTTGCGCTAATCAATTGGATGTTGTTTAAAAAAATGCCAGACTGCACTCTTTCTAGCATCGGATACCTTTTCAGGCATTGCAGACTGAGCTTTAACCGGATGGCCACGCTGTCCTCCAACAGGTTTTGGCTTTGCCACGCGTTTTGGGCAAGATACGGGCCCGGCAGATGGAACCTGTTGCGATGTTGATGCCTGCTGCGGCCCCTCCTCCTCCGCTTCAGAACTGCTGCCGCCTGCACCCTGTTCCCCCAATGGCTGCCAATCGAGGTCAAGAACTGGGTCATCTATTACCTCTTCTTGTAGCTCGTGTGCAACTTCGTCTGTGTCACCGTGTCAGTCGGTGGTATAGCGTTCGTGATGGGGCAACATAGTCTCATCAGGGTCTGATTCTTGATCATTACCCTGCGAGGGCAATGTTGTGGTCTGAGTCAAAGGACCAGCATAGTAGTCTGGCTGTGGCTGTGCATCAGTGCACTCCATGTCAGATTCAACTTGTAATGGGCATGGACTGTTAACTGCTTCACTTTCTAAGCCAGGGACGGTATGTGTAAAGAGCTCCATGGAGTAACCCGTTGTGTCGCCTGCTGCATTCTTCTCTGTTGTTGTTTTTGCTGAAGAGGACAAGGAAGTGACTTGTCCCTGACCGTGAACATCCACTAACGACGCGCTGCTTTTACATTTACCAGTTTCACGAGAGGAGGCAAAAGAGCTAGAGGCTGAGTCAGCAAGATAAGCCAAAACTTTCTCTTGCTGCTCCGGCTTTAAAAGCGGTTTTCCTACTCCCAGAAAAGGGAGCGTTCGAGGCCTTGTGTAGCCAGACGATGAACCTGGCTCCACAGCTCCAGACTTAGGTGCAATATTTTTTTTCCCATGACCACCTGATGCTCCACCACTACCACTACCCTCATTACCAGCTGACAATGAACGCCCCCTGCCACGACCTCTTCCACCAGACTTCCTCATTGTTTTAAAAACGTAACCAAACTAACGGTATTTGTTGCTGTCACACAACTTACACGGTGAGCTATAACTTCAGTATGATTTAGCTACCCCTTTACAGGTGGGTGAGACCACAACGAAAATCAGGCACAATGTTACACACTCTGTTTTTGGTGGCACCAAATGAGAGAGATGCCACACACGCAGGACTGTCACTGAAGCACAAATGTAAATATTAATCTCCCACTGCTTTTTTTTATTTATTTATTTTTTTTCAGGGAGACTTTAGAAACAAAATAAAATAAAATGATTTTTTCAGGAACAATTTAGAAACCAAATAACATAAAATGATTTTTCCAATGACAATTTAGAAACCAAATAAAAAAAAAAAAAAAAAAAAGGCTTTCTATGCCCCACTGAGTGAGAGATGCCACACACAGGAGTCAGGAGTGGCACACAAGCCCAGAGGCCAATATTTTTCTCCCAATGATTGATGTAGTGTTTTTTTCAGGTAGATTTTGGAACCCAAATCAAGCAAAAAAAATAATAGGCTTTCTATGGCCCACAATTGGAGAGAGAGAGAGATGGCACACCCAGGAGTCAAGACTGGCACACAAGCAGAAAGGGCAATATTAATCTCCCACTGATTTTTTTTTTTTCAGGGAGACTTTAGAAAAAAAAAATAATAGAATAAAATGATTTTTTCAGGAAGAATTTAGAAACCAAATAAAATAAAATGATTTCTTCAGGGAGAATTTAGAAAACAAATAAAACAAAAAATAGGCTTTCTATGGCCCACTGAGTGAGAGATGACGCACACAGGAGTCAGGAGTGGCACACAAGCCCAGAGGCCAATATTTTTCTCCCAATGATTGATGTAGTGATTTTTTCAGGTAGATTTTGGAACCCAAATCAAGCAAAAAAAATAATAGGCTTTCTATGGCCCACAATTGGAGAGAGAGAGAGATGGCACACCCAGGAGTCAAGACTGGCACACAAGCAGAAAGGGCAATATTAATCTCCCACTGATTTGATTTTTTTTTTTTTTCAGGGAGACTTTGGAAAAAAAAAAATAAAATAAAATGATTTTTTCAGGAAGAATTTAGAAACCAAATAAAATAAAATGATTTCTTCAGGGAGAATTTAGAAAACAAATAAAACAAAAAATAGGCTTTCTATGGCCCACTGAGTGAGAGATGACGCACACAGGAGTCAGGAGTGGCACACAAGCCCAGAGGCCAATATTTTTCTCCCAATGATTGATGTAGTGATTTTTTTCAGGTAGATTTTGGAACCCAAATCAAGCTAAAAAAATAATAGGCTTTCTATGGCCCACAATTGGAGAGAGAGAGAGAGATGGCACGCCCAGGAGTCAAGACTGGCACACAAGCAGAAAGGGCAATATTAATCTCCCACTGATTTGATTTTTTATTTTTTACAGGGAGACTTTGGGAAAAAAAAATAATAAAATGATTTTTTCAGGAAGAATTTAGAAACCAAATAAAATAAAATGATTTCTTCAGGGAGAATTTAGAAAACAAATAAAACAAAAAATAGGCTTTCTATGGCCCACTGAGTGAGAGATGACGCACACAGGAGTCAGGAGTGGCACACAAGCCCAGAGGCCAATATTTTTCTCCCAATGATTGATGTAGTGATTTTTTCAGGTAGATTTTGGAACCCAAATCAAGCTAAAAAAATAAATAGGCTTTCTATGGCCCACAATTGGAGAGAGAGAGAGATGGCACACCCAGGAGTCAAGACTGGCACACAATCAGAAAGGGCAATATTAATCTCCCACTGATTTGATTTTTTTTTTTTTCAGGGAGACTTTAGAAAAAAAAAATAATAAAAAAAAATGATTTTTTCAGGAAGAATTTAGAAACCAAATAAAATGAAATGATTTTTTCAGGGAGAATTTAGAAAACAAAATAAAACAAAAATAGGCTTTCTATGGCCCACTGAGTGAGAGATGACGCACACAGGAGTCAGGAGTGGCACACAAGCCCAGAGGCCAATATTTATCTCCAACTGATTGATTTATTGATTTTTTCAGGTAGAATTTAGAACCCAAATCAACCAAAAAAATAAATAGGCTTTCTATGGCTCACTATCTGAGAGAGAGAGATGGCACGCTTAGGACTGGCACACAAGCCCAAAGGCCAATATTAATCTCCCTTTTTTTTTTTTTTTTCAGGGAAAATTTATAAACCCAATAAAAAAAATAATAAATAGGCTTTCTATGGCCCACTATCTGAGAGAGAGAGATGGCACGCTTAGGACTGGCACACAAGCCCAAAGGCCAATATTAATCTCCCACTTTTTTTTTTTTTTTTTCAGGGAAAATTTATAAACCCAATAAAAAAAATAATAAATAGGCTTTCTATGGCCCACTATCTGAGAGAGAGAGATGGCACGCTTAGGACTGGCACACAAGCCCAAAGGCCAATATTAATCTCCCTTTTTTTTTCAGGGAGAATTTATAAAACCAAAAAAAAATAAATAAATAGGCTTTCTATGGCCCACTATTTGTGAGAGATGGCACGCTTAGGACTGGCACACAAGCCCAAAGGCCAATATTAATCTCCCACCGATTGATTTATTGATTTTTTCAGGTAGAATTTAGAACCCAAATGAAGCAAAAAAAAAATAGGCTTTCTATGTCCCACTGAGTGAGTGATGATGCACACAGGAGTCAGGAGTGGCACACAAGCCCTGAGGCCAATATTTTTCTCCCACTGATTGATGTAGTGATTTTTTCAGGTAGATTTTAGAACCCAAATCAAGCAAAAAAATAAATAGGCTTTCTATGGCCCACTGAGTGAGAGATGGCACAGACAGGGATGGCACTCTAGCAGAAATGCCAATCTTAATCTCCCACAAAAAAAAAAAAAAAAAAAAAAAAAAGGAACTGTCCTTCAATTACTATCTCCCTGCAGTAATCTCAGCCAGGTATGGCAGGCAGCAATAAGGAGTGGACTGATGCACAAATTAAATAAAAAGTGTGGACAAACAAACAAGATAGCTGTGCAGAAAGGAAGGAACAAGAGGATTTGTGCTTTGAAAAAAGCAGTTGGTTTGCACAGCGGCGTACACACAGCAATGCAGCTATCGGGGAGCCTTCTAGGGCAGCCCAATGAGCTACAGCGCTGAGAAAAAAAAAAAAAATGTAGCTTCCACTATCCCTGCACACCGAAGGTGGTGTTGGACAGTGCAAATCGCTACAGCACAAGCGGTTTGGTGGTTAATGGACCCTGCCTAACGCTATCCCTGCTTCTGACGAAGCGGCAGCAACCTCTCCCTAAGCTCAGATCAGCATCAGTAAGATGGCGGTCGGCGGGAACGCCCCTTTATAGCCCCTGTGACGCCGCAGACAGCAAGCCAATCACTGCAATGCCCTTCTCTAAGATGGTGGGGACCAGGACCTATGTCATCACGCTGCCCACACTCTGCGTTTACCTTCATTGGCTGAGAAATGGCGCTTTTCGCGTCATTGAAACGCGACTTTGGCGCGAAAGTCGCGTACCGCATGGCCGACCCCGCACAGGGGTCGGATCGGGTTTCATGAAACCCGACTTTGCCAAAAGTCGGCGACTTTTGAAAGTGAACGACCCGTTTCGCTCAACCCTAGTCATGAGTATTCAGACTTTTTGCTCAATATTGAGTAGAAGTACCATTTTGAGCTAGTAAAGCCATGAGTCTTCTTGGGAATGATGCAACAAGTTTTTCTCCTGGATTTGGGGATCTTCTGCCATTCTTCCTTGCAGAACCTCTCCTGTTCCGTCAGGTTGGATAGTGAACGTTGGTGGATAGCCATTTTCAGGTCTCTCTCTGGAAGCACTCTGGAAAAGGTTTTATTCCAGGATATCTCTGTACTTGGCAACATTCATGTTTCCTTCAATGACAACCAGTCGTCCTGTCCTTGCATCTGAAAAACATCCTGTTAAGGTACCTTCACACTGAACAATTTAACAACAATATCGCTAGCGATCCATGATGTTGCAGCGTCCTGGATAGCGATATCGTTGTTTTTGACACGCAGCAGCGATCTGGATCCTGCTGTGACATCGTTGTTAGGAGCAGAAAGGCCAGAACTTTATTTCGTCGCTGGATCTCCCGCAGACATCGCTGAATCGGCGTGTGTGATGCCGATTCAGCGATGTCTTCACTGGTAACCAGGGTAAACACCAGGGCCGCGCTTAGTAACCCGATGTTTACCCTGGTTACCAGTGTAAATGTAAAAAAACCCAAACACTACATACTTACATTCCGGTGTCTGTCCCCCGGCGCTCTGCTTCCCTGCACTGTCAGCACCGGCCGGCCGTAAAGCACAGTGGTGACGTCACCGCTCTGCTTTACGGCCAGCCGGCGCTCACAGTCAGTGCAGGAAGCAGAGCGCCGGGGGACAGACACCACAATGTAAGTATGTAGTGTTTGTTTTTTTTACATTTACACTGGTAACCAGGGTAAACATCGGGTTACTAAGCGTGGCCCTGCGCTTAGTAACCCGATGTTTACCCTGGTTACCAGGGGACTTCGCATAGTTGGTCGCTGGAGAGCTGTCTGTGTGACAGCTCTCCAGCGACCACACAGCAAAGCTGCAGCGATCGGCATCGTTGTCTAGATCGCTGCAGCGTCGCTTAATGTGACGGTACCTTTAGGGTTGGCAGAGCGCACTAAATAAAGTATAATAGTAAAGTGCGTTCGCCACCTGGGGTCCACTGTGCAGAGATGGCAAACTGCAGCTAAAGGACAATGGCGATACTTGCAGCAAACTTAAATTACTCGCACTGAGTTAGCGTCACTCAGTGGAGAAACACGTGGATTGGGCTAATCGCACACAGCGACAGAAAGGAACTCTGCAACAGGACTGTGTTTATCGGCACACAGCCGCAGAGTTAATATGGTGCTATTTGCATACAATGTTAGCGTCATAGGCATACGCAAGCCCCACAGGGGCAAGGGAACAGGTGGTGGACTCAGACACTGCGAGTGAATACACAACAACTCCTCTCAGGAGGTGCTGGAATTCTAAGTGCTGAACCTCCGCTCTGTGCACACACACACAAACTCCTCTCCGGATAAGCTGGAATTCTAATAGGCGATAAGCCTGCCTTGAGCACACGCAAAGTAGTCCACACCACTGTATAGTTGCACACACATAACACAAATGATCTTAGTGAACCAACCAGCATGCCAAAGATCTTTTTATAGTTTCTGTTAATCTGACAGCACCTTGCTCACTGGCCAATCTAGAGCTGGACCAGGATCTGAGCATGTGATGGGCAACCACCAACGAGCAGTCGACCCAGGAGCATGCCCAGTAGAGCAAAACCTGGACTTTGTCTGAGAAGTGACTGCTCGCCGCTAAGTATTGACAGATACTATAGTTGATCCTGGAGAGGCAGCAGTAATCAAGGGCATAGCCCGAGCCTGAGCAAGATGCTGAGAATGATGTCTTTGCTCAGCAGCATTCACTGCAGATGAGACTGAATGGGAGACTGCAGGAGAAGACAAGGCTTGGGATTCATCCTGTGCAGAGGAAGAATCCATGTGCCTAATATTACCCCCCTCCTAGTGCCCCCTCCATGCAAGCATTGGCACACTCAAAGGCTGCAATAAGCTGCGAGCATGAATGTGCTCAACCGGCTCTCAGCTCCCATGATCCTTTCAGTGCACTAAATAAATTTGTTGCCGCGTACCACCTTGGAACCGACAATCGCATTTACCTCGACGTCTCGGCAGATGACTCAGAAAACCGGAACATTTGAACGGGTTTCAAAGGGACATGTAAAAGGTGTCAGTGATATTCAGGCATGGCGGAAGGGACTGACGATACACCACTGGATTAACATGCTCCAGGACTTTAAAAGGACCTAGATAACAGGGAGCAAACTTAGTAGACTCTATGTGTAGCTTGATATTACAAGCAGAGAGCCACACCAAGTTGCGAGGAGCAAAGACGGGAGCTGGGCGGCGATGCGAATCAGTAGAGACCCTTATTCTCTCCTTAGAAGCCTTGATGGCATCCTGTGTGCAATCCCAGATGTCCCTAGCCTGCACAGCTCAGTCCTCCACTCTGAAATTGGAGGATGAGATGGATATGGGTACGGGAGCATGTGGTTGCTGACCATAAATGAGGAGGAACGGAGTCTGACCTGTAGAGTCAGTGACAGCATTACTAAGAGCAAACTCTGCCCATGGCAGTAGAGATGCCCAGTCATTATGCCTGGCAGAGAAAAAATGCCGTAGATACGTGACCAGAATCTGATTAGCCCTCTCAACCAATCTGTTCATCTCGGGATGGTATGCAGAAAAGAGGTTTTGTTCTATACTGAGCAACCAACAGAGCTCTCTCCAGAACCGAGAAGCAAACTGGGGACCCCTGTCACTGACTATCTTGTCAGGCGTCCTGTGAAGATGAAAAACGTGCTTCACAAAAAGTGTAGCCAGAGCCCGTGCCGACGGTACACCTGGAAGAAGGACAAGATCTACCATCTTTGAGAAATGGTCGGTTACTACCCAAATGACAGTGTTATTGCAGGACTTAGGCAAACTCAGAATGAAGTCCATCCTGACCATCTCCCAGGGCCTATCTGCCACCAGCAAGGGGTATAACAAGCCCACGGACCTCTGCCAGTATGCCCGTATCTTAGCGCAGGAGACACATGCCTGGACATAGTCCCTAACGTCACGCACCATTTGCGGTCACCAATATGATCTCAGCAATATCTCAGACATCCTTTTGGTCCCAAAATGTCCACCCAATCTAGATGAGTGAGCCCAAGAGAGAACCTCCAGCCGCAGATTTGGAGGAACCAGAGTCTTGCCTGTAGGCAGCGACTCAAGTGAAACCTGGGCTACCATTCGCAGACTCTCCGCTGGGACAATAAGTGCAGGATGAACTGGCAATTAATGAACTCCATGAAGCACTGCACCGCTTTTAGAGAGTGGGGCTCCTGCCATTTCATTACACACTCCAGTTTGGCAGGATCCATAGCAAATCCCTTGGCCAAGATGATATAGCCAAGGAAAGGCAAAGACTTCTGCTCAAACACACACTTCTCTAGCATATTGAACAGGGAATTGGCACGTAGGAGCTCAAAGACTCTACAGACATCTTTTTGATATGAGTCAATATCTGGGGAGTAAATAAGAATGTCATCCAGATAGGCAACTACAGAGGTGGATAACATGTCCTGAAAGATGTCATTAACAAAGTCTTGGAAGACAGCAGGAGCATTACATAGGCTGAACGGCATCACCAGAAACTCACAGTGACAGTCCCTTGTGTTAGACGTGGTCTTCCACTCATCTCCCTCACGAATTCATATCAAATTATACATGCCACGCAGATCTATCTTGGTAAATACCCTCGCCCCTCGTAGCCTATTAAAAAGCTCTGAGATGAGTGGTAGAGGGTATTTATTCTTGACAGTAATGGCATTCAGACCCCTGTAATCTATGCACTTACGTAGTTCTCCGTTCTTCTGAACAAAGAAGAACCCAGCCCTGGTGGGAGACACTGACTTCCTGATAAAACCTCTAGCCAGATTCTCTTTAATATATTTAGACAATACCTCAGTTTCCTGGAGGGGTAGAGCTCAGCCACAGTGATCTTGGGGTTCTTTTTACCTCTCTCACCAAGGCTCGTCTCTCATGATTGCTCAGTATGGTTGGACTACCAGGTCTAGGAAGACTTCTAGTGGTCCCAAACTTCTTCCATTTAAGGATTTTGGAGGCCACTGTGCTATTAGGAACCTTGAGTACTGCAGAAATATGCTTATAACCTTGGCCAGATCTGTGCCTTGTCACAATTCCGTCTCTGAGCTCCTTGGCCAGTTCATTTCACCTGATGATTCTCATTTAGTCTGACATGCACTGTGAGGTCTTATATAGACAGGTGTGTGCCTATCCAAATCAAGTCCTATCAGATTAATTAAACACAGCTTGACTCCAATGAAGGAGTAGAACCATCTCAAGGAGGATCACAAGGAAATGGAAATGGACAGCATGTGAGTTAAACATGAGTGTCTCAGCAAAAGGTCTGAATACTTATGACCATGTGATAATTCAGTTTTTCTTATTTAATAGATTTGCAAAAATTTCTGTTTTTCTTCAATTAATACGGGTTGCGGAGTGTACATTAAAAAATAAACTTTTCTGAATTTACCAAATGGCTGCAATGAAGCAAAGAGCGAAAAGTTTAGAGGGGTCTGAATACTTTCCGTACCCCGTGTGTGTGTGTGTGTATATATATATATATATATACACAGTATATACAGCTCTGGCAAAAAATTAAGTGACCACAGCAAAATGTTTAGTTTGTCTGATTTTTCTCTTTATAGGTATATTTTTGAGTAAAATGTAAATTCTTCTAGTAGTATATAAACTTCTGACAACATGTCTCCGAATTTCCAAGCAATAGATTTTGTATTTTTTTTCTCAAAAGGAGAAATGGTGAAAATAAAAAAAAACAGTGCTTTCAGATATCAAATTATGCAAAGAAAGCAAGTTCATAATCATGTAGAAACATCAATACTAATGTTTTAACTCAGGAAGAGTTCAGAAATCAATATGTTGTGGAATAACCATGATTTTTAATCACAGCTTTTATACGCCTTGGCATGCTTACCACCAGTGTTTCACACTGCTACTGGCGCAAAAATGTAAGCAATTCCTATTGTTTGATGGCTTGTGACTATCCATCATCCTCTTGATTATATTCCATAGGATTTCAATGGGGTTCAGGGCTGGAGATTGAGCTGCCCATGACAGGGATATATATATATATATATATATATATATATATATATATATATATATATATATATATATATATAGTGTGTATATATACAGGGTGGGCCATTTATATGGATACACCTAAATAAAATGGGAATGGATGTGATGTAACCATGGAAGCCATTTTGAAGTCGGCAATTTTGGATCCAACTGTCTTTTTTTCAATGGGAAGAGGGTCACGTGACACATCAAACTTATTGAGAATTTCACAAGAAAAATAATGCTGTGCTTGGTTTTAACGCAACTTTATTCTTTCATGAGTTATTAATAAGTTTATGACCACTTATAAAATGTGTTCAAAGCGCTGCCCATTGTGTTGGATTGTCAATGCAACCTTCTTCTCCCACTCTTGGCACACTGATAGCAACAAATGATAGCACAGGCTTCCAGTATCCATTGTTTCAGATGCTGCACATCTCGTATCTTCACAGCATAGACAATTGCCTTACGATACGAGATGTGCAGCATCCCCTCCTATATACTAATGTGCCACAAACAGGAAGTTGATATCAACAACAATTCCCATTTTATTTAGGTGTATCAATATAAATGGCCCACCCTGTATATATAAGCTTGAGAAAGGTTCACATTTTTTGGACCGAACCGTTGCTAACATGGGCTAATTAAATAGTTTTTTTTTACTACAAATGGTCTGCTTATATTGGACCAACAAAAAAAACTAAGAAAAAACAGGCAAATTGGATGTAATTTCATAGAATTCCTGAAAAATGGGCAGGACAAAAAATTGTTGGCACCTTCCCAAATTGTTGCTATAAAACTTTGTTTCAAGCATGTGATGCTCAATCAAACTTACCTGTGGCAAATAACAGGTGTGGGAAATATGAAAATCACAACTGAACCAGATAAAAATGTAAGAAGTTGACTCAATCTTTGCATTGGGTGTCTGTGTGTGCAGCAGGATACATGTTGAACAGAAACAGGAGAAGAGAAGTGTCTGATGACTTGAGAATCAAAATTGATGAAGCATAACAATCTCAAGTTTACAAATCCATCTCCAGAGATCTTGATATTCCTTTGTACACGGTACACAACATAGTCAGGAAGTTTACAATCCATGCCACTGTAGCTAATCTCAGAGAAAGAAATCCAAGCTGTCCTGCATGCACAGGGTACGTCAGTATCAGCAAAAACTATCAGTCGACATTTGAATGAAATGAAATGCTATGGCAGGAAACCCAAGAAGACTTCACTGCTAACGCAGAAATAAGATGTCTAGACTGCAGTTTGCCAAAATGTAAGTGAGTAAGCCAAAATCCGTCTGGGAATGTGTCGTGTGGGCAGAAGAGACAATTTGCTTTTTTATTCTTTGTCTCTTTGTGTTGTTCCAATACACACAAAAAAATAAACATGTATATCACAAAAGATGTGTAATTGTATTATTTTTGGGGGAGAAAAAACATATGGAACAATCTCAAGGGTGCCAACGCTTTCAGTCATGACTAAATAATATATATATATATATATATATTTATATATATACACTGCTCATAAAATTAAAGGGAACACTTAAACAACAGAATACAACTAAAGGTAGATCAAACTTCTGTTAAATCAAACTGTCCACTTAGGAAGGCACACTGTTTGACAATCAATTTCACATGCTGTTGTGCATATAGAAGAAACGACAGATGAAAATTATTGGCAATTATCAAGACACACTCAATAAAGGAGCGGTTCTGCAGGTGGGGACCACAGACCACATCTCAGTACTAATGCTTTCTGGCTTATGTTTTGGTCACTTTTGAATGTTGGTTGTGCTTACACACTCGTGGTAGCATGAGATGGACTCTACAACCCACACAAGTGGCTCAGGTAGTGCAGCTCATCCAAGATGTCACATCTGTGCGAGCTGTGGCAAGAACGATTGCTGTGTCTGTCAGCGTAGTGTCCACAGGCTGGAGGTGCTACCAGGAGACAGGCCAGTACACCAGGAGATGTGGAGGGGGCCGCAGGAGGGCAACAACCCAGCAGCAGGACCACTACCTCAGCCTTTGTGCAAGGAGGAACAGGAGGAGCACTGCCAGAGCTCTTCAAAATGACCTCCAGCAGGCCACATATGTGCATGTGTCTGCACAAACGGTTAGAAACAGACTCCATGAGGATGGTCTGAGTGCCCGACGTCCACAGATGGGGGTTGTGCTCACAGCCCAACACCATGCAGGAGCATGCACAGGCATTGTAGGGATGTCATACAGACACGTGGAGGCCACACACAGTACTGAGCATTATTTCCTTGTCTTGAGGCAGTTCTACTAAAGTTGGATCAGCTTGTAACTTATTGTTAGGACTGGCGGAACGCACCAAGACAGATGGTATAGATGCGTTCGCAGTCCGGGGTCCACCGTGCAGGTGAAAACCTGCTGCTAGCAATTAGCAGACTATATGGCGGTACACTAAAGTATACACGCGTGGGTTAACCTCACCCAGCGTGAAAGAAGCAATCCTGTTAAGGCACAGGACCGCGGTACCGTACCTAAAGCGCGAGCAAGTAGTCAGCGAACTCAACCCCAACTAGGATTAAAGTCCGATTAGACCCTTGCTGGCACAACACCGCAACTGGGTGTGTAGGAAACTGAAGAGCAATATTAAGGCACAAGAGTGCATGCAGTGCCGCACTGACGAACGCCACTAACCACCCAGGCTTGGGTAAGGAAAGCACAGAGGAAGTGCACGCCGCCGTACTGGCGGTCACAGCAACTGGACGCTATAATGTGTGACTAGTGCTGTAGGATAAGTCGGGCGCTAGGTAGCAGCCATACACCTTCCGCGAACAGTCATTCAATAGGGTAGGGGTATCCAAGGACGACTTGCACTCACAACATACACACATTAGCGATTGAAAGACAATAATAGCGCATGGCCGTGCGGTCATGCGCAGTTTATATAGCAGCAGCACAGGAAGTGGCCACAGCACCTTTGCCCTTCCAAGACCTGCCAAGAGGACCAATGGAATGTGCTGCAGAGCCTGAGCACATGACCCTCGATCTCCAACGGGAGATCTTACCCTGGGCATGCTCAGTACGTGCAGACAAGGACTTAGTCCCAGAGAAGTCCGCTCGCTGCTGACCAGCACTGACTTTAATGGCAGAGACTGGAGAAGCAGCAGTAACTCTCAGAACAGAGTGAGACTGAGCAAGATGCTGGGACCGACGTCTTTGCTGAGCAGAATCCACTGTGGCTGGACAAGAATGGGAGACTGCAGCGGAGGTGGCTCGAGATTCCCCCTGTGCAGAAGCGGGAACTCGACCCCTAACACTTAATTTTCCATTTTGAGTTTGAGCATCATTCCAACTCCAGACCTCCGTGGGATATTAGTTGTAATTTATGTTAATCATTTTTAGGTTTTATTGTTCACAACACATTCCACTATGTAATGAATAAAGATTAAAACTGGAATATTTTATTCAGTGATATCTAGGATGTGGGATTTTAGTGTTCCCTTTATTTTTTTGAGCAGTGTATAGGTATATATATATATATATATATATATATATATATATATATATCTACACATATACATACATATATATATATATATATATACATATATACACAAATACATACACATATATACATATATATATATATACACACACACAGCTCTGGCAAAAATTAAGACACCACTGCAAAATTTTCAGTTTGTCTGATTTTTCTCTTTATCGGTACAGTATATTTGTGAGTAAAATGTAAACTGTCCTTTTATTCTTTAAACTACTGACAAAATATCTCTGAAGTTCCAAGCAATACATTTTGTATTTATTTTCTGAAAATGAAAGAAGGTCAAAATAAAAAAAAAATTATTTGCTTGCAGACCTTAAATAATGCAAAAAAAGATAAAAACAAGTTCATAATCATTTAGAAACAACAATAAAATGTTTTAACTCAGGAACAGTTCAGAAATCAATATTTTGTGGAATAACCATGATTTTTAATCATAGCTTTCATGCGTCTTGGCATGTTTTCCACCGGACTTTCACACTGCTTTCTGGTGATCATATGCCACTCCTGGTGCAAATATTTATACAGTTCTTCTTTGTTTGTTGGCTTGGGACTATCCATCTTCCTCTTGGTTACATTCCAGAGGTTTTCAATGTGGTTCAGGTCTGGAGATTGGGCTGGCCATGACAGGGATTTGATGTGGTTTTCCTTCATACACAACTTGATTGACCAAGCTGTGTGGCATGGCGCATTGTCCTGCTGGAAAAAACAGTCCTCGGAGTTGGGGAACATTGCCTGAGCAGAAGGAACCAACTGTTTTTCCAGGATAACCTTGTATGCGGCTTGATTCATACGACCTTCACGATTAACCTGCCCAATTCCAGCCTTGCTGAAATATTCCTAGATCAACACCTGGTTGTCTAATGGTTAGATAGAGACCTGGAGAGGTGTACAAGCCAGAGTGTCTTGCATCCACTGAGAAATTTGGTGGAGGATCGGTGATGATCTGGGGATGCTTCAGCAAGGCTGGAATTGTGCAGGTTGTTCTTTGCAAAGAATAAATCAAGCCACATACAAGGTTATCCTGGAAAAACAGCTGATTCCTTCTGCTCAGGCAATGTTCCCCAACTCTGAGGACTAGTTTTTCCAGCAGTTTAATGCACATGCCACACAGCTAGGTCAATCAATGTGTGGTTGAAGGACCAACACATCAAATCCCTGTCATGGCATGCCCAATCTCCAGACCTGAACCCCATTGAAAGCCTCAGGAATGTAATCAAGAGGAAGATGGAGAGTCACAAACCATCAAACAAAGAAGAACTGCTTACATTTTTGTACCAGGAGTGGCATAAAGTCACCCACAAGCAGTGTAAAAGACTGGTGGAAAGCATACCAAGACGCATGAAAGCTGTGATTAAAAATTATGGTTATTCCACAAAATATTGATTTCTGAACTCTTCCTTAGTTAAAACATTAGTATTGTCTTTTCTAGATGATTATGAACTTGTTTTTTTGCATTATTTGAGGTCTGCAAGCAATGCATTTTTTGGTTATTTTGACCATTTCTCATTTTCAGAAAATAAATACAAAATGTATTGCTTGGAAATTCGGAGATATGCTGTCAGTAGTTTATAGAATAAAAGAAAATTTTACATGTTATTCAAAAATATACCTATAAAGAGAAAAGTCAGACTAACTGAAAAATTACAGTATATAGCCTAGTTACAGAAAGTTGCAGAAAGCATAGGGTACTTAGTTGACATTATTTTGATTAACCCCTTTCTGACCTCGGACGGGATAGTACGTCGGAGGTCAGATCCCCTGCTTTGATGCAGGGCTCCGCGGTGAGCCCGCATCAAAGCCGGGACATGTCAGCTGTTGTGAACAGCTGACATGTGCCCGTAATAGGAGCGGGCAGAATCGCGATCTGCCCGCACCTATTAACTAGTTAAATGCCGCTGTCAAACGCAGACAGCGGCATTTAACTACCGCTTCCGGCCGGGCGGCCGGAAATGACGTCATCGCTGACCCCCGTCACATGATCGGGGGTCGGTGACGCATCAGGATGGTAACCATAGAGGTCCTAGAGACCTCTATGGTTACTGATCACCGGTGGCTGTGAGCGCCACCCTGTGGTCGGCGCTCACAACACACCTCCATTTCTGCTACATAGCAGCGATCAGCAGATCACTGCTATGTAGCAGAGGCGATCGAGTTGTGCCTGCATGGCAAAAGTAAAAAAAAAAAAGCTAAAAAAAATGTGAAAAAAAATAAAAAAAATATAAAAGTTTAAATCACCCCCCTTTTGCCCCAATCAAAATAAATCAATAAAAAAAAAATCAAATCTACACATATTTGGTATCGTCGCGCTCAGAATCTCCCGATCTATCAATTAAAAAAAGCATTAACCTGATCGCTAAACGGCATAGCGAGAAAAAAATTTGAAACGCCAGAATTACGTTTTTTAGGTCGCCGCGACATTGCATTAAAATGCAATAACGGGCGATCAAAAGAACGTATCTGCACCAAAATGCTATCATTAAAAACATAATCTCGGCACGCAAAAAATAAGCCCTCAACCGACCCCAGATCACGAAAAATGGAGACGCTACGAGTATCGGAAAATGGTGCAATTTTTTTTTTTTTTTTTTAAGCAAAGTTTGGAATTTTTTTTCACCACTTAGATAAAAATAACCTAGTAATGTTAGGTGTCTTTGAAATCGTACTGACCTGGAGAATCATAATGGCAGGTCAGTTTTAGCATTTAGTGAACCCAGCAAAAAAGCCAAGCAAAAAATAAGTGTGGGATTGCACTTTTTTTGCAATTTCACCGCACTTGGAATTTTTTTCCCGTTTTCTAGTACACGACATGCTAAAACCAATGATGTCGTTCAAAAGTACAACTTGTCCCGCAAAAAATAAGCCCTCACATGGCCAAATTGACGGAAAACTAAAAAAGTTATGGCTCTGGGAAGGAGGGGAGTGAAAAACGAACACGGAAAAATGAAAAATCCCAAGGTCATGAAGGGGTTAAAAGAGTGTAAAAGCATCCCATCACAACAGGGTTCAGGACCAACCCTAACTCTTGCAGTTCAACTTGATCAGTGTCGAAAGACCTCAAAATAGATGACATCAGTGCAGTACCCATATCTGACTGTTTTGCATCTGCCTATGAAAGGCTATATTCCCTAAAAAGGGAGAGCCACATCCCTGTGTGTACAAACATGGTTGCCACCAGTAATTTCAGGGTTCATACTGGCAAAATTATTGGGCACCCTTGAGACTCTGGCCCTGCTCCATCCCAGCTCCACTTCCACCCCTTGAGCCTTCCACAGTCCCACCACCCACTTCTGCACCACGTCCTCACCTCATCACACATTAACAGTTCCCATCAAACAACAGTTCACATACATAGCAAGTAGGTTTTGTTTTGGCCAAAAGATATTCTTTAAGCTGCCATCACTTCAAGGTAGACTCTTTTGGCAGGGCCCTATTCTAATCTAACCTATTAAACATTTCTTAAAATGTCCAATACTCTTTTAGGTATATTTTTATTTATTTTTCTTTCTCTTGGGGAATGTGTCACATAGATTTTTTTTAAAAATGAACAATAATACAACATACAAGGGACAAATGCCAACACACCAAGACCAGATCACATATTACCACCACATAGTGTCTGAATTATACCACATACAAGGGACAAAGGGGATAACGCACAGATAACGTTACAGGAGATAACATGCTGATCCATGGAGGTCTGTCCAATGGATGGAGATGTAGAAATGATAGAGCAAGAGTACTTTCAATTCAGACAGGGCTGCAAAACCTCATTGTTGGACTATCTGAACTTTAATCTTGGGATTGCTGAGGTCCAATCAGTCACACCTTCAGCAATCAGAAAGTTATTTATTAGTTTATGTATGAAGGATAACTTGTTACGTTTTTTGGAATAATCCTTTATTGGCTGATCATAGGGAATTTCAGCACACTGATCCTCAAGTAACTGAAGTTATGGTTTGCTTCCATGTGTTCCTATATTAAAAATATATTAAAATCTCAAGCATTTCATATCTTTAAGCCCACGAATTTTAACTTTGTTGAATTTTAAGTCCATTTAGTTACAATTTTGCTAAATAATATTAACTTCTCATTTAAAGACAGAGGTTTTCTTAAGTAAATTATGGATACATACACTATTATTAAAGAGTGAAGTTTGAAATTACATGAAAGAATACAACATTTATATGATGAATCCCTGCAAATCATTATAATCCACAGTACTGCTGTGTAAATTAGTTTTTGGGCCAACCCAAAGACCTAGGACTGAGTGTAATTATAACCTTTGCATCCACATCTAATGTCAGTGTTACATATAGTTATGGGAATTCACATAGTTTCATTAGCTGGATTTATTCCCACAGCTTAAAAATGTACCCATAGAATCCTACAGATAGGAAACTGCTCTATGCATTGTTGGCCCCCGTAATTGGTGTGAATGGTGGCAAGCTCTTTATAGTGCTTCAAAATATAATCAGTTACAAATAAATTGCTAAATTAGAGCATAAATAAATGAGTAAATATACAAAGTAATTTATTTTGACCATGTACCCAGTAGATTTAACCCCTTCATGACCCAGCCTATTTTGACCTTAATGACCTGGCCGTTTTTTGCAATTCTGACCAGTGTCCCTTTATGAGGTAATAATTCAGGAACACTTCAACGGATCCTAGCGGTTCTGAGATTGTTTTTTCAAGACATATTGGGCTTCATGTTAGTTGTAAATTTAGGTCAATAAATTCTGCGTTTATTTGTGATAAAAATGGAAATTTGGCAAAAATGTTGAAAATTTTGCAATTTTCACATTTTGAATTTTTATTCTGTTAAACCAGAGAGATATGTGACACAAAATAGTTAATAAATAACATTTCCCACATGTCTACTTTACAGCATCACAATTTTGGAAACAGCATTTTTTTTTGCTAGGAAGTTATAAGGGTTAAAATTTGACCAGCGATTTCTCATTTTTACAACAAAATTTACAAAACCATTTTTTTTAGGGACCCCCTCACATTTGAAGTCAGTTTGAGGGGTCTATATGGCTGAAAATACCCAAGCGTGACACCATTCTAAAAACTGCACCCCTCAAGGTGCTCAAAACCACATTCAAGAAGTTTATTAACCCTTCAGGTGCTTCACAGCAGCAGAAGCAACATGGAAGGAAAAAATGAACATTTAACTTTTTAGTCACAAAAATGATATTTGAGCAACAATTTTTTTATTTTCCCAATGGTAAAAGGAGAAACTGAACCACGAATGTTGTTGTCCAATTTGTCCTGAGTACGCCGATACCTCATATGTGGGGGTAAACCACTGTATGGGTGCACGGCAGGGCTTGGAAGGGAAGGAGCACCATTTGACTTTTTGAATGAAAAATTGGCTCCACTCATTAGCAAACACCATGTCGCGTTTGGAGAGCCCCGTGTGCCTAAAATTTGGAGCTCCCCCACAAGTGACCCCATTTTGGAAACTAGATTCCCCAAGGAACTTATCTAGATGCATAGTAAGCACTTTAAACCCTCAGGTGCTTCACAAATTGATCCGTAAATATGGAAAAGTACTTTTTTCACAAAAAAATTCTTTTAGCCTCAATTTTTTCATTTTCACATGGGCAACAGGATAAAATGGATCCTAAAATTTGTTGGGCAATTTCTCCTGAGTACACCGATACCTCACATGTGGGGGTAAACCACTGTTTGGGCACGGAAAGGAAGGAGCGCCATTTGACTTTTTGAATGAAAAATTATCTCCATCATTAGCAGACACCATGTCGCGTTTGGAGAACCCCTGTGTGCCTAAACATTGTAGCTCCCCCACAAGTGACCCCATTTTGGAAACTAGACCCCCAAGGAACTTATCTAGATGCATATTGAGCACTTTAAACCCCCAGGTGCTTCACAGAAGTTTATAACGCAGAGCCATGAAAATAAAAAAATAATTTTTCTTTCCTCAAAAATTATTTTTAGCCTGGAATTTCCTATTTTGCCAAGGGTAATAGGAGAAATTGGACCCCAAATGTTGTTGTCTAGTTTGTCCTGAGTACGCTGATACCCCTTATGTGGGGGTAAACCACTGTTTGGGCGCACGGCAGGGCTCGGAAGGGAAGGCACGCCATTTGGCTTTTTAAATGGAAAATTAGCTCCAATCATTAGCGGACACCATGTCGCGTTTGGAGAGCCCCTGTGTGCCTAAACATTGCAGATCCCCCACAAATGACCCCATTTTGGAAACTAGACCCCCAAAGGAACTAATCTAGATGTGTGGTGAGCACTTTGAACCCCCAAGTGCTTCACAGAAGTTTATAACGCAGAGCCATGAAAAAAAAAATATTTTCTCAAAAATGATTTTTTAGCCCGCAATTTTTTATTTTCCGAAGGGTAACAGGAGAAATTTGACCCCAAACTTTGTTGCCCAGTTTCTCCTGAGTACGCTGATACCCCATATGTGGGGGTAAACCACTGTTTGGGCACACGTCGGGGTTTGGAAGGGAAGTAGTGATGTTTTGAAATGCAGACTTTGATGGAATGCTCTGCGGGCATCACGTTGTGTTTGCAGAGCCCCTGATGTGGCTAAACAGTAGAAACTCCCCAAAAGTGACTCCATTTTAGAAACTAAACCCCGAAAGGAACTTATCTAGATGTGTGGTGAGCACTTTGAACCCCCAAGTGCTTCACAGAAGTTTATAACGCAGAGCCGTGAAAATAATAAATAAGTTTTCTTTCCTCAAAAATAATTTTTTAGCCCAGAATTTTTTATTTTCCCAAGGGTTACAGGAGAAATTGGACCCTAAAAGTTGTTGTCCAGTTTCTCCTGAGTACGCCGATACCCCATGTGTGGGGGAAAACCACTGTTTGGGCACACGTCGGGGCTCAGAAGGGAAGTAGTAACTTTTGAAATGCAGACTTTGATGGAATGGTCTGCGGGCGTCACGTTGCATTTGCAGAGCCCCTGGTGTGCCTAAACAGTAAAAACCCCCCGCAAGTGACCCCATTTTGGAAACTAGACCCCCCAAGGAACTTATCTAGATATGTGGTGAGCACTTTGAACCCCCAAGTACTTCACAGACGTTTACAACGCAGAGCCGTGAAAATAAAAAATCATTTTTCTTTCCTCCAAAATGATGTTTTAGCAAGCAGTTTTTTATTTTCACAAGGGTAACTGGAAAAATTGGACCCCAATAATTGTTGCACAGTTTGTCCTGAGTATGCTAGTACCCCATATGTGGGGGTAAACCACTGTTTGGGCACACGTCTGGGCTCGGAAGTGAGGGAGCACCATTTGACTTTTTGAATACAAGATTGGCTGGAATCAATGGTGGCGCCATGTTGCGTTTGGAGACCCCTGATGTGCCTAAACAGTGGAAACCCTTCAATTCTACCTCCAACACTAACCGCAACACACCCCTAACCCTAATCCCAACTGTAGCCATAACCCTAATCACAACCCTAACCACAACCCTAATTCCATCCCTAATCCTAAGGCTATGTGCCCACGTTGCGGATTCGTGTGAGATTTTTCAGCACCATCCGTGGGTAAAAGGCACTGCGTTTTACCTGCGGATTTTCCGTGGATTTCCAGTGTTTTTTGTGCGGATTTCACCTGCGGATTCCTATTGAGGAACAGGTGTAAAACGCTGCGGAATCCGCACAAAGAATTGACATGCTGCGGAAAATACAGCGCAGCGTTTCCGCGCTGTATTTTCCACATCATGGGCACAGCGGATTTGGTTTTCCATAGGTTTACTTGGTACTATAAACCTGATGGAACACTGCTGCGGGGTGGGGGGGGAGCACGGGGTGTGGATCGGAGCATGGGGGTGGATCGGAGCACGGGGGGTGGATCGGAGCACGGGGGTGGATCGGAGCACTGGGGGGGTGGATTGGAGTGCAGGGGGGTTGGATCGGAGCATGGGGTTGGATCGTAGCATGGGGGGGAGCGGACAAGAGCACGGGGGGAGCAGAGAGGAGGACGGAGGGGAGCGGAGCTGTGTACAGGACTGATCAGAGGACTGGGGGGGGGAGATCGGTGGCGGGGGGGTGCAGACCAGTGTTTCCAGCCATGGCCGATGATATTGCAGCATCGGCCATGGCTGGATTGTAATATTTCACCAGTTTTAATAGGTGAAATATTACAAATCGCTCTGATTGGCAGTTTCACTTTCAACAGCCAATCAGAGCGATCATAGCCACGGGGGGGTGAAGCCACCCCCCCTGGGCTGTACTACCACTCCCCCTGTCCCTGCATATCGGGTGAAATTGGAGTTGACCCTTTCACCCAATCTGCAGTGACGCGATCTTTCCATGACGCCACATATGCGTCATGGGTCGGACTGGTACCGACTTTCATGATGCCTACGTGGCGTCAAAGGTCGGGAAGGGGTTAAGCATTGATGTTAATTTGACTAAATAACATTGTGTTTTTATTATGAAACACGTGAAATATGTTTGATCAGTGGATAATATCTTAATTCATTGCTCTTTAGTGAATAAACCATTATACAGTAGCTTTTGATGAGGAACAAGAAGCATGGATCTGTGATAGCTATTTATCTTCATAGGAAGACAACTCGGCCTTTTGCAGTGTAATACCAGCATGCATAATGCACTGCTGTGCATGCCTTGGTTAATCTATCCAAGATTTTAATGCAGAGTTTGTACATAAATTAGTTTAAAATACTTACTGCGGAGAGAGGATCAGCTAATCCGCTAAATGAATTTTAAAATACATTCTCACAAGAGTTGATAGCCACAGACCCCCTCCATGTGTTTGGTAATTACCCCAATATTTCCTTCACACTTGTTTAAAATGGCTCCCACTTGGGTTCCCTATGAAAATGAGCTTTTCCCTTTGCTCCAGAACAGATCTGAAACACAAGAGAAAGGCACATTGGCTTATCACACAGCCTCATTCCATCTGCTGCCAGTGGGGGTTCGGATAATCACAGTCATTGCTATAGAGGACAAGCAGTCTGAAAGATGCAGATAGAAGTCATAATAATGGAGAAAGGGCTTTCTTGTATTGAAAATGACATAACTAAACATAATCATATTTAAACAATTTCAAAGGCAAAGTAGCAAACCTTTTAAATGTGCAGCCTGCCTCTTAACTTTTAAAATGCAAAGATCAAAGCTAGTATATCACCTTCATATAAAACTTGGGTGAAAAAAGAGAAATATTAAGATGTATCTGCATAAAATGGGTAAATACATTAATTTATAAATAATGTAAAATTATCGAATGATTACAATTTATATACTGTATTGATATTTCAAAAGGTTACTCGTTTCTCAAAATATTCATACTCTTATCCTTCTATATAATTTCAAAACACTCTTTTTGGTGATTACTTTGTATCTCCGTTCATATTGCACCCACACACACAATTGATACACCATTTAAAAGGTAAACTTGTTCCCTTCAGCAAGAAAATAGCCAAACAGACCACACATCCACGATGTGATCCCAAAATACATTTTAAACATTAATTTTTATAAAACTGCAGTATGGAAAAATGGCCTGCAGGGGGCACAACACTACCCCAAAGCACAATACCACAAGGCTGAAACAAATCATAATATTTTCCTTGGGGGCTTTCCAGCTTGCCAAACTCCTTGCCCAGCTGATTTCAGGCAGGTACATATAAAATATTTGCTACATATGTGGAAGTAGAATAATGTAACACTTTACCTGTTTAAGACTTCAACTTTAAAACTGAAGAAATAAATTAATGCAGCTCAAAAGGGACTGGACAGGTTCTGAACCATCAGATTTTCCGTATTATTGGACAGTCATTGAAAAGTCTATCTTCATTCCAAGGTTGCAGCTTATTGGTGACTTGGTGTGCCCTGTCAGGTTTAATAAGTGGGATTTCTTGCCTTATAAATGGTGGGACCATCAGTTGTGTTGTGCAGAAGTCTGGTGGATACACAGCTGATAGTCCTAATGAATAGACTACTAGAATTTGTATTATGGCAAGAAAAAAGCAACTAGGGGGATTCAGGGACCCTATTATACTTACCGGTGTCCCTGGGTCCTACTGCTGCTCCTCCTGGCCACCGGCGTCTTCATGAGAACAGAAAATGGCGGGCGCATGCGCAGTGCGCCTGCCATCTGTCGCCATCTGCCGGCCGGCAGGAGAAGAGCAGTTGGGGCTAAAATTAGGGTTAGTGTTAGGGCTAGGGTTAGGGTTAGGGTTAGGGCTAGGGTCAGGATTAGGGT
This sequence comes from Ranitomeya imitator, assembly GCF_032444005.1. Taxonomy (NCBI): domain Eukaryota; kingdom Metazoa; phylum Chordata; class Amphibia; order Anura; family Dendrobatidae; genus Ranitomeya; species Ranitomeya imitator. The sequence continues at coordinate 934,287,218 of NC_091282.1, read as the reverse complement.
TAGGGTTAGGATTAGGGTTAGGGTTAGGGCTAGGGTTAGGGTTAGGGCTAGGGCTAGGGTTAGGGTTAGGGCTAGGGTTAGGGCTAGGGTTAGGGTTGGGGCTAAATTAAGGGTTAGGGTTGGGGCTAAATTTAGGGTTAGGGTTGGGGCTAAATTTAGGGTTAGGGTTCTTTCACACTTACATCGGTACGGGGCCGTCGTAATGCGTCGGCCCGACATACCGACGCACGTTGTGAAAATTGTGCACAACGTGGGCAGCAGATGTAGTTTTTCAATGCATCCGCTGCCCAATCTATGTCCTGGGGAGAAGGGGGGCGGAGTTACGGCCACGCATGCGCTGTAAGAAATGGCGGACGCGACGTACAAAAAAACATTACATTGAACTTTTTTTGTGCCGACGGTCCGCCAAAACACAACGGATCCAGTGCACGACAGACGCGATGTGTGGCCATCCTTCGCGATCCGTCGGCAATACAAGTCTATGGGCAAAAAACGCATCCTGCGGGCACATTTGCAGGATCCATTTTTTGTCCAAAACGACGGATTACGACGGATGCCAAACGCAAGTGTGAAAGTAGCCTTAGGGCTAGGGTTAAGGTTGGGGCTAAAGTTAGGGATTGTGTTAAGGTTGGAGCTAAAGTTAGGGCTAGGGTTAGCGTTGGGGCTAAATTTAGGGTTAGAGTTAGGGCTAGGGTTGGGGCTAAAGTTAGGGCTAGGGTTGCGGCTAAAGTTAGGGTTAGAGTTGGGATTAGGTTGGGTAAGGGTTTGGATTAGGGTTGGTATTAGGGTTAGGGTTGGCATTAGGGTTACGCTTGGGATTAGGGTTAGGTTTGGGATTAGGGTTAAGGTTAGGGTTGTGATTAGGGGTGTATTGGGATTAGGGTTAGGTTTGAGGTTAGGGTTGAGATTAGGATTAGGGGTGTGTTGGATTTAGGGTTTTGATTAGGGTTATGGTTAGGGTTGGCATTAGGGTTGTTTGAGGGTAAGGGTTGTGATTATCGTTAGGGTTAGTGATTAGGATTATGGATCGGGTTGGGATTAGGGTTAGGGATGTGTTGGAGTTAGGGTTGGAGCTAGAATTGGGGGGTTTCCACTGTTTAGGTACATCAGGGGGTCTCCAAACACGACAGCCAATTTTGCGTTCAAAAAGTCAAATGGTGCTCCCTCCCTTCGGAGCTCTGCCGTGCACACAAACAGTGGGTTACCCCAACATATAGGGCATCAGCGTACTCAGGATAAATTGGACAACAACTTTTGGGGTACAATTTCTCCTGTTACCCTTGTGAAAATAAAAACTTGGGGGCTACAAAATCTTTTTTGTGGAAAAAAATATTTTTTATTTTTATGACTCTGCATTATAAACTTCTGTGAAGCACTTGGGCATTCAAAGTTCTCACCACACATCTAGATAAGTTCCTTGGGGGGGTCTAGTTTCCAAAACGGGGTCACTTGTGGGGGGTTACTACTGTTTAGGTACATCAGGGGCTCTGCAAACGCAACATACTGCCCACAGACCATTCTATCTAAGTCTGCATTCCAAAACGGCGCTCCTTCCCTTCCGAGCTCTGCCGTGCACCCAAACAGTGGTTTACCCCGACATATAGGGCATTAGCGTACTCGGGATAAATTGGACAACAACTTTAGTGGTCCAATTTCTCCTGTCACCCTTGTGAAAATTAAAACTTGGGGGCTAAAAAATCTTTTTTGTGGAAAAAAAAATATTTTTTATTTTCACGACTCTGCATTCTAAACTTCTGTGAAGCACTTGGGCATTCAAAGTTCTCACCACAAATCTAGATAAGTTCAATGGGGGGTCTAGTTTCCAAAATGGGGTCACTTGTGCGGGGTTTCTACTGTTTAGGCACATCAGGGGCTCTCCAAACGCGACATGGCGTCCGATCTCAATTCCAGCCAATTCTACATTGAAAAAGTAAAACGGCACTCCTTCTCTTCCAAGCTCTGCGGTGCGCCCAAACAGTGGTTTACCCCCACATATGGGGTATTGTCCAAAATGGGGTCACTTTTGGGGGGTTTCTACTGTTTAGCCACATCAGGGTCTCTGCAAACGCAATGTGACGCCCACAGAGCATTCCATCAAAGTCTGCATTTCAAAAGTCACTACTTCCCTTCTGAGCCCCGACGTGTGCCCAAACAGTGGTTTACCCCACACATGGGGTATCGGCGTACTCAGGAGAAACTGGACAACAACGTTTGGGATCCAATTTCTCCTGTAACCCTTGGGAAAATAAAAAATTCTGGGCTAAAAAATTATTTTTGAGGAAAGAAAACATATTTATTATTTTCACGGCTCTGCGTTATAAACTTCTGTGAAGCACTTGGGGGTTGAAAGTGCTCACCACTTAAGGGGTCTAGTTTCCAAAATGGTGTCACTTGTGGGGGGTTTCCACTGTTTTTGCGCATCAGGGGCTCTCTAAACGTGACATGGCGTTCAATCTCAATTCCAGCCAATTCTGCATTGAAAAAGTCAAACGGCGCTCCTTCACTTCCAAGTTCTGCGGTGCGCCCAAAAAGTGGTTTACCCCCACATATGGGGTATTGGCGTATTCAGGAGAAAGTGCATAACAAAATTTATGGTTACATTTCTATTTTTACACTTGTGAAAATAAAAAAAAATGGTTCTGAATTAAAATATTTGCAAAAAAAGTTAAACGTTCATTTTTTCCTTCCACATTTTTTCAGTTCCTGTGAAGCACGTAAAGGGTTAATAAACTTCTTGAATGTGGTTTTGAGCACCTTGAGGGGTGCAATTTTTAGAATTGTGTCACAATTGGTTATTTTCTATCATATAGACCCCTCAAAATGACTTCAAATGTGATGTGGTCCCTAAAAAAAAATGGTGTTGTAAAAATGAGAAATTGGTGGTCAACTTTTAACCCTTATAACTCCCTAACAAAAAAAAAATTTTGTTTCCAAAATTGTGCTGATGTAAAGTAGACATGTGGGAAATGTTATTTATTAACTATTTTTCGTGACATATCTCTCTGATTTAAGGGCATAAAAATACAAATTTGAAAATTGCAAAATTTTAAACATTTTCGCCATATTTCCATTTTTTTCATAAATAATCGCAAGAAATATCGAAGAAATGTTACCACTAACATGAAGTACAATATGTCACGAAAAAACATTCTCAGAATCAGCAGGATCCGATGAAGCGTTCCAGAGTTATAACCTCATAAAGTGACAGTGGTCAGAATTGTAAAAATTGGCTCGGTCATTAAGTACCAAATTGGCTCTGTCACTAAGGGGTTACAAGAGGTCTGGATACACGTGATGAGAGCATTATACTGCCTCTGTACAAATTCCTGGTTAGACCACACATGGAGTACTGTGTATAGTTTTGGGCACCGGGGCTCATGAAATATACAATTGAACTAGAGCGAGTAGAAAGGAGGGCTAAAAAATTAATAAAGGGGATGGGGGATCTACAATACCCATTGTACAATACCCAGAGATTAGCAAAATTAGGATTATTTAGCCATAAAAAAAGACAACTGAGGGGCGATCTAATAACTATGTGTAAGTATATAAGGGGACAATGCAAATATCTCTCCGAGGATCTGTTTATACCAAGGAAGGTGATGGTCACAAAAGGGCATTCTCTGTGTCTGAAGGAGAGAAGGTTTTTCCACCAACATAGAAGAGGATTCTTTACTGTAAGGGAAGTGAGCATCTGAAATTCCTTGCATGAGGAGGTGGTGATGGAAATCTCAGTCAAGGGGTTCAAGAGAGGCCTGGATGTCATCCTGGAGTGTAACAATATTGCATCTTACAGTTATTAGGTTCTTTAGAAGGATGTAGATCTGGGGATTTATTCTGATGGAATGTAGGCTGCACTGGATGGACAAATGTATTATTTTGGCCTTGCTAACTATGTTATTATGTTACTATGCTAAATTTGATTCACCTTAACCCCTTTCTGACCTCGGATGGGATAGTACGTCAAAGGTCAGAACCCCCACTTTGATGCTGGCTCCGGTGGTGAGCCTGCATCAAAGCCGGGACATGTCAGCTGTTTTGTACAGCTGACATGTGGCCGCAATAGCCGTGGGTGGAATCGTGATCCCCGCCGCTATTAACTAGTTAAATGTCGCTGTCAAACGCTGACAGCGGCATTTAACTAGCGCTTCCGGCCATCGGGCCGGAAAAGAGCACATCGCTGACCCCGTCACATGATCGGGGGTCAGTGATGCATCGGCATGACAACCAGAGGTCTGTTGAAGACCTCTATGGTTGTTGATGCTGGATTGCTGTGAGTGCCATCCTATGTTCATCACTCATAGCAATGCAGTAAAATCTACTACATAGGAGCGATCTGAGCATCGCTCATATGTTGCAGAGCAAATCAGGCTATGCCAGCTTCTAGCTTCCCATGGAGGCTATTGAAGCATGGCAAAAGTAAAAAAAAGTTTTTAAAAAATATGAATAAAATTAAAAAAAATATAAGTTTAAATAACCCCCCTTTCGCCCCATTCAAAATAAAACAAAAAAATAAAATATACACATATTTGGTATTGCCGTGTTCAGAATCTCCTGATCTATAAAAAGAAAAAGGAATAACCTGATTGCTAAGTGGTTTAGCGAGAAATAAATTCTAAAGCCAGAATTATGTTTTTTTGGTTGCCGCGACACTGCATTAAAATGGATTAACAGGCGATCAAAAGAACATATCTGCACCAAAGTGCTATCATTAAAAACATCAGCTCAGAATGCAAAATGTAAGCCCTCACCCAACCTCAGGTCACGAAAAATGGAGACGATCTCTACAGAAAAGATATTTATGTCTTTCTTTTACCTTAACTTACTGGAAGACATACAGTTAGGGCCAGAAATATTTGGACAGTGACACAAGTTTTGTTATTTTAGCTGTTTACAAAAACATGTTCAGAAATACAATTATATATGTAATATGGGCTGAAAGTGCACACTCCCAGCTGCAATATGATTGTTTCCACATCCAAATCAGAGAAAGGGTTTTGGAATCATAGCTCTGTAATGCATAGCGTCCTCTTTTTCAAGGGACCAAAAGTAATTGGACAATGGACTCTAAAGGCTGCAATTAACTCTGAAGGCGTCTCCCTCGTTAACCTGTAATCAATGAAGTAGTTAAAAGGTCAGGGGTGGATTCCAGGTGTGTGGTTTTGCATTTGGAAGCTGTTGCTGTGAGCAGACAACATGCGGTCAAAGGAACTCTCAATTGAGGTGAAGCAGAACATCCTGAGGCTGAAAAAAAAGAAAAAATCCATCAGAGAGATAGCAGACATGCTTGGAGTAGCAAAATCAACAGTTGGGTACATTCTGAGAAAAAAGGAATTGACTGGTGAGCTTGGGAACTCAAAAAGGCCTGGGCGTCCACGGATGACAACAGTGGTGGATGATCGCCGCATACTTAATTTGGTGAAGAAGAACCCGTTCACAACATCAATTGAAGTCCAGAACACTCTCAGTGAAGTAGGTGTATCTGTCTCTAAGTCAACAGTAAAGAGAAGACTCCATGACAGTAAATACAAAGGGTTCACATCTAGATGCAAACCATTCATCAATACCAAAAATAGACAGGCCAGAGTTAAATTTGCAGAAAAACACCTCAAGAAGCCAGCTCAGTTCTGGAAAAGTATTCTATGGACAGATGAGACAAAGATCAACCTGTACCAGAATGATGGGAAGAAAAAAGTTTGGAGAAGAAAGGGAACGGCACATGATCCAAGGCACACCACATCCTCTGTAAAACATGGTGGAGGCAACGTGATGGCATGGGCATGCATGGCTTTCAATGGCACTGGGTCACTTGTGTTTATTGATGACATAAGAGCAGACAAGAGTAGCCGGATGAATTCTGAAGTGTACCGGGATATACTTTCAGCCCAGATTCAGCCAAATGCTGCAAAGTTGATTGGACGGCGCTTCATAGTACAGATTGACAATGACCCTAAGCATACAGCTAAAGCTACCCAGGAGTTCATGAGTGCCAAAAAGTGGAACATTCTGCAATGGCCAAGTCAATCTCCAGATCTAAACCCAATTGAGCATGCATTTCACTTGCTCAAATCCAGACTTAAGACGGAAAGACCCACAAACAAGCAAGACCTGAAGGCTGCGGCTGTAAAGGCCTGGCAAAGCATTAAGAAGGAGGAAACCCAGCGTTTGGTGATGTCCATGGGTTCCAGACTTAAGGCAGTGATTGCCTCCAAAGGATTTGCAACAAAATATTGAAAATAAAAATATTTTGTTTGGGTTATGTTTATTTGTCCAATTACTTTTGACCTCCTAAAATGTGGAGTGTTTGTAAAGAAATGTGTACAATTCCTACATTTTCTATCAGATATTTTTGTTCAACCCTTCAAATTAAATGTTACAATCTGCACTTGAATTCTGTTGTAGAGGTTTCATTTCAAATCCAATGTGGTGGCATGCAGAGCCCAACTCGCGAAAATTGTGTCACTGTCCAAATATTTCTGGCCCTAACTGTACTACATATTGGCGCTGCTTGGGACTTACTCTCATGGTATCACTTCCCCTTTCTTTTTCTATTGATAATTGTTAAGAGATACGTCTAACATTGACTCTGTATGATGGATGGGCGTCACTTTTTTTGTCTTTTTGTACCTCTTTTTAAATATGTTTTTAAACTTTGTTAACTAATCAAGACTTTCTTACTTGTTTAGAATAAACACACTCCGTTTTCTCCTTCGATTCTCTATTGTAATCTGCAGCTTGTTGCTACATCTTGTTGCATTACAGAGCAGGGGGAAGCATCCAATATTATATATGAATGTATAAATCAATATAATGCCAGCAGGATCCTCCTCCAGAGCAGGACCACTGTGAGACACAAGCAGCTTGTTTCACAAAGTGGATTATCTCATGTGAAACTACCCTACAGGAGTTATCCAGCAAACCTGCACACTGTATAGTTTGCTAAAAGGCACACATTTTAGTGGGAGAGGCCAAAAATTCAAAAAGTAATAAAACAGATTATGTTAGCTGTAGTGTGGGCACCTTGAGTCAATTCACTTGTTGAGCACTAGGCACCACAGTCTGACCCTGGACTTGTCTAAATGTTGTTGAGCAAACTTTAAGCACATTTGAACATGCTTTTTCTTCAGAGATGGTGTCTTGCGTAGTGAGCGTGCATACAAGCCATGGAGGTTGAGTGCATTACTTATTGCTATCTTTGAAACTATTGTAAAATATTATTACTATTGAACATTCTGTAGCTCTCCACAGGTGGTCCGTGGCTCTTGGATAGGGTTGAGCGACTTTTACTTTTATAGGATCGGGTCGGGTTTCACGAAACCCGACTTTTTCAAAAGTCGGGTCGAGTGAAATCGGCCGATCCTATAAAAAAGTCGGGGTCAGCCGAAACACGAAACCCAATGCAGTGCATTGGGTTTCCAATGGTTCCCAGGGTCTGAAGGAGAGGAAACTCTCCTTCAGGCCCTGGGATCCATATTTAAGTGTAAAATAAAGAATTAAAATAAAAAATATTGCTATACTCACCCTCGGACGCGCCCTGGTAGTAACCGGCAGCCTTCATTCCTTAGAATTAGCGCGTGAAGGGCCTTAGATGACGTCGCGGCTTGTGGTTGGTCGCGCGACCGCCCATGTGACCGCTCGCGCGACCAATCACAAGCCGCGACGTCACCGAAGGTCCTTCAAGCGCAGATTCTTAGGAAGGAAGGCTGCCGGAAAGAAGCAGGGCGCGTCCGAGGGTGAGTATATATGGGCGGTCGCGCGACCAATCACAAGCCGCGACGTCATCTAAGGCCCTTCACGCGCTGATTCTAAGGAAGGAAGGCTGCCGGTTAGTACCAGGGCTCGTCAGAGGGTGAGTATAGCAATATTTTTTATTTTAATTCTTTATTTTACACTTAAATATGGAATCCGATACCGATTTCCGATATTGCAAACATATCAGAACTCGGGATCGGAATTCCGATACCAGATTCAGAAGATCGCCGACATCATGGCCGACCCCACACAGTCGGCGACTTCTGAAAATGGCCGACCCGTTTCGCTCAACCCTACTCTTGGACAATTCTTCTGAAAATTCTTTTCACTCCTGTCTCAAAAATCTTGTGGGGAGCACCTGGTTGTGGACAGTTTATGGTGAAATTATGTTCTTTCCACATCCAGATTTATGTTGCCAAGAGTGCTCACTGGAACTTTCAGTAGTTTAGAATTTCTTCTGTAACCAATGTCATCAGTATGTTTTGCAACAATAATATTGCAAAGGTCTTGAGACAGCTCACTGGTTTTACCCGTCATGAGATTTTAACTTTTACAGGCCATCAGTTGAACCAGCTGATATTATTTTTCATCAAGTGGCTGAGTTTATTTTTAATTTCTAACATACTTGAGCTGGTGTCGTGACTTTCAATGGTTATTTGAATCTCTCTTTATGCATGTGTTAAATCTTTTTTCCTATGTAATTTCTAAATATTACTAGTGTTGAGCGATACCTTCCGAAATCCAGAAGTATCGGTATCGGATTGGATCGGCCGATATCCAAAAAATATCGGATATTGCCGATACAGATACCCAATACCAATGCAAGTCAATGGGACACAAATATCAGAATGTAAATAAGACCTTTCTGTCCTTCTACATCCTGTTCCAGAGGGGGAAAGAGTGTGGGCAGTGCGTGGGCGGACACTGTGCGTTTCTGTGTGTGCGGGCGGGGTCTGTGCAGGCCTGCCGTGGATCTGTACGGGCCTCTCGGAGGTCTGTGCGGGCTGCCGGGGGTCTGTGCGTGCCTGCCGGGGGTCTGTGCGGGCTGCCGGGGGTTTGTGCGGGCCTGCCGGTGGTCTGTGCAGGCTGCCATGGGAATGTGCGGACCTGCCTGGGCTCTGTGCGTGCTGCTGGGCCCTGTGCAGACTGCCGGGGGTCTGTGTGGGCTGCCGGGGGTCTGTGTGGACTGTTGGGGGTCTGTGCAGGCCAGCTGGGGCTCTGTGTGGGCCTGCCGGGGGTCTGTGTGGGCCTGCCGGGGGACTGTGCGGGCTGCCGGAGGTCTGTGCGGGCCTGCCGGGGGTCTGTGCGGGTCTGCAGGGGGTTTGTACTTGCCTGCCGGGGGTCTGTGCGGGCTGACGGGGGTCTGTATGAGCCTGTCAGGGGTCTGTGCGGGCTGTCGCGGGTCTGTGTGGGCCTGCCGGGGCTCTGTGCGGCCTGTCAGGGGTCTGTGTGGGCCTGCCGGGGCTCTGTGCGGGCATGCCGGGGGTCTGTGCAGGCTGTCAGAGGTCTGTGCGGGCCTGCCGGAGGTCTGTGCAGGCCTGCAGGGGGTCTGTACGGGCCTGCCGGGGGAGTGTGTGGGCTGCCGGGGGTCTGTACGTGTGTGCAGGCATCGTCCGATGGGACTACAAGTTCCATCGGACGATGCCTGCTACAGTAACAGTGATTGACACATGAGCCAATGATGGGACAGTAGTAGTCCCATCATCCGACTAATGTATTGAATGAAAAAAAAAACATACATACTACGTACATACTACATACATACATACATACATACTACATACATACCACATACATACTACATTCATACTACATACAGTACATTCATACATTACATACAATGCATACATACAGACATACAGTACATACTCACCATTACTTGTCATTTTGATCCCAGAAGCCAGTGGCACCTGTAAAAAATATTAAAATAACAAACAACCAATATACTCCCTGATCCGCAGAAATCCACGTGTGTTCCACGACGATCTCCCGTGGAGTATAATATATATATAATATACAACAAAAGGTTGCACTCTATCATGCCAAAACACGTCAAATATGAATACATGAAATATGAATAGCAAAATTGCTTTTTGAACATTAGGAAAAAAATTTTTTTGAGACGCTTAGCACAGAATTTGGCCAAATAGTGTGAGCCCATCAACCATCGTCAAGGTGGTCTCATTAAAAAAAACTGATGGGTACCTGACCTCCCTGTCCAAATGTGAACACTTACCGAAGGCTAATGTCTGCATGCTTGGGTGAATATGGACACCCCTCTCAGCAAAGCCTACATATGGGTTGGCCGGAACCAAGTGTGCATAGATGTAATTAAAAACCAGATGGTGAAGGGAGGAGTGCTCAGTCAATAAGCTAACATAGAAATGACAGAAAAAAAGACTGGCACATTCAAACTAGTGTGAATAGGTGCATACCAGGAGCAGCTACCTCCATATATAATATACAACAAAAGGTTGCACTCTATCGTGCCAAAACACGTCAAATATGAAATACATGAAATATGAATAGCAAAATTGCTTTTTGAACATTAGGAAAAAAATTTTTTAGAGACGTTTAGCACAGAATTTGGCCAAATAGTGTGAGCCCATCAACCATCGTCAAGGTGGTCTCATTAAAAAACTGATGGGTACCTGACCTCCCTGTATATATGGAGGTAGCTGCTCCTGGTATGCACCTATTCACACGAGTTTGGATGTGCCAGTCTTTTTTTCTGTCAGATCTCCCATGGAGAACGGCAGCATCAACTGATGCGACTGCTCTCAAGGGGCTCCAGGAACACAATGAAGAGAGGAAGGTATCCTTCCGCACTGTATTTCTCCACCGCTGTAAAAAAATAGTCCCTAGTCTCACTTTTGCATTGCTGTATGAGAAATTTACCCACTCAGCAATTGCCATAAAGTGAGACTTTGAACTATAGTAACCTCAGTGATGCACTGCAGGAGCCATTGTCTCCTGTCAGTGTGTCACTGAGGGTCCTATAGAGCAGTGACATCACCCGATGTCACTGTTCTATAGGGGAGATCGTCGTGGGACACTGGTTATTAATTGGACTACGGTGGACAGGTAGTATACGGTTTATTATTTTACATTTTTTGCAGGCCCTGAAGTATGGTAAGTATGGTTAAATAATGAAAATTAACCCCTTCACCACCGGAGCTTTTTCCGTTTTTTCATTTTCGTTTTTCGCTCCCTTCCTTCCCAGAGCCATAACTTTTTTTTATTTTTCCGTCAATATGGCCATGTGAGGGCTCATTTTTTGCGGGATGAGATGTACTTTTGAAAGATGCCATTAGTTTTACCATGCCATGTAGCAGAAAACGGGAAAAAATTTCCAAGTATGATGAAATTGCAAAAAAAGTGCAATCTCACACTTGTTTTTTGTTTGGCTTTTTTTGCTAGGTTCACCAAATGCTAAAACTAACCTACCATTATGATTCTCCAGGTCATTACGAGTTCATAGACACCTAACATGTCTAGGTTATTTTTTATCTAAGTGGTGAAAAAAAATTCCAAGGTTTGCTAAAAAAAAAAAAAAAAAAAATTGCGCGATTTTCCGATACCCGTAGCGTCTCCAATTTTCGTGATCTGGGGTCAGGGCTTAGGGCTGAGGGCTTATTTTTTGCGTGCCGAACTGGCGTTTTTATTGATACCATTTTGGTGTAGATACGTTCTTTTGATCACCCCTTATTGCATTTAAATGCAATGTCGCGGCGACCAAAAAAACTTAATTTTGGCGTTTTGATTTTTTTCTCACTACGCCATTTAGCGGTCGAGTTAATCCTTTGTTTTTATTGATAGTTTGGGCGATTTTGAACGCGGCGATACCAAATATGTGTATGTTTCATTTTTTTTAAATTGTTTTATTTTGATTGGGGCGAAAGGGGGGTGATTTGAACTTTTATATATTTTTTATTTTTTTTATATTTTTAAACACTTTTTTTTTTAATTTTGGCATGCTTTAATAGCCTCCATAGGAGGCAAGAAGCATGCACTACACGATCGCCTCTGCTACATAGACGTGAAGTACAGATCACCTCTATGTAGCAGAAATGCAGGTGTACCTTGAACGCCGACCACAGGGTGGTGCTCAAAGCAATCGGCCATCAACAACCATAGAGGTCTCAAGGAGACCTCTGGTTGTTATGGCAATGCACCACTGATCCCCGATCATGTGACGGGGGTCAGCGGTGCGAGCAGTTCCGGCCGCGCGGCCAGGAGCGCTAGTTAAATGCTGCTGTCAGCGCTTGATGGTGGCATTTAACTAGTTAATGGGCGCGGGCGGATCGTGATTCCGCTCGCGCTCATTGCGCGCACATGTCAGCTGTACAAAACAGCTGACATGTCACAGCTTTGAGGTGGGCTCACCGCCGGAGCCCACCTCAAAGCAGGGGATCTGCCAGCTGACGTACTATTCCGTCAGCTGGCAGAAAGGGGTTAAAATACTTTTTTTCCTAGTGTGTGTGTTTTATTAACCTTTTATTACTATTGGATTAATAATGGATAGGAGTCTTATTGACGCCTCTCCGTTATTAACCCGGCTTAATGTCACCGTACAATAGCAAGTTGACATTAACCCCTTATTACCCCATATCCCACCGCTACACGGGAGAGGGAAGAGAGGGGCTAAGTGCCGGAACTCTTAGGCCGCCGTCACACATGCGAGTTTTACGGACGTAAGAGCGCAGAATCTACGTCCGTAAAACTCGCAAAAAATACGGCACAATTATTCTCTATGCCCCTGCTCCTATTTGCCGTATTTTACTGATCAGTATTATACGGCTTTCTACGGCCGTACAAAATCGCAGCATGCTGCGTTTGTCACCGTACTGCGCAAGAAATACGCCAATGAAAGTCTATGGAAGCGTGAAAAATACGGATTACACACGGACAAGCAGTGTGACTTGCGAGAAATACGCAGCGCTGAAAGAGAGAAAAGCCGGTAATTCAGTGCGGTGTACAGTAAAATCACACTGACAGCTTCCAGTCCAATAGATATAATAAATGTGTACACATAGAATAGGTATATATATATATATATGTCAGTGAGACACATATATGTATCTATATTAATATTTATTCCAGCGCTATACAGCTTGAAAGCCGGTAATTCAATTACCGGCTTTTTCTTTCTCCTTCATAAAACCCGACATGATTTGAGACATGGTTTACATACAGTAAACCATGTCTTCTCTCCATTTTTTTTGCAGATTCCACACTACTAATGTCAGTAGTGTGTATCTGCAAAATTTGGCCGTTCTAGCTCTTAAAATAAAGGGTTAACTGGCGGAAAAAATTGGCGTGGGCTCCCGCGCAATTTTCTCCGCCAGAGTAGTAAAGCCAGTGACTGAGGGCAGATATTAATAGCCTGGAGAGGGTCCACGGTTATTGGCCCCCCCCTGGCTAAAAATATCTGCCCCCAGCCACCCCAGAACAGGCACATCTGGAAGATGCGCCTATTCTGGCACTTGGCCACTCTCTTCCCATTCCCGTGTAGCGGTGGGATATGGGGTAATGAAGGGTTAATGCCACCTTGCTATTGTAAGGTGACATTAAGCCTAATTAATAATGGAGAGGCGTCAATTATGACACCTATCCATTATTAATCCAATTGTAGTGAAGGGTTAAATAAAACACAAACACATTCTTTAAAATTATTTTAATGAAATAAAAACAATGGTTGTTGTAGTATTTTATTCAACGCCCAATCCAGTCACTGAAGACCCTCGTTCTGTGAGTAAAGAAACATAATAAACCAACAATATACTTACCCTCCGCAGATCTGTAACGTCCAACGATGTAAATCCTTCTGAAGAGGTTAAAACATTTTGCAGCAAGGAGCTGTGCTAATGCAGGCTGCTCCTCGCTGCAAAACCCCAGGGAATGAGGCTAAAAATAGATCAATGATCTATATTTAGCATCATTTGCGGTGAGGCGCCCTCTGCTGGCTGTTCATAGATCGTGGGAAATTACCTAGAAAGCCAGGGAGCCAGGGAGCTTTCTAGGTAATTTCCCACGATCTATGAACAGCCAGCAGAGGGCGCCTCACCGCAAATGATGCTAAATATAGATCATTGATCTATTTTTAGCCTCATTCCCTGGGGTTTTGCAGCGAGGAGCAGCCTGCATTAGCACAGCTCCTTGCTGCAAAATGTTTTAACCCCTTCAGAAGGATTTACATCGTTGGACGTTACAGATCTGCGGAGGGTAAGTATATTGTTGGTTTATTATGTTTCTTTACTCACAGAACGAGGGTCTTCAGTGACTGGATTGGGCGTTGAATAAAATACTACAACAACCATTGTTTTTATTTCATTAAAATAATTTTAAAGAATGTGTTTGTGTTTTATTTAACCCTTCACTACAATTGGATTAATAATGGATAGGTGTCATAATTGACGCCTCTCCATTATTAATTAGGCTTAATGTCACCTTACAATAGCAAGGTGGCATTAACCCTTCATTACCCCATATCCCACCGCTACACGGGAATGGGAAGAGAGTGGCCAAGTGCCAGAATAGGCGCATCTTCCAGATGTGCCTGTTCTGGGGTGGCTGGGGGCAGATATTTTTAGCCAGGGGGGGGCCAATAACCATGGACCCTCTCCAGGCTATTAATATGTGCCCTCAGTCACTGGCTTTACTACTCTGGCGGAGAAAATTGCGCGGGAGCCCACGCCAATTTTTTCCGCCAGTTAACCCTTTATTTTAAGAGCTAGAACGGCCAAATTTTGCAGATACACACTACTGACATTAGTAGTGTGGAATCTGCAAAAAAAATGGAAAGAAGACATGGTTTACTGTATGTAAACCATGTCTCAAATCATGTTGGGTTTTATGAAGGAGAAAGAAAAAGCCGGTAATTGAATTACCGGCTTTCAAGCTGTATAGCGCTGGAATAAGTATTAATATATATACATATATGTGTCTACTGACATATATATATATATATATATATATATATATATTCTTTTCTTTTTGGGACACATGGATCACTGCTATAGCGGTATGTTGGTTTTGCAAGCCTGCGAGAAAACCACGCAGTACGGATGCCATACGGATTACATACGGAGGATGCCATGCGCAAAAAACGCTGACACAGCCTGCCTACGGAGGAGCAACGGACCATTTTTTTGGGGACTTTTCAGCGTATTACGGCCGTAATATACGGACCGTATTGTTTTACGCTGTGTGTGACGCCGGCCTTACAGAGTTTTGAAAAAAAAACGGATCCGGTGGAAAAAACGGATCTGGCAGAAAAAATGGATCTGGACGAAAAAAATGGATCCTGTGGAAAAAACCGGATCCGGTGGAAAAAAACGGATCCGGCGAAAAAAAAAAATGGATCCGGCAAAAAAAACATCAGTTTTTTTCAAAACTCGCCGGATTTTTCCTGACTGCAAAAACCTGATGTGTGAAAGCAGCCAGATATATGGATAGATACATCTATGTAGCTATAGATAGATTTATCCATAGATATATAATAGAAAGGCCAGATGTTTCTAAGGCTACTTTCACACCTGCGTTTTTAGCAATCCGTCGTTTTGGGAAAAAAATGGATCCTGCAAATGTGCTCACAGGAAGCGTTTTTTACCCATAAACTTGTATTAGCGATGGATCGCGATGGATGGCCACACGTCGCATCTGTCGTGCAACGGATCCGTCGTGTTTTGGTGGACCATCGGCGCGAAAAAACATTAAAGTGAACTGTTTTTGTCCGTCGCATCCACCAATTTCTACAGCACATGCGCGGCCGAAACTCCGCCCCCCCTCCTCGGACTTCAGAATGGGCAGCGGATGTGTTCAAAAACTGCATCCGCTGCCCACATCGTGCACAAATTTCACAACGTGTGTTGGTGCGTCGGCCCGACACATAGCGATGGACCCGTACCGACGCAAGTATGAATGAGGCCTTAATGAGCGTTGAATTAAAAAAAAAACAGAAAAAATGGAAAAAAACTGCATAAGCTCCCACGCAATTTTCTGCGCTAGAGGGGGAAAGCCGACGGTCAGGGGCCAATATTTGTAGGCCCCCTATATTTTATAGCCAGAAAGGCTACGCAGACAGCTGCAGGCTGATATTCTTAGCCTAGAGAGGGGCCATGGATATGGGCCCCCCTGGCTACAAATACCAGTCCGCAGCCGCCCCAGAAATGGCGCATCTGTAAGATGTAGTATGTATGCAGTATGTATGTATGTAGTTTGTAAGTAGTATGCATGTAGTATGTATGTAGAATGTATGTAGTATGTAGTTTGTATGTAGTATGTATGTAGTATGCATGTGGTATGTATGTAGCATGTAGTATGTATGTAGTATGCAATATGTATGTAATATGTTGTATGTATGTATATAGTATGTATGTATAGAGTTGAGCAACTTTTACTTTTTTCAGATCGAGTCGGGTTTTGCGATACCCGACTTTGTCAAAAGTCGGGTCGGGTGAAGTCGGCAGATTATTGCGAAAAGTCGGGGGCCGACTGAAACACGAAACCCAATGCAAGTCAATGGGGAATCAAAGTCGGCAGTGAGTGGAGGACAGGAAAAATCCAAAAGTGCCCATTTTAATGCAAAAAACATCAATTCTTATTACTTAAGCTTGTCAATCTTAATTTACTTTATAATAATAGTTAGGCATTGAAAACTGGGGGTCATTTGGCTAAAGTTGTGGGGGGGGGGTAGGGCTGGCTCAAGATTTTTGTGGGCGCGGAATACATCACGGCGGTGGAGCAGGGAGAGGTAAGTATTTCAACTTTGCAAGTGCTGTGATACAGAGCAAGCAGGGGGGACCCACTCGTTGGCACTGGCACAGGGCCCCTCATAGTACGGCAGTATGTTTGACGGCGGGTGGCGCCTCCCACTGGCAGAGACACTTTTGCATACTATGAGGGGCCCTGTGCCAGTGACGTCGCCAATGAGTATGCCCCCCTACCTGATGAAGGAACCTGCACTTTCATCTGCACCTTCCTCTTTGCCCCCGTGTAAGGTGGTATAGTATGCGGGAAGGGGAACCTGATATTCATCAGGGTCAGATTCTGGCTGTGTAGAGTGCAAGTGGAATGTAGTGGTCTGGGTCAATGTACCAGCAGACTCATCTAGCAGTTGCTGGGAAATGGGCAGGATGAGGAGGAAACACAGATATAGGCCCAAAAAGTAGGCTAAAAGCAGTTCAAAATTGGTAACAGGACTAAACAGGCGGCATTGCTTTGTTCAGTGGAGGACAACTGTAATGAGTGGCAGACACAGTTAGTAGGCCAAAATAATAAAGTAATCTAAATGCAGTTCAAAATTGGTAACAGGACTAAACAGGCGGCATTGCTTTGTTCAGTGGAGGACAACTGTAATGAGTGGCAGACACAGTTAGTAGGCCCAAATACTAAAGTAGGCTAAATGCAGTTCAAAATTGGTAACAGGACTAAACAGGTGGCATCGCTAGGTACAGGGGTGGGCTCCTCTGCTGAGTAGCAGACAGTGGTAGTAGGCGCAAAGTATTAACTGGTCTAAATGGAGGCCAGGGCCCCTGTATATTTTAACTATCATCTATCATTTCAACAAATTTGTATTGGCAGTGCCATTGAAGGATTTAACAGCACAGACTACACAGTGGTGGAGCAGGGAGAGGTAAGTATTGCAAGTGGTAGAGCACTTTTCAAGTTGGGGGGAACACTCTCTCGTGGGTGGCGGTACTGGCACAGGGCCCCTCATATTACGACGGTGTGTCTGACGCTGGTTGTGCACCACCACCATCAGAGACACTTCATTGTACTATGAGGGACCCTGTGTCAGTGCCGTCGCCCAAGAGTGGGCACACCCACCTGTCCAGGCAAATGGCACTCACACGGGTGCTTGCGCCAGGTGGTGACCACGGCCCTATGGAGGGAGTCAGCTCATTTAGGGAGGTATAAAAATGGCCTTTGATGGACATTCAGCAGCTGCAAATGGAGAAATTGGAAAAACCAGTAACAGGAGGCCAAAAGCAAGACATTTTTCAGGCAAGCTACGTGTCAGCAGGGGAAGGTGGGGCAAATAATTTGAAATCTATGATTGGTTCATTTTAATGAAGGTTAGATCATCCGGCTTTAAAAGTTGTTTTCCTACTCCCAGGTAAGGGAGCCTTCGAGGCCTTGTGTAGTCGGACCATGAAGCTGGCTCAACATCTCCAGTCTTAGGTGCAATTGTGCTTTTACCACTACCACCAGATGCACCACCACTACCATCAGTACCAGCTGGCAACCACCGCCCACGGGCTCTTCTACCAGACTTCCTCATTTTTTGGAAAATCTAACCAAAATAACAACCATTATATAGTACTGTAAAACAAGGTAGAAGGTGTATATAAACTTGTTGAGAATTTAAATCTACCTTTTTTGGGGGGAGACTGAACCAAAACTCAGGCAGGCCCAGTGTATATAACAATGCAATCTAAGTGGCAGAAAGTGGTTGGTTGACAAACTAACAGGACTGCATTATATCCACTTTGTGAGAATTTGAATCTCACTTTTTTTGTTGAGACTGAACCAAAACTCAAGCTCAGTGTATAAAACAACACAATGTAAGTGGCAGAAAGTGGCTGGAAGATATATGAAAAAATACAAGGACTGTGGTACAATTTCAATCTCCCTACAATGATCTGAGGAAAAGTATAGTAGCAATAAAAAGTACTGCTGCACACAAAAGTGTGGACAAATAAACAAGATAACTGTGCAGAAAGGAGCAACAGGATTTTTGCTTTTAAAAAAGCAGTTGGTTTGCACAGCAGCGTGCAAACAGCAATGCAGACCTAATAAGCCTAATAAGCTACAGAGATGATGCACAAAAATATAGCCTCCCCTGTCCCTGCAAAAAATGGTGGTGTTGGACAGTGGAAATCGCCACAGCACAAGCAGTTTGGGGGTTAATCTTTCCTCCCTAACTATATCCCTTCTTCTGATGAAGCTGCAGCAACCTCTCCCTTTGCTAAGATCGGCAGAAGTAAGATGGCGGTCGACATGCACGCCCCTTTATAGCCCTTGTGACGCCGCCGTGTGCCCTTCTCTAAGATGGTGGCGTCCTCCTTCATGGACTGAAAAATGGCTCTGAAAGCGTCATACGAAACGTGACTTTGGTGCGAAGATCGCCGACTTCATGGCCGATCCCACACTAGGATTGGGTCGGGTTTCATGAAACCCGACTTTGCAGAAAGTCGGCGATTTTTGAATTAGTCCGATCCGTTTCGCTCAACCCTATGTATGTAGTAGGGTTGAGCGAAACGGGTCGTTCATTTTCAAAAGTCGCCGACTTTTGGCAAAGTCGGGTTTCATGAAACCCGATCCGACCCTTGTGCGGGGTCGGCCATGCGGTACGCGACTTTCGCGCCAAAGTCGCGTTTCAATTACGCGAAAAGCGCCATTTCTCAGCCAATGAAGGTGAACGCAGAGTGTGGGCAGCGTGATGACATAGGTCCTGGTCCCCACCATCTTAGAGAAGGGCATTGCAGTGATTGGCTTGCTGTCTGCGGCGTCACAGGGGCTATAAAGGGGCGTTCCCGCCGACCGCCATCTTACTGCTGCTGATCTGAGCTTAGGGAGAGGTTGCTGCCACTTCGTCAGAAGCAAGGATAGCGTTAGGCAGGGTCCATTAACCACCAAACCGCTTGTGCTGTAGCGATTTCCACTGTCCAACACCACCTTCGGTGTGCAGGGACAGTGGAAGCTACATTTTTTTTTTTCTCAGCGCTGTAGCTCATTGGGCTGCCCTAGAAGGCTCCCTGATAGCTGCATTGCTGTGTGTACGCCGCTGTGCAAACCAACTGCTTTTTTCAAAGCACAAATCCTCTTGTTCCTTCCTTTCTGCACAGCTATCTTTTTTGTTTGTCCACACTTTTTATTTAATTTGTGCATCAGTCCACTCCTTATTGCTGCCTGCCATACCTGACTGAGATGACTGCAGAGATAGTAATTGCAGGACAGTCCCTGTTTTTTTTTTTTTTTTTGTGGGAGATTAAGATTGGCATTTCTGCTAGAGTGCCATCCCTGTGTGTGCCATCTCTCACTCAGTGGGCCATAGAAAGCCTATTTATTTTTTTGCTTGATTTGGGTTCTAAAATCTACCTGAAAAAATCACTACATCAATCAGTGGGAGAAAAATATTGGCCTCTGGGCTTGTGTGCCACTCCTGACTCTTGTGTGTGCCATCTCTCACTCAGTGGGCCATAGAAAGCCTATTTATTTTTTGCTTGATTTGGGTTCTAAATTCTACCTGAAAAAATCAATAAATCAATCAGTGGGAGATAAATATTGGCCTCTGGGCTTGTGTGCCACTCCTGACTCCTGTGTGTGCCATCTCTCACTCAGTGGGCCATAGAAAGCCTATTTATTTTTTTGCTTGATTTGGGTTCTAAATTCTACCTCAAAAAAATCAATAAATCAATCAGTGGGAGATAAATATTGGCCTCTGGGCTTGTGTGCCACTCCTGACTCCTGTGTGTGCCATCTCTCACTCAGTGGGCCATAGAAAGTCTATTTTTTTTTATTTGGTTTCTAAATTCTTCCTGAAAAAATCTTTTTATCTTATTTTGTTTCTAAATTCTTCCTGAAAAAATCATTTTATTTTATTTTGTTTCTAAAGTCTCCCTGAAAAAAAAAAAAACAGTGGGAGATTAAGATTGCCCTTTCTGCTTGTGTGCCAGTCTTGACTCTTAGGTGTGCCATCTCTCTCTCTCTCTCTCTCTCTCTCAAATTGTGGGCCATAGAAAGCCTATTTATTTTTTTGCTTGATTTGGGTTCTAAATTCTACCTGAAAAAATCAATACATCAATCAGTGGGAGTAAAATATTGGCCTCTGGGCTTGTGTGCCACTCCTGACTCCTGTGTGTGCCATCTCTCACTCAGTGGGCCATAGAAAGCCTATTTTTTTTTTTATTTGATTTCAAAATTCTCCCTGAAAAAATCATTTTATTTTATTTGGTTTCTAAATTCTTCCTGAAAAAATCATTTTATTTTATTTTGTTTCTAAAGTCTTCATGGAAAAAAAAAAAAAAAAAAAAACAGTGGGAGATTAAGATTGCCCTTTCTGCTTGTGTGCCAGTCTTGACTCCTGGGTGTGCCATATCTCTCTCTCTCTCTCTCAAATTGTGGGCCATAGAAAGCCTATTTATTTTTTTGCTTGATTTGGGTTCTAAATTCTACCTGAAAAAATCCATAAATCAATCAGTGAGAGAAAAATATTGGCCTCTGGGCTTGTGTGCCACTCCTGACTCCTGTGTGTGCCATCTCTCACTCAGTGGGCCATAGAAAGCCTATTTATTTTTTTGCTTGATTTGGTTTCTAAATTCTACCTGAAAAAATCAATAAATCAATCAGTGGGAGATAAATATTGGCCTCTGGGCTTGTGTGCCACTCCTGACTCCTGTGTGTGCCATCTCTCACTCATTGTGCCATAGAAAGCCTATTTTTTTTTTTATTTGGTTTCTAAATTCTTCCTGAAAAAATCATTTTATTTTATTTTGCTTCTAAATTCTTCCTGAAAAAATCATTTTATTTTATTTTGTTTCTAAAGTCTCCCTGAAAAAAAAAAAAAAAACAGTGGGAGATTAAGATTGCCCTTTCTGCTTGTGTGCCAGTCTTGACTCCTGGGTGTGCCATCTCTCTCTCTCTCTCTCAAATTGTGGGCCATAGAAAGCCTATTTATTTTTTTGCTTGATTTGGGTTCTAAATTCTACCTGAAAAAATCAATAAATCAATCAGTGGGAGAAAAACATTGGCCTCTGGGCTTGTGTGCCACTCCTGACTCCTGTGTGTGCCATCTCTCACTCAGTGGGCCATAGAAAGCCTTTTTTTTTATTATTTGGTTTCTAAATTCTCCCTGAAAAAATCATTTTATTTTATTTGGTTTCTAAATTCTTCCTGAAAAAATAATTTTATTTTATTTTGTTTCTAAAGTCTCCCTGAAAAAAAAAAAAAAAAAAATCAGTGGGAGATTAATATTGACATTTGTGCTTGAGTGACAGTCCTGCGTGTGTGGCATCTCTGTTTTTTGGTGCCACAGAAAACAGAGTGTGTAACATTGTGCCTGATTTTCCTTGTGGTCTCACCAACCTGTAAAGGGATATTGAAATCATACTGAAGTTATAGCTCACCGTGTAAGTTGTTTGACAGCAACAAATAAAGTTACTTTGGTTAAGTTTTTAAAACAATGAGGAAGTCTGGTGCAAGTCGTGGCCGTGGGCGTTCATTGTCAGCTGGTAATGATGGTAGTGGTAGGGGAGCATCAGGTGGTCGTGGGAAAAAAAATATTCCACCTAAGTCTGGAACTGTGGAGCCAGGTTCGTCGTCTGGCTACACAAGGCCTCCAATGCTCTCTTTTCTGGGAGTAGGAAAACCGCTTTTAAAGCCGGAGCAGCAACAGCAAGTTTTGGCTTACCTTGCAGACTCAGCCTCTAGCTCTTTTGCCTCCTCTTCTGAAACTGGTAAATGTAAAAGCAGCGCGTCGTTTGTGGATGTTCACGGTCAGGGACAAGTCGCTTCCTTGTCCTCTTCAGCAAAAACAACAACAAGAGAGAAGGATGCAGCAGGCGACACAACGGGTTACTCCATGGAGCTCTTTACACATACCGTCCCTGGCTTAGAAAGTGAAACAGTTAACAGGCCATGCCCATTACAAGTAGATTCTGACATGGAGTGCACTGATGCACAGCCACAGCCAGACTACTATGCTGGTCCTTTGACTCAGACCACAACATTGCCCTCTCAGGGTACTGATCCACAATCAGACCCTGATGAGACTATGTTGCCCCGTCACGAACGCTATACCACAGACCGACACGGAGACACAGACGAAGTTGCACACGAGCTAGAAGAGGAGGTAATAGATGACCCAGTTGTTGACCCCGATTGGCAGCCATTGTGGGAACAGGGTGCAGGCGGCAGTAGTTCTGAAGCGGAGGTGGAGGAGGGGCCGCAGCAGGCATCAACATCGCAACAGGTTCCATCTGCTGGGCCCGTATCTGGCCCAAAACGCGTGGCAAAGCCAAAACCTGTTGGAAGACAGCGTGGCCATCCGGTTAAAGCTCAGTCTGCAATCCCTGAAAAGGGATCCGATGCTAGGAAGAGTGCAGTCTGGCATTTTTTTAAACAACATCTAATTGATCAGCGCAAAGTCATCTGTCAAAAATGTTCAACTAGCTGAAGCAGATGTCAGAATCTGAAAAGTCTCAATACAAGTTGCATGCATAGACATTTAACCACCATGCATTTTCAAGCCTGGACTAACTACCAAATGTCCCTTAAGGTTGTAGCACCCTCAGCCAATGAAGCTAGTCAGCAACGCAACATCCCTTCAGTCACTGTAAGGCCACCATTTTCCGCACCACCGGCAGTATCTGTGCAGGTTTCTTTGCCAGCCAAAAGCAGTCAGGGTCAGGGAATCACCAGTTTTGTAGGAGGAAATATTGCATCTAGGGCACCGGCGGAAACAATACCGTCTCCAACCGTCTCTCAGTCTGCCATGTCCACCGGCACACCCGCTAGTTCCACGATCTCCAGCTCTCCAGTCCAGCTCACCCTACATGAGACTCTGGTTAGAAAAAGGAAGTACTTATCCTCGCATCCGCGTACACAGGGTTTTAACGCCCACATAGCTAGACTAATCTTGTTAGAGATGATGCCCTACCGGTTAGTTGAAAGCGAAGCTTTCAAAGCACTGATGGAGTACGCTGAACCACGCTACGAGCTACCCAGTCAACACTTTTTTTTCCAGAAAAGCCATCCCAGCCCTGCACCAGCATGTTAAACAGCGCATCGTCCATGCACTCAGGCAATCTGTGAGTACAAAGGTGCACCTGACTACAGATGCATGGACCAGTAGGCATGGCCAGGGACGTTACGTGTCCATCACGGCACACTGGGTGAATGTGGTGGATGCAGGGTCCACAGGGGACATCAATTTCGAGACAGTTGTGCCTAGCCCACGGTCAAGGAAACAGTTGGCTGTAGGCGTTCGCACCCCCTCCTCCTCCTCGTCCTCGTCCTTCTGCAGAAGCGAGAGCTCTTCCACAGACCGCAGTCGCCCAACCACTCCATCGGCAGCAGACACTGTTGCACACCAGTTGTCCCATTATGGGCCAGCTACTGGCAAGCGTCAGCAGGCTGTATTGGCTATGAAGTGTTTGGGCGACAACAGACACACCGCGGAAGTTCTGTCCGAGTTCTTGCAGCAAGAAACGCAGTCGTGGCTGGGCACAGTAGATCTTGAGGCAGGCAAGGTAGCGAGTGATAACGGAAGGAATTTCATGGCTCCCATCTCCCTTTCCCAACTGAAACACATTCCTTGCCTGGCTCACACCTTAAACCTGGTGGTGCAGTGCTTATTGAAAACTTATCCTGGGTTCTCCGACCTGCTCCTCAAAGTGCGTGGACTTTGCTCACATATCCGCCGTTCGCCTGTACACTCCAGCCGTATGCAGACCTATCAGCGGTCTTTGAACCTTCCCCAGCATCGCCTAATCATAGACGTTGCAACAAGGTGGAACTCAACACTGCACATGCTTCAGAGACTGTGCGAACAGAGGCGGACTGTTATGTTTTTGTGGGAGGATACACATACACGGGCAGGCAGTAGGATGGCAGACATGGAGTTGTCAGGTGTGCAGTGGTCGAAGATACAAGACATGTGTCAAGTCCTTCAGTGTTTTGAGGAATGCACACGGCTGGTTAGTGCAGACAACGCCATAATAAGCATGAGCATCCCCCTAATGTGTCTGCTGATGCAAAGTTTGATGCACATAAAGGATCAGGCGTCTGCACCAGAGGAAGAGGAAAGCCTTGATGACAGTCAGCCATTGTCTGGCCAGGGCAGTGTACAGGATGAGGTAGCGGGCGAAGAGGAGGTGGAGGACGAGGAGGATGATAGGGATGAGTATATTTTTAATGAGGAAGCTTTCCTGGGGGCATTGGTTGCGTGGCAAGGCCGGGTTCTGGTTTTTTGAGGGACACAAGTGACGTAGATTTGCCTGCAACTGCCCCTCAACCAATCACAACCGCAGATTTGACAACTGGAACTTTGGCCCACATGGCGGATTATGCCTTACGTATCCTCAAAAGGGAAAATGATGAACGATGATGATTACTGGTTGGCCTGCCTCCTTGATCCTCGCTATAAAGGCAAATTGCAAAATATTATGCCACATGAGAACTTGGAACTAATATTAGCAACCAAACAATCAACTCTTGTTGACCGTTTGCTTCAGGCATTCCCAGCACACAGCGCCCGTGATCATTCTCACACGAGCTCCAGGGGGCAGCAGACCAGGAGTGTTAGGGGTGCACACATCAGAAGTAGCGTTGGACAGAGGGGTTTTCTGACCAGGTTGTGGAGTGATTTTGCTATGACCGCAGACAGGACAGGTACTGCTGCATCAATTGAAAGTGACAGGAGACAACATTTGTCCGGTATGGTTACAAACTATGTTTCATCCCTTATCGATGTTCTCCCTCAACCGTCATTCCCATTTGATTACTGGGCATCAAAATTAGACACCTGGCCAGAATTGGCAGAATATGCATTGCAGGAGCTTGCTTGCCCGGCAGCTAGTGTCCTATCAGAAAGAGTATTCAGTGCTGCAGGTTCAATACTAACAGAAAAAAGGACTCGTCTGGCTACCCAAAATGTTGATGATCTAACATTCATTAAAATGAACCACAACTGGATTTCGAATTCTTTTGCCCCACCTTGCCCGGCCGACACCTAGCTTTCCTATGAAAAGCTCTTGCTTGTGGACTACTGTGAATTACTTTTCTAATGTCTAATTTGCTGCAGCTGATTGTCCAGCATACGACATGTTTACACCTCCCTAAATGGCCAAACTCCCCACACGGGGCCGTGGTATCGCGACTTGGCACAAGCACCCGTGAGAGTGCTGTTTGTCTGAAGAGGTGGGTGTGCCCGCTTTTGGTCGACAGCACTGCCACTGGGTCCCTCATAGTACAATAAAGTGTCTCTGGCGGTGGTGGTGCGCACCCAACGTCAGACACACTGTTGTAACATGAGGGGCCCTGGGCCTGTACCGCCGGGCACAAGAGAGTTCCCCCACCCCCAGGTCAAACATTGCTCTACCACTTCCACAGTTATCTCTCACACTTCCACCAATGTTTAGTCTATGCTCTGACATCCTTCCATTCCTGCCACTGACAATACCATTGTGTTGACATGTATGATGGTACTTAACATAGTCAGGGGCAGTGTCCTCTACCACTGTAAATACTTTGCCCTAAATGAGTAGGTCTGAAACTACGCAGAGGAGCCCACCCCTGTACCTAATGATTGCACCCTTTAGTGTTTTCGTTTTGTTTTAATGCGAAACATTCACATTTATTTATTGTTTTGGACTACTAACTGGCAGACACTCATTACAATCGGCCTCCACTGACCAGACCACTGCTGCCCGTGTACCCCTGGAACCAATTATAAAGTGCCTACAGCCTGTCCAATTTTATTATGTTAGGCCTTCGAAGCCTGTCTGCGGTCCCTCCTTCCACTAGGCCGCCACTGACCATACCACTGCTGCCCGTGTACCCCTGGAACCAATTTTAAATTGCCTACAGCCAGCCCAATTTATTATGTTAGGCCTTCGAAGCCTGTCTGCGGTCCCTCCTTCCACTAGGCCTCCACTGACCTGTCTACTGCTGCCCGTGTACCCCTGGAACCAATTATAAAGTGCCTACAGCCTGTCCAATTTTATTATGTTAGGCCTTCGAAGCCTGTCTGCGGTCCCTCCTTCCACTAGGCCTCCACTGACCTGTGTACTGCTGCCCGTGTACCCCTGGAACCAATTATAAAGTGCCTACAGCCTGTCCAATTTTATTATGTTAGGCCTTCGAAGCCTGTCTGCGGCCCGTTCTTTCAACTACTACTACACTGACCTGGAAACAGGAACACATGGGCTACTTGCACAGTGAACAAGTCTGTATGATCATGTTCACACACCACCAAGAAACCTGAAGACACAAAAGAGAATAGTGAAACCAAAAACACTCAGTTTGAAAAAATGTTGCAGTAATCCGCAAGTGCTAGTAAAAGATGTAAAAAACAGGGTATTTGGTTGATACGTTTTTTGCAAAAAATGTATACTAAGCTGCTCTACCAATCTTCACGGTATACCCTTATCAGAGCAGTCCTAACTAATGTATGCAATCCCTATCTGATGTATTTAAAAACCTGATCATCTGTATATAACCTGTGTGAACAGGGTTCAGAGAGGAAAAATCCATGTGTGCATACAGGGTAGAACAGCTTTTGTGCAGATAGCCCAAGAGGAGTGGTGGAACTCCCCAGTCTTGTAGACACAAGAGAACAATTATGGAAACAGGAACACATGGGCTACTTGCACAGTGAACAAGTCTGTATGATCATGTTCACACACCACCAAGAAACCTGAAGACACAAAAGAGAATAGTAAAACCAAAAACACTCAGTTTGAAAAAATGTTGCAGTAATCCGCAAGTGCTAGTAAAAGATGTAAAAAACAGGGTATTTGGTTGATACATTTTTTGCAAAAAATGTATACTAAGCTGCTCTACCAATATTGACGGTATACCCTTATCAGAGCAGTCCTAACTAATGTATGCAATCCCTATCTGATGTATTTAAAAGCCTGATCATCTGTATATAACCTGTGTGAACAGGGTTCAGAGAGGAAAAAATTTTTTGCAAAAAACGTATCAACCAAATACCCTGTTTTTTACATCTTTTACTAGCACTTGCGGATTACTGCAACATTTTTTCAAACTGAGTGTTTTTGGTTTTACTATTCTCTTTTGTGTCTTCAGGTTTCTTGGTGGTGTGTGAACATGATCATACAGACTTGTTCACTGTGCAAGTAGCCCATGTGTTCCTGTTTCCATAATTGTTCTCTTGTGTCTACAAGACTGGGGAGTTCCACCACTCCTCTTGGGCTATCTGCACAAAAGTTGTTCTACCCTGTATGCACACATGGATTTTTCCTCTCTGAACCCTGTTCACACAGGTTATATACAGATGATCAGGTTTTTAAATACATCAGATAGGGATTGCATACATTAGTTAGGACTGCTCTGATAAGGGTATACCGTGAAGATTGGTAGAGCAGCTTAGTATACATTTTTTGCAAAAAACGTATCAACCAAATACCCTGTTTTTTACATCTTTTACTAGCACTTGCGGATTACTGCAACATTTTTTCAAACTGAGTGTTTTTGGTTTTACTATTCTCTTTTGTGTCTTCAGGTTTCTTGGTGGTGTGTGAACATGATCATACAGACTTGTTCACTGTGCAAGTAGCCCATGTGTTCCTGTTTCCATAATTGTTCTCTTGTGTCTACAAGACTGGGGAGTTCCACCACTCCTCTTGGGCTATCTGCACAAAAGCTGTTCTACCCTGTATGCACACATGGATTTTTCCTCTCTGAACCCTGTTCACACAGGTTATATACAGATGATCAGGTTTTTAAATACATCAGATAGGGATTGCATACATTAGTTAGGACTGCTCTGATAAGGGTATACCGTGAAGATTGGTAGAGCAGCTTAGTATACATTTTTTGCAAAAAACGTATCAACCAAATACCCTGTTTTCTACATCTTTTACTAGCACTTGCGGATTACTGCAACATTTTTTCAAACTGAGTGTTTTTGGTTTTACTATTCTCTTTTGTGTCTTCAGGTTTCTTGGTGGTGTGTGAACATGATCATACAGACTTGTTCACTGTGCAAGTAGCCCATGTGTTCCTGTTTCCATAATTGTTCTCTTGTGTCTACAAGACTGGGGAGTTCCACCACTCCTCTTGGGCTATCTGCACAAAAGCTGTTCTACCCTGTATGCACACATGGATTTTTCCTCTCTGAACCCTGTTCACACAGGTTATATACAGATGATCAGGTTTTTAAATACATCAGATAGGGATTGCATACATTAGTTAGGACTGCTCTGATAAGGGTATACTGTGAAGATTGGTAGAGCAGCTTAGTATACATTTTTTGCAAAAAACGTATCAACCAAATACCCTGTTTTCTACATCTTTTACTAGCACTTGCGGATTACTGCAACATTTTTTCAAACTGAGTGTTTTTGGTTTTACTATTCTCTTTTGTGTCTTCAGGTTTCTTGGTGGTGTGTGAACATGATCATACAGACTTGTTCACTGTGCAAGTAGCCCATGTGTTCCTGTTTCCATAATTGTTCTCTTGTGTCTACAAGACTGGGGAGTTCCACCACTCCTCTTGGGCTATCTGCACAAAAGCTGTTCTACCCTGTATGCACACATGGATTTTTCCTCTCTGAACCCTGTTCACACAGGTTATATACAGATGATCAGGTTTTTAAATACATCAGATAGGGATTGCATACATTAGTTAGGACTGCTCTGATAAGGGTATACCGTGAAGATTGGTAGAGCAGCTTAGTATACATTTTTTGCAAAAAACGTATCAACCAAATACCCTGTTTTCTACATCTTTTACTAGCACTTGCGGATTACTGCAACATTTTTTCAAACTGAGTGTTTTTGGTTTTACTATTCTCTTTTGTGTCTTCAGGTTTCTTGGTGGTGTGTGAACATGATCATACAGACTTGTTCACTGTGCAAGTAGCCCATGTGTTCCTGTTTCCATAATTGTTCTCTTGTGTCTACAAGACTGGGGAGTTCCACCACTCCTCTTGGGCTATCTGCACAAAAGCTGTTCTACCCTGTATGCACACATGGATTTTTCCTCTCTGAACCCTGTTCACACAGGTTATATACAGATGATCAGGTTTTTAAATACATCAGATAGGGATTGCATACATTAGTTAGGACTGCTCTGATAAGGGTATACCGTGAAGATTGGTAGAGCAGCTTAGTATACATTTTTTGCAAAAAACGTATCAACCAAATACCCTGTTTTCTACATCTTTTACTAGCACTTGCGGATTACTGCAACATTTTTTCAAACTGAGTGTTTTTGGTTTTACTATTCTCTTTTGTGTCTTCAGGTTTCTTGGTGGTGTGTGAACATGATCATACAGACTTGTTCACTGTGCAAGTAGCCCATGTGTTCCTGTTTCCATAATTGTTCTCTTGTGTCTACAAGACTGGGGAGTTCCACCACTCCTCTTGGGCTATCTGCACAAAAGCTGTTCTACCCTGTATGCACACATGGATTTTTCCTCTCTGAACCCTGTTCACACAGGTTATATACAGATGATCAGGTTTTTAAATACATCAGATAGGGATTGCATACATTAGTTAGGACTGCTCTGATAAGGGTATACCGTGAAGATTGGTAGAGCAGCTTAGTATACATTTTTTGCAAAAAACGTATCAACCAAATACCCTGTTTTTTACATCTTTTACTAGCACTTGCGGATTACTGCAACATTTTTTCAAACTGAGTGTTTTTGGTTTTACTATTCTCTTTTGTATCTTCAGGTTTCTTGGTGGTGTGTGAACATGATCATACAGACTTGTTCACTGTGCAAGTAGCCCATGTGTTCCTGTTTCCATAATTGTTCTCTTGTGTCTACAAGACTGGGGAGTTCCACCACTCCTCTTGGGCTATCTGCACAAAAGCTGTTCTACCCTGTATGCACACATGGATTTTTCCTCTCTGAACCCTGTTCACACAGGTTATATACAGATGATCAGGTTTTTAAATACATCAGATAGGGATTGCATACATTAGTTAGGACTGCTCTGATAAGGGTATACCGTGAAGATTGGTAGAGCAGCTTAGTATACATTTTTTGCAAAAAACGTATCAACCAAATACCCTGTTTTTTACATCTTTTACTAGCACTTGCGGATTACTGCAACATTTTTTCAAACTGAGTGTTTTTGGTTTTACTATTCTCTTTTGTGTCCTCAGGTTTCTTGGTGGTGTGTGAACATGATCATACAGACTTGTTCACTGTGCAAGTAGCCCATGTGTTCCTGTTTCCATAATTGTTCTCTTGTGTCTACAAGACTGGGGAGTTCCACCACTCCTCTTGGGCTATCTGCACAAAAGCTGTTCTACCCTGTATGCACACATGGATTTTTCCTCTCTGAACCCTGTTCACACAGGTTATATACAGATGATCAGGTTTTTAAATACATCAGATAGGGATTGCATACATTAGTTAGGACTGCTCTGATAAGGGTATACCGTGAAGATTGGTAGAGCAGCTTAGTATACATTTTTTGCAAAAAACGTATCAACCAAATACCCTGTTTTTTACATCTTTTCCTAGCACTTGCGGATTACTGCAACATTTTTTCAAACTGAGTGTTTTTGGTTTTACTATTCTCTTTTGTGTCTTCAGGTTTCTTGGTGGTGTGTGAACATGATCATACAGACTTGTTCACTGTGCAAGTAGCCCATGTGTTCCTGTTTCCATAATTGTTCTCTTGTGTCTACAAGACTGGGGAGTTCCACCACTCCTCTTGGGCTATCTGCACAAAAGCTGTTCTACCCTGTATGCACACATGGATTTTTCCTCTCTGAACCCTGTTCACACAGGTTATATACAGATGATCAGGTTTTTAAATACATCAGATAGGGATTGCATACATTAGTTAGGACTGCTCTGATAAGGGTATACCGTGAAGATTGGTAGAGCAGCTTAGTATACATTTTTTGCAAAAAACGTATCAACCAAATACCCTGTTTTCTACATCTTTTACTAGCACTTGCGGATTACTGCAACATTTTTTCAAACTGAGTGTTTTTGGTTTTACTATTCTCTTTTGTGTCTTCAGGTTTCTTGGTGGTGTGTGAACATGATCATACAGACTTGTTCACTGTGCAAGTAGCCCATGTGTTCCTGTTTCCATAATTGTTCTCTTGTGTCTACAAGACTGGGGAGTTCCACCACTCCTCTTGGGCTATCTGCACAAAAGCTGTTCTACCCTGTATGCACACATGGATTTTTCCTCTCTGAACCCTGTTCACACAGGTTATATACAGATGATCAGGTTTTTAAATACATCAGATAGGGATTGCATACATTAGTTAGGACTGCTCTGATAAGGGTATACCGTGAAGATTGGTAGAGCAGCTTAGTATACATTTTTTGCAAAAAACGTATCAACCAAATACCCTGTTTTCTACATCTTTTACTAGCACTTGCGGATTACTGCAACATTTTTTCAAACTGAGTGTTTTTGGTTTTACTATTCTCTTTTGTGTCTTCAGGTTTCTTGGTGGTGTGTGAACATGATCATACAGACTTGTTCACTGTGCAAGTAGCCCATGTGTTCCTGTTTCCATAATTGTTCTCTTGTGTCTACAAGACTGGGGAGTTCCACCACTCCTCTTGGGCTATCTGCACAAAAGCTGTTCTACCCTGTATGCACACATGGATTTTTCCTCTCTGAACCCTGTTCACACAGGTTATATACAGATGATCAGGTTTTTAAATACATCAGATAGGGATTGCATACATTAGTTAGGACTGCTCTGATGAGGGTATACCGTGAAGATTGGTAGAGCAGCTTAGTATACATTTTTTGCAAAAAACGTATCAACCAAATACCCTGTTTTCTACATCTTTTACTAGCACTTGCGGATTACTGCAACATTTTTTCAAACTGAGTGTTTTTGGTTTTACTATTCTCTTTTGTGTCTTCAGGTTTCTTGGTGGTGTGTGAACATGATCATACAGACTTGTTCACTGTGCAAGTAGCCCATGTGTTCCTGTTTCCATAATTGTTCTCTTGTGTCTACAAGACTGGGGAGTTCCACCACTCCTCTTGGGCTATCTGCACAAAAGCTGTTCTACCCTGTATGCACACATGGATTTTTCCTCTCTGAACCCTGTTCACACAGGTTATATACAGATGATCAGGTTTTTAAATACATCAGATAGGGATTGCATACATTAGTTAGGACTGCTCTGATAAGGGTATACCGTGAAGATTGGTAGAGCAGCTTAGTATACATTTTTTGCAAAAAACGTATCAACCAAATACCCTGTTTTCTACATCTTTTACTAGCACTTGCGGATTACTGCAACATTTTTTCAAACTGAGTGTTTTTGGTTTTACTATTCTCTTTTGTGTCTTCAGGTTTCTTGGTGGTGTGTGAACATGATCATACAGACTTGTTCACTGTGCAAGTAGCCCATGTGTTCCTGTTTCCATAATTGTTCTCTTGTGTCTACAAGACTGGGGAGTTCCACCACTCCTCTTGGGCTATCTGCACAAAAGCTGTTCTACCCTGTATGCACACATGGATTTTTCCTCTCTGAACCCTGTTCACACAGGTTATATACAGATGATCA
This sequence comes from Ranitomeya imitator, assembly GCF_032444005.1. Taxonomy (NCBI): domain Eukaryota; kingdom Metazoa; phylum Chordata; class Amphibia; order Anura; family Dendrobatidae; genus Ranitomeya; species Ranitomeya imitator. The sequence goes on along the minus strand of NC_091282.1, from coordinate 934,254,201 downwards.
GGTTTTTAAATACATCAGATAGGGATTGCATACATTAGTTAGGACTGCTCTGATAAGGGTATACCGTGAAGATTGGTAGAGCAGCTTAGTATACATTTTTTGCAAAAAACGTATCAACCAAATACCCTGTTTTCTACATCTTTTACTAGCACTTGCGGATTACTGCAACATTTTTTCAAACTGAGTGTTTTTGGTTTTACTATTCTCTTTTGTGTCTTCAGGTTTCTTGGTGGTGTGTGAACATGATCATACAGACTTGTTCACTGTGCAAGTAGCCCATGTGTTCCTGTTTCCATAATTGTTCTCTTGTGTCTACAAGACTGGGGAGTTCCACCACTCCTCTTGGGCTATCTGCACAAAAGCTGTTCTACCCTGTATGCACACATGGATTTTTCCTCTCTGAACCCTGTTCACACAGGTTATATACAGATGATCAGGTTTTTAAATACATCAGATAGGGATTGCATACATTAGTTAGGACTGCTCTGATAAGGGTATACCGTGAAGATTGGTAGAGCAGCTTAGTATACATTTTTTGCAAAAAACGTATCAACCAAATACCCTGTTTTTTACATCTTTTACTAGCACTTGCGGATTACTGCAACATTTTTTCAAACTGAGTGTTTTTGGTTTTACTATTCTCTTTTGTATCTTCAGGTTTCTTGGTGGTGTGTGAACATGATCATACAGACTTGTTCACTGTGCAAGTAGCCCATGTGTTCCTGTTTCCATAATTGTTCTCTTGTGTCTACAAGACTGGGGAGTTCCACCACTCCTCTTGGGCTATCTGCACAAAAGCTGTTCTACCCTGTATGCACACATGGATTTTTCCTCTCTGAACCCTGTTCACACAGGTTATATACAGATGATCAGGTTTTTAAATACATCAGATAGGGATTGCATACATTAGTTAGGACTGCTCTGATAAGGGTATACCGTGAAGATTGGTAGAGCAGCTTAGTATACATTTTTTGCAAAAAACGTATCAACCAAATACCCTGTTTTTTACATCTTTTACTAGCACTTGCGGATTACTGCAACATTTTTTCAAACTGAGTGTTTTTGGTTTTACTATTCTCTTTTGTGTCTTCAGGTTTCTTGGTGGTGTGTGAACATGATCATACAGACTTGTTCACTGTGCAAGTAGCCCATGTGTTCCTGTTTCCATAATTGTTCTCTTGTGTCTACAAGACTGGGGAGTTCCACCACTCCTCTTGGGCTATCTGCACAAAAGCTGTTCTACCCTGTATGCACACATGGATTTTTCCTCTCTGAACCCTGTTCACACAGGTTATATACAGATGATCAGGTTTTTAAATACATCAGATAGGGATTGCATACATTAGTTAGGACTGCTCTGATAAGGGTATACCGTGAAGATTGGTAGAGCAGCTTAGTATACATTTTTTGCAAAAAACGTATCAACCAAATACCCTGTTTTTTACATCTTTTCCTAGCACTTGCGGATTACTGCAATATTTTTTCAAACTGAGTGTTTTTGGTTTTACTATTCTCTTTTGTGTCTTCAGGTTTCTTGGTGGTGTGTGAACATGATCATACAGACTTGTTCACTGTGCAAGTAGCCCATGTGTTCCTGTTTCCATAATTGTTCTCTTGTGTCTACAAGACTGGGGAGTTCCACCACTCCTCTTGGGCTATCTGCACAAAAGCTGTTCTACCCTGTATGCACACATGGATTTTTCCTCTCTGAACCCTGTTCACACAGGTTATATACAGATGATCAGGTTTTTAAATACATCAGATAGGGATTGCATACATTAGTTAGGACTGCTCTGATAAGGGTATACCGTGAAGATTGGTAGAGCAGCTTAGTATACATTTTTTGCAAAAAACGTATCAACCAAATACCCTGTTTTCTACATCTTTTACTAGCACTTGCGGATTACTGCAACATTTTTTCAAACTGAGTGTTTTTGGTTTTACTATTCTCTTTTGTGTCTTCAGGTTTCTTGGTGGTGTGTGAACATGATCATACAGACTTGTTCACTGTGCAAGTAGCCCATGTGTTCCTGTTTCCATAATTGTTCTCTTGTGTCTACAAGACTGGGGAGTTCCACCACTCCTCTTGGGCTATCTGCACAAAAGCTGTTCTACCCTGTATGCACACATGGATTTTTCCTCTCTGAACCCTGTTCACACAGGTTATATACAGATGATCAGGTTTTTAAATACATCAGATAGGGATTGCATACATTAGTTAGGACTGCTCTGATAAGGGTATACCGTGAAGATTGGTAGAGCAGCTTAGTATACATTTTTTGCAAAAAACGTATCAACCAAATACCCTGTTTTCTACATCTTTTACTAGCACTTGCGGATTACTGCAACATTTTTTCAAACTGAGTGTTTTTGGTTTTACTATTCTCTTTTGTGTCTTCAGGTTTCTTGGTGGTGTGTGAACATGATCATACAGACTTGTTCACTGTGCAAGTAGCCCATGTGTTCCTGTTTCCATAATTGTTCTCTTGTGTCTACAAGACTGGGGAGTTCCACCACTCCTCTTGGGCTATCTGCACAAAAGCTGTTCTACCCTGTATGCACACATGGATTTTTCCTCTCTGAACCCTGTTCACACAGGTTATATACAGATGATCAGGTTTTTAAATACATCAGATAGGGATTGCATACATTAGTTAGGACTGCTCTGATAAGGGTATACCGTGAAGATTGGTAGAGCAGCTTAGTATACATTTTTTGCAAAAAACGTATCAACCAAATACCCTGTTTTTTACATCTTTTACTAGCACTTGCGGATTACTGCAACATTTTTTCAAACTGAGTGTTTTTGGTTTTACTATTCTCTTTTGTGTCTTCAGGTTTCTTGGTGGTGTGTGAACATGATCATACAGACTTGTTCACTGTGCAAGTAGCCCATGTGTTCCTGTTTCCATAATTGTTCTCTTGTGTCTACAAGACTGGGGAGTTCCACCACTCCTCTTGGGCTATCTGCACAAAAGCTGTTCTACCCTGTATGCACACATGGATTTTTCCTCTCTGAACCCTGTTCACACAGGTTATATACAGATGATCAGGTTTTTAAATACATCAGATAGGGATTGCATACATTAGTTAGGACTGCTCTGATAAGGGTATACCGTGAAGATTGGTAGAGCAGCTTAGTATACATTTTTTGCAAAAAACGTATCAACCAAATACCCTGTTTTTTACATCTTTTACTAGCACTTGCGGATTACTGCAACATTTTTTCAAACTGAGTGTTTTTGGTTTTACTATTCTCTTTTGTATCTTCAGGTTTCTTGGTGGTGTGTGAACATGATCATACAGACTTGTTCACTGTGCAAGTAGCCCATGTGTTCCTGTTTCCATAATTGTTCTCTTGTGTCTACAAGACTGGCGAGTTCCACCACTCCTCTTGGGCTATCTGCACAAAAGCTGTTCTACCCTGTATGCACACATGGATTTTTCCTCTCTGAACCCTGTTCACACAGGTTATATACAGATGATCAGGTTTTTAAATACATCAGATAGGGATTGCATACATTAGTTAGGACTGCTCTGATAAGGGTATACCGTGAAGATTGGTAGAGCAGCTTAGTATACATTTTTTGCAAAAAACGTATCAACCAAATACCCTGTTTTTTACATCTTTTACTAGCACTTGCGGATTACTGCAACATTTTTTCAAACTGAGTGTTTTTGGTTTTACTATTCTCTTTTGTGTCTTCAGGTTTCTTGGTGGTGTGTGAACATGATCATACAGACTTGTTCACTGTGCAAGTAGCCCATGTGTTCCTGTTTCCATAATTGTTCTCTTGTGTCTACAAGACTGGGGAGTTCCACCACTCCTCTTGGGCTATCTGCACAAAAGCTGTTCTACCCTGTATGCACACATGGATTTTTCCTCTCTGAACCCTGTTCACACAGGTTATATACAGATGATCAGGTTTTTAAATACATCAGATAGGGATTGCATACATTAGTTAGGACTGCTCTGATAAGGGTATACCGTGAAGATTGGTAGAGCAGCTTAGTATACATTTTTTGCAAAAAACGTATCAACCAAATACCCTGTTTTTTACATCTTTTACTAGCACTTGCGGATTACTGCAACATTTTTTCAAACTGAGTGTTTTTGGTTTTACTATTCTCTTTTGTGTCTTCAGGTTTCTTGGTGGTGTGTGAACATGATCATACAGACTTGTTCACTGTGCAAGTAGCCCATGTGTTCCTGTTTCCATAATTGTTCTCTTGTGTCTACAAGACTGGGGAGTTCCACCACTCCTCTTGGGCTATCTGCACAAAAGCTGTTCTACCCTGTATGCACACATGGATTTTTCCTCTCTGAACCCTGTTCACACAGGTTATATAGAGATGATCAGGTTTTTAAATACATCAGATAGGGATTGCATACATTAGTTAGGACTGCTCTGATAAGGGTATACCGTGAAGATTGGTAGAGCAGCTTAGTATACATTTTTTGCAAAAAACGTATCAACCAAATACCCTGTTTTTTACATCTTTTACTAGCACTTGCGGATTACTGCAACATTTTTTCAAACTGAGTGTTTTTGGTTTTACTATTCTCTTTTGTGTCTTCATACTACACTGACCTGTCTACTGCTGCCCGTGTACCCCTGGAACCAATTATAAAGTGCCTACAGCCTGTCCAATTTTATTATGTTAGGCCTTCGAAGCCTGTCTGCGGTCCCTCCTTCCACTAGGCCTCCACTGACCTGTCTACTGCTGCCCGTGTACTCCTGGAACCAATTATAAAGTGCCTACAGCCTGTCCAATTTTATTGTGTTAGGCCTTCGAAGCCTGTCTGCGGCCCGTTCTTTCAACTACTACTACACTGACCTGTCTACTGCTGCCCGTGTACCCCTGGAACCAATTATAAAGTGCCTACAGCCTGTCCAATTTTATTATGTTAGGCCTTCAGGTGACTATCCCCCTGGACGAAGCATACCGCGAAACGCGCGTCGGGGACCTTTTACTGGTCTGCATGGTCAGGTAATATACCCTTATTTGCACTATCTCCTTTTGCCTGTTATATGCACTATATGCACCTTTCTTACAGCGGCATTATGCGCTCTATGTCATGTGTGAGGGAATAGGGTTTTCTATTTGCCAGACACTATGTGCATACTTTATAGTATATTAGATTGACCCTTTTCTCGACTACTACATAGTCTATTTTAGACTCTATGGAACTTTTCCTTTATAGATATTGGTGACATTTTATCCATATACTTGCCTACTATTTTTCTATATCAGAGACAGTAATTCTGGTGATATTTTGTCCATACACTTACTTGGTCTCCTTATATAATAGAAACAGCGATTTTGTACATGTATTATATGCTGTCTGTAGCCATTTAGGCTCCTTATTTGTCCATTATTTAATGATAAATTCTCTAATATAGTATTATTTATATGTGGGCTTTACTCTACACTTACTACTATGTAGGTACTTTTTTGTTATATTTTTTGTACATTTTTGGAGTTACTATCTTAGGCATTTTTTGATGTGTATTATTTTCTGTGGTATATTCCCGTATGCAGACAGTATTATTCTGTCACATGTCTCACCACTGATTACTATTAGAATTGTTAAGGTTTTTATCATGTTTTGTTATGAATAAAAATTGATATTTTTATTGGCATTTAAGCTTCCTGATTGCTTTTTTCTGATATATTATGTATTTTGGAAGTGCCGTTCTTTATTTAGGCCTAGTATTGGGTTAATAATATGTTAGGCCTTCAAAGCCTGTCTGCGGTCCCTCCTTCCACTAGGCCTCCACTGACCTGTGTACTGCTGCCCGTGTACCCCTGGAACCAATTATAAAGTGCCTACAGCCTGTCCAATTTTATTATGTTAGGCCTTTGAAGCCTGTCTGCGGTCCCTCCTTCCACTAGGCCTCCACTGACCTGTCTACTGCTGCCCGTGTACTCCTGGAACCAATTATAAAGTGCCTACAACCTGTCCAATTTTATTATGTTAGGCCTTCGAAGCCTGTTTGCGGTCCCTCCTTCCACTAGGCCTCCACTGACCTGTGTACTGCTGCCCGTGTACCCCTGGAACCAATTATAAAGTGCCTACAGCCTGTCCAATTTTATTATGTTAGGTCTTCGAAGCCTGTCTGCGGCCCGTTTTTTCAACTACTACTACACTGACCTGTCTACTGCTGCCCGTGTACCCCTGGAACCAATTTTAAATTGCCTACAGCCAGCCCAATTTATTGTGTTAGGCCTTCGAAGCCTGTCTGCGGTCCCTCCTTCCACTAGGCCTCCACTGACCTGTGTACTGCTGCCCGTGTACCCCTGGAACCAATTATAAAGTGCCTACAGCCTGTCCAATTTTATTATGTTAGGCCTTCGAAGCCTGTCTGCAGTCCCTCCTTCCACTAGGCCTCCACTGACCTGTCTACTGCTGCCCGTGTACCCCTGGAACCAATTTTAAATTGCCTACAGCCAGCCCAATTTATTATGTTAGGCCTTCGAAGCCTGTCTGCGGTCCCTCCTTCCACTAGGCCTCCACTGACCTGTGTACTGCTGCCCGTGTACCCCTGGAACCAATTATAAAGTGCCTACAGCCTGTCCAATTTTATTATGTTAGGCCTTCGAAGCCTGTCTGCGGTCCCTCCTTCCACTAGGCCTCCACTGACCTGTCTACTGCTGCCCGTATACTCCTGGAACCAATTATAAAGTGCCTACAGCCTGTCCAATTTTATTATGTTAGGCCTTCGAAGCCTGTCTGCGGCCCGTTCTTTCAACTACTACTACACTGACCCGTCTACTGCTGCCCGTGTACCACTGGAACCAATTTTAAAGTGCCTACAGCCAGCCCAATTTTATTATGTTAGGCCTTCGAAGCCTGTCTGCGGCCCGTTCTTTCTACTACTTCTACACTGACCAGTCAACTGCTGCCTGTGTACCCCTGGAACGTATTTAAAAGTGCCTACAGCCCAATATTTTTTTATGTTAGGCCTTCGAAGCCTGTCTGCGGCCCGTTCTTTCTACTACTACTACACTGACCAGTCTACTGCTGCCCGTGTACCCCTGGAACCAATGTTAAAGTGCCTACAGCCTGTCCAATTTTATTATGTTAGGCCTTCGAAGCCTGTCTGCGGGCCGTTCTTTCAACTACTACTACACTGACCTGTCTACTGCTGCCCGTGTACCCCTGGAACCAATTATAAAGTGCCTACAGCCTGTCCAATTTTATTATGTTAGGCCTTCGAAGCCTGTCTGCGGTCCCTCCTTACACTAGGCCTCCACTGACCTGTCTACTGCTGCTCATGTACTCCTGGAACCAATTATAAAGTGTCTACAGCCTGTCCAATTTTATTATGTTAGGCCTTCGAAGCCTGTCTGCGGTCCCTCCTTCCACTAGGCCTCCACTGACCATACCACTGCTGCCCGTGTACCCCTGGAACCAATTTTAAATTGCCTACAGCCAGCCCAATTTATTATGTTAGGCCTTCGAAGCCTGTCTGCGGTCCCTCCTTCCACTAGGCCTCCACTGACCTGTGTACTGCTGCCCGTGTACCCCTAGAACCAATTATAAAGTGCCTACAGCCTGTCCAATTTATTATGTTAGGCATTCGAAGCCTGTCTGCGGTCCCTCCTTCCACTAGGCCTCCACTGACCTGTCTACTGCTGCCCGTGTACTAATGGAACCAATTATAAAGTGCCTACAACCTGTCCAATTTTATTATGTTAGGCCTTCGAAGCCTGTCTGCGGTCCCTCCTTCCACTAGGCCTCCACTGACCTGTGTACTGCTGCCCGTGTACCCCTGGAACCAATTATAAAGTGCCTACAGCCTGTCCAATTTTATTATGTTAGGCCTTCGAAGCCTGTCTGCGGTCCCTCCTTCCACTAGGCCTCCACTGACCTGTGTACTGCTGCCCGTGTACCCCTGGAACCAATTATAAAGTGCCTACAGCCTGTCCAATTTTATTATGTTAGGCCTTCGAAGCCTGTCTGCGGCCCGTTCTTTCAACTACTACTACACTGACCTGTCTACTGCTGCCCGTGTACCCCTGGAACCAATTTTAAATTGCCTACAGCCAGCCCAATTTATTATGTTAGGCCTTCGAAGCCTGTCTGTGGTCCCTCCTTCCACTAGGCCTCCACTGACCTGTGTACTGCTGCCCGTGTACCCCTGGAACCAATTATAAAGTGCCTACAGCCTGTCCAATTTTATTATGTTAGGCCTTCGAAGCCTGTCTGCGGTCCCTCCTTCCAATAGGCCTCCACTGACCATACCACTGCTGCCCGTGTACCCCTGGAACCAATTTTAAATTGCCTACAGCCAGCCCAATTTTTTATGTTAGGCCTTCGAAGCCTGTCTGCGGTCCCTCCTTCCACTAGGCCTCCACTGACCTGTGGACTGCTGCCCGTGTACCCCTGGAACCAATTATAAAGTGCCTACAGCCTGTCCAATTTTATTATGTTAGGCCTTCGAAGCCTGTCTGCGGTCCCTCCTTCCACTAGGCCTCCACTGACCTGTCTACTGCTGCCCGTGTACTCCTGGAACCAATTATAAAGTGCCTACAACCTGTCCAATTTTATTATGTTAGGCCTTCGAAGCCTGTCTGCGGTCCCTCCTTCCACTAGGCCTCCACTGACCTGTGTACTGCTGCCCGTGTACCCCTGGAACTAATTATAAAGTGCCTACAGCCTGTCCAATTTTATTATGTTAGGCCTTCGAAGCCTGTCTGCGGCCCGTTCTTTCAACTACTACTACACTGACCTGTCTACTGCTGCCCGTGTACCCCTGGAACCAATTTTAAATTGCCTACAGCCAGCCCAATTTATTATGTTAGGCCTTCGAAGCCTGTCTGCGGTCCCTCCTTCCACTAGGCCTCCACTGACCTGTCTACTGCTGCCCGTATACTCCTGGAACCAATTATAAAGTGCCTACAGCCTGTCCAATTTTATTATGTTAAGCCTTCGAAGCCTGTCTGCGGCCCGTTCTTTCAACTACTACTACACTGACCCGTCTACTGCTGCCCGTGTACCCCTGGAACCAATTTTAAAGTGCCTACAGCCAGCCCAATTTAATTATGTTATGCCTTCGAAGCCTGTCTGCGGCCCGTTCTTTCTACTACTTCTACACTGACCAGTCAACTGCTGCCTGTGTACCCCTGGAACCTATGTAAAAGTGCCTACAGCCCAATATTTTTTTATGTTAGGCCTTCGAAGCCTGTCTGCGGCCCGTTCTTTCAACTACTACTACACTGACCTGTCTACTGCTGCCCGTGTACCCCTGGAACCAATTATAAAGTGCCTACAGCCTGTCCAATTTTATTACGTTAGGCCTTCGAAGCCTGTCTGCGGTCCCTCCTTCCACTAGGCCTCCACTGACCTGTCTACTGCTGCCCGTGTACTCCTGGAACCAATTATAAAGTGTCTACAGCCTGTCCAATTTTATTATGTTAGGCCTTCGAAGCCTGTCTGCGGTCCCTCCTTCCACTAGGCCTCCACTGACCATACCACTGCTGCCCGTGTACCCCTGGAACCAATTTTAAATTGCCTACAGCCAGCCCAATTTATTATGTTAGGCCTTCGAAGCCTGTCTGCGGTCCCTCCTTCCACTAGGCCTCCACTGACCTGTGTACTGCTGCCCGTGTACCCCTGGAACCAATTATAAAGTGCCTACAGCCTGTCCAATTTTATTATGTTAGGCCTTCGAAGCCTGTCTGCGGTCCCTCCTTCCACTAGGCCTCCACTGACCTGTCTAATGCTGCCCGTGTACTAATGGAACCAATTATAAAGTGCCTACAACCTGTCCAATTTTATTATGTTAGGCCTTCGAAGCCTGTCTGCGGTCCCTCCTTGAACTAGGCCTCCACTGACCTGTGTACTGCTGCAGGTGTACCCCTGGAACCAATTATAAAGTGCCTACAGCCTGTCCAATTTTATTATGTTAGGCCTTCGAAGCCTGTCTGCGGTCCCTCCTTCCACTAGGCCTCCACTGACCTGTGTACTGCTGCCCGTGTACCCCTGGAACCAATTATAAAGTGCCTACAGCCTGTCCAAATTTATTATGTTAGGCCTTCGAAGCCTGTCTGCGGTCCCTCCTTCCACTAGGCCTCCACTGACCTGTGTACTGCTGCCCGTGTACCCCTGGAACCAATTATAAAGTGCCTACAGCCTGTCCAATTTTATTATGTTAGGCCTTCGAAGCCTGTCTGCGGTCCCTCCTTCCAATAGGCCTCCACTGACCATACCACTGCTGCCCGTGTACCCCTGGAACCAATTTTAAATTGCCTACAGCCAGCCCAATTTTTTATGTTAGGCCTTCGAAGCCTGTCTGCGGTCCCTCCTTCCACTAGGCCTCCACTGACCTGTGTACTGCTGCCCGTGTACCCCTGGAACCAATTATAAAGTGCCTACAGCCTGTCCAATTTTATTATGTTAGGCCTTCGAAGCCTGTCTGCGGTCCCTCCTTCCACTAGGCCTCCACTGACCTGTCTACTGCTGCCCGTGTACTCCTGGAACCAATTATAAAGTGCCTACAACCTGTCCAATTTTATTATGTTAGGCCTTCGAAGCCTGTCTGCGGTCCCTCCTTCCAATAGGCCTCCACTGACCATACCACTGCTGCCCGTGTACCCCTGGAACCAATTTTAAATTGCCTACAGCCAGCCCAATTTTTTATGCTAGGCCTTCGAAGCCTGTCTGCGGTCCCTCCTTCCACTAGGCCTCCACTGACCTGTGTACTGCTGCCCGTGTACCCCTGGAACCAATTATAAAGTGTCTACAGCCTGTCCAATTTTATTATGTTAGGCCTTCGAAGCCTGTCTGCGGTCCCTCCTTCCACTAGGCCTCCACTGACCATACCACTGCTGCCCGTGTACCCCTGGAACCAATTTTAAATTGCCTACAGCCAGCCCAATTTATTATGTTAGGCCTTCGAAGCCTGTCTGCGGTCCCTCCTTCCACTAGGCCTCCACTGACCTGTGTACTGCTGCCCGTGTACCCCTGGAACCAATTATAAAGTGCCTACAGCCTGTCCAATTTTATTATGTTAGGCCATCGAAGCCTGTCTGCGGTCCCTCCTTCCACTAGGCCTCCACTGACCTGTCTAATGCTGCCCGTGTACTAATGGAACCAATTATAAAGTGCCTACAACCTGTCCAATTTTATTATGTTAGGCCTTCGAAGCCTGTCTGCGGTCCCTCCTTGAACTAGGCCTCCACTGACCTGTGTACTGCTGCAGGTGTACCCCTGGAACCAATTATAAAGTGCCTACAGCCTGTCCAAATTTATTATGTTAGGCCTTCGAAGCCTGTCTGCGGTCCCTCCTTCCACTAGGCCTCCACTGACCTGTGTACTGCTGCCCGTGTACCCCTGGAACCAATTATAAAGTGCCTACAGCCTGTCCAAATTTATTATGTTAGGCCTTCGAAGCCTGTCTGCGGTCCCTCCTTCCACTAGGCCTCCACTGACCTGTGTACTGCTGCCCGTGTACCCCTGGAACCAATTATAAAGTGCCTACAGCCTGTCCAATTTTATTATGTTAGGCCTTCGAAGCCTGTCTGCGGTCCCTCCTTCCAATAGGCCTCCACTGACCATACCACTGCTGCCCGTGTACCCCTGGAACCAATTTTAAATTGCCTACAGCCAGCCCAATTTTTTATGTTAGGCCTTCGAAGCCTGTCTGCGGTCCCTCCTTCCACTAGGCCTCCACTGACCTGTGTACTGCTGCCCGTGTACCCCTGGAACCAATTATAAAGTGCCTACAGCCTGTCCAATTTTATTATGTTAGGCCTTCGAAGCCTGTCTGCGGTCCCTCCTTCCACTAGGCCTCCACTGACCTGTCTACTGCTGCCCGTGTACTCCTGGAACCAATTATAAAGTGCCTACAACCTGTCCAATTTTATTATGTTAGGCCTTCGAAGCCTGTCTGCGGTCCCTCCTTCCACTAGGCCTCCACTGACCTGTGTACTGCTGCCCGTGTACCCCTGGAACTAATTATAAAGTGCCTACAGCCTGTCCAATTTTATTATGTTAGGCCTTCGAAGCCTGTCTGCGGCCCGTTCTTTCAACTACTACTACACTGACCTGTCTACTGCTGCCCGTGTACCCCTGGAACCAATTTTAAATTGCCTACAGCCAGCCCAATTTATTATGTTAGGCCTTCGAAGCCTGTCTGCGGTCCCTCCTTCCACTAGGCCTCCACTGACCTGTCTACTGCTGCCCGTATACTCCTGGAACCAATTATAAAGTGCCTACAGCCTGTCCAATTTTATTATGTTAAGCCTTCGAAGCCTGTCTGCGGCCCGTTCTTTCAACTACTACTACACTGACCCGTCTACTGCTGCCCGTGTACCCCTGGAACCAATTTTAAAGTGCCTACAGCCAGCCCAATTTAATTATGTTATGCCTTCGAAGCCTGTCTGCGGCCCGTTCTTTCTACTACTTCTACACTGACCAGTCAACTGCTGCCTGTGTACCCCTGGAACCTATGTAAAAGTGCCTACAGCCCAATATTTTTTTATGTTAGGCCTTCGAAGCCTGTCTGCGGCCCGTTCTTTCAACTACTACTACACTGACCTGTCTACTGCTGCCCGTGTACCCCTGGAACCAATTATAAAGTGCCTACAGCCTGTCCAATTTTATTACGTTAGGCCTTCGAAGCCTGTCTGCGGTCCCTCCTTCCACTAGGCCTCCACTGACCTGTCTACTGCTGCCCGTGTACTCCTGGAACCAATTATAAAGTGTCTACAGCCTGTCCAATTTTATTATGTTAGGCCTTCGAAGCCTGTCTGCGGTCCCTCCTTCCACTAGGCCTCCACTGACCATACCACTGCTGCCCGTGTACCCCTGGAACCAATTTTAAATTGCCTACAGCCAGCCCAATTTATTATGTTAGGCCTTCGAAGCCTGTCTGCGGTCCCTCCTTCCACTAGGCCTCCACTGACCTGTGTACTGCTGCCCGTGTACCCCTGGAACCAATTATAAAGTGCCTACAGCCTGTCCAATTTTATTATGTTAGGCCTTCGAAGCCTGTCTGCGGTCCCTCCTTCCACTAGGCCTCCACTGACCTGTCTAATGCTGCCCGTGTACTAATGGAACCAATTATAAAGTGCCTACAACCTGTCCAATTTTATTATGTTAGGCCTTCGAAGCCTGTCTGCGGTCCCTCCTTGAACTAGGCCTCCACTGACCTGTGTACTGCTGCAGGTGTACCCCTGGAACCAATTATAAAGTGCCTACAGCCTGTCCAATTTTATTATGTTAGGCCTTCGAAGCCTGTCTGCGGTCCCTCCTTCCACTAGGCCTCCACTGACCTGTGTACTGCTGCCCGTGTACCCCTGGAACCAATTATAAAGTGCCTACAGCCTGTCCAAATTTATTATGTTAGGCCTTCGAAGCCTGTCTGCGGCCCGTTCTTTCAACTACTACTACACTGACCTGTCTACTGCTGCCCGTGTACCCCTGGAACCAATTTTAAATTGCCTACAGCCAGCCCAATTTATTATGTTAGGCCTTCGAAGCCTGTCTGCGGTCCCTCCTGCCACTAGGCCTCCACTGACCTGTGTACTGCTGCCCGTGTACCCCTGGAACCAAATATAAAGTGCCTACAGCCTGTCCAATTTTATTATGTTAGGCCTTCGAAGCCTGTCTGCGGTCCCTCCTTCCAATAGGCCTCCACTGACCATACCACTGCTGCCCGTGTACCCCTGGAACCAATTTTAAATTGCCTACAGCCAGCCCAATTTATTATGTTAGGCCTTCGAAGCCTGTCTGCGGTCCCTCCTTCCACTAGGCCTCCACTGACCTGTGTACTGCTGCCCGTGTACCCCTGGAACTAATTATAAAGTGCCTACAGCCTGTCCAATTTCATTATGTTAGGCCTTCGAAGCCTGTCTGCGGTCCCTCCTTCCACTAGGCCTCCACTGACCTGTCTACTGCTGCCCGTGTACTCCTGGAACCAATTATAAAGTGTCTACAACCTGTCCAATTTTATTATGTTAGGCCTTCGAAGCCTGTCTGCGGTCCCTCCTTCCACTAGGCCTCCACTGACCTGTGTACTGCTGCCCGTGTACCCCTGGAACTAATTATAAAGTGCCTACAGCCTGTCCAATTTTATTTTGTTAGGCCTTTGAAGCCTGTCTGCGGCCCGTTCTTTCAACTACTACTACACTGACCTGTCTACTGCTGCCCGTGTACCCCTGGAACCAATTTTAAATTGCCTACAGCCAGCCCAATTTATTATGTTAGGCCTTCGAAGCCTGTCTGCGGTCCCTCCTTCCACTAGGCCTCCACTGACCTGTCTACTGCTGCCCGTATACTCCTGGAACCAATTATAAAGTGCCTACAGCCTGTCCAATTTTATTATGTTAGGCCTTCGAAGCCTGTCTGCGGCCCGTTCTTTCAACTACTACTACACTGACACGTCTACTGCTGCCCGTGTACCCCTGGAACCAATTATAAAGTGCCTACAGCCAGCCCAATTTTATTATGTTAGGCCTTCGAAGCCTGTCTGCGGCCCGTTCTTTCTACTACTTCTACACTGACCAGTCAACTGCTGCCTGTGTACCCCTGGAACCTATGTAAAAGTGCCTACAGCCCAATATTTTTTTATGTTAGGCCTTCGAAGCCTGTCTGCGGCCCGTTCTTTCTACTACTACAACACTGACCAGTCTACTGCTGCCCGTGTACCCCTGGAACCAATGTTAAAGTGCCTACAGCCTGTCCAATTTTATTATGTTAGGCCTTCGAAGCCTGTCTGCGGCCCGTTCTTTCAACTACTACTACACTGACCTGTCTACTGCTGCCCGTGTACCCCTGGAACCAATTATAAAGTGCCTACAGCCTGTCCAATTTTATTATGTTAGGCCTTCGAAGCCTGTCTGCGGTCCCTCCTTCCACTAGGCCTCCACTGACCTGTCTACTGCTGCCCGTGTACTCCTGGAACCAATTATAAAGTGTCTACAGCCTGTCCAATTTTATTATGTTAGGCCTTCGAAGCCTGTCTGCGGTCCCTCCTTCCACTAGGCCTCCACTGACCATACCACTGCTGCCCGTGTACCCCTGGAACCAATTTTAAATTGCCTACAGCCAGCCCAATTTATTATGTTAGGCCTTTGAAGCCTGTCTGCGGTCCCTCCTTCCACTAGGCCTCCACTGACCTGTGTACTGCTGCCCGTGTACCCCTGGAACCAATTATAAAGTGCCTACAGCCTGTCCAATTTTATTATGTTAGGCCTTCGAAGCCTGTCTGCGGGCTCTCCTTCCACTAGGCCTCCACTGACCTGTCTACTGCTGCCCGTGTACTAATGGAACCAATTATAAAGTGCCTACAACCTGTCCAATTTTATTATGTTAGGCCTTCGAAGCCTGTCTGCGGTCCCTCCTTCCACTAGGCCTCCACTGACCTGTCTACTGCTGCCCGTGTACCCCTGGAACCAATTTTAAATTGCCTACAGCCAGCCCAATTTATTATGTTAGGCCTTCGAAGCCTGTCTGCGGTCCCTCCTTCCACTAGGCCTCCACTGACCTGTGTACTGCTGCCCGTGTACCCCTGGAACCAATTATAAAGTGTCTACAGCCTGTCCAATTTTATTATGTTAGGCCTTCGAAGCCTGTCTGCGGCCCGTTCTTTCAACTACTACTACACTGACCTGTCTACTGCTGCCCGTGTACTCCTGGAACCAATTTTAAATTGCCTACAGCCAGCCCAATTTATTATTTTAGGCCTTCGAAGCCTGTCTGCGGTCCCTCCTTCCACTAGGCCTCCACTGACCTGTGTACTGCTGCAGGTGTACCCCTGGAACCAATTATAAAGTACCTACAGCCTGTCCAATTTTATTATGTTAGGCCTTCGAAGCCTGTCTGCGGTCCCTCCTTCCAATAGGCCTCCACTGACCATACCACTGCTGCCCGTGTACCCCTGGAACCAATTTTAAATTGCCTACAGCCAGCCCAATTTATTATGTTAGGCCTTCGAAGCCTGTCTGCGGTCCCTCCGTCCACTAGGCCTCCACTGACCTGTGTACTGCTGCCCGTGTACCCCTGGAACCAATTATAAAGTGCCTACAGCCTATCCAATTTTATTATGTTAGGCCTTCGAAGCCTGTCTGCGGTCCCTCCTTCCACTAGGCCTCCACTGACCTGTCTACTGCTACCCGTGTACTCCTGGAACCAATTATAAAGTGCCTACAATCTGTCCAATTTTATTATGTTAGGCCTTCGAAGCCTGTCTGCGGTCCCTCCTTCCACTAGGCCTCCACTGACCTGGGTACTGCTGCCCGTGTACCCCTGGAACCAATTATAAAGTGCCTACAGCCTGTCCAATTTTATTATGTTAGGCCTTCGAAGCCTGTCTGCGGTCCCTCCTTCCACTAGGCCTCCACTGACCTGTGTACTGCTGCCCGTGTACCCCTGGAACCAATTATAAAGTGCCTACAGCCTGTCCAATTTTATTATGTTAGGCCTTCGAAGCCTGTCTGCGGCCAGTTCTTTCAACTACTACTACACTGACCTGTCTACTGCTGCCTGTGTACCCCTGGAACCAATTTTAAATTGCCTACAGCCAGCCCAATTTATTATGTTAGGCCTTCGAAGCCTGTCTGCGGTCCCTCTTTCCACTAGGCCTCCACTGACCTGTGTACTGCTGCCCGTGTACCCCTGGAACCAATTATAAAGTGCCTACAGCCTGTCCAATTTTATTATGTTAGGCCTTTGAAGCCTGTCTGCGGTCCCTCCTTCCACTAGGCCTCCACTGACCTGTCTACTGCTGCCCGTGTACCCCTGGAACCAATTTTAAATTGCCTACAGCCAGCCCAATTTATTATGTTAGGCCTTCGAAGCCTGTCTGCGGTCCCTCCTTCCACTAGGCCTCCACTGACCTGTGTACTGCTGCCCGTGTACCCCTGGAACCAATTATAAAGTGTCTACAGCCTGTCCAATTTTTTTATGTTAGGCCTTCGAAGCCTGTCTGCCGTCTCTCCTTCCACTAGGCCTCCACTGACCTGTCTACTGCTGCACGTGTACTCCTGGAACCAATTATAAAGTGCCTACAGCCTGTCCAATTTTATTATGTTAGGCCTTCGAAGCCTGTCTGCGGCCCGTTCTTTCAACTACTACTACACTGACCTGTCTACTGCTGCCCGTGTACCCCTGGAACCAATTTTAAAGTGCCTACAGCCAGCCCAATTTTATTATGTTAGGCCTTCGAAGCCTGTCTGCGGCCCGTTCTTTCTACTACTACTACACTGACCAGTCTACTGCTGCCTGTGTACCCCTGGAACCTATTTAACAGTGCCTACAGTCCAATATTTTTTTATGTTAGGCCTTCGAAGCCTGTCTGCGGCTTGTTCTTTCTACTACTCCTACACTAACCAGACCACTGCTGCCCGTGTACCCCTGGAACCAATGTTAAAGTGCCTACAGCCCAATATCTTTTTATGTTAGGCCTTCGAAGCCTGTCTGCGGCCCATTCTTTCTACTACTCCTCCACTGACCAGACCACAGCTGCCCGTGTACCCCTGGAACCTATTTTTAATTGTATAGAGCATCCTTTTTTTAATAGTAGGCTTACAAAGTCTGTCTGCGGTTCACTATTGAAATTGTCCTCCACTGCCCAGAGCAATGCTGCCTGTGTACCCCTGTAACCTTTTTTAAGCTGCAGTGAGCCACATTTATGGTTTAAGGCCTACTACCTGTGTCTGTCTGCGCCACTCAATACAGCTGTGTTCCGTTGAAAAAAGCTGAGCGTCAATAGTCTTGTTTTCAGCCTCTAGGAATTTTAAAACTGCATTGGGGCTACAACTTTGGTAGGGCCTACTAACGGTGTCTGCCGCCACAAGGTGTGCCCCAGGTTTCGTCCACATTGCTTCGATCTTCCTACTCTCGTTTAGTAGTTGGTGAAAACTACACTGCATAAGGCCTACAAATTGGGTATGGGGTGTAGAGAGACGGTGTGTTACACTCCAAGGTGTTCCCCAGGTTTTGTCCACATTGCTTCAATCTTAATGCTCTCGTTTAGTAGTTGTTGGAAACTACACTGCATTAGGCCTACAAATTGGGTATGGGGTGTAGAGAGACGGTGTGTTACACTCCAAGGTGTTCCCCAGGTTTCGTCCACATTGCTTCGGTCTTCCGACTCTCGTTTAGTAGTTGTAGAAAACTACACTGCATTAGGCCTACAAATTGGGTATGGGGTGTAGAGACGGTGTGTTCCACTCCAAGGTGTTCCCCAGGTTTCCTCTCCATTGCTTCAATCTTAATGCTCTCGTTTAGTAGTTGTTGGAAACTACACTGCATTAGGCCTACACATTTGGTATGTGGTGTAGAGACGGTGTGTTCAACTCCAAGGTGTTCCCCAGGTTTCCTCTCCATTGCTTCAATCTTAATGCTCTCGTTTAGTAGTTGTTGGAAACTACACTGCATTAGGCCTACAAATTGGGTATGGGGTGTAGAGAGACGGTGTGTTACACTTCAAGGTGTTCCCCAGGTTTCGTCCACATTGCTTCGATCTTAATGCTCTCGTTTAGTAGTTGTTGGAAACTACACTGCATTAGGCCTACAAATTGGGTATGGGGTGTAGAGAGACGGTGTGTTACACTCCAAGGTGTTCCCCAGGTTTCGTCCACATTGCTTCGATCTTAATGCTCTCATTTAGTAGTTGTTGGAAACTACACTGCATTAGGCCTACAAATTGGGTATGGGGTGTAGAGACGGTGTGTTCCACTCCAAGGTGTTCCCCAGGTTTCCTCTCCATTGCTTCAATCTTAATGCTCTCGTTTAGTAGTTGTTGGAAACTACACTGCATTAGGCCTACAAATTGGGTATGGGGTGTAGAGAGACGGTGTGTTACACTCCAAGGTGTTCCCCAGGTTTCGTCCACATTGCTTCGGTCTTCCGACTCTCGTTTAGTAGTTGTAGAAAACTACACTGCATTAGGCCTACAAATTGGGTATGGGGTGTAGAGACGGTGTGTTCCACTCCAAGGTGTTCCCCAGGTTTCCTCTCCATTGCTTCAATCTTAATGCTCTCGTTTAGTAGTTGTTGGAAACTACACTGCATTAGGCCTACACATTTGGTATGGGGTGTAGAGACGGTGTGTTCAACTCCAAGGTGTTCCCCAGGTTTCCTCTCCATTGCTTCAATCTTAATGCTCTCGTTTAGTAGTTGTTGGAAACTACACTGCATTAGGCCTACAAATTGGGTATGGGGTGTAGAGAGACGGTGTGTTACACTCCAAGGTGTTCCCCAGGTTTCGTCCACATTGCTTCGATCTTAATGCTCTCGTTTAGTAGTTGTTGGAAACTACACTGCATTAGGCCTACAAATTGGGTATGGGGTGTAGAGACGGTGTGTTCCACTCCAAGGTGTTCCCCAGGATTCCTCTCCATTGCTTCAATCTTAATGCTCTCGTTTAGTAGTTGTTGGAAACTACACTGCATTAGGCCTACAAATTGGGTATGGGGTGTAGAGAGACGGTGTGTTACACTCCAAGGTGTTCCCCAGGTTTCGTCCACATTGCTTCGGTCTTCCGACTCTCGTTTAGTAGTTGTAGAAAACTACACTGCATTAGGCCTACAAATTTGGTGTGGGGTGTAGAGACGGTGTGTTCCACTCCAAGGTGTTCCCCAGGTTTCCTCTCCATTGCTTCAATCTTAATGCTCTCGTTTAGTAGTTGTTGGAAACTACACTGCATTAGGCCTACACATTTGGTATGGGGTATAATGACGGTGTGTTCAACTCCAAGGTGTTCCCCAGGTTTCCTCTCCATTGCTTCAATCTTAATGCTCTCGTTTAGTAGTTGTTGGAAACTACACTGCATTAGGCCTACAAATTGGGTATGGGGTGTAGAGAGACGGTGTGTTCCACTCCAAGGTGTTCCCCAGGTTTCCTCTCCATTGCTTCAATCTTAATGCTCTCGTTTAGTAGTTGTTGGAAACTACACTGCATTAGGCCTACAAATTGGGTATGGGGTGTAGAGACGGTGTCTTCCACTCCAAGGTGTTCTCCAGGTTGCCTTTCCTGAGCTTCTATCTTCAAGCTCTTGTTAAATAGTGGTTAAATGGAACAACTGCATTTGGCGTACTAGTTGGTTTGGGGCCTAGTAACAGTGTCTGCCGCTCCTTGCTGGTCTCCTGGTTTCCTGTCCTGAAATTCCATTTTCAGGCTCTCGTTAAGTAGTTGTTAATGTTAGACTGCATTTGGCCTACTAGTTGGGTTGGGGCCTACTATCGGTGTCTGCCACTCCTTGCTGTTCTCCTCCACTGAACAAGCTGTGCCGCCTGTTTACTACGGTTGCCAATTTTGAACTGCATTTTGACTACTTACTGATTTGGGTCTACTCTCTGTGTCAGCCTCTCATTCCAGTTGTCCTCCACTGCAATGCCCCCTGGTTAGTCCTGTGTTACCAATTTTGAACTGCATTTAGCCAACTTTATTCTTTGGGCCTATATCTGTGTTTCCTCCTCATCCTGCCCATTGCCCAGCCAGTGATAGATGAGTCTGCTGGTACATTGACCCATAACGCAACATTCCCCGTGCACGCTACACAGCAAGATTGTGACCCTGCTGAAAGTCAGGTTCCTCTTCCCGCATACCATACCACCTTACACGGGGACAAAGAGGAAGGTGCAGATGAAAGTGCAGGTTCCTTCATCAGGTGGGGGGAGGAATACTAGTTGGCGACGTCACTGGCACAGGGCCTCTCATAGTACGCAAAAGTGTTGCTGCCGGTGGGAGGCGCCCCCGCCGTGCAAACACACCGCTGTACTTTGAGGGGCCCTGTGCCAGTGCCAATGCCAACGAGTGGGCCCCCCCTGCTTGCTCAGGATCACAGCACTTGCAAAGTTTAAATACTTACCTCTCCCTGCTCCACTGCCGTGACGTGTTCCAGATTTCCTGGGCCCACTAATTACTTGAACCAGCCCTACCCCCCACAACTTTAGCCAAATGACCCCCAATTTCAAATGCCTTCCAATTATTATAAGGTAAATTACGATTGACAAGCTTCTGTAACAAGAATGGATGTTTTTACCATTAAAATGGGCAGTGTAGGTGTTTTCCTGGCCTCCACTCACTGCTGACTATGCTCCCCCATTGACTTGCATTGGGTTTCGTGTTTCGGTCGATACCCGACTTTTCGCGATAATCAGCCGATTCCACTCGACTCGACTTCTAAGATAGTCGGGTTTCGCGAAACACGGCTCGACTCTAAAAAGGTCAAGGTCGCTCAACCCTAGTATGTAGTATGTATGTAGTATGTATATAGTATTTATTTATTTTTTTACATTCAACACATTAGCCGGATAATGGGACTACTACTGTCCCATCATTGGCTCATGTGTCAATCATTGTCACTGTAGCAGGCATCGTCCGATGGGACTTGCAGTCCCATCGGACGATGCCTGCACACACGCACAGACCCCCGTCAGCCCGCACAGAGCCCCGGCAGCCTGCACAGAGCCCCAGCAGGCCCGTACAGACCCCCAGCATGCCCACACAGACCCCCGGCAGCCCACACAGACTCCCGCAGCCTGCACAGACCCCCAAAATCCTGCACAGAGCCCCGCCAGGCCCGCACAAACCCTCGGCAGCCCGCACAGACCCCCCGCAGCCTGCACAGAGCCACTGCAGCCCGTACAGAACCCCGGCAGGCCCGTACAGAACCCCGGCAGGCCCGCACAGAACCGCACAGACCCCTGCAACCCGCATAGAGCCCCGGCAGGCCCGCCCAGAGCCCCGGCTGGCCCGCACAGACCACCGGCAGGCCCGCACAGACCCCACAGCAGCCCACACAGCGCTCCGGCAGCCCCCACAGAGCCCCGTCAGCCTGCACAGAGCCCCGGCAGGCCCGCATAGACCCCCGGCAGCCCGCACAGAGCCCCGGCAGCCCACACAGAGCCCTTGGAGGCCCATACAGACCCCTGGCATGCCTGCATCGACCCCCGGCAGGCCCCTACAGACCCCCGGCAGCCTGCATAGACCCCCGGCAGCCTGCACAGGGCCCCGGCAGTCCGCACAGAGCCCCAGCAGGCCGTACAGACCCACGGCAGGCCCGCACAGACCGCTGGCAGCCCGCACAGACCCCCGGAAGCCCGCACAGACCCCCGGCAGCCCGCACAGAGCCCCAGCAGGCCTGCACAGACCCCCGGCAGCCCGCACAGAGCCCCGGCAGCCCACACAGAGCCCCTGGAGGCCCATACAGACCCCTGGCATGCCTGCATAGACCCCCGGCAGGCCCGTTCAGACCCCTGGCAGGCCAGCATAGACCCCCGGCAGCCCGCACAGAGCCCCGGCAGCCCACATAGAGCCCCTGGAGGCCCATACAGACCCCTGGCATGCCTGCATAGACCCCCGGCAGCCTGCATAGACCCCCGGCAGCCTGCACAGGGCCCCGGAAGCCCGCACAGAGCCCCAGCAGGCCGTACAGACCCACGGCAGGCCCGCACAGACCCCTGGCAGCCCGCACAGACCCCCAGAAGCCCGCACAGACCTCCGGCAGCCCGCACAGAACCCCAGCAGGCCCGCACAGACCCCCGGCAGCCCGCACAGAACCCCCCGCAGCCCATGCAGAGCCCCTGGAGGCCCATACAGACCCCTGGCATGCCTGCATAGACCCCCGGCAGGCCCGTTCAGACCCCTGGCAGGCCAGCATAGACCCCCGGCAGCCCGCACAGAGCCCCGGCAGCCCACATAGAGCCCCTGGAGGCCCATACAGACCCCTGGCATGCCTGCATAGACCCCCGGCAGGCCCGTACAGACCCCCGGCAGCCTGCATAGACCCCCGGCAGCCTGCACAGGGCCCCGGAAGCCCGCACAGAGCCCCAGCAGGCCGTACAGACCCACGGCAGGCCCGCACAGACCCCTGGCAGCCCGCACAGACCCCCAGAAGCCCGCACAGACCTCCGGCAGCCCGCACAGAACCCCAGCAGGCCCGCACAGACCCCCGGCAGCCCGCACAGAACCCCCCGCAGCCCATGTAGAGCCCCTGCAGCCCACACAGAGCCCCGGCAGGCCCGTTCAGACCCCTGGCAGTCCAGCATAGACCCCCGGCAGCCCGCACAGAGCCCCGGCAGCCCACATAGAGCCCCTGGAGGCCCATACAGACCCCTGGCATGCCTGCATAGACCCCCGGCAGCCCCGTACAGACCCCCGGCAGCCTGCATAGACCCCCGGCAGCCTGCACAGGGCCCCGGCAGCCCGCACAGAGCCCCAGCAGGCCGTACAGACCCACGGCAGGCCCGCACAGACCCCTGGCAGCCCGCACAGACCCCCGGAAGCCCGCACAGACCCCCGGCAGCCCGCACAGAGCCCCAGCAGGCCCGCACAGACCCCCGGCAGCCCGCACAGAACCCCCCGCAGCTCATGCAGAGCCCCTGCAGCCCACATAGTGCCCCGGCAGGCCCGTTCAGACCCCTGGCAGGCCAGCATAGACCCCCGGCAGCCAGCACAGACCCCCAGCAGCCCACACAGACCCCCGGCAACCCGCACAGAGCCCCAGCAGCCCGCACAGAGCCCCGGCTCCCTCACTGGCTGGCGCTGCTTACTGTCCTGGCCGCATCATCTACTGTATGAGCGGTCACGTGGGGCCGCAAATTATAGTCATGAATATGCGGCTCCACCTCCCATAGCGGTGGAGCCGCATATTCATTACTGTAAATGAGCGGCCCCATGTGACTGCTCATACAGTAGAAGATGCGGACAGGAAGCAGCGCCAGCCAGCGAGGGAGCCGGGTGAGTATTTTAAGAACAGCGGGCGGGCGCACAGGGGGTGGGAGGGGGTGGGGACATGGATATTTATTTTAAACACGAGAAACAAATAAAAAAGGAATATTCATATCTTCTCAACAGCAAACGCTGCTGCAGGGAAGATATGAATGGCGGCTTCAGCACCAGATGCAGGGGACAGCGCTAAACTTTAGCGCTGTCTCCTGCACTGTGCGTGTGGTACCCAGTGGGCACACAGGCGGCATACACGTGCCGCACGTGTGCCACACTGATGTGCCACAGAAATGCATGGGCACATGGACACGGATAATTCCGGTACCGATTTTTCCGGTACCGGAATTATCTGGACGTGTGGGACTGCCCTTAGGAAGATTTATAAAATAACTGTGCGCAATCCTTACCCATTGCCGCTAATTCCGGATTTGTTTAGCCAACTGGATGGACCAAAGTGGTTCTCTAAAATCAGCCTTCGTTGGGCATATAATTTGCTGCTGGTGAAGGAGGGCGATGAATGGAAGACAGCTTTTAATACCCCGGAAGGTCATTTGAGTGTCTATTGATGCCTTTTAGCCTTACTAATGCAAATGCGTTTTTTCTAAATTTCATTAATGACATTCTGAGGCCATTGATCGATAGAAGTGCTATTGTTTATTTGGATGATGTTTTGATTTACTCACCTGATCTGGAGAAGAATTGTCAGAGAGTCCGCGAAGTTCTACAGATTTTGAGTGAAAACACACTCTTTGCTAAATTGGAGAAATGCAAGTTTGCGGTGCAGAAATTTGTTTTTTGGGGTATTTTGTCTCCAGTGATGGGTTTGAGATGGACCCGGTGAAGGCCCAGGCACTTTTGGAGTGGCCTAGGCCTGAATGTTTAAAGTCGGCGCAAAGATTTTTAGGGTTTGCTAACTATTATAGAAAGTTCATATAGAATTTTTCTGTTATCGCTAAACCTATAACTGACCTCACCAAGAAGGGTTCTAATAGTGTTCAATGGTCTACTGAGGCTGTTAAGGCTTTTGAGCATCTCAAGGAGAGGTTTAGCTCTGCTCCTATTTTGATCCAGACAAATGAGACTAAGCCGTTTCTGTTAGCGGTGGATGCCTCATCAGTAGGGATGGGGGCAGTTCTGTCACAGGAGGGAGAGGATGGGGTGCATCCTTGTGCTTTCTTTTTAACATCTTTTGGAGACTAAGCTCAACTATGATGTTGGGAACCGAGAGTTACTGGCTATTAAACTCGCGTTTGAGCATTGGTGACATATTTTAGAGGGGGCTAGACATCCGATACATCCGCCCAGGTGGGCGCAGTTTTTTGCCCACTTCCATTTCTCTGTAACTTATATCCCTGGCACAAAGAATGTCAAAGCGAACACTTTGTCTCGTAGTTTCTCTTCAGCTGTTAATACTGAGAGGGAGAAATGTATTTTGCAGAGAGGGGTGGTGGCAGCATTGGGTTCTGAGTTGGAGAATAGCATCCTAGAATCCCAGAATGCTGCACCAACGAACACTCCATATGGTAAATTATTTGTGCCTAGAGCCTTGAGGAGAGCTTTGTTTGCTGAATGTCATGAGTCTCGCCTGGAGGGTCATCCAGAGATTTCAAAAACTAGTAAGTCGATTGGTCGAAGTTTCTGGTGGCCAGGGTGGCAAAGAGATATCATCAAGTGGGTGCATCAGTGTACTGTGTGCGCTAGGTCGAAGGCCTCACATGCCCTGGCTGCAGGGTTGCTGTGCCCTTTGGAGGTTTCTAGTTCACTATGGATGCATCTTGCTATGGATTTTATCACCAATTGCCGGATTCTGGGGTTTTCTCTGTCATCTGGGTTGTTGTGGATCCGTTTAGTAAGATGTGTCATCTGGTTCCGTTCAATAAATTAACCTGCACCACGACTCTAGCTAAGTTATTTGTGAAAGAGATTGTCAGGCTTCATGGTGTTCCCATGGACCATGTTTCCGATAAGGAACCACAGTTTGTGGTTTGATTTTGGCATGCTTTTTGTGACAGATGAAAGGTTCATTTGTCATTCTCGTTAGGTTATCATCCGGAGTCCAATGGACAGACCAAAAGGAAGAACCAGGATGTCGAGCAGTTTTTGAAATGCTTTGTAGCGCATTTCCAAATAAGGCTCGGCCAAGAGGATTCGGATGATCCTTGTCCATCTGCCATCTTGTTGTGGTTTTCAAGCTGCTGTTCTTTTTCCTCTGGTGCTGGGTTTGTCCAAGGTCAGGTGACTGCATCACCCTTTACTACCCAGCACCTTCCTCCCAGTCCTTGCTGGACAACAGTGTTAATCCGCTTGTGTCCTGGCTAGGTGCCTAGTTAGCCTTCTATGTTTGATATTGTGCAGTTCTGGGATCTCTAGTTCTGCCAGTTTTGTTTTGGGTTTTCCATTTGTTTTGGCAGCCTCCTCTATTTTCCTACTAGGAGGTTACCTGTTTTGTTCCCAGTCCCTAGATCGTGCAGGGACACCTTTCCCCCTACCTGTAGGTCTTCATTTGAGTGTAGCCTAGGAAACATCAGTGGGTCTATTCACAAGGAATAGGTCGCTCACTCCATCGTAGGGTTCTAGTACATGGTCAGATGTTCCCCCTTCTACCCTAGTCCTGAGCTCCAGATCCATAACAGATTCACTTTGTTATTTCAAAATGAAATCAATGAAAGACGAAACAGCACTGTAACAGCTTTGCTATCGTTGAGCTGATTAATTTTTAAAGATTGATATTAGCAGGAAAAAAAAAATCGCTTTTATTATGTAAATGCCCTAAAGTTTGAACACAGTAACAGAGAAATAATTTGTGTCTCTCTTGTTGAAATGCGAACATTATGTTAGGTCTATGGTTCTCATTCATGCAAAGGCTTGGGTTTTTAAATCAGCATAACTAGCTTGATTCATGTTACATTACCTAATGTGACACCCTTTACTTGTTGATGTAAAACAGCAATTTTATAAATGGAATCTTCTAATGAATGCAATAATGAATTCACTTATGAACTGACTTCCAGTATTAATCATGACACATTAGCACACCTTGAGAGTATGTTAACAATAATCATAATTAATGCCTCTATGACAACACAACCATTGCCAAATCTGCCTTGCATATTTATACAATTTTTGTAATACAGGTGGTAATACAGATGAGTATATTATATTTATTCTAAAATATTTTTTTCACATCATTTAACGTAGACTACAGGGACAAAATAACATACGATTTTATTCTTAAAAAAATGAAATAATGAAGTTTCAGACCATTTGAAATGCAGCAAGGCTGGCTTTGCTTCCAATGTGTATAACAAAGGAGTATAGGAGTACAAAATGCATATTGTGAAGTGGATTTTCATGGGCCCATCCAGTATGTTGGTTCCAAGGCATAATGGGGTGCATATGACTATGCAACAGGGCTGGCCTTGCTGCCAATGTGTAAAACAAAGGTGTACGGGAGTACAAAATGAATATTGTGAAGTGGATATTCATGGGCCCATCCAGTATGTGGGTTGCAAGGCGTAATGGGGTGCATATGACTGACTATGCAGCAGGGCTGGCCTTGCTGCCAATGTGTAAAACAAAGGAATATGAGAGTATTAACCCCTTCCCGACCTGTGACACAGGGTATGCGTCATGAAAGTTGGTGCCAATCCGACCTGTGACGCATATGCTGTGTCACAGAATGATCGCGTCCCTGCAGATCGGGTGAAAGGGTTAACTCCAATTTCACCCGGCCTGCAGGGACAGGGGGAGTGGTACTTTAGCCCAGGGGGGGTGGCTTCACCCCCCATGGCTACGATCGCTCTGATTGGCTGTTGAAAGTGACGTTTCACTTTCAATCAGAGCGATAGTAATATTTCACCAATGAAAATTGGTGAAATATTACAATCCAGCCATGGCCGATGCTGCAATAGCATCAGCCATGGCTGGAGATTGCGATCTGACCCCCCCACCACCACCGATCTGCTTCCCTCCGTCCTCTGTCCTGTCATTTCCTGTCCTTCGCTCCCCTCCGTCCTCCTGTCCGCCCCCCCGCTGTCCGATCCCCCCATCATACTTACCGACCTCCCGTGTCTCTCCCGGTGTTCGTCCAGCTGCTGCATGGGTGCCGCCATCTTGGAAAATGGCAGGCGCATGCCCAGTGCGCCCGCCGAATCTGCCGGCCGGCAGATTCGTTACAAGTACATTTTGATCGCTGTGATAGAACCTATCACAGCGATCAAAATAAAAAAATAATAAATAACCCACCCCTTTATCACCCCCATAAGTAGGGTAAAAAATAAAATAAAGAAAATATATATTTTTTCCCCACTAGGGTAGGGGGTTAGGGCTAGGGTTAGGGCTAGGGTTAGGGTTAGGGCTAGGGTTAGGGACAGGGTTAGGGACAGGGTTAGAATTAGGCTGTGTTCACATTGCATTAGTGGCAGTCTGCTAATGGAATCCGTCACATAGCGCCACTAACGCAATGTAACAGATCCGTTAGCGCAGCCATTGAACGCAATGTATCTAATGCATCGCTAACGTATGCCATTTTTGGCATGCGTTAGCGATGTCCCATTATTCTCTGATAGAACTCGAATGCTGCTTGCAGCGTTTTTGGGTCCGTTCTCGCTAGCGCAGATCGGGCATCTGCGCTAGTGGGATCCCTAAACGCAATCCCTTTTTGTACATTGCGTTAGCGCATTCCTTTAGCATATGCGCTAAATGGTTTGCACTAACGCAATGTGAACCTAGCCTTAGGCTATGTGCACATGGTGCAGATTTGGCTGCGGATTCGTAGCAATTTTCCATCAGGTTTACAGTACCACGTAAACCTATGGAAAACCAAATCTGCTGTGCCCATGGTGCAGAAAATACCACGCGGAAACGCTATGCTGTATTTTTCACAGCATGTCAATTCTTTGTGCGGATTCCGCAGCGTTATACACCTGTTCCTCAATAGGAATCCGCAAGTGAAATCCACACAAAAAAATCTGGAAATCCGCGGTAAATCTGCGGATTTTTCAAAAATGGTGCGGAAAAATCTCACACGAATCCGCAACATGGGCACATAGCCTTAGGGTTAGGGTTGGAATTAGAGTTAGGGTTGGAATTAGGGCTAGGGTTGGAAATAGGGTTAAGATTAGACTGTTGTTAGGGTTATGGTTAGGGGTGTGTTGGGGTTAGGCTTGTGGTTAGGGTTATGGTTAGGGGTGAGTTGGGGTTAGGGTTGTGGTTAGGGTTGGGATTAGGGTTAGGATTAGGGTTGGGATTAGGGTTACGATTAGGGTTAGGGTTGGGATTAGGGTTAGGGGAGTGTTGGGGTTAGGGTTGTGATTAGGGTTATGGCTACTGTTGGGCTTAGGGTTAGGGGTGTGTTGGGGTTAGTGTTGGAGTTAGAATTGAGGGGTTTCCACTGTTTAGGCACATCAGGGGTCTCCAAACGCAACATGGTGCAACCATTGATTCCAGCCAATCTTGCATTCAAAAAGTCAAATGGTGCTCCCTCCATTCCGAGCCCTGACGTGCGCCTGAACAGTGGTTTACCCCCACATATGGGGTACCTGCGTACTCAGGACAAACTGGGCAACAATTATTGGGGTCCAATTTCTCCTGTTACCTTTGTGAAAATAAAAAATTGCTTGCTAAAACATCATTTTTGAGGAAAGAAAAATGATTTTTTATTTTCACGGCTCTGCATTGTAAACTTCTGTGAAGCACTTGGGGGTTCAAAGTGCCCACCACATATCTAGATAAGTTCCCTGGGGGAGTCTAGTTTCCAAAATGGGGTCACTTGTGGGGGTTTCTACTGTTTAGGCACATCAGGGGCTCTGCAAACGCAATGTGACGCCCGCAGACCATTCCATCAAAGTCTGCATTTCAAAAGTCACTACTTCTCTTCCGAGCCCCAACGTGTGCCCAAATAGGGGTTTACCCCAACATATGGGGTATCAGTGTACTCAGGACAAACTGGGCAACAACTTTTGGGGTCCAATTTCTCCTATTATGCTTGTGAAAATAAAAAATTGCGGGCTAAAAAATATTTTTTGAGGAAAGTAAAAAGATTTTTTTATTTTCATGGCTCTGTGTTATAAAATTCTGTGAAGCACTTGGGGGTTTAAAGTGCTCACCGCACATCTAGATTAGTTCTATGGGAGGTCTAGTTTCCAAAATGGGGTCAAATGTGGGGGAGCTCCAATGTTTAGGCACATAGGGGCTCTCCAAACGTGACACGGTGTCCACTAACGATTGGGGCTAACTTTTCATTCAAAAAGTCAAATGGCGCTCCTTCCCTTCCGAGCCCTGCCGTGTGCCCAAACAGTGGTTTACCCCCCACATGTGAGGTATCAATGTACTCAGGAGAAATTGCTCAATAAATTTTAGGATCCATTTTATCCTGTTGCCCATGTGGAAATGAACAAATTGAGGCTAAAAGAAATTTTTTGTGAAAAAAGTACTTTTTCATTTTTACGGATCAATTTGTGAAGCACCTGGGGGTTAAAAGTGCTCACTAGGCACCTAGATAAGTTCCTTGGAGGGTCTGGTTTCCAAAATGGGGTCACATGTGGGGGAGCTCCAATGTTTAGGCACACAGGGCCTCTCCAAACACGACATGGTGTCCACTAACGATTGAAGCTAATTTTTCATTCAAAAGTCAAATGGCGCTCCTTCCCTTCTGAGCCTTGCCGTGTGCACAAAGAGTGGTTTTTGAACACATATGAGGTATTGGTGTACTCAGGAGAAATCGCCCAACACATTTTAGGATCCATTTTATCCTGTTGCCCATGTGAAAATGAAAAAATTGAGGCTAAAAGAAATTTTTTTGTGAAAAAAAGTACTTTTTCATTTCTACGGATCAATTTGTGAAGCAACTGGGGGTTCAAAGTGCTCAATATGCATCTAGATAAGCTCCTTGGGGGGGGTCTAGTTTCCAAAATGGGGTCACTTGTGGGGAAGCTCCAATATTTAGGCACACAGGGGCTCTCCAAACACAACATGCTGTCTGCTAAAGATTGGAGCCAATTTTTCATTGAAAAAGTCAAATGGTGCTCCTTCCCTTCCGAGCCCTGTTGTGCGCCCAAACAGTTGTTCCCCCCACATATGGGGTATTGGCGTACTCAGGACAAATTGTACAATAACTTTTGGGGTCCAGTTTCCCTATTTACCTTTGGGAAAATAAAAAAATTGTTGCTAAAACATCATTTTTGTGACTAAAAAGTTAAATGTTCATTTTTTCCTTCCATGTTTCTTCTGCTGCTGTGAAGCACCTGAAGGGTTAATAAACTTCTTGAATGTGGTTTTGAGCAGGGGTGTCAAACTGCATTCCTCGAGGGCCGCAAACCATGCGTGTTTTCCTTAGCTTTGCACAAGGTGCTGTAATCATTATGTGTGTAGGTGATTAAATTATCACCTGTGCAGTACAAGGAAATCCTGAAAACATGACCTGTTTGCAGCCTTTGAGGAATGCAGTTTGACACCCCTGGTTTTGAGTACCTTAAGGGGTGCAGTTTTTAGAATAGTGTCACTTTTGGGTATTTTCAGCCATCTAGACCCCTCAAACTGACTTGAAATGTGAGGTGGTCCCTAAAAAAAATGGTTTTGTAAATTTCATTGTAAAAATGAGAAATCGCTGGTCAAATTTTAACCTTTATAACTTCCTAGCAAAAAAATGTTGTTTCCAAAATTGTGCTGATGTAAAGTAAACATGTGGGTAATGTTGTTTGTTAACTATTTCTGTCACACAACTCTCTCATTTAACAGAATAAAAATTCAAAATTTGAAAATTGCAAAATTTACAAAATTTTCGCCAAATTTCCATTTTTTTCACAAATAAACGCAAAAATTATCGACCTAAATTTTCCACTAACATGAAGCCCAATATATCACGAAAAAACAATCTCAGAACTGCTAGGATTCGTTGAAGCTTTCCTGAGTTATTACCTCATAAAGGGACACTGGTCAGAATTGCAAAAAAACGGCCAGGTCATTAAGGTCAAAATAGGCTGGGTCATGAAGGGGTTAAATGCATATTGTCAAGTGGATTTTCATGGGCCCATTTTGTTTTTGGGCTCCAAGGCATAATGGTGTGCATATGACTGACTATGCAACAGGGCTGGTCTTGCTGTGAATGTGTAAAACAAAGGAGTACAGGAGTACTAAATGAATATTGTGAAGTGAATTTGCACGGGCCCATCCAGTATGTGGGTTAAAAGGCTTATTGGGGTGCCTATGAATTGGTAGCAGGGTAGGCCTTGCATTAAATGCAACATTTTTTCAGGAGGCCCTCTTGGACATATTAAAGGGGTATTGTGGTGCGTTGTAATTCTTGGCAGCCCATCCACTCACAGCGTAGGCTACAACAGTATAAGAGACCCACTGTTTATAATGGCCCTTTGAGAAGATTAATGCCGCTTGATGCACCAGTAAAAAAGTATTCTCTGTGACTTTAAGAGTTCCTCCTTCATAAATGAAACAAGATGGGTCTGCTTATGTGTCACATACCACATGGCCAGCTAGGGTTGTTAAATGTTGCAATGATATTTCCCAGTGAATGCATTTATAGTGTTTGAAAGCAATGTTAAAGTTGAAAAGTTCTTCAAAAACGCTGCGTCTGAACTAAGCCCAATTGGGGGAGGAAATTTTCAGTCTGGGGTTAATTATTTGGCCTTTCAAGCAAGTCATTAACCTGCAAAAGTTGTGCCTTAACATATTTTCCAGCAAAATCCGTTTTGGTTTTGTTTTAGTGTGTTTTTTGTGGCATCGGAAAAAATGGCATGAATCTCGAAAAAAGTTTTTTAAAGCTGTGAACTAGGATTCAGGAATGCTTCCAGGTGCGTTCCCCATGATGTTCCTGTGTCATTTGAGCAGTGTTTCCATCATTTTCAGATGGTTTTAGGCCTTAATAGGACCTCCTGGGGCGATTGTGGTAAAAGTACTCGGGTCTCCCATAGAGTTACATTGGGCTCGTTGCTCGGTCGAGCACCCGAGTATTCCAAACTTCTCGACCAGAGCAAAGAGCACCAGAGCACTTTAGTGCTCGCTGATCACTAGACAGCATGTCTTTCCAAAGATGCTCAATAAGATTTAGGTCTTGTTAGGACTGGCGGAACGCACCAAGAGAGATGATATAGGTGCGTTCGCAGTCCGGGGTCCACCGTGCAGGTGAAACCTGCTGCTAGGAAATGACAGACAATATGGCGGTATTCAAAAGTATACACGCGTGGGTTAAACCTCACCCAGCGTGAAGAAAGAGATCCTGTTGCGTCACAGGACCGCGGTACCGCACATAGAGCTTGAGCAAGTGGTCAGCGAACTAAACCCCAACAGGGATTGTAGTCCGATTAGACCCTTGCTGGCACTACACCGCAACTGGGTGTGAAAGGAATATATAATTAAGGCACCGAAGTGCGAACTGTGCCGTGCTGGCAGGCACCACTAAGCACCCAGACGTGGGTCAGGAAGCGCACACTGGCGCGTGGCACCGCACTGGCGGTCACAGCAGTAGACGCTGACACGTGTGTGACACGTTGAGTGATAAGTCGGGCGCTAGATAGCAGCCATACTCCATACGCGAACAATCATACAATAGGGTAGGGGTATTTAAAGAATGACTTGCACTCACAACAAACACACATATTAAATTGTACACTAGCGCATGGCCGTGCGGTCATGCGCAGTTTATATAGTTGCAGGACAGGAAGCGGCCACAGAAACTTTGCCCTTCCAAGACCTGCCAAGAGGACCAATAGAATGCGCTGCAGAGTCTGAGCACATGACCCTCGATCTCCAACGGGAGATCTTGCCCTGGGCATGCTCAGTGTGCGCAGACAAGGATTTAGTCCCAGAGAAGTCCACTCGCTGCTGACCAGTATAGGCTTTACAGGCAGAAGCTGGAGAAGCAGCAGTAACTCTTCTCACAGAGTCAGACTGAGCGAGACGCTGGGATCGACGTCCCTGCTGAGCAGGCTCCACTGCGGCTGGAGGAGAATGGGAGACCACAGCGGAGACGGATCGAGATTCCCCCTGTGCAGCAGAGGAAACTCGACTCCTGACATTGCCCCCCCCTCCTTGGGCCTCGCTACGTTCGAAGGCAGCAATGAGCTGTGGGGCCCGAATGTTTTCAGCAGGCTCCCATGACCTGTTCTCTGGACCATAACCCTTCCAATCCACCAGATAGAACTTTTTGCGGCGTACCACCTTACACCCCAAAATAGCGTTCACCTCGTAATCGTCCGTAGACGAACCCGATGTCCCGGCAGATGACTCGGAAAACCGGGACATGTATACGGGTTTCAAGAGGGACACATGAAAGGTGTCGGTGATACCCAAGCGTGGAGGAAGAGCCAGGCGGTAGACCACAGGATTAACCTGTTCGAGAACCTTGAAGGGACCCAAGTAGCGAGGCGCAAACTTAGTGGACTCAACTCGCAGCCTGATGTTACAGGCGGAGAGCCACACCAAGTCGCCAGGAGCAAAGGTCGGAGTGGGGCGCCGATGAACATCGGCGGAGGACCTCATTCTCTCCTTGGAAGCCCGAATGGCATCCTGAGTGCGATCCCAAATGTCTCGTGCCTCCACAGCCCAGTCTGCCACCCTGGAATCGGCGGAAGACACGGGCATGGGCACAGGTACCCGCGGATGCTGACCATAGTTAAGGAGGAATGGGGTCTGTCCAGTGGAGTCAGCTACAGCATTGTTAAGAGCAAACTCCGCCCACGGTAGCAAAGATCCCCAGTCATCTTGTTTAGCAGAGACAAAATGTCGCAGATATGTGACCAAGGTCTGGTTGGCTCTCTCCACCAACCCATTCGTCTCGGGATGATATGCCGAAGAGAGATTCAACTCGATACTGAGAAGGCGACAAAGCTCTCTCCAGAACCGAGACGCAAACTGGGGACCCCGGTCACTGACAATTTTGTCTGGCATACCGTGAAGACGGAAGATGTGTTTAACAAACAATGCTGCCAAGGCCCGTGCAGAAGGTAGCCGGGGAAGCGGCACCAAATGCACCATTTTAGAAAAATGGTCGGTGATAACCCAAATGACAGTACAGCCACGTGACTTGGGCAAACCCACCACAAAGTCCATCCCGACCATCTCCCAGGGCCTGTCTGCCACCGGCAGAGGGTATAACAACCCAGCTGGCCGTTGACGGAGAGACTTATTTTTGGCACAAGAGACACATGCCCGAACGTAGTCTCCAACGTCACGAACCATATGTGGCCACCAATACATTCTCGCCAACAACTCAGATGTCCTCTTTGCCCCAAAGTGTCCACCCACTCTGGACGAATGAGCCCACGAGAGAACCTCCAGACGCAAATTGATGATGACAAAAGTCTTGCCCGGAGGCACAGACTCAAGCGAAACCGGAGCTACGGTTCTCAGACTCTCTGAAGGGACAATGAGCCGAGGCTCGTCCTCCTCCTCCACAGTAGACACCAGGGAGCGAGAGAGAGCGTCAGCACGAATGTTCTTCTCCCCGGCGAGATAATGTAGAGTGAAGTGGAACTGGGAGAAAAACAAGGACCATCTGGCCTGATGAGAATTCAGCCGCTGGGCTGTCTGTAAATAGACCAAATTCTTGTGGTCCGTGTAGACTTGGAATGGGAACCGAGCACCCTCCAAGAGATGTCTCCATTCCGAAAAGGCCAACTTCATTGCCAGCAACTCCCTATCCCCGATGGAGTAATTTCTCTCCGCTGGTGAGAAGGTTTTTGAGAAGAAGAAGCATGGATGCTTCCGACCTTGAGCATCCTTTTGATAGAGGACTGCTCCTGCACCAACGGAAGAGGCATCCACCTCCATTAGGAATGGCTTATCCACCTCGGGACGATGTAAGATGGGAGCGCTAGCAAAGTGGTACTTAATAGAAGTGAAGGCCTTGGAGACCTCTTCGGACCACGATTTAGGATTCGCTCCCTTCTTGGTGAGGGATACCAAGGGAGCTACCAGGGTTGAGAAGTGGGGGATCAACTGACGATAGTAATTTATGAACCCCATAAAGCGCTGCACCGCTTTCAGAGAATGGGGTTCCTGCCAGTCCATCACTGCCTGTAGTTTGGCAGGATCCATAGCCAATCCCTGGGCCGAGATGATGTAGCCCAGGAAAGGTAAAGACTCCTGCTCAAACATACACTTCTCCAATTTGGCATAGAGGGAGTTTGCCCGTAGGAGGTCGAAGACTTTGCAAACATCTCTCCGGTGGGAGTCAATATCTGGAGAGTAGATAAGAATATCATCCAGATAGACTACGACCGAGGTGGAAAGCATATCCCGGAAGATATTGTTCACAAAGTCTTGGAAAACGGCTGGGGCATTACAGAGCCCGAAGGGCATCACCAGATATTCATAGTGCCCATCCCTGGTGTTAAAGGCCGTCTTCCATTCGTCCCCCTCACGGATGCGAATCAGGTTGTAAGCACCCCGCAAATCTAATTTAGTAAATACCCTTACTCCCCGAAGTCTATCGAATAACTCAGATATCAAGGGCAAAGGATACTTATTCTTAACAGTGATGGCGTTAAGATCCCTGTAGTCTATGCATGGGCGCAATTCCCCATTCTTCTTCTGCACGAAGAAGAACCCTGCCCCAGCAGGTGACACTTACTTCCTAATGAATCCTCTTGCCAGATTTTCCTGGATGTACTGTGACATTGCCTCCGTCTCCGGGAGAGATAGCGGATAAACTCGACCCCGGGGAGGCTCAGCACCAGGCAAGAGATCAATAGGACAGTCATAGGGGCGATGAGGCGGAAGGACCTCCGCCACCTTTTTAGAGAACACGTCTGCATAAGACCAATACTGCTTGGGGAGAGAGGATAGATCTGCGGGTACCTCAGTAGTAGCAACCTGAACGCACTCCCTCTGACACCTACCCCCACAAGATTCACCCCAACCCAGAATTCTGCCTGAGGACCACTCGATATGAGGAGAGTGGTACCGTAGCCAAGGTATTCCCAACAGGACCTCATCAATTCCTTCTGGAATGACGAGCAGAGAAATTATCTCCTGATGAGATGGCGACATGGACAGAGTAAAAGGGATGGTCTGGTGTGTTATCTGTGAGGGCAATGTCGACCCATTCACCACTCGCACCGTTACTGGTTGAGCAAGCATAACCAGGGGTATTGCGTGACGTTGGGCAAAGGCAGAAGGCATAAAATTGCCCTCCGCCCCAGAATCCACGCAGAGCTCTACCGAGTGGGAGAATGAGCCAATAGTAATTGTCCCCTTAAAGGACAACTTAGAGGCAAACGTCGCCGTGTCTAGTGTACCTCCACCTACTACCACTAGACGCTGACGTTTCCTCGACCGCTGGGGACATCTGGAGGCTAGATGTCCTGACTGCTGGCAAACATGACAGACCCTGAGTGCACAAGCGGTCCGGGACTTAGATCCTGCTTGTGACACTTCCCTGGCCTCATGTGACTCAGGAACCAGGACCGGAAATTCCAGAGGTTTGGCGAAAGTAGGAGCCAGCCGAAACCTCTGCCTACACTGGGCTCGCTCTAACCTCCGCTCGTTAAAACGGAGGTCAATTCGAGTGGAGACAGTTATTAACTCCTCCAGTGTGGCAGGAATCTCCCTAGTGGCCAGAGCGTCCTTTACGTGGTCAGCCAAGCCCCTCCAAAATATGGGGATAAGAGCTTTATCCGACCAATCCAGCTCAGATGCTAAGGTGTGGAATTGGACGGCAAAATGACTGACCAAGGACTCACCCTGAGTTAATGCCAGCAATTGGAGCGCAGTATCATGGGTGACTTGAGTTCCTAAAAAGACCTGTTTCAGAGCGCTCAGAAACAGCGGAGCACTCTGCACCACATGATCGCCACGCTCCCACAGCGGCGTAGCCCATTCCAACGCCCTGTCCGACAATAGAGACAGAATAAATCCCACCTTAGCCCGCTCTGTGGGAAAACGTGTAGCCAGGAGCTCGAGGTGAATAGAGCACTGACTCACAAATCCCCTACAAAACTTGCTATCACCAGAAAATTTTTCTGGCAGCGGGAGGCGAGATAATGTCGGAACAGGGGTGGCAATGGACATAGTAGCTGCAGCCACGCTGGCAGCCTGTACAGCTACTGCAGTAACATCCACAGCTGAGGTCGCGCTCTCGAGAGCCGCCAACCTACCCTCCAGCTGCTGGATACGCCGCAGAGATTGCTGTTTGTCTGTCATCACTAGCCAGACCCTGGCGCTAGTGTAATGTTAGGACTGGCGGAACGCACCAAGAGAGATGATATAGGTGCGTTCGCAGTCCGGGGTCCACCGTGCAGGTGAAACCTGCTGCTAGGAAATGACAGACAATATGGCGGTATTCAAAAGTATACATGCGTGGGTTAAACCTCACCCAGCGTGAAGAAAGAGATCCTGTTGCGTCACAGGACCGCGGTACCGCACATAGAGCTCGAGCAAGTGGTCAGCGAACTAAACCCCAACAGGGATTGTAGTCCGATTAGACCCTTGCTGGCACTACACCGCAACTGGGTGTGAAAGGAATATATAATTAAGGCACCGAAGTGCGAACTGTGTCGTGCTGGCAGGCACCACTAAGCACCCAGACGTGGGTCAGGAAGCGCACACTGGCGCGTGGCACCGCACTGGCGGTCACAGCAGTAGACGCTGACACGTGTGTGACACGTTGAGTGATAAGTCGGGCGCTAGATAGCAGCCATACTCCATACGCGAACAATCATACAATAGAGTAGGGGTATTTAAAGAACGACTTGCACTCACAACAAACACACGTATTAAATTGTACACTAGCGCATGGCCGTGCGGTCATGCGCAGTTTATATAGTTGCAGGACAGGAAGCGGCCACAGAAACTTTGCCCTTCCAAGACCTGCCAAGAGGACCAATAGAATGCGCTGCAGAGTCTGAGCACATGACCCTCGATCTCCAACGGGAGATCTTGCCCTGGGCATGCTCAGTGTGCGCAGACAAGGACTTCGTCCCAGAGAAGTCCACTCACTGCTGACCAGTATAGGCTTTACAGGCAGAAGCTGGAGAAGCAGCAGTAACTCTTCTCACAGAGTCAGACTGAGCGAGACGCTGGGACCGACGTCCCTGCTGAGCAGGCTCCACTGCGGCTGGAGGAGAATGGGAGACTGCAGCGGAGACGGATCGAGATTCCCCCTGTGCAGCAGAGGAAACTCGAATCCTAACAGGTCTGAGCTCATAGAAGGCCACTTGAGAATAGTCCAGTGTTTTCCTCTTAACCATTCTTGGGTGCTTTTAGCTTTGTGTTTTGGGTCACTATCCTGTTGCAAGACCCATGAACTGCGACTGAGACCAAGCTTTCTGACACTGGGCAGCACATTTCTCTCTAGAATCCCTTGATAGTCTTGAGATTTCATTGTATCTTGCGCAGATTCTAGACACCCTTTGCCAGATGCAGCAAAGCAGAGCAGATGTGCCTGGCCAAAAAGTCCCATTTTTGTCTCATCTGTCCTTAGGACATTCTCCCAGAAGCTTTGTGGTTTGTCAACATGTAGTTTGGCAAATTCCAGTATAGCTTTTATATGATTTTTTTTTCAACAATGGTGTTCTCCTTGGTCGTCTCCCATGAAGTCCGCTTTGGCTCATACAATGACAGATGGTGCAATCTGACACTTATGTTCCTTGAGCATGAAGTTCATCTTTACTCTGTTTAGAAGTTTTTCTGGGCTCTTTTGTTACCATTCGTATTATCCATCTCTTTGATTTGTCATCAATTTTCCTCCTGTGGCCATGTCCAGGGAGGTTGGCTACAGTCCCATGGATCTTAAATTTCTGACTAATATGTGCAACTGTAGTCACAGGAACATCAAGATGAGGTCTGACCAAAGAGGATTAGAGGGCAATAATGACTTTGTGTGATCTAGACGGTATGCTTCTGTTAATACATCCCAGAATTGCATTTGCCTGTTTTGCTGCTGCATCACACTGTTGACTCATGTTCAGTTTATGATCTATTAGTATGCCCAAGTCTTTTTCACATGTGCTGATGCTTAGCCCTATTCCTCCCATTCTGTATATGATGTTTTTCATTTTTATTGCCCAGATATAGTACTTTGCATTTTTTATTGTTAAAAACCATTCTGTTAGTTGCTGCCCACTGCTCCAGTTTATTTATATTTTTTTGAATCTTTTCTCTCTCTTTTCTAGTACAACCCCTGGCAAAAATGATGGAATCACTGGCCTTGGAGGATGTTCATTCAGTTGTTTAATTTTGTAGAAAAAAGCAGATCACAGACATGACACAAAACTAAAGTCATTTCAAACGGCAACTTTCTGGCTTTAATTAACACTAAAAGAAATCAAGAACAAAAAATGTGGTAGTTAGTAATGGGTTTTTTGTAACCAAGAATAGAGGAATTATTCAATTCTGACGAGAAAATTATGGAATCATGAAAAACAAACAAACAAAAAAACACTCCAAAACATTACTAGTATTTTGTTGCAGCACCTCTGGCATTTGTAACAGCTTGCAGTCTCTGAGTCATGGATTTAATGAGTGTCAAACATTCTCTTCATCAATCTGGCCCTACTACTTGCACCAGTTACCTTATTCCATCACATCTCCTCCAGTCTATTTCCCCAGCTGCCACCACCTAACAAAAATGTTCAACCTCTCTCTCTTTTCCAGTATCTTTCCCTATTCTGTTAAGCATGCCTTCGTATATCCTTTACTTGCAAAACCATCCCTTGACCAAAACTGTGCTGTTAACTGTAGATCTGTATCTAATCTTCCCTGCATCTCTAATCTCCTGGAATGCTTGTTCAACTCCGGTCTTATCCGCAATCTCTCAGATAACTCTCTTCTAGACCCTTTTCAATCCAGATTCTTCTCTTTACACTCTACTGAATCTACCCTCACTAAAGTTTCTACTGGTCTACTAGCAGCTAAATCTAAGAATCCCTACTCCATGCTAATTCTCCTGGATTTCTCTGCAGCATTCAACACTGTGGATCACCAGCTCCTCCTCACTATACTCCGCTCCATCGGCCTTAAGTACACCGTTCTCTCCTGGTTCTCCTCCTACCTCTCTGACCACTCCTTCACTGTATATTTTACTGGCTCCTCCTCTTATCTTCCCCTTACTGTTGGGGTTAATCAAGGATCAGTCCTAGGCTCCCTACTCTTCTCCTTGTTATACTGCGCCTATTGGACAAACAATCAGTAGATTTGGTTTCCAGTACCATCTCTATGCTGATGACATCCAATTATAAACCTCTACTCCTGACATCTCGCCTGTATTATTATAAAACACCAGTGATTGTCTTACCGCTGTCTCCAACATCATGTCCTCTCTTATCTGAAACTGAACCTGTCAAAAATTGAACTCCATGTGTTTCCTCCCTCTACTAACCTAACTATGCCCGACATTGTCATTTCCTTGTGTGGCTCTATCATTACTACCCAGCATATATAATCAAAATGTTTAAAACAGAACACATAGTTTTGAATAAATAATCAAACCCCATACCAAATAGTGAAGGGCTCTATTTTAGCACGGGATGCTCCCATAATGATTGAAAATAATAAAGAAAAAAAAAGCAAGATATGTCACATAAAAATATATATATATAAAATTTATCAAAATATTACGTAGAAAATCAGATATCAAACATCACATAAATGACAAAGTGAATAGATCATTTACACAGATTTAAAGGGCAATGGCCCCATTATAATGTAGTGGATAGAGGAAGATTATGAAGTAGGAGAATAAATTTTAATGAAGTGCTAGTGCTAGTACAGTTTTTATTCCCAAGATACAGATAAAGGGGATTTTGCTTCAATTGATTATTTGTATACCAAGGATATCAGAGGGATATTATCACTAATTAAGTAATACGGTGATTATCTCTTTAAGGGAAACAAAAACTGCACAAATAAAGCTAACTTCTGCTCTTACCCATAGTGACACCTGAGACCAAAGCATTGCCAGTCCCAATGCAGGTTTCTACCCAGCAATATGACCGCTGTCTTTGGACTATACTTGATTCAGGAATTTTATTCACCCCCCACATCTGATCAGTTGCTCGCTCTTGTTATCTGCACCTCAAAAACATTTCTAGAATTCAACCCTTTCTTACTTTTGACTCTGCAAAAACTCTTACTATTGCTTTTCATTCACGTCTGGACTATTGTAACTCTCTACTAATCGGTCTCCCTCTTACCAAACTCCCCCTTCTTCAATCTGCTGGATCATATTCCTGGCCAACCGTTACACCGATGCCTCTACCTTGTGCTAGTCATTGCACTGGTTACTCATCCACTCAAGAATTCAATACTAAAAATTATCACTCTCACCCACAAAACACTACACGGTTCATTACGACCCTACATCTCCTCCTCATCTCAGTCTACCACCCTACCCGTGCCCTCCCTTCTGCTAATGACCTGAGGTTAACATCCTCAATAATCAGAACCTCCCACTTCTCACATGGTACACCAATTTTTTGGCATGCATTTTCCAGGATAATTCTATTAATCCCAAATAGGGCAGCACGGTGGCTCAGTGGATAGCACTGCAGCCTTGCAGCGCTGGAGTCCTTGGTTCAAACCCCACCAAGGACAACATCTGCAAAGAGTTTGTATTTTCTCTCCGTGTTTGCATGGGTTTCCTCCGGGTTCTCCGGTTTGCTCCCACATTCCAAAGATATACTGATAGGGAATTTAGATTGTGAGCCTCATTGGGGACAGCGATGTTAATGTGTGCAAACTGTAAAGTGGTGCAGAATATGTTAGCGCTATAAAAAAATAAACATTATTATTATATAAATACCCACAGTTTTAAGCGTGCCCTAAAAACACATTTCTTCAGACTGGCCTACCACCTCAACACCTTAATCTATCTATCCCTGTGTTGCCAATTCAAAATTTTTACCATAACCAGGTTCTTCCTATCATATTCTCACACACTTTATGCATTTAACCCCTTTACCCCCAAGGGTGGTTTGCACGTTAATGACCGGGCCAATTTTTACAATTCTGACCACTGTTTTATAAGGTTATAACTGCAAAACTTCAACGGATCCTGATGATTCTGACAATTTTTTCTCGTGACATATTGTAATACCTGCGTTTATTTGTGAAAAAAATGGAAATTTGGCAAAAATTTTGAAAATGTTGCAATTTTCCAACTTTGAATTTTTATGCCCTTAAATCACAGAGATATGTCACACAAAATACTTAATAATTAATATTGCCCACATGTCTACTTTACATCAGCACAATTTTGGAACCAACATTTTTTTTGTTAGGGAGTTATAAGGGTTAAAAGTTGACCATCAATTTCTCACTTTTACAACACCATTTTTTTTAGGAACCACATCTAGTGTTGAGCGATACCTTCCGATATTCGGAAATATTGGTATCGGATTGGATTGGCTGATATCCAAAAAAATATCGGATATCGCCGATACCCGATACCAATGCAAGTCAATAGGACACAAATATCGGAATTAAAATAAGCCATTTCTGTCCTTGTACATCCTGATCCGGAGGAAGGAAGAGTGTGGGCGGTGTGTGGGCGGAGACTGTGCGTGTCTGTGTGTGCAGGTGGGATGTGTGCGGGACTGTGGGGGGGTATATGCGGGCCTGCCGGGGGTCTGTATGGGCCTCTCTGGGGTCTGTGCGGCCAGCCGGGGGTCTGTGCGGCCTGCCGGGGGTCTGTGCAGGCCTCTCGGGGGGTCTGTGCGGCCTGCCAGGGGTCTGTACGGGCCTCTATGGGATTTGTGCGGCCTGCTGGGGGTCTGTGCGGCCTGCAGGGGGTCTGTATGGGCCTCTCTGGGGTCTGTGTGGCCTGCCGGGGGTCTGTGTGGCATGTCAGGGGTCTGTGCGGGCCTCTCTGGGGTATGTGCGGCCTGCCAGGGGTCTGTGCGGCCAGACGGGGGTCTGTACGGGCCTCTCTGGGGACTGTGCGGCCTGCCGGGGGTCTGTACGGGCCGCTCTGGGGTCTGTGCGGCCTGCCGGGGGTCTGTGCGGGTGTGCAGGCATCGTCCGATGGGACTACAAGTCCTATCGGGCTATGCCTACTACAATGGCAGTGATTGACAGATTAGCCAATGATGGGACAGTAGAAGTCGGATAATGTGTACAAACTGTAAAGCGCTGCGGAATATGTTAGCGCTATATAAAAATAAAGATTATTATTATTATTATAAGTCCCATAATCCGGCTAATGTGTTGAATGTAAAAAAAAAAACATACATACTACATACAACATACATACTACATGCATACAACATACTACATACTACATACATACTACATACATACATACACCATACATACTACATACATACTACATACAAACAT
Source organism: Ranitomeya imitator (assembly GCF_032444005.1). Lineage (NCBI taxonomy): Eukaryota > Metazoa > Chordata > Amphibia > Anura > Dendrobatidae > Ranitomeya > Ranitomeya imitator. The sequence goes on along the minus strand of NC_091282.1, from coordinate 934,210,226 downwards.
ACATACATACTACATATATATACAACATACATACTACATACATACTACATACATACATACAGTACAGACCAAAAGTTTGGACACACCTTCTCATTTAAAGATTTTTCTGTATTTTCATGACTATGAAAATTGTAAATTCACACTGAAGGCCTAAAAACTATGAATTAACACATGTGGAATTATATACTTAACAAAAAAGTGTGAAAGGTGGCTACTTTGAAGAACCTAGAATATAAGACATATTTTCAGTGTGCAAAGCAGTCGTCAAAGCAAAAGGTGGCTACTTTGAATAACCTAGCATATAAGACGTATTTTCAGTCATTTCACACTTTTTTGTTAAGTATATAATTCCGCATGTGTTAATTCATAGTTTTGATGCCTTCAGTGTAAATTTACAATTTTCATAGACATGAAAATACAGAAAAATCTTTAAATGAGAAGGTGTGTCCAAACTTTTGGTCTGTACTGTACATACATACTACATACATACATACAACATACATACTACATACATACTAAATACATACTACGTACATACTACATACAGTACATATATACAACATACTACATACATACTCACGATATACAGATACCACTGATGCATATTACTGCAAATAATCCACAGGGCTATACCCTATCATGGACATATAGAGTTACAGGGCAAACTCCACTACTAGATAAATCCTACAAGCGAACCACGGAGTTTAACCCCTTCATGACCCAGCCTATTTTGACCTTAAAGACCTTGCCGTTTTTTGCAATTCTGACCAGTGTCCCTTTATGAGGTAATAACTCAGGAACGCTTCAACGGATCCTAGCGGTTCTGAGACTGTTTTTTCGTGACATATTGGGCTTCATGTTAGTGGTAAATTTAGGTCAATAAATTATGCGTTTATTTGTGATAAAAACGGAAATTTGGCGAAAATTTTGAAAATTTCGCAATTTTCACATTTTGAATTTTTATTCTGTTAAACCAGAGAGATATGTGACACAAAATAGTTAATAAATAACATTTCCCACATGTTTACTTTACATCAGCACAATTTTGGAAACAAAATTTTTTTTGGTTAGGAAGTTATAAGGGTTAAAATTTGACCAGCGATTTGTCATTTTTACAACGAAATTTACAAAACCATTTTTTTTAGGGACCACCTCACATTTGAAGTCAGTTTGAGGGGTCTATGTGGCTGAAAATACCAAAAAGTGACACCATTCTAAAAACTGCACCCCTCAAGGTACTCAAAACCACATTCAAGAATTTATTAACCCTTCAGGTGCTTCACAGCAGCAGAAGCAACATGGAAGGAAAAAATGAACATTTAACTTTTTAGTCACAAAAATTATCTTTTAGCAACAATTTTTTTATTTTCCCAATGGTAAAAGGAGAAACTGAACCACGAAAGTTGTTGTCCAATTTGTCCTGAGTACGCTGATACCTCATATGTGGGGGTAAACCACTGTTTGGGTGCACGGCAGGGCTTGGAAGGGAAGGAGCGCCATTTGACTTTTTGAATCAAAAATTGGCTCCACTCTTTAGCGGACACCATGTCACGTTTGGAGAGCACCCGTGTGCCACATTCAAGAAGTTTATTAACCCTTCAGGTGCTTCACAGCAGCAGAAGCAACATGGAAGGAAAAAATGAACATTTAACTTTTTAGTCACAAAAAAATTCTTTTAGCCTCAATTTTTTCATTTTCACATGGGCAACAGGATAAAATGGATCCTAAAATGTGTTGGGCAATTTCTCCTGAGTACACCGATACCTCACATGTGGGGGTAAACCACTGTTTGGGCACATGGTAAGGCTCGGAAGGGAAGGAGCGCCATTTGACTTTTTGAATGAAAAATTATTTCCATCGTTAGCGGACACCATGTCGCGTTTGGATAGCTCCTGTGTGCCTAAACATTGGCGCTCCCCCACAAGTGACCCCATTTTGGAAACTAGACCCCCCAAGGAACTTATTTAGATGCCTAGTGAGCACTTTAAACCCTCAGGTGCTTCACAAATTGATCTGTAAAAATGAAAAAGTACTTTTTTTTCACAAAAAAATTCTTTTCGCCTCAATTTTTTCATTTTCACATGGGCAGTAGGATAAAATGGATCATAAAATTTGTTGGGCAATTTCTCCCGAGTACGCCGATACCTCATATGTGGGGGTAAACCACTGTTTGGGCACTCGGCAGGGCTCGGAAGGGAAGGCGCGCCATTTGACTTTTTGAATGGAAAATTAGCTCCAATTGTTAGCAGACACCATGTCGCGTTTGGAGAGCCCCTGTGTGCCTAAACATTGAAGCTCCCCCACAAGTGACCCCATTTTGGAAACTAGACCCCCCAAGGAACTTATCTAGATGCATATTGAGCACTTTAAACCCCCAGGTGCTTCACAGAAGTTTATTACGCAGAGCCATGAAAATAAAAAATAATTTTTCTTTCCTCAAAAATGATTTTTTTAGCCTGGAATTTCCTATTTTGCCAAGGATAATAGGAGAAATTGGACCCCAACTATTGTTGTCCAGTTTGTCCTGAGTACGCTGATACCCCATATGTGGGGGTAAACCACTGTTTGGGCGCACGGCAGGGCTCGGAAGGGATGGCACGCCATTTGGCTTTTTAAATGGAAAATTATCTCCAATCATTAGCGGACACCATGTCACGTTTGGAGAGCCCCTGTGTGCCTAAACATTGGAGATCCCCAGAAATAACCCCATTTTGGAAACTAGACCCCCAAAGGAACTAATCTAGATGTGTGGTGAGCACTTTGAACCCCCAAGTGCTTCACAGAAGTTTATAACGCAGAGCCATGAAAATAAAAAAATAAAAATTATTTTCTCAAAAATGATCTTTTAGCCTGCAATTTTTTATTTTCCCAAGGGTAACAGGAGAAATTTGACCCCAAAAGTTGTTGTCCAGTTTCTCCTGAGTATGCTGATACCCCATATGTGGGGGGGTTAAATCACTGTTTGGGCACATGCCGAGGCTCGGAAGTGAAGTAGTGATGTTTTGAAATGCAGACTTTGATGGAATGCTCTGTGGGCGTCACGTTGCGTTTGCAGAGCCCCTGATGTGGCTTAACAGTAGAAACCCCCCACAAGTGACCCCATTTTGGAAACTAGACGCCGAAAGAAACTTATCTAGATGTGTGGTGAGCACTTTGAACCCCCAAGTGCTTCATAGAAGTTTATAATGCAGAGCCGTGAAAATAATAAATACGTTTTCTTTCCTCAAAAAAAATTATTTAGCCCAGAATTTTTTATTTTCCCAAGGGTTACAGGAGAAATTGGACTACAAGTGTTGTTGTCCAGTTTCTCCTGAGTACGGTGATACCCCATATGTGGGGGTAAACCACTGTTTGGGCACACGTCGGGGCTCAGAAAGGAAGTAGTGACTTTTGAAATGCAGACTTTGATGGAATGGTCTGCGGGCATCACGTTGCGTTTGCAGAGCCCCTGGTGTTCCTAAACAGTAGAAACCCCCCACAAGTGACCCCATTTTAGAAACTAGACCCCCCAAGGAACTTATCTAGATATGTGGTGAGCACTTTGAACCCCCAAGTGCTTCACAGACGTTTACAACGCAGAGCCGTGAAAATAAAAAATCATTTTTCTTTCCTCAAAAATGATGTTTTAGCAAGCATTGTTTTAGATTCACAAGGGTAACAGGAGAAATTGGACCCCAGTAATTGTTGCGCAGTTTATCCTGAGTGTGCTGATACCCCATATGTGGGGGTAAACCACTGTTTGGGCACACGTCAGGGCTCGGAAGTGAGGGAGCACCATTTGACTTTTTGAATACAAGATTGGCTGGAATCAATGGTGGCGCCATGTTGCGTTTGGAGACCCCTGATGTGCCTAAACAGTGGTAACCCCTCAATTCTACCTCCAACACTAACCCCAACACACCCCTAACCCCAACTGTAGCCATAACCCTAATCACAACCCTAACCACAACCCTAATTCCAACCCTAACCCTAAGGATGTGCCCACGTTGCGGATTCGTGTGAGATATTTCCGCACCATTTTTGAAAAATCCGCGGGTAAAAGGCACTGCGTTTTACCTGCGGATTTTCCGCGGATTTCCAGTGTTTTTTGTGCGGATTTCACCTGCGGATTCCTATTGAGGAACAGGTGTAAAACGCTGCGGAATCCGCACAAAGAATTGACATGCTGCGGAAAATACAACGCAGCGTTTCCGCGCGGTATTTTCTGCACCATGGACACAGCGGATTTGGTTTTTCATATGTTTACATGGTACTGTAAACCTGATGGAACACTGCTGCGAATCCGCAGCCAAATCCGCACCGTGTGCACATAGCCTAATTCTAAAGGTATGTGCACACTGCGGAAAACGCTGCAGATCCGCAGCAGTTTCCCATGAGTTTACAGTTCAATGTAAACCTATGGGAAACAAAAATCGCTGTACACATGCTGCGGAAAAACTGCACGGAAACACAGCGGTTTACATTCCGCAGCATGTCACTTTGTGCGGATTCCGCAGCGGTTTTACAACTGCTCAAATAGAAAATCGCAATTGTAAAACCGCAGTGAAATGCGCAGAAAAAAACGCGGTAAATCCGCCATAAATCCGCAGCGGTTTAGCACTGCGGATTTATCAAATCCGCAGCGGAAAAATCCGCAGAGGACCAGAATACGTGTGCACATACCGAAACCCTAACCCTAGCCCTAACCCTAACCCTAGCCCTAACCCTAGCCCTAACCCTACCCCTACCCCTAACCCTACCCCTAACCCTAACCCTAGCCCTAACCCTACCCCTAACCCTAACCCTACCCCTAACCCTATTCTACCATTAGTGGAAAAAAAAATTTCTTTATTTTTTTATTGTCCCTACCTATGGGGGTGACAAAGGGGGGGGGTCATTTATTATTTTTTTTATTTTGATCACTGAGATATAATCTATCTCAGTGATCAAAATGCACTTCGGAACGAATCTGCCGGCCGGCAGATTCGGCGGGCGCACTGCCATGCGCCCGCCATTTTGGAAGATGGCGGCGCCCAGGGAGAAGACGGACGGGACCCCGGCAGGATCAATAAGTATGATGGGGTGGGGGGGACCACGGGGGGGGGATCGGAGCACGGGGGGGGAATCGGAGCGCGGCAGGCGTGGAACGTAGCACGGGGGGCGTGGAACGGAGCACGGGGGCTGGAACGGAGCACAGGGGGGTGGAACGGAGCACGGGGGGGTGGATCGGAATGCAGGGGGGGTGATTGGAGCATGGGGGGGTGATTGGAGCACGGGGGGAGCGGACAAGAGCACGGGGGGAGCGGAGCACAGGACGGAGGGGAGCCGGAGCAGTGTACCGGCCAGATCGGGGGGCTGGGGGGGCGATCGGTGGGGTGGGGTGAGGGCACATTAGTATTTCCAGCCATGGCCGATGATATTGCAGCATCGGCCATGGCTGGATTGTAATATTTCACCCGTTATAATAGGTGAAATATTACAAATCGCTCTGATTGGCAGTTTCACTTTCAACAGCCAATCAGAGCGATCGTAGCCACGAGGGGGTGAAGCCACCCCCCCTGGGCTAAACTACCATTTCCCCTGTCCCTGCAGATCGAGTGAAATGGGAGTTAACCCTTTCACCGGATCTGCAGGGACGCGATCTTTCCATGACGCCACATAGGCATCATGGGTCGGATTGGCACCGACTTTCATGACGCCTACGTGGCGTCATGGGTCGGGAAGGGGTTAAAGACACCCAGAAGTAAAAAATATATAACAGCTTTATTAAATACAATAATTATACAAGATGACAGACTCAATAAACAGCGTACACATATAGTTCATGTACGGCGGACAGAGACCACTGTGTGTAACACCTAAGGTACAGACCATGCATCAGCCGATAGCTACCAGGGATATGTCAGTCCTAAAGTTGACTCTATTATCTATCCTTAAGGTGCATAGTGCAACTTCCATATACCCAGTACAGCCATACTAATAACATCTCATCAGACCTAAGTCAGTAAAAAGGTGCTCTGCATGTCTTACCTACACTCATTGGTGCCAGTGTCCGTCCGGCGGCCCCGACGCGCGTTTCGCGTGGGCTTCCTCGGGGGGTCGTACTTTTGTGTGTATTAGGTGTGGTATTTAAAGGCGAGATATCAGCTGTGACCACGGTGATGCACCGTAATTGGCGCATGCGCACCGCCAAGAGTGAGGCCGCTGTACGCATCATCTCCGGCAATTCCGGCGTCCAGAGCAGGTAGAGGGTAAACCCCTCAAGACGTCATTTCCTGCTCGGACGCTTCTAGACGGCGGGGAGGATGATCATCGAGTCCCACTACGGCGCGCATGCGCGCGTGTACCAGCAGCCATCTCTACTCAGGGACGATCTAGGGGCAGCAGGTAAAAGACAATACTACTACAATACTAACGAGTGACACAGAAACAGTAACATGAATGTGAACACCCGATACCTATAGGAGTGTAGATTGGGAATATAATTACAGGGCAATACATATTATTATAATGGGCGCCTTCACATAATGTCTCCAAGCCAATATATAGGATGCCTACACATCGCACCTCTATAGTGATGATACAAAAAAATTTTTTTTTTAAATACCGAAGGTATATATACATGGAAGTGCACAGTATTGCAAATAAACCAGAAAATATAAAATGTGAACACATCCTCTATATGTCTATCATGAAATACTTTTTTTTTTAAATTCTTTATTTAAGTTTTCAATTAACAGTAATAAAACAGTTAACATTCACTCTCATGTCAAGAAATACAGGTATTTGTCATTTTATAATATGTCTAAGGATATTCATGGCAGATGGATTATACGTATGCATTCCTTAGACAGTGAAGACAATTGAGCTTACAGAACTTAGAACAAAATTTCAGGACTGCAAAGAACTAGCCCTAGATACAGTACAAGTTATGATAAAAATTTGTAAGGCTAGAGGGTGAGACGGAAGAACTAATTTACCGCGGATAAAATTGAATTCAGATGAGGTGGAGGAGGAGGAGTGGATGGCAAAGAAAAAGGCTGGAACATGCAAAAAATAGAGTCGGGACGGTCATCGCGTCTTGCTAAAGAAAAGATAAGCTGGAAGGGCTAAACAGAACTCTTGGTAGGGAACTAGTAGATGAATTCCTCAAGGTCCTCCGCCCCAAGTCCAAGAGTAGGGGACAAAAACACCTCCCACGGAAGCCAAGAATCCTTGAATTTCTCGTGAGAGCGTGCCTCCCAACTAGATAATTCTTCCAAACGATATAAGTCTTGGACTTTGAGGATCCATTCTTCCAGCGTTGGGGGAGATGTTTTTCTCCAGTGTATTGAGATTAAGTGTTTGGCGGCCGCTAATAAAATGGGTAGTAAGTCGTGTTTCTTTGGGTTAAAAGAGGAAGAAGGAAGAGAGAGCAACACCTCCTGGGGAGTTAGATCCCGATCCATCAGGCCGTCTATCATTAAATACTATACACAATATTCTAGTGAGCCAATTATTCAAATATACAATATAACACACAAAGAAATATATATATATATATATATATATATATATATATATATATATATATATAGAAAATATAGAAAATACTAGCTGAAGAGCCCAGCGTTGCCTGGGCATAGTGGTTAGTTATAGCACGTCACTTCTCTTATTTTCCCATCACGCCTCTCATTTTCCCAATCACATCTTTAATTTTCCCACTCACATCTCTCATTTTCTCCTTCACACCTCTCATTTTCTCCCTCACTCCTCTCATTCCCGCCTAACACTTGTCATTTCGACCTCACATCTGTCATTTTCCAATCACTACACTATTTTCCCTCACTCCTCTCATTTTGCACTCACACATTTTCATTTTCACCTCACACCTCTCATTTTCACCTCAGTATATACATGTTTGTCATCTCCCTTATATATAGTATACACCTGTATGTCATCTCCTGTATATAGTATATACCTGTATGTCATCTCCCCTGTATATAGTATATACCTGCTGTGTGTCATCTCCCCTGTATATAGTATATACCTGTATGTCATCTCCTCCTATATATAGTATATACCTGTATGTCATCTCCTCCTATATATAGTATATACCTGTATGTTATCTCCTCCTATATATAGTATATACCTGTATGTCATCTCCTTCTATATATAGTATATACCTGTATGTCATCTCCTCCTGTATATAGTATATACCTGTGTGTCATCTCCCCTGTATATAGTATATATCTGTGTGTCATCTCCTCCTGTATATAGTATATACCTGTATGTCATCTTCTATATATAGCATATACCTGTATGTCATCTCCTCCTGTATATAGTATATACCTGTAGGTAATCTGCTCCTGTATGTAGTATATACCTGTGTGTCATCTCCTCCTGTATATAGTATATACCTGTATGTCATCTCCTCCTGTATATAGTATGTACCTGTATGTCATCTCTTCCTTTATATAGTATATATCTGTGTGTCATCTCCCCTGTATATAGTATATACCTGTGTGATCTCCTGTATTAGACCTCGTTAACACGTTATTTGCTCAGTATTTTTACCTCAGTATTTGTAAGATAAATTGGCAGCCTGATAAATCCCCAGCCAACAGGAAGCCCTCCCCCTGGCAGTATATATTAGCTCACACATACACATAATAGACAGGTCATGTGACTGACAGCTGCCGTATTTCCTATATGGTACATTTGTTGCTCTTGTAGTTTGTCTGCTTATTAATCAGATTTTTATTTTTGAAGGCTAATACCAGACTTGTGTGTGTTTTAGGGCGAGTTTCGTTTGTCAAGTTGTGTGTGTTGAGTTGTGTGTAGCGACATGCATGTAGCGACTTTTGTGAGATGAGTTTTGTGTGGCAACATGCGTGTAGCAACTTTTTGTGTGTCGAGTTGCATGTGACAGGTTAGTGTAGCAAGTTGTGTGCAGCAAGTTTTGCGCATGGCGAGTTTTGCGCGTGGTGAGTTTTATGTCTGGTGCCTTTTGAGTATGTGCAAGTTTTGTGTGAGGCAACTTTTGCATGTGTTGCAAATTTTGTGCATGTGGCAATTTTTCCGCATGTGCAAGTTTTGCGTGTGGCGAGTTTTCCATGAGGTGAGTTTTGCACTTGTGGCGAGTTTTGCGTGAGCCTATTTTTTGCATGTGGCGAGTTTTGCGCGTGGTGAGTTTTGAGCGGCGACTTTTGTGTTTCGACTTTTATGTGGCGAGGTTGGTGTATGTGTGGTGAAATGTGTGCTGAGGGTGGTATATGTGTTCAAGCATGTGGTAGTGTGTGGCGCATTTTGTGTGTGTGTTCATATCCCCGTGTGTGATGAGTATCCCATGTCGGGGTCCCACCTTAGCAACTGTACGGTATATACTCTTTGGCGCCATCGCTCTCACTCTTTTAGTCCCCCTTGTTCACATCTGGCAGCTGCCAATTTGCCTCCAACACTTTTCCTTTCACTTTTTTCCCCATTATGTAGATAGGGGCAAAATTGTTTGGTGAATTGGAAAGCGCGGGGTTAAAATTTCACCTCACAACATAGCCTATGACGCTCTCGGGGTCCAGACGTGTGAGTGTGCAAAATTTTGTGGCTGTAGCTGCGACGGTGCAGATGCCAATCCCAGACATACACACACACATACACACACACACACACACACACACATTCAGCTTTATATAGTAGATAAAAATATAGACATACAAAAAAAAAAAAAAAAGATACAGACTTAAACAAATATATTACTCCTGTCATATGTATGGAGACACATTCTAAATTATGCTGCACATATTTGTAATAACGTGAAGCATCATCGGTCATGTTCTTCTCCAATCTTTTCTTCTGCAGGAGGCACCGCTATACAGATGTCCGGATATCTCATACCACACCAGTATACAGACAATGATGGAATGACTACGTGTAATACAGGTACTCTAAAAACATAAAACACACAAAATTAAAATCCAGACAAGGAATATCCTAACAAAACCCAACGCATTTAAATCTATAAAAAAGGAGCAAAACTAAGTTGTTCATTCAGGCCTTGTGGAGCCAAGGTGCCCAGCACCGTTATCCAGCAGCATTCTAGTTGTGCCAATTTTTTCTTTAAGTCACCGCCTCTTATTCCACTCCTGACATGATCTATTCCAAAGACACTCAAATCTTTAGGATTACATCTGTGGTGCTGCCTGAAATGTCTAGGAATTGTCTTGAGAGACACAACATCCGTTGCTTCTTTCGCTGCCATGATGTCTCTAATGTGTTCCCGGGTCCTGATCCTCAATTCACGTGAGGTCAGTCCCACATATGATAGTCCGCAAGTGCATCTTGCCATGTATACCACATAAGGTACTACATGAGATGTAGTCCGTAATTTTAAATTCTTTTTTGCCATCAGCAGAAGCAAAGGATAATGTCCTCACATGATTCCGACACGCCAGGCAGTCACCACATGGGAAGAAGCCCCATTCCTTCCTCCTCCCACTCCCAAATATAGATGGATTTCTGGTAATATAATGACTCTTGACCAACATATCTCTCAGATTTTTAGATCTTCTTGCAGTCATCAAAGGTTCATCCGAGAGATATTTGGCCAAGGTGGGGTCAGTCTTGAGGATAGACCAGTGTCTCCTCAAAATACTTCTCATTGTACCCCATTGATGATTAAAGGTAGAGATGTATCTGATTTTTTCATCCTCCTTCTTCTTCATTTTCAGTGGTTGTGACAGTAAGTCACATCTTTTTTGATTTTTAGCCCGAGTATACCCACGCTTTATACTTCTATTGCTATATCCGCGTGATCTAAATCTCTCCCCAAGGTCCACCGATTGTCTCGTAAATGCCTCCTCAGAAGAACATATCCTCCTCATCCTCAAATATTGTCCTATAGGAATAGCCCCAATAGTGGAGCTATTATGGGACGAGGAGGCATGGAGGAGTGCATTAGCCGATGTTTCTTTCCTAAACACATCCGTGTATATGTGGACGTCCACCCATTTCTTCTGATACATGTTGGCACCAATGACACGGCAAGGAAGGACCTACCGACAATCTGCAAGGACTTTGAAGAGTTGGGGAAGAAAGTAAAGGAACTGGATGCACAGGTAGTTTTTTCTTCTATCCTTCCAGTAGACGGGCATGGCACCAGAAGATGGAACAGGATCCTTGATGCAAACAACTGGCTAAGACGATGGTGCAGACAACAAGGATTTGGATTCCTGGACCACGGTGTGAATTACTGGTATGATGGACTCCTCGCCAGAGACGGACTACACCTCAACAAACCTGGGAAACACACATTCGCCAGAAGACTCGCTACACTCATCAGGAGGGCGTTAAACTAGAAGAAGAGGGGACGGGAAGAAAAACATTAGACTCGAACAAAGACGACCCAGGAAAACATACTCAGAAGGGAGGTAAGAACATTTCTAAAACAATCCACAGTGAGGAGATTGGAACAAAACAAAATCCTCTAAACTGCATGCTCGCAAACGCCAGAAGCCTGACAAACAAGATGGAAGAACTAGAAGCAGAAATATCTACAGGTAACTTTGACATAGTGGGAATAACCGAGACATGGTTAGATGAAAGCTATGACTGGGCAGTTAACTTACAGGGTTACAGTCTGTTTAGAAAGGATCGTAAAAATCGGAGAGGAGGAGGGGTTTGTCTCTATGTAAAGTCTTGTCTAAAGTCCACTTTAAGGGAGGATATTAGCGAAGGAAATGAGGATGTCGAGTCCATATGGGTCGAAATTCATGGAGGGAAAAATGGTAACAAAATTCTCATTGGGGTCTGTTACAAACCCCCAAATATAACAGAAACCATGGAAAGTCTACTTCTAAAGCAGATAGATGAAGCTGCAACCCATAATGAGGTCCTGGTTATGGGGGACTTTAACTACCCGGATATTAACTGGGAAACAGAAACCTGTGAAACCCATAAAGGCAACAGGTTTCTGCTAATAACCAAGAAAAATTATCTTTCACAATTGGTGCAGAATCCAACCAGAGGAGCAGCACTTTTAGACCTAATACTATCTAATAGACCTGACAGAATAACAAATCTGCAGGTGGTTGGGCATTTAGGAAATAGCGACCACAATATTGTGCAGTTTCACCTGTCTTTCACTAGGGGGACTTGTCAGGGAGTCACAAAAACATTGAACTTTAGGAAGGCAAAGTTTGAACAGCTTAGAGATGCCCTTAATCTGGTAGACTGGGACAATATCCTCAGAAATGAGAATACAGATAATAAATGGGAAATGTTTAAGAACATCCTAAATAGGCAGTGTAAGCGGTTTATACCTTGTGGGAATAAAAGGACTAGAAATAGGAAAAACCCAATCTGGCTAAACAAAGAAGTAAGACAGGCAATTAACAGTAAAAAGAAAGCATTTGCACTACTAAAGCAGGATGGCACCATTGAAGCTCTAAAAAACTATAGGGAGAAAAATACTTTATCTAAAAAACTAATTAAAGCTGCCAAAAAGGAAACAGAGAAGCACATTGCTAAGGAGAGTAAAACTAATCCCAAACTGTTCTTCAACTATATCAATAGTAAAAGAATAAAAACTGAAAATGTAGGCCCCTTAAAAAATAGTGAGGAAAGAATGGTTGTAGATGACGAGGAAAAAGCTAACATATTAAACACCTTCTTCTCCACGGTATTCACGGTGGAAAATGAAATGCTAGGTGAAATCCCAAGAAACAATGAAAACCCTATATTAAGGGTCACCAATCTAACCCAAGAAGAGGTGCGAAACCGGCTAAATAAGATTAAAATAGATAAATCTCCGGGTCCGGATGGCATACACCCACGAGTACTAAGAGAACTAAGTAATGTAATAGATAAACCATTATTTCTTATTTTTAGGGACTCTATAGCAACAGGGTCTGTTCCGCAGGACTGGCGCATAGCAAATGTGGTGCCACAAAAAGGGCTCTAAAAGTGAACCTGGAAATTATAGGCCAGTAAGTCTAACCTCTATTGTTGGTAAAATATTTGAAGGGTTTCTGAGGGATGTTATTCTGGATTATCTCAATGAGAATAACTGTTTAACTCCATATCAGCATGGGTTTATGAGAAATCGCTCCTGTCAAACCAATCTAATCAGTTTTTATGAAGAGGTAAGCTATAGACTGGACCACGGTGAGTCATTGGACGTGGTATATCTCGATTTTTCCAAAGCGTTTGATACCGTGCCGCACAAGAGGTTGGTACACAAAATGAGAATGCTTGGTCTGGGGGAAAATGTGTGTAAATGGGTTAGTAACTGGCTTAGTGATAGAAAGCAGAGGGTGGTTATAAATGGTATAGTCTCTAACTGGGTCGCTGTGACCAGTGGGGTACCGCAGGGGTCAGTATTGGGACCTGTCCTCTTCAACATATTCATTAATGATCTGGTAGAAGGTTTACACAGTAAAATATCGATATTTGCAGATGATACAAAACTATGTAAAGCAGTTAATACAAGAGAAGATAGTATTCTGCTACAGATGGATCTGGATAAGTTGGAAACTTGGGCTGAAAGGTGGCAGATGAGGTTTAACAATGATAAATGTAAGGTTATACACATGGGAAGAGGGAATCAATATCACCATTACACACTGAACGGAAAACCACTGGGTAAATCTGACAGGGAGAAGGACTTGGGGATCCTAGTTAATGATAAACTTACCTGGAGCAGCCAGTGCCAGGCAGCAGCTGCCAAGGCAAACAGGATCATGGGGTGCATTAAAAGAGGTCTGGATACACATGATGAGAGCATTATACTGCCTCTGTACAAATCCCTAGTTAGACCGCACATGGAGTACTGTGTCCAGTTTTGGGCACCGGTGCTCAGAAAGGATATAATGGAACTAGAGAGAGTACAAAGGAGGGCAACAAAATTAATAAAGGGGATGGGAGAACTACAATACCCAGATAGATTAGCGAAATTAGGATTATTTAGTCTAGAAAAAAGACGACTGAGGGGCGATCTAATAACCATGTATAAGTATATAAGGGGACAATACAAATATCTCGCTGAGGATCTGTTTATACCAAGGAAGGTGACGGGCACAAGGGGGCATTCTTTGCGTCTGGAGGAGAGAAGGTTTTTCCACCAACATAGAAGAGGATTCTTTACTGTTAGGGCAGTGAGAATCTGGAATTGCTTGCCTGAGGAGGTGGTGATGGCGAACTCAGTCGAGGGGTTCAAGAGAGGCCTAGATGTCTTCCTGGAGCAGAACAATATTGTATCATACAATTATTAGGTTCTGTAGAAGGACGTAGATCTGGGTATTTATTATGATGGAATATAGGCTGAACTGGATGGACAAATGTCTTTTTTCGGCCTTACTAACTATGTTACTATGTTACTATGTTACTATGTATATGGAGCCATCTGCCTGGATCTGCAGCAAGATATCAAGGAAGGAGATACTCTCTCTACTGAAATTATAAGTGAGCCTGATATTGAGGCCGTTACAGTTCAGTTCCTGCATGAAAGAATGAAGTTGTTCTACCGGCCCTTGCCAAATAAACAAAATATCGTCAATGTACCGATACCACCCCAGTACTTGGGGGGCGGAGTGTGCGCCCCCGAATATTGTTCTTTCCCAATATCCCAAAAATAAATTTGCATACGAAGGTGCACACGCCGCCCCCATCACGGTCCCGCGACTCTGGAGGTAGTATCGGTCCTTAAAAGTAAAACAATTGTGTGTCAGGATGAACTGCAAAAGCCTCAATACCAGGCCCACTATGTCTGGATCAATATTACTGGATTCCAGAAAAAAAGTTGCAGCCTCCACAGTTGAATCCCCCAGGAATCCCCCAGGAGACACTGGCCTATCCTTAAGACTGACCCCACCTTGGCCAAATATCTCTCGGATGAACCTTTGATGACTGCAAGAAGATCTAAAAATCTGAGAGATATGTTGGTCAAAAGTCATTATATTACCAGAAATCCATTTATATTTGGGAGTGGGAGGAGGAAGAAATGGGGCTTCTTCCCATGTGGTGACTGCCTGGCGTGTCGGAATCATGTGAGGACATTATCCTTTGCTTCTGCTGATGGCAAAAAAGAATTTAAAATTACGGACTACATCTCATGTAGTACCACTTATGTGGTATACATGGCAAGATAAGGATCTGTTTATACCAAGGAAGGTGACGGGCACAAGGGGGCATTCTTTGCGTCTGGAGGAGAGAAGGTTTTTCCACCAACATAGAAGAGGATTCTTTACTGTTAGGGTAGTGAGAATCTGGAATTGCTTGCCTGAGGAGGTGGTGATGGCGAACTCAGTCGAGGGGTTCAAGAGAGGCCTGGATGTCTTCCTGGAGCAGAACAATATTGTATCATACAATTAGGTTCTGTAGAAGGACGTAGATCTGGGGATTTATTATGATGGAATATAGGCTGAACTGGATGGACAAATGTCTTTTTTCAGCCTTACTAACTATGTTACTATGTTACTAAGATGCACTTGCGGACTATCATATGTGGGACTGACCTCATGTGAATTGAGGATCAGGACCCGGGAACACATTAGAGACATCATGGCAGCGAAAGAAGCAACGGATGTTGTGTCTCTCAAGACAATTCCTAGACATTTCAGGCAGCACCACAGATGTAATCCTAAAGATTTGAGTGTCTTTGGAATAGATCATGTCAGGAGTGGAATAAGAGGCGGTGACTTAAAGAAAAAATTGGCACAACTAGAATGCCGCTGGATAACGGTGCTGGGCACCTTGGCTCCACAAGGCCTGAATGAACAACTTAGTTTTGCTCCTTTTTTATAGATTTAAATGCGTCGGGATGGTTAGGATATTCCTTGTCTGGATTTTAATTGTGTGTGTTTTATGTTTTTAGAGTACCTGTATTACACGTAGTCATTCCATCATTGTCTGTATACTGGTGTGGTATGAGATATCCGGACATCTGTATAGCGGTGCCTCCTGCAGAAGTAAAGATCGGAGAAGAACATGACCGATGATGCTTCACGTTATTACAAATATGTGCAGCATAATTTAGAATGTGTCTCTATACATATGGCAGGAGTAATATGTTTGTTTAAGTCTGTCTCTTTTTTTTTTTGTATGTCTATATTTTTATATTTTATATATTTTCTATATATATATATATATTTCTTTGTGTGTTATATTGTATATTTGAATAATTGGCTCACTAGAATATTGTGTATTGTATTTAATGATAGACATATAGAGGATGTGTTCACATTTTATATTTTCTGGTTTATTTGCAATACTGTGCACTTCCATGTATATATACCTTCGGTATTTTAAAAAAATTTTTTTTTGTATCATCACTATAGAGGTGCGATGTGTAGGCATCCTCTATATTGGCTTGGAGACATTATGTGAAGGCGCCCATTATAATAATATGTATCGCCCTGTAATTATATTCCCAATCTACACTCCTATAGTTATTGGGTGTTCACATTCATGTTACTGTTTCTGTGTCACTCGTTAGTATTGTAGTAGTAGTATCGTCCCTGAGTAGAGATGGCTGCTGGTGCACGCGCGCATGCACACCGTAGTGGGACTCGCTGATCATCCTCCCCGCCGTCTAGAAGCGTCCGAGCAGGAAATGACGTCTTGAGGGGTTTACCCTCTACCTGCTCTGGACGCCGGAATTGCCGGGGATGATGCGTACAGCCGCCTCACTCTTGGCGGTGCGCATGCGCCAATTACGGTGCATCACCGTGGTCACAGCTGATATCTCGCCTTTAAATACCACACCTAATACACACAAAAGTACGACCCCCCGAGGAAGCCCACGCGAAACGCGCGTCGGGGCCGCCGGACGGACACTGGCACCAATGAGTGTAGGTAAGACATGCAGAGCACCTTTTTACTGACTTAGGTCTGATGAGATGTTATTAGTATGGCTGTACCGGGTATATGGAGGTTGCACTATGCACCTTAAGGATAGATAATAGAGTCAACTTTAGGACTGACATATCCCTGGTAGCTATCAGCTGATGCATGGTCTGTACCTTAGGTGTTACACACAGTGGTCTCTGTCCGCCGTACATGAACTATATGTGTACGCTGTTTGTCGAGTCTGTCATCTTGTATAATTATTGTATTTAATAAAGCTGTTATATATTTTTTACTTCTGGGTGTCTTTATACTCCGTGGTTCGCTTGTAGGATTTATACATACTCACGATCCATGTTTGAATTTGTGGCAGATCTGGTTCCCTTCAGATTAAAACCTTTTTTCCTTTCAGGTCATCGGGGGTTAATGCAGTTTTTCCCCGGTGGCCTCTGGTGTAATTGGATTGCAGCTTGTTCTGCTGATGTGGGTGGTGACCACTCCCACCTTCCTATAAAAGGTCACCTGGAGCATCAGCTGACTGTTGGTTATACAGGTCCTTTGGATACCAACCTTGCTGGAATAGGAGCTTGCTGAGTGCTGTTGTTCTACAGCTGAATACTTATTCCTGGTGCCTTACTCTGCTGTGCGGCGCATTGCAGCAGAGAAAGCTTAGTGTGGTGTTATTGTTAAGGTGACATTAAGCCGGTTTAATAACGGAGAGGCATCAATAAGACGCCTATCCATTATTAATCCAATACTAGTAAATTGTTAATAAAACACACACACATTAGGAAAAAAGTATTTTAATATTCTTCATTTAACCATACTTACCATACTTCAGCGCCCCGAGAGGCCCGTACAGACCCCAGGCAGGCTGCACAGACCCTAGGCAGGCCGCACAGACCCCCGAGAGACCCCTACAGACCCCCGGCAGGCGCACAGACCCCCAAGAGGCCCATACAGGCCCCCGGCAGGCCCGCACAGACCCCCCACGGTCACGCACAGACCTCGCCCGCACACTCAGACGCGGTGTCCGCCCACGCACCGCCCACACTCCATTATAGTGCATCATTGCACTATAGGAACTTATGATTCCGGTATCCGATATCTTAAATATATCAGAACACAGTATCGGAAATCCGATTCAGCGAATATCGGCCGATACCCGATATTTGTAGTATCAGAATGCTTAACACTAACCACATCATATTCAAAGTCACTTTAAGGGGTCTATATGATAGAAAATACACATATCAAGGTACTCAAAACCACATTCAAGAAGTTTATTAACCCTTCAGGTGTTTCACAGGAATTTTTGGAATGTTTAAAAGAAATGAACATTTAACTTTTTTCACAAAAAATTTACTTCAGCTCCAAATTGGTTTATTTTACCAAGGGTATCAGGAGAAATTGGACCCTAAAAGTTGTTGTACAATTTGTCCTGAGTAAGTTTATACCCCATATGTGGGGGTAAACCACTACTTGGGCGCATGGCAGAGCTCGGAAGGGAAGGAGCACCATTTGACTTTTCAATGCAAAATTGACTGGAATTGAGATCGGACGCCATGTCGCGTTTGGAGAGCCCCTAATGTGCCTAAACATTGAAACCTCCCACAAGTGACACCATTTTGGAAAGTAGACCCCCTAAGCAACTTATCTAGATGTGTGGTGAGCACTTTCACAAACCAAGTGCTTCACGGAAGTTTATAATGTAGAGCCTTAAAAATAAAAAATCATATTTTTCACAAAAATGATCTTTTCGCCCCCAGTTTTTTTATTTTCTTAAGGGTAACAGAAGAAACTGAACACCAAAAGTTGTTGTGCAATTTGTCCTGAGTATGCTGATACCCCATATGTGGGGGTAAACCACGGTTTTGGTGCATGGCAGAGCTTGGAAGAGAAGGAGTGCCATTTGACTTTTCAATGCAAAATTGACTGGAATTGAGATAGGACGACACGTCGTGTTTAGAGAGCCCCTGATGTGCCTAAACATTGAAACCCCCACAAGTGACACCATTTTGGAAAGTAGACCCCTAACGAACTTATCTAGATGTGTGGTGAGCACTTTGACAAACCAAGGGCTTCACAGAAGTTTATAACGTAGAGCCGTAAAAGTAAAAAATCATATTTTTTGAAAAAAATTATATTCTCGCCCCCAAATTTTTATTTTCCCAAGAGTAACAGAAGAAATTGGACCCCAAAAGTTGTTGTAAAATTTGTCCTCAGTACATTGTTACCCCATATGTGGGGGTAAACCACTGTTTGGGCACATGGCAGAGCTCGGAAGGGAAGGAGCGCCGTTTGACTTTTTAATGCAAAATTGACTGGAATTGAGATAGGACACCATGTCAAGTTTGGAGAGCCCCTGATGTTCCTAAACATTGAAATTCCCCAGAAGTGACACCATTTTGGAAAGAAGACCTCCTAAGGAACTTATCTAGATGTGTTGTGAAAATTTTGAACCTCAAAGTGTTTCACTACAGTTTATAACACAGAGCCGTAAAAATAAAAATTATTTTTCTCCACAAAATTATTTTTTAGCCCCCAGATTTCTATTTTCCCAAGGGTAACAGGAGAAATTGGACCCCAAAAGTTGTTGCCCAATTTGTAGGGGGGAATGACCGTTTGGGGGCATGGCAGAGCTCAGAAGGGAAGGATCTCCATTTGGAATACAGGTTTAGATGGAATGGTCTACAGGCGTTACAGTGCATTTCCAGAGCCCCTGATGTACCTAAACAGTAGAAACCCCCCACAAGTAACCCGATATTGGAAACTAGACCCCCCAAGGAACTTATCTAGATGTGTGGTGAGAACTTTCAACCCCCAAGTGTTTCACTACATTTAATAAAACAAAGCCATGAAAATAAAAAATCTTTTTTTTTTCACAAAAATTGTTTTTTAGCCCCTAGTTTTGTATTTTCCCAAGGGTAACAGGAGAAATTAAACCATAAAATTTGTTGTCCAAATTGACCCAAGTACGCTGATACCCTACATGTGGGGGGAACCACCGTTTGGGCGCATGGCAGAGCTCAGAAGGGAAGGAGCGCTATTTGGAATGCAGACATAGATGGATTGGTCTGCAGGCATCACGTTGCATTTGCATAGCACCTGATGTACCTAAACAGTAGAAATCCCCCATAAGTGACCACATATTGGAAAAAAGACCCCCCATGGAACTTATCTAGATGTGTTGTGACTTTGAACCCCCAAGTGTTTCACTACAGTTAGTAACACAGAGCTGTGGAAATAAAAAAAAATCTTTTTTTCCACAAAAATTATTTTTAGCCCACGATTTTGTATTTTCCCAAGGGTAACAGGAGATATTTGACCCCAAAAGTTGTTGTCCCATTTGTCCTGAGTACTGTTATGATCAGGTGGCCTTGGAACAGCATGAACACTTTCTCTGGAGTAGGTGGTAACTATACGGACCGCAAACCCTGATCTTAACACCGCAACTAGAAGTAGCCGTGGGGTGTGCCTAACAAAACCTAGACACCTCGACACAGCCGGAGAACTAAATACCCCTAAAGATGGAAATAGGAAAACTATCTTGCCTCAGAGTAGACCCCCAAAGGATAGGCAGCCCCCCACAAATAATGACTGTGAGTTGGAGAGGAAAAGACACACGCAGACAGAAAACAGGCTTAGCAAAGGAGGCCACTTCTAGCTAAACAGAAAAGGACAGGACAGGATACTAAGCGGCCAGCATAAAAATACTACAAAAATATCCACAGCAGAAAATACAAAACTCCACCACCTAACTAAAGATGTGGAGAGTATAACTGCAACTCCAGAGAGTCCAACCAGACTGAGAAAAGCAACTGACACAGTCAAAGCTGGAGCAAATAGAAACAAAAGATCAGCACTGAAAATAAGCACACAGCAAGTGTGCTTCAGAAAAAGAAATAAACACTTATCTTTGCTGAACTGACAGCTAGGCAGGTGAGGCCAGGCAGAGATCAAATACTTCCAAAGAAACATTGACAACTGGCCAGGGCTAATGAATCCTGCACACTTAAATATCCCAGTCAGAACAGCAATTAGCAGATACACCTGGCCAGGACTGTGACTCGAAGACAACTGCATTCCCAGCTACAACCACTGGAGGGAACCCAAGAGCAGCATTCACAACAGTGTACGCTGATACCCCATATGTTGGGGTAAACCCCTGTTTGGGCGCACAGGAGAGCTCGGAAGGCAAGGAAGTGCCTAAACAGTGGAAACCCCCCAATTCTAACTGAAACCCTTACCCAAACAAACCCCTTACCCTCATCCCAACAATAACCCTAACCACACCCCTAAACCTAATCCCAACCCTAATCCCAACCGTAAATGTAATCCAAACCCTATCTTTAGCCCCAATCCTAACCCTAAATTTTCCACCACCCTGATTTTAGCCCCAACCCTAACCCTAATTTTAGCCCCAACCCTAATCCTAGCTTTAGCCCCAACCGTTACCCTAACTTTAGCCACAACCCTCACCCTAACTTTAGCCCCAACCCTCACCATAGCTATAGCCCCAACCTTAACCCTAACTTTAGCCCCAAGCCTAACCCTAACCCCAACCCTAACTCCAACCCTAACCCCAACCCTAACTTTAGCCCCAACCCTAACCCTAACTTTAACCCCAACTCCAACCCTAACTTTAGCCCTAACACAAATTTAGACCCAACCTTAACCCTAACCCCAACCCTAACTTTAGCCCCAACCCTAACCTTAACTTTAGCCCCAACCCTAACCCTAACTTTAGCCCCAACCCTAACTATAACTTTAGCCCAAACCCGTACACTAAGTTTAACCTCATCCCTAACCCTAACCTTATTTTAGCCTCAACCCTAACCCTAACTTTAACCCTAACCGTTACCCTAACTTTAGCCCCAACTCTCACCCTAACTTTAGCCCCAACCCTCACCATAGCTTTAGCACCAACCCTAAACCTAACTTTAGCCCAAACCCTAACCCCAACCCTAACTTTAGCCCCAACTCTAACCCTAACTTTAGCTCTAACCCTAACTTTAGACCTAACACTAACCCTAACCCCAACCCTAACTTTAGCCTCAACCCTAACCCTAACTTTAGCCCCAACCCTAACTTTAGCCCCAATCCTAACCCTAATTTTAGCCCAAACCCTAGTTTAGTCCCATCTCTAACCCTAAATTTAGCCCCAACCCTATCTCAATCCCCAACCCTAACTTAAGCCCCAACACTAACTTTAGCCCCAACCCTAGCCCTAACTTTAGCTCCAACCCTAACCCTAAATTTAGCCCCAACCCTAATCCTAACCATAACTTTAGCCCCATCCCTAACCTTAACTTTAGCCCCAACCCATACCCTAACGTTAGCCCCAAACCTAACCCTAGTTTAGCCCTAACCATAACTTGATTCCCAAACCTAATCATAACTTTAGAACCAACCCTAACTCTAACTTTAGCCCCAACCCTAACCCTAAGCCCTAACCCTAACTTTAGCCCCAACCCTAACCCAAACTTTAGCCCCAACCCTAACCCAAACTTTAGGATCAACCCTAACCCTAATCCTAACCATAACTTTAGCCCCATCATAACCCTAACTTTAGCCCCAACCCATACCTTAACTTTAGCCCCAAACCTAACCCTAGTTTAGCCCTAACCATAACTTGATTCCCAACCCTAATCATTAGGGTTGAGCGAAACGGGTCGTTCATTTTCAAAAGTCGCTGACTTTTGGCAAAGTCGGGTATCATGAAACCCGATCCGACCCCTGTGCGGGGTCGGCCATGCGGTACGCGACTTTCGCGCCAAAGTCGCGTTTCAATGACGCGAAAAGTGCCATTTCTCAGCCAATGAAGGTAAACGCAGAGTGTGGGCAGCGTGATGACATAGGTCCTGGTCCCCACCATCTTAGAGAAGGGCATTGCAGTGATTGGCTTGCTGTCTGCGGCGTCACAGGGGCTATAAAGGGGCGTTCCCGCTGACCGCCATGTTACTGCTGCTGATCTGAGCTTAGGGAGAGGTTGCTGCCGCTTCGTCAGAAGCAGGGATAGCGTTAGGCAGGGTCCATTAACCACCAAACCGCTTGTGCTGTAGCGATTTGCACTGTCCAACACCACCTTCGGTGTGCAGGGACAGTGGAAGCTACATTTTTTTTTTTCCTCAGCGCTGTAGCTCATTGGGCTGCCCTAGAAGGCTCCCTGATAGCTGCATTGCTGTGTGTACGCCGCTGTGCAAACCAACTGCTTTTTTCAAAGCACAAATCCTCTTGTTCCTTCCTTTCTGCACAGCTATCTTGTTTGTTTGTCCACACTTTTTATTTAATTTGTGCATCAGTCCATTCCTTATTGCTGCCTGCCATACCTGGCTGAGATTACTGCAGGGAGATAGTAATTGAAGGACAGTTCCTTTTTTTTTTTTTTGTGGGAGATTAAGATTGGCATTTCTGCTAGAGTGCCATCCCTGTCTGTGCCATCTCTCACTCAGTGGGCCATAGAAAGCCTATTTATTTTTTTGCTTGATTTGGGTTCTAAAATCTACCTGAAAAAATCACTACATCAATCAGTGGGAGAAAAATATTGGCCTCAGGGCTTGTGTGCCACTTCTGACTCCTGTGTGTGCCATCTCTCAGTCAGTGGGCCATAGAAACCCTATTTATTTTTTTGCTTGATTTGGGTTCCAAAATCTACCTGAAAAAATCACTACATCAATCAGTGGGAGAAAAATATTGGCCTCAGGGCTTGTGTGCCACTCCTGACTCCTGTGTGCATCATCACTCACTCAGTGGGCCACAGAAAGCCTATTTTTTTTTTTTGCTTTATTTGGGTTCTAAATTCTACCTGAAAAAATCAATAAATCAATCAGTGGGAGATTAATATTGGCCTTTGGGCTTGTGTGCCAGTCCTAAGCGTGCCATCTCTCTCACAATTAGTGGGCCATAGAAAGCCTATTCATTTTTTATTTTTGGTTTTATAAATTCTCCCTGAAAGAAAAAGGGAGATTACTATTGGCCTATGGGCTTGTGTGCCAGTCCTAAGCGTGCCATCTCTCTCTCTCAGATAGTGGGCCATAGAAAGCCTATTTATTATTTTTTTTATTGGGTTTATAAATTTTCCCTGAAAAAAAAAAAAAAAAGTGGGAGATTAATATTGGCCTCTGGGCTTGTGTGCCAGTCCTGAGCGTGCCATCTCTCTCACAAATAGTGGGCCATAGAAAGCCTATTTATTTTTTGTTTTTTTGGTTTTATAAATTCTCCCTGAAAAAAAAAGGGAGAGTAATATTGGCCTTTGGGCTTGTGTGCCAGTCCTAAGCGTGCCATCTCTCTCTCTCAGATAGTGGGCCATAGAAAGCCTATTTATTATTTTTTTATTGGGTTTATAAATTTTCCCTGAAAAAAAAAAAAAAGTGGGAGATTAATATTGGCCTCTGGGCTTGTGTGCCAGTCCTGAGCGTGCCATCTCTCTCACAAATAGTGGGCCATAGAAAGACTATTTATTTTTTGGTTGATTTGGGTTCTAAATTCTACCTGAAAAAATCAATAAATCAATCAGTGGGAGAAAAATATTGGCCTCTGGGCTTGTGTGCCACTCCTGACTCCTCTGTGCGTCATCTCTCACTCAGTGGGCCATAAAAAGCCTATTTTTTGTTTTATTTGTTTTCTAAATTCTCCCTGAAAAAATCATTTTATTTTATTTGGTTTCTAAATTCTTCCTGAAAAAAAATCATTTTTTTTTATTATTTTTTTTTTCTAAAGTCTCCCTGAAAAAAAAAAAAAATCAAATCAGTGGGAGATTAATATTGCCCTTTCTGCTTGTGTGCCAGTCTTGACTCCTGGGTGTGCCATCTCTCTCTCTCTCTCTAATTGTGGGCCATAGAAAGCCTATTATTTTTTTAGCTTGATTTGGGTTCCAAAATCTACCTGAAAAAATCACTACATCAATCATTGGGAGAACAATATTGGCCTCTGGGCTTGTGTGCCACTCCTGACTCCTGTGTGCGTCATCTCTCACTCAGTGGGCCATAGAAAGCCTATTTTTTGTTTTATTTGTTTTCTAAATTCTCCCTGAAAAAATCATTTTATTTTATTTGGTTTCTAAATTCTTCCTGAAAAAATCATTTTTTTTTATTATTTTTTTTTCTAAAGTCTCCCTGAAAAAAAAATAAAAATCAAAACAGTGGGAGATTAATATTGCCCTTTCTGCTTGTGTGCCAGTCTTGACTCCTGGGTGTGCCATCTCTCTCTCTCTCTCCAATTGTGGGCCATAGAAAGCCTATTATTTTTTTTTGCTTGATTTGGGTTCCAAAATCTACCTGAAAAAATCACTAAATCAATCAGTGGGAGATAAATATTGGCCTCTGGGCTTGTGTGCCACTCCTGAATCCTGTGTGCGTCATCTCTCACTCAGTGGGCCATAGAAAGCCTATTTTTTGTTTTATTTGTTTTCTAAATTCTCCCTGAAAAAATCATTTTATTTTATTTGGTTTCTAAATTCTTCCTGAAAAAATCATTTTTTTTAATTATTTTTTTTTTCTAAAGTCTCCCTGAAAAAAAAAAAAAAATCAAATCAGTGGGAGATTAATATTTACATTTGTGCTTCAGTGACAGTCCTGCGTGTGTGGCATCTCTCTCATTTGTTGCCACCAAAAACAGAGTGTGTAACATTGTGCCTGATTTTCATTGTGGTCTCACCCACCTGTAAAGGGGTAGCTAAATCATACTGAAGTTATAGCTCACCGTGTAAGTTGTGTGACAGCAACAAATACCGTTAGTTTGGTAACGTTTTTAAAACAATGAGGAAGTCTGGTGGAAGAGGTCGTGGCCAGGGGAGTTCATTGTCAGCTGGTAATGAGGGTAGTGGTAGTGGTGGAGCATCAGGTGGTCGTGGGAAAAAAATATTGCACCTAAGTCTGGAGCTGTGGAGCCAGGTTCGTCGTCTGGCTACACAAGGCCTCGAACGCTCCCTTTTCTGGGAGTAGGAAAACCGCTTTTAAAGCCGGAGCAGCAAGAGCAAGTTTTGGCTTATCTTGCTGACTCAGCCTCTAGCTCTTTTGCCTCCTCTCGTGAAACTGGTAAATGTAAAAGCAGCGCATCGTTAGTGGATGTTCACGGTCAGGGACAAGTCGCTTCCTTGTCCTCTTCAGCAAAAACAACAACAGAGAAGAATGCAGCAGGCGGCACAACGGGTTACTCCATGGAGCTCTTTACACATACCGTCCCTGGCTTAGAAAGTGAAGCAGTTAACAGTCCATGCCCATTACAAGTTGAATCTGACATGGAGTGCACTGATGCACAGCCACAGCCAGACTACTATGCTGGTCCTTTGACTCAGACCACAACATTGCCCTCGCAGGGTAATGATCAAGAATCAGACCCTGATGAGACTATGTTGCCCCATCACGAACGCTATACCACCGACCGACACGGTGACACAGACGAAGTTGCACACGAGCTACAAGAAGAGGTAATAGATGACCCAGTTCTTGACCCCGATTGGCAGCCATTGGGGGAACAGGGTGCAGGCGGCAGCAGTTCTGAAGCGGAGGATGAGGGGCCGCAGCAGGCATCAACATCGCAACAGGTTCCATCTGCTGGGCCCGTATCTTGCCCAAAACGCGTGGCAAAGCCAAAACCTGTTGGAGGACAGCGTGGCCATCCGGTTAAAGCTCAGTCTGCAATGCCTGAAAAGGGATCCGATGCTAGAAAGAGTGCAGTCTGGCATTTTTTTAAACAACATCCAATTGATCAGCGCAAAGTCATCTGTCAAAAATGTTTAACTACCTTAATCAGAGGGCAGAATCTGAAAAGTCTCAATACAAATTGCATGCATAGACATTTAACCACCATGCATTTGCAAGCTTGGACTAACTACCAAACGTCCCTTAAGGTTGTAGCACCCTCGGCCAATGAAGCTAGTCATCAACGCAACATCCCTTCCGGCAGTGTAGGGCCACCATTTTCCGCACCACCTGCAGTATCTGTGCAGGTTTCTTTGCCAGGCCAAAGCAGTCAGGGTCAGGGAATCACCAGTTTCGTAGTAGGAAACACTGCATCTAGGGCACCGGTGGCAACAATACCATCTCCCACCGTCTCTCAGTCTGCCATGTCCACCGGCACCCCCGCTAGTTCCACGATCTCCAGCTCTCCAGTCCAGCTCACCCTACATGAGACTATGGTTAGAAAAAGGAAGTACTTAGCCTCGCATCCGTGTACACAGGGTTTGAACGCCCACATAGCTAGACTAATAGTAACATAGTAACATAGTTAGTAAGGCCGAAAAAAGACATTTGTCCATCCAGTTCAGCCTATATTCCATCATAATAAATACCCAGATCTACGTCCTTCTACAGAACCTAATAATTGTATGATACAATATTGTTCTGCTCCAGGAAGACATCCAGGCCTCTCTTGAACCCCTCGACTGAGTTCGCCATCACCACCTCCTCAGGCAAGCAATTCCAGATTCTCACTGCCCTAACAGTAAAGAATCCTCTTCTATGTTGGTGGAAAAACCTTCTCTCCTCCAGACGCAAAGAATGCCCCCTTGTGCCCGTCACCTTCCTTGGTATAAACAGATCCTCAGCGAGATATTTGTATTGTCCCCTTATATACTTATACATGGTTATTAGATCGCCCCTCAGTCGTCTTTTTTCTAGACTAAATAATCCTAATTTCGCTAATCTATCTGGGTATTGTAGTTCTCCCATCCCCTTTATTAATTTTGTTGCCCTCCTTTGTACTCTCTCTAGTTCCATTATATCCTTCCTGAGCACCGGTGCCCAAAACTGGACACAGTACTCCATGTGCGGTCTAACTAGGGATTTGTACAGAGGCAGTATAATGCTCTCATCATGTGTATCCAGACCTCTTTTAATGCACCCCATGATCCTGTTTGCCTTGGCAGCTGCTGCCTGGCACTGGCTGCTCCAGGTAAGTTTATCATTAACTAGGATCCCCAAGTCCTTCTCCCTGTCAGATTTACCCAGTGGTTTCCCGTTCAGTGTGTAATGGTAATATTGATTCCCTCTTCCCATGTGTATAACCTTACATTTATCATTGTTAAACCTCATCTGCCACCTTTCAGCCCAAGTTTCCAACTTATCCAGATCCATCTGTAGCAGAATACTATCTTCTCTTGTATTAACTGCTTTACATAGTTTTGTATCATCTGCAAATATTGATATTTTACTGTGTAAACCTTCTACCAGATCATTAATGAATATGTTGAAGAGAACAGGTCCCAATACTGACCCCTGCGGTACCCCACTGGTCACAGCGACCCAGTTAGAGACTATACCATTTATAACCACCCTCTGCTTTCTATCACTAAGCCAGTTACTAACCCATTTACACACATTTTCCCCCAGACCAAGCATTCTCATTTTGTGTACCAACCTCTTGTGCGGCACGGTATCAAACGCTTTGGAAAAATCGAGATATACCACGTCCAATGACTCACCGTGGTCCAGTCTATAGCTTACCTCTTCATAAAAACTGATTAGATTGGTTTGACAGGAGCGATTTCTCATAAACCCATGCTGATATGGAGTTAAACAGTTATTCTCATTGAGATAATCCAGAATAACATCCCTCAGAAACCCTTCAACTATTTTACCAACAATAGAGGTTAGACTTACTGGCCTATAATTTCCAGGTTCACTTTTAGAGCCCTTTTTGAATATTGGCACCACATTTGCTATGCGCCAGTCCTGCGGAACAGACCCTGTCGCTATAGAGTCACTAAAAATAAGAAATAATGGTTTATCTATTACATTACTTAGTTCTCTTAGTACTCGTGGGTGTATGCCATCCGGACCCGGAGATTTATCTATTTTAATCTTATTTAGCCGGTTTCGCACCTCTTCTTGGGTTAGATTGGTGACCCTTAATATAGGGTTTTCATTGTTTCTTGGGATTTCACCTAGCATTTCATTTTCCACCGTGAATACCGTGGAGAAGAAGGTGTTTAATATGTTAGCTTTTTCCTCGTCATCTACAACCATTCTTTCCTCACTATTTTTTAAGGGGCCTACATTTTCAGTTTTTATTCTTTTACTATTGATATAGTTGAAGAACAGTTTGGGATTAGTTTTACTCTCCTTAGCAATGTGCTTCTCTGTTTCCTTTTTGGCAGCTTTAATTAGTTTTTTAGATAAAGTATTTTTCTCCCTATAGTTTTTTAGAGCTTCAATGGTGCCATCCTGCTTTAGTAGTGCAAATGCTTTCTTTTTACTGTTAATTGCCTGTCTTACTTCTTTGTTTAGCCACATTGGGTTTTTCCTATTTCTAGTCCTTTTATTCCCACAAGGTATAAACCGCTTACACTGCCTATTTAGGATGTTCTTAAACATTTCCCATTTATTATCTGTATTCTCATTTCTGAGGATATTGTCCCAGTCTACCAGATTAAGGGCATCTCTAAGCTGTTCAAACTTTGCCTTCCTAAAGTTCAATGTTTTTGTGACTCCCTGACAAGTCCCCCTAGTGAAAGACAGGTGAAACTGCACAATATTGTGGTCGCTATTTCCTAAATGCCCAACCACCTGCAGATTTGTTATTCTGTCAGGTCTATTAGATAGTATTAGGTCTAAAAGTGCTGCTCCTCTGGTTGGATTCTGCACCAATTGTGAAAGATAATTTTTCTTGGTTATTAGCAGAAACCTGTTGCCTTTATGGGTTTCACAGGTTTCTGTTTCCCAGTTAATATCCGGGTAGTTAAAGTCCCCCATAATCTCGTTAGAGATGATGCCGTAGCGGTTAGTTGAAAGCAAAGCTTTCAAAGCCCTGATGGACTACGCTGTACCACGCTACGAGCTACCCAGTCGACACTTTTTTTCCAGAAAAGCCATCCCAGCCCTCCACCAGCATGTTAAAGAGCGCATCGTCCATGCACTCAGGGAATCTGTGAGCACAAAGGTGCACCTGACAACAGATGCATGGACCAGTCGGCATGGCCAGGTATGTTACGTGTCCATCACGGCACACTGGGTGAATGTTGTGGATGCAGGGTCCACAGGGGTCAGCAAGTTTGGGACAGTTCTGCCTAGCCCACGGTCTAGGAAACAGTTGGCTGTAGCCGTTCGCACCCCCTCCTCCTCCTCGTCCTCCTGCAGAAGCGAGAGCTCGTCCACAGACCACAGTCGCACAACCACTCCATCCGCAGCTGCCACTGTTGCACACCAGGTCTCCCATTATGGGGCAGCTACTGGCAAATGTCAGCAGGCTGTATTGGCTATGAAGTGTTTGGGCGACAACAGACACACCGTGGAAGTTCTGTCCGAGTTCTTGCAGAAAGAAACGCAGTCGTGGCTGGGCACTGTAGATCTTGAGGCAGGCAAGGCAGTGAGTGATAACGGAAGGAATTTCATGGCTGCCATCTCCCTTTCCCAACTGAAACACATTCCTTGCCTGGCTCACACCTTAAACCTGGTGGTGCAGTGCTTCCTGAAAAGTTATCCAGGGTTATCCGACCTGCTCCTCAAAGTGCGTGGACTTTGCTCACATATCCGCCGTTCGCCCGTACACTCCAGCCGTATGCAGACCTATCAGCGTTCTTTGAACCTTCCCCAGCATCTCCTAATCATAGACGTTGCAACAAGGTGGAACTCAACACTGCACATGCTTCAGAGACTGTGCGAACGGAGGCGGGCTGTTATGTTTTTGTGGGAGGATACACATACACGGGCAGGCAGTAGGATGGCAGACATGGAGTTGTCAGGTGTGCAGTGGTCGAAGATTCAAGACATGTGTCAAGTCCTTCAGTATTTTGAGGAATGCACACAGCTGGTTAGTGCAGACAACGCCATAATAAGCATGAGCATCCCCTTAATGCGTCTGCTGATGCAAAGTTTGACGCACATAAAGGATCAGGCGTCTGCAGCTGAGGAAGAGGAAAGCCTTGATGACAGTCAGCCATTGTCTGGTCAGGGCAGTGTACAGGACGAGGTAGCGAGCGAAGAGGAGGAGGAGGATGAGGAGGATGATGGGGATGATTATATTTTTAATGAGGAAGCTTTCCCGGGGCCACTGGAAATTGTTGGCGCGGCAAGGCCGGGTTCTGGTTTTTGGAGGGACACAAGTGACGTGGATTTGCCTGAAACTGCCCCTCAACCAAGCATAACCACAGATTTGAGAACTGGAACTTTGGCCCACATGGCGGATTATGCCTTACGTATCCTCAAAAGGGACACACGCATTACTAAAATGATGAACGATGACGATTACTGGTTGGCCTGCCTCCTTGATCCTCGCTATAAAGGCAAATTGCAAAATATAATGCCACATGACATCTTGGAAATAAAATTAGCAACCAAACAATCAACTCTTGTTGACCGTTTGCTTCTGGCATTCCCTGCACACAGCGCCCGTGATCGTTCTCACACGAGCTGCAGGGGCCAGCAGACCAGAGGTGTTAGAGGGGCAGAAATCAGAAGTGGCGTTGGCCAGAGGGGTTTTCTGACCAGGTTGTGGAGTGATTTTGCTATGACCGCAGACAGGACAGGTACTGCAGCATCAATTCAAAGTGACAGGAGACAACATTTGTCCAGTATGGTTACAAACTATTTTTCATCCCTTATCGACGTTCTCCCTCAACCGTCATTCCCATTAGATTACTGGGCATCCAAATTAGACACCTGGCCAGAATTGGCAGAATATGCATTGCAGGAGCTTGCTTGCCCGGCAGCTAGTGTCCTATCAGAAAGAGTATTCAGTGCTGCAGGTTCAATACTAACAGAAAAAAGGACTCGTCTGGCTACCCAAAATGTAGATGATCTAACCTTCATTAAAATGAACCACAACTGGATTTCGAAATCTTTTGCCCCACCTTGCCCGGCTGACACCTAGCTTTCCTATGAAAAGGTCTTGCCTGTGGACTATTCTGAATGACTTTTCCAATCTCGTAATTTTCTGCACCTGATTGTCCAGCATACGACATGTTTACACCTCACTAAATGGCCAAACTCCCCACACGGGGCCGTGGTATCGCCACTTGGCGCCAGCACCCGTGAGAGTGTTGTTTGTCTGAAGAGGTGGGTGTGCCCGCTTTTGGTCGACGGCACTGCCACTGGGTCCCTCATAGTACAATAAAGTGTCTCTGGCGGTGGTCGTGCGCACCCAACGTCAGACACACCGTTGTAATATGAGGGGCCCAGGGCCTGTACCGCCGGCCACAAGACAGTCCCCCCCCAGCTCAAACAGTGCTCTACCACTTGCAAAATTATCTCTCACAGCTCCACCAATGTTTAGTCTATGCGCTGACATCCTTCAATGCCTGCCACTGACAATACCATTGTATTGACATTTTTGTTATGTTAGGCCTTCGAAGCCTGTCTGCGGTCCCTCCTTCCACTAGGCCTCCACTGACCATTGTACTGCTGTCCGTGTACCCCTGGAACCAATTTTAAATTGACAACAGCCCTATTTTTTTATGTTAGGCCTTCGAAGCCTGTCTGCCAGTCCCTCCTTCCACTAGGCCTCCACTGACCATTGTACTGCTGCCCTTGTACCACTGGAACCAATTTTAAATTGCCAACAGCCCTATTTTTTTATGTTAGGCCTTCGAAGCCTGTCTGCGGTCCCTCCTTCCAATAGGCCTCCACTGACCATTGTACTGCTGCCCGTGTACCCCTGGAACCAATTTTAAATTGCCAACAGCCCTATTTTGTTATGTTAGGCCTTTGAAGCCTGTCTGCGGTTCCTCCTTCCACTAAGCCTCCACTGACCACACCACTGCTGCCCGTGTACCCCTGGAACCAATTTAAAATTGCCTACAGCCATCTGTTATTATGTTAGGCCTTCGATGCCTGTCTGCGGTCCCTCCTTCCACTAGGCCTCCACTGACCTGTGTACTGCTGCCCGTGTACCCCTGGAACCAATTCAAAATTGCCTACAGCCAGCCCAATTTTTTTATTTTAGGCCTTCGATGCCTGTCTGCGGTCCATTCTTTCTTCTACTACTACACTGACCAGGCCACTGCTGCCCGTGTTCCCCTGGAACCAATTTAAAATTGCCTACAGCCATGTGTTATTATGTTAGGCCTTCGATGCCTGTTTGCGGTCACTCCTTCCACTAGGCCTCCACTGACCACACCACTGCTGCCCGTGTACCCACGGAACCAATTTAAAATTGCCAACAGCCATGTGTTATTATGTTAGGCCTTCGATGCCTGTCTGCGGTCACTCCTTCCACTAGGCCTCCACTGACCACACCACTGCTGCCCGTGTACCCCTGGAACCAATTTAAAATTGCCTACAGCCAGCCCAATTTTTTTATTTTAGGCCTTCGATGCCTGTTTGCGGTCACTCCTTCCACTAGGCCTCCACTGACCACACCACTGCTGCCCGTGTACCCACGGAACCAATTTAAAATTGCCTACAGCCATGTGTTATTACGTTAGGCCTTCGATGCCTGTCTGCGGTCACTCCTTCCACTAGGCCTCCACTGACCAGACCACTGCTGCCCGTGTACCCACGGAACCAATTTAAAATTGCCTACAGCCATGTGTTATTATGTTAGGCCTTCGATGCCTGTCTGCGGTCACTCCTTCCACTAGGCCTCAACTGACCACACCACTGCTGCCCGTGTACCCCTGGAACCAATTTAAAATTGCCTACAGCCAGCCCAATTTTTTTATTTTAGGCCTTCGATGCCTGTTTGCGGTCACTCCTTCCACTAGGCCTCCACTGACCACACCACTGCTGCCCGTGTACCCCTGCAACCAATTTAAAATTGCCTACAGCCAGCCCAATTTTTTTATTTTAGGCCTTCGATGCCTGTCTGCGGTCCGTTCTTTCTACTACTACTACACTGACCAGGCCACTGCTGCCCGTGTTCCCCTGGAACCAATTTAAAATTGCCAACAGCCATGTGTTATTATGTTAGGCCTTCGATGCCTGTCTGCGGTCACTCCTTCCACTAGGCCTCCACTGACCACACCACTGCTGCCCGTGTACCCCTGGAACCAATTTAAAATTGCCTACAGCCATCTGTTATTATGTTAGGCCTTCGAAGCGTGTCTGCGGTCCTTCCTTCCAATAGTTCTCCACTGACCAGACCAATGCTGGCCGTGTACCCCTGGAACCCAGCTGAAAGTGCATGTAGCCTCCTTTTTTTCTTTGTTTTATATTTAGAAAGCCCAGATGAACTACGCTGTGCAACGGTTCAAGCTACCCAGTCGACATTTCTTTTGCGAGAAAAGCCATCCCAGCCCTCCACCGGCATGAAAAAGTCTGCATTGTCATAGCACTCAGGCAATCAAACAGTAGAAAGGTGCACCTGACAAGAGACGCATGGACCAGTAGGCATGTCCACAAAAAGTTACGTGTCCATTACGGCGCACTGGGTTAATGTGTTGGATGCATGGTCCACAGGGGACAGCCTACAAAGTCTGTCTGCAGTCCCTAATTCCAATTTTCCTCCGCTGACCACACCACTGCTGCCCGTGTACCCCTGGAACCAATTTTACAGTGTCTACAGCCTAATTTTGTTATGTTAGGCCTACTACGCCTGTCTGCGGTCCCTCCTTCCAATACTCGTCCACTGACCACACCACTGCTGCCCGTGGACCCCTGGAACCTATTTTTAATTGCATAGAGCATCCTTTTTTTAATAGTAGGCGTACAAAGTCTGTCTGCGGTCCACTATTGAAATTGTCCTCCACTGCCCAGAGCACTGCTGCTTGTGTATCCCTGTAACTTTTTTAAGCTGCAGTGAGCCACATTTTTGGTTTAAGTCCTACTACCTGTGTCTGTCTGCGCCACTCAATTCAGCTGTAGTGTTGAGCGATACCGTCCGATACTTGAAAGTATCGGTATCGGATAGTATCGGCCGATACCCGAAAAATATCGGATATCGCCGATACCGATATCCGATACCAATACAAGTCAATGGGACATCAAGTATCGGAAGGTATTCTCATGGTTCCCAGGGTCTGAAGGAGAGGAAACTCTCCTTCAGGCCCTGGGATCCATAGGGATGTGTAAAATAAAGAATTAAAATAAAAAATATTGATATGCTCACCTCTCCGGCGGCCCCTGGACATCACGCTGCTAACCGGGAGGCTTCTTTGTTTAAAATGCGCGCCTTTAGGACCTGCGAATGACGTCCCGGCTTCTGATTGGTCGCGTGCCGCCCATGTGACCGGCACGCGACCAATCAGAAGACGTGACGTCATTCGCAGGTCCTCAATTCCTAGAATTAAAAGTTTTTGTGAATGAGAATGACGTCGCGGCTTCTGATTGGTCGCGTGCCGGTCACATGGGCGGCACGCGACCAATCAGAAGTCGCGACGTCATTCTCATTCACTAAACTCCTAATTCTAGGAATTGAGGACCTGCGAACGACGTCACGGCTTCTGATTGGTCGCGTGCCGGTCACATGGGCGGCACGCGACCAATCAGAAGCCGGGACGTCATTCGCAGGTCCTAAAGGCGCGCATTTTAAACAAAGAAGCCTCCCGGTTAGCAGCATGATGTCCAGGGGCCGCCGGAGAGGTGAGCATATCAATATTTTTTATTTTAATTCTTTATTTTACACATCCCTATTGATCCGATACCGATACCCGATATCACAAAAGTATCGGATCTCGGTATCGGAATTCCGATACCGCAAGTATCGGCCGATACCCGATACTTGCGGTATCGGAATGCTCAACACTATTCAGCTGTGTTCCTTTGAAAAAAGCTGAGCGTCAATAGTCTTGTTTTCAGCCTCTAGGAATTTTAAAACTGCATTGGGGGTACAATTTTGGTAGGGCCTACTAACGGTGTCTGCCTCCCCAAGGTGTGCCCCAGGTTTCCTCGCCATTGCTTCGATCTTAATGCTCTCGTTTAGTAGTTGTTGGAAACTACACTGCATTAGGCCTACAAATTGGGTATGGGGTGTAGAGAGATGGTGTGTTCCACTCCAAGGTGTTCCCCAGGTTTCCTCTCCATTGCTTCGATCTTCATGCTCTTGTTTAGTAGTTGTTGGAAACTACGCTGCATTAGGCCTACAAATTGGGTATGGGGTGTAGAGAGATGGTGTGTTCCACTCCAAGGTGTTCCCCAGGTTTCCTCTCCATTGCTTCGATCTTCATGCTCTCGTTTAGTAGTTGTTGGAAACTACACTGCATTAGGCCTACAAATTGGGTGTGGGGTGTAGAGAGATGGTGTGTTCCACTCCAAGGTGTTCTCCAGGTTGCCTTTCCTGAGCTTCGATATTCCGGCTCTCGTTTAGTAGTTGTTGGAAACTACGCTGCATTAGGCCTACAAATTGGGTATGGGTTGTAGAGAGATGGTGTGTTCCACTCCAAGGTGTTCCCCAGGTTTCGTCCACATTGCTTCGGTCTTCCGACTCTCGTTTAGTAGTTGTAGAAAACTACACTGCATTAGGCCTACAAATTGGGTATGGGGTGTAGAGAGATGGTGTGTTCCACTTTAAGGTGTTCCCCAGGTTTCCTCTCCATTGCTTCGATCTTCCGGCTCTCGTTTAGTAGTTGTTGGAAACTACACTGCATTAGGCCTACAAATTGGGTGTGGGGTGTAGAGAGATGGTGTGTTCCACTCCAAGGTGTTCTCCAGGTTGCCTTTCCTGAGCTTCGATCTTCCGGCTCTCATTTAGTAGTTGTTGGAAACTACGCTGCATTAGGCCTACAAATTGGGTATGGGGTGTAGAGAGATGGTGTGTTCCACTCCAAGGTGTTCCCCAGGTTTCGTCCACATTGCTTCGGTCTTCCGACTCTCGTTTAGTAGTTGTAGAAAACTACACTGCATTAGGCCTACAAATTGGGTATGGGGTGTAGAGAGATGGTGTGTTCCATTCCAAAGTGTTCCCCAGGTTTCCTCTCCATTGCTTCGATCTTCATGCTCTCGTTTAGTAGTTGTTGGAAACTACGCTGCATTAGGCCTACAAATTGGGTATGGGGTGTAGAGAGATGGTGTGTTCCACTCCAAGGTGTTCCCCAGGTTTTCTCGCCAATGCTTCGATCTTCATGCTCTCGTTTAGTAGTTGTTGGAAACTACACTGCATTAGGCCTACAAATTGGGTATGGGGTGTAGAGAGATGGTGTGTTCCACTCCAAGGTGTTCCCCAGGTTTCGTCCACAATGCTTCGGTCTTCCGACTCTCGTTTAGTAGTTGTAGAAAACTACACTGCATTAGGCCTACAAATTGGGAATGGAGTGTAGAGAGATGGTGTGTTCCACTCCAAGGTGTTCCCCAGGTTTCCTCTCCATTGCTTCGATCTTCATGCTCTCGTTTAGTAGTTGTTGGAAACTACACTGCATTAGGCCTACAAATTGGGTATGGGGTGTAGAGAGATGGTGTGTTCCACTCCTAGGTGTTCTCCAGGTTGCCTCTCCGTTGCTTCGATCTTCATGCTCTCGTTTAGTAGTTGTTGGAAACTACACTGCATTAGGCCTACAAATTGGGTATGGGGTGTAGAGAGATGGTGTGTTCCACTCCAAGGTGTTCCCCAGGTTTCCTCTCCATTGCTTCGATCTTCATGCTCTCGTTTAGTAGTTGTTGGAAACTACGCTGCATTAGGCCTACAATTTGGGTATGGGGTGTAGAGAGATGGTGTGTTCTACTCCAAGGTGTTCCCCAGGTTTCCTCGCCAATGCTTCGATCTTCATGCTCTCGTTTAGTAGTTGTTGGAAACTACACTGCATTAGGCCTACAAATTGGGTATGGTGTGTAGAGAGATGGTGTGTTCCACTCCAAGGTGTTCCCCAGGTTTCCTCTCCATTGCTTCGATCTTCATGCTCTCGTTTAGTAGTTGTTGGAAACTACACTGCATTAGGCCTACACATTGGGTATGGGGTGTAGAGAGATGGTGTGTTCCACTCCAAGGTGTTCCCCAGGTTTCGTCCACATTGCTTCAGTCTTCCGACTCTCGTTTAGTAGTTGTAGAAAACTACACTGCATTAGGCCTACAAATTGGGTATGGGGTGTAGAGAGATGGTGTGTTCCACTCCAAGGTGTTCCCCAGGTTTCCTCTCCATTGCTTCGATCTTCATGCTCTCGTTTAGTAGTTGTTGGAAACTACACTGCATTAGGCCTACAAATTGGGTATGGGGTGTAGAGAGATGGTGTGTTCCACTCCAAGGTGTTCTCCAGGTTGCCTCTCCATTGCTTCGATCTTCATGCTCTCGTTTAGTAGTTGTTGGAAACTACACTGCATTAGGCCTACAAATTGGGTATGGGGTGTAGAGAGATGGTGTGTTCCACTCCAAGGTGTTCTCCAGGTTGCCTCTCCATTGCTTCGATCTTCATGCTCTCGTTTAGTAGTTGTTGGAAACTACACTGCATTAGGCCTACAAATTGGGTATGGGGTGTAGAGAGATGGTATGTTCCACTCCAAGGTGTTCTCCAGGTTGCCTCTCCATTGCTTCGATCTTCATGCTCTCGTTTAGTAGTTGTTGGAAACTACACTGCATTAGGCCTACAAATTGGGTATGGGGTGTAGAGAGATGGTGTGTTCCACTCCAAGGTGTTCCCCAGGTTTCCTCGCCAATGCTTCGATCTTCATGCTCTCGTTTAGTAGTTGTTGGAAACTACACTGCATTAGGCATACAAATTGGGTATGGGGTGTAGAGAGATGGTGTGATCCACTCCAAGGTGTTCCCCAGGTTTCCTCTCCATTGATTCGATCTTCATGCTCTCGTTTAGTAGTTGTTGGAAACTACACTGCATTAGGCCTACAAATTGGGTATGGGGTATAGAGAGATGGTGTGTTCCACTCCAAGGTGTTCTCCAGGTTGCCTTTCCTGAGCTTCGATCTTCCAGCTCTCGTTTAGCAGTTGTTGGAAACTACACTGCATTAGGCCTACAAATTGGGTATGGGGTGTAGAGAGATGGTGTGTTCCACTCCAAGGTGTTCCCCAGGTTTCCTCTCCATTGCTTCGATCTTCATGCTCTCGTTTAGTAGTTGTTGGAAACTACACTGCATTAGGCCTACAAATTGGGTATGGGGTGTAGAGAGATGGTGTGTTCCACTCCAAGGTGTTCTCCAGGTTGCCTCTCCATTGCTTCGATCTTCATGCTCTCGTTTAGTAGTTGTTGGAAACTACACTGCATTAGGCCTACAAATTGGGTATGGGGTGTAGAGAGATGGTGTGTTCCACTCCAAGGTGTTCTCCAGGTTGCCTCTCCATTGCTTCGATCTTCATGCTCTCGTTTAGTAGTTGTTGGAAACTACACTGCATTAGGCCTACAAATTGGGTATGGGGTGTAGAGAGATGGTATGTTCCACTCCAAGGTGTTCTCCAGGTTGCCTCTCCATTGCTTCGATCTTCATGCTCTCGTTTAGTAGTTGTTGGAAACTACACTGCATTAGGCCTACAAATTGGGTATGGGGTGTAGAGAGATGGTGTGTTCCACTCCAAGGTGTTCCCCAGGTTTCCTCGCCAATGCTTCGATCTTCATGCTCTCGTTTAGTAGTTGTTGGAAACTACACTGCATTAGGCATACAAATTGGGTATGGGGTGTAGAGAGATGGTGTGATCCACTCCAAGGTGTTCCCCAGGTTTCCTCTCCATTGATTCGATCTTCATGCTCTCGTTTAGTAGTTGTTGGAAACTACACTGCATTAGGCCTACAAATTGGGTATGGGGTATAGAGAGATGGTGTGTTCCACTCCAAGGTGTTCTCCAGGTTGCCTTTCCTGAGCTTCGATCTTCCAGCTCTCGTTTAGCAGTTGTTGGAAACTACACTGCATTAGGCCTACAAATTGGGTATGGGGTGTAGAGAGATGGTGTGTTCCACTCCAAGGTGTTCCCCAGGTTTCCTCTCCATTGCTTCGATCTTCATGCTCTCGTTTAGTAGTTGTTGGAAACTACACTGCATTAGGCCTACAAATTGGGTATGGGGTGTAGAGAGATGGTGTGTTCCACTCCAAGGTGTTCTCCAGGTTGCCTCTCCATTGCTTCGATCTTCATGCTCTCGTTTAGTAGTTGTTGGAAACTACACTGCATTAGGCCTACAAATTGGGTATGGGGTGTAGAGAGATGGTGTGTTCCACTCCAAGGTGTTCTCCAGGTTGCCTCTCCATTGCTTCGATCTTCATGCTCTCTTTTAGTAGTTGTTGGAAACTACACTGCATTAGGCCTACAAATTGGGTATGGGGTGTAGAGAGATGGTGTGTTCCACTCCAAGGTGTTCCCCAGGTTTCCTCGCCAATGCTTCGATCTTCATGCTCTCGTTTAGTAGTTGTTGGAAACTACACTGCATTAGGCCTACAAATTGGGTATGGGGTATAGAGAGATGGTGTGTTCCACTCCAAGGTGTTCTCCAGGTTGCCTTTCCTGAGCTTCGATCTTCCGGCTCTCGTTTAGTAGTTGTTGGAAACTACGCTGCATTAGGCCTACAAATTGGGTATGGGGTGTAGAGAGATGGTGTGTTCCACTCCACGGTGTTCCCCAGGTTTCCTCGCCAATGCTTCGATCTTCATGCTCTCGTTTAGTAGTTGTTGGAAACTACACTGCATTAGGCCTACAAATTGGGTATGGGGTGTAGAGAGATGGTGTGTTCCACTCCAAGGTGTTCTCCAGGTTGCCTTTCCTGAGCTTCGATCTTCCGGCTCTCGTTTAGTAGTTGTTGGAAACTACACTGCATTAGGCCTACAAATTGGGTATGGGGTGTAGAGAGATGGTGTGTTCCACTCCAAGGTGTTCCCCAGGTTTCCTCTCCATTGCTTCGATCTTCATGCTCTCGTTTAGTAGTTGTTGGAAACTACGCTGCATTAGGCCTACAAATTGGGTATGGGGTGTAGAGAGATGGTGTGTTCCACTCCAAGGTGTTCTCCAGGTTGCCTTTCCTGAGCTTCGATCTTCCGGCTCTCGTTTAGTAGTTGTTGGAAACTACACTGCATTAGGCCTACAAATTGGGTATGGGGTGTAGAGAGATGGTGTGTTCCACTCCAAGGTGTTCCCCAGGTTTCCTCTCCATTGCTTCGATCTTCATGCTCTCGTTTAGTAGTTGTTATAAACTACACTGCATTAGGCCTACAAATTGGGTATGGGGTGTAGAGAGATGGTGTGTTCCACTCCAAGGTGTTCCCCAGGTTTCGTCCACATTGCTTCGTTCTTCCGACTCTCGTTTAGTAGTTGTTGAAAACTACACTGCATTAGGCCTACAAATTGGGTATGGGGTGTAGAGAGACGGTGTGTTACACTCCAAGGTGTTCCCCAGGTTTCGTCCATATTGCTTCGATCTTCCGACTCTCGTTTAGTAGTTGTTGAAAACTACACTGCATTAGGCCTACAAATTGGGTATGGGGTGTAGAGAGATGGTGTGTTACACTCCAAGGTGTTCTCCAGGTTGCCTTTCCTGAACTTCTATCTTCAGGCTCTCATTAAATTGTGGTTAAATGGAAAAACTGCATTTGGCCTACTAGTTGGGTTGGGGCCTACTATCGGTGTCTGCCACTCCTTGCTGTTCTCCTCCACTGAACAAGGCTGTGCCGCCTGTTTACTACGGTTGCCAATTTTGAACTGCATTTCGACTACTTACTGATTTGGGCCTACTCTCTGTGTCAGCCTCTCATTCCAGTTGTCCTCCACTGCAATGCCCCCTGGTTAGTCCTGTGTTACCAATTTTGAACTGCATTTAGCCAACTTTATTCTTTGGGCCTATATCTGTGTTTCCTCCTCACCCTGCCCATTGCCCAGCCAGTGATAGATGAGTCTGCTGGTACATTGACCCATAACGCAAAATTCCCCATGCACGCTACACAGCAAGATTGTGATTCTGCTGAAAGTCAGGTTCCTCATCCCGCATACCATACCACCTTACACGGGGACAAAGAGGAAGGTGCAGATGAAAGTGCAGGTTCCTTCATCAGGTGGGGGGAGGAATACTAGTTGGCGACGTCACTGGCACAGGGCCTCTCATAGTACGCAAAAGTGTTGCTGCCGGTGGGAGGCGCCCCCGCCGTGCAAACACACCGCTGTACTTTGAGGGGCCCTGTGCCAGTGCCAATGCCAACGAGTGGGCCCCCCTGCTTGCTCAGGATCACAGCACTTGCAAAGTTGAAATACTTACCTCTCCCTGCTCCACTGCCGTGACGTGGTCCAGATTTACTGGGCCCACTAATTACTTGAACCAGCCCTACCCCCCACAACTTTAGCCAAATGACCCCCAATTTCAAATGCCTTCCAATTATTATAAGCTAAATTACGATTGACAAGCTTCTGTAACAAGAATGGATGTTTTTGCCATTAAAATGGGCAGTGTAGGTGTCTTCCTGGCCTCCACTCACTGCCGACTATGCTCCCCCATTGACTTGCATTGGGTTTCGTGTTTCGGGCGATACCCGACTTTTTGCCATAATCGGCCGATTCCACTCGACTCGACTTCTAAGATAGTCGGGTTTCGCAAAACACGACTCGACTCTAAAAAGGTCAAGGTAGCTCAACCCTACTAATCATAACTTTAGAACCAACCCTAACCCTAACTTTAGCCCCAACCCTAACCCTAAGCCCTAACCCTAACTTTAGCCCCAACCCTAACCCAAACTTTAGGACCAACCCTTACCCTAACTTTAGCCCCAACACTAATCCTAACCATAACTTTAGCCCCATCCCTAACCCTAACTTTAGCCCCAACCCATACCTTAACTTTAGCCCCAAACCTAACCCTAGTTTAGCCCTAACCATAACCCTAAGTCCTAACCCTAACTTTAGCCCCAACCCTAACTCTAACTTTAGCCCCAACCCTAACGCTTACCCTAACCCTAAGCCCTAACCCTAACTTTAGCACCAACCCTAACTCTAACTTTAGCCCCAACCGTAACCCTAATTTTAGCCCCATCCCTAACTCTAACCCTAACTTTAGCCACAACCCTAACCCTAACTTTAGCCCCAACCTAACTTTAGCCCCAACCCTAACCCTAACTTTAGCCCTTTCACCCTAACCCTAACTTTAGTCCCAACAGTAACACTAACCCCAACCCTAACTCTAACTACAACCCTAACTTTTGCCCCAACCCTAACCCCAACCCCAACCCTAACCCTAACTTTAACCCTAACCCTAACTTTAGCCCCATCCCTAACCCTAACCCTAACTTTAGCCCCAACCCTAACCCTAACTTTAGCCCTAACCCTTACCCTAACTTTTGCCACAACCCTAACTTTGGCCCCAACCCTAACTTTAGCCCCAACCCTAACTTTAGCCCCAACCCTAACCCTAGCTTTAGCCTCAACCCTAACCCTAACTTTAGCCCCAACCCTAACACTAATCCTAACTTTAGCCCCAACCCTAACCCTAAGGGGAAAATGGAAATAAATGCATTTTTTAAAAT
The DNA here is from genome assembly GCF_032444005.1 of Ranitomeya imitator. Taxonomy (NCBI): domain Eukaryota; kingdom Metazoa; phylum Chordata; class Amphibia; order Anura; family Dendrobatidae; genus Ranitomeya; species Ranitomeya imitator. The sequence goes on along the minus strand of NC_091282.1, from coordinate 934,167,185 downwards.
TTTATTATTTTAACCTATCTTAGGGGGTGATGAAGGGGGGTTTGATTTACTTTTATAGCATTTTTTAGCTGATTTTTATGATTGGCAGCCATCACACACTAAAAGACGCTTTTTATTGCGAAAAATAGCATTTGCGTCTCCACATTTTGAGAGTTATAATTTTTCCATATTTTGGTCCACAGAGTCATGTGAGGTTTTTTTTTTTGCGGGACGAGTTGACATTTTTATTGGTACCATTTTCAGGCATGTGACATTTCTTGATCGCTTTTTATTCCGATTTTTGTCAGGTAGAATGAACACAAACCAGCTATTCATGAATTTCTTTTTGGGGGGTGCTTATACCATTCCACATTTGGTAAAATTGATAAAGCAGTTTTATTGTTCAGGTCTGAATGATTACAGTGATACCACATTTATAATTTTTTTATGTTTTGGTGCTTTTATATGATAAAAACTATTTTATATAAAAAAATTATTATTTTTGCATTGCTTTATTCTGAGGAGTATAATTTTTTTATTTTTTCACTGATGATGCTGTATGGCAGCTCGTTTTTTTCGGGACAAGATGACGTTTTCAGTGGAACCATGGTTATTTATATCCGTCTTTTTGATCGCGTGTTATTCCACTTCTTGTTTGGCGGTATGATAATAAAGCGTTGTTTTTTGCCTCATTTTTTTTTACGGTGTTTACTGAAGGGGTTAACTAGTGGGACAGTTATATAGGTCGGGTCTTTATGGACGCGGCAATACTAAATATGTGAACTTTTATTGTTTTTTTATTTAGATAAAGAAATGTATTTATTGGAACAATATTTTTTTACATTTTTTTTACATTATAGCGACAGATCACTGATCTGACACTTTGCAGTGCACTGTGTCAGATCAGCGATCACACAGACACTGAAGGAGGCTTGCCGGCGCCTGCTCTGAGCAGGTGCTTGCAAGCCACATCCCAGCAGGACCCGAAAGGCCCCCTGCAGCCATTTAGGATCCAGGCCTGCAGGGAGGGGGAGGTAGGAGACCCTCGGAGCAACGCAATCACATCGCGTTGCTCCGAGGGTCTCAGGGAAGCACGCAGGGAGCCCCTTCCCTGCGCGATGCTTCCCTGTGCCGCCGGAATGCTGCTATGATCTTTGATCGCAGTGTTCCGGGGTTAATGTGCAAGGAGCGGTCCGTGACCGATCCTGGCACATAGTGCCGGATGTCAGCTGCGATAGACAGCTGACACCCGGCCCTAATTGGCCGCGCTCCTCCCGTGAGCGCGGCTGATCAGTGATGATGTACTATACCGTCGGTGGTCATACGGGCCTATACCACCTCGAAGGGATAGTACGTCAGATGTCAGAAAGGGGTTAATAGAACTCTGTGTCTGTACTTTTACATATTGTGGCTGATAACCGGCTCATGCAGCATTAAATGAACACCCGATTTCTTACATTATGGCTGCTTGGAAAATGAAAGCAATTGTTACCATCCACCTTCCGTGTCTCCTCTGTTTCCTCATAGATTGTTTGTCAATGGGGTGAGAATTTTTTCGAGGAATATTGATAATGGCGATAGTAGAGAATCTGTAGAGGCCACGATAAGTCAGCCAGGTGGGTTTTTCAGAGGTTTATATGTTTTCGGTAAAATGTAAAAACAACGGTGAGACCAGATGTAGATTGGTAAGAAAGGTGGCTGTTTTCTTTTCAATAGTGTTTGGGGCAGGATATTTAACCAATACTGGTTTGATTTTGATTATGATAGCTGCTGTGGGGTCATAGGAAATATTTTTGTAAGTTATGGTATCAGAAAGCTGCAGTGAAATTTCTGTCATACCCAATGTGAAATCCATAATGGCGATAACTAGGGTTGAGCGACCTTGACTTTTTTAGGGTCGAGCCGGGTTTCGCGAAATCCGACTATCTCAAAAGTCGAGTCGAGTGAAATCGGCCGATTATGGCGAAAAGTCGAGGATCGACCGAAACACGAAACCCAATGCAAAGCCAATGGGATTTTTTTTTTTTTCTCTCTCTCTCTCTCTTTCTCTCTCTCTTTCTCTCTCTCTCTCTCTCTCTCTCTCCTCCGTCCGTCCCTGAACTGAAAAGCTGGTGTTACACATTGCAAATCGCTACAGCGCACAAGCGACAACATGGCGATAGGTCTTAGGGGCGTGGACGCCTATGTCATCACTCTGCCCACGCCCCTTCATTGGCTGAAAAAAATGGCGCCAAGCGCGTCATACGAAACGCGTCATGAAACCCGACTTTGCCAAAAGTCGGCGACTTTTGAAAATGAACGATCCGTTTCGCTCAACCCTAGCGATAACTTTCGCCTTATCAGCTTGTTCAATAATTATAGTGCTATTCTTTTTGAGTGAGTCAATTGGCCTGTCTCTCTATCTGTGTCATATTGTGTCAGAATCTGATCCACATCCCTATGTACAAGATCTATAAAATTTCACTGCTGAAAAAAAAAGCAGTATTAGTACTGCAGGAAAATTTGCACACTGCAGATGGACTGGTTACACTGCAGGAGCAATATAATGATGCCATTGAGATCCAACCAAGTCTTGCTTTATGCTTTTGATGCACAACTGTCAAAGAAAGAATGGTGTATATAATATTTCCCTGCTCAGAACAGTTTACAGGATTGAGAGCAAAAAGGATATTATTAGCCATGAGAAAAGGTTTTGGTATGAGCAGCAGGCTGCATCATAAAGAACATGCAATTCAACCTATCCTGCCCTTCATGATCTCTTCCTAAATGCTGCTAACAGCAGTTTAACTTTTAGTTATAATTTGCCCCAAGAAGGGATGTTGTTGTACTTGATAGAAATGTGAATGTGGTTTGATCCCTGGCTAATGAGCAGCTACAATTCTGTTCCTCTTTCACCAGCACCTCTCCCTGCTCTACTTGTTTCCGAGGTACAGTATGATAAGCATAGCGTCACAGGTAGTGTTGAGCATTCCGATACTGCAATTATCGGGTATCGGCCGATATTTGCTGTATCGGAATTCCGATACCGAGTTCCGATATTTTTACGATATCAGATACCAGAATAGGAAGTTTCCATAGTGCAATGATGCACTATAATGGAGTGTGGGCGGTGCCTGGGTGGAAACTGCATGTCTGTCTGTGCAGGCGGGGTCTGTGCATGACCGTGGGGGGTCTGTGCAAGCCTGCCGGGGCTCTGTGCGTGCCTGCCGGGGCTCTGTGCGGCCTGCTGGGGCTCTGTGCGTGCTGCCAGGGCTCTGTGTAGCCTGCCGGGGCTCTGTGCGGGCTTGCCAGGGCTCTGTGCGGGCTTGCCGGGGCTCTGTGTGGGCTGCCAGGGCTCTGTGCGGCCTGCCGGGGCTCTGTGCATGCTGTCGGGGCTCTGTGCGTGCTGCTGGGGCTCTGTGCGGCCTGCCGGGGCTCGGTTCAGCCTGCTGGGGCTCTGCACGGGCTTGCTGGGGCTATGTGCGGGCTGCCAGGGCTTTGTGCGGGCTTGCCGGGGCTCTGTGCGGGCCTGCCGTGGCTCTGTGCGGCCCTGCCGGGGCTCTGTGCAGGCATCATCCGATGGGACCACAAGTCCCATCGGACGATGCCTGCAACAGTGACAGTGATTGACACATTAGTCAATGATGGGACAGTAGTAGTCCCATCATCCGGCTAATGTGTTGAATGTAAAAAACAAAACAAAAAAAAAATACTAAATACTACATACTACATACTACATACATACTACATGCATACATACTACATACATACATATATACTACATACATACTGCATACATATTGCATACATGCTACATACATACATACTACATACATACTACATACATACTGCAGACAATACATTCATACATTACATACAATACATTCATACAGACATACAATACATTAACCCCTTCCCGGCCTTTGACGCATACGCTGCGTCATGAAAGTCGATGCCATTCCGACCCATGACGCAGCATATGCGTCATGGAAAGATCGCGTCCCTGCAGATCGGGTGAAAGGGTTAACTCCCATTTCACCCCATCTGCAGGGACAGGGGGAGTGGTAGTTTAGCCCAGGGGGGGTGGCTTCACCCCCTCGTGGCTACGATCGCTCTGATTGGCTGTTGAAAGTGAAACTGCCAATCAGAGCGATTTGTAATATTTCACCTAAAAAAATGGTGAAATATTACAATCCAGCCATGGCCGATGCTGCAATATCATCGGCCATGGCTGGACACACTAATGTGCACCCACCCCAACCCTCCGATCGCCCCCCCAGCCCCCCGATCTGTGGTCCTCTCCCCTCGGTCCTGTGCTCCGCTCCCCCGTGCTCCTATCACACCCCCCGTGCTCCAATCAAACCCCCCCGCACTCCGATCCCACCCCCCGCACAGCGATCCCCCCCCCACACCGCGATCCCCCCCCGTGCTCCGATCCACCCGCCCGCACAGCGATCCCCCACTCCGTGCTCCAATCCACCCCCCCGTATTCCGATCCACCCCCCCGTCCTCCGACGCTCCCCCCGTGCCCTGATTCCCCCCTTCTTATACTTACCTGGCCTCCCGGGGACCGTCCGTCTTCTTTCCTGGGCGCCGCCATCTTCCAAAATGGCGGGCGCATATGCAGTGCGCCCGCCGAATCTGCCGGCCGGCAGATTCGTTCCAGAGTGAATTTTGATCACTGAGATAGGTTATATCTCAGTGATCAAAATAAAAAAAAAAAGTAAATGACCCCCCCCCCTTTGTCACCCCCATAGGTAGGGACAATAAAAAAAATATATATATATTTTTTCTCCACTAAGGTTGGGGTAAGAACTAGGGTTAGGGTTAGGGTTAGGGGTAGGGTTAGGGGTAGGGTTAGGGGTAGGGTTAGGGGTAGGGTTAGGGGTAGGGTTAGGGTTAGGGGTAGGGGTAGGGTTAGGGGTAGGGTTAGGGTTAGGGGTAGGGTTAGGGTTTCGGTATGTGCACACGTATTCTGGTCCTCTGCGGATTTTTCCGCTGCAGATTTGATAAATCCGCAGTGCTAAACCGCTGCGGATTTATGGCGGATTTACCGCGTTTTTTCTGCGCATTTCAATGCGGTTTTACAACAGCGATTTTCTATTTGAGCAGTTGTAAAACCGCTGCGGAATCCGCAGAAAGAAGTGACATGCTGCGGAATGTAAACTGCTGCGTTTCCGTGCAGTTTTTCCGCAGCATGTGTACAGCGATTTGTGTTTCCCATAGGTTTGCATTGAACTGTAAACTCATGGGAAACTGCTGCGGATCCGCAGCGTTTTCCGCAGCGTGTGCACATACCTTTAGAATTAGGCTATGTGCACACGGTGCGGATTGGCCGCTGCGGATCCGCAGCAGAGTTCCATCAGGTTTACAGTACCATGTAAACATATGGAAAGCCAAATCCGCTGTGCCCATGGTGCGGAAAATACCGCGCGGGAACGCTGCGTTGTATTTTCCGCAGCATGTCAATTCTTTGTGCGGATTCCGCAGCGTTTTACACCTGTTCCTCAATAGGAATCCGCAGGTGAAATCCGGACAAAAAACACTGGAAATCCGCGGTAAATCCGCAGGTAAAACGCAGTGCCTTTTACCCGTGGATTTTTCAAAAATGGTGCTGAAAAATCTCATACGAATCCGCAACGTGGGCACATAGCCTTAGGGCTAGGGTTGGGTTGGAATTAGGGTTGTGGTTAGGGTTAGGGGTGTGTTGGGGTTAGGGTTGTGTTGGGGTTAGGGTTGTGATTAGGGTTATGGCTACAGTTGGGATTAGAGTTAGGGGTGTGTTTGGGTTAGTGTTGGAGGTAGAATTGAGGGGTTTCCACTGTTTAGGCACATCAGGGGGTCTCCAAACGCAACATGACGCCACCATTGATTCCAGCCAATCTTGTATTCAAAAAGTCAAATGGTGCTCCCTCACTTCCGAGCCCCGACGTGTGCCCAAACAGTGGTTTACCCCCACATATGGGGTACCAGCATACTCAGGACAAACTGCGCAACAATTTCTGGGGTCCAATTTCTCCTGTTACCCTTGAGAAAATAAAAAATTGCTTGCTAAAACATCATTTTTGAGGAAAGAAAAATGATTTTTTATTTTCACGGCTCTGCGTTGTCTGTGAAGCACTTGGGGGTTCAAAGTACTCACCACATATCTAGATAAGTTCCTTGGGGGGTCTAGTTTCCAAAATGGGGTCACTTGTGTGGGGTTTCTACTGTTTAGGCACACCAGGGGCTCTGCAAACGCAACGTGACGCCCGCAGACCATTCCATCAAAGTCTGCATTTCAAAAGTCACTACTTCCCTTCTGAGCCCCCACGTGTGCCCAAACAGTGGTTTACCCCCACACATGGGGTATCAGCGTACTCAGGAGAAACTGGACAACAACATTTGTGGTCCAATTTCTCCTGTAACCCTTGGGAAAATAAAAAATTCTGGGCTAAAAAATTATTTTTGAGGAAAGAAAACGTATTTATTATTTTCACTGCTCTGTGTTATGAACTTCTGTGAAGCACTTGGGGGTTCAAAGTGCTCACCTCACATCTAGATACGTTCCTTTCGGGGTCTAGTTTCCAAAATGGGTTCACTTGTGGGGAGTTTCTACTGTTTAGCCACATCAGGGACTCTGCAAACGCAACGTGACGCCCGCAGAGCATTCCATCAAAGTCTGCATTTCAAAACGTCACTAGTTCACTTCCAAGCCCCAGCATGTGCCTAAACAGTGGTTTACCCCCACATATTGGGTATCAGCGTACTCAGGAGAAACTGGACAACAACTTTTGAGGTCAAATTTCTCCTGTTACCCTTGGGAAAATAAAAAATTGCGGGCTAAAAATCATTTTTGAGAAAAGAATTTTTTTTTTTTTTCATGGCTCTGCGTTATAAACTTCTGTGAAGCACTTGAGGGTTCAAAGTGCTCACCACACATCTAGATTAGTTCCTTTGGGGGTCTAGTTTCCAAAATGGGGTCATTTGTGGGGGATCTCTAATGTTTAGGCACACAGGGGCTCTCCAAACGCGACATGGTGTCCGCTAATGATTGGAGCTAATTTTCCATTTAAAAAGCCAAATGGCGTGCCTTCCCTTCTGAGCCCTGCCGTGCGCCCAAACAGTGGTTTACCCCCACATATGGGGTATCTGCGTACTCAGGACAAACTGGACAACAACATTTGAGGTCCAATTTCTCCTATTACCATTGGCAAAATAGGAAATTCCAGGCTAAAAAATCATTTTTGAGAAAAGAAAAATTATTTTTTATTTTCATGGCCCTGCATTATAAACTTCTGTGAAGCACCTGGGGGCTTAAAGTGCTCAGTATGCATCTAGATAAGTTCCTTGGGGGGTCTAGTTTCCAAAATGGGGTCACTTGTGGGGGAGCTCCATTGCATAGGCACACAGGGGCTCTCCAAACGCGACATGGTGTCCGCTAACAATTGGAGCTAATTTTCCATTCAAAAAGTCAAAAGGCGCGCCTTCCCTTCTGAGCCCTGCCGTGTGCCCAAACAGTGGTTTACCCCCACATATGAGGTATCGGCGTACTCGGGAGAAATTGCTCAACACATTTTAGGATCCATTTTATCCTATTGCCCATGTGAAAATGAAAAAATTGAGGCGAAAAGAAATTTTTTGTGAAAAAAAAGTACTTTTTCATTTTTACGGATCAATTTGTGAAGCACCTGAGGGTTTAAAGTGCTCACTAGGCATCTAGATAAGTTCCTTGGGAGGTCCAGTTTCCAAAATGGGGTCACTTGTGGGGGAGCTCCAATGTTTAAGCACACAGGGTCTCTCCAAACGCGACATGGTGTCCGCTAACGATGGAGATAATTTTTCATTCAAAAAGTCAAATGGCGCTCCTTCCCTTCCGAGCCTTACCATGTGCCCAAACAGTGGTTTACCCCCACATGTGAGGTATCGGTGTGCTCAGGAGAAATTGCCAAACAAATTTTAGGATCCATTTTATCCTGTTGTCCATGTGAAAATGAAAAAATTGAGGCTAAAAGAATTTGTTTTGTGAAAAAATAGTACTTTTTCATTTTTACGGATCAATTTGTGAAGCAGCTGGGGGTTTAAAGGGCTCACTATGCATCTAGATAAGTTCCTTTTGGCGTCTAGTTTCCAAAATGGGGTCACTTGTGGGGGAGTTCCAATTTTTAGGCACACGGGGGCTCTCCAAACTTGACATGGTGTCCGCTAAAGAGTGCAGCCAATTTTTCATTCAAAAAGTCAAATGGCGCTCCTTCCCTTCCAAGCCCTGCCGTGCGCCCAAACAGTGGTTTACCCCCACATATGAGGTATCAGCGTACTCAGGACAAATTGGACAACAACTTTCGTGGTTCAGTTTCTCCTTTTACCATTGGGAAAATACAAAAATTGTTGCTGAAAAATCATTTTTGTGACTAAATAGTTAAATGTTCATTTTTTCCTTCCATGTTGCTTCTGCTGCTGTGAAGCACCTGAAGGGTTAATAAACTTCTGGAATGTGGTTTTGTGCACCTTGAGGAGTGCAGTTTTTAGAATGGTGTCACTTTTGGGTATTTTCAGCCATATAGACCCCTCAAACTGACTTCAAATGTGAGGTGGTCCCTAAAAAAATGGTTTTGTAAATTTCGTTGTAAAAATGAGAAATCGCTGGTCAAATTTTAACCCTTATAACTTCCTAGCAAAAAAAAAATTTGTTTCCAAAATTGTGCTGATGTAAAGTAGACGTGTGGGAAATGTTATTTATTAACTATTTTGTGTCACATACCTCTCTGGTTTAACAGAATAAAAATTCAAAATGTGAAAATTGCGAAATTTTCAAAATTTTCGCCAAATTTCCGTTTTTATCACAAATAAACACAGAATTTATTGACCTAAATTTACCAATAACATGAAGCCCAATATGTCACGAAAAAAAAAATCTCAGAACCGCTAGGATCCATTGAAGCGTTCCTGAGTTATTACCTCATAAAGGGACACTGGTCAGAATTGCAAAAAACGGCAAGGTCTTTAAGGTCAAAATAGGCTGGGTCATGAAGGGGTTAAACATAGAGTACATACTCACCATTACTTGTCACTTTGTTCCCCGAAGCCAGTGTCATCTGTAAAAAAGATTAAAATAACAAACAACCAATACACTACCTGCCCGCAGAAATCCACGGGTCCCACGACGATCTCACGTGGAGAACGGCAGCATCAGCTGATGCGACTGCTCTCTATGGCCACCAGGAACACAATGACGGGAGGAATGTATCCTTCCGCACTGTATTCCTCCACCGCTGTAACAAAATAGTCCCTAGTCTCACTTTTGGCATTGCTGTGTGAGAAATTTTCCCACGCAGCAATTGCCATAAAGTGAGATTCTGAGAGGTCACTATAGTTCAGTGATGCACTGCAGGAGCCATTTTCTCCTAGGTCCTATAGAGCAGTGACATCACCCGATGTCACTGTTCTATAGGGGAGATCGTTGTGGGACACTCATAGAGTCTGATGTTTCTAAGGCTACTTTAACACTTGCATTTTTAGCAATCCATCTTAATCCGTCATTTTGGGAAAAAAATGGATCCTGCAAATGTGCTCGCAGGAAGCGTTTTATACCCGTAGACTAAGGTAACCTCTCAGTGATGAACTGCAGGAGCCATTGTCTCCTGTCAGTGTGTCACTGAGGGACTATAGAGCAGTGACATCACCCGATGTCACTGTTCTATAGGGGAGATCATCGTGGGACACTCGTTATTAATTGGACTACGGCGGACAGGTAGTATATGGTTCATTATTTTACGTTTTTTGCAGGCGCTGAAGTATGGTAAGTATGGTTAAATGAAGAATATTAAAATACATACTACATACATACATACTACATACATACTACATACATACTACATACAATACATTCATACATTACATACAATACATACATACAGACAGAGTGCATATAACAGAGTACATACTCACCATTACTTGTCATTTTGATCCTCGAAGGCAGTGTCATCTGTAAAAAAGATTAAAATAACAGACAACCAATTTACTCCCTGTCTGCAGAAATCCACGAGTGTCCCACGGCGATCTCCCGTGGAGAACTGCAGCATCAGCTGATGCGACCGCTCTCTAGGGGCTCCAGGAACACAATGATGGGAGAAAGGAATCCTTCAGCACTGTATTCCTCTGCCGCTGCAAAAAAATAGTCCCTAGTCTCACTTTTGGCATTGCTGTGTGAGAAATTTTCCCACGCAGCAATTGCCATAAAGTGAGATTCTGAGAGGTCACTATAGTTCAGTGATGCACTGCAGGAGCCATTTTCTCCTAGGTCCTATAGAGCAGTGACATCACCCGATGTCACTGTTCTATAGGGGAGATCGTTGTTGGACACTCGTTATAGAGTCTGATGTTTCTAAGGCTACTTTCACACTTGCGTTTTTAGCAATCCGCCTTAATCCGTCATTTTGGGAAAAAAATGGATCCTGCAAATGTGCTCGCAGGAAGCGTTTTATACCCATAGACTTGTATTAGTGACGGATCGCGACGGATGGCCACACGTCACGTCTGTCGTGCAATGGATCCGTCATGTTTTGGCGGACCGTCGGCACGAAAAAACATTCAGTTGAACTTTTTTTGTCCATCGCGTCCGACATTTTCTACCGTGCATGCGCAGCCAAAACTCTGCCCCTTCCTCCTCGGACTTCAGAATGGGCAGCGGATGCATTGAAAAACTGCATCCGCTGCCCACGTTGTGCACAAATTTCACAACGTGCGTCGGTACATTGGCCCGACGCATAGCGACGGACCCGTATCGACGCAAGTGTGAAAGATTCCTTAATGAGCATTGAATTAAAAAAAAATGGAAAAAAAGGCGTGGGCTCCCGCGCAATTTTCTGTGCCAGAGGGGGAAAGCCGACGGCCAGGGGCCAATATTTGTAGCCTGCTACGAATTTCAGCCCGCAGCTGTCTGCGCAGCCTTTACTGGCTATTAAAATAGGGGGACCCCTCAAAAAATGACGTGGGTCCCCCTATATTTTATAGCCAGAAAGGCTGCACAGACAGCTGCGGGCAGATATTCATAGCCTAGAGAGGGGCCATGAATATTGCCCCCCCGGCTACATATAGCAGTCCGCAGCCGCCCCAGAAATGGTGCATCTGTAAGATGTATGGCAATTGCTGCATGGGAAATTTTCTCACACAGCAATGCCAAAAGTGAGACTAGGGACTATTTTTTTTACATCGGTGGAGGAATACAGTGCGGAAGGATACCTTCCTCCCGTCATTGTGTTCCTGGAGCCCGTGGAGAGTGGTCGCATCAGCTGATGCTGCCGTTCTCCACGGTAGATCGTCGTGAGACACTCGTGGATTTCTTGCGGACAGGGAGTTTATTGGTTGTTTGTTATTTTAATATTTTTTACAGGTGACACTGGCTTTGGGGATCAAAATGACAAGTAATGGTGAGTATGTACTCTATGTTATATGTCCTGTATGTCTGTATGTATGTATTGTATGTAATGCATGAATGTAATGTATGTAGTATGTATTTTTTTTTATACATTCAATACATTAGCTGGATGATGGGATTACTACTGTCCCATCATTGGCAAAAGTGTCAATGACTGTCATTGTTGCAGACCCCCGGCAGCCTGCACAGAGCCCCGGCAGGCCGAACAGAGCCCCGGCAAGTCCGCACAGAGCCTCGGCAGGCCGCACAGAGCCCCGGCAGCCCACACAGAGCCCCGGCAAGCCCGCACAGAGCCCCGGCAAGCCCGCACAGAGCCTCAGCAAGCCTGCACAGAGCCCCGGCAGGCCACACAGGGCCCCGGCAAGCCCGCACAGAGCCCCGGCAGCCCACACAGAGCCCCAGCAAGTCCGCACAGAGCCCCGGCAAGCCCGCACAGAGCCTCGGCAAGCCTGCACAGAGCCCCAGCAGGCCACACAAAGCCCCGGCAAGCCCGCACAGAGCCCCGGCAGGCCGCACAGAGCCCCGGCAGGCCGCACAGAGCCCCGGCAGGCATGCACAGAGCCCCGGCAGGCACGCACAGAGCCCCAGCAAGCCCACACAGAGCCTCGCCAAGCCTGCACAGAGCCCCAGCAGGCCACACAGAGCACCGGCAAGCCCGCACAGAGCCCTGGCAGGCTGCACAGAGCCCCGGCAGGCCGCACAGAACCCCGGCAGGCTGCACAGAGCCCCGGCAGGCACGCACAGAGCCCTGGCAGGCACGCACAGAGCCCGGCAGACCACACAGACCCCCGAGACGCCCGTAAAGATCCCCAGTAGGCCCGCACAGACCCGGCCTGCACACACAGACACACACACAGACACGCACAGTGTCCGCCCACGCACCGCCCACACTTTTCCCCCCTCCGGAACAGGATGTATAAGGACAGAAAGGGCTTATTTACATTCCGATATTTGTGTCCCATTGACTTGCATTGGTATCGGGTATTGGTCTTATTCGATACTGATACTTCTTGATATCGGAAAGTATCGTTCAACACTAGTCACAGGTCTTATATAGACCTGATTCTGCTATGCGGCCAGCCAATCACAGTAATGCCATAACCAAAATGGCTACAGCATTACAGTGACTGGCAGGCAATAACCACATGATTATTGGTTTTCTAAAAAGTGCCAAATATGCAGGGCAGGGGCTCAAGCTTTCACAATAACATAAAAAAAATTATAATTTTTTTTTTAAATCGCTGAGTAACAATCTTCTCGAGCACACTTATGCTTGAGTGAGTAACGAGTAGTGACCATCACTAGTGATCAGATGAGACTAAAAAAATAAGTTTTTGGTATCAATTTCGCTTGCTGTGTTTAGAGGAAGAAGAATGATGAGTACAACCCCAAGAACAAAGTCCCAACCGTGAGGCATGGTGGGGGAAAAAACTAAATATTTTGGGGGTTCTTTTCTGCAAATGGGTTAGGATGTCTGCATCGTATAGAAGGGAGGATGGATGAGGTCATGTAAAGCGAGATTTTGGCCAACAACCCCATTCCCTCGGTAAGAGCATTGATTATGGGTTGTGGCTGGGCTTTCAAGCATGATATTTACCTGAAACTCACAGTCAGGGCAAATAAGGAGTGGCTCTGTAAGAAGCATTTTGATGTCCTGAAGTGGCCTAACCAGTTTCCAGACCTAAACACAATAGAAAACTTTTATAGGGAGCAGAAACTCAATGTTGTCCAGCGACAGCCCCAAAACATGAAAGATCTAGAGAAGACCTGTATGGAAGAGCGGGCCAAAATCCTTGCTTCACTGTGTGCAAACTTGTTCAAGAATTACAGGATAAGTCTGACCTCTGTAATTGCAAACAAAGATTTCTGTACCAAATATTAAGTTCTATTTTTCTATTGCATTAAATATTTACTTAATTCAATAAAATGCCAATTAACTATGTAAAATTCATACAATTACATATTCAGGATTTTTTTTAGATTCTGTCTCTTACAGTTGAAGTTTATATACAATAAAAATGACAGACCTCTCCATTATTTGTGGGTGGGAAAATTTGCAAAATCGGTAGTGTATCAGATACTTATTTTCCCCACCATAGTTCCTAGTTGTGTACTAGGAAGCACCTGCCTGTTTTTCTAAATATCATAGCCTGCGCACTGCAATAGATCCTATGGCAATATGTAAAATAACTCATGCAACCGAGATGCCTACACCTGGAACTCCCTATTGAAGATGAGCAAATGGAATAATTTTCTACTAGGATGTCACAAACATTTTTGTATAATTTTCTTCTCTTTAGATTCAGCAAAATAGGGAATGGCTGGCTGCCATTATGCTTAACTGTTTAGTTTATAACTTTTTTGTGGTTCTAAAGAAAAATTATACCAAACCTAATACGCTCATCTATAGAGTTGAGCGACCTTGACCTTTTTAGAGTCGAGCCGGGTTTCGCGAAACCCGACTATCTCAAAAGTCGGGTCGAGTGAAATCGGCCGATTATGGCGAAAAGTCGGGATCGACCGAAACACGAAACCCAATGCAAGTCAATGGGGCAGCATAGTCGGCAGTGAGTGGGGGCCAGGAAAACACCTAGAGTGCCCATTTTAATGTCAAAACCATCCATTCTTCTTAATGAAGCTTGTCAAACGTAATTTACCTTATAATAATTGGAAGGCATTTGAAATTGGGGGTCATTTGGCTAAAGTTGTGTGGGGTAGGGCTGGTTCAAGTAATTAGTGGGCCCAGGAAATCTGGACCACGTCACGGCAGTGGAGCAGGGAGAGGTAAGTATTTCAACTTTGCAAGTGCTGTGATCCTGAGCAAGCAGGGGGGGCCCACTTGTTGGCATTGGCACTGGCACAGGGCCCCTCAAAGTACAGCGGTGTGTTTGCACGGCGGGGGCGCCTCCCACCGGCAGCAACACTTTTGCGTACTATGAGAGGCCCTGTGCCAGTGACGTCGCCAACTAGTATTCCTCCCCCCACCTGATGAAGGAACCTGCACTTTCATCTGCACCTTCCTCTTTGTCCCCGTGTAAGGTGGTATGGTATGCGGGAAGAGCAACCTGACTTTCAGCAGGGTCACAATGTTGTGGTGTAGCATGCACGGGGAATGTTGCGTTATGGGTCAATGTACCAGCAGACTCATCTATCACTGGCTGGGCAATGGGCACGATGAAGTGGAAACACAGATATAGGCCCAAAGAATAAAGTGGGCTAAATGCAGTTCAAAATTGGTAACACAGGAATAACCAGGGGGCATTGCAGTGGAGGACAACTGGAATGAGAGGCTGACACAGAGAGTAGGGCCAAATCAGTAAGTAGTCGAAATGCAGTTCAAAATTGGCAACCGTAGTAAACAGGCGGCACAGCTTTGTTCAGTGGAGGAGAACAGCAAGGAGTGGCAGACACCGATAGTAGGCCCCAACCCAACTAGTAGGCCAAATGCAGTCTAACATTAACAACTACTTAACGAGAGCCTGAAAATGGAATTTCAGGACAGGAAACCAGGAGAACAGCAAGGAGTGGCAGACACCGATAGTAGGCCCCAAACCAACTAGTACGCCAAATGCAGTTGTTCCATTTAACCACAATTTAATGAGAGCCTGAAGATAGAAGCTCAGGAAAGGCAACCTGGGGAACACCTTGGAGTGTAACACACCATCTCTCTCCACCCCATACCCATTTTGTAGGCCTAATGCAGTGTACTTTTCTACAACTACTAAACGAGAGTCGGAAGACCGAAGCAATGGCAAGGAAACCTGGGGAACACCTTGGAGTGTAACACACCATCTCTCTACACCCCATACCCAATTTGAAGGCCTAATGCAGCGTAGTTTCCAACAACTACTAAACGAGAGCCGGAAGATCGAAGCTCAGGAAAGGCAACCTGGGGAACACCTTGGAGTGTAACAAACCCTCTCTCTACACCCCATACCCAATTTGTAGGCCTAATGCAGCGTAGTTTCCGACAACTACTAAACGAGAGCATGAAGATCGAAGCTCAGGAAAGGCAACCTGGGGAACACCTTGGAGTGTAACACAACGTCTCTCTACACCCCATACCCAATTTGAAGGCCTAATGCAGTGTAGTTTCCAAGAACTACTAAACAAGAGCCGGAAGATCGAAGCTCAGGAAAGGCAACCTGGGGAACACCTTGGAGTGTAACACACCCTCTCTCTACACCCCATACCCAATTTGAAGGCCTAATGCAGCGTAGTTTCCAACAACTACTAAACGAGAGCCGGAAGATCGAAGCTCAGGAAAGGCAACCTGGGGAACACCTTGGAGTGTAACACACCCTCTCTCTACACCCCATACCCAATTTGAAGGCATAATGCAGTGTAGTTTCCAAGAACTACTAAACGAGAGCCGGAAGATCGAAGCTCAGGAAAGACAACCTGGGGAACACCTTGAAGTGTAACACAACGTCTCTCTACACCACGGAAGGGCTGATTCTTAGGAAGGAAGGCTGTTGGAAATAAGCATTGCGCGTCCGAGGGTGATTATATTCTTATTAGGTACAGTATATACTCACCCTCGGACGCGCCCTGCTTCTTTATTTGGAATGAATGTTTATTTGCAATGTGGTGTTGACTTTCTCTATTATTTTGGTAATTAATGATTTTATTATTTTCATTGTTTTGCATCTTCTCGGCAATAATATAAAGAAGACGCGACAGGACAACACTCGGTGGATGCTATATCTGTGTTTTCAATTTAAAAAACCTTTCAGTTAAATACTTGCAGGATAAAGTAATTGTAGCTGGTGGCCATTTTTAGTACTGTACCAGATTTTAGTTGTGTGTTTGTTTTTAATGTTAAAATGTCTGCATTTGATATCTCACCAGTATTTTCTTTTTTATAAGCAAAATACTTTTTTTTTTATTTTATGATGTTGGTTAAAGGGGTACACGGGCAGCAGTAGACAGGTCAGTGGAGGCCTAGTGGAAGGAGGGACCGCAGACAGGCTTCGAAGCCCTAACATAATAAATTGGGCTGCCTGTAGGCAGTTTAAAATTGGTTCCAGGGGAACACGGGCAGCAGTAGACAGGTCAGTGGAGGCCTAGTGGAAGGAGGGACCGCAGACAGGCTTCGAAGCCCTAACATAATAAATTGGGCTGCCTGTAGGCAATTTAAAATTGGTTCCAGGGGAACACGGGCAGCAGTAGACAGGTAAGTGGAGGCCTAGTGGAAGGAGGGACCGCAGACAGGCTTCGAAGGCCTAACATAATAAAATGGGCTGGCTGTAGGCAATTTAAAATTGGTTCCAGGGGAACACGGGCAGCAGTAGACAGGTCAGTGAAGGCCTAGTGGAAGGAGGGACCGCAGACAGGCTTCGAAGGCCTAACGTAATAAAATGGGCTGGCTGTAGGCAATTTACAATTGGTTCCATGGGAACACGGGCAGCAGTAGACAGGTCAGTGGAGGCCTAGTGGAAGGAGTGACGGCAGACAGGCATCAAAGGCCTAACATCATAACATTGGGCTGTTGGCAATTTAAAATTGGTTCCAGGGGTACACGGGCAACAGTGGTCTGGTCAGTGGAAGTCTAGTGGTAGGAGTGACGGCAGACAGGCATCAAAGGCCTAACATAATAACATTTGGCTGTTGGCAATTTAAAATTGGTTCCAGGGGTACACGGGCAACAGTGGTCTGTTCAGTGGAAGTCTAGTGGAAGGAGTGACGGCAGACAGGCTAAGAAGGCCTAACATAACAAAATTGGGCTGGCTGTAGGCAAGTTTAAATTGGTTCCAGGGGAACACGGCCAGCAGTGGCCTGGTCAGTGTAGTAGTTGTAGAAAGAACGGACCGCAGACAGGCTTCGAAGGCCTAACATAACAAAAATGTCAAAACAATGGTATTGTCAGTGCCAGGCATTGAAGGATGTCAGCGCATAGACTAAACATTGGTGAAGCTGTGAGAGATAATTTTGCTAGTGGTAGAGCACTGTTTGAGCTGGGGGGGGAACTGTCTTGTGGCCGGCGGTACAGGCCCAGGGCCCCTCATATTACAATGGTGTGTCTGACGTTGGGTGCGCAACACCACCGCCAGAGACACTTTATTGTACTATGAGGGACCCAGTGGCAGTGCCGTCGACCAAAAGCGGGCACACCCACCTCTTCAGACAAACAGCACTCTCACGGGTGCTGGCGCAAAGTGGCGATACCACGGCCTCGTGTGGGGAGTTTGGCCATTTTGTTAGGAGTAAACATGTCGTATGCTGGACAATCAGGTGCAGAAAATTACGAGATTGGAAAAGTCATTCAGAAGAGTCCACAGGCAAGACTTTTTCATAGGAAAGTTAGGTGTCAGCCGGGCAAGGTGGGGCAAAAGATTTCGAAATCCAGTTGTGGTTCATTTTAATGAAGGTTAGATCATCTACATTTTGGGTAGCCAGACGAGTCCTTTTTTCAGTTAATATTGAACCTGCGGCACTGAATACTCTTTCTGATAGGACACTAGCTGCCGGGCAAGCAAGCTCCTGCAATGCATATTCTGCCAATTCTGGCCAGGTGTCTAATTTGGATGCCCAGTAATCAAATGGGAATGACGGTTGAGGGAGAACGTCGATAAGGGATGAAAAATAGTTTGTAACCATACTGGACAAATGTTGTCTCCTGTCACTTTGAATTGATGCTGCAGTACCTGTCCTGTCTGCGGTCATAGCAAAATCACTCCACAACCTGGTCAGAAAACCCCTCTGGCCAACGCCACTTCTGATTTCTGCCCCTCTAACACCTCTGGTCTGCTGGTCCCTGGAGCTCGTGTGAGAACGATCACGGGCGCTGTGTGCAGGGAATGCCAGAAGCAAACGGTCAACAAGAGTTGATTGTTTTGTTGCTAATATTAGTTCCAAGTTCTCATGTGGCATAATATTTTGCAATTTGCCTTTATAGCGAGGATCAAGGAGGCAGGCCAACCAGTAATCGTCATCGTTCATCATTTTTGTAATGCGTGTGTCCCTTTTGAGGATACGCAAGGCATAATCCGCCATGTGGGCCAAAGTTCCAGTTGTCAAATCTGCGGTTGTGCTTGGTTGAGGGGCAGTTGCAGGCAAATCTACGTCACTTGTGTCCCTCAAAAAACCAGAACCCGCCCTTGCCATGCCACCAATTTCCAATGACCCCGGGAAAGCTTCCTCATTAAAAATATACTCATCCCCATCATCCTCCTCATCCTCCACCTCCTCTTCGCCCGCTACCTCGTCCTGTACACTGCCCTGACCAGACAATGGCTGACTGTCATCAAGGCTTTCCTCTTCCTCTGGTGCAGACGCCTGATCCTTTATGTGCGTCAAACTTTGCATCAGCAGACACATTAGGGGGATGCTCATGCTTATTATGGCGTTGTCTGCACTAACCAGCCGTGTGCATTCCTCAAAACACTGAAGGACTTGACACATGTCTTGAATCTTCGACCACTGCACACCTGACAACTCCATGTCTGCCATCCTACTGCCTGCCCGTGTATGTGTATCCTCCCACAAAAACATAACAGCCCGCCTCTGTTCGCACAGTCTCTGAAGCATGTGCAGTGTTGAGTTCCACCTTGTAACAACGTCTATGATTAGGCGATGCTGGGGAAGGTTCAAAGAACGCTGATAGGTCTGCATACGGCTGGAGTGTACAGGCGAACGGCGGATATGTGCGCAAAGTCCACGCACTTTGAGGAGCAGGTCGGATAACCCCGGATAACTTTTCAGGAAGCACTGCACCACCAGGTTTAAGGTGTGAGCCAGGCAAGGAATGTGTTTCAGTTGGGAAAGGGAGATGGCAGCCATGAAATTCCTTCCGTTATCACTCACTACCTTGCCTGCCTCAAGATCTACAGTGCCCAGCCACGACTGCGTTTCTTGCTGCAAGAACTCGGACAGAACTTCCGCGGTGTGTCTGTTGTCGCCCAAACACTTCATAGCCAATACAGCCTGCTGACGTTTGCCAGTAGCTGCCCCATAATGGGAGACCTGGTGTGCAACAGTGGCAGCTGCGGATGGAGTGGTTGTGCGACTGCGGTCTGTGGACGAGCTCTCGCTTCTGCAGGAGGACGAGGAGGAGGAGGAGGAGGAGGGGGTGCGAACGGCTACAGCCAACTGTTTCCTAGACCGTGGGCTAGGCAGAACTGTCCCAAACTTGCTGTCCCCTGTGGACCCTGAATCCACCACATTTACCCAGTGTGCCGTGATGGACACGTAACGTCCCTGGCCATGCCTACTGGTCCATGCATCTGTTGTCAGGTGCACCTTTGTGCTCACAGATTGCCTGAGTGCATGGACGATGCGCTCTTTAACATGCTGGTGGAGGGCTGGGATGGCTTTTCTGGAAAAAAAGTGTCGACTGGGTAGCTCGTAGCGTGGTACAGCGTAGTCCATCAGGTCTTTGAAAGCTTCGCTTTCAACTAACCGGTAGGGCATCATCTCTAACGAGATTAGTCTAGCTATGTGGGCGTTCAAACCCTGTGTACGCGGATGCGAGGCTAAGTACTTCCTTTTTCTAACCATAGTCTCATGTAGGGTGAGCTGGACTGGAGAGCTGGAGATCGTGGAACTAGCGGGGGTGCCGGTGGACATGGCAGACTGAGAGACGGTGGGAGATGGTATTGTTGCCGCCGGTGCCCTAGATGCAGTGTTTCCTACTATGAAACTGGAGATTCCCTGACCCTGACTGCTTTGGCCTGGCAAAGAAACCTGCACAGATACTGCAGGTGGTGCAGAAAATGGTGGCCCTACACTGCCGGAAGGGATGTTGCGTTGATGAGTAGCTTCATTGGCCGAGGGTGCTACAACCTTAAGGGACGTTTGGTAGTTAGTCCAAGCTTGCAAATGCATGGTGGTTAAATGTCTATGCATGCAACTTGTATTGAGACTTTTCAGATTCTGCCCTCTGCTTAAGGTAGTTGAACATTTTTGACAGATTACTTTGTGCTGATCAATTGGATGTTGTTTAAAAAAATGCCAGACTGCACTCTTTCTAGCATCGGATACCTTTTCAGGCATTGCAGACTGAGCTTTAACCGGATGGCCACGCTGTCCTCCAACAGGTTTTGACTTTGCCACGCGTTTTGGCCAAGATACGGGCCCGGCAGATGGAGCCTGTTGCGATGTTGATGCCTGCTGCGGCCCCTCCTCCTCCGCTTCAGAACTGCTGCCGCCTGCACCCTGTTCCCCCAATGGCTGCCAATCGGGGTCAAGAACTGGGTCATCTATTACCTCTTCTTGTAGCTCGTGTGCAACTTCGTCTGTGTCACCGTGTCGGTCGGTGGTATAGCGTTCGTGATGGGGCAACATAGTCTCATCAGGGTCTGATTCTTGATCAGCACCCTGCGAGGGCAATGTTGTGGTCTGAGTCAAAGGACCAGCATAGTAGTCTGGCTGTGGCTGTGCATCAGTGCACTCCATGTCAGATTCAACTTGTAATGGGCATGGACTGTTAACTGCTTCACTTTCTAAGCCAGGGACGGTATGTGTAAAGAGCTCCATGGAGTAACCTGTTGTGTCGCCTGCTGCATTCTTCTCTGTTGTTGTTTTTGCTGAAGAGGACAAGGAAGCGACTTGTCCCTGACCGTGAACATCCACTAACGACGCGCTGCTTTTACTTTTACCAGTTTCACGAGAGGAGGCAAAAGAGCTAGAGGCTGAGTCAGCAAGATAAGCCAAAACTTGCTCTTGATGCTCCGGCTTTAAAAGCGGTTTTCCTACTCCCAGAAAAGGGAGGGTTCGAGGCCTTGTGTAGCCAGACGACGAACCTGGCTCCACAGCTCCAGACTTAGGTGCAATATTTTTTTTCCCACGACCACCTGATGCTCCACCACTACCACTACCCTCATTACCAGCTGACAATGAACGCCCCCGGCCACGACCTCTTCCACCAGACTTCCTCATTGTTTTAAAAACGTTACCAAACGAATGGTATTTGTTGCTGTCACACAACTTACACGGTGAGCTATAACTTCAGTATGATTTAGCTACCCCTTTACAGGTGGGTGAGACCACAACGAAAATCAGCCACAATGTTACACACTCTGTTGTTGTTGGCAACAAATGAGATGGCACACACGCAGGACTGTCACTGAAGCGCAAATGTAAATATTTATCTCCCACTGATTTGTGTTTGTTTTTTTTAAAAGGGAGACTTCAGAAAAAAAAAAATTAAAAAAAAATTATTTTTTACAGAAGAATTTATAAAACAAATAAAATGAAATGATTGTTTCAGGGAGAATTTAGGAAAAAAAAAAAAAAAAAAGGCTTTGTAGGGCCCACTGAGTGAGAGAGGACGCACACAGGAGTCAGGAGTGGCACACAAGCCCAGAGGCCAATATTAATCTCCCACCGATTGATTTAGTTATTTTTTTTGGTAGATTTTGGAACCCAAATCAAGCAAAAAAATTAATAGGCTTTCTATGGCCCACAATTGGGGGGAGAGAGAGAGATGGCACACCCAGGAGTCAAGACTGGCACACAAGCAGAAGGGGCAATATGAATCTCCCACAGATTTTTTTTTTTTTTTCAGGGAGACTTGAGAGAAAAAAAAATACAAAAAAAATGATTTTTTTCAGGAATAATTTAGAAACCAAAGAAAATAAAATGATTGTTTCAGGGAGAATTTAGAAAACAAATAAAACAAAAAATAGGCTTTCTAGGGCCCACTGAGTGACAGATGACGCACACAGGAGTCAGGAGTGGCACACAAGCCCAGAGGCCAATATTAATCTCCCACTGATTGATTTAGTTATTTTTTTTGGTAGATTTTGGAACCCAAATCAAGCAAAAAAATTAATAGGCTTTCTATGGCCCACAATTGGGGAGAGAGAGAGAGATGGCACACCCAGGAGTCAAGACTGGCACACAAGCAGAAGGGGCAATATGAATTTCCCACAGATTTTTTTTTTTTTTTTTTTTTTCAGGGAGACTTTAGAGAAAAAAAAATACAAAAAAAATGATTTTTTTCAGGAATAATTTAGAAACCAAAGAAAATAAAATGATTTTTTCAGGGAGAATTTAGAAAACAAATAAAACAAAAAATAGGCTTTCTAGGGCCCACTGAGTGACAGATGACGCACACAGGAGTCAGGAGTGGCAGACAAGCCCAAAGGCCAATATTAATCTCCCACTGATTGATTGATTGATTTTTTCAGGTAGAATTATGAACCCAAATCAACCAAAAAAATAAATAGGCTTTCTATGGCCCACTATTTGTGAGAGAGATGGCACGCTCAGGACTGGCACACAAGCCCAGAGGCCAATATTAATCTCCCACTTTTTTTTTTTTCCAGGGAAAATTTATAAACCCAATAAAATAATAAAAAAATAGGCTTTCTATGGCCCACTATCTGAGAGAGAGAGAGAGATGGCACGCTTAGGACTGGCACACAAGCCCAAAGGCCAATATTAATCTCCCACTGATTGATTTAGTGATTTTTTTTGGTAGATTTTGGAACCCAAATCAAGCAAAAAAATAAATAGGCTTTCTATGGCCCACTATTTGTGAGAGAGATGGCACGCTCAGGACTGGCACACAAGCCCAGAGGCCAATATTAATCTCCCACTTTTTTTTTTTTTCCAGGGAAAATTTATAAACCCAATAAAATAATAAAAAAATAGGCTTTCTATGGCCCACTATCTGAGAGAGAGAGAGATGGCACGATTAGGACTGGCACACAAGCCCAAAGGCCAATATTAATCTCCCACTGATTGATTTATTGATTTTTTCAGGTAGAATTTAGAACCCAAATCAAGCAAAAAAATTAATAGGCTTTCTATGGCCCACTGAGTAAGAGATGGCACACACAGGAGTAAGGAGTGGCACACAAGCCCTGAGGCCAATATTTTTCTCCCACTGATTGATGTTGTGATTTTTTCTGGTAGATTTTGGAACCCAAATCAAGCAAAAAAATAAATAGGCTTTCTATGGCCCACTGAGTGAGTGATGACACAGACAGAGATGGCACTCTAGCAGAAATGTCAATCTTAATCTCCCACAAAAAAAAAAAAAAGGAACTGTCCTTCAATTACTATCTCCCTGCAGTAATCTCAGCCAGGTATGGCAGGCAGCAATAAGGAGTGGACTGATGCACAAATTAAATAAAAAGTGTGGACAAACAAACAAGATAGCTGTGCAGAAAGGAAGGAACAAGAGGATTTGTGCTTTGAAAAAAGCAGTTGGTTTGCACAGCGGCGTACACACAGCAATGCAGCTATCAGGGAGCCTTCTAGGGCAGCCCAATGAGCTACAGCGCTGAGGAAAAAAAAAAAAAAAGGAGCTTCCACTGTCCCTGCACACCGAAGGTGGTGTTGGGCAGTGGAAATCGCTACAGCACAAGCGGTTTTGTGGTTAATGGACCCTGCCTAACGCTATCCCTGCTTCTGACGAAGCGGCAGCAACCTCTCCCTAAGCTCAGATCAGCAGCAGTAACATGGCGGTCGGCGGGAACTCCCCTTTATAGCCCCTGTGACGCCGCAGACAGCAAGCCAATCACTGCAATGCCCTTCTCTAAGATGGTGGGGACCAGGACCTATGTCATCACGCTGCCCACACTCTGCGTTTACCTTCATTGGCTGAGAAATGGCGCTTTTCGCGTCATTGAAACGCGACTTTGGCGCGAAAGTCGCGTACCGCATGGCCGACCACGCACAGGGGTCGGATCGGGTTTCATGAAACTCGACTTCGCCAAAAGTCGGCGACTTTTGAAAATGTTCGACCCGTTTCGCTCAACCCTACTCATCTATACTCTCTACTACCACCATAGCTTTCATGCACAGTAGAACTATTACCCTTAAAATTTCTTCAGATGCTCCTGTGCTGACTAAAAGAATGAACAGAATATCTGGAGCTTCCTCCAGAATATCTTCAAACTTCAGTTTTGTTCTTTTATGGCAATTCTACCACCTTCTCCTAACTTGTTTCTTTCTTAGTCCCTGGGGTATTGTGGGTTAGTGCTCTAATGTACAAAAGACATGTGTCATAGATGGAAATGTTTATATCTCAATAAAGTGAAATTTATGTACTCCATCCTCATACACTTTGCAAAAAAAGTAAATACCTGAACTTGAAGTTACATACTATAGAATTATATAGGTCATATAGAGCTTCACATGGTATCAGCACTAGAATGATAAAAAGATTGCAAAGGAGATAGAAAACGTAATAATGAGTATAAAAGAAAAGAGAACAGGACAATAGGAAAAAACAAATACAGTTATATGAAAAATTTTGGGCACCCCTATTAATCTTAAGCTTAATGTTTATATTTTTTTTGCAACAGCTACTTCAGTTTCATATATGTAATAACTGTTGGACACAGTAATGTTTCTGACTTGAAATGAGGTTTATTGTACTATCAGAAAATGTGCAATCTGCATTCAAAGAAAATTTGACAGGTGCATAAGTATGGGCAAACTTATCATTTTCTTGTTTTAAATACTCCTACCTACTTTTTACTGAATTGCTAAAGCACTTTTTTTGGTTTTCTAACCACATTGAGCTTTGAACTTCATAGCCAGGTGTATGCAATCATGAGAAAAGCTACTTAAAGTGGCCACTTGCAAGTTGTTCTCCTGTTTGAATCTCCTCTGAAGAGTGGCATCATGGGCTCCTCAAAACAACTGTCTAATGATCTGAAAACAAAGATTATTCAACATAGTTGTTCAGGGGAAGGATACAAAAAGCTGTCTCAGAGATTTAACCTGTCAATTTCCACTGTGAGGAACATAGTAAGGAAATGGAAGAACACAGGTACAGTTCTTGTTAAGGCCAGAAGTGGCAGGCCAAGAAAAACATCAGAAAGGCAAAGAAGAAGAATGGTGAGATCCGTCCAGGACAATCCTCAGAACACCTCCAGAAAGCTGCAGCATCAACTTGCTGAAGATGGTGTCACTGTGCATCGGTCAACTATACAACGCACTTTGCACAAGGAGAAGCTGTATGGGAAAGTGATGCGAAAGAAGCAGTTTCTGCAAGCACGCCACACGTCGGCTGAGGTATGCAAAAGCACATTTGGAGAAGACAATTTCTTTTTAGAAGAAGGTCCTGTGGACTGATGGAACCAAGATTGAGTTGTTAGGTCATACAAAAAGGCGTTATGAATGGCGGCCAAAAAACACAGCATTCCAAGAAAAACACTTGCTACCCACAGTAAAATTTGGTGGAGGTTCCATCATGCTTTGGGGCTGTGTGGCCAATGCCGGCACCGGGAATCTTGTTAAAGTTGAGGGAAAAAATGGATTCCTCTCAGTATCAGCAGATTCTTGACAATAATGTTCATGAATCAGTGACAAATTTGAATTTACGCAGGGGATGAATCTTTCAGCAAAACAATGATCCAAAACACCACTCCAAATCTACTCAGGCATTCATGCAGAGGAACAATTACACTGCTCTGGAATGGCCATCCCAGTCCCCAGACCTGAATATCATTGAACATCTGTGGGATCATTTGAAGAGGGCTGTCCATGCTCGGCTACCATTAAACTTAACTGAACTGGAATTGTTTTGTAAAGAGGAATGGTCAAAAATACCTTCATCCAGGATCCAGGAACTCATTAAAAGCTACAGGAAGTGACTAGAGGCTGTTACTTTGCAAAAGGAGGATCTACTAAATATGAATGCCACTTTTCTGGTGGGGTGCCCATACTTATGCACCTGTCAAATTTAGTTTGAATGCAGATTACACATTTTCTGTTAGTACAATAAACCTCATTTCAAGGCAGAAACATTACTGTGTCCAACATATATGAAACTGAAATAGCTGTTGCAAAAAAAACAATTTTTATAAAACAT
Source organism: Ranitomeya imitator (assembly GCF_032444005.1). Taxonomy (NCBI): domain Eukaryota; kingdom Metazoa; phylum Chordata; class Amphibia; order Anura; family Dendrobatidae; genus Ranitomeya; species Ranitomeya imitator. The sequence goes on along the minus strand of NC_091282.1, from coordinate 934,141,038 downwards.
TAAGCTTAATATTAATAGGGGTGCCCAAACTTTTTCATATAACTATAGAAGAAAAATGAGGTAAAAAAATGAAAAATGAAAGGAATAGATTGGAGAAGTGTTAGGGGGGTATTGAACCCATGCAGTGTTGGGAAAAATGAAGGAAGAATCAATAATTTATTTTTCTATCTCTTTTGCAATCTTATTAATAGTCTACATCTCAATAATCTCCTCTTCCTTCCATCACTTCTTATTTTTCAAATTTTCTTGTGGGTGTTTTCTTCAGTTTCAGTAACATCTCCTGCCTTTTTAAAGGGCCTGCCCTTAACCCCTTCCTGATCTGTGACACAGCGTATACGTCATGAAAGTCGGTGCCAATCCAATTTGTGATTCATATGCTGTGTCACAGAATGATCTCATCCCTGCAGGTCGGGTGAAAGGGTTAACTGTAATTTTACCCGACCTACAGGAACAGGGGGAGTGGTACTTCAGCCCTATGGCTTAACCCCTCATAGCTACGATCGCTCTGATTGGCTGTTGAAAGTGAAACAGTCAATCAGAGCAATCGTTATATTTCACCAATAAAAATTGGTGAAGTATTACAATCCAGCCATGGCTGATGCTGCAAGATCATCGGCCATGGCTAGAAACCCTGAGCTGCCACTGCCACCACCACCGATCCACCATCCCCATCCTCCGTCCTGTCCTGTACTGTGCTCTGCTCCCCTCCGTCCTCCTGTCCACTCTCCCAGCAGTCTTATATCACCCCTCGTGCTCTGATCCCACCCCCCCATACTTACCAAGCTCCGATGTCCCTCCCGGTGTCCGTCCGTCTTCTTCATGGGCGCCGCCATCTTCCAAAATGGCAGGTGCATGCGCAGTGCACCCGCCGAATCTGCAGGCTGGCAGATTCATTCCAGGTACATTTTGATCACTGTGATAAAACCTATCACAGTGATCAAAATAAAAAAAACAGTAAATTAGGGACAATAATAAAATAAAGAAAATATATTTACTTTTATTTTTCCTCTAGGGTTAGGGTTAGAACTAGGGTTAGGGTTAGAACTAGGGTTAGAATTAGGGTTAGGGTTAGAACTAGGGTTAGAACTAAGGTTAGAGTTAGAAATAGGGTTAGGGTTAGAACTAGGGTTAGGGTTAGGGTTATCAACTCCAGCGTGGGAATTTGTCTGAATATTTACTCACGCTAGAGTTCATATGAGTTTATACCAGCAGGGGGCACAGCACCGCAAGTCTAGGAAGCTATATTCCCCTGCATTTCATTCATTCCCCAGATTTTACAGGCAGGAGCACAGCTGCATTAGCAGGCTCCTGGCTGTAAAATTATTTAACCCCTTCAGATGGATTTACAGCGTGGGACAAGACTGAACGACAGAAGGTATGGGACATTGTTAATTTTTTATTTTAACTTTGTTTCAGGTGACAAGGGTCTTCAATTGGATTGAGAGTGTAATAAACTATTACAACACCCTGTGTCTTTATTTCATTAAAATACTTTTTTGCTAATGTGTGTGTGTTTTATTAACCATTTACTAGTATTGGATTAATAATGGATAGGTGTCTTATTGACACCTCTCCATTAGGGTTGAGCGAAACGGGTCGGACATTTTCAAAAGTCGCCGACTTTTGGCGACGTCGAGTTTCATGAAACCCTATCCGACCCCTGTGCGTGGTCGGCCATGCGGTACGCGACTTTCGCGCCAAAGTCGCGTTTCAATGACGCGAAAAGCGCCATTTCTCAGCCAATGAAGGTAAACGCAGAGTGTGGGCAGTGTGATGACATAGGTCCTGGTCCCCACCATCTTAGAGAAGGGCATTGCAGTGATTGGCTTGCTGTCTGCGGCGTCACAGGGGCTATAAAGGGGAGTTCCCGCCGACCGCCATGTTACTGCTGCTGATCTGAGCTTAGGGAGAGGTTGCTGCCGCTTCGTCCGAAGCAGGGATAGCGTTAGGCAGGGTCCATTAACCACAAAACCGCTTGTGCTGTAGCGATTTCCACTGCCCAACACCACCTTCGGTGTGCAGGGACAGTGGAAGCTCCTTTTTTTTTTTTTTCCTCAGCGCTGTAGCTCATTGGGCTGCCCTAGAAGGCTCCCTGACAGCTGCATTGCTGTGTGTACGCCGCTGTGCAAACCAACTGCTTTTTTCAAAGCACAAATCCTCTTGTTCCTTCCTTTCTGCACAGCTATCTTGTTTGTTTGTCCACACTTTTTATTTAATTTGTGCATCAGTCCACTCCTTATTGCTGCCTGCCATACCTGGCTGAGATTACTGCAGGGAGATAGTAATTGAAGGACAGTTCCTTTTTTTTTTTTTTTTTTTTTGTGGGAGATTAAGATTGACATTTCTGCTAGAGTGCCATCTCTGTCTGTGTCATCTCTCACTCAGTGGGCCATAGAAAGCCTATTTATTTTTTTGCTTGATTTGGGTTCCAAAATCTACCAGAAAAAATCACAACATCAATCAGTGGGAGAAAAATATTGGCCTCAGGGCTTGTGTGCCACTCCTTACTCCTGTGTGTGCCATCTCTCACTCAGTGGGCCATAGAAAGCCTATTAATTTTTTTGCTTGATTTGGGTTCTAAATTCTACCTGAAAAAATCAATAAATCAATCAGTGGGAGATTAATATTGGCCTTTGGGCTTGTGTGCCAGTCCTAATCGTGCCATCTCTCTCTCTCTCAGATAGTGGGCCATAGAAAGCCTATTTTTTTATTATTTTATTGGGTTTATAAATTTTCCCTGGAAAAAAAAAAAAGTGGGAGATTAATATTGGCCTCTGGGCTTGTGTGCCAGTCCTGAGCGTGCCATCTCTCTCACAAATAGTGGGCCATAGAAAGCCTATTAATTTTTTTGCTTGATTTGGGTTCCAAAATCTACCAAAAAAAATCACTAAATCAATCAGTGGGAGATTAATATTGGCCTCTGGGCTTGTGTGCCACTCCTGACTCCTGTGAGCGTCATCTGTCACTCAGTGGGCCCTAGAAAGCCTATTTTTTGTTTTATTTGTTTTCTAAATTCTCCCTGAAAAAATCATTTTATTTTCTTTGGTTTCTAAATTATTCCTGAAAAAAAATCATTTTTTTTGTATTTTTTTTTTCTCTAAAGTCTCCCTGAAAAAAAAAAAAAAAATCTGTGGGAGATTCATATTGCCCCTTCTGCTTGTGTGCCAGTCTTGACTCCTGGGTGTGCCATCTCTCTCTCTCTCTCCCCAATTGTGGGCCATAGAAAGCCTATAAATTTTTTTGCTTGATTTGGGTTCCAAAATCTACCAAAAATAATCACTAAATCAATCAGTGGGAGATTAATATTGGCCTCTGGGCTTGTCTGCCACTCCTGACTCCTGTGTGCGTCATCTGTCACTCAGTGGGCCCTAGAAAGCCTATTTTTTGTTTTATTTGTTTTCTAAATTCTCCCTGAAAAAATCATTTTATTTTCTTTGGTTTCTAAATTATTCCTGAAAAAAATCATTTTTTTTGTATTTTTTTTTCTCTAAAGTCTCCCTGAAAAAAAAAAAAAAAAAAAAAAATCTGTGGGAGATTCATATTGCCCCTTCTGCTTGTGTGCCAGTCTTGACTCCTGGGTGTGCCATCTCTCTCTCTCTCCCCAATTGTGGGCCATAGAAAGCCTATAAATTTTTTTGCTTGATTTGGGTTCCAAAATCTACCAAAAATAATCACTAAATCAATCAGTGGGAGATTAATATTGGCCTCTGGGCTTGTCTGCCACTCCTGACTCCTGTGTGCGTCATCTGTCACTCAGTGGGCCCTAGAAAGCCTATTTTTTGTTTTATTTGTTTTCTAAATTCTCCCTGAAACAATCATTTTATTTTCTTTAGTTTCTAAATTATTCCTGAAAAAAATCATTTTTTTTTGTATTTTTTTTTCTCTCAAGTCTCCCTGAAAAAAAAAAAAAAAAAAAAATCTGTGGGAGATTCATATTGCCCCTTCTGCTTGTGTGCCAGTCTTGACTCCTGGGTGTGCCATCTCTCTCTCTCTCCCCAATTGTGGGCCATAGAAAGCCTATTAATTTTTTTGCTTGATTTGGGTTCCAAAATCTACCAAAAAAAATAACTAAATCATTCGGTGGGAGATTAATATTGGCCTCTGGGCTTGTGTGCCACTCCTGACTCCTGTGTGCGTCCTCTCTCACTCAGTGGGCCCTACAAAGCCTTTTTTTTTTTTTTTTTTCCTAAATTCTCCCTGAAACAATCATTTCATTTTATTTGTTTTATAAATTCTTCTGTAAAAAATAATTTTTTTTTAATTTTTTTTTTTTCTGAAGTCTCCCTTTTAAAAAAAACAAACACAAATCAGTGGGAGATAAATATTTACATTTGCGCTTCAGTGACAGTCCTGCGTGTGTGCCATCTCATTTGTTGCCAACAACAACAGAGTGTGTAACATTGTGGCTGATTTTCGTTGTGGTCTCACCCACCTGTAAAGGGGTAGCTAAATCATACTGAAGTTATAGCTCACCGTGTAAGTTGTGTGACAGCAACAAATACCGTTCGTTTGGTAACGTTTTTAAAACAATGAGGAAGTCTGGTGGAAGAGGTCGTGGCCGGGGGCGTTCATTGTCAGCTGGTAATGAGGGTAGTGGTAGTGGTGGAGCATCAGGTGGTCGTGGGAAAAAAAATATTGCACCTAAGTCTGGAGCTGTGGAGCCAGGTTCGTCGTCTGGCTACACAAGGCCTCAAACCCTCCCTTTTCTGGGAGTAGGAAAACCGCTTTTAAAGCCGGAGCATCAAGAGCAAGTTTTGGCTTATCTTGCTGACTCAGCCTCTAGCTCTTTTGCCTCCTCTCGTGAAACTGGTAAAAGTAAAAGCAGCGCGTCGTTAGTGGATGTTCACGGTCAGGGACAAGTCGCTTCCTTGTCCTCTTCAGCAAAAACAACAACAGAGAAGAATGCAGCAGGCGACACAACGGGTTACTCCATGGAGCTCTTTACACATACCGTCCCTGGCTTAGAAAGTGAAGCAGTTAACAGTCCATGCCCATTACAAGTTGAATCTGACATGGAGTGCACTGATGCACAGCCACAGCCAGACTACTATGCTGGTCCTTTGACTCAGACCACAACATTGCCCTCGCAGGGTGCTGATCAAGAATCAGACCCTGATGAGACTATGTTGCCCCATCACGAACGCTATACCACCAACCGACACGGTGACACAGACGAAGTTGCACACGAGCTACAAGAAGAGGTAATAGATGACCCAGTTCTTGACCCCGATTGGCAGCCATTGGGGGAACAGGGTGCAGGCGGCAGCAGTTCTGAAGCGGAGGAGGAGGGGCCGCAGCAGGCATCAACATCGCAACAGGTTCCATCTGCCGGGCCCGTATCTTGGCCAAAACGCGTGGCAAAGTCAAAACCTGTTGGAGGACAGCGTGGCCATCCGGTTAAAGCTCAGTCTGCAATGCCTGAAAAGGTATCCCATGCTAGAAAGAGTGCAGTCTGGCATTTTTTTAAACAACATCCAATTGATCAGCACAAAGTAATCTGTCAAAAATGTTCAACTACCTTAAGCAGAGGGCAGAATCTGAAAAGTCTCAATACAAGTTGCATGCATAGACATTTAACCACCATGCATTTGCAAGCTTGGACTAACTACCAAACGTCCCTTAAGGTTGTAGCACCCTCGGCCAATGAAGCTACTCATCAACGCAACATCCCTTCCGGCAGTGTAGGGCCACCATTTTCTGCACCACCTGCAGTATCTGTGCAGGTTTCTTTGCCAGGCCAAAGCAGTCAGGGTCAGGGAATCTCCAGTTTCGTAGTAGGAAACACTGCATCTAGGGCACCGGCGGCAACAATACCATCTCGCACCGTCTCTCAGTCTGCCATGTCCACCGGCACCCCCGCTAGTTCCACGATCTCCAGCTCTCCAGTCCAGCTCACCCTACATGAGACTATGGTTAGAAAAAGGAAGTACTTAGCCTCGCATCCGCGTACACAGGGTTTGAACGCCCACATAGCTAGACTAATCTCGTTAGAGATGATGCCCTACCGGTTAGTTGAAAGCGAAGCTTTCAAAGACCGGATGGACTACGCTGTACCACGCTACGAGCTACCCAGTCGACACTTTTTTTCCAGAAAAGCCATCCCAGCCCTCCACCAGCATGTTAAAGAGCGCATCATCTATGCACTCAGGCAATCTGTGAGCCCAAAGGTGCACCTGACAACAGATGCATGGACCAGTAGGCATGGCCAGGGACGTTACGTGTCCATCACGGCACACTGGGTAAATGTGGTGGATTCAGGGTCCACAGGGGACAGCAAGTTTGGGACAGTTCTGCCTAGCCCACGGTCTAGGAAACAGTTGGCTGTAGCCGTCCGCACCCCCTCCTCCTCCTCCTCCTCCTCGTCCTCCTGCAGAAGCGAGAGCTCGTCCACAGACCGCAGTCGCACAACCACTCCATCCGCAGCTGCCACTGTTGCACACCAGGTCTCCCATTATGGGGCAGCTACTGGCAAACGTCAGCAGGCTGTATTGGCTATGAAGTGTTTGGGCGACAACAGACACACCGCGGAAGTTCTGTCCGAGTTCTTGCAGCAAGAAACGCAGTCGTGGCTGGGCACTGTAGATCTTGAGGCAGGCAAGGTAGTGAGTGATAACGGAAGGAATTTCATGGCTGCCATCTCCCTTTCCCAACTGAAACACATTCCTTGCCTGGCTCACACCTTAAACCTGGTGGTGCAGTGCTTCCTGAAAAGTTATCCGGGGTTATCCGACCTGCTCCTCAAAGTGCGTGGACTTTGCGCACATATCCGCCGTTCGCCTGTACACTCCAGCCGTATGCAGACCTATCAGCGTTCTTTGAACCTTCCCCAGCATCGCCTAATCATAGACGTTGTTACAAGGTGGAACTCAACACTGCACATGCTTCAGAGACTGTGCGAACAGAGGCGGGCTGTTATGTTTTTGTGGGAGGATACACATACACGGGCAGGCAGTAGGATGGCAGACATGGAGTTGTCAGGTGTGCAGTGGTCGAAGATTCAAGACATGTGTCAAGTCCTTCAGTGTTTTGAGGAATGCACACGGCTGGTTAGTGCAGACAACGCCATAATAAGCATGAGCATCCCCCTAATGTGTCTGCTGATGCAAAGTTTGACGCACATAAAGGATCAGGCGTCTGCACCAGAGGAAGAGGAAAGCCTTGATGACAGTCAGCCATTGTCTGGTCAGGGCAGTGTACAGGACGAGGTAGCGGGCGAAGAGGAGGTGGAGGATGAGGAGGATGATGGGGATGAGTATATTTTTAATGAGGAAGCTTTCCCGGGGTCATTGGAAATTGGTGGCGTGGCAAGGGCGGGTTCTGGTTTTTTGAGGGACACAAGTGACGTAGATTTGCCTGCAACTGCCCCTCAACCAAGCACAACCGCAGATTTGACAACTGGAACTTTGGCCCACATGGCGGATTATGCCTTGCGTATCCTCAAAAGGGACACACGCATTACAAAAATGATGAACGATGACGATTACTGGTTGGCCTGCCTCCTTGATCCTCGCTATAAAGGCAAATTGCAAAATATTATGCCACATGAGAACTTGGAACTAATATTAGCAACAAAACAATCAACTCTTGTTGACCGTTTGCTTCTGGCATTCCCTGCACACAGCGCCCGTGATCGTTCTCACACGAGCTCCAGGGACCAGCAGACCAGAGGTGTTAGAGGGGCAGAAATCAGAAGTGGCGTTGGCCAGAGGGGTTTTCTGACCAGGTTGTGGAGTGATTTTGCTATGACCGCAGACAGGACAGGTACTGCAGCATCAATTCAAAGTGACAGGAGACAACATTTGTCCAGTATGGTTACAAACTATTTTTCATCCCTTATCGACGTTCTCCCTCAACCGTCATTCCCATTTGATTACTGGGCATCCAAATTAGACACCTGGCCAGAATTGGCAGAATATGCATTGCAGGAGCTTGCTTGCCCGGCAGCTAGTGTCCTATCAGAAAGAGTATTCAGTGCTGCAGGTTCAATACTAACTGAAAAAAGGACTCGTCTGGCTACCCAAAATGTAGATGATCTAACCTTCATTAAAATGAACCACAACTGGATTTCGAAATCTTTTGCCCCACCTTGCCCGGCTGACACCTAACTTTCCTATGAAAAGGTCTTGCCTGTGGACTCTTCTGAATGACTTTTCCAATCTCGTAATTTTCTGCACCTGATTGTCCAGCATACGACATGTTTACTCCTAACAAAATGGCCAAACTCCCCACACGGGGCTGTGGTATCGCCACTTTGCGCCAGCACCCGTGAGAGTGCTGTTTGTCTGAAGAGGTGGGTGTGCCCGCTTTTGGTCGACGGCACTGCCACTGGGTCCCTCATAGTACAATAAAGTGTCTCTGGCGGTGGTGGTGCGCACCCAACGTCAGACACACCATTGTAATATGAGGGGCCCTGGGCCTGTACCGCCGGCCACAAGACAGTTCCCTCCCCCAGCTCAAACAGTGCTCTACCACTAGCAAAATTATCTCTCACAGCTTCACCAATGTTTAGTCTATGCGCTGACATCCTTCAATGCCTGGCACTGACAATACCATTGTTTTGACATTTTTGTTATGTTAGGCCTTCGAAGCCTGTCTGCGGTCCGTTCTTTCTACAACTACTACACTGACCAGGCCACTGCTGGCCGTGTTCCCCTGGAACCAATTTAAACTTGCCTACAGCCAGCCCAATTTTGTTATGTTAGGCCTTCTTAGCCTGTCTGCCGTCACTCCTTCCACTAGACTTCCACTGACCAGACCACTGTTGCCCGTGTACCCCTGGAACCAATTTTAAATTGCCAACAGCCAAATGTTATTATGTTAGGCCTTTGATGCCTGTCTGCCGTCACTCCTTCCACTAGACTTCCACTGACCAGACCACTGTTGCCCGTGTACCCCTGGAACCAATTTTAAATTGCCTACAGGCAGCCCAATTTATTATGTTAGGGCTTCGAAGCCTGTCTGCGGTCCCTCCTTCCACTAGGCCTCCACTGACCTGTCTACTGCTGCCCGTGTTCCCCTGGAACCAATTTTAAACTGCCTACAGGCAGCCCAATTTATTATGTTAGGGCTTCGAAGCCTGTCTGCGGTCCCTCCTTCCACTAGGCCTACACTGACCTGTCTACTGCTGCCCGTGTACCCCTTGAACCAACATCATAAAATAAAAAAAAAAGTATTTTGCTTATAAAAAAGAAAATACTGGTGAGATATCAAATGCAGACATTTTAACATTAAAAACAAACACACAACTAAAATCTGGTACAGTACTAAAAATGGCCACCAGCTACAATTACTTTATCCTGCAAGTATTTAACTGAAAGGTTTTTTAAATTGAAAACACAGATATGGCATCCACCGAGTGTTGTCCTGTCGCGTCTTCTTTATATTATTGCCGAGAAGATGCAAAACAATGAAAATAATAAAATCATTAATTACCAAAATAATAGAGAAAGTCAACACCACATTGCAAATAAACATTCATTCCAAATAAAGAAGCAGGGCGCGTCCGAGGGTGAGTATATACCTAATAAGAATATAATCACCCTCGGACGCGCAATGCTTATTTCCAACAGCCTTCCTTCCTAAGAATCAGCCCTTCCGTGGTGTAGAGAGACGTTGTGTTACACTCCAAGGTGTTCCCCAGGTTGCCTTTCCTGAGCTTCGATCTTCCGGCTCTCGTTTAGTAGTTGTTGGAAACTACGCTGCATTAGGCCTTCAAATTGGGTATGGGGTGTAGAGAGATGGTGTGTTCCACTCCAAGGTGTTCCCCAGGTTGCCTTTCCTGAGCTTCGATCTTCCGGCTCTCGTTTAGTAGTTCTTGGAAACTACACTGCATTAGGCCTTCAAATTGGGTATGGGGTGTAGAGAGAGGGTGTGTTACACTCCAAGGTGTTCCCCAGGTTGCCTTTCCTGAGCTTCGATCTTCATGCTCTCGTTTAGTAGTTGTCGGAAACTACGCTGCATTAGGCCTACAAATTGGGTATGGGATGTAGAGAGAGGGTTTGTTACACTCCAAGGTGTTCCCCAGGTTGCCTTTCCTGAGCTTCGATCTTCCGGCTCTCGTTTAGTAGTTGTTGGAAACTACGCTGCATTAGGCCTTCAAATTGGGTATGGGGTGTAGAGAGAGGGTGTGTTCCACTCCAAGGTGTTCCCCAGGTTGCCTTTCCTGAGCTTCGATCTTCCGGCTCTCGTTTAGTAGTTCTTGGAAACTACACTGCATTAGGCCTTCAAATTGGGTATGGGGTGTAGAGAGAGGGTGTGTTACACTCCAAGGTGTTCCCCAGGTTGCCTTTCCTGAGCTTCGATCTTCCGGCTCTCGTTTAGTAGTTCTTGGAAACTACACTGCATTAGGCCTACAAATTGGGTATGGGGTGGAGAGAGATGGTGTGTTACACTCCAAGGTGTTCCCCAGGTTTCCTTGCCATTGCTTCGGTCTTCCGACTCTCGTTTAGTAGTTGTAGAAAAGTACACTGCATTAGGCCTACAAAATGGGTATGGGGTGGAGAGAGATGGTGTGTTACACTCCAAGGTGTTCCCCAGGTTGCCTTTCCTGAGCTTCTATCTTCAGGCTCTCATTAAATTGTGGTTAAATGGAACAACTGCATTTGGCGTACTAGTTGGTTTGGGGCCTACTATCGGTGTCTGCCACTCCTTGCTGTTCTCCTGGTTTCCTGTCCTGAAATTCCATTTTCAGGCTCTCGTTAAGTAGTTGTTAATGTTAGACTGCATTTGGCCTACTAGTTGGGTTGGGGCCTACTATCGGTGTCTGCCACTCCTTGCTGTTCTCCTCCACTGAACAAAGCTGTGCCGCCTGTTTACTACGGTTGCCAATTTTGAACTGCATTTCGACTACTTACTGATTTGGCCCTACTCTCTGTGTCAGCCTCTCATTCCAGTTGTCCTCCACTGCAATGCCCCCTGGTTATTCCTGTGTTACCAATTTTGAACTGCATTTAGCCCACTTTATTCTTTGGGCCTATATCTGTGTTTCCACTTCATCGTGCCCATTGCCCAGCCAGTGATAGATGAGTCTGCTGGTACATTGACCCATAACGCAACATTCCCCGTGCATGCTACACAACAACATTGTGACCCTGCTGAAAGTCAGGTTGCTCTTCCCGCATACCATACCACCTTACACGGGGACAAAGAGGAAGGTGCAGATGAAAGTGCAGGTTCCTTCATCAGGTGGGGGGAGGAATACTAGTTGGCGACGTCACTGGCACAGGGCCTCTCATAGTACGCAAAAGTGTTGCTGCCGGTGAGAGGCGCCCCCGCCGTGCAAACACACCGCTGTACTTTGAGGGGCCCTGTGCCAGTGCCAATGCCAACAAGTGGGCCCCCCCTGCTTGCTCAGGATCACAGCACTTGCAAAGTTGAAATACTTACCTCTCCCTGCTCCACTGCCATGACGTGGTCCAGATTTCCTGGGCCCACTAATTACTTGAACCAGTCCTACCCCACACAACTTTAGCCAAATGACCCCCAATTTCAAATGCCTTCCAATTATTATAAGGTCTTGAAAGATAGGAGACAAAAAAAGCGCAAATAGGGTCTTATCCCCAGGATTGTTCTTAATCAATTGTGAGAGAACTGCTCACCTGGTGGTACACAGTACAAGCGTGTAGTTGTCAGCTGCTGCAGATCCACAGGTCGGCGTTGCGACCTCTCAGAACCGTTATAATAAATGAAATGTGGATTACATCCGCGCTGCTGCGACAAATAATAGATCCAGATATACTGTTAGGGTGTTCGGGTGGTTTATTCAACGCGTTTCGAAGCTCAAAGGCTTCTTCTTCAGGAAGTTTCCACACAAAGATATGCAATATCTATATATGCAGCAGCGCGGATGTAATCCACATTTCATTTATTATAACAATTATTATAAGGTAAATTACGCTTGACAAGCTTCATTAAGAAGAATGGATGGTTTTGACATTAAAATGGGCACTCTAGGTGTTTTCCTGGCCCCCACTCACTGCCGACTATGCTGCCCCATTGACTTGCATTGGGTTTCGTGTTTCGGTCGATCCCGACTTTTCGCCATAATCGGCCGATTTCACTCGACCCAACTTTTGAGATAGTCGGGTTTTGCGAAACCCGGCTCGACTCTAAAAAGGTCAAGGTCGCTCAACTCTACTCTCCATTATTAACCAGGTTTAATGTCACCTTACAATAACAAGGTGATATTAACCCTTTATTACCCCATATCCCACCGCTACAGGGGAGTGGGAAGAGAGTGGCCAAGTGCCAGAATAGGCGCATCTTACAGATTTGCTTTTTCTGGGGTGGTTGGGGGCGGATGTTTTTACCAGGGGGGCCAATATCCATGGTCCCTCTGTAGGCTATTAATATCTGCCCTCAGTCACTGGCTTTACAACTTTGGTGGAGAAAATTGCGCGGGAGCCCACGCCATTTTTTTCCGTGATTTAACCCTTTATTTCAACAGCTAGAGCCACCAAATTTTTACAAACTTCTTACATTAGTAGTCAGGAATATGTAATAAAATACGGTATATGAAATGGTTTACTGTATGTAAACCATGTCTCATATCCTGGCGGGTTTGTGAACGAGATAGCAAAAGCCGGCAATTGAATTACCGGCTTTTCTGCTATCTAGTGCTGTATTAAATATAAATATATATATATAGGTGTCTCACTGACATATATATGTATATATACCTATTCTATGTGTATATATCTATTCTATCTTTTCTATTCTAATCTGTCAGTGTGATTTTACTCTACACAGCACTGTTTTGCCAGCTTTTCAAAGGACACCGGTGTGTAAAAAGCAGACAGCAATATGGATGTAATACGGATGTCATACGGATGTTGCGATAAAAAAATGCATTAAAATCGCATGACACTCGCATGGCAATCTCATGTTTCACCTCCGTTTTATTGGTCCATAAATTGGACCTTTTTTTTCTCTCAAGTGGAAAAGAACCCTAAGTCTAGTACTCAAGTCACCAGTCTTGCTTCTGCCATAGCTCATTGTCCCATCCTCTGCTCCATTCAGTCACTTCTTTCCTTTTTTTCTCCAGCGCATGATATCATCATTTGTAGGGATGAGCGACCTTTACTTTTATAGGATCGGGTCGGGTTTCACGAAACCCGACTTTTTCAAAAGTCGGGTCGAGTGAAATCGGCCGATCCTATAAAAAAGTCGGGGTCAGGGTCGTCCGAAACTCGAAACCCAATGCAGTGCATTGGGTTTCCATGGTTCCCAGGGTCTGAAGGAGCGGAAACTCTCCTTCAGGCCCTGCGATCCATATTTTAGTGTAAAATAAAGAATTAAAATAAAAAATATCGCAATACTTACCCTCTGACGCGCCCTGGTACTAACCGGCAGTCTTCCTTCCTTAGAATCAGCCTTCCAGGACCTGGCGGTGACGTCGCGGTGACGTCGCGGCTTGTGATTGGCCGCGCGGCCGCCCATGTGACCGCTCGCACGACCAATCAGAAGCCGTGACGTCACCGAAGGTCCTTCAAGCGCTGATTCTTAGGAAGGAAGGCTGTCGGAAGGAAGCAGGGCGCTTCCGAGGGTGAGTATATTCCTATTAGGTATATATTCCTATAAGGTATATACTCACCCTCGGAAGCGCCCTGCTTCCTTCCGACAGCCTTCCTTCCTAAGAATCAGCGCTTGAAGGACCTTCGGTGACGTCACGGCTTCTGATTGGTCGCGCGAGCGGTCACATGGGCGGCCGCGCGGCCAATCACAAGCCGCGACGTCACCGCGACGTCACCGCCAGGTCCTGGAAGGCTGATTCTAAGGAAGGAAGACTGCCGGTTAGTACCAGGGCGCGTCAGAGGGTAAGTATTGCGATATTTTTTATTTTAATTCTTTGTTTTACACTTTAATCTGAATTCCGATACCAATTCCCGATATCTTAAACATATCGGGAATCGGTATCGGAATTCCGATTCCAGATTCAAAAGATCGCCGACTTCATGGCCGACCCCACACTGGGGTCGGGTCGGGTTTCATGAAACCCGACCTTGCCAAAAGTCGGCGACTTTTGAAAAATCTCGACCCGTTTCGCTCAACCCTAATCATTTGGCTTTTTTATTCTGCATGGTGGCTTTCAGCATTGAGTAGATCTCTAATTTAATAGTGCATGTTGCCCTACTGACCACTGATTCATTCATTCTTTATTGTACTGCCGGAGTGCTGTACTTTGCTTTTACCTAATTCCTTCTTAATTCTAAAAGAAACAAATGAGTCCTGTTCTGGATAATCTTGGGGATTGACCCACATCAACGTACCTATAGAACACCCATTTAGCAAGAGTTACAATACATTTATGTGCATAAGGTCTTACTGTTACCGTGTCCAATGTATTGAGTGTCAGCATGGTTAAGTAAAAAGATATATGTGTAATTAAGGAAGTATATACATTAGATTAAATAATTTCAGGCATTGAGAAATGGTCTGAAAAAATCAAACGTGTCACATTTCTTTTTTGGAATTTTTCACTGTAAATAAATGTTATTTTTGAGAGCATTATAGCACCCCTGAAATTTGGAGAACTTGTAGTTAAAAGTCAATCATGGAAAGACCATAATATCATCCAGATTTTCCATCTGTTTTGTAGCTATGGCTTCTGGTGCACAGACATTTTAATTGCTCCTTATTCTTGGGTAATTATTTTATGATAGGTTTATTATCACATCTTCCTTATCAGGGCACAGCATTACTATGTACCCTAGTGACAAATTATGCGTCATGACAGAGGACAGGTCTATGTTTATATGTGCAATAAAGCACGTTTCAAATGGAAAGAGTTCAGTGCATTTCAATTCATCAAATACTCCTTGTGATTTTACACAGATTTTATACTGCTGATTAGCTCATTAGTGAGGTTAATTGGATACATTTACTGGCAAATTATACAGAGACAATATGAACCAGAAGATGAAGCATTTCAAATGGCAGACCCGCTAGCAAAATGAGCATCTAGCCTCTGAAAATGATTTTAGACTTTGTTTAAATATTATGCGTTCATTTTTTATTTACTATGATGAATAATAGACTTTTAATTACATGTAAGACTTTTTTTTATACATTTTTATTTTTAATTATCTTAACCCCTTCATGACCTTCGGATTTTCCGTTTATTCTGTGTTCGTTTTTCGCTCGCCTCCTTCCCAGATCCATAACTTTTTTATTTTTCCATCAATATGGCCATGTGAGGGCTTATTTTTTGTGGAATAAGTTGTACTTTTGAAAGTCATCATTGGTTTTACCATGTCGTGTACTAGAAAATGGGAAAAAAAATTCCAAGTGCGGTGAAATTGCAAAAGAAGTGCAATCCCACACTTGTTTTTTGTTTGGCTATTTTACTATGTTCACTAAATGCTAAAACTGACCTGACATTATGATTCTCCAGGTCAGTACGAGTTCATAGACACCAAACATGTCTAGGTTATTTTTTATCTTAGTGGTAAAGAATTTTTCCAAACTTAGCTTAACCCCTCTGTGACCTTGGACGTACTATCCCGTCGAGGTGCCCTGGGCCTATCTGACCCTTGACGGGATAGTACGTCCTGCCCTTTAATGCGATACCGCGACTTAAGTCGCGGTGATCGCATTAAAATTCCGACGCCATCTCACCTGGGGGGAGATGGCCTCGGCATCCAGGGCATTGTCGCCGCCCACCCGCCCTCTCGATCGCTGTGATTGGCTGTTCAATTCTGAACAGCCAATCACAGCCATTCTCATTGTTTCAGCCAATCGGAGCGGCTGAAACAATGAGGTCACAGGCTAGGATCGAGTACCGATGTACTCGATCCTAGGTCCGGTTCCTGGCAACGCCAGGCACCGGCAAGAACACCCCAGATTGGCGCGATCGCCGATCGCATCGATCGCGCCAATCGCAGGGCACCGCGCGGTATTACCGCGCTGTGCCCTGCCGGAACCTGCGTGGATCGGTGCTTTAATAGCACCGATCCTAGGATAGGACACAGTGCAGGCCCAGCAGGGCCTGCAGGAGCCGATTGGCGCGATCGATGTCATCGTCGATCGAGCCAATCACAGGGCGCAGCGGCGATCACTCTGTGACCGCTCTGTGCCCTGCAGGTGACCTGGCTGTGACCTGCCTAGGATGGCGCGAACAGATCCGATCCTAGGCAGGTCACAGCCAGGTCACCAGGAAAGCTCTGATTGGTGGGATCGATGTTATGGTCGATCCCACCAATGACAGGTCACAGCAGCAGCATGACCGCTCTGTGACCTGTCTGTGTCACCTGCCTGACCTGTGTATGACCGCTCTGCAGGGTCCTCATTCTAGCTGAGGATTCCTACAGAGCGGTCATACTGCTGGATCTCCCTGCTGGATTTTGTGCCTGGATCTCCCTGCCGTGCTGGGTATTGTGGTGCCACAGCAGCCTGTAGCACCACAATCCCTGCTAAAGAAAGAAGACAACTAAACGTAAGTTTTATCCCTGATCCCTGCCCAATCCCCGTTCATCCACCCCAATCCCCGTTCATCCACCCCAATCCCCGTTCATCCACCCCAATCCCCCCTTCCCCCTCTTTTTACCCCCTCCACCCCCATTTGTGCCGCCTCCGTGCGCACATTTAGTAGCCGCCGAGCGTTGATTGGTGACGCAGTTCACCGATCAACGCTCGCGCTCGCTTTTTTTCCCTCGCCCCCGTTGCGCCAACTCCGTACACACATTCCGCAGCCGCCAAAGTTTGATAAGTGACGCAGTTCACTTATCAGAGTTTGTGCCTGCCGTTTTCCTTTTTTTTTTTTCACCCCCCTTTTGCGCCACCTGACTACAACCGTACGTTTTGATCACTGATCCCTGCCCAATCCCCACTTCCACCCCCATCTCCCTTCCCCCTCTTTTTACCCCCCTTTGCACCTCCTTCCGTGCGCCCATTTAACAGCCGCCGAACGTTGATTGGTGACGTAGTTCACCGATCAACGCTCGCGCTCGCTTTTTTCCCTCACCCCCGTTGCGCCAACTCCGTACACACATTCCGCAGCCGCCAAAGTTTGATAAGTGACGCAGTTCACTTATCAGAGTTTGTGCCTGCCGTTTTCCTTTTTTTTTTTTTCACCCCCCTTTTGCGCCACCTGACTACAACCGTACGTTTTGATCACTGATCCCTGCCCAATCCCCACTTCCACCCCCATCTCCCTTCCCCCTCTTTTTACCCCCCTTTGCACCTCCTTCCGTGCGCCCATTTAACAGCCGCCGAACGTTGATTGGTGACGCAGTTCACCGATCAACGCTCGCGCTCGCTTTTTTTCCCTCACCCCCGTTGCGCCAACTCCGTACACACATTCCGCAGCCGCCAAAGTTTGATAAGTGACGCAGTTCACTTATCAGAGTTTGTGCCTGCCGTTTTCCTTTTTTTTTTTTTCACCCCCCTTTTGCGCCACCTGACTACAACCGTACGTTTTGATCACTGATCCCTGCCCAATCCCCACTTCCACCCCCATCTCCCTTCCCCCTCTTTTTACCCCCCTTTGCACCTCCTTCCGTGCGCCCATTTAACAGCCGCCGAACGTTGATTGGTGACGCAGTTCACCGATCAACGCTCGCGCTCGCTTTTTTTCCCTCACCCCCGTTGCGCCAACTCCGTACACACATTCCGCAGCCGCCAAAGTTTGATAAGTGACGCAGTTCACTTATCAGAGTTTGTGCCTGCCGTTTTCCTTTTTTTTTTTTTCACCCCCCTTTTGCGCCACCTGACTACAACCGTACGTTTTGATCACTGATCCCTGCCCAATCCCCACTTCCACCCCCATCTCCCTTCCCCCTCTTTTTACCCCCCTTTGCACCTCCTTCCGTGCGCCCATTTAACAGCCGCCGAGCGTTGATTGGTGACGCAGTTCACCGATCAACTCTCGCGCTCGCTTTTTTCCCTTCAGCCTTTTTGCGCAACCTCCGTACACACATCCCGCAGCCGCCAAACTTTGATAAGTGACGCAGTTCTCTTATCAGAGTTTGTGCCTGCCTTTTTTTTTTTTTTTTACAGGTTTTTCTTCTCCTTTTAGCATTTTCTTTTCAGATAAGTTTGCACAAATCACTATCCCCCCACACATACACATACAGTTATCAATAAAGTGCACCCAATCACCATATTCACACAAAAATGTCCCGCTCGTCCCGTTCGTCCCAACAGCGCTATTCATTGGAGGAGGCATATGCTTTC
This sequence comes from Ranitomeya imitator, assembly GCF_032444005.1. Lineage (NCBI taxonomy): Eukaryota > Metazoa > Chordata > Amphibia > Anura > Dendrobatidae > Ranitomeya > Ranitomeya imitator. The sequence continues at coordinate 934,122,867 of NC_091282.1, read as the reverse complement.
CTTGCCTCCGACACTGATAGCGAGGGAGAGGATCCCACTTTTCTTCACTTTTCTGATTCTTCATCCTCTTCCTCCTCCTCTTCCTCCTCCTCCTCCTCTTCCTCCTCGGGTCCTGCGGAACCACCACGCAGACGCCCCAGGACAGAAGATGAGGCAGCCCCCACCACTCCTGAACCAGCGCTCCCCACTGCGGAACCCACATGGACCTCGCCCCCCGAAAATTACGAGCCACTGATTCCTGATTTTGTGGCAGAATCAGGAATCAAGTTTGACACCACGGGCCTCACAGAAACAGACTTTTTCAAAGTCTTTTTCTCTGAGGATTTTATTAACCTCATGGTGGAGCAAACTAATTTGTATGCTCGTCAATTTTTGGAGCAAAACCCCGGTACATCATTTTCCAACTGGTCTCCTGTAGACGCAGTTGAAATGATGCAGTTTTGGGGCCTGGTCCTCCACATGGGGATCGTGAAGAAGCCAGAAATGCGGCAATATTGGAGTGTAGATGTTTTATATAACACTCCAGTATTCCGAATGGCCATGGTTCGGAGACGTTTTGAGGCCATCCATAAATTCCTGCATTATTCCGATAATGCACAGTGTCCCGCACGAGATGACCCCAACTTTGACCGTCTGTTCAAAGTTCGGCCGGTCATCGAACACTTCAACAAAAAGTTTTCTGAAGTATACGTGCCCAAAAGGGACATCTGCGTGGATGAGTCCTTGGTCCATTTTAAGGGGCGGCTCGGATTCCGTCAATACCTGCCCAACAAAAGGGCCAGGTACGGAATCAAACTCTACAAGCTGTGTGAGAGTGCCTCAGGGTACATCCACAGGTTTAGAGTGTATGAAGGGAAGGACAGCAGGATTGAACCCCCTGAGTGTCCTCCTGTCCTGGGAGTGAGTGGGAAGATCGTGTGGGATTTGGTGCACCCACTGCTGGATAAATGTTATCAAACCAGGGATTCAAGCTTCAGGAGGCTAATTTGCATATTCCAGGTGCCTTCTGGGAGAAGCGAAGTCTCCCTAAGCTAGAAGATCGTTGGATACAGCCGGGACCAGCTGCTTCGAAAGCATCACCAAACCAGGGATTCAAGCTTCAGGGGGCTAATTTGCATATTCCAGGTGCCTTCTGGGAGAAGCGAAGTCTCCCTAAGCTAGAAGATCGTTGGATACAGCCGGGACCAGCTGCTTCGAAAGCATCACCAAACCAGGGATTCAAGCTTCAGGAGGCTAATTTGCATATTCCAGGTGCCTTCTGGGAGAAGCGAAGTCTCCCTAAGCTAGAAGATCGTTGGATACAGCCGGGACCAGCTGCTTCGAAAGCATCACCAAACCAGGGATTCAAGCTTCAGGAGGCTAATTTGCATATTCCAGGTGCCTTCTGGGAGAAGCGAAGTCTCCCTAAGCTAGAAGATCGTTGGATACAGCCGGGACCAGCTGCTTCGAAAGCATCACCAAACCAGGGATTCAAGCTTCAGGAGGCTAATTTGCATATTCCAGGTGCCTTCTGGGAGAAGCGAAGTCTCCCTAAGCTAGAAGATCGTTGGATACAGCCGGGACCAGCTGCTTCGAAAGCATCACCAAACCGCGCGCCTTACGGCGCGCGAATTTTTGCCTGTAGGACATTATTGCAAGAGAGCTTGGCTGAGTAGATTACACAAGAAGGAAAACACACAGCAAGTCAGCAGGATCTAGGAGCAACATGGCAGATGTGACAACCTACATGGTGAGCTGCAGCATGTGCTACATGTTCACAGATCGACCAGAAGAAGAATCCAATTTCACCTGTCAGAAGTGTAGACTAGTGGCCCTTTTAGAAGAAAAGGTGCGGGGTCTGGAAGAAAGAATAGCAACTTTGAAACTCATCAAAGAGAATGAAGACTTTCTAGACAGAACAGAAGCATCTCTACTGGTCACAGAAGGTGCAAAAAGTGTCAGAGAACCTCCAAAAGCAGATGAGTGGAAGCATGTGACCAAAAGAAGCAAGAAGACCATGGAGAAATCACCAACCACACAACTGAAGAACCGATATCAAATCTTTGTAGAGGATGAAGATGGCACACCTAAGAATGAAGCAATACCAGCAAGCAAAAAAGAAAAGGGCACACAGCAACAAGTGACAGCAAAAAGTACAGCCAAGAAGCAACGAAGAGTGGTGGTGGTGGGAGACTCACTACTGAGAGGCACCGAAGCAGCCATCTGCAGACCGGACATAACTGCAAGAGAAGTATGCTGCCTTCCAGGTGCGATGATCAAGGATGTGACCGATAGGATACCAAAGCTCTTCAGCTCCAAGGACGTCCACCCATTTCTTCTGATACATGTTGGCACCAATGACACGGCAAGGAAGGACCTACCGACAATCTGCAAGGACTTTGAAGAGTTGGGGAAGAAAGTAAAGGAACTGGATGCACAGGTAGTTTTTTCTTCTATCCTTCCAGTAGACGGGCATGGCACCAGGAGATGGAACAGGATCCTTGATGCAAACAACTGGCTAAGACGATGGTGCAGACAACAAGGATTTGGATTCCTGGACCACGGTGTGAATTACTGGTATGATGGACTCCTCGCCAGAGACGGACTACACCTCAACAAACCTGGGAAACACACATTCGCCAGAAGACTCGCTACACTCATCAGGAGGGCGTTAAACTAGAAGAAGAGGGGACGGGAAGAAAAACATTAGACTCGAACAAAGACGACCCAGGAAAACATACTCAGAAGGGAGGTAAGAACATTTCTAAAACAATCCACAGTGAGGAGATTGGAACAAAACAAAATCCTCTAAACTGCATGCTCGCAAACGCCAGAAGCCTGACAAACAAGATGGAAGAACTAGAAGCAGAAATATCTACAGGTAACTTTGACATAGTGGGAATAACCGAGACATGGTTAGATGAAAGCTATGACTGGGCAGTTAACTTACAGGGTTACAGTCTGTTTAGAAAGGATCGTAAAAATCGGAGAGGAGGAGGGGTTTGTCTCTATGTAAAGTCTTGTCTAAAGTCCACTTTAAGGGAGGATATTAGCGAAGGAAATGAGGATGTCGAGTCCATATGGGTCGAAATTCATGGAGGGAAAAATGGTAACAAAATTCTCATTGGGGTCTGTTACAAACCCCCAAATATAACAGAAACCATGGAAAGTCTACTTCTAAAGCAGATAGATGAAGCTGCAACCCATAATGAGGTCCTGGTTATGGGGGACTTTAACTACCCGGATATTAACTGGGAAACAGAAACCTGTGAAACCCATAAAGGCAACAGGTTTCTGCTAATAACCAAGAAAAATTATCTTTCACAATTGGTGCAGAATCCAACCAGAGGAGCAGCACTTTTAGACCTAATACTATCTAATAGACCTGACAGAATAACAAATCTGCAGGTGGTTGGGCATTTAGGAAATAGCGACCACAATATTGTGCAGTTTCACCTGTCTTTCACTAGGGGGACTTGTCAGGGAGTCACAAAAACATTGAACTTTAGGAAGGCAAAGTTTGAACAGCTTAGAGATGCCCTTAATCTGGTAGACTGGGACAATATCCTCAGAAATGAGAATACAGATAATAAATGGGAAATGTTTAAGAACATCCTAAATAGGCAGTGTAAGCGGTTTATACCTTGTGGGAATAAAAGGACTAGAAATAGGAAAAACCCAATCTGGCTAAACAAAGAAGTAAGACAGGCAATTAACAGTAAAAAGAAAGCATTTGCACTACTAAAGCAGGATGGCACCATTGAAGCTCTAAAAAACTATAGGGAGAAAAATACTTTATCTAAAAAACTAATTAAAGCTGCCAAAAAGGAAACAGAGAAGCACATTGCTAAGGAGAGTAAAACTAATCCCAAACTGTTCTTCAACTATATCAATAGTAAAAGAATAAAAACTGAAAATGTAGGCCCCTTAAAAAATAGTGAGGAAAGAATGGTTGTAGATGACGAGGAAAAAGCTAACATATTAAACACCTTCTTCTCCACGGTATTCACGGTGGAAAATGAAATGCTAGGTGAAATCCCAAGAAACAATGAAAACCCTATATTAAGGGTCACCAATCTAACCCAAGAAGAGGTGCGAAACCGGCTAAATAAGATTAAAATAGATAAATCTCCGGGTCCGGATGGCATACACCCACGAGTACTAAGAGAACTAAGTAATGTAATAGATAAACCATTATTTCTTATTTTTAGTGACTCTATAGCGACAGGGTCTGTTCCGCAGGACTGGCGCATAGCAAATGTGGTGCCAATATTCAAAAAGGGCTCTAAAAGTGAACCTGGAAATTATAGGCCAGTAAGTCTAACCTCTATTGTTGGTAAAATATTTGAAGGGTTTCTGAGGGATGTTATTCTGGATTATCTCAATGAGAATAACTGTTTAACTCCATATCAGCATGGGTTTATGAGAAATCGCTCCTGTCAAACCAATCTAATCAGTTTTTATGAAGAGGTAAGCTATAGACTGGACCACGGTGAGTCATTGGACGTGGTATATCTCGATTTTTCCAAAGCGTTTGATACCGTGCCGCACAAGAGGTTGGTACACAAAATGAGAATGCTTGGTCTGGGGGAAAATGTGTGTAAATGGGTTAGTAACTGGCTTAGTGATAGAAAGCAGAGGGTGGTTATAAATGGTATAGTCTCTAACTGGGTCGCTGTGACCAGTGGGGTACCGCAGGGGTCAGTATTGGGACCTGTTCTCTTCAACATATTCATTAATGATCTGGTAGAAGGTTTACACAGTAAAATATCGATATTTGCAGATGATACAAAACTATGTAAAGCAGTTAATACAAGAGAAGATAGTATTCTGCTACAGATGGATCTGGATAAGTTGGAAACTTGGGCTGAAAGGTGGCAGATGAGGTTTAACAATGATAAATGTAAGGTTATACACATGGGAAGAGGGAATCAATATTACCATTACACACTGAACGGGAAACCACTGGGTAAATCTGACAGGGAGAAGGACTTGGGGATCCTAGTTAATGATAAACTTACCTGGAGCAGCCAGTGCCAGGCAGCAGCTGCCAAGGCAAACAGGATCATGGGGTGCATTAAAAGAGGTCTGGATACACATGATGAGAGCATTATACTGCCTCTGTACAAATCCCTAGTTAGACCGCACATGGAGTACTGTGTCCAGTTTTGGGCACCGGTGCTCAGGAAGGATATAATGGAACTAGAGAGAGTACAAAGGAGGGCAACAAAATTAATAAAGGGGATGGGAGAACTACAATACCCAGATAGATTAGCGAAATTAGGATTATTTAGTCTAGAAAAAAGACGACTGAGGGGCGATCTAATAACCATGTATAAGTATATAAGGGGACAATACAAATATCTCGCTGAGGATCTGTTTATACCAAGGAAGGTGACGGGCACAAGGGGGCATTCTTTGCGTCTGGAGGAGAGAAGGTTTTTCCACCAACATAGAAGAGGATTCTTTACTGTTAGGGCAGTGAGAATCTGGAATTGCTTGCCTGAGGAGGTGGTGATGGCGAACTCAGTCGAGGGGTTCAAGAGAGGCCTGGATGTCTTCCTGGAGCAGAACAATATTGTATCATACAATTATTAGGTTCTGTAGAAGGACGTAGATCTGGGTATTTATTATGATGGAATATAGGCTGAACTGGATGGACAAATGTCTTTTTTCGGCCTTACTAACTATGTTACTATGTTACTATGTTACCTCTATACTGATAACTTTTATACCAGCATCCCACTCTACAAATCCCTCTCTGCGCGAGGTACCGCAGCCTGCGGTACTGTGCGCAAAAATCAGAGAGGCCTCCCAAAGACGCTACTTCGGCAGATGCTCAGAAAAGGTGAGAGCAAGGCCCAATGTAGCGACCACCTGCTGGTGGTCAAGTACAAGGACAAGAGGGATGTCCTTCTCTTGACCACCATACATGGTGATGGCAGAGCCCTCAGCACTGTACGGGGTACCTCTACACAGGTCTGCAAACCGGACTGCGTACTGGGCTACAACAAAAGCATGGGGGGGGTTGATCTCTCTGATCAACTCCTCCAACCATACAGTGCTTTGAGAAAGGCCAAGGTGTGGTACAAAAAGTTGGCCGTCCACATCGTACAAATGGCAATGCTCAACGCTTTCCTGCTGTTACGATGTGCACGCCACACCGATACGTCGTACCTTCAGTTCCAGGAGGTAGTGGTTAAGGCCCTGATATTTGGTACTCCGGAAGGAGAGGGCCCCAGTACTTCCGGAACTGAAGGTGCTCGTATCGTACCAGGCCAGCATTTTCCGGGGGTGGTCCCGCCAACCGGCAGAAAAGGTAAGCCGCAAAAAAGGTGCCGAGTGTGTTACAAAAGGGGAATACGCAAGGACACCATTTATCAATGCGACACCTGCCCCGAAAAACCTGGCCTGTGTATGAAGGATTGCTTCAGATTGTACCACACCTCCATGCACTACTAATTTACTTTACAAGAAAGCGTACATTAGTTCCAAAAAGGGGGCACATCTAAATAAGTTCCTTGGGGGGGGGTCTAGGTTCCAAAATGATGTCACTTGTGGGTTTTTTTTTACTGTTTAGGCACATCAGGGGCTCTGCAAACGGAACATGACGACCGCAGACAATTTCTGCATTCCAAAACGTCACAACTTCCCTTTCGAGCCCCAACGTGTGCCTAAACAGTTTTTTCCCACATATGGCGTACCAGCGTAATCAGGACAATTTGGACAACAACTTTTGATGTCCAATTTCTCCTGTTACCTTTGGGAAAATTAAAAATTGGGGACTAAAATATCATTTTTGTGGGAAAAAATAGGATTTTTTATTTTCACGCCTGGGCATTATAAACTTTAGTGAAGCACGTGGGGGTTCAAATTTCTCACCAAACACCTAGATAAGTTCCTTAGGGGGTACAGTTTCCAAAATGGGGTCACTTGTGGGGGGTTTCTACTGTTTAGTCACATCAGGGGCTCTGCAAATGGAACATGATGCCAGCAGAACATTCCATCAAAGTCTGCATTCCAAAACGTCACTACTTCCCTTTCGAGCCCCAACGTGTGCCCAAACAGTAGTTCCTCCCCACATATGGGGTATCAGCGTACTCAGGACAAATTGGACAACAACTTTTGGGGTCCAATTTCTCCTGGTACCCTTGGGAAAATTAAAAATTGGGGACTAAAATATCATTTTTGTGGGAAAAAATAGGATTTTTTATTTTCACACCTGGGCATTATAAAGTTTAGTGAAGCACGTGGGGGTTCAAAATTCTCACCACACAACTAGATAAGTTCCTTAGGGGGTACAGTTTCCAAAATGGGGTCACTTGTGGGGGGTTTCTACTGTTTAGTCACATCAGGGGCTCTGCAAATGGAACATGATGCCAGCAGAACATTCCATCAAAGTCTGCATTCCAAAACGTCACTACTTCCCTTTCGAGCCCCAACGTGTGCCCAAACAGTAGTTCCTCCCCACATATGGGGTATCAGCGTACTCAGGACAAATTGGACAACAACTTTTGGGGTCCAATTTCTCCTGGTACCCTTGGGAAAATTAAAAATTGGGGACTAAAATATCATTTTTGTGGGAAAAAATAGGATTTTTTATTTTCACACCTGGGCATTATAAAGTTTAGTGAAGCACGTGGGGGTTCAAAATTCTCACCACACAACTAGATAAGTTCCTTAGGGGGTACAGTTTCCAAAATGGGGTCACTTGTGGTGGGTTTCTACTGTTTAGTCACATCAGGGGCTCTGCAAATGGAACATGATGCCAGCAGAACATTCCATCAAAGTCTGCATTCCAAAACGTCACTACTTCCCTTTCGAGCCCCAATGTGTGCCCAAACAGTAGTTCCTCCCCACATATGGGGTATCAGCGTACTCAGGACAAATTGGACAACAACTTTTGGGGTCCAATTTCTCCTGGTACCCTTGGGAAAATTAAAAATTGGGGACTAAAATATCATTTTTGTAGGAAAAAATAGGATTTTTTATTTTCACGCCTGGGCATTATATACTTTAGTGAAGCACGTGGGGGTTCAAAATTCTCACCACACAACTAGATAAGTTCCTTAGAGGGTCTAGTTTCCAAAATGGGGTCACTTGTGGGGGGTTTCCACTGTTTAGGCACATCATGGGCTCTCCAAACGCGACATAGCGTCCGATCTCAATTCCAGCCAAAGTTAGCTTGAAAAAGTCAAACGGCGCTCCTTTCCTTCTGAGCCCTGCCATGCGCCCAAACAGTGGTTCCCCCCAAATATGGGGTATCAGCGTACTCAGGACAAATTGGACAACAACTTTTGGGGTCCAATTTCTCCTTTTACCCTTGAGAAAATAAAAAATTGGGGACTAAACGATCATGTTTGTGGAAAAAAATAGGAATTTTTTTTTTCACGCCAGGGCGTTATAAACTTTCGTGAAGCACTTGGGGGATAAAAGTGCTCATGACACATCTAGATAAGTTCCTTAGGGGGTCTAGTTTCCAAAATGGGGTCACTTGTGGGGGGTTTCCACTGTTTAGGCACATCAGGGGGTCGCCAAACGCGACATGGCGTCCGATCTCAATTCCAGCCAAAGTTAGCTTGAAAAAGTCAAACGGCGCTCCTTTCCTTCTGAGCCCTGCCATGCGCCCAAACAGTGGTCCCCCCCCACATATGGGGTATCAGCGTACTCAGGACAAATTGGACAACAACTTTTGGGGTCCAATTTCTCCTTTTACCCTTGAGAAAATAAAAAATTGGGGACTAAACGATCATGTTTGTGGAAAAAATAGGAATTTTTTTTTTCACGCCCGGGCGTTATAAACTTTCGTGAAGCACTTGGGGGATAAAAGTGCTCATGACACATCTAGATAAGTTCCTTAGGGGGTCTAGTTTCAAAAATGGGGTCATTTGTGGGGGGTTTCCACTGTTTAGGCACATCAGGGGGTCGCCAAACGCGACATGGCGTCCGATCTCAATTCCAGCCAAATTTAGCTTGAAAAAGTCAAACGGCGCTCCTTTCCTTCTGAGCCCTGCCATGCGCCCAAACAGTGGTCCCCCCCCACATATGGGGTATCAGCGTACTCAGGACAAATTGGACAACAACTTTTGGGGTCCAATTTCTCCTTTTACCCTTGAGAAAATAAAAAATTGGGGACTAAACGATCATGTTTGTGGAAAAAATAGGAATTTTTTTTTTCACGCCCGGGCGTTATAAACTTTCGTGAAGCACTTGGGGGATAAAAGTGCTCATGACACATCTAGATAAGTTCCTTAGGGGGTCTAGTTTCCAAAATGGGGTCATTTGTGGGGGGTTTCCACTGTTTAGGCACATCAGGGGGTCGCCAAACGCGACATGGCGTCCGATCTCAATTCCAGCCAAATTTAGCTTGAAAAAGTCAAACGGCGCTCCTTTCCTTCTGAGCCCTGCCATGCGCCCACACAGTGGTCCCCCCCCCACATATGGGGTATCAGCGTACTCAGGACAAATTGGACAACAACTTTTGGGGTCCAATTTCTCCTTTTACCCTTGAGAAAATAAAAAATTGGGGACTAAACGATCATGTTTGTGGAAAAAATAGGAATTTTTTTTTTCACGCCCGGGCGTTATAAACATTCGTGAATAACTTGGGGGATAAAAGTGCTCATGACACATCTAGATAAGTTCCTTAGGGGGTCTAGTTTCCAAAATGGGGTCATTTGTGGGGGGTTTCCACTGTTTAGGCACATCAGGGGGTCGCCAAACGCGACATGGCGTCCGATCTCAATTCCAGCCAAATTTAGCTTGAAAAAGTCAAACGGCGCTCCTTTCCTTCTGAGCCCTGCCATGCGCCCAAACAGTGGTCCCCCCCACATATGGGGTATCAGCGTACTCAGGACAAATTGGACAACAACTTTTGGGGTCCAATTTCTCCTTTTACCCTTGAGAAAATAAAAAATTGGGGACTAAACGATCATGCTTGTGGAAAAAAATAGGAATTTTTTTTTTCACGCCAGGGCGTTATAAACTTTCGTGAAGCACTTGGGGGATAAAAGTGCTCATGACACATCTAGATAAGTTCCTTAGGGGGTCTAGTTTCCAAAATGGGGTCACTTGTGGGGGGTTTCCACTGTTTAGGCACATCAGGGGGTCGCCAAACGCGACATGGCGTCCGATCTCAATTCCAGCCAAAGTTAGCTTGAAAAAGTCAAACGGCGCTCCTTTCCTTCTGAGCCCTGCCATGCGCCCAAACAGTGGTCCCCCCCCACATATGGGGTATCAGCGTACTCAGGACAAATTGGACAACAACTTTTGGGGTCCAATTTCTCCTTTTACCCTTGAGAAAATAAAAAATTGGGGACTAAACGATCATGTTTGTGGAAAAAATAGGAATTTTTTTTTTCACGCCCGGGCGTTATAAACTTTCGTGAAGCACTTGGGGGATAAAAGTGCTCATGACACATCTAGATAAGTTCCTTAGGGGGTCTAGTTTCAAAAATGGGGTCATTTGTGGGGGGTTTCCACTGTTTAGGCACATCAGGGGGTCGCCAAACGCGACATGGCGTCCGATCTCAATTCCAGCCAAATTTAGCTTGAAAAAGTCAAACGGCGCTCCTTTCCTTCTGAGCCCTGCCATGCGCCCAAACAGTGGTCCCCCCCACATATGCGGTATCAGCGTACTCAGGACAAATTGGACAACAACTTTTGGGGTCCAATTTCTCCTTTTACCCTTGAGAAAATAAAAAATTGGGGACTAAACGATCATGTTTGTGGAAAAAATAGGAATTTTTTTTTTCACGCCCGGGCGTTATAAACTTTCGTGAAGCACTTGGGGGATAAAAGTGCTCATGACACATCTAGATAAGTTCCTTAGGGGGTCTAGTTTCCAAAATGGGGTCATTTGTGGGGGGTTTCCACTGTTTAGGCACATCAGGGGGTCGCCAAACGCGACATGGCGTCCGATCTCAATTCCAGCCAAATTTAGCTTGAAAAAGTCAAACGGCGCTCCTTTCCTTCTGAGCCCTGCCATGCGCCCAAACAGTGGTCCCCCCCCACATATGGGGTATCAGCGTACTCAGGACAAATTGGACAACAACTTTTGGGGTCCAATTTCTCCTTTTACCCTTGAGAAAATAAAAAATTGGGGACTAAACGATCATGTTTGTGGAAAAAATAGGAATTTTTTTTTTCACGCCCGGGCGTTATAAACTTTCGTGAAGCACTTGGGGGATAAAAGTGCTCATGACACATCTAGATAAGTTCCTTAGGGGGTCTAGTTTCCAAAATGGGGTCATTTGTGGGGGGTTTCCACTGTTTAGGCACATCAGGGGGTCGCCAAACGCGACATGGCGTCCGATCTCAATTCCAGCCAAATTTAGCTTGAAAAAGTCAAACGGCGCTCCTTTCCTTCTGAGCCCTGCCATGCGCCCACACAGTGGTCCCCCCCCACATATGGGGTATCAGCGTACTCAGGACAAATTGGACAACAACTTTTGGGGTCCAATTTCTCCTTTTACCCTTGAGAAAATAAAAAATTGGGGACTAAACGATCATGTTTGTGGAAAAAATAGGAATTTTTTTTTTCACGCCCGGGCGTTATAAACTTTCGTGAATAACTTGGGGGATAAAAGTGCTCATGACACATCTAGATAAGTTCCTTAGGGGGTCTAGTTTCCAAAATGGGGTCATTTGTGGGGGGTTTCCACTGTTTAGGCACATCAGGGGGTCGCCAAACGCGACATGGCGTCCGATCTCAATTCCAGCCAAATTTAGCTTGAAAAAGTCAAACGGCGCTCCTTTCCTTCTGAGCCCTGCCATGCGCCCAAACAGTGGTCCCCCCCACATATGGGGTATCAGCGTACTCAGGACAAATTGGACAACAACTTTTGGGGTCCAATTTCTCCTTTTACCCTTGAGAAAATAAAAAATTGGGGACTAAACGATCATGTTTGTGGAAAAAATAGGAATTTTTTTTTTCACGCCCGGGCGTTATAAACTTTCGTGAAGCACTTGGGGGATAAAAGTGCTCATGACACATCTAGATAAGTTCCTTAGGGGGTCTAGTTTCCAAAATAGGGTCACTTGTGGGGGGTTTCCACTGTTTAGGCACATCAGGGGGTCGCCAAACGCGACATGGCGTCCGATCTCAATTCCAGCCAAATTTAGCTTGAAAAAGTCAAACGGCGCTCCTTTCCTTCTGAGCCCTGCCATGCGCCCAAAAAGTGGTTCCCCCTCACATGTGGGGTATCAGCGTACTCAGGATAAATTGGACAACAACTTTTGAGGTCCATTTTCTCTTTTTACCCTTGGGAAATTAAAAAGATTATTGCTGAAAGATCATTTTTGTGACTAAAAAGTAAAATGTTAATTTTTTCCTTCCATGTTGCTTCTGCTGCTGTGAATCACCTGAAGGGTTAATAAACTTCTTGAATGTGGTTTTGAGCACCTTGAGGGGTACAGTTTTTAGAATGGTGTCGCTTTTGGGTATTTTCTGCCATATAGACCCTTCAAAATGACTTCAAATGTGAGGTGGTCCCTAAAAAAAATGGTTTTGTAAATTTGGTTGTAAAAATGAGAAATTGCTGGTCAAATTTTAACCCTTATAACTTCCTTGAAAAAAAAAAGTTTGTTTCAAAAATTGTGCTGATGTAAAGTAGACATGTGGGAAATGTTATTTATTAACTATATTGTGTCACATAACTCTCTGGTTTAACAGAATAAAAATTCAAAGTTGGAAAATTGTGAAATTTTCAAAATTTTCGCCAAATTTCCGTTTTTTTCACAAATAAACGCAAGTTATATCGAAGAAATTTTAGCACTATCATGAAGTACAATATGTTACAAGAAAACAATCTCAGAATCGCTAAGATCCGTTGAAGCGTTTCGGAGTTATAACCTCATAAAGGGACAGTGGTCAGAATTGTAAAAATTGGCCTGGTCATTAACGTGCAAACCACCCTTGGGGGTAAAGGGGTTAAAAAAAAAAAAAAAAAAAAAATTGCGCCATTTTCCGATACCTGTAACGTCTCCATTTTTCGTGATCTGGGGTCGGTTAATGGCTTTTTTTTTGCGATCCAAGCTGACGTTTTTATTGAGACCACTTTTGTTCAGATACGTTCTTTTGATCGCCCATTATTGCATTTTAATGCAATGTCATAGCGACCAAAAAACGTAATCCTGGCGTTTTGAATGTTTTTCTCGCTATGCTGTTTAGCGATCAGGTTAATGCTTTTTTTATTGATAGATCGGGCGATTCTAAATACAGAAATAGTACTGTGTAGGTTTGATTTTTTTTATTGCTTTATTTTGAATAAGGAAAGGGGTGTGATTTAAACTTTTATATTTTTTTTATTTTTTTCACATTTTTTTAAACTTTTTTTTAACTTTTGCCATGCTTCAATAGCCTCTATGGGAGGATAGAAGCTGGCATAACTCAATCGGCTCAGCTACATAGCAGCGATCATTAGATTGCTGCTATGTAGCTGAATTGCAGGCTTGCTATGAGCGCCGACCACAGGGTGGCGCTCACAGCAAACCAGCATCTGCAGACGCATCGCTGACCCCCGATAATGTGAAAGGGGTGGGCGATGCGCTCATTTCCGGCCCGATGGCCAGAAGCGCCGGTTAAATGCCGCTGTCAGCGTTTGACAGTGGCATTTAACTAGTTAATATTGGCGGGTGAATTGCGATTTCACCCTCCACTATTGCGGGCACATGTCACTTGTTCAAAACAGCTGACATGTCCCGGCTTTGATGCGGGCTCGCCGCCGGAGCCCAAATCAAAGCAAGGGATCTGACTTCGGATGTACTATCCCATCCGAGGTCAGAAAGGGGTTAAACCCCTCCACTTCCTTTGATATATAGGTACTGTACGTCATAGGTCATGTATAGCTCTTTGATGCAGGCTCTGGTGATGAGCCTGCATTTTTTCACATAACAGCTGATTTGATGAATTGTCACTTGCACCTAACAGCAGTAGCTGCTTTTTTTTTTTCTTCTGTACTAATTTAGTTTTTTATTTTCACCACATAAATAAAAAAAAAAACTATACATGTTTGGTATTTGTGAACTCATAATGCCTTGGAGAATCATAATAGCAGGACAGTTTTAGCATTTAGTAAACATAGTACATAGAAAAAAAATTGGGAAGTGGCCCTTTTTTTGCAATTTCATTGCACATGGAATATCTTTCCCGTTTTACAGTACTCTATATTTTAAAATCACTGGTGTTGTTCAAAAGTAAGTTCAACTCATCCCGCAAAAAAACAAGCCCTCACATGACCATAATGCTGGGAAAAAAACAGTTATGGCTCTGGGAAGAAGGGAAGCAAAAAAATGGAAAATGCTAATTTCGTAAAGGGTTTAATTTTAAAAACAGTCATTTCTGATACAAATCGGTAATGGAGATTTTTAGGATTTATTGCAAGTCACTTAACTTCTTCTTTCGTTCTTCTTTTGAACACAAAATAGTAACTTGTTAGCAATATTCTGGTTGTGTGATTTGTTTAATTCCTGCTCAGTTGCATTTATACATCCCCACCCTTCCCTTTATTTAGGAGAACTGAATCATGTGATATCAAGTTTTACTATCAATCTAATACATGGTTAATTAGTCATCAAGATTTACCCACAGAAGATATTTGAATTTTTTTATCACCCTCCCAATATACTCTGTGAGGGATTGACATGCTTAGCTGCTGATTCAGGTAGTCACAGGAACACTTGAATAGTGAAACACCTGCTGGTTTATTAAAGTCAGCATAGACCAAGGCAGGGACCGCAAAGCAAAAGTAGAGCCTTCCTTGCTTAATAGAAAAATAAAACAAAATGCAAGTGAATTCTTGCTCCCACCTGCAGACACCTAGCAATGTCCTCCACTCCTCGTGGAGCCACGTGGGAGTGTTCCCTCTCCCAACACAAACACCGACTGTCTCTCATATCCCGGTATTTAACAGGACCATGTGATGATCACATGATTATGACATCACCGAAGGTCCTCCTAGTACACATGGCTCTGCCAGAGGGGATTCGGTGAGCACCCTCCCACAGTTTGGGTGCTTACATAAAACCAACCCATTGTAACTTTAAGATTAACCCTTTCAGCACTTAATTTGCTGGAGGCCAAAATAATCTGATTCTACAGCACTGTCTTTAGTATACATAGTAACTCATATTTCCCTTCATACACTGGCAGTGACGCAGCCAGGGCAACTAAGGAATGGTTCCGTAAGAAGCATTTCAAGGTTCTGGTATGGCCTAGTCAGTCTCCAGACCTGAATCTAGTAGAGAATTTCTGGAAGGAGCTAAAACTCAATGTTGTTCAGCAGCAGTCCCAAAACATGAAAGGTCTGCGGATCTCTAAGGTGAAGTGAGCTAAAATCCCTGATGCAGTGTGTGCAAACTTGATCAAGAACTACAGGAAACGTCTGACCTCTGTAATTGCAAACAAAGGTTTTTGTACCAAATATTAAGTTCTGTTTTTCTATTGTATCCAATACTTTTTTAATGCAATAAAATGCAAATTCATTATATAAAAAATTTTATTTTTAGATTCTGTCTCTCGCAGTTGAAGTGTACCTTTGATAAAAATACAAACCTCTACATTATTTGTAGGGGGAAAGACTTGCAAAATTGGTAGTGTATCAAATACTTCTTTTCCCCACTGTATTTTGACCATGGACTCAGAATTTCAATGATTTCTCCACCAAGCCACTTTGCTATTACTTCAGCTCTGTGCTCTTTCCATCCTGGAAAAAGCACTGTTCATCAGTAAATTGCTCAAGGATGGATCTTTAACAGAAGTTGTTCTTGGAGAATGTGTAGATACTAGAAATAAGTGAACACTAAAATGTTTGGATGCTCGATACTAGAACCACGCAATTCCTAATGCTCGAACACTCATTTTGATTAATAAGTATAATGGGACTCAATGAGAAATCTGAGCCTTTTTCCAGTAAACCCTACAAAGATGTCTGAGGCCGGTTTCACACGTCAGTGGCTCCGGTACGTGAGGTGACAGTTTCCTCACGTACCGGAGACACTGACTCACGTAGACACATTAAAATCAATGTGTCTCTGCACATGTCAGTGTGTTTTCACGGACCGTGTGTCCGTTTGGAAAACAGAGACATGTCAGTGTTCGTGGGAGCGCACGTATTACACGGACCAATTAAAGTCAATGGGTCCGTGTAAAACACATACCGCACACGGATGTTGTCCGTGTGCAGTTCGTGTGCCGTGCAGGAGACAGTGCTACTGTAAGCGCTGTCCCCCCCGCAATACATTACTTACCCGGCTCCCTCGCTGGCGCTGCTTCCTGTCCTCGCCGCAGCTCTTCCTGTATGAGCGGTCACGTGGGGCCGATTATTACAGTAATGAATATGGGAGGTGGAGCCGCATATTCATCACTGTAATAGGCGGCACCATGTGACCGCTCATACAGGAGAAGCTGCGGCGAGGAAAGGAAGCAGCGCCAGCGAGGGAGCCGGGTAAGTATTTTATTAACAGCGGGAGGGGGGAGGTGCACAGGGGGTGGGAGGGGTTGGGGACAGGGATATTTTTTTAAAACACACACAAAAAAAAGATTTTTCATATCTTCTTTCCAGCGAACGATGCTGGAGAGAAGATATGAATGGCGGCTTCAGCACCAGATGCAGGGGACAGCGCTTAACTCTAGCGCTGTCTCCTGCACGGTCCGTGTGATCCTCAGTCGGCACATGAGTGGCACACGGATGCCGCACGTGTGCCACACTGATGTGCCACATAAACGCACGGACACGGATAATTCCGGTACCGATTTTTCCGGTACCGGAATTATCTGGACGTGTGAGACTGGCCTGAGGCAGTGAAAATGTTGAAATGGATTGAAAAAATGTGCAATGGAAGGAGAACAGGGTGGGGAAGACTCTTGGAAGCTTCTCTGATGCCAAGATCGCTGCTGAGAACAATGGTGTCACACCTTACTCCACTTTAAGGAATGACAATAAAACATTCAAAATCAACAAGAAATTGAAGTTTATATAAAAATATGTTAATAAACATTCTTTCCTGTTTTTAGTAAAAAAATTGGGAAATGTCAGTGTATTCTATGAAGGAAGCAAGTACTGTAAAAAATGTGATGTAAGAGGGACTCGGCTACACCCATTATTAGACATACAAGACGGCCTCATACACATTTTGTTCAAATTCTCATGCAGTAGTACTCCTTGATTCATAAAGGCAGTGTACTAAGTGCAAAACCTTCTAAAAATTACCAGCAAGGTCACCTATATAACATTGAAAACACAAACTGTATAACCTAATTCAAATATTGTGAGCAAAGTATAGTGGTGGTACTCTTAAACTGTTAAAAGTTATGCAGAGTGAACAATCTTCCAAACATTACAAACAGGGTCATTTAAATACCCTTGAACAAAACAACTAGACGGTCTCATTAAAATATAAATAAAGTGTACACCTCTAGCAGGAAGAGATGGTAGAACCCATGGATGTCTGGGTCCGGCATGTTAGGCTGAACGTCTAAAAAAAGTTTGGATTGGGTAGTAGAAAAATTACCTGACCCCGGATCCCATTCAGATAAATGGGGGACCCAAACATCCATTGCTTGCCACGCTGACAGCGTGGCAAACACAGGCTCTGAATGGCAGTAAGATCATTATCGCTGATCAGACAACTGCAGCCCCCACGCTGTAAGATGACAGCATGAGACAGCAGTAGTGTTGAGTAGGGTTGAGCGAAACGGGTCGAAATTGTTCAAAAGTCGCCGACTTTTGGCAAGGTCGGGTTTCATGAAACCCGACCCGACCCCAGTGGGGGGTCGGCCATGAAGTCGGCGATCTTTTGAATCTGGAATCGGAATTCCGATCCCGATTCCCGATATGTTTAAGATATCGGGAATTGGTATCGTAATTCAGATTAAAGTGTAAAATATAGAATTAAAATAAAAAATATTGCAATACTTACCCTCTGACGCGCCCTGGTACTAACCGGCAGCCTTCCTCCTTCGAATCCGCGCTTCTAGGACCTTGCCGTGACGTCGCGGTGACGTCGCGGCTTGTGATTGGCCGCGCGGCCGCCCATGTGACCGCTCGCGCGGCCAATCACAAGCCGCGACGTCACCCGCTACGTCACCGAAGGTCCTGGAAGGGCTGATTCTTAGGAAGGAAGGCTGTCGGAAGGAAGCAGGGCGCTTCCGAGGGTGAGTATATTCCTATTAGGTATATACTCACCCTCGGAAGCGCCCTGCTTCCTTCCGACAGCCTTCCTTCCTAAGAATCAGCCCTTCCAGGACCTTCGGTGACGTCGCGGGTGACGTCGCGGCTTGTGATTGGCCGCGCGAGCGGTCACATGGGCGGCCGCGCGGCCAATCACAAGCCGCGACGTCACCGCGACGTCACGGCAAGGTCCTAGAAGCGCGGATTCGAAGGAGGAAGGCTGCCGGTTAGTACCAGGGCGCGTCAGAGGGTAAGTATTGCAATATTTTTTACTTTAATTCTATATTTTACACTTAAATATGGATCCCAGGGCCTGAAGGAGAGTTTCCGCTCCTTCAGACCCTGGGAACCATGGAAACCCAATGCACTGCATTGGGTTTCGAGTTTCGGCCGACCCCGACTTTTTTATAGGATCGGCCGATTTCACTCGACCCGACTTTTCCAAAAGTCGGGTTTCGTGAAACCCGACCCGATGCTATAAAAGTGAAGGTCGCTCAACCCTAGTGTTGAGCATTCCGATACCGCAAGTATCGAGTATCGGCCGATATTTGCGGTATCGGAATTCCAATACCAAGTTCCGATACTTTCAGTATATTGGATACCGGAATCGGAAGTTCCCATAATTCAAAGAGCCTGAATTCAGCCAATGAGGAATGATTATAAGTGTGGGCATATCCTGTTCTGCATGCTAGGCATGTAACTACTGGCATGGCTGTGATTGGCTGCTGAAATGATGTCATGATGCACTATAAAAGTCACCACCGCCATTTTGGGTTCACTCTGCTGTGAATTCAGTTAGGGACAGGACGCTGTGTTCTGACTGAGGGCCAGTTTAGAGATAGCGATTTGCTTCATTGTGCTTTACCCAGGCTAATTTAGCAACCACTGTGTGAGAACCTTGCTTTTGCCTTGCAGCGCTGTTCACAGCTGTCTGCAAGGTCTCTGTGTGTGTGAGTGCAGCTCACTCTAGTCTGTCCGCAGCCACCGCTGGTTGCAGTCAGCTCAGGGTGCATCACTGCCTCATACTGTTCAATCCATTGTCCTTTTTTGCAATTAGTGCATCCTGCTGCACATTTTTTCAAATTTACCTATTAGTGGCTTTCCATCTGTATCCTGCTAGATTGTGGAAAAACACTATATAGCATTACATAGAGGAGCTTTTTTTGGCCTTGCAGCGCCGTTTACGGCTGTCTGCACAGTCTCTGTGTGAGTGCAGCTCACTCTGCAGTCTGTTCTACTGCCACAGCCGGTTGTAGTCAGCTCAGGGTGCGTCACTGCCTCATACCGTTCCATTGTCCGTTTCTCAATTAGTGCAGCCTGCTGTACATTTTTTAAAATTTATCCTATTAGTGGCTTTCCATCCATATCCTGCTAGATTGTGGAAAAACACTATATAGGATTACATAGAGGAGCTTGTTTTGGCCTTGCAGCGCCAATCACGGCTGTCTGCACGGTCTGTGTGTGAGTGCAGCTCACTCTGTAGTCTGTTCTGCAAAAAAAATAAATAAATAAATTTCACCAAACACACCACTTTACAGTTGTGTAGATCACATTAGCTCATATAAAAGTCTAGTCCACACTTTAGAAAATTCGTGTTTCTTATACCTGTTAGGAGCTGTTCAGGAATAGGCACACTAAGCCCTTAGTACTTTTCTGCCTATCTTTATCAGTCTACCAAGATGAAGAAGGCAGGGAGTAAGGCACGTGAGAGTGGGTGTGGGCGTGGAGCAGGGAGAGGACGTGGGCATTCTGTGCCTGCCATGGGCGCCGGTGACTCATCATCACCCAGTTTCAGCAGGGAACAGTCCTTCATGCACAGCTTTGTAGGAGATCGCCGTACCCGGCTGCTGCGGGAAGAACAAATTGAAGCCGTTGTCGGATGGATGGCAGCTAACGCATCGACTTCAATTAGTGCCACATCCTCTCAGGCACAGAGCACTGGAGAGTACCGATCTGTCTCTTCACCACCTGCCAAATTGCCCAGGCAGTCAGAGAGCCCAGGACAGGAGCCATCTCTATTTCTGTTCTCTGAATCTCCTGGCTTGGAAAGAGGGGGCCAGCCAAGCAGCATTGGAGAAATGGAAGAAGAGGCAGTATGCAGTGATGCCCAACAGCTTTGTCTCTGATTCTGAAGAGATGGGTGGGCCAGTGCCTCCGGTCAGCACAGCTCAGTACGCATCTGATGATGAGACTCAGGTGCCACTTACTGGTGCGTACTGTGCTGCCGAGACTACCCAGGAGAAGCAGTTGGTGGAAGAGGGTAGTGTAGATGATGAGGTCCTTGACCCATCGTGGTGTGAATTACAGGAAGGTGGTGGGAGCAGCTCTGAGGAAGAGATTCCCTGAACGGCCGAAAGAGGGAGAGGGAGGGGGAAGACTGTGGTGCCTGTAGCCTTCACTTCAGCACCCATTCAGAACATTGCTCTTCCAAAAGCCAAAACGGGCGCTCCCAAGACTTGCTGTGCCTGGTCCTTTTTTGACACAGTTGCAGATGACATTCGCTTAGTCAAATGCAAGGTGTGTCATCAGAAAGTCAAAAGAGGGAAAAGTGTCAGCGTGTCAGCAACCTCAATACCACAAATATGTGGAAACATGTGCAGACCAAGCACGCGGTGGAGTTACAAAAACACACTGAAGACCTAGGGCAACTTACAGCGGCACCTAAAACTCTTCAGCTCGTGTTGTTGACTCTTCCTCCAGCTCACACACAGCTGGTTCAGCTTCCTCACAGGATTGCCATGGAAGAACCTCTGGCACTGTTGTCCAGAGACCCAGTGTAATTCCACCCACAGCACCACATTCTCAGTCATCCTCACCCTCCCAGCCCAGTCTACAGCCATCGGTAGCACAGGCATGGGAGAAAAAGCGTCCATTCTCGGCAAACCACCCCCAAGCACAGGCTCTGAATGCTGGCATTGCAAAACTACTGTCCCTTGAAATGCTGTCATTCAGGCTGGTGGAGACTGACACCTTCTGTAACTTGATGGCATTGGCAGTCCCACAATACAATGTGCCCAGCAGCTTTTATTTCAGCAGGAAAGCCGTCCCTGTTCTGCAAAAGCATGTGGAGGGACACATAAAACACGCGCTACTGAGCACCGTCAATAGCAAGGTCCACCTCACCACCGATGCGTGGACCAGTCACCATGGACAGGGGCGATACCTTTCCCTCACTACCCATTGGGTTAATGTTGTGGAGCCGGGTACAGATCGAGCGAGTGGCACAGTGTTCTGCCAACTCCAAGGATTGAAGGACTCCAGTCTGTACACATTGACTCCTCCTCATACTCAAGTTCCTCAGGATCATCGCTGCAGGAGCCGTCACAGTCCACCTCCACATGGACCCCTGAACATTTACCTGTTACGACCGATATGAGCAAAGCCGTGGCCAAACGTCAACAGGCCGTATTGAAATGAATTTCTTTGGAGAATCGAAGCCACACAGCGCAGGAGCTTTGGAATGCCATCAAGCAGGAGAGTGACGTGTGGTTTGTGCCAGCGAATCTCCATCCAGGCATGGCAGTGTGTGACAATGGCCAAAATCTGGAGGCAACTCTGGTCCTAGGCAACCTCACTCACATCCCATGTCTGGCACATGTGCTCAACTTGGTCGTGCAGAGTTTTTTGAGGGAAAATCCGTATCTTGAAGCACTGCTGCGCAAGGTCCGCCTAGAGTGTGCTCACTTTCGGCGTTCCAGCATGGCAAGATCGCACATTGCAGCTCTTCAGCGCCGATTCCGCCTTCCTGAACATCGCATCATATGTGACCTACGCACAAGGTGGAATTCCACGTTACATATGTTGGAGCGGTTGTGTGAGCAGCAGCAAGCAGTAATGGAGTACCAGCTGCATCAGGCGCAAAGAAGTCGCACTGCGTGCGGTTCAGACTTCACAACCACTGAGTGGGCCACTATGATGGACGTCTGCCAGGTTTTGCGTGACTTCGATGATTCCACGCGGATGGCGAGTGCAGATGCTGCACTAGTCAACATTAGGGTTGAGCGACTTTTCTTTTTTTAGGATCGGGTCGGGTTTCACGAAACCCGACTTTCTCAAAAGTCGGGTCGAGTGAAATCGGCCGATCCTATAGAAAAGTCGGGGTCGTGGTCGGCCGAAACACGAAACCCAATGCAGTGCAATGGGATACTAATGGTTCCCAGGGTCTGAAGGAGCGGAAACTCTCCTTCAGGCCCTGGGATCCATATTAGTGTGTAAAATAAAGAATAAAAATAAAAAATATTGATATACTCACCCTCGGACGCGCCCTGGTTCTAACCGGCAGCCTTCCTTCCTAAAAATGAGCGCGTGAAGGGCCATAGATGAAATTGCAGCTTGTGATTGGTCGCGTGACCGCCCATGTGACCACTCACGCGACCAATCACAAGCCGCGACGTCATCGAAGGTCCTTCACTTGCTCATTTTTAGGAACGCAGGCTGCTGGTTAGAACCAGGGCGCGTCCGAGGGTGAGTATATCAATATTTTTTATTTTTATTCTTTATTTTACACTTAAATATGGATTCCGATACCGATTCCTGATATCGCAAACATATCGGAACTCGGTATCGGAATTCCGATACCAGATCAGAAGATCGCCGACCTCATGGCCGACCCCACACAGGGGTCGGGTCGGGTTTCATGAAACCCGACTTTGCCAAAAGTCGGCGACTTCTGAAAATGGCCGACCCATTTCGCTCAACCCTAGTCAACATGACTGTCCCCCTTATTTGCCTGCTTGAAAGAACACTGCAAGCACTAAGGGATGATGTTGTGGAAGAGGTGGAGTATGAGGAGTCACCAATTCCATCTGCTTCTGGACAGTCAGCGCAACGTGGCTCCTCACAAAGGCCTAGGTAGGAGACACTTTATGAGCAGGATGAGGAGGAGTCAATGGAGGAGGAAGACATCGGTCCAGAGGAGGGAGTTACACAATTCTCCAGTAGGCAGTGTGTAGAGCGAGGGTGGGGTGATGCAAAGCAGGCAGAGATCACGCCTCAAGCAGGGGACAGCGTTTCTTGGCCAGTTGGCAGTCTGCAGCACATGTTTGATTTCATGCTGCAGTGCCTGAGAAAGGACCGCCGCATCGCCCACATTCTCAGCACAGCTGATTATTGGGTGTACACCCTCCTAGATCCACGCTACCGGGACAACTTACAAAACTTCATAACACCGTTGAACCGGGAGCGTAAAAAGCAGGAGTACCAAGACACACTGGTGCATTCCATCATCTTCTCCTGTCCAACTGAGAGCAGTGCTGCTAGTGCTTTACAAAGCTGCTCAGTGCGTCGAGGCAGTGGAGGAAGATCAGCACAAACAGGGAGCAGAAGCAATGCCTCAGCACAAGGCAAGACGAGTATGGCCCAACTGTGGCAAACTTTTGTGTGCCCACCACAAATGTCTGCAGCATCACAGACGGCTCCAGTCAGCAGGAGGCAACGTTTCCGTCAGATGGTGACAGAATACATGGCTTGCCCTCTCTGTGTACTTCCAGACGGCTCTTCCCCCTTCAAGTTTTGGGTCTCTAAGCTGGATACATGGCCAGAGCTTAGCCAGTATGCATTGGAGGTGCTGACTTGCCCTGTTGCTAGTGTATTATCGGAACGCGTCTTTAGTGCTGCAGGTGGTGTACTAACAGACCGTCGGAAGCGAACATCCTCCGATAACGTTGACCAGCTTGCTTTTCTGAAAAAGAACAAGTCCTGGATCTTGCAGGAATTTGCAACTCCTCTTCCAGATTAAAAAAATTGGTTGGCTACAGGTATCCAGGTCTCCTGTTGGTTTCATGTTTCTACCACCTGAACTGTAATCCCTGGGCTCCAACACCGCCAGTTGCTGCTCAGAAGTGCCGTCTGCACAGTCAAAACATATGACCCAGTGTTATTGGGTTTCAGTAACATCAGCTGATCCCCAGCTGTGGATCCGGCAATGTGTCCTGCTACCTCCATGCTGACACTACATCTGAAATTTAAGGCAACCTGTCCCCCCCAGGCGTTTGTTACTGAAAGAGCCACCTCGTGCAGTAATGCTGCACAAGGAAAAGGTGGTTCTTTTAGTTATGCTACTTGCACATGCTGAACTTAACACCTATAAAATGTGTCCCCTCACACCATGAAAATGGCCCGGAGGTGGGACTTTCCTTCGTAATGACACGCAGCAAAGCCGTCATTCCTACCCCCTTGGTGCAGGGCGCTGTTTCCTCAGCATTGTTTGAATCTGTCCCATAGTCTGCACTGTTATGCTCAACCTTGGCCATGCGCAGTTAGCGCTGCCCGTCTTCTGACAACATTTGGTGTCAGGCGGACTGTGACTGTGCAGCAGCGCTGCCCGAGATCCCGCCTTGCAGTGTCTTCTGATTTAATCACACTGCGGGCCTGGGAATCATGGGCCTGCGCAGTGCATATCTTCACCTCAGGCTCTCAGTCATCTCCCTCCGCCTTCTTCAGACTGTGCGCCGTCAGCTGATCCCTAATAGCATGCCACGGCCGTAATGCTGCACAGTCTGAAGAAGCCGTAAGGAGGTGAGTGAGAGGCGAAGATATGCACTGCGCATCCTCATGAATCCCAGGCCCACAGTGTGATTAAATCAGAAGACACTGTGAGGCGGGATCTCGGGCAGCGCAGCCTCAGAGGCACAGTCCGCCTGACACCAAATGTTGTCAGAAGATGAACAGCGCTAACTGCGCATGGCCAAGGTAGAACATAACAGTGCAGGCTACAGGACAGCTTCAACCAACACTGAGGAAGCAGCGCCCTGTGCCAAGGGAGTGGGAATGACGGCTGTGCTGCGTGTCATTATGAAGGAAAGTCCCACCTCCGGGATGGTTTCACGGTATCAGGGGACACATTTTAGAAGTGTTTAGTTCTGCGTTTGCAAGGAGCATAATTAAGAGCCACCTTTTCCTTTTGCAGCATTACTGCAGCACAAGGTGGCTCTTTCAGTTACAAACGCCTGGGGGGTTAAAGGTTCACTTTCAACTTGCTTCAATTAGGCCTTGGCCTACACTTTGCTTCTCCTGCATTCCCTGGGCTCCAACACCGCCATTTGTTGCCCGGAAGTGCTGTCTTCACAGAGAAAAACACTCGCTCCTGTGTTAGTGGGGTTCAGCAACACCAGCTGCTCCCCAGCTGTGTGTGCACCAAAAACTAAAGTCTGCTCCTCCTGCTTTCCCTGGGCTTCAACACCGCCAGGGGTTGCCCGGAGGTGCTGTCTGCACAGTCAACACTTGCTGCTGCGTTATTGGAGTTCAGTAATGCCAGCTGTTCCCCTGCTGTGTGTGTGGCAAAAACTAAAGTCTGCTCCTCCTGCTTTCCCTGGGCTTCAACACCGCCAGTTGTTGCCTGGAAGTGCTGCCTGCACAGTCAACACTTGCTGCTGTGTTATTGGGGTTCAGCAACGCCAGCTGCTCCCCAGCTGTGTGTGCGGCAAAAACTAAAGTCTGCTCCTCCTGCTTTCCCTGGGCTTCAACACTGCCAGTTGTTACCCGGAAGTGCTGTCTGCACAGTCAACGCTTGCTCCTCTGTATTGGGGTTCAGTAATGCCAGCTGTTCCCCTGCTGTGTGTGCGGCAGAAACTAAAGTCTGCTCCTCCTGCTTTCCCTGGGCTTCAACACCACCAGTTGTTGCCCGGAAGTGCTGTGTGCAAAGTCAACATTTGCTGCCGTGTTATTGGGGTTCAGTAACGCCAGCTGCTCCCCAGCTGTGTGCGCGCCAAAAACTTAAGTCTGCTCCTCCTGCTTTCCCTGGGCTTCAACACCGCCAGTTGTTGTCCGCAAGTGATGTCTGCACAGTCAGCACTTGCTGCTATGTTATTGGGGTTCAGTAACACCAGCTGTTCCCCTGCTGTGTGTGCGGCAAAAACTAAAGTCTGCTCCTCCTGCTTTCCCTGGGCTTCAACACCACAAGTTGATTCCCGGAAGTGCTATCTGCACAGTCAACACTTGCTGCCGTGTTATTAGGGTTCAGTAATGCCAGCTCTTCCCCAGCTGTGTGTGCGGCAAAAACTAAAGTCTGCTCCTCCTGCTTTCCCTGGGCTACAACACCGCCAGTTGTTGCCAGGAAGTGCTGTCTGCACAGTCAACCCTTGCGCCTCTGTTATTGGGGTTCAGTAACGCCAGCTGTTCCAATGCTGTGTGTGGCAAAAACTAAAGTCTGCTCCTCCTGCTTTCCCCGGGCTTCAACACCGCCAGTTGTTGCCCGGAAGTGCTGTCTGCACAGTCAACACTTGCTCCTCTGTTATTGGGGTTCAGTAACGCCAGCTGTTCCCCTGCTGTGTGTGCGGCAAAAACTAAAGTCTGCTCCTCCTGCTTTCCCTGGGCTTCAACACCACCAGTTCTTGCCCAGAAGTGCTGTCTGCACAGTCAACACTTGCTGCAGTGTTATTGGGGTTCAGTAACGCCAACTGCTCCCCAGCTGTGTGTGCACCAAAAACTAAAGTCTGCTCCTCCTGCTTTCGCTGGGCTTCAACACCGCCAGTTGTGGCCCAGAAGTGCTGCCTGCTCAGTCAACAGTTGCTCCTCTGTTATTGGGGTTCAGTAACGCCAGCTGTTCCCCTGCTGTGTGTGCGGCAAAAACGAAAGTCTACTCCTCCTGCTTTCCCTGGGCTTTAACACCGCCAGTTGTTGCCCGGAAGTGCTGTCTGCACAGTCAACACTTACTGCTGTGTTATTGGGGTTCAGTTATTCCAGCTGCTCCCCAGCTGTGTGTGCGGCAAAAATTTAAGTCTGCTCCTCCTGCTTTCCCTGGGCTTCAACACCGCCAGTTGTTGCCCGGAAGTGCTGTTTGCACAGTCAAAAGTTACTCCTCTGTTACTAGGGTTCAGTAACGCCAGCTGTTCCTCTGCTGTGTGTGCGGCAAAAACTTAAGTCTGCTTCTCCTGCTTTCTGTTGTGAATTCTGTTGTCGGGCTCCCTCCTGTGGTCATGAATGGTACTTCGGCTGGTTCTGTCCATGGACTTCCTCTGGTGGGTGTTTCTGAGTTTCCTTCCACAGGTGACGAGGTTAATTCGTTAGCTGGCTGCTCTATTTAACTCCACTTAGATCTTTGCTCCATGCCACCTGTCAATGTTCCAGTATTGGTCTAGTTCACTCCTGGATCGTTCTTGTGACCTCTCTTCCCAGCAGAAGCTAAGTTCCAGCTTGTATTTCTTTGGTTTGCTATTTTTCTGTCCAGCTTGCTATTTTTATTGTTGTCTTGCTTGCTGGAAGCTCTGGGACGCAGAGGGAGCGCCTCCGCACCGTGAGTCGGTGCGGAGGGTCTTTTTTGCGCCCTCTGCGTGGTCTTTTTGTAGGTTTTTGTGCTGACCGCAAAGTAACCTTTCCTATCCTCGGTCTGTTCAGTAAGTCGGGCATCACTTTGCTAAATCTATTTCATCTCTGTGTTAGTATTTTCATCTTTACTCACAGTCATTATATGTGGGGGGCTGCCTTTTCCTTTGGGGAATTTCTCTGAGGCAAGGTAGGCTTTATTTTTCTATCTTCAGGGCTAGCTAGTTCCTTAGGCTGTGCCGAGTTGCATAGGGAGCGTTAGGCGCAATCCACGGCTATTTCTAGTGTGTTTGATAGGATTAGGGATTGCGGTCAGCAGAGTTCCCACGTCCCAGAGCTCGTCCTTTATTATCAGTAACTATCAGGTCATTCCGTGTGCTCTTAACCACCAGGTCCATTATTGTCCTGACCACCAGGTCATAACAGTACAGGTGGCCAAAAGTACTAATGCATCTCAATAGAGGGATAAGAGAAGTTCTGAGACCATTTGTTTTTCTTTGCTGTGTGTTTTGTCTCTCTTTTCCCCTTTACCTCTGGGTGGTTCAGGACACAGGTGTAAACATGGACATTCAAGGTCTGTCCTCTTGGATGGATAATCTCACTACAAGGGTACAAAACATTCAAGATTTTGTGGTTCAGAATCCGATGTCAGAGCCTAGGATTCCTATTCCTGATTTGTTTTTTGGTGATAGATCTAAGTTCTTGAATTTCAAAAATAATTGTAAATTGTTTCTTGCCTTGAAACCTCGCTCCTCAGGTGACCCTGTTCAACAAGTAAAGATCATTATTTCTTTGTTACGTGGTGACCCTCAAGACTGGGCATTTTCCCTTGCGCCAGGATATCCGGCATTGCGTGATGTTGATGCGTTTTTGCTGGCGCTTGGATTGCTTTATGACGAACCTAATTCAGTGGATCAGGCAGAGAAAATCTTGCTGGCTCTGTGTCAGGGTCAGGATGAAGCGGAGATATATTGTCAGAAGTTTAGAAAGTGGTCTTTGCTCACTCAGTGGAATGAATGTGCCCTGGCAGCAATCTTCAGAAAGGGTCTCTCTGAAGCCCTTAAGGATGTCATGGTGGGATTTCCCATGCCTGCTGGTCTGAATGAGTCTATGTCCTTGGCCATTCAGATCGATCGACGCTTGCGTGAGCGTAAAGCTGTGCACCATTTGGCGGTACTATCTGAGCATGGGCCTGAGCCTATGCAATGTGATAGGACTTTGACCAGAGCTGAACGGCAAGAACACAGACGTCGGAATGGGCTATGTTTTTACTGTAGTGATTCCACTGATGCTATCTCTGATTGTCCTAAGCGCACTAAGCGGTTCGCTAGGACTGCCACCATTGGTACGGTACAGTCTAAATTTCTATTGTCCGTTACTCTGATTTGCTCTTTGTCTTCCTATTCTGTTATGGCATTTGTGGATTCAGGCGCTGCCCTGAATTTGATGGACTTGGAGTATGCTAGGCGCTGTGGTTTTTTCTTGGAGCCCTTGCAGTATCCTATTCCATTGAGAGGAATTGATGCTACGCCTTTGGCCAAGAATAAGCCTCAGTACTGGACCCAATTGACCATGTGCATGGCTCCTGCACATCAGGAGTATATCCGCTTTCTGGTGTTGCATAATCTGCATGATGTGGTCGTTTTGGGGTTGCCATGGCTACAGGTTCATAATCCAGTATTGGACTGGAAATCTATGTCTGTGTTCAGCTGAGGTTGCCAGGGGGTACATGGTGATGTTCCATTTTTGTCTATTTCGTCTTCCACTCCTTCTGAAGTTCCAGAGTTTTTGTCGGATTATCGGGATGTATTTGATGAGCCGAAAGCCAGTGCCCTACCTCCTCATAGGGAGTGCAATTAATTTGATTCCTGGTAGTAAGTTTCCTAAGGGCCGATTGTTCAATTTATCTGTGCCAGAACACGCCGCTATGCGGAGTTATATAAAGGAATCCTTGGAGAAAGGCCACATTCGCCCGTCGTCATCACCGTTAGGAGCAGGGTTCTTTTTTGTGGCCAAGAAGGATGGTTCTTTGAGACCTTGTATTGATTACCGCCTTCTTAATAAAATTACAGTCAAATTTAAGTATCCTTTGCCGTTGCTGTCTGATTTGTTTGCTCGTATTAAAGGGGCTAGTTGGTTCATAAAGATAGATCTTCGAGGGGCGTATAATCTTGTGCGTATTAAACAAGGCGATGAATGGAAAACAGCATTTAATACGCCCGAGGGCCATTTTGAGTACCTGGTTATGCCATTCGGGCTTTCCAATGCTCCATCAGTATTTCAGTCCTTTATGCATGACATCTTCCGAAAGTACCTGGATAAATTCCTGATTGTGTATTTGGATGATATTTTGGTCTTTTCGGATGATTGGGAGTCTCATGTGAAGCAGGTCAGAATGGTGTTCCAGGTCCTTCGTGCAAATTCCTTGTTTGTGAAGGGGTCAAAGTGTCTCTTTGGAGTTCAGAAGGTTTCATTTTTGGGTTTCATTTTTTCCCCTTCTACTATCGAGATGGACCCTGTTAAAGTCCAGGCCATTTACGATTGGACTCAGCCGACATCTGTGAAGAGCCTGCAAAAGTTCCTGGGCTTTGCTAATTTTTATCGGCGCTTCATCGCTAATTTTTCTACTGTTGCTAAACCGTTGACTGATTTGACCAAGAAGGGTGCTGATGTGGTCAATTGGTCTTCTGCAGCTGTAGAGGCTTTTCAGGAGTTGAAGCTTCGTTTTTCTTCTGCCCCTGTGTTGTGCCAGCCAGATATTTCGCTCCCGTTTCAGGTTGAGGTTGATGCTTCTGAGATTGGAGCAGGGGCTGTTTTGTCGCAAAGAAGTTCTGATGGCTCGGTGATGAAGCCATGTGCTTTCTTTTCTAGAAAGTTTTCGCCTGCTGAGCGTAATTATGATGTTGGTAATCGTGAGTTGTTGGCCATGAAGTGGGCATTCGAGGAGTGGCGTCATTGGCTTGAAGGAGCCAAGCATCGCGTGGTGGTCTTGACAGATCACAAGAATTAGACTTATCTTGAGTCTGCCAAACGGTTGAATCCGAGACAGGCTCGATGGTCGTTATTTTTCTCCCGTTTTGATTTTGTGGTTTCGTACCTTCCGGGCTCTAATAATGTGAAGGCTGATGCCCTGTCAAGGAGTTTTGTGCCTGACTCTCCGGGTGTTCCTGAGCCGGCGGGTATTCTTAAAGAGGGGGTAATTTTGTCTGCCATCTCCCCTGATTTGCGGCGGGTGCTGCAAAAATTTCAGGCTGATAGACCTGACCGTTGCCCAGCCGAGAAACTGATTGTCCCTGATAGATGGACTAGTAGAGTTATCTCTGAGATTCATTGTTCAGTGTTGGCTGGGCATCCTGGAATCTTTGGTACCAGAGATTTGGTGGCTAGATCCTTTTGGTGGCCGTCTTTGTCACGGGATGTGCATTCTTTTGTGCAGTCCTGTGGGACTTGTGCTCGGGCTAAGCCCTGCTGTTCTCGTGCCAGTGGGTTGCTTTTGCCCTTGCCGGTCCCGAAGAGGCCCTGGACGCATATTTCTATGGATTTTATTTCGGATCTCCCCGTCTCTCAAAAGATGTCGGTCATTTGGGTGGTTTGTGATCGCTTTTCTAAGATGGTCCATTTGGTACCTTTGTCTAAATTGCCTTCCTCCTCTGATTTGGTGCCATTATTTTTCCAGCATGTGGTTCGTTTACATGGTATCCCGGAGAACATAGTTTCTGACAGAGGTTCCCAGTTTGTTTCGAGGTTTTGGCGATCCTTTTGTGCAAGGATGGGCATTGATTTGTCTTTTTCCTCGGCTTTCCATCCTCAGACAAATGGCCAAACCAAATGAACTAATCAAACTTTGGAAACATATCGGAGATGCTTTGTTTCTGCTGATCAGGATGATTGGGTGTCCTTTTTGCCGTTGGCTGAGTTCGCCCTTAATAATCGGGCCAGATCGGCTACTTTGGTTTCGCCGTTTTTCTGCAATTCTGGTTTCCATCCTCGTTTCTCTTCAGGGCAGGTTGAGTCTTCGGACTGTCCTGGTGTAGATACTGTGGTGGATAGGTTGCAGCAGATTTGGACTCATGTGGTGGACAATTTGACATTGTCCCAGGAGAAGGCTCAACGTTTCGCTAACCGCCGGCGCTGTGTGGATCCCCGACTTCGTGTTGGGGATTTGGTTTGGTTGTTATGTTCCTATGAAGGTTTCCTCTCCTAAGTTTAAGCCTCGTTTCATTGGTCCGTATAAGATTTCTGAGGTTATTAATCCTGTGTCATTTCGTTTGGCCCTTCCTGCTTCTTTTGCCATCCATAATGTGTTCAATAGGTCGTTATTGCGGAGATACATGGCGCCTGTGGTTCCATCCGTTGTTCCTCCTGCCCCGGTGTTGGTTGAGGGGGAGTTGGAGTATGTGGTGGAGAAGATTTTGGATTCTCGTGTTTCGAGACGGAAACTCCAGTACCTGGTCAAGTGGAAGAGTTATGGTCAGGAAGATAATTCCTGGGTTTTTGCCTCTGATGTTCATGCTGCCGATCTGGTTCGTGCCTTTCATTTGGCTCATCCTGGTCGGCCTGGGGGCTCTGGTGAGGGTTCGGTGACCCCTCCTCAAGGGGGGGGTACTGTTGTGAATTCTGTTGTCGGGCTCCCTCCTGTGGTCATGAATGGTACTTCGGCTGGTTTTGTCCATGGACTTCCTCTGGTGGGTGTTTCTGAGTTTCCTTCCACAGGTGACGAGGTTACTTTGTTAGCTGGCTGCTCTATTTTTTTTTTTTTTTAATTCTTTATTTAACCCCTTACCGGCATCGGACGTACTATACCGTCCGATGCCGGCTCCCCTGCTTTGATGCAGGGCTCCGCGGTGAGCCCGCACCAAAGCCGGGACATGTCAGCTGTTTTGAACAGCTGACATGTGCCCGTAATAGGCGCGGGCAGAATCGCGATCTGCCCGCACCTATTAACTAGTTAAATGCCGCTGTCAAACGCAGACAGCGGCATTTAACTACCGCTTCCGGCCGGGCGGCCGGAAATGACGTCATCGCCCACGCCCGTCACATGTCCGGGGGTCGGCGATGCGTCTCCATTGTAGCCATAGAGGTCCTTGAGACCTCTATGGTTACTGATTGCCCGTCGCTGTGAGCGCCACCCTGTGGTCGGCGCTCACAGCACACGTGCAATTCTGCTACATAGCAGCGATCAGCAGATCGCTGCTATGTAGCAGAGCCGATCGGCTTGTGCCTGCTTCTAGCCTCTCATGGAGGCTATTGAAGCATGGCAAAAGTTTAAAAAAAAAGTTTAAAAAAATGTGAAAAAAATAAAAAAAACATAAAAGTTTAAATCACCCCCCTTTCGCCCCAATCAAAATAAATCAATAAAAAAAATATCAAATCTACGCATATTTGGTATCGCCGCGCTCAGAATTGCCCGATCTATCAAATAAAAAAAAGTATTAACCTGATCGCTAAACAGCGTAGCGGGAAAAAAACTCGAAACGCCAGAATTACGTTTTTTTGGTCGCCGCGACATTGCATTAAAATGCAATAACGGGCGATCAAAAGAACGTATCTGCACCGAAATGCTATCATTAAAAACGTCATCTCGGCACGCAAAAAATAAGCCCTCAACCGACCCCAGATCACGAAAAATGGAGACGCTACGAGTATCGGAAAATGGCGCAATTTTTTTTTTTTTTTTTTAGCAAAGTTTGGAATTTTTTTTCACCACTTAGATAAAAAATAACCTAGTCATGTTTGGTGTCTATGAACTCGTAATGACCTGGAGAATCATAATGGCAAATCATTTTTAGCATTTAGTGAACCTAGCAAAAAAGCCAAACAAAAAACCAATGTGGGATTGCACTTTTTTTGCAATTTCACCGCACTTGGAATTTTTTTCCCGTTTTCTAGTACACGACATGCTAAAACCAATGATGTCGTTCAAAAGTACAACTCGTCCCGCAAAAAATAAGCCCTCACATGGCCAAATTGACGGAAAAATAAAAAAGTTATGGCTCTGGGAAGGAGGGGAGCGAAAAACGAACACGGAAAAACGAAAAATCCCCTGGTCATGAAGGGGTTAAAGTTTTCAAATAACATAAACAAATATCAATAAACAGAAAAGCTCACATATGAATCCCAAACAAATGTTGATTCAGGAGATAATAAAGCACTAAAACTTACAGGAAATCCAACCGGGTATTGCTGGAAGGAAAATTAGTGAGCATAGTAAAACATAAACAAACTGGTTCAGGCCAAAAAAGGATAGCCTAAAAATGTGGTATTGCACATATAAAATAGATGAAGGCTATAGGATATGACGGTAGGAGTTAAACAAAAGCAATTAAGTCGTTTCAAGAGGTGAGGAAGGACAGAAGGCTCGAACATGAGGCAGGTCATGCGATGAAACAAAAAAAAACAAAAAACAACAGCCCGTTTTGGGGGGGGGGGGGCTCGGTCACGGCGACGCATCCCAGAACCCGCAAGGAGGAGAAACAGAAAACACGCATGGCGAGACATATCTATAGCAGTAGAGACAACTTTCAAAGGGGGGGGGAGGCAGGTCCACCAGAGTGGGTGGAAAATTCGATCCAGGGAAGCCAAGAATTTAGAAATTTTTCATGGGAACGAGTTTCCCAACTAGATAGTTCTTCTAGGCGAAGGATGTCCTGGACCTTGGAGATCCATTCTTTTAGCGTAGGGGGGGTTAATTGCCTCCAGTGTGTAGAGATCAGATGTTTAGCAGCTGCAACTAGAATGGGAAGCAGACCATGCTTCCCTGGTTTAAAAGTAGTGGAAGGGAGGGAAAGTAAGACATCCTGGGGGCTCAGGTCTTGCGACATTAGGCCCATACTTTGTAAAGATTTATTTATATCGTTCCAGAATTGTGTTAAACCCGGGCAGAGCCAGAAGATATGAAATAAAGTCCCTATAGACTGGGAGCATCTCCAGCACAGCGGAGAGTCCGCCAGCCCTAAGTGAAATAGTCGCTCTGGGGTTCTGTACCACCTGGAGAGAATTTTAAACGCATTCTCTTGTAATAAGATACATCTGGAAAACCCATGAGAGTTGGCAAGTACCTGTTGAGTTTCCCGGGGGGATAGTGTGATCCTCAACTCTGTCTCCCAGGAAGAGAGGTATAGAGGTTTAAATTGATTAGAGGTCTTAAGGAGATTTGCGTATAATTTGGAGACTAATTTGGTGATTAGCGATTTCAAATTAACCAGAAATTCTAGCCATAAACAATTGAGGGGTGGTCTCTCAATTAAATTGAGTTTCGACATGACATGGCGAATATGGATTTTCTGGAGGAGATTGGAGGGCTGTTTTGTCGCATTAGATGGCCAATTGTCATTGCAGGGAACTTGTTTGGCTAAGAACTGGGAGATTGTGACATCAGGGATGGAGTCCCAGAGGCCAAAGGCATCTTGGTATTTGGGGTCTGTTAGCCAGGGAGTAACTTTGAGTGGGATCTTGTCAAGAAATAGGCAGAAAGGAGGGTGGTTTGGGACAAGGGCACGTCTGACAGATAAGGTATTAAGAATTATTTCATCGAATTTCTGGTGCGGGGGGATAGTGGAAGTCCATAGGTAAGGATCGGCTCCCTTACCCAGTAGGGACAATTCAAGTTGCGTGTTTAAGTTATCTGGGTTGGGTTTTGTTAAGTTTATCCACCTAGCGAGGTGAATTGCTTTGTGGTAGGTGCGAAAATCAGGTAGACCCAGACCACCTTCACCCCTGGGTAGAGAGAGGATTTTTAGAGGAAGTCTAGCTTTTTTATATTTCCACACAAACTGGGAGACCAATTGGTTAATTGAAAGGAAAAAAGAGTTGGGGAGAGTTATAGGGACCATATTCATGATATAGAAGATTTTTGGAAAGATATAGGATTTTATGACGTTTATCCTACCCATCCAAGATAGATATGGCAGGTCGTACTTTTTTAAATCTATACGTAGGTTAGCTAAAAGGGGGATGTAGTTATGTTTATAAAGAGAGGAAGGGTCAGCCGATAGGTGTATTCCGAGGTATTTCAATTTTTCTGGAGGCCAATTGAAGGGGGTGTCTTTTTTTATTATAGAGATATCTGATTTGCTTGCTGAGACGTTTAAAGCTTCTGATTTGTTCATATTTATTTTAAAATTGGAAATCTCACCAAATTCTGCGAATAGTGACATAAGTCTGGGAAAAGATGATCTTGGGTTAGTAGTTAAAAGTAGGAGATCGTCAGCGAAGGCAGCCACCTTGACCTCTGTACCACCCACCCTTAAGCCTTTGATGTCAGTGTCCTGTCTTATCCTCTCCATTAGGGTCTCCATTACCACGATAAAAAGGGCAGGGGAAAGAGGACAGCCCTGTCTGGTGCCATTCCGTATTTTAAAGGGCTCAGAGAAGATCCCGTTCACCCCGACTCTAGCAGATGGGTCTACATAAAGGGACATGATAGCGTCTATGAAAGGGGGCGGGAAGGCAAATTTTTGAAGTGTACAGACCATGTATCTCCAGCTGATCCTGTCGAACGCCTTTTCGGCGTCCGTTGAGAGGACGACTAGCGGCGTTCTGGTTGTCTTTGCATAGGAAATAGCGTGCAAGACCTTTACCGAGTTGTCTTTGCCCTCCCGTCCTCTCACAAACCCCACCTGATCGGGGCGGATAATTCCACCTAATACTTTATTAATTCTTGAGGCCAATATCTTAGCCCACAATTTGAGGTCGGTGTTGAGTAACGAAATGGGACGATAATTACTGCAAAGGCTGTCATCCTTCCCTTCTTTGGGTATAATGGCAATGTAGGCTTCCAGCGCTTGTCGGGGTGGGGTCATTCCTCCAAAGAAGGAGTTGAAGAGATTTACTAGATGGGGAAGGAGGACGTCAGAGAATTTTTTATAGTATCCCACCGGGAACCCGTCTGGACCAGGAGATTTGCCATTGGGGGTAGCCTTTAAAGTGTCTTCCACCTCCTTAAATGTGACTTCAGCCATAAGTGTGTTGCAGTCCTCAGGGGAAATTGTTGGAAGGGGAAGAGGGGCCAAAAAATTTTTAATTTTGGATAAAGCTGTTGAACAGTCTTTCATATTATCAGGGGGGGGTAAATTATAAAGGGATTCATAATATTGGCGGAAGGTCTCAGCAATTTCCTTGGAGTCCACAACTCTCTTATTTGTCTTGGTGAAAACATGTTTAATAAATTTCTTTTCTTTTTGCTTTTTAAGTAACTGTGTTGTGAGTTTGCTACTTCTGTTCCCATGCATGTAGAAGCGATGTCTGCAATACATGAACAGTTTTGCTGATTTCACGTTTAACAAATCTTTGAGTTTGTTTCGAAGGGAAGTGAGTTCTTGTAGGGAATCGCTCGATCTGGTGGATTTATGGGTACGCTCTGATATATTAATTTGATGAAGGAGCGACTGTATTTCTTTGTGTCTCTGTTTTTTTATATGAGAGCCTAGAGAGATAAGTTCCCCTCTGAGAACGGCCTTGTGTGTTTCCCAGATGATGGGAGAGATTTGTCCAGAGTTAATATTTTCATCAAAGAATCGGGAAATGGTAGATTTTAGACTATTCATATGTTTTGGGTTATCAAGCAATGATTCATTTAAACGCCAGGTCATGGTGGCTCTAGGTAAGGTGGAGATTATTATTTCCAGGAAGATAGGTGCGTGATCTGATATTGTAATTTCTCCAATTCGGGATGTTTTGATTAAGTGTAAAGTGTGAGACTGCACAAGTAAGTAGTCTATGCGGTGGTATGAATTATGTGGGGGTGAAAAGAAGGTATAATCTTTTGTGGTGGGGAAGAAATTACGCCAGGGATCGACTAACTGTAGAGAGCTTAATTTGTTTAAAAATTTTTGTCTCAGTTTCTGAGAGATGGGGGAGGAGCCACTAGAGGCGTCTAAATTGGGTTGCAGCGTTAGATTGAAGTCGCCACCCAGAATCAACAACCCTTCTTGGAAAAGATGGAGAGTATCTAGAGTTTTAATGAGCCATTGAATTTGATTGGAGTTAGGTGCGTATAAATTAGCTAGGGTGATTTTTGTGTTTGCCAATATGCCTTTTACAACAATATATCTGCCTTCCGAATCTGCCAAGCTGTCCCCAAATGTGAAGGGAAGACCCTTTCTAAGCACTATGCTTACTCCTTTGGAAGCAGAGGAGGAGCAACTGTTATGCCAAGTGGGGAAAGAGGAGAATGACATATTCGGAGTTCTACCCGTTTTAAAATGTGTTTCTTGCAGAAATACTACCTGCGCGGATTGTTTCTTTAGTAATGAGAGGGTTTGATTGCGTTTCGCGGGAGAGTTAAGACCCTTCACATTAAAGGATGCCACCGTGACCGAGCCCACATCAGACCTACCATCAGCCATCAGTCCTAACCCCAAGATCCACCGTCACACCGTAGGGCCTCCTCCCGGCGCCACAGCACAGCCCTCCAGGCACCGCAGAACGCTCTAGGCGGTCAGTCAGGAATCCGGGTGTAGATGTTGGTGGGAGATTCCCACTACAGGGTAGTTCGATGCGGTCTCCACACTGGGCTCAGCACTCAGCCCACAACTGGTGGGAAGGGGGATCCTCCAGCAGGCTTCAGGCCCACGTGTAGGCCTCGTGATTAAAGTGTGGTTAGACGCCAATTTATGGGTCAGATGAGGCGAAAAAAGACCTCTGGGCCAGCGGGGAGATGAATAACGTCCTCCAGTCTGGTGGATGGGTTAATAAGGCTGCAGATTAAGTTAGATTATTGCAGCCAGCAGAGGAGCTCAATGGAGACACGTCCTGCTCCTTCAGCTGCTGGCCACGCCCCCGCTGGCTGCTCTATTTAACACCACTTAGATCTTTGCTCCATGCCACCTGTCAATGTTCCAGTATTGGTCTAGTTCACTCCTGGATCGTTCTTGTGACCTGTCTTCCCAGCAGAAGCTAAGTTCCAGCTTGTATTTCTTTGGTTTGCTATTTTTCTGTCCAGCTTGCTATTTTTATTGTTGTCTTGCTTGCTGGAAGCTCTGGGACGCAGAGGGAGCGCCTCCGCACCGTGAGTCGGTGCGGAGGGTCTTTTTTGCGCCCTCTGCGTGGTCCTTTTGTAGGTTTTTGTGCTGACCGCAAAGTAACCTTTCCTATCCTCGGTCTGTTCAGTAAGTCGGGCCTCACTTTGCTAAATCTATTTCATCTCTGTGTTTGTATTTTCATCTTTACTCACAGTCATTATATGTGGGGGGCTGCCTTTTCCTTTGGGGAATTTCTCTGAGGCAAGGTAGGCTTTATTTTTCTATCTTCAGGGCTAGCTAGTTCCTTAGGCTGTGCCGAGTTGCATAGGGAGCGTTAGGCGCAATCCACGGCTATTTCTAGTGTGTTTGATAGGATTAGAGATTGCGGTCAGCAGAGTTCCCACGTCCCAGAGCTCGTCCTTTATTATCAGTAACTATCAGGTCATTCCGTGTGCTCTTAACCACCATTTCCATTATTGTCCTGACCACCAGGTCATAACAGGTTCAGTAACGCCAGCTAATTTCCTGCTGTGTGTGCGGCAAAATCAAAGTCTGATCCTCCTGCTTTCCCTTGGATTTAACACCGCCAGTTGTTGCCCGGAAGTGCTGTCTGCACAGTCAACACTTGCTGCCGTGTAATTGGGGTTCAGTAACGCCAGCTGTTCCCCTGCTGTGTGTGAGGCAAAAACTAAAATCTGCTCCTCCTGCTTTCCCTGGGCTTCAACACCGCCAGTTGTTGCCCGGAAGTGCTGTCTGCACAGTCAACAGCTGCTCCTCTGTTATTGTGGTTCAGTAATGCCAGCTGTTCCCCTGCTGTGTGTGCAGCAAAAACAAAAGTCTGCTCCCCCTGCTTTCGCTGGGCTTCAACACCGCCAGTTGTTGCCCAGAAGTGCTGTCTGCACAGTCAACACTTGCTGCCATGTTATTGGGGTTCAGTAACGCCAGCTGCTCCCCAGCTGTATAGCCGGCAATGTGTCCTGCGACCGCCACACAGACACAACAACTGATATAAAACTGCCTCCAGTGCAGGCCTCAACCTACACTCTGCTCCTCCACTGAGCTCCAATACGGCCAGTTGGTGCTCGGAAGTGCTGGCTGCACAGAGAAAAATACTCGCCACTGTGTCACTGGGGTCCAGTCACGCCAGCTGTTCCCCTGCTGTGTAGACGGCAATGTGTCCTGCGACCACCACGCAGACACAACAACAGATATAAAACTGCCTCTAGTGCAGGCCACGGCCTACACTCTGCTCCTTCTGGATTCCCTGGGCTCCAATACCGCCAGTTGGTGCTCGGAAGTGCTTGCTGCACAGAGAAAAACACTCCCTCATGTGTCAGTGGGGTTCAGTAATGCCAGCTGTTCCCCTGCTGTGTGGCCGGCAATGTGTCCTGCGACCGCCACACAGACAAAACAACATATATTAAACTGCCTCCAGTCAGGCCTCGGCCTACAACCTGCTCCTCCTGGATTCCCTGGGCATGAATACTGCCAGTTGGTGCTTGGAAGGGCTGACTGCACAGAGAAAAACACTCGCTCATGTGTCAGTGGGGTTCAGTAACGCCAGCTGTTCCCCTGCTGTGTGGCCGGCAGTGTGTCCTGCGACCTCCACGCAGACATAACAACTGATATAAAACTGCCTCCAGTGTAGGCCTCGGACTGCACTCTGCTCCTCCTGGATTCCCTTGGCTCCAATACCGCCAGTTTGGTGCTCGGAAGCGCTGGCTGCTCAGAGGCAAACACTTGCCACTGTGTCAGTGGGGTTCAGTAACGCCAGCTGTTCCCCTGCTGTGTAGCCGGCAATGTGTCCTGCGATCGCCACGCAGACACAACAACAGATATTAAACTGCCTCCAGTGCAGGCCTCGGCCTACACTCTGCTCCTCCTGGATTCCCTGGGCTCCAATACCGCCAGTTGGTGCTCGGAAGTGCTTGCTGCACAGAGAAAAACACTCGCTCATGTGTCAGTGGGGTTCAGTCACGCCAGCTGTTCCCCTGCTGTGTAGCCGGCAATGTGTCCTGCGACCGCCACGCAGACACAACAGATTTAAAACTGCCTCTAGAGCAGGCCTTGGCCTACACTCTGCTCCTTCTGGATTCTCTGGGCTTCAATACCGCCAGTTGGTGCTCGGAAGTGCTAGCTTCACAGATAAAAACACTCGCTCATGTGTCAGTGGGGTTCAGTAACGCCAGCTGTTCCCCTGCTGTGTGGCCGGCAATGTGTCCTGCGACCGCCACGCAGACAAAACAACTGATATAAAAATGCCTCCAGTGTAGGCCTCGGACTGCACTTTGCTCCTCCTGGATTCCCTTGGCTCCAATGCCGCCAGTTTGGTGCTCGGAAGTGCAAGCTGCACAGAGAAAAACACTTGCCACTGTGTCAGTGGGGTTCAGTAACGCCAGCTGTTCCCCTGCTGTGTAGCAGGCAATGTGTCCTGCGACCACCATGCAGACACAACAACAGATATTAAACTGCCTCCAGTGCAGGCCTTGGCCAACACTCTGCTCC
The DNA here is from genome assembly GCF_032444005.1 of Ranitomeya imitator. Lineage (NCBI taxonomy): Eukaryota > Metazoa > Chordata > Amphibia > Anura > Dendrobatidae > Ranitomeya > Ranitomeya imitator. Next base: position 934,081,991 of record NC_091282.1, on the reverse strand, counting down.
TCCTGGATTCCCTGGGCTCCAATACTGCCAGTTTAGTGCTCGGAAGTGCTGGCTGCACAGAGAAAAGCACTCGCCACTGTGTCAGTGGGGTTCAGTCACGCCAGCTGTTTCCCTGCTGTGTAGCCGGCAATGTGTCCTGCGATCGCCACGCAGACACAACAACAGATATTAAACTGCCTCCAGTGCAGGCCTCAGCCTACACTCTGCTCCTCCTGGATTCCCTGGGCTCCAATACCGCCAGTTGGCGCTCGGAAGTGCTTGCTGCACAGAGAAAAACACTTGCTCATGTGTCAGTGGGGTTCAGTAATGCCAGTTGTTCTCCTGCTGTGTGGCCGGCAATGTGTCCTGCGACCGCCACGCAGACATAACAACTGATATAAAACTGCCTCCAGTGTAGGCCTCGGACTGCACTTTGCTCCTCCTGGATTCCCTTGGCTCCAATACCGCCAGTTTGGTGCACAGAAGTGCAAGATGCACAGAGAAAAACACTTGCCACTGTGTCAGTGGGGTTCAGTAACGCCAGCTGTTCCCCTGCTGTGTAGCAGGCAATGTGTCCTGCGACCGCCATGCAGACACAACAACAGATATTAAACTGCCTCCAGTGCAGGCCTCAGCCTACACTCTGCTCCTCCTGGATTCCCTGGGCTCCAATACCGCCAGTTGGTGCTCGGAAGTGCTTGCTGCACAGAGAAAAACACTTGCCACTGTGTCAGTGGGGTTCAGTAACGCCAGCTGTTCCCCTGCTGTGTGGCCGGCAATGTGTCCTGCGACCACCATGCAGACACAACAACAGATATTAAATTGCCTCTAGAGCAGGCCTGGCCTACACTCTGCTCCTTCTGGATTCTCTGGGCTCCAATACCTCCAGTTGGTGCCCGGAAGTGCTGGCTTCACAGATAAAAACACTTGCTCATGTGTCAGTGGGGTTCAGTAATGCCAGCTGTTCCCCTGCTGTGTAGCCGGCAATGTGTCCTGCGAACGCCACGCAGACACAACAACAGATATTAAACTGCCTCCAGTGCAGGCCTCGGCCTACACTCTGCTTCTCCTGGATTCCCTGGGCTCCAATACCGCCTGTTTAGTGCTCGGAAGTGCTGGCTGCACAGAGAAATGCACTCGCCACTGTGTCAGTGGGCTTCAGTCACGCCAGCTGTTCCCCTGCTGTGTAGCCAGCAATGTGTCCTGCGACCACCATGCAGACACAACAACAGATATTAAACTGCCTCCAGTGCAGGCCTTGGCCTACACTCTGCTCCTTCTGGATTCTCTGGGCTTCAATATCGCAAGTTGGTGCTCGGAAGTGCTGGCTTCACAGATAAAAACACTTGCTCATGTTTCAGTGGGGTTCAGAAATGCCAGCTGTTTCCCTGCTGTGTGGCCGGCAATGTGTCTTGCGACCACCTCTCTGACACAACAACAGATATTAAAGGGAAACTGTCCCCCACCCAAGGCGTTTGTAACTAAAAGAGCCACCTTGTGCGGCACTAATGCTGCACAAGGAAAAGGTGCCTCTTTTCATTATGCTCCTTGCACACGCTGAAGTAAAAACTTATAAAATGTGTCCCCTCATACCCTGAAACCGTCCCGAAGGCTGGACTTTCCTTCTTAATGAGACACAGCACAGCTGTCATTCACACCCCCTTGGCGCCATGTGCCGCCTCCTCAGCATTGTTTGAATCTGTCCCAGAGCCTGCGCTGTTATGTTGTCCCTTGGCCCTGCGCAGTTAGCGCTGCCCGTCTTCAGACATCATTTGTTGTCAGGCTGGCTGCGCCAGTGCGGCCGCCCTGCCCGAGATCATGCCCTGCAGTGTCTTCAGATTTATTGACACTGCGGGCTGTGATTCATGGGCATGCGCAGTGCATATCTTCACCTCTCACTCATCTCCTTCCACCTTCTGACTGTGCCGCGTCACGGCCGTGGCATGCAATTTGGGATCAGCTGGTGCGGCACAGTCTGAATAAAGCGGAAGGAGATGAGTTAGAGGCGAAGTTATGCACTGCAGATGCCCATGAATCCCAGGCCCGCAGAGTCTTTAGATTTATTCACACTGCGGGCCTGTGATTCATGGGCATGTGCAGTGCATTTCTTCGCCTCTCACTCATCTCCTTCCGCCTTCCTCTGACTGTGCCGCGTCACGGCCATGGCATGCAATTTGGGATCAGCTGGCGCGGCACAGTCTGAAGAAGGCGGAAGTAGATGAGTGAGAGCCGATGATATGCACTGCAGATGCCCATGAATCCCAGGCTCGCAGTGTGAATAAATCAGAAGATACGGCGGGGAGGTATCTCTGGCAGGGCAGTCGCACAGGCGCAGCCAGCCGGAAAACAAATCATGTCTGAAGACGGGCAGCGCTAACTGCGCATGGCCAAGGGAGAACATAACAGCGCAGGCTCCATTACAGGACTCAAACAATGCTGAGGAGGCAGCACACGGCACCAAGGGGGTGTGAATGACAGCTGTGCTGCATCTCATTAACTTCAGCGTGTACAAGGAGCATAATGAAAAGAGGCACCTTTTCCTTGTGCAGCAGTAGTTCTGCACAAGGAGGCTCTTTTAGTTGCAAACACCTTTGGGGGTTAAAGGTTCCCTTTCAACTTGCTCCAATTAGGCATCAGCCTATACTCTGCCTCTCCTGGATTCCCTGGGCTCCAACACCGCCAGTTGCTGCTCAGAAGTGTCTTTGTCAACGGTAGTCCCTCCTGCCTATCCTGGTTCCAGTACCATCAGCTGGTTCTGGGCAGAGCCTTTGGCTTAGGTGCATCCTTCTGGTTATCTGAGTTCCACCAACGTCAGGTGGTCCTTGGTAGTGCTTTCTGGCACAAGTACCTCCTGCTTAGTAACTGGGTTCCAGTACCATCAGCTGGTCCTCGGTAGTTCCATTGGCTCTTGTACCTTCGGCTAGCCATCTGGGTTCCAGTACGGTCAGCTGGTTCTTGGCAGTGTCTTTTGCTCTTGTACCTTCTGCTCCCCATCCTGGTTCCAGTACTGTCAGCTGGATCCGGGCAGAGCCTTTGGCTTAGGTGCCTCCTTCTGGGTGTCCGAGTTCCACCAACGTCAGGTGGTCCTTGGTAGGGCTTTCTGGCATGGGTTCCTCCTGCTTAGTAACCGGGTTCCAGTAATGTCAGCTTGTCCTTGGTAGTTCCATTGGCTCTTGTACCTTCGGCTAGCCATCCGGGTTCCAGTACCGTCACCTGGTTCTCGGCAGTGTCTTTTGCTTTTGTACCTTCTGCTCCCCATCCTGGTTCCAGTACCATCAGCTCGTTCCAGCAGAGCCTTTGGCTTAGGTGCCTCTTTCTGGGTGTCCGAGTTCCACCAATGTCAGGTGGTCCTTGGTAGTGCTTTCTGGCACGGGTATCTGCTGCTCAGTAACCGGGTTCCAGTACCGTCAGCTGGTCCTCGGTAGTTCCATTGGCTCCTGTACCTTCGGCTAGCCATCTGGATTCCAGTACTGTCAGCTGGTTCTCGGCAGTGTCTTTTGCTCTTGTACCTTCTGCTCCCCATCCTGGTTCCAGTACCATCAGCTGGTTCCAGGCAGAGCCTTTGGCTTAGGTGCCTCCTCCTGGGTGTCTGAGTTCCACCAACGTCAGGTGGTCCTTGGTAGTGCTTTCTCCTCCTGCTTAGTAACTGGGTTCCAGTAACGTCAGCTGGTCCTTGGTTGTTCCATTGGCTCTTGTACCTTCGGCTAGCCATCCGGGTTCCAGTACCGTCTGCTGGTTCTCGGCAGTGTCTTTTGCTCTTGTACCTTCTGCTACATTTCCAAGTTCAAGACCCTAACGATGATGACCCTGAAGACCGAGAAGCAGAAGAACAAGAAGCTACAGAACAAAAAGCAGAAGGACATTAAGCATAAGACTAAAAATCAGAGCAAAAGATCTTATCTAAATTATAAGCAGAAGACTAAGCAGTGTATGGGGGTGAGTCCGTTCCTCCTCGTGATGCCCCTGGAAAAAACCTGCTGCTGCAGGCCAAACTGAATGCGGACAAATCCTGTTTTAAATCTTTTGTGACAGGCAGAACAGAAGGTGTCATCTTCAGACTTTCATAGATAACAACTACAGGAAGGCCTGGCTGTCACAAATAAGAATATGATAAAGAAGAAGAATGTGAAGAAGATGAAGAAGTTAATTATGAAGAAGAATAATAGTTGAATAAAAAGAATATGAAGAATGTAAAAAATAAAAATAATACGAAGAAGGTGAAGAAGAAGAAGATGAATAAGGTGAAGGAGAAGTTGATGGAAAAGATGATGCTGCTGAGGATGATGAAGAAGAAAGTGTGGGAGAAGTTAAAAAGAAGGTGAACAGCATGGAAGTAGTGAAACATAAATATCTGACTAAATATAAAAAATCGTAACATATTCAATAGCTTTGTAACTCCGAACGTCTTAAAAAAAATAATTCCTGCTATTCCGTTTGATTGGGCTAAACCTCTATGCCTTTAATGTCTCCTCCACCTCCCCCAATACATCCTATTCTTAGTTGTTTTCCTTCATGTAGAATTAACCTACAAGGAAAGAAAGGGTTTATTTTAATTCCGATATTTTGGTCCCATTGACTTGCATTGGTATTGGGTATCGGTATCGGCGACATCCGATACTTTTTGAATATCGGCAAATATCCCAAAAGTAGCACAGAATTCCTAGAGAAGTTCATGCTGAGGGTTTGTGATGGACGCTAAGTGTTCAGTACAGACCCCAAATTTTTCTTTTTGAGTTAATCCATTTCTAGCAGAAGGTTAATTTAGTTTTTTTTATTTTAAACCAAATAAATTTCACACAAAGGAGATCTCAGTATATATGACTATCATTTTTTTTAACCAAAAATATGTTCAGAACTGTACCAGGATAAGATGTTTTTAAAAATTTTAACCTAATGTAACTTTACACAAACAATGCTTAACTGTATGCATGAATCATTGAATCCATAAAAAGCTTTGGAAGGTGCTTTGTGAGTTTAATATACCAGAAAAATGTAAAAAAAAATACATTTTACAGTGTGTTAGGAGTCGAGTTTCCTCTGCTGCACAGGGGGAATCTCGATCCGTCTCCGCTGCGGTTTCCCATTCTCCTCCAGCCGCAGTGGAGTCTGCTCAGCAGGGACGTCGCTCCCAGTGTCTTGCTCGCTCTCACTCTGTACAGAGAGTTACTGCTGCTTCTTCAGCTCCTGCCATTAAAGTCAGTGCTGGTCAGCGGCGAGCGGACTTCCCTGGGACTAAGTCCTCTTGGCAGGCCCTGGAAGGGCAAAGTTTCTGTGGCCACTTCCTGTCCTGCAATTATATAAACTGCGCATGACCGCACGGCCATGCGCTAGTGTACAATTGAATACGTGTGTTTGTTGTGAGTGGTCGTTCATTAAATACCCCTACCCTTTTGTATGACTGTTCGCGTATGGAGTATGGCTGCTATCTAGCGCCCGACAAATCACTCAACGTGTCACACACGTATCAGCGTCTATTGCTGTGACCGCCAGTGCGGCGCCACGCGCCAGTAGTGCGCTTCCTGACCCACGTCTGGGTGCTTAGTGGTGCCTGCCAGCACGGCACAGTTCGCACTTCGGTGCTCTAATTATAAGAGTTGCCTAACACACCCTGTTGCGGTGTTGTGTCAGCAAGTGGTCTAATCGGACTTCAATCCTAGTTGGGGTTAAGTTCGCTGACTGCTTGCTCGCCTTCTATGTGCGGTACCGCGATCCTGTGACGCAACAGGATCGCTTCCTTCACGTTGGGTGAAGTTTAACCCACGCGAGTATACTTATGAGTACCGCCATATAGTCCGTCATTACTCAGCAGCAGGTTCCATCTCTGCACGGTGGACCCCGGGCTACGAACGCACCTTACACTATCAGTCTTATTATTTGGTGCGTTCCGCTAGCCCTAACACAGTGTATCAATGAGTCATTGAATCCATGAACATTTTTCTTACGATTTCTTATTTAACATCAAAATGTATCAGAAAGCACATAATACTGTATGGATCAGTAATTAAATGAATACAAAGTCAATGTTTTTATGGAGTTTATATAACACTGAAATGTAACAGAAAACACGTAATACTGTATGGATCAGTAATTGAATCAATAAAAATGTTTTCAATTTATTTTTGGAGTTTTATAAAACTGCATGGATGAGTAATTGAATCCATACAAATTTCTCACTGCTTTTTTGTAGTGTCACATACACCACAGAAATGTTCCAAAGAATACCCAATAATGTATGATTGAGCAATCTAATATCGAAAAAGATTTGACAGCTTGTTTTGAGGGTTATGTAGCATCAAAATCTACCCAAGAATATGTAATACTCTATGGATGATACTGACACATTTTTGAACAATTTTTTGAGTGTGAGATACCACTGAAATGTATGAAGGAAGATATAATACTCTATAGATTAGCAACATAATACCAAACATTTTTTGAACATTTCTTTGAGTGTAAGCTAACACTGAATTTACCCAATAGCATGTAGCACTCTAAGGATGTACAATATAGTCTAAAAAATGTAAACACATTTTTGGAAAGTTAGATACCACCAAAATGTACACAATGTACACAAGAAGATAGTAACATAGTAACATAGTTAGTAACATAGTTAGTAAGGCCGAAAAAAGACATTTGTCCATCCAGTTCAGCCTATATTCCATCATAATAAATCCCCAGATTTACGTCCTTCTACAGAACCTAATAATTGTATGATACAATATTGTTCTGCTCCAGGAAGACATCCAGGCCTCTCTTGAACCCCTCGACTGAGTTCGCCATCACCACCTCCTCAGGCAAGCAATTCCAGATTCTCACTGCCCTAACAGTATAGAATCCTCTTCTATGTTGGTGGAAAAACCTTTTCTCCTCGAGACGCAAAGAATGCCCCCTTGTGCCCGTCACCTTCCTTGGTATAAACAAATCCTCAGCGAGATATTTGTATTGCCCCCTTATATACTTATACATGGTTATTAGATCGCCCCTCAGTCGTCTTTTTTCTAGACTAAATAATCCTAATTTCGCTAATCTATCTAGGTATTGTAGTTCTCCCATCCCCTTTATTAATTTTGTTGCCCTCCTTTGTACTCAATCTAGTTCCATTATATCCTTCCTGAGCTCCGGTGCCCAAAACTGGACACAGTACTCCATGTGCGGTCTAACTAGGGATTTGTACAGAGGCAGTATAATGCTCTCATCATGTGTATCCAGACCTCTTTTAATGCACCCCATGATCCTGTTTGCCTTGGCAGCTGCTGCCTGGCACTGGCTGCTCCAGGTAAGTTTATCATTAACTAGGATCCCCAAGTCCTTCTGCCTGTCAGATTTACCCAGTGGTTTCCCGTTCAGTGTGTAATGGTGATATTGATTCCTTCTTCCCATGTGTATAACCTTACATTTATCATTGTTAAACCGCATCTGCCACCTTGCAGCCCAAGTTTCCAACCTATCCAGATCCATCTGTAGCAGAATACTATCTTCTCTTGTATTAACTGCTTTACATAGTTTTGTATCATCTGCAAATATCGATATTTTACTGTGTAAACCTTCTACCAGATCATTAATGAATATGTTGAAGAGAACAGGTCCCAATACCGACCCCTGCGGTACCCCACTGGTCACAGCGACCCAGTTAGAGACTATACCATTTATAACCACCCTCTGCTTTCTATCACTAAGCCAGTTACTAACCCATTTACACACATTTTCCCCCAGGCCAAGCATTCTCATTTTGTGTACCAACCTCTTGTGCGGCACGGTATCAAACGCTTTGGAAAAATCGAGATATACCACGTCCAATGACTCACCGTTGTCCAGCCTATAGCTTACCTCTTCATAAAAATTGATTAGATTGGTTTGACAGGAGCGATTTCTCATAAACCCATGCTGATATGGAGTTAAACAGTTATTCTCATTGAGATAATCCAGAATAACATCCCTCAGAAACCCTTCAAATATTTTACCAACAATAGAGGTTAGACTTACTGGCCTATAATTTCCAGGTTCACTTTTAGAGTCCTTTTTGAATATTGGCACCACATTTGCTATGCGCCAGTCCTGCGGAACAGACCCCGTCGCTATAGAGTCCCTAAAAATAAGAAATAATGGTTTATCTATTACATTACTTAGTACTCTTAGTACTCGTGGGTGTATGCCATCCGGACCCGGAGATTTATCTATTTTGATCTTATTTAGCCGGTTTCGCACCTCTTCTTGGGTTAGATTGGTGACCCTTAATATAGGGTTTTCATTGTTTCTTGGGATTTCACCTAGCATTTCATTTTCCACCGTGAACACCGTGGAGAAGAAGGTGTTTAATATGTTAGCTTTTTCCTCGTCATCTACAACCATTCTTTCCTCACTATTTTTTAAGGGGCCTACATTTTCAGTTTTTATTCTTTTACTATTGATATAGTTGAAGAACAGTTTGGGATTAGTTTTACTCTCCTTAGCAATGTGCTTCTCTGTTTCCTTTTTGGCAGCTTTAATTAGTTTTTTAGATAAAGTATTTTTCTCCCTATAGTTTTTTAGAGCTTCAATGGTGCCATCCTGCTTTAGTAGTGCAAATGCTTTCTTTTTACTGTTAATTGCCTGTCTTACTTCTTTGTTTAGCCACATTGGGTTTTTCCTATTTCTAGTCCTTTTATTCCCACAAGGTATAAACCGCTTACAGTGCCTATTTAGGATGTTCTTAAACATTTTCCATTTAAAATCTGAATTCTTATTTCTGAGGATATTGTCCCAGTCTACCAGATTAAGGGTATCTCTAAGCTGGTCAAACTTTGTCTTCCTAAAGTTCAGTGTTTTTGTGACTCCCTGACAAGTCCCCCTAGTGAAAGACAGGTGAAACTGTACAATATTGTGGTCGCTATTTCCTAGATGCCCGACCACCTGCAGATTTGTTATTCTGTCAGGTCTATTAGATAGTATTAGGTCTAAAAGTGCTGCTCCTCTGGTTGGATTCTGCACCAATTGTGAAAGATAATTTTTCTTGGTTATTAGCAGAAACCTGTTGCCTTTATGGGTTTCACAGGTTTCTGTTTACATAGTAACATAGTAACATAGTAACATAGTTAGTAAGGCCGAAAAAAGACATTTGTCCATCCAGTTCAGCCTATATTCCATCATAATAAATACCCAGATCTACGTCCTTCTACAGAACCTAATAATTTCCCAGTTTCCCAGTTAATATCCGGGTAGTTAAAGTCCCCCATTACCAGGACCTCATTATGGGTTGCAGCTTCATCTATCTGCTTTAGAAGTAGACTTTCCATGATTTCTGTTATATTTGGGGGTTTGTAACAGACCCCAATGAGAATTTTGTTACCATTTTTCCCTCCATGAATTTCGACCCATATGGACTCGACATCCTCATTCCCTTCGCTAATATCCTCCCTTAAAGTGGACTTTAGACAAGACTTTACATAGAGACAAACCCCTCCTCCTCTCCGATTTTTATGATCCTTTCTAAACAGACTGTAACCCTGTAAGTTATCTGCCCAGTCATAGCTTTCATCTAACCATGTCTCGGTTATTCCCACTATGTCAAAGTTACCTGTAGATATTTCTGCTTCTAGATCTTCCATCTTGTTTGTCAGGCTTCTGGCGTTTGCGAGCATGCAGTTTAGAGGATTTTGTTTTGTTCCAATCTCCTCACTGTGGATTGTTTTAGAAATATTCTTACCTCCCTTCTGAGTATGTTTTCCTGGGTTTTCTTTGTTCGAGTCTAATGTTTTTCTTCCCGTCTCCTCTTCTTCTAGTTTAACGCCCTCCTGATGTTATACTACATACTCTATCCCCCTACCTGATCTATCTATTATGGTAAACGGCATCACACTCTCTCCCGCACCTGAAATCCGCTGCCTCGGGGTAACACTCAAATATGCCCTGTCCTTTAAACCGCACGTCCAAACTCTTGCATCTCCTGTCGCCTCCAACTCAAAAATATTGCCAGAATCTGTCCTTTCCTCAACCCACAATCTACTAAAACTCTTATGCATGCCCTCATCGTCTCCTGCCTCGATTATTGCAACACCCTCCTGTGTGGCCTCCCCGCTAACGCCCTTGCACCACTCCAGTCTGTCCTCAACTCTGCTGCTCGGCTAATCAATCTCTCTCCTCGCTACTCCCCTGCTTCTCCCCTCTGCAAATTCCTCCACTGGCTCCCAATTCCCCAACTAATCCAGTTCAACTACTAACACTGATCTATAAAGCCATCCACAACCTGTCCCCTCTCTATGTCTCTGAACTAATCTCAAACTATCTTCCCTCATGTAATCTTCGATCCTCCCAAGACCTCCTCCTCTCCTCCACACGTATTCGTTCCTCACACAACCGCCTCCAAGATTTCTCCCGAATATCCCCCATCCTATGGCATTCCACACCTCAACACGTCCGATTATCCACCACCCTCGGATCCTTCAGACGGAACCTGTAAACCCATCTCTTCAGGAAAGCCTACAGCCTGCAAAAAACATTCTGCCACCTCACCAACCGCCTGAGCTGCTGCCACCTCACCAACCACCCAAAATTCTGCCACCTCACCAACCACCTGAGCTGCTGCTGCCTCCCCAACCACCCGAGCTGCTGCCACCTCACCACCACCAGTGCTGCAGCACACCAACCTACTGTCTCTTCCCAATTATCCCAAAGAATGTAAGTCTGCAAGGACAGGGTCCTCTCTCGCCTCAGTACCAGTCTGTCATTGTAAATTTGTTTACTGTTAACGATATCTATAACCCTGTATGTAACCCCTTTTCACATGTACAGCACCATGGAATTAATGGTGCTATATAAATAATAATAATATACTCTATGGATGAGCAATATAATGCTGAAAAAATGTTGAACAATTTATTTGAGAGTTAGATGCCACCAAAATGTACCCAAGAAGGCATAATACTTTATAGATAAGCAATACAATACAAAACATTTTTGAACCATTTTGTTTAGGGCTAGATACAACCAAAATGTACAAAAGAAAATGTAATACTATATGGATGAAATATAGAATGCTAAAAAAAATTAGAGCAGTTTTTAGGAGTGTTAGATATGACTGAAATGTACTCAAAAAGATGTAATACTTTATGGATCAGCCATATAATACTTATACATTTTTGAACCATTTTTTGGAGGGTTATATACCACTGCAATGTATCCCAGAGATTGTAATAATATATGGATGAGTAAGGCTGATTCCACATTTGCGTTTTTTTTGGCTGCGTTTTTGCGGTAAAAAACGCAAAAAACGCACTGTGAAAAAACGCATGTAAACGCGTGCAAGCGCTGCGTTTTTTTTGGCGCATGCGTTTTTGCATGTGGTGAAAAAAACGCGGCATTTTGACGCTTTTACATGCGTTTTTTCATGCGTTTGCGTTTTTTAAACGCATGCTGAGAAATGTGTGACAGCTGCCAATCATCAAAATAAAGTAAAAAACCCACTATAAACAGAAATAGTTAGGGTTAGGGTTAGGGGTAGGGATCATAACCCTAACCCTAAAGGGATCCTAACCCTAACCTAGGGGTAGGGTTAGGGTTAGGGGTAGGGTTAGGGTTAGGATCCCTTAGGGTTAGGGTTAGGGGTAGGGTTAGGGTTAGGGGTAGGGTTAGGGTTAGGGTTAGGATCCCTTTATCACCTTTATGTTGGGGGGTGGCATATCAGTGTGTTTTCTGGTTTTTTAATATAAAAATGCATGCGTTTTTAACGCAAAAAAACGCATGCACAAAAAAACGCATGCGTCCCCATTGACTCCAATGTATTTTTTGACCCAAAAAAACCGCATGAAAACGCATACGTTTTTTTGGTCCAAAAAACGCCTCTCAAAAATACTACACGTTGCATTTCTGAAAATGAACGCATGCAGTAAAAAAACGCATGTGTTGCAGAACGCGACCAAACGCGTACAAACAAAAACGCATGCGTTTTCAATGTTAAATATAGGAAAAAAAAACGCATTCGTTTTTTTGAAAAAAAACGCTGCAGACAAAAACGCAAGTGCGAAACCACCCTTATTGAATCCAGGTACATTTTTGAAAGCTTTTTTGGTAGTTGTATACCACGGAAATGTACCACACAGGATGTGATACTCTATAGATAAGGAATTGAATCCAAATACATTTTTCAATGCGTTTTTCAAGAGTTATAGACTAGAGTTGAGTGACTTTTACTTTTTAAGGATCGAGTCCGGTTTTGCGAAACCCGACTTTGTCAAAAGTCGAGTCGGGTGAAATCGGCCGATTATTGCGAAAAGTCGGGGGCCAACTGAAACACGAAACCCAATGCAAGTCAATGGGGAATCAAAGTCGGCAGTGAGTGGAGGACAGGAAAACACCTACAGTGCCCATTTTAATGCCAAAAACATCAATTCGTATTACTGAAGCTTGCCAATCTTAATTTACTCTATAATAATAGTTAGGCATTGAAAACAGGGGGTCATATTGCTAAAGTTGTGGGGGGGTAGGGCTGGCTCAAGATTTTCGTGGGCCAAGTAAACGCGGAATACGTCACAGCGGTGGAGCAGGGAGAGGTAAGTATTTCAACTTTGCAAGTGCTGTGATCCTAAGCAAGCAGGGGGGCCACTAGTTGGCACTAGCACAGGGCCCTTCATAGTACGGCAGTGTGTTTGACGGCGGGTGGCGCCTCCCACGGCCAGAGACACTTTTGCGTACTATGAAGGGCCCTGTGCCAGTGCCAACGAGTATGCCCCCCCACCTGATGAAAGAACCTGCACTTTCATCTGCACCTTCCTCTTTGTCCCCGTGTAAGGTGGTATAGTATGCGGGAAGGGGAACCTGACTTTCAGCAGGGTCAGATTCTGGCTGTGTAGAGTGCAAGGGGAATGTAGTGGTCTGAGTCAATGTACCAGCAGACTCATCTAGCAGTGACTGGGCAATGGGCAGGATGAGGAGGAAACACAGATTTAGGCCCAAAATAAAAAAGTAGGCTTAAAGCAGTTCAAAATTGCTAACAGGACTAAACAGGCGGCATACAGTTAGGTCCATATATATTTGGACAGAGACAACATTTTTCTAATTTTGGTTACAAACATTACCACAATGAATTTTAAACAAAACAATTCAGATGCCGTTGAAGTTCAGACTTTCAGCTTTCATTTGAGGGTATCCATTTTAAAATTGGATGAAGGGTTTAGGAGTTTCAACTCCATAACATGTGCCACCCTGTTTTTAAAGGGACCAAAAGTAATTGGACAGATTCAATAATTTTAAATAAAATGTTCATTTTTAGTACTTGGTTGAAAACCCTTTGTTGGCAATGACTGCCTGAAGTCTTGAACTCATGGACATCACCAGACGCTGTGTTTCCTCCTTTTTGATGCTCTGCCAGGCCTTCACTGCGGTGGTTTTCAGTTGCTGTTTGTTTGTGGGCCTTTCTGTCTGAAGTTTAGTTTTAACAAGTGAAATGCTGCTCAATTGGGTTGAGATCAGGTGACTGACTTGGCCATTCAAGAATATTCCACTTCTTTGCTTTAATAAACTCCTGGGTTGCTTTGGCTTTATGTTTTGGGTCATGGTCCATCTGTAGTATGAAACGACGACCAATCAGTTTTACTGCATTTGGCTGGATCTGAGCACACAGTATGCCTCTGAATACCTCAGAATTCATTCGGCTGCTTCTGTCCTGTGTCACATCATCAATAAACACTAGTGACCCAGTGCCACTGGCAGCCATGCATGCCCAAGCCATCACACTGCCTCTGCTGTGTTTTACAGATGATGTGGTATGCTTTGGATCATGAGCTGTACCATGCCTTCACCACACTTTTCTCTTTCCATCATTCTGGTAGAAGTTGATCTTGGTTTCATCTGTCCAAAGAATGTTCTTCCAGAACTGTGCTGGCTTTTTTAGATGTTTTTTAGCAAAGTCCAGTCTAGCCTTTTTCTTCTTGATGCTTATGAGTGGCTTGCACCGTGCAGTGAACCTCCTGTATTTACTTTCATGCAGTCTTCTCTTTATGGTAGATTTGGATATTGATGCGCCGACCTCCTGGAGAGTGTTGTTCACTTGGTTGGCTGTTGTGAAGGGGTTTCTCTTCACCATGGAGATTATTCTGCGATCAACCACCACTGTTGTCTTCCGTGGGCGCCCAGGACTTTTTGCATTGATGAGTTCACCAGTGCTTTCTTTCTTTCTCAGGATGAACCAAACTGTAGATTTTGCCACTCCTAATGTTGTAGCAATTTCTCGGATGGGTTTTTTCTGTTTTTGCAGCTTAAGGATGGCTTGTTTCACCTGCATGGAGAGCTCCTATGACCACATGTTTACTTCACAGCAAAACCTTCCAAATGCAAGCACCACACCTCAAATCAACTCCAGGCCTTTTATCTGCTTAATTGAGAATGACATAATGAAGGAATTGCCCACACCTGTCCATGAAATAGCCTTGGAGTAAATTGTCCAATTACTTTTGGTCCCTTTAAAAACAGGGTGGCACATGTTAAGGAGCTGAAACTCCTTAACCCTTCATCCAATTTTAATGTGGATAACCTCAAATGAAAGCTGAAAGTCTGAACTTCAACTGCATCTGAATTGTTTTGTTTAAAATTCATTGTGGTAATGTCTATAACCAAAATAAGAAAAACGTTGTCTCTGTCCATATATATATGGACCTAACTGTAGCTTTGTTCAGTAGAGGACAACTGTAATGAGTGGCTGACACAGTTACTAGGCCCAAATAAGTAAGTAGGCTAAATGCAGTTCAACATTGGTAACAGGAGTACACAGGCGGCATTGCTTTGTTCAGTGGAGGACAACTGTAATGAGTGGCGCAGACAGACTTAGTAGGCCTAAAATAAAAAAAAATGCAGGCTAAATGCAGTTCAAAATTGGTAACAGGAATACACAGGTGGCATTGCTTTGTTCAGTGGAGGACAACTGTAATAAGTGGCTCAGACAGACTTAGTAGGCCTAAAATAAAAAGTTGGCTAAATGCAGTTCAAAATTGGTAACAGGACTAAACAGGCGGCCTAGCTTTGTTCAGTGGAGGACAACTGTAATGAGTGGCTGACACAGTTAGTAGGCCAAAATAATAAAGTGGGCTAAATGTCTGCCAAAAAATTGTTCATAAATAAACAGGTGGCATAGCTAGGTACTGGGGTGGGCTCCTCTGCTGAGTAGCAGACAGTGGTAGTTGGCACAAAGTATTAACTGGTCTAAATGGAGGCCCGGGCCCCTGTATATTTTTACTATCATCTATCATTTCAACAAATTTGTATTGGCAGTGTCATTGAAGGATTTAACAGCACAGACTACACAGTGGTGGAGCAGGGAGAGGTAAGTTTTGCAAGTGGTAAAGCACTGTTCGAGCTGGGGGGAACACTCTCTTGTGGGCGGCGGTACTGGCACAGGGCCCCTCATATTACGACGGTGTGTCTGACGTTGGTTGTGCACCACCACCATCAGAAACACTTCATTGTACTATGAGGGACCCTGTGCCAGTGCCGTCGCCCAAGAGTGGGCACACCCACTGTCCAGACAAACGGCACTCGCACGGGTGCTTGCGCCAAGTGGTGACCACGGCCCTGTGGGGGGAGTCAGCCCATTTAGGGAGGTATAAATATGGCCTATGGTGGACATTCAGCAGCTGCAAATGGAGGAATTGGAGCAGTCAGTAAGAGGAGGCCAAAAGCAAGACATTTTTCAGGCAAGCTTCGTGTCAGCAGGGGAAGGTGGGGCAAAATAATTTGAAATCCATGATTGGTTCATTTTAATGAAGGCTAGATCATCAACATTTCTGGCAGCCAGATGTGTCCTTTTTTCGGTCAGTATTGAACCAGCAGCACTGAAGACTCTTTCTGATAGCACACTAGCAGCTGGGCAAGCAAGCTCCTGTAATGCATATTCTGCCAATTCAGGCCAGGTGTCTATTTTAGATGCCCAGTAATCAAAGGGGAATGACCTTTGAGGGAGAACATTGATAAGGGAGGAAAAATAGTTCAGAACCATACTGGACAAATGCTGTCTCCTGTCACTTTGAATCGATGCAGCAGTACCTGTCATGTCTGCGGTCATTGCGAAATCACTCCTCAACCTGGTCATAAAACACCTCTGTCCAACGCCACTTCGGATTTGTACACCTCTAACACCTCTGCCATGTTGCCCCCTACAGCTCGTGTGAGAACCATCACCGCCGCTGTGTGCTGGGAATGCCTGAACCAAACGGTCTACAAGAGTTGCTTGTTTGGTAGCCAATATTTGCTCAAGGTTCTCATGTGGCATGGTATTTTGAATTTTCCTTTATATCGTGGATCCAGGAGGCAGGCCAACCAGTGATTATCATCGGTCATCATTTTGATAATGCGGGGGTCCCGTTTTAGGATACGCAAGGCATACTCTGCCATGTGGGCCAAAGTTCCAGGTGTAAATTCACTGTTTGTGCTGGGTTGAGGAGCACTTTCTTGAAAATCTACATCACTTGTGGCCCGCAAAAACCTTGTATCTGACATTGCAACGCCACCATTTTCTATTACCCCTTGAGAAGCATCCTCCTCCCATAAATATTCATCCCCATCATCCTCTTCCTCTTCATCCACCACCTCGTCCAGGAGAGTTCCCTGAGCAGACAATGGCTGACTGTCATCAAGGCTTCCCTCCTCCTCGGCTGCAGACTCCTGCTCCTTAATGTGCCTCAAACGTTGCATCAGCAGACGCATTAGTGGAATGCTCATGCTTATGATGGCGTTATCTGCACTTACCAGCCATGTGCATTCCTCAAAACACCGAAGGACTTGACAGTGGTCTTGGAGCTTCGACCACTGCACACCAGACAACTCCATGTCTGCCATCCAAATGCCTGCCCGTGTATGTGTATCCTCCAACAAGTAAATGACAGAACACCTCTGTTCACACAGCCTCTGAAGCATATGCAGTGTGGAGTTCCACTTTGTTGCAACATAGAATTATTAGGCAGTGCTGGGGAAGATTCAGTGATCGCTGATGGTTCTGCATACGGCTGGAGTGTACGGGCGATCAGCGGATGTGTGAGCAAAGTCTTCGCACCTTCAGGACTGGTAACTCCGGATAATTTTTCAGGAAGCACTGCACCACCAGGTTCAAGGTGTGAGCCAGGCAAGGAATGTGTTTCAGTTCTGAAAGGGCTATGGCAGCTATAAAATTCCTTCCGTTATCACTGACTACCTTGCCTGCCTCAAGATGTACACTGCCCAGCCATGATTGAGTTTCTTGCTGCAAGTACTCGGCCAGTACATCCGCGGTGTGTCTGTTGTCGCCCAAACACTTCATTTGTAGCACAGCCTGCTGACGCTTACCACTAGCTGTTCGAAAATGGGACACTTGGTGTGCAACACTGGCAGCTGTGGATGGAGTGGTCGTGCGACTGCGCTCTGTGGATGAGCTTTCGCTTCTGGAGGAGGAGGATCAGGAGGAGGGATGGCGAACGCCTACAGCCAACTGTTTCCTAGACCATGGGCTAGGCAGAACTGCATCCACCACATTAACCCAGTGCACCGTGATGGACACGTAATGTCCCTGGCCATGCCTACTGGTCCATACATCTGTTATGAGGTGCACCTTTCTACTGACTGATTGCCTCAGTGCATGGACAATGCGGTCTTTGACATGCTGGTGGAGGGCTGGGATGGCTTTTTTCGCAAAGAAGTGTCGACTGGGTAGGTCATAGCGTGGTACTGCGTAGGCCATCATGGCTTTGAAAGCTTTGCTTTCAACCAACCGGTAGAGCATCAACTCTAACGAGATTAGAGCAACGTGGGTGTTCAAACCCTGTGTACGCAGATGAGAGGATGAGTACTTTCTTTTCCTAACGAGAGTCTCTTGCAGGGTGAGCTGGACTGGAGAGCTGCATATGGTGGAACTAGCGGGGGTGGTGGTGGACATGGCAGATTGAGAGAGGGTTGGTAATGGTATTCTTGATCTTGGCCTACCTACAGTGTTTCCTACCAAGAAATTTGTGATTCCCTGACTGCTTTGGCCTTGCGACGATACCTCCACATTTGCTGCTGGTGGTGTCCTAATGGGTGGGCTTACAGTGAGGGAAGCAATGTAGCGTTGCTGACTACCTTCATTCTGAGCATGTGCACCAACTGTATGGAACATTTGGTAGTTAGTCCAGGCTTGCAAGTGCATGCTGGTTAAATGTCTAAGCATGCACGTTGTATTTAAATTTTGGAGATTCTTCCCTCTGCTAAAGGTCTTTGAGCATTTCTTACAGATAACTTTGCACTGATCATTTGGATCTTGGTTAAAAAATTCCCACACTGCACTCTTCCTACTATGGAATACCTTTACAGACATTGCACGCTGTGCTACTTTCACCAGATGGCCACGCTGTCCTAAAACTGTTTTTGGTTTTGACAAATGTTTTTGGCCAGATACGGGCCTGCCAGATGAAAGCTTTTGCGATGTAGATGGCAGCTGCGGATCATCCTCCTCCGCTTCTGAGCTACTGGTAGTGACACTCTCTTCCCCCAATGGCTGCCAATCTGGGTCAACAACTGGGTCATCTACCACCTCCTCTTCAATGTCATGTGCACCTTCCTCTGTGTCACCGTGTAAGGTGCTATAGCTTTCGGGATGGGGCACCATAGTCTCATCAGGGTCAGATTCTGGCTCAGTACACTGCGAGGGCAATGTAGTGATCTGAGTCAATGGAACAGCATAATAATCTAGCTGTGGCTGTGCATCTGTGCTCTCCATGTCCGATTCATCTTGTAATGGGCTGTTAACAATTTCCCTCTCTAACCCAGGCATGGTATGTGTAAAGAGCTCCATGGAGTAAACTGTAGTGTCGCCTGCCGCATCCTTCACTTTTGGTTTGGGTGAAGGACACAAGGAAGCAACTTGTTCCTGACAGGGAGCATCCACTGATGACTCGCTGCTTTTATAGTTAGAACTTTCTGAAGAGGAGGCGAAAGAGCTAGAGGCTGAGTCAACAGGGAAAGCCAAAACTTTTTCCTGCTGCTCCGGCTTTAAAAGCTGTATTCCTACTCCCAGATAAGGGAGCCTTCGAGGCCTTCTGTAGCCAGACAATGACGCTGGCTCAACACCTCGACCCTTTGGTGCTATTTTGCTTTTCCCACTACCACCAGATGCTCCACCACCACCACCATCATCAGTACCAGCTGGCAATGATCGCCCAGGGCCTCTTCCACCAGACTTCCTCATTTTTGGAAAAATCTAACCAAAATAACAACCGTTATATGGTACTGTAAAACAAGGTAGAAGGTGTAAATAAACTTGTTGAGAATTTAAATCTCCCCTTTTTTGGGGAGACTGCACCAAAACTCAGGCGTAGTGTATTACAGGGGTGTCAAACTGCATTCCTTGAGGGCCTCAAACCATGCATGTTTCCTTAGCATTGCACAAGGTGCTGGAATCATGCTGTTGAGGTGATTAAATTATCACCTCTGCAACACAAGGAAATCCAGAAAACATGACCTGTTTGCAGCCCTCCAGGAATGCAGTTTGACACGTCTGGTGTATTACACTGCAGAATATAAGTGGCAGAACGTGGCTGGAAGATATACGACAAACTAACAAAACTGTCATAGATCCACTTAGTGCCAATTTAAATCTCCCTTTTTTGGGGGGATGCAGCTCCCACAGAGCAGTATATGTATGGCGCATGTCGGGACGGGGTTAATCCAGAAAAATGTATTTAACCCCTTACCGGCATCGGACGTACTATACCGTCCGATGCCGGCTCCCCTGCTTTGATGCAGGGCTCCGCGGTGAGCCCGCACCAAAGCCGGGACATGTCAGCTGTTTTGAACAGCTGACATGTGCCCGTAATAGGTGCGGGCAGAATCGCGATCTGCCCGCACCTATTAACTAGTTAAATGCCGCTGTCAAACGCAGACAGCGGCATTTAACTACCGCTTCCGGCCGGGCGGCCGGAAATGACGTCATCGCCGACCCCCGTCACATGATCGGGGGTCGGCGATGCGTCTGGATGGTAACCATAGAGGTCCTAGAGACCTCTATGGTTACTGATCGCCCGTCGCTGTGAGCGCCACCCTGTGGTCGGCGCTCACAGCACACGTGCAATTCTGCTACATAGCAGCGATCAGCAGATCGCTGCTATGTAGCAGAGGCGATCGTGCTGTGCCTGCTTCTAGCCTCCCATGGAGGCTATTGAAGCATGGCAAAAGTTAAAAAAAAAGTTTAAAAAAATGTGAAAAAAATAAAAAAAACATAAAAGTTTAAATCACTCCCCTTTCGCCCCAATCAAAATAAATCAATAAAAAAAATATCAAATCTACGCATATTTGGTATCGCCGCGCTCAGAATTGCCCGATCTATCAATTAAAAAAAAGTATTAACCTGATCGCTAAACAGCGTAGCGGGAAAAAAATTCGAAACGCCAGAATTACGTTTTTTTGGTTGCCGCGACATTGCATTAAAATGCAATAACGGGCGATCAAAAGAACGTATCTGCACCGAAATGCTATCATTAAAAACGTCATCTCGGCACGCAAAAAATAAGCCCTCAACCGACCCCAGATCATGAAAAATGGAGACGCTACGAGTATCGGAAAATGGCGCAATTTTTTTTTTTTTTAGCAAAGTTTGGAATTTTTTTTCACCACTTAGATAAAAAATAACCTAGTCATATTTGGTGTCTATGAACTCGTAATGACCTGGAGAATCATAACGGCTGGTCATTTTTAGCATTTAGTGAACCTAGCAAAAAAGCCAAACAAAAAACAAGTGTGTGATTGCACTTTTTTTGCAATTTCACCGCACTTGGAATTTTTTTCCCATTTTCTAGTACATGACATGCTAAAACCAATGATGTCGTTCAAAAGTACAACTCGTCCCGCAAAAAATAAGCCCTCACATGGCCAAATTGACAGAAAAATAAAAAAGTTATGGCTCTGGGAAGGAGGGGAGCGAAAAATGAACACGGAAAAACGAAAAATCTCCCGGTCATGAAGGGGTTAATGTAAATATTTTGAAAGTGTAGTTGATGTTCTTGTACACTCAAATTCTTAACAGAAAGTGGAAAGATATGAACGTGTATAATTTTCCTTAGATAAATCTTTAAACACTTTTTTGTAGTGTTACATTTTACGCGTGAGTAATTTAACCTAGAATAATGGTTTTAATGCTTTTTTGTAGTGTTAGATATCACAGAAATGTACCCTACACCAAAGAATACTGTATGGTTGGGTAATTTTACAAATGTAAATGCTTTTTGGAAGTGCTTTATAATGCAGAAATGTACCAAAGAGCACGTGATAATATATGTGTGAGTAATTGAATGCAGAAACATTTTTTAATCCTTTGGTAGTGTTTTATTACACTAAAATGTACCACACAGCACATGATACTATATAGGTAAGTTATTGAATCCAGAAAATAGTTTTAAATTGTTTTTGGGAATGTTATATATCACAGAAATGTAGAACAAAGCACATAATGCTTTAATCATGACAATATAGTCAATTATTGCACTCTAAAGAAAAAAAAATCTGTTTATATGCAGCACTTATATATTTAGCAACAGACTGTGAAGCATTCGGAGAAGTAATTTTGTGATGAACTATAGTTTTTCCATCGTGATGGATTACTATATAAGACTAAAGTGATTATAAGTGGCTCAGTGAACAAAATATTGAAATTTTGGTTCATGAACAGGGAAATCCTCAGACCTCATTCACATTCAGAACTTGTGGTAAATATTCAGAAGACAGGTGAACAAACAAATGCACAGAAATATTTATAAACTACAAGCACTGAACAGGTAAGAATGGGTTGACATCAGTCAGAATTTCACTCAGATGCTGACATCAAGCAAGCCAGGGTCAGAAGTCTAGAAACATATGGATAAAAGCTGCAAATTTTGATTCTTTGCATAAAGTTAATGTATTTGTTAATAAAAGTTTAAAAACTTGTGAAATGCATATAATTGAACTTCAGTAACCATAGAAACATAGGACTAAAAGATCTAAGAACACTGAAGTAGAAAACGTTGTGCATACCGAAATTTGATTCAATCTTAAAAGTTTTGACCACAACTATAAGTGTTTAAAAAATAAATAAAATTGTCCCTACTCTCCCTGACTGCAGTAAGTGGGGTAGTTTAGGACTACCGACAATCAATGCCACTTTGTATTGAGAACATGCCCATAGTAGTGTAACTGACAAGGAGACAGAGAAGTTATACCTCTGCTCCCTACTCTCCATGCACACACTGGGATGTCAGCTACAATGCTGTGGGCAAGTTCCCTAGGTATTGGAATTAATTGTGCACAAACAAGTATGACATGATGTAAATCCAGTTTGCCATGTGGAGCTTATATAAATTACAGGACAAGTCTCAAATTCCCAAATCCAAAAAAACATTGAAATATACATAGCTCTTCAACAATTAGGTACAGTTAGAGTTCAAATTCACAAAAGTGATAGCTCATCAATGCTTGATAGACCAGAGAAGACATGGTTCTATATAGAATGAGCCCAGTTCCATACACTAAACCATGGTCAAGAAATAAGTGAAGTCCAGAAACATGCCACATTAAGTGCCAGTGCCAGTATCCCAGATCTCACCTCCGACTCTAAGACTTCTCTTGTGTTTCACCAATGTTCTGGGATTCATTACCCCAAAAGATTCGACTAATATCTATTCCCATGTTATAAGCATGCTTTAAAAGCACATCTGTTTTGACTGGCTTTTAACCTTATTTTACTAACCTAACTCTCTCCTGTTCCCTCCTTTTAAATGTTAATCATAATCTTCTTCCTCCTATTCATCTGTATCCACATCTTGCATTCACCATATAGCACACGGTAAGTCCACTTAGATACTGGCTGATGAATGCATCATGCATATTTATATGAATACCTTTATTTATTATAATGATGGCTGGACCGTACCATTACAAGCATGTTCTACCTATTATGTCCCCCCTATTTTCATATACAATAGAATAAAAGCTTGCGAGCAGGGCCCTCTCTCCTCCTGTAACAGTTAAACTATGTGTTATTTTGTATTGGATTTATTGTCTGTATCTGTACCCGCTTAATTGCAAAGTGCTGCAGAATATGTTGGCGCTATATAAAATAAAAATTCTTATATAATTATTATAGATCTTTATACAAAGACACCCCTGATGATGACTCAGGACCCAGTGCCTGAAAAAGTTCCTCAACCATCTGAAGTAACTGATAGTCTGTCAGGAGAAAAAATGCCAAGGCTTGGGTGTCACCCTAAAGGACGGAAATTACTATAACCACCAAGTGCTCCATGGTTCCTGAGGAGTATGGAACTAATCTAAAGTAAAGCTTACAGGCCTCCTTGCAAACTTCAAACTTGTCTTGTCCCACCAAGAACTTGTCAGGCAAAGTGATCTTGGGATACATCAGGGGTTGCCTAAGAGTCGGGGTCCCTAAACCAGATGTCTTTGGGTGCTGCAAATCAGTGAGTAGGTCTGCCACCCCCAGGCAGTTGCTGCAGTTGCTCTGCCTCAGCAGTCGCTGGATCCATGATGAATAAAGAAAAAATTATTTCAGCCGGTGTTAATGTCACAACACTGTTGCTGGATATCCCAAGGCCAGGGGCTCTTTCCCTATCCCTAAAGCTAGTGGCACCCGGGCCATGTGTAGTAGATCCAATCTCTTAGAAAATCTGGCCCCCTATATTTCCGTTACCAGATGGCAGACTTGAGTAAGAGTAAGGATTTGCTTATTTTGTGGATTAAATTGCAGCTTTTTGGGGGAACATTTTACATAACATTTGGAATCACATTAATCCTGAGCTTCCATCTTACTCTCCGAATGATAAAATTCAGATGAAACCCCTGAGGGATCTATTCACTATAATGAGGCAGCAGACTTTCTCTGGACTCCATCTTTCCTTTGTTCAGCATTGTCCTATTTTCAAAAGTGCATAAAACTGTGGCCGATCTGCACTTTTATGTACACTAAAAGAGATGGCCAATGCCAGATCACAGGCCAGTCGGCATCCACAATGCCTTCATCTGCCTTATTATAGGGAATATTTCACTGGGAGTTCAGTCTGAATCATGTATTTCAATGATTTTCACGACGAACCCGATGTAGTTGCTCATCGTAGAGTGCAAGATCAATGTGCACCAAGCCTTACGGCGATCTTTGGGAGGCAAAATTAACAAATAAATGGTAGCTCAAGAATTAATTTTTTTCTTGTGCGGTATAAGTGATTAGATTACTTTATTCTTGGGTTGGTGCGATTACAGCGATATCATTTTTATTTCTGTTTTGTATGTTTGGCTGCTCACACACACACTAGAACACTATATTTGAGAGCTATAATTTTTCTATCTTTCTGCCAACAAAGTCATGTGAGGGCTTATTTTTTGGAGGACGTGCTAACATTTTTATAGGTACCATTTTAAGTCACATAACAGTTTTTGATCGCTTTCTATTACGAATTTGGGGAGGCAGAATGAGCAAAAGCAAGCAATTCTGGAATTATTTTTTTTTTGCCGTTCCTGAGGTAAAATTGATAAGGCAGCTTTATTCTTCTGGTCAATAAAATGACAGCCATGCCACATTTATATCCTTTTTTTAATATTTTGCCCCTTTTACACACGCTTTGATGAAAAAGCAAAGTTTTAGCCTTGTTTTTTATTTACTTTTTATGGTGTTCACTGAAGGGGTAATTTAGTAACAGTTTTATGGTTTGGGACTTTCCAGATGCGTCAATATAAAAATATTTATTTTTTTGCTTTTTTTATATACCAATACTTATACTAATATTTTTTGGTATACTTTTTTCTTAATATATGATGATTTAAAAAAAATACATATTTTTTTTCAATTTTTTTAAACTTTTCTTTACTTAGTCTCTCTGTAGAACTTTAACTTTGATCACTATGATTGCTGGTACAATGCATTGCAATGCATCAGCATTGGAATGCTTTATACTTGTCAGTACTGTATTGACAGAAGACTCTTAGACAATGCACTGAGCATGGTTCAACAGGCTTTCTGTAGCTGTATAACCTCAGGTCGTCGTGTTGATCTTCGGTTGCCATGGCAACAATTACACCCTCACGATGACATTGCAGGGATGTCGTTCTGAAGGGAGAGTAAGCCCCCTCCATTTCCCAGCCTCCTAAATGTTGCGATTTACATCAAATGTGGCATTTAAGGGCTTAAAGGGAATCTATCACCTCATTGTTCGCATATAAGCTGAGGCCACTGCCATTAGGGGCTTATCTAAAGCATTCTATAATGCTGTAGATAAGCCCCCGATGTATCCTGAAAGATAAGAAAAACAAATTAGATTATACTCACCCAGGGGCAGTCAGATGCGGTTACGGTCTGATGTGTGTCACAGGTTCGGTTCCGGCGCCTTCCATCTTCATATAATGACGTCCTCTTCCTTGCTTCTGTCGCGACTCCTACGCAGGCATAATTCTCTGCTCTGTTGAGGGCAGAGCAAAGTACTGCAGTGTGCAGGCACCGGAAAGGTCAGAGAGGTCCGGCGCCTGTGCGCTGCAGTACTTTACACTGCCCTCAGCAGGGGAGAGAATTATGCATGCGCAGGAGCCACAACAGAAGGAAGGAAGAGGACATCCTCACATGAAGATGGGAAGTGCCGGACCCGGACCTGCGACGCACATCGGACTCGAACCGCACAGGACCACCCCTGGGTAAGTATAATCTGCAGTAACTTGTTTTTCTTATCTTTCAGGTTACATCAGGGCCTCTAATGGCGGTGGTCACAACTTATATGTAAAAAATGAGGTGACAGATTCCTTTTAAGCATCATTCCTGGCTGTGAGAGCTGGGTCTCGGCTATCATGTAAGTCAAGCTCATGGCAGCGGCTCATCACTGGTGCACAGCTCCTGCGCAAACACGATCGCCATGACGTACCCATACTTCAAAGGTCATGAACCCCTTCTTGTCTGTGACGTATGGGTATGTCAAAGGCCGCAAATGGCTTTAATCATGCTCAGTTTAAAAAGCAAAATAGTAGTATATGTTTACACTAAAGGAGAAGAAATTAAGTACTGGTAGTCACTGCTAAATTTTATAACATTATATAACATTATTGCGTGTCATAAATGCATCCAAAAAGTTACAGACATTGCACTACATGACATTACACACCACGACACAGACACACACCACGACTGAAATGGGTGAGGTCCAGTCCTTTACATGTCTATAGACTTACTATTGGTAGAGGGTCCTCAGTGGGACTAGCAATGTGTAAACATTCATAATATACTTTGTTTGTTGAACCTGTGACCTCCAGTCGTTGACCTTTGGTGTGTTATATGTTGTCTGTTACCTGTATCCGCTATTCACATAGTTACCCTATTATGACTGATAGTTTTGTATTTCATCTGAGTATTTTATTGTGATGTTAACTAATAAATGCTATTACCTTTTTATACCTTAAATGGCAGTTTTGTGACTCTTTTTTTTTTTTTTAAACCATAAATTTTTATTGAAGTTTGCATATATGATACAGGAAAAGAAGAAACTTTAGTATTATCATATAGTACATTGCATCATAACAAGGGGGTAACAATCCTTCATTTATGTTCTGATAACTGGCGATAAACTTAAGACGAGTCATATCAAAGGACGAGTGTAACAGCGACAAAAACACACACAAAATGGGGCACAAGGGTTAGGGGAGGGGGAAGGGAAGGGGGACCCGAGAAGAGGTTATAATGAATCCATACCCATTTTCAGTAATTTTAATCAGAAGCCTGAGGACTACAGTTAGATAGTCGAGATACTGGAATAGCAAAAGGGGTGTGGCTGGCGTATTCCGCCCAGGGGAGCCAAGTAAGTTCAAATCTCTCTACTTTGTCAGTGAGTATAGCTGATCATTTTTGGTTTACCATGTACCATGATAGACGAGATTTAACTCCCGACAAATCCAAGCCAGGTTTTTTCCAAGCCGAGGCTATAGTTTGTTTGGCTGCTAAGAATATAAACGTGATAAGGGCTCGGGAATATTTAGAAATATTGGGGATACGCTTGTTTAGTAGGGCTTCCCAGGGGTTTTTCCTAAGATTGATATTTGTTATTGAGAGAATCAAGTAGTATACCCTGGTTCAAAACCTTCGAGCCGTTGGGCATAGCCACCAGATATAAAGCATATCTCCTATAGAGTTACATCCCCGAAAACAGTTTGGAGAGTAGTTAGCGACTGCCTTCGCCACTCTAGCTGGGGTCAAGTACCATCTTGTAAGTACTTTGTAATTGGTCTCTAGCATGAGGGCGTTAAGCAAGCCTCCAGTGGAAGAAGACCAAATCTGGGTCCATTCCGAGTCCATCAGGGTTGAACCAATATCAGACTCCCAGCGAGAGGTGTAGCCCAGGCACCACCTGTGAGTTGTAGAGCTGATGTGTGAGTAAAGAAGGGATATGATACCTGGAGCATGTGGGTTTTGGCGGCATCTCTGTTCAAAGGGGGTGAAGGAATAGGGGGGGCAGAGTTTCTTAGTAGAGATTGAACAATATTTTTAAGTTGCAAGTATCGAAATATTTCTCTCGGTGGGAGATGGCATTTTTCACTCAAAGCAGAAAATGGGATAAGCCCATCCAAGTTAATGAGATGGTGAACTCTCGTTATTCCCACCGCGACCCATAGTCTAAAGTCCCTAAGGGAATCCACTCCCGGGAGGAACTGGGCATTACCCCACAAGGGGGCCAAGGGTAGGAATGAAGATATTAAATGTGAGGAGTATTTTAATGAGTCCCAGATTCTGAGAGAGTGAACCATGATGGGGTTAGTGATTTCTCTCCGGGGTGTTGGGAGAGTCCAGAGCAATGTATCTAGGGTACTCAAGTGGAGTTCTGAGGCCTCTAGAGATAGCCATAGGGGGGGGTTCAGAATAGGCGTGGTACAACGTCAGTTGACCAAGTTGGGCTGCTTGATAATATTTCAAGAGATTTGGGACCCCCAATTGTGACTCCTTTTTCGGATTATATATGTATTATGTGGGAGTTTTTTTCTGTCCGTGTTAGAACTTATATGTGGCTCCGTTCTAATTATTTATATGTATAAGTAAAGGTTGGCATATATGCTGCATTGTGGCAAAATAAAAAGAGCCATTAAATCCAAATAATGCATAGGAAAAATGAAAGATTGTTGATAGTATTATTATTATTATTATTATTAATGATAAAACACTAAGTTTGAGCCATGCAAGATTAGATAATTTGCATTTTTGCATTTACAGTTCATAATTACACTTTGAAAAAACAAAATTGCATACAAATTAATTGACAGCAGTGCTGGACTATTCTAGTGACCACAGGTTGGGAGAGCAGCCTGAAACAGGTACAGATTAATCATTGCTTTTGTGTGTTTTTTTAGTCTAGTTTTGTGTGTGTTTTTGACCTTTATTAATTTGTACCCAATTCATTCTTCTAGTTGTACTTTTATTTATAAGTGTTCACCTGATTTGTTTTCCTCTTTGTGGGCAGAGTTTAGCCACTCCACATGTTTTAGCCAAATTCATCAATTGCAACTTTTTAAAAAAGTCATACAAGTTGGAGCAATGTCACTCAAATCCACTCCTGGTTTATTTTTGAGCATGTCAATATTTTGGCATAATTTTTGCAACTTTTCCACCAAATGACAACTTTTGGCACCAAAAGCACTTTAAGACAGGAAAAATACCCATTTTTGACTTTGCGGCAAATTCATCATGTGCGCCAGTTTGATGAGTTTGGAGCCAAATACAGCAATTAATAACAATAAAAAAAGCAATGACTTAAAAAATTTAAGTGATGAATTGGGGCCTTGCTTTTAGTGGTTAAGGCTAATTAGTAAATATGAAAAAAGGAAGTTAATAAAGCACTTCTTATATATTATGGGGTAAATCCTAATGACATGTTTGCTTTAATATGTAGACAGTCAGTCTCATAAATCCTGTGAACTTTTTGATGTTATTGCCTAACTTATTCCTCTCAGTAGCTCTCAAACTCTTCTCTCTCAATTCTGCTCTCCTTATAACTCAGTATGTTCCCCTACGTAGCTGGAGATATCAAGACTTATGAAGCAGTCTTAAAAGTATTGATGTGATTATATAAGTATCACTTCGAGAATACTTTTGCCATCATTTTGTATAAAAGTATTCACATAAATTTTTCTGGCTAACACGGTACCACAATATAATTTGCTATTGTACATCAATCTTAAAAGTAAATGTCTTTGTTGTCCATTGGAGCAAAGTGTAGCTTTCATTTTAAATGCTGCTTTGAAAAATTGGAACGAATTAATCATGTTAGACAACCTAAAATGATGCATCAAGTAAAATAGGTACATGCAAGGTACAGTATATACAAAAAAGTCTTATGGTATTCTTTTAATTATTGTTGAAGTCCTGCTTTAAAATATACGTCCACCTACAAAATGTCCAAAATATTTAAATGTAGTATGAAACCCCCAAAATGGAAATTCAGTTGCTTAAACATTTATATAGGGGCTTAAACATTTTACAGTAAATCTCATAAATAAATTAACTTTTAATCCACATACAATGAGGGTACTCTGGTGCACCCTTAGCATGATCAATGCTGTGAGCACCACTGCACCCTCCTTTTTCAAGCGCTATCTCTAATCTTAATTACAGTGCTGGCCTTCTCACAGCAAGCGGTCCCTAAACTCAAATCCTTGTTGCTTTGCATGTGCACTGACAATTGAGGATACCAGTGGCATGTTCAAAGCCTTAGGGCAGGTGCACACTCAGTTTGGGTGCAGGTATGGCTCTTCTCTAAAGCCAATCGCTTGGTGGTGAGAATTGGCCACAGACTGGCAGGAGATAAAGATCAGAATGTGCCAGCAGAAATCTATGTCTAGCAATAGAGCTACATAAAAAAATTGTTTGCTTGTAGCCATGACCATGAGTAAATTAGTACCTAAAAACAAAGTTTAATGTGATTAAATATAATCAGTTGATGTAAAACATTAAACCACAGAATATTATTCTCCATTGATATTGATATGTTGTTGGTACATTACTTTCTTAGTACAAAGAAAGGTTAAAAGGTAACTATTTCATTTTTCGAAGACTAAAATATTTTATGTAAATATTGTTAAATCTGTTCTCCCTACATGACATATTAATGGACAGGAGAATGTATGAAAACACTTATTCCATAGAGAAATTAAATAATCACTTTGACCTTAAAGGGGAAAACATTAGGAGCACATAGTTAAGATAATGCCTTCAAGCAGAAAGTAGCCTTTTCATGCCACCAAAGCAATTTATTCTGATGACCTGTACGCTGTTCAATCAAATTAATGGTTTGATATTATTTTATAATCCTACACAGTGAAAGAATGGAGTAATACATTTTCTTCTTGCTTTAATAATATGTGTGATAAGTGTTAATATATTTGTTGAATGAGCAAACATCTATAAATAGTTCATAATCTATTTAGCTCTGTTTAAAAAAAGACAAGCTTATTAAGAATCTGAAGACACAAAAGAGCACAGTGAGGTCAAAAATACTCTGCTGTTAAAAAAAATCACAGTAATAAGCAAGTGCTAGTCAAAAGATGGAAAAACAGGGTATTTAGTTGATACATTTTTTTTGCAAAAAAAAATGTATGCTAAGCTGCTCCACCAATCGTCAAGGTATACCCATATAGAGCAGTCCTAACTAATGTATATAATCCCTATCTGATGTACTTAAAGACCTGATCATCTGTATAGTACCTGTATAAGCAGGGTTCAGAGAAGAAATATCCATGTGGACATGCTAGATGGAACAGCTTTGATGCAAATGACCCATAAGAAGTGGTTGTAGAAACAAGAGAACAACTATAGAACCAGAAACACATGGGCTACTTGCACATTGAACAAGTCTGTAGGAACCTGTTCACACACACCACCAAGAAACTTGAAGACAAAAAAGAGCACAGTAAGGTCAAAAATACTCTGTTGTTAAAAAAAAATCACAGTAATAAGCAAGTGCTAGTCAAAAGATGGAAAAAACAGGGTATTTAGTTGATACTTTTTTTGCAAAAAAAGTATACTAAGCTGCTCCACCAATCGTCAAGGTATACCCATATAGAGCAGTCCTAACTAATGTATATAATCCCTATCTGATGTATTTAAAAACCTGATCATCTGTATAGTACCTGTATAAGCAGGGTTCAGAGAAGAAATATCCATGTGGAAATGCTGGATGGAACAGCTTTGATGCAAATGACCCATAAAGAGTGGTGGACTCCCCAGTCTTGTAGAAACAAGAGAACAATTATAGAACCAGAAACACATGGGCTACTTGCACATTGAACAAGTCTGTAAGAACCTGTTCACACACACCACCAAGAAACTTGAAGACACAAAAGAGGACAATGAGGTCAAAATTACTGTTGTTAAAAAAAATCACAGTAATAAGCAAGTGCTAGTCAAAAGATGCAAAAAACAGGGTATTTAGTTGATACTTTTTTGCATCAAAGTGTTTACTAAGCTGCTCCACCAATCATCAAGGTATACCCATATAGAGCAGTCCTAACTAATCTATATAATCCCTATCTGATGTATTTAAAAACCTGATCATCTGTATACAAGAGATGAGTTCCCCTGACGAAGGAAGAGATTCCGAAACGCGCGTCGGGGTGCGTGGTGATGGGACTTGGTGACTCTCCATAAAGGTATTTTGCAGATATAGGCATTATCCTTGGACACTTGTCTTTTGCACTCTGCACTTTATTGGTGTTTTCTTTGAGCCTGCAGCTGTGTGCTGTTCAATTCTGTGGCTCTGCACATATACATTGCCTTTTTTGCTCAAGGAATATTTTTTATATAGCAATCATTGATACGGCTACTTTTGCACTCCTATTAATTATTCATATATATATCTTTTTGCACATTTTTTATATTGTTATATTTTTTTAATGATTTTCACTAATTTATTTTTTTTGCAAATAATCTGCATCAGTCGATATTGGAGGTCACCAACTTATATCTATTATGACAATTGTATAATATATTTTTTAATTGTCCTGTCTTAAATTCGTGTACTTGATCATTTTCTATCTTGATTTTTTTATATATTGTTGCCACTTTCACCTTAATAAAGGCTATTGATATTGATCCTCTGTGTGGGTTCACTCTTTTGGCTTTCCATGGTATAGTTGTTGTGGTTGGTCCTATTGCAAAAGGTAGTAATGGCAGATACTACATAAGTATTTACAAAAGTGCTAGATGCTTCTCTCACAAAATACTGCATTGTGGGCCATAAGTAATCAAGCGATAGAGAAGGTATAACTGGTGGACAAAAATTGAACTTGATGGATCCAAGTCTTTTTTCAGCTTATGTAACTATGTAACAGCTCATCATGAATTAGATAACTTTTTGCTATATCTGGAAAAAAATATAGAGAAAATGACAAAAAATTGCAAATTTTTTGCACAACTCAGCAATGTACAAAAACTGTGTGACTTGGTTCACACTGCGTTGTGTGAACCCGGTTAACGGACTATGTTACACCACGGCATAACGCAGGTCCATCACTGCTAGTGCACTGCTAGCACAGATGGAGCTAGCAGATGCTCCATCTGCGCTAGGGCAGTGCCAAAGTCGGCATGTGTGTTAGTGCAGTCCGTTTAATGGATTTGTTGAACGGACTGCACAACGCAAGTGTGAACCTAGCCTTAGCAAAGCAAGTTCTGGCATAATCATTTTGATGAATAAAGACATTAATGCTATTTCCATTATAGTTAAAATAAAGTATAAAAAAATACAGGAGCCCATGTATTGTCCTACGTGTTTCTGAAGGTTTTGCTTATTAATGACCGATTTTTATGGTGAGATCAGATGGCTGTAGAATCATCCGGCAAGTTACAACTCCAAATTTTGGACAAGACAGACTTTAAGTAGTTGTCTTTGTGGACAGGTGAAAAAGCTACCTGCTGTTGCATACACTATTCTCACCTGTAAAATGGACCTGTAGCTGAAATTATTTTTTCTCACAGTTTATCAGCCTGTGTGGAAAATTGATAAAGTGCACTGCCATATATGCTAACAATAATTATACTACTTAGGCCAGCAGTACTGAATACAGGCGACAGAGAGAAGCACCATCCACAAATAATAACTATGAGACAACAAATTACTCTAACATCAAATTTTTATGTAGAAAGCGTGTCCACATTCAATATTCCTAGGCACAATACTAATACAGAAAGTTATGGAACATTAAAAAAATTATGTAGGTTTTTTGTAAAAAAAACATATGACTTGTGATGAGCAAATACATATGGCACTATTCGTTGCTCGCATGATGAATAGTACGGTATTCAGGCTATTTTTTACTCAGTTACTAAATCGGTATTCACCTTGGTATATTATATTATATCAACATAATACCTCTGTTAGAATACACCATATACTACTCATATACGCAGCACTCCAGTAGGTGGGGGAAGTGGCTGGGTAAAAAAAATTGTGAAACCACTGGCCCTTCCCCTGTGTTGTGCCCTTCCCAATCTGCTGTTCAGTAAGGAGGAGCTGATGCTTCCTGTTCACAACCTGCAGTTGCACAGAACAGTCAGCAACCACGTCCAATTCGTTGTCACAGCACAGTGTTCAATTGTCTCTTTCAGCATATATGTCTGTTCACAAATTGTTAGTTAGATCAGGCATACATATTCGATAGCAATTTACATTGTCGGGGGCTGATCAAAGACCATTGCTGAGTTTTCCAGGATCATGCATGAGACTTCTGTCTTTTTGTTAAACTATTGCGCTCCTTACATTTTCTAACTTTGGGTCTTTGCAAAAAAAAAATGATGGTATTGGCCAGTTTCTGTATATTTTAGGCACGTCTAAGAGACTGGGTGGGTTAATATTCTCCACAGACCTATTCATGTTGCAGCCTTACACATATTGGAACATCATCATTGCCACGCTAAGGACTTTACCTGAGCTCTGTAGCACTGCCTGCAACCTGAGTAATACACTCCACAGACCTCATCACTCTCTGGGACATATCCTGTAATTACTCCATTGTTGCTCAAAACAATGCAAAAGATACATTCTGCCTGGTTAAAGTGCGTGGGCTTGTGCAGATTGGTCAATGGCACTCCTGCCTCTTTCCCTTGAGGAGGCTGTTTCCAAGTAAATTGAGGCTTATACAAATTCCTGACATGGGTTTCAGACCTGACAGACTGACAATAGAGGCCCTCGCTTGCATACACTGTATTAGAAATGTAATTTAAATGCTTTTGTGTCTTGTAGAATGCAATTTCCTGATATTGATGATACAGCTCCCGCAAATCCTGTAATATATTCATTTTACAGTGGCTTCACGTGCTATAACTGTCTTTCCATTGAAATCCAGTGGCAAAAAGGAACTGTTGAGCTTACAAGAAGCAGGTTTCACAACACCTGCTGGCCCTCTGAAAATGTGAAGTGAGGGCCGCAAAATGAGATGGCGGTGGACGTGGTGGTTATGATGGTGGGCGAAGCCCAAATTTCAAATGATCATGTTTGAAATGGCATTGTGAAGGGATGGGGAATATGTATTCCACAATCTTGATAACTATTTGGCATGAGGGAGGGACCTCCCAAATGTAGGAGTGAGAGCCCTCTCAAATGTTGAAGGATAAACTAAAGCCAAAATGTTCCATGTGAACATATGCTAAAGGGAAGGTATCTTTTTTTTATTTATTTATTTTTTATTATGTGTTATAAACATGTAATTATGAAGGAAAAATGTTTCTTAGAATTTTTTCCTTTAAAAAAAAATTTTTGTTTGGTTTGGTAGGACTTTTTAAAAATCCATAAAATCATCGCAATAGTCTGACAACATTATTCCCAGATACCATATGTAAGTCAGAAAGGCATGCAGGCATCTTCTCCATGTTGTTCCCATTTAGTTTTAGCTCTTTCCCATCAATTTGAGCTTTTTTCCCTTGACTCCAGACCTGTTTGTTGGATCCAGCTGGAAAATATTCGGCTTTCCCATTGACTTGCATTGGATTCGTTATTCGGTACGAATACACGGATATTACAAATTATTTGTGCCCGTTTTCCCGAATCCCTACATAAGACCTATTTAAGGAACCAAATAATACTTGTTAGTGATGAGCGAGTATTCTCGTTGCTCGGGTTTTTCCGAGCACGCTCGAGTGGTCTCTGAGTATTTGTTAGTGCTCGGAGATTTCGTTTTTGTTGAGGCAGCTACATGATTTACAGCTGCTACCCAGCCTGAGTACATGTGGGGGTTGCCTGGTTGCTAGGGCATGCCCATATGTAATCACGCTGTCTAGTAGCTGCAAATCATGCTGCTGGGGCAAGGAAAACTAAATCTTCGAGCAGTCACAAATATTCGGAGACCACCCGAGCGTGCTCGGGAAAACCCAAGCAACGAGTATACTCATTCATCACTAATACTTGTGCAAGAAATCACACATAGCAGGTTGTCCTCACCAAGTTAAATAAAGCTTGTTATGATGCTGTGTCACTTCTCAAGGACAAGAAGTTACTCGGGATAGTACAGGAGTCTGAGATCAATAGCCAGGAGAGTACATAAAAAATGTAAGAAAGAAACAAATTCATAGTCACGTAAAGGTCTGAGGTGAAAATACCATGAGGATGCCTGATCAGAGCCAAGTGGTTAATCAGATTGACGTTCAGAACGAGGTCCAAGATAAGGCAGCGATACATCAACAAGCAATATACAAGACTTAGAGTAAACTAACCACACTTAACTGAAGCTGCGTCTGAGAGCTATCTTCGACTACCAGCTCAGTTAAATAGCTGACCAATCAAGGGACCTGGGAGCACCTGATGAGAGCTCAGCAGTTCCTTGTCTCAGATTGGATGATCAAGATGTCAATAAAAACAGAATGTTCAACCCGCTCTTGCACAAGACTGGATAACTGAGCTGTCAATCACTGCACAGACGGCTCAGCATGTCCCTGTACCATGCTGGACAACTGAGCTATGAAACACTGCACAGACAGCTTAGCACTTAGGGTGGGATTGTTGCAGAACTCCCTTTTCTAGGGTACCACTGGAAGCCATGTTTCCCAGCAAACCTCAGATGAAAGGCTCTGACTAACCGCTCAGCCTTCACATCTCGAACTGGGACCCAGGATCTTTCCTCAGATCCATATTCATTCCCTCCAGTGGATGAGGTACTGGAGAAAATTTCGGACCCTACAAGAATCCAAAACTCTCTGCACATCAAATTCTAAACTGTCTTTAACAGCAACCAGACGAGGAAGGGACAAGTGTGACACCAGCAAAGGAACAAATTCCTACAACAGGGATTTATGGAAGACGATAGGGAAGCGAGAGATGGAAGAATTGTCACCGGATTGACCACTTGAAGAATTTCATAGGGACTGATGAACTTCAGACCAAACTTCGCAGATGGTACCTTAAGTTTGATGTTTCTGGATTATAGCAAACCCTATCCCCAACCTTAAAAAAGACGAAACCAACGTCTTCTATCGTCTCACCATTTTTGGCGAATCTGGGAAATCCCAATAATCTTTTGGACCTCCCATCAGACATTCCCAAGTCTTTGCACAATGACTTCTACCCCAAAACTAATCCTAGAAAACTCAACAAAATGGGGATGAAAACCATAATTACAGAAAAATGTTGAGGTTCCTGTAGACTGATTTATCCGATTGTTAAGTGTTAAAAACAAAGATTAGTCCTCCTGCCGAGCTGTCATAAAACACCTTAAAATTTGTTCCAAAGTCGGACCATTGGTTTCAGGGTGGTAGGCAGAGAAAAATAACAAGCCAGACCCTAATTTAAAATAAAAGCTCTCCAGAATTTAGAGACAAATTGCACTCTTTTATCAGACACAATGTTAAGAGGGACCCCATGTACCCTTACAATATTAGACATAACTTGGTAAGTGTATCTACATTTGGTAATTCTGACTAAGGAAAGAAGTGATCTTCTTTGCTGAATCAATCAGCAAACAGTATGTTTCCCTCCAGACAGGGGCAAATCCGTGATGAAATCCATTGACAGATGAGTCCATAGTCTATCTGGAATTGGCAAAAATAACTAATAACTTTAGTGCATGCATGGACTTAAGAATTAGATAGAAAAGGGTTATAATTAGTGTTGAGCGATACCGTCCGATACTTGAAAGTATGCGAATGACGTCGCGGCCTCTGATTGGTCGCGTGCCGCCCATGTGACCGGCACGCGACCAATCAGAGGCCGCGACGTCATTCGCAGGTCCTCAATTCCTAGAATTAGCAGTTTTGTGAATGAGAATGACGTCGCGGCTTCTGATTGGCCGCGTGCCGGTCACATGGGCGGCACGCGGCCAATCAGAAGCCGCGGCGTCATTCTCATTCACAAAACTGCTAATTCTAGGAATTGAGGACCTGCGAATGACGTCGCGGCCTCTGATTGGTCGCGTGCCGGTCACATGGGCGGCACGCGACCAATCAGAAGCCGGGACGTCACTCACCGGTCCGAAAGGCGCGCTTTTTAAACAAAGAAGCCTCCCGGATAGCAGCGTGAAGTCCAGGGGCCGCCGGAGAGGTGAGCATATCAATATTTTTTATTTTAATTCTTTATTTTCCACATCCCTATTGATTCGATACCGATACCCGATATCACAAAAATATCGGATCTCGGTATCGGAATTCCGATACCGCAAATATCGGCCGATACCCGATACTTGCGGTATCGGAATGCTCAACACTAGTTATAATCATTATGCAGAAATGGTCATAAAAAACCCTACCAATGGCTTTCACGTAGTAGTAACCCAAGGATGGCACTTGAAGATGGAATCATGAAGCTCCTGTAACAGACCCAATTTTAGGTTTGCAGGACCAAAACATTTGTATCTTGGAGACTTTATAGATTTCCTCCTCCAAATCTGATGTTACCATAGAAACCACAATGCACCCATCCCTGCAGCAAAGTATCCCTGTAGCTAAATATCTAGAAGCTGCAGTTAATTCAATGGCCGAGAATTAACTTCCATCTCCTCTCTTCACACAGATATAACACTGCTTGCTGTCTGTCATCTACTACTTTGTCATCCTGCAACAATTTTAATAGTATAACACTGCTTGCTGTTTGTGATCTACTCCTTTGTCATCCTGCAACAATTTTAATGGGATAACACTGCTTGCTGAATCCTTGCTATAATTCATCTGTTGCTTTGTATCCAATACTCACTGCTGTATATCTGTCTATGGGTCACTGCAGACATTATCTTGTGAAATGTGTTATAGCATAGAATCATAGAATGGTAGAGTTGGAAGGGACCTCCTGGGTCATCTGGTCCAACCCCTGCTCAAAGCAGGATTCACTAAATCATCCCAGACAGATGTCTGTCCTTCCTCTGTTTGAAAACTTCCTTGGAATGAAAACTTGCCACTTCTCATGGCAGCCTGTTCCATTCATTGATCACCCCAGCTGTCAAAACGTTTTTTTTTTCATATCTAATTTGTGTCTCCTCCCATTTAGTTTGATCCCATTGCTTCTAGTCTTTCCATGTGCAAATGAGAATAAAGATGATCCTTCTACAATGTGACAGCCCTTGAAATATTTGTAGACAGCTATTAAGTCTCCTCTCAGTCTTCTTTTTTGCAAGCTATACATTCCCAAATCCTGTAACCGTTCTTCATAGGACATGGTTTGCAGACCATAGAGATGGAGCCAGGTCTAGTGTCTTCGATCATCTATCCACCCCCTGGTGTGTTGACCAATTGCTAATATATCACAAACCAGCTTCCACAATCCCTCTCACCTGACCCTTTACTTAGCCCTATAAATTTAATAGCACGCTTGTAGGGTGCATGCACGGGTCCTTGCAGCAAAGTATACTTGTAGATAAGTATCCAGAAGCTGCAGTATTTTCAACTGCAGTAAGTCAGGTAGCCCACATTATATATTCCCTCTTAGCCATGTGCTCTATTTCTGTCCTGTGTTCCCTTGCCATCCACTTTCACAGCATCATCCCCTCTCCATCATCACTCATCCACTTCAGCCCCTCTCTCCTTCCCTCTCCCATGTACAGCTCCCTTGCACTTCACACCTTCCTGGAAAACCGCAGTCCACTTGCCCAAAGGCATCGCACAAAAAATATGTACAACTACTTGCTCTTTATCTTTCTACTGCTACTTTCTACTGCTACTGATTTCAGTGGATATCTCCCACAACCCTGGTCCACCATCATCCAACCTCATTCCCTTCCCTACCTCATATCGAAACCTTATTAACCTGATTAACATTAGCTGTACTCCTTCATCTCCCTCTTTTTATTTTGAACTCTGGAATCTACGGTCTGTATGCAATAAGCTTCCTTTCCAGCACAACTACTTTATGACCAATTCTCTTAATCTGTTGGCCCTCACTGAAACCTGCATTCAGCATTTTGACACTGTCTCCCCTTCTGCTATTTCTCATGGGGCTTACACTATTCCCAGCAGACTTGGTGCTGGAGTTGGCATACTCCTGTCCGTACAATGCAGTTTTAAGGTCATCCCCCCAGTTCCATCACTCTCATTCCCTTCTTTAAAGGTCCACACCATCAGGGTGCTCCATCCCCTCTCCCTCAGAGTAGCGGTCATATACCATCCCCCAGGCTCACGCACTTACTTCCTTGACCATTTCTCTGCCTGGCTGCCATACTTTATGCCGTCAGAATTACCAATCCTTATCTTGGGAGACTTCAACATCTCCATTAACAGCCCCACTTCCCCATCTGCATCCCAGCTCCTAACTCTAACCACTTCTCTTTGGCGTCTCACAGCTCTCAACCTTAGAAAGACACAAAGACGGTAACACCCTTGTTCTGGTCTTTGTCCGACTCTGTTCAATCTCCTACCTAGATGACTCATCTCTTCCCCTCTCTGACCACTACATTCTGTCCTTCATGCTAACATATCCTCGCCTACCCCAGCACACTCTTACCTACCACACTTGCAGAAATTTACAAGCTGTTAACCCTCATACACTTACAGACTTCCTACACTCATCACTGTCCCCAATCTCCTCTTTTTCCTGTCCTGATCTGGCTGTATACTACAATGACACTCTCAGAAGCACCCTGGACCAACTAGCGCCCCCACCCTCAGAACCTCCAAACACAGAGTAAAACAGCCCTGGCTCACATCACAAACTTGATTTCTCCAGTGATGCTCTAGGAGTGCTGAATGCCTACAGAGGAAAACTTGCACACCAGAAAACTTCACCCACTACAAATTTATGTTAAGAATCTATAACTCTGCTCTTCACCTCACCAAACAGACCAACTTCACCAACCTGATCACCTCACTAATAGTGATGAGGGAGTATGCTTGTTAGTTGCGTTTCTCTGAGCATGCTCGGGTGGTCTCCGAGTATTTGGGTGTGCTCGGAGATTTAGTTAATGTCGACACAGCTGCATGATTTGCGGCTGCTAGACAGCTTGAATACATGGGATTGCCTGTTTGTGCATCTGCGTTGTGCTAATCCTCTGGAATGCTTTACCCCAAGAAATTAAGACTATCCACACCTTACACAGTTTTGTTCAGAATGGCCTATCATATTCCCAAATTAAAGTCATTTTATGTGTGTGTAGCCGATTCACTATCTTACTGAGGATAACCCTCCATCAAACTCCACTGCACCCAACAGATCCACAAAAACTGGCTGGTGACTACCTCATGCAGCCTTTATCTATCCCTACTCCCTCAAGGTGGCTGGACCATCATTGCAAATATGCAGCAAGAAAAGGAAAACCCAGCTTCCAAAAAAGTTCCAAATTTATTGTGAATAAAACATGAAGTCCAGTAGGATGAATTCACATGATAATGAGTAACAGGTTACATGTTTCAAAGAAAGAACAAGCTATTGATCGAAACGCGTAACCTGTTACTCATTATCATGTGAATTCATCCTACTGGACTTCATGTTTTATTCAAAATAAATTTGGAACTTTTTTGGAAGCTGGATTTTCCTTTTCTTGCTACATTTGTTCCACATGATGACTACACGACATCTGTGCTTCCCCACAACACATGCCTAACAGGTGAGCTGGTTTTTCTATTTCTATTATAAATATGCACTTGTACTTTTTGTCTCCCCCCACCTCATTGTAGATTGTAGGCTCTCACGAACAGAGTCGTCTTATTTTGCTTTAATTATTGCATTACTTTGAAAGTTTTTCTTTTTCAATAAATATGCAAACATTTCTTTTTTTTTCCAGTCAAGATGTGGTGCAGAGTGTACATTAATGAGAAAAAAATGAACTCTTTTTAATTTACCAAATGGCTGCAATGAAACAAACAGTGAAAAATGTAAAGGGGTCTGAATACTTTCCGTACCCACTGGATAATTAATAAAATTTTGAAAAAAAGAAGATGCTTTGAATTACCCAAATGGCATGATATGATTTTCAAAATGACAATCAAACGTTAAGAAAATAATTTTCTGCTTATCACCCTTACGAATGCATACCAAATTGTAAGTCCCCTTAAGATCAAGTGTAGAAAACCACTTAACCCCCAGAAGTTGATTATAAAGGTCAGGGATGAGTGGTATTGGGTAAGTATTTTTAGCTGTGATTTTGTTTAGTTTTCAGAAATTGAGGTTGCCATCTTTCATTTTTATCGAGAAAAATCTGGCAGCTACACGGGATGAGGAAGGACGGAACTAACTCTTCCATAGCCTTTCGTTAGCGTATTCTTGTTGTGAGAGATTAAAGGAAATAAAGGTCATCTTGTATAGCAAACAAATAAAGAACAATTAAAAAATGCTTTATTAAAACCTTCCCCATTACTCTTTGCAATAATTACAGGTTACAGTATAACCCAAATGATACATATCCATTTACAGTTCCCTAGACTATTGTGTTTTTCCATACTTTATGTAATAAATTAAATAAAATTCACTTTCATGTTCATGATTATTGGCCACTTTGTGCCAAAATGTGAAAAAAAAATCCTGACCTATTTGCCTTTTTAAATAAAATATGATTAGCACAAAAATCCTTTTCAGCAAGAAAAGAAATGTTTTGCATATGTTTTACCCTTCACTGGATCCAACAAAGAGATTGTTTTGGAAGTAAATTAATAAGGATTTTTGCCAAATTTATTTTAATGTGTGTTCAGATGTGATAACTGCTAGGCGCCAAACATTTACATGAGAATTTGATTCAAACAATGAAATATTCTGGATACATCTTAGAAATTAGATAGTAAAAAACATTTTTTTCCTTAAAAGAACATTTCCAATTGTTTAAGTAAAGCAGAACTCACATCCATTCTTTCATCATTTACCAATACAAATAACCATGCAGCATCAAGTCTTAATCAATTGATCTATTGAAAGGAGGTTTCTGTGATTATATAATATCTTTCTTAGAGTGGAGAATGTTTTAAAATAAAGAAATAAAATTGCCACTTGAATTCTTTGTTGCAATGCCATTCTAGTGTCCTTTGCCAGTCTGACAGTGATAATGTTCCATGCAATAGTTACTTAAATAGGATTGGATATCTTCTGTTCCCTGTTTGCAGTTTGTTTTAGAAAGAAAAACTGTATTTTACTAACCATATGAGGTCTTGTGCTGATTGCCACATCGACAGACCTGAAGTCAGTATTTGTGCTCAAAGGCTCACTCAAATTCGTGGCACAAGCCACTCAAATCTACTGAGGTCATTGATTGAACTCCCAGCTATCAACACATTTCCAATAGAAGGCTTTACCTATCACCAGGAGAAGCACCAGCAGAGACTGAGTTCTGGACATGAGGAAGGCGAGCAAAGGATAAAGTGTTTGTTTTTAAATAAACTGCAGCCAAGGGGACAGGAGCTTTCCAAAACAGAAAAAGCCCATTTAACACAGACACCAGTCACAGGCCTCAGTGGTCGTATGCCATACATGCTATTTTTCCTGTTCCAAAGCAATGTTGTCTCCATAGCCATGACTTCATAGGATTTAGATTTACAGCACTTGTGTGTCCTGTGTGTGTAAGAGGTTACCATCCCAATCAGGCCATCTGGGGTTACCTGGCGTCTCCCTTGCCCTAACACTGCCCCAAATCCCTGCCTATATTGGCTTTATTCTGTCTGCTTATTCCATCATGTATCGAATTGTTCAATAAAGGAATTTTGATTGATACTATCATTCTATGTTTATATTTCTTGGTAACATGGCAACTGAGAATATTCCAGGTAAATGATTGTCAATTTGAGCACACTGTGTAAGGAAAGGTTTACCACCCTTTGTAGAGTACAGGGATGTGTCAGGTGCTATGGCTAAAAAGAACAACAGCAAGCTAAGGAGTGAAATTTTTCTACTCGCTTTTTATGTCTCGTCTATTCCAAACTGAATTGCTTGAGTGGAAACTTTAAAAATATTCTGTTCCCATTGTGATTATTCCTATCCCCATGGGATAGACTAGTGTCTGGGATTTAACAGGTGCTCAAAGTGTACTCAGAAGTACCTCAAAATCATTTGTCTGCTGTCTTCTAACTGCCACATTCCCTTGACAATCATATTAAATCCAAAGTTCTGATTTGCTGCTAACATACTCTCAAATGACTTGTTATATGTCATCAATCATAAGCACCACTTCAAAATTTTCTTTTTTGAAATATACTTTAAACCACTTTGGCTTCTCTAAATTGATTTTGATTTCTAAATTGTAGTTTTGCCACAAATATCTCAAGTTCTTTCAAAAGCATACTTTTAATATGAAGTTAAATACTAAAGATAGGTATTTTCAAAAAACGAATGAATTTCAGTTTATGCTTGATGATAACTGGTTCAAGTTACATATAAAAGAATAAAGGAGAAGTTACATGAATGATTTAATCATTGATAAATGTATTATATCAGAGTAATATAACAAAAATGTCATACATTGTCTCTTCCCAAAGCACTTTAACTCCCATTCATCATTACGTACTTTTGGATATGGGACGGACCCACACTTAATCTTAAAACAACCATAACTGCAGTAAAACTAGACACTAGAATAAATACATAAAACACATTATTTTGGTTGTCCAAATTGTCACAGCTGAATTTAAATCACAGGATTAATAAAATCACAGTAGGAGTGAAGTGAAGTTCTACTACATTGGGATTCACAAGTACTGTGATATCCCCAGCTGTCTGACACACAACATCAGGACAAACAGCCA
Organism: Ranitomeya imitator; assembly: GCF_032444005.1. Taxonomy (NCBI): domain Eukaryota; kingdom Metazoa; phylum Chordata; class Amphibia; order Anura; family Dendrobatidae; genus Ranitomeya; species Ranitomeya imitator. The sequence goes on along the minus strand of NC_091282.1, from coordinate 934,037,917 downwards.
TAAAGGGGTGGCATGCACTGGCTTGCCATTCAATTAGAGCCATTAAATTTTCAGGGCACCAATGATCCTATGATCCTCACTTCTGTGCTTAACCACTGTGCCCACCCCTGATTGACATTACCATTACAACATCCTTGAGGCTGGCCACCAAAGCCGATGTTTTACATCCTCTATTAGTTAACCCCTTCATGACCCAGCCTATTTTGACCTTAATGACCTGGCCGTTTTTTGCAATTCTGACCAGTGTCCCTTTATGAGGTAATAACTCAGGAACGCTTCAACAAATCCTAGCGGTTCTGAGGCAGTTTTTTCATGACATATTGGGCTTCATGTTAGTGGTAAATTTAGGTCGATAATTTTTGTGTTTATTTGTTAAAAAAATGGAAAATTGGCTAAAATTTTGAAAATTTCGCATTTTTCAAATTTTGAATTTTTATTCTGTTAAAAGAGAGAGTTATGTGACACAAAATACATAGTTATTAAATAACATTTCCCACATGCATACTTTACATCAGCGCAATTTTGGAACCAACATTTTTTTTTACTAGGAAGTTATAAGGGTTAAAAGTTGACCAGCGATTTCTCATTTTTACAGCAAAATTTACAAAACCATTTTTATAAGGGACCACCTCACATTTGAAGTCAGTTTGAGGGGTCTATGTGGCTGAAAATACCCAAAATTTACACCATTCTAAAAACTGTACCCCTCAAGGTGCTCAAAACCACATTCAAGAAGTTTATTAACCCTTCAGGTGCTTCACAGCAGCAGAAGCAACATGGAAGGAAAAAATGAACATTTAACTTTTTAGTCACAAAAATGATCTTTTAGCAACAAATTTTTTATTTTCCCAAGGGTAAAAAGAGAAACTGGACACCAAAAGTTATTGTACAATTTGTCCTGAGTACGCTGATACCCATATGTGGGGGGAACTACTGTTTGGGCGCACGACAGGGCTCAGAAGGGAAGGAGCGCCATTTGACTTTTACAATGAAAAATTGGCTCCAATCTTTAGCGGACACCATGTCACGTTTGGAGAGCCCCTGTGTGCCTAAACATTGGAGCTCCCCCACAATTGACCCAATTTTGGAAACTAGACCCCCCAAGGAACTTATCTAGATGCATAGTGAGCAATTTGAACTCCCGGGTGCTTCACAAATTGATCCGTAAAAATGAAAAAGTACTTTTTTTCACAAAAAATTTCTTTTAGCCTCAATTTGTTCATTTCCACATGGGCAACAGGATAAAATGGATCGTAAAATGTGTTGGGAAATTTCTCCTGAGTACACTGATACCTCATATGTGGTCACAAACCACTGTTTGTGCACACGGCAAGGCTCGGAAGGGAAGGAGCGCCATTTGACTTTTTAATGAAAAATTAGCTCCAATCGTTAGCGGACACCATGTCGTGTTTGGAGAGCCCATGTATGCCTAAACATTGGAGCTCCCCCACATGTGACCCCATTTTGGAAACTAGACCCCCCAAGGAACTTATCTAGATGCACAGTGAACACTTTGAACCCCCAGGTGCTTCACAAATCGATCCGTAAAAATGAAACAGCAATTTTTCTTCACAAAAAAATTTTTTAGCCTCAATTTGTTCATTTCCACATGGGCAACAGGATAAGATGGATCCTAAAATTTATTGGGCAATTTCTCCTGAGTACACTGATACCTAACATGTGGGGGTAAACCACTGTTTGGGCACACGGCAGGGCTCGGAAGGGAAGGAGCGCCATTTGACTTTTTGAATGAAAAATTAGCTCCAATCGTTAGCGGACACCATGTCGCGTTTGGAGAGCCCCTGTGTGCCTAAACATTGGAGCTCCCCCACATGTGACCCGATTTTGGAAACTAGACCCCCCAAGGAACTTGTCTAGATGCATAGTGAGCACATTGAACCCCCAGGTGCTTCACAAATTGATCCGTAAAAATGAAAAAGTACTTTTTTTTCACAAAAAATTTATTTTAGCCTCAATTTGTTCATTTCCACATGGGCAACAGGATAAGATGGATCCTAAAATTTATTGGGCAATTTCTCCTGGGTACACTGATACCTCACATGTGGGGGTAATCTACTGTTTGGGCACACGGCAGGGCTCGGAAGGGAAGAAGCGCCATTTGACTTTTTGAATGAAAAATTAGCTCCAATCGTTAGCGGACACCATGTCGCGTTTGGAGAGCCCCTGTGTGCCTAAACATTGGAGCTCCCCCACATGTGACCTTATTTTGTAAATTAGACCTCACATGGAACTAACCTAGATGTGAGGTGACCACTTTAAACCCCAAAGTGCTTCACAGAAGTTTACAACGCAGAGCCGTGAAATTAAAAAAATAATTTTTCTTTCCTCAAAATGATGTTTTAGCAAGCAATTTTTTTATTTTCACAAGGGTAATAGGAGAAATTGGACCCCAATAGTTGTTGCCCAGTTTGCACTGAGTATGCTGGTACCCGAAATGTGGGGGTAAACCACTGTTTGGGCACAGTCGGGGCTCGGAAGGGAAGTAGTGATGCTTTGAAATGCAGACTTTGATGGAATGGTCTGCGGGCGTCATGTTGCATTTGCAGAGCCCCTGATGTGCCTAAACAGTAGAAACCCACCACAAGTGACCCCATTTTGGAAACTAGACCCCCAACGGAACTTATCTAGATATGTGGTGAGCACTTTGAACCCCCAAGTGCTTCACAGAAGTTTACAACGCAGAGCCGTGAAATTAAAAAAAATAATTTTTCTTTCCTCAAAAATGATGTTTTAGCAAGCAGGAGAAATTGGACCCCAATTGTTGTTGCCCAGTTTGTCCCGAGTATGCTGGTACCCCATATGTGGGGGTAAACCTCTGCTTTGGTGCACGTCGGGGCTCGGAAGGGAGGGAGCACCATTTGACTTTTTGAACGCAAGATTGGCTGTTTGAGTCAATGGTGGCGCCATGTTGCGTTTGGAAACCCCTGATGTGCCTAAACAGTGGAAACCCCTCAATTCTAACTCCAACACTAACCCCAACACACCCCTAACCTTAATCTCAACTCTAGCCATAACCCTAACCACAGCCCTAATCCCAACACACCCCTAACCCTAATCCCAACCATAACCATAAACCTAACCCTAATCCAAACCCTAACCCCAACACACCCCTAACCACAACCCTAACCCCAACACACCCCTAACCATAATCCTAACCACAAGCCTAATCTTAACCCTATTTCCAACCCTAGCCCTAATTCCAGCCCTAACTCTAATTCCAACCCTAACCCTAAGGCTATGTGCCCACGTTGCGGATTCGTTTGAGATTTTTCCGCACTATTTTTGAAAAATCCACGGGTAAAAGGCACTGCGTTTTACATGCGGATTTACCGTGGATTTCTAGTGTTTTTTGTGCAGATTTCACCTGCGGATTCCTATTGAGGAACATTTGTAAAACGCTGTGGAATCCGCACAAAGAATTGACATGCTGCGGAAAATACAACACAGCGTTCCCGCGTGGTATTTTCCGCACCATGGGCACAGCGGATTTGGTTGTCCATAGGTTTACATGGAACTGTAAAGCTGATGGAAAACTGCTACGAATCCGCAGCGGCCAATCCGCTGCGGGTCCGCAGCCAAATCTGCACCGTGTGCACATAACCTAATTCTAAGGGTATGTGCACATGATGCGGAAAACACTGCGGGTCCACAGCGTTTCCGCCGCTGCGGGTCCACAGCAGTTTCCCATGAGTTTACAAAAAACGCTGCACACATGCTGCAGAAAAAACTGCACGGAAACGCAGCGGTTTACATTCTGCACATTTCACTTCTTTCTGCGGATTCCGCAGCGGTTTTACAAATGCTCCAATAGAAAACCGCAGTGAAATCACCAGAAAAACCGCAGTAAATCCGTGATAAATCCGCAGCGGTTTTGCACTGCGGATTTATCAAAACCGCTGCGGAAAAATCCGCAGAGGACCAGAATATGTGTGCACATTCCCTAACCCTAACCCTAACCCTGACCCTAGTTCTAACTGTAGTGGGAAAAAAAAATTCTTTATTTTTTTATTGTTCCTACCTATGGGGGTGATAAACTGGGGGTCATTTACTTTTTTCATTTTAAACACTGTGATAGGTTTTATCACAGTGATCAAAATGTACATGTAACGAATCTGCCGGCCGGCAGATTCGGCGGGCGCACTGCGCATGCGCCCGCCATTTTGGAAGATGGCGGCGCCCATGAAGGAGACGGACAGACACCTGGAGCCTCGGTAAGTATGAGGGGGAGATCGGGGCACGGGGGGGCATCGGAGCACGGGGGGTGGCATAGGAGCACGGGGGGAGCGGGCAGGAGGACGGGGGAGCGGAGCACAGGACGGAGGGGAGCGCAGCACAGATCGGAGGACTGGGGGGCAATCGGTGGGGTGGGGTGGGGGCACATCAGTGTTTCCAGCCATGGCCGATGATATTGCAGCATCGGCCATGGCTGGATTGTAATATTTCACCAGTTTTTTAGGTGAAATATTACAATTCGCTCTGATTGGCAGTTTCACTTTCAACAGCCAATCAGAGCGATCGTAGCCACGGGGGGTGAAGCCACCCCCCCTGGGCTGAACTACCACTCCCCCTGTCCCTGCAGATCGGGTGAAATTGGAGTTAACCCTTTCACCCGATCTGCAGGGACGCGATCTTTCCATGATGCCACATAGGCGTCATGGGTCGGATTGGCACCGACTTTCAAGATGCCTACGTGGCGTCATGGGTCGGGAAGGGGTTAAAATGAGTTCACCTTAACTTGTCTACAATTTCCACCTGACTCCCGAACCACAAAGCTATGACTGGTTATAAATTCAAAGTCACATATGACACTTTTAGCCATTTTTTATTTTTTTTATTATTTTTAGGAATCACTTAGGGAAACTTAGAAAGCAGATGCTCCTTCAAAATCACTAAGGAACTAAACTTGGCAAACCCTCCAACTCTTCTTTGCACATGCTTTCTATTTTTGCCTACCTCATTTTTAATCCTCAAAACAGCAACCCCTATATACTCCTTTCTATGTCTGAGTAAATGGGTGACTATGTGACCCACCAGCATAGGGATATCTAGGAGATCAAGGGCTAGCCACCGAAGGGGGGCGCCAATCTTTTATTGTGTTTAGGGTGCCAACCTTCGTTGTTAGGTAGGCATTTGATAGGTGATAATTAATATTAGGGTGTTGGTAGCCAGCACGGTTGTTTGGTCTATGTATGGTAATGTCTTATTTTTAGGCATAATAAACGTTATGTTTTATTTTAAACATCTGTGATATATAAGGTTCCATATTAATCATTTTGATTTTTGTCCTTTTAAGTGTATTTGGATATAATTTTAAACAGTGCAAACCCCACACAAATTACACAGTTTTGGAAACTAGACCCCTTTGGGACCTTATCTAGATGTGTATTGAGCACCTTGAACTCCCAAGTGCTTCCCAGAAGTTTATAATGTTAAATGTGTGGGGGTAACAAGGGAGGGCTACATGAATTACATTGAGTTACATTTGTTGTAAATGGTATAAAACACTGCTTCTTGCTGCATTGCATCATCAGATACAAGTGACTTTGCTTACAGAACGTGTGCAATTTCCTTTTTTCTCCAAGCGCTTTTAAATGAAGGGCGCAACCTCCTGATTTGGCCTCACTGGTGATCTGACATGTCTGACATTGGGTCAGAACTAGTGTTGAGCATTCCGATACTGCAAATATCGGGTATCGGCCGATACTGAGTTCCGATACTTTTATAATATCGGATACCAGAACCGGAAGTTCCCATAGTGCAATGATGCACTATAATAGAGTGTGGGTGGTGCATGGGCGGAGACTGCGTGTCTGTGTGTACGGGCGGGGTGTGTGCGTGACCGTGGAGGGGTGTGCGGGCCTGCCAGGGGTCTGTACGGGTCTGCCGCGGGTCTGTGCGGGCTGCTGGGGGTCTGTGCGGGCCTGCTGGGGGTCTGTGTGGGCTTCCGGGGGTCTATGCGGGCCTGCCGAGGGTCTGTATGGGCCTGCTGGGGGTCGGTGCGGGCTGCCGGGGGTCTGTGCTGGCTGACGGGGGTCTGTGCGGGCCTCTCGGGGGTTGTGTGTGTGTGCAGGCATCATCCGATGGGACTACAAGTCCCATCGGGCTATGCCTACTACAATGAGAGTGATTGACACATTAGCCAATGATGGGACAGTAGTAGTCCCATCATCCAGCTAATGTGTTGAATTAAAAAAACCACAAACATACATACTACATATAACATACTACATACATGCAACATACATACTACATACATGCTACATGCATACATACTACATACATATATACTACATACATACTACATACATACATACACACAACATACATACTACATGCATACATACATACATACTACATACATACTACATACATGCAGCATACATACTACATACATACATACTACATACATACATACTACATGCATGCATACTACATACATACTACATACATACATATGACATGCATACATACTACATACATACATACATACTACATACATACATATAACGTACATACATACAACATACATACTACATACATACATACATACATTCATACTACATACATACAACATACTACATATATACATACATACTTCATACATACTACATACATGCATACAACATACATACTACTTACATACAACATGCATATTACTTACATACTACATACATACTACATGCATACTAACATACATACTACATACATACAACATACATACTACATATATTCTTACTACATACATACATACAACATACATACAACATACTGCATACATACTGCATACATACTACATACAATACATTCATACATTACATACAGTACATATAACATAGATTACATACTCACCATCACTTGTCACTTTGTTCCCCGAAGCCAGTGTCATCTGTAAAAAATATGAAAATAACAAACAAACAATATACTCCCTGATCCGCAGAAATCCACGAGTGTCCCACGACGATCTCCTGTGGAGAACGGCAGCATCAGCTGATGCGACCGCTCTCTAGGGGCTCCAGGAATACAATGAAGGGAGGAAGGTATCCTTCCACACTGCATTCCTCCGGCGCTGTAAAAAAATAGTCCCTAGTTTCACTTTTGGCATTGCTGTGTGAGAAATTTCCCATGCAGCAAATGCCATAAAGTGAGACAATGAACTAAGGTAACCTCTCAGTGATGGATGCACTGCAGGAGCCATTGTCTCCTGTCAGTGTGTCACTGAAGGTCTTATAGAGCAGTGACATCACCCGATGTCACTGTTCTATAGGGGAGATCGTCGTGGGACACTCGTTATTAATTGGACTATGGTGGACAGGTAGTATACGGTTTATTATTTTATGTTTTTTGCAGGCGCTGAAGTATGGTACGTATGGTTAAATGAAGAATATTAAAATACTTTTTTCTGGCTGTGTCTTTATTTTTTTTTAACTCTTTCACTACATTAGGATTAATAATGGTTTTTGATGCCTCTTCATTATTAACCCGGCTTAATGTCACCTTACAATAGCAAGGTGATATGTAACCCCTTATTACCCTATATCCCACCACTACATAGGAGTGGGAAGAAAGGGGCTAAGTGCCAGAATTGGCACATCTCACAGATGTGCCATTTCTGGGGCGGCCGCAGACTGGTATTTGTAGCCGGGGGGGGCTGTTGTGAATTCTGCTTTTGGGTTCCCTCCACTGGTTGTAGGTGGTAATGCAGTTGTCCCTGAGTTGCAGTCCTGGTCATGTGTTTCTGCTGATTGTAGTTCTGACTGGGGTATTTAGGTGTGCAGGATTCATTAGTCCTTGCCAGTTGTCCATGGTTCTGGGAGGTTTTTGATCTTTGTCTCGTTCGTGCTTTTCACTTGGCTCTTCCTGATCGGCCTGGGGGCTCTGGTGAGGGTTCGGTGACCCCTCCTCAATGGGGGGGGGTACTGTTGTGAGTTCTGCTCTTGGGCTCCCTCTTGTGGTTTCTAGTGGTATGGCTGCTCCTTGGAGTTAGCTGTCATCAGCTGCCTCCACTTATCGTCTCTTGTGCTCGGCTATTTAGGTCTGGCTCTTTCTTCAGCCAGTGCCACTTGTATATGGTTCCTGGTGGGATTCACATCTCTTTGGAGTTCCCTGTTATCCTGACCAGTTCAGCTAAGCTAAGTTTTTGCTTGCTCTTTTCTGTCCATAGATTGTGGACTTATCCATTCTGTGCTTTCTATGTTTGTCCAGCTTATCAGTGTGAATTTATTCTGTCTTGCTGGAAGCTCTGGGAGGCAGATTTGCCCTCCACACCTTTAGTCAGGTGTGAAGATTTTTTGTAAACTCTGCATGGATTTTTGTAGTGTTTTATACTGACCGCACAGTATTCCATCCTGTCCTATCTATTTAGCTAGACTGGCCTCCTGTGCTCATCCTGGTTTCATTCTGTGTATGTCTTTTCCCTCTCCACTCACAGTCAATATTTGTGGGGGGCTAATCTATCCTTTGGGGATTTTCTCTGAGGCAAGATAGTTTTCCTGCTTCTTTCTTTAGGGGTAGTTAGCTCTTAGGCTGTGATGAGATGCCTAGGGAGAGTTAGGAGCATTCCACAGCTACTTCTAGTGCTGTGTTGAGCTTAGGGACTGCGGTCAGTACAGTTACCACTTCCTTCAGAGCTCGTTCCATGTTGCTCCTAGACCACCGTATCATAACAGTACAAGTGGCCAAAAATGAATTAAATGCATCTCAAAAGAAGGAAAAGAAAGTTCTGAACCATTTTTTTTTCTGTGCTCTGGTTTGTCATTTTTTTCCTCTTGATATCTGGGTGGTTCAGGATATATGCTTTGGCATGGATGTTCAGGGTTTGTTTTCTCGTGTGGATCAACTTGCTGCAACAGTACAGAGTATCCAGGACTATGTTGTCCAGACTTCGGCTTTAGAGCCCAGAATTCCTACTCCTGATTTGTTTTTTGGGACAGATCCAAGTTTTTGAACTTTAAAAATAACTGCAAATTGTTTTTTGCTTTGAAACCCCGTTCTTCTGGTGATCCCATTCAGCAAGTCAAAAATCATAATATCCTTGCTGCGTGGTCACCCTCAAGACTGGGCTTTTTCTCTTGAAACAGGGGATCCGGCATTATTGAATGTAGATGCATTTTTTCAAGCGCTCGGATTATTGTATGACGAACCTAATGCTGTGGATCATGCAGAAACAACCCTGTTGGCCTTGTGTCAAGGTCAGGAAGCAGCAGAGTTATACTGCCAGAAATTTAGAAAATGGTCTGTGCTCACTAAATGGAATGAAGAGGCTCTGGCTGCTATTTTCAGAAAAGGTCTTTCTGAAACCCTTAAAGATGTTATGGTGGGCTTTCCTACGCCTGCCGGTTTGAGCGAATCTATGTCTCTAGCCATTCAGATTGATCGGCGTCTTCGCGAGCGCAAAGCTGTGCACCATATGGCAGTATCCTCTGAGCAAAGTCCTGAACCTATGCAATGTGATAGGATTTTGACTAGAATAGAACGGCAGGAATTCAGACGTCAGAATAGGCTGTGTTTTTACTGTGGTGATTCGGCTCATGTTATCTCTGATTGCCCTAAGCGTACTAAGAGAGTCGCTAGGTCTGTTACCATCAGTACTATACAGCCTAAATTTCTCTTATCTGTGACCCTGATTTGCTCATTGTCGTCCTTTTCTGTCATGGCATTTGTGGATTCAGGCGCTGCCCTGAACTTAATGGACTTAGAATTCGCCAGGTGCTGTGGTTTTTCCTTGCAGCCTTTGCAGAGCCCTATTCCTTTGAGGGGCATTGATGCTACACCCTTGGCCAAGGATAAACCTCCGTACTGGACACAGATGACTATGTACATGGCTCCTGCACATCAGGAAGATTGCCGTTTTCTGGTGTTACATAACCTGCATGATGATGTTGTGCTGGGATTTCCATGGTTACAGGAACATAATCCGGTGCTGGATTGGAAAACTATGTCTGTGACTAGTTGGGGTTGTCAAGGGGTACATAGTGACGTTCCTTTGATGTCAATTTCCTCTTCCCCCTCTTCTGAGGTCCCTGTCATGATCCCAATGGCAGGGGATCACAAAAGGACAAGCACAAGAACAAAACAAGCTCTAGGGTGATGGAACCTGAGCTGACCGCGATCCTGAACCTAAACACACAACTAGCAGTAGCCGGGGAACGTGCCTACGATGATTCCTAGACGTCTCGCGCCAGCCGAAGAATTAACTTTCCCTATAAGAAGAAACACAGACCTCACTTGCCTCCAGAGAAACACCCCACAGAAATAGCAGCCCCCCATATGTAATAACGGTGAAATGAGAGGAAAGCACATACGTAGTTATGAAAATAGAATCAGCAAAAATGAGGCCCGCTAAAGCTAGATAGCAGAGGATACAAAAGTGAACTGCGCGGTCAGCGAAAAACCCTTCAAAAAACCATCCTGAAATTACTTGAACTCATGTGCCAACTCATGGAACATGAGGAGTAATTTCAGCCCACTAGAGCAACCAGCAGCAAGGAATCACATCTCTGCAAGCTGGACTAAGACAAAAATTAAGCAAAACGTGGAACAGGAAAATCAAAACTTAGCTTGTCCTGAAGATAACAGACGCAGGGAGCAGAGGTAAAAAGACACGCTGATTACATTGATAGCCGGCGAGGAAATGACAAAAAAGCCAGGTTAAATAGGAAACTCCCATAACCTGAAGGAACAGGTGGACACCAGAGACCGCAGAGAACACAAGTCACCCAGTACCATCAGTAACCACCAGAGGGAGCCCAAAAACAGAACTCACAACAGGTCCCTGACTTTTTGTCGGATTTCCAGGATGTATTTGATGAGCCCAAGTCCAGTTCCCTTCCTCCACATAGGGACTGTGATTGTGCTATTAACTTGATTCCTGGTTGTAAGTTCCCTAAGGGCCGACTTTTCAATCTGTCTGTGCCAGAGCATGCCGCCATGCGGAGCTATGTTAAGGAATCTTTGGAGAAAGGGTATATTCGGCCCTCTTCGTCACTATTGGGAGCGGGTTTCTTTTTTGTTGCTAAGAAGGATGGCTCCTTGAGACCCTGTATTGATTATCGTCTTCTTAATAAGATCACGGTCAAATTCCAATACCCCTTGCCTTTGCTTACTGATTTGTTTGCTCAGATTAAGGGGGCTAGTTGGTTTACTAAGATTGACCTCCGAGGGCATATAATCTTGTTCGTATTAAACAGGTTGGCGAATGGAAAACTGCATTTAATACGCCCGAAGGCCATTTTGAATACCTTGTGATGCCATTTGGGCTCTCTAATGCTCCATCTGTGTTCCAGTCTTACATGCATGATATTTTCCGCAATTATCTTGATAAATTCATGGTCGTATATTTGGATGATATTTTGATTTTTTCCAATGATTGGGAGTCTCATGTGAAGCAGGTCAGGATGGTGTTCCAGATCCTTCCTGATAATGCTTTATTTGTGAAGGGGTCTAAGTGCCTATTCGGAGTTCAGAAGGTCTCTTTTTTGGGTTTTGTTTTTTCTCCCTCGTCTATAGAAATGGATCCTGTTAAGGTCCAAGCTATTCATGACTGGATCCAACCCACATCTGTGAAGGGTCTTCAAAAATTTTGGGGCTTTGCTAATTTCTATTGCGGTTTCATTGCCAACTTTTCCAGTGTGGTTAAGCCCCTTACTGATTTGTCGAAGAAAGGCGCTGATGTGATGAATTGGTCCTCTGAGGCTGTTGAGGCCTTTCAGGAGCTTAAAAGCCGATTTACTTCTGCCCCTGTGTTGCGTCAACCGGATGTTTCTCTTCCTTTTCAGGTTGAGGTCGACGCTTTTGAGATTGGGGCAGGGGCCGTCTTGTCTCAGAGGGAGTCTGATGGTTCTTTGATGAAACCGTGTGCTTTTTTTTCCAGAAAGTTTTCGCCTGCGGAACGCAATTATGATGTCGGCAATCGGGAGTTGTTGGGTATGGAGTGGGCGTTTGAGGAGGGGCGACATTGGCTTGAGGGTGCTAAACACCATGTTGTGGTCCTGACTTGAGCGACCTTGACCTTTTTAGAGTCGAGCCGTGTTTCGCGAAACCCGATTATCTTAAAAGTCGAGTCGAGTGGAATCGGCCGATTATCGCGAAAAGTCGGGTATCGACCGAAACACGAAACCCAATGCAAGTCAATGGGGGAGCATAGTCGGCAGTGAGTGGAGGCAAGGAAAACACCTACACTGCCCATTTTAATGGCAAAAACATCCATTCTTGTTACAGAAGCTTGTCAATCGTAATTTAGCTTATAATAATTGGAAGGCATTTGAAATTGGGGGTCATTTGGCTAAAGTTGTGGGGGGTAGGGCTGGTTCAAGTAATTAGTGGGCCCAGTAAATCTGGACCACGTCACGGCAGTGGAGCAGGGAGAGGTAAGTATTTCAACTTTGCAAGTGCTGTGATCCTGAGCAAGCAGGGGGGGGCCCACTCGTTGGCATTGGCACTGGCACAGGGCCCCTCAAAGTACAGCGGTGTGTTTGCATGGCGGGGGCGCCTCCCACCGGCAGCAACACTTTTGCGTACTATGAGAGGCCCTGTGCCAGTGACGTCGCCAACTAGTATTCCTCCCCCCACCTGATGAAGGAACCTGCACTTTCATCTGCACCTTCCTCTTTGTCCCCGTGTAAGGTGGTATGGTATGCGGGAAGAGGAACCTGACTTTCAGCAGGGTCACAATCTTGCTGTGTAGCGTGCACGGGGAATGTTGCGTTATGGGTCAATGTACCAGCAGACTCATCTATCACTGGCTGGGCAATGGGCAGGATGAGGAGGAAACACAGATATAGGCCCAAAGAATAAAGTGGGCTAAATGCAGTTCAAAATTGGTAACACAGGATTAACCAGGGGGCATTGCAGTGGAAGACAACTGGAATGAGAGGCTGACACAGAGAGTAGGCCCAAATCAGTAAGTAGTCGAAATGCAGTTCAAAATTGGCAACAGTAGTAAACAAGCGGCACAGCTTTGTTGAGTGGAGGAGAACAGCAAGGAGTGGCAGACACCGATAGTAGGCCCCAACCCAACTAGTAGGCCAAATGCAGTTGTTCCATTTAACAACTATTTAACAAGAGCCTGAAGATAGAAGCTCAGGAAAGGCAACCTGGAGAACACCTTGGAGCGGAAGATACCGTCTCTACAACCCAGACCCAACTTGTAGGCCTAATGCAGTGTTGTTTCAACAACTACTTAATGAGAGCTAGAAGATCGAAGCTATGGAGAGGCAACCTGGAGAACACCTTGGAGCGGAAGACACCGTCTCTATGACCCAGACCCAACTTGTAGGCATAATGTAGTGTTGTTTCAACAACTACTTAACACGAGCATGAAGATTGAAGCAATGGAGAGGCAACCTGGAGAACTCCTTGGAGCGGAGGACACCGTCTCTACAACCCACACCCAACTTGTAGGCCTAATGCAGTGTAGTTTGCAACAACTACTAAACGAGAGTAGGAAGATCGAAGTAATGTGGACGAAACCTGGGGAACACCATGGAGTGGAACACACCGTCTCTACACCCCATATCCAATTTGTAGGCCTAATGAAGTGTAGTTTGCAACAACTACTAAACGAGAGTCGGAAGATCGAAGCAATGGCGAGGAAACCTGGGGAACACCTTGGAGTGGGACACACCGTCTCTACACCCCATACCCAATTTGTAGGCCTAATGCAGTGTAGTTTGCAACAACTACTAAACGAGAGTCGGAAGACCGAAGCAATGGCGAGGAAACCTGGGGAACACCTTGGAGTGGAACACACCGTCTCTACACCCCATACCAAATTTGTAGGCCTAATGCAGTGTAGTTTGCAACAACTACTAAACGAGAGTCGGAAGACCGAAGCAATGGCGATGACACCTGGGGAACACCTTGGAGTGGGACACACCGTCTCTACACCCCATACCAAATTTGTAGGCCTAATGCAGTGTAGTTTGCAACAACTACTAAACGAGAGTAGGAAGTTCGAAGCAATGTGGACGAAACCTGGGGAACACCTTGGAGTGTAACACACCGTCTCTCTACACCCCATACCCAATTTGGAGGCCTAATGCAGTGTAGTTTGCAACAACTACTAAACGAGAGTAGGAAGATCAAAGCAATGTGGACGAAACCTGGGGAACACCTTGGAGTGTAACACACCGTCTCTCTACACCCCATACCCAATTTGTAGGCCTAATGCAGTGTAGTTTGCAACAACTACTAAACGAGAGTCGGAAGACCGAAGCAATGGCGAGGAAACCTGGGGAACACCTTGGAGTGGGACACACCGTCTCTACACCCCATACCAAATTTGTAGGCCTAATGCAGTGTAGTTTGCAACAACTACTAAACGAGAGTCGGAAGACCGAAGTAATGGCGAGGAAACCTGGGGAACACCTTGGAGTGTAACACACCGTCTCTCTACACCCCATACCCAATTTGTAGGCCTAATGCAGTGTAGTTTGCAACAACTACTAAACGAGAGTAGGAAGATTGAAGCAATGTGGACGAAACCTGGGGAACACCTTGGAGTGGGACACACCGTCTCTACACCCCATACCCAATTTGTAGGCCTAATGCAGTGTAGTTTGCAACAACTACTAAACGAGAGTCGGAAGACCGAAGCAATGGCGAGGAAACCTGGGGAACACCTTGGAGTGGAACACACCGTCTCTACACCCCATACCCAATTTGTAGGCCTAATGCAGTGTAGTTTGCAACAACTACTAAACGAGAGTCGGAAGACCGAAGCAATGGCGAGGAAACCTGGGGAACACCTTGGAGTGGGACACACCGTCTCTACACCCCATACCAAATTTGTAGGCCTAATGCAGTGTAGTTTGCAACAATTACTAAACGAGAGTCGGAAGACCGAAGCAATGGAGAGGAAACCTGGGGAACACCTTGGAGTGGAACACACTGTCTCTACAACCCATACCGAATTTGTAGGCCTAATGCAGTGTAGTTTTCAACAACTATTAAACGAGAGTCGGAAGACCGAAGCAATGGCGAGGAAACCTGGGGAACACCTTGGAGTGGGACACACCGTCTCTACACCCCATACCAAATTTGTAGGCCTAATGCAGTGTAGTTTGCAACAACTACTAAACAAGAGTAGGAAGATCGAAGCAATGGAGAGGAAACCTGGGGCACACCTTGGGGCGGCAGACACGGTTAGTAGGCCCTACCTAAGTAGTAGCCCCAATGCAGTTTTAAAATTCCTAGAGGCTGAAAACAAGACTATTGACGCTCTGCTTTTTTCAAAGGAGGACAGCTGTATTGAGTGGCGCAGACAGACACAGGTAGTAGGCCTTAAACCAAAAATGTGGCTCACTGCAGTTTAAAAAAGGTTACAGGGGTACACAGGCAGCATTGCTCTGGGCAGTGGAGGACAATTTCAATAGTGGACCGCAGACAGACTTTGTATGCCTACTAGTAAAAAAAGGATGCTCTATGCAATTAAAAATAGGTTCCAGGGGTCCACGGGCAGCAGTGGTGTGGTCAGTGGACGAGTATTGGAAGGAGGGACCGCAGACAGGCGTAGTAGGCCTAACATAATAAAATTAGGTTGTAGGCACTTTAAAATTGGTTCCAGGGGTACACGTGCAGCAGTGGTGTGGTCAGCGGAGGACAATTTGAATTAAGGACTGCAGACAGACTTTGTAGGCTGTCCCCTGTGGACCATGCATCCAACACATTAACCCAGTGCGCTGTAATGGACACGTAACTTTTTGTGGACATGCCTACTGGTCCATGCGTCTCTTGTCAGGTGCACCTTTCTACTGTTTGATTGCCTGAGTGCTATGACAATGCAGACTTTTTCATGCCGGTGGAGGGCTGGGATGGCTTTTCTCGCAAAAGAAATGTCGAGTGTGTAGCTTGAACCGTGGTACATCGTAGTTCATCTGGGCTTTCTAAATATAAAACAAAGAAAAAAAGGAGGCTCCTTGCACTTTCAGCTGGGTTCCAGAGGTACACGGCCAGCATTGGTCTGGTCAGTGGAGGCCTAGTGGAACGAGGGACCGGAGACAGGCTTCGAAGGCCTAACATAATAGATTAGGGCTGTAAGTACTTTAACATTGGTTCCAGGGGTACACGGGCAGCAGTAGACTGGTCAGTGGAGGCCTAGTCGAAGGAGGGACCGCAGACAGGCTTTGAAGGCCTAACATAATAAATTAGGGCTCTGGGCACATTAACATTGGTTCCAGGGGTACACGGGCAGCAGTAGACTGGTCAGTGGAGGCCTAGTGGAAGGAGGGACCGCAGACAGGCTTCGAAGGCCTAACATAATAAATTAGGGCTGTAGGCACTTTAACATTGGTTCCAGGGGTTCACGGGCAGCAGTAGACTGGTCAGTGGAGGCCTAGTGGAAGGAGGGACCGCAGACAGGCTTCGATGGCCTAACATAATAAATTAGGGCTGTGGGCACTTTAACATTTGTTCCAGGGGCACACGGGCAGCAGTAGACTGGTCAGTGGAGAACTAGTGGAAGGAGGGACCGCAAACAGGCTTCGAAGGCCTATAATAATAAATTAGGGCTGTGGGCACTTTAACATTGGTTCCAGGGGTACACGGGCAGCAGTAGACTGGTCAGTGGAGGCCTAGTGGAAGGAGGGACCGCTGACAGGCTTCGAAGGCCTAACATAATAAATTAGGGCTGTGGGCACTTTAACATTGGTTCCAGGGGTACACGGGCAGCAGTAGACTGGTCAGTGGAGGCCTAGTGGAAGGAAGGACGGCAGACAGGCTTCAAAGACCTAACATAATAAATTAGGGCTGTGGGCACTTTAACATTGGTTCCAGGGGTACACGGGCAGCAGTAGACTGGTCAGTGGAGGCCTAGTGGAAGGAGGGACCGCAGACAGACTTCGAAGGCCTAACATAATAAATTAGGCCTGTAGGCACTTTAACATTGGTTCCAGGGGTACACGGGCAGCAGTAGACTGGTCAGTGGAGGCCTAGTGGAAGGAGAGACCGCAGACAGGCTTCGAAGGCCTAACATAATAAATTAGGGCTGTTGGCACTTTAACATTGGTTCCAGGGGTACACGGGCAGCAGTAGACTGGTCAGTGGAGGCCTAGTGGAAGGAGGGACCGCAGACAGGCTTCGAAGGCCTAACATAATAAATTAGGGCTGTAGGCACTTTAACATTGGTTCCAGGGGTACACGGGCAGCAGTAGACTGGTCAGTGGAGGCCTAGTGGAAGGCGGGACCGCAGACAGGCTTCGAAGGCCTAACATAATAAATTAGGGCTGTGGGCACTTTAACATTGGTTCCAGGGGTACACGGGCAGCAGTAGACTGGTCAGTGGAGGCCTAGTGGAAGGAGGGACTGCAGACAGGCTTCGAAGGCCTAACATAATAAATTAGGGCTGTAGGCACTTTAACATTGGCTCCAGGGGTACACGGGCAGCAGTAGACTGGTCAGTGGAGGCCTAGTGGAAGGAGGGACCGCAGACAGACTTCGAAGGCCTAACATAATAAATTAGGGCTGTAGGCACTTTAACATTGGTTCCAGGGGTACACGGGCAGCAGTAGACTGGTCAGTGGAGAACTAGTGGAAGGAGGGACCGCAGACAGGCTTCGAAGGCCTAACATAATAAATTAGGGCTGTGGGCACTTTAACATTGGTTCCAGGGGTACACGGGCAGCAGTAGACTGGTCAGTGGAGGCCTAGTGGAAGGAGGGACCGCAAACAGGCTTCGAAGGCCTAACATAATAAATTAGGGCTGTAGGCACTTTAACATTGGTTCCAGGGGTACACGGGCAGCAGTAGACTGGTCAGTGGAGGCCTAGTGGAAGGAGGGACCGCAAACAGGCTTCGAAGGCCTAACATAATAAATTAGGGCTGTAGGCACTATAACATTGGTTCCAGGGGTACACGGGCAGCAGTAGACTGGTCAGTGGAGGCCTAGTGGAAGGAGGGACCGCAGACAGGCTTCGAAGGCCTAACATAATAAATTAGGGCTGTAGGCATTTTAACATTGGTTCCAGGGGTGCACGGGCAGCAGTAGACTGGTCAGTGGAGGCCTAGTGGAAGGAGGGACCGCAGACAGGCTTCGAAGGCCTAACATAATAAAATTGGGCTGTAGGCACTTTGAATTCTCTTGCAGGGGTACACAGGCAGTGGGCACCATTGTTGTTGTCAGCGGCGGCCGATTGTAATGAGTGTCTGCCAGTTAGTAGTCCCAAAAAATCAATACATGTTAATGTCTCGCATTACAACAAAAAGAAAAACCAAAAGGGTGCAATCATTAGGTACAGGGTTGGGCTCCTCTGCGTAGTTTCAGACCTAGTAATTTTGCACAAAGTATTTACTTGGGTAAATATAGGACACTGCCCCTGACTATGTTAAGTACCATCATACATGTCAACACAATAGTATTGTCAGTGGCAGTAATTTACGGATGTCAGCGCATAGACTAAACATAGGTGTAACTGTGAGAGATAATTGTGCAAGTGGTAGAGCAATGTTTGAGCTGGGGGTGGGTGAACTCTCTTGTGGCCGGCGGTACATGCCCAGGGCCCCTCATGTTACAACAGTGTGTCTGACGTTGGGTGAGCACCACCACCGCCAGAGACACTTTATTGTACTATGAGGGACCCAGTGGCAGTGCCGTAGACCAAAAGCGGGCACACCCACCTCTTCAGACAAACAGCACTCTCACGGGTGCTTGCACCAAGTGGCGATACCTGTTATGAAAGGTAATTCAGTACCACAATGGACATAGAGGTCAGCGCATACACAGTGACCTGGCAATAACCAAAAAACAAGAACGAGCTCTGAGACGTGGGAACTCTGTTGACCGCAATCCCTAATCCTCTCCAACCACACTAAAGGCAGCCGTGGATTGCGCCTAATGCTCCCTATGCAACTCGGCATGGCCCGAGAAACTAGCTAGCCTGAAGATAGAAAATAAGCCTACCTTGCCTCAGAGAAATACCCCAAAGGAAAAGGCAGCCCCCACATATAATGACTGTGAGTCAAGATGAAAAGACAAACGTAGAGATGAAACAGACCTAGCAAAGTGAGGCCCAACTTTCTGAACAGAGCGAGGATAGGAAAGGCAACTTTGCGGTCAACACAAAACCCCACAAAAACCACGCAAAGGGGGCAAAAAGACCCTCCATACCAAACTAACGGCACGGAGGTACACCCTCTGCGTCCCAGAGCTTCCAGCAAGCAGTAAAAAACAAATTGACAAGCTGGACAGAAAAAAAAAGCAAACAAATAGCAAAGAGGAACTTAGCTATGCAGAGCAGCAGGCCACAGGAACGATCCAGGAGGAAACAGGTCCAATACTAGAACATTGACTGGAGGCCAGGATCAAAGCACTAGGTGGAGTTAAATAGAGCAGCACCTAACGACTTCACCACGTCACCTGAGGAAGGAAACTCAGAAGCCGCAGTACCACTTTCCTCCACCAACGGAAGCTCACAGAGAGAACCAGCCGAAGTACCACTTGTGACCACAGGAGGGAGCTCTGCCACAGAATTCACAACAGTACCCCCCCTTGAGGAGGGGTCACCGAACCCTCACCAGAGCTCCCAGGATGACCAGGATGAGCCATATGAAAGGCACGAACAAGATCGGGAGCATGGACATCAGAGGCAAAGACCCAGGAATTATCTTCCTGAGCATAACCCTTCCACTTAACCAGATACTGGAGTTTCCGCCTTGAAACACGAGAATCCAAAATCTTCTCCACAATATACTCCAACTCCCCCTCCACCAAAACCGGGGCAGGAGGATCAACAGGTGGAACCATAGGTGCCACGTATCTCCGCAACAATGGCCTATGGAATACGTTATGTATGGAAAAAGAATCTGGAAGGGTCAGACGAAAAGACACAGGATTAAGAACCTCAGAAATCCTATACGGACCAATAAAACGAGGTTTAAACTTAGGAGAAGAAACCTTCATAGGAATATGACGAGAAGATAACCAAACCAAGTCCCCAACCTGAAGTCGGGGACCCACACAGCGTCTGCGATTAGCGAAACATTGAGCCTTCTCCTGGGACAAGGTCAAATTGTCCACTACATGAGTCCAAATCTGCTGCAACCTGTCCACCACAGTATCCACACCAGGACAGTCCGAAGACTCAACCTGCCCTGAAGAGAAACGAGGATGGAACCCAGAGTTGCAGAAAAACGGTGAAACCAAGGTAGCCGAGCTGGCCCGATTATTAAGGGCGAACTCAGCCAAAGGCAAAAAGGACACCCAGTCATCCTGATCAGCAGAAACAAAGCATCTCAGATATGTTTCCAAGGTCTGATTGGTTTGTTCGGTCTGGCCATTAGTCTGAGGATGGAAAGCCGAGGAAAAAGACAAGTCAATGCCCATCCTACCACAAAAGGCTCGCCAAAACCTCGAAACAAACTGGGAACCTCTGTCAGAAACGATATTCTCTGGAATGCCATGTAAACGAACCACATGCTGGAAAAACAATGGCACCAAATCAGAGGAGGAAGGCAATTTAGACAAGGGTACCAAATGGACCATCTTAGAGAAGCGATCACAGACCACCCAAATGACTGACATCTTTTGAGAGACGGGAAGATCTGAAATAAAATCCATAGAGATATGTGTCCAAGGCCTCTTCGGGACCGGCAAGGGCAAAAGCAACCCACTGGCACGAGAAAAGCAGGGCTTAGCCCGAGCACAAATCCCACAGGACTGCACAAAAGTACGCACATCCCGCGACAGAGATGGCCACCAAAAGGATCTAGCCACTAACTCTCTGGTACCAAAGATTCCAGGATGACCAGCCAACACAGAACAATGAACCTCAGAGATAACTTTATTCGTCCACCTATCAGGGACAAACAGTTTCTCCGCTGGGCAACGATCAGGTTTATTAGCCTGAAATTTTTGCAGCACCCACCGCAAATCAGGGGAGATGGCAGACACAATTACTCCCTCTTTGAGGATACCCGCCAGCTCAGATACCCCCGGAGAGTCGGGCACAAAACTCCTAGACAGAGCATCCCCCTTCACATTTTTAGAGCCCGGAAGGTATGAAATCACAAAGTCAAAACGGGCAAAAAACAACGACCAACGAGCTTGTCTAGGATTCAACCGCTTGGCGGACTCGAGATAAGTCAAGTTCTTATAATCAGTCAAGACCACCACGCGATGCTTAGCTCCTTCAAGCCAATGACGCCACTCCTTGAATGCCCCTTCTCCAAAGACTCCTTCACATAACTCCGCATAACGGCGTGCTCAGGCACAGATAAATTAAACAGTCGACCTTTTGGGAATTTACTACCAGGAATCAAATCGATAGCACAATCACAATCCCTATGCAAAGGTAGGGTATCGGACTTGGGCTCATCAAATAAATCCCGGTAATCAGACAAGAACTCAGGAACCTCAGAAGGGGTGGATGACGAAATAGTCAGAAATGGGACATCACCATGTACCCCCTGACAACCCCAGCTGGACACAGACATGGATTTCCAATCTAAAACTGGATTATGGACTTGTAGCCATGGCAATCCCAACACGACCACATCATGCAGATTATGCAACACCAGAAAGCGAATAACCTCCTGATGTGCAGGAGCCATGCACATGGTCAGCTGGGTCCAGTACTGAGGCTTATTCTTGGCCAAAGGCGTAGCATCAATTCCTCTCAATGGAATAGGACACTGCAAGGGCTTCAAGAAAAACCCACAACGCCTAACATACTCCAAGTCCATCAAATTCAGAGCAGCGCCTGAGTCCACAAATGCCATGACAGAATATGATGACAAAGAGCAGATCAAGGTAACAGACAGAAGAAATTTTGACTGTACCATACCAATGGTGGCAGACCTAGCGAACCGCTTAGTGCGCTTAGGACAATCAGAGATAGCATGAGTGGAATCACCACAGTAGAAACACAGCCCATTCAGACGTCTGTGTTCTTGCCGTTCAACTCTGGTCAAAGTCCTATGGCACTGCATAGGCTCAGGTTTAAGCTCAGGTAATACCGCCAAATGGTGCACAGATTTACGCTCGCGCAAGCGTCGACCGATCTGAATGGCCAAAGACATAGACTCATTCAGACCAGCAGGCATAGGAAATCCCACCATGACATTCTGAAGGGCTTCAGAGAGACCTTTTCTGAAAATAGCTGCGAGCGCACCTTCATTCCACTGAGTGAGTATGGACCACTTTCTAAATTTCTGACAATATACCTCTATTTCATCCTGACCCTGACACAGAGCCAGCAAATTCTTCTCTGCCTGATCCACAGAATTAGGCTCATCGTACAGCAATCTGAGCGCCAGTAAAAATGCATCGATATTACTTAATGCAGGATCCCCTGGCGCAAGGGAAAATGCCCAGTCCTGAGGATCGCCACGCAAAAAAGAAATAACGATCCTAACTTGTTGAACTGGGTCACCAGAGGAGCGAGGTTTCAAAGCCAGAAATAGTTTACAATTATTTTTGAAACTCAGAAATTTAGTTCTATCTCCAAAAATCAAATCAGGAATAGGGATTCTCGGTTCTGACATAGAATTCTGAACCACAAAGTCTTGAATACTTTGTACTCTTGCCGTGAGCTGATCCACACATGAAGACAGACCTTTAATGTCCATTGCTACACCTGTGTCCTGAACCACCCAAATGTCAAGGGGAAAAAAAAGGCAAAACACAGTGCAAAGAAAAAAAAATGGTCTCAGAACTTCTTTTTTCCCTCTATTGAGAATCATTAGTACTTTAGGCCTCCAGTACTGTTATGAAAGGTAATTCAGTACCACAATGGACATAGAGGTCAGCGCACATACAGTGACCTGGCAATAACCCAAAAAACAAGAACGAGCTCTGAGACGTGGGAACTCTGTTGACCGCAATCCCTAATCCTCTGTGGATTGCGCCTAACGCTCCCTATGCAACTCGGCACGGCCCGAGAAACTAGCTAGCCTGAAGATAGAAAATAAGCCTACCTTACCTCAGAGAAATACCCCAAAGGAAAAGGCAGCCCCCACATATAATGACTGTGAGTCAAGATGAAAAGACAAACGTAGAGATGAAACAGACCTAGCAAAGTGAGGCCCAACTTTCTGAACAGAGCGAGGATAGGAAAGGCAACTTTGCGGTCAACACAAAACCCCACAAAAACCACGCAAAGGGGGCAAAAAGACCCTCCATACCAAACTAACGGCACGGAGGTACACCCTCTGCGTCCCAGAGCTTCCAGCAAGCAGTAAAAAACAAATTGACAAGCTGGACAGAAAAAAAAAGCAAACAAATAGCAAAGAGGAACTTAGCTATGCAGAGCAGCAGGCCACAGGAATGATCCAGGAGGAAACAGGTCCAATACTAGAACATTGACTGGAGGCCAGGATCAAAGCACTAGGTGGAGTTAAATAGAGCAGCACCTAACGACTTCACCACATCACCTGAGGAAGGAAACTCAGAAGCCGCAGTACCACTTTCCTCCACCAACGGAAGCTCACAGAGAGAACCAGCCGAAGTACCACTTGTGACCACAGGAGGGAGCTCTGCCACAGAATTCACAACAGTACCCCCCCCTTGAGGAGGGGTCACCGAAACCTCACCAGAGCTCCCAGGACGACCAGGATGAGCCATATGAAAGGCACGAACAAGATCGGGAGCATGGACATCTTAGGCAAAGACCCAGGAATTATCTTCCTGAGCATAACCCTTCCACTTAACCAGATACTGGAGTTTCCGCCTTGAAACACGAGAATCCAAAATCTTCTCCACAATATACTCCAATTCCCCCTCCACCAAAACCGGGGCAGGAGGATCAACAAATGGAACCATAGGTGCCACGTATCTCCGCAACAATGACCTATGGAATACGTTATGTATGGAAAAAGAATCTGGAAGGGTCAGACGAAAAGACACAGGATTAAGAACCTCAGAAATCCTATACGGAACAATAAAACGAGGTTTAAACTTAGGAGAGGAAACCTTCATAGGAATATGACGAGAAGATAACCAAACCAAGTCCCAAACCCGAAGTCGGGGACCCACACAGCGTCTGCGATTAGCGAAACGTTGAGCCTTCTCCTGGGACAAGGTCAAATTCTCCACTACATGAGTCTAAATCTGCTGCAACCTGTCCACCACAGTATCCACACCAGGACAGTCCGAAGACTCAACCTGCCCTGAAGAGAAACGAGGATGGAACCCAGAGTTGCAGAAAAACGGTGAAACCAAGGTAGCCGAGCTGGCCCGATTATTAAGGGCGAACTCAGCCAAAGGCAAAAAGGACACCCAGTCATCCTGATCAGCAGAAACAAAGCATCTCAGATATGTTTCCAAGGTCTGATTGGTTTGTTCGGTCTGGCCATTAGTCTGAGGATGGAAAGCCGAGGAAAAAGACAAGTCAATGCCCATCCTACCACAAAAGGCTCGCCAAAACCTCGAAACAAACTGGGAACCTCTGTCAGAAACGATATTCTCTGGAATGCCATGTAAACGAACCACATGCTGGAAAAACAATGGCACCAAATCAGAGGAGGAAGGCAATTTAGACAAGGGTACCAAATGGACCATCTTAGAGAAGCGATCACAGACCACCCAAATGACTGACATCTTTTGAGAGACGGGAAGATCTGAAATAAAATCCATAGAGATATGTGTCCAAGGCCTCTTCGGGACCGGCAAGGGCAAAAGCAACCCACTGGCACGAGAAAAGCAGGGCTTAGCCCGAGCACAAATCCCACAGGACTGCACAAAAGTACGCACATCCCGCGACAGAGATGGCCACCAAAAGGATCTAGCCACTAACTCTCTTGTACCAAAGATTCCAGGATGACCAGCCAACACCGAACAATGAACCTCAGAGATAACTTTATTCGTCCACCTATCAGGGACAAACAGTTTCTCCGCTGGGCAACGATCAGGTTTATTAGCCTGAAATTTTTGCAGCACCCACCGCAAATCAGGGGAGATGGCAGACACAATTACTCCCTCTTTGAGGATACCCGCCAGCTCAGATACCCCCGGAGAGTCGGGCACAAAACTCCTAGACAGAGCATCCGCCTTCACATTTTTAGAGCCCGGAAGGTATGAAATCACAAAGTCAAAACGGGCAAAAAACAACGACCAATGAGCTTGTCTAGGATTCAACCGCTTGGCGGACTCGAGATAAGTCAAGTTCTTATAATCAGTCAAGACCACCACGCGATGCTTAGCTCCTTCAAGCCAATGACGCCACTCCTTGAATGCCCCTTCTCCAAAGACTCCTTCACATAACTGCGCATAAAGGCGTGCTCAGGCACAGATAAATTAAACAGTCGACCTTTTGGGAATTTACTACCAGGAATCAAATCGATAGCACAATCACAATCCCTATGCAAAGGTAGGGTATCGGACTTGGGCTCATCAAATAAATCCCGGTAATCAGACAAGAACTCAGGAACCTCAGAAGGGGTGGATGACGAAATAGTCAGAAATGGGACATCACCATGTACCCCCTGACAACCCCAGCTGGACACAGACATGGATTTCCAATCTAAAACTGGATTATGGACTTGTAGCCATGGCAATCCCAACACGACCACATCATGCAGATTATGCAACACCAGAAAGCGAATAACCTCCTGATGTGCAGGAGCCATGCACATGGTCAGCTGGGTCCAGTACTGAGGCTTATTCTTGGCCAAAGGCGTAGCATCAATTCCTCTCAATGGAATAGGACACTGCAAGGGCTTCAAGAAAAAGCCACAACGCCTAGCATACTCCAAGTCCATCAAATTCAGAGCAGCGCCTGAGTCCACAAATGCCATGACAGAATATGATGACAAAGAGCAGATCAAGGTAACAGACAGAAGAAATTTTGACTGTACCATACCAATGGTGGCAGACCTAGCGAACCGCTTAGTGCGCTTAGGACAATCAGAGATAGCATGAGTGGAATCACCACAGTAGAAACACAGCCCATTCAGACGTCTGTGTTCTTGCCGTTCAACTCTGGTCAAATTCCTATGGCACTGCATAGGCTCAGGTTTAAGCTCAGGTAATACCGCCAAATGGTGCACAGATTTACGCTCGCACAAGCGTCGACCGATCTGAATGGCCAAAGACATAGACTCATTCAGACCAGCAGGCATAGGAAATCCCACCATGACATCCTTAAGGGCTTCAGAGAGACCTTTTCTGAAAATAGCTGCGAGCGCACCTTCATTCCACTGAGTGAGTACGGACCACTTTCTAAATTTCTGACAATATACCTCTATTTCATCCTGACCCTGACACAGAGCCAGCAAATTCTTCTCTGCCTGATCCACAGAATTAGGCTCATCGTACAGCAATCTGAGCGCCAGTAAAAATGCATCGATATTACTTAATGCAGGATCCCCTGGCGCAAGGGAAAATGCCCAGTCCTGAAGATCGCCATTCAAAAAAGAAATAACGATCCTAACTTGTTGAACTGGGTCACCAGAGGAGCGAGGTTTCAAAGCCAGAAATAGTTTACAATTATTTTTGAAACTCAGAAATTTAGTTCTATCTCCAAAAATCAAATCAGGAATAGGGATTCTCGGTTCTAACATAGAATTCTGAACCACAAAGTCTTGAATACTTTGTACTCTTGCCGTGAGCTGATCCACACATGAAGACAGACCTTTAATGTCCATTGCTACACCTGTGTCCTGAACCATCCAAATGTCAAGGGGAAAAAAAAGGCAAAACACAGTGCAAAGAAAAAAAAATGGTCTCAGAACTTCTTTTTTCCCTCTATTGAGAATCATTAGTACTCTAGGCCTCCAGTACTGTTATGAAAGGTAATTCAGTACCACAATGGACATAGAGGTCAGCGCACATACAGTGACCTGGCAATAACCCAAAAAACAAGAACGAGCTCTGAGACGTGGGAACTCTGTTGACCGCAATCCCTAATCCTCCGTGGATTGCGCCCAACGCTCCCTATGCAACTCGGCACGGCCCGAGAAACTAGCTAGCCTGAAGATAGAAAATAAGCCTACCTTACCTCAGAGAAATACCCCAAAGGAAAAGGCAGCCCCCACATATAATGACTGTGAGTCAAGCTGAAAAGACAAACGTAGAGATGAAACAGACCTAGCAAAGTGAGGCCCAACTTTCTGAACAGAGCGAGGATAGGAAAGGCAACTTTGCGGTCAACACAAAACCCCACAAAAACCACGCAAAGGGGGCAAAAAGACCCTCCATACCAAACTAACGGCACGGAGGTACACCCTCTGCGTCCCAGACCTTCCAGCAAGCAGTAAAAAACAAATTGACAAGCTGGACAGAAAAAAAAAGCAAACAAATAGCAAAGAGGAACTTAGCTATGCAGAGCAGCAGGCCACAGGAACGATCCAGGAGGAAACAGGTCCAATACTAGAACATTGACTGGAGGCCAGGATCAAAGCACTAGGTGGAGTTATATAGAGCAGCACCTATCGACTTGACCACATCACCTGAGGAAGGAAACTCAGAAGCCGCAGTACCACTTTCCTCCACCAAAGGAAGCTCACAGAGAGAACCAGCCGAAGTACCACTTGTGACCACAGGAGGGAGCTCTGCCACAGAATTCACAACAGATACCACGGCCCCGTGTGGGGAGTTTGGCCATTTAGGGAGGTGTAAACATGTCGTATGCTGGACAATCAGCTGCTGCAAATTACGAGATTGGTAAAGTCATTCAGAGTAGTCCACAGGCAATACCTTTTCATAGGAAAGCTAGGTGTCGGCCGGGCAATGTGGGGCAAAAGAATTTGAAATCCAGTTGTGGTTCATTTTAAGGTTAGATCATCAACATTTTGGGTGGCCAGATGAGTCCTTTTTTTGGTTAATATTGAACCTGCAGCACTGAATACTCTTTCTGATAGGACACTAGCTGCCGGGCAAGCAAGCTCCTGCAATGCATATTCTGCCAATTCTGGCCAGGTGTCTAATTTGGATGCCCAGTAATCAAATGGGAATGACGGTTGAGGTAGAACATCGATAAGGGATGAAAAATAGTTAGTAACCATACTGGACAAATGTTGTCTCCTGTCACTTTGAATTGATGCAGCAGTACCTGTCCTGTCTGCGGTCATAGCAAAATCACTCCACAACCTGGTCAGAAAACCCCTCTGTCCAACGCCACTTCGGATTTCTGCACCTCTAACACTTCTGTTCTGCTGCCCCCTGCTGCTCGTGTGAGAACGATCACAGGCACTGTGTGCTGGGAATGCCTGAAGCAAACGGTCAACAAGAGTTGATTGTTTGGTTGCTAATATTAGTTCCAAGTTCTCATGTGGCATAATATTTTGCAATTTGCCTTTATAGCGAGGATCAAGGAGGCAGGCCAACCAGTAATCGTCATCGTTCATCATTTTAGTAATGCGTGTGTCCCTTTTGAGGATACGTAAGGCATAATCCGCCATGTGGGCCAAACTTCCAGTTGTCAAATCAGCGGTTGTGCTTGGTTGAGGGGCAGTTTCAGGCAAATCTACATCACTTGTGTCCCTCAAAAAACCAGAACCCGGCCTTGCCACGCCACCAATTTCCAGTGGCCCCAGAAAAGCTTCCTCATTAAAAATATACTCATCCCCATCATCCTCCTCGTCCTCCTCCTCTTCGCCCGCTACCTCGTCCTGTACACTGCCCTGACCAGACAATGGCTGACTGTCATCAAGGCTTTCCTCTTCCTCTGCTGCAGACGCCTGATTTTTTATGTGCGTCAAACTTTGCATCAGCAGACGCATTAGGGGGATGCTCATGCTTATTATGGCGTTGTCTGCACTAACCAGCCGTGTGCATTCCTCAAAACACTGAAGGACTTGACACATGTCTTGTATCTTCGACCACTGCACACCTGACAACTCCATGTCTGCCATCCTACTGCCTGCCCGTGTATGCGTATCCTCCCACAAAAACATTACAGCCCGCCTCTGTTCGCACAGTCTCTGAAGCATGTGCAGTGTTGAGTTCCACCTTGTTGCAACGTCTATGATTAGGCGATGCTGGGGAAGGTTCAAAGACCGCTGATAGGTCTGCATACGGCTGGAGTGTACGGGCGAACGGCGGATATCTGAGCAAAGTCCGCGCACTTTGACGAGCAGGTCGGATAACCCCAGATAAGTTTTCAGGAAGCACTGCACCACCAGGTTTAAGGTGTGAGCCAGGCAAGGAATGTGTTTCAGTTGGGAAAGGGAGATGGCAGCCATGAAATTCCTTCCGTTATCAATCACTACCTTGCCTGCCTCAAGATCTACTGTGCCCAGCCACGACTGCGTTTCTTTCTGCAAGAACTCGGACAGAACTTCCGCGGTGTGTCTGTTGTCGCCCAAACTCTTCATAGCCAATACAGCCTGCTGACGCTTGCCAGTAGCTGCCCCATAATGGGACAACTGGTGTGCAACAGTGGCAGCTGCGGATGGAGTGATTGGGCGACTGCGATCTGTGGACGAGCTCTCGCTTCTGCAGAAGGACGAGGAGGAGGAGGAGGGGGTGCGAACGCCTACAGCCAACTGTTTCCTACACCGAGGGCTAGGCAGAACTGTCCCGAAATTGCTGTCCCCTGTGGACCCTGCATCCACCACATTCACCCAGTGTGCCGTGATGGACACGTAACGTCCCTGGCCATGCCTACTGGTCCATGCATCTGTTGCAGGTGCACCTTTGTACTCACAGATTGCCTGAGTGCATGGACGATGCGCTCTTTAACATGCTGGTGGAGGGCTGGGATGGCTTTTCTCGAAAAGAAGTGTCGACTGGGTAGCTCGTAGCGTGGTACAGCATAGTCTATCAGGGCTTTGAAAGCTTCACTTTCAACTATCCGGTAGGGCATCATCTCTAACGAGATTAGTCTAGCTATGTGGGCGTTCAAACCCTGTGTACGCGGATGCGAGGATAAGTACTTCCTTTTTCTAACCAGAGTCTCATGTAGGGTGAGCTGGACTGGAGAGCTGGAGATCATGGAACTAGCGGGTGTGCCGGTGGACATGGCAGACTGAGAGACGGTTGGAGACGGTATTGTTTCTGCCTGTGCCCTAGATGCAGTGTTTCCTACTACGAAACTGGTTATTCCCTGACCCTGACTGCTTTGGCCTGGCAAAGAAACCTGCACAGATACTGCAGGTGGTGCGGAAAATGGTGGCCTTACAGTGACGGCAGGGATGTAGCGTTGGTGAGTAGCTTCATTGGCCGAGGGTGCTACAACCTTAAGGGACGTTTGGTAGTTAGTCCAGGCTTGCAAATGCATGGTGGTTAAATGTCTATGCATGCAACTTGTATTCAGACTTTTCAGATTCTGACCTCTGCTTAAGGTAGTTGAACATTTTTGACAGATGACTTTGTGCGGATCAATTGGATGTTGTTTAAAAAAATGCCAGACTGCACTCTTTCGAGCCTCGGATCCCTTTTCAGGCATTGCAGACTGAGCTTTAACCGGATGGACACGCTGTCCTCCAACAGTTTTTGGCTTTGCCACGCGTTTTGTCCCATCTAAGGGCCCGGCAGATGGAACCTGTTGCGATGTTGATGCCTGCTGCGGCCCCTCCTCCTCCGCTTCAGAACTAATGCCGCCTGCACCCTGTTCCCCCAATGGCTGCCAATCGGGGTCAACAACTGGGTCATCTATAACCTCCTCTTCTAGCTCGTGCGCAACTTCGTCTGTGTCACCGTGTCAGTCGGTGGTAGAGCGTTCGTGACGGGGCAACATAGTCTCATCAGGGTCTGATTCTGGATCAGCACCCTGCGAGGGCAATGTTGTGGTCTGAGTCAAAGAACCAGCATAGTAGTCTGGCTGTGGCTGTGCATCAGTGCACTCCATGTCAGATTCAACTTGTAATGGGCATGGCCTGTTAACTGCTTCACTTTCTAAGCCAGGGACGGTATGTGTAAAGAGCTCCATGGAGTAACCCGTTGTGTCGCCTGCTGCATCCTTCTCTGTTGTTGTTTTTGCTGAAGAGGACAAGGAAGCAACTTGTCCCTGACCATGAACATCCACTAACGACGCGCTGCTTTTACATTTACCAGTTTCAAATGAGGAGGCAAAAGAGCTAGAGGCTGAGTCAGCAAGGTAAGCCAAAACTTGCTCTTGCTGCTCCGGCTTTAAAAGCGGTTTTCCTACTCCCAGAAAAGGGAGCGTTTGAGGCCTTCTGTAGCCAGACGACGAACCTGTCTCCACAACTCCAGTCTTAGGTGCAATATTTTTTTCCCACGACCACCTGGTGCTCCACTACCACTACCATCATTACCAGCTGACAATGAACGTCCACGGCCACGACCTCTTCCACCAGACTTCCTCATTGTTTTAAAAACGTAACCAAAGTAACGGTATTTGTTGCTGTCAAACAACTTACACGGTGAGCTATAACTTCAGTATGATTTAGATATCCCTTTACAGGTGGGTGAGACCGCAAGGAAAATCAGGCACAGTGTTACACACTCTGTTTTTGGTGGCACCAAATGAGAGAGATGCCACACATGCAGGAATGTCACTCAAGCAGAAATGTCAATATTGATCTCCCACTTTTTTTTTTATTTGTTCAGGGAGAATTTAGAAACCAAATAAAAGAAAAAATAGGCTTTCTATGGCCTACTATTTGAGAGAGAGAGATGGCACACCCAGGAGTCAAGACTGTCACACAAGCAGAAAGGGCAATATTAATCTCCCACTGATTTTTTTTTAATTTTTCAGGGAGACTTTAGAAACAAAATAAAATAAAATTATTTTTTCAGGAAGAATTTAGAGACCAAATAAAATAAAATGTTTTTTTCATGGAGAATTTAGAAACCAAATAAAAAAAAAATAGGCTTTCTATGGCCCACTTTTTGAGAGAGAGAGATGGCACACACAGGAGTCAGGAGTGGCACACAAGCAGAAAGGGCAAGATTAATCTCCCACTGATTTCTTTTTGATTTTTTCAGGGAGAATTTAGAAACACAATAAAAAAAAATAGGCTTTCTATGGCCCAGTGCCCACTATTTGAGAGAGAGAGATGGCACACCCAGGAGTCAAGACTGTCAAACAAGCAGAAAGGGCAATATTAATCTCCCACTGATTTTTTTTTTTTTCAGGGAGACTTTAGAAACAAAATAAAATAAAATGATTTTTTCAGGAAGAATTTAGAAACCAAATAAAATAAAATGATTTTTTCAGGGAGAATTTAGAAACCAAATAAAAAAAAAATAGGCTTTCTATGGCCCACTATTTGAGAGAGAGAGATGGCACACCCAGGAGTCAAGACTGGCACACAAGCAGAAAGGGCAATATTAATCTCCCACTGATTTTTTTTTTTTTCAGGGAGACTTTAGAAACAAAATAAAATAAAATGATTTTTTCAGGAAGAATTTAGAAACCAAATAAAATAAAATGATTTTTTCAGGGAGAATTTAGAAACCAAATAAAATAAAATGATTTTTTAAGGGAGAATTTAGAAACCAAATAAAAAAAAAATAGCCTTTCTATGGCCCAGTGCCCACTATTTGAGAGAGAGAGATGGCACACCCAGGAGTCAAGACTGGCACACAAGCAGAAAGGGCAATATTAATCTCCCACTGATTTTTTTTTTTTCAGGGAGACTTTAGAAACAAAATAAAATAAAATGATTTTTTCAGGAAGAATTTAGAAACCAAATAAAATATAATGATTTTTTCAGGGAGAATTTAGAAACCAAATAAAATAAAATGATTTTTTTCAGGGAGAATTTAGAAACCAAATAAAATAAAATGATTTTTTCAGGGAGAATTTAGAAACCAAATAAAAAAAAATAGCCTTTCTATGGCCCAGTGCCCACTATTTGAGAGAGAGAGATGGCACACCCAGGAGTCAGGAATGGCACACAAGCAGAAAGGGCAATATTAATCTCCCACTGATTTGTTTTTGAATTTTTCAGGGAGAATTTAGAAACACAATAAAAAAAAATAGGCTTTCTATGGCCCAGTGCCCACTATTTGAAAGAGAGAGATGGCACACCCAGGAGTCAGGAGTGGCACACAAGCAGAAAGGGCAATATTAATCTCCCACTGATTTCTTTTTGATTTTTCAGGGAGAATTTAGAAACACAATAAAAAAAAATAGGCTTTCTATGGCCCAGTGCCCACTATTTGAAAGAGAGAGATGGCACACCCAGGAGTCAGGAGTGGCACACAAGCAGAAAGGGCAATATTAATCTCCCACTGATTTCTTTTTTATTTTTTCAGGGAGAATTTAGAAACACAATAAAAAAAAACAGGCTTTCTATGGCCCAGTGCCCACTATTTGAGAGAGAGAGATGGCACACTCAGGAGTCAAGACTGTCACACAAGCAGAAAGGGCAATATTAATCTCCCACTAATTTTTTTTTTCAGGGAGACTTTAGAAACAAAATAAAATAAAATGATTTTTTCAAGAAGAATTTAGAAACCAAATAAAATAAAATGATATTTTCAGGGAGAATTTAGAAACCAAATAAAAAAAAATAGTTTTTCTATGGCCCAGTGCCCACTATTTGAGAGAGAGAGATGGCACACCCAGGAGTCAAGACTGGCACACAAGCAGAAAGGGCAATATTAATCTCCCACTGATTTTTTTTTTTTTCAGGGAGACTTTAGAAACAAAATAAAATAAAATGATTTTTTCAGGAAGAATTTAGAAACCAAATAAAATAAAATGATTTTTTTCAGGGAGAATTTAGAAACCAAATAAAAAAAATAGCCTTTCTATGGCCCAGTGCCCACTATTTGAGAGAGAGAGATGGCACACCCAGGAGTCAAGACTGGCACACAAGCAGAAAGGGCAATATTAATCTCCCACTGATTTTTTTTTTTTTCAGGGAGACTTTAGAAACAAAATAAAATAAAATTATTTTTTCTGGAAGAATTTAGAAATCAAATAAAATAAAATGATTTTTTCAGGGAGAATTTAGAAACCAAATAAAAAAAATAGTTTTTCTATGGCCCAGTGCCCACTATTTGAGAGAGAGAGATGGCACACCCAGGAGTCAAGACTGGCACACAAGCAGAAAGGGCAATATTAATCTCCCACTGATTTTTTTTTTTTTTCAGGGAGACTTTAGAAACAAAATAAAATAAAAAGATTTTTTCAGGAAGAATTTAGAAACCAAATAAAATAAAATGATTTTTTCAGGGAGAATTTAGAAACCAAATAAAAAAAAATAGCCTTTCTATGGCCCATTGCCCACTATTTGAGAGAGAGAGAGAGATGGCACACCCAGGAGTCAGGAGTGGCACACAAGCAGAAAGGGCAATATTAATCTCCCACTGATTTCTTTTTGATTTTTTCAGGGAGAATTTAGAAACACAATAAAAAAAATAGGCTTTCTATGGCCCAGTGCCCATTATTTGAAAGAGAGAGATGGCACACCCAGGAGTCAGGAGTGGCACACAAGCAGAAAGGGCAATATTAATCTCCCACTGATTTCTTTTTGATTTTTTCAGGGAGAATTTAGAAACACAATAAAAAAAAATAGGCTTTCTATGGCCCACTAGTTGAGAGAGAGAGATGGCACACCCAGGAGTCAGGAGTGGCACACAAGCAGAAAGGGCAATATTAATCTCCCACTGATTTCTTTTTGATTTTTTGAGGGAGAATTTAGAAACACAATAAAAAAAATAGGCTTTCTATGGCCCAGTGCCCACTATTTGAAAGAGAGAGATGGCACACCCAGGAGTCAGGAGTGGCACACAAGCAGAAAGGGCAATATTAATCTCCCACTGATTTCTTTTTGATTTTTTCAGGGAGAATTTAGAAACACAATAAAAAAAAATAGGCTTTCTATGGCCCAGTGCCCACTATTTGAAAGAGAGAGATGGCACACCCAGGAGTCAGGAGTGGCACACAAGCAGAAAGGGCAATATTAATCTCCTACTGATTTCTTTTTTATTTTTTCAGGGAGAATTTAGAAACACAATAAAAAAAATAGGCTTTCTATGGCCCAGTGCCCACTATTTGAGAGAGAGATGGCACACTCAGGAGTCAAGACTGTCACAAAAGCAGAAAGGGCAATATTAATCTCCCACTAATTTTTTTTTTCAGGGAGACTTTAGAAACAAAATAAAATGATTTTTTTCAGGAAGAATTTAGAAACCAAATAAAATAAAATGATATTTTCAGGGAGAATTTAGAAACCAAATAAAAAAAAATAGGCTTTCTACGGCCCACTATTTGAGAGAGAGAGATGGCACACCCAGGAGTCAAGACTGGCACACAAGCAGAAAGGGCAATATTAATCTCCCACTGATTTTTTTTTTTTTTTCAGGGAGACTTTAGAAACAAAATAAAATAAAATGATTTTTTCAGGAAGAATTTAGAAACTAAATAAAATAAAATGATTTTTTTCAGGGAGAATTTAGAAACCAAATAAAAAAAATAGCCTTTCTATGGCCCAGTGCCCACTATTTGAGAGAGAGAGATGGCACACCCAGGAGTCAAGACTGGCACACAAGCAGAAAGGGCAATATTAATCTCCCACTGATTTTTTTTTTTTCAGGGAGACTTTAGAAACAAAATAAAATAAAATGATTTTTTCAGGAAGAATTTAGAAACCAAATAAAATAAAATGATTTTTTCAGGGAGAATTTAGAAACCAAATTAAAAAAAAAAGTTTTTCTATGGCCCAGTGCCCACTATTTGAGAGAGAGAGATGGCACACCCAGGAGTCAAGACTGGCACACAAGCAGAAAGGGCAATATTAATCTCCCACTGATTTTTTTTTTTTTTCAGGGAGACTTTAGAAACAAAATAAAATAAAATGATTTTTTCAGGAAGAATTTAGAAACCAAATAAAATAAAATGATTTTTTCAGGGAGAATTTAGAAACCAAATAAAAAAAAATAGCCTTTCTATGGCCCATTGCCCACTATTTGAGAGAGAGAGATGGCACACCCAGGAGTCAGGAGTGGCACACAAGCAGAAAGGGCAATATTAATCTCCCACTGATTTCTTTTTGATTTTTTCAGGGAGAATTTAGAAACACAATAAAAAAAAAATAGGCTTTCTATGGCCCCCAGTGCCCACTATTTGAAAGAGAGAGATGGCACACCCAGGAGTCAGGAGTGGCACACAAGCAGAAAGGGCAATATTAATCTCCCACTGATTTTTTTTTTCTGGGAGTATTTAGAAACCCAATAAAAAAAAATTAATAGGCTTTCTATGGCCCACTATTTGAGAGAGAGATGGCACACTCAGGACTGGCACAGAAGCCCAAAGGCCAATATTAATCTCCCACTGTTTTTTTTTTATCAGGGAGAATTTATAAACCCCACAAAAAAAAACAGAAAAATGAAAAGGCTTTCTATGGCCCACTATGTGAGAGAGATGGCACACACAGGGATGGCACTCTAGCAGAAATGCCAATCTTAATCTCCCACAAAAAAAAAAAAAAACAGGGACTGTCCTACAATTACTATCTCCCTGCAGTAATCTCAGCCAGGTATGGCAGGCAGCAATAAGAAGTGGACTGATGCACAAATGAAATAAAAAGTGTGGACAAACAAACAAGATAGCTGTGCAGAAAGGAAGGAACAACAGGATTTGTGCTTTGAAAAAAGCAGCTGGTTTGCACAGCGGCGTACACACAGCAATGCAGCTATTAGGGAGCCTTCTAGGGCAGCCCAATGAGCTACAGCGCTGAGGAAAAAAAATGTAGCTTCCACTGTCCCTGCAAACAAAAGGTGGTGTTGGACAGTGGAAATCGCTACAGCACAAGCGGTTTGGTGGTTAATGGACCCTGCCTAACGCTATCCCTGCTTCTGACGAAGCGGCAGCAACCTCTCCCTAGGCTCAGATCAGCAGCAGTAAGATGGCGGTCGGCGGGAACGCCCCTTTATAGCCCCTGTGACGCCGCAGACAGCAAGCCAATCACTGCAATGCCCTTCTCTAAGATGGTGGGGACCAGGACCTATGTCATCACGCTGCCCACACTCTGCGTCCACCTTCATTGGCTGAGAAATGGCGCTTTTCGCGTCATTGAAACGCGACTTTGGCGTGAAAGTCACGTACCGCATGGCCAACCCCACTCAAGGGTCGGATCGGGTTTCATAAAACTCGACTTTGCCAAAAGTCGGCGACTTTTAAAAATGAACGATCCGTTTCGCTCAATCCTAGTCCTGACCGATCATAAGAATCTGATTTACCTCGAGTCGGCCAAGCGGCTGAATCCTAGACAGGCTCGATGGTCCCTGTTTTTCTCCCGATTTGATTTTGTGGTCTCGTATCTTCCGGGATCTAAGAATGTTAAGGCTGATGCCCTCTCTAGGAGTTTTTCGCCTGATTCTCCTGGAGTCCTTGAGCCGGGTGGCATTCTTAAGGAGGGGGTGATTCTTTCTGCTATCTCCCCTGATTTGTGCCGGGTGCTTCAGGAATTTCAGGCTGATAGGCCTGACCGCTGTCCAGTGGGGAAGCTGTTTGTTCCTGATAGATGGACAAGTAAGGTAATTTCTGAGGTTTATTGTTCAGTGTTGGCTGGTCATCCTGGGATTTTTGGTACCAGAGATTTGGTTGGTAGGTCCTTTTGGTGGCCTTCCTTGTCTCGCGATGTGCGTGCTTTTGTGCAGTCCTGTGGGACTTGCGCCCGGGCCAAGCCTTGCTGTTCCCGCGCTAGTGGGTGGCTTTTGCCTTTGCCGGTCCCTGAGAGGCCCTGGACGCATATTTCCATGGATTTTATTTCGGATCTTCCTGTTTTCCAGAAGATGTCTGTTATCTGGGTTGTTTGTGACCGGTTCTCTAAAATGGTCCATTTGGTACCTTTGCCTAAGTTGCCTTCCTCCTCAGATCTGGTTCCATTGTTTTTTCAGCATGTGGTTCGTTTGCATGGCATTCCGGAGAATATTGTGTCTGACAGAGGTTCTCAGTTTGTCTCTAGATTTTGGCTGGCCTTTTGTGCTAGGATGGGCATTGATTTGTCTTTTTCTTCGGCATTTCATCCTCAGACTAATGGCCAAACTGAGCGAACTAATCAGACCTTGGAGACCTATTTGAGATGCTTTGTGTCTGCTGATCAGGATGATTGGGTGTCTTTCTTGCCGTTGGCCGAGTTTGCCCTTAATAATCGGGCTAGTTCGGCTACTTTGGTTTCACCTTTCTTTTGTAATTTTGGTTT
Organism: Ranitomeya imitator; assembly: GCF_032444005.1. Taxonomy (NCBI): domain Eukaryota; kingdom Metazoa; phylum Chordata; class Amphibia; order Anura; family Dendrobatidae; genus Ranitomeya; species Ranitomeya imitator. Next base: position 933,999,907 of record NC_091282.1, on the reverse strand, counting down.
TCATCCTCGTTTTTCTTCTGGGCAGGTTGAGCCTTCTGATTGTCCTGGTGTTGATTCTGTGGTGGACAGGCTGCAGCAGATTTGGACTCATGTGGTGGACAATTTAACGTTGTCTCAGGAAAGGGCTCAACGTTGTGCTAACCGCCATCGGCGTGTTGGTCCCCGGCTTCGTGTGGGGGATTTGGTTTGGTTGTCTTCTCGTCATGTTCCTATGAAGGTTTCTTCTCCTAAGTTTAAGCCTTGGTTTATTGGTCCTTATAAAATTTCTGAAATTATTAATCCGGTCTCTTTTCGTTTGGCTCTTCCAGCCTCTTTTGCCATTCATAATGTTTTCCATAGATCTTTGTTGCGGAGATATGTGGTGCTCGTTGTTCCCTCGGTTGACCCTCCTGCCCCGGTGTTGGTTGAGGGAGAGTTGGAATATGAGGTTGAGAAGATTTTGGATTCTCGTTTTTCGAGGCGGAGGCTCCAGTATCTTGTCAAGTGGAAGGGTTATGGCCAGGAGGATAATTCTTGGGTTGTTGCCTCCGATGTCCATGCTACCGATTTGGTTGGGGCTTTTCACTTGGCTCGTCTTGATCGGCCTGGGGGCTCTGGTGAAGGTTCGGTGACCCCTCCTCAAGGGGGGGGGTACTGTTGTGAATTCCGTTCTTGGGCTCCCTCCGGTGGTTGTAAATGGCAGTTTGTGAATTCTGCCCTTGGGCTCCCTCTGGTGGTTTTGAGTGGAACTGCTGCTCCTTGGGTTTAGCTTTAGCAGCTGCTTTCACTAAGGCTACGTTCACATTAGCGTCATGCGACGCTGCGTCGCCGACGCAACGCACGACGCATCGGAAACGCACGCAAAAACGCACCTTTTTTGACGCAAGCGTCGGACGGATGCGTCGTAAAACGCAGCATTTTTGGTGCGTTTTTGTAGCGTTTTTACAAAAAACGCTGCGTTTTACGATGCATGCGTTGTCAAACAATGATTATATCTTTAGACACAATTTAGTGTCTAGACACTAGATAACACCACCAATGAATAGAAGAGGGTGGGTCTAGTGTCTAGACAATTGATAATGCCACCAATGGGTAGATGAGGGTGGGTATTAATGTAATAGTGGTATATATACCCCGGCATAGATTATTTCCAACCATACAGCATCAGGATGGAGCGTACCATGGAGAGTATCTACCTCAATTTTGAGCTTGAATTAGCCCTTGCTATTGCTTATGCTATTGCCTGTCATGAACAGAGGAAAAGAGACAAACTACGGAGAAGGAGTCGTCGGCGTTTTTGGCTACACCCTATAGTGGAAGTCCGAGAGAGTCGTGGAGCCTACCATTGTCTGTTTGGCGAGTTAAATGACAACCAGGAGAAATACTTCGAGTACACCAGGATGTCTCAAAACAGCTTCCGATATCTGCTGCGTCTGGTGGAAGGAGCCATTTCCAGGCAGGACACGCAGCTCCGTAAAGCAATTTCCCCCGAGGAACGTCTGCTGGTGACTCTACGGTACGTAATGGAAAGTGAAGGATTTATATGTTCTTGCCATTTTTTAAAGTAATGTGTTTTTGTTTTGTGGGGTGGGGGATTGTAATTAAAAATGAAAAATTCTTTCATAACAATTTAATTAATTATATTTATTTATTTTTCTTCTTGTCAGTTTCCTGGCTACCGGAGAGACCTTGAGATCACTGCATTTCCAGTTTCGTATTGGAGTCTCCACACTGTCTGGTATTATTGCCGACACATGCCGCGCATTGTGGGACAACCTCCGGGAGGAATTTTTACCCATCCCTACAACAGAAATATGGCAGGCCAACGCCCAAAAATTCGAACAAGTGTGTTCTTTCCCTAACTGTATTGGAGCCGTGGATGGGAAGCACATTAGGATTACCAAGCCTTCAAGAAGTGGATCTCTTTTTTTTAATTATAAAAAATACTTTTCCATCGTGCTCATGGCAATTGCAGGTGCGGACTGCAGGTTTCTCGCTGTGGACATTGGAGCGTTTGGCCGTGCAAATGATTCACGGACATTTAAGGAGTCAGACATGGGCCGAAGATTATACGAGAACAATTTTAATTTCCCCCAGCCACGACCTCTTCCCAACACCGAAGGACCGGCCCTGCCATTTGTTGTGGTTGGGGATGAGGCTTTTCAAATGAGTGGCAACCTACTTAAACCGTACTCCAGTCGGGGGTTGGACTGCACCAAAACTATTTTTAATTATAGACTGTCCAGGGCCAGAAGAACTGTGGAGTGCGCCTTTGGCATCCTGGTCTCCAAATGGCGTATCTTAGGATCCGCCATAAATTTGAAAATTGAGACAGTGGATGAGGTGGTGAAGGCGTGTGTGGTTCTCCACAATTTTATTATTGATAAAGAGAGAGTCAACATGGAACTCGATGAACCCATACCAAATCCATTGCCTGATTATCAAGATCATCCTCTGCGGACAACTGTGGAGATTGCTCATATGAGGGACCAATTTGCTGCATACTTTGTTTCAGATGTTGGGCGTGTTTCATGGCAAGATCAAATGGTTTAATTCATCTTGTTATTATGATGTCATGTAAACACTGTGGAGTCCATGTCATTTAACCATCCTATGTTTGGTTATTGTGATAATGTCCCTTGATTTTCTAATGCGTTGTGTTTTAAAATAAAGTTCTTGTGCCTTTCCGTTTTCACAAAAAAAATCTCCCATATGTTTTTCCATAGTAATAGAATTGTAAAATCCAATTTTAGTGAAAGTAATGTGTGTCCCACAAAATTTATGTGAGCACCAGTACCCAAATGGACTGTGACAAAACAAATAAATTTTTCAGCCGTGTGTACCATAGTTTGGACGTATAACATGATCGGCTCCCACCTTGTTAACCATTTTTAATCCTGCAGACTATTTTCATATGGAACCTGGCTTGACAAGGAGGGAGACGATCATGTTTGCAAAACTCTACAGAGTTAACACTATTGTACTCAGGATGCTAGAATATGTCCAGAGTCAAATAGTGGCGACACTGTGAACATTGCTTCCACCTCACCTGACCAATATTCTGAAGGTACATTAATAAAACTATTATCCAACGATACCGACCAGTGATACGACTGGACCGAGATCATTGTTTAGTTGTCGCGTGGTTGCTGGAGAGCTGTCACACAGACAGCTCTCCAGCGACCAAAAAAGAGCAAGTCCCGTGTAATCTGGGTAATGTTATGAAGCGCATGGCCGCACTCACGATGTTTACCATTGTAAATGTAATTTAAAAAATACAAAAAAACATTATATTCCGGTGTGTGACACGTCCATCGCCGTCAGCTTCCCGTACTGTGTCAGCCCTACAGCACAGCACAGCGTTTATTATTAAGTCAACGGTGTGCTCAGCTTTACGGGCGGGAATCACAGTGTCAGTGCGGAAAGATGACGGCGAGGGACGTGGTTGACACCTTTTTATATTTGTGGGGTATTGTTCACTTTTTATTTGAGTGTTTAAAACACTGCGCTAGTAACCCAATATTCCCTTGTTTAAAACAAAGACATCACTGGATCGGTGTCTAACTCGCCGATCCAACAATGACAGCGTGTGATCAGTTACCCAAAAAAATTCCAAATCATTCTCTGAAACCAAAAATCTCACAGCAGGTGCTCAATCGTTTTACGATTTCAGAAAAGATAACGTTGGTTACACACAAAAACCAACTTTATCTATACTGAAATCGTGGTGTGATGGTACATTTTAAACTTGACATATTGAGCAATGCTGTTTGTGTTTGTAACATCTGATAGTACACTGAGCGACAGCCCTATAAAACAATGAAAAAAAAAATTGATAAAATATTGTCAGACATTGCACATCAGGTGTTACAAAGACAAGATTTGTGTATACGGCGCAAGGTGTGATTTGGTGCAAACTTTATTTGAGACAATAAAAACAATTTTTTTTTTTTTTAAATAACAGTTTTATTTAGGGACACAAAAAAAAAATGGGAAAATGTAGTTAGGGGGTATCTACATCTGCTATTAAAGGGGATTGATATCCCCCACTTTTTGGGGGTGTTGAGGAGACCGAGGAGGAGGACGAGGGGGAGGAAGCAGCATACTCTATCACACTAGACGGGATGCCGACATCAATCCAGCCAGTTGATGGTGGCGAGACTGTAAAAGCAGGAGGTGAGGGAGGAGGAGGGACGACCAGTGTCCTTGGCTGGCTACTCCGGCTCCGGGTCGACCCAGGCTGTGTAGATGGTGTACTCCTTGTAGACCCAGGCTGGGTACTGGGTGTACTCCGTGTAGACCCAGCCTGGGTACTTGGTGTGCTCCGGGTCGACCCAGGCTGTGTTCTGGTGGTAGTTTTGGGAGCAGCCATAGCCAAGGTCGTAGTGCTTGTCGTCGTCGTCGTCTTCTTCTTTTTCTTCCTCCTCTCTCCCTCTGGGTGTGGGTCGGCTTCCCGTCTGTGTGCCCTGGAAGGCCTGTCATGCTCTGAACTTTGGGGCTCTGTTCTGTGGTGGCGGTGGCGGTGGCGGTGGCCCTCGGCACGCGGAGCTCTGTGGTGGTGCTCTGCAGCAGGAGTCGGAGTCATGGCAGCCAGCGATGGTACTGCGGGCACATTTGTCGCTGACTGCATGACCCGAGCCTGCTGCAGAGCAGTGACATATACATTGTTGCAGCCCTGCATGACCGAAATCTGGAGTTCCGGCGTAAGATGTTCAACCATGCCGTTGTGAATGGCAGTAAAAAAATGTTTGACCGGCCTCGAGAGATCCGTTTCGATGTTTTCAAGACGCCGTTCGATATTGGACATTTTATCGCACAGCGCCTTGAAACCATTCTGAAATACGGTGCTCAAATGTAAAAATTCGGGCATGACCGCCCTGTCCGAGGCCCGCTGACGCTGTCGGGAAGACCCGAAGGAAGGAGCGACAGAGGCCTCGGCCAGGGGAACATCTGATGGACCGGCTGCCGGTTTGCCAGATTGTGGTGGTGCAGACCTGCTCTCGCTGTGGGATGGCTGCGACAGTTCAGATGGCGCTTCACAAAGGACCGCTCCAGAGGGTCGGACAGTCTCACGGGTGCTGCTGTGTGTTCTGTGAAAACATAAGGAAACCATTAGTATACTAAATATCACATTTCACATGCATCATTAATAAATTTTACCGCCAGGTATCCATTGCCGCCATTAATATTAACCTATTTTTAATATTGACACTGCATATGCACCATCAATATTAAAAAAAAATGCATTTATTTATTCAAAATAGTCACCCATGGTTGCGGTTTGTAACGCCAGACAATTATGCTTACGTTGGAACTGCCATGGCGTCACGGTCATGTGACCAAGACGTCATCACTAGGGTTGAGCGAAACGGGTCGTTCATTTTCAAAAGTCGCCGACTTTTGGCAAAGTCGGGTTTCATGAAACCCGATCCGACCCCTGTGCGGGGTCGGCCATGCGGTACGCGACTTTCGCGCCAAAGTCGCGTTTCAATGACGCGAAAAGCGCCATTTCTCAGCCAATGAAGGTAAACGCAGAGTGTGGGCAGCGTGATGACATAGGTCCTGGTCCCCACCATCTTAGAGAAGGGCATTGCAGTGATTGGCTTGCTGTCTGCGGCGTCACAGGGGCTATAAAGGGGAGTTCCCGCCGACCGCCATGTTACTGCTGCTGATCTGAGCTTAGGGAGAGGTTGCTGCCGCTTCGTCAGAAGCAGGGATAGCGTTAGGCAGGGTCCATTAACCACCAAACCGCTTGTGCTGTAGCGATTTCCACTGCCCAACACCACCTTCGGTGTGCAGGGACAGTGGAAGCTACATTTTTTTTTCCCCCTCAGCGCTGTAGCTCATTGGGCTGCCCTAGAAGGCTCCCTGATAGCTGCATTGCTGTGTGTACGCCGCTGTGCAAACCAACTGCTTTTTTCAAAGCACAAATCCTCTTGTTCCTTCCTTTCTGCACAGCTATCTTTTTGTTTTGTACACACTTTTTATTTAATTTGTGCATCAGTCCACTCCTTATTGCTGCCTGCCATACCTGGCTGAGATTACTGCAGGGAGATAGTAATTGAAGGACACTCCCTGTTTTTTTTTTTTTTTTGTGGGAGATTAAGATTGACATTTCTGCTAGAGTGCCATCCCTGTCTGTGTCATCTCTCACTCAGTGGGCCATAGAAAGCCTATTTATTTTTTTGCTTGATTTGGGTTATAAAATCTACCTGAAAAAATCACTACATCAATCAGTGGGAGAAAAATATTGGCCTCAGGGCTTGTGTGCCACTCTTGACTCCTGTGTGCATCATTACTCACTCAGTGGGCCATAGAAAGCCTAATTATTTATTTGCTTGATTTTGGTTCTAAAATCTACCTGAAAAAATCACTACATCAATCAGTGGGAGAAAAATATTGGCCTCAGGGCTTGTGTGCCACTCCTGACTCCTGTGTGCATCATCACTCACTCAGTGGGCCATAGAAAGCCCTTTTTTTTTTTTTTTGCTTTATTTGGGTTCTAAATTCTACCTGAAAAAATCAATAAATCAATCAGTGGGAGATTAATATTGGCCTTTGGGCTTGTGTGCCAGTCCTAAGCGTGCCATCTCTCTCTCTCAGATAGTGGGCCATAGAAAGCCTATTTATTTTTATTTTTTTTATTGGGTTTATAAATTTTCCCTGGAAAAAAAAAAAAAGTGGGAGATTAATATTGGCCTCTGGGCTTGTGTGCCAGTCCTGAGCGTGCCATCTCTCTCACAAATAGTGGGCCATAGAAAGCCTATTTATTTTTTTTTTTTTTTGGTTTTATAAATTCTCCCTTAAAAAAAAAAAGGAGATTAATATTGGCCTTTGGGCTTGTGTGCCAGTCCTAAGCGTGCCATCTCTCTCTGTCTCTCAGATAGTGGGCCATAGAAAGCCTATTTATTATTTTTTTTATTGGGTTTATAAATTTTCCCTGGAACAAAAAAAAAAAAGTGGGAGATAAATATTGGCCTCTGGGCTTGTGTGCCACTCCTGACTCCTGTGTGCGTCATCTCTCACTCAGTGGGCCATAGAAAGCCTTTTTTTGTTTTATTTGTTTTCTAAATTCTCCCTGAAAAAATCATTTTATTTTATTTGGTTTCTAAATTCTTCCTGAAAAAATCATTTTATTCTATTTTTTTTTCCTAAAGTCTCCCTGAAAAAAAAACAAAAAAAAAAACAAATCAGTGGGAGATTAATATTGCCCTTTCTGCTTGTGTGCCAGTCTTGACTCCTGGGTGTGCCATCTCTCTCTCTCTCTCTCTCTCTCTCTCCAATTGTGGGCCATAGAAAGCCTATTATTTTTTTTAGCTTGATTTAGGTTCCAAAATCTACCTGAAAAAATCACTACATCAATCAGTGGGAGATAAATATTGGCCTCTGGGCTTGTGTGCCACTCCTGACTCCTGTGTGCGTCATCTCTCACTCAGTGGGCCATAGAAAGCCTTTTTTTGTTTTATTTGTTTTCTAAATTCTCCCTGAAAAAATCATTTTATTTTATTTGGTTTCTAAATTCTTCCTGAAAAAATCATTTTATTCTATTTTTTTTTTCCTAAAGTCTCCCTGAAAAAACAAAACAAAAACAAATCAGTGGGAGATTAATATTGCCCTTTCTGCTTGTGTGCCAGTCTTGACTCCTGGGTGTGCCATCTCTCTCTCTCTCTCTCTCTCTCCAATTGTGGGCCATAGAAAGCCTATTATTTTTTTTAGCTTGATTTGGGTTCCAAAATCTACCTGAAAAAATCACTACATCAATCAGTGGGAGATAAATATTGGCCTCTGGGCTTGTGTGCCACTCCTGACTCCTGTGTGCGTCATCTCTCACTCAGTGGGCCATAGAAAGCCTTTTTTTGTTTTATTTGTTTTCTAAATTTTCCATGAAAAAATCATTTTATTTTCTTTGGTTTCTAAATTCTTCCTGAAAAAATCATTTTATTCTATTTTTTTTTTTTCCTAAAGTCTCCCTGAAAAAAAAAAAAAAATCAAATCAGTGGGAGATTAATATTTACATTTGTGCTTCAGTGACAGTCCTGCGTGTGTGGCATCTCTCTCATTTGTTGCCACCAACAACAGAGTGTGTAACATTGTGCCTGATTTTCGTTGTGGTCTCACTCACCTGTAAAGGGGTAGCTAAATCATACTGAAGTTATAGCTCACCGTGTAATTTGTGTGACAGCAACAAATACCGTTAGTTTGTTTACGTTTTTAAAACAATGAGGAAGTATGGTGGAAGAGGTCGTGGCCGGGGGCGTTCATTGTCAGCTGGTAATGAGGGTAGTGGTAGTGGTGGAGCATCAGCTGGTCGTGGGAAAAAAAATATTGCACCTAAGTCTGGAGCTGTGGAGCCAGGTTCGTCGTCTGGCTACACAAGGCCTCGAACGCTCCCTTTTCTGGGAGTAGGAAAACCGCTTTTAAAGCCGGAGCAGCAAGAGCAAGTTTTGGCTTATCTTGCTGACTCAGCCTCTAGCTCTTTTGCCTCCTCTCGTGAAACTGGTAAATGTCAAAGCAGCGCGTCGTTAGTGGATGTTCACGGTCAGGGACAAGTCGCTTCCTTGTCCTCTTCAGCAAAAACAACAACAGAGAAGAATGCAGCAGGCGACACAACGGGTTACTCCATGGAGCTCTTTACACATACCGTCCCTGGTTTAGAAAGTGAAGCAGTTAACAGTCCATGCCCATTACAAGTTGAATCTGACATGGAGTGCACTGATGCACAGCCACAGCCAGACTACTATGCTGGTCCTTTGACTCAGACCACAACATTGCCCTCGCAGGGTGCTGATCAAGAATCAGACCCTGATGAGACTATGTTGCCCCATCACGAACGCTATACCACCGACCGACACGGTGACACAGACGAAGTTGCACACGAGCTACAAGAAGAGGTAATAGATGACCCAGTTCTTGACCCCGATTGGCAGCCATTGGGGGAACAGGGTGCAGGCGGCAGCAGTTCTGAAGCGGAGGAGGAGGGGCCGCAGCAGGCATCAACATCGCAACAGGTTCCATCTGCCGGGCCCGTATCTTGCCCAAAACGCGTGGCAAAGCTAAAACCTGTTGGAGGACAGCGTGGCCATCCGGTTAAAGCTCAGTCTGCAATGCCTGAAAAGGTATCCGATGCTAGAAAGAGTGCAGTCTGGCATTTTTTTAAACAACATCCAATTGATCAGCGCAAAGTCATCTGTCAAAAATGTTCAACTACCTTAAGCAGAGGACAGAATCTGAAAAGTCTCAATACAAGTTGCATGCATAGACATTTAACCACCATGCATTTGCAAGCCTGGACTAACTACCAAACGTCCCTTAAGGTTGTAGCACCCTCGGCCAATGAAGCTAGTCAGCAACGCAACATCCCTTCCGGCAGTGTAGGGCCACCATTTTCCGCACCACCTGCAGTATCTGTGCAGGTTTCTTTGCCAGGCCAAAGCCGTCAGGGTCAGGGAATCACCAGTTTCGTAGTAGGAAACACTGCATCTAGGGCACCGGTGGCAACAATACCATCTCCCACCGTCTCTCAGTCTGCCATGTCCACCGGCACCCCCGCTAGTTCCACGATCTCCAGCTCTCCAGTCCAGCTCACCCTACATGAGACTATGGTTAGAAAAAGGAAGTACTTAGCCTCGCATCCGCGTACACAGGGTTTGAACGCACACATAGCTAGACTAATCTCGTTAGAGATGATGCCCTACCGGTTAGTTGAAAGCAAAGCTTTCAAAGCCCTGATGGACTACGCTGTACCACGCTACGAGCTACCCAGTCGACACTTTTTTCCAGAAAAGCCATCCCAGCCCTCCACCAGCATGTTAAAGAGCGCATCGTCCATGCACTCAGGCAATCTGTGAGCACAAAGGTGCACCTGACAACAGATGCATGGACCAGTAGGCATGGCCAGGGACGTTACGTGTCCATCACGGCACACTGGGTAAATGTGGTGGATGCAGGGTCCACAGGGGACAGCAAGTTTGGGACAGTTCTGCCTAGCCCACGGTCTAGGAAACAATTGGCTGTAGCCGTTCGCACCCCCTCCTCCTCCTCTTCGTCCTCCTGCAGAAGCGAGAGCTCGTCCACAGACCGCAGTCGCACAACCACTCCATCCGCAGCTGCCACTGTTGCACACCAGGTCTCCCATTATGGGGCAGCTACTGGCAAACGTCAGCAGGCTGTATTGGCTATGAAGTGTTTGGGCGACAACAGACACACCGCGGAAGTTCTGTCCGAGTTCTTGCAGAAAGAAACGCAGTCGTGGCTGGGCACTGTAGATCTTGAGGCAGGCAAGGTAGTGAGTGATAACGGAAGGAATTTCATGGCTGCCATCTCCCTTTCCCAACTGAAACACATTCCTTGCCTGGCTCACACCTTAAACCTGGTGGTGCAGTGCTTCCTGAAAAGTTATCCAGGGTTATCCGACCTGCTCCTCAAAGTGCGTGGACTTTGCTCACATATCCGCCGTTCGCCCGTACACTCCAGCCGTATGCAGACCTATCAGCGTTCTTTGAACCTTCCCCAGCATCGCCTAATCATAGACGTTGCAACAAGGTGGAACTCAACACTGCACATGCTTCAGAGACTGTGTGAACAGAGGCGGGCTGTTATGTTTTTGTGGGAGGATACACATACACGGGCAGGCAGTAGGATGGCAGACATGGAGTTGTCAGGTGTGCAGTGGTCGAAGATTCAAGACATGTGTCAAGTCCTTCAGTGTTTTGAGGAATGCACACGGCTGGTTAGTGCAGACAACGCCATAATAAGCATGAACATCCCCCTAATGCGTCTGCTGATGCAAAGTTTGACGCACATAAAGGATCAGGCGTCTGCAGCTGAGGAAGAGGAAAGCCTTGATGACAGTCAGCCATTGTCTGGCCAGGGCAGTGTACAGGACGAGGTAGCGGGCGAAGAGGAGGAGGAGGACGAGGAGGATGATGGGGATGATTATATTTTTAATGAGGAAGCTTTTCCGGGGCCACTGGAAATTGGTGGCGCGGCAAGGCCGGGTTCTGGTTTTTTGAGGGACACAAGTGACGTGGATTTGCCTGAAACTGCCCCTCAACCAAGCACAACCGCAGATTTGGGAACTGGAACTTTGGCCCACATGGCGGATTATGCCTTACGTATCCTCAAAAGGGACACACGCATAACTAAAATGATGAATGATGACGATTACTGGTTGGCCTGCCTCCTTGATCCTCGCTATAAAGGCAAATTGCAAAATATAATGCCACATGAGAACTTGGAACTAATATTAGCAACCAAACAATCAACTCTTGTTGACCGTTTGCTTCTGGCATTCCCTGCACACAGCGCCCGTGATCGTTCTCACACGAGCTGCAGGGGCCAGCAGACCAGAGGAGTTAGAGGGGCAGAAATCAGAAGTGGCGTTGGCCAGAGGGGTTTTCTGACCAGGTTGTGGAGTGATTTTGCTATGACCGCAGACAGGACAGGTACTGCAGCATCAATTCAAAGTGACAGGAGACAACATTTGTCCAGTATGGTTACAAACTATTTTTCATCCCTTATCGATGTTCTCCCTCAACCGTCATTCCCATTTGATTACTGGGCATCAAAATTAGACACCTGGCCAGAATTGGCAGAATATGCATTGCAGGAGCTTGCTTGCCCGGCAGCTAGTGTCTTATCAGAAAGAGTATTCAGTGCTGCAGGTTCAATACTAACAGAAAAAAGGACTCGTCTGGCTACCCAAAATGTAGATGATCTAACCTTCATTAAAATGAACCACAACTGGATTTCGAAATCTTTTGCCCCACCTTGCCCGGCTGACACCTAGCTTTCCTATGAAAAGGTCTTGCCTGTGGACTATTCTGAATGCCTTTTCCAATCTCGTAATTTTCTGCACCTGATTGTCCAGCATACGACATGTTTACACCTCACTAAATGGCCAAACTCCCCACACGGGGCCGTGGTATCGACACTTGGCGACAGCACCCGTGAGAGTGCAGTTTGTCTGAAGAGGTGGGTGAGCCCGCTTTTGGTCGACGGCACTGCCACTGGGTCCCTCCTAGTACAATAAAGTGTCTCTGGCGGTGGTGGTGCGCACCCAACGTCAGACACACCGTTGTAATATGAGGGGCCCTGGGCCTGTACCGCCGGCCACAAGACAGTTTCCCCCCACCCCAGCTCAAACAGTGCTCTACCACTTGCAAAATTATCTCACAGCTCCACCAATGTTTAGTCTATGCGCTGACATCCTTCAATGCCTGCCACTGACAATACCATTGTATTGACATTTTTGTTATGTTAGGCCTTCGATGCCTGTCTGTGGTCAATCCTTCCACTAGGCCTCCACTGACCACACCACTGCTGCCCGTGTACCCCTGGAACCAATTTAAAATTGCCTACAGCCATGTGTTATTATTTTAGGCCTTCGATGCCTGTCTGCGGTCACTCCTTCCACTAGGCCTCCACTGACCACACCACTGCTGCCCGTGTACCCCTGTAACCAATTTAAAATTGCCTACAGCCATGTGTTATTATTTTAGGCCTTCGATGCCTGTCTGCGGTGACTCCTTCCACTAGGCCTCCACTGACCACACCACTGCGGCCCGTGTACCCCTGGAACCAATTTAAAATTGCCTACAGCCATGTGTTATTATTTTAGGCCTTCGATGCCTGTCTGCGGTCACTCCTTCCACTAGGCCTCCACTGACCACACCACTGCTGCCCGTGTACCCCTGTAACCAATTTAAAATTGCCTACAGCCATGTGTTATTATTTTAGGCCTTCGATGCCTGTCTGCGGTGACTCCTTCCACTAGGCCTCCACTGACCACACCACTGCTGCCCGTGTACCCCTGGAACCAATTTAAAATTGCCTACAGCCATGTGTTATTATTTTAGGCCTTCGATGCCTGTCTGCGGTCACTCCTTCCACTAGGCCTCCACTGACCACACCACTGCTGCCCGTGTACCCCTGTAACCAATTTAAAATTGCCTACAGCCATGTGTTATTATTTTAGGCCTTCGATGCCTGTCTGCGGTGACTCCTTCCACTAGGCCTCCACTGACCACACCACTGCTGCCCGTGTACCCCTGGAACCAATTTAAAATTGCCTACAGCCATGTGTTATTATTTTAGGCCTTCGATGCCTGTCTGCGGTCACTCCTTCCACTAGGCCTCCACTGACCACACCACTGCTGCCCGTGTACCCCTGTAACCAATTTAAAATTGCCTACAGCCATGTGTTATTATTTTAGGCCTTCGATGCCTGTCTGCGGTGACTCCTTCCACTAGGCCTCCACTGACCACACCACTGCTGCCCGTGTACCCCTGGAACCAATTTAAAATTGCCTACAGCCATGTGTTATTATTTTAGGCCTTCGATGCATGTCTGCAGTCACTCCTTCCACTAGGCCTCCACTGACCACACCACTGCTGCCCGTGTACCCCTGGAACCAATTTAAAATTGCCTACAGCCATGTGTTATTATTTTAGGCCTTCGATGCCTGTCTGCGGTCACTCCTTCCACTAGGCCTCCACTGACCACACCACTGCTGCCCGTGTACCCCTGTAACCAATTTAAGATTGCCTACAGCCATGTGTTATTATTTTAGGCCTTCGATGCCTGTCTGCGGTCACTCCTTCCACTAGGCCTCTGTTAAAAATCATTATTGCGCAAAAATATCTAATCAAGACTTAACCAGGTGCGTTATTCTTAAAAGAAAAATGTCATGATATTCTGACGAAAGTATAGTGGTTTATTGAGTTATCCACCATCGCAGCAAAAACATAAAAGGTAGATGAAACAATTACAAACAGAGTGTCCATGTGTAGATATCAGCGCTTCTCCTGTTACTCATCTTTCCAGGGTCCTGAATGGTAGAAGTCATCTGTCTGTGTGAAAGTCTGAAGTCATCACGGCATGGAGTAGCTAACAGCTGTTGTTCCTCGTGTCTTGTCTCATGTCCATGGAGAATGATGGTGAAGGAAGGGAGGTGACCGTCCCACGTGACAAAAAGCCCCCCACCCTCCTTAGAGACGTTATTTATATGGTTTCTACAGATCACATGTCTTCTGTATATGGAGTTAACTTATACTCTGAGCTACATACACAGAAATAGCTTTTCATAGTGTCAGCAAGAAGCAATGTGCTCAGTACAGAATAAAAATAAGAATAATTAATATTTAACAATTCCCCCTTTTGAGGGTGACAGACATTGATTGGAACCCTCAAATTAAAATATTAATAAAATCTTCTTTTCTTCTTTGGCAAAATGATGTAATAAATAATATCAATAATAATATTGTTATATGTTCTCAATAATATAATGATATGTAAATTCATGTTATGGTAATTCATGTTATGGTAAGCCGTGACTAATATTCATATAAAATATATTATTATACTTCCCTATATCTATTTGAAGCATCTCAGGTCTGATGTCATCTGATCTTCATATTGATGTCTTCTTGGTTCTTTTAAACAATCTTTAATATAAGTCTTTTGTAATAGATGATAACATGTAGATATGTAGAGACCGTGTGTCATGTATCAATCAAAGTCCATAAATTCAAATGTTGATAAGAAAACAAAGTTCATAGATGAAATGTAGCTTTAATATCTGTGCAGTGTCACTTTTAGAGACCTGGACTTACATTGGCTCGCCTTGGAAATCATCTGGAATCCTCATATCGTCCGCACTGGTCTTGGGACAGGTGTGACGTCTTTGGTCAGCACAGCAAGGGTTACATTGACTCTTCCTTGCCAAACATAGCACCATAACCAGTCCTTAGTGCACAGGACGCATGTCAGGGTTATTACCTGAGTGTTCACCAGCTTTCATGGAAGTCTTATAGGTGATAGGAAACCACTGGATCGTGATAAGAACGTAATAACACAGTTCATCTTTGATACTGTACTCATAGTCAGTGATGGATGCTGTAGTTGTGAATGGTGACATGAATTGTATTTGACACAGTCTATTATTACTCAGAAATCATAGCATTGTTACCTTGTGGAACTTCTGGATAACGGCTTTTCTTCTTGCAATTTTTAAGAATCAATTGAATTTAGAAAAATGTAAAGTCTTTATTAACGTATCTCCGGTATCTTGATTGAAGTCTTCATTCCCTATTCTATACCAAATCTGGTAATTTCCCTAACTTATAATATCACAGCGTACCATAGCAATCAATAATATCCATATAATTATTAAATGATATTAAAATGGAATTTATATTTAGAAAATAAAATAATAATAATAATAATAATAATAAATGATATATTATTTACCATATTCTTCATGTGATTGGACATTTTTATGTCGTAGGTGTAATTTCTTCTTGAACCCATAGATGTCAGTATGTCTTTTATGTAACAAGTGCTGATATTTATTATTAAAACTTTATTAATTTATGTTCAGTAAACCAATAATATGTAAGTATGTATAGTCATGAACCAAAATAAGAATATATATATATGAATAAATGAATGAATGAGTGAAAGAATTGTTGTATTTAACTCAGGAATTGAAACATTTCTTATATAATGAAACCATATGATCACTATATTTGATCAAGCAATATTCTTGTATTAGACATTACTTTATGAAATATAGATTTTTCCTTGATGAAAAATAAGAATGAAAAATAAAAATTGAAAGAAAAGTGGAAAAAAAATGAAAAATAAAAATGAGAATAAAAAATAAAAATAAAAATAAAAATAAGGCCTTTATATGTTGATGACAAATGCTGAGATTATGTTTCAGTAACACATTCCCTTAATATTTTCCTCATGTAGATGTTGTCATAGCCTTGGATCACCAAAATATTGAAATTATGCAACTTTGCATATAATACCCTTCATAAGAGGAAAAAATGACTTTTATAATATTTAATGTTATTGTACCCAATAATACCCTATTAATATTTCTTCTTTATTAAAATGTGAGAAAAAGAGGTATTGATGAAATGTGATGATGTGATCAGGATCAAAAACACATTTCCCCTTTAATATCAAAAAATATTATTTTATGAAAAAATTAATTTGTAAAAAACCCAAGTGAAAAATAATTATTTTTATAACTGTCATATCAACTTGTGCCATATATTTGTTTGAAGATGCGTATTCATCTATGTAACTATAAAAAAAAAACACTGAATATCATAAAATTATAATTTGGAAAAATTATTCTAAATGTAGGTTTTCTAGAAAAATCATATTGATGTATTATTGTACTTATTAAATAATAATCACCAAAGAAATATATGTTGCATAATAATATTTAAATATATCTTAATATTCTAATAATTTAACTGAATGCTATTATTAAATTAAACACAAAGTTATTGTTTTTTCCTTCTTCTTTCAAACATACCATAAATCATGAGGCCTCAGTCAAACTGTGCATCCACATTCCACATACCACATACCACGCTCTGGTCACTCTTACATTACACACTTAGCATTAGGTTCACTCTTAGCAGCTGCCCATATTCTCTGTTACCTGTCACTCAAACTGTGACACACATAGACGTTCACAATACATTTCACATACAAAGAATAAAAAACATGTATATTAACCCAAAATATTGTATCCTAATTATCAATCAATGCGCATTGTAATCTATTAAATTTAGTATTCTAATATTCCTTTGAATATTCCCCAAATATTATTTAACAGTATGTTTTAAACTATAGAAAAGACTCCTCCATTTACAAGAAACCCGAGTTGAATGTTCCAACGCTATTTCGGTACAGGAATCCATTTGCATGTAAAGGCTGAGGAAAATTCCTAAAGTTAAAAAACTAAAAAACAAGGCTATATGATATCTTTTAACTCACAGCTGTCACGTCATGCACCATGCAGTGGAAAAAAAACATAATGTTACAGAAAAATATGTAGTACACACATTTTAGGTTTTTAGTAATTATTTTAAGTGTTAAATATATATATATATTGCAGTTAATATAGCTTCCTGTGTGAATAAGACGTAAATTCATGAAACAGGTATTTTTTGTTCAATCCTCGCTTTGAAAGTAAAATTCTAAGGGAAAATAAAAGATAAAGGTTATTTTCATATTTATTTCAAAACAAAATAATTTAGATATCTTATACATATGTATATACTTAATAAATGTATTTAATTGTAATTCTAAATATTTTTTACTGGAGTAAATTTTAATTATTTCACTATATATATAAAAATGCAGTTAATATAATCTCTACTTATACAAATATGCTACAGTATTTACTGTATATTATATTAATATATGTAACTGCAGAATTATATTGAAATAGAATAATTACATTAATAAATAATACATTGTATAACTCATCATATAATATAATTACATATTTAGCCAATTCCTATCCCAAAATTTGGCTGTTTGTCGATAATCTGCTGAAATGCTAAATTTAGTAAGGTCAGTTTTAACCCTATGGACTCTTTGAAGAGCTGCTGTGATAATGGAGTGTTCAGCTGAGCTCCCCCTGGGATACTCACCTGCTTCCGTCTGTCAGTTTCCGCCATCTTTACAGACAGATCTGACCCTTCAGATTTTAAATCTTTCAGAGAAATTTCTTTAATAGACTCCTGAATCTTTTCATAGGGTTTATAGCAAATATGTAATTTTCTTCGTACTTCATAGATTTGATTTTGCATAATTTTAGCAAGATTTTTCTAGATTTAGTTTGGAGTTTTTGGGACTCTGAGTCATCTTCTATTTTTAGTGGTCCTTGTACATCTGTCCCTCGTAGATCATCTTTGTCAATTGTCATGACTCCTATACTTCCTCCATCTTGTTTTTCATCTTGTGTCACAAAGTCAATGTCACTTTGGGTGGTCATCGTCATTACAGATACGTGCGTCACATCTTTCTCACTCTTCTCATTACAGTCAATCTTGGGAACATCATTAGTTTCCTTAGAAATTCTTTCTACACTGTCTTTTTTGGACTTCTCTATGACAAACTTGTTAAATACATACACCATATGTAAAATATTCTTCAGTTGCTCTTTTTCTTTTTTTTCCTAGACATTAGCTTAGAATCTAACTTCAAAATATTTCTAAGCTAGATCCGTACAAACTTACAAAGTCTATCTGACTTGATTTAGCATATGAATTTATCAAATCCATTTGTCTTACCTTGAAATCTCAGCTTGTAGTCCCTTTGCTTTTACAACGCTGAGCTCCGGACTTCAGCACGGCTATTTTTAGCACGTCTATCTTCAGCACTACCAGTGCTTGCTGTCAATCCGTACAACACCTGTTAGTCTCCGTCATTCGTAGGTTCTTGTGAGATCTTTGTGACTTGAAATTTTGAAGTGGAATTCCTGAATACTTGCACAATCTAGCGGAACTCTTCTGTCTTCCCCCGTGTGCAAGAAGAAGGAAATTCACGCAAAAATAGCACAAAAAATCAAAACTGGCTGAGCCAAATGTTAAAAATCATTATTGCGCAAAAATATCTAATCAAGACTTAACCAGGTGCGTTATTCTTAAAAGAAAAATGTCATGATATTCTGACGAAAGTATAGTGGTTTATTGAGTTATCCACCATCGCAGCAAAAACATAAAAGGTAGATGAAACAATTACAAACAGAGTGTCCATGTGTAGATATCAGCGCTTCTCCTGTTACTCATCTTTCCAGGGTCCTGAATGGTAGAAGTCATCTGTCTGTGTGAAAGTCTGAAGTCATCACGGCATGGAGTAGCTAACAGCTGTTGTTCCTCGTGTCTTGTCTCATGTCCATGGAGAATGATGGTGAAGGAAGGGAGGTGACCGTCCCACGTGACAAAAAGCCCCCCACCCTCCTTAGAGACGTTATTTATATGGTTTCTACAGATCACATGTCTTCTGTATATGGAGTTAACTTATACTCTGAGCTACATACACAGAAATAGCTTTTCATAGTGTCAGCAAGAAGCAATGTGCTCAGTACAGAATAAAAATAAGAATAATTAATATTTAACAGCCTCCACTGACCACACCACTGCTGCCCGTGTACCCCTGGAACCAATTTAAAATTGCCTACAGCCATGTGTTATTATTTTAGGCCTTCGATGCCTGTCTGCGGTCACTCCTTCCACTAGGCCTCCACTGACCACACCACTGCTGCCCGTGTACCCCTGGAACCAATTTAAAATTGCCTACAGCCATGTGTTATTATTTTAGGCCTTCGATGCCTGTCTGCGGTCACTCCTTCCACTAGGCCTCCACTGACCACACCACTGCTGCCCGTGTACCCCTGTAACCAATTTAAAATTGCCTACAGCCATGTGTTATTATTTTAGGCCTTCAATGCCTGTCTGTGGTCACTCCTTCCACTAGGCCTCCACTGACCACACCACTGCTGCCCGTGTACCCCTGGAACCAATTTAAAATTGCCTACAGCCATGTGTTATTATTTTAGGCCTTCGATGCCTGTCTGCGGTCACTCCTTCCACTAGGCCTCCACTGACCACACCACTGCTGCCCGTGTACCCCTGGAACCAATTTAAAATTGCCTACAGCCATGTGTTATTATTTTAGGCCTTCGATGCCTGTCTGCGGTCACTCCTTCCACTAGGCCTCCACTGACCACACCACTGCTGCCCGTGTACCCCTGTAACCAATTTAAAATTGCCTACAGCCATGTGTTATTATTTTAGGCCTTCGATGCCTGTCTGCGGTCACTCCTTCCACTAGGCCTCCACTGACCACACCACTGCTGCCCGTGTACCCCTGGAACCAATTTAAAATTGCCTACAGCCATGTGTTATTATTTTAGGCCTTCGATGCCTGTCTGCGGTCACTCCTTCCACTAGGCCTCCACTGACCACACCACTGCTGCCCGTGTACCCCTGGAACCAATTTAAAATTGCCTACAGCCATGTGTTATTATTTTAGGCCTTCGATGCCTGTCTGCGGTCACTCCTTCCACTAGGCCTCCACTGACCACACCACTGCTGCCCGTGTACCCCTGTAACCAATTTAAAATTGCCTACAGCCATGTGTTATTATTTTAGGCCTTCAATGCCTGTCTGTGGTCACTCCTTCCACTAGGCCTCCACTGACCACACCACTGCTGCCCGTGTACCCCTGGAACCAATTTAAAATTGCCTACAGCCATGTGTTATTATTTTAGGCCTTCGATGCCTGTCTGCGGTCACTCCTTCCACTAGGCCTCCACTGACCACACCACTGCTGCCCGTGTACCCCTGGAACCAATTTAAAATTGCCTACAGCCATGTGTTATTATTTTAGGCCTTCGATGCCTGTCTGCGGTCACTCCTTCCACTAGGCCTCCACTGACCACACCACTGCTGCCCGTGTACCCCTGTAACCAATTTAAAATTGCCTACAGCCATGTGTTATTATTTTAGGCCTTCGATGCCTGTCTGCGGTCACTCCTTCCACTAGGCCTCCACTGACCACACCACTGCTGCCCGTGTACCCCTGGAACCAATTTAAAATTGCCTACAGCCATGTGTTATTATTTTAGGCCTTCGATGCCTGTCTGCGGTCACTCCTTCCACTAGGCCTCCACTGACCACACCACTGCTGCCCGTGTACCCCTGTAACCAATTTAAAATTGCCTACAGCCATGTGTTATTATTTTAGGCCTTCGATGCCTGTCTGTGGTCACTCCTTCCACTAGGCCTCCACTGACCACACCACTGCTGCCCGTGTACCCCTGGAACCAATTTAAAATTGCCCACAGCCATGTGTTATTATTTTAGGCCTTCGATGCCTGTCTGCGGTCACTCCTTCCACTAGGCCTCCACTGACCACACCACTGCTGCCCGTGTACCCCTGGAACCAATTTAAAATTGCCTACAGCCATGTGTTATTATTTTAGGCCTTCGATGCCTGTCTGCGGTCACTCCTTCCACTAGGCCTCCACTGACCACACCACTGCTGCCCGTGTACCCCTGTAACCAATTTAAAATTGCCTACAGCCATGTGTTATTATTTTAGGCCTTCGATGCCTGTCTGCGGTCACTCCTTCCACTAGGCCTCCACTGACCACACCACTGCTGCCCGTGTACCCCTGGAACCAATTTAAAATTGCCTACAGCCATGTGTTATTATTTTAGGCCTTCGATGCCTGTCTGCGGTCACTCCTTCCACTAGGCCTCCACTGACCACACCACTGCTGCCCGTGTACCCCTGGAACCAACATCAGAAAATATAAAAATAAGTATTTTGCTTATAAAAAAGAAAATACTGGAGAGATATCAAATGCAGACATTTTAACATTAAAAACAAACACATACAACAAAAATCTGGTACAGTACTAAAAATGGCCACCAGCTACAATAACTTTCTCCTGCAAGTAGTTAACTGAAAGGTTTTTTCAATTTTAAACACAGATATGGCATCCACCGAGTGTTGTCCTGTCGCGTCTTCTTTATATTATTGCCAAGAAGATGCAAAACAATGAAAATAATAAAATCATTATTTACCAAAAAAATAGAGTAAGTCAAAACCACATTGCAAATAAACATTCATTACAAATAAAGAAGCAGGGCGCGTCCGAGGGTGAGTATATACCTAATAAGAATATAATCACCCTCGGACGCGCCCTGCTTCTTTCCGACAGCCTTCCTTCCTAAGAATCAGCCCTTCCGTGGTGTAGAGAGAGGGTTTGTTACACTCCAAGGTGTTCCCCAGGTTGCCTTTCCTGAGCTTCGATCTTCCGGCTCTCGTTTAGTAGTTGTTGGAAACTACGCTGCATTGGGCCTACAAATTGGGTATGGGGTGTAGAGAGATGGTGTGTTCCACTCCAAGGTGTTCCCCAGGTTGCCTTTCCTGAGCTTCGATCTTCCGGCTCTCGTTTAGTAGTTGTTGGAAACTACGCTGCATTAGGCCTACAAATTGGGTATGGGGTGTAGAGAGATGGTGTGTTCCACTGTAGAGAGATGGTGTGTTCCACTCCAAGGTGTTCCCCAGGTTTCCTCTCCATTGCTTCGATCTTCCGGCTCTCGTTTAGTAGTTGTTGGAAACTACGCTGCATTAGGCCTACAAATTGGGTATGGGGTGTAGAGAGATGGTGTGTTACACTCCAAGGTGTTCCCCAGGTTTCCTCTCCATTGCTTCGATCTTCCGGCTCTCGTTTAGTAGTTGTTGGAAACTACGCTGCATTGGGCCTACAAATTGGGTATGGGGTGTAGAGAGATGGTGTGTTACACTCCAAGGTGTTCCCCAGGTTTCCTCTCCATTGCTTCGATCTTCCGGCTCTCGTTTAGTAGTTGTTGGAAACTACGCTGCATTAGGCCTACAAATTGGGTATGGGGTGTAGAGAGATGGTGTGTTCCACTGTAGAGAGATGGTGTGTTCCACTCCAAGGTGTTCCCCAGGTTTCCTCGCCAATGCTTCGATCATCATGCTCTCGTTTAGTAGTTGTTGGAAACTACGCTGCATTAGGCCTACAAATTGGGTATGGGGTGCAGAGAGATGGTGTGTTCCACTCCAAGGTGTTCTCCAGGTTGCCTTTCCTGAACTTCTATCTTCAGGCTCTCATTAAATTGTGGTTAAACGGAACAACTGCATTTGGCGTACTAGTTGGTTTGGGGCCTACTATTGGTGTCTGCCGCTCCTTGCTGTTCTCCTGGTTTCCTGTCCTGAAATTCCGTTTTCAGGCGCTCGTTAAGTAGTTGTTAATGTTAGACTGCATTTGGCCTACTAGTTGGGTTGGGGCCTACTATCGGTGTCTGCCACTCCTTGCTGTTCTCCTCCACTGAACAAAGCTGTGCCGCCTGTTTACTACTGTTGCCAATTTTGAACTGCATTTCGACTACTTACTGATTTGGGCCTACTCTCTGTGTCAGCCTCTCATTCCAGTTGTCCTCCACTGCAATGCCCCCTGATTAGTCCTGTGTTACCAATTTTGAACTGCATTTAGCCCACTTTATTCTTTGGGCCTATATCTGTGTTTCCTCCTCATCCTGCCCATTGCCCAGCCAGGGATAGATGAGTCTGCTGGTACATTGACCCATAACGCAACATTTCCCGTGCACGCTACACTGCAAGATTGTGACCCTGCTGAAAGTCAGGTCCCCCTTACACGGGGACAAACAGGAAGGTGCAGATGAAAGTGCAGGTTCCTTCATCAGGTGGGGGGAGGAATACTAGTTGGCGACATCACTGGCACAGGGCCTCTCATGGTACGCAAAAGTGTTGCTGCCGGTGGGAGGCGCCCCCGCCGTGCAAACACACCGCTGTACTTTGAGGGGCCCTGTGCCAGTGCCAATGCCAACGAGTGGGCCCCCCCTGCTTGCTCAGGTTCACAGCACTTGCAAAGTTGAAATACTTACCTCTCCCTGCTCCACTGCCGTGACGTGGTCCAGATTTCCTGGACCCACTAATTACTTGAACCAGCCCTACCCACCACAACTTTAGCCAAATGACCCCCAATTTCAAATGCCTTCCAATTATTATAAGGTAAATTACGCTTGACAAGCTTCATTAAGAAGAATGGATGGTTTTGACATTAAAATGGGCACTCTAGGTGTTTTCCTGGCCCCCACTCACTGCCGACTATGCTGCCCCATTGACTTGCATTGGGTTTCGTGTTTCGGTCGATCCCGACTTTACGTCATAATCGGCCGATTTCACTCGACCCGACTTTTGAGATAGTCGGGTTTCGCGAAACCCGGCTCGACTCTAAAAAGGTCAAGGTCGCTCAACTCTAGTCATCACAGGTCCTGCGAGCTGAGCAACCATGGGAACATAACCTGCTTTGCAGTGGAATGTATGCCGTATCCATTATATTTTACTTTTTTGTGTATAAAAAATCTGGGATACACCTGGATAGCCACTATACTACTCCACTATGAAATATTGGCTGGGCATGGCCAATCTACTATCTTTCTGTGTTCTGTATACTTCAGATTTCAGGGAAATTGCTAGTAAGTCAAGCTCACCATTGTAGTAATCCCAGAAGGGAGCCGCTGTGTCAAGTGTGAGAAGACCAGAAATGAATAAAAAATTCGAGGTCAACGAGGCGTGAAAAGTAAAAACAAAATACTTTATTCACTTCAATCAGAAGCAGAGGATGAAACATCTGCACAATACAATAAAAACACTATCTATGCG
Source organism: Ranitomeya imitator (assembly GCF_032444005.1). Taxonomy (NCBI): domain Eukaryota; kingdom Metazoa; phylum Chordata; class Amphibia; order Anura; family Dendrobatidae; genus Ranitomeya; species Ranitomeya imitator. The sequence continues at coordinate 933,975,888 of NC_091282.1, read as the reverse complement.
TTTCAGGTCTGATGTTCCCTGTCTCCTGAAACACGTAGATAGTGTCTATTGTATTGTGCTGATGTTTCATCCTCTGCTTATGATTGAAGAGGATAAAAGTATGTATTTTTTACGTTTCACGCCTCGGTGAACTTGCCTTTTTTTCTTCATTTCTATACTTTGTACTTGCCAAAATAAATGGCTGGGCAATAAGCTACGTGGCTGGAATGTAGTATGTGAATATGCATGTTGTAAAAACTAGGTGTGTGCATAGGTACTATACTTACTCTCTGCTTTCAAGGACCGGTCGCAAGAACTGCAGTATACGGTTGTACTTGTACACCGAGGTCCTTGAAGCTGCAGCACCACTACGGGTCTGTCCCTCCTTTTTCAGGCCCCTCCTGAAGCGGTCCTTCATGGAGCGCCATCTGGTCCTCAATTGTTTAACTGTGCATAAAGATAAAAAATAAAAAAAGGTTTTAGATAATATATTGAAAACGATTACGCAACCGTGTGCAATCCCAATAGAAGACATCACAGACAGTTGTGTAATCCTGGCATGATGGGTCACAGCAGCATTTTGGAAATACTTACGGAAACTAGCTTTGGCCTTGGGGGAAGCGCTGTCGAAGCCATCCCACAGCGATTGTGCCACCTCTAACCACAGACGCCGCAATATGCCCTGGTCCGCGTGCCGGGGGTCACGGCTGTCCCACAACGGGCCCCGTGCTTCAATGGATGCCACCATCATGTCAATATCCAGTGGTTCATCCAGGGCCCATTGTGAAACCTAGAATAAATGGAAAATATTAATGTTTGCAAGAAAAAAAAAATTGTCCCTACCTCCTCCACCGCCACCTACCACACACAACACCACACCCTCCCACCACCCCCCATACCCGCACAAACAAAAAAATTAAACAAAAAAAATAAATAGATTTGAAAGAAAAACTTACTCTCCGTCCTGCAACCACAGCTTGGCCCCGTGGTCTCTGCTCCTGCTCCCTCTCTTCCTCCTGGTCCTCCTCCTCACTTGAAGAAGCCTGCAAAATAGTTTACCAAAAAGTTGAGTGACCCATCTACAAATGACAGCGAATATAGTAAGCAATAGTAGATCATGTACTCACCGGACTCCTCAGCGGTGGGGTGTTGCTCGAATCGCTGCCGCTGGCCATGACTAATGCAATTCTGAAATAAAGAACAAAATAACATTGATCCTATGCTCCTATGCACAATCCAGCAATATATAAAAAAAAAAAAAAAAAAAATTCTTTTAAACCACAAAGAACATTGCACTCCAACTGAACTAACGCTGAGCAAACAACACTGCCACATTGATTAAATTAAAGAAACAATGGCAGAGACAACCCAATGCCAGAGTACAAAAGCCTAAAGATAAGAAAACTAATCTACAACAGACCCAATGTAGTAATCCCAAAAGAGTTTTTTTTTTTTTATTAAAAAGGACATTATGCATGGAGCAAGACAAAAAACACAATAGATTTTTGAAAGGAAAAAATTAACAACCCCCAAAAATTAAGGGCAGAAACATTAATAACACACCATACTTTACAATAAAACCGACAGGGCCGGAGACAATAAAAGGCCATACAACGCCATACATCACAACCAGAAACATACAACAATGTCTTTACACAACCACAGTGCTGAACATAATACACAACTTGCAATAAAAAATTAATAAATGTAATAAAAGGGCGCAGAATCATTCTATACTACCATACTTTACAATAAAACCGACAGGGCCGGATACTATTAAACGCCATCATATAACGCAAGAATAAAACATCACAACTGAATACAAAAAACACCACCAAACCAAAAAATGGAAAAGAAATATCTATCCTGGAAAGAACAATAATCAAGGCCGCAGACAATGAAACGCCATCCTATACAACGCCATACATCACAACCAGACTAAAAATACCACAATATCTTTAACCACAGTGCAGAATATAATACACAACTTGCAAAAATAATTTTAAAAAACATGTAGAAAATGCACAGAATCATTCTATACTTACATCTCTGGACAGCGGATGAAAAGACAGTATTGTAGTGTGTCTAGTCTGTTGTGTAGCCTGCAGCAGAAGTGACAAACAATCCAACATTTTCTTTATATATGGGGGATGTTTTTCTCACTGTTTGCACTGTCTAGACACTGTCTAGACACTTTTTTGTTTCATTTTATCTAACGACGCATGCGTCGCACAACGCACGCACGACTCACACCCGCGACGCAAGTGCGTTGTCAATAGGTTTCAATGGGAAATTGAACGCATTGACGACGCACGAGCGACGCAAGTGCGACGCGTGCGTTTTTTGGACGCTACAAAAATGCAACATGGTAGCGTCTCCGACGCCACCCAGGTGCGGTGAAACGACGCATGCGTCGTGCGTTTTACCGAAAACACACGACAACGCAACGCATGCGTCCCCAATGATAAAGATAGGGGCGCATGACGCATGCGTTGTCGTGCGTTGACGACGCAGCGTCGTTTGACGCTAATGTGAACGTAGCCTAATCGTCTCTCCTGGCTCTGCTATTTAACCTGGCTCTAGTCTTCAGCCTATGCCACTTGTCAATGTTTTCTGGCTGGATTCACATCTCTGCTTGGATTCTCCTGGTTTCCTGACCAGTTCTGCTAAGATAAGTTCTGGCTTTGCTCATTTCAGTCCACATGTTGTGGACTTATTGTTCTGTGCATTCTATTTTTGTCCAGCTTGTCATTATGGATTTTTTCTGTTAGCTGGAAGCTCTGGGAAGCAGATTTACCCTCCACACCTTTAGTCAGGTGTGGAGATTTTGTAAACTCTGTGTGGATTGTTTTGTAGTTTTTATACTGACCGCACAGTATCCTTTACTGTCCTATCTATCAAGCTAGACTGGCCTCCTATGCTAAAATCTGATTTCATTTCTGCGTATGTTAGTTTCCCCTCCTCTCACCGTCAATATTTGTGGGGGGCTATCTTTCCTTTGGGGATTTTCTCTGAGGCAAGATAGGTTTCCTGTTTCCATCTTTAGGGGAAGTTAGATCTTAGGCTGTGCCGAGGGGTCTAGGGAGCGTCAGGTACCCCCCACGGCTATTTCTAGTTGCGCTGCTAGGTTCAGGGTCTGCGGTCAGTACAGATACCACCTCCTTCAGAGCTTGTCTCATGTTGTTCCTAAACCACCAGATCATAACAGAGGATACACATACACGGGCAGGCAGTTGGATGGCAGACATGGAGTTGTCAGGTGTGCAGTGGTTGAAGGTACAAGACCTGTGTCAAGTCCTTCAGTGTTTTGAGGAATGCACACGGCTGGTTAGTGCAGACAATGCCATAATAGTTATGAGCATCCCCCTAATGCGTCTGCTGATGCAAAGTTTGAGGCACATAAAGGAGCAGGCGTCTGCAGCCGAGGAAGAGGGAAGCCTTGATGATAGTCAGCCATTGTCTGGTCAGGGCAGTCTACAGGACGAGTTAGCGGGTGAAGAGGAGGAGGACGAGGAGGATGATGGGGATGAGTATTTTTTGAATGAGGAAGCTTCTCCAGGGCCAATAGAAACTGGTGGTATTGCAAGGCCGGGTTCTGGTTTTTTGAGGGAGACAAGTGACCTAGATTTGTCTGAAACTGCCCCTCAACCCAGCACAACCGCAGATTTGACAACTGGAACTTTGGCCCACATGGCGGATTATGCCTTACGTATCCTCAAAAGGGACCCACACATTATTTAAATGATGACCGATGACGATTACTGGTTGGCCTGCCTCCTTGATCCTCGCTATAAAGGCAAAGTGCAAAATATCATGCCACATGAGAACCTCGAAAAAATATTAGCAACCAAACAAGCAACTCTTGTAGACCGTTTGATTCAGGCATTCCCAGCACACAGCGCCGGTGATGGTTGTCACACGAGCTGCAGGGGGCAACAGGGCAGAGGTGTTAGAGGTGCACAAATCAGAAGTGGCGTTGGACAGAGTGGTTTTCTGACCAGGTTGTGGAGTGATTTTGCAATGACCGCAGACAGGACAGGTACTGCAGCATCAATTCAAAGTGACAGGATACAACATTTGTCCAGTATGGTTACTAACTATTTTTCATCCCTTATCGATGTTCTCCCTCAACCGTCATTCCCATTTGATTACTGGAGCTTGCTTGCCCAGCAGCTAATGTGCTATCAAAAAGAGTATTCAGTGCTGCTGGTTCAATATTGACCGAAAAAGGGACTTGTCTGGCTACCCAAAATGTTGATGATCTAACCTTCATTAAAATGAACCACTCCTGGATTTCTAATTATTTTGCCCCACCTTTCCCGGCTGACACCTAGCTTTCCTATAAAAAGGTCTTGCTTGTGGACTGTTCTTACTGACTGTTCCAATCTCTTAATTTGCAGCAGCTGTTTGTCCAGCATACGACATGTTTACACCTCCATAAATGGGCTAACTCCCCCCACGGGGCCGTGGTCTCGCCACTTGGCGCAAGCACCCGTGAGAGTGCCGTTTGTCTGAAGAGGTTGGTGTGCCCGCTTTTGGTCGACGGCACTGCCACTGGGTCCCTCATAGTACAATAAAGTGTCTCTGGCGGTAGTGGCGCGCACCCAACATCAGACACACCGTTGTAACATGAGGGGCCCTGGGCCTCTACCGCCAGCCGCAAGAGAGTTTCCCCTCCCCCAGCTCAAACAGTATTCTACCACTTTCAAAATTATCTCTCCCAGCTCCACCAATGTTTAGTCTATGCGCTGACATCCTTCAATGCCTGGCACTGAGAATACCAACACTGCATTAGGCCTACAAGTTGGGTCTGGGTTCTACAAACGGTGTCTTCCGCTCCAAGGTGTTCTCCAGGTTGCCTTTCCCTAGCTTCTATCTTCAGGCTCTCGTTAAATTGTTTTTAATATAACACTGCATTTGGCCTACTTGTTTTGTTGGCCCTACTAACGGTGTCTGCCGCTCCTTGATGTTCTCCTACACTGAACAAACCAGTGCCGCCTGTTTACTTCTGTTACCAATTTTGAACTGCATTTAGCCTACTTAATGATTTGGGCCTACTCACTGTGTCAGCCTCGCATTACAGTTGTACTCCACTGAACAAAGCAATGCCCCCTGGTTAGTCCTGTTACCAATTTTGAACTGCATTTAGCCCACTTAATTCTTTGGGCCTATATCTGTGTTTCCTCCTCATCCTCCCCATTGCCCAGCCAGTGATAGATGAGTCTGCTGGTACATTGACCCATAACGCTACATTCCCCGTGCACGCTACACAGCCAGAATGTGACCCTGCTGAAAGTCAGGTTCCCCTTCCCGCATACCATACCACCTTACACAGGGACAAAGAGGAAGGTGCAGATGAAAGTGCAGGTTCCTTCATCAAGTGGGGGGGAAACTCGTTGGCGACGTCACTGGCACAGGGCCCCTCATAGTACGCAAAAGTGTCGCTGCCGGTGCTCATGATCACTGCACTTGCAAAGTTTAAATACTTACCTCTCCCTGCTCCACTGCCGTGAAGTGGTCCAGATTTCCTGGGCCCACTAAATACTTGAACCAGCCCTACCCCCCACAACTTTAGCCAAATGACCCCCAATTTCAAATGCCTTACTATTATGATAAGGTAAATTAAGATTGACAAGCTTCAGTAACAAGAATGGATGTTTTTGCAATTAAAATGGGCACTGTACATGTTTTCCTGGCCTCCACTCACTGCCGACTATGCTTCCCCATTGACTTGCATTGGGTTTCGTGTTTCGGTCGATCCTCAACTTTTCGCGATAATCGGCCGATTTCACTCGACTCGACTTTGAGATAGTCGGGTTTTGCGAAACCCGACTCGACCCTGAAAAACTAAAAGTCGCGAAACCCTAGACGCCACATCAAGTACATGCTCAGTAAGGTGATTTCTGGACTTAAGGTACCTCCACACATAACGATATCATTAACGATATCGTTGCTTTTTGTGACGTAGCAACGATATCGTTAAGGAAATCGTTCTGTGTGACAGCGACCAACGATCAGGCCCCTGCTGGGAGATCGCTGGCCGCTGAGGAAAGTCCAGAACTTTATTTCGTCGCTGGACTCCCTGCAGACATCGCTGGATCGGCGTGTGTGACACCGATCCAGCGATGTCTTCACTGGTAACCAGGGTAAACATCGAGTTACTAAGCGCAGGGCCGCGCTTAGTAACCCGATGTTTACCCTGGTTACCAGCGTAAAAGTAAAAAAAACAAACACTACATACTTACCTACCGCTGTCTGTCCCCGGCGCTCTGCTTCTCTGCACTCCTCCTGCACTGGCTGTGAGCGTCGGTCAGCCGGAAAGCAGAGCGACCAACGATCCCGAAGTTCCCGGGTAACCAGGGTGAACATCGGGTTACTAAGCGCAGGGCCGCGCTTAGTAACCTGATGCTTACCCTGGTTACCAGCGTAAAAGTAAAAAAAACAAACACTACATACTTACCTACCGCTGTCTGTCCCCGGCGCTCTGCTTCTCTGCGCTCCTCCTGTACCCGGGGACTTTTCCGGCCGCTGTGCTCACAGCCAGTGCAGGAGGAGTGCAGAGAAGCAGAGCGCCGGGGACAGACAGCGGTAGGTAAGTATGTAGTGTTTGTTTTTTTTACTTTTCCGCTGGTAACCAGGGTAAACATCGGGTTACTAAGCGCGGCCCTGCGCTTAGTAACCCGATGTTCACCCTGGTTACCCGGGGACTTCGGGATCGTTGGTCGCTGGAGAGCTGTCTGTGTGACAGCTCTCCAGCGACCAAACAGCGACGCTGCAGCGATCGACATCGTTGTCGGTATCGCTGCAGCGTCGCTGAGTGTGAAGGTACCTTTAGGCTCCAGAGTTTCAGGTTGCTCCTGTATAACATTGGTTACAAAGGACTTGGCTGGAGAGCCTGCAGTAACCAACCATAAACCACGAGTCTGAGCTAGATGCTAGGACCGACATCTAGGCTGAGCAGCACCTGCAGCAGCCGAGTTCAAATGGGAGGCCGCCGAGCGAGACAAGGCTTGGTTTCTACCCTGTGCAGCAAAAGAATCCCGGTGCCTTACACAGGCAGCAGTGGATGTTACTGGGTGAAAAAGGCCACTGTGGTGACCAGTATGCTGTAGTGAACAGTACATTGCAGTCACCAGTATATTATGCCCAGCTCATGCTTCTGGAAACATGGACCTGTAAATAAGGTGGGCTCTCATCACTATAGAAATTCCAAACATGTGGGTGCTAAATGTGGTTTAGGCACACTGGGGCTCAGTAGGGAGAGGGGCATTTGGATTTGGGAGCAGAGAATTTGCTGAGTTTCTTTTGGGGGTGAGGAGCCATTTAGCTTTTCCAGAGCCTTTGCGCTACCAGTAACGTGGAAGCCCCCTATATTTCCATTAACATATGACATACCTGAGTCTGAGCTTGCTTTTTTGTGGATTGAGTTGAAGCTTTTATTGGGAAAATTATATGTAACGTTTGAGATTAGATTTATCTGGCGCTCTACTCTTATGACTTACTTTGGGGTCTCTATCTAAGTCTCTGATTGATGTGATTCAGATGAAACCCCAGAGAGATCCATTCACTATAATGAGGTTGCAGATTTACTCTAGACTCCCTCTGGCCTCTGTTCAGCAATGTCCATTTCAGAAACGCACAGAACTGTTGCCGATGGCACTTTTATGTAATCCTATAAAGATGGACATTGCTGGATCACAGGGCTTATGGCATCCACAGTGCCTCCATCTGTCTTATTCATTATATGGAATTTTCTACTGGGGGTTCTGTCTGGATCACGTATTTTAGAGATTTACATGGAACCCCTGGTGTAAGCACTCAGCATAGTGTACAGGATAAATGTGCGTCGATCCTTACTGCGATCTTTGGGAGACAGAATGGAAACATCAACAGCTGGTGAACAATTGGATTTATTTATTTTTCACACCATTCCGTGTGCGGTATTAGTGATTAGGTGACTATACTCTTTAGTTTGGTGCGATTAAAGAGATGCCAGATTTTTATTGGGTTTTTATGTTTGGCTGCTGTCATGAACTAAAAGTTTTTGCATCACCATATTTTGAGAGATATAATTTTTTCATATTTCGGCGAAGTGTGGTAAATTTGGTAAGACCACTTTATTCTTCGAGTCAGTCCGATTATAGCGATACCTCATTTATATCTTTTTTTTTATGTTTTCGCGCTTTAACACAATAAACACTATTTCATAAAAAAAATTCATTTGCATTGCTTTATTGTGAGAGCTATAACTTTTTTATTTTTCTGCTGATGGAGCTGTATTGTGGCTTGTTTTTTGTGGGACAAGATGACATTTTCAGTGTATCATTTTTAATTACATCTGTCTTTTTGATTGCGCTTTTTTGCACTTTTGTTGATGATGATAAAGCATTGTTTTTTGCCATCTTTATTATATATATTTTTTACGGTGTTGAATGAAGGGGCTAACTAGTGGGACAGCTTTATAGAGCGGGTCATTATGGATGTGGCGATACTAAATATGTGCACTTTTATTTTTTTTATTTACATATATAAACGTATGTAATGGAAAAATATTTTTTTTTCTTTATATAGTGATTTAAAAAAAAGTATTTTTACACTTTTTATTTATTTTTTCTTTTTTACATTGTCCGAGGATGGGACATCACTCAATAGTGTCAGATCGCTGATCTGATACTCTGCACTGCAGGGTATCACGTCAGGATCTGACAGGCAGGGAAGGAGGCATATCAGCACCTGCTCTCAGCAGGTGCTCACAAGCCAATTTCCCTGCACGTCCTGGAAGGACCCAGCTGCCATCTTGGGCGGGAATCTTCATGGAGACCATCAGAACAATGCGATCGCATCACGTTGTCCTGATGGAAGAGCGCAGGGGGCCCTCCTCCCTGTGTGTGGTCAACTAAATGTCGCTGTCACTACTGACAATTGCATCAGAGTGGTTATATGCCCACGATTGGTGCTAGCACCGATCGTGGGTGTTGCTGTAAGATACAGCTGACACCCACACCCGATCTCCAGAAGGCCTTGCAATCGGTGCACTGTAATAGTACTGCTGTTTGCAGTAGTGGAGTTACTGCAGAGCAGTACTAGTATGGTGCATGTTGGGAAGGGGTTAAAGTCTAAACCGCTAAAAAACAAGTCTGCAGGAGTTAAAGATCCACGACTCACAATGTTGTGTCCTCCTATACTTAGTGCTTTGGGGATTTCTTTTATGTTTTCATGTAAGCCACTTTCTGTAACATCCATTTGTAAACACTCTTCTGCCACACCAGCCAGGTCCTCTAAGCAGGACGGCTTTAAGGCCGCAGTTGCAGCTGGGCAACGAAAGTGTTACTCAGCTAAAACCTAGCTTTGCAATACTGGTGACCCTTCTTTCTTCTGTTTTGGTACTTCGGGGGTTAGGTTGATTAATTTTCTGCTGGAGATATGAGCAGAGTTCTTGCTAATTAAAGGGAACCTGTCACCTGAATTTGGCGGACCAGTTTTCGGTCATATGGGCGGAGTTTTCGGGTGTTTGATTCACCCTTTCCTTACCCGCTGGAAGCATGCTGGCCGCAATATTGGATTGAAGTTCATTCTCTGTCCTCCGTAGTACACGCCTGCGCAAGGCAAGATTGCTATCAATCCATGGCTGCCAGATATAACTTTATTGCTGCTGGTTCCCCTGGTTTCCTTATTGTGACTGTTTAGTTAGTAACCCTGACTTTGCCTTTGACTACCGTTTTGTGTAACGATTCTGGCTACTACTCTGAATTTCCTGGTTTGATGCAGTTTCCCTGACTTATCTTTACCTTTTTTTATCCTATGGTATTAATTGTTATTTTTGCTACTAAATTCAGCAAAATAGCACACGCTATTCATGAATATGGACTCTGTGTCTTAAACTCTTTTTTAACTTTTGGTACCAATAGTTGCTGCCAAAAGTTGCATAAATTGAACCAGAACGTTGGTGTGCTCAAAAATCCACCAAGGTTGGACTGGAGTGAAGTTGCACCATATTTTGCAACTTTTTTTAAAATAGAACAATGAATTGGATGCAAACAAAAAGAAGTTACAAAATACACAAAGCTAGACAAAAAAACAAATGCAAAGACAATGATAAATTAGGGCATTTAGTTTTAGTTTCTAAAAGGTAAGTCTTCTGCACATATTTTTTTGTCCTTGAAAATATTGATGCTGGGTGGTATGTGCACTTAAAGGTACTCATTATATAAAAACATGTCACACAAACAACTATCTACTATCTACTTTCTATTTTAACAATGATAAATGTAAGGTTATACACATGGGAAGAAGGAATCAATGTCACCATTACACACTGAATGGGAAACCACTGGGTAAATCTGACAGGGAGAAGGACTTGGGGATCCTAGTTAATGATAAACTTACCTGGAGCAGCCAGTGCCAGGCAGCAGCTGCCAAGGCAAACAGGATCATGGGATGCATTAAAAGAGGTCTGGATACACATGATGAGAGCATTATACTGCCTCTGTACAAATCCCTAGTTAGACCGCACATGGAGTACTGTGTCCAGTTTTGGGCACCGGTGCTCAGGAAGGATATAATGGAACTAGAGCGAGTACAAAGGAGGGCAACAAAATTAATAAAGGGGATGGGAGAACTACAATACCCAGATAGATTAGCGAAATTAGGATTATTTAGTCTAGAAAAAAGACGACTGAGGGGCGATCTAATAACCATGTATAAGTATATAAGGGGACAATACAAATATCTCGCTGAGGATCTGCTTATACCAAGGAAGGTGACGGGCACAAGGGGGCATTCTTTGCGTCTGGAGGAGAGAAGGTTTTTCCACCAACATAGAAGAGGATTCTTTACTGTTAGGGCAGTGAGAATCTGGAATTGCTTGCCTGAGGAGGTGGTGATGGCGAACTCAGTCGAGGGGTTCAAGAGAGGCCTGGATGTCTTCCTGGAGCAGAACAATATTGTATCATACAATTAGGTTCTGTAGAAGGACGTAGATCTGGGGATTTATTATGATGGAATATAGGCTGAACTGGATGGACAAATGTCTTTTTTCGGCCTTACTAACTATGTTACTATGTTACTATGTTACTGTGGTACACTTTCTTCATATGCGTTTGACCATGAAAACCTAATGCACTCATACATATACCATTGGGTTAAGGTAATTTTAACATTACACTAAAATTGTATTTCCCCCTATCCACATTAAAGGTTTTAAGTTACGAATCTCTGGTAGTGCAACCTCTGGAACCACCACCAATTCTGCAGCACCACAATTAAATATAGTGGCAGTCGAGTATGTGCATGCAGCATTTGTCAATAGGTCCTACAGAGAATGAATGAGTCAGTAGAATCCCCACCAATAAGCAAGTTATCCCCAATTCTATGGGGTGAAGAGTGTACATTAAGGAGAAAAAAATGAACTTTTTTGAAATTGACAAATGACTGCAATGAAACAAAGAGTGAAACATTTAAACGGGGCTGAACACTTTCCGTACCCAATATATATACAGTATATATATATATATATATATATATATATATATATATATATATATATATATATATATATATATATACTGTATATACACCGTGTGCAGAATAATTAGGCAAGTTGTATATTAGAGGATCATTTTTATTATTGATCAACAACTATGTTCTCAATCAACCCAAAAGACTCATAAATATCAAAGCTTAATATTTTTGGAAGTTGTTTTTTTTTTTAATTTGGCTATCTTAGGAGGATATCTGTTTGTACAGGTAACTATTACTGTGCAGAATTATTAGGCAACTTAATAAAAACCAAATATATTCCCATCTCACTTGTTTATTTTCACCAGGTAAACAAATATAACTGCACACACAAAATTTAGAAATAAACATTTCTGACATGCAAAAACAAAATCCCCCAAAACTAGTGACCAATATAGCCACCTTTCTTTATGATGACACTCAACAGCCTTCCATCCATAGATTCTGTCAGTTGTTTGATCTGTTCACGATCAACATTGCAACCACCACAGCCTCCCAGACACTGTTCCGAGAGGTGTACTGTTTTCCCTCCCTGTAGATCTCACATTTTATGAGTAACCACAGGTTCTCTATGGGGTTCAGATCAGGTGAACAAGGGGGCCATGTCATTATTTTTTCTTCTTTCAGACGTTCACTGGCCAGCCACGCAGCGGAGTAGTTGGAGACATGTGATGGAGCATTGTCCTGCATGAAAATCATGTTTTTCTTGAATGATACTGATTTCTTCCTGTATCACTGCTTGAAGAAGTTGTCTTCCAGTAAGTGGCAGTAGGTCTGGGAGTTGAGCTTCACTCCATCCTCAACCCCAAAAGGTCCCACAAGTTCATCTCTGATGATACCAGCCCATACCAGTACCCCACCTCCACCTTGCTGGCATCTGAGTCGGAGTGGAGCTCTCTGCTCTTTATTGACCCAGCCTCTGGCCCATCCATCCGGCCCATGGAGAGTCACTCATTTCATCAGTCCATAAAACCTTTGAAAAGTCTTAAGATGTTTCTTGGCCCAGTCTTGACGTTTTATCTTAAGTTTCTTGTTCAAAGAAGTTCATTTTTCAGCCTTCCTTACCTTGGCCATGTCCCTGAGTATTGAACACCTTGTGCTTTTTGATACTCCAGTAACGTTGCAGCTCTGAAATATGGCAAAACTGGTGGCAAATGGCATCTTGGCAGCTTCACGCTTGATTTTCCTCAATTCATGGGCAGTTATTTTGCGCCTTTTTTGCCCAACATGCTTCTTGCGACCCTGTTGGATATTTGCCATGAAACACTTGATTATTCGGTGATCACACTTCAAGTTTTGGCAATTTCAAGACTGCTGCATCCCTCTGCAAGACATCTCACAATTTTGAACATTTCAGAGCCCGTCAAATCTCTCTTCTGAACCATTTTGTTAAAGGAAAGGAAATGGCCTAATAATTAAGCACACCTTATATAGGGTTTTGATGTCATTAGACAACATCCCTCCTCATTACAGAGATGCCTATCACCTGATTTAATTAACTGGTACTTAACTCTCAAGCCTAAACAGCTTGGAGTAGGACAACATGTATAAAAAGTATCATGTGATGAAAATACAACTTGCCTAATAATTCTGCAGGCAGTGTATATATATATATATATATATATATATATATATATATACATTCATCTTTTACATTTTTAAATTACAAAAAGGAAAATGGGCCGATGCAAAAGTTTGGGCACCCTGCACCTAGTAACACTTTATTTTGAAGGTATCAATTTTTGCAGTCAGCCATGTAATTAAGTTCTTGTTTGAGGGATTTTCATCCTTTCTTTCTTGAAAAATGATTCCAGTTCTGCGAGATTCCTGTCGTCTTACATGCACTACTATTTTGAAGTCTAGCCACAGATTTTTGATAGTATTGAGATCAGGAGACTGTGAGGGCCTTTGTAAAACCTTCAGCTTGCGCCTTTTGAGGTAGTCTATTGTGGAATTTTTGTGAGTGTAGAATCATTCTTCACTTGTAGAAGCAATCCTCTTTTTAACTTCAGTTTTTTTTTGCAGTTTATATATTTGCATCAAGAATTTGTTCAAATTTATTTAAATCCATTTTTCTTTTTATGTGTGAAATGTTCCTCATGCCATTGGCTGCAAGACATCCCCAATGCATGAATGATCCACCTCCATGCTTAATTGAGCATGCTCTGGTTGTGTCCGAGTATGTCAGCATGCTCGGAGATTTACTTTATGTCGACGTAGCTGCATGATTTGTGGCTGCTAGACAGCTTGAATACATGTGGGGATTGCCTGTTTGCTAGTGAATCAAATCCCTTTTGCCACCTAAGTAGATAAAAATGATAAAATATTTATATATTTTTTTCATTCTGTGCTGTTGGGGTTTGGGTTGGGGTTAAGGTTGTGTTAGGGTTGGACTTTTTTTATTTTGAAAAGTTAAAAAAATGATGGCGATATGACAGCTAGTGTTGAGTGCAAGTGCTCGCTACACAAGTTTGCATCAGGTGCTCCGGTATGCACTGAGTAAAACAGATCCCAGCATGTTTTTTGGGGTGTCTATCAGCCGCAAAACATGGAGGCCGGGGACTCGAGCTTGTCATGTGAGCACCCGCGATATTTGAGGCATACCCAAGCACACTGCGAACTGGAGTTACGAGCACTTGCACTCAACACTTATGATGACGCATAAAATATGACAACTTAATGTTATCAAATACTGTGTCATACTTGTGGGTTCAAAATTCTCATTATATGGGGTTACTTGTCGGGGGTTTCCACTGTTTAGGCACTTCAGGAGCTCTCCAAAAGGAAATGGTGTCGGCTCACGATTGCAGCCAAATTTGCATTCAAAAAGTCAAACAGTGCCCCTTCCCTTCCCACATACTCTCCGATTTAAGAGCAAAAAAATTAACAATTTCCAAAAGTTTTGCCAAATTTCAGTTTTTTTTTCACAAATAAACGCAAGTCATATCGGAGCGTCCGCCTCCGTTCCTGAGAATGTAGTGAGTGAAGGACCTTCGATGATGTCACGGTCAGGTGAGCGGTCACATGAGCGGTCAGGTGACCGGTCACCTGATCGCGACGTCATCGAAGGTCCTTCACTCACAGCATTCTTAAGGACGGAGGCAGACGCTCGCAGCGGTGACAGCCAGGGTCCTTCGGAGGGGTGAGTATAGCCATATTTTTTTTTATTCTTTATTTTTCACATTAATATGGATCCCAGGGCCTGAACGAGAGTTTCCTCTCCTTCAGACCCTGGGAACCATCGAGGAATACTTTCCGATATTTGTGTCCCATTGACTTGTATTGGTATTGGGTATCGGTATCGGCGAGATCCGATATTTTGCCGGTATCGGCCGATACCATTTCATACCAATACTTTCAAATATCGGAAGGTATCGCTCAATACTAATCAGGAGACCTCTTTGTCCATGATCGTTTCTCCTCTCTGCTTTGCTATTACTTTTTTTCTCTCCTGTTATAATGCTAATGGTTCCTATTGCCTTTATTTTTTCTTTGTGAGTTTGCTCCTATCCAGGTGTTTCCCATTTTTCAGTTTTGGTTTGCCCTGTGACAGTCTGACTTGGGCTATATATATTTTCCCTTAATAACACTTCCTTGCTAGCAATGCATCTTAGTGGATTACTGCTAAGTGGTTCCAGTCCTTTAGAAAAGGCAAACATCATTTGTGTTTTTGCTGAGTGTTTGTTTGTCTGCCTTCCAAGCACCTTTCTTTCTCCTCAGCCAGTATAGTGGGAGGGTATACATGTGTTTTTTTATTATTCCTATATTTTCCATTTTGTACAAGTGCTTTAAGCCTCCTCATCCTTGGTCTTTGCCTCTCCCTCTCTTGGTCAGTTATGTGTAATGGCTTCTCCTCTGATTCCTCATGAGGTATGGGAAACTACTCAATTGTCTTTAGGGAGCCAGGTTTGAGGTTGTCTTTTTCGTAGTTCTGTTCTTATGGACTGTCCAGTCTGTACAGGGACAATTAGTGTTCGGGAGTGGCTACTCTGTGTTTAGGCTTCATGATTTCTATTACTGTGGTATAAGTTAGTTACGTGTATGACATAATCATAAAAAATAATAATATAAACATTATACTAAAAGTATTTTCAACATAGATTTAACCCCTTCACCACCTAAGCCTGTGCTCACCTTCATGACCAGGCAACAATTTAAAATTCTGACCAGTGTCACTTTATTAGTTACTAACCCTGGAAAGCTTCAATGGAGCAAAGTGATTCTGAAACTGTTTTCTCAAGGCATATTTTACTTCATGATAGTGGTAAAATTTGTTCTATATGATTTAAATTTATTTTGTAAAGATATAGGAAATTTGGCAGAAATGTATCAAATTTCAAACTTTTATTTCTTATGCCCAGAGACTTATGCAGCACAAAATAGTTAATAAATAACATTTACCATATGTCTACTTTACATGTGCATAATTTTTGAAAAATAATTTTTGGGGTTAGGAAGATAAAAAAGTTAAAACCTCACATTTTAAGTGACTTTGGGAGTCATATATGACAGGAAATATCCAAAAATTATACCATTTTAAAAAATGCACCACTCAAAGTCCTCAAAACCTCATTCAAGAAGTTTATTGGCCCTTCAGGTGTTTCACAGGAATTAATGGAACGTGGAATGAAAAAATTAACATTTAACTTTTTTCACCAAAATTTTACTTTAGCCCCAAACTTTTAATTTTAGCAATGGTAACAGGAGAAAATGCACCATAAAATTTGTTCCATTTCTCCTGAGTATGCAAATATGTTATGTATGATATGTGGAGAAAAATTACTTTTTGCGCACACTGCAGGTTTCGGAAAGGAAGAAGCGCCATTTGCCTTTTTAAATGCTAAATTTGCAGGAAACATTAGCAGATACCATTACGCGTTTGGAGAAACTCTGATTTACCTAAACAGTGAAAACCCCATCAAGTGACCTCATTTTGGTAACTAGACCCATGAGGGAATGTATCTAGATGCATGGTGAGCACCTTGAACACCAAGTTTCTTCACAGAAGTTTATAATGTAGAGATGTGAAATAAAAAATCACATTTTCCCCACAAAAATGTTTCTAGCCCCTTTTTTGCATTTTCACAAGGGTAACAGGACAAAATGCTCGATATAGTTTCTCCTGAATACACCTATACCCAATATGTGGAGAAAACCTACTGTTTGGGCACATGGCAGGGCTTGGAATGAAAGTCACACTATTTGCCTTTATGAATGTAACATTTTCTGGAATAAATAGTGTAC
This sequence comes from Ranitomeya imitator, assembly GCF_032444005.1. Classification (NCBI taxonomy): domain Eukaryota; kingdom Metazoa; phylum Chordata; class Amphibia; order Anura; family Dendrobatidae; genus Ranitomeya; species Ranitomeya imitator. The sequence continues at coordinate 933,959,148 of NC_091282.1, read as the reverse complement.
GACATGTCATGTTTGGAGTGGAAACCACCCATAAATGACCCCATTTTGGAAACTAGTCCCCTCAAGTAATGTATCTAGACATGTGGTGAGCACCTTGAACCACTATGTGCTTAACAGAAGTTTATAATGTAGAGCCATGAAATAAAATTAAAAAAATTCCCACAATAATGTCCTTTTAGCTCTCAATTTTTTTTTATTTTCATATAAGTAACCTAAGAAAATGGAGCCCAAAATTTGCTGTGCAAATTCTTCTTGGTATTCAGATACTACTGTTTTGACACACAGCAAAGCTCAGAAAGGAAGGACTGATATTTTGGAATGCAGAATTTAATGGAAAGTTCTGCAATTATCATGTCACGTTTGAATAGCCCTTGATGTGCCTAAACGCCACAATTGACCCCATTTTTGAAACTAGACCCCTAAAAGAATTTATGTAGACATGTGGTGAGAACCTTGAACCCACTGATGCTTCACATAATTTTACATTGTTGATATGTGAAAATGAAAAAAAAATATTTATCCCCTAAAAATGTTGCTTCAGAACCAAATATTGCTATTTTCACAAGGATAGCAGGAGAAAATGGAACACAAAATTAATTGAGCCTATTCTCCTAAGCATAGAGTTGTATAATCACTGCACTCGTACTATGAGAAGTTCTTGATTAAAGTGAAAAGTTTATTTAAAAAGCATAGAAGTATTGGAGCGATAGGCATAAAAAAACGCTTTGGCCAACCCGTGGCTTTGATCACATAGTAACATAGTAACATAGTAACATAGTTAGTAAGGCCGAAAAAAGACATTTGTCCATCCAGTTCAGCCTATATTCCATCATAATAAATCCCCAGATCTACATCCTTCTACAGAACCTAATAATTGTATGATACAATATTGTTCTGCTCCAGGAAGACATCCAGGCCTCTCTTGAACCCCTCGACTGAGTTCGCCATCACCACCTCCTCAGGCAAGCAATTCCAGATTCTCACTGCCCTAACAGTAAAGAATCCTCTTCTATGTTGGTGGAAAAACCTTCTCTCCTCCAGACGCAAAGAATGCCCCCTTGTGCCCGTCACCTTCCTTGGTATAAACAGATCCTCAGCGAGATATTTGTATTGTCCCCTTATATACTTATACATGGTTATTAGATCGCCCCTCAATATTGCCTTTTTGTGCTGTTCTTTCTTGTATGAATATGCAGTGTTGCTGAGGTAATCAACAAAGGTTGGAGGTATGTCATCCAGCATAATATTAGAACCAGGTACGCAGCAGTAAATGAGACATCGCTGCCTATAGTTGAAGATTATAAATAGACATAACTGCAAGTATGGTATAAAGTGAGCCAGGGCCAACCAGTAATATCACTGCACTACTTTAATAGGTAAGAGTTTATAGGGGGATGAAGATTTCTAATTGCGGTCCTTGGTGTTTGGAGCCAGCATTGGTGGTTAAGTGAGGAGAACCGACACAGATCGTGTCAAGGCTTGGGAAAGGCAATATTGTGATCAAGGCCACGGGTTGGCCGAAACATTTTTTACGCCTATCGCTCCACTTCTTCTATGTTATTTGAATAAACTTTTCACTTGAATCAAAAGCTTCTCATAGTACGAGTGCAGTGATTATACAACTCTATGATTGCTGGAACCATGGGCTCCCTTCACTAGCACCGTCACGTTCACACCAGTTGAGTGCTAGCCTTCTGTGTTCTCTATATATTCTCCTAAGCACACCGATACCCTATATGTGATCCAAAACTACTTTTGAGGCACCTTGCAAAGTTCAGAAGAGAAGTGCCATATTGTAGGTGCCTTGTCACATTGGCAAAGCTACTGAGGTGCCAGAACAGCATTAAGCACCCTAAAGTGTCCTCATTTTCAAAAACAAAAACCTCCCAATGAATTAATCTAGGTGTGCAGTGATAATATTGACACCACAAGTGTGTCACAGCATTTTATATTATTGGGCAGTGAAGAAAAAATAATTACATTTTTTCAACCGAAATTTTGTTTTAGCCTTAGATTTTACCTTTTCACAATATGTAAAAATGTCACACAAATTGCCCCACATGTGGCTGTACAGTAACATAGTAACATAGTAACATAGTTAGTAAGGCCGAAAAAAGACATTTGTCCATCTAGTTCAGCCTATATTCCATCATAATAAATACCCAGATCTACGTCCTTCTACAGAACCTAATAATTGTATGATACAATATTGTTCTGCTCCAGGAAGACATCCAGGCCTCTCTTGAACCCCTCGACTGAGTTCGCCATCACCACCTCCTCAGGCAAGCAATTCCAGATTCTCACTGCCCTAACAGTAAAGAATCCTCTTCTATGTTGGTGGAAAAACCTTCTCTCCTCCAGACGCAAAGAATGCCCCCTTGTGCCCGTCACCTTCCTTGGTATAAACAGATCCTCAGCGAGATATTTGTATTGTCCCCTTATATACTTATACATGGTTATTAGATCGCCCCTCAGTCGTCTTTTTTCTAGACTAAATAATCCTAATTTCGCTAATCTATCTGGGTATTGTAGTTCTCCAATCCCCTTTATTAATTTTGTTGCCCTCCTTTGTACTCTCTCTAGTTCCATTATATCCTTCCTGAGCACCGGTGCCCAAAACTGGACACAGTACTCCATGTGCGGTCTAACTAGGGATTTGTACAGAGGCAGTATAATGCTCTCATCATGTGTATCCAGACCTCTTTTAATGCACCCCATGATCCTGTTTGCCTTGGCAGCTGCTGCCTGGCACTGGCTGCTCCAGGTAAGTTTATCATTAACTAGGATCCCCAAGTCCTTCTCCCTGTCAGATTTACCCAGTGGTTTCCCTTTCAGTGTGTAATGGTGATATTGATTCCCTCTTCCCATGTGTATAACCTTACATTTATCATTGTTAAACCTCATCTGCCACCTTTCAGCCCAAGTTTCCAACTTATCCAGATTCATCTGTAGCAGAATACTATCTTCTCTTGTATTAACTGCTTTACATAGTTTTGTATCATCTGCAAATATCGATATTTTACTGTGTAAACCTTCTACCAGATCATTAATGAATATGTTGAAGAGAACAGGTCCCAATACTGACCCCTGCGGTACCCCACTGGTCACAGCGACCCAGTTAGAGACTATACCATTTATAACCACCCTCTGCTTTCTATCACTAAGCCAGTTACTAACCCATTTACACACATTTTCCCCCAGACCAAGCATTCTCATTTTGTGTACCAACCTCTTGTGCGGCACGGTATCAAAGGCTTTGGAAAAATCGAGATATACCACGTCCAATGACTCACCGTGGTCCAGTCTATAGCTTACCTCTTCATAAAAACTGATTAGATTGGTTTGACAGGAGCGATTTCTCATAAACCCATGCTGATATGGAGTTAAACAGTTATTCTCATTGAGATAATCCAGAATAACATCCCTCAGAAACCCTTCAAATATTTTACCAACAATAGAGGTTAGACTTACTGGCCTATAATTTCCAGGTTCACTTTTAGAGCCCTTTTTGAATATTGGCACCACATTTGCTATGCGCCAGTCCTGCGGAACAGACCCTGTCGCTATAGAGTCACTAAAAATAAGAAATAATGGTTTATCTATTACATTACTTAGTTCTCTTAGTACTCGTGGGTGTATGCCATCCGGACCCGGAGATTTATCTATTTTAATCTTATTTAGCCGGTTTCGCACCTCTTCTTGGGTTAGATTGGTGACCCTTAATATAGGGTTTTCATTGTTTCTTGGGATTTCACCTAGCATTTCATTTTCCACCGTGAATACCGTGGAGAAGAAGGTGTTTAATATGTTAGCTTTTTCCTCGTCATCTACAACCATTCTTTCCTCACTATTTTTTAAGGGGCCTACATTTTCAGTTTTTATTCTTTTACTATTGATATAGTTGAAGAACAGTTTGGGATTAGTTTTACTCTCCTTAGCAATGTGCTTCTCTGTTTCCTTTTTGGCAGCTTTAATTAGTTTTTTAGATAAAGTATTTTTCTCCCTATAGTTTTTTAGAGCTTCAATGGTGCCATCCTGCTTTAGTAGTGCAAATGCTTTCTTTTTACTGTTAATTGCCTGTCTTACTTCTTTGTTTAGCCACATTGGGTTTTTCCTATTTCTAGTCCTTTTATTCCCACAAGGTATAAACCGCTTACACTGCCTATTTAGGATGTTCTTAAACATTTCCCATTTATTATCTGTATTCTCATTTCTGAGGATATTGTCCCAGTCTACCAGATTAAGGGCATCTCTAAGCTGTTCAAACTTTGCCTTCCTAAAGTTCAATGTTTTTGTGACTCCCTGATAAGTCCCCCTAGTGAAAGACAGGTGAAACTGCACAATATTGTGGTCGCTATTTCCTAAATGCCCAACCACCTGCAGATTTGTTATTCTGTCAGGTCTATTAGATAGTATTAGGTCTAAAAGTGCTGCTCCTCTGGTTGGATTCTGCACCAATTGTGAAAGATAATTTTTCTTGGTTATTAGCAGAAACCTGTTGCCTTTATGCGTTTCACAGGTTTCTGTTTCCCAGTTAATATCCGGGTAGTTAAAGTCCCCCATAACCAGGACCTCATTATGGGTTGCAGCTTCATCTATCTGCTTTAGAAGTAGACTTTCCATGCTTTCTGTTATATTTGGGGGTTTGTAACAGACCCCAATGAGAATTTTGTTACCATTTTTCCCTCCATGAATTTCAACCCATATGGACTCGACATCCTCATTCCCTTCGCTAATATCCTCCCTTAAAGTGGACTTTAGACAAGACTTTACATAGAGACAAACCCCTCCTCCTCTCCGATTATTACGATCCTTTCTAAACAGACTGTAACCCTGTAAGTTAACTGCCCAGTCATAGCTTTCATCTAACCATGTCTCGGTTATTCCCACTATGTCAAAGTTACCTGTAGATATTTCTGCTTCTAGTTCTTCCATCTTGTTTGTCAGGCTTCTGGCGTTTGCGAGCATGCAGTTTAGAGGATTTTGTTTTGTTCCAATCTCCTCACTGTGGATTGTTTTAGAAATGTTCTTACCTCCCTTCTGAGTATGTTTTCCTGGGTCGTCTTTGTTCGAGTCTAATGTTTTTCTTCCCGTCCCCTCTTCTTCTAGTTTAACGCCCTCCTGATGAGTGTAGCGAGTCTTCTGGCGAATGTGTGTTTCCCAGGTTTGTTGAGGTGTAGTCCGTCTCTGGCGAGGAGTCCATCATACCAGTAATTCACACCGTGGTCCAGGAATCCAAATCCTTGTTGTCTGCACCATCGTCTTAGCCAGTTGTTTGCATCAAGGATCCTGTTCCATCTCCTGGTGCCATGCCCGTCTACTGGAAGGATAGAAGAAAAAACTACCTGTGCATCCAGTTCCTTTACTTTCTTCCCCAACTCTTCAAAGTCCTTGCAGATTGTCGGTAGGTCCTTCCTTGCCGTGTCATTGGTGCCAACATGTATCAGAAGAAATGGGTGGACGTCCTTGGAGCTGAAGAGCTTTGGTATCCTATCGGTCACATCCTTGATCATCGCACCTGGAAGGCAGCATACTTCTCTTGCAGTTATGTCCGGTCTGCAGATGGCTGCTTCGGTGCCTCTCAGTAGTGAGTCTCCCACCACCACCACTCTTCGTTGCTTCTTGGCTGTACTTTTTGCTGTCACTTGTTGCTGTGTGCCCTTTTCTTTTTTGCTTGCTGGTATTGCTTCATTCTTAGGTGTGCCATCTTCATCCTCTACAAAGATTTGATATCGGTTCTTCAGTTGTGTGGTTGGTGATTTCTCCATGGTCTTCTTGCTTCTTTTGGTCACATGCTTCCACTCATCTGCTTTTGGAGGTTCTCTGACACTTTTTGCACCTTCTGTGACCAGTAGAGATGATTCTGTTCTGTCTAGAAAGTCTTCATTCTCTTTGATGAGTTTCAAAGTTGCTATTCTTTCTTCCAGACCCCGCACCTTTTCTTCTAAAAGGGCCACTAGTCTACACTTCTGACAGGTGAAATTGGATTCTTCTTCTGGTCGATCTGTGAACATGTAGCACATGCTGCAGCTCACCATGTAGGTTGTCACATCTGCCATGTTGCTCCTAGATCCTGCTGACTTGCTGTGTGTTTTCCTTCTTGTGTAATCTACTCAGCCAAGCTCTCTTGCAATAATGTCCTATAGGCAAAAATTCGCGCGCCGTAAGGCGCGCGGTTTGGTGATGCTTTCGAAGCAGCTGGTTAGCCATACAGAGAAACTCGGGAGGGATGGAGCGGTATTTGCCTTCTGGAGCACAGATTTTCTAGAATTGCCTGTGAACTTCTTTTAATTGCTAGAAGAGCAAATCAAGTGACCCCATTTTGTAAATTATACCCCTTTGGGAATTTATCAACAGGTGTAGTGAAGACTTTAACTCCATGGGTGTTTTCCAGAATCATGCAGCAATGGATGTTGTTGAGTGAAAATAGCAACCTGCCATTATAGCTTCTAGTATATTGTAGTGCCGAGTATTTTATAATGCCCAGTACATTGTAGTGCACAGCTCATGCTTCTCAAGACATGCACCCCAAAATTATGCTGTTTCTCATCGTTATAGAAATGCAAAACATGTGGACGCTAAATGTGGTTTAAGCACACTGGGGCTTTGAAAGTAGGGAGGCATTTGGATTTGGGAGTGCATTATTTGTTTTTTGCAGGGCAAGGAGCTATTTCGCGTCACCAGAGCCTTTGCACTACCAGCAACGTGGAAGCCTCCTATAGTTCTGCTAACAGGTGACAGACCTGAGTGGGGACTTGCTTTTTTGTGGATTGATTTGAAGCTTTTGTAAGGAACATTTTCCATAACATTTTGTATTACATTTATACTGGGCTCTATTCTGAGGACTTATTTTGGAGTTTCTATCTAAATCTCCGAGTGACGGGAATCAGATGAAATCCCCCAGGGAACCATTCACTACAATGACATAGGAGAGTTACTCTGGACTCCTTCTGGCCTCTTTTCAGCATTTTCCTTTTAAGAAGTATACAAAACTGTGGCCGATTGTGCTATTTTGCACGCCTAAAAAGATGTACACTACCAGATCATAGGCCAGACAGCATCCACAGTGTTTCGATCTGCCTTAAAAGTAGTCTTCTGTCGGGGGTCCTGTGTGCATCACATATTTCAGAGATTTACACAGAAACCCCGGTGTAAGCACTCAACACAGAGCACAGGATAAATGTGAGACGAGCCTTGCTACAATCTTTGGGAGGCACAATGATAAAATCAACAGCAGGTCAAGCAAAAATTGGTTTTACACCATGTTCCAAATTATTATGCAAATTATATTTTCCTCTAATTTTCCTAAATGGTCGTTGCAAATGACAGTCAGTCTAATAAAAGTAATTACCCGTTAGTGTATACATTGAAATAAAGAGTGAAAAATTTAAAGGGGCCTGAACTCTTTCCGTACCCACTGAATTTCAAGTGTTTATTTCTGTTAATGTTGATGATTATGGCTTACAGATTTTCTAATTTAGTGAAAAGTACTTGTAGATATTGAGCTGGATATAATTTATTAATAGTTGCGCTCTGCATGTTGCTTAAAATGTTAGATAAAATATTAACCCCTTAACGAGCACCAATACACCTTTTAAAGGCGGCAATTAAGGGTACTTAAACCACAGCACCGCTTTTTTACGGTGCTGGGGAATAAAGGTATAGTGCCCCCCCATTGTTGGAATTTCTCTGGGTTCTTTGCTACCGGGGGTAGCTGAGACCCTAGAGAACATGATTCGGGTCAGTTTTTATCAACCCCGATTTTGTGATCGCTGTTATTAACGATATATCGGCAACCACAAAAAAAGTCAGATTTTCCATTTAATTTCTCTCTCCTTTGATGTCATCGCACATCAGAGGAGAAATAGGGTTCCTGATCCCTCCCTACTACCTTCTTTGTCCCTTTAACCCCCATGAAGTCCCCCGGGCCACTGACATCTTATTCCAGGAGAAAATGGTGGGCACATGTGCAGTGCGCCCGCCAAGATCTGCCGGCCGGCAACTGGCAACAGTTGGAAATTTTTTCTAATGGTTCATTTTGATCACTGTGATAGATGTTGTGAATTCTGTTGTCGGGCTCCCTCCTGTGGTCATGAATGGTACTTCGGCTGGTTCTGTCCATGGACTTCCTCTGGTGGGTGTTTCTGAGTTTCCTTCCACAGGTAACTAGGTTAATTCGTTAGCTGGCTGCTCTATTTAACTCCACTTAGATCTTTGCTCCATGCCACCTGTCAATGTTCCAGTATTGGTCTTGTTCACTCCTGGATCGTTCTTGTGACCTGTCTTCCCAGCAGAAGCTATGTTCCTGCTTGTATTTTCTTTGGTTTGCTATTTTTCTGTCCAGCTTGCTATTTTTATTGCTTGCTGGAAGCTCTGGGACGCAGAGGGAGCGCCTCCGCACCGTGAGTCGGTGCGGAGGGTCTTTTTGCACCCTCTACGTGGTCTTTTTGTAGGTTTTTGTGCTGACCGCAAAGCAACCTTTCCTATCCTCATATATACGAAAAGCGGCTTAGAAAGCCTTAGCCAGCTCACCAACCAGACCAGCAGTAATGGAGCACGAGAGTCCGTCTTGATCCAAACGTCCAGCAACAGCAAATCCAACAGAAAATAGATACTCCAGCTCCGATAAAAACTTGAAATCTTTAATAATCCAAATGGTTAAAATAGATAATCCTTACATGTGGTGGACCAAACAGGTGTTTGTAATAAATAAGGCTACGCGTTTCGACCTAAATCGGTCTTACTCATGCCTGACATGACAGGCATGAGTAAGACCGATTTAGGTCGAAACGCGTAGCCTTATTTATTACAAACACCTGTTTGGTCCACCACATGTAAGGATTATCTATTTTAACCATTTGGATTATTAAAGATTTCAAGTTTTTATCGGAGCTGGAGTATCTATTTTCTGTTGGATTTGCTGTTTCCTATCCTCAGTCTGTTCAGTAAGTCGGGCCTCACTTTGCTAAATCTATTTAATCTCTGTGTTTGTATTTTCATCTTTACTCACAGTCATTATATGTGGGGGGCTGCCTTTTCCTTTGGGGAGTTTCTCTGAGGCAAGGTAGGCTTTATTTTTCTATCTTCAGGGCTAGCTAGTTCCTTAGGCTGTGCCGAGTTGCATAGGGAGCGTTAGGAGCAATCCACGGCTATTTCTATTGTGTGTGATAGGATTAGGGATTGCAGTCAGCAGAGTTCCCACGTCCCAGAGCTCGTCCTTTATTATCAGTAACTATCAGGTCATTCGTGCGCTCTTAACCACCAGGTCCATTATTGTCCTGACCACCAGGTCATAACAGATAGACCCTTTCTCAGTAATCAAAATAAAAAATAGAAAATCAATTCCCCCTTTATTTCCCCCTTAGTAAGTTAAAAATAATAAAATATAAAATGTATTTATTTCCATTTTTCCATTAGGGTTTGAGTTGGACTAAATTGAGTTGGGCTAAAGATAGGGTTAGGGTTGGGCTAAAGTTAGGGTAAAGGTTGGGCTAAAGTTAGGGTTAGGGTTGAGATAAAGTTAGGGTTGGCCTACGGTTAGGGTTGTGGTTATTGTTGGGATTATGGTTAGGGTTGGGATTAAGGTTAGAGGTGTGTTATGCTTAGGTTTGTGGTTATGGTTATGGTAGGGGTCGGGATTGCAGTTAAGGGTGTGTTGGGGTTAGAGTTGTGGTTAAGGTTATGGTTAGGAGTGGGATTTGAGTTAGGGGTGTGTTGGGGTAAGGGTTGGAGTTAAAATTGGGGGATCCACTTTTTAGATACATCAGGGGGTCTCCAAATGCAACATGGCACCACCAATGATTCCTGCCAATTTTGCATTCAAAAAGTCAAATGGTTCCCCCTCCCTTCTGAGCCCTACCATGCACCCAAACATTGGCTTTTCCCCACTTATGGGGTATCGCCATACTCTGGAGAAATTGCACAACAAATTTTGTGGTCCATTTTCTCCTTATACCCTTGTGAAAATTAAAAAAAATTGGTTCCAAAATACATTTTTTTGTGAAAAAAGTAAAATGTTTATTTTTTCCTTCCACATTGCTTTAGTTCTCGTGAAGCACCTGAAGGGTTAATAAACGTCTTGAATGTGGTTTTTCGCACCTTGAGGGCAGCAGTTTTCAGAATAGTGTCACTTTTGGGAATTTTCTGTTATATTGACTCCCCAAACACTTCAAATGTGAGGTGGTCCCTAAAAAAATGGTGTAAATTTTGTTTGAAAAATTAGAAATCACTGGTCAATTTAAACCCTTATAACTTCCTAAGAAGTTTCCAAGATTGTGCTGATGTGAAGTAGATGTGTGGAAAATGTTATTTATTAAGTATTTTGTGTGATATATCCCTCTGATTTAAGGGCATAAAAATTCAAAGTTTTTGAAAATTGCAAAATTTTCTAACTTTTCGCCATATTTCTGTATTTTTCATAAATAAGAGCATGTCATATCAAAGAAATTTTACCACTATCATGAAGTACAATATGTCACAATAAAAAAAATCTCAGAATCAGTGCCATCCGTTAAATCGATCAAGAGTTATAACTAGGGTTGAGCGAAACGGGTCGAAATTGTTCAAAAGTCGCCGACTTTTGGCAAGGTCGGGTTTCATGAAACCCGACCCGACCCCAGTGGGGGGTCGGCCATGAAGTCGGCGATCTTTTGAATCTGGAATCGGAATTCCGATCCCGATTCCCGATATGTTTAAGATATCGGGAATTGGTATCGGAATTCAGATTAAAGTGTAAAATATAGAATTAAAATAAAAAATATTGCAATACTTACCCTCTGACGCGCCCTGGTACTAACCGGCAGCCTTCCTCCTTCGAATCCGCGCTTCTAGGACCTTGCCGTGACGTCGCGGTGACGTCGCGGCTTGTGATTGGCCGCGCGGCCGCCCATGTGACCGATCGCGCGGCCAATCACAAGCCGCGACGTCACCCGCGACGTCACCGAAGGTCCTGGAAGGGCTGATTCTTAGGAAGGAAGGCTGTCGGAAGGAAGCAGGGCGCTTCCGAGGGTGAGTATATACCTAATAGGAATATACTCACCCTCGGAAGCGCCCTGCTTCCTTCCGACAGCCTTCCTTCCTAAGAATCAGCCCTTCCAGGACCTTCGGTGACGTCGCGGGTGACGTCGCGGCTTGTGATTGGCCGCGCGAGCGGTCACATGGGCGGCCGCGCGGCCAATCACAAGCCGCGACGTCACCCGCGACGTCACCGAAGGTCCTGGAAGGCTGATTCTAAGGAAGGAAGGTTCCCGGTTAGTACCAGGGCACGTCAGAGGGTAAGTATAAGGATATTTTTTATTTTAATTCTATATTTTACACTTAAATATGGATCCCAGGGCCTGAAGGAGAGTTTCCGCTCCTTCAGACCCTGGGAACCATGGAAACCCAATGCACTGCATTGGGTTTCGAGTTTCGGCCGACCCCGACCCCGACTTTTTTATAGGATCGGCCGATTTCACTCGACCCGACTTTTCCAAAAGTCGGGTTTCGTGAAACCCGACCCGATCCTATAAAAGTGAAGGTCGCTCAACCCTAGTTATAACCTCATAAAATGACAGTGGTCAGCATTGTAAAAATTGGCTTGGTCATTAAGTGCCAAATTGGCTCTGTCACTAAGGAGTTAAACTAAAGGATGGTAAAATACATGTTTGCATTTTATTATGAGCGAAAAATATGTCACACTTCAAAATAATCATTAAAAGGTTATGTCCAAAAGCAGACAGCAATAATGGCTTTTCGTTATAAGACATTCTCATGCAACAGGATGTGTATTTAATGAAATTCATCAGCTGATAAAAAAAAATGTGCTTACAAATGCAATAATGCCAGTGCACAGCTAAATGGAGAGAAGAGCTGTCTGATAATTTAGCATTTACATTCTGCTATTAATACAATAAAAGCTCAGTCAAAATTAGATAATAAATAAGAAAATAAATATGTAAAGAGTCAATTATTTTGGTTTAAAACACTTGAAGTCATTATAGAAAATGAGTCAGAAAATACAAAACACATATTTTTGATTCATTTTATGCTCTTTGATGGAAGGACATATATTGTGTGTATTGGGTATTTTCTATACATCTATAAAGACAGACTATGAAAGATCATTAAAACTAATCTTAATGTAGACATGGATTGTAAAATAGCCATTGAGGCATAATGAAAAGCTATTAACCAAATTAGCCGCTAATGTTACAAATAGGTTCCATTTTCTGCTTTCATACAAGCCTTGCATGCACAATGAAGAATGTATGGGGTAATTTTACATATGGTATCTTACATAAAAATACTTTTTTAGGGTACATTAACATGTCAACTATGTTCATGCAAATTACATTGTTGTTATAGCTACTTCAGAATGCCTTTGTTAGAGCTAACATGGTAATCATAGGTAATTATAGATCACTTTTTCACACAAATGTATACATGCAGTTCAATACAGGTTGATTTTTATTAAACTGTATGATTTCTCTTTCATAACTTTTTGGCACTCACAACCATAATATGTGACTATTTTAGAGATTTTGTACTCAGATGTTTCATGTAGTACGGTACTCTATTGTGAAATCCTAATACACTTAGAAAATTCTTCTTTGAAAACATGACACAGACTAAACATTTTTCTCAACTCTTAAGGTACCGTCACACTAAACGATATCGCTAGCGATCCGTGACGTTGCAGCGTCCTGGCTAGCGATATCGTTCAGTTTGACACACAGCAGCGATCAGAATCCTGCTGCGATGTCGTTGGTCGCTGCAGAAAGTCCAGCACTTTATATCGTCGCTGGACTCCCTGCTGACATCGCTGAATCGGCGTGTGTGACGCCGATTCAGCGATGTCTTCGCTGGTAACCAGGGTAAACATCGGGTTACTAAGCACAGGGCCGCGCTTAGTAACCCGATGTTTACCCTGGTTACCAGCGTTAAAGTAAAAAAAAAAAAAACACTACATACTTACATTCCGGTGTCTGTCCCTCGGCGCTCTGCTTCTCTGCCCTGTGTAAGCACAGCGGCCGGAAAGCAGAGCGGTGACGTCACCGCTGTGCTTTCCGGCCGCTGTGCTTACACAGGGCAGAGAAGCAGAGCGCCGAGGGACAGACAGCGGAAGGTAAGTATGTAGTGTTTTTTTTTTTTTACTTTTACGCTGGTAACCAGGGTAAACATCGGGTTACTAAGCGCGGCCCTGCGCTTGGTAACCCGATGTTTACCTTGGTTACCGGCATAGTTGGTCGCTGGAGAGCTGTCTGTGTGACAGCTCTCCAGCGACCAAACAGTGATGCTGCAGCGATCCGGATCGTTGTCGGTATCGCTGCAGCGTCGCTTAGTGTGACGGTACATTTAGACTCCATTTGTACATAACTCAGTGCCACCACGAAGGTCTGGCTGCTGTAAGGTCTTAAATTTATTCGACTAGACCTTTCAGCAGTAGGCAAATTCAAGTTTCAATCTTATGATATTCAAACTTGGCTACTTTATTGAAAATACCAACTTTTTTTCATTTGAAGCTATTAAATTTGCCCTAATTTAAATACTGAAAAGCATATAATTGCTTGTAAAATACACATGGGGAGAAGATAGAGGACCTCGAAGACAAGGATGTATTTGCCACTATTCACTAGGGCGGGAGGATGAGGGGGCGGCACCTAAGCATGTTTTTGTTCTTTTAGTCCGGCGGCGGCGGTGCATCCCTGAAGACAGGGGGCAGCAAAGCGGCAGTCGGTACATGTGGTGCTGGTGCTGACTCTCCCTACTCCCTGCTGACATACAGTGACATTATTTGTGCATGTGCTCCTGCTCACAGGCACAGCCTAACTTCAATCCCAGCCTTGAAGGTGATTGACTGTTACCAAAGTTATCAGTCCACTTACCGGTGGTGGGGCTGAGGTGGAATGGCGGCACCCTGTCTCTCGACCAGGCTGGGACACACATTGCTAGCCTGGCCTGGAAATCTCAGCAGCAGAGCAGTATGCGTCAGCAAGTAAACATGATCTCTGACCTGCACGCTGCCTGCTGCACAGCTCTGTCAGTGACTAGCCACTTCCCTCAGACTCCTCAGGCTCATTTCTGCCTGGAGGCTGGAGCACAGACAGCATCAGAAGCACTGACAATGTTTACACCCTGTCCCAGATAGAGTGAGTGTGGTGGGGGGTGTAATATATCTCTGATGGAGGGGGATAAGCACATGATGGATGGAGGGGGGATCTGCACATGATGGATTGTGGGGGGTCTGCACATGATGGATGGTGGGGCGTCTGAACATGATGGATGGTGGGGGGTCTGCACATGATGGATGGAGGGGGGTCTGCACATGATGGATGGTGGGGGGATCTGCACATGATGGATGGAGGGGGAGATCTGCACATGATGGAGGGGGATCTGCACATGATGGATGGAGGGGGATCTGCACATGATGGATGGAGCGGGATCTGTACATGATGGATGGAGGGGGATCTGCACATGATGGATGGAGGGGGAATCTGCACATGATGGAGGGGGATCTGCACATGATGGATGGAGGTGGGTCTGTACATGATGGATGGAATGGGGTCTGCAAATGATGGAGGGGACTGTAAATGATGGAGGGGCTGCAAATGATGGAGAGGGGCTTAAAATGATGTGATGGAGGGGACGGGGGACTGCACATTATGAAGAAGTGAAAGGAAAATGGGGGACTGCGAATGGTGAAGGGAGGGGGACTGCAAATGATGAAGTGGTGGGGAAGAGGGACTGCAAATGATGAAGTGAGGGGGAGGAGGACAGCAAATGATGATGTGAGGGGGACTGCAAATGATGAAGTGAAGGATGACGGACAGCAATTGAATAGAAGGTGGGTGATGGGGAGAGCAAATGAGGACCTGAGGGAGAACAAATAATGATGAATTTTGAGGGTGGTGTATTGAATGTTGGGGGAGAGCAGTTGATAATGAATAGAGGTTGGGGTGGGAGAGAGAGAGAGAAGACATGACAATGAATTGGGTCAGATGGGGCATGTAAATATAATGAATTGGGGGAGCGGGAGGTACATGGTGGGGTTGAGGATGCAGTGACTGGTAATGAATTGGGGGAAAGAGTATAGGGGCTAATTAATATATATATTTATTAAGTGGGGAAAATGGCTATTTATAGTTGGTGGGGGAATATTGGTGGATTAATAATAACTAATTATATATTAATGGTGGGTGCACACCTGTATTCAGATGTGTAGTGTAGTAGAAGAAAGGGAAGAAGTGGAGAATGTTCTCTAGAAGCGGGGCTGTAGGTAACTATGTGTTATTTTATGCATAGACAAGTCCTGGCTGGAAGAAATGAAGGCGACCTGTGCTGCATGAAAAAGAACAGCAAAGATGAGTACTTCAGCTAGAGACATCACTAGTGAGTTAGTGTTTTACCTGTACACTGACACTATACACAATTACCTGTTCACTGGCACTATATACAGGGCTCCTGTATATAATGTCACTGGTGATCACTGTATTACCTATACACTGACATCATATACAGAGCTCTTGTGTATAATGGCATTAGTGTTGTGTTTTTTTATCAATGATCAGTATTGTGGTATTTGGTCACTATGTGGTGGTAGTATATGATCTGGTTACGGGGTGGCAGTATTTCTCCCTGTATGTGGTATTATTTTGTCACTGTGTGATGGTAATATGTGATTTGGTCATGGTATGGAGGTATTTGATCCTCGTATGTGGTATTATTCCATTACTATGTGCTGGTAATATGTCATCTGGTCATGTGTGATGGTATTTCTCTCTTGTATGTGGTACTAATGGTCATTCTAAAAATTATATGTGACTAGGGTTGAGCGAAACGGATCATTCATTTTAAAAAGTCGCCGACTTTTGGCAAAGTCGGGTTTCATGAAACCCGACTCGACCCCAGTGTGGGGTCGGCCATGCGGTACGCGACTTTCGCGCCAAAGTCGCATTTCAATGACGCGAAAAGCGACATTTCTCAGCCAATGAAGGTGGACGCAGAGTGTGGGCAGCGTGATGACATAGGTCCTGGTCCCCACCATCTTAGAGAAGGGCATTGCAGTGATTGGCTTGCTGTCTGCGGCGTCACAGGGGCTATAAAGAGGCGTTCCCGCCGACCGCCATCTTACTGCTGGTGATCTGAGCCTAGGGAGAGGTTGCTGCATCTTAGTCAGAAGCAGGGATGGCGTTAGGCAGGGTCCATTAACCACCAAACCGCTTGTGCTGTAGCGATTTCCACTGTCCAACAACACCTTTTGTTTGCAGTGGAAGCTACATTTTTTTTTTCTCAGCGCTGTAGCTCATTGGGCTGCCCTAGAAGGCTCCCTGATAGCTGCATTGCTGTGTGTACGCCGCTGTGCAAACCAACTGCTTTTTTCAAAGCACAAATCCTGTTGTTCCTTCCTTTCTGCACAGCTATCTTTTTTGTTTGTCCACACTTTTTATTTAATTTGTGCATCAGTCCACTCCTTATTGCTGCCTGCCATACCTGGCTGAGATTACTGCACGGAGATAGTAATTGTAGGACAGTCCCTTTTTTTTTTTAATTCTCCCTAAAAAAATAAGTTGTGGGAGATTAAGATTGGCATTTCTGCTAGAGTGCCATCCCTGTGTGTGCCATCTCTCTCACATAGTGCATTAGTGGGCCATAGAAAGCCTTTTTTTTTATTGGGTTTATAAATTCTCCCTGAAAAAAAAAAATATAGTGGGAGATTAATATTGGCCTTTGGGCTTGTGTGCCAGTCCTGTGTGTGCCATCTCTCTCTCAAATAGTGGGCCATAGAAAGCCTATTTATTTATTTTTTTTAAATTTGGTTTCTAAATTCTCCCTGAAAAAATAACAAAAAACCGTGGGAGATTAATATTGGCCTTTCTGCTTGTGTGCCATTCCTGACTCCTGAGTGTGCAATCTCTCTCTCTCTCTCAAATAGTGGGCCATAGAAAGCTTATTTTTTTTATATATTTGGTTTCTAAATTCTCCCTGAAAAAATAAAACAAAAACCGTGGGAGATTAATATTGGCCTTTCTGCATGTGTGCCTGTCCTGACTCCTGAGTGTGCCATCTCTCTCTCAAATAGTGGGCAATAGAAAGCCTATTTATTTATTTTTTTTAAATTTGGTTTCTAAATTCTCCCTGAAAAAATAACAAAAAACCGTGGGAGATTAATATTGGCCTTTCTGCTTGTGTGCCATTCCTGACTCCTGAGTGTGCAATCTCTCTCTCTCTCAAATAGTGGGCCATAGAAAGCTTATTTTTTTATATATATTTGGTTTCTAAATGCTCCCTGAAAAAAAAAAAAACAGTGGGAGATTAATATTGGCCTTTCTGCTTGTGTGCCAGTCCTGACTCCTGAGTGTGCCATCTCTCTCTCAAATAGTGGGCCATAGAAAGCCTATTTATTTTTTTTAATTTGGTTTCTAAATTCTCCCTGAAAAAATAAAAAAAAAACAGTGGGAGATTAATATTGGCCTTTCTGCTTGTGTGCCAGTCTTGACTCCTGAGTGTGCCATCTCTCTCTCAAATAGTGGGCCATAGAAAGCCTATTTTTTTTTCTATTTGGTTTCTAAATTCTCCCTGAAAAAAACAAAAAACTGTGAGAGATATATATTGGCCTTTCTGCTTGTGTGCCAGTCCTGACTCCTGAATGTGCAATCTCTCTCTCTCAAATAGTGGGCCATAGAAAGCTTATTTATATATATATATATATATATATATATATATATATATATATATATATATATATATATATGGTTTCTAAATTCTCCCTGAAAAAATAAAAAATAAACAGTGGGAGATAAATATTGGCCTTTCTGCTTGTGTGCCTGTCCTGACTCCTGAGTGTGCAATCTCTCTCTCAAATAGTGGGCCATAGAAAGCTTATTTTTTTTTTATATATTTGGTTTCTAAATTTTCCCTGAAAAAATAAAAAAAACAGTGGGAGTTTAATATTGGCCTTTCTGCTTGTGTGCCAGTCCTGACGCCTGAGTGTGCCATCTCTCTCTCAAATAGTGGGCCATAGAAAGCTTATTTTTTTTTATATATTTGGTTTCTAAATTCTCCCTGAAAAAATAAAACAAAAACCGTGGGAGATTAATATTGGCCTTTCTGCATGTGTGCCTGTCCTGACTCCTGAGTGTGCCATCTATCTCTCTCAAATAGTGGGCCATAGAAAGCCTATTTTTTTATTTTTATTTGGTTTCTAAATTCTCCCTGAAAAAATAAAAAAAAACAGTGGGAGATTAATATTGGCCTTTCTGCTTGTGTGCCAGTCCTGACTCCTGAGTGTGCAATCTCTCTCTCTCTCAAATAGTGGGCCATAGAAAGCTTATTTTTTTATATATATTTGGTTTCTAAATGCTCCCTGAAAAAAAAAAACAGTGGGAGATTAATATTGGCCTTTCTGCTTGTGTGCCAGTCCTGACTCCTGAGTGTGCCATCTCTCTCTCAAATAGTGGGCCATAGAAAGCCTATTTTTTTTTCTATTTGGTTTCTAAATTCTCCCTGAAAAAAAAAAAACAGTGAGAGATTTATATTGGCCTTTCTGCTTGTGTGCCAGTCCTGACTCCTGAATGTGCAATCTCTCTCTCTCAAATAGTGGGCCATAGAAAGCTTATTTATATATATATATATATATATATATATATATATATATATATATATATAAATATATATATGGTTTCTAAATTCTCCCTGAAAAAATAAAAAAAAACAGTGGGAGATTAATATTGGCCTTTCTGCTTGTGTGCCAGTCCTGACTCCTGAGTGTGCCATCTCTCTCTCTCAAATAGTGGGCCATAGAAAGCCTATCTTTTTTTATATTTGGTTTCTAAATTCTCCCTGAAAAAATAAAAAAAAACAGTGGGAGATTAATATTGGCCTTTCTGCTTGTGTGCCAGTCCTGACTCCTGAGTGTGCCATCTCTCTCTCTCAAATAGTGGGCCATAGAAAGCCTATTTTTTTATATTTGGTTTCTAATTTCTCCCTGAAAAAAATAAAAAAAACAGTGGGAGATTAATATTGGCCTTTCTGCTTGTGTGCCTGTCCTGACTCCTGAGTGTGCAATCTCTCTCTCAAATAGTGGGCCATAGAAAGCTTATTTTTTTTTTATATATTTGGTTTCTAAATTTTCCCTGAAAAAATAAAAAAAAACAGTGGGAGTTTAATATTGGCCTTTCTGCTTGTGTGCCAGTCCTGACGCCTGAGTGTGCCATCTCTCTCTCAAATAGTGGGCCATAGAAAGCCTATTTATTTTTTTTAATTTGGTTTCTAAATTCTCCCTGAAAAAAAAAAAAAAAACAGTGGGAGATTAATATTGACATTTGTGCTTGAGTGACAGTCCTGCGTGTGTGGCATCTCTCTCATTTGGTGCCACAGAAAACAGAGAGTGTAACATTGTGCCTGATTTTCCTTGCAGTCTCACCCACCTGTAAAGGGATTATCTAAATCATACTGAAGTTATAGCTCACCGTGTAAGTTGTTTGACAGCAAAAAATACCGTTACTTTGGTTACGTTTTTAAAACAATGAGGAAGTCTGGTGGAAGAGGTCGTGGCCGTGGGCGTTCATTGCCAGCTGGTAATGATGGTAGTGGTAGTGGAGCATCCGGTGGTCGTGGGAAAAAATATTGCACCTAAGTCTGGAGCTGTGGAGCCAGGTTCGTCGTCTGGCTACACAAGGCCTCGAACGCTCCCTTTTCTGGGAGTAGGAAAACCGCTTTTAAAGCCGGAGCAGCAAGAGCAAGTGTTGGCTTACCTTGCTGACTCAGCCTCTAGCTCTTTTGCCTCCTCTTTTGAAACTGGTAAATGTAAAAGCAGCGCGTTGTTAGTGGATGTTCACGGTCAGGGACAAGTCGCTTCCTTGTCCTCTTCAGCAAAAACAACAACAGAGAAGGATGCAGCAGGCGACACAACGGGTTACTCCATGGAGCTCTTTACACATACCGTCCCTGGCTTAGAAAGTGAAACAGTTAACAGGCCATGCCCATTACTAGTTGAATTGGACATGGAGTGCACTGATGCACAGCCACAGCCAGACTACTATGCTGTTCCTTTGACTCAGACCACAACATTGCCCTCACAGGGTACTGATCCAGAATCAGACCCTGATGAGACTATGGTGCCCCGTCACGAACGCTATACCACCGACTTACACGGTGACACAGACAAAGTTGCACACGAGATAGAAGAGGTTATAGATGACCCAGTTGTTGACCCCGATTGGCAGCCATTGGGGGAACAGGGTGCAGGCGGCAGTAGTTCTGAAACGGAGGAGGAGGGGCCGCAGCAGGCATCAACATCGCAACAGGTTCCATCTTCCGGGCCCGTATCTGGCACAAAACGCGTGGCAAAGCCAAAACCTATTGGAGGACAGCGTGGCCATCCGGTTAAAGCTCAGTCTGCAATGCCTGAAAAGGGATCCGATGCTCGAAAGAGTGCAGTCTGGCATTTTTTTAAACAACATCCAATTGATCAGCGCAAAGTCATCTGTCAAAAATGTTCAACTCCCTTAAGCAGAGGTCAGAATCTTAAAAGTCTCAATACAAGTTGCATGCATAGACATTTAACCACCATGCATTTTCAAGCCTGGACTAACTACCAAACGTCCCTTAAGGTTGTAGCACCCTCGGCCAATGAAGCTAGTCAGCAACGCTACATCCCTTCTGTCACTGTAAGGCCACCATTTTCTGCACCACCTGCAGTATCTGTGCAGGTTTCTTTGCCAGGCCAAAGCAGTCAGGGTCAGGGAATCACCAGTTTCGTAGTAGGAAACACTGCATCTAGGGCACCGGCGGAAACAATACCGTCTCCAATCGTATCTCAGTCTGCCATGTCCACCGGCACACCCGCTAGTTCCACGATATCCAGCTCTCCAGTCCAGCTCACCCTACATGAGACTCTCGTTAGAAAAAGGAAGTACTTATCCTCGCATCCGCGTACACAGGGTTTGAACACCCACATAGCTAGACTAATCTCGCTAGAGATGATGCCCTACCGGTTAGTTGAAAGCGAAGCTTTCAAAGGCCTGATGGACTATGCTGAACCACGCTACAAGCTACCCAGTCAACACTTCTTTTCGAGAAAAGCCATCCCAGCCCTCCACCACCATGTTAAAGAGCGCATCGTCCATGCACTCAGGCAATCTGTGAGTACAAAGGTGCACCTGACAACAGATGCATGGACCAGTAGGCATGGCCAGGGACGTTACGTGTCCATCACGGCACACTGGTTGAATGTGGTGGATGCAGGGTCCACAGGGGACATCAATTTCGGGACAGTTCTGCCTAGCCCACAGTCTAGGAAACAGTTGGCTGTAGGCGTTCGCACCCCCTCCTCCTCCTCCTCATCCTCCTGCAGAAGCGAGAGCTCGTCCACAGACCGCAGTCGCACAACCACTCCATCCGCAGCTGCCACTGTTGCACACCAGTTGTCCCATTATGGGGCAGCTACTGGCAAGCGTCAGCAGGCTGTATTGGCTATGAAGTGTTTGGGCAACAACAGACACACCGCAGAAGTTCTGTCCGAGTTCTTGCAGAAAGAAACGCAGTCGTGGCTGGGCACAGTAGATCTTGAGGCAGGCAAGGTAGTGAGTGATAACGGAAGGAATTTCATGGCTGCCATCTCCCTTTCCCAACTGAAACACATTCCTTGCCTGGCTCACAACTTAAACCTGGTGGTGCAGTGCTTCCTGAAAAGTTATCCGGGGTTATCCGACCTGCTCCTCAAAGTGCGCGGACTTTGCTCACATATCCGCCGTTCGCCCGTACACTCCAGCCGTATGCAGACCTATCAGCGGTCTTTGAACCTTCCCCAGCATCGCCTAATCATAGACGTTGCAACAAGGTGGAACTCAACACTGCACATGCTTCAGAGACTGTGCGAACAGAGGCGGGCTGTTATGTTTTTGTGGGAGGATACGCATACACGGGCAGGCAGTAGGATGGCAGACATGGAGTTGTCAGGTGTGCAGTGGTCGAAGATACAAGACATGTGTCAAGTCCTTCAGTGTTTTGAGGAATGCACATGGCTGGTTAGTGCAGACAATGCCATAATAAGCATGAGCATCCCCCTAATGCGTCTGCTGATGCAAAGTTTGATGCACATAAAGGATCAGGTGTCTGCAGCAGAGGAAGAGGAAAGCCTTGATGACAGTCAGCCATTGTCTGGTCAGGGCAGTGTACAGGACGAGGTAGCGGGCGAAGAGGAGGAGGAGGACGAGGAGGATGATGGGGATGAGTATATTTTTAATGAGGAAGCTTTTCCGGGGCCACTGGAAATTGGTGGCGTGGCAAGGCAGGGTTCTGTTTTTTTGAGGGACACAAGTGACGTAGATTTGCCTGAAACTGCCCCTCAACCAAGCACAACCGCAGATTTGACAACTGAAACTTTGGCCCACATGGCGGATTATGCCTTACGTTTCCTCAAAAGGGACACACGCATTACTAAAATGATGAACTATGACGATTACTGGTTGGCCTGCCTCCTTGATCCTCGCTATAAAGGCAAATTGCAAAATATTATGCCACATGAGAACTTGGAACTAATATTAGCAACCAAACAATCAACTCTTGTTGACCGTTTGCTTCAGGCATTCCCAGCACACAGCGCCCGTGATCGTTCTCACACGAGCTGCAGGGGGCAGCAGACCAGAGGTGTTAGAGGTGCAGAAATCAGAAGTGGCGTTGGACAGAGGGGTTTTTCATCCCTTATCGATGTTCTCCCTCAACCGTCATTCCCATTTGATTACTGGGCATCCAAATTAGACACCTGGCCAGAATTGGCAGAATATGCATTGCAGGAGCTTGCTTGCCCGGCAGCTAGTGTCCTATCAGAAAGAGTATTCAGTGCTTCAGGTTCAATATTAACCGAAAAAAGGACTTGTCTGGCTACCAAAAATGTTGATGATCTAACCTTCATTAAAATGAACCACAACTGGATTTCGAATTCTTTTGCCCCACCTTGCCCCGCCGACACCTAGCTTTCCTATGAAAAGGTCTTGCCTGTGGACTACTCTGAATGACTTTACCAATCTCGTAATTTGCAGCAGCTGATTGTCCAGCATACGACATGTTTACACCTCCCTAAATGGCCAAACTCCCCACACGGGGCCGTGGTATCGCCACTTGGCGCAAGCACCCGTGAGAGTGCTGTTTGTCTGAAGAGGTGGGTGTGCCCGCTTTTGGTCGACGGCACTGCCACTGGGTCCCTCATAGTACAATAAAGTGTCTCTGTCGGTGGTGGTGCGCACCCAACATCAGACACACTGCTGTAACATGAGGGGCCCTGGGCCTGTACCGCCGGCCACAAGAGAGTTCCCCCACCCCCAGCTCAAACATTGCTCTACCACTTGCACAATTATCTCTCACAGTTCCACCAATGTTTAGTCTATGCGCTGACATCCTTAAATTCCTGCCACTGACAATACCATTGTGTTGACATGTATGATGGTACTTAACATAGTCAGGGGCAGTGTCCTATATTTACCCAAGTAAATACTTTGCGCCAAATTACTAGGTCTGAAACTATGCAGAGGAGCCCACCCCTGTACCTAATGATTGCACCCTTTTGTGTTTTCGTTTTGTTGTAATGCGAGACATTATGATGTATTTATTGTTTGGGACTACTAACTGGCAGACACTCATTACAATCGGCCTCCGCTGACAACACCAATGCTGCCTGTGTACCCCTGCAAGAGAATTCCAAGTGTCTACAGCCAAATTTTATTATGTTAGGCCTACTACGCCTGTCTGCGGTCCCTCCTTACACTAGTCCTCCACTGACCAGACCACTGGTGCCCGTGTACCCCTGGAACCAATTTTAAAGTGCCTACAGCCATATTTTATTATGTTAGGCCTACTACGCCTGTCTGCGGTCCCTCCTTACACTAGGCCTCCACTGACCAGACCACTGCTGCCCGTGTACCCCTGGAACCAATTCTAAAGTGCCTACAGCCAAATTTTATTATGTTAGGCCTTCGAAGCCTGTCTGCGGTCCCTCCTTCCACTAGGCCTCCCCTGACCATACCACTGCTGCCCGTGTACCCCTGGAACCAATTATAAAGTGCCTACAACCCAATTTTGTTATGTTAGGCCTTCTAAACCTGTCTGCGGTCCCTCCTTCCAATAGTTCTCCACTGACCAGACCAATGCTGGCCGCGTACCCCTGGAACCCAGCTGAAAGTGCATGGAGCCTACTTTTTTTCTTTGTTTTATATTTATAATGCCCAGATGAACTACGCTGTACCACGGTTCAAGCTACCCAGTCGACTCTTCTTTTGCGAGAAAAGCCATCCCAGCCATCCACTGGCATGAAAAAGTCTGCATTGTCATAGCACTCAGGCAATCAAACAGTAGAAAGGTGCACCTGACAAGAGACACATGGACCAGTAGGCATGTCCACAAGAAGTTACGTGTCCATTACGGCGCACTGGGTTAATGTGTTGGATGCATGGTCCACAGGGGACAGCCTACAAAGTCTGTCTGCAGTCCCTAATTCAAATTGTCCTCCGCTAACCACACCACTGCTGCCCGTGTACCCCTGGAACCAATTTTAAAGTGCCTACAGCCTAATTTTGTTATGTTAGGCCTACTACGCCTGTCTGCGGTCCCTCCTTCCACTAGTCCTCCACTGACCAGACCACTGGTGCCTGTGTACCCCTGGAACCAATTTTAAAGTGCCTACAGCCATATTTTATTATGTTAGGCCTTCGAAGCCTGTCTGCGGTCCCTCCTTCCACTAGGCCTCCCCTGACCAGACCACTGCTGCCCGTGTACACCTGTAACCAATTCTAAAGTGCCTACAGCCCAATTTTATTATGTTAGGCCTTTGAAGCCTTTCTGCAGTCCCTCCTTCCACTAGGCCTCCACTGACCAGACCACTGCTGCCCGTGTACCCCTGGAACGAATTCTAAAGTGCCTACAGCCAAATTTTATTATGTTAGGCCTTCAAAGCCTGTCTGCCGTCCCTCCTTCCACTAGGCCTCCACTGACCAGACCACTGCTGCCCGTGTACCCCTGGAACCAATTTTAAAGTGCCTAAAGCCATATTTTATTATGTTAGGCCTACTACGCCTGTCTGCGGTCCCTCCTTCCACTAGGCCTCCACTGACCAGACCACTGCTGCCCGTGTACCCCTGGAACCAATTGTAATGTGCCTACAGCCCAATTTTATTGTTAGGCCTTCGAAGCCTGTCTGCGGTCCCTCCTTCCACTAGGCCTCCAGTGACCAGACCACTGCTGCCCGTGTACCCCTGGAACGAATTCTAAAGTGCCTACAGCCAAATTTTATTATGTTAGGCCTTCAAAGCCTGTCTGCGGTCCCTCCTTCCACTAGTCCTCCACTGACCAGACCACTGCTGCCCGTGTACCCCTGGAACCAATGTTAAAGTGCCTACAGCCATATTTTTATTTGTTAGGCCTAGTACGCCTGTCTGCGGTCCCTCCTTCCACTAGGCCTCCACTGACCAGACCACTGCTGCCCGTGTACCCCTGGAACCAATTGTAAAGTGCCTACAGCCCAATTTTATTATGTTAGGCCTTCGAAGCCTGTCTGCGGTCCCTCCTTCCACTAGGCCTCCACTGACCAGACCACTGCTGCCAGTGTACCCCTGGAACCAATTCTAAAGTGCCTACAGCCAAATTTTATTATGTTAGGCCTTCGAAACCTGTCTGAGGTCCCTCCTTCCACTAGGCCTCTACTGACCAGACCACTGCTGCCCGTGTACCCCTGGAACCAATTCTAAAGTGCCTACAGCCATATTTTATTATGTTAGGCCTACTACGCCTGTCTGCGGTCCCTCCTTCCACTAGTCCTCCACTGACCAGACCACTGCTGCCCGTGTACCCCTGGAACCAATTTTAAAGTGCCTACAGCCATGTTTTATTATGTTAGGCCTACTACGCCTGTCTGCGGTCCTTCCTTACACTAGGCCTCCACTGACCAGACCACTGCTGCCCGTGTACCCCTGGAACCAATTCTAAAGTGCCTACAGCCAAATTTTATTATGTTAGGCCTTCGAAGCCTGTCTGCAGTCCCTCCTTCCACTAGGCCTCCACTGACCAGACCACTGCTGCCCGTGTACCCCTGGAACCAATTATAAAGTGCCTACAGCCCAATTTTATTATGTTAGGCCTTCTAAGCTTGTCTGCGGTCCCTCCTTCCAATAGTTCTCCACTGACCAGACCAATGCTGGCCGTGTACCCCTGGAACCCAGCTGAAAGTGCATGGAGCCTACTTTTTTTCTTTGTTTTATATTTATAAAGCCCAGATGAACTATGCTGTACCACGGTTCAAGCTACCCAGTCGACACTTCTTTTGCGAGAAAAGCCATCCCAGCCCTCCAACGGCATGAAAAAGTCTGCATTGTCATAGCACTCAGGCAATCAAACAGTAGAAAGGTGCACCTGACAAGAGACGCATGGACCAGTAGGCATGTCAACAAAAGTTACGTGTCCATTACGGCGCACTGGGTTAATGTGTTGGATGCATGGTCCACAGGGGGCAGCCACTGCTGCCCGTGGACCCCTGGAACCTATTTTTAATTGCATAGAGCATCCTTTTTTTAATAGTTGGCGTACAAAGTCTGTCTGCGGTCCATAATTGAAATTGTCCTCCACTGACCAGACCAATGCTGCCTGTGTACCCCTGTAACCTTTTTTAAACTGCATTGAGCCACATTTTTGGTTTAAGGCCTACTACCTTTGTCTGTCTGCGCCACTCAATACGGCTGTCCTCCTTTGAAAAAAGCTGAGCGCCAATAGTATGGTTTTCAGCCTCTAGGAATTTTGAAAACTGCATTGGGGCTACTACTTCGGTAGGGCCTACTAACGGTGTCTGCCGCTCCAAGGTGTTCCCCAGGTTTCCTCGCCATTGCTTCAATCTTCTGACTCTCGTTTAGTAGTTGTTGAAAACTACACTGCATTAGGCCTACAAATTGGGTATGGGGTGTAGAGACGGTGTGTTCCACTCCAAGGTGTTCCCCAGGTTTCCTCTCCATTGCTTCGATCTTCTGACTCCCGTTTAGTAGTTGTGGAAAACTACACTGCATTAGGCCTACAAATTGGGTATGGGGTGTAGAGACGGTGTGTTCCACTCCAAGGTGTTCCCCAGGTTTCGTCTCCATTGCTTCGATCTTCTGGCTCTTCTTAAGTAGTTGTTGAAAACAACACTGCATTAGGCCTATTAGTTGGGTTGGGGCCTTTTATCTGTGTCTGCCGCTCCTTGCTGTTCTCCTACAGTGAACAAAGCTGTGCCACCGGTTTACTACTGTTGCCAATTTTGAACTGCATTTAGAATACTTACTGATTTGGGCCTACTCTCTGTGTAACCCTCTCATTCCATTTGTCCTCCACTGATCAAAGCAATGCCCCCTGGTTAGTCCTGTTACCAATTTTGAACTGCATTTAGCCCACTTTATTCTTTGGGCCCATATCTGTTTCCCCCTCATCCTGCCCATTGCCCAGCCAGTGATAGATGAGTCTGCTGGTACATTGACCCATAACGCAACATTCCCCGTGCACGCTACACTGCAAGATTGTGACCCTGCTGAAAGTCAGGTCCCCCTTCCCGCATACCATACCACATTACACGGGGACAAAGACGGGGACAAAGAGGAAGGTGCAGATGAAGGTGCAGGTTCCTTCATCAGGTGGGGGGAGGAATACTCGTTGGCGACGTCACTGGCACAGGGCCTCTCATAGTACGCAAAAGTGTTGCTGCCGGTGGGAGGCGCCCCCGCCGTGCAAACACACCGCTGTACTTTGAGGGGCCCTGTGCCAGTGCCAATGCCCACGAGTGCCCCCCCCCTGCTTGCTCAGGATCACAGCACTTGCAAGGTTGAAATACTTACCTCTCCCTGCTCCACTGCCGTGACGTGGTCCAGATGTCCTGGGCCCACTAATTGCTTGAACCAACCCTACCCCCCACAACTTTAGCCAAATGACCCCCAATTTCAAATGCCTTACAATTATTATAAGCTAAATTACGATTGACAAGCTTCAGTAGCAAGAATGTATGTTTTTTGCCATTAAAATGGGCACTGTAGGTGTTTTCCTGGCCTCCACTCACTGCCGACTATGCTCCCCCATTGACTTGCATTGGGTTTCGTGTTTCGGTCGATCCCCGACTTTTCGCGATAATCGGCCGATTCCACTCGACTCGACTTTTGAGATAGTCGGGTTTCGCAAAACCCGGCTCGACTCTAAAAAGGTCAAGGTCGCTCAACTCTATATGTGACTCCTTCCCTTAAAAATAAATAAAAATATACCTAAAGAGAGTATTGAATATTTTAAGAAATAATACCTTGTTGTGGTAGCAGCTTAAAAATTATTTTGGCCAAAACAAAAGCTGCTAGCTATGTATGTAATCTGCTGTCTGCTGAGAACTGTTAATATCAGATTGGTGAGGACGTGGTGCAGAAGATGAGTTTTTCCAAGAGCGGGCATTGGAACTGTGAAAGGCTTGAAGGTGTGGAGGCAGAGCTGGGGTGGAGCCTGGGTGGAGTCTTAAGGGGACCCGGAAATTTTGCTAGAATGGGGCTGCAAAATTTCTAGTGGCAGCCCTGCCCTCACTGTCACCACAGTTCTGTGAAGGATGACACCTTGTGTTGGCTCTGTTCCACCAGTGTCGACACTCGGGTTCATGGGACATTAACTGGAAGTGAGATCTATGGCTGCCACTCATTTTCTCTTCATTACTTAGCCGTGCAAACACAGGGACAGTATATTTATTTAAAGGCAGTCATTCTGCAGGATTTCACCCCTCCAAATCTTTTATATGCACATGTAGGGCTTTCAAAGACAAACTCCAGAAATACCTTTATATGGTCATTCCCTTTCTCCCTTATTCAGAAATCAGCATTTCAATTGATATTTAAATAATGCCTAATGACTATGGTGGATCTTCACCTTCTACCACTCCAGCTCTATTTCCTGCAGAGTGCCACCTACTTTTGCTTCACTGACAGCCTCTATGCTGTGTTTCTTTCTGGAAAAAAAGAGCTGTAAGTCGATCAGAAAGAGGTGGCATTGAGCAAGTATAGAGCTGGAGTAACAGATCTACTTTCTCACTTGCATATGTATGCAAATCGATTTCAGATAAATGGAATGAACATGTAAAAATATTGCTGTAATTGTCTTTGAAAGAGCTACATGGGCATATACTGTATGTAGATTTGGTCTCATTCATTCCCTATGGGACTTGCGGACATGTGCGGCACTGCGGTTTTGCACTTGCAATGAGACAAAAAAACACTGCTAGCAGCTTTTTTTTCCCCGTTGCCGCAAGAACCGCATTTACCAGATTGCGGCAAAACCTGCAAGTGATGCACATGTCCTTATAGTTGAAGGGTATGAATGTGGCTGAACAAAGTGCCACCAATGGGATAGGTAGCATAAACTCTAAATATGGCCCTGCTCGCAGGAAAGTATGACCCCTCTGACCATAGGCGCTTGCACTGTACAGGAGATGGAGAAGAGGCAAGAGGACCTCGCTGACTATAAGAACTTACATTGCAGAAGAAGAGAGAGACTTACCAGTGAATCAAACTGCATACAAACTGCTGTACAAGCTCCACTGGGAATCCCTAATCTGTGATGGCCCAGTACTGACCATCACTGTACAATGTATGGTACTCCATAAGATGTCACAACTGCAGGGCATTATGGGGAAACCCGAACAGCAATACAAAATAGCAATAGCATTGTATTTTGATATTGTAGCATTTATTATCATACAGATAGTGCATTATGCATGTGTGCGCTGTGATTCAGATTCATGCTCCTAGCTCTCCTTGCAGGCTATCCACAACTACAATGGAATAATATGAAAAGACCCACATAACAAGTTGTGTATGGATTATACTTTGCACTACAATTCTATCTACATTAGTGCCATGTTTGCATGAATTTAAACTCAGGGGTGGTGCCACAGGATTGGAGGATGGCTCACCTGGTACCGATATTTAAGAAAGGTAAAAAGGTGGATCCAGGCAACTACCATCCGGTAAGCCTGACATCAGTAGTGTGCAAAATGTTTGAGGGCATCATAAGAGATGACCTGCAGAAATATATTGTAGACAATAATATAATAACTGACAACCAGCATGGATTTATGAAGAATAAGTCATGTCTAACTAACATGTTGGGTTTCTATGAGAAGGTAAGTGCAAAGCTGGATGTAGGTAATGTGGTTGATGTGATTTATCTGGATTTTGCAAAGGCATTTGATATAGTTCCACAGAACAGCCTTATACTGAAGCTACAGAAACAAGGCCTAGGGGAAACTATATGCAGATGGGTAAGGAATTGGCTAAATGACAGGAAGCAAATAGTTGTCATAAATGGTACATTCTCTAAATGAGATATAGTCAACAGTGGGGTACCGCAAGGATCTGTGCTAGGACGGATTCTTTTTAACCTCTTTATTAATGACCCTGTGGATGGGATTGAGAGTAAAGTGTCAGACTTTACTGATGTCACAAAACTATGCAGGATATTAAAACCTGACCTTGACATTACAATATTGAAAAACAATCTGAATAAGATGACTGAATGGGCAAACACTTGACAAATGAGATTTAATGTAGATAAATATAAAGTAATGCACCTAGGACCGAGCAATGCTACAGCTGCATATACATTAAATGGGAATATATTTGGAACTACAGAACAGGAGGAGGACTTGGGGATTCTGGTTACAAGTAAGCTGAGCAGCAGTACTCAATGTCAAGCAGCGGCCACAAGAGCAAACAAGATTTTAGGATATATAGAAACAAAGATAAAATCCCGCGACCCCCAACATATTATTGCCCCTTTATAAATCACTGATGAGGAATATGGGATCTAGTTTTGAGCTCCACATTTTAAAAAGGAAATTCAGAAGTTAGAATCAATTCAAAGATGGGCAACTAGATTATTACAAGGGATGGCAGGCGTCTCATATGAGGAGAGGTTGGAAAAGATAGGCTTGTTTAGCTTAGAAAAAAGACGCCTCAGAGTGATCTCATTTATATGTATAAATATATGTGTGGCCAGCACCAAACACTGGCACATGATTTATTCCATCCAAAGACTGTACTGAGGACTAGGGGGCACTCATTATGGGTATTATTGGTTGAAAAATGGCGATTCTGGCAGCTAAACAGGAAATTGTTCTTCTTCTTTAGAACAGTCAGGCTGTGGAATGCACTACCACAAGAGGTAGTAAAAGCAGACACTGTAACAGCTTTTAAAAAAGGGCTGGATGATTTCCTTGATACACATAACATTGCGGGTTACTGTTAAATTACCGTATTTTTCGGACTAAAAGACGCACTTTTTCCCCCCCAAAAAAGGGGGGAAAATGGGGGGTGCGTCTAATAGTCGCAATGCAGGCTTACCTAGGTGGCAGAGGTCCGGTGGCAGAGGTCCGGTGGCAGAGGTGCGGTTGCGGGGGTGTGGCGGCAGAGGAGGCGCAGTAAGCGGGGTCCCTTTCCCCGGTATGGTGATGCAGCAGGCCCGGTATGCAGCAGAGCCGGGTGAATCCTCTTGTTATCGGTGGTGGCGGCCATTTTCCGGAGGCCGCGCGTGCGCAGATGGAGCGCTCTGCTTCCCGAGGCTTCAGGAAAATGGCCGCCGCGATCTCCATCTGCGCACGCGCGGCCATTTTCCTGAAGCCCCGGGAGCAGAGCGCTTCATCTGCACACGCACGGCCTCAGGAAGATGGCCGCGCCCACCGATAACAAGAGGATTCACCCGGCTCTGCTGCATACCAGGCCTGCTGCATCACCATACCGGGGAAAGGGACCCCGCTTACTGCGCCTCCTCTGCTCATCCCCACAGACAGTTCTTCCTCCCATCCATGCTCTATCACAAATTTCCATAACTTCTCTAACCTTATACCCATTCGCCCAGCCCCCACTTCCACAGTCCCACTAACAGGAGCACTATGGAACGCTCGCTGTCTGCAACAAGCTTTCCTATATCCACAATCTTTTTGTTACTACCAAGCTTTCCTTCCTCGCCATCACCGAAACCTGGATCACCCCTTCTGACAAAGCCTCTCCTGCTGCACTTTCATATGATGGCTTCCACCTTTCTCACACACCCCACCCCAGCAGCAAGCATGGCGGAATAGTTGGTTTTCTCCTGTCAGATAACTACTTTCACCCCAATCCCACTGCCACCCTCTGTTACCTTCCCTTCCTTTGAGGTGCACTCTGTGTGCATCTATGCCCCCACCAACCTCCAACTGGCTGTCATTTGCTGACCACAAGGGCCAGCCACCACCTTCTTTCACCACTTCACCACCTGGCTACTTCATTTCCTTTCTGCGGACATCCCCACTATCATCATGAGCGACTTCAACATCCCCATTGATACTTTCCTCTCAGCTGCCACTAAACTTCTATCTCTCACTTTCTCCTTCGGCCTCACTCAATGGTCTTCTGCAGCCACTCACAAAGATGGTCACACATTGGACCTCATCTTCACCCGCCTCTGCTCCCTATCTAACCTCTCTAACTCACCTCTTCCTCATTCTGACCACAATCTACTCACAGTCTCTTCCCTCTCCACTCCTTGTCTACAATCCCCACCCCACAAACTTGCACACCCTCACAGAAATCTTAAACACCTTGATCTACACTCACTCTCTGAATCCCTCCTCCCTCTCACAGACACATGGGCGGCACGCGACCAATCAGAAGCCGCGACGTCATTCCTCAGGTCCTAAACGCGCTCATTTTAAACAAAGAAGCCTGCCGGTTACCTGCGGTGATGTCCAGGGGCCGCCGGAGAGGTGAATATATCAATATTTTTTATTTTAATTCTTTATTTTACACATTAATACGGATCCCAGGGCCTGAAGGAGAGTTTCCTCTCCTTCAGACCCTGGGAACCATCAGGATACCTTCCGATACTTGGTGTCCCATTGACTTGTATTGGTATCGGATTTCTGGTATCGGCCGATACTATCCGATACCGATACTTTCAAGTATCGGACGGTATCGCTCAACACTACTCTTGGCCCTAGTCGACAGCAACTACAGGTTTATAATTGTAGACATTGGGGCCTATGGGAGAACTGGAGACTCTAGAGTCTTCAGTTCTTCCATTATGGGTCAGCGGCTGCGCAACAATGAATTGGATCTCCCACCCCCAAGTCACATACCAGGTGCTAATTTGGATGCGGTGCCTTACATGATGGTAGCAGATGAGGCGTTTCAATTATCAAGGAACGTCATGAGGCTCTATCCACGAAGAGGCCTGGACTGCCGGCGCAGAATTTTTATTTTGCGTCTTTCCCGTGCCCGCCATCTGGTCGAGTGTTCATTCGGCATTCTCAGTGCAAAATGGCGGGTACTTCAGTCAGCAATCCAACTGAGTAAAGGCAATGTAAATGGCGTGATAAAAGCATGTGTTGTTCTTCACAACTTTACAAGATACCATGATTGCCCATCATCTGCCGCTGATGAAGTTGATTCTGCAAATACTGTCTTGACAACTACACGTGTTCTTCCTTCACGTCGTCAGCCCTCAGGCCTTAAAGTTCGTGATGTTTTAACAAATTATTTTGTGTGACCAGAGGGATCGACTGTTTGGCAAGACAATGCTGTTTTGCAGTAAAGTTAAGTTAGATTGTAAGTTAATAAATACCATAATTTTCCGGATGCAATTGTGTATTATGTATCTCAACCAGAAATTAGCTAAGTGTGTAAAGTTGACAAATCATGTATGTAGTTTGACCAATACATAACACTCCGATTTTTGCACAAATTTTTACTGCTCATAGTATATATATACATATTCTCCAAACATATTATCAGCATATGTAATTAGAGCCATATGAGCAAGACAGATATCCATGCCAAGGAAAAATAAAACTTAGGCCATACAACAGCCAAAATGACAGGCCAACAAAATGGAAACAAAATGACAGGTTCTGGTAGGTTGGGGGTGGTGATGGTGATGGCGGGTGTCCAGCATGTGCGGAACTTTGCCTGGATGGTTGACCAACCAGACTGTCAACCTGTGTTAGTGTTGATCTAAATTGAAGTTGTTGTGGCAAGTTCCGATCATGTGTCTGACTTAACACTTGATGTTGAGGTTAGAAGGGCATCAAGTCCTGGGTACCGGCTTGTCCCATTTGGTCAGACCCCCCAATATGGCCATGTCGAGCAGACACATGTTGGGACCAGCCTCCAAACATGTGTCTGTTCAAGTGGTCATATTGGGCAGTTGCAGGATAATCATAAATTGCCCTGTTTTGGGGTTGTTGTGTGCTTTGGGCATGCTGATGTTGTGGAGCTATAGGTTGCGGGGGTGGTGCTGCGACAGTTTGTGATTGGTCCTGTGGAAGGTCTTGCACCGCAAGAAGGTTTGTAGCTGACATTTGCCACCGTTCAACATAATTAAAAATATCAGTGGGGTTGTTTGGGGGTGTAGCTGCATCTATCAATATTTGGATACAACCTCTGGTCCGCAGCCTGAACGAGCGTGGAATGGGCCGTAAATAGCGGGCAAGACTGCGGAAGTAAGCTTCCTCCCCATCGTCATACAAGGGGGATTGTGGAAACCACAAGAGAACAACACCAACAAGGGAAAATTGAAAATAACATATAACCTTTATTGATGTATGTAACATACCAATAAAATACAGGCCAAAACATGGAACAACGTGCCAAGATGGTGAAACACACGGGGACACTGCCGCCCGTGCGAACTACAGAGACGTGCAGCTAAGGAACTGGCTATTAATATACATCATACACGATATTGTAATGGGGACTATAGTTAACCAACTCATAGCGCCTAAAATAGGAGATGTCTATGTGTATCTAGAAATTATATCCTGCATGCACATATATGACATAAAATGCGGCTCAGAGAGTAAACAATACAATATGCAAGTGCCAGAAAATGAGCCAATGCATCAATACACAGAAAAACGTATATAATACCCATGTATAGGGATCACATAGATAAGACCCAAGTAGTAGAAATATCCCAAACTATAGCCACATGGTCACCATCCAAAAGGTGTACCGGCTTCCTCACATGCTTGTAGCAGCCAGCTTGCCGAAAAGTATATTACCTGCTGTGGCGATGAGTGGTGATCAAACCAGGACCTAAAGCTGCACGTCCGCTGACATTTGCCACTGTTCAACATAATTAAAAATATCAGTGGGGTTGTTTGGGGGTGTGGCTGCATCTATCAATATTTGGATACAACCTCTGGTCCGCAGCCTGAGCGAGCGTGGAATGGGCCGTAAATAGCGGGCAAGACTGCGGAAGTAAGCTTCCTCCCCATCGTCATGGGCAGCTCTGGACAAATAGTCCAACACCCCTGTATCCACTTGCCTCCTGGTGCCAATGTTCGAAACCACCCTTCTGCGCCGACCACGGTTTGGTCTGGTATTAGGCTGTGGTGAGGTATCCAGAGCCAAGGTTGGACTGCTGCTCTGGGCTCCTTCCTCCACCTCTGGATTTGCCTCCTGTGTGGCAGAAGATGCTGCTGCTGGTTGTGGTGGTGGTGGTTGGTTGCTGCCTGTTGTTTGCCCAGATGGTCCAGCCATTTCTGCCTCTTCACCAACAGGGTCAATCACCAACTCAGAGTCAGATGCAGTCTCCCTTTCTGTCAGATTTGACTCTGTTCTGTATTTCACAAAAGATTTTTATTTAGATAAAAAACATACATATTCACGTAATAAGATGTGTCACATTTTTTGAGACATGCATGCACTTACGGTCTGAGCTCCATCACCGGTGCCAGAAAATTAAGGCGATCAAAATAAAGGTATTTCCTTTTTTTGGTGGCTGTATCACCACTCCACCCAGAAAGTTGTCGTTCACGTCGGTATTGGTCCCGGCAACTCCTCCAGCGTCTAGTGACATCATTGATTGCAAAGATACAACATTTGGTATATAAAAATCACTCACATAACTCAAACAGGGTTTGCAATCACACACGGGCCCAGGAGCCGATGGGGACATAAAATTCCTTGGGGAATATATTAAAGGACAATAGCTATAAAATTTCATCCAAATTTGTGTGTCTTGGTAATGTTTTTGCATCTTCAACCAAGAGCATGGATCATTTACTGCAATCATAAACACACCACATATGATGTGTTCATGCTTATTTTTATCATGAACCCATTATAAAAACCCATTTTTGCATAAAGGATGGTACTTACAAATTTCTTGCTGAACCTCTTAAGGTCCATCATCAAAATCGGGGAACATGTTGCGACATATTGACCTCCATGCTGCGTCTTTACGTGCACGATCCGCATAATGTGAGTCGCGTTGGTCCCATAATTCGGGTCTATCATGGACCAGAGCAATCAGCATCTCAACATCTATATGCCTGGCCATGCTGCTACACAGTACACTCCGTGGAGGTGTGCTTCCTGGTTTGCAATCCAGCGTGGCCCAGAAATTAGCATGCCAAAGCTTCCTGATAATGGATGATTCAATTTCCTGTCACCTGGAGAAGTCTTCCGTATTTCTCGCAATGCACACGCATGGTCCGTATGTAATCCGATTTTTTCTCGCACCCATAGACTTGCATTGGCGATTCTTGGCCGAGATACGCTGACAATCGCAGCATGCTGCGATTTCACTCGGATCCTGAATACGACCAAGAAAATATTGGATGATGGGAGCTGCCCCATAGATTAACATTGGGACGAGTGCTATGCGATTTTTTAGCGCATTGCACTCGTCCGTATTACGGTCTAGTGTGACCCCGGCCTTAGGTGTCGAGTTCCCTCTGCTGCACAGGGGGAATCTCGAACCACCTCTGCTGCGGTCTCCCGTTCTTCTCCAGCCGAAGTGGAGCGTGCTCAGCGGAGACATCGGTCTCAGCGTCTGGCTCAGGCAGATACTGTGTGCTTGGTTATTGCTGATCTTCCAGGCTCAGCCATTGCAACTAGCACTGATCAGCGGTGAGCAGACACTCCTGGGACTAAGTCCTGCTTTTCCTCTACTGAGCATGCCCAAAAGATGACCTTTCATTGGAGGTCGGGGGTCACATGCTCAGGTCCTGTAGCAGCTACTATTGGATCACTAGGAAGGTCCCGGAGAGCTTCCTCTATAAAAGATTTGCATGGCTGTCTAACCCACGTGTGAGCAAGCGTCCAGCTGCCATTACTCAGCATCAGGTGTCTTCTCTGCACGGTGGACTTTGAACTGTGAACGCACCTGAAATTCTTTAATATCATTATTTGGTGCGTATTTTGGTGGTCCTAACACACTGTTGGGCCATTTTTTTCTTCGTAAATAAAAATGCGGTCCGCCACAGTTTTGTGGACTTTTAAAAATTGGTCAATTGTGGGGGGTTTCTACTGTTTAGGCACATCAGGGGCTCTGCAAATGTAACATGACGCACGCAGACCATTCCATCAAAGTCTGCATTCCAAAACATCACAACATCCCTTCCGAGATCTGCCATGCACCCAAATAGTGGTTTACCCCCACATATGGGGTATGAGCGTACTCAGGAAAAACTGGACTACAACTTTTGGGGTCCAATTTCTCCAGTTACCTTTGTGAAAATAAAAAATTGTGGGCTAAAAATAATTTTTGAGGGAAGAAAAATTATTTTTTATTTTCATGGCTCTGCATTATAAACTTCTGTGAAGCACTTAGGGGTTCAAAGTGCCCATCACACATCTAGATGAGTTCCTTGGTTTAGTTTCTAAAATGGGGTCACATGTGGGGGAGCTCCAATATTTAGCCACACAAGTCTCTCCAAACACAACATGGTGTCCGCTAACTATTGGAGCTAATTTTTCATTCAAAAAGTCAAATGGCGCTCCTTCCCTTCTGAGCCTTGTCATGTGCCCAAACATTGGTTTACCCCCACATATTGGGTATTGGTGTACTCAGGAGAAATTGCCCAACAAATTTTAGGATCCATTTTATCCTGGAGACCCATGTGAAAACAAAAAAATTGAGGCTAAAAAATTTTGTTGTGAAAAAAAAGTACTTTTTCAATTTTACGGATCAATTTGTGAAACACCTGGGGGTTGAAAGTGCTTACTATGCATCTAGATAAGTTCCTTGGGGGTCTAGTTTCCAAATTGGGGTAACTTGTGGGGGAGCTCCAATATTTAGGCACACAGGGGCTCTCCAAACGCGACATGGTGTCCGCTAAATATTGGAGCCAATTTTTCATTCAAAAAGTAAAATGGCGCTCCTTCCCTTCTGAGCCCTGTCGTGTGCCCAAACAGTGATTCCCCCTCATATGGGGTATCGGCGTACTCAGAACAAATTGTACAACAACTTTCGGGGTCTAGTTTATGCTTTTACCCTTGGGAAAATAAAAAAGAAATTGTTGCTAAAAGTTCATTTTTGTGACAAAAAAGTTAAATGTTAATTTTTTCTTTCCATGTTGCTTCTGCTGCTGTGAAGCACCTAAAGGGTTAATAAACTTCTTGAATGTGGTTTTGAGCACCATGAGGGGTGCAGTTTTTAGAATGGTGTCACTTTTAGGTATGTTCAGCCATATAGACCCCTCAAAGTGACTTCAAATGTGAGGTGGTCCCTAAAAAAAAGTGGTTTTGTAAATTTTGTTGTAAAAATGAGAAATCGCTGGTCAAATTTTAACCCTTATAACTTCCTAGCATAAAAAAAATTTGCTTCCAAAATTATTCTTATGTAAAGTAGACATGTGGGAAATGTTATTTATTAACTATTTTGTGTCACATAACTCTGTGGCTTGACGGAATAAAAATTCAAAATTTGAAAATTGCAAAATTTTTGCCAAATTTCCATTTTTTTTCACAAATAAACGCAAAAATTATCGACCTAAATTTATCACTTACATGAAGCTCAATATGTCACGAAAAAACAATCTCAGAATCGCTAGGATCCGTTGAAGCATTCTTGAGTTATTACCTCATAAAGGGACACTGGTCAGAATTGCAAAAGATGGGCAGGTCATTAAGGTCAAAATAGGCTGGGTCATGAAGGGGTTAAAGACAGTTTCTGATGCCGGGCATGATAAAACCTCCAAGGCATGTGAGGCGAGCTCATGCCACCCATCCTTTTCAGAAGAACAAAATGTGAAAGGGTCCAAATCCTCCCTGAAGTTATTGATATTCAGTTCTAAATACTCCTGCACAAATCTCTCCATTCATTCATCACGTGTAAGACTTGGACTCTGTTGTGCTGGTGCATGAGCTGGTCAAAAAAAATGTCAAAAGACTCACAGAAATTGCTTCTTACACTTGCACTACTGCTGCTGCTGTTAATGTGTTTGGCTTTGACAAATTGACGTGCCGGACATTGAAAGTCTAAAGCTTTAATGCATACTGTATTCTTCTCTGCCATCTTGTGGAAAACCTCTTTTAAGGCTGTGTGAAAGCGTGTTTCGATACTCCAGCATTCATGGGTCCCTTCCCACCGTGGGAAGCATCTGGCAAAATTTGCTTATATAATGTGGATCTAACAGAGTGGCAAGCACTATTTCTAATCATAGCTATATGGGGAACATGTTACAGAAAGAAAGCACTCATATGTCGGGCTCTACCATGAAATCAAAGCCCATGCTGTGTTGGTGGCTGGATAACGCTGATGCTTTTTTCCTCCGTTCACTCTTGCCAACCATGAAGAGAGGGGAGGATTATCCTCTTCATTTCTTGACAGTTGCATGGCCATCACCTCTTCTTCATCCATTTGTTCCTCAAATATTGCACCTTCAGTAAGAGTTTGTCTGTTCTCAACAGCCCCTCTCAATCACAGTAATCCACCCTCCCTTGTCACCTGCCTGTCTGATAACAGTCTGGGACTTAAAGACAATGTTATCCCTTTCGCATCCTCCTCTGCTTCCTCATATTCAACTGGGACCACCACCTCCTCCCGCAGGCTATTAAAAGTCTGCTCCAGCTGATAGCTGACTGGTATAGTGAGGCTGATGATGGCGTCATCAGCGCTAACCATGTTAGTGGCTATTTTGAAACTGTACAGAAGGGTACAGAAGTCCTTAATCTGTGCCCACTCTGTGAATGTGATATGCACCTAGTTCGTACTGCATTGAAACAGGCTATACAACATGACATACTGTGTCAGGGCTCATTTCTGCTGCCACAGTCGCTGTAACATGTGCAGAGTGGAATTCCACTGTGTCGGCACATCACAAATCAATCTTTTAACTGGCATGGACAAAGACCTCTGTATTGTTGCAAGTTGATGATCTGAGGGTTCCAAATGGCAAAAGTAAGCACACAGGTTCCGTGATTTCTGCACCAGCTCGCCCAGGCAGGATAGTGACTGAGAAAATGCTATACTACAAGGTTGAAATTGCGAGCCATGCAAGGCATGTGTGTGAGCTTGTCTCGACATAGGGCTGCCACGAAATTTGAACTATTATCGGATACAGCCTTCCCTGACTGCAGGCTCAGCAGAGACGCCATTGCTCAAACTCAGCCTGGAGAGTTGACTGAGACTGAGTATGACTGAGATCTCCGAGACATATAAACTTTAACACTGCCTGATTGCGGTGAGCTCTGGCAGCACAGTACGGAGGTGATGGGGATTTGCTCTGCACTATTGGAATGAATGTCTCATTAAGGCAGAGGTTGAGGGCGCAGGTGGAGGCCCTACAGGAGATAGAAGCAGTGGAAGAATTGTTTAATATGGATGTTTGTCCTGCAAGCCTTGGGGATTCCAAGACTTGTGGAGCAGCACCTGCCCCCAGAGCCACCAGAGTCACACAGTGCCCAGTCAGCGAGATATAATGCCCTTGGCCAT
Source organism: Ranitomeya imitator (assembly GCF_032444005.1). Taxonomy (NCBI): domain Eukaryota; kingdom Metazoa; phylum Chordata; class Amphibia; order Anura; family Dendrobatidae; genus Ranitomeya; species Ranitomeya imitator. The sequence goes on along the minus strand of NC_091282.1, from coordinate 933,918,438 downwards.
GCTTACTCATCCAAGCATCTGTGCTGAAATGCACCCTAGCAGACATAGATTTAGTCAAAGAACGGGTGATGTTGTCTGCAACATGCTGGTGTAGAGTAGGCACAGCTTTCTTAGAAAAGTGATCTCAACTGGGCATCTGGTACTGGGAAACTGTGACGGCCATCAGCTTTCTGAAAACATCTCTATCTACCAGGAGTAGTGTTGAGCACCTCCCTAGTGTTCAGGTTCGGTTCGGTTCGTGGAGCTGGGACATGTTCGACGAATGTTGGTCGAACGTTCGGCAAATACTGTCGAACCCCATTGAAACCAATGGCAGGCAAACACAAACACATACAAACACATAGAAAACACCTTAAAAGGTGTCCAAAAGCTGACAAACTGCTCAGAAGACACAGCAAACACATGAAAAAGTCACAACTACATATAGTCATGCAAAAAGAAAAGAGGTGGAGGAGTAAAAGGAGGAGGAGACACAGATATAGGCATGTCATGCCCTTCTAAAATCAAGAAAGGCTGGAGTAAAAATCTAAAATCACTCTACCAACACCCAGACATCTTGACAAAAAAAATAAAAAAATAAATATCTTCACGTAGAATGGCGGCGGGTCCATTCAGAACACTTTCCTTAGAAGACGTAGTGGTACCTCCATTAAGAGTTGTGCCAAAAAATGAACCCAATACATTCAGACTAATCCACCACTTGTCATATCCAAGGGGCAGGTCAGTAAACGACAACATCGATGCGGAACCAAGTACAGTACTATGTACTGTACCTACTTTGATGGGGCAATCAGGCGGGTCAAGAAGTAGGTAAGAGGCACCCTAATGGCCAAAACAGACATTGAGGGGGCGTTCTGGTTGCTACCTGTGCCTCCAAATAGTGTCCTCCCATTGGGCTGCTTCTGTGAAGGAGCATACTATATAGATTGCTGTTTGCCCATGGGGTGCTCCATATCCTGCTCACTATTTGAGGCATTTAGTTGCTTCCTCCAATGTGTCGTCATGGACGTTTGTAAGGCGGCACATATTATTCATTACCTCAACGACTTCTTATGCCTGGGCCCAAAAGATTCGCCACAGTGTGAACAGACGTAGTAGTCCACCTGTGAGAAAGAGAGAGCTGGAGGGAGAGTGGACACCCCAGAGCCGAGGGGTTAGATTGAGAAAGAAAGAAGGCGGTGTAGCTTGCTTCATGGGTGGGGTACTCTGCTGAGTAGCAGAAATTGCTACTAGGCCCAAAATGATTTCCTGGGCCAGATGCCGTTAAAAAATAGCACTTCGGAAAAGAGGTGGTGTAGCTTGCTTCACGGGTGAAGTACGCTGCTGAGTAGCACCAAATTCTACTAGGCCCAAAATGATTTCCTGGGCTAGATTCTGTTAAATATAGTACTTAGGTAAACAGGCGGTGGGTGGCTGGGCTACTCTGCTGACTAGCAGACACTGAAGCTTTGGAGCAGACCTCTGAATCCCAGGCCATAGTATGAGTAAAGAACTCTGCAGACGACCCCACCCACCTGGAATTGACGATGGCAATGCCATGTAAAACTCAGCAAGGGGACTAAATAAAGAGTCTCCATTTTTTCCAAAAATTCGGCCACAGACACCTCTTAAGTGGCATAAATTTCGCCAGAGTTTTTAACACGCTTGGTGAGGTGATTTTCAAAAATCATCAAGCCTTTAGTCTCCCCAAGATGACACATGGGTAGAAAAGTCCTTGCGGATCCAGGATTTGTTCATCTTGATGAACGTTAGTCTGTCTACATTGTCACTGGACAGCCGCGTGCGCTTATCTGTCAGCACACCACCAGCAGCGCTGAACTCACATTCAGAGAGAATGCTGGCTGCGGGGCATGACAAGATCTCCAAGGCGTGAGTGGTGAGCTCAGGCCATTTTTCAAGATTGGAAGCCCAAAATGAGCAAGGGTCCAGTTCCACAGTCATGGCATTGATGTTAACTTGGAGATACTCTTGTACCATCCTCTCTAGGCGTTGGCTGTGCGTCAGACTTCTTGTCTCCTGTGGCCTTGTAAAGGATGGTCTAAAAAAATCTTGAAACAATTGGAAAAAATTGCTGTTACTGTTACGGTTTGAGTGATGACTCGATAGTCCCATTGTTGGCAAGTTAGAACTCAGAGATTCACTATGTGCACCACTGGTGTTTTGTGGAAAAGCAGATGTTAGATTCTGTAACAGTCTCTGCTGATACTCCTGCATGCGTGAATCCCTTTCTTTGGCAGGAATTATTTCTCCAAATTTACTTTTGTACTGGGGATCTTAGAGTGTGGCAACCCAGTAATCGGCATTACTTCGGATTCTGACAATCTGAGGTTCATGTTGCAGGTAGTGCAGTAAGAAGGCACTCATGTGTCTTGCGCATCCAGGAGGACCAAGTCCTTGTTGTCTTGGTGGTGGCGAGGTGAGAATCATGCTTCCTTCGTCTGCCCTCTCCCCCCAACCTTGCACAACAGAAATTTGATCAAAGTCTCCCTCATCTGATGAGTGTTCCATGCCCAGCGCCAGTTCGTCCTCCACTTCTTCCTCACCTCCTGCACCTTCCTCAACAGTTTGGCTGATACCATGCGCCCTCGGTAATCCCTCTCCCCCAGCCTGCAATGCCAGCCGCCTTGGTGCTGCCAACCTTCTTGACCTTGGAGATATTATCCCTTCCGCATACGTCTCCTCCTGTTCCTCCTCCTCCTCCTCTTGTTCCACCACCTGACTCTGAACACTTTTTAAGGTGTGCTCCAGCATGTAAATCACCGGAATTGTCATGCTGATAATGGCATCGTCAGCACTAAACATCTTCGTTGCTATTTCAAAACTGTGCAGAAGGGTGCATAGGTACCTGATCTGAGACCACTCCTGCAGCGAGATTTGCCCCACCTCTTGATCTTGTTGGCCCAGGCTAAACGTCATGACTAGGGTTGAGCGAAACGGGTCGAACATTTTCAAAAGTCGCCGACTTTTGGCTAAGTCGGGGTTTCATGAAACCCGATCCGACCCCTGTGCGGGGTCGGCCATGCGGTACGCGACTTTCGCGCCAAAGTCGCGTTTCAATGACGCGAAAAGCGCCATTTCTCAGCCAATGAAGGTAAACGCAGAGTGTGGGCAGCGTGATGACATAGGTCCTGGTCCCCACCATCTTAGAGAAGGGCATTGCAGTGATTGGCTTGCTGTCTGCAACGTCACAGGGGCTATAAAGAGGCGTTCCCGCCGACCGCCATCTTACTGCTGCTGATCTGAGCTTAGGGAGAGGTTGCTGCCGCTTTGTCAGAAGCAGGGATAGCGTTAGGCAGGGTCCATTAACCACAAAACCGCTTGTGCTGCAGCGATTTGCACTGTCCAACACCACCCTCGGTGTGCAGGGACAGTGGAAGTTTTTTTTTTTTTTTTTTCCCCTCAGCGCTGTAGCTCATTGGGCTGCCCTAGAAGGCTCCCTGATAGCTGCATTGCTGTGTGTACGCCGCTGTGCAAACCAACTGCTTTTTTCAAAGCACAAATCCTCTTGTTCCTTCCTTTCTGCACAGCTATCTTTTTTGTTTGTCCACACTTTTTATTTCATTTGTGCATCAGTCCACTCCTTATTGCTGCCTGCCATACCTGGCTGAGATTACTGCAGGCAGGGAGATAGTAGCTGCCTGCCATACCTGGCTGAGATTACTGCAGGCAGGGAGATAGTAATTGTAGGACATTCCCTGTTTTTTTTTTTTTTTTTTTTTTGGTGGGAGATTAAGATTGGCAATTTGGCATTTCTGCTAGAGTGCCATCCCTGTGTGTGCCATCTCTCTCACATAGTGGGCCATAGAAAGCCTTTTCATTTTTCTGTATTTTTTTTTGTGGGGTGTATAAATTCTCCCTGATAAAAATACAGTGGGAGATTAATATTGGCCTTTGGGCTTGTGTGCCAGTCCTGAGTGTGCCATCTCTCTCACAAATAGTGGGCCATAGAAAGCCTATTTTTTTTTTTTTTGGGTTTTATAAATTCTCCCTGAAAAAAAGGGAGATTAATATTGGCCTCTGGGCTTCTGTGCCAGTCCTGAGCGTGCCATCTGTGCCAGTCCTGAGCGTCCCATCTCTCTCACAAATAGTGGGCCATAGAAAGCCTATTTAATTTTTTTTTTGGTTTTATAAATTTTCCCTGAAAAAAGGGAGATTAATATTGGCCTCTGGGCTTGTGTGCCAGTTGTGAGCGTGCCATCTGTGCCAGTCCTGAGCGTGCCATCTCTCTCACAAATAGTGGGCCATAGAAAGCCTATTTAATTTTTTTTTTGGTTTTATAAATTTTCCCTGAAAAAAGGGAGATTAATATTGGCCTCTGGGCTTGTGTGCCAGTTGTGAGCGTGCCATCTGTGCCAGTCCTGAGCGTGCCATCTCTCTCACAAATAGTGGGCCATAGAAAGCCTATTTAAATATTTTTTTGGTTTTATAAATTCTCCCAGAAAAAAAGGGAGATTAATATTGGCCTCTGGGCTTCTGTGCCAGTCCTGAGCGTGCCATCTGTGCCAGTCCTGAGCGTCCCATCTCTCTCACAAATAGTGGGCCATAGAAAGCCTATTTAATTTTTTTTTTGGTTTTATAAATTTTCCCTGAAAAAAGGGAGATTAATATTGGCCTCTGGGCTTGTGTGCCAGTTGTGAGCGTGCCATCTGTGCCAGTCCTGAGCGTGCCATCTCTCTCACAAATAGTGGGCCATAGAAAGCCTATTTAATTTTTTTTTTGGTTTTATAAATTTTCCCTGAAAAAAGGGAGATTAATATTGGCCTCTGGGCTTGTGTGCCAGTTGTGAGCGTGCCATCTGTGCCAGTCCTGAGCGTGCCATCTCTCTCACAAATAGTGGGCCATAGAAAGCCTATTTAAATATTTTTTTGGTTTTATAAATTCTCCCAGAAAAAAAGGGAGATTAATATTGGCCTCTGGGCTTCTGTGCCAGTCCTGAGCGTGCCATCTGTGCCAGTCCTGAGCGTCCCATCTCTCTCACAAATAGTGGGCCATAGAAAGCCTATTTAATTTTTTTTTTGGTTTTATAAATTTTCCCTGAAAAAAGGGAGATTAATATTGGCCTCTGGGCTTGTGTGCCAGTTGTGAGCGTGCCATCTGTGCCAGTCCTGAGCGTGCCATCTCTCTCACAAATAGTGGGCCATAGAAAGCCTATTTAATTTTTTTTTTGGTTTTATAAATTTTCCCTGAAAAAAGGGAGATTAATATTGGCCTCTGGGCTTGTGTGCCAGTCCTGAGCGTGCCATCTCTCTCACAAATAGTGGGCCATAGAAAGCCTATTTAAATATTTTTTTGGTTTTATAAATTCTCCCAGAAAAAAAGGGAGATTAATATTGGCCTCTGGGCTTCTGTGCCAGTCCTGAGTGTGCCATCTGTGCCAGTCCTGAGCGTCCCATCTCTCTCACAAATAGTGGGCCATAGAAAGCCTATTTTTTTTTTGGGGGGGGTTTTAGAAATTCTCCCTGGAAAAAAAAAGGGAGATTAATATTGCCCTTTGGGCTTGTGTGCCAGTACTAAGCGTTCCATCTCTCTCTCTCTCTCTTAGTCAGTGGGCCATAGAACGCCTATTTTTGGTTTTATTTGTTTTCTAAATTCTCCCTGAAAAAATCATTTTATTTTATTTGGTTTCTAAATTCTTCCTGATAAAATCATATTTTTTTTATTATTTTTTTTTCTAAAGTCTCCCTGAAAAAAAAAAAAAAAAAAAAAAACAGTGGGAGATTAATATTGGCCTTTCTGCTTGTGTGCCAGTCTTGACTCCTGGGTGTGCCATCTCTCTCTCTCTCTCTCTCTCTCTCTCTCTCTCCAATTGTGGTCCATAGAAAGCCTATATTTTTTTTCCTTGATTTGGGTTCCAAAATCTACCAGAGAAAATAACTCCATCAATCATTGGTAGAAAAATATTGGCCTCTGGGCTTGTGTGCCACTCCTGATTCCTGTGTGCGTCATCTCTCAGTCAGTGGGCCATAGAACGCCTATTTTTGGTTTTATTTGTTTTCTAAATTCTCCCTGAAAAAATCATTTTATTTTATTTGGTTTCTAAATTCTTCCTGATAAAATCATATTTTTTTTTTTTTTTTTTTTTCTAAAGTCTCCCTGAAAAAAAAAAAAAAAAAAAAAAACAGTGGGAGATTAATATTGGCCTTTCTGCTTGTGTGCCAGTCTTGACTCCTGGGTGTGCCATCTCTCTCTCTCTCTCTCTCTCTCTCTCTCCAATTGTGGTCCATAGAAAGCCTATATTTTTTTTCCTTGATTTGGGTTCCAAAATCTACCAGAGAAAATAACTCCATCAATCATTGGTAGAAAAATATTGGCCTCTGGGCTTGTGTGCCACTCCTGATTCCTGTGTGCGTCATCTCTCACTCAGTGGCCCATAGAAAGCATATAGTTTGTTACATTTGTTTTCTAAATTCTCCCTGCAAAAATCAATTTTTTTTTTTTGGGGGGGTTTCTAAAGTGTTCCTGAAAAAAATAAAAATAAAAAACAAATAATAGTGTGACATTAATATTAACATTTGTGCTTCAGTGACAGTCCTGCGTGTGGGGCATCTCTCTAATTTGCAGCCACCAAAAAAAGAGTGTGTAACATTGTGCCTGATTTTCGCGGTGGTCTCACCAACCTGTAAAGGGGTAGCTAAATCATACTGAAGTTATAGCTCACCGTGTAAGTTGTGTGACTGCAACAAATAACGTTAGTTTGGTTACGTTTTTAAAACAATGAGGAAGTCTAGTGGAAGAGGTCGTGGCCGGGGGCGTTCATTGTCAGCTGGTAATGAGGGTAGTGGTAGTGGTGGAGCATCAGGTGGTCGTGGGGAAAAAAATATTGCACCTAAGTCTGGAGCTGTGGAGCCAGGTTCGTCGTCCGGCTACACAAGGCCTCGAACGCTCCCTTTTCTGGGATTAGGAAAACCGCTTTTAAAGCCGGAGCAGCAAGAGCAAGTTTTGGCTTATCTTGCTGACTCAGCCTCTAGCTCTTTTGCCTCCTCTCGTGAAACTGGTAAAAGTAAAAGCAGCGCGTCGTTAGTGGATGTTCACGGTCAGGGACAAGTCACTTCCTTGTCCTCTTCAGCAAAAACAACAACAGAGAAGAATGCAGCAGGCGACACAACGGGTTACTCCATGGAGCTCTTTACACATACCGTCCCTGGCTTAGAAAGTGAAGCAGTTAACAGTCCATGCCCATTACAAATTGAATCTGACATGGAGTGCACTGACGCACAGCCACAGCCAGACTACTATGCTGGTCCTTTGACTCAGACCACAACATTGCCCTCGCAGGGTGCTGATCAAGAATCAGACCCTGATGAGACTATGTTGCCCCATCACGAACGCTATACCACCGAACGACACGGTGACACAGACGAAGTTGCGCAGGAGGTACAAGAAGAGTTATTAGATGACCCAGTTCTTGACCCCGATTGGCAGCCATTGGGGGAACAGGGTGCAGGCGGCAGCAGTTCTGAAGCAGAGGAGAAGGAGGGGCCGCAGCAGGCATCAACATCGCCACAGGTTCCATCTGCCGGGCCCGTATCTTGCCCAAAACGCGTGGCAAAGCCAAAACCTGGTGGAGGACAGCGTGGCCATCCGGTTAAAGCTCAGTCTGCAATGCCTGAAAAGGTATCCGATGCTAGAAAGAGTGCAGTCTGGCATTTTTTTAAACAACATCCAATTGATCAGCGCAAAGTCATCTGTCAAAAATGTTCTACTTCCTTAAGCAGAGGTCAGAATCTGAAAAGTCTCAATACTAGTTGCATGCATAGACATTTAACCACCATGCATTTGAAAGCTTGGACTAACTACCAAACGTCCCTTAAGGTTGTTGCACCCTCGGCCAATGAAGCTAGTCATCAACGCAACATCCCTTCCGGCAGTGTAGGACCACCATTTAGCGCACCACCTGCTGTATCTGTGCAGGTATCTTTGCCAGGCCAAAGCAGTCAGGGTCAGGGAATCACCAGTTTCGTAGTAGGAAACACTGCATCTAGGGCACCGGCGGCAACAATACCATCTCCCACCGTCTCTCAGTCTGCCATGTCCACCGGCACCCCCGCTAGTTCCACGATCTCCATCTCTCCAGTCCAGCTCACCCTACATGAGACTATGGTTAGAAAAAGGAAGTACTTAGCCTCGCATCCGCGTACACAGGGTTTGAACGCCCACATAGCTAGACTAATCTCGTTAGAGATGATGCCCTACCGGTTAGTTGAAAGCGAAGCTTTCAAAGACCTGATGGACTACGCTGTACCACGCTACGAGCTACCCAGTCGACACTTTTTTTCCAGAAAAGCCATCCCAGCCCTCCACCAGCATGTTAAAGAGCGCATCGTCCATGCACTCAGGCAATCTGTGAGCACAAAGGTGCACCTGACAACAGATGCATGGACCAGTAGGCATGGCCAGGGACGTTACGTGTCCATCACGGCACACTGGGTAAATGTGGTGGATTCAGGGTCCACAGGGGACAGCAAGTTTGGGACAGTTCTGCCTAGCCCACGGTCTAGTAAACAGTTGTCTGTAGCCGTTCGCACCCCCTCCTCCTCCTCCTCCTCCTCGTCCTCCTGCAGAAGCAAGAGCTCGTCCACAGACCGCAGTCGCACAAACACTCCATCCGCACCTGCCACTGTTGCACACCAGGTCTCCCATTATGGGGCAGCTACTGGCATACGTCAGCAGGCTGTATTGGCTATGAAGTGTTTGGGCGACAATAGACACACCGCGGAAGTTCTGTCCGAGTTCTTGCAGCAAGAAACGCAGTCGTGGCTGGGCACTGTAGATCTTGAGGCAGGCAAGGTAGTGAGTGATAACGGAAGGAATTTCATGGCTGCCATCTCCCTTTCCCAACTGAAACACATTCCTTGCCTGGCTCACACCTTAAACCTGGTGGTGCAGTGCTTCCTGAAAAGTTATCCGGGGTTATCCGACCTGCTCCTCAAAGTGCGTGGACTTTGCGCACATATCCGCCGTTCGCCTGTACACTCCAGCCGTATGCAGACCTATCAGCGTTCTTTGAACCTTCCCCAGCATCGCCTAATCATAGACGTTGCAACAAGGTGGAACTCAACACTGCACATGCTTCAGAGACTGTGCGAACAGAGGCGGGCTGTTATGTTTTTGTGGGAGGATACACATACACGGGCAGGCAGTAGGATGGCAGACATGGAGTTGTCAGGTGTGCAGTGGTCGAAGATTCAAGACATGTGTCAAGTCCTTCAGTGTTTTGAGGAATGCACACGGCTGGTTAGTGCAGACAACGCCATAATAAGCATGAGCATCCCCCTAATGCGTCTGCTGATGCAAAGTTTGACGCACATAAAGGATCAGGCGTCTGCACCAGAGGAAGAGGAAAGCCTTGATGACAGTCAGCGATTGTCTGGTCAGGGCAGTGTACATGACGAGGTACCGGGCGAAGAGGAGGTGGAGGATGAGGAGGATGATGGGGATGAGTATATTTTTAATGAGGAAGCTTTCCCGGGGGCACGGGAAATTGGTGGCGTGGCAAGGCCGGGTTCTGGTTTTTTGAGGGACACAAGTGACGTAGATTTGCCTGCAACTGCCCCTCAACCAAGCACAACCGCAGATTTGACAATGGGAACTTTGGCCCACATGGCGGATTATGCCTTGCGTATCCTCAAAAGGGACACACGCATTACAAAAATGATGAACGATGACGATTACTGGTTGGCCTGCCTCCTTGATCCTCGCTATAAAGGCAAATTGCAAAATATTATGCCACATGAGATCTTGGAACTAATATTAGCAACAAAACAATCAACTCTTGTTGACCGTTTGCTTCTGGCATTCCCTGCACACAGCGCCCGTGATCGTTCTCACACGAGCTCCAGGGGCCAGCAGACCAGAGGTGTTAGAGGGGCAGAAATCAGAAGTGGCGTTGGCCAGAGGGGTTTTCTGACCAGGTTGTGGAGTGATTTTTCTATGACCGCAGACAGGACAGGTACTGCAGCATCAATTCAAAGTGACAGGAGACAACATTTGTCCAGTATGGTTACAAACTATTTTTCATCCCTTATCGACGTTCTCCCTCAACCGTCATTCCCATTTGATTACTGGGCATCCAAATTAGACACCTGGCCAGAATTGGCAGAATATGCATTGCAGGAGCTTGCTTGCCCGGCAGCTAGTGTCCTATCAGAAAGAGTATTCAGTGCTGCAGGTTCAATACTAACAGAAAAAAGGACTCGTCTGGCTACCCAAAATGTAGATGATCTAACCTTCATTAAAATGAACCACAACTGGATTTCAAAATCTTTTGCCCCACCCTGCCCGGCTGACACCTAGCTTTCCTATGAAAAGGTCTTGCCTGTGGACTATTCTGAATGACTTTTCCAATCTCGTAATTTTCTTCACCTGATTGTCCAGCATACGACATGTTTCCACCTCACGAAATGGCCAAACTCCCCACACGGGGTCGTGCTATCGCCACTTTGCGCTTGGACCCTTGAGAGTGCTGTTTGTCTGAAGAGGTGGGTGTGGCCGCTTTTGGTCGACGGCACTGCCACTGGGTCCCTCATAGTACAATAAAGTGTCTCTGGCGGTGGTGGTGCGCACCCAACGTCAGACTCACCGTTGTAATATGAGGGGCCCTGTGCCTGTACCGCCGGCCACAAGCCAGTTCCCCCCCCCCCAGCTCAAACAGTGCTCTACCACTAGCAAAATTATCTCTCACAGCTTCACCAATGTGTAGTCTAGGCGCTGACATCCTTCAATGCCTGGCACTGACAATACCATTGTTTTGACATTTTTGTTATGTTAGGCCTTCGAAGCCTGTCTGCGGTCACTCCTTCCACTAGACTTCCACTGACCATACACTGCTGCCCATGTACCCCTGGAACCAATTTAAAGTGCCTACAGCCAGCCCAATTTTGTTATGTTAGGCCTTCGAAGACTGTCTGCCGTCACTCCTTCCACTAGACTTCCACTGACCATACACTGCTGCCCATGTACCCCTGGAACCAATTTAAAGTGCCTACAGCCAGCCCAATTTTGTTATGTTAGGCCTTGGAAGCCTGTCTGCGGTCACTCCTTCCACTAGACTTCCACTGACCAGACCACTGCTGCCCATGTACCCCTGGAACCAATTTAAAGTGCCTACAGCCAGCCCAATTTTGTTATGTTAGGCCTTGGAAGCCTGTCTGCGGTCACTCCTTCCACTAGACTTCCACTGACCAGACCACTGCTGCCCGTGTACCCCTGGAACCAATTTAAAATTGCCTACAGCCATGTGTTAATATTTTAGGCCTTCGATGCCTGTCTGTGGTCACTCCTTCCACTAGGCCTCCACTGACCACACCACTGCTGCCCGTGTACCCCTGGAACCAATTTAAAATTGCCTACAGCCATGTGTGATTATTTTAGGCCTTCGATGCCTGTCTGCGGTCACTCCTTCCACTAGGCCTCCACTGACCACACCACTGCTGCCCGTGTAACCCTGGAACCAATTTAAAATTGCCTACAGCCATGTGTTATTATTTTAGGCCTTCGATGCCTGTCTGCGGTCACTCCTTCCACTAGGCCTCCACTGACCACACCACTGCTGCCCGTGTACCCCTGGAACCAATTTAAAATTGCCTACAGCCAGCCCAATTTTTTTATTTTAGGCCTTCGATGCCTGTCTGCGGTCCATTCTTTCAACTACTACTACACTGACCAGGGCACTGCTGCCCAAGTACCCCTGGAACCAATTTAAAATTGCCTACAGCCATGTGTTAATATTTTAGGCCTTCGATGCCTGTCTGTGGTCACTCCTTCCACTAGGCCTCCACTGACCACACCACTGCTGCCCGTGTACCCCTGGAACCAATTTAAAATTGCCTACAGCCATGTGTGATTATTTTAGGCCTTCGATGCCTGTCTGCGGTCACTCCTTCCACTAGGCCTCCACTGACCACACCACTGCTGCCCGTGTAACCCTGGAACCAATTTAAAATTGCCTACAGCCATGTGTTATTATTTTAGGCCTTCGATGCCTGTCTGCGGTCACTCCTTCCACTAGGCCTCCACTGACCACACCACTGCTGCCCGTGTACCCCTGGAACCAATTTAAAATTGCCTACAGCCAGCCCAATTTTTTTATTTTAGGCCTTCGATGCCTGTCTGCGGTCCATTCTTTCAACTACTACTACACTGACCAGGGCACTGCTGCCCAAGTACCCCTGGAACCAATTTAAAATTGCCTACAGCCATGTGTTAATATTTTAGGCCTTCGATGCCTGTCTGTGGTCACTCCTTCCACTAGGCCTCCACTGACCACACCACTGCTGCCCGTGTACCCCTGGAACCAATTTAAAATTGCCTACAGCCATGTGTGATTATTTTAGGCCTTCGATGCCTGTCTGCGGTCACTCCTTCCACTAGGCCTCCACTGACCACACCACTGCTGCCCGTGTAACCCTGGAACCAATTTAAAATTGCCTACAGCCATGTGTTATTATTTTAGGCCTTCGATGCCTGTCTGCGGTCACTCCTTCCACTAGGCCTCCACTGACCACACCACTGCTGCCCGTGTACCCCTGGAACCAATTTAAAATTGCCTACAGCCAGCCCAATTTTTTTATTTTAGGCCTTCGATGCCTGTCTGCGGTCCATTCTTTCAACTACTACTACACTGACCAGGGCACTGCTGCCCAAGTACCCCTGGAACCAATTTAAAATTGCCTACAGCCATGTGTTAATATTTTAGGCCTTCGATGCCTGTCTGTGGTCACTCCTTCCACTAGGCCTCCACTGACCACACCACTGCTGCCCGTGTACCCCTGGAACCAATTTAAAATTGCCTACAGCCATGTGTGATTATTTTAGGCCTTCGATGCCTGTCTGCGGTCACTCCTTCCACTAGGCCTCCACTGACCACACCACTGCTGCCCGTGTAACCCTGGAACCAATTTAAAATTGCCTACAGCCAGCCCAATTTTTTTATTTTAGGCCTTCGATGCCTGTCTGCGGTCCATTCTTTCAACTACTACTACACTGACCAGGGCACTGCTGCCCAAGTACCCCTGGAACCAATTTAAAATTGCCTACAGCCATGTGTTAATATTTTAGGCCTTCGATGCCTGTCTGTGGTCACTCCTTCCACTAGGCCTCCACTGACCACACCACTGCTGCCCGTGTACCCCTGGAACCAATTTAAAATTGCCTACAGCCATGTGTGATTATTTTAGGCCTTCGATGCCTGTCTGCGGTCCCTCCTTCCACTAGGCCTCCACTGACCTGTCTACTGCGGCCCGTGTACCCCTTGAACCAACCTAATAAAATATTTAAAAAATTAATTTGATTATAAAAAATAAGATCGTGTTGAGATCTCAAATGCAGACATTTTAACAATCAAAACAAACACACAACAAATATCTGGAACTGTACTACAAAGGTCCAACAGCTACAATTTCTTTCTCCTGCAAGAAGTTAACTGAAAGTTTTTTGGAGTTGTTAACACAGATATGGCATCCACCGAGTGTTGTCCTGTCGCGTCTCCTTTAAATTATTTCCAATAAGATGTTAAACTATTAATTTAATAAAATCAATAATTAAAAAAATAATTGAGTAAGTCAAAAGCACATTGCAAATAAACATTAATTACAAATCAAGAAGCATGGCGCGTCCGAGGGTGAGTAGATACCGAATAAGAATATAATCACCCTCGGGCGCGCAATGCTTATTTACAACAGCCTTCCTTCCTAAGAATCAGCCCTTCCGTGGTGTAGAGAGAGGTTGTTGTTACACTCCAAGGTGTTCCCCAGGTTGCCTTTCCTGAGCTTCGATCTTCCGGCTCTCGTTTAGTAGCTGTTGGAAACTACGCTGCATTAGGCCTACTAATTGTGTATGGGTGAAACAGTGGCGCATCTGCGGTCCCTCCTTCCACTAGGCCTCCACTGACCTGTCTACTGCGGCCCGTGTACCCCTTGAACCAACCTAATAAAATATTTAAAAAATTAATTTGATTATAAAAAATAAGATCGTGTTGAGATCTCAAATGCAGACATTTTAACAATCAAAACAAACACACAACAAATATCTGGAACTGTACTACAAAGGTCCAACAGCTACAATTTCTTTCTCCTGCAAGAAGTTAACTGAAAGTTTTTTGGAGTTGTTAACACAGATATGGCATCCACCGAGTGTTGTCCTGTCGCGTCTCCTTTAAATTATTTCCAATAAGATGTTAAACTATTAATTTAATAAAATCAATAATTAAAAAAATAATTGAGTAAGTCAAAAGCACATTGCAAATAAACATTAATTACAAATCAAGAAGCATGGCGCGTCCGAGGGTGAGTAGATACCGAATAAGAATATAATCACCCTCGGACGCGCAATGCTTATTTACAACAGCCTTCCTTCCTAAGAATCAGCCCTTCCGTGGTGTAGAGAGAGGTTGTTGTTACACTCCAAGGTGTTCCCCAGGTTGCCTTTCCTGAGCTTCGATCTTCCGGCTCTCGTTTAGTAGCTGTTGGAAACTACGCTGCATTAGGCCTACTAATTGTGTATGGGTGAAACAGTGGCGCATCTGCGGTCCCTCCTTCCACTAGGCCTCCACTGACCTGTCTACTGCGGCCCGTGTACCCCTTGAACCAACCTAATAAAATATTTAAAAAATTAATTTGATTATAAAAAATAAGATCGTGTTGAGATCTCAAATGCAGACATTTTAACAATCAAAACAAACACACAACAAATATCTGGAACTGTACTACAAAGGTCCAACAGCTACAATTTCTTTCTCCTGCAAGAAGTTAACTGAAAGTTTTTTGGAGTTGTTAACACAGATATGGCATCCACCGAGTGTTGTCCTGTCGCGTCTCCTTTAAATTATTTCCAATAAGATGTTAAACTATTAATTTAATAAAATCAATAATTAAAAAAATAATTGAGTAAGTCAAAAGCACATTGCAAATAAACATTAATTACAAATCAAGAAGCATGGCGCGTCCGAGGGTGAGTAGATACCGAATAAGAATATAATCACCCTCGGACGCGCAATGCTTATTTACAACAGCCTTCCTTCCTAAGAATCAGCCCTTCCGTGGTGTAGAGAGAGGTTGTTGTTACACTCCAAGGTGTTCCCCAGGTTGCCTTTCCTGAGCTTCGATCTTCCGGCTCTCGTTTAGTAGGTGTCGGAAAGTAGGCTGCATTAGGCCTACAAAATGGGTATCGGGTGGAGAGAGATGGTGTGTTACACTCCAAGGTGTTCCCCAGGTTGCCTTTCCTGAGCTTCTATCTTCAGGCTCTCATTAAATTGTGGTTAAATGGAACAACTGCATTTGGCGTACTAGTTGGTTTGGGGCCTACTATCGGTGTCTGCCACTCCTTGCTGTTCTCCTGGTTTCCTGTCCTGAAATTCCATTTTCAGCCTCTCGTTAAGTAGTTGTTAATGTTAGACTGCATTTGGCCTACTAGTTGGGTTGGGGCCTACTATCGGTGTCTGCCACTCCTTGCTGTTCTCCTCCACTGAACAAAGCTGTGCCGCCTGTTTACTACGGTTGCCAATTTTGAACTGCATTTCGACTACTTACTGATTTGGCCCTACTCTCTGTGTCAGCCTCTCATTCCAGTTGTCCTCCACTGCAATGCCCCCTGGTTATTCCTGTGTTACCAATTTTGAACTGCATTTAGCCCACTTTATTCTTTGGGCCTATATCTGTGTTTCCACTTCATCGTGCCCATTGCCCAGCCAGTGATAGATGAGTCTGCTGGTACATTGACCCATAACGCAACATTCCCCGTGCACGCTACACAACAACATTGTGACCCTGCTGAAAGTCAGGTTGCTCTTCCCGCATACCATACCACCTTACACGGGGACAAAGAGGAAGGTGCAGATGAAAGTGCAGGTTCCTTCATCAGGTGGGGGGAGGAATACTAGTTGGCGACGTCACTGGCACAGGGCCTCTCATAGTACGCAAAAGTGTTGCTGCCGGTGGGAGGCGCCCCCGCCGTGCAAACACACCGCTGTACTTTGAGGGGCCCTGTGCCAGTGCCAATGCCAACGAGTGGGCCCCCCCTGCTTGCTCAGGATCACAGCACTTGCAAAGTTGAAATACTTACCTCTCCCTGCTCCACTGCCGTGACGTGGTCCAGATTTACTGGGCCCACTAATTACTTGAACCAGCCCTACCCCCCACAACTTTAGCCAAATGACCCCCAATTTCAAATGCCTTCCAATTATTTTAAGGTAAATTACGCTTGACAAGCTTCATTAAGAAGAATGGATGGTTTTGACATTAAAATGGGCACTCTAGGTGTTTTCCTGGCCCCCACTCACTGCCGACTATGCTGCCCCATTGACTTGCATTGGGTTTCGTGTTTCGGTCGATCCCGACTTTACGTCATAATCGGCCGATTTCACTCGACCCGACTTTGGACATAGTCGGGTTTCGCAAAACCCGGCTCGACTCTAAAAAGGTCAAGGTCGCTCAACTCTAGTCATGACTAGTGTTGAGCGATACCGTCCGATACTTGAAAGTATCGGTATCGGATAGTATCGGCCAATACCCGAAAAATATCGGATATCGCCGATACCGATATCCGATACCAATACAAGTCAATGGGACATCAAGTATCGGAAGGTATTCTCATGGTTCCCAGGGTCTGAAGGAGAGGAAACTCTCCTTCAGGCCCTGGGATCCATAGGGATGTGTAAAATAAAGAATTAAAATAAAAAATATTGATATATTTACCTCTCCGGCGGCCCCTGAACTCAGCGCGGGTAACCGGCAGGCTTCTTTGTTCAAAATCAGCGCTTTTAGGACCTGAGAATCACGTCCCGGCTTCTGATTGGTCGCGGGCAGCCCATGTGACCGCCACGCGACCAATCACAAGCCGCGACGTCACCGCAAGCTATTAACGCGCTCATTTTTAAAAATGAGCGCGTTAATGACTTTCAAAGACGTAGCGGCTTGTGATTGGTCGTGGCCACGCGACCCATCACAAGCCGCTACGTCTTTGAAAGCCATTAACGCGCTCATTTTTAAAAATGAGCGCGTTAATAGCTTGCGGTGACGTCGCGGCTTGTGATTGGTCGCGTGGCCGCGACCAATCACAAGCCGCTACGTCTTTGAAAGCCATTAACGCGCTCATTTTTAAAAATGAGCGCGTTAATAGCTTGCGGTGACGTCGCGGCTTGTGATTGGTCGCGTGGCCGCGACCAATCACAAGCCGCTACGTCTTTGAAAGTCATTAACGCGCTCATTTTTCAAAAATGAGCGCGTTAATAGCTTGCGGTGACGTCGCGGCTTGTGATTGGTCGCGTGGCGGTCACATGGGCGGCCCACGACCAATCAGAGACGTGATTCTCAGGTCCTAAAAGCGCTGATTTTGAACAACGAAGCCTGCCGGTTACCCGCGCTGAGTCCAGGGGCCGCCGGAGAGGTAAATATATCAATATTTTTTATTTTAATTCTTTATTTTACACATCTCTATGTATCCGATACCGATACCCGATACCACAAAAGTATCGGATCTCGGTATCGGAATTCCGATACCGCAAGTATCGGCCGATACCCGATACTTGCGGTATCGGAATGCTCAACACTAGTCATGACGTATTGCACCAGGGCTCGTCGTTGCTGTCACAGTCGCTGCAACATGTGCAGAGTTGAATTCCACCATGTGGGCACGTTACATTTCAGCCGGTGAACTGGCAGGCCAACGACTTCTGTAGAGATGAAAGTCGTTGAGCTGTGGGATGCGAACGGCGGAAGTGAGCACACAGCAACCGTGCCATCTGCAGAAGCCCATCTAGTCCGGGATAGTGGGATAAAAATTGCTGGACAACCAAGTTCAAAACATGAGTCGTACAAGGCACGTTTGTGACATTGCCCCGGCGAAGGGCCTCACCCAGGTTTGCAGCATTGTCGCACACAGCCTTTCCTGGCTGCAGGTTGAGTGGAGACAACCATTGATGGAAGTCGGTCTCCAGAGCTGACCACAGCTCCTCAGTTGTGTGACTCACATTTCCCAGACATTTCAATGTAAACACTGCCTGATGCCTTTGAGCCCTGGTGACAGCATAGTGAGGAGGTGTGCAGGATTCCTTCTGCGCAGTTACAACATGGGTGGCATTACCAGACAGGCTTTGGCTGCAGGTAGAGGACCGAGAAGAGGTTGAGGAGGCAGAAGCAGTGGAGGAACTTCTAGATATAGAGGATCGATGAGCAACTCGTGGAGATGGCAAGACTTGGACAGCAGCCCCTTCTCCTGATGTCGCCGTAGTTAACCAGTGCCCAGTCACCGACATGTAACGCCCCAGTCCATGTCTACTCATCCAAGTGTCTGTGGTGAAATGCACCCTGTCACACACAGAGTTTCTCAAGGAAGCGGTGATGTTGTGTGCGACATGCTGGTGTAGCGCAGGCACAGCTTTCTTTAAGAAGTAGTGGCGACTGGTCATCATGAAGCGGACGCGGATGCACTTGATGGGGCAGACGGTGGTTGACCCGGCCCACTAGGCCACATTGTAGCACAGTGAGCTTCCCACTGCAACTTATGCCTCATATTCATGTGACGATTCATGCACGAAGCACACAAACTAGTCAATTTTTGTCTTCTATTGAGATTTTGTTGACAAATCTTACAGACAACATGAGTTGGGTCATCCTTTGCAATGTCAAAAAATGCCCAGGCTATGCAAGGCTTAGAGCCCGTGCGACTTGAAGAGCCACCAAGACTGCTGGTCTGAGGCACAGTTGGGGTTGAGGATGCAGTTGTTGATGTGCTTCCAGTACTCCGTCTCTGTCCAGGAAGGCGCAACCTAACCTCGTCATCAGACTCGTCACTAGCATCCTCCTCCACCTCCTCTGCTGACCTTATGGACTGGCGGACTGGGGGTTTACAGTAAGTGGGGTCTACAATCTCGTCATCATCATCAAGTGTGTTCTCACATTCATCGCCCTCAGAGCCAACCTCTTCCTGCCCTGACCGAAAAGTCAAGTTTTCGTTCCAATCATGTATCTCAGTCTCATCATCATCTTCCTCATTGTCTCCACCAACAGGAGTTACAGTTTGGGAACGAGGGTCTACATTATGCTCAGAACATTCTTCACCTGGGCCTGGATCCGACTCACAAAGATTCTGGGCATCAGTGCAGATCATTTCCTCATCTGGATTCACAGAAGCTCTGGAGCAGACCTCTGATTCCCAGGCTATATTATGCGTAAACAGCTCTACAGACTCAACCATGTGTGTTACCCCATTCTCAGACGGGCGGCTGTAGACTTGGGAGCTGTGAGGCAGCAAGTGCGATTGGGGTGACAACTCTGAGGACTGGAGTAGTTGTGATGTTGAAGTTGCTATGGAGGAGAGCCCACTTGAACGAGCACTTGATATCCGTTCAAGCACCTCTTGTTTTTGTACCTCATCTGGAATTTTTGGCGATGCTTGTAGCGATGGTCGTAAGAAAGGGATCATATCATATTGTCCACGAAAAGAAGTAGACATCTTACTTTGGCTGGAAGATGGTCTTTCTTCTGCAGATGTTACTGTTGCTTTACCACCTACCCCACGGACACAACCTTTTTTCCCCTTTCCAACATGCCTATTCCCCTTTCCACCAACAGCAGGCCTTTTGCCGTTCATTTTAGTGCTTAACTAATTGGCAACTCTGGATCTGTAGTTGTTGGCACAACAACCGATGGATGAAAACCGAGCAGAACTGAGTGGCCAAACTGTGGTACTAGGCCCAAAACTAATAACTGGATTAGATGCAGTAAAAATTGAGATACACAGGCAGTATAGTTAGTTTCACAGGCAGGCTACTCTGCTGACATGCAGTCACTGCTCCTAGGCCCAAATCTATTAACTGGGCTAGATGCAGTAAAAATTGAGATACACAGGCGGTGTAGTTAGTTTCACAGGCGAGCTACTCTGCTGACGTGCAGACACTGCTCCTTGGCCCAAAACTATTAACTGGGATAGATGCAGTAAAAATAGAGATACACAGGCGGTATAGTTTGTTTCACAGGCAGGCTACTCTGCTGACGTGCATACACTGCTCCTAGGCCCAAAACTATTAACTGGATTAGATGCAGTAAAAATAGAGATACACAGGCGGTATAGTTAGTTTCCCAGGCGGGCTACTCTGCTGACGTGCAGACACTGCTCCTAGGCCCAAAACTATTAACTGGGTTAGATGCAGTAAAAATTGAGATACACAGGCATTGTAGTTAGTTTCACAGGCGAGCTACTGTGCTGACATGAAGACACTGCTCCTAAACCCAAAACTATTAACTGGGTTAGATGCAGTAAAAATTGAGATACACAGGCGGTATAGTTAGTTTCACAGGCGTGCTACTCTGCTGACGTGCAGACACTGCTCCTAGGCCCAAAACTATTAACTGGGTTAGATGCAGTAAAAATTGAGATACACAGGCATTGTAGTTAGTTTCACAGGCGAGCTACTGTGCTGACATGCAGACACTGCTCCTAAACCCAAAACTATTAACTGGGTTAGATGCAGTAAAAATTGAGATACACAGGCGGTGTAGCTAGCTTCATAGGCGGGCTACTCAGATGACTATCAGACAATGCTGCTAGCCCAAAAGTATTGGCTGAGCTAGATTACACCAAATGCTGTGACAAACACTTGCACAGCACTGGCACAGACCTGCCTGGCAAACAGTGCTATGAACTGCTGTAACCTACCCCGAAAAGGGCTGATATTACAACGTGTCCCGACTACCTAAACCTATCTCTCTGAAAATTAGCTAAAAAAAAAACACTCTTAGACTGTGTAGCGCCCACAGCAGGAGCGGTGCCCTCTAACACTAAGCTGCAGCAGTGAGGAAATGGTGGCGATGGGGCAAATGGCTGGTTCTTATAGGGCAAGGATATGTGACATACACAGCCAATGACACATGCCCTTGCTTGTGTGCATCACATGCACATTGCTGTGTGTGTGCACTGCTGATAGGCTGAAAGACTGCACCGCCCCACTGTAAATGCGGGAAAGAAAAAAAAAATGGAGATCGGCATTATTTCAGCACAGATCTATCCCCCGCCCCCCCGCCCACTATACACTGAAACAGTCTATTAACAATGATGAACAGTTTTAATGTGCAAATCAAGTTAGGATTTTGGTGAACGAACAGTTATCCAACAGAAACTTGAACAGACGAATTTTAAGCAAATTGTTTGAGTTCGTCGAACGACTCGAACACCACTCAAAACAGCTCGAATTTGAAATTGGCGAACAGTTCGACTCAAACTCACCTCTCACCAGGAGGAAAAGGCAGCATTTCCATGGCCGGCAGATTGGAGATGGTGGAGTTCAACTTCTTAGCTTTGTCATGCGCAGGAGGAAACAATCTTTTATGTGACCACAATTGCGGTACCAAGGGCTGGCGGCAGAGCTAAGAGAGTGTGGAGTACAGTAAACTGAACAAACTGCTGGACCATGAAGGAGGTGCAGGCAGAGATATTACGTGGATTGAGAAAGTTGTGATGTGCTCATTCTCTGAGATTGGTCAAAAACAGCATGCATGTCCACTTCGTTACAGCTGATGGCAGGTTCTCATTCAGAGTAACTGGAGCGGATAAAGAACACGAGGTTCTGTGGTTGGAGACCTGCATCTCAATAAGTATCCTGGTAGGAGAGGAGGAGGAGGAAGAAGCAGGAGATGCGATTGATGGAGCGGCTAATACTTCACTTGGAAATGTGGAGGCATTATTGCACATACAGTGGGGCAAAAAAGTATTTAGTCAGTCAGCAATAGTGCAAGTTCCACCACTTAAAAAGATGAGAGGCGTCTGTAATTTACATCATAGGTAGACCTCAACTATGGGAGACAAACTGAGAAAAAAAAATCCAGAAAATCACATTGTCTGTTTTTTTAACATTTTATTTGCATATTATGGTGGAAAATAAGTATTTGATCAGAAACAAAATTTCATCTCAATACTTTGTAATATATCCTTTGTTGGCAATGACAGAGGTCAAACGTTTTCTGTAAGTCTTCACAAGGTTGCCACACACTGTTGTTGGTATGTTGGCCCATTCCTCTATGCAGATCTCCTCTAGAGCAGTGATGTTTTTGGCTTTTCACTTGGCAACACGGACTTTCAACTCCCTCCAAAGGTTTTCTATAGGGTTGAGATCTGGAGACTGGCTAGGCCACTCCAGGACCTTGAAATGCTTCTTACAAAGCCACTCCTTCGTTGCCCTGGCGGTGTGCTTTGGATCATTGTCATGTTGAAAGACCCAGCCACGTTTCATCTTCAATGCTCTTGCTGATGGAAGGAGGTTTGCACTCAAAATCTCATGATACATGGCCCCATTTATTTTTTCATGTACCCGGATCAGTCGTCCTGGCCCCTTTGCAGAGAAACAGCCCCAAAGCATGATGTTTCCACCATCATGCTTTACAGTAGGTATGGTGTTTGATGGATGCAACTCAGTATTCTTTTTCCTCCAACCACGACAAGTTGTGTTTCTACCAAACAGTTCCAGTTTGGTTTCATCAGACCATAGGACATTCTCCCAAAACTCCTCTGGATCATCCAAATGCTCTCTAGCAAACGTCAGACGGGCCCGGACATGTACTGGCTTAAGCAGTGGGACACGTCTGGCACTGCAGGATCTGAGTCCATGGTGGCGTAGTGTGTTACTTATGGTAGGCCTTGTTACATTGGTCCCAGCTCTCTGCAGTTCATTCACTAGGTCCCCCCGCGTGGTTCTGGGATTTTTGCTCACCGTTCTTGTGATCATTCTGACCCCACGGGGTGGGATTTTGCGTGGAGCCCCAGATCGAGGGAGATTATCAGTGGTCTTGTATGTCTTCCATTTTCTAATTATTGCTCCCACTGTTGATTTCTTCACTCCAAGCTGGTTGGCTATTGCAGATTCAGTCTTCCCAGCCTGATGCAGGGCTACAATTTTGTTTCTGGTGTCCTTTGACAGCTCTTTGGTCTTCACCATAGTGGAGTTTGGAGTCAGACTGTTTGAGGGTGTGCACAGGTGTCTTTTTATACTGATAACAAGTTTAAACAGGTGCCATTACTACAGGTAATGAGTGGAGGAAAGAGGAGACTCTTAAAGAAGAAGTTACAGGTCTGTGAGAGCCTGAAATCTTGATTGTTTGTTTCTGACCAAATACTTATTTTCCACCATAATATGCAAATAAATTGTTAAAAAAACAGACAATGTGATTTTCTGGATTTTTTTTTTCTCAGTTTGTCTCCCATAGTTAAGGTCTACCTATGATGTAAATTACAGACGCCTCTCATCTTTTTAAGTGGTGGAACTTGCACTATTGCTGACTGACTAAATACTTTTTTGCCCCACTGTAACTGACCTGAGAACATTTTACAAATCACAGGCACAAAAAAATGGAAGAGGAGGGCAGGGAGAAAACAAAAAAGGAAGGAGCTTTTCGCTCTTCCTGAGGAACAGATATTTACCACCTGCCCTGCCCTGATATTTATGCTGTTATATCTTATTTGACACCCAGGTTTCACTCCTTTCTAAAGGGTTAAGTTTTTCCTCTTCAAATAAATTCATCATTTTTCAGACCCTCCTATCAATAAGCTTGCCAGAAACTTTACCTTGAAATGGCTTCTTAAGGCTGCCGTCACAATAGCAGTATTTGGTCAGTATTTTACATCAGTATTTGTAAGCCAAAACCAGGACTGGGTGATAAATGCAGAAGTTGTGCATATGTTTCTATTATACTTTTCCTCTAATTGTTCCACTCCTGGTTTTGGCTTACAAATACTGATGTAAAATACTGACCAAATACTGGTAGTATGACCGCAGCCTAAGAAAGATGTCTCCTCCTCTGAGAAGACGGACATGCTCCTACATACAAATGATGTACCTAGTGTCTATTTTGATTTCAAGATGTAACACATTTATCCGAACTTAGATCTTTACAGGTAGAATCCATAATTGCCAAGGATTCTCTTAATAAATCCTTTACCACAGATAATCCCTTTTTCTATCCCATCAAGTCTAGACCATCCAAACTTGATACATTTCAGGAACTGATCGAAAAGGAGTTAATTATGCTCCACAAGAAAGCACATCGTGAACTGGGGAATTTAACTTTTAAGGAGAACAATGATCTGATAATGTTAAAAACAATAAAGATTTATCAATATGTCCAGCAGATAAAGGGGGAGCGCTAGTTGTTAGGGCTGGCGGAATGCACGAATAATTATAAAGAAAGTAATAAGGTGTGTTCGCAGCCCCGGGTCCACCGTGCAGAGATGGAACCTGCTACTAGGTAATGGCCGCACTATATGGTGGTACTATGCCAGAATAAACACGGTTCCGTCACCCGGTATGAACTGACTCGATCTCTGTTGCTTCAAAGCAACGCAGAGAAACAAACGAAATGCTGTGCCCTGTTAGCAGTCACAGGATGCAGCAGATGGACGCTAGTGGGATCCCTGAAATTCACCCCCACTATGCTGGTGATTGATTTCGCTCTGACCGTCGGTGGCTTTTGAGCCTGTGCCTGAGGACGCCCTGAGTCAGATGCTGAGATCAAGCGGCAATTCCCCCCCTACACTGACGAGTAGTGTTAATGTAGCTGAGAAGCCATTACTAGGCACTGACTGCTTGCTCGACTCACCCTAATACACAGACAACAACCAAAGGGATGGGGATCATTTAGGAGCATTCACCAGTATCACTCTCTCAGCACACACATACATAGTCAAGTCTATACTAGGGCATGGCCGAGCGGCCATGCGAACCTTTTATAGTCGCAGCCTTCCAGGACCTTCCTGGTGGTCCAATCAGAGCTGCTACAAGACCTGGGCCTGTGACCTCCGACCTCCAATGAGAGGTTGCCCCATGGGCATGCTCAGTAGATGAAAAGCAGGACTTAGTCCCTGGAATGTCTGCTCGCTGCTGATCAATGCTGGTTACAAAGGCTGAACCTGGGATAGCAGCTGTAACCAGATGCACAGTATCAGCTTGAGCCAGACGCTGGGACCGACGTCTCTGCTGACAGACTCCACTGCTCCTGGGGAAGAATGGGAGACCACAGAGGACATGGTGCAAGATTCCTCCTGTGCAGCGACGTGAACTCGACACCTAACATTAGTGGTCATAAATACAGGCTTATATTATTCCATTAATCTGGAACTTCTAAAAAATTCCACTGTTTGCAAAAAACTGTCTGCGGATCCTATGAAACTTTTCCAAAAATATTTTTTTTTTCACTTTTACAGGAGTGACTTTATATGGCAGCTAATGACAAAGATCACATAGACTATCTGTATATTTAGGACTCTGTTGTACCTATATAACACTCCATGCCGAAGGTTCACAAAAGTCCCCTCAATGCCATCTATAATATCTGGAATTGGTTCTTTCATGGAGAGGGTAATATCCCAGTTACTTCAGGGATACTAAGGCTGCCGTCACACTAGCAGTATTTGGTCAGTATTTTACATCAGTATTAGTAAGCCAAAACCAGGAGTGGGTGATAAATGTAGAAGTGGTGCATATGTTTCTATTATACTTTTCCTCTATTTGTTCAACTCCTGGTTTTGGCTTACAAATACTGATGTAAAATACTGACCAAATACTGATAGCTTGAGGGCAGCCTAAGGCTGTATTCTCTGCCTTTGCCCACTTTGAATGGGAATTAACATACACATGGCTTTCCTGTGCTGTCATTAAACTCTATACCTCTATCCTTCACAATATTGCTATTAACTGCTTAACATTTTTTTCTACAGAGATACAGTATTTATACTACACAAATTCAAGATTTTTTTGATCATGACAATTATTTTTTTTTTAAGCACAACCTTTTTAATTTGATAATAAATTCTGATTACAGCAACAATGAGTTAGCATGCGGGGCAAATTTTCTCCCTCCTTAGCTAATATTGTCATTGCGGTCTGGGAGGAAGAATTCTTATTTTCGGTTAACAACCCCTTTAAATCAGCCACTAAATGGTTTGGGTGTTATTTAGATGACCTGTTACTCACTTGGTTAGGTATACAACAGCAGGTCACCATGTTTGTGGACTACATCAATAACAACCCATGTAATTTGAAAAGTATACATGTCTTTAATACAGTTTCAATACATTTTTGGGATGTAAATTTAGGGGTAAGTTCACACAGGGCATTTTTGCTGCTTTTTTTCTGCAGCAAAACCTGATCATCTTGGCAAGAAAGAAGCTGCGTCAAAAACGCAGGTTTAGGTGCATTTTTGGTGTGTTTTTTGTTGCGTATTTGTTGCGTTTTTTTTCCTCTTTGTCCCTGCTAATGTCCTTGGATTTTCAGCAGCAAAAACGCAGCAAATAATGATACCTGTGGTTTTGCTATGTTTTTGCTGGTTTTTTTCAACACCCATTCAAGTCAATGGGTGACAAAACGCAGCAAAAATGCTGAAAGAAGTGACATACTCTATGTATAAAAAAACGCAGCAAAGCACAAAATACTGATCAAACAAAAAACCAATGTGTGTGCATGAGATTTCTGAAATCTCATAGGCTTTGCTGGTACTGTAAAAAGCAGCTGAAAATTAGCATAAAAAAGTGCAGCAAAAACGTCCTGTGTGAACTTATCCTAATGGGGATCCACATACTGTAATCATAAAATTATTTCTACAATGTATCGTAAACCCACACATTGCAATTCTATACTGCAGGTGGAATCCTGCCACCCTCCACATATTGTTAAAAACATTCCTAGGGGGAAGTTTATTAGAATTAGGAGAAATTGCACAAATTCTGAGGATTTTAACCATTAAACCAAAAAAGCATTCTAATGATTAAAAAATCGGGGTTACAGAGAAACACATTTAAGCCATACTCTTCTTACTGTGTAAAAAAATTGACAGGCAGGTTCTTCTTGACAGGACACAAGAATGTGCAATTTAACCAACTGGAACACACAATCGTATTATCCATAATTCTGATAAGCATTTAAACCCCCCAAAAAGTGCGAAAATGAAACATCATAATTCCAATTTCATTACCTTTGTAGCACAATTAAGTAGTCAATATTACGATATTGTATCAATTATTAAAAATATCTACCAATCTTAAAAGAAAATAATCCCCTCATCTCTTATTTTAAAGGATACTGGAATCAGATATATTGCTAAGAAAGTAACAACACTGGGATCAATGTTATTTCCCAGTTTATTTACACCCAGTACTCGTGAAATCTCAGACACCTGTCTCACTTTAAGGCCGGCGTCACACTCAACGTATGGAAACACGGTCTGTATTTTACGGCCGTAATACGCCGAAAAATTCCAGAAATGGTGATCCGTATGTCATCCGTTGGCAAGGTGTGGTCGCGTAGTTTGCGCATGTAATGTTGCGTATGTAATCCGTATGACATCCGTAATGCGTATTTTCCACGCAACCTGACAAAACAGACATATAACGGTTTTTGAGGCTGAAATTAATTTAAATCAGCATCAGCAACCCTATTTAAGGCCTCTACAACAGGTGGCTCACTCCCATATGGCCATTTTGTGGTTGTGCATCTGTTGGTGTGTTGTGGTAACGTTTACACCATTTCTGACCTACTGCACTTCACCCCAACTCAGCGGGTTTTGATTAACTGGGTCTTGTTGCATCTGTTTGGCCAGCCATATCCTGTGATTGTAGATCTGTGAAGGAGGAGAAGAAGAATGTGGGTGCATCCTCTTTTGACCCAACGCCTCACTATAGGTAATTTTCAGAGGCTATGAGCAGCACTGTGGCGCAGTGGTTAGCACTGCAGCCTTGCAGAGCTGGGGTCCTGGGTTCTAATCCCACCCAGGACAACATCTGCAAAGAGTTTGTATGTTCTCTCCGTATTTGCGTGGGTTTCCTCCAGGCACTCCGGTTTCCTCCCACATTCATGACAATACCAACATTTGATATCTTGTTGGAGACAGTACGTCCAGGACTCACGTATCAGGACACCAGGATACAAAAAAGCATATCCGCAGAGGAGCGTCTTCTCCTTACAGTATGTATTCAACATCCTCACATGTTGATGATGTTTTTTTTTCTGGGTTCTTTGCTAGCAGCTCTTTTAAAATATAAGTGTAATTTATGAGCAAACCACAAGAAAAATATATTTTTGTAATGTTTTACTTATGTCCCCTAGGTAAATATGGATAAATGTAATTTATATTCCAGTGTTTTCTAGTAAACAACATACATGCGATTTCTTATGTTTTATCTAAACTATTGTTACATGACAAATATGTTTTTTGGGTCCTTTCAGCTATCTGTCAACTGGCTTATCTTATGTGGGACTACACCTGGAGTTTCTGATTGGTCGCTCCACCATTTCTGGCATTGTACGCTCAACATGTATGGAAATATGGGTTAAACTACATGAACTTGTTATGCCTGAGCCAAAAATGGCTGATTGGCTAAAAATAGCCTGTGGATTCAATGACACTTGTGACTTCCCACACTGCATTGGAGCCCTGGATGGGAAACATATCAGGGTGCTTAAGCCGCCGAACTCTGGCTCCCAATTTTTTAATTATAAGCAGTTTTTCTCTGTAGTTCTGTTAGCTGTAGTTGACAGTATCTACAGGTTTATAATTGAAGACATTGGGGCCTATGGGCGAACAGGAGACTCAAGGGTCTTCAATTTGTCCATTATGGGTCGGCGGCTACGTGAAAACCAGTTAGACCTCCCACCACCACAACAACTCCCAGGCTCCAATGCTGAAGCAGTGCCATATGTTCTTGTGGGAGATGAGGCCTTCCAATTGACAAGGAATGTCATGAGGCCTTATCCCAGACGCAACCTGGATCAATGGCGGCGTGATTTTAATTTGAGGTTTTCCAGGGCACGTAGACTGGTGGAGTGTGCCTTTGGGATTCTGGGTGCCAAATGGCGTCTCCTCCAGTCTGCCATTCAGCTGAGTGAGGCTACTATTAATGAACTGATTAAGGCTTGTGTTGTTTTGCCCAATTTTACTAGACTTCATGATTGCCCGTTAGCTGTTCTTGGTGAAGAAATATTGCCCAATGTGAGTAGCCCTACACCACATGGTCCTCCTCCACGCAGTCCCCTTTGTGGAATCAAAGTGAGAGATATTTTCACAAATTATTTTGTTTCTCCTCAGGGTGCTACTCCCTGGCAAGATTATGCTGTTTCTCAGTTGTGATTTTCTTATTTTCAAAATATATTATCAACATAAAATATTTTTGTGTACAGAAACAGTACTCTGTGTGTTGTATTTCCTTAATTACCATATGATTATGAACAGATCATATGTGTGTGATGCAATAATGATTGGTCCACAAACATCAATTGGCTTTTGACAACATTTTTTACTTAGAGCAAAAGCCTTTTGTTGTAAACTTTTAACCATATTTTTTTCATATGGTTATGTTTTTTTTGGGGGGGTCTTTGTTGGGCCAATTGTCCTTCACCCTGTGTGGATGCTGTGGGTTGCTGAGCCAAATACTGGCTTGGTTCATATTGGCCAGTTGGGTATTGGCCATAAAGTATTTGTCTCTGGCCCTCATGCTGACGGACATATTGGCTGGACCCATACCCACCCCCAAAATGGCCATGTTGTCCAAACCCAGGTTGTGACCAGCCTACATCACTGGGTCTGGAAAAGTGGCCATATTGGGAAGGTAGGTTGTAGGCTGCCATTTGATACGGTGCTGGCCTTTGTTTATTTTTGGTTGGGAGAGGTTGAGGTGTAGGCATACGTGGAGGAGGTGCTTCAAATCCTGATTGACCATGCACCTGTTGAGTTATTTGAAGGTTCAAGAGGTTGTTTTGTGAAATCTGTCTTCTCTCAAGATATTCAAACACCTAATAGGGCTTATTTCGTGGGGTGCTTAAATCAATCAGGATTTGAATACACCCTCTCACACATAGCTTCACATCACGGGGAAGGGGACGAAGGTACCGGGCAAGGCTGCGAGCAAAGGCCTCCTCTCCATCATCCGTGGCTGCCATGGCCAAATAGTTGAGGACCCCAGCGTCAACATCCCTCCTAGTGGCTTGCAGCTCTCTCCTTCTGTGGCCTCTGCATAAAGCCCCAGATGCCTGTAGGGATGACACCAGTGGGAGAGTAGGGCTGCTGCTGTGTCCATGCTCTTCCTGGCTTACAGGATCAGGTGGTGCTGCTGATGTTGATGGTGCTGCATCTTGTAAACTTGGTGCAGTCTGTTGAGATGCAGAAGCCGATGTTCCAGGAAGGATGGAGGATGTTGAAGACAAAGATGGGACCGCCACCTCTTCGTCAACAGCAACTGGATCTATCACAACCTTCAAGTCCGACCCAGTCTCCCTCTCAGTGAGGTTGGATTGAGTTCTATAATGAAAAAAAGAAAAATAATACAACAAATAAATATTTTTGCAATTTTCTAACATAAGTTTATTATACATGTGTGACTTCGACTCTCGGTAATTACCTACACGCAATCTTAGATCCTCGCAAGATCTCCTTCTGTACTCCCCTCTTATCTCCTATTCCCACAATTGTATACAAGATATATCTCGTGTATCACCCCTACTGTGGAAACCAGTACCACAACACATCAGACTCTCGCCTACCATTGAAAGCTTCAAAAAGAGCATGAAGACCCACCTCTTCAAACAAGCATATAACCTGCAGTAACCACCGATCAACCAAACCACTGCATGAACAGCTCTACCCTTGCCTACTGTATTCTCACCCATCCCTTGTTGTAACTTGTGAGGCTTTGCGGCCAGGGTCCTCTCTCCTCCTGTACCATTTTTTTTTTTGTATAATATTTTTGGGAATATGTTTACCCCTCCTAACATGAAAAGCACCATGGAATAAATGGCGCTAGAACAAGAAAAATAATATTAATACTAATCTTTTAAAAAAAAAAATGTGCTGTGTTGTTTTTACTTACTGTCTTAGATCTAAACTGGCATCCAAAAAGGAAAGGCGATCGTAATATACCGTATATACTCGAGTATAAGCCGACCCGAGTATAAGCTGACCCCCCTAATTTTGCCACAAAAAACTGGGAAAACTTATTGACTCGAGTATAAGCCTAGGGTGGAAAATGCAGCAGCTACTCGTAAATTTCAAAAATTAAAATAGATGCTCCATACCGTTCATTATTGCCCCATAGATGCTCCATATACAACTGTGCTATATAGAATGCTCTATACTGTTCATTATGGCCCCATAGATGCTCCATATAAAGCTGTGCCATATATATATTGCTCTGCACCGTTGATTATGGCCCCATAGATGCTCCTTATAAAGCTGTGCCCCATATATATTGCTCTGCACCGTTGATTATGGCCCCATAGATGCTCCTTATAAAGCCGTGCCCCATATACGGTATATTGCTCTGCACCGTTCATTATTTCCCCATAGATGCTCCTTATAAAGCTGTGCCATATATAATGCTCTGCACCGTTCTTTATGGCCCCATAGATGCTCCTTATATAAAGCTGTGCCATATATAATGCTCTGCACCGTTCTTTATGACCCCATAGATGTGCCATATAAAGCTGTGCCATATATAATGCTCTGCACCGTACTTTTTGGCCCCATAGATGCTCCTTATATAATGCTGTGCCATATCCTGTAGAATGTAAGCCCGCAAGGGCAGGGTCCTCGCCCCTCTGTATCAGTCCGTCATTGTTAGTTTGTTTACTGTATGTGATATTTGTAACTTGTATGTAACCCCTTCTCATGTACAGCACCATGGAATCAATGGTGCTATATAAATAAATAATAATAATAATAATAATAATAATAATATAATGCTCTGCACCGTACTTTATGACCCCATAGATGTGCCATATAAAGCTGTGCCATATATAATGCTCTGCACCGTACTTTTTGGCCCCATAGATGCTCCTTATATAATGCTGTGCCATGTATAATGCTCTGCACCGTACTTTTTGGCCCCATAGATGCTCCTTATGTAAAGCTGTGCCATATATAATGCTCTGCACCGTTCTTTATGACCCCATAGATGTGCCATATAAAGCTGTGCCATATATAATGCTCTGCACCGTTCTTTATGACCCCATAGATGTGCCATATAAAGCTGTGCCATATATAATGCTCTGCACCATACTTTTTGGCCCCATAGATGCTCCTTATATAAAGCTGTGCCATATATAATGATCTGCACCGTTCTTTATGACCCCATAGATGCTCCTTATATAATGCTGTGCCATATAGAATGCTGCTGGTGCTGCCATAAAAAAAAAAATCACATACTCACCTCTCTTGCTCAGGATGCCAGCGCTTTCAATAATTACCTGCTGCTCATGCGGCTCCGTCTCCAGCACTGACGCTCAGCAGAGGGCGCTCACTGACTACGTCACCGCGCCCTCTAACCTTAGCGTCATAGCCAGAGGGCGCTGCAGACGGAGCCGCACCGGAGCGAGGAGCAGGTAAATATCATGCAGCGCTGCGCTCCCCGTATACTTACCTGCTCCTGGCGCGGTCCCTGCAGTCCCTGGCTTCTCCCAGGGCTGCAGCTTCTTCCTGTAATTGAGCGGTCACAGTTACCGATCATTTACAGCAATGAATATGCGGCTCCTCCTCTATGGGAGGTGGAGCTGCCTATTCATTTCTGTAATGAGCGGTGCCATGTGACCACTCAGTACAGGGAGAATCTGCAGCGCCAGGGAAGCCAGGGACTGCAGGGACCGCGCCACAGCAGGTAAGTATAACTAGACAGCCCCCGCTCCCCCTCCCCTGCCGACCCCCGGGTATATGACTCGAATATAAGCCGAGAGGGGGGACTTTCAGCCCAAAAAAGTGGGCTGAAAATCTCGGCTTATACTCGAGTATATGCGGTATGTACTTCCTTTTTTTGGTTGGTGCTGCTGACCCACTTCTTGCCCGCTGCTGCCTTTCCCACCGGTACTGGTCCCTGATGCTGCGCCATCGTCTCATAACATCATCCACTGCAATGACATGGTAACAAATATTGTTTAAGCTCATTGTGCACATTGCTTTAAACAGTTGGCTTTGATAGATCATATTTTAACGATGATAAAATGCCATCTTAAATGATTGGCATAAAGTTCCAATTGCTTAAAAAAAAAAACAAGAAAAAGAAACAACACAAGGACAGGGTCAACACCCCCCTGTACCAGTTTTGCATAAACAAAAATAGTACCCAACGCAACATCTATATTAGCTATGTACGTAAAACCTTTCTCATGTTAATCATCTTTGTTTTTTCAGAAAAATGCAAAAAAATAACATACTAAGGCCAAAAATATTCTTCCTGTAATCATGTAGGTAAAGCATTTTTCAAGGTTAATTAATGTCGACACATGAGTGTACTTACAAAGTTGTGTCTGTTTCGCACGTGGCCATTGGGCATAATCTGGGAATAGGATCCCACAGATGGTCCTCAAAGCTGCCTCTTTCCTGGCCCAGTTGGTATAGTTTGGAATACGCTGGTCCAAGATCTCAGGCCTTTCTTGGACCAAGATGAGGAGCATATCGACGTTGATTATGCTGGCCATGCTGCTTGGAACTCCGTGGAGGCGGGCACCAGACTTCCTGGATGTCTATGTGGCTTTTTCAGCTAATTAGCATGTCTGAGCTTCCTGATTGAGGGCTTGGCACAATTCCTTGGCACAATTCCTGGTGTCTGGAGATGTCTGGCGTATTTCTCACAAGTCACACTGCTGGTCCGTGTGTAATCCGGATTTTTCTCGCCCCCATAGACTTTCATTGGCAATTTTTTTGTGCAATACACTGAAAAACGCAGCATGCTGCGATTTTCTACGGCCATACAAGACCGTATAATACGGATCCGTAAAATACGGCAGATAGGAGCTGGGCCATAGAGAATCATTGTACCGTATGCAATCCGTATTTTCTGCGCCTCTCATACGTCCGTAAAACTCACAACTGTGACGCCGGCCTAAAAGGCTTTTTCAAATGTGGACACTCCTGCTGTAGTTCATGTGAGCATGCCGACAAATCTAAAAACTTTACTTCGTATACCATGGGGTGCAGCTTTAAGATTAGCAGCTTTACAAAATGCAATACGGTGGGTATTATATATCTGATAGATTCACATATCTGATGCTGTGAATTCCACAGTATTTAATACATCAATGATATCCAGACACTTTGCACACACTCATGGGGGGATGTGTTGGCACTCAAATTCAAAGGGATTGATCTTACTGGATTTTTGTTTTAAATATCAGAACCCCGTATGACATTTTTTTTACCTATTTGTGAGTTTCCTAGCCATGCTATGGTTAATTTTGGTTACAGTTTCCTTGTAAAATTATATACACGTGTGTCTTGATTATTAATGTGATAACATAGGTCAGCAATTACATGTGTTTCCACGTATGTTTGTACTTAAGCCGATACTCACTCCATTTGGCATAATCATGAGTAAGATGTAGCCAAAATATGTTGTTTAGAGACCACTGGAGGAACAGCTAGAGTTTTATGGTGACTTAATACATTCTCAAGTTTTATCCATCTGACTCATCACTTGAGATTTCTTGTTTCTTTGCGGTCTGCTAAATGCACCTATTGCTGGGCGGCTCCATACAAAGGGTTACACATAGCTTCATTACAATGTGAATCCTGTGAGCTGACTCTCCTGTTACCCCTTTGCCTTATATTTATATAATAAAGTTTACTCTTTTAAATCAACTACTGTCATGATTTCAGTCCTGGCACATATCTTACTATTGTTTTTTCCTAGGGTTTCAATCCAGCAAATACCAACTACCGATTTGGAGGCTTGATCTGGGTGTTACAAAATGTTAGATTGTCTGTAAATCATGTATGTATAATTATTACAAATTCTGCATACTTAGAAGTCTTATAAATTGGCATATACACAAGTTCCCTCTGAACTGTGGTCAGTGATGTCCTGTCAACAGACAGAGCACAAAAGAAGAAGCTGCTCTGTGAACATAATGTCACAGGAAGTGGAAGAATCATCACATGTCCATTCTGAGCAGTGGGAGATTGATGCACTATAGAAGAAACAGGTAGTTGGACACTACTCGCCCTTGTGTGTTCAGTTTATGGATTTAAAACAGCTGTGGATGACCCTTTTACATTCCAATACTTGCCTAATGCCATTGGCAGTTATGGTGGGTACAGTATAGGTGGTAACTTCCTTGCATTTTTCTTTTATTACCCATTACCGTATATACTCGAGTTTAAGCTGAGATTTTCAGCCCACTTTTTTGGGCTGAAGTAACCCTCTCGGCTTATACTTGAGTCATACCCAGGGGTCGGCAGGGGAGGGGGAGCGGAGCTGTGTAATAATACTCATCTGCTCCTGGCGCGGTCCCTGCATGTCTTTTCCCTGGCGCCGGCAGCTTCTTCCTGTAGTGAGTGGTCACATGGTACCGCTCATTACAGTAATGAATATGGACCCGACTCCCATAGGGGTGGAGCCTCATATTCATTACTGTAATGAGCAGTACCATGTGACCGCTCACTGCAGGAAGAAGCTGCCGGCGCCGGGAACAGACGTGCAGCGATGGTGCCAGAAGCAGGTGAGTATAACGCAGTGCGTGATATTCAACTGCTCCCCGTTCCACCGTCGGTGCCGCTGTATCTTCCGCGTCCTCTGCAGTGATGCTCAGGTCAGAGGGCACGATGACGCGATTAGTGTGCGCCGCCTTCTGCCTGAACAACGGTGCAGAGGACAGGGAGACACAGTGGCAGTCGGCAGTGGAACTTGGAGCAGGTAAATATAGCAAGTGCCGGGGGCCTGAGAGGTGAGTATGTGATTTTTTTAATTTTTTTAATCGCAGCGACAGCATATGGGGCAAATGTATGTATGGAGCATCTTATGGGGCCATGTGCAGCATTATATGGGGGCAAATATCTGTATGGAGCATCTTTTGGGGCCATGTGTAGCATTACATGGGGCAAATATCTATATGGAGCATCTTATGGGGCCATGTGCAGCATTACATGGGGCAAATACTGTATGGGGTCATGTGAAGCATTATATGAGGCAAAACACTTAAACTACTGATATCTCAAATAATTTTACTTTTATTGGTATCTATTTTTATTTTTGAAATTTACCAGTAGCTGCTGCATTTTCCACCCTAGGTTTATACTCGAGCCATTAAGTTTTCCCAGTTTTTTGTTGGCAAAATTAGGGGGGTCGGCTTATACTCGAGTATATACGGTATTATTTTTTCCTTCGAAAACAGTTATTTAAATAAGGTAATTTGCTCATAATACCCTCTATGTAAGAAGCTTCAACTGAAAAGTAGCACCACAGCCCCTTACAGAAAGATATATTCTTTAACTGTATTTTTGATAAAGTGAAGCCCCTATTTCATCAAAGTTTTGTTTTAACCTAAATTATTGACCACATGCAAATACAAAGAAATTGTCTTGCAAGATCTGTGCATCCCTTCCTTAAGACTACATGGCCTACAGCAACAGAGACTGTAGTCTGTCAGATGAAAATATGGCCTCAGACAAGGAGAATAGTTGCTGCCTGGATGCAGGCCTTAAAGAGTTGGAGAAGCTGATGCTGGCAATGAGAAACTTCTCAATGTCTTCAGATAGGTCGAAAGTCACTCAATTATATAGTGGCTTGGAAATTTTCTGCGCTCTGCCAATTTCTACTGTTTTTTTGTTCTAACCAATAAACGTTTTTTTCTTTCATCACTTGATAATCCTCAGAGTGTGCGGTGAATTTCCCTTTATGGACTCAGGGTCATCCGGCACATTGCACCAGCACCTCAAATTAGTACAGAATACAGGCCATTATATTTCTTCACTGAAACATTGAGTAAGCAGTGGCTTGAATCATAAACCTTTTGTGGCTTGATGCAGGAGAAGGAGAGAGTGAAAATGTGGCAGTGTGCTCCCAAGTTTTTTTGTGACTCCTGTGTGAGTAATATTATTGACTGTCCCTGTGAGAAGCTGTGAGATGCTGTGGACTGTTCCAAGTATATTATAATGTTTTTGTTACTCCACTTGATTATGAAATTCTAGTTGTTGTTGTACTTAACAATTCACTCTCATACATCTTTTTTGCCTTATTTCCATCAGCATTATCCACTGAGTCATTTATTAACTAATCAACATGCAATTAAATCATAGGGCAAATAACTCTGAACTTAGAATACTGTAAAAGGAAGATTTTAATTATGTTTTCTGAGGCATACTTAAACACATTAAGGCCTTGACTAGAAAAAGTCTTTACAGCAGAAACTGTTGTACAATCCTTTGAAAAGTTACAATATTTTTGCACAATGCATATTTGTACAAAAACTTTGCAACTATGGCATTTTCACATCAGTTTGAAGCAACACCACCAAAATGGGTAGAGCTTGAGAGAAGCCAGGACTGTCATATTCAGCAAAATTGCTGTGCTTTCTTCTTTGACTGGAGTAGCATTTCTGGCAAGGTGAACAGATGTACACTCCACTGCAAAGATACACAAAATTCATTAAGTGACATATGCTCGTAATCCAGAGAGCCCTTCTTTAAAGACTGATGTGGACAACACAAGTCTTAAAGAAATGGTCCCTAATAGTGATGATGAGCTCGTGTGCTCGTTACTCGAGTTTTCTGAGCATGCTCGGGTGTTCGAGTATCTTGGGGCGTGCTCGTAGATTATGCTTGTGTCACCACAGCTGCATGATTTGTGGCTGCTAGACAAACTGAACACGTGCAGGTATTGCCTGTTTATTAGGGAATCCCCACATGTATTCAGGCTGTGTAGCAGACCCAAATCATTGAACTGTGGGGACTCAAACATAATCTACGAGCTCGCCCAAGATACTCGGAGAACACACCAGCATGTTCGGAATACTCGAGTAACTAGCACACTCGCTCATCACTAGTCTCTAATTCTCTTTTGTATTATCTAATTTCACAGCAAAGTGTAAACCTTATAAATGCTATACATTATGTTTTTTTGTCTTTCAGTGAAATAAATATGAAATGTAAGAACAAAAATAGATAAATCAGGTCAATATTGTGAATCCCTCACATTAGCTTCCAATGTTAAACTCATAGATCTGATTGAAAGTGGCAAGAGGAGGGGAGGGATTATTTGGGTTAAGTATTATGGCTGAACACCACTTCTGACTAAGGCATCAATGAAAAGCGGGAGGCAGACACTAAGGAAGTCAATGACCAAAGAATGCAGGATTTCGTTAAAAAATCTACAAGAAAGAGAAATATTATGCCCAAAACATAAAATCAAATAATGTTTATTGGTAACATAAATTTTGAAAATCATACAAATATTAAAAAGTGGAGATTATGTACAGAGAAGCTACTACACTAAGGTGCCTCAGTAAGATAATGATATCAGTTACAAGTGCTGCATAAATACCATAAGTCCAAGAGTTCGGTAAGATAATGCTTTAGTGCTGAAGCAAGATGTTTGAAAATCCAGAAAGATACACACAATTTCAATTGTCTATGAATTGCATATAAAAATATAAATCATAATGTCAAAGTATTTATAAGACATGTTTTGATACTATCAAACAAATTATTGACAACTAGATGGTGGCCTGATTCTAACGCATCGGGTATTCAAGAATATGTATAGTAGTATATAGCACAGCCCACGTAGTATATAGCACAGCCCATGTAGTATATAGGACAGCCCACATAGTATATAACACAGCCCACGTAGTATATAACACAGCCCATGTAGTATATAACACAGCACACCTAGAATATAACAGAGTCACGTAGTATATAGCACAGCCATGTAGTATATTGCCCAGCCATGCAGTATATTGCGCAGCCACATAGTATATAGCACAGCCCACGTAGTATATAGCACAGAGACGTAGTATATAACAGCCCACATAGTATCTAACACAGCCCACGTAGTATATAGCAATGTGGGCACCATATCCCTGTTAAAAAAGAATTAAAATAAAGAATAGTTATATACTCACCTTCCGGCGGCCCCCGGATCAAGCCCATTCATTTAGCGATGCTCCTCGCGACGCTCCGGTCCCAA
Source organism: Ranitomeya imitator (assembly GCF_032444005.1). Lineage (NCBI taxonomy): Eukaryota > Metazoa > Chordata > Amphibia > Anura > Dendrobatidae > Ranitomeya > Ranitomeya imitator. The sequence goes on along the minus strand of NC_091282.1, from coordinate 933,879,522 downwards.
GAATGAATTGTGGCAATAACACGTTATGATGTAGTGGTCTTGCGAGACCGCAACGTCATCATCTCACGAGACCGCTATGTCATCTCCGGTCATTGCCGAAATGCATTTTTGGGATCGGAGAGTCGCGAGGAGTGGGAAAGGCGCCGGAAGGTGAGAATATAATGATTTTTTTATTTTTTATTTTTTTTAACATTATATGTTTTTACTACTGATGCTGCATAGGCAGCATCAATATTAAAAAGTTGGTCACACAGGGTTAATAGCAGTGTTAACGGACTGCGTTAGAGCGCATAATGCCGCGGTGTAGCGCACTCCATTTAATGGACTGCTAAAACCCTATGTGGCCGCTGACTGGAGGGGAGTATGGAGGGGGCACTGACTGGAGGGGAGCAGGGAGGGGACATTTCGCGGCCAGACTGTGCCTGTCGCTGATTGGTTGCGGCCAGCCGGCCGCGACCAATCAGCGACCTGGGATTTCCGTGACAGACAGACGGAAGTACCCCTTAGACAATTATATATATAGATGTTCACAGCATTGTTTCATGCAAAGAACATAAAGTTACTTTCAATTACATAAGTATATACTGTAAATGGTTAAAAGAGGTTCAGTTTGCTTACAGATCCTGTTTAAATGAATACCAACAATTTATTAATGTTCTCACATTCTAAGTTCTTGCGAGCAGGGCCCTTATTCCTTATATTTAAATTGTTGAATTGTGTATTCCTCTGTAATGTCTGCTATTGTTTGTACTTGTACTCTCTGGGTGAAGTGCTGTGGAATGTGTCTGCCCTCTATAAATATTATTAGTAGTAATAACATTAAATAATAATAACAATACATCTATCTGATTAAAATCTTTCCTTTTAGATAATTGTACAGTTAAATCACAAAACAATCCACAATCCAAAGAAGTCTGATTTATATTTGTGAATAAATAAAGTTTTTGTTTATCCAGAATCCAAAACACTCGATTTTAGGTATCTTTACTACTACTTTACCGCATCTCCACATCACACATTCAAATTTGTTCCATACATCCAAATAAAAGTGTTTTTTCTATGCCCATTTACACATACTTTGCATTTGTTACATGTCACATGCTTTCTAAAATTTTGCTTGGTATACAGATATGAATATGCAAGTAACCAAAATACAGGAGGTTGTAAACTGAACTTTATTATCTATATAATGGATTTTACTGAGGTAATAAGTGTCTATTGTAATTAGGAGGTAATTAGCCTTGCATATACAGCCATTTATTGTAGGGATTTATTTGTAAATCAGGCATTTTATTTTCCAATTTATGTCACAGTTCTATCTTAGTCAGTCCACTAGTCAATTTATATAGTTTTATCTATACTTTCCTCCAGTAAATGGTCTGAGTTTTATAGTTTGGTCTTGCTTGCATATTCAGTGTAGCTAATCAAATCCTAAGAAGTACATCCAGTAAGAACAATAATTCTGCAAAGCTTCTAAATAATTAAAATTTTAATCAATAACATTTGCCTTAATAAAAAATAATATAATAAACCATTAGCCATATTCCAGAAAAAATGAGAGCATATCTCTTTTCAAATGAGTGAATACGTAATGATACATTGAAAAATGCATACATTTTTTAAAGCAATTTCCAAAATAATGTTGGACAAGGGAATTACTTATCCCATAAAGCAGAAAAATAATAATAATAAAAAGTTTGCTATGGCAAAATGAATTGATACATTAGTAGGAACAAGGCTGATGATATACAGTAGGCTGACTAATTTGCCAGGACAGAATGCATAACACGAGAAATACTGCTACTACTGTAGATAAGCTGGTTTTGGGAAGGTACAAATTTCATGTGCAACAAATATCATATAGAAGATAAAATACAATGAATGGCTAAATATAATGTCCTTAAATAACTGTCAAGTTTATTTATTTAGGTTGCCTTTTTGCTTCCCTTTCTTTGTCCTGGCATCAACTCCTTTGTCTCAGCAATCATTTCCTCCTTTGTATCCTCTGCTCCCTTCTAACTATGTTTCCCATCATCCCTTGTGCTAGGCCAAGCCAACAGTTATCATGATATCTGTAACTCTGCCTAAATTCTTACCACTTCTACCCCAAATTCACACACAGCGCATCCTGTCCAGGACAGTGCTGCAGGCAACTCACTAGTGCACAGAAGTAACATGAATCACCAAGACTGTCAATTAAGCTTATCACCTACTCCCCCTTACTGAGGACTCATGCTCTGTTGTAAGATAATGGATGGGGAAAGAGAGATGTATGTACAGTGCCTTGCGAAAGTATTCGGCTCCCTGGAATTTTTCAACCTTTTCCCACATTTCATACTTCAAACATAAAGATACCAAATGTAAATTTTTGGTGAAGAATCAACAACAAGTGGAACACAATTGTGAGGATGAACAAAATTTATTGGTACAAATTTACTGGTTAATTAAAATTTTTGTAGAAATTCAAAAACTGAAAAGTGGGGCGTGCAATATTATTCGGCCCCTTTAACTTAATACTTTATTGCACCACCTTTTGCTGCGATCACAGCTGCAAGTCGCTTGGATTACATCAAGAGAGTTTTGTACATCGAGAGACTGAATTTCTTGCCCTTTCTTCCTTGTCAAAAAGCTCGAGCTCAGTGAATTTTGATGGAGATCGTTTGTGATCAGCAGTTTTCAGCTCTTTCCACAGATTCTCAATTGGATTGAGGTCTGTACTTTGACTTGTCCATTCTAACACCTGAATATGTTTATTTGTTAACCATTGCATTGTAGATTTTGCTTTATGTTTAGGATCATTGTCTTGTTGAAACAAGTCTCCAACTGCTTTTCTTCAAGAATGGTCCTGTATTTGGCTCCATGCATCTTCCCATCAATTTTATTCATCTTTCCTGATGAGCTGTGTTGCCTTTACACCAAACATATCATTTGGCTTTGTTGCCAAAAAGTTCAATTTTGGTTTCATGTGACAAGAGCACCTTCTTCTGCATGTTTGGTGTATCTCCCAGGTGGCTTGTTGCAAACTTTAATCAACACTTTTTATGGATATCTTTGATTAATGGTTCTTCTTGCTACTCTTCCATAAAGGCCAGATTTATGTTGTGTGATTGTTGTCCTATGGACAGATACATTTGGTATATTTATGTTTGAAGCATGATATGTGGGAAAAGGTTGAAACGTTCCAGGGAGCCGAATACTTTCGCAAGGCACTATATGAATGTATTTATATAATAGATTGAACATGTCAAAACTCATTAAAAAAAAGTCAAAAGTGCATGTATTTTATGCTGCGTTTTTCCAGCCAACACATCAGAATTTGCAACAAAATTCAGACAATTTTTCTGCTGCAAATACTGATCATGTGCACATACCATTATACTTATCTTACCACTCACTGCTTGGACCCCACCAGTTCTATCTACCACCTTTCCAGTCATCGTGCATTTTCTTATGACCCTCACAAGTGTTGAATCCCTGGCCTCTACTTGCTAAGTAAAGACTTTGGTGTCTAATGAGGTCCAGATGTTTCTGCGTATTCGCATTCAAGGTCACGGCGCATGATGTGGTGATATGACAATGCAAGCTTCTGTGTGGCATTGCTGAACTGTCCTGGGCCACAACAGAGCTGAAAGTTCCAACATAACAAAAGGAGGCATGGGAATTCAGCACTTGTGGCTGCTATAAGAAGATGTCAAAAGAACCGGACAGGTGATGGAGAGGAGAGAAGGAGCTTGAGAGGTGACTGTTAAGGAGACAAAACGGTAATTAATTTTCTACATCTTACATTTATTATGCTTTGGAGTCTGGAGGGGCCCCAGAACATTATAATGGACATTCAATTTGGGTAGAATAACTTCTCAACAAATTGAATTTCCTGGGAAAATTTGCGTGAATAGCTGAATTCAAATTTTGCCTGATTCGATCATCTCTAGCTATCAAAATGGAGCATTAGATAGCACATATGTTTTTTTTGCATTTCAATCAAGCTTTTTAAAAAAAAATTTTTTAAATATGGGTCAAACTTTAACTTTTTTTTAGATTTTGAACATTTATTAAAACTTTTTGTAACCTCATTGTATTTGTATTGTATTGTATGTAAATGTATTTGCATTTCAGAAAGTTTGATTAGAACTCGATGCTTTGCAGATCAATCTGCTCCTATCTAGTTACCTGGTTATTCACTTTTAAATGTTTTGTATATGCTCTACAGGTAATTTTTTTTCTGCCTTCTCTCTGGGGATTCTCATAATAGCCTGTTTTATGAAAGGGATTGATTGTTTTTGCCACAGTGGTTGATTGACCTCAAATTTTTACTGTCATTTATTTTTGATCAAGTCACCTGCAAAATAATAAAATAATGCAACTGGTAAATATGACACTATTTCAAATAACTGTCGCACCTTGTCACAGCACAATCAATTAATATCAAGCATTAACATGGATTCTATTCCTAACTTTCAAAGGCACACATTTTCTAGAAATTATTGTGGTTTCAGATACATTATGGGTAAGTTCTAGAAAAGTTGTTGATAAAAAAATGTTTTGGGTGGTATTCAATTAAATACTTTGTTTTTTCATTAACGTTTTGAAAATGAAAATTAAGTCATACATAAATAGCAACATATTTACATTTCTCAAAGAAAACAATTTGAAATATTTCATTGTAAGACGCTGAGATGCTAAGATTGTAGATAAAAATTAAGCCTTCACATTTCACAGAATTTGCCAAATTTCATTTTTATCTGTTTGATATTCCTCTAAGTTATTGATAAAATGTAAAGGTGTTAGCAAAATAATATGATGTGTAAATAGATACATTGATTTCTACTGACTATGTCAAATATATTTGAATCTTTCAAGTTACAATATTACAATAAAATCAAGGCAAATATTTCAAAGGTTATTTTTTTATCATGGCAAGATTTTAAGATTCTGTGTGTCCTTCTAAGTAACCTTTTAAGATGAGTCACCGAAATTGAGTTATCACTTTTCCATTGAGTCAAATAGACAAGTCAATGCAATCAAATGACTAGGCTCAGCTTTGTGACCCCTTGCATTTATCTCAATCATTTTTTTTCAAATACTAATAAGCTGTCACCCTCACTAAGACAAACATGTCCTCATAACCTCATCATAATGTATTCCAAGTCTACCACTAAAAGTACATTGCATGCTTTGACAGTCTAATTTATTGTTTGGTAAACATGTATTTTGCCCCATCAAAATTTGCTTAAGGCACAAACTTTTATGTGCTGGATCTCTTTATTTACATCAATTTGCATCTTTCAGTCTAGCTTCCTAGGTTTTCCCTTCTGCACATGAACTGTAGTCACAGTTTACATCAATAAATAGTTGTATTTATCTCCAGTCATGCTTTACTAGCCAACAGGAAAATTACCTTCTCTCTCTTAGGCTCTAATAATAACTATCTAACAAATTAGATTAATTCTCTCAAGACTTTAAACTGACCAGTGAAATTATAAAATTTGAGACAGTGCAGAGAAAATACACAATTTTTTTTAGAAAATGAAACAAGCTAGAGAAGCACATACGATATTCTCTCTTATTCACGTAAATGTAGGGATTGGTTATAATTTACAATATTAGGAAAGACAATAGCCAGACAATATTCTTAGAAGAAATTCATCTTTCATAAGTTCTTTGGTTGTCCAAGAAACATAAAAACCGTACTACACAAATATTGATAAACTAAATTTATTATTGAGAACATTAATTAAGATGGAATCTCATATTCGACTATGGACCAAAATAATTTCTAATAACTTGTCTTATTTGTGTTTGAGGTGCAAGTCAAAGCAGTGGATGCAAAGGGGATGTCAGTTCTTTTAGCATTTTTTCAGCTTCTTCTACCCATTGAAAGAAATGAGAAAGTGAAAAAACACTGTAGAAAATGTAAAAATTATTTTTGCTGCGTTTTTGCAGAGGCTTTTCTGGTGAATAAAACTAACTTTATTAAACATGTACTGTAGATAAAGCAATTATGTAATCCACACCCATAAAATGCAGCAAAAAAATGCTGTGAAAACAGGCATTTTGAATGAAGAGTTTTACTGCCAGGAGAGAGAGTTTTGCTAACAGAACAAAAACAGATAAAAAACGATGAGTTTGAACAAAGCCTAAGTTTACTATTTCTTTCATGATTGTGTAGAGTTTTACTTACTCAGCTGCGGTTTCATAAGAAAATGTCTGGTCAGGTTTATTAGCTTCATAAACCTGTTTTAGCACAAGCAAACAAAGATAGCCTTCTCTGGCACAAAGTGAAAACAAACTGAAAATATATAGTCCAAATAGCACTGCGGGTCTGCCCGCTATATATACTGAAGCATGCTTCCGAGCTCAAATCACTGCAGCTAATAATAGCAGCCATGACACATATCTTCCCTCAAGTTCACGTTCAGCGGCTATCTTACAATTTCCAGAGTATCGGATCATGTATTTAGAGTAAAGGACTGCAATGGGCATCCCACACCTGCTTAGCTTGTAAAATTTAGCCAGAGTTAAAGGACTCTACAAACAGCAGCCTGTGTTTTGATAGAGGAAATGGTTAAGGAGGTAAGAGGGGCAGGGGCCCTGGGACACAGCTATCATGCTGTCATAAAATTTTGAATAACTATAGGAGGAAAACCTGTGAAGACTCAGACTTCAAGGTTGGATTTCAGAAAGGCAGATTTTAAGGTACTCAGAAAGAGGATAGGAGGGATCCAATAGCTGGATATCCTTAAGGACAGAACTGTCCAGGAAGGATGGGAAATTTTGAATAATGAGATTTTCAAAGCACAATCATTAACAATCCCTAAAAGAGGAAAAAGTAGAAAGCATTTAAGGAAACCAGAATGCTTGAACACAGATGTTAACATATGCTAAAAAGGAAGAAAGAAATGTTTATTAAATGGAAAGAGAGAGGCATATCTAAAGAAAAAAATAGAATGCTGTCTGCAGAGACGGCAGGGCACATATCAAATTAACTAAAGCTGATAATGAATAAAGACTTGCAAGAGACTTCAAAATCAATGAAAAAGGATTTTGGGGGTATGTCACGAATAAAAGAAAAGCCAAAGATTGCTATAGGATTTTTAAAGGATGTAAATGGTGAAGTGTTAAAAAATGATATTGAGAAGACAAAACTTTTAAATTACTATTTTGCCTTTGATTTCTTTCAGAAAGTAGATGTAACATGAACTGATCCTCATTGTACTATTGAAGGAATAGAAGAATCCACACTATCTATAAACAGAGAGATAGTGAGGAAATACTTAGCTAGTATAAATTAATTCAAGCTTTCAAATCCAGAATAATTACATCCTAGAGTACAGCAGAGAAAATTATTAAATACTCTCCATAATCTTTAAAAATCTTTGGAGAACAGGAGAAGTTCCAGAAGACTGGAGGAGAGCAAATGTTGTCCCTATCTTCAAAAAGGGTAAGAAAGTGGACCCAAGGAACTATAGGCCTGGGAGCCTTATATCTTTACCAGGAAAGATCTTTGAACAATCAACAGATTGGAAACGTGGGCAGCAACTAACTGAATGATTTTTAACAGGGAGAAATGCAAAGTCCTACATCTGGGCAAGAAAAATGAAAAAAGCATTTACAGAATGACGGGTATACTAATAGATCACAGATTAAACATGAGTCAACAGTGTGATGCAGTAGCAAGTAAGGCAAACATTTCTGGGTTGCATTAACAGAAGCATACAGTTTAGATCACATGAAGAAATTATTCTACTCTGCTCCTCTTTGGTCAGACCTCATCTGGAATACTGTGTCCAGTGCTGGGCACCATATTGTAACCACTTTAGGACCTTAGACGTATATATATATGTCCAGATCACCTGGTTCTTAAGGACCTTGGACATATGGATATGCCCTGGAGTTTTTGTGCTCACAGAGGCTGTGCACGCACGATCACTGCCCAATAGTTGCCATGGTTATCGAATGTCATCATGATGACATCCAGGTCACAAGGCACTAGCAAGTTAGCTAGATGTTGCACACTGGATGGTCTAACTAACCTACGTCTGCAGCAATGACACTCCTGCATTGCTGTACCTTATAACTGCGATCAGACTACAAAAAGCCTGAAAGCATAATCTTGTCCTGCAAAAAGCAAGCTGCCATACAGCTCCATCAGCCAAAGAATAAAATAGTTATAGCTCTCAGAATAAGTATTAACTTGTCCCACAAAAAATAAAAATGAGAGTGACTCTTGATGGGCCAGATGGATGGGCCAGAGGCTGTTTCAGTAAAGGGCAGAAAGCTCCACTCCGACTCAGACGCCAGCAAGGTAGAGGTGGGGGACTGGTATGGGCTGGTATCATCAAAGATGAACTTGTGGGACCTTTTTGGGTTGAGGATGGAGTGAAGCTCAACTCCCAGACCTACTACCAGTTTTTGGAAGAAAACTTCTTCAAGCAGTGGTACAGGAAGAAGTCGGTATCGTTCAAGAAAAACATGATTTTCATGCAGGACAATGCTCCATCACATGTCTCCAACTACTCCACAGCATGGCTGGCCAGTAAAGGTCTCAAAGACGAAAAAATAATGACATGGCCCCCCTGTTCACCTGATCTGAACCCCATAGAGAACCTGTGGTCCCTCATAAAATGTGAGATCAACGGGGAGGGAAAACAGTACATCTCTCGGAACAGTGTCTGGGAGGCTGTGGTGGCTGCTGCACACAATGTTCATCGTAAACAGATCAAGCAACTGTCCGAATCTATGGATGGAAGGATGCTGAGTGTTATCATAAAGAAAGGTGGCTATATTAGTCACTAATTTTGTGGGGTTTTGTTTTTACATGTCAGAAATGTTTATTTCTAAATTTTGTGCAGTTTTATTGATTTACCTGGCGAGAATAAACAAGTGAGATGGGAATATATTTGGTTTTTATTAAGTTGCCTAATAATTCTGCACAGTAATAGTTACCTGCATAAACAGATATCCTCCTAAAATAGCCAAATCTAAAAAAAAAACACTCCAACTTCCAAAAATATTAAGCTTTGATATTTATGAGCCTTTTGGGTTGATTGAGAACATAGTTGTTGATCAATAATAAAAATAATCTTCTAATATACTTGCCTAATAATTCTGCACGCAGTATAGTTTGATTGCTGCATGTGGAGTCAGGAAGGGATTTTTTCCCCAATGTGGAGCTTACTGTTTGCCACATGGGTTTTTTTCTCCTTCCTCTGAATCAGCATGTTAGGGCATGTTAGGTTAGGTGTTATGAACTGGTGATTTAGAACCACAATGGACCTGGTGGTTAAGAGCACTGAAAATGACCTGATAGTTACTAATAACATAGGACGAGCTCTGAGACGTGGGAACTCTGCTGACCGCAATCCCTAATCCTATCACACCACACAAGAGGTAGCCGTGGAGCGCTCCTGACCAGACCTAGGCGCCTCGGGCACAGCCTGAGAAACTAGCTAGCCCTGAAGATAGAAAAATAAGCCTACCTTGCCTCAGAGAAATTCCCAAAAGGAAAAGGCAGCCCCCACATATAATGACTGTGAGTAAAGATGAAAATACAAACACAGAGATGAAATAGATTTTAGCAAAGTGAGGCCCGACTTACTGAATAGACCGAGGATAGGAAAGATAGCTTTGCGGTCAGCACAAAAACCTACAAACAACCACGCAGAGGGCACAAAAAGACCCTCCGCACCGACTAACGGTACGGAGGTGCTCCCTCTGCGTCCCAGAGCTTCCAGCAAGCAAGACAAACCAATATAGCAAGCTGGACAGAAAAAATAGCAAACAAAAGTAACACAAGCAGAACTTAGCTTATGCAGGGCAGACAGTCCACAAGAACGATCCAGGAGAGAGCAAGACCAATACTGGAACATTGACTGGAGGCTAGGAACAAAGAACTAGGTGGAGTTAAATAGAGCAGCACCTAACGACTTAACCTCGTCACCTGAGGAAGGAAACTCAGAAGCCGCAGCCCCACTCACATCCACCAGAGGAAGCTCATGGACAGAACCAGCCGAAGTACCACTCATGACCACAAGAGGGAGCTTGACCACAGAATTCACAACAGTACCCCCCCTTGAGGAGGGGTCACCGAACCCTCACCAGAGCCCCCAGGCCGACCAGGATGAGCCAAATGAAAGGCACGAACCAGATCGGCAGCATGAACATCAGAGGCAAAGACCCAGGAATTATCTTCCTGACCATAACCCATCCACTTAACCAGGTACTGGAGTTTCCGTCTCGAAATATGAGAATCCAAAATCTTCTCCACTATATACTCCAACTCCCCCTCAACCAAAACCGGGGCAGGAGGATCAACGGATGGAACCACAGGTTCCACGTATCTCCGCAACAATGACCTATGGAATACATTATGGATGGAAAAAGAAGCTGGAAGGGTCAAACGAAAAGACACAGGATTAAGAACCTCAGATATCCTATACGGACCAATAAAACGAGGCTTAAACTTAGGAGAGGAAACTTTCATAGGAATATAACGACACGACAACCAAACCAAATCCCCAACACGAAGTCGGGGACCCACACAGCGCCTGCGGTTAGCGAAACGTTGAGCCTTCTCCTGGGACAATGTCAAATTGTCAACTACATGAGTCCAAATCTGCTGCAACCTATCCACCACAGTATCCACACCAGGACAGTCCGAAGACTCAACCTGCCCTGAAGAGAAACGAGGATGGAAACCAGAATTGCAGAAAAACAGAGAAACCAAGGTAGCCGAGCTGGCCCGATTATTAAGGGCGAACTCAGCCAAAGGCAAAAAGGACACCCAATCATCCTGATCAGCAGAAACAAAACATCTCAGATATGTTTCCAAGGTCTGATTGGTTCGTTCAGTTTGGCCATTTTTCTGAGGATGGAAAGCCGAGGAAAAAGACAAATCAATGCCCATCCTAGCACAAAAGGCTCGCCAAAACCTCAAAACAAACTGGGAACCTCTGTCCGAAACGATGTTCTCCGGAATGCCATGTAAACGAACCACATGCTGGAAAAACGATGGCACCAAATCAGAGGAGGAAGGCAATTTAGACAAGGGTACCAAATGGACCATCTTAGAGAAGCGATCACAAACCACCCAAATGACCGACATCTTTTGCGAGACAGGGAGATCCGAAATAAAATCCATAGAGATATGTGTCCAGGGCCTCTTCGGGAGCGGCAAGGGCAAAAGCAACCCACTGGCACGAGAACAGCAGGGCTTAGCCCGAGCACAAGTCCCACAGGACTGCACAAACGAACGCACATCCCGCGACAGAGATGGCCACCAAAAGGATCTAGCCACCAAATCTCTGGTACCAAAGATTCCAGGATGACCAGCCAACACCGAACAATGAACCTCAGAGATAACTCTACTCGTCCATTTATCAGGGACAAACAGTTTCTCCGCTGGGCAACGGTCAGGTCTATCAGCCTGAAATTTTTGCAGCACCCGCCGCAAATCAGGGGAGATGGCAGACAAAATTACCCCCTCTTTGAGAATACCCGCTGGCTCAGGCAAACCCGGAGAGTCGGGCACAAAACTCCTAGACAGGGCATCAGCCTTCACATTCTTAGAGCCCGGAAGGTACGAAACCACAAAGTCAAAACGGCAGAAAAACAGCGACCAACGAGCCTGTCTAGGATTCAACTGTTTGGCAGACTCGAGATAAGTCAAGTTCTTGTGATCAGTCAAGACCACCACGCGATGCTTAGCTCCTTCAAGCCAATGACGCCACTCCTCGAATGCCCACTTCATGGCCAGCAACTCTCGATTGCCAACATCATAATTACGCTCAGCAGGCGAAAACTTCCTGGAAAAGAAGGCACACGGTTTCATCACTGAGCCATCAGAACATCTTTGCGACAAAACAGCCCCTGCTCCAATCTCAGAAGCATCAACCTCGACCTGGAACGGGAGCGAAACATCTGGCTGGCACAATACAGGGGCAGAAGAAAAACAACGCTTCAACTCCTGAAAAGCTTCCACAGCAGCAGAAGACCAATTGACCACATCAGCACCCTTCTTGGTTAAATCAGTCAACGGTTTAGCAATACTAGAAAAGTTATTGATGAAGCGACGATAAAAATTAGCAAAGCCTAGGAACTTTTGTAGACTCTTCAGAGATGTCGGCTGAGTCCAATCATAAATGGCCTGAACTTTAACAGGTTCCATCTCGATAGTAGAAGGGGAAAAAATGAACCCCAAAAATGAAACCTTCTGAACACCAAAGAGACACTTTGACCCCTTCACAAACAAAGAATTCGCACGCAGGACCTGGAACACCATTCTGACCTGCTTCACGTGAGACTCCCAAAGACATACTGATAGGGATTCTAGATTGTGAGTTCCATCGGGGACAGCGATGATAATGTGTGCAAAACTGTAAAGCGCTGCGGAATATGTTAGCGCTATATAAAAATAAAGATTATTATTATCCGAGAAGACCAAAATATCATCCAAGTATACAATCAGGAATTTATCCAGGTACTCTCGGAAGATGTCATGCATAAAGGACTGAAATACTGATGGAGCATTGGACACCCGAATGGCATAACCAAGTACTCAAAATGGCCCTCGGGCGTATTAAATGCTGTTTTCCATTCATCGCCCTGTTTAATACGCACAAGATTATACTTACCACGAAGATCTATCTTGGTGAACCAACTAGCCCCCTTAATCCGAGCAAACAAATCAGACAGCAGCGGCAAGGGGTACTGAAATTTGACCGTGATTTTATTTAGAAGGCGGTAATCAATACAAGGTCTCAACGAACCATCCTTCTTGGCCACAAAAAAGAACCCTGCTCCCAATGGCGACGACGACGGGCGAATATGACCCTTCTCCAAGGATTCCTTTATGTAACTCCGCATACCGGCGTGCTCAGGCACAGACAAATTAAACAGTCGACCTTTAGGAAACTTACTACCAGGAATCAAATCGATAGCACAATCGCAATCCCTATGCGGAGGTAGGGCATTGGACTTGGGCTCATCAAATACATCCAGGTAATCCGACAAGAACTCTGGGACCTCAGAAGGGGTGGATGATGAAATAGACAGAAATGGAACATCACCATGTACCCCCTGACAACCCCAGCTGGACACAGACATAGATTTCCAATCCAATACTGGGTTATGGACTTGTAGCCATGGCAACCCCAACACGACCACATCATGCAGATTATGCAACACCAAAAAGCGAATATCCTCCTGATGCGCAGGAGCCATGCACATGGTCAATTGGGTCCAGTACTGGGGCTTATTCTTGGCCAAAGGCGTAGCATCAATTCCTCTCAATGGAATAGGATACTGCAAGGGCTCCAAGAAAAACCCACAGCGCCTAGCAAACTCCAAGTCCATCAAATTCAGGGCAGCGCCTGAATCCACAAATGCCATGACAGAATAGGATGACAAAGAGCAGATCAAAGTAACGTACAAAAGAGATTTCGATTGTCCCGTACCAATGGTGGCAGACCTAGCAAACCGCTTAGTGCGCTTAGGACAATCGGAGATAGCATGAGTGGAATCACCACAGTAAAAACACAGCCCATTCCGACAACTGTGTTCTTGCCGTTCAGCTCTGGTCAAAGTCCTATCACATTGCATAGGTTCAGGTTTATGCTCAGATAATACCGCCAAATGGTGCACAGCTTTACGCTCATGTAAGCGTCGATTGATCTGAATGGCCAAAGACATAGACTCATTCAGACCAGCAGGCATAGGAAATCCAACCATGACCTCCTTAAGGGCTTCAGAGAGACCCTTTCTGAAAATTGCTGCCAGCGCACATTCATTCCATTGAGTCAGCACAGACCACTTCCTAAACTTCTGACAATATATCTCTACCTCATCCTGACCCTGACACAGAGCCAGCAAACTTTTCTCTGCCTGATCCACTGAATTAGGTTCATCATAAAGCAATCCGAGCGCCAGAAAAAACGCATCAATATCACATAATGCAGGATCTCCTGGCGCAAGGGAAAATGCCCAGTCTTGAGGGTCACCAGGTAATAAAGAAATAATGATCTTAACTTGTTGAACTGGGTCACCAGAGGAGCGGGGTTTCAAAGCCAGAAACAGTTTGCAATTATTTTTGAAATTCAGAAACTTAGCTCTCTCTCCAGAAAATAAATCAGGAATAGGAATTCTAGGTTCTAGCATAGATTTCTGAACCACAATGTCTTGAATTTTTTGTACTCTTGCAGTGAGATGATCCATACAAGAAGACAGACCTTTAATGTCCATCACTACACCTGTGTCCTGAACCACCCAAATGTCTAGGGGAAAGGAAAGACAAAACACAGTGCAGAGAAAAAAAAATGGTCTCAGAACTTCTCCTTTCCCTCTATTGAGAAGCATTAGTACTTTGGGCCTCCAGTACTGTTATGAACTGGTGATTTAGAACCACAATGGACCTGGTGGTTAAGAGCACTGAAAATGACCTGATAGTTACTAATAACATAGGACGAGCTCTGAGACGTGGGAACTCTGCTGACCGCAATCCCTAATCCTATCACACCACACTAGAGGTAGCCGTGGAGCGCTCCTGACCAGACCTAGGCGCCTCGGGCACAGCCTGAGAAACTAGCTAGCCCTGAAGATAGAAAAATAAGCCTACCTTGCCTCAGAGAAATTCCCCAAAGGAAAAGGCATCCCCCCACATATAATGACTGTGAGTAAAGATGAAAATACAAACACAGAGATGAAATAGATTTTAGCAAAGTGAGGCCCGACTTACTGAATAGACCGAGGATAGGAAAGATAGTTTTGCGGTCAGCACAAAAACCTACAAACAACCACGCAGAGGGCGCAAAAAGACCCTCCGCACCGACTAACGGTACGGAGGAGCTCCCTCTGCGTCCCAGAGCTTCCAGCAAGCAAGACAAACCAATATAGCAAGCTGGACAGAAAAAATAGCAAACAAAAGTAACACAAGCAGAACTTAGCTTATGCAGGGCAGACAGTCCACAAGAACGATCCAGGAGAGAGCAAGACCAATTCTGGAACATTGACTGGAGGCTAGGAACAAAGAACTAGGTGGAGTTAAATAGAGCAGCACCTAACGACTTAACCTCGTCACCTGAGGAAGGAAACTCAGAAGCCGCAGCCCCACTCACATCCACCAGAGGAAGCTCATGGACAGAACCAGCCGAAGTACCACTCATGACCACAAGAGGGAGCTTGACCACAGAATTCACAACAGTTAGGCTATGGGTTGAACTAGATGGACTTAAAGTCTTCCTTCAACCTTAATAACTATGTTACTATGTTACTATGTAAAATGACACCTCTGAATGGAAGCCAGACAGAGTCCAGAGTAAATCTGCTGGCTCATTAAACTGAATATATCTCTTGAGGGTTGCAACAGAATTACGTCTGGGCAGACACTTATCTCGGATGATTTAGTGAATCCTGCATTAAGCAGGGGGTTGGACCTGATGACTCAGATGGTCCCTTCCAACTCTACCATTCAATGATTCTATATGCATGTCAGACTAAGGCCTTACCATATGCAGATCTCTGTGGATTTGATACCAATCATGGATCCCAATGCATAGACTGGCTGTGGGTCTCCTGACCAGAGCATGGCAGCGTCTTTTATAGCTAAGAGGCTTTCACGCTCAGGTCAAGAAAACCACTGCAGTCTATGATGAGACAGAGATACACAGACATTTGAATGAGCCCACATGTAAAAGATAGCACATAATCAAGCAGAATCCCACCACATGTTGCGAACCCACACCTATCCACCTGCCTGATGTCACTATTACGTCAGACGGATCACGCATTGCAGATCATGCACACTATCACCAATGTAATGTTCCACACCTCCTGGGGACAAATAAGGTCAGCTTGGTACAGTTTTACATAGACACCCCCTGTCCAAATGGGCCCAGGTAGGCAGGGGGGTAAATGGATGTGGCCCACACAGTTAATGACGTGGCAGCACACTCTCACACAACCATGACAGGCTGAGAGACCTCTTTCTCTAGCACCAGTGAAACAGAGAGCTGCCTGCCCAGTAAGACTGCCACCAGTTCCTCGTTAGATGTAAGCCCGGTCAGTTAACGGAATTATATCGCATAAGAAACCAGCACATGTAGCATGGTAAATTTAGCTGAGAAATGCACGTGTGGATTCATGGATTGGTATAAAAGAGCATCCCAAGGGTTATCTATGTATTTAATCACAGTTTTGACTGAAAAAAACTGAAATGTAAAAATTTTTGCAAATTTATTAAAAAAGGAAAAACTGAAACATCACATGGTCATAAGTATTCAGACCCTTTGCTCAGTATTGAGTAGAAGCACCCTTTTGAGCTAGTACAGCCAGGAGTCTTCTTGAGAATGATGCAACAAGTTTTTCACACCTGGATTTGGGGATCCTCTGCCATTTTTCCTTGCAGATCCTCTCCAGTTCCATCAGGTTGGATAGTGAATGTTGGTGGACAGCCATTTTTAGGACTCTCCAGTGATGCTCAATTGGCTTAGGTCAGGGCTCTGGCTGGGCCAGTCAAAAATGGTCCCAGAGTTGTTCTGAAGCCACTCCTTTGTTATTTTAGCTGTGTGCTTAGGGTCATTGTCTTATTGGAAGGTGAACCTTTGGCCATGTCTGAGGTCCAGAGCACTCTTACAGAGGTTTTCATCCAGGATATCTCTGTACTTGGCCACTTTCATGTTTCCTTCAATGGCCATCAGTCATAATGTCCCTGCAGCTGAAAAACACCCCCATAGCATGATGCTGCCACCACTATATTTCACTGTTGGGATTGTATTGGCAGGTGATGAGCAGTGCCTTGTTTTCTCCACACATACCGCTTAGAATTATTATCACCAAAAAGGTCTATCTTCATCATATCAGACCAGAGAATCTTATTTCCCATAGTTTGGGAGTACATCATGTGTATTTTAGCAAACTCTATGAGGGCTTTAATATGTCTTGCACTAAGGAGAGGCTTCTGTCGGGCGACTCTGCCATCAAGGCCCAACTGGTGGAGGGCTGGAGTGATAGTTGACTTTGTGGAACTTTCTCCTTCATCTCCCTACTGCATATCTGGAGCTTAGCCATAGTGATCGTGGGGTTCTTCTTTACCTCTCTCATCAAGGCTCTTCTCCCACCATTGCTCAGTTTGTCTAGGAAGACATCTGGTGGTCCCAAAATTCTTCCATTTAAGGGTTATGGAGGCCACTGTGCTCTTAGGAAACTTGACTGCTGCAGAAATTCTTTTGTAACCTTGGCCAGATTTTTGCCTTGCCACAATTCTGTCTCTGAGCTCCTTGGCCAGTTCCTTTGACCTCATGATTCTCATTTGGTCTGACATGCACTGTGAGCTGTGAGGTCTTTTATAAACAGGTGTGCGCCTTTCCAAATCAAGTCCTATCAGTTTAATTAATCACAGCTGGACTCCAATAAAGGAGTAGAGCCATCTCAAGGAGGATCACAAGGAAATAGATAACATTTGACTTAAATATGAGTGTTTGAGCAAAGGGTCTGAATACTTATGACCATGTGATATTTTAGTTTTATCTTTTTTAATAAATTAAGGAAAAATTTCTGCATTACTTTTTTCTACAGTCAAGATGGGGTGCTGAGTGTACATTAATGAGAAAAAATGAACTATTTTGAATTTACCAAAATGGCTGCAATGAAACAAAGATTGAAAAATTTAAAGGAGTCTGAAAACTTTCCGTACCCACTGTATATCCCCTCCCTTGCTTCTTGCATCGAAAAACTCCAAAACCTAAGATGGGTCATGATTCCTTAATAGACGGTCCTAGGGAGGCAGATTTAGCGCCATCGGAGACGGTTGGGCCTCACTTTCACGTTAAGACAAAACACAGCTTTGCTATCTGGTTTCTACAAGCAGTTGCATGTATCTCCATACCTTTGGGTTCTAAAACAGGTCGAGACCCAGGCAATCATTCATCACATTCTGAGGATCGCAGAAATAAACATTATGTATGACTAGGACGTGTAGTATCTCCATAACTCCTTAAGGAATTATGTTTCTGTGGAAAGATATAGAAGGTGTCTGCAGCTTCAGCAGGATGCTACATTGCAAGTAAGCCTTTGTCCTGCTCTGAGCTGGTCAAGGTGGGAAGTCTGTAACTCACAATCCAAAAGGAGTTTTACAGTCCCAGGCCAAATAAGATACAGTAGATTGGCATGAAGTTATGTATTTAATATTCTTTACACCATAATAGTTTTTGGGAAATAGACCTGTGTAAGTCAGTTAATCACCTTTAATATTAAAGTTACTTTTATGATGATAAACATATTCAAACAATACTAGTACTAGTTATAAACAGTATTTAAAAATACATTCTTCTGATCATGTATCAGTAGATGTCTCAGTTCTGTATAGATTTTGTTTTACATCACACCATTTGAAGCAAAGAACAAATAGTCAAATTGTTATATATGCGCACGTGGTCAAAATGCTTGGTACCCCTCGTTTAATGACAGAAAACCCCCACAATGGTCACAGAAGTAACTTGAATCTGACAAAAGTAATAATAAGTAAAAGATCTATGAAAATGAATAAATGGGAGTCAGACATTGCTTTTAAAGCATGCTTCCACAGAATTTATAAAAAAAAATTAAAATCATGATATAGGCCTGGACAGAAAAGATGGTATTCCTGAAATTAATGTGACAAAAGGGACATGTTACCTCAAGGTGTGTCCACTAATTAGCATCACAGGTGTCTACAATCTTGGAATCAGTGAGTGGTCCTGTATATAGGGCTACAGATACTCACTGTGCTGTATGGTGACATGGTATGCATCACACTCCACATGGACCAGAGGAAGCGAAGGAAAGAGTTGTCTCAAGACATTAGAAAGAAAATTATAGACAGCATGTTAAAGCTAAAATTTATAAGACCATCTTCAAGCAGCTTGATGTTCCTGTGACTACAGTTGCACATATTATTCAGAAATTTAAGATCCATGGGACTGTAGCCAACCACCCTGGACGTGGTGGCAGGAGGAAAATCAACAAATCAAAGAGATGGATAATACAAATGGTAACAAAAGAGCCCAGAAAAACTTCTAAACAGATTAAAGGTGAACTTCAAGCTCAAGGAACATCAGTATCAGATCGCATCATCTGTCTTGTATGAGTCAAAGTGGCCTTCATGGGAGACGACCAAAGAGGTCACCATTGTTGAAAAAATCATTAAAACGCCAGACTGGAATTTTCTAAACTACATGTTAACAAGCCACAAAAGTCTGAGAGAATGTCCTATGGACAGATGAGACAAAAATTGAACTTTTTGGTAAGGCAAATCAGATTTATGCTCACAGACAGAAAAATGAAGCATATCAAGAAAAGTACACTGTTCCTACTGTGAAACATGGAGGAGGCTATGTTATGCTCTGAGGCTGCTTTGCTGCATCTAATTGCTATATAAGAGAGGGGAGATTGTCTGGAGACTACGGTCTACCATAAGCCCACCGCAACTAATTCATTGGTTAAGGTGGGATAGCCATCATCTCTATCCCCTGAAAAGAGGTATCCCCAAGGGCCAATACCCTAGATTACGACGTAACTGTTCTAGCCAAAGAGACTTTAAGGCTAAGGCTGATGATCTCAGGCAGAGGTTTCTGGCCAGGGGTTACCCCGATCGGATACTAAGAGAAGGTTTTCGTTATGCTAGTAGACAAAATAGAGGGTCTCTCCTTACTCCCCTTGATAAGGAAGAAAAAATCACTAAGGAGACAAGGCTTATCTGTACTTTTGATAACCGGGCAGCATCTGTGAAAAAGATACTTAGGGAACACTGGGGGATCTTGGGAATGGATGAGGACCTTAGGAGTTGTGTGGTTGGTGCACCTAGCATCACGTATCGTAGATGCAGGACTTTGGGGGACAGGCTTGTGAAGCGCCCCCAAATAAAGGGCCACGCGTTCTCGGTACCTCTATGGTTCGGTTGTGAGACTGTCACGGTGGCTAGACCCGGTCCGCGACCCTGCTAAGGGGCATCCAATAAAGGTGGTACAGTCTATCAGGGATTCGTGACGCCACCTGTGGTGTTCGGTCAGGGTGACCGATGCTGCTGTGGGGTCCACTGGGGTGATGGAATGGCAGCTGGATGGTATACCTTCTCACAGGTGAAGTATGTCCCCAGGGCTTCCCAGCAAGGTAGATGGTGATGGTGCGAGATGCAGTCGATAACGAGGACACAAGGTTGCAGTCTCTTTACCTCTTTACTGAAGACTTCAGGATCCTCAATCCAGAGCACGCTTAACAGGGCTATCTGAGACTGGCCGGTCCGACGGGCACTTCCAGAGTTCCCTTTGCATGTGGAAATCAGTGCCTACCACTAGCGCCTGTGTGTTGTAGTGCTACCCTGCTGAGCATTCGAAATAGTCCTCACAACTGCTGTTCTCATTCGTTCGTTCTTTCTAATTCTCTCTCGCTTGTTCCAGATGTTACTAGTTTATCGTCCCCCAGTATGTTATGGCTAGGACGCACCCGTATGACGGGAAGGCTCGGAGTTCTTCCGGGACCCTAGAGACGCCCCTCTCCACGCGTTGCCCCCTATGTCTTCATAAGAAATTTAAGGTAGACAGCCAACCTATAATTAACTGTCCTGCGGAGTTCGAAGTAAGGCCTAGAGTTAGTTACTCCCGCGGTCTTCCGGCCACCGGCTACGTGCCTCAGTAGGATGTTGCCTCGGTCTCACGGCACGACTCCTACTGGTTTTCCTTTGTGCTTGATATCGTTTCTCACTGTTCCACAATATCCTCCCCTTCGTGTTTCTCTCTTGGGATACCGCCGCGGGGTGTGCAGGCGCGGTTCCGTTACGTTCTGCTCTGTTCGCTAGGCACCTGCCAGGTTCCCACGCCTGACAGGGACCCCCCTGTGTCTTCTCCCTGCAACACCCCGTGCCACGGGATGTTGCCTGAATCCAACCCAGTCAGCTTCTCCCTAACTTCCTATCCAACCCCTAGTTTTACCAGTGTGAGGAGTGGCCCAATAAATAAAGCCTTTTTCTCCCCCTAGTGGCCGGAGTGTGAAGTGTAATGTGTGCTGGTGATACCTGGTCAGTAGAATTCCTTCAGTGCCATCAGATGTACCATGACTCCCCTTAGTGGCAGAGTGTCATACTGCACGACCAGATCTCTGGGGCGCTGCACTTGTGCATAGCCACTTCAACCCCCCAAAAAAGGAGACATGGCTACCTGTTAGACCAGCCAGGTGCTATAGATGTGGATCCTGTGTGGCATGCAAATTTATAAGACCTGGCAAGGAATTTGTTAATGAGAATACCCAACAACTGTATACAATTAAAGAATTCATTAACTGTAAAACCACTGGCGTGATCTACAGGGCTCTCTGCACAGACCTATATTGGAAAAACAATCCAAGAATTTAGGAGATGTGTGGGAGAGCACCTTGGTGATATATACGTAACCACAGGGACACCCCCATTGCGAAACACGTGAATGGGACACACGGGGGGCAATACCAGGGGGATCTCCTTCATTGGAATAGATAAAGTTCCAAAACCACCAAGGGGTGGTGATTTGGATAGAATGCTTCTCCAAAGGGAGGCCAAGTGGATATTTCTACTTGACACAGGTGACCCCAGAGGACTAAATGACAATTGAATTACAGCTGTTTTCTGTGACTTTGTCCTCCCTACTACTTCGGCCCAATGATCCATTTCTCCCCTTCTCCCCTCCTCTTCCCCTCCTCCGTCTCGCCCTATCTCCTTTTATTTATTTGTCTGTTACTATACGTGTTATGACTGAAACATAGTCTGCCATTGATATATTGCATTCTGTTTCTGGGCTCTAGCGATTGAAGCAGTCAAAGAAAGCAGAATTGCCAATATGTCCACAGGGACTTATAGGGATGCGGCCACTGCTTTCTCCCTGCTTTGGTGACACCTTTTATCTATTTTGTGCTGTCTCCACTTTTTGAGGTCACCTTGCTATGAATAGGGGTGCAACATCACCATCTTTATGGAATCTGATTTTTAATTGTATCTATGCTGTTTCCTCACATGTTTATGACATGCAGAGGGCATAGTTTTCCCTCTCCCCCCCTCCCTTTCCAGTAACCTATATGTGGAATATATGATTACCATTCATTTTCTTACCACTGAATTTATTATCTTTCAACGGCAAATGTGGTAGCTTCCACTTTGCATGGATAATGCATGTTTAGAACATTGCACTGTATCTAGTTATGATATAATCTTTCCACATAAAGTGCTTATATATTATCTTATGCGCCATATAAGGGTTATGATTTACATCTTATTGCTATGGTGTCGCTATGACAAGCGATGGGTTACGCCCACAGTGGGGTGATGACACCTCTGGATTCTGTGCATTCCATTACTCTAAGCGCACACATATGGGATGCAAGTGGTTATTATGTACCCAACAGGGCAGCCGGACCTCCGGTATATATGCCGGTATACAAATATGTGCGACATGCCGTAAGTATACAAGGTGACACTGTATCACCATGCTTGCGTCTTGTTGCCATGGTGTCGCTATGATAAACCTTCGGCTACGCCCACAATATGGCGACGACGCTCCTGGATTGTGTGCATTTCACCATTTGGAGCGCACTCACCCGGCGCATATGCGGATATGACACATTCAATATGGCGGCCGTACTTCCGGTGTGCACACTGCACACATGGTGTGACTCACTGGGACTGTAAGTACACCGCATCACCATGCTTGGGTTACGGGCTTACCGCGTTGCCATGGCGTTGCTATGACAAATCTTCAGCCATGCCCACAATATGGCGACGATGCTCCTGGATTGTGTGCGTTCCATCACTTGGATCGCACTCACCCGGCGCATTTGCGGATATGGCACATTTAATATGGCGGCCGTACTTCCGGTGTGCACGCTGCACACATGGCATGACTCACCGGGACTGTAAGTACACAGCGTGTGACGATATTACCATGTACATATAGTAATGTGACGATCTTTTTGACGTCACAGTAGCTATCTAGGGGGTGGTAACCCATATCCGGTATATAAGGACATCTTTTTGGGCATGAGTGAGGATACATCTTAGACTAAAACAAAGACAGTCATATCATCTTCATGGGTACTCAGCCACTGTGGGACCCGTCTTGAGACATGGACTTTTGTTGCTTGGACTTTCTGTGCCTATTGGTACTGTAGGGATTTCACTCACTCAGCTGCGACGGCTGACACTCAGGAGACGTGTTCCTTTAAAGTTCACTGGGTTTATTGCTTCATAAACCATGTGGCAAACAACAGAAAACAAATAGCCTTTGGTTCAGGTAAAGAAAAACAAGTGTCCAGTTCATCCGGCTCAGTCCTGAAGCCGTAACACACTCAGGAGGGTTTCACCTCCACACATACCTACCTGTGTTAAGCATTAGGCTTTCTTTTATATGTCTAACCACACCCAGAACCCATCACATGACCAGACATGTGGTTGTGACATCACCACAGGTCCTGAAACACATATAGGTAGCCAGGGTTACATCACAGCAACAAGCCATCTATAAGACACATATCTCCCATCGATTAGACATCCTTTAGCCACGCTACATACCTCCCCCCTCTGCCTAAAGCCGTGGGGCTTGGCACTTTCTCCCACTAGACAAGGGATTCTTGACAGGGCATCAGCATTACCGTGCAGCTTTCCGGCCCTATGTTCCACATGGAAACAGAAGTCCTGCAGGGCTAAGAACCAACGGGTGACCCTAGCATTTCTACCCTTCGTTTCCCTCATCCACCTAAGTGGGGCATGGTCGGATATCAGTCTAAATTTACGTCCCAGCAAATAGTACTGTAATGTGTCGACTGCCCATTTTATGGCCAAGCACTCCTTTTCAACGACTGAGTAGTTCTTTTCAGACGAGGACAGCTTCCTACTCAGATAGAGAACAGGATGCTCCTCTCCATGTAGTTCTTGGGAAAGGACTGCTCTCACCCCAACATCTGAGGCATCTGTCTGAAGAATAAACTCTTTCTTGAAGTTTGGGGCCATCAGAACGGGTTGCTTACATAAAGCCTCTTTCATTTCTTGGAAGGCTGAATCTGTTTCTTCGGACCACTTAACCATTACTGATTTTGTCCCTTTTAGCAGGTCAGTAAGAGGCGCCGCCATTGTGGCGAAGTTTGGGATGAACCTCCTGTAATATCCCACGATTCCCAGGAAGGCTTTAACTTGCTTCTTGGAAACTGGTTTTGGCCATGTTTGAATTGCCTCCACTTTACTGATTTGGGGTTTTATTTCTCCATGACCCACTATGTATCCAAGGTACTTAGCTTCTTCTTTACCCAAGGCACACTTCTTCGGGTTTATTGTAAATCCGGCCTCTCTTATAGCATCAAACACCGCTTGGACTTTCTCCAGATGACTCTCCCAGTCCGGGCTAAAGATGACGATATCATCTAGGTACGCAGCAGCGTATGCCTTGTGGGGTGCAAGGACTCTATCCATAGCCCTTTGGAGGGTGGCCGGAGCTCCCTGTAGGCCAAATGGCATCCGGACATACTGGAAGCATCCATCTGGTGTAGAAAACGCCGTCTTCTCCTTGGCTTCCTGTGCCATGGGGATCTGCCAATACCCCTTCGTCAAATCCAAGGTGGTTATGTACCTGGCGGGCCCAAGCCTTTCGATGAGCTCATCAACTCGGGGCATGGGATATGCGTCGAACTTGGAGACCTCATTCAACTTCTTATAGTCGTTGCAAAATCTCCACTCCCCATCAGGTTTTGGGACCAGGACAATTGGGCTCGACCAACCGCTCTTGGATTCCTCAATGACTCCAAGCTTCAACATACGCTCCACTTCCTTGGAGACTATTTCTCGACGGGCCTCAGGAATTCTATAGGGCTTCACGTTCACGCGCACATGGGGCTCTGTCAGGACCTCATGCTCTATGACCTTCGTGTACCCAGGCAACTCGGAAAACAGGTCCCTGTTTTTCTGGAGTAACTCCCGGCATTGCTGTTTCTGGGACTCCGATAGCGTCTCCGCTATAGTAACCGCTCCAACCTCATCTTCTGGGTTGCTTAACAACGATGGAGTTACTGTCGGCTCTCTATCTTGCCACGGCTTGATAAGGTTGACATGGTATACTTGGAATGGTTTCCGTCTTCCTGGTTGGTGAATTTTATAGTTTACTTCACCAAGTTTCTCGACAACCTCATATGGCCCTTGCCATTTGGCCAAGAACTTGCTTTCCACTGTCGGAACTAACACAAGAACTCTGTCTCCCGGATTGAATTGCCTCACTCTTGCAGACCGGTTGTAGGCCCTGGCCTGAGCTTCTTGTGCTTGGAGAAGGTGTTCTTTCACGATAGGCATCACCTTTGCAATCCTCTGCTGCATCAGGGCCACATGCTCAATGACGCTTCTGTGGGGCGTGACTTCGGCTTCCCAGGTTTCCTTGGCTATATCCAGGAGTCCTCGTGGATGTCGGCCATACAGAAGCTCAAACGGTGAGAAACCTGTGGAGGCCTGTGGAACTTCACTAATGGAAAACATCAAATAGGGTAAGAGACAATCCCAGTCTCTACCGTCTTTCTCTATAGCTTTTCTCAGCATGCTCTTCAGTGTCTTGTTAAATCTCTCAACAAGGCCATCTGACTGGGGATGGTACACCGAGGTCCTCAACTGGGAGATTTTCAGGGCTTTGCATAGTTCCCTCATCACCTTGCTCATGAAAGGTGTCCCCTGGTCAGTCAGGATCTCCTTCAGCAGACCTGTCCGGGAAAAGACATGGACCAACTCGCGAGCTATACTCTTTGAAGAAGAATTTCTCAAGGGAATTGCCTCAGGATAGCGTGTGGCATAGTCCAGGATGACTAATATATACTGATGGCCCCGGGCTGATTTAACTAAGGGACCGACCAAGTCCATGGCAATTCTCTCGAATGGCACCTCAATAATGGGCAGTGGCACAAGGGGGTTCCGGAAATGAGGAGTGGGAGCAGTTAGCTGACATGTAGGGCAGGACCTGCAATAGTTCACTATTTCCCGGTGGCACCCAGGCCAATAGAACCTCTGCACAACCCGTTCCTGCGTTTTTTCCACCCCTAGGTGTCCACCCAAGATGTGTGAATGGGCCATGTCCAACACCTTCCGTCTATATGGACCCGGCACTACCAACTGCTCTACCAACTCCTCCCTTATTTTCGTGACCCGGTACAACAACTCCCTGCTCATTAGAAAATGGGGAAATCTTGTGTCTGCCCCCGGCTCCTGTACCACCCCGTCAATAACTGTGACATTATTAAAGGCTTCCCTCAGAGTGGGGTCCCTATGTTGGGCAGTCCCAAAATTTTCACCGGATACCTCTAACTCCAGAATGTCAGATGCAGGGGACACTTCCTCCTCATCTCCAGCCAGGACACAAAAAGGAAATCTGTCTGACTCTGGGTGTGGCACCACCCTTCCCGGGTTCACTGGTTCCCTACTCTTGCTAGGGAGCTCAGAACCTTTCCCCCACAAATCCCAAAACAAACAGAAATCCCGGCCAATAATTATAGGGTGCAACAAGTCCTGAACGACGCCGACTATGTGGG
Organism: Ranitomeya imitator; assembly: GCF_032444005.1. Taxonomy (NCBI): domain Eukaryota; kingdom Metazoa; phylum Chordata; class Amphibia; order Anura; family Dendrobatidae; genus Ranitomeya; species Ranitomeya imitator. The sequence continues at coordinate 933,852,978 of NC_091282.1, read as the reverse complement.
ACTCCGTGCCACATGTCGTTTCAATGTTCACACTGGCCACAGGGTAGTCCTTTGCATCACCATGTATACACCGCACTCCGACCTTCTTTCCCGGGAGCAGGTGGAGAGGAAAAGTGGCCCTCACCAGGGTCACTAGGCTCCCCGAGTCTAACAGTGCCGTTACTGCTTGACCGTTCACCTTCACGGGACATGCTTGAGGTCCCTCGTTGGGCGGAGAGTTCACACTGCAAGCTGGATACGCATAGTATGAACAACGGCGTCCCATGCTGCAGTCCATCTGCTCAGTGGTTTGGGAACAACGGGCAGCTATATGTCCTGGCTTGTGGCACCTCCAACAAATAATATCACCCGTGGGGACCTTGGGCACCACCTCCCCCGCCCTTTGTGACCTTGGACGCACCACCCCTTTTTGGGACTCAGCTGCCTTCTGGGATCCCCAGTACGGCATGGGCTGCCTCCCGAAGGAGCCTTCCAACCCTTGGTACCTCTCAACCAGTCCGATCAGCTCGTCGGCATTCTGGGGATCACCCTGGGCAACCCAAGACTGTATAGGCCTCGGGAGGGAATGGACAAACCGATCCATCATCACCCGTTCTACCATCTGTGCAGGCGCAGAGGACTCTGGCTGCAGCCATTTCTGGACCAGGTGCAACAGATCAAACATTTGGGAACGAGGTGGTTTGTCCCGGTGATAGCCCCAGGAGTGAACTCGCTGTGCCCTGACAGTCAGTTTCACCCCCAAACGTGCGAGAATCTCGGCTTTCAATTTGTGATACTCTTTGGCATCCTGCAAGGTCAAATCATAGTACGCCTTCTGGGGTTCTCCCGTCAGGTATGGCGCAAGTACCTCTGCCCACTGCTCTGGCGGAAGTTTTTCCTTCTCAGCGACCCTCTCAAACACCGTCAGGAAGCCCTCAACATCATCCCCGGGAGTCATTTTCTGCAATGCGCGTCTTACCGTTTTCCGGACGTGGGTGTCATCAGCCAAACCTGGGGTTGGGGCGCTCGCCTTGCCCTGGATGGCGGTTGCCAGAAGCTGCATCTGCTGCTGATGCTCCTGCTGGCTCTGCTGCATCTGCTGCCGTTGCTCCTGCTGGCTCTGCTGCATCTGCTGCTGGCTCTGTTGTAACTGCTGCCGTTGCTCCTGCTGGCTTTGTTGCATCTGCTGCCGTTGCTCCTGCTGGCTCTGTTGTATCTGCTGCATCAACAGCCTGTTGGTCTCTTGCTGCCTTTTCTCCTGCTGTGACTGCATCTGGACCAATTGTTTCAGCAGGTCCTCCATTTTCTCCGGCAATGCTTGCTGGCTTGCAACAGCCTTGACCCAGGACATTCAAAATAAACTCACGTCTCCGCTGGGAACGCTGCTCGCACGTCTACCACCAATTGTAGGGATTTCACTCACTCAGCTGCGACGGCTGACACTCAGGAGACGTGTTCCTTTAAAGTTCACTGGGTTTATTGCTTCATAAACCATGTGGCAAACAACAGAAAACAAATAGCCTTTGGTTCAGGTAAAGAAAAACAAGTGTCCAGTTCATCCGGCTCAGTCCTGAAGCCGTAACACACTCAGGAGGGTTTCACCTCCACACATACCTACCTGTGTTAAGCATTAGGCTTTCTTTTATATGTCTAACCACACCCAGAACCCATCACATGACCAGACATGTGGTTGTGACATCACCACAGGTCCTGAAACACATATAGGTAGCCATGGTTACATCACAGCAACAAGCCATCTATAAGACACATATCTCCCATCGATTAGACATCCTTTAGCCACGCTACAGTACATATATTTGCTTGAACTCCCCTGATGAGTCTCCTGCACTGGTGATGAAACGCATAGGGAGAAGAGGAATTTTGTTTATCTACACTCATTTATTTGGTGGTTGTCCATAGCAGGGTCCACTTGGGGCCTGTCCTTGTCAGGACAGGAGATACAGAGGGATTACAGGGTAGACAGCACCCATACACCCCATCCCATTGCTATTCCACTGGACTACTACTCTACAAAGTCTGACAGGCTGAAAAACATCCATTATATCCGTGTGTCTGTCTTGATCGGTGAGACTGTTCCAATTTTTTAATTTTTGAGCACTGGTTATTTTAAACACTTTTATGTTAATTGTATGTGTTTGCTGTTGGGTTACAATTATTTTAGGTATGTTTAGTATTAAAAGTTACGTTTTAGTAATGGTTACCCTCCATAGCTGATCTTATTTGCTGCATCTGGCACAGGGTGTCTAAAATCTGTGCAGGATACAATGAAATCTGAAGACTATCAAGGAATTCTAGAGAGAAATGTGGTACCAAGTGTCAGAAAGCTTGGCCTCAGTTGCAAGTCAAGGGTTTTGCAACAGGACAATGACCCAAAACACACAGATAAAAACACCCAAGAATGGCAAAGAGGAAAACATTGGACTATTTTGAAATGGCCTTCTATGAGCCCTGACCTAAATCCTATTGAGCATCTTTGGAAAGAGCTGAAACATGCCATCTGGAAAAGGCAACCTTCACACATGAGACAGCTGGAGCAGTTTGCTCATGAGGAGTGGGCCAAAATACCAGTTGAGAGGTGAAGAAGTCTAATTGACAGTTACATTTGACTGCAGTAATTGCCTCAAAAGGTTGTGCAAAACAATATTAACCCCTTAACGACCGCCGATATGCCTTTTAACGGCGGCAGTTAAGGGTACTTAAACCACAGCGCCGTTAATTAACGGCGCTGTTGAAAAAGTAAATAGCGACCCCCAGAGTCCGATTTTCTCTGGGGTCTCGGCTGCCGGGCCCCAGAGAACATGATTCGGGTTTTTTTTTACCGACCCAGCTTTTGCGATCTCCAGTAATTAACCGTTTACCGGCGATCGCAGAAAAAAAAAACGTGATTTCCCTTTTAATTTCTCTGTCCTCCAATGTGATAGCACATCAGAGGACAGAGAAATGGAGTTCCAGATAGCCCCCCAATACTCACCTGTCTCCCCCGGTGCTCCTCGTGGCTCCCGATGGGCGCCGCCATCTTTTTCCGGCGGGCGCATGCACAGTGCACCCGCCGGCGGGCACCGGGAGGATCTTTGGGGTCTCGGCTGCCGGGGGTAGCCGAGACTCCAAAGAACATGATCGGGGTCGGTTATACCGACCCCTGTTTTGCGATCGCCGGTAATTAACTGTTTACCGCTGATCGCAAAAAAAAAAAAAGTGGTGTATAATTCTCTGTCCTCTGATGTGATCGCACATCAGAGGACAGAGAAATAGGGGGATTTGGGGACACGATTATACTTACCGGTGTCCCTGGGTCGTCCTGCGTCCTCTCCTGCCCGCCGGCGTCTTCTTTGGGAAACAAAATGGCGGGCGCATGCGCAGTGCGCCTGCCATCTGTCACCATCTGCCGGCCGGCAGGAGAAAGCAGTTGGGGCTAAAATTAGGGTTAGGGCTAGGGTTAGGGTTAGGGCTAGGGTTAGGGTTAGGCTAGGGTTAGGGCTAGGGCTAGGGTTAGGGTTAGGGTTAGGGCCAGGGTTAGGGTTCGGGTTAGGGCTAGGGTTAGGGCTAGGGTTAGGGTTAGGGCTACGGTTAGGGCTAGGGTTGGGGTTAGGGCTAGGGTTAGGGTTAGAGTTAGGGCTAGGGTTAGGGTTATGGTTGGGGCTAGGGTTAGGGCTAAATTTAAGGTTAGGGTTAGGGTTGGGGCTAAATATAGGGTTAGGCTTCTTTCACACTTGCGTCGGTACGGGGCCGTCGCAACACGTCGGCCGGACATATCAACGCACGTTGTGAAAATTGTGCACAACGTGGGCAGCGGATGCAGTTTTTCAACGCATCCGCTGCCCAATGTATGTCCTGGGGAGGAGGGGGCAGAGTTACGGCCACGCATGCGCGGTCAGAAATGGCGAACGCGACGTACAAAAAATGTTACATTGAACGATTTTTTTGTGCCGACGGTCCGCCAAAACACAACTGATCCAGTGCACGTCGCGATCCATCGGCAATACAAGTCTATGGGCAAAAAACGCATCCTGCGGGCACATTTGCAGGATCCGTTTTTTGTCCAAAACGACGGATTGCGATGGATGCCAAATGACGTAAGTGTGAAAGTAGCCTTAGGGCTAGTGTTAGGGTTGGGGCTAAAGTTAGGGCTAGGGTTGCGGCTAAAGTTAGGGCTAGGGTTGCGGCTAAAATTAGGGTTAGAGTTGGGATTAGGGTTAGGGTTTAGATTAGGGTTGGCATTAGGGTTACGCTTTAGATTAGGGTTAGGTTTGGGATTAGGGTTAATGTTAGGGTTGTGATTAGGGGTGTATTGGGATTAGGGTTAGGTTTGAGGTTAGGGTTGAGATTAGGATTAGGGGTGTGTTGGATTTAAGGTTTTGATTAGGGTTATGGTTAGGGTTGACATTCGGGTTGTTTTGGGGTAAGGGTTGTGATTATCGTTAGGGTTGTGATTAGGATTATGGATCAGGTTGGGATTAGGGTTAGGGGTGTGTTGGGGTTAGGGTTGGAGTTAGAATTGGGAGTTTCCACTGTTTAGGTACATCAGGGGGTCTCCAAACACGACAGCCAATTTTGCGCTCAAAAAGTCAAATGGTGCTCCCTCCATTCTGAGCGCTGCGGTGCACCCAAACAGTGGGTTACCCCCACATATGGGGCATCTTCATACTCGGGATAAATTGGACAACAACTTTTGGGGAGCAATTTCTCCTGTTACCCTTGTAAAAATAAAAACTTGGGGGCTACAATATATTTTTTGTGGAAAAAAAAATATTTTTTATTTTCACGACTCTGCATTCTAAACTTCTGTGAAGCACTTGGGCATTCAAAGTTCTCACCACACATCTAGATAAGTTCCATGGGGGGTCTAGTTTCCAAAATGGGGTCACTTGTGGAAGGTTTCTACTGTTTAGGCACATCAGGGGCTCTCCAAACGCGACATGGCGTCTGATCTCAATTCCAGCCAATTCTACATTGAAAAAGTAAAATGGCACTCCTCTTCCAAGCTCTGTGGTGCGCCCAAACAGTGGTTTACCCCCACATATGGGGTATTGACGTACTCAGGAGAAATTGCACAACAACTTTTGTGGTCTAATTTCTCCTGTTACCTTTGTGAAAATATAAATTTGGGGGCAAAAATTTATTTTTGTAGAAAAAAATGTGATTTTTTATTTTCACGGCACTACGTTACAAACTTCTGTGAAGCACCTGGGGGTTTAAAGTTCTCACCACACATCTAAATAAGTTCCGTAAGGGGTCTAGTTTACAAAATGTTGTCACTTGTGGGGAGTTTCCACTTTTTAGGCACTTCAGTGGCGCTCCAAACACAACATGACGTCCGATCTCAATTCCAGCCAATTCTGCATTGAAAAAGTCAAAAGGTGCTCCTTCACTTCCAAGCTCTGTGGTGCGCCCAAAAAGTGGTTTACCCCAACATATCGGGTATCGACGTATTCAGAAGAAATTGCACAACAACTTTTGTGGTCTAATTTCTCCTGCTACCCTTGTGAAAATAAGAATTTGTGGGCGAAAAGATCATTATTGTGTAAACAAATGCGATTTTTTATTATCACGGCTCTACGTTATAAACTTCTGTGAAGCACTTGGGGGTTCAAAGTGCTCATCACACATCTAGATAAGTTCCTTAAGCAGTCTAGTTTCCAAAATGGTGTCACTTGTGGGGGGTTTCCACTGTTTAGGCACATCAGGGGCTCACTAAACGTGACATGGCGTCCGATCTCAATTCCAGCCAATTCTGCATTGAAAAAAGTCAAACGGCGCTCCTTCACTTCCAAGCTCTGAGGTGCGCCCAAAAAGTGGTTTACCCCCACATATGGGGTATTGGCATGTTCAGGAGAAATTGCTTAACAAAATTTATGCTTACATTTCTGTTTTTACACATGTGAAAATAAAAAAATGGTTCTGAATTAAAATGTTTGCAAAAAAAGTTAAGTGTTCATTTTTTCCTTCCACATTGTTTCAGTTCCTGTGAAGCACGTAAAGGGTTAATAAACTTCTTGAATGTGGTTTTGAGCACCTTGAAGGGTGCAGTTTTTAGAATGGTGTCACACTTGGTTATTTTCTATCATATAGACCCCTCAAAATGACTTCAAATGTGAAGTGGTCCCTAAAAAAAAATGGTGTTGTAAAAATGAGAAATTGCTGGTCAATTTTAACCCTTATAACTCCCTAACAAAAAAAATGTTGTTTCCAAAATTGTGCTGATGTAAAGTAGATATGTGGGAAATGTTATTTATTAACTATTTTTCGTGACATATCTCTCTGATTTAAGGACATAAAAATTCAAAGTTTGAAAATTGCAAAATTTTAAAAATTTTCGCAAAATTTCCATTTTTTTCATAAATAATCGCAAGTAATATCGAATAAATGTTACCACTATCATGAAGTACAATATGTCACAAAAAACAGTCTCAGAATCAGCGGGATCTGTTAAAGCGTTCCAGAGTTATAACCTCATAAAGTGACAGTGGTCAGAATTGTAAAAATTGGCTCGGTCATTAAGTACCAAATTGGCTCTGTCACTAAGGGGTTAAGTTTAGGGTGCCATCATTTCTGTCCAGGCCTATTTCATGAGTTTTATTTTTTTTAATTCTGTAGAAGCATGGTTAAAAAGCAATGTCTAACTTTTATTTGTTCATTTTCTTAGATTTTTTATTTATTATTACTTTTTTCAGATTAAAGATATTTCTGTGACCATTGTGGGTTTTTCTGTCATTAAACGAGGGGTACCAATTTTCACCATGTGTGTACTCTTGTTTTGACAAGAAATACAGAGTTCTGTTAAAGTAATTAGGTCTTACTGTACAGATCTTGTTTTGTCAGTGTAGCTCCACTGTGAATCCAGAAAAACATCTGAAGCATTTTTTGTTTTGCAAAATCTATAAATAAAATTATTTTATTACATGTAATGTGGTTACTTTCAGTTAAAATAAAATGAAAAATTGATAGCGATAAACATAATTTTGTTCTCTGCAATTCCTCTTAAAGTTAACACCTGGCCACTGTTATAGAATTGGTTCCTAGTGGTCCTCATGTACAGTGGCTTGTGAAAGTATTCACCCCTTTGGCATTTTTCCTGTTTTGCTACCTCACAACCTCGATTTTCACTTTTTTTTAGGACTTGCATCATTTCATGTAAAGAACATGCCTACAACTGTGAACATTTGGTTTTCTTTTTATTGTGAAGCAAACAACAAATAGAACAAATTAACTGAAAACTTCACTGTGAATAACTATTCACCACCTTTATTCAGTACTTTGTAGAGCCTCCTTTTACTGCAGTAATAGCTGCAACTCTCTTTGAAAAAGTCTCTATGAGCTTTCTTCATCATGCACTAGGATTTTTGCCCACTGCTCAAGGCAAAACTGCTCCAGCTCTGGAAGTTTGATGTTTCCTCTGGTGAACAGAGATTTTCAAGTCTAACCACAGATTCTCAATTAAATTAAGGTCTAGGCTTTGACTAGACCACTCCAAAACATTTAAATGTTTCGTTTTAAAGTACTCAGCAAAGAGTGTTGCTTTAGCAGTATGCTTTCGGTCACTGTCTTGTTGGAAGATGGATGTTCACCCATCCCAGTCGCAAATCACTGAAAAACTGAAACAGGTTTTGCTCAAGAATATCACTATTTTGCACCATCCATCTTCCCTCAATTCAGACCATTTTCCCTTTCCCTGCAGCATGATGCTGCCACCACCATATTTCACAGTGGGATGGTTTCTTGGGGCAATGAGTTGTGTTAGTTTGACACCAGACATAGCATTTATTTGGTCAGCAAAAAGTTAAATTTTGGTTTCATCTGACCACAGCACCTTCCTCCATACATTTAGGGAGTCCCCATTTGTCTTTTGGCAAATTCAAAATGAGCCTCACTATTTTTGTGTGTAACTAAAGGTTTTTCTCAGCCCACTCTTCCATAAAGGCCACCTCTGTGAAGAGTACGGCTATTGTGGTCTTGTGGACAGATACTCTAGTCTCTACTTGGGAACTCTGTAGCTCCTTCAGAGTTACCTTTTGTCTCTGTGCTGCCTCTCGGATAAATGCATAACCTTGCCTGCTTCTGAGAGTTTTGGTGGGAGGCCCTCTCTTGGCAGGTTTGTTATGGTACAATGTTCTATCACTTTGATGATGGTGGATATGATGGTGCTTTGAGGGATCATCAGAGATGATTATTTTTATAACCCAACCCTGATGTGTACTTCTCAACAACTTTCTCTCTGACTTTTTTGGAGATCTCCTTATTCTTCATGGTATTGTATGGTTATTGGTGACTGTTGCTTAAGGATGTTGCAGACTCTGTGGTCTTTCAGAAAAGGTGTGTATATACTGACATCCCATGTGGCACTTAGATTGCACATGGATGGGCTTCATGTCACTAAGCATGAAATTTTGAGAGGATTCATAGTAAAGGGGGCGAATACATGTGCACATGCAAATATTTAATTATTTGACCCCATAAATTTAATTTATGCCTATATTTTTCTCTCACAAACGTTTCCACAAATCAGATTACAAAAATATTTAAACACAGATTGCAATGTTTCAAATTAGGTACAAAGTCAAGGGAGTGAATACTTTTGTGAATCACTGCAGATACAAAGATTGAAGTCCGGATTCACCATTGTCTTTGCACCTGTTTTTTGTCTAGTTTTATGCACTTTACAACCTTTTTTTTGGTTGCACCTCATCATTATTCTTTTGAAGTCTATTTTATATATGCTCTCCTGTATTATTTCCGCTTTGTGGGAGGTGCTTAGTATTTCCAAATGTTTTTGTCTGATTCATCAATTGGGACATTTAAAAAAGTTGAATAATTTGGCACAACTCCACTCTAATACCATATTTTTGAGTATGCTAGTAATTTTTGTACCATTTGGCACAACATGCAACTTTTTGTGTCAAAAAGTAAAAAAAAAACAGTTCAAGAAAGAAGAGAACATGTTTGCCCTTGTGCTGTATTCATAAATCATGTACTCCATTTTAAAGTATTTAGTAGCAAAAATGACGGCTAATACTTCCAGACCTAAAAAGGTAAGCAACTTCAAAAGAACCACAGATTGGACCCTGATATTCTAATTAAAGTATTTTAAAGTATTTTGTGCCACGTAGTATATTGCCCAGCCACATAGTATATTGCCCAGTTATGTAGTATATTGCCGAGCTACATAGTATATTGCACAGCCCACGCAGTATATTGCCAAGAGACGTAATATATTGGCCAGCCACGTAGTATATTGCCTAGTGACGTAGTATATTGCGCAGCCACGTAGTATATTGCCCAGCCACATAGTATATTGCCCAGTGACGTAGTGTATTGCCCAGTGACGTAGTATACAGCACAGAGCCACGTAGTATATTGCCCAGTGATGTAGTATATTGTCTAGCCAGGTTTGTCACAGGTGAAAAAATAAAAAATAAACATATACTCACCTTTCCGAGGGAGCCCTTGTAATCTACGGCAGGTTCCAGTCCCAGGGTTGTTATTAGCGCAGGACCTGTGATGATGTCGTAGTCACATGACCGTGATGTCATGGCAGGTCCTTGTCGCGCAGGCGCTCAGAGTCTATGATGACGTCATGGTCACATGACCGTGACATCATGGCAGATCCTTCTGCCACCGGAACCTGCAATGGAAGATGGCGGCTGGCGCGAGCTGCAACGGAGGGTGAGTATAGCAGATTTTTTTATTATTATTATTTTTAACATTATATTTTTTACTATTGATGCCGCATAGGCAGCGTCAATAGTAAAAAGTTGGGGACACACAGTGTTAATAGCGGCGGTAACGGAGTGCATTACCCGCGGCATAACGCGGTCCGTTACCGCCGGCATTAACCCTGTGTTAGCGGTGACCGGAGGGGAGTATGTGGGCGACAGGCACTGACTGCGGGGAGTAAGGAGCTGCCATTTTCTTCTGGACTGTGCCCGTCACTGATTGGTTGTGGCAGCCATGACAGGCAGCTGGCAAGACCAATCAGCGAATGAATAACCGTGACAGAAGAACAGACAGACGTAAGTGACCCTTAGACAATTATATATAAGATATATATATATATATATATATATATGTATATATATATTTGTCATGCCACAAGATCCCAAGGATGGGGAGCTAGGTTGACATCAGCTGTAGCCTTGTCTTCTATGGCCTTACCAATGTGACTTCATGGCTAGTTTTGCTGCCATGACTGTTTTATTTTTGAGAAAGACCCTTTTCACAGAAACTCAAACTAGACAATGTAACAGTTTGTTCGACGAGATGTAACCATGGAATGAGACACATATTGCACAGTATGCGGTGAGGTACACTTTGTACTTTACCTTAGGCAGTGGAAAAGTTTCATTTTATCCCTGTGTACATTGCCATATATTCCAAAGTAATGTAAGGTGTATTAAAGATAAAATATTCTAATATTAAAATTAGATAATTAAGTCAATATAAAACAACACTATGGAGAAATAAAATGAATCACATAGTTTTAGCCTGTAACATTTTGGCAAGGTTGTTTTTTTATGACAGAATAATCATCCCAACTTGCACCTTTCCGAGCTGACATCTGGCATGATTAGAAATATTTCAGTTCATAATATTTATTGAATATATTCCAGTTATTAGTATGCATAGAAAAACAAAAGCTTTTTAGAAGCATTAAATAATTACTTATTTATTTACAAAGCTCATTAATATTTATGCCACTATCCTTGAAACTCACATGCAAGAACATTGAGAGCCCGCACTGAAATAAAGTGACACTATTAAGAAAACTCTGTTTTGGAAGTTATTCAAAATTAGCCCTTTTTGAAAATAAAATTACAAATTGTGAATATGATGTCTTTCTTTCTGACTAATATTGTGATACAATGTATGTCCAAAGGGGAACAGCTTTGTGCTTTTGTTTATTATGCTCACTATTTCTGACATTTCATCAATTATTATTGAATACTTGAGTAGGAAAACAAAGTCATGCTGCAACAAGATATCATGTCCCACAGACTATAAATTGCAGAGCTGCTTTTCCAGCCAAGGATATGGATGGGAAAGTTCTGCTTATTATTCATTTCTAATTTCCCGAAGGCAGCAGGATGCACAGTAAAGGGTGTAGTCAAGGGGTTTGTCTTCATCTCATAAAATACAATGGGCTGAAAATTTCATCCCACTGGCAACTTATTTTGTTCCCATTTGTCACTGGATCTCTTTAAAAACTTCATTGACAAATACATATTTTGCATAGCTGTCCTCCAAAGTGTTCTTGTCCTTTTCTTATTCATTGTTTTTTCTTGTTTGTTTTTATTGCCTTCCGTCAGCATATATTCGTTGCTCCTTGTTGAATTGTCTGATGTTTATTGTCAAATATATTGCCCTAAATTAATTCTTATGTCTAAAAATTACAATATTTTATGTATAAATAGGTTTGCATAGTTTTGAATGAATGGTGAAAAAAGTTTGCTAGAACATGTAATGGAAACAAATCAGTAAAATATTATTACATGAGACTTTTTACATCTATTCTTGCTGAGAAACGGAGGAAAGAAAACTAGTTGGAATCCCCAAAGTTCCTTTTATATATCAATTAGCATCCCCTGGATCATTATACATCGTATATCGAATCCATAGCGTATATATTGAAAGAGCCTTATTTAAAGCGTTTGGAAAGAAGTCATTGTCAATCCACTACCCTCTTACTAATTTTATCAATAACGAAAATACTAATTTTCCATGTCTAGCTCTTGGCAGCTTTTCCTTCAATATGCAGCTAAAGGGTGTAGCCCAGTCAGGTATCACAGTATACCTGATTGCAGGTCACTGACCACCTACGCTCTGGGCTACAGCCTTTAGCTGATCTTTGACTACAGTTTGTGTTCTACTCACACTAGCATCTAAAAATTAACCCTAGTAAACTGATGAAGGTCTATCACGACCGAAACGTTTGTAACTAATGGCTACTGTACGTATTAAATTTTGATTTTTGCACCAAAAATCCCTGAGTGTGCCCGGTATTTGATACTTAGCTATAATGTTTGGGAACCTACTGTGTGGCACCTCCAAGTTTGGCTATGCTAACATTTATTCCAATACTTGTTTCTTTCTTGGTCACCAAATTTTAGATCGCAAACTGAATTTAATAAAAGATATATATAGTAGATCTGATGAGGCTTGACTTGCTGTAAATCTATGTGAGAATTACTGTATTATCCTTTTAATTGCTTTTCTTCATGAAAGAAAAACAATTATATATGGAGAATTTAGGCTGTCCCATGCGGTTACCAATATTATTAAATGGAAATACGAAAAACTAAAACATCATGTCCCCTTATTTGCTACTAGTCTGTTTGACCAGCTTGCAGTGCGATGCTTGGATCCACGTCGGCCTTCCTTCCAGCTTTACTGACATAGGAGTAATGAGGAGGACTTGGTAGGGACCGTCATACAAGGGTTCTAGTCCATGTTTTCTGACATAGCTTTTCACAACCATAAAACCCCCAGGCTTCAAATTGTGACAAGTGTCGGTTTCTGCTGAATCTGGAAGGGAAGAATAAACTAAAACATGGGTGTTAGCAACATTTTTACTAAGCTGAATAACATATTGAACAGCACGGTCAGTTTCTTCTGATAAATGGCAAATGAGCTTTAATGGGGATAAATGTAAGGTCATGCACTTGGGTAGAAATAATAAGATGTATAACTATGTGCTTAATTCTAAAACTCTGGGCAAAACCGTCAATGAAAAAGACCTGGGTGTATGGGTGGATGACAAACTCATATTCAGTGGCCAGTGTCAGGCAGCTGCTACAAAGGCAAATAAAATAATGGGATGCATTAAAAGAGGCATAGATGCTCATGAGGAGAACATAATTTTACCTCTATACAAGTCACTAGTTCGACCACACTCAGAATACTGTGCAAAGTTCTGGTCTCTGGTGTATAAGAAAGACATAGCTGAACTAGAGCGGGTGCAGAGAAGAGCGACCAAGGTTATTAGAGGACTGGGGGGTCTGCAATACCAAGATAGGTTATTACTAGGGTTGAGCGAAACGGGTCGGTCATTTTCATAAGTCGCCGACTTTTGGCAAAGTCGGGTTTCATGAAACCCGAACCGATCCCTGTGTGGGGTCGGCCATGCGGTACGCGACTTTCGCGCCAAAGTCGCGTTTCAATGAAGCGAAAAGCGACATTTCTCAGCCAATGAAGGTGGACGCAGAGTGTGGGCAGCGTGATGACATAGGTCTCAGTCCCCACCATCTTAGAGAAGGGCATTGCAGTGATTGGCTTGCTTTCTGGGGCATCACAGGGGCTATAAAGGGGCATTCCCGCCAACCGCCATCTTACTGCTGCTGATCTGAGCATAGGGAGAGGTTGCTGCCGCTTCGTCAGAAGCAGGGATAGCGTTAGGCAGGGTACATTAACCCCCAAACTGCTTGTGCTGTAGCAATTTCCACTGTCCAACACCACCTTTTGTTTGCAGGGACAGTGGAGGCTACATTTTTCCCCCCCAGCGCTGTAGCTCATTCGGCTGCCCTAGAAGGCTCCCTGATAGCTGCATTGCTGTTTGTACACCGCTGTGCAAACCAACTGCTTTTTTCAAAGCACAAATCCTGTTGCTCCTTCCTTTCTGCACAGCTAACTTGTTTGTTTGTCCACAATTTTGACTTTTTTGTGCAGCAGTCCACTCCTTGTTATTGCTGCCTGCCATACTTTGCTGAGATTACTGCAGATAGATAGTAATTGTAGGACAGTCCCTTTTTTTTTTTTTTCGTTATACAGGTCCTTCTCAAAAAATTAGCATATAGTGTTAAATTTCATTATTTACCATAATGTAATGATTACAATTAAACTTTCATATATTATAGATTCATTATCCACCAACTGAAATTTGTCAGGTCTTTTATTGTTTTAATACTGATGATTTTGGCATACAACTCCTGATAACCCAAAAAACCTGTCTCAATAAATTAGCATATTTCACCCATCCAATCAAATAAAAGTGTTTTTTAATAACAAACAAAAAAACCATCAAATAATAATGTTCAGTTATGCACTCAATACTTGGTCGGGAATCCTTTGGCAGAAATGACTGCTTCAATGCGGCGTGGCATGGAGGCAATCAGCCTGTGACACTGCTGAGATGTTATGGAGGCCCAGGATGCTTCAATAGTGGCCTTAAGCTCATCCAGAGTGTTGGGTCTTGCGTCTCTCAACTTTCTCTTCACAATATCCCACAGATTCTCTATGGGGTTCAGGTCAGGAGAGTTGGCAGGCCAATTGAGCACAGTAATACCATGGTCAGTAAACCATTTACCAGTGGTTTTGGCACTGTGAGCAGGTGCCAGGTCGTGCTGAAAAATGAAATCTTCATCTCCATAAAGCATTTCAGCCGATGGAAGCATGAAGTGCTCCAAAATCTCCTGATAGCTAGCTGCATTGACCCTGCCCTTGATGAAACACAGTGGACCAACACCAGCAGCTGACATGGCACCCCACACCATCACTGACTGTGGGTACTTGACACTGGACTTCAGGCATTTTGGCATTTCCTTCTCCCCAGTCTTCCTCCAGACTCTGGCACCTTGATTTCCGAATGACATGCAAAATTTGCTTTCATCAGAAAAAAGTACTTGGGACCACTTAGCAACAGTCCAGTGCTGCTTCTCTGTAGCCCATTTCGGCACCTGTAGCCCATTTCCTGCACACGCCTGTGCACGGTGGCTCTGGATGTTTCCACACGAGACTCAGTCCACTGCTTCCTCAGGTTCCCCAAGGTCTGGAATCGTTCCTTCTCCACAATCTTCCTCAGGGTCCGGTCTCCTCTTCTCGTTGTACAGCGTTTTCTGCCACATTGTGTCCTTCCAACAGACTTACCATTGAGGTGCCTTGATACAGCACTCTGGGAACAGCCTATTTGTTGAGAAATTTCTTTCTGGGTCTTACCCTCTTGCTTGAGGGTGTCAATGATGGCCTTCTTGACATCTGTCAGGTCGCTAGTCTTACCCATGATGGGGGTTTTGAGTAATGAACCAGGCAGGGAGTTTATAAAAGCCTCAGGTATCTTTTGCATGTGTTTAGAGTTAATTAGTTGATTCAGAAGATTAGGGTAATAGGTCGTTTAGAGAACCTTTTCTTGATATGCTAATTTATTGAGACAGGTTTTTTGGGTTATCAGGAGTTGTATGCCAAAATCATCAGTATTAAAACAATAAAAGACGTGACAAATTTCAGTTGGTGGATAATGAATCTATAATATATGAAAGTTTAATTGTAATCATTACATTATGGTAAATAATGAAATGTAACACTATATGCTAATTTTTTGAGAAGGACCTGTATCTCTTCAAGCCACTTTCTGCCACAGAAAATATAATCTAATACAGTGGCATAGATTTATTCACTAGTCTCCCTGAAGAAAAAAAAAGGGTGCAGATTAAAACTGGCAAATCTGTATCAGTGGCAGTCCTGTGTGTGGCATCTGTGTCTCATTTTCTGGCACAGAAAACATACAGTCTAACAGTGGGCCTGATTTCTTGCCAATTCTGCCATGAATAAAAAAAAAATAGTGGGAGATTAAGATTGGCAATTTTGCCACAGTGCCAGTGCTGTGTGTGGCATCTGTCTCTAATTTTGTGCCACATTAAACCTAGTGTGTAATACTGGGCCAGATTTCTTTTAAATTCCACCTGAAAAAAAACAGTGGGAGATTAAGATTGGCATTTCTGCTTCAGTGCCAGCCCTGTGTGTGCCACCTGTCTCAAATTTTGTGCCACATTAAACCTAGTGTGTAATACTGGGCCAGATTTCTTTTAAATTCTCCCTGAAAAAATAAAAATAGTGGGAGATTAAGATTGGCATTTCTGCTTCAGTGCCAGTCCTTTGTGTGCCACCTGTCTCAAATTTTGTGCCACATTAAACCTAGTGTATAATACTGGGCCAGATTTCTTTTAAATTCTCCCTGAAAAAAAAAATAGTGGGAGATTAAGATTGACATTTCTGCTTCAGTGCCACTCCTGTGTGTGCCACCTGTCTAAAATTTTGTGACAAATTAAACCTATTGTGTAATACTGGGCCAGATTTCTTTTAAATTCTCCCTGAAAAAAAAATAGTGGGAGATTAAGATTGACATTTCTGCTTCAGTGCCACTCCTGTGTGTGCCACCTGTCCCAAATTTTGTGCCACATTAAACCTAGTGTGTAATACTGGGCCAGATTTCTTTTAAATTCTCCCTGAAAAAAAAAATATTGGGAGATTAAGATTGGCATTTCTGCTTCAGTGCAACTCCTGTGTGTGCCACCTGTCTCAAATTTTGTGCCACATTAAACCTATTGTGTAATACTGGGCCAGATTTCTTTTAAATTCTCCCTGAAAATAAAAATAGTGGGAGATTAAGATTGGCATTTCTGCTTCAGTGCCACTCCTGTGTGTGCCACCTGTCTCAAATTTTGTGCCACATTAAGCCTATTGTGTAATACTGGGCCAGATTTCTTTTAAATTCTCCCTGAAAAATAAATAGTGGGAGATTAAGATTGGCATTTCTGCTTCAGTGCCACTCCTGTGTGTGCCACCTGTCTCAAATTTTGTGCCACATTAAACCTAGTGTGTAATACTGGGCCAGATTTCTTTTAAATTCTCCCTGAAAAAAAATATATTGGGAGATTAAGATTGGCATTTCTGCTTCAGTGCCACTCCTGTGTGTGCCACCTGTCTCAAATTTTGTGCCACATTAAACCTAGTGTGTAATACTGGGCCAGATTTCTTTTAAATTCTCCCTGAAAAAAAAATATTGGGAGATTAAGATTGGCATTTCTGCTTCAGTGCCACTCCTGTGTGTGCCACCTGCCTCAAATTTTGTGCCACAATAAACCTAGTGTGTAATACTGGGCCAGATTTCTTTTCAATTCTCCCTGAAAAAAAATGTATTGGGAGATTAAGATTGGCATTTCTGCTTCAGTGCCACTCCTGTGTGTGCCACCTGTCTCAAATTTTGTGCCACATTAAACCTATTGTGTAATACTGGGCCAGACTTCTTTTAAATTCTCCCTGAAAAAGAAAATATTGGGAGATTAAGATTGGCATTTCTGCTTCAGTGCCACTCCTGTGTGTGCCACCTGTCTCAAATTTTGTGCCACATTAAACCTATTGTGTAATACTGGGCCAGATTTCTTTTAAATTCTCCCTGAAAAAAAATAGTGGGAGATTAAGATTGGCATTTCTGCTTCAGTGCCACTCCTGTGTGTGCCACCTGTCTCAAATTTTGTGCCACATTAAACCTAATGTGTAATACTGGGCCAGATTTCTTTTAAATTCTCCCTGAAAAAAAATAGTGGGATATTAAGATTGGCATTTCTGCTTCAGTGCCACTCCTGTGTGTGCCACCTGTCTCAAATTTTGTGCCACATTAAACCTAGTGTGTAATACTGGGCCAGATTTCTTTTGAATTCTCCCTGAAAAAAAAAATATTGGGAGATTAAGATTGGCATTTCTGCTTCAGTGCCACTCCTGTGTGTGCCACCTGTCTCAAATTTTGTGCCACATTAAACCTAGTGTGTAATACTGGGCCAGATTTCTTTTAAATTCTCCCTGAAAAAAAAATAGAGGGAGATTAAGATTGGCAATTCTGCCTCATTGCCAGTGCTGTGTGTGGCATCTGTCTCTAATTTTGTGCCACAGAACATATACTGTATAAGAGTGGGCCACATTTCTTCAATATTCTCCCAGAAAAAATAAAAAGTGGGAGATTTTTATTGGTAGTGTCTGCATCAGCGTCAGTCCTGATAGTGGCATATCTGCCACTGAAGCTGTGTCCTGTTATACATTGGGACTGATTTTCCCTGCAGTCTCACCCACCTATAAAGGGATATATAAATCCAACAGAAGTTTGAGTTCACCTGGCAACTGGTTTTACAGTAACAAATACTGTTAGTTTGGTTACGTTTTTCAAACAATGAGGAAGTCTGGTGGACGAGGTCGTGGCCGTGGGCGGTCATTGCCAGGTGGTAATAATGGTAGTGGTGGTGGAGCATCAGGTGGTCGTGGGAAAAGCAATATAGCACTTAAGTCTCGAGTTGTTGAGCCAGGTTCGTGGTCTGG
The DNA here is from genome assembly GCF_032444005.1 of Ranitomeya imitator. Taxonomy (NCBI): domain Eukaryota; kingdom Metazoa; phylum Chordata; class Amphibia; order Anura; family Dendrobatidae; genus Ranitomeya; species Ranitomeya imitator. Next base: position 933,834,906 of record NC_091282.1, on the reverse strand, counting down.
CTACACAAGGCCTCGAACGCTCCCTTTTCTGGGAGTAGGAAAACCACTTTTAAAGCCGGAGCAGCAAGAACAAGTTTTGGCTTTCCTTGCTGACTCAGCCTCTAGCTCTTTCGCCTCCTCTTCTGAAACTGCTAAATGTAAAAGCAGCGCGTCGTTAGTGGATGTTCACGGTCAGGGACAAGTCGCTTCCTTGTCTTCTCCACCAAGAATAACAGAGAAGGATGCGTCAGGCGACACAACGGGTTACTCCATGGAGCTCTTTACACATACTGTTCCTGGGTTAGAAAGTGAAGCAGTTAACAGGCCATGCCCATTACAAGTTGAACTGCACAGATGCACAGCCACAGCCAGATTACTATGCTGTTCGTTTGACTCAGACCAGAACATTGCCCTCGCACTGTACTGATCCAGAATCAGACCCTGATGAGACTATGGTGCCCCGTCACGAACGTTATACCACCGGCTTACACGGTGACACAGATAAAGTTGCACACGAGATAGAAGAGGAGGTCATAGATGACCCAGTTGTTAACCCCGATTGGCAGCCATTGGGGAAACAGGGTGCAGGTGGCAGTAGCTCTGAAGCAGAGGAGGAGGAGCCGCAGCAGGCATCAACATCGCAACAGGTTCCATCTGCCGGGCCCGTATCTGGCCAAAAACGCATGGCAAAACCAAAACCAGTTGTAGGACAGCGTGGACATCTGGTTAAAGAAGCTCAGTCTGCAATGCCTGAAAAGGTATCCGATAGTAGAAAGAGTGCAGTCTGGCATTTTTTTAAACAACTTCCAAATGATCAGCGCAAAGTCATCTGTCAAAAATTTTCAACTACCTTAAGCAGAGGTCAGAATCTTAAAAGTCTAAATACAAGTTGCATGCGTAGACATTTAACCACCATGCATTTGCAAGCCTGGACTAACTACCAAACGTCCCTTAAGGTTGTAGCACCCTCGGCCAATGAAGCTAGTCAGCAACGCTACATCCCTTCCCTCACTGTAAGCCCACCATTTCCCACACCACCTGCAGTAAATGTGCAGGTTTTGTCGCCAGGCCAAAGCAGTCAGGGAATCACCAGTTTCGTAGTAGGAAACACTGAATGTAGCGCACCAGCAAGAATACCATCCCCAACCCTCTCTCAGTCTGCCATGTCCACCGGCACCCCCGCTAGTTCCACGATCTGCGGCTCTCCAGTCCAGCTCACCCTACATTAAACTCTCATTATTAAAAGGAAGTACTCATCCTCGCATCCGCGTACACAGGCTTTGAACGCCCACATTGCTAGACTAATCTCATTAGAGATGATGCCCTACCGGTTAGTTGAAAGCGAAGCTTTCAAGCCCTGATGGACTACGCTGAACACGCTACGAGCTACCCAGTCGACACTTCTTTTCGAGAAAAGCCATCCCAGCTCTCCACCAACATGTAAAAGACCGCATCGTCCATGCACACAGGCAATCTGTGAGTACAAAGGTGCACCTGACAACAGATGCATGGACCAGTAGGCATGGCCAGGGACGTTATGTGTCCATCACTGCACACTGAGTTAATATGGTGGATGCAGGGTCCACAGGGGACAGCAATATTGGGACAGTTCTGCCTAGCCTACGGTCTAGGAAACATTTGGCTGTAGGCGTTCGCCCCCCTCCTCCTCCTGCAGAAGCGAGAGCTCGTCCACAGACCGCAGTCACACAACCACTCCATCCGCAGCTGCCACTGTTGCACACGAGGTGTCCCATTATGGGACAGCTAGTGGCAAGCGTCAGCAGGCTGTATTGGCAATGAAGTGCTTGGGTGACAACAGACACACCGCAGAAGTTCTGTCTGAGTTCTTGCAGAAAGAAACTCAGTCATGGCTGAGCACTGTACATCTTGAGGCAGGCAAGGTAGTGAGTGATAACGGAAGGAATTTTATGGCTGCCTTAGCCCTTTCCCAACTGAAACACATTCCTTGCCTGGCTCACACCTTAAACCTGGTGCTGCAGTGTTTCCTGAAAAGTTATCCGGGGTTACCCGACCTGCTCCTCAAAGTGCGCAGACATTGCATACTTATCCGCCGTTTGCCCGTACACTCCAGCCGTATGCAGAACCATCAGTGGTCTTTGAACCTTCCCCAGCATCGCCTAATCATCGACGTTGCAACAAGGTGGAACTCCACACTGCACATGCTTCAGAGACTGTGCGAACAGACGTGTGCTGTTATGTATTTGTGGGAGGATACACATACATGGGCAGGCAGTTGGATGGCAGACATGGAGTTGTCAGGTGTGCAGTGGTCGAAGGTACAAGACCTGTGTCAAGTCCTTCAGTGTTTTGAGGAATGCACACGGCTGGTTAGTGCAAACAATGCCATAATAAGCATGAGCATCCCTCTAATGCGTCTGCTGATGCAAAGTTTGACGCACATAAAGGAGCAGGTGTCTTCAGCCGAGGAAGAGGATAGCCTTGAGGACAGTCAGCCATTGTCTGGTCAGGGCAATCTACAGGACAAGGTAGCAGGCGAAGAGGAGGAGGACGAGGAGGATGATGGGGATGAGTATTTTTTGAATGAGGAAGCTTCTCCGGGGCCAATAGAAACTGGTGGCATTGCAAGGCCGGGTTCAGGTTTTTTGAGGGAGACAAGTGATGTAGATTTGCCTGGAACTGCCCCTCAACCCAGCACAACCACAGATTTGACAACTGGAACTTTGGCCCACATGGCAGATTATGCCTTACGTATCCTCAAAAGGGACCCACGCATTATTAAAATGATGACCGCTGACGATTACTGGTTGGCCTGCCTCCATGATTCTCGCTATAAAGGCAAATTGCAAAATATCATGTCACATGAGAACCACGAACAAATATTAGCAACCAAACAAGCAACTCTTGCAGACCGTTTGATTCAGGCATTCCCAGCACACAGCGCCGGTGATGGTTCTCACACGAGCTGCAGAGGGCAACAGGGCAGAGGTGTTAGAGGTGCACAAATCAGAAGTGGCGTTGGACAGAGGGGTTTTCTGACGAGGTTGTGGAGTGATTTCGCAATGACAGCAGACAGGACAGGTACTGCAGCATCAATTCAAAGTGACAGGAGACAGCATTTGTCCAGTATGGTTACTATTTTTCATCCCTTATCGATGTTCTCCCTCAACCGTCATTCTCATTTGATTACTGGGCATCCAAAATAGACACCTGGCCTGAATTGGCAGAATATCCATTGCAGGAGCTTGCTTGCCCAGCAGCTAGTGTGCTATCAGAAAGAGTATTCAGTGCTGCTGGTTCAATATTGACCGAAAAAAGGACTCGTCTGGCTACCCAAAATGTTGATGATCTAACCTTCGTTAAAATGAACCACTCATAGCTTTCTAATTATTTTGCCCCACCTTTCCCGGCTGACACCTAGCTTTCCTATAAAAAGGTCTCGCTTGTGGACTGGTCTTACTGACTGTTCCAATCTCTTAATTTGCAGCAGCTGTTTGTCCAGCATACGACATGTTTACACCTCCCTAAATGGGCTAACTCCCCCCACAGGGCCGTGTTCTCGCCACTTGGCGCAAGCACCCGTGAGAGTGCCGTTTGTCTGAAGAGGTGGATGTGCCCGTTTTTGGTTGACGGCATTGCCACTGGGTCCCTCATAGTACAATAAAGTGTCTCTAGTGGTGGTGGCGCGCAACCAAAGTCAGACACACCGTTGTAACATGAGGGGCCCTGGGCCTGTACCTCCGGCCACATGAGAGTTTCCTCCCCAGCTCAAACACTGTTCTACCACTTGCCAAATTATCTCTCACAGCTCCACCAATGTTTAGTCTATGCGCTGACATCCTTCAATGCCAGTCACTGACAATACCAATTTGTTGACATGTATGATGCTAGTTAAAATAGTCAGGGTCAGTGTCCTATATTGACACCAGTAAATACTTAGTGCCAAATTACTATGTCTGAAAGTCAGCAGAGGAGCCCGCCCCTGTACCTAAGTATGCCACCCTTTTGTTTTTTGGTTTTGTTGTTTTGCGAGACATTAACATCTATTTATTTTTTGGGAGTACTAACTGTGTCAGACACTCCTTCCAATCGTCCTCCGCTGACCACACCAATGCTGCCTGTGTACCCCTGCAAGATAATTCAAACTGCATTGAGCCTAATTTTTTTTTATTTTAGGTCTACTAAGTCGGTCTGCGGTCCCTCCTTCCAATTGTCCTCCGCTGACCACACCAATGCTGCCTGTGTACCCCTGCAAGATAATTCAAACTGCTTTGAGCCTATTTTTTAAAATTTTAGGCCTACTAAGTCTGTCTGCGGTCCCTCCTTCCATTTGTCCTCCACTGAGCACACCAATGCCGACCGTGTACCCATGTAACTTTTTTTCATCCTGCAGTGAGCATACTTTGTGGTGTAAGGCCTACTAGCAGTGTCTGTCTGCGCCACTTAATACAGCTGTCCTCCTCTAAAAAAAAAAAAGGCTGATTTTCAGCTTGTCAGAATTATAAAACTACATTGGGGCCACAAGTTTCGTTGTGGTCTACAAACTGAGTCTTCCGCTCCAAGGTGTTCTCTCTGTTGCCTCTCCCTTGCTTCTATCTTGAAGCTCTTGTTAAGCAGTTGTTGAAACAACACTGCATTAGGCCTATAAGTTGGGTCTGGGTTGTAGAGACGGTGTCTGCTGCTCCAAGGTGTTCTCCTAGTTGCCTTTCCTGAGCTTCAATCTTCAGGCTCTTGTTAAATAGTTTTTTAATCGAACAACTGCAGTGGGACTACTAGTTTGGTTGGGGCCTACTAACAGTGTCTGCCGCTCCAAGCTGTTCTCCTGGTTGCCTTTCCTGAGCTTCAATCTTCAGACGCTTGTTAAATAGTTTTTTAATCAAACAACTGCAGTAGGGCTACTATTTTGGTTGGGGCCTACTAACAGTGTCTGCCGCTCCAAGGTGTTCTCCTGGTTGCCTTTCCTGAGCTTCAATCTTCAGGCTTTTGTTAAATAGTTTTTTAATCAAACAACTGCAGTGGGGCTACTAGTTTGGTTGGGGCCTACTAAGAGTGTCTGCCGCTCCAAGGTGTTCTCCTGGTTGCCTTTCCTGAGCTTCAATCTTCAGGCTCTTGCTAAATAGTTTTTTAATCGAACAACTGCAGTGGGGCTACTAGTTTGGTTGGGGCCTACTAACAGTGTCTGCCGCTCCAAGGTGTTCTCCTGGTTGCCTTTCCTGAGCTTCAATCTTCAGGCTCTTGTTAAATAGTTTTTTAATCAAACAATTGCAGTGGGGCTACTAGTTTGGTTGGGGCCTACTAACAGTGTCTGCCGCTCCAAGGTGTTCTCCGGGATGCCTTTCCTGAGCTTCAATCTTCAGGCTCCTGTTAAACAGTTTTTTAATCGAACAACTTCAGTGGGGCTACTAGTTTCGTTGGGGCCTACTAACAGTGTCTGCCGCTCCAAGGTGTTCTCCTGGTTGCCTTTCCTGAGCTTCAATCTTCAGACGCTTGTTAAATAGTTTTTTAATCAAACAACTGCAGTAGGGCTACTATTTTGGTTGGGGCCTACTAACAGTGTCTGCCACTCCAAGGTGTTCTCATGGTTGCCTTTCCTGAGCTTCAATCTTCAGGCTTTTGTTAAATAGTTTTTTAATCAAACAACTGCAGTGGGGCTACTAGTTTGGTTGGGGCCTACTAACAGTGTCTGCTGCTCCAAGGTGTTCTCCTGGTTGCCTTTCCTGAGCTTCAATCTTCAGGCTCTTGCTAAATAATTTTTTAATCGAACAACTGCAGTGGGGCTACTAGTTTGGTTGGGGCCTACTAACAGTGTCTGCCGCTCCAAGGTGTTCTCCTGGTTGCGTTTCCTGAGCTTCAATCTTCAGGCTCTTGATAAATAGTTTTTTAATCGAACAACTGCAGTGGGGCTACTAGTTTGGTTGGGGCCTACTAACAGTGTCTGCCGCTCCAAGGTGTTCTCCTGGTTGCCTTTCCTGAGCTTCAATCTTCAGGCTCTTGCTAAATAGTTTTTTAATCGAACAACTGCAGTGGGGCTACTAGTTTGGTTGGGGCCTACTAACAGTGTCTGCCGCTCCAAGGTGTTCTCCTGGTTGCCTTTCCTGAGCTTCAATCTTCAGGCTCTTGTTAAATAGTTTTTTAATCAAACAACTGCAGTGGGGCTACTAGTTTGGTTGGGGCCTACTAACAGTGTCTGCCGCTCCAAGGTGTTCTCCGGGTTGCCTTTCCCGAGCTTCAATCTTCAGGCTCCTGTTAAATAGTTTTTTAATCGAACAACTGCAGTGGGGCTACTAGTTTGGTTGGGGCCTACTAACAGTGTCTACCGCTCCAAGGTGTTCTCCTGGTTGCCTTTCCTGAGCTTCAGTCTTCAGACGCTTGTTAAATAGTTTTTTAATCAAACAACTGCAGTAGGGCTACTAGTTTGGTTGGGGCCTACTAACAGTGTCTGCCGCTCCAAGGTGTTCTCCTGGTTGCCTTTCCTGAGCTTCAATCATCAGGCTTTTGTTAAATAGTTTTTTAATCAAACAACTGCAGTGGGGCTACTAGTTTGATTGGGGCCTACTAACAGTGTTTGCCACTCCAAGGTGTTCTCCTGGTTGCCTTTCCTGAGCTTCAATCTTCAGGCTCTTGCTAAATAGTTTTTTAATCGAACAACTGCAGTGGGGCTACTACTTTGGTTGGGGCCTACCAACAGTGTCTGCCGCTCCAAGGTGCTCTCCTGGTTGCCTTTCCTGAGCTTCAATGTTCAGGCTCTTGTTAAATAGTTTTTTAATCAAACAACTGCAGTGGGGCTACTAGTTTGGTTTGGGCCTACTAACAGTGTCTGCTGCTCCAAGGTGTTCTCCTGGTTGCCTTTCCTGAGCTTCAATCTTCAGGCTCTTGCTAAATAGTTTTTTAATCGAACAACTGCAGTGGGGCTACTACTTTGGTTGGGGCCTACCAACAGTGTCTGGCGCTCCAAGGTGTTCTCCTGGTTGCCTTTCCTGAGCTTCAATGTTCAGGCTCTTGTTAAATAGTTTTTTAATCAAACAACTGCAGTGGGGCTACTAGTTTGGTTGGAAACACAAAAACGCACAGAGAGGTCAAAAATACTCTGTTGTAAAAAAAAGTCACAGTAAATAAGCAAATGCTAGTCAAAAAATGAAAAAAATACAGGGTATTTAGTTAATACTTTTTTTGCAAAAAAATGTATGTTAAGCTGCTCCACCAATCGCCAAGGTATACCCATAATAGAGCAGTCCTATCTAATGTATATAATCCCTATCTGATGTATTTAAAAACCTGATCATCTGTATAGTACCTGTATAAGCAGGGTTCAGAGAGAAAAAATATATACATGTGGACATGCAGGATGGAACAGCTACAATGCAAATGACCCACAGAGGAGTGGTGGACTCCCCAGTCTTGTAGAAACAAGAGAACAATTATAGAACCAAAAACACATGGGCTACTTGCATAGTGAACAAGTCTGTAGGAACCTGTTCACACCACCAAAGAACTTGAAAACACAAAAACGCACAGAGAGGTCAAAAATACTCTGTTGTAAAAAAAAGTCACAGTAAATAAGCAAATGCTAGTCAAAAAATGAAAAAAATACAGGGTATTTAGTTAATACGTTTTTTTGCAAAAAAATGTATGTTAAGCTGCTCCACCAATCGCCAAGGTATACCCATAATAGAGCAGTCCTATCTAATGTATATAATCCCTATCTGATGTATTTTAAAACCTGATCATCTGTATAGTACCTGTATAAGCAGGGTTCAGAGAGAAAAAATATATACATGTGGACATGCAGGATGGAACAGCTACAATGCAAATGACCCACAGAGGAGCGGTGGACTCCCCAGTCTTGTAGAAACAAGAGAACAATTATAGAACCAAAAACACATGGGCTACTTGCATAGTGAACAAGTCTGTAGGAACCTGTTCACACCACCAAAGAACTTGAAAACACAAAAATGCACAGAGAGGTCAAAAATACTCTGTTGTAAAAAAAAGTCACAGTAAATAAGCAAATGCTAGTCAAAAAATGAAAAAATACAGGGTATTTAGTTAATACGTTTTTTTGCAAAAAAATGTATGTTAAGCTGCTCCACCAATCGCCAAGGTATACCCATAATAGAGCAGTCCTATCTAATGTATATAATCCCTATCTGATGTATTTAAAAACCTGATCATCTGTATAGTACCTGTATAAGCAGGGTTCAGAGAGAAAAAATATATACATGTGGACATGCAGGATGGAACAGCTACAATGCAAATGACCCACAGAGGAGCGGTGGACTCCCCAGTCTTGTAGAAACAAGAGAACAATTATAGAACCAAAAACACATGGGCTACTTGCATAGTGAACAAGTCTGTAGGAACCTGTTCACACCACCAAAGAACTTGAAAACACAAAAACGCACAGAGAGGTCAAAAATACTCTTGTAAAAAAAAAAGTCACAGTAAATAAGCAAATGCTAGTCAAAAAATGAAAAAAATACAGGGTATTTAGTTAATACGTTTTTTTGCAAAAAAATGTATGTTAAGCTGCTCCACCAATCGCCAAGGTATACCCATAATAGAGCAGTCCTATCTAATGTATATATTCAAGTATAATCAAGTAATGTATATACATGCAAGTAGCCCATGTGTTTTTGGTTCTATAATTGTTCTCTTGTTTCTACAAGACTGGGGAGTCCACCACTCCTCTGTGGGTCATTTGCATTGTAGCTGTTCCATCCTGCATGTCCACATGTATATATTTTTTCTCTCTGAACCCTGCTTATACAGGTACTATACAGATGATCAGGTTTTTAAATACATCAGATAGGGATTATATACATTAGATAGGACTTCTCTATTATGGGTATACCTTGGCGATTGGTGGAGCAGCTTAACATACATTTTTTTGCAAAAAAACGTATTAACTAAATACCCTGTATTTTTTTCATTTTTTGACTAGCATTTGCTTATTTACTGTGACTTTTTTTTTACAACAGAGTATTTTTGACCTCTCTGTGCGTTTTTGTGTTTTCAAGTTCTTTGGTGGTGTGAACAGGTTCATACAGACTTGTTCACTATGCAAGTAGCCCATGTGTTTTTGGTTCTATAATTGTTCTCTTGTTTCTACAAGACTGGGGAGTCCACCACTCCTCTGTGGGTCATTTGCATTGTAGCTGTTCCATCCTGCATGTCCACATGTATATATTTTTTCTCTCTGAACCCTGCTTATACAGGTACTATACAGATGATCAGGTTTTTAAATACATCAGATAGGGATTATATACATTAGATAGGACTGCTCTATTATGGGTATACCTTGGCGATTGGTGGAGCAGCTTAACATACATTTTTTTGCAAAAAAACGTATTAACTAAATACCCTGTATTTTTTTCATTTTTTGACTAGCATTTGCTTATTTACTGTGACTTTTTTTTACAACAGAGTATTTTTGACCTCTCTGTGCGTTTTTGTGTTTTCAAGTTCTTTGGTGGTGTGAACAGGTTCCTACAGACTTGTTCACTATGCAAGTAGCCCATGTGTTTTTGGTTCTATAATTGTTCTCTTGTTTCTACAAGACTGGGGAGTCCACCACACCACTGTGGGTCATTTGCATTGTAGCTGTTCCATCCTGCATGTCCACATGTATATATTTTTTCTCTCTGAACCCTGCTTATACAGGTACTATACAGATGATCAGGTTTTTAAATACATCAGATAGGGATTATATACATTAGATAGGACTGCTCTATTATGGGTATACCTTGGCAATTGGTGGAGCAGCTTAACATACATTTTTTTGCAAAAAAACGTATTAACTAAATACCCTGTATTTTTTTCATTTTTTGACTAGCATTTGCTTATTTACTGTGACTTTTTTTTTTACAGCAGAGTATTTTTGACCTCTCTGTGCGTTTTTGTGTTTTCAAGTTCTTTGGTGGTGTGAACAGGTTCCTACAGACTTGTTCACTATGCAAGTAGCCCATGTGTTTTTGGTTCTATAATTGTTCTCTTGTTTCTACAAGACTGGGGAGTCCACCACTCCTCTGTGGGTCATTTGCATTGTAGCTGTTCCATCCTGCATGTCCACATGTACTGTATATATTTTTTCTCTCTGAACCCTGCTTATACAGGTACTATACAGATGATCAGGTTTTTAAATACATCAGATAGGGATTATATACATTAGATAGGACTGCTCTATTATGGGTATACCTTGGCGATTGGTGGAGCAGCTTAACATACATTTTTTTGCAAAAAAACGTATTAACTAAATACGCTGTATTTTTTTCATTTTTTGACTAGCATTTGCTTATTTACTGTGACTTTTTTTTACAACAGAGTATTTTTGACCTCTCTGTGCGTTTTTGTGTTTTCAAGTTCTTTGGTGGTGTGAACAGGTTCCTACAGACTTGTTCACTATGCAAGTAGCCCATGTGTTTTTGGTTCTATAATTGTTCTCTTGTTTCTACAAGACTGGGGAGTCCACCACTCCTCTGTGGGTCATTTGCATTGTAGCTGTTCCATCCTGCATGTCCACATGTATATATTTTTTCTCTCTGAACCCTGCTTATACAGGTACTATACAGATGATCAGGTTTTTAAATACATCAGATAGGGATTATATACATTAGATAGGACTGCTCTATTATGGGTATACCTTGGCGATTGGTGGAGCAGCTTAACATACATTTTTTTGCAAAAAAACGTATTAACTAAATACCCTGTATTTTTTTCATTTTTTGACTAGCATTTGCTTATTTACTGTGACTTTTTTTTACAACAGAGTATTTTTGACCTCTCTGTGCGTTTTTGTGTTTTCAAGTTCTTTGGTGGTGTGAACAGGTTCCTACAGACTTGTTCACTATGCAAGTAGCCCATGTGTTTTTGGTTCTATAATTGTTCTCTTGTTTCTACAAGACTGGGGAGTCCACCACTCCTCTGTGGGTTATTTGCATTGTAGCTGTTCCATCCTGCATGTCCACATGTATATATTTTTTCTCTCTGAACCCTGCTTATACAGGTACTATACAGATGATCAGGTTTTTAAATACATCCGATAGGGATTATATACATTAGATAGGACTGCTCTATTATGGGTATACCTTGGCGATTGGTGGAGCAGCTTAACATACATTTTTTTGCAAAAAAACGTATTAACTAAATACCCTGTATTTTTTTCATTTTTTGACTAGCATTTGCTTATTTACTGTGACTTTTTTTTACAACAGAGTATTTTTGACCTCTCTGTGCGTTTTTGTGTTTTCAAGTTCTTTGGTGGTGTGAACAGGTTCCTACAGACTTGTTCACTATGCAAGTAGCCCATGTGTTTTTGGTTCTATAATTGTTCTCTTGTTTCTACAAGACTGGGGAGTCCACCACTCCTCTGTGGGTCATTTGCATTGTAGCTGTTCCATCCTGCATGTCCACATGTATATATTTTTTCTCTCTGAACCCTGCTTATACAGGTACTATACAGATGATCAGGTTTTTAAATACATCAGATAGGGATTATATACATTAGATAGGACTGCTCTATTATGGGTATACCTTGGCGATTGGTGGAGCAGCTTAACATACATTTTTTTGCAAAAAAACGTATTAACTAAATACCCTGTATTTTTTTCATTTTTTGACTAGCATTTGCTTATTTACTGTGACTTTTTTTTACAACAGAGTATTTTTGACCTCTCTGTGCGTTTTTGTGTTTTCAAGTTCTTTGGTGGTGTGAACAGGTTCCTACAGACTTGTTCACTATGCAAGTAGCCCATGTGTTTTTGGTTCTATACTAGTTTGGTTGGAACCTACTAACGGTGTATGCCACTCCGCGCTGTTCTCCAGGTTTCCTGTCCTGAAATTCCATTTTCAGGCTCTCATTAAGTAGTTGTTGAAACAACACTGCATTAGGCCTACAAGTTGGGTCTGGGTTGTAGAGACGGTGTCTACCGCTCCAAGGTGTTCTCCAGGTTGCCTCTCCCTAGCTTCTATCTTGAAGCTCTCGTTAAGTAGTTGTTGAAACAACACTGCATTAGGCCTACAAGTTGGGTCTGGGTTCTAGAGACGGTGTCTGCCGCTCCAAGGTGTTCTCCAGGGTGCCTCTCCCTTGCTTCTATCTTCAAGCTCTTGATAAGTAGTTGTTGAAACAACACTGCATTTGGCCTACAAGTTGGGTCTGGGTTGTAGGGATGGTGTCTGCCGCTCCAAGGTGTGCTCCAGGTTGCCTCTCCCTAGCTTCTATCTTTGAAGCTCTCGTTAAGTAGTTGTTGAAACAACACTGCATTAGGCCTACAAGTTGGGTCTGGGTTCTACAAACGGTGTCTTCCACTCCAAGGTGTTCTCCAGGTTGCCTTTCCCTAGCTTCTATCTTCAGACTCTCGTTAAATTGTTTTTAATATAACACTGCATTTGGCCTACTTGTTTTGTTGGCCCTACTAACGGTGTCTGCCGCTCCTTGATGTTCTCCTGCACTGAACAAACCAGTGCCGCCTGTTTACTTCTGTTACCAATTTTGAACTGCATTTAGCCTACTTACTGATTTGGGCCTACTCACTGTGTCAGCCTCTCATTACAGTTGTACTCCACTGAACAAAGTAATGCCCCCTGGTTAGTCCTGTTACTAATTTTGAACTGCATTTAGCCCACCTTATTATTTGGGCCTATATCTGTGTTTCCTCCTCATCCTGCCCATTGCCCAGCCAGTGATAGATGAGTCTGCTGGTACATTGACCCAGAACGCTACATTCCCCGTGCACGCTACACAGCCAGAATGTGACCCTGCTGAAAGTCAGGTTCCCCTTCCGCATACCACACCACCTTACACGGGGACAAAGAGGAAGGTGCAGATGAAAGTTCAGGTTCCTTCATCGGGTGGGGGGGAATACTCGTTGGCGACGTCACTGGCACAGGGCCCCTCATAGTACGCAAAAGTGTCGCTGCCGGTGGGAGGCGCCCCGGCCGTGCAAACACACCGCCGTACTTTGAGGGGCCCTGTGTCAGTGCCAATGCCAACAAGTGGGCCCCCCCTGCTTGCTCAGGATCACAGCACTTGCAAAGTTTAAATACTTACCTCTCCCTGCTCCACTGCCGTGACGTGGTCCAGATTTCCTGGGCCCGCCAAATACTTGAACCAGCCCTACCCCCCACAACTTTAGCCAAATGACCCCCAATTTCCAATGCCTTACTATTATTATAAGGTAAATTAAGATTGACAAGCTTCAGTTGCAAGAATGGATGTTTTTGCCATTAAAATGGGCACTGTACATGTTTTCCTGGCCTCCACTCACTGCCGACTATGCTCCCCCATTGACTTGCATTGGGTTTCGTGTTCCGGTCGATCCCCGACTTTTCGCGATAATCGGCCGATTCCACTCGACTCGACTTTTGAGATAGTCGGGTTTCGTGAAACCCGACTCGACCCTAAAAAACTAAAAGTCGCTCAACCCTAGTTATTACACTTGGGGCTATTTAGTTTGGATCTTATTTTAATGAATAAATATATGAGGGGACAGTACAAAGACCTTTCTGATGATCTTTTTAATCATAGACCTGAAACAGGGACAAGGGGGCATCCTCTGCGTTTGGAGGAAAAAAGGTTTAAGCATAATAACAGACGCGGATTCTTTACTGTAAGAGCAGTGAGACTATGGAACTCTCTGCCGTATGATGTTGTAATGAGTGATTCATTACTTAAATTTAAGAGGGGACTGGATACCTTTCTGGAAAAGTATAAGGTTACAGGGTATATATACTAGATTCCTCGATAGGGCGTTGATCCAGGGAACTAGTCTGATTGCCGTATGTGGAGCTTACACTTTGCCACATGGGTTTTTTTTGCCTTCCTCTGGATCAACATGTTGGGGCATGTTAAGTTAGGCTATGGGTTGAACTAGATGGACTTATAGACGTCCTTCAACCTTAATAACTATGTAACTATGTATGTAACTACTGAGGCTTGAAATTTGCAACTGAGGGCCTAGCACCAAACAATATCTCATATGGGGACAGGCCATGTTTTGCAATAGGGGTAGTACGAATGTGGTACAGTAAAATAGGTAGGAGCTCTGGCCATGGAGCCGTAGTGTCCTGCATCATTTTGGTCAATTGTCCCCTCAGTGTGCCATTCAGCCTCTCAACTTTCCCACTGGATTGTGGAGACTATGGAGGGCAGCAGTGGATCTAAGCATTGTCAGAACCTCCTGATACACATGAGAAGAAAAGACCGGACCTTGGTCACTTTCAACAACTTCTGGAACACCATATCTGCATATAACTTCCATCACCAGTTTCTTTGCTGTGGTCTTTGCAGTCATGTTGGTAACGGAGAATGCTTCCGGCCAATTGGAGAACATGTCGACAACCACCAGACAATATTCATACCTTCCAGACTTAGACAACATGATGTGGTCCACCTGAAGCCTTTGGAAAGAATAGAAAGGCTTAGCAAGATGCTTTGGGGGTACATGTTGAAGTTGACTGGGATTGCAGGTGTGACATATATTACATGCACGGTTGAGTGCTGTCAGGACTGTAGAAATATCCGGAGCCCAGTAGAATTTTTGTACCAGGTCAAGGGCCTGTTTTTTTCCTCGATGTGTGGGCCCATGTGCCCATGTGGCAATAGCAGGGTACATCCACTTAGGCAGACTCACAAGTTGGCCCTTTTTCCAGAGACCATTGTCCATACATGCTCCATCAGCTTTCCACTGCTTCACTTCTTCCTTTGGAGACATTCTCTACATCGTCATTAAGCGGTCTCGTGGGGTCCGACAGAAAACTTCAGTCTGTTGTGGATCATCAGGTTCCTGTAGAGTCAGTGTTTCTTGTAACTGTTTACGCTGAGAGCGTATGGTCACCATAGCTTGGTATGGTCTGTTCAACGGGTAGGAGAGCAGCAGCTTTTGCTTGCATATCCGCAAAGGTGTTACCAACAGTCTGTGGACTGTTCCTAGGACCATGCTCCTTAACTTTGATAATGGCCACCTGAGTAGGTAATTTGATTGAGTCCATGAGGGTTTTAACAGCTTCAGCATTCTCCACTGTAGTCCCGGCGGTAGTAACAAACCCTCGATTGGCCCATAGGGCTCCGAAATCATGAGAAATACCAAATGCATACTGTGAGTCCGTGTATATATTAGCCAGCCTGTCTTTGGCCAGAACACATGCAGTAGACAGAGCCTGAAGTTCTATTTCTTGTGTTGACTGTGAGGGAGGGAGGGAGTGCAGCTCCGTGCACTACAGTGTCTTCCGTAGTAACAGCGTATCTGGTGTGGAATCTGCCAAACTCATCAGCATATCTTGAACTGTCTTTCAGGGCATTGTAGAGGGGTTGCATTATGCGGGATGCGTCCGGTATCCACTGACGACAATAGGTACATAGTCCAAGAAAACACTGGAGTTCAGTCTCATCTTTTGGAAAAGGAAGGGAGCTAACGGCTATTTTTCTTTCTTCTGTGAGGTGTCTGGCACCATGAAGGAGACAGTGACCCAAAAATATCACTTGACCAAGGCAGAACTGAAGTTTCAAGGCCGAAACCCGACAGTTCAGATCTGCCAGATACTTGAGGAGGCTAACAGTGGCAACAATGGCTTCCTGCTCTGTCCGTGCACACAACAAAAGATCAGCCACATACTGAAGCAGCGTGACATAGGGGTGATCTAACTGCCAGGGTTAAAAACACTCTCCCATATTTTTTGCAAACTGATTGGGACTGTTTTGGGCCCCTTGTGGCATAACTGTCCACATCAATTGTCGTCTCTGATAAGTGAATGCAAACAGAAACTGGCAATCTGGGTGTAATGGAACGCTGAAGAAGGCATTGGCAATGTCAATGACTGTGAACCAAGCAGCATCCTGAGGTATCTGGGACAAGAGAGTATGTGGATTAGGCACCACCATAGTTTCTAGAACAGTAGCTGCATTAACTGCCCGTAGATCTTGTACCAGCCTGTACACAGGGGGTTGGCCAGGTGGGGTCTTTTTCCTAACGGGAAACAAGGGTGTGTTACATGGGGAAACACAGGGTACCAGGGCACCATTATCGAGTAACGTTTGTATTTGACCCTTGGGGCCCCACTCCTGATCATATTTCAAATGGTATTGATGGACTTTGGGAAAAGGGGCACCAGGTTTGAGAAACACTTTTACTGGTTCTGCAGGCATTATTGGGGGTGAATATGGGCCTATCAGGGCCATTATAACTGTGGGAAGGGTGTGTAGGATCCAGATCTCCTCATTGTGTTCATCTGCATAGGGGTTATATAACGTAAGTACCATCTGACCATCATCTTGGAATTGTATTCTGAAGCGGAACTGTGATAATAAATCTGCCCCCAGTAAATTTACCGGAGAGATTACGAACTGAGCAGTAACTTCAGGGAAAGGTCCCACAGGGATGGGTTTTGTATATTTATTGGGTCTGCCATCTCCTCTAATTAAAACAAGCTCTTGATCTGAGAATTGACATGGCAGGGCTTGGGAGTGAGATTCCCAGACATAGGGTTAAAAGGGACATTGGAGTATGGGACTGAATTTGTGTAAGGTGTGAGGGCTGGAGCTGGAGTCTGTTGCGTGGGCCACAGATATGGAACAGAGCTGTGTCCTTGTACTGCGGTGGGGGTTAGAGAGCGAGCAAGAATCGCTGCGGCTACTGACTTAACCTTTGATTTCCCTGTTCTTCTAAAAACTTCTTCTAAAAACTTTGTACTACTTTTTTTTCAATGCATCGTCCGGAATGGAAGTCTCAATATCGGGTCTGACTGACATTATTGCCTCTTTGAATCAAGATTAAAGGCCGGACTTTAAAGCTGCCTCAAAAAGGTGTGAATGGGCTTTATTATACAGTGAAAACCCCAAATCTTTAAACACTACTAATACGCCCATAGAACTTCTTGGCAGTCTCCCCCTTGTCCTGTGTGACATCTGTGAGGGAGGTAGCTTGGTCCGCTAGTCTATCTTGTGCCCAAACCTTTAAAGCATTACAGAAATCAACACCACTCTCATAGGTTCCCCCATCCAGGTTCACATTATACATTATGCCACCCTCAATAATTGGAAAATACCCCTCCCCAGCCTTCACTTGGAGTAAGTGTAACATATCTCTCTGGGGAGTGGAATAAATCTCTCGATTCGCTGCTATTTGTCTATAGAAGGCCATTGGGGATGTTTCTGAATCGGGTAACTGGTTACAAAGGGTGTCTATCTGGGATGGAGAAAAGGGGGTATACTTTGGCCTGTCAGGAGTAGTTTCCACATCATCCTCTCCAAACTCTGATATTACTGACTCGGAGGCGGGAGGAGGTGGCGGTAGTATGGGCACAAGAGGCATCTGCTGCGGAAGCGGGGTAGGAGGCTCTGTTACAGTTAGAGATTGTGGAAACAGGAACACATGGGCTACTTGCACAGTGAACAAGTCTGTATGATCATGTTCACACACCACCAAGAAACCTGAAGACACAAAAGAGAATAGTAAAACCAAAAACACTCAGTTTGAAAAAATGTTGCAGTAATCCGCAAGTGCTAGTAAAAGATGTAAAAAACAGGGTATTTGGTTGATACGTTTTTTGCAAAAAATGTATACTAAGCTGCTCTACCAATCTTCACGGTATACCCTTATCAGAGCAGTCCTAACTAATGTATGCAATCCCTATCTGAACCCTGTTCACACAGGTTATATACAGATGATCAGGTTTTTAAATACATCAGATAGGGATTGCATACATTAGTTAGGACTGCTCTGATAAGGGTATACCGTGAAGATTGGTAGAGCAGCTTAGTATACATTTTTTGCAAAAAACGTATCAACCAAATACCCTGTTTTTTACATCTTTTACTAGCACTTGCGGATTACTGCAACATTTTTTCAAACTGAGTGTTTTTGGTTTTACTATTCTCTTTTGTGTCTTCAGGTTTCTTGGTGGTGTGTGAACATGATCATACAGACTTGTTCACTGTGCAAGTAGCCCATGTGTTCCTGTTTCCATAATTGTTCTCTTGTGTCTACAAGACTGGGGAGTTCCACCACTCCTCTTGGGCTATCTGCACAAAAGCTGTTCTACCCTGTATGCACACATGGATTTTTTCCTCTCTGAACCCTGTTCACACAGGTTATATACAGATGATCAGGTTTTTAAATACATCAGATAGGGATTGCATACATTAGTTAGGACTGCTCTGATAAGGGTATACCGTGAAGATTGGTAGAGCAGCTTAGTATACATTTTTTGCAAAAAACGTATCAACCAAATACCCTGTTTTTTACATCTTTTACTAGCACTTGCGGATTACTGCAACATTTTTTCAAACTGAGTGTTTTTGGTTTTACTATTCTCTTTTGTGTCTTCAGGTTTCTTGGTGGTGTGTGAACATGATCATACAGACTTGTTCACTGTGCAAGTAGCCCATGTGTTCCTGTTTCCATAATTGTTCTCTTGTGTCTACAAGACTGGGGAGTTCCACCACTCCTCTTGGGCTATCTGCACAAAAGCTGTTCTACCCTGTATGCACACATGGATTTTTTCCTCTCTGAACCCTGTTCACACAGGTTATATACAGATGATCAGGTTTTTAAATACATCAGATAGGGATTGCATACATTAGTTAGGACTGCTCTGATAAGGGTATACCGTGAAGATTGGTAGAGCAGCTTAGTATACATTTTTTGCAAAAAACGTATCAACCAAATACCCTGTTTTTTACATCTTTTACTAGCACTTGCGGATTACTGCAACATTTTTTCAAACTGAGTGTTTTTGGTTTTACTATTCTCTTTTGTGTCTTCAGGTTTCTTGGTGGTGTGTGAACATGATCATACAGACTTGTTCACTGTGCAAGTAGCCCATGTGTTCCTGTTTCCATAATTGTTCTCTTGTGTCTACAAGACTGGGGAGTTCCACCACTCCTCTTGGGCTATCTGCACAAAAGCTGTTCTACCCTGTATGCACACATGGATTTTTTCCTCTCTGAACCCTGTTCACACAGGTTATATACAGATGATCAGGTTTTTAAATACATCAGATAGGGATTGCATACATTAGTTAGGACTGCTCTGATAAGGGTATACCGTGAAGATTGGTAGAGCAGCTTAGTATACATTTTTTGCAAAAAACGTATCAACCAAATACCCTGTTTTTTACATCTTTTACTAGCACTTGCGGATTACTGCAACATTTTTTCAAACTGAGTGTTTTTGGTTTTACTATTCTCTTTTGTGTCTTCAGGTTTCTTGGTGGTGTGTGAACATGATCATACAGACTTGTTCACTGTGCAAGTAGCCCATGTGTTCCTGTTTCCATAATTGTTCTCTTGTGTCTACAAGACTGGGGAGTTCCACCACTCCTCTTGGGCTATCTGCACAAAAGCTGTTCTACCCTGTATGCACACATGGATTTTTTCCTCTCTGAACCCTGTTCACACAGGTTATATACAGATGATCAGGTTTTTAAATACATCAGATAGGGATTGCATACATTAGTTAGGACTGCTCTGATAAGGGTATACCGTGAAGATTGGTAGAGCAGCTTAGTATACATTTTTTGCAAAAAACGTATCAACCAAATACCCTGTTTTTTACATCTTTTACTAGCACTTGCGGATTACTGCAACATTTTTTCAAACTGAGTGTTTTTGGTTTTACTATTCTCTTTTGTGTCTTCAGGTTTCTTGGTGGTGTGTGAACATGATCATACAGACTTGTTCACTGTGCAAGTAGCCCATGTGTTCCTGTTTCCATAATTGTTCTCTTGTGTCTACAAGACTGGGGAGTTCCACCACTCCTCTTGGGCTATCTGCACAAAAGCTGTTCTACCCTGTATGCACACATGGATTTTTTCCTCTCTGAACCCTGTTCACACAGGTTATATACAGATGATCAGGTTTTTAAATACATCAGATAGGGATTGCATACATTAGTTAGGACTGCTCTGATAAGGGTATACCGTGAAGATTGGTAGAGCAGCTTAGTATACATTTTTTGCAAAAAACGTATCAACCAAATACCCTGTTTTTTACATCTTTTACTAGCACTTGCGGATTACTGCAACATTTTTTCAAACTGAGTGTTTTTGGTTTTACTATTCTCTTTTGTGTCTTCAGGTTTCTTGGTGGTGTGTGAACATGATCATACAGACTTGTTCACTGTGCAAGTAGCCCATGTGTTCCTGTTTCCATAATTGTTCTCTTGTGTCTACAAGACTGGGGAGTTCCACCACTCCTCTTGGGCTATCTGCACAAAAGCTGTTCTACCCTGTATGCACACATGGATTTTTTCCTCTCTGAACCCTGTTCACACAGGCTATATACAGATGATCAGGTTTTTAAATACATCAGATAGGGATTGCATACATTAGTTAGGACTGCTCTGATAAGGGTATACCGTGAAGATTGGTAGAGCAGCTTAGTATACATTTTTTGCAAAAAACGTATCAACCAAATACCCTGTTTTTTACATCTTTTACTAGCACTTGCGGATTACTGCAACATTTTTTCAAACTGAGTGTTTTTGGTTTTACTATTCTCTTTTGTGTCTTCAGGTTTCTTGGTGGTGTGTGAACATGATCATACAGACTTGTTCACTGTGCAAGTAGCCCATGTGTTCCTGTTTCCATAATTGTTCTCTTGTGTCTACAAGACTGGGGAGTTCCACCACTCCTCTTGGGCTATCTGCACAAAAGCTGTTCTACCCTGTATGCACACATGGATTTTTTCCTCTCTGAACCCTGTTCACACAGGTTATATACAGATGATCAGGTTTTTAAATACATCAGATAGGGATTGCATACATTAGTTAGGACTGCTCTGATAAGGGTATACCGTGAAGATTGGTAGAGCAGCTTAGTATACATTTTTTGCAAAAAACGTATCAACCAAATACCCTGTTTTTTACATCTTTTACTAGCACTTGCGGATTACTGCAACATTTTTTCAAACTGAGTGTTTTTGGTTTTACTATTCTCTTTTGTGTCTTCAGGTTTCTTGGTGGTGTGTGAACATGATCATACAGACTTGTTCACTGTGCAAGTAGCCCATGTGTTCCTGTTTCCATAATTGTTCTCTTGTGTCTACAAGACTGGGGAGTTCCACCACTCCTCTTGGGCTATCTGCACAAAAGCTGTTCTACCCTGTATGCACACATGGATTTTTTCCTCTCTGAACCCTGTTCACACAGGTTATATACAGATGATCAGGTTTTTAAATACATCAGATAGGGATTGCATACATTAGTTAGGACTGCTCTGATAAGGGTATACCGTGAAGATTGGTAGAGCAGCTTAGTATACATTTTTTGCAAAAAACGTATCAACCAAATACCCTGTTTTTTACATCTTTTACTAGCACTTGCGGATTACTGCAACATTTTTTCAAACTGAGTGTTTTTGGTTTTACTATTCTCTTTTGTGTCTTCAGGTTTCTTGGTGGTGTGTGAACATGATCATACAGACTTGTTCACTGTGCAAGTAGCCCATGTGTTCCTGTTTCCATAATTGTTCTCTTGTGTCTACAAGACTGGGGAGTTCCACCACTCCTCTTGGGCTATCTGCACAAAAGCTGTTCTACCCTGTATGCACACATGGATTTTTTCCTCTCTGAACCCTGTTCACACAGGTTATATACAGATGATCAGGTTTTTAAATACATCAGATAGGGATTGCATACATTAGTTAGGACTGCTCTGATAAGGGTATACCGTGAAGATTGGTAGAGCAGCTTAGTATACATTTTTTGCAAAAAACGTATCAACCAAATACCCTGTTTTTTACATCTTTTACTAGCACTTGCGGATTACTGCAACATTTTTTCAAACTGAGTGTTTTTGGTTTTACTATTCTCTTTTGTGTCTTCAGGTTTCTTGGTGGTGTGTGAACATGATCATACAGACTTGTTCACTGTGCAAGTAGCCCATGTGTTCCTGTTTCCATAATTGTTCTCTTGTGTCTACAAGACTGGGGAGTTCCACCACTCCTCTTGGGCTATCTGCACAAAAGCTGTTCTACCCTGTATGCACACATGGATTTTTTCCTCTCTGAACCCTGTTCACACAGGTGATATACAGATGATCAGGTTTTTAAATACATCAGATAGGGATTGCATACATTAGTTAGGACTGCTCTGATAAGGGTATACCGTGAAGATTGGTAGAGCAGCTTAGTATACATTTTTTGCAAAAAACGTATCAACCAAATACCCTGTTTTTTACATCTTTTACTAGCACTTGCGGATTACTGCAACATTTTTTCAAACTGAGTGTTTTTGGTTTTACTATTCTCTTTTGTGTCTTCAGGTTTCTTGGTGGTGTGTGAACATGATCATACAGACTTGTTCACTGTGCAAGTAGCCCATGTGTTCCTGTTTCCATAATTGTTCTCTTGTGTCTACAAGACTGGGGAGTTCCACCACTCCTCTTGGGCTATCTGCACAAAAGCTGTTCTACCCTGTATGCACACATGGATTTTTTCCTCTCTGAACCCTGTTCACACAGGTTATATACAGATGATCAGGTTTTTAAATACATCAGATAGGGATTGCATACATTAGTTAGGACTGCTCTGATAAGGGTATACCGTGAAGATTGGTAGAGCAGCTTAGTATACATTTTTTGCAAAAAACGTATCAACCAAATACCCTGTTTTTTACATCTTTTACTAGCACTTGCGGATTACTGCAACATTTTTTCAAACTGAGTGTTTTTGGTTTTACTATTCTCTTTTGTGTCTTCAGGTTTCTTGGTGGTGTGTGAACATGATCATACAGACTTGTTCACTGTGCAAGTAGCCCATGTGTTCCTGTTTCCATAATTGTTCTCTTGTGTCTACAAGACTGGGGAGTTCCACCACTCCTCTTGGGCTATCTGCACAAAAGCTGTTCTACCCTGTATGCACACATGGATTTTTTCCTCTCTGAACCCTGTTCACACAGGTTATATACAGATGATCAGGTTTTTAAATACATCAGATAGGGATTGCATACATTAGTTAGGACTGCTCTGATAAGGGTATACCGTGAAGATTGGTAGAGCAGCTTAGTATACATTTTTTGCAAAAAACGTATCAACCAAATACCCTGTTTTTTACATCTTTTACTAGCACTTGCGGATTACTGCAACATTTTTTCAAACTGAGTGTTTTTGGTTTTACTATTCTCTTTTGTGTCTTCAGGTTTCTTGGTGGTGTGTGAACATGATCATACAGACTTGTTCACTGTGCAAGTAGCCCATGTGTTCCTGTTTCCATAATTGTTCTCTTGTGTCTACAAGACTGGGGAGTTCCACCACTCCTCTTGGGCTATCTGCACAAAAGCTGTTCTACCCTGTATGCACACATGGATTTTTTCCTCTCTGAACCCTGTTCACACAGGTTATATACAGATGATCAGGTTTTTAAATACATCAGATAGGGATTGCATACATTAGTTAGGACTGCTCTGATAAGGGTATACCGTGAAGATTGGTAGAGCAGCTTAGTATACATTTTTTGCAAAAAACGTATCAACCAAATACCCTGTTTTTTACATCTTTTACTAGCACTTGCGGATTACTGCAACATTTTTTCAAACTGAGTGTTTTTGGTTTTACTATTCTCTTTTGTGTCTTCAGGTTTCTTGGTGGTGTGTGAACATGATCATACAGACTTGTTCACTGTGCAAGTAGCCCATGTGTTCCTGTTTCCATAATTGTTCTCTTGTGTCTACAAGACTGGGGAGTTCCACCACTCCTCTTGGGCTATCTGCACAAAAGCTGTTCTACCCTGTATGCACACATGGATTTTTTCCTCTCTGAACCCTGTTCACACAGGTTATATACAGATGATCAGGTTTTTAAATACATCAGATAGGGATTGCATACATTAGTTAGGACTGCTCTGATAAGGGTATACCGTGAAGATTGGTAGAGCAGCTTAGTATACATTTTTTGCAAAAAACGTATCAACCAAATACCCTGTTTTTTACATCTTTTACTAGCACTTGCGGATTACTGCAACATTTTTTCAAACTGAGTGTTTTTGGTTTTACTATTCTCTTTTGTGTCTTCAGGTTTCTTGGTGGTGTGTGAACATGATCATACAGACTTGTTCACTGTGCAAGTAGCCCATGTGTTCCTGTTTCCATAATTGTTCTCTTGTGTCTACAAGACTGGGGAGTTCCACCACTCCTCTTGGGCTATCTGCACAAAAGCTGTTCTACCCTGTATGCACACATGGATTTTTTCCTCTCTGAACCCTGTTCACACAGGTTATATACAGATGATCAGGTTTTTAAATACATCAGATAGGGATTGCATACATTAGTTAGGACTGCTCTGATAAGGGTATACCGTGAAGATTGGTAGAGCAGCTTAGTATACATTTTTTGCAAAAAACGTATCAACCAAATACCCTGTTTTTTACATCTTTTACTAGCACTTGCGGATTACTGCAACATTTTTTCAAACTGAGTGTTTTTGGTTTTACTATTCTCTTTTGTGTCTTCAGGTTTCTTGGTGGTGTGTGAACATGATCATACAGACTTGTTCACTGTGCAAGTAGCCCATGTGTTCCTGTTTCCATAATTGTTCTCTTGTGTCTACAAGACTGGGGAGTTCCACCACTCCTCTTGGGCTATCTGCACAAAAGCTGTTCTACCCTGTATGCACACATGGATTTTTTCCTCTCTGAACCCTGTTCACACAGGTTATATACAGATGATCAGGTTTTTAAATACATCAGATAGGGATTGCATACATTAGTTAGGACTGCTCTGATAAGGGTATACCGTGAAGATTGGTAGAGCAGCTTAGTATACATTTTTTGCAAAAAACGTATCAACCAAATACCCTGTTTTTTACATCTTTTACTAGCACTTGCGGATTACTGCAACATTTTTTCAAACTGAGTGTTTTTGGTTTTACTATTCTCTTTTGTGTCTTCAGGTTTCTTGGTGGTGTGTGAACATGATCATACAGACTTGTTCACTGTGCAAGTAGCCCATGTGTTCCTGTTTCCATAATTGTTCTCTTGTGTCTACAAGACTGGGGAGTTCCACCACTCCTCTTGGGCTATCTGCACAAAAGCTGTTCTACCCTGTATGCACACATGGATTTTTTCCTCTCTGAACCCTGTTCACACAGGTTATATACAGATGATCAGGTTTTTAAATACATCAGATAGGGATTGCATACATTAGTTAGGACTGCTCTGATAAGGGTATACCGTGAAGATTGGTAGAGCAGCTTAGTATACATTTTTTGCAAAAAACGTATCAACCAAATACCCTGTTTTTTACATCTTTTACTAGCACTTGCGGATTACTGCAACATTTTTTCAAACTGAGTGTTTTTGGTTTTACTATTCTCTTTTGTGTCTTCAGGTTTCTTGGTGGTGTGTGAACATGATCATACAGACTTGTTCACTGTGCAAGTAGCCCATGTGTTCCTGTTTCCATAATTGTTCTCTTGTGTCTACAAGACTGGGGAGTTCCACCACTCCTCTTGGGCTATCTGCACAAAAGCTGTTCTACCCTGTATGCACACATGGATTTTTTCCTCTCTGAACCCTGTTCACACAGGTTATATACAGATGATCAGGTTTTTAAATACATCAGATAGGGATTGCATACATTAGTTAGGACTGCTCTGATAAGGGTATACCGTGAAGATTGGTAGAGCAGCTTAGTATACATTTTTTGCAAAAAACGTATCAACCAAATACCCTGTTTTTTACATCTTTTACTAGCACTTGCGGATTACTGCAACATTTTTTCAAACTGAGTGTTTTTGGTTTTACTATTCTCTTTTGTGTCTACAGTTAGAGATTGTATTGCCTGATGGGCCGTTAGGAGGCCGTCAAGGACAAATCGGACCTCCTCCAAATTTATGGGGTTTTCCTGTATACACCACTCTACTGCTGATACTATGACCATGGCGGCATCCTTCCTGGAGATTAATGGGATGGCCATTGTACGTTGAGGCATCGTACTGGGGGGGACAGATGAGGCATACAAAATTGCATTCTGGACAGCCTCAGTAAGTAATTGTTGGGATCTTGGGATATTGGTAGGATCATATCGTGGTCCCACTGCATGTATCACATATTGGCATGACAGCTGTCCTGCTCTGGTTGCTGCGACCTGTCCTGTTTCTACCTGGCCATAAGTTTGTATATATGAATTAGATTCTTCCTGTATCATAGGTCCGCCTTTATGTGAAATTGTTGCGGCCAGTCCTCCAGCATGGTGAAGTTGATTATTTGCGGCCTTTACTATGGCCCCAATGTGCTGCTTCGTAAGATCCCCTGTCCCTATCCTAAAGAGCACATCATGACGGTGGGATCCAGGAATAACATTGGAATACATTTCCTGGAAATCTTCTATTTCCTCTGTGTATTCCGTCTCTGAGCGGGTGACTAAAGTAGGAGGGGGTGGATATTCATAACCACTAGCAATACTAGGCATAGCAGGGACTGGTGCTGGCGGTGGCTGATAATAAGTGCCATCAGCGTTTACCAAGGGAAAGGTGGGGGCTACAACTCCAGGTCTCCTTGCTTCACAATTGTAACAGACCTGTCTCCACTGAGAATTAGTAACTCTGCATACATCACAAATCGACACGGCAGGATCATGGGGTGGGGGCGCACTAAGTTTTGGCAACCCAGTATATATTGGAGCTTTGGGGTTAAGGGGCACAGAGCTTACAGTCGGGAGAAGAGGCTTGATTTCCTGGGGAGGGACCTTATTATCCAGCAGGGAGACCCCCTGTTCCAGATCATCATTTTTAATTGTTTGTCTTTCTGACACATTACTCTTAATCACTTTCTCAGTTTCTTCTTACACCACAAACATCCAGTTTTTTTGTCATAGTAATAGACAACTTTCCTTTTTTTTAACTTACAATATTTCTTTCTACTGCAAAACAATATTGTTTCTTTAAACAAAACACAGATATCCCAGCACATACTACACAAGGATAGAAAATTCAGAGAGAACGCAGCTACGAGCCCCCTCCATACCAGATACACAGAAGAGATAAGAATATCACAGCATTCCTCAACACAAAAGAAAGCAATAACGCAGCTGTTTGACTCCCCCCTCCCATCGGGTATCTTAGAAATTTACACAGAAACAGAATACAGCAGTTCTCAGACTTAATTAATTTCTACAAAACCTTCATCACACAATTCATATGCCAGAACACCTTAGAAAAACCAATGATTGAGAATATCTTTCCTGCATTCCTGACATATCTCTTTCCCCGTCTTTGGGCTAACAATATCAGATTCATCATACAAATTCAAAGTCTTCTTTTAATTCCACGGAAACGGATTCTCCTTTAGAGCTAAATAGCCTTACTTTAGTCGTGCATAGTACTAGAGCGGCCGGATAGTCTATTCCACTGGGTCTACCTGTCCCCCGCTGGGACAAGCCAAAAACGCGGTACTCAGTGAAAGGAGGAGGGCGTCTAAGACTAACCCTCTGGATACCTCTGGATATATTTACTGTATATCAATATATACCATTACGTATCCTACCCAATCTTGGATCACCTCACCACGCCTGATTCTAACAGTGATCAGGAATTCAGGATATTTTGACTATAAAGAGAATTACATCACTGGTCAATCCGGGGTGTCCGTCCCTTATGAGGTACAGTTCGAGCACTGGGCTCCCAACGGAACTACACCTCTATATGATTCCACCCAAGAATCACCCCACCATCCGGGACAAACCTCAGATCCTCTTTGCAGCACAAACTCAGGAAAACCACACCAAACGGCCAGTATGGACAGTATAACTGCCAACTTACCGTGGTTGTTGTGGTGGATGATCAGTCCCAATTTTCCAGTGCCTGTGTCTGGTCCGAGGGTCCTTTGTCTTCTTGTCCTCCGGGGGGCAGAGGCGTTCCTGTTTGGGGCCCCACATTTCAGGTGCCAAGCTGTTGAAGGGGGATCTAAATTGATCCTTCACGGTTGACTCAGTGATTTCCAAATAAATCTACAGGGCGTTGCCGGCAACTGAAAATGACCAGACGGAGACGTGTGCCTCTGTATGGGGGATCGAGCAGATCTCTGGGCCCCCGTTAATTGTGTTGCAGTTTTATCATGTTAGCAAATTCTACTTCAACCATTCAGCATAAGAACACGCTCACAGTTCTTAACCTATAAGAATGCAGGAAAAACTTAACCCATGAAGATACAGGAAAAAACGGAAACTACAGATATGGTCGTGTCTTTTTGGCATAAAAAACATATTAACAGATGCCTCAGTCTTGCATAGTGATACAACCCCGAGTCTCTTATCTGGCTCGAGTTAGAATACTCAAGGTCTTTATACCAATTATGAACCATAGCCTAGTTGAATAACAGGCTTGTGAAAAACAAGATAAAATTACTTCATGACAGCTGTAACCTTTTACCTAATTAAATAACAGAATTTATCTTTAACCAACAAGAAAATGGAGTCAAAGCACAAAATGGAGAATCTAGCACAAAATGGAGAATCTTTCATAATTTGTTCCTTCACACGAGCTAATTTTTCATTAAAAAGTCAAATGGCGCTCCTTCAATTTCGAGCCCTGCCGTGTGCCCAAACAGTGGTTTACCCCCACATGTGAGGCATCGGTGTACTCAGAAGAAATTGCCCAATACATTTTAGGATCCATTTTATCCTGTTGCCCATGTGGAAATGAACAAATTGAGGCTAAAATAATTTTTGGGTGAAAAAAAAGTACTTTTTCATTTTTACTTATCAATTTGTGAAGCACCTGGGGGTTCAAAGTGCTCACCATACATTGAGATAAGCTCCTTGGGGGTCTAGCTTCCAAAATGTGGTCACTTGTGGGGGAGCTCCAATGTTTAGGCACACAGGGGCTCTCCAAACATGACATTGTGTCCGCTAAAGATTGGAGCCAATTTTTCATTGGAAAAGTCAAATGGCGCTCCTTCCCTTCCGAGCCCTGTCATGCACCCAAGCAGTGGTTCCTCCCCACATATGGAGTATCGGCGTACTCAGGACAAATTGTAAAATAAATTTTGGGGCACAGTTTCTCACTTTTACCCTTGGGAAAATAAAAAAATGTTGCTAAAAGATCATTTTGTGACTAAAAAGTTAAATGTTCATTCTTTCCTTCCATGTTGCTTCTGCTGCTGTGAAGCACCTGAAGGGTTATTAAACTTCTTGAATGTAATTTTGAGCACCTTGAGGGGTGAAGTTTTTTGAATGGTGTCACTTTTGGGTATTTCTGGCCATATAGACCCCTCAAACTGACTGCAAATGTGAGATGGTCCCTAAAAAAATGGTTTTGTAAATTCCGTTGTAAAAATGAGAAATCGCTGGTCAAATTTTATCCCTAGCAAAAGAAAATTTTGTTTCCAAAATTGTGCTGATGTAAAGTAGACATGTGGGTAAGGTTATTTATTAACTATTTTGTGCCACATAAGTCTCTTGTTTAATAGAATAAAAATTCAAAATTTGAATATTGCGAAATTTTAAAAATTTTAGCCAAATTTCCATATTTTTCACAAATAAACGCAAAAATTATCGACCTAAATTTAACACTAACATGAAGCCCATTATGTCATGAAGAATCTCAGAACCTCTAGGATCCGTTGAAGCGTTCCTGAGTTATTACCTCATAAAGGACTCTGGTCAGAATTGCAAAAAAAGGCCAGGTCATAAAGGTCAAAATAGGCTGGGTCATGAAGGGGTTTAAACAAAAAAAATTTATTGTCCTTAAAATAATGATGGAAGAAAAATCAATAAGTAATAAATAAAGAATGAATGAAATTAGCATTTTAGTTGTGGTTAGTGTTGAGCGATACCGTCCGATACTTGAAAGTATCGGTATCGGATAGTATCGGCCGATACCCGAAAAGTATCGGATATCGCCGATACCGATACCCGATACCAATACAAGTCAATGGGACACCAAGTATCGGAAGGTATCCTGATGGTTCCCAGGGTCTGAAGGAGAGGGAACTCTCCTTCAGGCCCTGGGATCCATATTAATGTGTAAAATAAAGAATTAAAATAAAAAATATTGATATAATTACCTCTCCGGAGGCCCCTGGACATCACCGCTGGTAACCGGCAGGCTTCTTTGTTTAAAATGAGCGCGTTTAGGACCTGAGAATGATGTCGCGGCTTCTGATTGGTCACGTGCCGCTCATGTGACCGCCACGCGACCAATCAGAAGCCGCGACATCATTCGCAGGTCCTAAACTCCTCATTCTAGGAGTTTAGGACCTGAGAATGACATTGCGGCTTCTGATTGGTCGCGTGCCGCTCATGTGACCGCCACGCGACCAATCAGAAGCTGCGACGTCATTCTCAGGTCCTAATCTCCTCATTCTAGGAATTTAGGACCTGAGAATGACATCGCGTCATGGCGTCATGGAAGTCCCTAAACGCACTCATTTTAAACAAAGAAGGCTGCCGGTTACCAGCGGTGATGTCCAGGGGCCTCCGGAGAGGTGAGTATATCAATATTTTTTATTTTAATTCTTTATTTTACACATTAATATGGATCCGATACCGATTCGCAAAAATATCGGAACTCGGTATCGGAATTCCGATACCGCAAGTATCGGCCGATACCCGATACTTGCGGTATCGGAATGCTCAACACTAGTTGTGGTACATTGTTCCACTGTTCAGAGATACCTGCACAAATATGGCCTTTATAAGAAAACCTCTCCAGCATCCTCACCATAAAAATCAGTATTAGAATTATGCAAAAGATCATATAAACAAACCTGATGAACTTTGGAAACAAGTTCTGTGGACCGATGAGCTCTTTGGCCACAACGTTCAATGGAATATGTGGAGAAAAAAGGGTACAGAATTTCAGGATAATAAAATCTCGCCAACCATTAAGCATGGGGTTTGATCATTAATGCCTTGGGCTTTTATGGCAGCCAATGGCACGAGAAAATTTTCACGGAAAAAGTGAAGAATGACTTCAATGAAATTTAAACAAATTCTTGATGCAAACATAAGACCATCTGTATAAAAGCTGAAGTTGAATAGAGGATGGTTTCTACAAATGGATAATGATCCTAAGCACATGTCAAAATCTACAATGGACTACCTCAAAAGGCACAAGCTGAAGGTTTTAAAGTAGCCCTCTTGGTGCCCATAATTTGAACCTCATTGAAAATTTATGGCTAGACATCAAAATAGGGAGAACTGGGAGAATTTTCCTAGAAAGAATAGATGAAAATCCTCCAAACAAGATTTGAAAACTCTTGGCTTGCTTCAAAAAGCCTTTATAAGCTGTGGTCATGCTAAATGTGGTGCTACTGGGTACCAATTATGAAGGGTGCTCAAACCTTTGCACAGACCCATTTTTATTTTTGTAATTTAAAAATGTAAAATATGAAAATATATCATTTTTTTCATTAAAATTCAAAAGATATGTGTCATCTTTAACTTTAGGCATTTTAGAAATATTTTCATCTTCAGCTTACTTAACTGTTCACAATCACAGTAATTTTGACCAAGGGTACCCAAACTTTTACATTTCACTGTAAAAATCAGCAAGGCAGGCATCTGCCCCCCAAAAAGGATCATTATTTGACTGTTTCAACAATTCACGCAGCTAATAAAAAAGTCTGATTCTCAGTATGTTGTTAAATAGGCTTTTGATTAGCACCAGTTTCCAACTGTTTTTCCCTAGGCAGATAGGTTGAGGTCGCTTGGACACTCAGGCTGAATTTGCATTTAAGAGCTCAAGAAGGATTCAAATAGTTGCAAATAGTTGTTTTGCAGTATTCAAATTTGAATCTAATTTTTGAGAAAATTTTGTCAAAGCTAGTGAATTTTATTTTCAATAGATTTATACATCTCTGTTGTGAAATATTATACCAATAAATGCCATCAGAGAAAAAAGAAATTTGATATGCTCAAGAATGGTAACATAAACAGTCACTTTCTTTGTGTGTATGACTCATATTCACACACAGTTGGCACAAACATTTATAGTATAAGGCAGGGGTGTCAAACTGCATTCCTCGAGGGCTGCAAACAGGTCATGTTTTCAGGATTTCCTTGTACTGCACAGGTGATAATTTAATCACCTACACAAATAATGAGTTGGTGATTAAATTATCACCTGTACAGTACAAGGAAATCCTGAAAACATGACCTGTTTGCAGCCCTCGAGGAATGCAGTTTGACAACCCTGGTATAAGGTACTTTACCTGAACTGAAAACTAAACTAAAATCAGATAGGAGGAAATTAAATAAAATTTACATGAATAAAAAGTTTATAGATAGTCTAAAGTTTTATTGATAGTATCTTTATTATCACTTACAGATGAGCAGATCATTTTGCACAACTCTCAATTATGTCCAGGTAAGTGCTCTCTGGCCTTAGACTGGATCTGCTCACATTTCTTCCATTTCTGGGTTCCCAGGCATGACATTTGGCATTTGATGCACAGGTCACGTCTCGTTAGTTCATCTAATTATAAGCCTAGTCTGTGAGTCCAGAAGGTAAGGAAATGTGCCCTGATTCTGTTTACAGCCAGATTAAACTGATCTGTATCATGGTTGGACCATTGTGCAAATCAATTCACTCATCGCTATTGTCACTTCTAAATAACATGTTACTAAAACAACAATTCTGGATGATCTAATGATACTTGAAAGTCCAGCAACTGGCATCCCATATACATCCAAATATTAGGTCTAATAATTTTTAAGTGGAAACCTGGCCTTCTGATTTGTCTTTGAAACACAGTTTTATCGCAAACGAATATCATTAATTTGGATTAGCTAATTGGTCCTCCACTCTGCACTCCAATATTAGGCCTTATGATTTTAAAATGGAATTCTGGCCATCTTTATTCTTACTGAAAAACCGTTTTATCGTAAACTATTTGGATTAGCTAATTGGGCCTCAGCACTGTACCCCAATATTAGGCCAAACAATTTGTAAGTGAAAATCTGGCCATCTGCTTTATCTCTGAGACACAGTTTTATCACAGAAAATTTGGATTAGCTTATTTGCTCTCCTGTCTGCCCCCCAATATTAGGCCTAATTATTTTTAAGTGGAAATCTGTCCTTCTGATTTTTCTCTGAAACAGTTTTGCCACAGACGATTTGTATGAGCTAATCGGGCCTCCTAACTGTACTCCAATATTAACCATAATTACAGGACAGGATCATATCTAGCTAACTGACAAGTTCACTTGCAGCACTATCAAGAATGACTTCTCTGCACTGTGACACTGAGAAAATGGCACCAGCAAAATAAGATGCCTACTTTTTATATGGCCAAGGATATGTGATTTTGGCAGCCAATCACAGAAGACTTTGTGTCATGATGTTGCAGATAGTTTCTGTGTCCTGATTGACTGCTTGAATCAACACACATAAAGTTAAAGGTAAAAAAACAAAAGAGTGAACTGTGCTTCTAACCTCTCCACACTCCCTCTCCTCATCAAACATGTTCCCCTGCTCCCCTCCACTCATCATACAGCACCACTATCCTAGCCAAAGTAATAACAAAAGTAATGGTGGGAGCATGGTGATTTACCAAACAATGATTGAATTTTGCTGACTTTAGCTAAAAATGCCCATGAAACCATATTCGAATCCGAATATGCTACATTCATGCCGAATTTGAGATTGGCAAATGGTTTCCAAACAAGTTCGTTCATGTATAGTAAGGAGCCATGTACTAAGGATAAATAACATTTATTGTATGTAAAAATGTGTTCAAAACTGTGGTTTATTGAATTCATTTAAGGTCACCATGAACTATAGCTTTTAGAAAGTGAATAGCTGAATAGCCAATTGCAGCTAACGGTATTGAATAAAGGTCGAGAGTTAAATATAGGGTGATCGGCTGAAAACTCATGGAAGGTTATTGTCACTAAGTTATGTGGTCAATACTTTCACTTTATTGTGCTTTTTTATCAACTAAAAGTTAGAATTGCTTTTATTTTTTTTGTACTTTATCAGTGTATAGTACAAACAGCTACTTCTTTTGCTAGTTATAAATACCATTTTTATATCATTCTTGAATTGTTTATGGAAGGTTAAAAGATAAAACACTTTACAAGGAATGTAGTGTCATACCACAATAATGTTTTAATAGAATAGTTACATTTCTAAAAAAATAAAACTCTAAGTACAGCCTTAAGTACAGAATAACAGATTAATAAAATACAGCTCAAGCAAGAATAAATAAATAGCCATGACAGAAAAAAATACAGTGTACTATAAATTGTAAGATAAAATAGAGACAAGGGACAAAAGGAGAGTTAAAATAAATAAAGTTATATGTGTGTCATCTAAAGGAGGCCTTTTGTACTTTAAAATCACAGAACTGTAAAATAAAACCTTGGAATGCCTTTACAAATAAATAAAAGCATTTTTAGCTAAATATAAATATGTTCTGATAGAAACAAAAATAACATAATGTCCTGGCATTGAAAAATGTGTTTAAAATGTAAAATAATGGAAATTTTGATGCTGGGATGAAATTTATATTTCAGGAATGTGTAGGAACAAATTCCCTGGCACCTAAGACACAGAATTTGAAGTAGACCCCAACTTAGAAGGGTTTTACCACTGTAAGAAATCATTTCTGGGTGAAAGATCTAACAAAACAATGAACCTTTTCTACACAATTTCAATCATATTTATTTTTTTATTTTTATTGCAAGCTATTAATGATATAATTTGTGCTCTAGCTATCTTCTCTGCTCTACCGTGTGCAGATGTTTTTTAATGCACTTGTTAATCTACGCGTTTCGAAGTAATCACCCTTCTTCCTCAGGATATAACCACATCTTTCTCCTGAGAAAGAAGGGTGTGTACTTCAAAACCACATGTAGATTAAAAACTGCATCATTTATATTAACCCCTTGCTTTGGATCTTTAATCTACTCATCAGCAGCACAGAAATATACACGTTTTCTCTCACAAACAGAGTCAAATAGTTTTTTTCCATATAACTGACCGGTTGATCTATACGAGCCAGCGCTCAAACACAGTACACAATATCTGTTCTCATTGACAGTACATATACCAATGCTGTCAGCTCAAAAAGCAAATCTGATCACTTGAGAGAAATAGCACTGATGTATACAGCTATTAGCCTTCATTATAGTCAAGAACTGATAATGAGAAATTCTTCCCTATCATTTTTAACTTTATGTAACATTATTTTATAGTCTGTTTACTCCTTAGTTTTGAAAATGCTTTATCTTTGATGAAACAGAGAGACAAATTGTAAATCATAGATGTGTAGGGTAGATATGATCAAATAGATCTAAAGTGAAGCAACTTTAAGTCAAATTTCATGAAATTCCCCGCCCCCGGCAAATTTGATTAACTTGCAGCTGAATTAATATGCACTACTAAGAAAAAAATGCCCGACACCTTCTTACACACTGACAAAATTGCAAGACAGCAGGCTTTCCTGTAATTTAATACCTAAAATGTGGGAGTTGATAGCATTGCATGGGGTGATGGGGTAACCAATTTTCCAGGATGGACCCTGTTGGTGATTGGGGTGCAGCTCTGGGCACAAAATGTCAAAATATTTTTTTCAAAACAAAATTCTTCAGATTATTTTAATCTAAATTTTAGCATAGAGAAAATAAAGTGAAGTTTACTGAATAAGGATGAGGAAGCACTAAAATGCTCGGGTGCTCATTTCGAGTAACAAGTATAATGGTAGTCAATGGGAAATCCAAGTTTTTTTCTGCCAAACCCTACAAGGAGGCCTGGAGGCATTAAGAATGTTTAAATAAATGGAAAAAGTTCTGAATAGAAGGAGAACAGCATGGTGAAATACCGGAATCATTTCTGACTCCCAGATCACAGCTGAGAACAATGGTGAACAATCCCTAATCGAAGTGGCGAAGTCCATAAAAAGATAAAATATATATATACATACAGTACAGACCAAAAGTTTGGACACACCTTCTCATTTAAAGATTTTT
Source organism: Ranitomeya imitator (assembly GCF_032444005.1). Classification (NCBI taxonomy): domain Eukaryota; kingdom Metazoa; phylum Chordata; class Amphibia; order Anura; family Dendrobatidae; genus Ranitomeya; species Ranitomeya imitator. The sequence continues at coordinate 933,799,052 of NC_091282.1, read as the reverse complement.
CTGTATTTTCATTACTATGAAAATTGTAAATTCACACTGAAGGCATCAAAACTATGAATTAATACATGTGGAATTATATACTTAACAAAAAAGTGTGAAACAACTGAAATTATGTCTTATATTCTAGGTTCTTTACAGTAGCCACCTTTTGCTTTGATGACTGCTTTGCACACTATTGGCATTCCCTTGATGAGCTTCAAGAGGTTGTCACCGAAAATGGTCTTCCAACAATCTTGAAGGAGTTCCCAGAGATGCTTAACACTTGTTGACCCTTTTGCCTTCACTCTGTGGTCCAGCTCACTCCAAACCATCTCAATTGGGTTCAGGTCTGGTGACTGTGGAGGCCAGGTCAATGCTTAGGAGGCGGCGCACAGTGCCAAGAGGGTATTAATGACAGCTGTGCTGTGTCTCATTAAGAAGGAAAGTCCCGCCTCCGGGACGGTTTCACGCTATGAGGGGGCACATTTTATAAGTGTTTACTTAAGCATGTGCAGGGACCATGACTAAAAGAGCCACCTTTTCCTTGTGCAGCATTAGTGCTGCACAAGGTGGCTCTTTTAGTTACAAACGCCTGGGGGGTTACAGGTTCCCTTTCAACTTGCTCCCATTAGGCCTCATCCTACACTCTGTTTCTCCTGTAATCCCTGGGCTCCAACAACGCCAGTTGCTGCTCGGAAGTGCCATCTGCACAGTCAACACATGCTCCAATGTTTTGGGGTTCAGTAACTTCAGCTGATCCCTAGCTGTGTGTGCGGCAATTTCTCCTGCTCCCTCCACATTGACACCACTATAGATTTTAAACTTGCTTTCATTAGGCCTCAGCCTACACTCTGTTTCTCCTGTAATCCCTGGGCTCCAACACCACCAGTTGCTGCTCAGAAGTGACTTTGGCATGGGTACTCCCTCCTGCCTAGCCTGTTTCCAGCACATCAGCGGTTTCCGGGTAGTGTCAAGGTCACTTTGCCTCCAATACGTTGTCCTGTCAGGTTGCGGTCGGGTTAGCTGACTCTATGGTGCCTGCATTTTAGGTGCTTCCAATGTGGGCTGCAGGAACTGGCAATCAAGGCCGGTTCCGTAGTGCCAATAGGACAAGCTCCCCCTGTAGGACTGTGGGTTCTTGGTAACTCCAGCCGGCTCGCGGCCTAGCTATTTTTTTTTTCATGTGGACCTTCTGCTGCCTATCTGAGTTCCAGCACCATTAGCTGGTTCTTTTTGAAGTCAATCTTGAATAGGTCCCCCTGGTTCAAGTACCGTCAGCTGGTTCCAGGCAGACCCTTAGGCTTAGGTGCCTCCTTCTCGCTATCCAAGTTCCACCAACGTCTGGTGGTCCTTGGTAGTGCTTTCTGGCACGGGTACCTCCTACTTAGTAACCGGGTTCCAGTACAGTCAGCTGGTCCTTGGTAGTTCCATTGGCTCTTGTACCTTCGGCTACCCATCCGGGTTCCAGTACCGTCAGCTGGTTCTCGGCAGTGTCTTTTGCTCTTGTAACTTCTGCTACCCATCCTGGTTCCAGTACTGTCAGCTGGTTCCAGGCAGAGCCTTTGGCTTAGGTGCCTCCTTCTCGGTATCCGAGTTACACCAATGTATGGTGGTCCTTGGTAGTGCTTTCTGGCACGGGTACCTCCTGCTTAGCAACTGGTTTCCAGTACCATCAGCTGGTCCTCGGTAGTTCCATTGGCTCTTGTACCTTTGGCTACCCATTCTGGTTCCAGTACCGTCAGCTGGTTCTCGGCAGTGTCTTTTGCTCTTGTAACTTCTGCTTCCCATCCTGGTTCCAGTACTGTCAGCTGGTTCCAGGCAGAGCCTTTGGCTTAGGTGCCTCCTTTTCGGTATCCGAGTTCCACCAACATCTGGTGGTCCTTGGTAGTGCTTTCTGGCATGGGTTCTTCCTGCTTAGTAAACGGGTTCCAGTACCGTCAGCTGATCCTCTGTAGTTCCATTGGCTCTTGTACCTTCGGGTAGCCATCCGTGTTCCAGTACCGTCAGCTGTTTCTCGGCAGTTCCTCAGCATTCTTGTACCTTCTGCTACATTTCAAAGTTCAAGCTTTTGGAAATGGTTTTTGCTAATCACTCTGGATCTCCCTGACGACGACCCTAAAGATGAGGACCCTGAAGACCACCCTGAAGAAGACGATGACCCTGGAGATGATGACCCCGGAGACGACTACCGCAAAGACGATGACACTGAAGACCACCCCGAAGAAAACGTGGACCCCGGAGACGATGACCCCAGAGATGACGACCCTGGAGACAACGACCCTGAAGACCACCCCAAAGAAGACGACCCCGGAGATGATGACCCTAGAGACGATGACCCTGGAGACGACGACCCTGAAGATCACCCCGAAGAAGACGACGACCCCGGAGACGATGACCCTGGAGATGACGACCCTAAAGACCACCCCGAAGAAGACCAAGTAACAGAAAAACAAGAAGCTGCAGAACAAAAAGCAAAAGAACATTAAGCATAAGACTAAAAATCAGAGCAAAAGATATTATCTAAATTATAAGCAGAAGAAGACTAAGCAGTGTATGGGGTGAGTCCATTCCTTCTCATGGTGCCCCTGGAAAAAACCTGCTGCTGCAGGCCAAACTGAACGCGGGCAAATCCTGTTGTAAATCTTTTGTGACAGGCAGAACGGAAGGTGTAATCTTCAAACTTTTATAGATAACAACTACAGGAATGCCTGTCACAAATAAGAATATGATGAAGAAATTTTTGAAGAAGATGAAGAAGTAGAATATGAAGAAGAATAATAGTTGAATAAGAGGAATATGAAGAATGTAAAAAAAAAGAATAATAAGAAGAAGGTGAAGGAGAAGAAGATGAATAAGGTGAAGAAGAAGATGATGAAAAAGATGCTGCTGAGGATGATGAAGAAGAAATTGTGGGAGAAGTAAAAAAGATCAATCACCAGCATAGTGGAGGGGAATTTCAGGCATCTCACTAGCGTCCATCTGCTGCCTGCTGTGACTGCTAACTGGGCACAGCATTTCTTTAGTTTCCCTGCGACTGTGTGAAGCAACAGATTTCGAATCATTTCATGCCGTTTGATGAAGCCTGAGTTTAGTCTGGCGTAGTACCGCCATATGGTGCTGCCATTACCTAGCAGCAGGTCCCATCTCTGCACGGTGGACCTCGGGCAGCATTGAGCTTAATCTCTCTTCAGCTTACCATACCGAGACGAATGGGTTGGTAGAGAGGGCCAATCAGACCCTGGTCACATACCTGTGATATTTTGTTTCGGCCAGGCAGCATGACTGGGCATCCTTGCAACCGTGGGCGGTAGGGTTGAGCGAAACAGGTCGTTCATTTTCAAAAGTGGCCGACTTTTGGCAAAGTCGGGTTTCATAAAACCCGATCCGACCCCTGTGCGGGGTCGGCCATGCGGTACGCGACTTTCGCGCCAAAGTCGCGTTTCAATGACGCAAAAAGCGCCATTTCTCAGCCAATGAAGGTAAACGCAGAGTGTGGGCAGCGTGATGACATAGGTCCTGGTCCCCACCATCTTAGAGAAGGGCATTGCAGTGATTGGCTTGCTGTCTGCGGCGTCACAGGGGCTATAAAGGGGCGTTCCCGCCGACCGCCATGTTACTGCTGCTGATCTGAGCTTAGGGAGAGGTTGCTGCCGCTTCGTCAGAAGCAGGGATAGCGTTAGGCAGGGTCCATTAACCACCAAACCGCTTGTGCTGTAGCGATTTCCACTGCCCAACACCACCTTCGGTGTGCAGGGACAGTGGAAGCTACATTTTTTTTTTCCCCTCAGCGCTATAGCTCATTGGGCTGCCCTAGAAGGCTCCCTGATAGCTGCATTGCTGTGTGTATGCCGCTGTGCAAACCAACTGCTTTTTTCAAAGCACAAATCCTCTTGTTCCTTCCTTTCTGCACAGCTATCTTTTTTGTTTGTCCACACTTTTTATTTAATTTGTGCATCAGTCCACTCCTTATTGCTGCCTGCCATACCTGGCTGAGAATACTGCAGGGAGATAGTAATTGTTGGACACTCCCTGTTTTTTTTTTTTTTTGTTTTTTTTGTGGGAGATTAAGATTGACATTTCTGCTAGAGTGCCATCCCTGTGTGTGCCATCTCTCACTCAGTGGGCCATAGAAAGCCTATTTATTTTTTTGCTTGATTTGGGTTATAAAATCTACCTGAAAAAATCACTACATCAATCAGTGGGAGAAAAATATTGGCCTCAGGGCTTGTGTGCCACTCTTGACTCCTGTGTGTGCCATCTCTCAGTCAGTGGGCCATAGAAAGCCTATTTATTTTTTTGCTTGATTTGGGTTCTAAAATCTACCTGAAAAAATCACTACATCAATCAGTGGGAGAAAAATATTGGCCTCAGGGCTTGTGTGCCACTCCTGACTCCTGTGTGCATCATCACTCACTCAGTGGACCATAGAAAGCCCATTTTTTTTTTTTTTGCTTTATTTGGGTTCTAAATTCAACCTGAAAAAATCAATAAATCAATCAGTGGGAGATTAATATTGGCCTTTGGGCTTGTGTGCCAGTCCTAAGCGTGCCATCTCTCTCTCTCAGATAGTGGGCCATAGAAAACCTATTTATTATTTTTTTTATTGGGTTTATAAATTTTCCCTGGAACAAAAAAAAAAAGTGGGAGATTAATATTGGCCACTGGGCTTGTGTGCCAGTCCTGAGCGTGCCATCTCTCTCACAAATAGTGGGCCATAGAAAGCCTATTTATTTTTTTGCTTGATTTGGGTTCTAAAATGTACCTGAAAAAATCACTACATCAATCAGTGGGAGAAAAATATTGGCCTCAGGGCTTGTGTGCCACTCCTGACTCCTGTGTGCATCATCACTCACTCAGTGGGCCATAGAAAGCCCATTTTTTTTTTTTTTGCTTTATTTGGGTTCTAAATTCTACCTGAAAAAATCAATAAATCAATCAGTGGGAGATTAATATTGGCCTTTGGGCTTGTGTGCCAGTCCTAAGCGTGCCATCTCTCTCTCTCAGATAGTGGGCCATAGAAAGCCTATTTATTATTTTTTTTATTGGGTTTATAAATTTTCCCTGGAACAAAAAAAAAAGTGGGAGATTAATATTGGCCTCTGGGCTTGTGTGCCAGTCCTGAGCGTGCCATCTCTCTCACAAATAGTGGGCCATAGAAAGCCTAGTTATTTATTTTTTTTTGGTTTTATAAATTCTCCCTGAAAAAAAAAAGGGAGATTAATATTGGCCTTTGGAGCTTGAGTGCCAGTCCTAAGCGTGCCATCTCTCTCTCTCAGATAGTGGGCCATAGAAAGCCTATTTATTTATTTTTTTATTGGGTTTATAAATTTTCCCTGAAAAAAAATAAAAAGTGGGAGATTAATATTGGCCTCTGGGCTTGTGTGCCAGTCCTGAGCGTGTCATCTCTCTCACAAATAGTGGGCCATAGAAAGCCTATTATTTTTTTAGCTTGATTTGGGTTCCAAAATCTACCTGAAAAAATCACTACATCAATCAGTGGGAGATAAATATTGGCCTCTGGGCTTGTGTGCCACTCCTGACTCCTGTGTGCGTCATCTCTCACTCAGTGGGCCATAGAAAGCCTTTTTTTGTTTTATTTGTTTTCTAAATTCTCCCTGAAAAAATCATTTTATTTTATTTGGTTTCAAAATTCTTCCTGAAAAAATCATTTTATTCTATTATTTTTTTTTCCTAAAGTCTCCCTGAAAAAAAAAAAAAAAACAAATCAGTGGGAGATTAATATTGCCCTTTCTGCTTGTGTGCCAGTCTTGACTCCTGGGTGTGCCATCTCTCTCTCTCTCTCCAATTGTGGGCCATAGAAAGCCTATTATTTTTTTAGCTTGATTTGGGTTCCAAAATCTACCTGAAAAAATTACTACATCAATCAGTGGGAGATAAATATTGGCCTCTGGGCTTGTGTGCCACTCCTGACTCCTGTGTGCGTCATCTCTCACTCAGTGGGCCATAGAAAGCCTTTTTTTGTTTTATTTGTTTTCTAAATTCTCCCTGAAAAAATCATTTTATTTTATTTGGTTTCTAAATTCTTCCTGAAAAAATCATTTTATTCTATTATTTTTTTTTCCTAAAGTCTCCCTGAAAAAAAAAAAAAAAACAAATCAGTGGGAGATTAATATTGCCCTTTCTGCTTGTGTGCCAGTCTTGACTCCTGGGTGTGCCATCTCTCTCTCTCTCTCTCCAATTGTGGGCCATAGAAAGCCTATTATTTTTTTAGCTTGATTTGGGTTCCAAAATCTACCTGAAAAAATCACTACATCAATCAGTGGGAGATAAATATTGGCCTCTGGGCTTGTGTGCCACTCCTGACTCCTGTGTGCGTCATCTCTCACTCAGTGGGCCATAGAAAGCCTTTTTTTGTTTTATTTGTTTTCTAAATTCTCCCTGAAAAAATCATTTTATTTTATTTGGTTTCTAAATTCTTCCTGAAAAAATCATTTTATTCTATTATTTTTTTTTCCTAAAGTCTCCCTGAAAAAAAAAAAAAATCAAATCAGTGGGAGATTAATATTTACATTTGTGCTTCAGTGACAGTCCTGCGTGTGTGGCATCTCTCTCATTTGTTGCCACCAACAACAGAGTGTGTAACATTGTGCCTGATTTTCGTTGTGGTCTCACTCACCTGTAAAGGGGTAGCTAAATCATACTGAAGTTATAGCTCACCGTGTAAGTTGTGTGACAGCAACAAATACCGTTAGTTTGTTTATGTTTTTAAAACAATGAGGAAGTCTGGTGGAAGAGGTCGTGGCCGGGGGCGTTCATTGTCAGCTGGTAATGAGGGTAGTGGTAGTGGTGGAGCATCAGCTGGTCGTGGGAAAAAAAATATTGCACCTAAGTCTGGAGCTGTGGAGCCAGGTTCGTCGTCTGGCTACACAAGGCCTCGAACGCTCCCTTTTCTGGGAGTAGGAAAACCGCTTTTAAAGCCGGAGCAGCAAGAGCAAGTTTTGGCTTATCTTGCTGACTCAGCCTCTAGCTCTTTTGCCTCCTCTCGTGAAACTGGTAAATGTCAAAGCAGCGCGTCGTTAGTGGATGTTCACGGTCAGGGACAAGTCGCTTCCTTGTCCTCTTCAGTAAAAAAACAACAGAGAAGAATGCAGCAGGCGACACAACGGGTTACTCCATGGAGCTCTTTACACATACCGTCCCTGGCTTAGAAAGTGAAGCAGTTAACAGTCCATGCCCATTACAAGTTGAATCTGACATGGAGTGCACTGATGCACAGCCACAGCCAGACTACTATGCTGGTCCTTTGACTCAGACCACAACATTGCCCTCGCAGGGTAATGATCAAGTATCAGACCCTGATGAGACTATGTTGCCCCATCACGAACGCTATACCACCGACCGACACGGTGACACAGACGAAGTTGCACACGAGCTACAAGAAGAGGTAATAGAAGACCCAGTTCTTGACCCCGATTGGCAGCCATTGGGGGAACAGGGTGCAGGCGGCAGCAGTTCTGAAGCGGAGGAGGAGGGGCCGCAGCAGGCATCAACATCGCAACAGGTTCCATCTGCCGGGCCCGTATCTTGCCCAAAACGCGTGGCAAAGCCAAAACCTGTTGGAGGACAGCGTGGCCATCCGGTTAAAGCTCAGTCTGCAATGCCTGAAAAGGTATCCGATGCTAGAAAGAGTGCAGTCTGGCATTTTTTTAAACAACATCCAATTGATCAGCGCAAAGTCATCTGTCAAAAATGTTCAACTACCTTAAGCAGAGGACAGAATCTGAAAAGTCTCAATACAAGTTGCATGCATAGACATTTAACCACCATGCATTTGCAAGCCTGGACTAACTACCAAACGTCCCTTAAGGTTGTAGCACCCTCGGCCAATGAAGCTAGTCAGCAACGCAACATCCCTTCCGGCAGTGTAGGGCCACCATTTTCCGCACCACCTGCAGTATCTGTGCAGGTTTCTTTGCCAGGCCAAAGCAGTCAGGGTCAGGGAATCACCAGTTTCGTAGTAGGAAACACTGCATCTAGGGCACCGGCGGCAACAATACCGTCTCCCACCGTCTCTCAGTCTGCCATGTCCACCGGCACCCCCGCTAGTTCCACGATTTCCAGCTCTCCAGTCCAGCTCACCCTACATGAGACTATGGTTAGAAAAAGGAAGTACTTAGCCTCGCATCCGCGTACACAGGGTTTGAACGCCCACATAGCTAGACTAATCTCGTTAGAGATGATGCCCTACCGGTTAGTTGAAAGCAAAGCTTTCAAAGCCCTGATGGACTACGCTGTACCACGCTACGAGCTACCCAGTCGACACTTTTTTCCAGAAAAGCCATCCCAGCCCTCCACCAGCATGTTAAAGAGCGCATCGTCCATGCACTCAGGCAATCTGTGAGCACAAAGGTGCACCTGACAACAGATGCATGGACCAGTAGGCATGGCCAGAGACGTTACGTGTCCATCACGGCACACTGGGTGAATGTTGTGGATGCAGGGTCCACAGGGGACAGCAAGTTTGGGACAGTTCTGCCTAGCCCACGGTCTAGGAAACAGTTGGCTGTAGCCGTTCGCACCCCCTCCTCCTCCTCTTCGTCCTCCTGCAGAAGCGAGAGCTCGTCCACAGACCGCAGTCGCACAACCACTCCATCCGCAGCTGCCACTGTTGCACACCAGGTCTCCCATTATGGGGCAGCTACTGGCAAACATCAGCAGGCTGTATTGGCTATGAAGTGTTTGGGCGACAACAGACACACCGCGGAAGTTCTGTCCGAGTTCTTGCAGAAAGAAACGCAGTCGTGGCTGGGCACTGTAGATCTTGAGGCAGGCAAGGTAGTGAGTGATAACGGAAGGAATTTCATGGCTGCCATCTCCCTTTCCCAACTGAAACACATTCCTTGCCTGGCTCACACCTTAAACCTGGTGGTGCAGTGCTTCCTGAAAAGTTATCCGGGGTTATCCGACCTGCTCCTCAAAGTGCGTGGACTTTGCTCACATATCCGCCGTTCGCCCGTACACTCCAGCCGTATGCAGACCTATCAGCGTTCTTTGAACCTTCCCCAGCATTGCCTAATCATAGACGTTGCAACAAGGTGGAACTCAACACTGCACATGCTTCAGAGACTGTGCGAACAGAGGCGGGCTGTTATGTTTTTGTGGGAGGATACACATACACGGGCAGGCAGTAGGATGGCAGACATGGAGTTGTCAGGTGTGCAGTGGTCGAAGATTCAAGACATGTGTCAAGTCCTTCAGTGTTTTGAGGAATGCACACGGCTGGTTAGTGCACACAACGCCATAATAAGCATGAGCATCCCCCTAATGCATCTGCTGATGCAAAGTTTGACGCACATAAAGGATCAGGCGTCTGCAGCTGAGGAAGAGGAAAGCCTTGATGACAGTCAGCCATTGTCTGGCCAGGGCAGTGTACAGGACGAGTTAGCGGGCGAAGAGGAGGAGGAGGACGAGGAGGATGATGGGGATGATTATATTTTTAATGAGGAAGCTTTTCCGTGGCCACTGGAAATTGGTGGCGCAGCAAGGCCGGGTTCTGGTTTTTGGAGGGACACAAGTGACGTGGATTTGCCTGAAACTGTACCTCAACCAAGCACAACCGCAGATTTGAGAACTGGAACTTTGGCCCACATGGCGGATTATGCCTTACGTATCCTCAAAAGGGACACACGCATAACTAAAATGATGAACGATGACGATTACTGGTTGGCCTGCCTCCTTGATCCTCGCTATAAAGGCAAATTGCAAAATATAATGCCACATGAGAACTTGGAACTAATATTAGCAACCAAACAATCAACTCTTGTTGACCGTTTGCTTCTGGCATTCCCTGCACACAGCGCCCGTGATCGTTCTCACACGAGCTGCAGGGGCCAGCAGACCAGAGGAGTTAGAGGGGCAGAAATCAGAAGTGGCGTTGGCCAGAGGGGTTTTCTGACCAGGTTGTGGAGTGCTTTTGCTATGACCGCAGACAGGACAGGTACTGCAGCATCAATTCAAAGTGACAGGAGACAACATTTGTCCAGTATGGTTACAAACTATTTTTCATCCCTTATCGATGTTCTCCCTCAACCGTCATTCCCATTTGATTACTGGGCATCAAAATTAGACACCTGGCCAGAATTGGCAGAATATGCATTGCAGGAGCTTGCTTGCCCGGCAGCTAGTGTCCTATCAGAAAGAGTATTCAGTGCTGCAGGTTCAATACTAACAGAAAAAAGGACTCATCTGGCTACCCAAAATGTAGATGATCTAACCTTCATTGAAATGAACCACAACTGGATTTCGAAATCTTTTGCCCAACCTTGCCCGGCTGACACCTAGCTTTCCTATGAAAAGGTCTTGCCTGTGGACTATTCTGAATGCCTTTTCCAATCTCGTAATTTTCTGCACCTGATTGTCCAGCATACGACATGTTTACACCTCACTAAATGGCCAAACTCCCCACACGGGGCCGTGGTATCGACACTTGGCGACAGCACCCGTGAGAGTGCTGTTTGTCTGAAGAGGTGGGGGTGCCCGCTTTTGGTCGACGGCACTGCCACTGGGTCCCTCCTAGTACAATAAAGTCTCTCTGGCGGTGGTGGTGCGCACCCAACGTCAGACACACCGTTGTAATATGAGGGGCCCTGGGCCTGTACCGCCGGCCACAAGACAGTTCCCCCCCCCAGCTCAAACAGTGCTCTACCACTTGCAAAATTATCTCACAGCTCCACCAATGTTTAGTCTATGCGCTGACATCCTTCAATGCCTGCCACTGACAATACCATTATATTGACATTTTTGTTATGTTAGGCTTTCGAAGCCTGTCTGCGGTCACTCCTTCCACTATGCCTCCACTGACCACACCAATGCTGCCCGTGTACCCCTGGAACCAATTTAAAATTGCCTACAGCCAGCCCAATTTTTTTATTTTAGGCCTTCGATGCCTGTCTGCGGTCCGTTCTTTCTACTACTACTACACTGACCACACCACTGCTGCCCGTGTACCCCTTGAACCAATTTAAAATTGCCTACAGCCATGTGTTATTATTTTAGGCCTTCGAAGCCTGTCTGCGGTCACTCCTTCCACTAGGCCTCCACTGACCACACCACTGCTGCCCGTGTACCCCTGGAACCAATTTAAAATTGCCTACAGCCATGTGTTATTATTTTAGGCCTTCGATGCCTGTCTGCGGTCACTCCTTCCACTAGGCCTCCACTGACCACACCACTGCTGCCCGTGTACCCCTGGAACCAATTTAAAATTGCCTACAGCCATGTGTTATTATTTTAGGCCTTCGATGCCTGTCTGCGGTCACTCCTTACAATATGCCTCCACTGACCACACCACTGCTGCCCGTGTACCCCTGGAACCAATTTAAAATTGCCTACAGCCAGCTCAATTTTTTTATTTTAGGCCTTCGATGCCTGTCTGCGGTCCGTTCTTTCTACTACTACTACACTGACCAGGCCACTGCTGCCCGTGTACCCCTGGAACCAATTTAAAATTGCCTACAGCCATGTGTTATTATTTTAAGCCTTCGATGCCTGTCTGCGGTCACTCCTTCCACTAGGCCTCCACTGACCACACCACTGCTGCCCGTGTACCCCTGGAACCAATTTAAAATTGCCTACAGCCAGCCCAATTTTTTTATTTTAGGCCTTCGATGCCTGTCTGCGGTCACTCCTTCCACTAGGCCTCCACTGACCACACCACTGCTGCCCGTGTACCCCTGGAACCAATTTAAAATTGCCTACAGCCATGTGTTATTATTTTAGGCCTTCGATGCCTGTCTGCGGTCACTCCTTCCACTAGGCCTCCACTGACCACACCACTGCTGCCCGTGTACCCCTGGAACCAATTTAAAATTGCCTACAGCCATGTGTTATTATTTTAGGCCTTCGATGCCTGTCTGCGGTCACTCCTTACAATATGCCTCCACTGACCACACCACTGCTGCCCGTGCACCCCTGGAACCAATTTAAAATTGCCTACAGCCAGCCCAATTTTTTTATTTTAGGCCTTCGATGCCTGTCTGCGGTCACTCCTTCCACTAGGCCTCCACTGACAACACCACTGCTGCCCGTGTACCCCTGGAACCAATTTAAAATTGCCTACAGCCAGCCCAATTTTTTTATTTTAGGCCTTCGATGCCTGTCTGCGGTCACTCCTTCCACTAGGCCTCCACTGACCACACCACTGCTGCCCGTGTACCCCTGGAACCAATTTAAAATTGCCTACAGCCATGTGTTATTATTTTAGGCCTTCGATGCCTGTCTGCGGTCACTCCTTCCACTAGGCCTCCACTGACCACACCACTGCTGCCCGTGTACCCCTGGAACCAATTTAAAATTGCCTACAGCCATGTGTTATTATTTTAGGCCTTCGATGCCTGTCTGCGGTCACTCCTTACAATATGCCTCCACTGACCACACCACTGCTGCCGGTGTACCCCTGGAACCAATTTAAAATTGCCTACAGCCAGCCCAATTTTTTTATTTTAGGCCTTCGATGCCTGTCTGCGGTCACTCCTTCCACTAGGCCTCCACTGACCACACCACTGCTGCCCGTGTACCCCTGGAACCAATTTAAAATTGCCTACAGCCATGTGTTATTATTTTAGGCCTTCGATGCCTGTCTGCGGTCACTCCTTCCACTAGGCCTCCACTGACCACACCACTGCTGCCCGTGTACCCCTGGAACCAATTTAAAATTGCCTACAGCCATGTGTTATTATTTTAGGCCTTCGATGCCTGTCTGCGGTCACTCCTCCACTAGGCCTCCACTGACCACACCACTGCTGCCCGTGTACCCCTGGAACCAATTTAAAATTGCCTACAGCCATGTGTTATTATTTTAGGCCTTCGATGCCTGTCTGCGGTCACTCCTTACAATATGCCTCCACTGACCACACCACTGCTGCCCGTGTACCCCTGGAACCAATTTAAAATTGCCTACAGCCAGCCCAATTTTTTTATTTTAGGCCTTCGATGCCTGTCTGCGGTCCGTTCTTTCTACTACTACTACACTGACCAGGCCACTGCTGCCCGTGTTCCCCTGGAACCAATTTAAAATTGCCAACAGCAATGTGTTATTATGTTAGGCCTTCGATGCCTGTTTGCGGTCACTCCTTCCAATAGTTCTCCACTGACCAGACCAATGCTGGCCGTGTACCCCTGGAACCCATCTGAAAGTGCATGTAGCCTCCTTTTTTTCTTTGTTTTATATTTAGAAAGCCCAGATGAACTACGCTGTGCAACGGTTCAAGCTACCCAGTCGACATTTCTTTTGCGAGAAAAGCCATCCCAGCCCTCCACCGGCATGAAAAAGTCTGCATTGTCATAGCACCCAGGCAATCAAACAGTAGAAAGGTGCACCTGACAAGAGACGCATGGACCAGTAGGCATGTCCACAAAAAGTTACGTGTCCATTACGGCGCACTGGGTTAATGTGTTGGATGCATGGTCCACAGGGGACAGCCTACAAAGTCTGTCTGCAGTCCCTAATTCCAATTTTCCTCCGCTGACCACACCACTGCTGCCCGTGTACCCCTGGAACCAATTTTACAGTGTCTACAGCCGAATTTTGTTATGTTAGGCCTACTACGCCTGTCTGCGGTCCCTCCTTCCAATATTCGTCCACTGACCACACCACTGCTGCCCGTGGACCCCTGGAACCTATTTTTAATTGCATAGAGCATCCTTTTTTTAATAGTAGGCGTACAAAGTCTGTCTGCGGTCCACTATTGAAATTGTCCTCCACTGCCCAGAGCACTGCTGCTTGTGTACCCCTGTAACTTTTTTAAGCTGCAGTGAGCCACATTTTTGGGTTAAGTCCTACTACCTGTGTCTGTCTGCGCCACTCAATTCAGCTGTGTTCCTTTGAAAAAAGCTGAGCGTCAATAGTCTTGTTTTCAGCCTCTAGGAATTTTAAAACTGCATTGGGGGTACAACTTTGGTAGGGCCTACTAACGGTGTCTGCCTCCCCAAGGTGTGCCCCAGGTTTCCTCGCCATTGCTTCGATCTTAATGCTCTCGTTTAGTAGTTGTTGGAAACTACACTGCATTAGGCCTACAAATTGGGTATGGGGTGTAGAGAGATGGTGTGTTCCACTCCAAGGTGTTCTCCAGGTTACCTTTCCTGAGCTCCGATCTTCCGGCTCTCGTTTAGTAGTTCTTGGAAACTACACTGCATTAGGCCTACAAATTGGGTATGGGGTGTAGAGAGATGGTGTGTTCCACTCCAAGGTGTTCTCCAGGTTGCCTTTCCTGAGCTTCGATCTTCCGGCTCTCATTTAGTAGTTCTTGGAAACTACACTGCATTAGGCCTACAAATTGGGTATGGGGTGTAGAGAGATGCTGTGTTCCACTCCAAGGTGTTCTCCAGGTTGCCTTTCCTGAGCTTCGATCTTCCGGCTCTCGTTTAGTAGTTCTTGGAAACTACACTGCATTAGGCCTACAAATTGGGTATGGGGTGTAGAGAGATGGTGTGTTCCACTCCAAGGTGTTCTCCAGGTTGCCTTTCCTGAGCTTCGATCTTCCGGCTCTCGTTTAGTAGTTCTTGGAAACTACACTGCATTAGGCCTACAAATTGGGTATGGGGTGTAGAGAGATGGTGTGTTCCACTCCAAGGTGTTCTCCAGGTTGCCTTTCCTGAGCTTCGATCTTCCGGCTCTCGTTTAGTAGTTGTTGGAAACTACACTGCATTAGGCCTACAAATTGGGTATGGGGTGTAGAGAGATGGTGTGTTCCACTCCAAGGTGTTCTCCAGGTTGCCTTTCCTGAGCTTCGATCTTCCGGCTATCGTTTAGTAGTTGTTGGAAACTACGCTGCATTAGGCCTACAAATTGGGTATGGGGTGTAGAGAGATGGTGTGTTCCACTCCAAGGTGTTCTCCAGGTTACCTTTCCTGAGCTCCGATCTTCCGGCTCTCGTTTAGTAGTTCTTGGAAACTACACTGCATTAGGCCTACAAATTGGGTATGGGGTGTAGAGAGATGGTGTGTTCCACTCCAAGGTGTTCTCCAGGTTGCCTTTCCTGAGCTTCGATCTTCCGGCTCTCGTTTAGTAGTTCTTGGAAAATACACTGCATTAGGCCTACAAATTGGGTATGGGGTGTAGAGAGATGGTGTGTTCCACTCCAAGGTGTTCTCCAGGTTGCCTTTCCTGAGCTTCGATCTTCCGGCTCTCGTTTAGTAGTTCTTGGAAACTACACTGCATTAGGCCTACAAATTGGGTATGGGGTGTAGAGAGATGGTGTGTTCCACTCCAAGGTGTTCTCCAGGTTGCCTTTCCTGAGCTTCGATCTTCCGGCTATCGTTTAGTAGTTGTTGGAAACTACACTGCATTAGGCCTACAAATTGGGTATGGGGTGTAGAGAGATGGTGTGTTCCACTCCATGGTTTTCTCCAGGTTGCCTTTCCTGAGCTTCGATCTTCCGGCTCTCGTTTAGTAGTTGTTGGAAACTACGCTGCATTAGGCCTACAAATTGGGTATGGGGTGTAGAGAGATGGTGTGTTACACTCCAAGGTGTTCTCCAGGTTGCCTTTCCTGAACTTCTATCTTCAGGCTCTCATTAAATTGTGGTTAAACGGAACAACTGCATTTGGCGTACTAGTTGGTTTGGGGCCTACTATCGGTGTCTGCCACTCCTTGCTGTTCTCCTGGTTTCCTGTCCTGAAATTCCATTTTCAGGCTCTCGTTAAGTAGTTGTTAATGTTAGACTGAATTTGGCCTACTAGTTGGGTTGGGGCCTACTATCGGTGTCTGCCACTCCTTGCTGTTCTCCTCCACTGAACAAAGCTGTGCCGCCTGTTTACTACGGTTGCCAATTTTGAACTGCATTTCGACTACTTACTGATTTGGGCCTACTCTCTGTGTCAGCTGTTATGGCTGGCAATCAGGCAACACAGCGTGCAGTAATCAGCGCACATACAGAGATCTGGCAATAACCAAAAACAATAGGACGAGCTCTGAGACGTGGAATCTCTGTAGACTGCAGTACCTGATCTATCCTCACACAACTATAAGCAGCAGAGGATTGCGCCTATCACTACCTATGCAACTCGGCACTGCCTGAGGAGCTGACTAGCCTGAAGATAGAAATACAAGCCTGACTTACCTCAGAGAAATACCCCAAAGGAATAGGCAGCCCCCCACATATAATGACTGTTAGCAAGATGAAAAGACAAACGTAGGAATGAAATAGATTCAGCAAAGTGAGGCCCGATATTCTAGACAGAGCGAGGATAGCAAAGAGAACTATGCAGTCTACAAAAAACCCTAAAACGAAAACCACGCAAAGGGGCAAAAAGACCCACCGTGCCGAACTAACAGCACAGCGGTGCACCCCTTTGCTTCTCAGAGCTTCCAGCAAAAGTTAATAGCAAGCTGGACAGAAAAAACAGAAAACAAACTAGAAGCACTTATCTAGCAGAGCAGCAGGTCCAAGGAAAGATGCAGTAGCTCAGATCCAACACTGGAACATTGACAAGGAGCAAGGAAGACAGACTCAGGTGGAGCTAAATAGCAAGGCAGCCAACGAGCTCACCAAAACACCTGGGGGAGGAAGCCCAGAGACTGCAATACCACTTGTGACCACAGAAGTGAACTCAGCCACAGAATTCACAACAGTACCCCCCCCCTTGAGGAGGGGTCACCGAACCCTCACCAGAACCCCCAGGCCGACCAGGATGAGCCACATGAAAGGC
Organism: Ranitomeya imitator; assembly: GCF_032444005.1. NCBI lineage: Eukaryota > Metazoa > Chordata > Amphibia > Anura > Dendrobatidae > Ranitomeya > Ranitomeya imitator. The sequence goes on along the minus strand of NC_091282.1, from coordinate 933,782,405 downwards.
ACGAACAAGATCTGGGGCATGGACATCAGAGGCAAAAACCCAGGAATTATCTTCCTGAGCATAACCCTTCCATTTGACCAGATACTGGAGTTTCCGTCTAGAGACACGAGAATCCAAAATCTTCTCCACAATATACTCCAATTCCCCCTCCACCAAAACAGGGGCAGGAGGCTCCACAGATGGAACCATAGGTGCCACGTATCTCCTCAACAACGACCTATGGAATACATTATGTATGGAAAAGGAGTCTGGGAGGGTCAGACGAAAAGACACCGGATTGAGAATCTCAGAAATCCTATACGGACCAATAAAACGAGGTTTAAATTTAGGAGAGGAAACCTTCATAGGAATATGACGAGAAGATAACCAAACCAGATCCCCAACACGAAGTCGGGGTCCCACACGGCGTCTGCGATTAGCGAAAAGCTGAGCCTTCTCCTGGGACAAGGTCAAATTGTCCACTACCTGAGTCCAGATCTGCTGCAACCTGTCCACCACAGAATCCACACCAGGACAGTCCGAAGACTCAACCTGTCCTGAAGAGAAACGAGGATGGAACCCAGAATTGCAGAAAAATGGAGAGACCAAGGTAGCCGAGCTGGCCCGATTATTAAGGGCGAACTCAGCCAACAGCAAAAATGACACCCAATCATCCTGGTCAGCGGAAACAAAACATCTCAGATATGTTTCCAAGGTCTGATTGGTTCGTTCGGTCTGGCCATTAGTCTGAGGATGGAAGGCCGAGGAGAAAGATAGGTCAATGCCCATCCTACCACAAAAGGCTCTCCAGAACCTCGAGACAAACTGGGAACCTCTGTCAGAAACAATATTCTCAGGAATGCCATGTAAACGAACCACATGCTGGAAGAACAAAGGCACCAAATCAGAGGAGGAAGGCAATTTGACCAAGGGCACCAGATGGACCATTTTAGAAAAGCGATCACAGACCACCCAAATGACCGACATTTTTTGAGAAACGGGAAGGTCAGAAATGAAATCCATCGAAATATGTGTCCAAGGCCTCTTCGGGACTGGCAAGGGCAAAAGCAACCCACTGGCACGTGAACAGCAGGGCTTAGCCCTAGCACAAATTCCACAGGACTGCACAAAAGCACGCACATCCCGTGACAGAGATGGCCACCAGAAGGATCTAGCAACCAACTCCCTGGTACCAAAGATTCCTGGATGACCGGCCAGCACCGAACAATGAAGTTCAGAGATAACTTTACTAGTCCACCTATCAGGGACGAACAGTTTCTCGGCCGGACAACGATCAGGTTTATTAGCCTGAAATTTCTGCAACACTCTCCGCAAATCAGGGGAGATGGCAGACACAATGACTCCTTCCTTGAGGATACTCGCCGGCTCAGATAACCCCGGAGAGTCGGGCACAAAACTCCTAGACAGAGCATCCGCCTTCACATTTTTAGAGCCCGGAAGGTATGAAATCACAAAATCAAAACGAGCAAAAAATAACGACCAACGGGCCTGTCTAGGATTCAAGCGCTTGGCAGACTCAAGATAAGTAAGGTTCTTATGATCAGTCAATACCACCATGCGATGCTTAGCACCCTCAAGCCAATGACGCCACTCCTCGAATGCCCACTTCATGGCCAGCAGCTCTCGGTTGCCCACATCATAATTACGCTCAGCAGCAGAAAATTTCCTGGAAAAGAAAGCACATGGTTTGAACACTGAGCAACCAGAACCTCTCTGTGACAAAACCGCCCCTGCACCAATCTCAGAAGCATCAACCTCGACCTGGAACGGAAGAGAAACATCAGGTTGACACAACACAGGGGCACAGCAAAAACGACGCTTCAACTCCTGAAAAGCTTCCACGGCAGCAGAAGACCAATTAACCAAATCAGCACCCTTCTTGGTCAAATCGGTCAATGGTCTGGCAATGCTAGAAAAATTACAGATGAAGCGACGATAAAAATTAGCAAAGCCCAGGAATTTCTGCAGACTTTTTAGAGATGTCGGCTGAGTCCAATCCTGGATGGCCTGAACCTTAACCGGATCCATCTCGATAGTAGAAGGGGAAAAGATGAACCCCAAAAATGAAACTTTCTGCACACCGAAGAGACACTTTGATCCCTTCACGAACAAGGAATTAGCACGCAGTACCTGGAAAACCATTCTGACTTGCTTCACATGAGACTCCCAATCATCTGAGAAGATCAAAATGTCATCCAAGTAAACAATCAAGAATTTATCCAGATACTCACGGAAAATGTCATGCATAAAAGACTGAAAAACAGATGGAGCATTGGCAAGTCCAAACGGCATCACCAGATACTCAAAATGACCCTCGGGCGTATTAAATGCCGTTTTCCATTCATCTCCCTGCCTGATTCTCACCAGATTATACGCACCACGAAGATCAATCTTAGTAAACCAACTAGCCCCCTTAATCCGAGCAAACAAGTCAGAAATCAATGGCAAGGGATACTGAAACTTAACAGTGATCTTATTAAGAAGGCGGTAATCAATACACGGTCTTAGCGAACCATCCTTCTTGGCTACAAAAAAGAACCCTGCTCCCAATGGTGATGACGATGGGCGAATATGTCCCTTCTCCAGGGACTCCTTCACATAACTGCGCATAGCGGTGTGTTCAGGTACGGACAAATTAAATAAACGACCCTTAGGGAATTTACTACCAGGAATCAAATCGATAGCACAATCACAATTCCTATGCGGAGGTAGGGCATCAGACTTGGACTCTTCAAATACATCCTGAAAGTCAGACAAGAACTCTGGGATGTCAGAAGGAATGGATGACGAAATAGACAAAAATGGAACATCACCATGTACTCCCTGACAACCCCAGCTGGTTACCGACATAGAGTTCCAATCCAATACTGGATTATGGGTTTGTAGCCATGGCAACCCCAACACGACCACATCATGCAAATTATGCAACACCAGAAAGCGAATAACTTCCTGATGTGCAGGAGCCATGCACATGGTCAGCTGGGCCCAGTACTGAGGCTTATTCTTGGCCAAAGGTGTAGCATCAATTCCTCTCAACGGAATAGGACACCGCAAAGGCTCCAAGAAAAATCCACAACGTTTAGCATAATCCAAATCCATCAGATTCAGGGCAGCGCCTGAATCCACAAACGCCATGACAGAATACGATGACAAAGAGCACATTAAGGTAATGGACAAAAGGAATTTGGACTGTACAGTACCAATAACGGCAGAGCTATCGAACCGCCTAGTGCGTTTAGGACAATTAGAAATAGCATGAGTGGAATCACCACAGTAGAAACACAGCCTGTTCAGACGTCTGTGTTCTTGCCGTTCTACTTTAGTCATAGTCCTGTCGCACTGCATAGGCTCAGGTTTACTCTCAGACAATACCGCCAGATGGTGCACAGATTTACGCTCGCGCAAGCGACAACCGATCTGAATGGCCAAGGACATAGACTCATTCAAACCAGCAGGCATAGGAAATCCCACCATTACATCCTTAAGAGCTTCAGAGAGACCCTTTCTGAACAAAGCCGCTAGTGCAGATTCATTCCACAGAGTGAGTACTGACCACTTCCTAAATTTCTGACAATATACTTCTACATCATCCTGACCCTGGCATAAAGCCAGCAGATTTTTCTCAGCCTGATCCACTGAATTAGGCTCATCGTAAAGCAATCCCAGCGCCTGGAAAAATGCATCAACATTACTCAATGCAGAATCTCCTGGTGCAAGAGAAAACGCCCAGTCCTGTGGGTCGCCGCGCAAAAAAGAAATAATAATCAAAACCTGTTGAATAGGATTACCAGAAGAATGAGGTTTCAAGGCCAAAAATAGCTTACAATTATTTCTGAAGCTCAGGAACTTAGTTCTGTCACCAAAAAACAAATCAGGAATCGGAATTCTTGGTTCTAGCATCGATTTCTGATCAATAGTATCTTGAATCTTTTGTACATTTACAACGAGATTATCCATTGAGGAGCACAGAGCCTGAATATCCATGTCCACAGCTGTGTCCTGAAGCACTCTAATGTCTAGGGGAAAAAAAAGACTGAAGACAGAGCTAAGAAAAAGAAATGATGTCAGGATTTCTTTTTTCCCTCTATTGAGAATCATTGGTGTGGCTCCTTGTACTGTTATGGCTGGCAATCAGGCAACACAGCGTGCAGTAATCAGCGCACATACAGAGATCTGGCAATAACCAAAAACAATAGGACGAGCTCTGAGACGTGGAATCTCTGTAGACTGCAGTACCTGATCTATCCTCACACAACTATAAGCAGCAGAGGATTGCGCCTATCACTACCTATGCAACTCGGCACTGCCTGAGGAGCTGACTAGCCTGAAGATAGAAATACAAGCCTGACTTACCTCAGAGAAATACCCCAAAGGAATAGGCAGCCCCCCACATATAATGACTGTTAGCAAGATGAAAAGACAAACGTAGGAATGAAATAGATTCAGCAAAGTGAGGCCCGATATTCTAGACAGAGCGAGGATAGCAAAGAGAACTATGCAGTCTACAAAAAACCCTAAAACGAAAACCACGCAAAGGGGCAAAAAGACCCACCGTGCCGAACTAACAGCACAGCGGTGCACCCCTTTGCTTCTCAGAGCTTCCAGCAAAAGTTAATAGCAAGCTGGACAGAAAAAACAGAAAACAAACTAGAAGCACTTATCTAGCAGAGCAGCAGGCCCAAGGAAAGATGCAGTAGCTCAGATCCAACACTGGAACATTGACAAGGAGCAAGGAAGACAGACTCAGGTGGAGCTAAATAGCAAGGCAGCCAACGAGCTCACCAAAACACCTGAGGGAGGAAGCCCAGAGACTGCAATACCACTTGTGACCACAGAAGTGAACTCAGCCACAGAATTCACAACAGTCAGCCTCTCATTCCAGTTATCCTCCACTGCAATGCCCCCTGGTTAGTCCTGTGTTACCAATTTTGAACTGCATTTAGCCAACTTTATTCTTTGGGCCTATATCTGTGTTTCCTCCTCATCCTGCCCATTGCCCAGCCAGTGATAGATGAGTCTGCTGGTACATTGACCCATAACGCAAAATTCCCCGTGCACGCTACACAGCAAGATTGTGACCCTGCTGAAAGTCAGGTTCCTCTTCCCGCATACCATACCACCTTACACGGGGACAAAGAGGAAGGTGCAGATGAAAGTGCAGGTTCCTTTATCAGGTGGGGGGAGGAATACTAGTTGGCAACGTCACTGGCACAGGGCCTCTCATAGTACGCAAAAGTGTTGCTGCCGGTGGGAGGCGCCCCCGCCATGCAAACACACCGCTGTACTTTGAGGGGCCCTGTGCCAGTGCCAATGCCAACGAGTGGGCCCCCCCTGCTTGCTCAGGATCACAGCACTTGCAAAGTTGAAATACTTACCTCTCCCTGCTCCACTGCCGTGACGTGGTCCAGATTTACTGGTCCCACTAATTACTTGAACCAGCCCTACCCCCCACAACTTTAGCCAAATGACCCCCAATTTCAAATGCCTTCCAATTATTATAAGGTAAATTACGATTGACAAGCTTCTTTAACAAGAATGGATGTTTTTGCCATTAAAATGGGCAGTGTAGGTAACATAGTAACATAGTTAGTAAGGCCGAAAAAAGACATTTGTCCATCCAGTTCAGCCTATATTCCATCATAATAAATCCCCAGATCTACGTCCTTCTACAGAACCTAATTGTATGATACAATATTGTTCTGCTCCAGGAAGACATCCAGGCCTCTCTTGAACCCCTCGACTGAGTTCGCCATCACCACCTCCTCAGGCAAGCAATTCCAGATTCTCACTGCCCTAACAGTAAAAAATCCTCTTCTATGTTGGTGGAAAAACCTTCTCTCCTCCAGACGCAAAGAATGCCCCCTTGTGCCCGTCACCTTCCTTGGTATAAACAGATCCTCAGCGAGATATTTGTATTGTCCCCTTATATACTTATACATGGTTATTAGATCGCCCCTCAGTCGTCTTTTTTCTAGACTAAATAATCCTAATTTCGCTAATCTATCTGGGTATTGTAGTTCTCCCATCCCCTTTATTAATTTTGTTGCCCTCCTTTGTACTCTCTCTAGTTCCATTATATCCTTCCTGAGCACCGGTGACCAAAATTGGACACAGTACTCCATGTGCGGTCTAACTAGGGATTTGTACAGAGGCAGTATAATGCTCTCATCATGTGTATCCAGACCTCTTTTAATGCACCCCATGATCCTGTTTGCCTTGGCAGCTGCTGCCTGGCACTGGCTGCTCCAGGTAAGTTTATCATTAACTAGGATCCCCAAGTCCTTCTCCCTGTCAGATTTACCCAGTGGTTTCCCATTCAGTGTGTAATGGTGATATTGATTCCTTCTTCCCATGTGTATAACCTTACATTTATCATTGTTAAACCTCATCTGCCACCTTTCAGCCCAAGTTTCCAACTTATCCAGATCCATCTGTAGCAGAATACTATCTTCTCTTGTATTAACTGCTTTACATAGTTTTGTATCATCTGCAAATATCGATATTTTACTGTGTAAACCTTCTACCAGATCATTAATGAATATGTTGAAGAGAACAGGTCCCAATACTGACCCCTGCGGTACCCCACTGGTCACAGCGACCCAGTTAGAGACTATACCATTTATAACCACCCTTTGCTTTCTATCACTAAGCCAGTTACTAACCCATTTACACACATTTTCCCCCAGACCAAGCATTCTCATTTTGTGTACCAACCTCTTGTGCGGCACGGTATCAAACGCTTTGGAAAAATCGAGATATACCACGTCCAATGACTCACCGTGGTCCAGTCTATAGCTTACCTCTTCATAAAAACTGATTAGATTGGTTTGACAGGAGCGATTTCTCATAAACCCATGCTGATATGGAGTTAAACAGTTATTCTCATTGAGATAATCCAGAATAACATCCCTCAGAAACCCTTCAAATATTTTACCAACAATAGAGGTTAGACTTACTGGCCTATAATTTCCAGGTTCACTTTTAGAGCCCTTTTTGAATATTGGCACCACATTTGCTATGCGCCAATCCTGCGGAACAGACCCTGTCGCTATAGAGTCCCTAAAAATAAGAAATAATGGTTTATCTATTACATTACTTAGTTCTCTTAGTACTCGTGGGTGTATGCCATCCGGACCCAGAGATTTATCTATTTTGATCTTATTTAGCCGGTTTCGCACCTCTTCTTGGGTTAGATTGGTGACCCTTAATATAGGGTTTTCATTGTTTCTTGGGATTTCACCTAGCATTTCATTTTCCACCGTGAATACCTTGGAGAAGAAGGTGTTTAATATGTTAGCTTTTTCCTCGTCATCTACAACCATTCTTTCCTCACTATTTTTTAAGGGGCCTACATTTTCAGTTTTTATTCTTTTACTATTGATATAGTTGAAGAACAGTTTGGGATTAGTTTTACTCTCCTTAGCAATGTGCTTCTCTGTTTCCTTTTTGGCAGCTTTAATTAGTTTTTTAGATAAAGTATTTTTCTTCCTATAGTTTTTTAGAGCTTCAATGGTGCCATCCTGCTTTAGTAGTGCAAATGCTTTCTTTTTACTGTTAATTGCCTGTCTTACTTCTTTGTTTAGCCACATTGGGTTTTTCCTATTTCTAGTCCTTTTATTCCCACAAGGTATAAACCGCTTACACTGCCTATTTAGGATGTTCTTAAACATTTCCCAATTATTATCTGTATTCTTATTTCTGAGGATATTGTCCCAGTCTACCAGATTAAGGGCATCTCTAAGCTGGTCAAACTTTGCCTTCCTAAAGTTCAGTGTTTTTGTGACTCCCTGACAAGTCCCCCTAGTGAAAGACAGGTGAAACTGTACAATATTGTGGTCGCTATTTCCTAGATGCCCGACCACCTGCAGATTTGTTATTCTGTCAGGTCTATTAGATAGTATTAGGTCTAAAAGTGCTGCTCCTCTGGTTGGATTCTGCACCAATTGTGAAAGATAATTTTTCTTGGTTATTAGCAGAAACCTGTTGCCTTTATGGGTTTCACAGGTTTCTGTTTCCCAGTTAATATCCGGGTAGTTAAAGTCCCCCATAACCAGGACCTCATTATGGGTTGCAGCTTCATCTATCTGCTTTAGAAGTAGACTTTCCATGGTTTCTGTTATATTTGGGGGTTTGTAACAGACCCCAATGAGAATTTTGTTACCATTTTTCCCTCCATGAATTTCGACCCATATGGACTCGACATCCTCATTTCCTTCGCTAATATCCTCCCTTAAAGTGGACTTTAGACAAGACTTTACATAGAGACAAACCCCTCCTCCTCTCCGATTTTTACGATCCTTTCTAAACAGACTGTAACCCTGTAAGTTAACTGCCCAGTCATAGCTTTCATCTAACCATGTCTCGGTTATTCCCACTATGTCAAAGTTACCTGTAGATATTTCTGCTTCTAGTTCTTCCATCTTGTTTGTCAGGCTTCTGGCGTTTGCGAGCATGCAGTTTAGAGGATTTTGTTTTGTTCCAATCTCCTCACTGTGGATTGTTTTAGAAATGTTCTTACCTCCCTTCTGAGTATGTTTTCCTGGCCTCCACTCACTGCCGACTATGCTCCCCCATTGACTTGCATTGGGTTTCGTGTTTCGGGCGATACCCGACTTTTCGCGATAATCGGCCGATTCCACTCGACTCGACTTCTAAGATAGTCGGGTTTCGCGAAACACGGCTCGACTCTAAAAAGGTCAAGGTCGCTCAACCCTAGTGGGCGGAGTTTGCACTGAACAATGCCATAGCTGACTCCACTGGGCAGACCTCATTCCTCCTTAATTACGGCTAGCATCCATGTGTGCCTTTGCCGATGCCCATGTCTTCCACTGATTTTAGGGTAGCAGACTGGGCGGTGGAGGCATGTGATAATTGCGACTGCGCACAGGATGCCAACCGGGCCTCCAAGGAGAGAATGAGGGTCTTTGCTGATGCACACCGGTGCCCCGCTCTGACAATTGCTCCTGGCGACTTAGTTTGGCTCTCCGCGTTTGGCTCTCAGGCTGCGAGTTGAGTCCACTAAGTTAGCGCCTCGCTATATAGTTCCCTTGAAGGTCCTGGAACAGGTCAACTCTGTGGTCTATCATCTGGCCCTTCCTCTATGCTTTGGTATCACCGATATCTTTCATGTGTCCCTCTTAAAACCAATTCACATGTCCCCATTTTCTGAGTCATCTGCCGGGACATAGGGTTCGTTCACAGACGATTTTGAGTTGAATGCTATTATTGGGTGCAAGGTGGTAGAGGGCAAAAATTACTATCTGGTGGACTGGAAGTGTCATGGCCCAGAGGACAGGACCTGGGAACCTATTGAACACATTTGGGATCCTCAGCTCATTGCAGATTTTGAGGGTAAAGAGGCCCAATGAGGAGGGCCCTAGGAGGGGGATAAAGTTAGGTGTCGAGTTCCCACCACTGCACTGGGTGTTAATCTCAAACCATGTTCTCTGTGGTCCCCATTCTTCCTCAGCCACAGAGGAGCCTGCTCAGCAGAGACGTCAGTCCCAGCGTGTTGCTCAGATGCTGTGCATCTGGTTACTGCTGCCAGGTCCAGCTACTGTAACCAGCATTAGTCAGCGGCGAGCAGACGTTCCTGGGACTAAGACCTGCGTTTTGCCTACTGAGCATACCTGTGGGACAACTGTTGTGAATTCTGTGGCTGAGTTCACTTCTGTGGTCACAAGTGGTATTGTAGTCTCTGGGCTTCCTCCCTCAGGTGTTTTGGTGAGCTCGTTGGCTGCCTTGCTATTTAGCTCCACCTGAGTCTGTCTTCCTTGCTCCTTGTCAATGTTCCAGTGTTGGATCTGAGCTACTGCATCTTTCCTTGGGCCTGCTGCTCTGCTAGATAAGTGCTTCTAGTTTGTTTACTGTTTTTTCTGTCCAGCTTGCTATTAACTTTTGCTGGAAGCGCTGAGAAGCAAAGGGGTGCACCGCCGTGCTGTTAGTTCGGCACGGTGGGTCTTTTTTGCCCCTTTGCGTGGTTTTCGTTTTAGGGTTTTTTGTAGACTGCATAGTTCTCTTTGCTATCCTCGCTCTGTCTAGAATATCGGGCCTCACTTTGCTGAATCTATTTCATTCCTACGTTTGTCTTTTCATCTTGCTAACAGTCATTATATGTGGGGGGCTGCCTATTCCTTTGGGGTATTTCTCTGAGGTAAGTCAGGCTTGTATTTCTATCTTCAGGCTAGTCAGCTCCTCAGGCAGTGCCGAGTTGCATAGGTAGTTGATAGGCGCAATCCACTGCTGCTTATAGTTGTGTGAGGATAGATCAGGTACTGCAGTCTACAGAGATTCCACGTCTCAGAGCTCGTCCTATTGTTTTTGGTTATTGCCAGATCTCTGTATGTGCGCTGATTACTGCACGCTGTGTTGCCTGATTGCCAGCCATAACAGTACAAGGAGCCCTCCAATGATTTCCAATAGAGGGAAAAAAGAAATCCTGACATCATTTTTTTTTCTTAGCTCTGTCTTCAGTCTTTTTTTTTCCCCTAGACATTAGAGTGCTTCAGGACACAGCTGTGGACATGGATATTCAGGCTCTGTGCTCCTCAATGGATAATCTCGTTGTAAATGTACAAAAGATTCAAGATACTATTGATCAGAAATCGATGCTAGAACCAAGAATTCCGATTCCTGATTTGTTTTTTGGTGACAGAACTAAGTTCCTGAGCTTCAGAAATAATTGTAAGCTATTTTTGGCCTTGAAACCTCATTCTTCTGGTAATCCTATTCAACAGGTTTTGATTATTATTTCTTTTTTGCGCGGCGACCCACAGGACTGGGCGTTTTCTCTTGCACCAGGAGATTCTGCATTGAGTAATGTTGATGCATTTTTCCAGGCGCTGGGATTGCTTTACGATGAGCCTAATTCAGTGGATCAAGCTGAGAAAAATCTGCTGGCTTTATGCCAGGGTCAGGATGATGTAGAAGTATATTGTCAGAAATTTAGGAAATGGTCAGTACTCACTCTGTGGAATGAATCTGCACTAGCGGCTTTGTTCAGAAAGGGTCTCTCTGAAGCTCTTAAGGATGTAATGGTGGGATTTCCTATGCCTGCTGGTTTGAATGAGTCTATGTCCTTGGCCATTCAGATCGGTCGTCGCTTGCGCGAGCGTAAATCTGTGCACCATCTGGCGGTATTGTCTGAGAGTAAGCCTGAGCCTATGCAGTGCGACAGGACTATGACTAAAGTAGAACGGCACGAACACAGACGTCTGAACAGACTGTGTTTCTATTGTGGTGATTCTACTCATGCTATTTCTAATTGTCCTAAACGCACTAGGCGGTTCGATAGCTCTGCCGTTATTGGTACTGTACAGTCCAAATTCCTTTTGTCCATTACCTTAATGTGCTCTTTGTCATCATATTCTGTCATGGCGTTTGTGGATTCAGGCGCTGCCCTGAATCTGATGGATTTGGATTATGCTAAACGTTGTGGATTTTTCTTGGAGCCTTTGCGGTGTCCTATTCCGTTGAGAGGAATTGATGCTACACCTTTGGCCAAGAATAAGCCTCAGTACTGGGCCCAGCTGACCATGTGCATGGCTCCTGCACATCAGGAAGTTATTCGCTTTTTGGTACTGCATAATTTGCATGATGTGGTCGTGTTGGGGTTGCCATGGCTACAAACCCATAATCCAGTATTGGATTGGAACTCTATGTCGGTAACCAGCTGGGGTTGTCAGGGAGTACATGGTGATGTTCCATTTTTGTCTATTTCGTCATCCATTCCTTCTGACATCCCAGAGTTCTTGTCTGACTTTCAGGATGTATTTGAAGAGTCCAAGTCTGATGCCCTACCTCCGCATAGGAATTGTGATTGTGCTATCGATTTGATTCCTGGTAGTAAATTCCCTAAGGGTCGTTTATTTAATTTGTCCGTACCTGAACACACCGCTATGCGCAGTTATGTGAAGGAGTCCCTGGAGAAGGGACATATTCGCCCATCGTCGTCACCATTGGGAGCAGGGTTCTTTTTTGTAGCCAAGAAGGATGGTTCGCTAAGACCGTGTATTGATTACCGCCTTCTTAATAAGATCACTGTTAAGTTTCAGTATCCCTTGCCATTGATTTCTGACTTGTTTGCTCGGATTAAGGGGGCTAGTTGGTTTACTAAGATTGATCTTCGTGGTGCGTATAATCTGGTGAGAATCAGGCAGGGAGATGAATGGAAAACGGCATTTAATACGCCCGAGGGTCATTTTGAGTATCTGGTGATGCCGTTCGGACTTGCCAATGCTCCATCTGTTTTTCAGTCTTTTATGCATGACATTTTCCGTGAGTATCTGGATAAATTCTTGATTGTTTACTTGGATGACATTTTGATCTTCTCAGATGATTGGGAGTCTCATGTGAAGCAAGTCAGAATGGTTTTCCAGGTACTGCGTGCTAATTCCTTGTTCGTGAAGGGATCAAAGTGTCTCTTCGGTGTGCAGAAAGTTTCATTTTTGGGGTTCATCTTTTCCCCTTCTACTATCGAGATGGATCCGGTTAAGGTTCAGGCCATCCAGGATTGGACTCAGCCGACATCTCTAAAAAGTCTGCAGAAATTCCTGGGCTTTGCTAATTTTTATCGTCGCTTCATCTGTAATTTTTCTAGCATTGCCAGACCATTGACCGATTTGACCAAGAAGGGTGCTGATTTGGTTAATTGGTCTTCTGCTGCCGTGGAAGCTTTTCAGGAGTTGAAGCGTCGTTTTTGCTGTGCCCCTGTGTTGTGTCAACCTGATGTTTCTCTTCCGTTCCAGGTCGAGGTTGATGCTTCTGAGATTGGTGCAGGGGCGGTTTTGTCACAGAGAGGTTCTGGTTGCTCAGTGTTCAAACCATGTGCTTTCTTTTCCAGGAAATTTTCTGCTGCTGAGCGTAATTATGATGTGGGCAACCGAGAGTTGCTGGCCATGAAGTGGGCATTCGAGGAGTGGCGTCATTGGCTTGAGGGTGCTAAGCATCGCGTGGTGGTTTTGACTGATCATAAGAACCTTACTTATCTTGAGTCTGCCAAGCGCTTGAATCCTAGACAGGCCCGTTGGTCGTTATTTTTTGCTCGTTTTGATTTTGTGATTTCATACCTTCCGGGCTCTAAAAATGTGAAGGCGGATGCTCTGTCTAGGAGTTTTGTGCCCGACTCTCCGGGGTTATCTGAGCCGGCGAGTATCCTCAAGGAAGGAGTCATTGTGTCTGCCATCTCCCCTGATTTGCGGAGAGTGTTGCAGAAATTTCAGGCTAATAAACCTGATCGTTGTCCGGCCGAGAAACTGTTCGTCCCTGATAGGTGGACTAGTAAAGTTATCTCTGAACTTCATTGTTCGGTGCTGGCCGGTCATCCAGGAATCTTTGGTACCAGGGAGTTGGTTGCTAGATCCTTCTGGTGGCCATCTCTGTCACGGGATGTGCGTGCTTTTGTGCAGTCCTGTGGAATTTGTGCTAGGGCTAAGCCCTGCTGTTCACGTGCCAGTGGGTTGCTTTTGCCCTTGCCGGTCCCGAAGAGGCCTTGGACACATATTTCGATGGATTTCATTTCTGACCTTCCCGTTTCTCAAAAAATGTCGGTCATTTGGGTGGTCTGTGATCGCTTTTCTAAAATGGTCCATCTGGTGCCCTTGGTTAAATTGCCTTCCTCCTCTGATTTGGTGCCTTTGTTCTTCCAGCATGTGGTTCGTTTACATGGCATTCCTGAGAATATTGTTTCTGACAGAGGTTCCCAGTTTGTCTCGAGGTTCTGGCGAGCCTTTTGTGGTAGGATGGGCATTGACCTATCTTTTTCCTCGGCCTTCCATCCTCAGACTAATGGCCAGACCGAACGAACCAATCAGACCTTGGAAACATATCTGAGATGTTTTGTTTCCGCTGACCAGGATGATTGGGTGTCATTTTTGCCGTTGGCTGAGTTCGCCCTTAATAATCGGGCCAGCTCGGCTACCTTGGTCTCTCCATTTTTCTGCAATTCTGGGTTCCATCCTCGTTTCTCTTCAGGACAGGTTGAGTCTTCGGACTGTCCTGGTGTGGATTATGTGGTGGACAGGTTGCAGCAGATCTGGACTCAGGTAGTGGACAATTTGACCTTGTCCCAGGAGAAGGCTCAGCTTTTCGCTAATCGCAGACGCCGTGTGGGACCCCGACTTCGTGTTGGGGATCTGGTTTGGTTATCTTCTCGTCATATTCCTATGAAGGTTTCCTCTCCTAAATTTAAACCTCGTTTTATTGGTCCGTATAAGATTTCTGAGATTCTCAATCCGGTGTCTTTTCGTCTGACCCTCCCAGACTCCTTTTCCATACATAATGTATTCCATAGGTCGTTGTTGAGGAGATACGTGGCACCTATGGTTCCATCTGTGGAGCCTCCTGCCCCTGTTTTGGTGGAGGGGGAATTGGAGTATATTGTGGAGAAGATTTTGGATTCTCGTGTCTCTAGACGGAAACTCCAGTATCTGGTCAAATGGAAGGGTTATGCTCAGGAAGATAATTCCTGGGTTTTTGCCTCTGATGTCCATGCCCCAGATCTTGTTCGTGCCTTTCATGTGGCTCATCCTGGTCGGCCTGGGGGTTCTGGTGAGGGTTCGGTGACCCCTCCTCAAGGGGGGGGTACTGTTGTGAATTCTGTGGCTGAGTTCACTTCTGTGGTCACAAGTGGTATTGCAGTCTCTGGGCTTCCTCCCTCAGGTGTTTTGGTGAGCTCGTTGGCAGCCTTGCTATTTAGCTCCACCTGAGTCTGTCTTCCTTGCTCCTTGTCAATGTTCCAGTGTTGGATCTGAGCTACTGCATCTTTCCTTGGGCCTGCTGCTCTGCTAGATAAGTGCTTCTAGTTTGTTTACTGTTTTTTCTGTCCAGCTTGCTATTAACTTTTGCTGGAAGCTCTGAGAAGCAAAGGGGTGCACCGCCGTGCTGTTAGTTCGGCACGGTGGGTCTTTTTTGCCCCTTTGCGTGGTTTTCGTTTTAGGGTTTTTTGTAGACTGCATAGTTCTCTTTGCTATCCTCGCTCTGTCTAGAATATCGGGCCTCACTTTGCTGAATCTATTTCATTCCTACGTTTGTCTTTTCATCTTGCTAACAGTCATTATATGTGGGGGGCTGCCTATTCCTTTGGGGTATTTCTCTGAGGTAAGTCAGGCTTGTATTTCTATCTTCAGGCTAGTCAGCTCCTCAGGCAGTGCCGAGTTGCATAGGTAGTTGATAGGCGCAATCCACTGCTGCTTATAGTTGTGTGAGGATAGATCAGGTACTGCAGTCTACAGAGATTCCACGTCTCAGAGCTCGTCCTATTGTTTTTGGTTATTGCCAGATCTCTGTATGTGCGCTGATTACTGCACGCTGTGTTGCCTGATTGCCAGCCATAACAGACAACCTCTCATTGGAGGTATTTATGACTGCTCGGAGATTTAGTTTTCATCATGGCAGCTAAATGATTTACAGCTATTAGCCAGCTTGATTACATGTGTGGATTCCTTAGCAACCAGGCAACCCCCACATGTACTCAGCCAGGGTAGTTGCTGTAAATCATTCAGCTGCCGCAATGAAAACTAAATCTCTGAGCAGTCATAAATACTCAGAGGTCACCCAAGCGTGCTCGGGAAAACACGAGCAACGAGTACACTTGCTCATCAATACTGGCAGACAATCCCCGCAAATTTATTGTCTGTGTAACAGGCGCCAAGAACACAAGGCAGGATTCGAACTTCAAATCCTAGCACCAGCCAATGATCATCAAGAGCCGAGCACATCCAAGCACCCAGTGTTAAGTCTTGAGTTCCCGCTTCTGCACAGGGGAAATCTCGAGCCATCTCCGCTGCGGTTTCCCATTCTTATCCAGCCGCAGTGGAGTCTGCTCAGCAGGGACGTCGGTCCCAGCGTCTTGCTCAGTCTCACTCTGTGCAGAGAGTTACTGCTGCTTCTTCAGCTTCTGCCATTAAAGCCAGTGCTGGTCAGCAGCGAGCAGACTTCTCTGGGACTAAGTCCTTGTCTGCACACACTGAGCATGCCCAGGGCAAGATCTCCCGTTGGAGATCGAGGGTCATGTGCTCAGTCCCTGCAGCACATTCCATTGGTCCTCTTGGCAGGTCTTGGAAGGGCAAAGTTTCTGTGGCCACTTCCTGTGCTGCAACTATGTAAACTGCGCATGACCGCACGGCCATGCGCTAGTGTACATTTGCATATGTGTGTTTGTTGTGAGTGCAAGTTGTCCTTGGATACCCCTTTCCTATTGAATGTCTGTTCGCGGAAGGTGTATGGTTGCTATCTAGCGCCCGACTTATCCTACAGCACGAATCACACATTACAGCGTCCAGTTGCTGTGACCGCCAGTACGGCGCCGTGCACTTCCTCTGTGCTTTCCTTACCCAAGCCTGGGTGGTTAATGGCGTTCGTCAGTGCGGCACCGCATGCACTCTTGTGCTCTAAATATTGTTATTCAGCTTCCTTACACACCCAGTTGCGGTGTTGTGCCAGCAAGGGTCTAATCGGACTTCAATCCTAGTTGGGGTTGAGTTCGCTGACTACTTGCTCGCGCTCAATGTGCGGTACCGCGATCCTGTAACGCAACAAGATCGCTTCCTTCACGCTTGGTGAAGTTTAACCCATGTGTGTATACTTATGAGTACCGCCATATAGTACGTCATTACTTGGCAGCAGGTTCCATCTCTGCACGGTGGACCCCGGGCTGCAAACGCACCATACTCTATCTGTCTTTGTATTTGGTGCGTTCCGCTAGCCCTAACTTTACACTAGCGCCAGGGTCTGGCTAGTAATGACGGACAAACAGCAATCCTTGCGGTATATCCAGCAGCTGGAGGGTAGGTTGGCGGCTCTTGAGAGCGCAACCTCAGCTGTGGATGTTACCGCAGTTGCTGTACAGGCTGCTAGCGTGGCTGCAGCAACCCTGTCCATTGCCACCCCTGCTCCGACATTTTCTCGTCTCCCGCTGCCAGAAAAATTTTCTGGTGATAGCAAATTTTGTAGGGGATTTGTGAGTCAGTGCTCTATTCACCTCGTGCTCCTGGTTTCACGTTTTCCCACAGAGCGGGCTAAGGTGGGATTTATAGTGTCTCTCTTGTCGGACAGGGCGTTGGAATGGGCTACGCCGCTGTGGGAGCGTGGCGATCATGTGGTGCAGAGTGCTCCGCTGTTTCTGAGCACTCTGAAACAGGTCTTTTTAGGACCTCAAGTCACCCATGATACTGCGCTCCAACTGCTGGCATTAACTCAGGGTGAGTCCTTGGTCAGTCAGTTTGCCGTCCAATTCCGCACTTTAGCTTCTGAGCTGGATTGGTCGGATAAAGCTCTCATCCCCATATTTTGGAGGGGCCTGGCTGACCACGTTAAGGACGCTCTGGCCACTAGGGAGATTCCTGCCACACTGGAGGAGTTAATAACAGTCTCCACTCGAATTGACCTCCATTTTAACGAGCGGAGGTTAGAGCGAGCCCAGTGTAGGCAGAAGTTTCGGCTGGCTCCTACCTTCGCCAAACCTCTGGAATCTCCGGTCCTGGTTCCTGAGTCACATGAGGCCAGGGAAGTGTCACAAGCGGGATCTAAGTCCCGGACCGCTTGTGCACTCAAGGTCTGTCATGTTTGCCAGCAGTCAGGACATCTAGCCACCAGATGTCCTCAGCGGTCGAGGAAACGTCAGCGTCTAGTGGTAGTAGGTGGAGGTACACTAGACACGGCGACGTTTGCCTCTAAATTGTCCTTTAAGGGGACAATTACTATAGGCTCATTCTCCCACTCGGTAGAGCTCTGCGTGGATTCTGGGGCGGAGGGCAATTTTATGTCTTCTGCCTTCGCCCAACGTCACGCAATACCCCTGGTTATGCTAGCTCAACCAGTAACAGTACGAGTGGTGAATGGGTCGACACTGCCCTCACAGATTACACACCAGACCATCCCTTTTACTCTGTCCATGTCGCCATCTCATCAGGAGATTATATCTCTGCTCGTCATTCCTGAGGGAATTGATGAGGTCCTGTTGGGAATACCTTGGCTACGGTACCACTCTCCTCATATTGAGTGGTCCACTGGCAGAATCCTGGGATGGGGCGAATCTTGTGGGGGTAGGTGTCAGAGGGAGTGCGTTCAGGTTGCTACTACAGAGGTACCCGCAGATCTTTCCTCTCTCCCCAAGCAGTATTGGTCTTATGCAGACGTGTTCTCCAAAAAGGCGGCGGAGATCCTTCCGCCCCATCGCCCCTATGACTGTCCTATTGATCTCTTGCCTGGTGCTGAGCCTCCCCGGGGTCGAGTCTATCCGTTATCTCTCCCGGAGACGAAGGCAATGTCACAGTACATCCAGGAAAATCTGGCAAGAGGATTCATTAGGAAGTCAGTGTCACCTGCTGGGGCTGGGTTCTTCTTCGTGCAGAAGAAGAATGGGGAATTGCGTCCATGCATAGACTACAGGGGTCTTAATGCCATCACCGTTAAAAATAAGTATCCTTTGCCCTTGATATCTGAGCTCTTCGATAGGCTTCGGGGAGCAAGGGTATTTACTAAACTAGATCTGCGGGGTGCTTACAACCTGATTCGCATCCGTGAGGGGGACGAATGGAAGACGGCTTTTAACACCAGGGATGGGCACTATGAATATCTGGTGATGCCCTTTGGGCTCTGTAATGCCCCAGCCGTTTTCCAAGACTTTGTGAACGATATCTTCCGGGATATGCTTTCCACCTCGGTCGTAGTCTATCTGGATGATATTCTCATCTACTCTCCAGATATTGACTCCCACCGGAGAGATGTTTGCAAAGTCTTCGACCTCCTACGGGCAAATTCCCTCTATGCCAAGTTGGAGAAGTGTATGTTTGAGCAGGAGTCCTTACCTTTCCTAGGCTACATCATCTCTGCCCAGGGATTGGCTATGGATCCTGCCAAACTACAGGCTGTGATGGACTGGCAGGAACCCCATTCTCTTAAAGCGTTGCAGCGCTTTATGGGGTTCATTAATTATTATTGCCAGTTCATTCCGCACTTCTCAACTTTGGTAGCTCCCTTGGTTGCCCTCACCAAGAAAGGGGCAAATCCCAAATTGTGGTCTGAGGAGGTCTCCAAGGCCTTTAACTCTATAAAGTCACACTTCGCTAGCGCTCCCATCCTACATCGCCCCGATGTTGATAAGCCATTTATCATGGAGGTGGATGCCTCTTCTGTTGGTGCTGGAGCAGTCCTCTTCCAAAAGGATGCTCAAGGTCGGAAGCATCCTTGCTTCTTTTTCTCCAAGACCTTCTCACCAGCAGAGAGGAATTATTCCATCGGGGACAGGGAGTTTCTAGCCATGAAGTTGGCTTTCTCGGAGTGGAGACATCTCTTGGAGGGAGCACGTTTTCCCTTCCAAGTCTTCACAGACCATAAAAATTTGGTGTACCTGCAGACAGCCCAGCGGTTGAATTCTCGCCAGGCCAGATGGTCCTTATTCTTCTCCCGGTTTCATTTCACCCTCCATTTTCTTTCTGGGGAGAAGAACATTCGGGCCGACGCTCTCTCTCGCTCCGTTGTGTCATCTGCGGAGGAGGAGGAGGAGCCTCGGCTTATTGTCCCCACCGAGAGCTTGAGAACTGTAGCTCCGGTTTCGCTAGAGTCTGTGCCTCCGGGCAAGACTTTTGTACCATCCAGTTTGCGACCGGAGGTTCTCTCTTGGGCACATTCATCCAGGGTGGGTGGACATTTTGGTACCAAAAGGACATCTGAGTTACTGGCGAGGACATACTGGTGGCCGCATATGGCTCGTGATGTCGCAGAGTATGTTCGGGCATGTGTCTCTTACCCCAAGAACAAGACTCCTCGGCAATGGCCAGCTGGTTTGCTTTATCCTCTGCCGGTGGTGGACAGGCCCTGGGAGATGGTCGGGATGGACTTTGTGGTGGGCTTACCCAAGTCTCGTAACTGCACCATTATCTGGGTGATCACCGACCATTTTTCCAAAATGGTGCACTTGGTGCCTCTTCCACGGCTACCTTCTGCACGGGCGTTGGCTGTCTTGTTCGTCAAGCATATCTTTCGCCTACACGGTATGCCAGACAAAATTGTTAGTGACCGGGGTCCCCAGTTTGCGTCTCGATTCTGGAGAGAGCTTTGTCGTCTGCTCAGTATTGAGTTGAATCTCTCTTCGGCATATCATCCCGAGACGAATGGGTTGGTAGAGAGGGCCAACCAGACCTTGGTCACATATTTACGACATTTTGTTTCTGCCAGGCAGGATGACTGGGCATCCTTGCTACCGTGGGCAGAGTTTGCACTTAACAATGCCGTAGCCGACTCCACCGGTCAGACTCCATTCCTCCTAAATTACGGCCAGCATCTGCGTGTTCCTGTGCCCATGCCTGTGTCTTCTGCTGACTCCAGGGTGGCAGACTGGGCTGTGGAGGCACGGAACCTTTGGGACCGCACGCAGGATGCCATTCGGGCCTCCAAGGAGAGAATGAGGTCCTCCGCCGATGTTCATCGGCGCCCCGCTCCGACCTTTGCTCCTGGCGACTAGGTGTGGCTCTCCGCCTGTAACATCAGGCTGCGAGTTGAGTCCACTAAGTTTGCTCCTCGCTACTTGGGTTCCTTCAAGGTTCTCGAACAGGTTAACCCTGTGGTCTACCGTCTGGCCCTTCCTCCACGCTTGGGTATCACCGACACCTTTCATGTGTCCCTCTTGAAACCCGTACACATGTCCCGGTTTTCCGAGTCATCTGCCGGGACATCGGGTTCGTCTACGGACGATTATGAGGTGAACGCTATTTTGGGGTGCAAGGTGGTACGCGGCAAAAAGTTCTATCTGGTGGATTGGAAGGGTTATGGCCCAGAGGACAGGTCATGGGAGCCTGCTGAAAACATTCGGGCCCCACAGCTCATTGCTGCCTTCGAGGGTAGCGAGGCCCAAGGAGGGGGGGCCCTAGGAGGGGGGGTAATGTTAGGTCTCGAGTTCCTGCTTCTGCACAGGGGGAATCTCGAGCCATCTCCGCTGCGGTCTCCCATTCTTATCCAGCCGCAGTGGAGTCTGCTCAGCAGGGACGTCGGTCTCAGCGTCTTGCTCAGTCTCACTCTGTGCAGAGAGTTACTGCTGCTTCTTCAGCTTCTGCCATTAAAGCCAGTGCTGGTCAGCAGCGAGCAGACTTCTCTGGGTCTAAGTCCTTGTCTGCACACACTGAGCATGCCCAGGGCAAGATCTCCCGTTGGAGATCGAGGGTCATGTGCTCAGTCCCTGCAGCACATTCCATTGGTCCTCTTGGCAGGTCTTGGAAGGGCAAAGTTTCTGTGGCCACTTCCTGTGCTGCAACTATATAAACTGCGCATGACCGCACGGCCATGCGCTAGTGTACATTTGCATATGTGTGTTTGTTGTGAGTGCAAGTCGTCCTTGGATACCCCTTCCCTATTGAATGTCTGTTCGCGGAAGGTGTATGGTTGCTATCTAGCGCCCGACTTATCCTACAGCACGAATCACACATTACAGCGTCCAGTTGCTGTGACCGCCAGTACGGCGCCGTGCACTTCCTCTGTGCTTTCCTTACCCAAGCCTGGGTGGTTAGTGGTGTTCGTCAGTGCGGCACCGCATGCACTCTTGTGCTCTAAATATTGTTATTCAGCTTCCTTACACACCCAGTTGCGGTGTTGTGCCAGCAAGGGTCTAATTGGACTTCAATCCTAGTTGGGGTTGAGTTCGCTGACTACTTGCTCGCGCTCTATGTGCGGTACCGCGATCCTGTGACGCAACAGGATCGCTTCCTTCACGCTGGGTGAAGTTTAACCCACGTGTGTATACTTATGAGTACCGCCATATAGTCCGTCATTACTTGGCAGCAGGTTCCATCTCTGCACGGTGGACCCCGGGCTGCGAACGCACCATACTCTATCTGTCTTTGTATTTGGTGCGTTCCGCTAGCCCTAACACCCAGATACTTGAGTGATATCCGAGTATCACAGAGCACGTTTTTTCATCCCTATTAATGAAGTGAAATTAATTTCTTCAGGGGTATATTCTGTGGTGAAATCTACTGGTAAAACACTGGGTAGGACTGGGCCTTTGACAAGAAATTAGAACATAAAAGTTTCTGATAGTGTCTCTCTTTTACTTATTCTCTTTGTTTTCACAATTAAACAATTATCAGGTAGTTTAAGAAA
The DNA here is from genome assembly GCF_032444005.1 of Ranitomeya imitator. Classification (NCBI taxonomy): domain Eukaryota; kingdom Metazoa; phylum Chordata; class Amphibia; order Anura; family Dendrobatidae; genus Ranitomeya; species Ranitomeya imitator. Next base: position 933,760,313 of record NC_091282.1, on the reverse strand, counting down.
CAGATGGAACCTTTTTAATGCTGTTTTATTAATCTTCAAACGTTATTTTGAGTTTGCTTTATTTATTCAAATGTTTCATGCTCAACAATTTAATTTGCTAATTATTTAGGTGATAGAGTATCAATTTCCGATTATTCAGCTACAGCATCTCAATTTTCCAATTTAGGTTCTTCATTCAGCAGCGTCATATGTTAGCACTCTGTAATATGAATGGATTGGATAATCACTCGTGGAATACATTTGAATCTCCGTTTCTCATGGACTAGTAATTATGTTACCTACTCAAATTATTATCCAAACTTGATAAAACAAAAAGACATAGTGTCAATGCCACAAGAATAGATGTCCATTGTCAAATCCCTGACCCTTCGAATATCGCTTATAAAATGTATGGTCATTTTGTTTTGGTGTGTACAATGTGCTTTAACATGAAAATTCTTAGTTGAAACCAGGGCAGGGAAATTCAATCATTCTTTTGGACTAAAAGGCAAAAAACAGATTGTTTTTCTGATAACAAAAGAGTAAGAGCAATAATTTTTGAATTGTTATTTAAAGTTATCCACTATTAGGATAGCCCCTTCTTGAACTAAATGTTTGTCGCCGATAAAATAAAAAAGCCTACACTCACATACCATGCCAGCATCATTCCAGGGTATCAGCACTCACAGTCCTGAATCTCTCGGGCAATGTTTCGCCTGGCACCCAGTCAGTGCTGGAATCACTGTCTCAGCCTTCGTATGGATTGAACATGAAGAGGAATCCAGGGATCAGGTGCAGTCTCTTCATGTTAAATCCATACTAAAGCAGAGACAGTGACACCAGCACTGATTGGGTGCTGGTGTGACATGTCACAGCACTTCATCATGAGTGCTCCAGGATTGCCAGTGCTGACAGTGCAGGAATAGCACCAGCCTGGAAGGTGATTGTAGGTTTTTTTATTTTATTGGCAACAAACATTTAGTTACAGAAGCGGTTGTCCTAGAAGTGGAGAATTACTTCAATTTAAAAAAAATGTTAAAAATATGTCTGTGCAGTGTGTTGGTAAACGAGCTGTTGGTTACCAATAGGGGTGAGCGGACCTGTGGAAGTTCAGGCTCTGGTACCATACCCCAACTTTATTCTATAGTTAAGTTCTGATACCAAAACTGTACCCGGACTTAAACCAGAACCCGAATCCCATTAAAAGCAAAGGGGACCCAGACTTTTGAAGTGGAAAGTTCTCTCTCTGTTTTTAGGTGATCAAATACTTATTTTCCACCATAATTTGCAAAATAAATATTTCCAAATCAGACAAGGTGATTTTCTGGATTTGTTTTCTAATTTTGACTTTCATAGTTGTGGTCTACCTATGATGTCAATTACAGGCCTCCCTCATCTTTTTTTTTTTCCCCACTATATTTTTAGACAGCTGTTAAGTCTCCTCTTACCATTCTCTTTTGCAAGCTAAACATTCCTAGATCCTTTAATCGTTCCTCGTAGGACACACTTTCACCATCCTAGTAGCTCTGCTCTGAACTTGCTCCAGTTTTTCAATGTCTTTTTGAAAATGTGGTACCCAGACCTGGACACAGTATTCCAGATGAGGCCTGATCAAGCAGGAGTAAAGGGGGATAATTACTTCACGTGATCTATTCTCTATGCTTCTCTTAATATATTCTAGAACTGTGCTTACCTTTTTTGGTGCTGCATCACACTGTTGACTCATGTGCAATCTGTGATCTATTAGTATACCCAATATCTTATTCACACGTGCTGTTGCTTAGTTTTATTCCTCCTAGTCTGTAGATGTAATTTTCTTATTTCTTGCCCAAATGTATTATTTTCTGGTTAGCCAATACAGGTATCACTTCTAGAATACTTTTGTCATCATTGGGCAGAAAAGTATTCACATTGCCCAAATGTAGAAACTTGCATTTTTCCATGTTAAATACCATGCTTTTAGTTGCTGCCCATTTTTCAAGCTTATCTAGACGGTTCTGAATCCTTTCTCTGTCTTCCCTAGTGTTAACTATCCCTCCTAGCTTTGCATCAGTTGCAAATTAGTTTACCTTCAGTTCCTTTATCAAGTTATTTTTTTAAAATGTTGAGCAACACTGGGGCAAGGACAGAACCTTGTGGTACCGCACTTGAAAAACTCTTCCAATTGGAAGTTTAACCATACAATCACTGAGCCAGTTATGAACAAACTTAACTGTAATCTTGTCAATCCCATACTTGGTAATTTTTTCAATAAAGATAGTATGAGATACTTTATCAAATGCTTTGCTGAAGCTGATGTATACTATTTCTAACGAATTTCCCCGATCCACTCAGTCAGTGATTCTATCATAGAAGGAAATTAGATTTGTCTGGCATGACTTGTTTGCTACAAACCCATGCTGACTCTGGTTAATTACTGTATTCTTATCCAAGTAGTTACATACATACAGTTTAATAATTTTTTCAAATATCTTTCCTGGCATAGAAGTAAGACTCACTGGGCTGTCATTTCCTTTCTCCATTTTCTTTAGTTTTTGTAAGAAAGAGACAACATTTTATCTTCTCTGTGAAGTCTCCTGTTTTCCTTATTATTATGCTTTGGTTATACCCAGATCCCCGGGCATTATAAAAGTAGGCATCGAGGTGCAGTGGCTTCTGAGGCCTAGTCGATTCAAGAGACCCATCCTTGAGAGAAGATACCAGAGAGAGTGGACATGATGGCTGAATAAGAAAAGAAGAGACACACAGGATTGGTTGTTGGGATGCTAGGATGATGGAATGGCTGAACAGGTGAGTGCTGAGGCAAGATTTTTTTTTCTAGTTTGTCTGGTCATCTACGGTACAGAAAAATGGCGGTAAAATCTATTTTGCTTAATTTGTGCAGAAGAAGTTGCAAAAAGTTTTTTTTTTCTTGAAAATACAGATTTTTGTTAATTTAGAGTAGAATTCAATTATATTTGAATAAATTTGCTCAAATCTAGTATAAAGTGATCCAGATGTGTTTGTTTGCTTAACCCCTTCATGACCCAGCCTATTTTGACCTTAAAGACCTTGCCGTTTTTTGCAATTCTGACCAGTGTCCCTTTATGAGGTAATAACTCAGGAACGCTTCAACGGATCCTAGCGGTTCTGAGATTGTTTTTTCGTGACATATTGGGCTTCATGTTAGTGGTAAATTTAGGTCAATAAATTCTGCGTTTATTTGTGATAAAAACGGAAATTTGGCGAAAATTTTGAAAATTTCGCAATTTTCACATTTTGAATTTCTATTCTGTTAAACCAGAGAGATATGTGACACAAAATAGTTAATAAATAACATTTCCCACATGTTTACTTTACATCAGCACAATTTTGGAAACAAAATTTTTTTTTGTTAGGAAGTTATAAGGGTTAAAATTTGACCAGCGATTTGTCATTTTTACAACGAAATTTACAAAACCATTTTTTTTAGGGACCACCTCACATTTGAAGTCAGTTTGAGGGGTCTATATGGCTGAAAATACCCAAAAGTGACACCATTCTAAAAACTGCACCCCTCAAGGTACTCAAAACCACATTCAAGAAGTTTATTAACCCTTCAGGTGCTTCACAGCAGCAGAAGCAACATGGAAGGAAAAAATGAACATTTAACTTTTTAGTCACAAAAATTATATTTTAGCAACAATTTTTTTATTTTCCCAATGGTAAAAGGAGAAACTGAACCACGAAAGTTGTTGTCCAATTTGTCCTGAGTACGCGAATACCTTATATGTGGGGGTAAACCACTGTTTGGGCGCACGGCAGGGCTTGGAAGGGAAGGAGCGCCATTTGACTTTTTGAATCAAAAATTGGCTCCACTCTTTAGCGGACACCATGTCACGTTTGGAGAGCCCCCGTGTGCCTAAAAATTGGAGCTCCCCCACAAGTGACCCCATTTTGGAAACTAGACGCCCCAAGGAACTTATCTAGATGCATAGTGAGCACTTTGAACCCCCAGGTGCTTCACAAATTAATCCGTAAAAATGAAAAAGTACTTTTTTTTCACAAAAAAATTCTTTTAGCCTCAATTTTTTCATTTTCACATGGGCAACAGGATAAAATGGATCCTAAAATGTGTTGGGCAATTTCTCCTGAGTACACCAATACCTCACATGTGGGGGTAAACCACTGTTTGGGCACATGGTAAGGCTCAGAAGGGAAGGAGCGCCATTTGACTTTTTGAATGAAAAATTATTTCCATCGTTAGCGGACACCATGTCGCGTTTGGAGAGCTCCTGTGTGCCTAAACATTGGCGCTCCCCCACAAGTGACCCCATTTTGGAAACTAGACCCCCCAAGGAACTTATTTAGATGCCTAGTGAGCACTTTAAACCCTCTGGTGCTTCACAAATTGATCTGTAAAAATGAAAAAGTACTTTTTTTTCACAAAAAAATTCTTTTCGCCTCAATTTTTTCATTTTCACATGGGCAGTAGGGTAAAATGGATCATAAAATTTGTTGGGCAATTTCTCCCGAGTACGTCGATACCTCATATGTGGGGGTAAACCACTGTTTGGGCACTCGGCAGGGCTCGGAAGGGAAGGCGCGCCATTTGACTTTTTGAATGGAAAATTAGCTCCAATTGTTAGCGGACACCATGTCGCGTTTGGAGAGCCCCTGTGTGCCTAAACATTGGAGCTCCCCCACAAGTGACCCCATTTTGGAAACTAGACCCCCCAAGGAACTTATCTAGATGCATATTGAGAACTTTAAACCCCCAGGTGCTTCACAGAAGTTTATAACGCAGAGCCATGAAAATAAAAAATAATTTTTCTTTCCTCAAAAATGATTTTTTAGCCTGGAATTTCCTATTTTGCCAAGGATAATAGGAGAAATTGGACCCCAAATATTGTTGTCCTGTTTGTCCTGAGTATGCAGATACCCCATATGTGGGGGTAAACCACTGTTTGGGCGCACGGCAAGGCTCGGAAGGGATGGCACGCCATTTGGCTTTTTAAATGGAAAATTAGCTCCAATCATTAGCGGACACCATGTCACGTTTGGAGAGCCCCTGTGTGCCTAAACATTGGAGATCCCCCAGAAATGACACCATTTTGGAAACTAGACCCCCAAAGGAACTAATCTAGATGTGTGGTGAGGACTTTGAACCCCCAAGTGCTTCACAGAAGTTTATAACGCAGAGCCATGAAAATAAAAAAAAAATTATTTTCTCAAAAATGATCTTTTAGCCTGCAATTTTTTATTTTCCCAAGGGTAACAGGAGAAATTTGACCCCAAAAGTTGTTGTCCAGTTTCTCCTGAGTACGATGATACCTCATATGTGGGGGTAAACCACTGTTTGGGCGCACGGCAGGGCTTGGAAGGGAAGGAGCGCCATTTGACTTTTTGAATCAAAAATTGGCTCCACTCTTTAGCGGACACCATGTCACGTTTGGAGAGCCCCCGTGTGCCTAAAAATTGGAGCTCCCCCACAAGTGACCCCATTTTGGAAACTAGATGCCCCAAGGAACTTATCTAGATGCATAGTGAGCACTTTGAACCCCCAGGTGCTTCACAAATTAATCCGTAAAAATGAAAAAGTACTTTTTTTTCACAAAAAAATTCTTTTAGCCTCAATTTTTTCATTTTCACATGGGCAACAGGATAAAATGGATCCTAAAATGTGTTGGGCAATTTCTCCTGAGTACACCAATACCTCACATGTGGGGGTAAACCACTGTTTGGGCACATGGTAAGGCTCAGAAGGGAAGGAGCGCCATTTGACTTTTTGAATGAAAAATTATTTCCATCGTTAGCGGACACCATGTCGCGTTTGGAGAGCTCCTGTGTGCCTAAACATTGGCGCTCCCCCACAAGTGACCCCATTTTGGAAACTAGACCCCCAAGGAACTTATTTAGATGCCTAGTGAGCACTTTAAACCCTCAGGTGCTTCACAAATTGATCTGTAAAAATGAAAAAGTACTTTTTTTTCACAAAAAAATTCTTTTCGCCTCAATTTTTTCATTTTCACATGGGCAGTAGGGTAAAATGGATCATAAAATTTGTTGGGCAATTTCTCCCGAGTACGTCGATACCTCATATGTGGGGGTAAACCACTGTTTGGGCACTCGGCAGGGCTCGGAAGGGAAGGCGCGCCATTTGACTTTTTGAATGGAAAATTAGCTCCAATTGTTAGCGGACACCATGTCGCGTTTGGAGAGCCCCTGTGTGCCTAAACATTGGAGCTCCCCCACAAGTGACCCCATTTTGGAAACTAGACCCCACAAGGAACTTATCTAGATGCATATTGAGAACTTTAAACCCCCAGGTGCTTCACAGAAGTTTATAACGCAGAGCCATGAAAATAAAAAATAATTTTTCTTTCCTCAAAAATGATTTTTTAGCCTGGAATTTCCTATTTTGCCAAGGATAATAGGAGAAATTGGACCCCAAATATTGTTGTCCTGTTTGTCCTGAGTATGCAGATACCCCATATGTGGGGGTAAACCACTGTTTGGGCGCACGGCAAGGCTCGGAAGGGATGGCACGCCATTTGGCTTTTTAAATGGAAAATTAGCTCCAATCATTAGCGGACACCATGTCACGTTTGGAGAGCCCCTGTGTGCCTAAACATTGGAGATCCCCCAGAAATGACACCATTTTGGAAACTAGACCCCCAAAGGAACTAATCTAGATGTGTGGTGAGGACTTTGAACCCCCAAGTGCTTCACAGAAGTTTATAACGCAGAGCCATGAAAAAAAAATTAAAATTATTTTCTCAAAAATGATCTTTTAGCCTGCAATTTTTTATTTTCCCAAGGGTAACAGGAGAAATTTGACCCCAAAAGTTGTTGTCCAGTTTCTCCTGAGTACGCTGATACCCCATATGTGGGGGTAAATCACTGTTTGGGCACATGCCGGGGCTCGGAAGTGAAGTAGTGACGTTTTGAAATGCAGACTTTGATGGAATGCTCTGTGGGCGTCACGTTGCGTTTGCAGAGCCCCTGATGTGGCTTAACAGTAGAAACCCCCCACAAGTGACCCCATTTTGGAAACTAGACCCCCAAAGGAACTTATCTAGATGTGTGGTGAGCACTTTGAACCCCCAAGTGCTTCATAGAAGTTTATAATGCAGAGCCGTGAAAATAATAAATACGTTTTCTTTCCTCAAAAATAATTATTTAGCCCAGAATTTTTTATTTTCCCAAGGGTTACAGAAGAAATTGGACCCCAAAAGTTGTTGTCCAGTTTCTCCTGAGTACGCTGATACCCCATAAGTGGGGGTAAACCACTGTTTGGGCACATGCCGAGGCTCGGAAGTGAAGTAGTGACGTTTTGAAATGCAGACTTTGATGGAATGCTCTGTGGGCGTCACGTTGCGTTTGCAGAGCCCCTGATGTGGCTTAACAGTAGAAACCCCCCACAAGTGACCCCATTTTGGAAACTAGACCCCCCAAGGAACTTATCTAGATATGTGGTGAGCACTTTGAACCCCCAAGTGCTTAACAGACGTTTACAACGCAGAGCCGTGAAAATAAAAAATCATTTTTCTTTCCTCAAAAATTATGTTTTAGCAAGCATTTTTTTTGATTCACAAGGGTAACAGGAGAAATTGGACCCCAGTAATTGTTGCGCAGTTTGTCCTGAGTATGCTGGTACCCCATATGTGGGGGTAAACCACTGTTTGGGCACACGTCAGGGCTCGGAAGTGAGGGAGCACCATTTGACTTTTTGAATACGAGATTGGCTGGAATCAATGGTGGCGCCATGTTGCGTTTGGAGACCCCTGATGTGCCTAAACAGTGGTAACCCCTCAATTCTACCTCCAACACTAACCCCAACACACCCCCAGCCCTAATCCCAACTGTAGCCATAACCCTAAACACAACCCTAACCGCAACACACCCCTAACCACAACCCTAACCCCAACACACCCCTAACCATAACCACAACCCTAATTCCAACCCTAACCCTAAGGCTATGTGCCCACGTTGCGGATTCGTGTGAGATATTTTCGCACCATTTTTGAAAAATCCGCGGGTAAAAGGCACTGCGTTTTACCTGCGGATTTTCCGCGGATTTCCAGTGTTTTTTGTGCGGATTTCACCTGCGGATTCCTATTGAGGAACACGTGTAAAACGCTGCGGAATCCGCACAAAGAATTGACATGCTGCGGAAAATACAACGCAGCGTTTCCGCGCGGTATTTTCCGCACCATGGGCACAGCGGATTTGGTTTTTCATATGTTTACATGGTACTGTAAACCTGATTGAACACTGCTGCGGATCCGCAGCCAAATCCGCACCGTGTGCACATAGCCTAATTCTAAAGGTATGTGCACACGCTGCGGAAAACGCTGCGGATCCGCAGCAGTTTCCCATGAGTTTACAGTTCAATGTAAACCTACGGGAAACAAAAATCGCTGTGCCCATACTGCGGAAAAACTGCACGGAAACGCAGCGGTTTACATTCCGCAGCATGTCACTTCTTTGTGCGGATTCCGCAGCGGTTTTACAACTGCTCAAATAGAAAATCGCAGTTGTAAAACCGCAGTGAAATGCGCAGAAAAACCGCGGTAAATCCGCCATAAATCCGCAGCGGTTTAGCACTGCGGATTTATCAAATCCGCAGCGGAAAAATCCGCAGAGGACCAGAATACGTGTGCACATACCGAAACCCTAACCCTAGCCCTAACCCTAACCCTACCCCTAGCCCTAACCCTAACCCTACCCCTAACCCTACCCCTACCCCTAGCCCTAACCCTAACCCTACCCCTAACCCTACCCCTAACCCTAACCCTAACCCTATTCTAACATTAGTGGAAAAAAAAAAAATTCTTTATTTTTTTTATTGTCCCTACCTATGGGGGTGACAAAGGGGGGGGTCATTTATTATTTTTTTATTTTGATCACTGAGATATAATCTATCTCAGTGATCAAAATGCACTTTGGAACGAATCTGCCGGCCGGCAGATTCGGCGGGCGCACTGCGCATGCGCCCGCCATTTTGGAAGATGGCGGCGCCCAGGGAGAAGACGGACGGGACCCCGGCTGGATCGGTAAGTATGATGGGGTGGGGGGGGACCACGGGGGGGGGATCGGAGCACGGGGGGGGAATCGGAGTGCGGGAGGGGTGGAACGGAGCACGGGGGGCGTGGAACGGAGCACGGGGGGGCTGGAATGGAGCACGGGGGGTGGAACGGAGCACCGGGGGGGGTGGATCGGAGTGCAGGGGGGGTGATTGGAGCACGTGGGGGTGATTGGAGCACGGGGGGAGCGGACAAGAGAACGGGGGGGAGCGGAGCACTGGACGGAGGGGAGCCGGAGCAGTGTACCGGCCAGATCGGAGGGCTGGGGGGGCGATCGGAGGGGTGGGGTGGGGGCACACTAGTATTTCCAGCCATGGCCGATGATATTTCAGCATCGGCCATGGCTGGATTGTAATATTTCACCCGTTATAATAGGTGAAATATTGCAAATCGCTCTGATTGGCAGTTTCACTTTCAACAGCCAATCAGAGCGATCGTAGCCACGAGGGGGTGAAGCCACCCCCCCTGGGCTAAACTACCACTCCCCCTGTCCCTGCAGATCGGGTGAAATGGGAGTTAACCCTTTCACCCGATCTGCAGGGACGCGATCTTTCCATGACGCCGCATGGGTCGGAATGGCACCGACTTTCATGACGCCTACGTGGCGTCATGGGTCGGGAAGGGGTTAAAGACTCATAGCAATGTTCCTCCAGATCCTTACTAGTTTTGCTCTGGATGCAGGTGCTAAGTGACCATACTTTAATTGTTAGAAACTACAATAAAACTGCATGCAATCTAATTCTGAAGTCATATAGTGTATTCCGAAAAGGAAAACCACCTATGCCAAAACATGGTATCCATCCACAGACAGCTGTTTTGGGGTATTTGCCCCTCATCAGTGTGGAGTAGGAAACTGGCTATTAGGAGCAGTGCCTAGTAATTTGGCATAGGTGGTTTTCCTTTTTGGATACTGCCCTTCCCGTGGTTGTTCCTTCCCGGTGAAAGACGTGGCTATTTATTGCTTGCGTTGAGAAACACGTGATGGTGTCTCCGCAGCTTCTCTACAAGCATTTGCATATTTCCCATAAGGGATGGGGGCAGTGTTCTGGATCACTGCGTTGAGAAACACGTGATGGTGTCTCCACGGTGTTGGATGTTTTGATCTCCCCGAGGTCATTCATCCTTATGTTTATATAGTGTATTCCGTCATCTACACTTCTTGCTGATGTACAGAAGAAAATATGACTGATGAAACAAGTCACTGCATAACTGTAATATCAGTTTGTAAATAGTATCTGATCATGGTGACATGTCAGCCTCTGGCAGTGTCAACACTGTGATTTTGTCTGTGACACAGGTTGTGATGTCAATGAATACTATGTTTTGATTTGGCATTGCAGTGTAGCATAGGGTAATGGGCTTACATTGTGACTCCTTGGGTTCATTGACCCATACTAACAATTCACAAAAAATTATACTGGGGCTGACTTTTTGTGATTTGCTTGACATAGTATTGGTGAAAATGAGGCCCTTTTACTAGCATTATGCAGTTGTGCAGAGTAATATTTAGAAAAATGGTTGCAAAAATAAATGCGCCTTTTTTTGTCTAGAGGATTCATGTCTACAGTTATCACAGGTTATGTTGACTTGTAAAAGTGGAATTATAACTTTATTAGATTGCTTTCATGTATATTAATTGATGTGTTATTGAGTGATGTGGTTTAATCCTTTTATCTCATGACTTCAGTGAATTGTATTAGCCAAGAAAATGTATGCAGAATTAATGGAAAGACATCTGCTGTTTCTTTCATCGCAAATGTAATGTTTATTATAATACAGATGAAAAACAATTGCACCATAAACAATAACTACCTGGGGCTATATCCTCAAACTACTTTTCATGCAAAAAAAAATTACATACATACTTGTTTAAGTCAACTAATCAAAATTAGAGGACAAACTGTAACTCGACATATAGTTTTATTTGCAGAGTAACAAGTAACTTAATGTCCCACAAATGACAAAACAATAAAATAGGTGACATTTATGAAAGTCAAAAATGTCCTGTCAGCACTCTTAACAAGGCAAAAAAAGATTGAGCCCTGCTTTTGTCATGGCGCTCGTTTTGCTTATATATACTTAGAAAAGTCTGTTGTTGCCGTGTTTAATAAAGCTGATAGCTAAATCAAATTACCCACACATTGGTAGATACAAGGAATTTGTACATAACACCTCTTTGAGGATACTTGTGAAAAATAAAGCCAGAATATATATTTTTTCATAATGCATTCAATAAGGCAAAGGGTGACATTTAGGAACGGGGACATGGATGTGGTGGTACCCCGCCAAGGCTGTGTGACAGATCAGAAGGTGATTTTTTTTTTCGTTCTAGCTTCCTGTCAAAATTCTGTGTGCATGCTACACCAAGGTCGAACCCAGACAAGTGTGAGGATTTCGTGGGTTGGATGGCAGACAAAATCTCCAGTGTTTTGACAAGTTGCACCACCAAGTATTCCACATAATAATAATAATCTTTATTTTTATATAGCTCTAACATATCCCGCAGTACTTTACAGTTTGCACACATTATCATCGCTGTCCCCGATGGGGCTCACAATCTTAATTCCCTATCAGTATGTCTTTGGAATGTGGGAGGAAAGCCACACAAACACGGGGAGAACATACAAACTCCTTACAGATGTTGTCCAAGGTGGGATTAGAACCCAGCACTCCAGCGCTGCAAGGCTGCAGTGCTATCCGCTTAGCCACCGTGCTGCCCATGGTCTAGTCTCAGTAGACTACGTGGGCAGTGTTATATACTACGTGGGCAGTGTTATATACCACGTGGGCAGTGTTATATACTTTGTGGGCTGTGTTATATACTACGTGGGCTGTGTTATATACTACGTGGCAGTGTTATATACTACGTAGGCAGTGTTATATACTACGTGGGCAGTGTTATATACTACGTGGGCAGTAATATATACTACGTGCGCAGTGTTATATACTGCATAGGCTGTGTTATATACTACGTGGGCTGTGTTACATACTACGTGGCTGTGTTATAGACTACGTAGCTCCTATATACTACAAGGTTGTGCTATATACTACATGGCTGTGTGTTACGTGGCCTCTGCTATATGCTATGTGGCTGCTGTATACATACATAAATATTGTAGAATACCTGATGTGTTAGAATCGGGCCATCATCTAATAAAAAATAGTTATATACTCACCCTCCGTCGTCCACCGAAGCTGTCCCAATGCGCGCGATGCGGCCGCCAGCTTCCGTTCCCAGAGATGCATTGCGAAATTACCGAGATGACTTAGCGGTCTCGCAGGACTGCTAAGTCATCTGGGTAATTTCACAATGCATCTCTGGGCACGGAAGCTGGCGGCAGCATCGCGCGCATCAGTGGACGTCGGAAGGTGAGAATAGCACTTTTTAAAAAAATTATTTTTAGCACTATATCTTTTTACTATTGATGCTGCACAGGCAGCATCAATAGTGAAAAGTTGGTCCGGGATGGGGCGACACACTCGCACTGACTGGAGGGGAGTAGGGAGGGGGCACTGACTGGAGGAGAGTAGGGAGTGGCCAATTCGCAGCCGGACTAAACCTGTCGCTGATTGGTCGCGCAATGCGGGATTTCCATTACAGACAGTCGGAAGTACCCCTTAGACGATTATATAGATAAGTAATGATTTGTCTACTACATTTCTTAGTTCTCCTAGTACTCGTGGGTGTATGCCATCTGGACCTGGAGATTTATCTATTTTATGTGTTTAATATATTAGCTTTTTCCTCACCATCTACAACCATTCTTTCCTCGCAATTTTTTAAGAGGTTTACACTTTTACTTTTGATTCTTTTACTATTGATATAGTTGAAGAACAGTTTAAGGGCATCCCTAAGCTTGTTGTATTTAGCCTTCCTAAAGTTCAGTGTTTTTGTGACTTTTAGCAAAAGACAAGTGAAACTGTACGATATTGTGGTCGCTATTTCCTAGATGCCTGACAACCTGCAGATTTGTTATTCTATCAGGTCTATTAGATACAGCAGTATTAGGTATAATGTGCTGCTCCTCTGGTTGGATTCTGCACCAATTGTGATAGATAATTTTTCTTGGCTTTTAGCAGAACAATATTGCCTCCATGGGTTTCGCAGGTCTCTGTTTCCCTGTTAATATCCAGGTAACTAAAGACTCCCACAACAAGCATCTCATTATGGGTTGCAGCTTCATCTATCTGCCTTAGTAGTAGATTTTCCATGATTTCTGTTTTATTTGGGGGTTTGTAACAGACTCTAATGAGAATTTTGTTACTATTTTCCCTCTGTGTATTTCGACCCATATGAATGCAACATCCTTATTCCCTTCGCTAATATCCTCCCTTAAAGTGGACTTTAGACAAGACTTTACAAAAAGACAAACCCCTCCTCCTCTCTGATTTTTACTATCCTTTCTAAACAGACTGTAACCCTGTAAGTTAACTGCCCAGTCATAGCTTTCATCTAACTATGTCTCTGTTTTTCCCACTATGTCATAGTTACCTGTAGATATTTCTGCTTCTAGCTCTTCCATTTTGCTTATCAGGCTTCTTACGTTTGCGAGCATGCAGTTTAGAGTATTTAGTTTTGTTCCAATCTCCTCCCTGTTGATTTGTTTTAGAAATTTTCTTACCTCCCTTCCGAGTATGTTGTCTTGGGTCTTCTTTGCCACTCCTCATATCCTTCATCAGTATATTTTCTGGCTTCATGTTCGTGTCTAGTGTTTTTCTTCCCATCCCCTCTTCTTTAGTTTAAAGCCTTTCTGATGCATGTAGCGAGTCTTGTGGCAATGTGTGTTTCCCAGGTTTGTTTAGGTGTAGTCTGTCTCTGGCGAGGGGTCCATTGTACAGGTAATTCACACTGTGGTCCAGGAATCTAAATCCCTGGTGTCTGCACCATTGTCTTAGCTAGTTGTTCGCATCAAGGATCCTATTCCATCTCCTGGTGTCATGCACGTCTACTGGAAGGATAGAAGAAAAACTACCTGTGCATCCAGTTCCATTACTTTCTTCCCCAAATCTACAAAGTTCTTGCAGATTGTCAGTAGGTCCTTTCTTACTGTGTCATTGGTGCCAACATGTATCAGAAGAAATGGGTGGACGTCCTTGAAACTGATGAGCTTTGGCATCCTATCGGTCACATCATTAATCTTGGCACCTGGGAGGCAGCATACTTCTCTTGCAGTTATGTCCAGTCGGCAGATGGCTGCTTCTGTGCCTTTCAGTTGTGAGTCTCCCACCACTACCACTGTTCTTCGCTTCTTGGTCGTACTTTTTGTTGTCACTTCTGAGTTTTGCTGTGTGCCTTCTTCTTTTTGCTTGCTGTTAGTGCCTTATCCTTAGGTATGCCATCTTCGTCCTCCACAAGGCACTGGTATTGGTTTCTCATTTGTGTGGTTGGGGTTGTCTCCATGGTCTTCTTGCTTCTTTGGTCACATGCTTCCTTTCGTCTGCTTTTGGAGGTTCTCTGACACTCTCTTCACCTTTTGTGACCAGCAGAGATGCTTCGTTTCTGTCTAGGAAGTCTTCATTCACTTTGATTAGTTTCAAAGGTGCAATTCTTTCTCCCAGATCCCGCACCTTTTCTTCCAAAAAGGCCAGTAGTCTACACTTCTAGCAGGTGAAGTTGGATTCTTCTTCTGGTTGATCTGTGAACATGTAGCACATGTTGCAGCTCACCATATAGGTTGCTACATCTGCCATGTTGCTCCTAGATCCTGCTGAATCCTGCAAATTGTTCTCCTCAAGCTTCAATTACTGGTTTGGCAATGCTTTCCAAGTAGCTGATCCTGCCTGTACCCAACAATCTTCTTGCTGATGCCCTTTTCAGTGCATGCATGCTAGAGGGCTATTGCTGATAAGATTATCCTCAGACAACGCTGCTGGCAGAGGTACCGACTCTTTTCACCCACAAGGATTACAGGGGAGAGACATGCACACCAGATGCAACTCAGGCAGGGGGAAAATTTTCACCAACTGGGCCATTTTCATGAAACCGTCACATCAGCAAGGGCTGTCTGTGGGTGTAACTATGACAAAGAGGGCGAAGTTGATTAAGATGTTGAAGGAGTATTTAAGTGACCATACCAGCATCCTTCCTGATTCTTCAGTGGCCTTTAACTATTGGTTGTCCAAGCTGCACACTTGGTCTGATTTCTCCTTTTACACCTTGTAGGTACTGCCATAACCTTCCTCAAAACAGTTGTCTGAGTGGGTTTTTAGTTCGGCTGGTGCAATCATAAAAGATAGGCGTACACACCTGTCAACAGAAATGCAGACAGGCTGACTCATCTAAAATTCAACAATGGCTGGATTTCCTCCGACTTTGTAAACCCTGTAGATGACAGTTATCCAACCTAAATGCACCGCAAATGTTCTTTTTTGTAAGTTGTCTAAATGTCCGTCCCTTACCATCCAAACCCATTTTTTTCTGGAAATTACTTCCTAATCCTCCTGCTTCTGCAACAAGTACTTAGTGGTCATATGTTCATACCCCTCAAGGGTAATGTTTTAAATTTGTAAACCTTTGTACATTGTGCAATGGTGAATCTTGCACTCCCTATCTCTAGCAATTATAACTTCAAAATGTATTGAGAGGCTCCCATCATGCTCTCTTTGAGCGTGTGTGATACAGACCCCTTGGGTAATTTTTGGAAATCTTTGTACATTGTGCAATTGTCAAATTTCTACTCTCAATTTCTATATATACTATTATTCTAACAGCAATTTTTATTTAGTTGCCCTTCTCACGGTCTCTTTGAACGTGTATGATACAAACCCCTTGGGTAATTCGTAGAAACCTTTGTACATTGTGCAATGGTCAAATGTCTGCTCTCAATCTTTATATATTCTATTGTTATAACAATGTTTTATTGTGTTGCCCTTCTCACGGTCTCTTTCAGCATGTATCTGGGAGCATGATGTTAATTTCTGGGTCTGCACTTGGACATTGTGGAACAACACAATTGGCATACTGTGGCCCATCAGGTCCTTAATAGTAATGAGCGAGAATGCTCGTTACTCGAGTTTCTCCAAGCATGCTCAGGTGTAGAGTTGAGCGACCTTGACCTTTTTAGAGTCGAGCCGGGTTTTGCGAAACCCGACTATGTCCAAAGTCGGGTCGAGTGAAATCGGCCGATTATGACGTAAAGTCGGGATCGACCGAAACACGAAACCCAATGCAAGTCAATGGGGCAGCATAGTCGGCAGTGAGTGGGGGCCAGGAAAACACCTAGAGTGGCCATTTTAATGTCAAAACCATCCATTCTTCTTAATGAAGCTTGTCAAGCGTAATTTACCTTATAATAATTGGAAGGCATTTGAAATTGGGGGTCATTTGGCTAAAGTTGTGGGGGGTAGGGCTGGTTCAAGTAATTAGTGGGCCCAGGAAATCTGGACCACGTCACGGCAGTGGAGCAGGGAGAGGTAAGTATTTCAACTTTGCAAGTGCTGTGAACCTGAGCAAGCAGGGGGGGCCCACTCGTTGGCATTGGCACTGGCACAGGGCCCCTCAAAGTACAGCGGTGTGTTTGCACGGCGGGGGCGCCTCCCACCGGCAGCAACACTTTTGCGTACTATGAGAGGCCCTGTGCCAGTGACGTCGCCAACTAGTATTCCTCCCCCCACCTGATGAAGGAACCTGCACTTTCATCTGCACCTTCCTCTTTGTCCCCGTGTAAGGTGGTATGGTATGCGGGAAGAGCAACCTGACTTTCAGCAGGGTCACAATGTTGTTGTGTAGCGTGCACGGGGAATGTTGCGTTATGGGTCAATGTACCAGCAGACTCATCTATCACTGGCTGGGCAATGGGCACGATGAAGTGGAAACACAGATATAGGCCCAAAGAAGAAAGTGGGCTAAATGCAGTTCAAAATTGGTAACACAGGAATAACCAGGGGGCATTGCAGTGGAGGACAACTGGAATGAGAGGCTGACACAGAGAGTAGGGCCAAATCAGTAAGTAGTCGAAATGCAGTTCAAAATTGGCAACCGTAGTAAACAGGCGGCACAGCTTTGTTCAGTGGAGGAGAACAGCAAGGAGTGGCAGACACCGATAGTAGGCCCCAAACCAACTAGTACGCCAAATGCAGTTGTTCCATTTAACCACAATTTAATGAGAGCCTGAAGATAGAAGCTCAGGAAAGGCAACCTGGGGAACACCTTGGAGTGTAACACACCATCTCTCTCCACCCCATACCCATTTTGTATGGCCTAATGCAGTGTACTTTTCTACAACTACTAAACGAGAGTCGGAAGACCGAAGCAATGGCAAGGAAACCTGGGGAACACCTTAGAGTGTAACACACCCTCTCTCTACACCCCATACCCAATTTGAAGGCCTAATGCAGTGTAGTTTCCAAGAACTACTAAACGAGAGCCGGAAGATCGAAGCTCAGGAAAGGCAACCTGGGGAACACCTTGGAGTGTAACACACCCTCTCGCTACACCCCATACCCAATTTGAAGGCCTAATGCAGCGTAGTTTCCAACAACTACTAAACGAGAGCCGGAAGATCGAAGCTCAGGAAAGGCAACCTGGGGAACACCTTGGAGTGTAACAAACCCTCTCTCTACACCCCATACCCAATTTGTAGGCCTAATGCAGCGTAGTTTCCGACAACTACTAAACGAGAGCATGAAGATCGAAGCTCAGGAAAGGCAACCTGGGGAACACCTTGGAGTGTAACACACCCTCTCTCTACACCCCATACCCAATTTGTAGGCCTAATGCAGCGTAGTTTCCGACAACTACTAAACGAGAGCCGGAATATCGAAGCTCAGGAAAGGCAACCTGGGGAACACCTTGGAGTGTAACACACCCTCTCTCTACGCCCCATACCCAATTTGTAGGCCTAATGCAGCGTAGTTTCCGACAACTACTAAACGAGAGCCGGAATATCGAAGCTCAGGAAAGGCAACCTGGGGAACACCTTGGAGTGTAACACACCCTCTCTCTACACCCCATACCCAATTTGAAGGCCTAATGCAGTGTAGTTTCCAAGAACTACTAAACGAGAGCCGGAAGATCGAAGCTCAGGAAAGGCAACCTGGGGAACACCTTGGAGTGTAACACACCCTCTCGCTACACCCCATACCCAATTTGAAGGCCTAATGCAGCGTAGTTTCCAACAACTACTAAACGAGAGCCGGAAGATCGAAGCTCAGGAAAGGCAACCTGGGGAACACCTTGGAGTGGAACACACCATCTCTCTACACCCCATACCCAATTTGAAGGCCTAATGCAGAGTAGTTTCCAAGAACTACTAAACGAGAGCCGGAAGATCGAAGCTCAGGAAAGGCAACCTGGGGAACACCTTGGAGTGTAACACAACGTCTCTCTACACGACGGAAGGGCTGATTCTTAGGAAGGAAGGCTGTTGGAAATAAGCATTGCGCGTCCGAGGGTGATTATATTCTTATTAGGTATATACTCACCCTCGGACGCGCCCTGCTTCTTTATTTGGAATGAATGTTTATTTGCAATGTGGTGTTGACTTTCTCTATTATTTTGGTAATTAATGATTTTATTATTTTCATTATTTTGCATCTTCTCGGCAATAATATAAAGAAGACGCGACAGGACAACACTCGGTGGATGCCATATGTGTGTTTTCAATTTAAAAAAACTTTCAGTTAACTACTTGCAGGAGAAAGTAATTGTAGCTGGTGGCCATTTTTAGTACTGTACCAGATTAGAGTTGTGTGTTTGTTTTTAATGTTAAAATGTCTGCATTTGATATCTCACCAGTATTTTCTTTTTTATAAGCAAAATACTTATTTTTATATTTTCTGATGTTGGTTCCAGGGGTACACGGCCAGCAGTGCCCTGGTCAGTGTAGTAGTAGTTGAAAGAATGGACCGCAGACAGGCATCGAAGGCCTAAAATAATAACACATGGCTGTAGGCAATTTTAAATTGGTTCCAGGGGTACACGGACAGCAGTGGTGTGGTCAGTGGAGGCCTAGTGGAAGGAGTGACCGCAGACAGGCATCGAAGGCCTAAAATAATAACACATGGCTGTAGGCAATTTTAAATTGGTTCCAGGGGTACACGGGCAGCAGTGACCTGGTCAGTGTAGTAGTAGTTGAAAGAATGGACCGCAGACAGGCATCGAAGGCCTAAAATAAAAAAATTGGGCTGGCTGTAGGCAATTTTAAATTGGTTCCAGGGGTACACGGGCAGCAGTGGTGTGGTCAGTGGAGGCCTAGTGGAAGGAGTGACCGCAGACAGGCATCGAAGGCCTAAAATAATAACACATGGCTGTAGGCAATTTTAAATTGGTTCCAGGGGTACACGGGCAGCAGTGACCTGGTCAGTGTAGTAGTAGTTGAAAGAATGGACCGCAGACAGGCATCGAAGGCCTAAAATAAAAAAATTGGGCTGGCTGTAGGCAATTTTAAATTGGTTCCAGGGGTACACGGGCAGCAGTGGTGTGGTCAGTGGAGGCCTAGTGGAAGGAGTGACCGCAGACAGGCATCGAAGGCCTAAAATAATAACACATGGCTGTAGGCAATTTTAAATTGGTTCCAGGGGTACACGGACAGCAGTGGTGTGGTCAGTGGAGGCCTAGTGGAAGGAGTGACCGCAGACAGGCATCGAAGGCCTAAAATAATAACACATGGCTGTAGGCAATTTTAAATTGGTTCCAGGGGTACACGGGCAGCAGTGACCTGGTCAGTGTAGTAGTAGTTGAAAAAATGGACCGCAGACAGGCATCGAATGCCTAAAATAATAACACATGGCTGTAGGCAATTTTAAATTGGTTCCAGGGGTACACGGGCAGCAGTGACCTGGTCAGTGTAGTAGTAGTTGAAAGAATGGACCGCAGACAGGCATCGAAGGCCTAAAATAAAAAAATTGGGCTGGCTGTAGGCAATTTTAAATTGGTTCCAGGGGTACACGGACAGCAGTGGTGTGGTCAGTGGAGGCCTAGTGGAAGGAGTGACCGCAGACAGGCATCGAAGGCCTAAAATAATAACACATGGCTGTAGGCAATTTTAAATTGGTTCCAGGGGTACACGGACAGCAGTGGTGTGGTCAGTGGAGGCCTAGTGGAAGGAGTGACCGCAGACAGGCATCGAAGGCCTAAAATAATAACACATGGCTGTAGGCAATTTTAAATTGGTTCCAGGGGTACACGGACAGCAGTGGTGTGGTCAGTGGAGGCCTAGTGGAAGGAGTGACCGCAGACAGGCATCGAAGGCCTAAAATAATAACACATGGCTGTAGGCAATTTTAAATTGGTTCCAGGGGTACACGGGCAGCAGTGACCTGGTCAGTGTAGTAGTAGTTGAAAGAATGGACCGCAGACAGGCATCGAAGGCCTAAAATAAAAAAATTGGGCTGGCTGTAGGCAATTTTAAATTGGTTCCAGGGGTACACGGGCAGCAGTGGTGTGGTCAGTGGAGGCCTAGTGGAAGGAGTGACCGCAGACAGGCATCGAAGGCCTAAAATAATAACACATGGCTGTAGGCAATTTTAAATTGGTTCCAGGGGTACACGGGCAGCAGTGACCTGGTCAGTGTAGTAGTAGTTGAAAAAATGGACCGCAGACAGGCATCGAATGCCTAAAATAATAACACATGGCTGTAGGCAATTTTAAATTGGTTACAGGGGTACACGGACAGCAGTGACCTGGTCAGTGTAGTAGTAGTTGAAAGAATGGACCGCAGACAGGCATCGAAGGCCTAAAATAAAAAAATTGGGCTGGCTGTAGGCAATTTTAAATTGGTTCCAGGGGTACACGGACAGCAGTGGTGTGGTCAGTGGAGGCCTAGTGGAAGGAGTGACCGCAGACAGGCATCGAAGGCCTAAAATAATAACACATGGCTGTAGGCAATTTTAAATTGGTTCCAGGGGTACACGGACAGCAGTGACCTGGTCAGTGTAGTAGTAGTTGAAAGAATGGACCGCAGACAGGCATCGAAGGCCTAAAATAAAAAAATTGGGCTGGCTGTAGGCAATTTTAAATTGGTTCCAGGGGTACACGGGCAGCAGTGACCTGGTCAGTGTAGTAGTAGTTGAAAGAATGGACCGCAGACAGGCTTAGAAGGCCTAACATAACAAACTTGGGCTGGCTGTAGGCACTTTTAAATTGGTTCCAGGGGTACACGGGCAGCAGTGGTCTGGTCAGTGGAAGTCTAGTGGAAGGAGTGACCGCAGACAGGCTTCCAAGGCCTAACATAACAAACTTGGGCTGGCTGTAGGCACTTTTAAATTGGTTCCAGGGGTACACGGGCAGCAGTGGTCTGGTCAGTGGAAGTCTAGTGGAAGGAGTGACCGCAGACAGGCTTCCAAGGCCTAACATAACAAACTTGGGCTGGCTGTAGGCACTTTTAAATTGGTTCCAGGGGTACACGGGCAGCAGTGGTCTGGTCAGTGGAAGTCTAGTGGAAGGAGTGACCGCAGACAGGCTTCCAAGGCCTAACATAACAAACTTGGGCTGGCTGTAGGCACTTTTAAATTGGTTCCAGGGGTACACGGGCAGCAGTGGTCTGGTCAGTGGAAGTCTAGTGGAAGGAGTGACCGCAGACAGGCTTCCAAGGCCTAACATAACAAACTTGGGCTGGCTGTAGGCACTTTTAAATTGGTTCCAGGGGTACACGGGCAGCAGTGGTCTGGTCAGTGGAAGTCTAGTGGAAGGAGTGACCGCAGACAGGCTTCGAAGGCCTAACATAACAAAATTGGGCTGGCTGTAGGCACTTTAAATTGGTTCCAGGGGTACATGGGCAGCAGTGTATGGTCAGTGGAAGTCTAGTGGAAGGAGTGACGGCAGACAGTCTTCGAAGGCCTAACATAACAAAATTGGGCTGACTGTAGGCACTTTTAAATTGGTTCCAGGGTAACACGGCCAGCAGTGGCCTGGTCAGTGTAGTAGTTGTAGAAAGAAGGGACCGCAGACAGGCTTCGAAGGCCTAACATAACAAAAATGTCAAAACAATGGTATTGTCAGTGCCAGGCATTGAAGGATGTCAGCGGCTAGACTACACATTGGTGAAGCTGTGAGAGATAATTTTGCTAGTGGTAGAGCACTGTTTGAGCTGGGGGGGGGAACTGTCTTGTGGCCGGCGGTACAGGCACAGGGCCCCTCATATTACAACGGTGTGTCTGACGTTGGGTGCGCACCACCACCGCCAGAGACACTTTATTGTACTATGAGGGACCCAGTGGCAGTGCCGTCGACCAAAAGCGGCCACACCCACCTCTTCAGACAAACAGCACTCTCAAGGGTCCAAGCGCAAAGTGGCGATAGCACGGCCCCGTGTGGGGAGTTTGGCCATTTCGTGAGGTGGAAACATGTCGTATGCTGGACAATCAGGTGAAGAAAATTACGAGATTGGAAAAGTCATTCAGAATAGTCCACAGGCAAGACCTTTTCATAGGAAAGCTAGGTGTCAGCCGGGCAGGGTGGGGCAAAAGATTTTGAAATCCAGTTGTGGTTCATTTTAATGAAGGTTAGATCATCTACATTTTGGGTAGCCAGACGAGTCCTTTTTTCTGTTAGTATTGAACCTGCAGCACTGAATACTCTTTCTGATAGGACACTAGCTGCCGGGCAAGCAAGCTCCTGCAATGCATATTCTGCCAATTCTGGCCAGGTGTCTAATTTGGATGCCCAGTAATCAAATGGGAATGACGGTTGAGGGAGAACGTCGATAAGGGATGAAAAATAGTTTGTAACCATACTGGACAAATGTTGTCTCCTGTCACTTTGAATTGATGCTGCAGTACCTGTCCTGTCTGCGGTCATAGAAAAATCACTCCACAACCTGGTCAGAAAACCCCTCTGTCCAACGCCACTTCTGATTTCTGCCCCTCTAACACCTCTGGTCTGCTGGCCCCTGGAGCTCGTGTGAGAACGATCACGGGCGCTGTGTGCAGGGAATGCCAGAAGCAAACGGTCAACAAGAGTTGATTGTTTTGTTGCTAATATTAGTTCCAAGTTCTCATGTGGCATAATATTTTGCAATTTGCCTTTATAGCGAGGATCAAGGAGGCAGGCCAACCAGTAATCGTCATCGTTCATCATTTTTGTAATGCGTGTGTCCCTTTTGAGGATACGCAAGGCATAATCCGCCATGTGGGCCAAAGTTCCCGTTGTCAAATCTGCGGTTGTGCTTGGTTGAGGGGCAGTTGCAGGCAAATCTACGTCACTTGTGTCCCTCAAAAAACCAGAACCCGGCCTTGCCACGCCACCAATTTCCCGTGCCCCCGGGAAAGCTTCCTCATTAAAAATATACTCATCCCCATCATCCTCCTCATCCTCCACCTCCTCTTCGCCCGGTACCTCGTCATGTACACTGCCCTGACCAGACAATCGCTGACTGTCATCAAGGCTTTCCTCTTCCTCTGGTGCAGACGCCTGATCCTTTATGTGCGTCAAACTTTGCATCAGCAGACGCATTAGGGGGATGCTCATGCTTATTATGGCGTTGTCTGCACTAACCAGCCGTGTGCATTCCTCAAAACACTGAAGGACTTGACACATGTCTTGAATCTTCGACCACTGCACACCTGACAACTCCATGTCTGCCATCCTACTGCCTGCCCGTGTATGTGTATCCTCCCACAAAAACATAACAGCCCGCCTCTGTTCGCACAGTCTCTGAAGCATGTGCAGTGTTGAGTTCCACCTTGTTGCAACGTCTATGATTAGGCGATGCTGGGGAAGGTTCAAAGAACGCTGATAGGTCTGCATACGGCTGGAGTGTACAGGCGAACGGCGGATATGTGCGCAAAGTCCACGCACTTTGAGGAGCAGGTCGGATAACCCCGGATAACTTTTCAGGAAGCACTGCACCACCAGGTTTAAGGTGTGAGCCAGGCAAGGAATGTGTTTCAGTTGGGAAAGGGAGATGGCAGCCATGAAATTCCTTCCGTTATCACTCACTACCTTGCCTGCCTCAAGATCTACAGTGCCCAGCCACGACTGCGTTTCTTGCTGCAAGAACTCGGACAGAACTTCCGCGGTGTGTCTATTGTCGCCCAAACACTTCATAGCCAATACAGCCTGCTGACGTATGCCAGTAGCTGCCCCATAATGGGAGACCTGGTGTGCAACAGTGGCAGGTGCGGATGGAGTGTTTGTGCGACTGCGGTCTGTGGACGAGCTCTTGCTTCTGCAGGAGGACGAGGAGGAGGAGGAGGAGGGGGTGCGAACGGCTACAGACAACTGTTTACTAGACCGTGGGCTAGGCAGAACTGTCCCAAACTTGCTGTCCCCTGTGGACCCTGAATCCACCACATTTACCCAGTGTGCCGTGATGGACACGTAACGTCCCTGGCCATGCCTACTGGTCCATGCATCTGTTGTCAGGTGCACCTTTGTGCTCACAGATTGCCTGAGTGCATGGACGATGCGCTCTTTAACATGCTGGTGGAGGGCTGGGATGGCTTTTCTGGAAAAAAAGTGTCGACTGGGTAGCTCGTAGCGTGGTACAGCGTAGTCCATCAGGTCTTTGAAAGCTTCGCTTTCAACTAACCGGTAGGGCATCATCTCTAACGAGATTAGTCTAGCTATGTGGGCGTTCAAACCCTGTGTACGCGGATGCGAGGCTAAGTATTTCCTTTTTCTAACCATAGTCTCATGTAGGGTGAGCTGGACTGGAGAGCTGGAGATCGTGGAACTAGCGGGGGTGCCGGTGGACATGGCAGACTGAGAGACGGTGGGAGATGGTATTGTTGCCGCCGGTGCCCTAGATGCAGTGTTTCCTACTACGAAACTGGTGATTCCCTGACCCTGACTGCTTTGGCCTGGCAAAGATACCTGCACAGATACAGCAGGTGGTGCGCTAAATGGTGGTCCTACACTGCCGGAAGGGATGTTGCGTTGATGACTAGCTTCATTGGCCGAGGGTGCAACAACCTTAAGGGACGTTTGGTAGTTAGTCCAAGCTTTCAAATGCATGGTGGTTAAATGTCTATGCATGCAACTAGTATTGAGACTTTTCAGATTCTGACCTCTGCTTAAGGAAGTAGAACATTTTTGACAGATGACTTTGCGCTGATCAATTGGATGTTGTTTAAAAAAATGCCAGACTGCACTCTTTCTAGCATCGGATACCTTTTCAGGCATTGCAGACTGAGCTTTAACCGGATGGCCACGCTGTCCTCCACCAGGTTTTGGCTTTGCCACGCGTTTTGGGCAAGATACGGGCCCGGCAGATGGAACCTGTGGCGATGTTGATGCCTGCTGCGGCCCCTCCTCCTCCTCTGCTTCAGAACTGCTGCCGCCTGCACCCTGTTCCCCCAATGGCTGCCAATCGGGGTCAAGAACTGGGTCATCTAATAACTCTTCTTGTACCTCCTGCGCAACTTCGTCTGTGTCACCGTGTCGTTCGGTGGTATAGCGTTCGTGATGGGGCAACATAGTCTCATCAGGGTCTGATTCTTGATCAGCACCCTGCGAGGGCAATGTTGTGGTCTGAGTCAAAGGACCAGCATAGTAGTCTGGCTGTGGCTGTGCGTCAGTGCACTCCATGTCAGATTCAATTTGTAATGGGCATGGACTGTTAACTGCTTCACTTTCTAAGCCAGGGACGGTATGTGTAAAGAGCTCCATGGAGTAACCCGTTGTGTCGCCTGCTGCATTCTTCTCTGTTGTTGTTTTTGCTGAAGAGGACAAGGAAGTGACTTGTCCCTGACCGTGAACATCCACTAACGACGCGCTGCTTTTACTTTTACCAGTTTCACGAGATGAGGCAAAAGAGCTAGAGGCTGAGTCAGCAAGATAAGCCAAAACTTGCTCTTGCTGCTCCGGCTTTAAAAGCGGTTTTCCTAATCCCAGAAAAGGGAGCGTTCGAGGCCTTGTGTAGCCGGACGACGAACCTGGCTCCACAGCTCCAGACTTAGGTGCAATATTTTTTCCCCCACGACCACCTGATGCTCCACCACTACCACTACCCTCATTACCAGCTGACAATGAACGCCCCCGGCCACGACCTCTTCCACTAGACTTCCTCATTGTTTTAAAAACGTAACCAAACTAACGTTATTTGTTGCAGTCACACAACTTACACGGTGAGCTATAACTTCAGTATGATTTAGCTACCCCTTTACAGGTTGGTGAGACCACAGCGAAAATCAGGCCCAATGTTACACACTCTTTTTTTGGTGGCTGCAAATTAGAGAGATGCCCCACACGCAGGACTGTCACTGAAGCACAAATGTTAATATTAATGTCACACTATTATTTTTTTTTTATTTTTATTTTTTTCAGGAACACTTTAGAAACCCCCCAAAAAAAAAAAAATAGATTTTTGCAGGGAGAATTTAGAAAACAAATGTAACAAACTATATGCTTTCTATGGGCCACTGAGTGAGAGATGACGCACACAGGAATCAGGAGTGGCACACAAGCCCAGAGGCCAATATTTTTCTACCAATGATTGATGGAGTTATTTTCTCTGGTAGATTTTGGAACCCAAATCAAGGAAAAAAAATGTAGGCTTTCTATGGACCACAATTGGAGAGAGAGAGAGAGAGAGATGGCACACCCAGGAGTCAAGACTGGCACACAAGCAGAAAGGCCAATATTAATCTCCCACTGTTTTTTTTTTTTTTTTTTTTTTTTTTTTTTTTTTTTCAGGGAGACTTTAGAAAAAAAAATAATAAAAAAAATATGATTTTATCAGGAAGAATTTAGAAACCAAATAAAATAAAATGATTTTTTCAGGGAGAATTTATAAAACAAATAAAAACAAAAATAGGCGTTCTATGGCCCACTGACTGAGAGATGACGCACACAGGAGTCAGGAGTGGCACACAAACCCAGAGGCCAATATTTTTCTACCAATGATTGATGTAGTTATTTTCTCTGGTAGATTTTAGAACCCAAATCAAGGAAAAAAAATATAGGCTTTCTATGGACCACAATTGGAGAGAGAGAGAGAGAGAGAGAGAGAGAGAGAGAGATGGCACACCCAGGAGTCAAGACTGGCACACAAGCAGAAAGGCCAATATTAATCTCCCACTGTTTTTTTTGGTTGTTTTTTTTTTTTTTTTTTTCAGGGAGACTTTAGAAAAAAAAATAATAAAAAAAATATGATTTTATCAGGAAGAATTTAGAAACCAAATAAAATAAAATGATTTTTTCAGGGAGAATTTATAAAACAAATAAAACCAAAAATAGGCGTTCTATGGCCCACTGACTGAGAGATGACGCACCCAGGAGTCAAGACTGGCACACAAGCAGAAAGGCCAATATTAATCTCCCACTGTTTTTTTTGGTTGTTTTTTTTTTTTTTTTTTCAGGGAGACTTTAGAAAAAAAAATAATAAAAAAAATATGATTTTATCAGGAAGAATTTAGAAACCAAATAAAATAAAATGATTTTTTCAGGGAGAATTTATAAAACAAATAAAACCAAAAATAGGCGTTCTATGGCCCACTGACTGAGAGATGACGCACCCAGGAGTCAAGACTGGCACACAAGCAGAAAGGCCAATATTAATCTCCCACTGTTTTTTTTTTTTTTTTTCAGGGAGACTTTAGAAAAAAAAATAATAAAAAAAATATGATTTTATCAGGAAGAATTTAGAAACCAAATAAAATAAAATGATTTTTTCAGGGAGAATTTAGAAAACAAATAAAACCAAAAATAGGCGTTCTATGGCCCACTGACTGAGAGATGACGCACACAGGAGTCAGGAGTGGCACACAAACCCAGAGGCCAATATTTTTCTACCAATGATTGATGTAGTTATTTTCTCTGGTAGATTTTAGAACCCAAATCAAGGAAAAAAAATATAGGCTTTCTATGGACCACAATTGGAGAGAGAGAGAGAGAGAGAGAGAGAGAGAGATGGCACACCCAGGAGTCAAGACTGGCACACAAGCAGAAAGGCCAATATTAATCTCCCACTGTTTTTTTGGTTGTTTTTTTTTTTTTTTTTTCAGGGAGACTTTAGAAATAAAAATAATAAAAAAAATATGATTTTATCAGGAAGAATTTAGAAACCAAATAAAATAAAATGATTTTTTCAGGGAGAATTTAGAAAACAAATAAAACCAAAAATATGCGTTCTATGGCCCACTGACTGAGAGAGAGAGAGAGATGGAACGCTTAGTACTGGCACACAAGCCCAAAGGGCAATATTAATCTCCCTTTTTTTTTCCAGGGAGAATTTCTGAAACCCAAAAAAAAAATAAAATAGGCTTTCTATGGCCCACTATTTGTGAGAGAGATGGGACGCTCAGGACTGGCACAGATGGCACGCTCAGGACTGGCACAGAAGCCCAGAGGCCAATATTAATCTCCCTTTTTTTCTGGGAGAATTTATAAAACCAAAAAAATATTTAAATAGGCTTTCTATGGCCCACTATTTGTGAGAGAGATGGCACGCTCAGGACTGGCACAGATGGCACGCTCACAACTGGCACACAAGCCCAGAGGCCAATATTAATCTCCCTTTTTTCAGGGAGAATTTCTAAAACCCAAAAAAAAAATAAAATAGGCTTTCTATGGCCCACTATTTGTGAGAGAGATGGGACGCTCAGGACTGGCACAGATGGCACGCTCAGGACTGGCACAGAAGCCCAGAGGCCAATATTAATCTCCCTTTTTTTCTGGGAGAATTTATAAAACCAAAAAAATATTTAAATAGGCTTTCTATGGCCCACTATTTGTGAGAGAGATGGCACGCTCAGGACTGGCACAGATGGCACGCTCACAACTGGCACACAAGCCCAGAGGCCAATATTAATCTCCCTTTTTTCAGGGAAAATTGATAAAACAAAAAAAAAAATTAAATAGGCTTTCTATGGCCCACTATTTGTGAGAGAGATGGCACGCTCAGGGCTGGCTGGCACAGATGGCACGCTCAGGACTGGCACACAAGCCCAGAGGCCAATATTAATCTCCCTTTTTTTCTGGGAGAATTTATAAAACCAAAAAAATATTTAAATAGGCTTTCTATGGCCCACTATTTGTGAGAGAGATGGCACGCTCAGGACTGGCACAGATGGCACGCTCACAACTGGCACACAAGCCCAGAGGCCAATATTAATCTCCCTTTTTTCAGGGAAAATTGATAAAACAAAAAAAAAAATTAAATAGGCTTTCTATGGCCCACTATTTGTGAGAGAGATGGCACGCTCAGGGCTGGCTGGCACAGATGGCACGCTCAGGACTGGCACACAAGCCCAGAGGCCAATATTAATCTCCCTTTTTTTCTGGGAGAATTTATAAAACCAAAAAAATATTTAAATAGGCTTTCTATGGCCCACTATTTGTGAGAGAGATGGCACGCTCAGGACTGGCACAGATGGCACGCTCACAACTGGCACACAAGCCCAGAGGCCAATATTAATCTCCCTTTTTTCAGGGAAAATTTATAAAACAAAAAAAAAAATTAAATAGGCTTTCTATGGCCCACTATTTGTGAGAGAGATGGCACGCTCAGGGCTGGCACAGATGGCACGCTCAGGACTGGCACACAAGCCCAGAGGCCAATATTAATCTCCCTTTTTTTCAGGGAGAATTTATAAAACCAAAAAAAAAAATAAATAGGCTTTCTATGGCCCACTATTTGTGAGAGAGATGGCACACTCAGGACTGGCACACAAGCCCAAAGGCCAATATTAATCTCCCACTGTATTTTTATCAGGGAGAATTTATACACCCCACAAAAAAAAATACAGAAAAATGAAAAGGCTTTCTATGGCCCACTATGTGAGAGAGATGGCACACACAGGGATGGCACTCTAGCAGAAATGCCAAATTGCCAATCTTAATCTCCCACCAAAAAAAAAAAAAAAAAAAAAACAGGGAATGTCCTACAATTACTATCTCCCTGCCTGCAGTAATCTCAGCCAGGTATGGCAGGCAGCTACTATCTCCCTGCCTGCAGTAATCTCAGCCAGGTATGGCAGGCAGCAATAAGGAGTGGACTGATGCACAAATGAAATAAAAAGTGTGGACAAACAAAAAAGATAGCTGTGCAGAAAGGAAGGAACAAGAGGATTTGTGCTTTGAAAAAAGCAGTTGGTTTGCACAGCGGCGTACACACAGCAATGCAGCTATCAGGGAGCCTTCTAGGGCAGCCCAATGAGCTACAGCGCTGAGGGGAAAAAAAAAAAAAAAAAAACTTCCACTGTCCCTGCACACCGAGGGTGGTGTTGGACAGTGCAAATCGCTGCAGCACAAGCGGTTTTGTGGTTAATGGACCCTGCCTAACGCTATCCCTGCTTCTGACAAAGCGGCAGCAACCTCTCCCTAAGCTCAGATCAGCAGCAGTAAGATGGCGGTCGGCGGGAACGCCTCTTTATAGCCCCTGTGACGTCGCAGACAGCAAGCCAATCACTGCAATGCCCTTCTCTAAGATGGTGGGGACCAGGACCTATGTCATCACGCTGCCCACACTCTGCGTTTACCTTCATTGGCTGAGAAATGGCGCTTTTCGCGTCATTGAAACGCGACTTTGGCGCGAAAGTCGCGTACCGCATGGCCGACCCCGCACAGGGGTCGGATCGGGTTTCATGAAACCCCGACTTAGCCAAAAGTCGGCGACTTTTGAAAATGTTCGACCCGTTTCGCTCAACCCTACTCAGGTGGTCTCAGGAGTATTTCAGCATGCTCGGAGATTTAGTTTATTTCGACGCAGCTGCATGATTTTGGCTGCTAGGCAGCGTGAATACATGTGGGGATTGCCTAAAAACATGTTTTCTCATATCTTTTATCTAATAGGTGTATGATTGGGGAGAAAGCGTAGGGTGCTGTGAACTATATGGGTCATAATTCATATCCATTTTACTTTCAGAAGTAAAGATTAGGTGTGAAATTGGTTGTTCATCAGTATCTTGCTCCTGTGCTTATACACTTCATACATTCATGCTTCCTGTAGAATTTATATCGGTTTTGTGACAAGCTATTGGTAAAGTACGGCCTCTTTCTTACTATGATGTGAAGGGATAATTTTTGGACAGCTAAAAAAGCTACTGCTTCTTCACTATCCATATTGTCACTATGTATTAAAACAATGTAATATTCTTATAAAGCCCTACATTTCTGAGCTATAAAAAGGTTATGCTTTATAATCCATTCTGTTTTATTGCTGCAGGGAAACTTTTGCACCAACCTACATATAAAAAATCTATCCCCCCAAAATATATAATCTCTCATAACTAATATTTTTGCATGGCTGAACGAAGCCTTTGCTTCACTATGGTCCTTTCAAGGGAATCGGAGACTATGGAAAACTTTTGATTTACAGCTAATTGATTCTACTCATATGTAATTTTTGAGTTGAATTGAATCTGAATTAAATTTCCAGAAATTCACTTATTTCTACTAGTGTGTCATCTGATACACTTCCTAGTTTATAGAATAAACTTTAAAACATTTCTAAAAAATGTTTTTAGTTAGAGAAAAAATTGATTTTTAAGGGACCGCCCCTGGGTGAGTATAATCTAACATCTTTTTCTCCTCTTTCAGGTAACATCGGGGGCTTATCTACAGCATTACAGAATGCTGTAGATAAGCCCCTGGTGCGCGGGTGGGCTTACCTCACCCGCGATTTTCGGGGTGACAGGTTCCCTTTAAAAGAATAAATAGACTTTTGGGAGATTTTTTATATGCTTTAGGCACTTAAATTCTGAACTATATATCCTACAAAGACAAATGACCAAATGAGATCTGGGTCCTGAAACCCCACCTATTGCTCAAAAAATGAATTAAAAGTGAACAGCTTAGTAGACTGGAATGCAAACCTCACTGTACTGTTCAAAATATGAGAGCTTAAAGCATATCAAAATATACCAAAATTTAAGTTACTCCTTAAATGTTTAATAGTGCTATTTAGTGTTGAGCATTCCGATACCGCAAGTATCGGGTATCGGCCGATACTTGCGGTATCGGAATTCCGATACCGAGATCCGATATTTTTGTGATATCGGGTATCGGTATCGGAAGTGTAAAATAAAGAATTAAAATAAAAAATATTGTTATATTCACCTCTCCGGCGGCCCCTGGACATCAGCGGGAGGATCCGGCGTCCGGCACGGCTTCTTTCTTCAAAATGCGCGCCTTCAGGACCTGTGGAATGACGTCCCGGCTTCTGATTGGTCGCGTGCCGCCCATGTGACCGCCACGCGACCAATCAGAAGCCGCGACGTCATTCCTCAGCTAAAGTCCTAGAATGAGCGCCTTCTAGGACCTGAGGAATGACGTCGCGGCTTCTGATTGGTCGCGTGGCGGTCACATGGGCGGCACGCGACCAATCAGAAGCCGGGACGTCATTCCACAGGTCCTGAAGGCGCGCATTTTGAAGAAAGAAGCCGTGCCGGACGCCGGATCCTCCCGCTGATGTCCAGGGGCCGCCGGAGAGGTGAATATAACAATATTTTTTATTTTAATTCTTTATTTTACACTTTAATATGGATCCCAGGGCCTGAAGGAGAGTTTCCTCTCCTTCAGACCCTGGGATCCATGAGGATACATTCCGATACTTGATGTCCCATTGACTTGTATTGGTATCGGATATCGGTATCGGCGATATCCGATATTTTTCGGGTATCGGCCGATACTATCCGATACCGATACTTTCAAGTATCGGACGGTATCGCTCAACACTAGTGCTATTGCTTGTGCATATTCAGTTCTGTGGTTCCTTTATGGCCATACTCTGAAGATGGTGGATAAAAACTACTTCCCCTTACCATATCTGTGGTCATACTGGGAGTTTCAGGCTCATGCAATACAACTTTCTATGCTGGGAGCCGACCTGGCTATGCAATTAATCGCTGCACTAAACTTTGTGATCTAATCATGTCTTGATGGAGGCTCTGATGTTGCTAAACTGTTCTGATAGTGGTTCTGATCCTGTTGTAATCCTTAACTTAAAATTAAGTCTGAGGAAAATACTGTATTGGGTGCTACTGGTTGAGGAAGTCCACATGCAAAGAAAAAGATCCAATGTGTAAAATAAGTGAGTAATTTTCACAAAGGTAAAAAATAGCAAACAAGTATAGGCTGAGAGGTAAAATAAAGTATATTCAATGTGTTTCCCGCACCAGTCTAACCTGATGAAGACACTGATCCAGCATTGAAACTTCCTGCAATGACTTTTTACCTCCCTGTTCATTTTGTTTGTTGTTTTTTTTATCTTTGATTAACTTTTTAACAATATATTGCTCAATTATTCTACATCCTGTTACATCCAGTTTTCATTCCATCAGGACGTTCTCAACCAATAAAACCCAAGGCTCTGTATTTTCCTCCAGACTTTATTTTAGGTATTTTACTTTTATAGTGGGTCTCCAGTAGCACATGGATGTTGCATTTTCTCCCTTTTTCTTTCCAGACCTTATTCTAAATTTGTAAGACATTACATTAGATTATTATCGGGTCAGTGTATGGGACTTTACACCAGTGTGGTCATTTCCAGCATGTGCCCAGTGTCGGCGGAAATACAGTACATTAGAATTGCGGTTCTCCGGAGAGGAGTTTGTCAGTATGAATTCAGGGCTGGCGCGCGGTGAGTGCACTTGCTGACTGGGTGACTACTGTCTGCCTTTTACCATGTTAGCGGGTTAGATTCCCCTGTGAGGTTAACAGCAGAAAAACCCTAAAGTCACCCCATTTTAGAAATGTGATTATTTTGTTCCCACAAGTATTTTCATTTTGTAACATCCACATCATGCTTTTTCTTTGGAGAATTCCACCCCGTAAATTATTAATTGAGATCTTTCTGCTAAATTATTGCCAGTCATGTAGTTGCTTACTGCAGTTTAGGCTCAGCGGCCCTCAGAAGGAGGGCCATTTGAATTTGGGAGCCCAGATTTCAATGTTTTTTTGGGGGGACGTAGGAGCCATGTTGCTTTTCCAGAGTCTTTGTTCTAGCACTAATGTTGGAACCCCTTATATTTCCAGTGACAGATGATGGATCTGAGGGGGGTAAATAGTTTTTTTTAGAAACATTATTATGGTGCATAACATTGACAGCTGTATTTAAGATGTTAATCAGCCTCAATCAGTTATAAAAAGTCTCGTGGCTGATGCTGCAGAGTATCAGTTGTTTCATACAGCTTTTAACCACTGGATTTCCACCCCCTGGAAGATGCTATACACTTAATCCTCAGCGTTGTGAAAAAGTGGTCCTAACGATTAGAACCCTTAAAAGTTGCCATGATAAAGCATATCTGCAGTTGATAAGGAATTAATTCACTAAGGTAACTTTCACAGAAGTTACCAAGATGCTGAATTATTTGTGTAGCTAAATCTGTCTATATCAGTGTATGGATGGCTGCATTTTTACATGTTTTAATCCATTTTGTCTTGTGGTCTAATATTTGTTTACATTTTTTGTATTTTTGTAATAAAAATATGTTTTTGAAGTGTGCATCTTGCCTATGACCACTATCTTGTGCATACAGATATCATTGTATAACATTTTTGAGGTTGGTAAGAACTTTGGATTGACATACAGTATATTAGTAGGCTGCTTCAGTAAATGTACTGATTACTGTTTATATAGGTACAAGTAACATGGGCATATCTTTCATACAGCTGCATTTCTGTGTTTTAATGAGTCACTTGCTCATTCACTTAATTGTTAACATCTAAGTATTGAAACAGGAACGCAAGGACAAGTAAAATAAACTTAGATTATTTAACATGATTTAAATGGGTTATCAGCTTTCCACAATACTTCTTGTTTAGAAAGGCCCCCTGATGATAATCTGATCAGAATATCCTGGTTCTGTGACTCCAGGAGAAATGTAGACACTTATGAATTGTATCATCCAGAATAAGATAATTTATTTGCAGTCACAATCTGCTTTGATTAGTAATTGGAGATCCTCTTCTGTTAACTCAAAAAGTTTTTGGTAGGTGCTAGAAAAAAATATTGATCAGGCCATTGGCCAAGGGTTTGGACCTTGCACAATAATAGATAGTATGTGTTAGGAGTCGAGTTTCCTCTGCTGCACAGTGGGAATCTCGATCCGTCTCCGCTGCGGTCTCCCATTCTCCTCAGTGGAGTCTGCTCAGCAGGGACGTCGCTCCCAGTGTCTTGCTCGCTCTCACTCTGTACAGAGAGTTACTGCTGCTTCTTCAGCTCCTGCCATTAAAGTCAGTGCTGGTCAGCGGCGAGCGGACTTCCCTGGGACTAAGTCCTTGTTTGCGCACACTGAGCATGCCCAGAGCAAGATCTCCCGTTGGAGATCGAGGGTCATGTGCTCTGGCTCTGCAGCGCATTCCATTGGTCCTCTTGGCAGGCCCTGGAAGGGCAAAGTTTCTGTGGCCACTTCCTGTCCTGAAATTATATATACTGCGCATGACCGCACGGCCATGCGCTAGTGTACAATTGAATACATGTGTTTGTTGTGAGTGCAAGTCGTTCATTAAATACCCCTACCCTATTGTATGACTGTTCGCGTATGGAGTATGGCTGCTATCTAGCGCCCGACAAATCACTCAACGTGTCACACACATATCAGCGTCTATTGCTGTGACCGCCAGTGCGGCGCCACGCGCCAGTAGTGCGCTTCCTGACCCACGTCTGGGTGCTTAGTGGTGCCTGCCAGCACGGCACAGTTCGCACTTCGGTGCTCTAATTATAAGAGTTGCCTAACACACCCTGTTGCGGTGTTGTGTCAGCAAGTGGTCTAATCGGACTTCAATCCTAGTTGGGGTTGAGTTCGCTGACTACTTGCTCGCCTGCTATGTGCGGTACCGCGATCCTGTGACGCAACAGGATCGCTTCCTTCACGTTGGGTGAAGTTTAACCCACGCGAGTATACTTATGAGTACCGCCATATAGTCCGTCATTACTCAGCAGCAGGTTCCATCTCTGCACGGTGGACCCCGGGCTACGAACGCACCGTACACTATCAGTCTTATTATTTGGTGCGTTCCGCTAGCCCTAACATTACACTAGCGCCAGGGTCTGGCTAGTGATGACGGACAAACAGCAATCCCTGCGGTATATACAGCAGCTGGAGGGTAGGTTGGCGGCTCTCGAGAGCGCAACTCCAGCTGTGGATGTTACCGCAGTTGCTGTACAGGCTGGCAGCGTGGCTGCAGCAACTTTGTCCATTGCCACCCTTGTTCCGACATTTTCTCGCCTCCCGCTGCCAGAAAAATTTTCTGGTAATAGCAAATTTTGTAGGGGATTCGTGAGTCAGTGCTCTATTCATCTCGAGCTTCTGGCTGCACGTTTCCCCACAGAGCGGGCTAAGGTGGGATTTATTGTGTCTCTATTGTCGGACAGGGCGTTGGAATGGGCTACGCCGCTGTGGGAGCATGGCGATCATGTGGTGCAGAGTGCTCCTCTGTTTTTGAGCACTTTAAAACAGGTCTTTTTAGGACCTCAAGTCACCCATGACACTGCGCTCCAACTGCTGGCATTAACTCAGGGTGAGTCCTTGGTCAGTCATTTTGCCGTCCAATTCCGCACTTTAGCATCTGAGCTGGAATGGTCGGATAAAGCTCTTATCCCCATATTTTGGAGGGGCTTGGCTGACCATGTAAAGGACGCTCTGGCCACTAGGGAGATTCCTGCCACACTGGAGGAGTTAATAACAGTCTCCACTCGAATTGACCTCCGTTTTAACGAGCGGAGGTTAGAGCGAGCCCAGTGTAGGCAGAGGTTTCGGCTGGCTCCTACTTTCGCCAAACCTCTGGAATCTCCGGTCCTGGTTCCTGAGTCACATGAGGCCAGGGAAGTGTCACAAGCGGGACCTAAGTCCCGGACCGCTTGTGCACTCAGGGTCTGTCATGTTTGCCAGCAGTCTGGACATTTAGCCACCAGATGTCCTCAGCGGTCGAGGAAACGTCAGCGTCTAGTGGTCGTAGGTGGAGGTACACTAGACACGGCGACGTTTGCCTCTAAATTGTCCTTTAAGGGGACAATTACTTTAGGCTCATTCTCCCACTCGGTAGAGCTCTGCGTGGATTCTGGGGCGGAGGGCAATTTTATGTCTTCTGCCTTCGCCCAACGCCACGCAATACCTCTAGTTATGCTAGCTCAACCTGTAACGGTACGAGTGGTGAATGGGTCGACTCTGCCCTCACAGATAACTCACCAGACCATCCCTTTTACTCTGTCCATGTCGCCATCTCATCAGGAGATTATTTCTCTGCTCGTCATTCCAGAGGGAATTGATGAAGTCCTGTTGGGAATACCTTGGCTACGGTACCACTCTCCTCATATCGAGTGGTCCTCAGGCAGAATTCTGGGATGGGGTGAATCTTGTGGGGGTAGGTGTCAGAGGGAGTGCGTTCAGGTAGCTACAACTGAGGTACCCGCAGATCTTTCCTTTCTCCCCAAGCAGTATTGGTCGTATGCAGACGTATTCTCCAAAAAGGCGGCGGAGACCCTTCCGCCCCATCGCCCCTATGACTGTCCTATTCACCACTTGCCTGGTGCTGAGCCTCCCCGGGGTCGAGTCTATCCGCTATCTCTCCCGGAGACGGAGGCAATGTCACAGTACATCCAGGAAAATCTGGCAAGAGGGTTCATCAGGAAGTCAGTGTCACCTGCTGGGGCAGGGTTCTTCTTCGTGCAGAAGAAGAGTGGGGAATTGCGTCCATGCATAGACTACAGGGGTCTTAACGCCATCACCGTTAAGAATAAATACCCTTTGCCTTTGATATCTGAACTGTTTGATAGGCTTCGGGGAGCAAGGGTATTTACTAAATTAGATCTGCGGGGTGCTTACAACCTGATTCGCATCCGTGAGGGGGACGAATGGAAGACGGCTTTTAACACCAGGGATGGGCACTATGAATATCTGGTGATGCCCTTTGGGCTCTGTAATGCCCCAGCCGTGTTCCAAGACTTTGTGAACGATATCTTCCGGGATATGCTTTCCACCTCGGTCGTAGTCTATCTGGATGATATTCTCATCTACTCTCCAGATATTGACTCCCACCGGAGAGATGTTTGCAAAGTCTTCGACCTCCTACGGGCAAACTCCCTCTATGCCAAGTTGGAGAAGTGTATGTTTGAGCAGGAGTCCTTACCTTTCCTAGGCTACATCATCTCAGCCCAGGGATTGGCTATGGATCCTGCCCAACTACAGGCTGTGATGGACTGGCAGGAACCCCATTCTCTTAAAGCGGTGCAGCGCTTTATGGGGTTCATCAATTATTATCGCCAGTTCATCCCGCATTTCTCAACTTTGGTAGCTCCCTTGGTTGCCCTCACCAAGAAGGGGGCGAATCCCAAATTGTGGTCTGAGGAGGTCTCCAAGGCTTTTATCTCTATAAAGTCACACTTCGCTAGCGCTCCCATTCTTCATCGCCCCGATGTTGATAAGCCATTTATCATGGAGGTGGATGCCTCTTCTGTTGGTGCTGGAGCAGTCCTCTTCCAAAAGGATGCTCAAGGTCGGAAGCATCCTTGCTTCTTTTTCTCCAAGACCTTCGCACCAGCAGAGAGGAATTATTCCATCAGGGACAGGGAGTTGCTAGCCATGAAGTTGGCTTTCTCGGAGTGGAGACATCTCTTGGAGGGAGCACGTTTTCCCTTCCAAGTCTTCACAGATCACAAAAATTTGGTGTATCTGCAGACAGCTCAGCGGTTGAATTCTCGCCAGGCCAGATGGTCCTTGTTCTTCTCCCAGTTTCATTTCACCCTCCATTTCCTTTCTGGGGAGAAGAACATTCGGGCCGACGCTCTCTCTCGCTCCGTTGTGTCATCTGCAGAGGAGGAGGAGGAGCCTCGGCTTATTGTCCCCACCGAGAGTTTGAGAACCATGGCCCCGGTTTCGCTGGAGTCTGTGCCCCCGGGCAAGACTTTTGTTCCATCTAGTTTGCGACCGGAGGTTCTCTCTTGGGCGCACTTGTCCAGGGTGGGTGGACATTTTGGTACTAAAAGGACATCAGAGTTACTGGCGAGGACATACTGGTGGCCGCATATGGCTCGTGATGTCGCGGAGTACGTTCGGGCGTGTGTCTCTTGCGCCAGGAACAAGACTCCTCGGCAACGGCCAGCTGGTTTGCTATATCCTCTGCCCGTGGCTGACAGGCACTGGGAGATGGTCGGGATGGACTTTGTGGTTGGCTTACCCAAGTCTCGTAATTGCACCATTATCTGGGTGATCACCGATCATTTTTCCAAAATGGTGCATTTGGTGCCTCTTCCACGGCTACCATCTGCACGGGCGTTGGCTGTCTTGTTTATCAAGCATATCTTTCGCTTACACGGTATGCCAGACAAAATTGTTAGTGACCGGGGTCCCCAGTTTGCGTCTCGATTCTGGAGGGAGCTATGTCGTCTACTCAGCATTGAGTTAAATCTCTCTTCGGCATATCATCCCGAGACGAATGGGTTGGTAGAAAGGGCCAACCAGACCTTGGTCACATATCTGCGACATTTTGTTTCTGCCAGACAGGATGACTGGGCATCCTTGCTACCGTGGGCAGAGTTTGCACTTAACAATGCCGTAGCCGACTCCACCGGTCAGACTCCATTCCTCTTAAATTACGGCCAGCATCCGCGTGTTCCTGTGCCCATGCCTGTGTCTTCCGCTGATCCCAGGGTGGCAGACTGGGCTGTGGAGGCACGGGACATTTGGGATCGCATGCAGGATGCCATTCGGGCCTCCAAGGAGAGAATGAGGTCCTCCGCCGATGTTTTCGTCGGCGCCCCGCTCCGACTTTTGCCCCTGGCGACTTGGTGTGGCTCTCCGCCCGTAACATTAGGCTGCGAGTTGAGTCCACTAAGTTTGCTCCTCGCTACTTGGGTCCCTTCAAGGTTCTCGAACAGGTTAGTCCTGTGGTCTACCGCCTGGCTCTTCCTCCACGCTTGGGTATCACCGACACCTTTCATGTGTCCTTCTTGAAACCCATATACATGTCCCGGTTTTCCGAATCATCTGCCGGGACATCGGGTTCGTCTACGGACGATTACGAGGTGAACGCTATTTTGGGGTGCAAGGTGGTACGCGGCAAAAAGTTTTATTTGGTGGATTAGAAGGGTTATGGTCCAGAGGACAGGTCTTGGGAGCCTGCTGAAAACATTCGGGCCCCACAGCTCATTGCTGCCTTCGAGCAACAAGTCCTTGTTTGCGCACACTGAGCATGCCCAGAGCAAGATCTCCCATTGGAGATCGAGGGTCATGTGCTCTGGCTCTGCAGCGCATTCCATTGGTCCTCTTGGCAGGCCCTGGAAGGGCAAAGTTTCTGTGGCCACTTCCTGTCCTGAAATTATATAAGCTGCGCATGACCGCACGGCCATGCGCTAGTGTACAATTGTATACGTGTGTTTGTTGTGAGTGCAAGTCGTTCATTAAATACTTCTACCCTATTGTATGACTGTTCGCGTATGGAGTATGGCTGCTATCTAGCGCCCGACAAATCACTCAACGTGTCACACACGTATCAGCGTCTATTGCTGTGACCGCCAGTGCGGCGCCACGCGCCAGTAGTACGCTTCCTGACCCACGTCTGGGTGCTTAGTGGTGCCTGCCAGCACGGCACAGTTCGCACTTCGGTGCTCTAATTATAAGAGTTGCCTAACACACCCTGTTGCGGTGTTGTGTCAGCAAGTGGTCTAATTGGACTTCAATCCTAGTTGGGGTTGAGTTCGCTGACTACTTGCTCGCCTGCTATGTGCGGTACCGCGATCCTGTGACGCAACAGGATCGCTTCCTTCACGTTGGGTGAAGTTTAACCCACGCGAGTATACTTATGAGTACCGCCATATAGTCCGTCATTACTCAGCAGCAGGTTCCATCTCTGCACGGTGGACCCCGGGCTACGAACGCACCGAACACTATCAGTCTTATTATTTGGTGCGTTCCGCTAGCCCTAACAGTATGTCTATAGCCAGGTTAAGTTTGGTATACTTCATGGTCCATGTGTGGACCACAATGCCTGGAATGATTTGTGTCTGCTGAATTACTGCATCATAAATACACATTAAGCTTAA
Source organism: Ranitomeya imitator (assembly GCF_032444005.1). NCBI lineage: Eukaryota > Metazoa > Chordata > Amphibia > Anura > Dendrobatidae > Ranitomeya > Ranitomeya imitator. Next base: position 933,719,425 of record NC_091282.1, on the reverse strand, counting down.
AGGGGTTGTCCAGTCCATATTGATAAGTCTGCAGTCACTCTGTGGCCGGGATTATGTTTAATGCATACATACCCTCCGTCTCGCTTAGAAACCGGCAAATCCTGGTAGCGCACAGTGCATGTGTAGTGGATTCATAAGTCTGCAGTCACAGAAAGTGGCTTCAGACGTATCGATTTTGACTGGACAACTCATTTAAATTTGGATAGTATCCATCAACTCATCCATGAAACACATCTGTCTAAACCTGAGCTAAACTATACTTAAGATGCATGTCACATATTAAACTCATTGCAGGGATTTGCAAGTAATTAATTTCCCCATACAAGTTAAGAATGACTTGATGTTAACCTTCATTTTAGCAATCAACCATGCAAGATACTAAAATGTAAGATGTCTTACACGTTTAACGTATTTATGACTTTCCAACTCTTACGTTTTTCATTCTAAAATGACAAATCCTGGAAATATTAGCATTTTTGGCAGCAAAAACAACTTTTATATGTCTCTTTCAAACACTGTCTTCTGTTTTCATATTCCCTATTTTAGGCTTGTAGAAAACATAACTAGTCTATCTATAAACAATCATGTGTCTGATATGTATATTATACTGCAAGTATTTTACATAACTGTCCCGCTTAGGTCCTGTTATGCATTTTAAATTGTTTAAGGTAATGCATAAAACCATTTTTAAACTTCTTAATAGCTAGTATTTGATCTAATATTTTAAGATCTAGTCTTACTTCAAAGGTGTAAACATTATGACTGAATTTATAAAAAATATAATAGGTAGCAAGGAATCTGTAATTATAGTATAACAAATGGCATGGTTTACCCTGCAAAAACTAATGCAGTCCAGTATTCTAAGCAGCAATGCCAACAAATTAAACATGAAAATTGCACACACATCAAGAAAATTGTTAGCATTATTATATATTATTATAATTATGGACTTCATCATTACACAGCATTTATATCAGGTGTTTTATTTTAAAACACGAGTGGGCAAACAATGGGTATGTATTTATTGTGCACAAAGAATATATTTTTTTTCCCATTGAGTAACTTACTTCAATTTACCGTTAATTTTAATTTTCTTGACTTTATTTACATTATTCATTGCTACTTATACAGTCTTCAGTAAAGATGAATATATTCAAGTGGTATCAAATTGCACTCAGGTTTTACAAAAATTTGCTTCCCCCTCAAAAAAATGCATATACTCACTGTATCATTCACCTCTCCAGCCCATACCCACCTGTCACCCATCTAGACCTCATTGTATCTTCTTATCACCACCGCAAGAGCTGAATATCTCCACTCATGCATTCTAAAGGTCATAACAAATGTTGTGACATCATAACATCATGACCTTCCTTGTGCCTGGGTAAAATTGTGGCTACTCATGGCAGTGATAAGAAGATGCAACAAAGAATGGATGGGTGACTGTAGGAGTAGAAGGGTCAGAGAGGAGAAGAGATGCTTTTATTTTACATCTTATATTTATTGTGCTATGGGTCTGGAAATGTCCCATATCATAGCATTAGGCGTTCAATTTGCAGAAAATGGCTTCTCTGCTAATCATATTTCAGGAACAATTTGGCAAGAACAGGAAAAATCTAATTTTGCCTGATCTACTTATTTTTACTCCTCAACATTGAAATTGCAACAACTAAAATGAAAATTTGTGGAATTGTGAAAAGTAACGGTGTTAGGACTGGCGGAACGCACCAAGAGAGATAATATAGATGTGTTCGCAGTCCGGGGTCCACCGTGCAGGTGAAACCTGCTGCTAGGAAATGACAGACAATATGGCGGTATTCAAAAGTATACACGCGTGGGTTAAACCTCACCCAGCGTGAAGAAAGCGATCCTGTTGCGTCACAGGACCGCGGTACCGCACATAGAGCGCGAGCAAGTGGTCAGCGAACTAAACCCCAACAGGGATTGTAGTCCGATTAGACCCTTGCTGGCACTACACCGCTACTGGGTGTGAAAGGAATAATATAATTAAGGCACCGAAGTGCGAACTGTGCCGTGCTGGCAGGCACCACTAAGCACCCAGATGTGGGTCAGGAAGCGCACACAGGCGCGTGGCACCGCACTGGCGGTCACAGCAGTAGACGCTGACACGTGTGTGACACGTTGAGTGATAAGTCGGGCGCTAGATAGCAGCCATACTCCATACGCAAACAGTCATACAATAGGGTAGGGGTATTTAAAGAACGACTTGCACTCACAACAAACACACGTATTAAATTGTACACTAGCGCATGGCCGTGCGGTCATGCGCAGTTTATATAGTTGCAGGACAGGAAGCGGCCACAGAAACTTTGCCCTTCCAAGACCTGCCAAGAGAACCTAGGGCCCCCCCCTCCTTGGGCCTTGCTACGTTCGTAGGCAGCAATGAGCTGTGGGGCCCGAATGTTTTCAGCAGGCTCCCATGACCTGTTCTCTGGACCATAACCCTTCCAATCCACCAGATAGAACTTTTTGCCGCGTACCACCTTACACCCCAAAATAGCATTCACCTCGTAATCGTCCGTAGACGAACCCAATGTCCCGGCAGATGACTCGGAAAACCGGGACATGTATACGGGTTTCAAGAGGGACACATGAAAGGTGTCGGTGATACCCAAGCGTGGAGGAAGAGCCAGGCGGTAGACCACAGGATTAACCTGTTCGAGAACCTTGAAGGGACCCAAGTAGCGAGGCGCAAACTTAGTGGACTCAACTCGCAGCCTGATGTTACGGGCGGAGAGCCACACCAAGTCGCCAGGAGCAAAGGTCGGAGCGGGGCGCCGATGAACATCGGCGGAGGACCTCATTCTCTCCTTGGAAGCCCGAATGGCATCCTGAGTGCGATCCCAAATGTCCCGTGCCTCCACAGCCCAGTCTGCCACCCTGGAATCGGCGGAAAACACGGGCATGGGCACAGGTACCCGCGGATGCTGACCATAGTTAAGGAGGAATGGGGTCTGTCCAGTGGAATCAGCTACAGCATTGTTAAGAGCAAACTCTGCCCACGGTAGCAAAGATGCCCAGTCATCTTGTTTAGCAGAGACAAAATGTCGCAGATATGTGACCAAGGTCTGGTTGGCTCTCTCCACCAACCCATTCGTCTCGGGATGATATGCCAAAGAGAGATTCAACTCGATACTGAGAAGGCGACAAAGCTCTCTCCAGAACCGAGACGCAAACTGGGGACCCCGGTCACTGACAATTTTGTCTGGCATACCGTGAAGACGGAAGATGTGTTTAACAAACAATGCTGCCAAGGCCCATGCAGAAGGTAGCCGGGGAAGCGGCACCAAATGCACCATTTTAGAAAAATGGTCGGTGATAACCCAAATGACAGTACAGCCACGTGACTTGGGCAAACCCACCACAAAGTCCATCCCGACCATCTCCCAGGGCCTGTCTGCCACCGGCAGAGGGTATAACAACCCAGCTGGCCGTTGACGGAGAGACTTATTTTTGGCACAAGAGACACATGCCCGAACGTAGTCTCCAACGTCACGAACCATATGTGGCCACCAATACATTCTCGCCAACAACTCAGATGTCCTCTTTGCCCCAAAGTGTCCACCCACTCTGGACGAATGAGCCCATGAGAGAACCTCCGGACGCAAATTGATGGGGACAAAAGTCTTGCCCGGAGGCACAGACTCAAGCGAAACCGGAGCTACGGTTCTCAGACTCTCTGAAGGGACAATGAGCCGAGGCTCGTCCTCCTCCTCCTCAGTTGACACCAGGGAGCGAGAGAGAGCGTCAGCACGAATGTTCTTCTCCCCGGCGAGATAATGTAGAGTGAAGTGGAACCGGGAGAAAAACAAGGACCATCTGGCCTGACGAGAATTCAGCCGCTGGGCTGTCTGTAAATAGACCAAATTCTTGTGGTCCGTGAAGACTTGGAATGGGAACCGAGCACCCTCCAAGAGATGTCTCCATTCCGAAAAGGCCAACTTCATTGCCAGCAATTCCCTATCCCCGATGGAGTAATTTCTCTCCGCTGGTGAGAAGGTTTTTGAGAAGAAGAAGCATGGATGCTTCCGACCTTGAGCATCCTTTTGATAGAGGACTGCTCCTGCACCAACGGAAGAGGCATCCACCTCCATTAGGAATGGCTTATCCACATCGGGACGATGTAAGATGGAGCGCTAGCAAAGTGGGACTTAATTGAAGTGAAAGCCTTGGAGACCTCTTCGGACCACGATTTAGGATTCGCTCCCTTCTTGGTGAGGGATACCAAGGGAGCTACCAGGGTTGAGAAGTGAGGGATGAACTGACGATAGTAATTTATGAACCCCATAAAGCGCTGCACCGCTTTCAGAGAATGGGGTTCCTGTCAGTCCATCACTGCCTGTAGTTTGGCAGGATCCATAGCCAATCCCTGGGCCGAGATGATGTAGCCCAGGAAAGGTAAAGACTCCTGCTCAAACATACACTTCTCCAATTTGGCATAGAGGAAGTTTGCCCGTAGGAGGTCGAAGACTTTGCAAACATCTCTCCGGTGGGAGTCAATATCTGGAGAGTAGATAAGAATATCATCCAGATAGACTACGACCGAGGTGGAAAGCATATCCCGGAAGATATCGTTCACAAAGTCTTGGAAAACGGCTGGGGCATTACAGAGCCCGAAGGGCATCACCAGATATTCATAGTGCCCATCCCTGGTGTTAAAGGCCGTCTTCCATTCGTCCCCCTCACGGATGCGAATCAGGTTGTAAGCACCCCGCAAATCTAATTTGGTAAATACCCTTGCTCCCCGAAGTCTATCGAATAACTCAGATATCAAGGGCAAAGGATACTTATTCTTAACGGTGATGGCGTTAAGACCCCTGTAGTCTATGCATGGGCGCAATTCCCCATTCATCTTCTGCACGAAGAAGAACCCTGCCCCAGCAGGTGACACTGACTTCCTAATGAATCCTCTTGCCAGATTTTCCTGGATGTACTGTGACATTGCCTCCATCTCCGGGAGAGATAGCAGATAAACTCGACCCCGGGGAGGCTCAGTACCAGGCAAGAGATCAATAGGACAGTCATAGGGGCGATGAGGCGGAAGGACCTCCGCCGCCTTTTTGGAGAACACGTCTGCAAAAGACCAATACTGCTTGGGGAGAGAGGATAGATCTGCGGGTACCTCAGTAGTAGCAACCTGAACGCACTCCCTCTGACACCTACCCCCACAAGTTTCACCCCAACCCAGAATTCTGCCTGAGGACCACTCGATATGAGGAGAGTGGTACCGTAGCCAAGGTATTCCTAACAGGACCTCATCAATTCCTTCCGGAATGACGAGCAGAGAAATTATCTCCTGATGAGATGGCAACATGGACAGAGTAAAAGGGATGGTCTGGTGTGTTATCTGTGAGGGCAATGTCGACCCATTCACCACTCGCACCGTTACTGGTTGAGCAAGCATAACCAGGGGTATTGCGTGACGTTGGGCAAAGGCAGAAGACATAAAATTGCCCTCCGCCCCAGAATCCACGCAGAGCTCTACCGAGTGGGAGAATGAGCCAATAGTAATTGTCCCCTTAAAGGACAACTTAGAGGCAAACGTCGCCGTGTCTAGTGTACCTCCACCTACTACCACTAGACGCTGACGTTTCCTCGACCGCTGAGGACATCTGGTGGCTAGATGTCCTGACTGCTGGCAAACATGACAGACCCTGAGTGCACAAGCGGTCCGGGACTTAGATCCTGCTTGTGACACTTCCCTGGCATCATGTGACTCAGGAACCAGGACCGGAAATTCCAGAGGTTTGGCGAAAGTAGGAGCCAGCCGAAACCTCTGCCTACACTGGGCTCGCTCTAACCTCCGCTCGTTAAAACGGAGGTCAATTCGAGTGGAGACAGTTATTAACTCCTCCAGTGTGGCAGGAATCTCCCTAGTGGCCAGAGCGTCCTTTACGTGGTCAGCCAAGCCCCTCCAAAATATGGGGATAAGAGCTTTATCCGACCAATCCAGCTCAGATGCTAAGGTGCGGAATTGGACGGCAAAATGACTGACCAGGGACTCACCCTGAGTTAATGCCAGCAATTGGAGCGCAGTATCATGGGTGACTTGAGGTCCTAAAAAGACCTGTTTCAGAGCGCTCAGAAACAGCGGAGCACTCTGCACCACATGATCGCCACGCTCCCACAGCGGCGTAGCCCATTCCAACGCCCTGTCCGACAATAGAGACAGAATAAATCCCACCTTAGCCCGCTCTGTGGGAAAACGTGTAGCCAGGAGCTCGAGGTGAATAGAGCACTGACTCACAAATCCCCTACAAAACTTGCTATCACCAGAAAATTTTTCTGGCAGCGGGAGGCGAGATAATGTCGGAACAGGGGTGGCAATGGACATAGTAGCTGCAGCCACGCTGGCAGCCTGTACAGCTACTGCAGTAACATCCACAGCTGAGGTCGCGCTCTCGAGAGCCGCCAACCTGCCCTCCAGCTGCTGGATATGCCGCAGAGAATGCTGTTTGTCTGTCATCACTAGCCAGACCCTGGCGCTAGTGTAATGTTAGGACTGGCGGAACGCACCAAGAGAGATAATATAGATGCGTTCGCAGTCCGGGGTCCACAGTGCAGGTGAAACCTGCTGCTAGGAAATGACAGACAATATGGTGGTATTCAAAAGTATACACGTGTGGGTTAAACCTCACCCAGCGTGAAGAAAGCGATCCTGTTGCGTCACAGGACCGCGGTACCGCACATAGAGCGCGAGCAAGTGGTCAGCGAACTAAACCCCAACAGGGATTGTAGTCCGATTAGACCCTTGCTGGCACTACACCACTACTGGGTGTGAAAGGAATAATATAATTAAGGCACCGAAGTGCGAACTGTGCCGTGCTGGCAGGCACCACTAAGCACCCAGACGTGGGTCAGGAAGCGCACACAGGCGCGTGGCACTGCACTGGCGGTCACAGCAGTAGACGCTGACACGTGTGTGACACGTTGAGTGATAAGTCGGGCGCTAGATAGCAGCCATACTCCATACGCGAACAGTCATACAATAGGGTAGGGGTATTTAAAGAACGACTTGCACTCACAACAAACACACGTATTAAATTGTACACTAGCGCATGGCCGTGCGGTCATGCGCAGTTTATATAGTTGCAGGACAGGAAGCGGCCACAGAAACTTTGCCCTTCCAAGACCTGCCAAGAGGACCAATAGAATGCGCTGCAGAGTCTGAGCACATGACCCTCGATCTCCAACGGGAGATCTTGCCCTGGGCATGCTCAGTGTGCGCAGACAAGGACTTAGTCCCAGAGAAGTCCACTCGCTGCTGACCAGTATAGGCTTTACAGGCAGAAGCTGGAGAAGCAGCAGTAACTCTTCTCACAGAGTCAGACTGAGCGAGACGCTGGGATCGACGTCCCTGCTGAGCAGGCTCCACTGCGGCTGGAGGAGAATGGGATACCGCAGCGGAGACGGATCGAGATTCCCCCTGTGCAGCAGAGGAAACTCAACTCCTAACAAACGGGACTGAGAAACATGTAAATGATATGCAAATTGTGAAAAAAAAATAATATAAGTTTCAAAACATGACCACCATATGTAGAAATACACGCCCTTATCAAATTTGAGATGCTATCTTTAAAGCTAACAATGATTGTCTAAGGAATATTCTGCAATGTTGAATGCAATTAAGCACGCAAATGAACAAGATCCTCTCCTGGCATCTCACACTGTGTAACACTGCTGCCAGCACCCATACATGTTTTCCCTTACCTCTCCATGCAGAGACACTGGCATACTCACTTCTCCCGCTCCTCTGCCAGGTCCTCGTCTGTTGGCATGTCTCCTGTTTGTGCATGCCGCACTTCCTGGTGACATATCTAGTGTGTGCACCCAAGTGCTCCCCCATTCTTTAAGGAGCAGTGCATGCACATACACCGTGTTCCAAATTATTATGCAAATTGGATTTATGTGTCATAAAGACTTAATTGTTTTGTTTTTCAAATAGACTCATGGATGGTATTGTGTCTCAGGGCTCAATGTATCACTGAAATCAATCTTAAACACATGTAAAAATTAGTTTTCCAGGTGATTCTAATTAAAGGAAAGCTACTTAAAAATAAAGTTCCACATTATTAAGCAGGCCACAGCTTGTATATATAGCCTAGGAAGGGGCCATGGATATTGGCCACCTGGCTAAAAACATCAGCACTCAGCCGTCCCAGAAAAGGCACATCTCTAAGATGCACCAATTCTGGCACTTATCCTCACTCTTTCCTCTTGCCTTGTAGCAGTGGCAAGTGGGGTAATAGTTGTGGGGGTTGATGTCACTTTTGTGACATCAAGCCCCAAGGTTAGCAATAGAGAGGTGTTAATAAGACGCCCCCATTACTAACCCCATAGTCAAATAGTTAAAAAAACACAGACACCCAGTAAAAAATTCTTTAATTGAAATAAAGACACAGACTCCTTTAATATTCTTAATTAAACCATACTTACAACCACACCTAATTCCTGCGAAGAAAATGATCTCCTGTAATAAAAGTAAAATAGTAAAGAACAACATACCCATACCTATCCGTCATTGTGTCCCACGCAGTAATACATATCTGGGTAATATACAGTTTTCAACCTGGAAGGTGTCAAGATGCAACTGTCCTGGCTGAAAACCACTGCAGAATCAGCTGCTGAGAGCAGCTTCATTGACTAGTGGTGACATCACTGAAGTTGCACTCCTTCATAGCCTGAACTGCAGTGAATTCTGGACCATGGGAAAATGCACCGATGCGTAAAAAATGGACAGCACTCGCATGCTGCGAGTGCTGTGTGTTTTTGTCTCGCATCCATAGACTTGCATTGGTGAGACTCGGCCGATATATGAATAAAATCGAAGCATGCTGCAATTTCACTCGCACGTATAATACGCCCGAGAAAAAGACGGTGATGTGAGCTTCCCCATGGATTAACACTGGTCCAAGTGCTATACAATGTTTTCTCACATAGAACTCATCTGTTTTATACACTAGTGTGACTCCCGCCTTAGACAGTACGCCCCTTCCGAGGCTGGCCCAGTCGTGTGGCACACTGGGTCTACAAATCTACGTTATCCACCACTGGGTGTAACACTCTGCAATGAATACCATTGAAGTCCTTGACATGCTTGATTGGAGGCAGGGCTAGAGACTCTAGGCTATGGTAGCATGTTTAGGCGACACACGCTGCTCACTATAGCACAAGCAACATATGGCCTGACGTTATCCTGTTGAAAAACTGGGAAATACTGGGACTCTTTCACACACCTTCATGAAAACCTTGTAATGGTGTTCCATGTGATCACCAGACTACTCTCCAGTTATCATTGTGTCTAAGGCAAAAGCAGGACTAATTTTTGAAGGTTAACTTAGAATTTCTGACAAGCATTATTATTTTATGCATTTGATAACAATATTTATTTTTTTATATCAAAAAGAGAAATCTCCATAATCCTGAAATGCAAATATTACTTTCTACCTAAAAAAGTGTGCCATTGTAAATATTTACAGGTTTTTTTGCACACTTCGTTGTTGTAATACTCTTAAGTATAGTCTTAAGCAGCATTTATTATGCAAGACAATCATGAAAAAGTGTTGTTAAAATGCAGTGCAAGTAATGTTTGATTAAAACAGCATCTGGTAAAAATGTACACTTTATAGGAGAGAAATATAGAAGTAGAGATGGAGAGGAAGGAGCCCACTGACTAAAAGATCTCACCCATTTTAGAAAAGAGAGATTTACCCAATGACTCTGGTGATGGAAAATGGCTCTGCCATACAAACTGTGTTACTCTGGGAACCACATAACTAATATGGCACAGGTATTGACCACCCTGTACTAGATGTGATAATGTCATAGGTGCAGGACATTATGGGGAGGCCTGTGCCGCAATGCAAAATGACTTTTCTCTGATATGATGCTTCAGCAGTATGATAATTTTTGTGAAATCGCAGATTTCAGGAAATTTGTCTCAAGCTAGAACCTACATCAGGTCATCCCTAGTCATAACTAGAGTTGAGCGACCTTGACCTTTTTAGAGTCGAGCCGGGTTTCGCGAAACCCGACTATCTCAAAAGTCGGGTCGAGTGAAATCGGCCGATTATGACGTAAAGTCGGGATCGACCGAAACACGAAACCCAATGCAAGTCAATGGGGCAGCATAGTCGGCAGTGAGTGGGGGCCAGGAAAACACCTAGAGTGCCCATTTTAATGTCAAAACCATCCATTCTTCTTAATGAAGCTTGTCAAGCGTAATTTACCTTATAATAATTGGAAGGCATTTGAAATTGGGGGTCATTTGGCTAAAGTTGTGGTGGGTAGGGCTGGTTCAAGTAATTAGTGGGCCCAGGAAATCTGGACCACGTCACGGCAGTGGAGCAGGGAGAGGTAAGTATTTCAACTTTGCAAGTGCTGTGAACCTGAGCAAGCAGGGGGGGCCCACTCGTTGGCATTGGCACTGGCACAGGGCCCATCAAAGTACAGCGGTGTGTTTGCACGGCGAGGGCGCCTCCCACCGGCAGCAACACTTTTGCGTACCATGAGAGGCCCTGTGCCAGTGACGTCGCCAACTAGTATTCCTCCCCCCACCTGATGAAGGAACCTGCACTTTCATCTGCACCTTCCTGTTTGTCCCCGTGTAAGGTGGTATGGTATGCGGGAAGGGGTACCTGACTTTCAGCAGGGTCACAATCTTGCAGTGTAGCGTGCACGGGAAATGTTGCGTTATGGGTCAATGTACCAGCAGACTCATCTATCACTGGCTGGGCAATGGGCAGGATGAGGAGGAAACACAGATATAGGCCCAAAGAATAAAGTGGGCTAAATGCAGTTCAAAATTGGTAACACAGGACTAATCAGGGGGCATTGCAGTGGAGGACAACTGGAATGAGAGGCTGACACAGAGAGTAGGCCCAAATCAGTAAGTAGTCGAAATGCAGTTCAAAATTGGCAACAGTAGTAAACAGGCGGCACAGCTTTGTTCAGTGGAGGAGAACAGCAAGGAGTGGCAGACACCGATAGTAGGCCCCAACCCAACTAGTAGGCCAAATGCAGTCTAACATTAACAACTACTTAACGAGCGCCTGAAAACGGAATTTCAGGACAGGAAACCAGGAGAACAGCAAGGAGTGGCAGACACCGATAGTAGGCCCCAAACCAACTAGTACGCCAAATGCAGTTGTTCCGTTTAACCACAATTTAATGAGAGCCTGAAGATAGAAGTTCAGGAAAGGCAACCTGGAGAACACCTTGGAGTGGAACACACCATCTCTCTACACCCCATACCCAATTTGTAGGTCTAATGCAGCGTAGTTTCCAACAACTACTAAACGAGAGCATGATGATCGAAGCATTGGCGAGGAAACCTGGGGAACACCTTGGAGTGGAACACACCATCTCTCTACAGTGGAACACACCATCTCTCTACACCCCATACCCAATTTGTAGGCCTAATGCAGCGTAGTTTCCAACAACTACTAAACGAGAGCCGGAAGATCGAAGTAATGGAGAGGAAACCTGGGGAACACCTTGGAGTGTAACACACCATCTCTCTACACCCCATACCCAATTTGTAGGCCTAATGCAGCGTAGTTTCCAACAACTACTAAACGAGAGCCGGAAGATCGAAGCAATGGAGAGGAAACCTGGGGAACACCTTGGAGTGTAACACACCATCTCTCTACACCCCATACCCAATTTGTAGGCCTAATGCAGCGTAGTTTCCAACAACTACTAAACGAGAGCATGATGATCGAAGCATTGGCGAGGAAACCTGGGGAACACCTTGGAGTGGAACACACCATCTCTCTACAGTGGAACACACCATCTCTCTACACCCCATACCCAATTTGTAGGCCTAATGCAGCGTAGTTTCCAACAACTACTAAACGAGAGCCGGAAGATCGAAGCTCAGGAAAGGCAACCTGGAGAACACCTTGGAGTGGAACACACAATCTCTCTACACCCCATACCCAATTTGTAGGCCCAATGCAGCGTAGTTTCCAACAACTACTAAACGAGAGCCGGAAGATCGAAGCAATGGAGAGGAAACCTGGGGAACACCTTGGAGTGTAACACCATCTCTCTACACCCCATACCCAATTTGTAGGCCTAATGCAGCGTAGTTTCCAACAACTACTAAACGAGAGCCGGAAGATCGAAGCAATGGAGAGGAAACCTGGGGAACACCTTGGAGTGTAACACACCATCTCTCTACACCCCATACCCAATTTGTAGGCCTAATGCAGCGTAGTTTCCAACAACTACTAAACGAGAGCTGGAAGATCGAAGCTCAGGAAAGGCAACCTGGGGAACACCTTGGAGTGTAACAAACCCTCTCTCTACACCACGGAAGGGCTGATTCTTAGGAAGGAAGGCTGTCGGAAAGAAGCAGGGCGCGTCCGAGGGTGATTATATTCTTATTAGGTATATACTCACCCTCGGACATGCCCTGCTTCTTTATTTGTAATGAATGTTTATTTGCAATGTGGTTTTGACTTACTCTATTTTTTTGGTAAATAATGATTTTATTATTTTCATTGTTTTGCATCTTCTTGGCAATAATATAAAGAAGACGCGACAGGACAACACTCGGTGGATGCCATATCTGTGTTTAAAATTGAAAAAACCTTTCAGTTAACTACTTGCAGGAGAAAGTTATTGTAGCTGGTGGCCATTTTTAGTACTGTACCAGATTTTTGTTGTATGTGTTTGTTTTTAATGTTAAAATGTCTGCATTTGATATCTCTCCAGTATTTTCTTTTTGATAAGCAAAATACTTATTTTTATATTTTCTGATGTTGGTTCCAGGGGTACACGGGCAGCAGTGGTGTGGTCAGTGGAGGCCTAGTGGAAGGAGTGACCGCAGACAGGCATCGAAGGCCTAAAATAATAACACATGGCTGTAGGCAATTTTAAATTGGTTCCAGGGGTACACGGGCAGCAGTGGTGTGGTCAGTGGAGGCCTAGTGGAAGGAGTGACCGCAGACAGGCATCGAAGGCCTAAAATAATAACACATGGCTGTAGGCAATTTTAAATTGGTTCCAGGGGTACACGGGCAGCAGTGGTGTGGTCAGTGGAGGCCTAGTGGAAGGAGTCACCGCAGACAGGCATCGAAGGCCTAAAATAATAACACATGGCTGTAGGCAATTTTAAATTGGTTACAGGGGTACACGGGCAGCAGTGGTGTGGTCAGTGTAGGCCTAGTGGAAGGAGTGACCGCAGACAGGCATCGAAGGCCTAAAATAATAACACATGGCTGTAGGCAATTTTAAATTGGTTCCAGGGGTACACGGGCAGCAGTGGTGTGGTCAGTGGAGGCCTAGTGGAAGGAGTGACCGCAGACAGGCATCGAAGGCCTAAAATAATAACACATGGCTGTAGGCAATTTTAAATTGGTTACAGGGGTACACGGGCAGCAGTGGTGTGGTCAGTGGAGGCCTAGTGGAAGGAGTGACCGCAGACAGGCATCGAAGGCCTAAAATAATAACACATGGCTGTAGGCAATTTTAAATTGGTTCCAGGGGTACACGGGCAGCAGTGGTGTGGTCAGTGGAGGCCTAGTGGAAGGAGTGACCGCAGACAGGCATCGAAGGCCTAAAATAATAACACATGGCTGTAGGCAATTTTAAATTGGTTACAGGGGTACACGGGCAGCAGTGGTGTGGTCAGTGGAGGCCTAGTGGAAGGAGTGACCACAGACAGGCATCGAAGGCCTAACATAACAAAAATGTCAATACAATGGTATTGTCAGTGGCAGGCATTGAAGGATGTCAGCGCATAGACTAAACATTGGTGGAGCTGTGAGATAATTTTGCAAGTGGTAGAGCACTGTTTGAGCTGGGGTGGGGGGAAACTGTCTTGTGGCCGGCGGTACAGGCCCAGGGCCCCTCATATTACAACGGTGTGTCTGACGTTGGGTGCGCACCACCACCGCCAGAGACACTTTATTGTACTAGGAGGGACCCAGTGGCAGTGCCGTCGACCAAAAGCGGGCTCACCCACCTCTTCAGACAAACTGCACTCTCACGGGTGCTGTCTCCAAGTGTCGATACCACGGCCCCGTGTGGGGAGTTTGGCCATTTAGTGAGGTGTAAACATGTCGTATGCTGGACAATCAGGTGCAGAAAATTACGAGATTGGAAAAGGCATTCAGAATAGTCCACAGGCAAGACCTTTTCATAGGAAAGCTAGGTGTCAGCCGGGCAAGGTGGGGCAAAAGATTTCGAAATCCAGTTGTGGTTCATTTTAATGAAGGTTAGATCATCTACATTTTGGGTAGCCAGACAAGTCCTTTTTTCTGTTAGTATTGAACCTGCAGCACTGAATACTCTTTCTGATAGGACACTAGCTGCCGGGCAAGCAAGCTCCTGCAATGCATATTCTGCCAATTCTGGCCAGGTGTCTAATTTGGATGCCCAGTAATCAAATGGGAATGACGGTTGAGGGAGAACATCGATAAGGGATGAAAAATAGTTTGTAACCATACTGGACAAATGTTGTCTCCTGTCACTTTGAATTGATGCTGCAGTACCTGTCCTGTCTGCGGTCATAGCAAAATCACTCCACAACCTGGTCAGAAAACCCCTCTGGCCAACGCCACTTCTGATTTCTGCCCCTCTAACTCCTCTGGTCTGCTGACCCCTGCAGCTCGTGTGAGAACGATCACGGGCGCTGTGTGCAGGGAATGCCAGAAGCAAACGGTCAACAAGAGTTGATTGTTTGGTTGCTAATATTAGTTCCAAGTTCTCATGTGGCATTATATTTTGCAATTTGCCTTTATAGCGAGGATCAAGGAGGCAGGCCAACCAGTAATCGTCATCATTCATCATTTTAGTTATGCGTGTGTCCCTTTTGAGGATACGTAAGGCATAATCCGCCATGTGGGCCAAAGTTCCAGTTCTCAAATCTGCGGTTGTGCTTGGTTGAGGGGCAGTTTCAGGCAAATCCACGTCACTTGTGTCCCTCAAAAAACCAGAACCCGGCCTTGCCGCGCCACCAATTTCCAGTGGCCCCGGAAAAGCTTCCTCATTAAAAATATAATCATCCCCATCATCCTCCTCGTCCTCCTCCTCCTCTTCGCCCGCTACCTCGTCCTGTACACTGCCCTGGCCAGACAATGGCTGACTGTCATCAAGGCTTTCCTCTTCCTCAGCTGCAGACGCCTGATCCTTTATGTGCGTCAAACTTTGCATCAGCAGACGCATTAGGGGGATGCTCATGCTTATTATGGCGTTGTCTGCACTAACCAGCCGTGTGCATTCCTCAAAACACTGAAGGACTTGGCACATGTCTTGAATCTTCGACCACTGCACACCTGACAACTCCATGTCTGCCATCCTACTGCCTGCCCGTGTATGTGTATCCTCCCACAAAAACATAACAGCCCGCCTCTGTTCACACAGTCTCTGAAGCATGTGCAGTGTTGAGTTCCACCTTGTTGCAATGTCTATGATTAGGCGATGCTGGGGAAGGTTCAAAGAACGCTGATAGGTCTGCATACGGCTGGAGTGTACGGGCGAACGGCGGATATGTGAGCAAAGTCCACGCACTTTGAGGAGCAGGTCGGATAACCCCGGATAACTTTTCAGGAAGCACTGCACCACCAGGTTTAAGGTGTGAGCCAGGCAAGGAATGTGTTTCAGTTGGGAAAGGGAGATGGCAGCCATGAAATTCCTTCCGTTATCACTCACTACCTTGCCTGCCTCAAGATCTACAGTGCCCAGCCACGACTGCGTTTCTTTCTGCAAGAACTCGGACAGAACTTCCGCGGTGTGTCTGTTGTCGCCCAAACACTTCATAGCCAATACAGCCTGCTGACGTTTGCCAGTAGCTGCCCCATAATGGGAGACCTGGTGTGCAACAGTGGCAGCTGCGGATGGAGTGGTTGTGCGACTGCGGTCTGTGGACGAGCTCTCGCTTCTGCAGGAGGACGAAGAGGTGGAGGAGGGGGTGCGAACGGCTACAGCCAATTGTTTCCTAGACCGTGGGCTAGGCAGAACTGTCCCAAACTTGCTGTCCCCTGTGGACCCTGCATCCACCACATTTACCCAGTGTGCCGTGATGGACACGTAACGTCCCTGGCCATGCCTACTGGTCCATGCATCTGTTGTCAGGTGCACCTTTGTGCTCACAGATTGCCTGAGTGCATGGACGATGCGCTCTTTAACATGCTGGTGGAGGGCTGGGATGGCTTTTCTGGAAAAAAAGTGTCGACTGGGTAGCTCGTAGCGTGGTACAGCGTAGTCCATCAGGGCTTTGAAAGCTTCGCTTTCAACTAACCGGTAGGGCATCATCTCTAACGAGATTAGTCTAGCTATGTGTGCGTTCAAACCCTGTGTACGCGGATGCGAGGCTAAGTACTTCCTTTTTCTAACCATAGTCTCATGTAGGGGGAGCTGGACTGGAGAGCTGGAGATCGTGGAACTAGCGGGGGTGCCGGTGGACATAGCAGACTGAGAGACGGTGGGAGATGGTATTGTTGCCACCGGTGCCCTAGATGCAGTGTTTCCTACTACGAAACTGGTGATTCCCTGACCCTGACTGCTTTGGCCTGGCAAAGAAACCTGCACAGATACTGCAGGTGGTGCGGAAAATGGTGGCCCTACACTGCCGGAAGGGATGTTGCGTTGCTGACTAGCTTCATTGGCCGAGGGTGCTACAACCTTAAGGGACGTTTGGTAGTTAGTCCAGGCTTGCAAATGCATGGTGGTTAAATGTCTATGCATGCAACTTGTATTGAGACTTTTCAGATTCTGTCCTCTGCTTAAGGTAGTTGAACATTTTTGACAGATGACTTTGCGCTGATCAATTGGATGTTGTTTAAAAAAATGCCAGACTGCACTCTTTCTAGCATCGGATACCTTTTCAGGCATTGCAGACTGAGCTTTAACCGGATGGCCACGCTGTCCTCCAACAGGTTTTGGCTTTGCCACGTGTTTTGGGCAAGATACGGGCCCGGCAGATGGAACCTGTTGCGATGTTGATGCCTGCTGCGGCCCCTCCTCCTCCGCTTCAGAACTGCTGCCGCCTGCACCCTGTTCCCCCAATGGCTGCCAATCGGGGTCAAGAACTGGGTCATCTATTACCTCTTCTTGTAGCTCGTGTGCAACTTCGTCTGTGTCACCGTGTCGGTCGGTGGTATAGCGTTCGTGATGGGGCAACATAGTCTCATCAGGGTCTGATTCTTGATCAGCACCCTGCGAGGGCAATGTTGTGGTCTGAGTCAAAGGACCAGCATAGTAGTCTGGCTGTGGCTGTGCATCAGTGCACTCCATGTCAGATTCAACTTGTAATGGGCATGGACTGTTAACTGCTTCACTTTCTAAGCCAGGGACGGTATGTGTAAAGAGCTCCATGGAGTAACCCGTTGTGTCGCCTGCTGCATTCTTCTCTGTTGTTGTTTTTGCTGAAGAGGACAAGGAAGCGACTTGTCCCTGACCGTGAACATCCACTAACGACGCGCTGCTTTGACATTTACCAGTTTCACGAGAGGAGGCAAAAGAGCTAGAGGCTGAGTCAGCAAGATAAGCCAAAACTTGCTCTTGCTGCTCCGGCTTTAAAAGCGGTTTTCCTACTCCCAGAAAAGGGAGCGTTCG
Source organism: Ranitomeya imitator (assembly GCF_032444005.1). Classification (NCBI taxonomy): domain Eukaryota; kingdom Metazoa; phylum Chordata; class Amphibia; order Anura; family Dendrobatidae; genus Ranitomeya; species Ranitomeya imitator. The sequence goes on along the minus strand of NC_091282.1, from coordinate 933,701,839 downwards.
AGGCCTTGTGTAGCCAGACGACGAACCTGGCTCCACAGCTCCAGACTTAGGTGCAATATTTTTTTTCCCACGACCAGCTGATGCTCCACCACTACCACTACCCTCATTACCAGCTGACAATGAACGCCCCCGGCCACGACCTCTTCCACCATACTTCCTCATTGTTTTAAAAACGTAAACAAACTAACGGTATTTGTTGCTGTCACACAAATTACACGGTGAGCTATAACTTCAGTATGATTTAGCTACCCCTTTACAGGTGAGTGAGACCACAACGAAAATCAGGCACAATGTTACACACTCTGTTGTTGGTGGCAACAAATGAGAGAGATGCCACACACGCAGGACTGTCACTGAAGCACAAATGTAAATATTAATCTCCCACTGATTTGATTTTTTTTTTTTTTTAAGGGAGACTTTAGGAAAAAAAAATAATAGAATAAAATGATTTTTTCAGGAAGAATTTAGAAACCAAATAAAATAAAATGATTTTTTCAGGGAGAATTTAGAAAACAAATAAAACAAAAAAAGGCTTTCTATGGCCCACTGAGTGAGAGATGACGCACACAGGAGTCAGGAGTGGCACACAAGCCCAGAGGCCAATATTTATCTCCCACTGATTGATGTAGTGATTTTTTCAGGTAGATTTTGGAACCCAAATCAAGCTAAAAAAATAATAGGCTTTCTATGGCCCACAATTGGAGAGAGAGAGAGATGGCACACCCAGGAGTCAAGACTGGCACACAAGCAGAAAGGGCAATATTAATCTCCCACTGATTTGTTTTTTTTTTTTGTTTTTTTCAGGGAGACTTTAGGAAAAAAAAAATAGAATAAAATGATTTTTTCAGGAAGAATTTAGAAACCAAAGAAAATAAAATGATTTTTTTCAGGGAGAATTTAGAAAAGAAATAAAACAAAAAAAGGCTTTCTATGGCCCACTGAGTGAGAGATGACGCACACAGGAGTCAGGAGTGGCACACAAGCCCAGAGGCCAATATTTATCTCCCACTGATTGATGTAGTGATTTTTTCAGGTAGATTTTGGAACCCAAATCAAGCTAAAAAAATAATAGGCTTTCTATGGCCCACAATTGGAGAGAGAGAGAGAGATGGCACACCCAGGAGTCAAGACTGGCACACAAGCAGAAAGGGCAATATTAATCTCCCACTGATTTGTTTTTTTTTTTTGTTTTTTTCAGGGAGACTTTAGGAAAAAAAAAATAGAATAAAATGATTTTTTCAGGAAGAATTTAGAAACCAAAGAAAATAAAATGATTTTTTCAGGGAGAATTTAGAAAAGAAATAAAACAAAAAAAGGTTTTCTATGGCCCACTGAGTGAGAGATGACGCACACAGGAGTCAGGAGTGGCACACAAGCCCAGAGGCCAATATTTATCTCCCACTGATTGATGTAGTGATTTTTTCAGGTAGATTTTGGAACCCAAATCAAGCTAAAAAAATAATAGGCTTTCTATGGCCCACAATTGGAGAGAGAGAGAGAGATGGCACACCCAGGAGTCAAGACTGGCACACAAGCAGAAAGGGCAATATTAATCTCCCACTGATTTGGTTTTTTTTTTTTTTTTTTTCAGGGAGACTTTAGGAAAAAAAAAATAGAATAAAATGATTTTTTCAGGAAGAATTTAGAAACCAAAGAAAATAAAATGATTTTTTCAGGGAGAATTTAGAAAAGAAATAAAACAAAAAAAGGTTTTCTATGGCCCACTGAGTGAGAGATGACGCACACAGGAGTCAGGAGTGGCACACAAGCCCAGAGGCCAATATTTATCTCCCACTGATTGATGTAGTGATTTTTTCAGGTAGATTTTGGAATCCAAATCAAGCTAAAAAAATAATAGGCTTTCTATGGCCCACAATTGGAGAGAGAGAGAGAGATGGCACACCCAGGAGTCAAGACTGGCACACAAGCAGAAAGGGCAATATTAATCTCCCACTGATTTGTTTTTTTTTTTTTTTTTTTTCAGGGAGACTTTAGGAAAAAAAAAAATAGAATAAAATGATTTTTTCAGGAAGAATTTAGAAACCAAATAAAATAAAATGATTTTTTCAGGGAGAATTTAGAAAACAAATAAAACAAAAAATGTCTTTCTATGGCCCACTGAGTGAGAGATGACGCACACAGGAGTCAGGAGTGGCACACAAGCCCAGAGGCCAATATTTATCTCCCACTGATTGATGTAGTGATTTTTTCAGGTAGATTTTGGAACCCAAATCAAGCTAAAAAAAAAATAGGCTTTCTATGGCCCACAATTGGAGAGAGAGAGAGATGGCACACCCAGGAGTCAAGACTGGCACACAAGCAGAAAGGGCAATATTAATCTCCCACTGATTTGTTTTTTTTTTTTTTTTTTTTTCAGGGAGACTTTAGGAAAAAAAAAAATAGAATAAAATGATTTTTTCAGGAAGAATTTAGAAACCAAAGAAAATAAAATGATATTTTCAGGGAGAATTTAGAAAAGAAATAAAACAAAAAAAGGTTTTCTATGGCCCACTGAGTGAGAGATGACGCACACAGGAGTCAGGAGTGGCACACAAGCCCAGAGGCCAATATTTATCTCCCACTGATTGATGTAGTGATTTTTTCAGGTAGATTTTGGAACCCAAATCAAGCTAAAAAAATAATAGGCTTTCTATGGCCCACAATTGGAGAGAGAGAGAGAGATGGCACACCCAGGAGTCAAGACTGGCACACAAGCAGAAAGGGCAATATTAATCTCCCACTGATTTGTTTTTTTTGTTTTTTTTTTTCAGGGAGACTTTAGGAAAAAAAAAATAGAATAAAATGATTTTTTCAGGAAGAATTTAGAAACCAAAGAAAATAAAATGATTTTTTCAGGGAGAATTTAGAAAACAAATAAAATAAAAAAAGGCTTTCTATGGCCCACTGAGTGAGAGATGACGCACACAGGAGTCAGGAGTGGCACACAAGCCCAGAGGCCAATATTTATCTCCCACTGATTGATGTAGTGATTTTTTCAGGTAGATTTTGGAACCCAAATCAAGCTAAAAAAATAATAGGCGTTCTATGGCCCACAATTGGAGAGAGAGAGAGAGATGGCACACCCAGGAGTCAAGACTGGCACACAAGCAGAAAGGGCAATATTAATCTCCCACTGATTTGTTTTTTTTTTTTTTTTTTTTCAGGGAGACTTTAGGAAAAAAAAAATAGAATAAAATGATTTTTTCAGGAAGAATTTAGAAACCAAAGAAAATAAAATGATTTTTTCAGGGAGAATTTAGAAAAGAAATAAAACAAAAAAAGGTTTTCTATGGCCCACTGAGTGAGAGATGACGCACACAGGAGTCAGGAGTGGCACACAAGCCCAGAGGCCAATATTTATCTCCCACTGATTGATGTAGTGATTTTTTCAGGTAGATTTTGGAACCCAAATCAAGCTAAAAAAATAATAGGCTTTCTATGGCCCACAATTGGAGAGAGAGAGAGAGATGGCACACCCAGGAGTCAAGACTGGCACACAAGCAGAAAGGGCAATATTAATCTCCCACTGATTTGTTTTTTTTTTTTTCAGGGAGACTTTAGGAAAAAAAAAAATAGAATAAAATGATTTTTTCAGGAAGAATTTAGAAACCAAATAAAATAAAATGATTTTTTCAGGGAGAATTTAGAAAACAAATAAAACAAAAAAAGGCTTTCTATGGCCCACTGAGTGAGAGATGACGCACACAGGAGTCAGGAGTGGCACACAAGCCCAGAGGCCAATATTTATCTCCCACTGATTGATGTAGTGATTTTTTCAGGTAGATTTTGGAACCCAAATCAAGCTAAAAAAATAATAGGCTTTCTATGGCCCACAATTGGAGAGAGAGAGAGAGATGGCACACCCAGGAGTCAAGACTGGCACACAAGCAGAAAGGGCAATATAAATCTCCCACTGATTTGTTTTTTTTTTTTTGCATTTTTCAGGGAGACTTTAGGAAAAAAAAAATAGAATAAAATGATTTTTTCAGGAAGAATTTAGAAACCAAAGAAAATAAAATGATTTTTTCAGGGAGAATTTAGAAAAGAAATAAAACAAAAAAAGGTTTTCTATGGCCCACTGAGTGAGAGATGACGCACACAGGAGTCAGGAGTGGCACACAAGCCCAGAGGCCAATATTTATCTCCCACTGATTGATGTAGTGATTTTTTCAGGTAGATTTTGGAACCCAAATCAAGCTAAAAAAATAATAGGCTTTCTATGGCCCACAATTGGAGAGAGAGAGAGATGGCACACCCAGGAGTCAAGACTGGCACACAAGCAGAAAGGGCAATATTAATCTCCCACTGATTTGTTTTTTTTTTTTTTTTTTCAGGGAGACTTTAGGAAAAAAAAAATAGAATAAAATGATTTTTTCAGGAAGAATTTAGAAACCAAAGAAAATAAAATGATTTTTTCAGGGAGAATTTAGAAAAGAAATAAAACAAAAAAAGGCTTTCTATGGCCCACTGAGTGAGAGATGACGCACACAGGAGTCAGGAGTGGCACACAAGCCCAGAGGCCAATATTTATCTCCCACTGATTGATGTAGTGATTTTTTCAGGTAGATTTTGGAACCCAAATCAAGCTAAAAAAATAATAGGCTTTCTATGGCCCACAATTGGAGAGAGAGAGAGAGAGAGATGGCACACCCAGGAGTAAAGACTGGCACACAAGCAGAAAGGGCAATATTTATCTCCCACTGATTTGTTTTTTTTGTTTTTTTTTTCAGGGAGACTTTAGGAAAAAAAAAATAGAATAAAATGATTTTTTCAGGAAGAATTTAGAAACCAAAGAAAATAAAATGATTTTTTCAGGGAGAATTTAGAAAACAAATAAAACAAAAAAAGGCTTTCTATGGCCCACTGAGTGAGAGATGACGCACACAGGAGTCAGGAGTGGCACACAAGCCCAGAGGCCAATATTTATCTCCCACTGATTGATGTAGTGATTTTTTCAGGTAGATTTTGGAACCCAAATCAAGCTAAAAAAATAATAGGCTTTCTATGGCCCACAATTGGAGAGAGAGAGAGAGAGAGATGGCACACACAGGAGTAAAGACTGGCACACAAGCAGAAAGGGCAATATTAATCTCCCACTGATTTGTTTTTTTTTTTCAGGGAGACTTTAGGAAAAAAAAAATAGAATAAAATGTTTTTTTCAGGAAGAATTTAGAAACCAAAGAAAATAAAATGATTTTTTCAGGGAGAATTTAGAAAACAAATAAAACAAAAAAAGGCTTTCTATGGCCCACTGAGTGAGAGATGACGCACACAGGAGTCAGGAGTGGCACACAAGCCCAGAGGCCAATATTTATCTCCCACTTTTTTTTTTTTGTTCCAGGGAAAATTTATAAACCCAATAAAAAAAATAATAAATAGGCTTTCTATGGCCCACTATCTGAGAGACAGAGAGAGATGGCACGCTTAGGACTGGCACACAAGCCCAAAGGCCAATATTAATCTCCCTTTTTTTTTAAGGGAGAATTTATAAAACCAAAAAAAAATAAATAAATAGACTTTCTATGGCCCACTATTTGTGAGAGAGATGGCACACTCAGGACTGGCACACAAGCCCAGAGGCCAATATTAATCTCCCACTTTTTTTTTTTTTTTCCAGGGAAAATTTATAAACCCATTAAAAAAAAATAAAAATAAATAGGCTTTCTATGGCCCACTATCTGAGAGAGAGAGATGGCACGCTTAGGACTGGCACACAAGCCCAAAGGCCAATATTAATCTCCCACTGATTGATTTATTGATTTTTTCAGGTAGAATTTAGAACCCAAATAAAGCAAAAAAAAAAAAAAAAGGGCTTTCTATGGCCCACTGAGTGAGTGATGATGCACACAGGAGTCAGGAGTGGCACACAAGCCCTGAGGCCAATATTTTTCTCCCACTGATTGATGTAGTGATTTTTTCAGGTAGATTTTATAACCCAAATCAAGCAAAAAAATAAATAGGCTTTCTATGGCCCACTGAGTGAGAGATGACACAGACAGGGATGGCACTCTAGCAGAAATGTCAATCTTAATCTCCCACAAAAAAAAAAAAAACAGGGAGTGTCCTTCAATTACTATCTCCCTGCAGTAATCTCAGCCAGGTATGGCAGGCAGCAATAAGGAGTGGACTGATGCACAAATTAAATAAAAAGTGTGTACAAACCAAAAAGATAGCTGTGCAGAAAGGAAGGAACAAGAGGATTTGTGCTTTGAAAAAAGCAGTTGGTTTGCACAGCGGCGTACACACAGCAATGCAGCTATCAGGGAGCCTTCTAGGGCAGCCCAATGAGCTACAGCGCTGAGGGGGAAAAAAAAAAAATGTAGCTTCCACTGTCCCTGCACATCGAAGGTGGTGTTGGGCAGTGGAAATCGCTACAGCACAAGCGGTTTGGTGGTTAATGGACCCTGCCTAACGCTATCCCTGCTTCTGACGAAGCGGCAGCAACCTCTCCCTAAGCTCAGATCAGCAGCAGTAACATGGCGGTTGGCGGGAACTCCCCTTTATAGCCCCTGTGACGCCGCAGACAGCAAGCCAATCACTGCAATGCCCTTCTCTAAGATGGTGGGGACCAGGACCTATGTCATCACGCTGCCCACACTCTGCGTTTACCTTCATTGGCTGAGAAATGGCGCTTTTCGCGTCATTGAAACGCGACTTTGGCGCGAAAGTCGCGTACCGCATGGCCGACCCCGCACAGGGGTCGGATCGGGTTTCATGAAACCCGACTTTGCCAAAAGTCGGCGACTTTTGAAAATGAACGACCCGTTTCGCTCAACCCTAGTCATAACTGTTATTGATATATGAGGCTCTGGCGGTCATGGAGCAGTTTGGAGGTTGTGCTCTTGAAAAATAAACCATGTACATCCTGGCACACATTGTTTAGGGACTACATCACTCTGCTAACACATGAAACACTATCACCTACTTATGTGGGAAAAGCAACTGACCAGCAAGATGAGCAAAACTCAATCTGCCCTTCTCTCCATGTTTCTTGTGAACAGTCTATGCACGTAAGAAGTGCATTTTCATTATCATTAACCACATCATATTAACCTTCTGCTTTCCATATACTTCTCTCTTTACCATCATTGCATTATTAGTTCTCCTGTTTGTGCCCATGAAACGGGCGTTCCACCATCCAATTACTTTGAAATTGTATTACCACATAAGCAAGTATCAGACCAAATGGATTTTACTGCCTATTGTAAAAGAATTGCATGTGAAAACACTCAAATGAATTTTTCTAGCTGCTTTTATGTATTGACCTAAAAAGACACCTCTGCCAGATTTCATACAAAATGTAATAATTTTGTAAACAAGAATATTTATTGTTTTCTGTGCATAGTTTTGGGTGAAATTCAATTGTACTCTGAATGCATCTGGGGTGCATTTTCCTGGTAGCACCAAGATCAGGTGTAACGACCCCTTGAGTGGATCCTTTGAGTCATGATACCGGACTACCCCTAAGTAGGTTTGAGCGAAATGGATCGGACAAATTAAAAAATTGCCGCCTTTCGGCAAAGTCGGGTTTCGTGAAACCCGACCAGATCCTAGTGTGGGATCGGCCATGAGGTCGGCGATCTTCGCGCCAAAGTTGCGTTTCATTTGACGCATTCAGCGCCATTTTTCAGCCAATGAAGGAGGACGCAGAATGTGGGCAGCGTGATGACATAGGTCTCAGTCCCCACCATCTTAGAGAAGGGCATGACAGTGATTGGCTTGCTTTATGCGGCATCACAGGGGCTATAAAGGGGCATGCACGCCGACCGCCATCTTCCTTTTGCCGATCGTAGCATAGGGAGAGGTTGCTGCAGCTGCATGAAAAGAAGGGATATAGTTAGGGAGGGAAGATTAAGCCCCAAAACTGCTTGTGCTGTAGCGATTTCCACTGTCCAACAGTACCATTTGTTTGCAGGGACAGTGGAGGCTATAATTTTGCACATCAGCTCTGTAGCTTATTAGGCTGCCTTATAAGGCTCCCTGATAGCTGCATTGCTGTTTGCACGCTGCTGTGCAAGCCAACTGCTTTTTTAACCCCTTCATGACCCAGCCTATTTTGACCTTAAAGACCTTGCCGTTTTTTGCAATTCTGACCAGTGTCCCTTTATGAGGTAATAACTCAGGAACGCTTAAACGGATCCTAGCGGTTCTGAGATTGTTTTTTCGTGACATATTGGGCTTCATGTTAGTGGTAAATTTAGGTCAATAAATTCTGCGTTTATTTGTGATAAAAACGGAAATTTGGCGAAAATTTTGAAAATTTCGCAATTTTCACATTTTGAATTTTTATTCTGTTAAACCAGAGAGATATGTGACACAAAATAGTTAATAAATAACATTTCCCACATGTTTACTTTACATCAGCACAATTTTGGAAACAAAATTTTTTTTTGTTAGGAAGTTATAAGGGTTAAAATTTGACCAGCGATTTGTCATTTTTACAACGAAATTTACAAAACCATTTTTTTTAGGGACCACCTCACATTTGAAGTCAGTTTGAGGGGTCTATATGGCTGAAAATACCCAAAAGTGACACCATTCTAAAAACTGCACCCCTCAAGGTACTCAAAACCACATTCAAGAAGTTTATTAACCCTTCAGGTGCTTCACAGCAGCAGAAGCAACATGGAAGGAAAAAATGAACATTTAACTTTTTAGTCACAAAAATTATGTTTTAGCAACAATTTTTTTATTTTCCCAATGGTAAAAGGAGAAACTGAACCACGAAAGTTGTTGTCCAATTTGTCCTGAGTACGCTGATACCTCATATGTGGGGGTAAACCACTGTTTGGGCGCACGGCAGGGCTTGGAAGGGAAGGAGCGCCATTTGACTTTTTGAATCAAAAATTGGCTCCACTCTTTAGCGGACACCATGCCACGTTTGGAGAGCCCCCGTGTGCCTAAAAATTGGAGCTCCCCCACAAGTGACCCCATTTTGGAAACTAGACACCCCAAGGAACTTATCTAGATGCATAGTGAGCACTTTGAACCCCCAGGTGCTTCACAAATTAATCCGTAAAAATGAAAAAGTACTTTTTTTTCACAAAAAAATTCTTTTCGCCTCAATTTTTTCATTTTCACATGGGCAACAGGATAAAATGGATCCTAAAATGTGTTGGGCAATTTCTCCTGAGTACACCAATACCTCACATGTGGGGGTAAACCACTGTTTGGGCACATGGTAAGGCTCGGAAGGGAAGGAGCGCCATTTGACTTTTTGAATGAAAAATTATTTCCATCGTTAGCGGACACCATGTCGCGTTTGGAGAGCTCCTGTGTGCCTAAACATTGGCGCTCCCCCACAAGTGACCCCATTTTGGAAACTAGACCCCCCAAGGAACTTATTTAGATGCCTAGTGAGCACTTTAAACCCTCAGGTGCTTCACAAATTGATCTGTAAAAATGAAAAAGTACTTTTTTTTCGCAAAAAAATTATTTTCGCCTCAATTTTTTCATTTTCACATGGGCAGTAGGGTAAAATGGATCATAAAATTTGTTGGGCAATTTCTCCCGAGTACGTCGATACCTCATATGTGGGGGTAAACCACTGTTTGGGCACTCGGCAGGGCTCGGAAGGGAAGGCGCGCCATTTGACTTTTTGAATGGAAAATTAGCTCCAATTGTTAGCGGACACCATGTCGCGTTTGGAGAGCCCCTGTGTGCCTAAACATTAGAGCTCCCCCACAAGTGACCCCATTTTGGAAACTAGACCCCCCCAAGGAACTTATCTAGATGCATATTGAGCACTTTAAACCCCCAGGTGCTTCACAGAAGTTTATAACGCAGAGCCATGAAAATAAAAAATAATTTTTCTTTCCTCAAAAATGATTTTTTAGCCTGGAATTTCCTATTTTGCCAAGGATAATAGGAGAAATTGGACCCCAAATATTGTTGTGCTGTTTGTCCTGAGTACGCAGATACCCAATATGTGGGGGTAAACCACTGTTTGGGCGCACGGCAGGGCTCGGAAGGGATGGCACGCCATTTGGCTTTTTAAATGGAAAATTAGCTCCAATCATTAGCGGACACCATGTCACGTTTGGAGAGCCCCTGTGTGCCTAAACATTGGAGATCCCCCAGAAATGACACCATTTTGGAAACTAGACCCCCAAAGGAACTAATCTAGATGTGTGGTGAGGACTTTGAACCCCCAAGTGCTTCACAGAAGTTTATAACGCAGAGCCATGAAAAAAAAAAAAAATTATTTTCTCAAAAATGATTTTTAGCCTGCAATTTTTTATTTTCCCAAGGGTAACAGGAGAAATTTGACCCCAAAAGTTGTTGTCCAGTTTCTCCTGAGTACGATGATACCCCATATGTGGGGGTAAATCACTGTTTGGGCACATGCCGGGGCTCGGAAGTGAAGTAGTGACGTTTTGAAATGCAGACTTTGATGGAATGCTCTGTGGGCGTCACGTTGCGTTTGCAGAGCCCCTGATGTGGCTTAACAGTAGAAACCCCCCACAAGTGACCCCATTTTGGAAACTAGACCCCCAAAGGAACTTATCTAGATGTGTGGTGAGCACTTTGAACCCCCAAGTGCTTCATAGAAGTTTATAATGCAGAGCCGTGAAAATAATAAATACGTTTTCTTTCCTCAAAAATAATTATTTAGCCCAGAATTTTTTAATTTTCCCAAGGGTAACAGGAGAAATTTGACCCCAATATTTGTTGTCCAGTTTCTCCTGAGTATGGTGATACCCCATATGTGGGGGTAAACTACTGTTTGGGCACATGCCGGGGCTTGGAATTGAAGTAGTGACGTTTTGAAATGCAGACTTTGATGGAATGCTCTGCGGGCGTCACGTTGCGTTTGCAGAGCCCCTGATGTGCCTAAACAGTAGAAACCCCCCACAAGTGACCCCATTTTGGAAACTAGACCCCGAAAGGAACTTATCTAGATGTGTGGTGAGCACTTTGACCCCCAAGTGCTTCATAGAAGTTTATAATGCAGAGCCGTGAAAATAATAAATACGTTTTCTTTCCTCAAAAATAATTATTTAGCCCAGAATTTTTTATTTTCCCAAGGGTTACAGGAGAAATTGGACCCCAAAAGTTGTTGTCCAGTTTCTCCTGAGTACGCTGATACCCCATGAGTGGGGGTAAACCACTGTTTGGGCACACGTCGGGGCTCAGAAGGGAAGTAGTGACTTTTGAAATGCAGACTTTGATGGAATGGTCTGCGGGTGTCACGTTGCGTTTGCAGAGCCCCTGGTGTGCCTAAACAGTAGAAACCCCCACAAGTGACCCCATTTTAGAAATTAGACCCCCCAAGGAACTTATCTAGATATGTGGTGAGCACTTTGAACCCCCAAGTGCTTCACAGACGTTTACAACGCAGAGCCGTGAAAATAAAAAATCATTTTTCTTTCCTCAAAAATTATGTTTTAGCAAGCATTTTTTTTGATTCACAAGGGTAACAGGAGAAATTGGACCCCAGTAATTGTTGCGCAGTTTGTCCTGAGTATGCTGGTACCCCATGTGTGGGGGTAAACCACTGTTTGGGCACACGTCAGGGCTCGGAAGTGAGGGAGCACCATTTGACTTTTTGAATACGAGATTGGCTGGAATCAATGGTGGTGCCATGTTGCGTTTGGAGACCCCTGATGTGCCTAAACAGTGGTAACCCCTCAATTCTACCTCCAACACTAACCCCAACACACCCCTAACCCTAATCCCAACTGTAGCCATAACCCTAAACACAACCCTAACCGCAACACACCCCTAACCACAACCCTAACCCCAACACACCCCTAACCATAACCACAACCCTAATTCCAACCCTAACCCTAAGGCTATGTGCCCACGTTGCGGATTCGTGTGAGATATTTTCGCACCATTTTTGAAAAATCCGCGGGTAAAAGGCACTGCGTTTTACCTGCGGATTTTCCGCGGATTTCCAGTGTTTTTTGTGCGGATTTCACCTGCGGATTCCTATTGAGGAACAGGTGTAAAACGCTGCGGAATCCGCACAAAGAATTGACATGCTGCGGAAAATACAACGCAGCGTTTCCGCGTGGTATTTTCTGCACCATGGGCACAGCGGATTTGGTTTCCATATGTTTACATGGTACTGTAAACCTGATGGAACACTGCTGCGAATCCGCAGCCAAATCCGCACCGTGTGCACATAGCCTAATTCTAAAGGTATGTGCACACGCTGCGGAAAACGCTGCGGATCCGCAGCAGTTTCCCATGAGTTTACAGTTCAATGTAAACCTACGGGAAACAAAAATCGCTGTGCCCATGCTGCGGAAAAACTGCACGGAAACGCAGCGGTTTACATTCCGCAGCATGTCACTTCTTTGTGCGGATTCCGCAGCGGTTTTACAACTGCTCAAATAGAAAATCGCAGTTGTAAAACCGCAGTGAAATGCGCAGAAAAACCGCGGTAAATCCGCCATAAATCCGCAGCGGTTTAGCACTGCGGATTTATCAAATCCGCAGCGGAAAAATCCGCAGAGGACCAGAATACGTGTGCACATACCGAAACCCTAACCCTAGCCCTAACCCTACCCCTACCCCTAGCCCTAACCCTAACCCTAACCCTACCCCTACCCCTAGCCCTAACCCTAACCCTACCCCTAGCCCTAACCCTAACCCTAACCCTAACCCTACCCCTAACCCTACCCCTAACCCTAACCCTAACCCTATTCTAACATTAGTGGAAAAAAAAAATTTCTTTATTTTTTTATTGTCCCTACCTATGGGGGTGACAAAGGGGGGGGGGGGGGTCATTTATTATTTTTTTTATTTTGATCACTGAGATAGATTATATCTCAGTGATCAAAATGCACTTTGGAACGAATCTGCCGGCTGGCAGATTCGGCGGGCGCACTGCGCATGCGCCCGCCATTTTGGAAGATGGCGGCGCCCAGGGAGAAGACGGACGGGACCCCGGCTGGATCGGTAAGTATGATGGGGTGGGGGGGGGACCACGGGGGGGGGATCGGAGCACGGGGGGGGAATCGGAGTGCGGGAGGGGTGGAACGGAGCACGGGGGGCGTGGAACGGAGCACGGGGGGGCTGGAATGGAGCACGGGGGTGGAACGGAGCACCGGGGGGGGTGGATCGGAGTGCAGGGGGGGTGATTTGAGCACGGGGGGGTGATTGGAGCACGGGGGGAGCGGACAAGAGCACGGGGGGGAGCGGAGCACTGGACGGAGGGGAGCCGGAGCAGTGTACCGGCCAGATCGGAGGGCTGGGGGGGCGATCGGAGGGGTGGGGTGGGGGCACACTAGTATTTCCAGCCATGGCCGATGATATTTCAGCATCGGCCATGGCTGGATTGTAATATTTCACCCGTTATAATGGGTGAAATATTACAAATCGCTCTGATTGGCAGTTTCACTTTCAACAGCCAATCAGAGCGATCGTAGCCACGAGGGGGTGAAGCCACCCCCCCTGGGCTAAACTACCACTCCCCCTGTCCCTGCAGATCGGGTGAAATGGGAGTTAACCCTTTCACCCGATCTGCAGGGACGCGATCTTTCCATGACGCCACATAGGCGTCATGGGTCGGAATGGCACCGACTTTCATGACGCCTACGTGGCGTCAAAGGTCGGGAAGGGGTTAAAATCAAAAATCCTGTTGTTTCTTTCTGCATAGTTATCTTGTTTATTTGTCCACACTTTTGTGTGCAGCAGTCCTTTTTATTGCTGCCATACTTTTCCTGAGATCATTGTAGGGAGATTGAAATTGTACTACAGTCCTTGTATTTTTTCATATATCTTACAGCCCCTTTCTGCCACTTAGATTGCGTTGCTTTATACACTGGGCCTGAGTTTTGGGTCAGTCTCCTCCCCCAAAAAGGGGAGATTCAAATTCTCACAAAGTGGATCTACTGCAGTCCCGTTAGTTTGGTGTATGTCAGCCTGCCACTTTCTGCCACTTAGATTGCGTTGTTATATACACTGGGCCTGAGTTTTGGGTCAGTCTCCCCCCCCAAAAAGGGGAGATTTAAATTCTCACAAAGTGGATCTACTGCAGTCCTGTTAGTTTGGTGTATGTCAGCCAGCCACTTTCTGCCACTTAGAATACGTTGTTATATACACTTGGCCTGAGTTTTGGGTCAGTCTCCCCCCAAAAAAGGGGAGATTCAAATTCTCACAAAGTGGATCCACTGCAGTCCTGTTAGTTTGGTGCATGTCAGCCAGCCACTTTCTGCCACTTATATTGCATTGTTATATACACTGGGCCTGAGTTTTGGGTCAGTCTCCCCCCAAAAAAGGGGAGATTCAAATTCTCACAAAGTGGATCTACTGCAGTCCTGTTAGTTTGGTGTATGTCAGCCTGCCACTTTCTGCCACTTAGATTGCGTTGTTATATACACTGGGCCTGAGTTTTGGGTCAGTCTCCCCCAAAAAAGGGGAGTTTCAAATTGTCACAAATTGGATCTACTGCAGTCCTGTTAGGCTGGTTTCACATTTGCGTTTTTTTCGGTGCGTTTTTGCGGTAAAAAACGCAAAAAAACGCATGGTGAAAAAACGCATGTAAACACGTGCAAACGCTGCATTTTTGTGACGCATGCGTTTTTGCATGTGGTGAAAAAAACACGGCGTTTTGAAGCATTTACATGCGTTTTTTCATGCGTTTGCGTTTTTTAAACGCATGCTGAGAAATGTGTGACAGCTGCCAATCATCAAAATAAAGTAAAAAACCCACTATAAACAGAAATAGTTAGGGTTAGGGTTAGGGGTAGGGTTAGGGGTAGGGATCATAACTCTAACCCTAACCCTAAAGGGATCCTAACCCTAACCCTACTGCTAACCCTAACCCTAAAGGGATCCTAACCCTAACCCTACCCCTAACCCTAACCCTAACCCTACCTCTAACCCTAAGGGATCCTAACCCTACCCCTAACCCTACCCCTAACCCTACCCCTAAAGGGATTAGGGTTAGGGGTAGGTTTAGGGGTAGGGTTACGGTTAGGGTTAGGGTTAGGGTTAGGATCCCTTAGGGTTAGGGTTAGGGGTAGGGTTAGGGTTAGGGGTAGGGTTAGGGTTAGGGGTAGGGTTATGGTTAGGATCCCTTAGGGTTAGGGTTAGGGGTAGGGGTAGGGTTAGGGTTAGGGGTAGGGTTAGCATTAGGGGTAGGGTTAGGGTTAGGATCCCTTAGGGTTAGGGGTAGGGTTAGGGTTAGGAGTAGGGTTAGGGTTAGGGTTAGGATCCCTTTATCACCTTTATGTTGGGGGGTGGCATATCAGTGTGTTTTCTGTTTTTTTAATATAAAAACGCATGCGTTTTTAACGCAAAAAAACGCATGCACAAAAAAACGCATACGTCCCCATTGACTCCAATGTATTTTTTGACCCAAAAAAAACGCATGAAAACGCATGCGGTTTTTTTCCTCCAAAAAACGCCTCTCAAAAATACTACAAGTTGCATTTCTGAAAATGAACGCATGCAGTAAAAAAACGCATGCGTTGCAAAACGCGACCAAACGCGTACAAACAAAAACGCATGTTTTCAATGTTAAATATAGGGAAAAAAAACGCATGTTTTTTTGAAAAAAAAACGCTGTAGACAAAAACGCAAGTGTGAAACCACCCTTAGTTTGGTGTATGTCAGCCAGCCACTTTCTGCCACTTAGAATGCATTGTTATATGCACTGGGCCTGAGTTTTGGGTCAGTCTCCCCCCAAAAAAGGGGAGATTCAAATTCTCACAAAGTGGATCTACTGCAGTCCTGTTAGTTTGGTGCATGTCAGCCAGTCACTTTCTGCCACTTAGATTGCATTGTTATATACACTGGGCCTGAGTTTTGGGTCAGTCTCCCCCCAAAAAAGGGGAGATTCAAATTCTCACAAAGTGGATCTACTGCAGTCCTGTTAGTTTGGTGTATGTCAGCCTGCCACTTTCTGCCACTTAGATTGCGTTGTTATATACACTGGGCCTGAGTTTTGGGTCAGTCTCCCCCCAAAAAAGGGGAGTTTCAAATTGTCACAAATTGGATCTTCTGCAGTCCTGTTAGTTTGGTGTATGTCAGCCTGCCACTTTCTGCCACTTAGAATGCGTTGTTATATACACTGAACCTGAGTTTTGGGTCAGTCTCCCCCCAAAAAAGGGGAGATTCAAATTCTCAGAAAGTGGATCTACTGCAGTCCTGTTAGTTTGGTGTATGTCAGCCAGCCACTTTCTGCCACTTAGATTGTGTTGTTATATACACTGGGCCTAAGTTGTGGTTCAGTCTCCCCCCAAAAAAGTGGAGATTCAAATTCTCACAAGTCGATATAATTCTGTCCTGTTAGTTTGTCGTATATCAGCCAGCCACTTTCAGCCACTTACATTGTGTTGTTTTTTGCACAGGGCCTGATTTTTTGTTCTGTCTCCCCCCAAGAAAGGAGATTCAAATTTTCACAAAGTGGATAGATTTCTGTCCTTTTAGTTTGTGGTATATCAGCCAGCCACTTTCTGCCACTTAGATAGTGTTATGGTTGGTGGACTGCACCGAGTATATATATATATATATATGTATAAATAGGTGCGTTCGCAACCCGGGGTCCACCGTGCAGGAGAGGAACCTGCTGCTGGCAAATGGCGGCGCTATATGGCGGTATAAGCAAACTCTGTTAACTCCACAGAGTCGCTAGAAATAAAATCCTGTGCCCTGTTAGCGTCACAGGGAAACACAGCTAACTGCTGAGCTGGAGGCAGTCAGTGGTCACGCACCCAGAAAAGCATACAAACAGTCCTCATCAGAGGAGCCGGTATTCTAGTGGCTTATTTCAGCCGGGTCCCTCAATACATTCATGCAATACTCCTCACCGGAGGTGCCGGTATTCTAGGGGCTTATTTCAGCCGGGTCCCTGAACACACACATACAGGCGCAACCACAATTAACAAGCTCATGAAATGAGGTGATACTAGCGCATGGCCGTGCGGCCATGCGAACCTTTTATAGCTGCAGCATAAACAGGACCTTCCAAGAAGGACCAATGGAAGGCTGCCAAAGAACTTGATCAGGTACAGGACCTTCCTGGAGGACCAATGGAAGTCGCTACAGTACCTGAGCATGTGACCCTAGACCTCCACTGAGAGATCTTACCCTGGGCATGCTCAGTGTGTGCAAAGCAGGACTTAGTCCCAGAAAAGCCTGCTCGCCACAGACCAGTGCAGGGTACAATAGTAGAGCCTGAAAAGGCAGCAGTAACCCTTTGCACAGTATCAGGCTGTGTAAGATGCTGGGACCGACGTCTCCGCTGAGCAGGCACCTCTGCGGCTGATGCAGAATGGGAGACCGCAGCAGACACGGCTTGAGATTCCCCCTGTGCAGCGGCGGGAACTCGACTCCTAACATTACCACCTTGCTATGCTCAAAGGCTGCAACGAGGAGCGAAGCCGGAATGTGTTCCACAGGTTCCCAGGTTCTCTCCTCTGGGCTGTGACCCTTCCAGTCCACCAGATAATATTTCTTGCCACGTACCACCTTGCACCCCACGATAGCATTCACCTCAAACTCATCAGTGGATGAACCCGATGTCCCGGAAGATGATTCGGAAAACCGGGACATATAGAGAGAAACTTGAAAGGTGTCGGTGGTACCAAGGTGCGGAGGAATAGCCAAACGGTAGACCACAGGGTTGACCTGTTCCAGAACCTTGAAAGGGCCTATGTAGCGAGGCGCAAATTTAGTGGACTCAACTCACAGCCTGATGTTACGTGCGGAGAGCCACACTAAGTCGCCAGGAGCAAAGGTTGGAGCAGGGCGCCAGTGTGCATCAGCAGAATCCCTCATTCTCTCCTTGGAGGCCCGGATGCCATCCTGTGTGCGGTCCCAAATGTCACGTGCCTCCACCGCCCAGTCTGCCACTCTAGAATCGGTGGATGACATGGGCATGGGCACAGGAACACGCGGATGCTGGCCGTAATTAAGGAGAAAAGCAGTCTGTCCGGTAGATTTGGCTACGGCATTGTTCAAAGCAAATTCCGCCCAAGGTAGCAAAGATGCCCAGTCATCCTGCCTGGAGGAGACAAAATGTCAAAAGTATGTGACCAGAGTCTGGTTGGCCCACTATACCAACCCATTCATCTCGGGATGATAAGCAGAAGAGAGATTCAGCTCAATGCAGAGTAAACGACAGAGTTCTCTTCAGAACCGAGACGCAAACTGAGGAGCTCGGTCACTGACTATTTTGTCAGGCATGCCATGTAGACGGAAAACATGTTTGACGAACAACGCCGCCAAAGCCCGTGCAGAAGGTAACCGTGGAAGCGGAACCAAGTGCACCATCTTAGAAAAATGGTCGGTGACTACCAAGATAACTGTACAGCTACGAGACTTGTGTAAGCCTACCACGAAGTACATCCCGACCATCTCCCAGGGCCTGTTTGCTACCAGCAGGGGGTAAAGTACCCCAGCAGGCCATTGCCGAGGAGACCGATTCTTGGCGCATGAGACACACGCCCGAATATAGT
This sequence comes from Ranitomeya imitator, assembly GCF_032444005.1. Taxonomy (NCBI): domain Eukaryota; kingdom Metazoa; phylum Chordata; class Amphibia; order Anura; family Dendrobatidae; genus Ranitomeya; species Ranitomeya imitator. The sequence continues at coordinate 933,683,423 of NC_091282.1, read as the reverse complement.
CCCTGACGTCACGGGCAATATGCGGCAACCACTACGTCCTCGCCAAGAGCTCAGATGTCCTCTTGGTCCCAAAATGTCCACCCACTCTGGACGAGTGAGCCCAAGAGAGAACCTCTGGTCGCAAATTAGATGGAACAAAAGTCTTGCCTGGGGGCACAGACTCTAGCGAAACCAGAGCCACAGTTCTCAGGCTTTCTGGAGGGACAATAAGCCGAGGCTCCTCTTCCTCCTCCTCTGATGACACTACAGAGCAAGAGAGAGCGTCGGCAAGAACGTTCTTCTCCCCGGAAAGAAAATGGAGGGTGAAATGGAACCGGAAGAAGAACAGGGACCATCTAGCCTGACGAGAATTTAGCCGCTGGGCTGTCTGTAAATATACCAACTTCTTGTGGTCTGTGAACACCTGGAAGGGAAAGCGAGCTCCCTCCAGAAGATGTCTCCACTCTGAGAAAGCCAACTTCATAGCTAGCAACTCCCTGTCCCCGATAGAATAATTCCTCTCCGCTGGTGAAAAGGTCTTAGAGAAGAAGAAGCAAGGATGCTTCCGACCTTGAGCATCCTTTTGGTAGAGGACTGCTCCAGCACCAACGGATGAGGCATCCACCTCCATAATAAATGGCTTATCTACATTGGGGTGATGTAGGATGGGAGCACTAGCGAAGTGTGACTTAATCGAGAGAAAGGCCTTGGAGACCTCCTCTGTCCACAACTTGGGATTTGCCCCCTTCTTGGTAAGGGCAACCAAGGGAGCCAAAAATGTTGAGAAGTGGGGAATGAACTGGCGATAGTAATTGATGAACCCCATAAAGTGCTGCACCGCTTTGAGATAATGGGGTTCCTGCCAGTCCATCACAGCCTGTAGCTTGGCAGGATCCATAGCCAATCCCTGGGCAGAGATGATATAACCAAGGAAAGGCAAGGACTCCTGCTCAAACACACACTTCTCCAACTTGGCATAGAGGGAGTTAGCGCGTAAGAGGTTGAAGACCTTGCAAACATCTCTCCGGTGGGAGTCTATATCTGGAGAGTAGATGAGAATATCATCCAGATAAACTACGACCGAAGTGGTAAGCATATCCCGGAATATGTAATTTACAAAGTCTTGGAAAATGGCTGGGGCATTAGAGAGCCCAAAGGGCATCACCAGATATTCATAGTGCCCATCCCTGTGTTAAAAGCCGTCTTCCATTTGTCCCCCTCACGGATGCGAATGAGGTTGTAAGCACCCTGCAGATTTAATTTAGTAAAAACGCTTGCTCCTCGTAGCCTATCAAAAAGCTCAGATATCAGGGGTATTGGGTACTTATTCTTAACGGTGATGGCGTTAAGACCCCTGTAGTCTATGCATGGACGCAGTTCTCCACTCTTATTCTGTACGAAGAAGAACCCAGCCCCTGCAGGTGACACTGACTTCCTAATGAATCCTCTTGCTAGATTCTCTCAGATATACTGTGACATTGCCTCCGTCTCCGGGAGAGATAATGGATAGACTCGACCCCGGGGAAGCTCAGCACCAGGCAAGAGGTCAATAGGAGAGTCATAGGGGCGGTGAGGCAGAAGGGTCTCCGCAGCCCTTTTGGAGAACACATCCGCATAGGGCAAATATTGCTTGGGGAGAGAGGGTAAATCTGTGGGTACCTCATTTGTAGCAACCTGAACGCTTTCCCTCTGACATTTACCCCCACAAGATTCACCCCATCCTAAAATTCTGCCTGTGGACCACTCGATATAAGGCATCCCTAACAGGATCTCATCAATTCCCTCAGGAATGACGAGCAGAGATATTATCTCCTGATGAGATGGCGACATGGACAGAGTGAAAGGGATGGTCTGGTGTGTTATCTGTGAGGGCAGTGTCGACCCATTCACCACTCGTACAGTTACTGGTTGAGCTAGCATTACCAGAGGAATTGCGTGACGTTGGGCAAAGGCAGAAGACATAAAATTGCCCTCCGCCCCAGAATCCATGCAGAGCTCTACCGAGTGAGTGAATGAGCCTATTGTAATTGTCCCCTTAAAGGACAATTTGGAGGCAAACGTCACCGTGTCTAGTGTACCTCCACCTACTACCTCTAGACGCTGACATTTCCTCGACCGCTGTAAACATCTGGTGGCAAGATGTCCAGACTGCTGGCAAACATGGCAGACCTTGTGTGCAGGAGTGGTCCGGGACATAGATGCCACTCGTGACAATTCCATGGCCTCATGTGACTCAGGGACCTGGACTGGAGATTCCAAAGGTTTGGCGAAGGTGGGAGCCAGCCGAAACCTCTGCCTACACTGGCCCCGCTCTAACCTCCGCTCGTGAAAAAGGAAGTCAATATGGGTAGACACAGCTATTAACTCCTCCAGTGTGGCAGGAATCTCCCTTGAGGCCAGAGCGTCCTTCACATGGTCAGCCAGCCCCTCCAAAATACAGGGATAAGGGCTTTATCCGACCACTCCAGCTCAGATGCTAGGGTACGGAAGTGGACGGCAGAATGGCTGACCAAGGACGAGCCCTGAGTCAATGCCAACAGTTGGAGCGCTGTATCATGGGTGACTTGAGGCCCTAAAAGACCTGTTTCAGAGTGCTCAGGAACAGCGGAGCACTCTGCACCACATGATCGCCACGCTCCCACAGCGGCGTAGCCCACTCCAACGCCCTGTCTGGCAGGAGAGACACAATAAATCCCACCTTTGCCTGCTCTGTGGGGAAACGTGCGGCCAGGAGCTCGAGATGTATAGAGCACTGGCTCACGAAACCCCTATAAGATTTACTATCACCAGAAATTTTTTCTGGCAGCGGGTGGCGAGATAGAGTCAGCCGTGGACAAGGTTGCTGCAGCCACGCTAGCAGCCTGAACAGCAACTGCGGTCACATCCACAGCTGAGGTTGAGCACTCAAGAGCCGCCAACCTACCCTCTAGCTGCTGGATGTACCACAAGGATTGCTGTTTGTCTGCCATTTACTAGCCAGACCCTGGCGCTAGTATTATGGTAGGGTTGGTGGAACGCACCGAGTATATACAGTATATTTGTATAAATAGGTGCATTCGCAACCTGGGGTCCACCGTGCAGGAGAGGAACCTGCTGCTGGCAAATGGTGGCACTATATTAACTCCACAGAGTCGCTAGAAATAAAATCCTGTGCCCTGTTAGCATCACAGGGGAACACCGCTAACTGCTGAGCTGGAGGCAGTCAGTGGTCACGCACTCAGAAAAGCATACAAACAGTAATCACCGGAGGAGCCGGTATTCTAGGGGCTTACTTCAGCCAGGTCCCTGAATACATTCATGCAATACTCCTCACCGGAGGTGCCGGTATTCTAGGGGCTTATTTCAGCCGGGTCCCTGAACACACACATACAGGCGCAACCACAATTAACAAGCTCATGAAATGAGGTGATAGTAGCGCATGGCCGTGCGGCCATGCGAATCTTTTATAGCTGCAGCATGTACAGGACCTTCCAAGGAGCACCAATGGAAGGCTGCCATAGAAATTGATCAGGTACAGGGCCTTCTTGGAGGACTAATGGAACTTACTGCAGAGCCTAAGCAAGTGACCCTAGCACCTCCATTGAGAGATCTTATCCTGGGCATACTCAGTGTGTGCAAAGCATGACTTAGTGCTGCAAAAACCTGCTAGCCGCAGACCAGTGCAGGGTACAATAGCAGAGCCTGAAAAGGCAGCAGTAACCCTTTTCACAGTATGAGGCTGAGTGAGACGCTGGGACCGACGTCTCCGCTGAGCAGGCTCCACTGCGGCTGATGCAGAATGGGAGATCACAGCAGACACGGCTCGAGATTCCCTCTGTGCAGTAGCGGGAACTCGACTCCTATGGCCGGCTTCACACTTGCGAGTTTTACGGATGTAAGAGCGCAGAAACTACGTCCGTAAAACTCGCAAAAAATACGGCACAATTATTCTCTATGCCCCTGCTCCTATCTGCCGTATTTTACTGATCAGTATTATACGGCTTTCTACGGCCGTACAAAATCGCAGCATGCTGCGTTTGTCACCTTCATGCTCAAGAAATACGCCAATGAAAGTCTATGGAAGCGTGAAAAATACGGATTTCACATGGACAAGCAGTGTGACTTGTGAGAAATACGCAGCGCTGTTAGAGAGAAAAGCCGGTAATTCAGTGCGGTGTACAGTAAAATCACACTGACAGCTTACAGTAGAATAGGTAGAATAAATGTGTACACATAGAATAGGTATATATATATATATATATATGTGTCAGTGAGACACATATATGTATATATATTAATATTTATTCCAGCGCTATACAGCTTGAAAGCCGGTAATTCAATTACCGGCTTTTTCTTTCTCCTTCCTAAAACCCGACATGATTTGAGACATGGTTTACATACAGTAAACCATGTCTTCTCTCCATTTTTTTTGCAGATTCCACACTACTAATGTCAGTAGAGTGTATCTGCAAAATTTGGCCGTTCTAGCTCTTAAAATAAAGGGTTAAATGGCGGAAAAAATTGGCGTGGGCTCCCGCGCAATTTTCTCCGCCAGAGTAGTAAAGCCAGTGACTGAGGGCAGATATTAATAGCCTGGAGAGGGTCCACGGTTATTGGCCCCCCCCTGGCTAAAAATATCTGCCCCCAGCCACCCCAGAACAGGCACATCTGGAAGATGCGCCTATTCTGGCACTTGGCCACTCTCTTCCCATTCCCGTGTAGCGGTGGGATATGGGGTAATGAAGGGTTAATGCCACCTTGCTATTGTAAGGTGACATTAAGCCTAATTAATAATGGAGAGGCGTCAATTATGACACCTATCCATTATTAATCCAATTGAATGAAAGGGTTAAATAAAACACAAACACATTATTTAAAATTATTTTAATGAAATAAAAACAATGGTGGTTGGAGTATTTTATTCTACGCCCAATCCAGTCACTGAAGACCCTCGTTCTGTGAAAGAAAAAACATAATAAACCAACAATATACTTACCCTCCGCAGATCTGTAACGTCCAACGATGTAAATCCTTCTGAAGGGGTTAAAACATTTTGCAGCAAGGAGCTTTGCTAATGCAGGCTGCTCCTCGCTGCAAAACCCCTGGGAATGAGTCTAAATATAGATCAATGAGCTATATTTAGCTTCATTTGCGGTGAGGCGCCCTCTGCTGGCTGTTTATAGATCGTGGGAACTTGCCTAGAAAGCCTGGGAGCTTTCTAGGAAATTTCCCACGTTCTATGAACATCCAGCAGAGGGCGCCTCACCGCAAATGAAGCTAAATATAGCTCATTCATCTATATTTAGACTCATTCCACTATTTTCGGGACATTTCAGCGTATTACGGCCGTAATATACGGACCGTATTTTCATACGCTGAGTGTGAAGCCGGCCTAACAGATAGTGTTGTTATATACACTGGGCCTAAGTAGTAGTTTAGTCTCCCCCCCAAAAAGGGAGATTAAAATTCTCACAAAGTGGATATACTTCTGTCCTGTTTGTTTGTCATATATCAGCCAGCCACTTTCTGCCACTTAGATTGCGTTGTTATATACACTGGGCCTAAGTAGTGGTTCAGTCTCCCAAAAAAAAGGGAGATTCAAATTCTCACAAAGTGGATATTCTTCTGTCCTGTTAGTGTGTCGTATGTCAGCCAGCCACTTTCTGCCACTTAGATAGCGTTGTTATATACACTGGGCCTAAGTTGTGGTTCAGTCTCCCCCCCAAAAAAAGGGGAGACTGAAATTCTCACAAAGTGGATATACTTCTGTCCTGTTAGTTTGTTGTATATCAGCCAGCCACTTTCTGCCACTTAGATAGGCTTGTTATATACCCTGGGCCTAAGTAGTGATTCAGTCTCCCAACAAAAAGGGAGATTCAAATTCTCACAAAGTGGATATACTTCTGTCCTGTTAGTTTGTCGTATATCAGCCAGCCACTTTCAGCCACTTACATTGTGCTGTTTTTTGCACTGGGCCTGATTTTATATTCAAAAATATAGAAAACAAGTGACTAGCACACTCCTAGGGATTGTGATGCAAAATGGAGGGGTTTATTTACATACAAAGTCACAAACGTTTCGGTCAACTCTAGACCTTCATCAGTGTGCTACAAAGAAAATAAATACAAAACAGAAATATATGTAAACAAAAACAGGGAATGTAAACAAAATAGGACACAGTGATAACAAAAATTAACCAAATAAACAGAAGTATATACATCATATGAATACAAAATGTCATGGGACGTCAGATAATATATAATCGTAGAATACTTATCTGACGTCCCATGACATTTTGTATTCATATGATGTATATACTTCTGTTTATTTGGTTAATTTTTGTTATCACTGTGTCCTATTTTGTTTACACTCCCTGTTTTTGTTTACATATATTTCTGTTTTGTATTTATTTTCTTTGTAGCACACTGATGAAGGTCTAGAGTTGACCGAAACGTTTGTGACTTTGCATGTAAATAAACCCCTCCATTTTGCATCACAATCCCTAGGAGTGTGCTAGTCACTTGTTTTCTATATATCAAGGTTTGGGCACCTATCGACTGTGCACCTCCCCCCTCGGCTGTGCTTTGCATTTTCTATATCATGATTTTATATTCAGTCTCCCCTACAAAAAAGGGAGATTCAAATTATCACAAAGTGGATAGATTTCTGTCCTGTTAGTTTGTCGTATATCAGCCAGCCACTTTCTGCCACTTAGATTGTGTTGTTATATACACTGGGGATAAGTTGTGGTTCAGTCTTCCACAAAAAAAGAGAGATTCAAATTCTCACAAAGTGGATATACTTCTGTCCTGTTAGTTTGTCGTATATCAGCCAGCCACTTTCAGCCACTTACAGTACATTGTGTTGTTTTTTGCACAGGGCCTGATTTTTTGTTGTCTCCCCCCAAAAAAGCGAGATTTAAAATCTCAACACGTTTATATACACCTTCAACCTTGTTTTACAGTACCATATAACGATTGTTATTTTGGTTAGATTTTCCAAAAAATGAGGAAGTCAGGTGGAAGAGGCTGTGGGCGGTGGGTGCGAGCTGCTACTGATGGTGGTGGCGGTGCATCTGGTGGTAGTGGCAAAAGCACAATAGCACCTAAGGCTGGAGGTGTTGAGCCAGTGTCATTGTCTGGCTACACAAGGCCTCCAAAGCTCCCTTATCTGGGAGTAGGAAAACAGCTTTTAAAGCCGGAGCAGCAGGAAAAAGTTTTGGCTTTCCTTGCTGACTCAGCCTCTAGCTCTTTCGCCTCCTCTTCAGAAAGTTCCAAATATAAAAGCAGCGAGTCGTTAGTGGATGCTCCCGGTCAGGAACAAGACGTTTCCTTGTGTCCTTCACCCAAACCAAAAGTGAAGGATGCGTCAGGCGACACTACAGGTTACTCCATGGAGCTCTTTACATATACCGTGCCTGGGTTAGAACAGGAATTTGTTAATTGCCCATTACAAGATGAATCGGATATGGAGTGCACTGATGCACAGCCACAGCTAGATTATAATGCTGTTCCATTGACTCAGATCACTACAGTGCCCTCACAGTGTACTGAGCCAGAATCTGACCCTGATGAGACTATGGTGCCCCATCCCGAACGCTATAGCACCTTATGTAGAGAAGCTGCGGAGACACCATCACGTGTTTCTCAACGCAGGCAGTGAATAGCCAGGCCTTTCCCCAGGAAGGAACAACCAAGGGAAGGGCAGCATCCAATAATGGAAAACCACCTATGCCAAGCATGGTATCCCTCCACAGACAGCTGTTTCGGGTTTTTGGCCCCTCATCAGTGTGGAGTAGGAAACTGGCTATGAGGAGCAGTGCCTAGTAGAAAGTCTATAAAGGCACAGATGATTGATCTCGTGGAGACCAAAACATCCAACACTGCAGAGACACCATCACGTGTTTCTCAACGCAGTGATCCAGAACACTGCCCCCAAATATGCAAATGCATGTAGAGGAGCTGCGGAGACACCATCACATGTTTCTCAACGCAGGCAGTGAATAGCCAGGCTATAGCACCTTACACGGTGACACAGAGGAAGGTGCACATGACATTGAAGAGGAGGTGATAGATGACCCAGTTGTTGACCCAGATTGGCAGCCATTGGGGGAAGAGGGTGCTGCTGCCAGTACCTCTGAAGTGGAGGAGGATGATCCGCAGCAGCCATCAACATCGCAACAGCTGTCATCTGGCAGGCCCGTATCAGGCCAAAAACATTTGTGAAAAACAAAAAACAGTTTTAGGACAGTGTGGCCATCCGGTGAAAGTAGTAGCACAGCGTGCAATGCCTGAAAAGGTATTCCATAGTAGGAAGAGTGCAGTGTGGCAATTTTTTAACCAAGATCCAAATGATCAGTCAAAAGTTATCTGTAAGAATTGCTCAAAGACCTTTAGCAGAGGGAAGAATCTTCAAAATTTAAATAGAACGTGCATGCTTAGACATTTAACCAGCATGCACTTGCAAGCCTGGACTAACTACCAAACGTCCCGTACCGTTGGTGCACCTGCTCAGAATGAAGGTAGTTAGTAACGCTACATTGCTTCCCTCACTGTAAGCCCACCGGTTAGGACAACACCAGCAGCAAATGTGGAGGTATTGTCGCAAGGCCAAAGCAGTCAGGGAATCACAAGGTTATTGGTAGGAAACACTGTATGTAGGCCAACATAGAGAATACCATCACCAACCCTCTCTCAATCCACCATGTCCACCACCACCGCTAGTGCCACCATATGCACCTCTCCAGTCCAGCCCACCCTACAAGATACTCTCATTAGGAAAAGAAAGTACTCATCCTTTCATCCGCATACACAGGGTTTGAACACCCACATTGCTAGACTAATCTCGTTAGAGATGATGCCCTACCGGTTGGTTGAAAGCAAAGCTTTCAGAGCCCTGATGGCCTATGCAGTACCACGCTATGACCTACCCAGTCGACACTTCTTTGTGAGAAAAGCCATCCCAGCCCTCCACCAGCATGTCAAAGACCGCATTGTCCATGCACTGAGGCAATCAGTCAGTAGAAAGGTGCACCTCACAACAGATGCATGGACCAGTAGGCATGGCTAGGGACGTTACGTGTCCATCACGGCACACTGGGTTAATGTGGTGGATGCAGGGTCCACAGGGAACAGCCATATTGGGACAGTTCTGCCTAGCTCACGGTCTAGGAAACAGTTGGTTGTAGGTGTTCTCAACCCCTAGTCCTCCTCCTCCTCCAGAAGCAAAAGCTCGTCCACAGAGCGCAGTCGCATGACCATTCCATCCGCAGCTGCCAGTGTTGCACATGAGGTGTCCCATTATCGAACAGCTAGTGGCAAGCGTCAGCAGGCTGTGTTAGAAATGAAGTGTTTGGGCGACAACAGACACACCGCGGAAGTACTGGCCGAGTACTTGCAGCAGCAAACTCAGTCATGGCTGGGCAGTGTACATCTTGAGGCAGGCAAGGTAGTCAGTGATACCGGAAGGAATTTTATGGCTGCCATAACCCCTTTCAGAACTTAAACACATACCTTGCCTTGCTCACACCTTGAACCTGGTGGTGCAGTGCTTCCTCAAAAATTATCCGTAGTTTCCAGCCCTGCTCTTGAAGGTGCGAAGACTTAGCTCGCACATTCCCTGGTCGCCCGTACACTCCAGCCGTATGCTGAACCTTCAGTGATCGCTGAATCTTCCCCAGCACCGCCTAATAATTGACATTGCAACAGGGTGGAACTCCACACTGTACATGGTTCAGAGGCTGTGCGAACAAAGACGTGCTATGATTAATTTGTTGGAGGATACACATACACGGGCAGGCAGTTGGATGGCAGACATGGAGTTGTCTTGTGTGCAGTGGTAGAAGCTCCAAGACCTCTGTCAAGTCCTTCAGTGTTTTGAGGAATCTTAAGCATGAGCATCCAACTAATGAGTCTGCTGATGCAAAGTTTGACGTACATTAAGGAGCTGGCGTCTGCAGCCGAGGAGGAGGCAAGCCTTGATGACAGTCAACCATTGTCTGCTCAGGGAACTCTCCTGGACGAGGTGGCGAATGAAGAGGAGGAGGAGGGGGATGATGCTTCTCAGGGGGCAATAGAAACTGGTGGCGTTGCAAGGTCAGGTACAGGGTTTTTGCGGGACACAAGTGATGTTGATTTGCAAGAAAGTGCTCCTCAACCCAGCACAAGCAGTGAATTGACACCTGGAACTTTGGCCCACATGGCTGCGTATGCCTTGCGTATCCTAAAAAGGGACCCCCGCATTTTCAAAATGATGACCGATGACGATTACTGGTTGGCCTGCCTCCTGGATCCACGATATAAAGGAAAATTACAAAATATCATGCCACATGAGAACCTTGAGCTACCAAACAAGCAACTCTTGTAGACCGTTTGGTTCAGGCATTCCCAGTACACAGCGGCGGTGATGGTTCTCACACGAGCCGTAGGGGGCAACATGGCAGAAGTGTTAGAGGTGCGCAAATCCGAAGTGGCGTTGGACAGAGGGGTTTTATGACCAGGTTGTGGAGTGATTTCGCAATGACTGCTGACACGACAGGTACTCTTGCATCCATTCAAAGTGACAGGAGACAGCATTTGTCCTGTATGGTTACCAGCTACTTTCACTCCCTTATCGATGTTCTCCCTCACAAGTAGTGTTGAGCATTCCGATACCGCAAGTATCGGGTATCGGCCGATATTTGCGGTATCGGAATTCCGATACCGAGTTCCGATATTTTTGTAATATTGGGAATCGGTATCGGGATTTAGATTAATGTGTAAAATAAAGAATAAAAATAAAAAATATTGATATACTTACCCTCGGACGGGCCCTGGTTGTCACCGCTGCAATCGCCATGTTTTCCTTCCTATGAATGAGCTTGTTAAGTACCTTCGATGACGTCGCGGCTTGTGATTGGTCGCGTGAGCGGTCACATCACCGCTCAGTGACCAATCACAAGCCGTGACGTCATCGAAGGTCATTAAAGCGCTCATTTTTAGGAAGAAAAGCATGGCGATTGCAGCGGTGACAACCAGGGCCCGCCCGAGGGTAAGTATATCAATATTTTTTTTTTAATTCTTTATTTTACACATTAATATGGATCCCAGGGCCTGAAGGAGAGATTCCTCTCCTTCAGACCCTGGGAACCATTACGGATACCTTCCGATATTTGTGTCCCATTGACTTGTATTGGTATCGGATATCGGTATCGGCGATATCCGATATTTTTCGGATATCGGCCGATACCATCCGATACCGATACTTTCAAATATCGGACGGTATCGCTCAACACTACTCACAAGTCATTCCCTTTGATTACTGGGCATCTAAAATAGACACCTGGCCTGAATTGGCACAGTATGCATTACAGGAGCTCACTTGCCCTGCTTCTAGTGTGCTATCAGAAAGAGTCTTCAGTGCTGCTGGTTCAATACTGACCGAAAAAAGGACATGTCTGGTTACCCAGAATGTTGATGATCTAACCTTCATTAAAATGAACCAATCATGGATTTCAAATTATTTTGTCCCACCTTCTCCTGCTGACACGTAGCTTGCCTGAAAAATGTCTTGCTTTTGGCCTCCTCTTACTGACTTCTCCAATTCTGCCATTTGCAGCTGGTGAATGTCCACCATAGGCCTTTTTTATACCTCCCTAAATGGGCTGACTCTCCCCACAGGGCCGTGGTCACCACCTGGCGCAAGCACCCGTGCGAGTGCCGTTTGCCTGGACAGGTGGATGCGCCCACTCTTGGGCAACGGCACTGGCACCGGGTCCCTCAAAGTACAATGAAGTGTCCTTGTAGGATTGTAAATCCTTCAATGGCACTGCCAATACAAATTTTTTGAAATGATAGATGACAGTTAAAATATACAGGGACCCTGGCCTCTATTTAGACCAGTTAATACTTTGCGCCTACCACCACTGTCTGCTACTCAGCAGGGGAGCACACCACAGTACCTAGCTATGCCGCCTGTTTCGTCCTGTTTCCAATTTTGAACTGAATTTAGCCTACTTCTTTATTTTAGCACTACTACCTGTATCTGCGCCACTCATTACAATTGTCCTCCACAGAACAAAGGTATGCTGCCTGTTTAGTCCTGTTACCAATTTTGAACTGAATTTAGCCAACTTTTTTATTTTAGGCCTACTAAGTCTGTGTGAGCCTTTCATTACAGTTGTCCTCCCCTGAACAAAGCTATGCCGCCTGTGTACTCCTCTTACCAATTTTGAACTGCATTTAGCCTACTTACTTACTTGGGCCCAGTAAATGTGTCAGCCTCTCATTACAGTTGTCCTCCGCTGAACAAAGCTATGCCGCCTGTGTACTCCTGTTACCAATTTTGAACTGAATTTAGCCAACTTTTTTATTTTAGGCCTACTAAGTCTGTGTGAGCCTCTCATTACAGTTGTCCTCCGCTGAACAAAGCTATGCCGCCTGTGTTCTCCTCTTACCAATTTTGAACTGCATTTAGCCAACTTTTTTATTTTAGGCCTACTAAGTCTGTGTGAGCCTCTCATTACAGTTTTCCTCTGCTGAACAAAGCCATGCCGCCTGTGTACTTCTCTTACCAGTTTTGAACTGCATTTAGCCACCTTACTTATTTGGGCCTAGTAACTGTGTCAGCCTCTCATTACAGTTGTCCTCCTCCAATGAACAAAGCTAGGCCGCCTGTTTAGTCCTGTTACAAATTTTGAACTGCATTTAGCATACTTTTTTATTGTGGGCCTATAAACTTTGTCTGCGCCACTCATTACAGTTGTCCTCCACTGAACAAAGCAATGCCGCCTGTTTAGTCCTGTTACCAATTTTGAACTGCATTTAGCCTACTTTTTTATTGTGGGCCTGCAAACTGTATCTGCGCCACTCATTACAGTTGTCCTCCACTGAAAAAAGCAATGCCGCCTGTTTAATCATGTTACCAATTTTGAACTGCATTTAGCCTACTTTTTTATTTTAGGCCTACTAAGTTTGTGTGAGCCACTTATTACAGTTGTCCTCCACTGAACAAAGCTATACCGCCTGTGTACTCCTCTTACCAATTTTGAACTGCATTTAGCCTACCTACTTACTTGGGCCTAGTAACTGTGTCAGCCTCTCATTACAGTTGTCCTCCTCCACTGAACAAACCTATGCCGCATGTGTACTCCTGTTACTAATTTTGAACTGCATTTAGCCAACTTTTTTATTTTAGGCCTACTAAGTGTGTGTAAGTCTTTCATTACAGTTGTCCTCCGCTAAACAAAGCTATGCCACCTTTGTAATCCTCTTACCAATTTTGAACTGCATTTAGCCCACTTAATTACTTGGGCCTAGTAACTGTGTTAGCCTCTCATTACAGTTGTCCTCCGCTGAACAAAGCTATGCCGCCTGTGTAGTCCTGTTATCAATTTTGAACTGCATTTAGCCTACTTTATTATTTTAGGCCTACTAAGTTTGTGTGAGCCACTTATTACAGTTGTCCTCATCTGAACAAAGCTTTACCGCCTGTGTACTCCGCTAACCAATTTTGAACTGCATTTAGCCTACTTATTTACTTGGGCCTAGTAACTGTGTCAGCCTCTCATTACAGTTGTCCTCCGCTGAACAAAGCTATGCCGCCTGTGTACTCCTGTTACCAATTTTTAACTACATTTAGCCTACTTTTTTGTTTTAAGCCTAGTTTGTCTGTGTGAGCCTCTCTTTACAGTTGTCCTCCACTGAACAAGGCTATGCCGCCTGTGTTCTCCTCTTACCAATTTTGAACTGCATTTAGCCTACATACCTATTTGGGCCTAGTAACTGTGTAAGCCTCTCATTACATATGTCCTCCTCCGCTGAACAAAGCTATGCCGCCTGTGTACTCCTGTTACCAATTTTGATCTGCATTTAGCCAACTTTTTTTATTTTAGGCCTACTAAGTCTGTGTGAGCCTCTCATTACATTTGTCCTCCACTGAACAAAGCTATGCCGCCTGTGTACTCCTCTTGCCAATTTTGAACTGCATTTAGCCTACTTACTAACTTGGGCCTAGTAACTGTGTCAGCCTCTCATTACAGTTGTCCTCCACTGAACAAAGCTATGCCGCCTGTGTACTCCTGTTACTAATTTTGAACTGCATTCATACAACTTCTTTATTTTAGGCCTACTAAGTCTGTGTGAGCCTCTTATTACAGTTGTCCTCCGCTGAACAAAGCTATGCCGCCTGTGTACTTCTATTACCATTTTTGAACTGCATTTAGCGAAATTTTTGATTTTAGGCCAACTAAGTCTGTGTGAGCCTCTCATTACAGTTGTCCTCCGCTAAACAAAGCTTTGCCACCTTTGTAATCCTCTTACCAATTTTTAACTGCATTTAGCCTACTTACTTACTTGGGCCTAGTAACTGTGTCAGCCTCTCATTACAGTTGTCCTCCGCTGAACAAAGCTATGCCGCCTGTGTACTCCTCTTGCCAATTTTGAACTGCATTTAGCCTACTTACTTGGGCCTAGTAACTGTGTCAGCCGCTCATTACAGTTGTCCTCCACAGAACAAAGCTATGCCGCCTGTATACTCCTGTTTCCAATTTTGATCTGCATTTATCCAACTTTTTTATTTTAGGCCTACTAAGTCTGTGTGAGCCTCTCATTACAGTTGTCCTCCGCTGAACAGAGCTATGCCACCTGTGTAATCCTCTCACCAATTTTGAACTGCATTTAGCCTTCTTACTTACTTGGGCCTAGTAACTGTGTCAGCCTCTCATTACAGTTGTACTCCGCTGAACAAAGTTATGCCCCCTGTGTACTCCTCTTACCAATTTTGAACTGCATTTAGCCTACTTACTTATTTGGGCCTAGTAACTATGTCAGCCGCTCATTACAGTTGTCCTCCTCCGCTGAACAAAGCTATGCCGCCTGTGTATTCCTCTTACCAATTTTGAACTGCATTTACCCTACTTTTTTATTTTAGGCCTACTAAGTCTGTGTGAGCCACTTATTACAGTTGTCCTCTGCTGAACAAAGCTATGCCGCCTGTGTAATCCTCTTACCAATTTTGAACTGCATTTAGCCTACTTACTTTCTTGGGCCTAGTAACTGTGTCAGCCTCTCAATACAGTTGTCCTCCGCTGAACAAAGCTATGCCGCCTGTGTACTCCTGTTACCAATTTTGAACTGTATTTAGCCTACTTTTTTATTTTAGGTCTGCTAAGTCTGTGTGAGCCTTTCATTACAGTTGTCCTTCGCTGAACAAAGCTATACTGCCTGTGTACTCCTCTTACCAATTTTGAAATGCATTTAACCTACTCACTTATTTGGGCCAAGTAACTGTGTCAGCCTCTCATTACAGTTGTCCTCTGCTGAACAAAGCTATGCCCCCTGTGTACTCCTCTTACCAATTTTGAACTCCATTTAGCCTACTTACTTATTTGGGCCTAGTAACTGTGTCAGCCTCTCAATACAGTTGTCCTCCGCTGAACAAAGCTATGCCGCCTGTGTACTCCTGTTACCAATTTTGAACTGTATTTAGCCTACTTTTTTTATTTTAGGTCTGCTAAGTCTGTGTGAGCCTTTCATTACAGTTGTCCTTCGCTGAACAAAGCTATACTGCCTGTGTACTCCTCTTACCAATTTTGAAATGCATTTAGCCTACTCACTTATTTGGGCCAAGTAACTGTGTCAGCCTCTCATTACAGTTGTCCTCTGCTGAACAAAGCTATGCCCCCTGTGTACTCCTCTTACAAATTTTGAACTGCATTTAGCCTACTTACTTATTTGGGCCAAGTAACTGTGTCAGCCTCTCATTACAGTTGTCCTCCGCTGAACAAAGCTATGCCGCCTGTGTACTCCTGTTACCAATTTTGAACTGTATTTAGCCTACTTTTTTTATTTTAGGTCTGCTAAGTCTGTGTGAGCCTTACATTACAGTTGTCCTTCGCTGAACAAAGCTATACTGCCTGTGTACTCTTACCAATTTTGAAATGCATTTAGCCTACTCACTTATTTGGGCCAAGTAACTGTGTCAGCCTCTCATTACAGTTGTCCTCTGCTGAACAAAGCTATGCCCCCTGTGTACTCCTCTTACCAATTTTGAACTGCATTTAGCCTACTTACTTATTTGGGCCAAGTAACTGTGTCAGCCTCTCATTACAGTTGTCCTCCGCTGAACAAAGCTATGCCGCCTGTGTAATCCTCTTACCAATTTTGAACTGCATTTAGCCTACTTACTTTCTTGGGCCTAGTAACTGTGTCAGCCTCTCAATACAGTTGTCCTCCGCTGAACAAAGCTATGCCGCCTGTGTACTCCTGTTACCAATTTTGAACTGCATTTAGCCTACTTTTTTATTTTAGGTCTGCTAAGTCTGTGTGAGCCTCTCATTACAGTTGTCCTTCGCTGAACAAAGCTATGCTGCCTGTGTACTCCTCTTACCAATTTTGAAATGCATTTAGCCTACTCACTTATTTGGGCCAAGTAACTGTGTCAGCCACTCGTTACAATTGTCCTCCACTGAACAAAGCAATGCCGCCTGTTTAGTCCTGTTACCAATTTTGAACTGCATTTAGCCTACTTTTTTATTTTAGGTCTTATAAGTCTGTCTGAGCCACTTATTACAGTTGTCCTCCACTGAACAAAGCTATGCTGCCTGTGTACTCCTGTTGCCAATTTTGAACTGCATTTAGCCTACTTACTTATTTGGGCCTGGTAACTCTGTCAGTCTCTCATTACAGTTTTCCTCCGCTGAACAAAGCTATGCCGCCAGTGTACTCCTGTTACCAATTTTGAACTGCATTTAGCCTACTTTTTTATTTTAGGCCTGCTAACTCTGTCTGAGCCACTCGTTACAATTGTCCTCCACTGAACAAAGCAATGCTGCCTATTTAGTCCTGTTACCAATTTTGAGCTGCTTTTAGCCTACTTTTTCATTTTGGGCCTATATCTTTGTTTCCTCCTCATCGTGCCCATTGCCCAGCCACTGCTAGATGAGTCTTCTGGTACATTGACCCAGAGCACTACATTCCCCTTGCACTCTACACAGCCAGAATCTGACCCTGATGAAAGTCAGATTCCCCTTCCCGCATACTATACCACCTTACACGGGGACAAAGAGGAAGGTGCAGATGAAAGTACAGGTTCCTTCATCAGGTGGGGGGGGCATACTCGTTGACATTGGCACAGGGCCCCTCATAGTATGCAAAAGTGTCTCTGGCAGTGGGAGGTGCCACCCGCCGTCAAACACACCGCCGTACTATGAGGGGCCCTGTGCCAGTGCCAACTAGTGGGCCCCCCCTGCTTGCTCAGGATCACAGCACTTGCAAAGCTGAAATACTTACCTCTCCCTGCTCCACCGCCATGACGTTTTCCGCGTTTCCTGGACCCACGAAAATCTTGAGCCAGCCCTACCCCCCAACAACTTTAGCCAAATGACCCCCTGTTTTCAATGCCTAACTATTATTGTAATGTAAATTAAGATTGACAAGTTTCAGTAATACGAATTACGAATAGACCTGACAGAATAACAAATCTGCAGGTGGTCGGGCATATAGGAAATAGCGACCACAATATTGTACATTTTCACCTGTCTTTCACTAGGGGGACTTGTCAGGGAGTCACAAAAACACTGAACTTTAGGAAGGCAAAGTTTGACCAGCTTAGAGATGCCCTTCATCTGGTAGACTGGGACAATATCCTCAGAAATAAGAATACAGATAATAAATGGAAAATGTTTAAGAACATCCTAAATAGGCACTGTAGTTGGTTTATACCTTGTGGGAATAAAAGGACTAGAAATAGGAAAAACCCAATGTGGCTAAACAAAGAAGTAAGACAGGCAATTAACAGTAAAAAGAAAGCATTTGCACTACTAAGGCAAGATGGCACCATTGAAGCTCTAAAAAACTATAGGGAGAAAAATACTTTATCTAAAAAACTAATTAAAGCTGCCAAAAAGGAAACAGAGAAGCACATTGCTAGGAAGAGTAAAACTAATCCCAAACTGTTCTTCAACTATATCAATAGTAAAAGAATAAAAACTGAAAATGTAGGCCCCTTAAAAAATAGTGAGGAAAGAATGGTTGTAGATGACGAGGAAAAAGCTAACATATTAAACACCTTCTTCTCCACGGTATTCACGGTGGAAAATGAAATGCTAGGTGAAATCCCAAGAAACAATGAAAAGCCTATATTAAGGGTCACCAATCTAACCCAAGAAGAGGTGCGAAACAGGCTAAATAAGATTAAAATAGATAAATCTCCGGGTCCGGATGGCATATACCCACGAGTACTAAGAGAACCATTATTTCTTATTTTTAGGGACTCTATAGCGACGGGGTCTGTTCCGCAGGACTGGCGCATAGCAAATGTGGTGCCAATATTCAAAAAGGGCTCTAAATTGAACCTGGAAATTATAGGCCGTTAAGTCTAACCTCTATTGTTGGTAAAATATTTGAAAGGGTTTCTGAAGAATGTTATTCTGGATTATCTCAATGAGAATAACTGTTTAACTCCGTATCAACATGGGTTTATGAGAAATCGCTCCTGTCAAACCAATCTAATCAGTTTCTATGAAGAGGTAAGCTATAGGCTGGACCACGGTGAGTCATTGGACGTGGTATATCTCGATTTTTCCAAAGCGTTTGATAACGTGCCACACAAGAGGTTGGTACACAAAATGAGAATGCTTGGTCTGGGGGAAAATGTGTGTAAATGGGTTAGTAACTGGCTTAGTGATAGAAAGCAGATGGTGGTTATAAATGGTATAGTCTCTAACTAGGTCGCTGTGACCAGTGGGGTACCGCAGGGGTCGGTATTGGGACCTGTTCTCTTCAACATATTCATTAATGATCTGGTAGAAGGTTTACACAGTAAAATATCGATATTTGCAGATGATACAAAACTATGTAAAGCAGTTAATACAAGAGAAGATAGTATTCTACTACAGATGGATCTGGATAAGTTGGAAACTTGGGCTGAAAGGTGGCAGATGAGGTTTAACAATGATAAATGTAAGGTTATACACATGGGAAGAAGGAATCAATATCACCATTACACACTGAACGGCAAACCACTGGGTAAATCTGACAGGGAGAAGGACTTGGGGATCCTAGTTAATGATAAACTTACCTGGAGCAGCCAGTGCCAGGCAGCAGCTGCCAAGGCAAACAGGATCATGGGGTGCATTAAGAGAGGTCTGGATACACATGATGAGAGCATTATACTGCCTCTGTACAAATCCCTAGTTAGACCGCACATGGAGTACTGTGTCCAGTTTTGAGCACCATTGCTCAGGAAGGATATAATGGAACTAGAGAGAGTACAAAGGAGGGCAACAAAATTAATAAAGGGGATGGGAGAACTACAATACCCAGATAGATTAGCGAAATTAGGATTATTTAGTCTAGAAAAAAGACGACTGAGGGGCGATCTAATAACCATGTATAAGTATATAAGGGGACAATACAAATATCTCGCTGAGGATCTGTTTATACCAAGGAACGGGCACAAGGGGGCATTCTTATTCTTACAATATTGTATCATACAATTATTAGGTTCTGTAGAAGGACGTAGATCTGGGGATTTATTATGATGGAATATAGGCTGAACTGGATGGACAAATGTCTTTTTTCGGCCTTACTTACTAACTATGAATTGATGGTTTTGGCATTAAAATGGGCACTGTAGGTGTTTTCCTGTCCTCCACTCACTGCCGACTTTGATTCCCCATTGACTTGCAATGGGTTTTGTGTTTCGGTCGGCCCCCGACTTTTCGAAATAATCGGCCGATTTCACCCGACCCAACTTTTGAGAAAGTTGGATTTCGCGAAACCTGACTCGATCCTAAAAAAAGTAAAAGTCGCTCAACTCTAATCCCTGTCAATTAGGTCTATGAAAGCTTCATTGATGTGGTGAGTTTGGGGAGAGTTAAAAATACTAGGTTTATGTAAACCAGAGCATGACATAGATCTCCAGGGAGCCCCCTATTGTAGGTGCTCTAATGGGAGAGGTCTGTTCCTGTAGACCAAAATGGTTTTAAGTCTGATATTACGATAAAAACGTTGCAGGTTCCGTTCTAGATTTAAGGAGTCCCAGTTAGGAGTCGGACAGAAAGATAATGACGTGTGGTTGTGGCTCCGGAATCCCACACATGCACCCTGCACTCGCTCGACAATCTGTACCTTTCCCTTATCTCTATGGTCAGTGTACTCAGCATTCTTGTGCGCCAGCATCTGTGCACAGGAATGCTAAATATACAGACCATAGAAAGAAGGAAAATTTAAAGATTATCGAGTGACTGCAGGGCGCAAGAACGAGAGTCCGGTGCGGGATTCAGGCATAACAGCTACACGTCACAGGTCGGTGTGACGTGCATGAGAGTGGGATGATAGTACAATGAAGAGCATGGAAGTGGGTGATAGTATAATGAAGAGCGAAGGCAGAGATTTCTTCCAGACACCGCACACCCCAGAGCCTGGAAGAAATCATTAACATAATGAAATAAAAGTCTATTTCTCCACATCTAGACAGCAACTATGAAGCATACAGCTAACACGTTTCTGACCCGGCCAATATTTACAATTCTGACCACTGACCCTTTATGAGGTAACAACTCTGGAATTCTTCAACAGATCAAACTGTTTCGGAGTTTGTTTTCTTGTGACATATTGTTCTTTATGATAGCAGTAAAATTTCCTCAATATGGCTTGCGTTTCTTTGTGAAAAAAACAAAAATTTGGCGAAAATTTTGAAGATTTGCCAATTTTCCAACTTTTAATACTTATGCACTTAAATCAGAGCATTATATCACACAAATTGGTTAATAAATAGCATTTTTCACATGTCTACTGTAGATCAGCATAATTTTGGAACCAACCAATTTTTTTTTTGTTAGGAAGTTATAGGGGTTAAAATTTGACCAGCGATTTCATTTTTTTAACTGCCACATCACATTTGAAGTCACTTTGAGGGGTCTATATGATGGAAAATACCCAAAAGTGATGCCATTCTAAAAACTGCACACCTCAAAGTACTCAAAACCACATTCAAGAAGTTTATTAACCCTTCAGGTGCTTCACAGGCATTTTTGGAATGTTTTTTAAAAAATTTGCTTCAGATCCAATTTGTTTTATTTTACCAAGGGTAACAGGAGAAATTTGACCACAAAAGTTGTTGTACAATTTGTCCTGAGTACGCTGATACCTAATGTATGCAGGTAAACCACTTTGTGGGCGCATGGCAGAGCTCAGAAGGGAAGGAGCGCTGTTTAATAAAAAATGAAATTTTTTAAATAAAAAATCAATTTTTTTTTCACAAAAATAATTTTTTCCCCCAGTTTTTTATTTTCCCATGGGTAACAGGAGAAAATGGACCACAAACGTTGTTCTGCAATTTGTCTTTAGTACACTGATACCCCACATGTGGGGGTAAACCACTGTTTCGGTGCATGGCAGAGCTTGGAAGGGAAGGAGGACCGTTTGACTTTTTCAACGCAGAATTGGCTGGAATTGAGATCAAACGCCATGTCGCGTTTGGAGAGCCCTTGATGTGCCTAAACAATGGAAAAACCCCACAAGTGACAGGATTTTGGAAAGTAGACCCCCTAAGGAACTTATGTAGATGTGTGCTGAGCACTTTGAACCCCCAAGTGCTTCACAGAAGTTTATAATATAAAAATAAAAAATCAAATTTTTTAATAAAATGGATCTTTTCGCCCCCAATTTTTTATTTTCCCAAGGGTAACAGGAGAAATTGGACTGCAAAACTTGTTTTGCAATTTGTCCTAAGTATGATAATACCCCATATGTGTAGGGTAAACCACTGTTTGGGCACATGGCAGACCTTGGAATGGAAGGAGCACCATCTGACTTTTTCAACGCAGAATTGGCTGGAATTGAGATCAGATGCCATGTCGTGTTTGGAGAGCTCATGATGTGCCTAAACAGTGGAAACCCCCCAATTCTAACTCTAAATCTCACCCCAACAAACCCGTAACCCTAGTCCCAACCATAACCCTAACCACACCCCTAACCCAAAGACACCCCTAACCCTAATCCCAACCTTAACCGCAACCCTAACCACAACACACCTCTAACCCCAACACACCTTTAACCCTAATCCCAACCCTAACCATAACCCTAACCAAATCCCTAACCCTGACACACCCTTAACCCTAATCCCAACCCTAACCCTAATCACAACCCTAATCCCAATCGCAAATGTAATCCAAACCCTAACCCCAACTCTAGCCCCAACCCTAACCCTAACTTTAGCCCCAACTCTAACCCTAACTTTAGTCCCAACCCTAACTTTATCCCCAACCCTAACACTAACTTTAGCCCTAACCCTAACTTTAGTCCTAACCCTAACCATAGTTTGGTTTACTATTTATAGCAGGTTTTATAGCGTGCTTTTATGTTTGGCAGCTGTCACACACTAAAAGACTCTTTATTTCAAAAAATAGTTTTTGCTTCACCACATTTTGAGAGATATAATTTTTCTATATTTTGGTCCACAGAGTCATTTGAGATCTTGTTTTTTGCAGGATGAGTTGACATTTTTATTGGTACCATTTTCAGGCACATGACATTTTTTGATCACTTTTTATTCCGATTTTTGTGAGGCAGAATGAACAAAAACCAGCAATTCACAAACTTCTTTTAGGGGTGGTGGTTATACCTTTCCGCATTTGGTAAAATTGATAAAGCAGTTTTATTATTCGGGTCAGTATGATGACAGCAATACCTCATTTATATAATCTTTTTTATGTTTTGGCACTTTTATACAATAAAAACTCTTTTATATAAAAAATAACTATTTTTGTATCACTTTATCCTGAGAGCTATAACGTTTTTATTTTTTTGCTGATGACGCTGTGTGGCGGCTCGTTTTTTGCTGGACAAGATGCCGTTTTCAGCTGTACCATGTTTATTTATATATTCGTCTTTTTGATTGCGTGTTATTCCACTTTTTGTTCAGCGGTATGATGATAAAGCATTGTTTTTTGCCTTGTTTTTTTTTCATAACGGTGTTGACTAAATGGGTTAACTAGTGGGACAGTTTTATAGGTCGGGTCGTTGTGGACGTGGCAATAACAAATATGTGTACTTTTATTGTTTATTATTATTATTTACATAAATAAATGTATTTATTGGTAAAATATGTATTTAAATTTTGATTTATTTATTTGGGGATTTTTTAATACATTTTTACACATCATATATATATATATATAATTTTTTTACATCACTATATAAAGTCAGATCACTTATCTGGCACTTTGCATAGCGCTGTGTCAGATCAGCGATCTGACAAGCAGTGTAGGAGGCTTGCCGGCACCTGCTCTTAGCAGGCGCTCACAAGCCACCTCACTGCAGGACCCAGAAGGAGCCTCGCAGCCATCTTGGAGCAGAGGGTCTCCATGAAGACCACAGCAACAATGCAATCGCATCGTGTTGTTCTGGTGGGAGAGTGCAGGGAGCCCCCGTCCCTGCGCAATTGTTCTCTATGCCGCTGTCAGTACTGACAGCGGAATCAGAGGGGTTAAATCGTTGTTGCGGTATGTGACAGCTGACACCAGCACACGATCACCGTGGTGCTCAGCATGAGGCTGTGGTGATCATGCCACCGTACTAGTACTGCTCCGGGCAGAAATGCAGTTCCAGCAGAGCGGTACTAGTACGGCGGAGGTAGGGAAGGGGTTAATACTAGACTAACATTTCTATTAGCTGTATGCCCATAGTAATAGC
Organism: Ranitomeya imitator; assembly: GCF_032444005.1. NCBI lineage: Eukaryota > Metazoa > Chordata > Amphibia > Anura > Dendrobatidae > Ranitomeya > Ranitomeya imitator. The sequence continues at coordinate 933,659,790 of NC_091282.1, read as the reverse complement.
TGAAATGTTTCCCAGGGGGTGACAGATTCCTTTTAAAGGTTTGCACTACCAGGCACTTATTCGGGGCTTTTAAATTAAAGGGAACCTGTCACCTGAATTTGGCGGGAACAGTTTTCAGTCATATGGGCAGAGTTTTTGGGTGTTTGATTCACCCTTTCCTTACCCAATGGCTGCAATCTTGCCTTGCGCAGGTGTGTACTACAGAGGACATAGAATGAACTTCAATCCAATATTGCGGCCAGCATGCAGCCATCGGGTAAGGAAAGGGTGAATCAAACATCCGAAAACTCCGCCCATATGACCGAAAACTGGTCCTGCCAAATTCAAGAGACAGTTTCCCTTTAATAATAGTCCTGAAGTTGTCATCTGGTTTTGATATCAGAAAAAGTGGAGAGTAAAAACCCCTCTCCTTTTTGGACTTTGGGTCTTCTGCAAGTATGGCTTTCTGGTCTAGATTCAGTACTTCTTTCTGCACAGCTAACTGCTCCCTCAGGGAGGAGCAGGAGGGGGTGAGAACAAACCTATCTTGAAGAATTGAAAGGAACTGAAACCTCAGACCTGATTTTATCAGGCTCAGGATCCAATGACTGACTGTAATGCTTTCCCAGGCTTGGGAAGAAGTAGGAAATAGAGATGGACCAACCTGAACAGTAAAATTGGTCACAGACACCGAACATGGACTGCACCAGGAAGTCCATGTCACTGTTCAGGTTTGGCTGCCCGAACACCAGGTGTTTGTCCCACTGTCATATGCATGGCAGCGCTGCAAACACCACTTCTGATCGGAGGTATAAAGTTTACTTCCGGTCACTGGTATCAGCTGATGTGACAATTGCTCCCATCATCCAAAAACTGCTGCCACTAATAACAGCGAGAGCAGGAGCAGCGGATGGGAGTATTCATCAGCTGCTCCTGTGCTGTAAATAAATGATTAAAAAAAACCGGTGTGGATTCCCCTGTATTTTTGTTAGCCAGCCAGGCAAAACTCACAACTGGGGTCTGCAACCCTCAGCTGTCAGCCTCAGCAAGGCTAGTTATCAAGAATAGAGGGGTCCCCACACCTTATTTTTTAATTATTTAAATATATAATTTAAAAAAAGGTGTGGGATCCCCCCATTTTTGACAACCAACCTTTCTAAAGCAGACAGCTTGTATTCTCAGGCTGGTAAGGTGCCATGGCTATTGCCCCCCCAGCCTAAAAATAGCAGCCTGCAGCAATTCAATTTGATGCGCCATTTTTGATGCTTTGCCCAGCTCTTCCCACTTGCCCTGTAGCCTGTTATGATCTGGTGGCCTATGAGCAGCATGAGACGTACTCTGGAGCAGGTGGTACCTGTACAGACCGCAGACCCTGAACTTAGCACCGCAACTAGAAGTAGCCGTGGGATGTACCTAACACTCCCTAGACACCTCGACACAGCCTAAGGACTAACTTCCCCTAAAGATAGAAACGGGAAAACTATCTTGCCTCAGAGAAAATCCCCAAAGGATAGACAGCCCCCCACAAATATTGACTGTGAGAGGAGAGGGAAATGACATACGCAGACTGAAATCAGGATTTAGCAAAGGAGGCCTTTCTAGCTAAAAAGAAAGAATAGGACAGAGTACTATGCGGTCAGTATTAAAACACTAGAAAATATCCACCACAGAAAATACAAATCTCCACATCTGACTAAAGACATGGAGGGTATATCTGCATCTCCAGAGATACAGCTTGGCTGCAAAAAATCCTTACACAGACAAAGCTGGACAAGACAAAACATGAAAATGCACTGAACTATAATGCCCACAGCATGTGGATAGCAAAAACAAAGCCAGAAGTTATCTTTTGTTGAAAAGAACAGCAAAACAGGAGAGACCAGGTAGGGATGTGAATCCTCCAAAAACAATGGACAACTGGCACAGACTAAAGGATAAAGCAAGACTAAGTAGCCCAGTCCAAATTGCAATAAGTGGACACACCTGATTAATGCTGCGATCCAAAGACAGCAGCACTACCACTCATAACCACCGGAGGGAGCCCAAGAGCACAATTCACAACAGTACCCCCCCTTGAGGAGGGGTCACCGAACCCTCACCAGAGCCCCCAGGCCAATCAGGACGAGCCAAATGAAAGGCACGAACCCAATTGTCGGCATGAACATCGGAGGCAACAATCCAAGAATTATCCTCCTGGCCATAACCCTTCCATTTGACAAGATACTGAAGCTTCCGCCTCGAAAAACGAGAATCCAAAATCTTCTCAACCACATACTCCAACTCCCCATCAATCAACACCGGGGCCGGAGGATCAACAGAGGGAACAACGTGCACCACATACTTCCGCAACAAAGATCTATGGAAAACATTATGGATGGAAAATGAGGCTGGAAGGGCCAAACGAAAAGACACTGGATTGATAATCTCAGAAATCCTATAAGGACCAATAAACCGAGGCTTGAACTTAGGGGAAGAAACCTTCATAGGAACATGACGGGAAGACAACCAGACCAAATCCCCAACCCAAAGCCGGGAACCAACACACTGACGACGGTTAGCAAAACGCTGAGCCTCCTCCTGAGACAACACCAAATTGTCCACCACATGAGCCCAAATTTGCTGCAGCCTGTCAACCACAGAATCCACACCAGGACAATCAGAAGGCTCAATCTGCCCTGAAGAAAAACGAGGATGAAAACCAAAATTACAAAAAAAAGGCGAAACCAAGGTAGCAGAACTAGCCCGATTATTAAGGGCAAACTCGGCCAATGGCAAGAAAGCCACCCAATCATCCTGATCAGCAGACACAAAGCATCTCGAATAAGTTTCCAAAGTCTGATTAGTTCGCTCGGTTTGACCATTTGTCTGAGGATGAAATGCGGAGGAAAAAGACAAATCAATGCCCAGCCTAGCACAAAAGGCCCGCCAAAACCTAGAAACAAACTGGGAACCTCTATCGGACACAATATTCTCCGGAATGCCATGCAAACGAACCACATGCTGAAAAAACAACGGAACCAAATCAGAAGAGGAAGGCAATTTAGGCAAAGGTACCAAATGAACCATCTTAGAAAACCGGTCACAAACCACCCAGATAACCGACATTTTCTGGGAAACCGGAAGATCAGAAATAAAATCCATAGAAATATGCGTCCAAGGTCTCTCAGGGACCGGCAAAGGCAGAAGCAACCCACTAGCGTGGGAACAGCAAGGCTTGGCCCGTGCACAAGTCCCATAGGACTGCACAAAAGAACGCACATCCCGCGACAAAGAAGGCCACCAAAAGGACATACCAACCAAATCTCTGGTACCAAAAATCCCAGGATGGCCAGCCAACACAGAACAATGAACCTCAGAAATCACTATTTGGGTGATCCAAATATGGGTCATCCATATGGTCATCCATATGGATCGAAATTCATGGAGGGAAAAATGGTAACAAAATTCTCATTGGGGTTTGTTACAAACCCCCAAGTATAACAGAAACCATGGAAAGTCTACTTCTAAAGTAGATAGATGAAGCTGCAACCCATAATGAGGTCCTGGTTATGGGGGACTTTAACTACCCGGATATTAACTGGGAAACAGAAACCTGTGAAACCCATAAAGGCAACAGGTTTCTGCTAATAACTAAGAAAAATTATCTTTCACAATTGGTGCAGAATCCAACCAGAGGAGCAGCACTTTTAGACCTAATACTATCTAATAGACCTGACAGAATAACAAATCTGCAGGTGGTCGGGCATCTAGCAAATAGCGACCACAATATTGTACAGTTTCACCTGTCTTTCACTAGGGAGACCTGTCAGGGAGTCACAAAAACACTGAACTTTAGGAAGGCTAAGTTTGACCAGCTTAGAGATGCCCTTCATCTGGTAGACTGGGACAATATCCTCAGAAATAAGAATACAGATAATAAATGGAAAATGTTTCAGAACATCCTAAATAGGCACTGTAAGCGGTTTATACCTTGTGGGAATAAAAGGACTAGAAATAGGAAAAACCCAATGTGGCTAAACAAAGAAGTAAGACAGGCAATTAACAGTAAAAAAAAGCATTTGAACTACTAAAGCAGGATGGCACCATTGAAGCTCTAAAAAACTATAGGGAGAAAAATACTTTATCTAAAAAACTAATTAAAGCTGCCAAAAAGGAAACAGAGAAGCACATTGCTCAGGAGAGTAAAACTAATCCCAAACTGTTCTTCAACTATATCAATAGTAAAAGAATAAAAACTGAAAATGTAGGCCCCTTAAAAAATAGTGAGGAAAGAATGGTTGTAGATGATGAGGAAAAAGCTAACATATTAAACACCTTCTTCTCCACGGTATTCACGGTGGAAAATGAAATGCTAGGTGAAATCCCAAGAAACAATGAAAACCCTATATTAAGGGTCACCAATCTAACCCAAGAAGAGGTGCGAAACTGGCTAAATAAGATTAAAATAGATAAATCTCCGGGTTCGGATGGCATACACCCCCGAGTACTAAGAGAACTAAGTAATGTAATAGATAAACCATTATTTCTTATTTTTAGGGACTCTATAGCGACGGGGTCTGTTCCGCAGGACTGGCGCATAGCAAATGTGGTGCCAATATTCAAAAAGGGCTCTAAAAGTGAACCTGGAAATTATAGGCCAGTAAGTCTAACCTCTATTGTTGGTAAAATATTTGAAGGGTTTCTGAGGGATGTTATTCTGGATTATCTCAATGAGAATAACTGTTTAACTCCATATCAGCATGGGTTTATGAGAAATTGCTCTTGTCAAACCAATCTAATCAGTTTTTATGAAGAGGTAAGCTATAGGCTGGACCACGGTGAGTCATTGGACGTGGTATATCTCGATTTTTCCAAAGCATTTGATACCGTGCCGCACAAGAGGTTGGTACACAAAATGAGAATGCTTGGTCTGGGGGAAAATGTGTGTAAATGGGTTAGTAACTGGCTTAGTGATAGAAAGCAGAGGGTGGTTATAAATGGTATAGTCTCTAACTGGGTCGCTGTGACCAGTGGGGTACCGCAGGGGTCGGTATTGGGACCTGTTCTCTTCAACATATTCATTAATGATCTGGTAGAAGGTTTACACAGTAAAATATCGATATTTGCAGATGATACAAAACTATGTAAAGCAGTTAATACAAGAGAAGATAGTATTCTGCTACAGATGGATCTGGATAAGTTGGAAACTTGGGCTGAAAGGTGGCAGATGAGGTTTAACAATGATAAATGTAAGGTTATACACATGGGAAGAAGGAATCAATATCACCATTACACACTGAACGGGAAACCACTGGGTAAATCTGACAGGGAGAAGGACTTGGGGATCCTAGTTAATGATAAACTTACCTGGAGCAGCCAGAGCCAGGCAGCAGCTGCCAAGGCAAACAGGATCATGGGGTGCATTAAAAGAGGTCTGGATACACATGATGAGAGCATTATACTGCCTCTGTACAAATCCCTAGTTAGACCGCACATGGAGTACTGTGTCCAGTTTTGGGCACCGGTGCTCAGGAAGGATATAATAGAACTAGAGAGAGTACAAAGGAGGGCAACAAAATTAATAAAGGGGATGGGAGAACTACAATACCCAGATAGATTAGCAAAATTAGGATTATTTAGTCTAGAAAAAAGACGACTGAGGGGCGATCTAATAACCATGTATAAGTATATAAGGGGACAGTACAAATATCTCGCTGAGGATCTGTTTATACCAAGGAAGGTGACGGGCACAAGGGGGCATTCTTTGCGTCTGGAGGAGAGAAGGTTTTTCCACCAACATAGAAGAGGATTCTTTACTGTTAGGGCAGTGAGAATCTGGAATTGCTTGCCTGAGGAGGTGGTGATGGCGAACTCAGTCGAGGGGTTCAAGAGAGGCCTGGATGTCTTCCTGGAGCAGAACAATATTGTATCATACAATTATTAGGTTCTGTAGAAGGACGTAGATCTGGGGATTTATTATGATGGAATATAGGCTGAACTGGATGGACAAATGTCTTTTTTCGGCCTTACTAACTATGTTACTATGTTACTATGTTACTATGTTACTATACTAGTTCACCTATGAGGAACAAACAGTTTCCCCACTGGACAGCGGTCAGGTCTGTCAGCCTGAAATTCCTAAAGAACCCGTCGTAAATCAGGGGAGATGGCAGAAAGAATCACCCCTTCCTTCAGAATGCCGACCGGCTCAAGGACCCCAGGAGAATCAGGCAAAAAACTCCTAGAGAGGGCATCAGCCTTAACATTCTTAGAACCCGGAAGATACGAGACCACAAAATCAAAACGGGAGAAAAACAGGGACCATCGAGCCTGTCTAGGGTTCAGTCATTTGGCAGACTCGAGGTAAATCAGATTCTTATGATCGCTCAGGACCACAATACGGTGCTTGACCCCCTCAAGCCAATGTCGCCACTCCTCAAATGCCCACTTCATAGCCAACAACTCCCGATTGCCGAGATCATAATTGCGTTCCGCAGGCGAAAACTTCCGAGAAAAGAAGGCACAAGGTTTCATCAAGGAACCATCAGAATTTCTCTGAGACAAAACGGCCCCTGCCCCAATCTCAGACACGTCAACCTCAACCTGAAATGGAAGAGAAACATCCGGCTGACGCAACACAGGGGCAGAAGTAAATCGGCGTTTAAGCTCCTGAAAGGCAGAAACAGCCGCGGAGGACCAATTCGTCACATCAGCGCCTTTCTTCGTCAAATCGGTCAGAGGTTTAACCACACTGGAGAAGTTGGCAATGAAACAACGATAAAAATTAGCAAAGCCCAAGAATTTCTGAAGGCTCTTCACAGATGTGGGCTGAATCCAATCATGAATGGCCTGAACCTTAACCGGATCCATTTCTATAGATGAGGGAGAAAAAATGAAGCCCAAAAAAGAAACCTTCTGCACTCCAAAGAGGCACTTAGACCCCTTCACAAATAAAGCATTATCACGGAGGATCTGAAATACCATCCTGACCTGTTTCACATGAGACTCCCAATCATCGGAAAAAAATCAAAATATCATCCAAATATACAATCATGAATTTATCAAGATAACTCCGAAAGATATCATGCATGAAGGACTGGAACACAGATGGGGCATTAGAGAGTCCGAATGGCATCACAAGGTATTCAAAATGGCCTTCGGGCGTATTAAATGCAGTTTTCCATTCGTCACCCTGCTTAATACGAACAAGATTATATGCCCCTCGAAGGTCAATCTTAGTAAACCAACTTGCCCCCTTAATCCTAGCAAACAAATCAGTAAGCAGAGGCAAAGGGTATTGAAATTTGACCGTGATCTTATTCAAGAGGCGATAATCAATACAGGGTCTCATGGAGCCATCCTTTTTGGCAACAAAAAAAAAACCTGCTCCCAATGGTAAAGAAGATGGCCGAATATGCCACTTCTCCAAAGACTCCTTAATATAGCTCCGCATGGCGGCATGTTCTGGCACAGGCAGGTTGAAAAGTCGGCCCTTAGGGAACTTACAACCTGGAATCAAGTCAATAGCACAATCACAGTCCCTATGCGGTGGAAGGGAACTGGATTTGGGCTCATCGAATACATCCTGGAAATCTGACAAAAACTCAGGAATTTCAGAAGAGGGGGAAGAGGAAATTGACATCAAAGGAACATGACCATGAACCCCCTGACAACCCCAACTAGTCACAGACATAGATTTCCAATCCAACACCGGATTATGTACCTGTAACCATGGAAAACCCAACACAATAGCATCATGCAAATTATGCAACACCAGAAAACGACAATCTTCCTGATGGGCTGGCACCATGCACATGGTCAGCTGTGTCCAAAACTGAGGTTTATTTTTAGCCAACGGTGTAGCATCAATGCCCCTTAAAGGAATAGGGTTCTGCAAAGGCTACAAGGGGAAACCACAACGTCTGGAAAATTCTAAATCCATTAAGTTCAGAGCGGCGCCTGAATCCACAAATGCCATGACAGAAAATGACAATAATGAGCAGATCAAGGTCACAGATAACAGAAATTTAGGTTGTACAGTACTGATGGTAACAGAACTAGCGATTCCCTTTGTACGCTTAGGGCAATCAGAAATAACATGAGCAGAATCGCCGCAGTAAAAACACAACCTATTCTGACGCCTGAATCTTTGTCATTCAGCTCTAGACAAAATCCTATCACACTGCATAGGCTCAGGGCTCCGCTCGGAGGACAACGGCACAGCGTGCACAACTCTGTGCTCGCGCAAGCGCCGATCAATCTGAATGGCCAGAGACATAGAATCACTCAGACCAGCAGGTGTGGGGAACCCCACCATAACATCTTTAACGGATTCAGAAAGACCCTTTCTGAAAATTGCCGCTAAGGCATCCTCATTCCATTTAGTCAATACAGATCATTTTCTAAATTTCTGGCAATACGATTCTGCCGCTTCTTGACCCTGACACAGAGCCAACAAGGTCTTCTCTGCATGATCCACTGAATTAGGTCCACCATACAATAACCCTAGCGCCTGAAAAAAGGTGTCTACATTAAGCAAAGCAGGATTCCCAGCTTCCAGGGAAAATGCCCAATCCTGAGGATCACCACGCAGCAGGAAAATAACAATTTTAACCTGCTGAGTGGAATCAACAGAAGAACAGGGTTTCAGAGCAAAAAACAGTTTACAGTTATTTTTAAAGCTCAAAAATTTGGACCTGTCCCCAAAAAACAAATCAGGAGTTGGAATTCTAGGCTTTAAAACCGGAGTCTGAACTATATAATCGGAAATACCCTGTACTCTAGCAGCAAGTTGGTCCACACGAGAAACCAATTCCTGAACCTCCATGCCAGCGCCAGACTCCTGAGCCACCCAGAGGAAAAGAGGGAAGAAAAGACAAAACAGACTACAGAAGAAAAAAAATGGCTCAGCACTTTTCTTCCCTTATTCTGAGATGCGTTTAACTCATTGTGGGCCAGTTGTACTGTTAGGATCTGGTGGCCTAGGAGCAGCATGAGACGTACTCTGGAGCAGGTGGTACCTGTACAGACCGCATACCCTGAACTTAGCACCGCAACTAGAATTAGCCGTGGGATGTACCTAACACTCCCTAGACACATCGACACAGCCTAAAGACTAACTTCCCCTAAAGATAGAAATGAGAAAACTATCTTGCCTCAGAGAAAATCCCCAAAGGATAGACAACCCCCCACAAATATTGACTGTGAGAGGAGAGGGAAATGACATACGCAGACTGAAATCAGGATTTAGCAAAGGAGGCCTTTCTAGCTAAAAAGAAAGAATAGGACAGAGTACTATGCGGTCAGTATTAAAACACTAGAAAATATCCACCGCAGAAAATACAAATCTCCACATCTGACTAAAGACATGGAGGGTATATCTGCATCTCCAGAGATACAGCTTGGCTGCAAAAAATCCTTACACAGACAAAGCTGGACAAGACAAAACATGAAAATGCACTGAACTATAAGGCCCACAGCATGTGGACAGCAAAAACAAAGCCAGAAGTTATCTTTGTTGAAAAGAACAGCAAAACAGGAGATTGTTGTGAATTCTGTGGCTGAATTCACTCCTGTGGTCACAAGTGGTACTGCAGCTTCTGAGCTTCCTCCCTCAGGTGTTCTGGTGAGCTCGTTAACTGCTTCATTACTTAACTCCGCCTGATGCTGCTATCCTTGCTCCTTGTCAATGTTTCAGTGTTGGATCTGAGCTTCTCCTGATTGTTCCTGTGACCTGCTGCTCTGTATAGCTAAGTGCTTTTTGCTTTTTTGTTGCTTTTTTTCTGTCCAGCTTGTCTTTTGTTTTGCTGGAAGCTCTGAGACGCAAAGGGTGTACCGCCGTGCCGTTAGTTCGGCACGGTGGGTTTTTTTTTGCCCCCTTTGCGTGGTTTTGCTTTAGGGTTTTTTGTAGACTGCAAAGTTCGCTTTACTGTCCTCGCTCTGTCCTAGAATATCGGGCCCCACTTTGCTGAATCTATTTCATCCCTATGTTTTGTCTTTTCATCTTACTCACAGTCATTATATGTGGGGGGCTGCCTTTTCCTTTGGGGAATTTCTCTGGGGCAAGTCAGGCCTATTTTTCTATCTTCAGGCTAGCTAGTTTCTTAGGCTGTGCCGAGTTGCCTAGGTAGTTGTTAGGCGCAATCCACAGCCGCTTTTAGTTGTGTTTAGGATAGGATCAGGTGTGCAGTCTACAGAGTTTCCACGTCTCAGAGCTCGTTCTTGTATTTTTGGGTATTTGTCAGATCACTGTGTGCGCTCTGATCGCTAAGCACACTGTGTTTCTGGATTGCCTTCATAACACCTGTCATTAGCAAACATAACAGTACAAGGAGCCTAACTAATGATTCTCAATAGAGGGAAAGAAAAAGTTCTGACATCATTTTTTTTTTTTTTTCTGCTCTGTGTTCACTTTTTTTTTTTTTCCCCTAGACATTTGGGTGATTCTGGACACAGGTGTGGACATGGATATTCAGGGTCTGTGCTCTTCAATGGATAATCTCGTTATAAATGTACAAAAAATTCAAGATACTATTGATCAGAAATCTATGTTAGAACCAAGAATTCCTATTCCTGATTTGTTTTTTGGAGATAGAACTAAGTTTCTAAGTTTCAAAAATAATTGTAAGCTATTTCTGGCCTTGAAACCTCATTCTTCTGGTAATCCTATTCAACAGGTTTTGATTATTATTTCTTTTTTGCGCGGCGACCCTCAAGACTGGGCATTTTCTCTTGCGCCAGGAGACCCTGCATTGAGTAGTGTCGATGCGTTTTTCCTGGCGCTCGGATTGCTGTACGATGAGCCTAATTCAGTGGATCAGGCTGAGAAAAATTTGCTGGCTTTGTGCCAGGGTCAGGATGATATAGAAGTATATTGTCAGAAATTTAGGAAATGGTCAGTACTCACTCAGTGGAATGAATCTGCGCTGGCAGCTTTGTTCAGAAAGGGTCTCTCTGAGGCTCTTAAGGATGTCATGGTGGGATTTCCTATGCCTGCTGGTTTGAATGAGTCTTTGTCTTTGGCCATTCAGATCGGTCGACGCTTGCGCGAGCGTAAATCTGTGCACCATTTGGTGGTACTGCCTGAGGTTAAACCTGAGCCTATGCAGTGCGATAGGACTATGACTAGAGTTGAACGGCAGGAATACAGACGCCTGAATGGTCTGTGTTTCTACTGTGGTGATTCCACTCATGCTATTTCTGATTGTCCTAAGCGCACTAAGCGGTCCGCTAGGTCTGCCGTCATTGGTACTGTACAGTCCAAATTCCTTCTGTCCATTACCTTGATATGCTCTTTGTTGTCGTTTTCTGTCATGGCGTTTGTGGATTCAGGCGCTGCCCTGAATCTGATGGATTTGGATTATGCTAAACGTTGTGGGTTTTTCTTGGAGCCTTTGCGGTGTCCTATTCCATTGAGAGGAATTGATGCTACACCTTTGGCCAAGAATAAACCTCAATACTGGGCCCAGCTGACCATGTGCATGGCTCCTGCACATCAGGAAGTTATTCGCTTTCTGGTGTTGCATAATCTGCATGATGTGGTCGTGTTGGGGTTGCCATGGCTACAAACCCATAATCCAGTATTGGATTGGAATTCCATGTCGGTATCCAGCTGGGGTTGTCAGGGGGTACATGGTGATGTTCCATTTTTGTCGATTTCGTCATCCACCCCTTCTGAGGTCCCAGAGTTCTTGTCTGATTATCAGGATGTATTTGAAGAGCCCAAGTCCGATGCTCTACCTCCGCATAGGGATTGTGATTGTGCTATCAATTTGATTCCTGGTAGTAAATTCCCTAAAGGTCGATTATTTAATTTATCCGTGCCCGAACACGCCGCTATGCGCAGTTATGTGAAGGAATCCCTGGAGAAGGGACATATTCGCCCATCGTCATCACCACTGGGAGCAGGGTTCTTCTTTGTAGCCAAGAAGGATGGTTCGCTGAGACCGTGTATTGATTACCGCCTTCTTAATAAGATCACTGTTAAATTTCAGTATCCCTTGCCATTGTTATCTGACTTGTTTGCTCGGATTAAGGGGGCTAGTTGGTTCACTAAGATAGATCTTCGTGGTGCGTATAATCTGGTGAGAATCAGGCAAGGAGATGAATGGAAAACTGCATTCAATACGCCCGAGGGTCATTTTGAGTATCTAGTGATGCCGTTCGGACTTGCCAATGCTCCATCTGTGTTTCAGTCTTTTATGCATGACATCTTCCGTGAGTATCTGGATAAATTCCTGATTGTTTACTTGGATGACATTTTGATCTTCTCAGATGATTGGGAGTCTCATGTGAAGCAGGTCAGAATGGTTTTTCAGGTCCTGCGTGCTAACTCTTTGTTTGTGAAGGGATCAAAGTGTCTCTTCGGTGTGCAGAAAGTTTCATTTTTGGGGTTCATCTTTACCCCTTCTACTATCGAGATGGATCCAGTTAAGGTCCAAGCCATCCAGGATTGGATTCAGCCGACATCTCTGAAAAGTCTGCAAAAGTTCCTGGGCTTTGCTAATTTTTATCGTCGCTTCATCTGTAATTTTTCTAGCATTGCCAAACCATTGACCGATTTGACCAAGAAGGGTGCTGATTTGGTTAATTGGTCTTCTGCTGCTGTGGAAGCTTTTCAGGAGTTGAAGCGTCGTTTTTGTTCTGCCCCTGTGTTGTGTCAGCCAGATGTTTCTCTTCCGTTCCAGGTCGAGGTTGATGCTTCTGAGATTGGAGCAGGGGCGGTTTTGTCACAGAGAGGTTCTGATTGCTCAGTGATGAAACCATGTGCTTTCTTTTCCAGGAAGTTTTCGCCCGCTGAGCGTAATTATGATGTGGGCAATCGAGAGTTGCTGGCCATGAAGTGGGCATTCGAGGAGTGGCGTCATTGGCTTGAAGGAGCTAAGCATCGCGTGGTGGTATTGACTGATCATAAGAACTTGACTTATCTCGAGTCTGCCAAGCGCTTGAATCCTAGACAGGCCCGTTGGTCGTTATTTTTTGCCCGCTTCGACTTTGTGATTTCGTACCTTCCGGGCTCTAAAAATGTGAAGGCGGATGCTCTGTCTAGGAGTTTTGTGCCCGACTCTCCGGGTTTATCTGAGCCAGCGGGTATCCTCAAGGAAGGAGTCATTGTGTCTGCCATCTCCCCTGATTTGCGGCGGGTGCTGCAAAAATTTCAGGCAAATAAACCTGATCGTTGTCCAGCAGAGAAACTGTTCGTCCCTGATAGGTGGACTAATAAACTTATCTCTGAACTTCATTGTTCGGTGTTGGCTGGTCATCCTGGAATCTTTGGTACCAGAGAGTTAGTGGCTAGATCCTTCTGGTGGCCATCTCTGTCACGGGATGTACGTACTTTTGTGCAGTCCTGTGGGATTTGTGCTAGGGCTAAGCCCTGCTGTTCTCGTGCCAGTGGGTTGCTTTTGCCCTTGCCGGTCCCAAAGAGGCCTTGGACACATATTTCAATGGATTTCATTTCTGACCTTCCCGTTTCTCAAAAGATGTCAGTCATTTGGGTGGTCTGTGATCGCTTTTCTAAAATGGTCCATCTGGTGCCCTTGGCTAAATTGCCTTCCTCCTCTGATTTGGTACCTTTGTTCTTTCAGCATGTGGTTCGGTTGCATGGCATTCCTGAGAATATTGTTTCTGACAGAGGTTCCCAGTTTGTTTCAAGGTTTTGGCGAGCCTTTTGTGGTAGGATGGGCATTGACCTATCCTTTTCCTCGGCTTTCCATCCTCAGACTAATGGCCAGACCGAACGAACCAATCAGACCTTGGAAACATATCTGAGATGTTTTGTTTCTGCAGACCAGGATGATTGGGTGTCCTTTTTGCCGTTGGCTGAGTTCGCCCTTAATAATCGGGCCAGCTCGGCTACCTTGGTTTCTCCATTTTTTTGCAATTCTGGGTTCCATCCTCGTTTCTCTTCAGGACAGGTTGAGTCTTCGGACTGTCCTGGTGTGGATTCTGTGGTGGATAGGTTGCAGCAGATCTGGACTCAGGTAGTGGACAATTTGATCTTGTCCCAGGAGAAAGCTCAACTTTTCGCTAATCGCAGACGCCGTGTGGGTCCCCGACTTCGTGTTGGGGATCTGGTTTGGTTATCTTCTCGTCATATTCCTATGAAGGTTTCCTCTCCTAAATTTAAACCTCGTTTTATTGGTCCGTATAGGATTTCTGAGGTTCTCAATCCTGTGTCTTTTCGTTTGACCCTCCCAGACTCCTTTTCCATACATAATGTATTCCATAGGTCGTTGTTGCGGAGATACGTGGCACCTATGGTTCCATCTGTTGAGCCTCCTGCCCCGGTTTTGGTGGAGGGGGAATTGGAGTATATTGTGGAGAAGATTTTGGATTCTCGTGTTTCTAGACGGAAACTCCAGTATCTGGTTAAATGGAAGGGTTATGCTCAGGAAGATAATTCCTGGGTTTTTGCCTCTGATGTTCATGCTTCCGATCTTGTTCGTGCCTTTCATGCGGCTCATCCTGGTCGGCCTGGGGGCTCTGGTGAGGGTTCGATGACCCCTCCTCAAGGGGGGGGTACTGTTGTGAATTCTGTGGCTGAATTCACTCCTGTGGTCACAAGTGGTACTGCAGCTTCTGAGCTTCCTCCCTCAGGTGTTCTGGTGAGCTCGTTAACTGCTTCATTACTTAACTCCGCCTGATGCTGCTATCCTTGCTCCTTGTCAATGTTTCAGTGTTGGATCTGAGCTTCTCCTGATTGTTCCTGTGACCTGCTGCTCTGTATAGCTAAGTGCTTTTTGCTTTTTTGTTGCTTTTTTTCTGTCCAGCTTGTCTTTTGTTTTGCTGGAAGCTCTGAGACGCAAAGGGTGTACCGCCGTGCCGTTAGTTCGGCACGGTGGGTTTTTTTTTGCCCCCTTTGCGTGGTTTTGCTTTAGGGTTTTTTGTAGACTGCAAAGTTCGCTTTACTGTCCTCGCTCTGTCCTAGAATATCGGGCCCCACTTTGCTGAATCTATTTCATCCCTACGTTTTGTCTTTTCATCTTACTCACAGTCATTATATGTGGGGGGCTGCCTTTTCCTTTGGGGAATTTCTCTGGGGCAAGTCAGGCCTATTTTTCTATCTTCAGGCTAGCTAGTTTCTTAGGCTGTGCCGAGTTGCCTAGGTAGTTGTTAGGCGCAATCCACAGCCGCTTTTAGTTGTGTTTAGGATAGGATCAGGTGTGCAGTCAACAGAGTTTCCACGTCTCAGAGCTCGTTCTTGTATTTTTGGGTATTTGTCAGATCACTGTGTGCGCTCTGATCGCTAAGCACACTGTGTTTCTGGATTGCCTTCATAACACCTGTCATTAGCAAACATAACAGGAGAGACCAGGTAGGGATGTGAATCCTCCAAAAACAATGGACAACTGGCACAGACTAAAGGATAAAGCAAGACTAAATAGCCCAGTCCAAATTGCAATAAGTGGACACACCTGATAAATGCTGTGATCCAAAGACAGCAGCACTACCACTCATAACCACCGGAGGGAGCCCAAGAGCAGAATTCACAACAGTAGCCGTGGCAAGTGGGGTGATAGTTGGGGGTTGATGTCACCATCAGGTGACATCAAGCCGCAAGGTTAGTTTTTCTCATGGTGCTAGCGGAGATCTCACCGCAGTTCATCCTGGCTGGTACTTCACCTCTAGTCACTGAGGCTGCGCTTGCAGCTATTCATTCATCAGTGGTTTTCAGCCTAGATGGTTGCATCTTGGCACTTTCCTGGTTGAAAACTAATTATCCTACAAACATGGATTACGGCATGGGACAGAACGACAGACAGGTATGGTATATTGTTGTTTTTTTATTTTTGGTTTATTACAGGAGATTGATGGCTTCAGTGGAATTAGGCGAGGTTGTCAGTATGGTTTAATTGAGATTATTAAAGGAGTCTTTCAATTAATGGACTTTATTCTTGGTGTCTGTGTTTTTTTACAATGTGACTATGGGGTTAGTAATGGGGACATCTTATTGATGTCTCTCCATTACTAACCCCGGTGCTTAATGTCACCTGATGGCGACATCAACTTCCCCAACTATAATCTCCCTTGCCACTGCTACAGGGCAAGTGGGAAGAGCTGGGCAAAGTGCCAGAATTGGCACACCTAATAGATGTGCCTTTTCTGGGCAGCTGCGGTCTGCTTTTTTTAAGCTGGGGGATCCAATACCCATGGCCCCTCACCAGCCTGAGAATACCAGCCCCCCAACTGTCTGCCCTAGCAAGTTTGGTTGTCAAAATTGGGGGGACTCCACACCATTTTTTTAAATTATTTATTTCAATAATTAAAGAATGCGGCGTGGGGACCCCTTTATTTTTTATAACTAGCCTTGCTGAAGCTGACAGCTGAGGGTTGCAGCCCCCAGCTGTGAGTTTTGCCTGGCTGGTTAACAAAAATACAATGGAACCCATGCCAGGTTTTCTTTTAATTATGTATTTATAGTACAGCAGTGGCTGATGAATATTCCCATCTGCTGCTCTTGCTCTTGCTGTTATTAGCAGCAGCAGGTGTCAGATGACGGGAGCAGTAGTCCCATCTGCTAACACCAGTGACCAGAGGTAAACTTTATATCTCCAATGACAGCTGAGTGCTCACACTGTCTTTTGACAGTGTGGGAACCGCGTCTCTCTGACCGGCAGGGATGATTTCACCTCCGATCAGAAGCAGTGTTTGCCGCTCTGTCAGGCACATTACAGCGCAGCAAACACTGGATGTTCGGGCCCACCATTTGAATGGGGTCTGGGTTTGGGTTCGGGTCCAGGTACAGTTCTGGTACACGAACCCAAACTTTTTGTAACTGTTCAGCTGAACCCGCCGGATGCGAAAATCCAAGTGTCCGCCCATCACTAGTAGGAAAGCCTGCCACCTACCTGGGCTGGGAGTCATTGACTCGGTTTCCTGGATCCATAGGGGGAGGACTTGAATAATAGTCCTCTACCTCTGCCTCTGCAATCTTACCATTTGTTCTGATCCTTACACGGCTTTCTTTGGACAAATCTTATTCTCTGGAAAGATTGCATATAGGTAAGCATGGAAAGATTAGGGAAACCTTTCTTCACATCGCCTACTTTTTCATGATCTCATTTCGTGCTGGGCTGAAGAGAAATACTTCCTCTCAAGGGATGGAACATAGTCTTGTTCTAGCCTGGATTTCCCCTGGCCAACACTTCAGCCACGAAACCCTACTGCCAGCTTTCTACAGGGTGTTAGGGTTGGCGGAACGCACCAAATATATTGTTTATAAAATGGAATTACGATACGATACGATACACTTTATTGATCCCGTGGGAAATTATGGTATCACAGCAGCACGACTTAAATCATAAAAATCATAACGGAATTACATAGTTGACATGACAGTTTGTTGACAGAAGAACATTATACATTAGAATAGGACATACACAACAAGTGAACTGAAATGTAGAGAAATAAGTAGACATTCACCTTGGTGGTTTAACCCTAATGTTATTGTTGTACATTCCCATGGCAGTTGGCACAAACGATTTCCTATATTTTTCCTTCTTACACCTCAGAAGTATAAGCCGGTTGCTGAAGGTGCTCTTCTGTCTCATGAATAGCTCATATAGTGGATGTGCATTATTGTTCATAATTGCCATACACTTTCTCAGAGTTCTTTTCTCCACTACCTCCCCAAAAGAGTCCAGCTTGCAGCCCACAGCAGAACTTGCCTTCTTAATAATCTTATTCAGCTTATTAGCATCAGAGGCCCGCACACTACTACCCCAGCACGTGATTGCAAAAAAGATGGCACTTGCCACCACAGATTGGTAGAACATTTCTAACATTTTGCTACACATATTAAAAGACTGTGGTAAAACCAAAAACACTCAGTTTGAAAAAATGTTTGCAGTAATCCGCAAGTGCTAGTAAAAGATGTAAATAACAGGGTATTTGGTTGATACGTTTTTTGCAAAAAATGTATACTAAGCTGCTCTACCAATCTTCACGTGAAGATTTACTAGCACTTGCGGATTACTGCAAACATTTTTTCAAACTGAGTGTTTTTGGTTTTACCATTCTCTTTTGTGTCTTCAGGTTTCTTGGTGGTGTGTGAACATGTTCTTACAGACTTGTTCACTGTGCAAGTAGCCCATGTGTTCTTGTTTCCATGATTGTTCTCTTGTGTCTACAAGACTGGGGAGTTCCACCACTCCTCTTGGGCTAGCTGCACAAAAGCTGTTCTGTCCTGTATGCACACATGGATTTTTCCTCTCTGAACCCTGTTCACACAGGTAATATACAGATGATCAGGTTTTTAAATACATCAGATAGGGATTGCATACATTAGTTAGGACTGCTCTGATAAGGGTATACCGTGAAGATTGGTAGAGCAGCTTAGTATACATTTTTTGCAAAAAACGTATCAACCAAATACCCTGTTATTTACATCTTTTACTAGCACTTGCGGATTACTGCAAACATTTTTTCAAACTGAGTGTTTTTGGTTTTACCATTCTCTTTTGTGTCTTCAGGTTTCTTGGTGGTGTGTGAACATGTTCTTACAGACTTGTTCACTGTGCAAGTAGCCCATGTGTTCTTGTTTCCATGATTGTTCTCTTGTGTCTACAAGACTGGGGAGTTCCACCACTCCTCTTGGGCTAGCTGCACAAAAGCTGTTCTGTCCTGTATGCACACATGGATTTTTCCTCTCTGAACCCTGTTCACACAGGTAATATACAGATGATCAGGTTTTTAAATACATCAGATAGGGATTGCATACATTAGTTAGGACTGCTCTGATAAGGGTATACCGTGAAGATTGGTAGAGCAGCTTAGTATACATTTTTTGCAAAAAACGTATCAACCAAATACCCTGTTATTTACATCTTTTACTAGCACTTGCGGATTACTGCAAACATTTTTTCAAACTGAGTGTTTTTGGTTTTACCATTCTCTTTTGTGTCTTCAGGTTTCTTGGTGGTGTGTGAACATGTTCTTACAGACTTGTTCACTGTGCAAGTAGCCCATGTGTTCTTGTTTCCATGATTGTTCTCTTGTGTCTACAAGACTGGGGAGTTCCACCACTCCTCTTGGGCTAGCTGCACAAAAGCTGTTCTGTCCTGTATGCACACATGGATTTTTCCTCTCTGAACCCTGTTCACACAGGTAATATACAGATGATCAGGTTTTTAAATACATCAGATAGGGATTGCATACATTAGTTAGGACTAGGGTTGAGCGAAACGGGTCGAACATTTTCAAAAGTCGCCGACTTTTGGCTAAGTCGGGGTTTCATGAAACCCGATCCGACCCCTGTGCGGGGTCGGCCATGCGGTACGCGACTTTCGCGCCAAAGTCGCGTTTCAATGACGCGAAAAGCGCCATTTCTCAGCCAATGAAGGTAAACGCAGAGTGTGGGCAGCGTGATGACATAGGTCCTGGTCCCCACCATCTTAGAGAAGGGCATTGCAGTGATTGGCTTGCTGTCTGCGACGTCACAGGGGCTATAAAGAGGCGTTCCCGCCGACCGCCATCTTACTGCTGCTGATCTGAGCTTAGGGAGAGGTTGCTGCCGCTTTGTCAGAAGCAGGGATAGCGTTAGGCAGGGTCCATTAACCACAAAACCGCTTGTGCTGCAGCGATTTGCACTGTCCAACACCACCCTCGGTGTGCAGGGACAGTGGAAGTTTTTTTTTTTTTTTTTTTCCCCTCAGCGCTGTAGCTCATTGGGCTGCCCTAGAAGGCTCCCTGATAGCTGCATTGCTGTGTGTACGCCGCTGTGCAAACCAACTGCTTTTTTCAAAGCACAAATCCTCTTGTTCCTTCCTTTCTGCACAGCTATCTTTTTTGTTTGTCCACACTTTTTATTTCATTTGTGCATCAGTCCACTCCTTATTGCTGCCTGCCATACCTGGCTGAGATTACTGCAGGCAGGGAGATAGTAGCTGCCTGCCATACCTGGCTGAGATTACTGCAGGCAGGGAGATAGTAATTGTAGGACATTCCCTGTTTTTTTTTTTTTTTTTGGTGGGAGATTAAGATTGGCAATTTGGCATTTCTGCTAGAGTGCCATCCCTGTGTGTGCCATCTCTCTCACATAGTGGGCCATAGAAAGCCTTTTCATTTTTCTGTATTTTTTTTTGTGGGGTGTATAAATTCTCCCTGATAAAAATACAGTGGGAGATTAATATTGGCCTTTGGGCTTGTGTGCCAGTCCTGAGTGTGCCATCTCTCTCACAAATAGTGGGCCATAGAAAGCCTATTTTTTTTTTTGGGGGGTTTTATAAATTCTCCCTGAAAAAAAGGGAGATTAATATTGGCCTCTGGGCTTGTGTGCCAGTCCTGAGCGTGCCATCTGTGCCAGCCCTGAGCGTGCCATCTCTCTCACAAATAGTGGGCCATAGAAAGCCTATTTATTTTTTTTTTGGTTTTATAAATTCTCCCTGAAAAAAAGGGAGATTAATATTGGCCTCTGGGCTTGTGTGCCAGTCCTGAGCGTGCCATCTGTGCCAGCCCTGAGCGTGCCATCTCTCTCACAAATAGTGGGCCATAGAAAGCCTATTTATTTTTTTTTTTGGTTTTATAAATTCTCCCTGAAAAAAAGGGAGATTAATATTGGCCTCTGGGCTTGTGTGCCAGTCCTGAGCGTGCCATCTGTGCCAGCCCTGAGCGTGCCATCTCTCTCACAAATAGTGGGCCATAGAAAGCCTATTTATTTTTTTTTTGGTTTTATAAATTCTCCCTGAAAAAAAGGGAGATTAATATTGGCCTCTGGGCTTGTGTGCCAGTCCTGAGCGTGCCATCTGTGCCAGCCCTGAGCGTGCCATCTCTCTCACAAATAGTGGGCCATAGAAAGCCTATTTAATTTTTTTTTTTGTTTTATAAATTTTCCCTGAAAAAAGGGAGATTAATATTGGCCTCTGGGCTTGTGTGCCAGTTGTGAGCGTGCCATCTGTGCCAGTCCTGAGCGTGCCATCTCTCTCACAAATAGTGGGCCATAGAAAGCCTATTTAATTTTTTTTTTGGTTTTATAAATTTTCCCTGAAAAAAGGGAGATTAATATTGGCCTCTGGGCTTGTGTGCCAGTTGTGAGCGTGCCATCTGTGCCAGTCCTGAGCGTGCCATCTCTCTCACAAATAGTGGGCCATAGAAAGCCTATTTAAATATTTTTTTGGTTTTATAAATTCTCCCAGAAAAAAAGGGAGATTAATATTGGCCTCTGGGCTTCTGTGCCAGTCCTGAGCGTGCCATCTGTGCCAGTCCTGAGCGTCCCATCTCTCTCACAAATAGTGGGCCATAGAAAGCCTATTTTTTTTTTTTTGGGGTTTTAGAAATTCTCCCTGGAAAAAAAAAGGGAGATTAATATTGCCCTTTGGGCTTGTGTGCCAGTACTAAGCGTTCCATCTCTCTCTCTCTCTCAGTCAGTGGGCCATAGAACGCCTATTTTTGGTTTTATTTGTTTTCTAAATTCTCCCTGAAAAAATCATTTTATTTTATTTGGTTTCTAAATTCTTCCTGATAAAATCATATTTTTTTTATTATTTTTTTTTCTAAAGTCTCCCTGAAAAAAAAAAAAAAAAACAGTGGGAGATTAATATTGGCCTTTCTGCTTGTGTGCCAGTCTTGACTCCTGGGTGCGTCATCTCTCAGTCAGTGGGCCATAGAACGCCTATTTTTGGTTTTATTTGTTTTCTAAATTCTCCCTGAAAAAATCATTTTATTTTATTTGGTTTCTAAATTCTTCCTGATAAAATCATATTTTTTTTATTATTTTTTTTTCTAAAGTCTCCCTGAAAAAAAAAAAAAAAAACAGTGGGAGATTAATATTGGCCTTTCTGCTTGTGTGCCAGTCTTGACTCCTGGGTGTGCCATCTCTCTCTCTCTCTCTCTCTCTCTCTCCAATTGTGGTCCATAGAAAGCCTATATTTTTTTTCCTTGATTTGGGTTCCAAAATCTACCAGAGAAAATAACTACATCAATCATTGGTAGAAAAATATTGGCCTCTGGGCTTGTGTGCCACTCCTGACTCCTGTGTGCGTCATCTCTCAGTCAGTGGGCCATAGAACGCCTATTTTTGTTTTTATTTGTTTTATAAATTCTCCCTGAAAAAATCATTTTATTTTATTTGGTTTCTAAATTCTTCCTGATAAAATCATATTTTTTTTATTATTTTTTTTTCTAAAGTCTCCCTGAAAAAAAAAAAAAACAAAAAAAAAAAACAAAACCCCCCAAAAAATGGGAGTTTAATATTGGCCTTTCTGCTTGTGTGCCAGTCTTGACTCCTGGGTGTGCCATCTCTCTCTCTCTCTCTCTCTCTCTCTCTCTCTCTCTCTCTCTCTCTCTCTCTCCAATTGTGGTCCATAGAAAGCCTACATTTTTTTTCCTTGATTTGGGTTCCAAAATCTACCAGAGAAAATAACTCCATCAATCATTGGTAGAAAAATATTGGCCTCTGGGCTTGTGTGCCACTCCTGATTCCTGTGTGCGTCATCTCTCACTCAGTGGCCCATAGAAAGCATATAGTTTGTTACATTTGTTTTCTAAATTCTCCCTGCAAAAATCTATTTTTTTTTTTTGGGGGGGTTTCTAAAGTGTTCCTGAAAAAAATAAAAATAAAAAAAAAATAATAGTGTGACATTAATATTAACATTTGTGCTTCAGTGACAGTCCTGTGTGTGGGGCATCTCTCTAATTTGCAGCCACCAAAAAAAGAGTGTGTAACATTGGGCCTGATTTTCGCTGTGGTCTCACCAACCTGTAAAGGGGTAGCTAAATCATACTGAAGTTATAGCTCACCGTGTAAGTTGTGTGACTGCAACAAATAACGTTAGTTTGGTTACGTTTTTAAAACAATGAGGAAGTCTAGTGGAAGAGGTCGTGGCCGGGGGCGTTCATTGTCAGCTGGTAATGAGGGTAGTGGTAGTGGTGGAGCATCAGGTGGTCGTGGGGAAAAAAATATTGCACCTAAGTCTGGAGCTGTGGAGCCAGGTTCGTCGTCCGGCTACACAAGGCCTCGAACGCTCCCTTTTCTGGGATTAGGAAAACCGCTTTTAAAGCCGGAGCAGCAAGAGCAAGTTTTGGCTTATCTTGCTGACTCAGCCTCTAGCTCTTTTGCCTCATCTCGTGAAACTGGTAAAAGTAAAAGCAGCGCGTCGTTAGTGGATGTTCACGGTCAGGGACAAGTCACTTCCTTGTCCTCTTCAGCAAAAACAACAACAGAGAAGAATGCAGCAGGCGACACAACGGGTTACTCCATGGAGCTCTTTACACATACCGTCCCTGGCTTAGAAAGTGAAGCAGTTAACAGTCCATGCCCATTACAAATTGAATCTGACATGGAGTGCACTGACGCACAGCCACAGCCAGACTACTATGCTGGTCCTTTGACTCAGACCACAACATTGCCCTCGCAGGGTGCTGATCAAGAATCAGACCCTGATGAGACTATGTTGCCCCATCACGAACGCTATACCACCGAACGACACGGTGACACAGACGAAGTTGCGCAGGAGGTACAAGAAGAGTTATTAGATGACCCAGTTCTTGACCCCGATTGGCAGCCATTGGGGGAACAGGGTGCAGGCGGCAGCAGTTCTGAAGCAGAGGAGGAGGAGGGGCCGCAGCAGGCATCAACATCGCCACAGGTTCCATCTGCCGGGCCCGTATCTTGCCCAAAACGCGTGGCAAAGCCAAAACCTGGTGGAGGACAGCGTGGCCATCCGGTTAAAGCTCAGTCTGCAATGCCTGAAAAGGTATCCGATGCTAGAAAGAGTGCAGTCTGGCATTTTTTTAAACAACATCCAATTGATCAGCGCAAAGTCATCTGTCAAAAATGTTCTACTTCCTTAAGCAGAGGTCAGAATCTGAAAAGTCTCAATACTAGTTGCATGCATAGACATTTAACCACCATGCATTTGAAAGCTTGGACTAACTACCAAACGTCCCTTAAGGTTGTTGCACCCTCGGCCAATGAAGCTAGTCATCAACGCAACATCCCTTCCGGCAGTGTAGGACCACCATTTAGCGCACCACCTGCTGTATCTGTGCAGGTATCTTTGCCAGGCCAAAGCAGTCAGGGTCAGGGAATCACCAGTTTCGTAGTAGGAAACACTGCATCTAGGGCACCGGCGGCAACAATACCATCTCCCACCGTCTCTCAGTCTGCCATGTCCACCGGCACCCCCGCTAGTTCCACGATCTCCAGCTCTCCAGTCCAGCTCACCCTACATGAGACTATGGTTAGAAAAAGGAAATACTTAGCCTCGCATCCGCGTACACAGGGTTTGAACGCCCACATAGCTAGACTAATCTCGTTAGAGATGATGCCCTACCGGTTAGTTGAAAGCGAAGCTTTCAAAGACCTGATGGACTACGCTGTACCACGCTACGAGCTACCCAGTCGACACTTTTTTCCAGAAAAGCCATCCCAGCCCTCCACCAGCATGTTAAAGAGCGCATCGTCCATGCACTCAGGCAATCTGTGAGCACAAAGGTGCACCTGACAACAGATGCATGGACCAGTAGGCATGGCCAGGGACGTTACGTGTCCATCACGGCACACTGGGTAAATGTGGTGGATTCAGGGTCCACAGGGGACAGCAAGTTTGGGACAGTTCTGCCTAGCCCACGGTCTAGTAAACAGTTGTCTGTAGCCGTTCGCACCCCCTCCTCCTCCTCCTCCTCCTCGTCCTCCTGCAGAAGCAAGAGCTCGTCCACAGACCGCAGTCGCACAAACACTCCATCCGCACCTGCCACTGTTGCACACCAGGTCTCCCATTATGGGGCAGCTACTGGCATACGTCAGCAGGCTGTATTGGCTATGAAGTGTTTGGGCGACAATAGACACACCGCGGAAGTTCTGTCCGAGTTCTTGCAGCAAGAAACGCAGTCGTGGCTGGGCACTGTAGATCTTGAGGCAGGCAAGGTAGTGAGTGATAACGGAAGGAATTTCATGGCTGCCATCTCCCTTTCCCAACTGAAACACATTCCTTGCCTGGCTCACACCTTAAACCTGGTGGTGCAGTGCTTCCTGAAAAGTTATCCGGGGTTATCCGACCTGCTCCTCAAAGTGCGTGGACTTTGCGCACATATCCGCCGTTCGCCTGTACACTCCAGCCGTATGCAGACCTATCAGCGTTCTTTGAACCTTCCCCAGCATCGCCTAATCATAGACGTTGCAACAAGGTGGAACTCAACACTGCACATGCTTCAGAGACTGTGCGAACAGAGGCGGGCTGTTATGTTTTTGTGGGAGGATACACATACACGGGCAGGCAGTAGGATGGCAGACATGGAGTTGTCAGGTGTGCAGTGGTCGAAGATTCAAGACATGTGTCAAGTCCTTCAGTGTTTTGAGGAATGCACACGGCTGGTTAGTGCAGACAACGCCATAATAAGCATGAGCATCCCCCTAATGCGTCTGCTGATGCAAAGTTTGACGCACATAAAGGATCAGGCGTCTGCACCAGAGGAAGAGGAAAGCCTTGATGACAGTCAGCGATTGTCTGGTCAGGGCAGTGTACATGACGAGGTACCGGGCGAAGAGGAGGTGGAGGATGAGGAGGATGATGGGGATGAGTATATTTTTAATGAGGAAGCTTTCCCGGGGGCACGGGAAATTGGTGGCGTGGCAAGGCCGGGTTCTGGTTTTTTGAGGGACACAAGTGACGTAGATTTGCCTGCAACTGCCCCTCAACCAAGCACAACCGCAGATTTGACAACGGGAACTTTGGCCCACATGGCGGATTATGCCTTGCGTATCCTCAAAAGGGACACACGCATTACAAAAATGATGAACGATGACGATTACTGGTTGGCCTGCCTCCTTGATCCTCGCTATAAAGGCAAATTGCAAAATATTATGCCACATGAGAACTTGGAACTAATATTAGCAACAAAACAATCAACTCTTGTTGACCGTTTGCTTCTGGCATTCCCTGCACACAGCGCCCGTGATCGTTCTCACACGAGCTCCAGGGGCCAGCAGACCAGAGGTGTTAGAGGGGCAGAAATCAGAAGTGGCGTTGGCCAGAGGGGTTTTCTGACCAGGTTGTGGAGTGATTTTTCTATGACCGCAGACAGGACAGGTACTGCAGCATCAATTCAAAGTGACAGGAGACAACATTTGTCCAGTATGGTTACAAACTATTTTTCATCCCTTATCGACGTTCTCCCTCAACCGTCATTCCCATTTGATTACTGGGCATCCAAATTAGACACCTGGCCAGAATTGGCAGAATATGCATTGCAGGAGCTTGCTTGCCCGGCAGCTAGTGTCCTATCAGAAAGAGTATTCAGTGCTGCAGGTTCAATACTAACAGAAAAAAGGACTCGTCTGGCTACCCAAAATGTAGATGATCTAACCTTCATTAAAATGAACCACAACTGGATTTCAAAATCTTTTGCCCCACCCTGCCCGGCTGACACCTAGCTTTCCTATGAAAAGGTCTTGCCTGTGGACTATTCTGAATGACTTTTCCAATCTCGTAATTTTCTTCACCTGATTGTCCAGCATACGACATGTTTCCACCTCACGAAATGGCCAAACTCCCCACACGGGGCCGTGCTATCGCCACTTTGCGCTTGGACCCTTGAGAGTGCTGTTTGTCTGAAGAGGTGGGTGTGGCCGCTTTTGGTCGACGGCACTGCCACTGGGTCCCTCATAGTACAATAAAGTGTCTCTGGCGGTGGTGGTGCGCACCCAACGTCAGACACACCGTTGTAATATGAGGGGCCCTGTGCCTGTACCGCCGGCCACAAGACAGTTCCCCCCCCCCCAGCTCAAACAGTGCTCTACCACTAGCAAAATTATCTCTCACAGCTTCACCAATGTGTAGTCTAGGCGCTGACATCCTTCAATGCCTGGCACTGACAATACCATTGTTTTGACATTTTTGTTATGTTAGGCCTTCGAAGCCTGTCTGCGGTCCCTTCTTTCTACAACTACTACACTGACCAGGCCACTGCTGGCCGTGTTACCCTGGAACCAATTTAAAAGTGCCTACAGTCAGCCCAATTTTGTTATGTTAGGCCTTCGAAGACTGTCTGCCGTCACTCCTTCCACTAGACTTCCACTGACCATACACTGCTGCCCATGTACCCCTGGAACCAATTTAAAGTGCCTACAGCCAGCCCAATTTTGTTATGTTAGGCCTTCGAAGCCTGTCTGCGGTCACTCCTTCCACTAGACTTCCACTGACCAGACCACTGCTGCCCGTGTACCCCTGCAACCAATTTAAAAGTGCCTACAGCCAGCCCAAGTTTGTTATGTTAGGCCTTGGAAGCCTGTCTGCGGTCACTCCTTCCACTAGACTTCCACTGACCAGACCACTGCTGCCCGTGTACCCCTGGAACCAATTTAAAAGTGCCTACAGCCAGCCCAAGTTTGTTATGTTAGGCCTTCGAAGCCTGTCTGCGGTCACTCCTTCCACTAGACTTCCACTGACCAGACCACTGCTGCCCATGTACCCCTGGAACCAATTTAAAAGTGCCTACAGCCAGCCCAAGTTTGTTATGTTAGGCCTTCGAAGCCTGTCTGCGGTCACTCCTTCCACTAGACTTCCACTGACCAGACCACTGCTGCCCGTGTACCCCTGGAACCAATTTAAAAGTGCCTACAGCCAGCCCAAGTTTGTTATGTTAGGCCTTCGAAGCCTGTCTGCGGTCACTCCTTCCACTAGACTTCCACTGACCAGACCACTGCTGCCCGTGTACCCCTGGAACCAATTTAAAAGTGCCTACAGCCAGCCCAAGTTTGTTATGTTAGGCCTTCGAAGCCTGTCTGCGGTCACTCCTTCCACTAGACTTCCACTGACCAGACCACTGCTGCCCGTGTACCCCTGGAACCAATTTAAAAGTGCCTACAGCCAGCCCAAGTTTGTTATGTTAGGCCTTCGAAGCCTGTCTGCGGTCACTCCTTCAACTAGACTTCCACTGACCAGACCACTGCTGCCCGTGTACCCCTGCAACCAATTTAAAAGTGCCTACAGCCAGCCCAAGTTTATGTTAGGCCTTGGAAGCCTGTCTGCGGTCACTCCTTCCACTAGACTTCCACTGACCAGACCACTGCTGCCCGTGTACCCCTGGAACCAATTTAAAAGTGCCTACAGCCAGCCCAAGTTTGTTATGTTAGGCCTTGGAAGCCTGTCTGCGGTCACTCCTTCCACTAGACTTCCACTGACCAGACCACTGCTGCCCGTGTACCCCTGGAACCAATTTAAAAGTGCCTACAGCCAGCCCAAGTTTGTTATGTTAGGCCTTCGAAGCCTGTCTGCGTCCCGTTCTTTCAACTACAACTACACTGACCAGGCCACTGATGGCCGTGTTCCCCTGGAACCAATTTTAACTTGCCTACAGCCAGCCCAATGTTAGGCCTTTGATGCCTGTCTGCCGTCACTCCTTCCACTAGGCCTCCACTGACCTGTCTATTGCTGCCCGTGTACCCCTTGAACCAACATCATTAAATATAAAAAAAATTAATTTGATTATAAAAAATAAGATCGTGTTGAGATCTCAAATGCAGACATTTTAACAATCAAAACAAACACACAACAAATATCTGGAACTGTACTACAAAGGTCCAACAGCTACAATTTCTTTCTCCTGCAAGAAGTTAACTGAAAGTTTTTTGGAGTTGTTAACACAGATATGGCATCCACCGAGTGTTGTCCTGTCGCGTCTCCTTTAAATTATTTCCAATAAGATGTTAAACTATTAATTTAATAAAATCAATAATTAAAAAAATAATTGAGTAAGTCAAAAGCACATTGCAAATAAACATTAATTACAAATCAAGAAGCATGGCGCGTCCGAGGGTGAGTAGATACCGAATAAGAATATAATCACCCTCGGACGCGCAATGCTTATTTACAACAGCCTTCCTTCCTAAGAATCAGCCCTTCCGTGGTGTAGAGAGAGGTTGTGTTACACTCCAAGGTGTTCCCCAGGTTGCCTTTCCTGAGCTTCGATCTTCCGGCTCTCGTTTAGTAGCTGTTGGAAACTACGCTGCATTAGGCCTACTAATTGTGTATGGGTGAAACAGTGGCGCATCTGCGGTCCCTCCTTCCACTAGGCCTCCACTGACCTGTCTACTGCGGCCCGTGTACCCCTTGAACCAACCTAATAAAATATTTAAAAAATTAATTTGATTATAAAAAATAAGATCGTGTTGAGATCTCAAATGCAGACATTTTAACAATCAAAACAAACACACAACAAATATCTGGAACTGTACTACAAAGGTCCAACAGCTACAATTTCTTTCTCCTGCAAGAAGTTAACTGAAAGTTTTTTGGAGTTGTTAACACAGATATGGCATCCACCGAGTGTTGTCCTGTCGCGTCTCCTTTAAATTATTTCCAATAAGATGTTAAACTATTAATTTAATAAAATCAATAATTAAAAAAATAATTGAGTAAGTCAAAAGCACATTGCAAATAAACATTAATTACAAATCAAGAAGCATGGCGCGTCCGAGGGTGAGTAGATACCGAATAAGAATATAATCACCCTCGGACGCGCAATGCTTATTTACAACAGCCTTCCTAAGAATCAGCCCTTTCGTGGTGTAGAGAGAGGTTGTGTTACACTCCAAGGTGTTCCCCGGGTTGCCTTTCATGAGCTTCGATCTTCCGGCTCTCGTTTAGTAGTTGGTGGAAAAGTACACAGCATTAGGCCTACAAAATGGGTATGGGGTGGAGAGAGATGGTGTGTTACACTCCAAGGTGTTCCCCAGGTTGCCTTTCCTGAGCTTCGATCTTCATGCTCTCGTTTAGTAGGTGTCGGAAAGTAGGCTGCATTAGGCCTACAAATTGGGTATGGGGTGGAGAGAGATGGTGTGTTACACTCCAAGGTGTTCCCCAGGTTTCCTTGCCATTGCTTCGGTCTTCCGACTCTCGTTTAGTAGTTGTAGAAAAGTACACAGCATTAGGCCTACAAAATGGGTATGGGGTGGAGAGAGATGGTGTGTTACACTCCAAGGTGTTCCCCAGGTTGCCTTTCCTGAGCTTCGATCTTCATGCTCTCGTTTAGTAGGTGTCGGAAAGTAGGCTGCATTAGGCCTACAAATTGGGTATGGGGTGGAGAGAGATGGTGTGTTACACTCCAAGGTGTTCCCCAGGTTTCCTTGCCATTGCTTCGGTCTTCCGACTCTCGTTTAGTAGTTGTAGAAAAGTACACAGCATTAGGCCTACAAAATGGGTATGGGGTGGAGAGAGATGGTGTGTTACACTCCAAGGTGTTCCCCAGGTTGCCTTTCCTGAGCTTCTATCTTCAGGCTCTCATTAAATTGTGGTTAAATGGAACAACTGCATTTGGCGTACTAGTTGGTTTGGGGCCTACTATCGGTGTCTGCCACTCCTTGCTGTTCTCCTCCACTGAACAAAGCTGTGCCGCCTGTTTACTACGGTTGCCAATTTTGAACTGCATTTCGACTACTTACTGATTTGGCCCTACTCTCTGTGTCAGCCTCTCATTCCAGTTGTCCTCCACTGCAATGCCCCCTGGTTATTCCTGTGTTACCAATTTTGAACTGCATTTAGCCCACTTTCTTCTTTGGGCCTATATCTGTGTTTCCACTTCATCGTGCCCATTGCCCAGCCAGTGATAGATGAGTCTGCTGGTACATTGACCCATAACGCAACATTCCCCGTGCACGCTACACAACAACATTGTGACCCTGCTGAAAGTCAGGTTGCTCTTCCCGCATACCATACCACCTTACACGGGGACAAAGAGGAAGGTGCAGATGAAAGTGCAGGTTCCTTCATCAGGTGGGGGGAGGAATACTAGTTGGCGACGTCACTGGCACAGGGCCTCTCATAGTACGCAAAAGTGTTGCTGCCGGTGGGAGGCGCCCCCGCCGTGCAAACACACCGCTGTCCTTTGAGGGGCCCTGTGCCAGTGCCAATGCCAACGAGTGGGCCCCCCCTGCTTGCTCAGGTTCACAGCACTTGCAAAGTTGAAATACTTACCTCTCCCTGCTCCACTGCCGTGACGTGGTCCAGATTTCCTGGGCCCACTAATTACTTGAACCAGCCCTACCCCCCACAACTTTAGCCAAATGACCCCCAATTTCAAATGCCTTCCAATTATTATAAGGTAAATTACGCTTGACAAGCTTCATTAAGAAGAATGGATGGTTTTGACATTAAAATGGGCACTCTAGGTGTTTTCCTGGCCCCCACTCACTGCCGACTATGCTGCCCCATTGACTTGCATTGGGTTTCGTGTTTCGGTCGATCCCGACTTTACGTCATAATCGGCCGATTTCACTCGACCCGACTTTGGACATAGTCGGGTTTCGCAAAACCCGGCTCGACTCTAAAAAGGTCAAGGTCGCTCAACTCTAGTTAGGACTGCTCTGATAAGGGTATACCGTGAAGATTGGTAGAGCAGCTTAGTATACATTTTTTGCAAAAAACGTATCAACCAAAACCCTGTTATTTACATCTTTTACTAGCACTTGCGGATTACTGCAAACATTTTTTCAAACTGAGTGTTTTTGGTTTTACCATTCTCTTTTGTGTCTTCAGGTTTCTTGGTGGTGTGTGAACATGTTCTTACAAACTTGTTCACTGTGCAAGTAGCCCATGTGTTCTTGTTTACATATTAAAAGACCTCAGTTTCCTTAGGAAATACAGTCTGCTCATCCCCTTCTTGTAGACAAACTCTGAGTGGCATCTCCAGTCCAGTTTGCTATCCAAATGGACCCCCAAATATTTGTAACTCTCCACCTGCTCTACCTCCTGACCAGCAATAGTGATCGGTAAGCATTCCATATTTATCCTGCTATAGTTGGCCACCAACTCCTTAGTTTTCTTAACATTTAGTTGTAGATAGTTACCATTGCACCAATCCACGAAATTCAACACCACCCTTCTATATTCCTCATCCCCCTGATCTCCCCTAATACATCCCACAACCACGGAGTCATCCGAAAATTTTTGAAGGTGGCAAAGTTCAGATTTATACTGAAAGTCTGAAGTATACAGTGTGAATAGAAAGGGCGCAAGCACCGTTCCCTGGGGGGCACCAACACTGCTCAATAATCTGCTTGACACCACTGCTCCCATCTGTACAAACTGTGGCCGATCTGATAGGTAGTCAGTTATCCAATTTCTCATCCCCTCCTCAACCTTCATATCAGTCATCTTTTTGTGTAGTAAAAGTGGCTGCAGGGAGTTAAATGCACTCGAGAAATCGAAGAACATCGCTCGCACCGTGGTTCCGTCAGTCTCCAGAAATGAATGTACCCTATGTAACAGAGAAAGGATAGCATCATCCACCCCCAATCTATATAGTCCAAAGAGAAACAAAAGACCAGCGCTCCATCCGGGTGTAATATTCCAAAGTGCAAACTTTATTAGGCCATGTTACAGCAACGTTTCGACCCGGAGGTCTTTGTCAAGCATATCTAAACATGCAAGGGAGCAGCCTTAAATGGCGTGGAGCCACACATTGCACCAATCACCATCAGGTCAGCCCCCTGCCTCATAATACCACATAAAAATAACAAAACACACATCAGATACATATCATATAAAAGTCCACCACCGCAGATACAAACCCCATAGAGGAGACATGGAAAAGATCTATAATATATGTAATACATAAGATGTTTACCTTTACATCAACCAATTAGGTAGATGCATCAATCATTGCTATAGAAATGTGAACCAATCATAGACAAAATAGATTCCACCAATACCTAACTGTTGTAAACGGCGCCTAAATATACAAATAGCCTATCAGATAGTCCAAGCTACATAAGCGTACACCTAACCACCAACCGGTCCCCCTGTTACATGCCGCACCACTCACGTCATATCCCGCTCTAGTCTCCACAGCTTACTGAGCTGATCACTGTAACCTGCACTATCAGCGTCATCACAGCAGCACGCATGCGTACATCGAGCCGCGAGAGCACATCGCGGAGAGCAGGGAAAGCCAACCAGCGGAGAAGACCGCCCATATCTCCGGTCACATGACCTGAAGAAAACGTGTAACCAAGGTGACAACAACAAAAACAATGCTCATAATCTGCCTCATCTGAAGCAGCATCGTAAAGGTCCTACATGCAGCCTCTGCACGAGTGAGTGTACCCGCAAATGGCACAGCCAGTGCACCGCCACCAGACAGTGCAACCCGCCGGTCAGCGCGTGCACACCCACAAATACCAGAGGTGCAGTAAGGGCACAACCAGGAGCAATAAACGCTACTCTCCTCCCTATAATCAGGAGCCAGATGACCATGCCACCCTGGAAAGCTATATGGGACAAAAAAACAAAAAAAACGCCCAACCATAGATGATATAAAATTCCTTCTCACATCACATAGGATATAATGGAATCAATAAACTGAATAGAAACTTCAATCCCGTCATCCATCGTCCATGGTGTATGCAGTCCCCAATGACTATATACATATGACAACCTATGAAAAAATAGAAAAATTAAAAATAAAAACATAAACCACGTAGTGGAACAGATACATTCAAAATACACACCGATATGAGCTGCACAATCCTCATCAATATGATAGGGCTATATTACACAGGTCTGTAGATTAAAATCTAAGTTTAAACCACCTGGTTGTAAAGATCCCAGCATAAAAATCCACTTCAACTCCTTTTGTTTTAATAACTGTAGTCTGTCACCACCCCTCCTCAGGGTTGGAACACTGTCAATGACCCTGAATCGCAGCTGATTGACAGAATGCTTATGTTCCAGGAAATGTTTCGGAACAGGCAACTCAGTCAGGCCAGTTCTCACAGTACTCTTGTGTTTGGTAATTCGTGCTCTGACCTCCATGGTCGTCTCACCAACATAGGTGAGCCCACACGGGCATACAATCATGTACACAACCCAACTGGATGTGCAAGTGTACCTTTCTTTAAGGAAAATCCTTCTGCCAGTATGGGGATGGCAAAAGAATTCACCTTTTAGCATGTTGTTGCAACAGGAGCAACCTAAACACGGAAAATTCCCATGCTTGGCCACACTGAGAGTTCTCTGAATCAAGGATTTCGAGGTCCCTACATCAGAACGAACCAACCTGTCCCTGAGATTACGCCCCCTTCTGAAGGACATCAGTGGATAAGTCACAAAACTAGGGATCGATGGTAGACCACGTTGTAAAAGTGACCAGTGTTTCCTACTCACTCTACCAATCTGGTTGCTTGCTGGGTTATAAGTAGTCACAAATGGGATCTGAACACAAACCCGTTTCACACGTGTCTTTTTGCGAATACTCTCGCAAGAGCAGTTCAAGGTTTTCTCCTTAAATCTCACAACCTCCTTACCAGGGTACCCCCTCTGCAAAAACTTCGAGCACATCTCATCCAGACATTGATTAACTTTATCCTCATCAGACACAATCCTACGGACCCGTAACAGCTGACTCCATGGCAATGAATTAACCATACTCCTTGGGTGATTGCTATCAAACATCAGCAGGCTATTCCTGTCAGTTTCCTTAACAAAAATATCAGTTCTCAGCCTACCCATTTCCTTATATACCAAGGTATCTAGGAACTGTACCTGAGTCATAGAATGTGTAAGAGTAAACTGTAGTTCAGAATGTATCTGATTCAGATATGTCTGGAAATCAAGTAATTCTTGTCAGTAAGCAAACTGAAAGGGATCGATAAAAGCATTGACCCTCGGTCTTAAGTGAGCAAGCACTAATCTTTCCAAGGCCTTAATAGCGTGAGATGTTAAGGCTACAGGACGATAGTCATTTAGGGTTGCAGGAGAAGAAGTCTTGGGTACCGGCACCAGACAGGAAGTTTTCCATAACACTGGTACCCTCTGTGCTTGTAGACTTCCATTAAATAGGCGCGTAAAGACAGTACACAGCTGGTCTGCACACACTTTAAGGACACGTGAGCTGAGTCCATCTGGTCCTGCTGCTTTACCAATGTTAAGTGACTTAAACTGCCTCCTCACATCATTTTCGGATACTCTAAAATTGGTCTGCTCATCCTTCAATATCGATGTTGCAGAATTTGCACCCAGTTCCCATCCACTATCAGTTGGCATTACACATGTACTGCTAAATCTATTGAAACACTCATTCATCTCATTAGCCTTGTCCATAGTTCCTGGATCATTTTCAGGCCTCACTTTAAGCCCAGTCAGTAATTTCATTCCTGACTAAACCTCTCTGGTATTATTGTGGGACAGTTTCTTTTCAAGTTTAATTCTGAAGGCTTCCTGGGCCTCCTTTATTTTATGCTTCAATTCATGCTGTATCATTTTAATTTCCTCTTTGTCACCTAGTTTAAATGCCTTTTTTTTCCTGTTGAGCAAATGCTTCAATTCCTTTGTTATCCATGGCTTGTTGTTTGCAAAACACCTAATCTTTTTAGTCGGCACCAACATATCAGTGCAGAAGTTAATGTAGTCAGTCACTCTACCAACCACTTCATTAACATTTGTATACTCGTCCATTGTCCCAAGCAGCACATCCCAGTCTGTAAGATGAAAGCAATCCTGTAAAGCCTGTTCATTTGTTGGACTCCACATTCAAACTGATTTAATCTTAGCAGGCTGTTTTCTAGCAACAGGTTGGTAGACTGGTGACAATAGTATAAGATTGTGATCAGACTTCCCCAAGGGCGGCAGGGTAGAGGATGAATAAGCATTCTTGACATTCGCATAGAGTAAGTCCAACGTAATTTTGTCACGTGTTGTACATTTAACAAATTGATAGAATTTAGGTAAGGCAGTAGACATTTTAGCCCGGTTAAAATCCCCAGAGATTACAGTAAGCGAGTTGGGGTGTTTCATCTGGAGCCGAGCAATGACTCCTGACAGCACTTCACCTGCAGCCTCATGGTTTGCAGTTGGTGGAATGTACAACACTATTGCAGTAACAAGCGAGAATTCTCTAGGAATATAGTAAGGTCTGAGGCCAACAGCTAGCAATTCAATGTTCGGACAACAATGGCGCTCCCTTACAGTCACATGCCCCTGATTGCACCAACCATTGTTTATGTAGAGTATAACTCCACCGCCCTTTTTTTTGCCGCTCTTCATAGTGTCTCTATCCGCCCGGACCATGTGAAATCCTGGTACTGAAACACTGGAGTCCGGGATCTCGCCACGTAACCATGTTTCAGTAAAACATATCAAACTGCATTCTTTGTATTCCCTCTGGGTCCGTATTAATGCCAGCAGTTCATTCGACTTATTACCCAGTGATTGAACATTCCCCATGATGATGGACGGAACTACAGGTTTAAACCGTCTTCGCCTTGCCTTAAGTTTTTTGCCCGATCTGCAGCCTCTGTAGGGTCGCCTTACCTCACATGAGACACGTGGTCTACCCACTGCAGGAGAAGGCATTAGCCTGCGCAGCTCCAGAAGTCGGCCCCTTGAGTAAGCAACACGTTTATGAACAGACTTAGGGACATCAATCAAAACCTTGCCCATGTTAGTCGCACTAAGCCTGTCCGTGTAGGGAGGTATACAGTGCACTCCTCCAGACATAGCTGTGCCAATTCCCAGACAGGTAGTGGCCGCCTGGCAGTAGGTGCGTATAATACCAGTCCTAGGTTGCAAGGTGATCACAAATGCACTGTAAATCCAGATAGCTGCGGGTAGCAGCAAACATCCAAGGGAAACCTTCCAGGGGAGCCAAGGATCAGAAGCATACATCCAGAAAGCTGTGGGTAGCAGTATGCATCCAGGGGAAACAAATCAGAGGATCCCAGGTTCAGAAGCAACCAGCCAATGGGAAATCCAAGGGTTCAGCATAAATCCAAGGGAAGCATTCCAGCGGATCCAAGTTCAGAAGGAGAAGGTATTGGGGAAAAGAAAATTCCTTAGGAGTACCAAAAAAGCTGAGGTTCAGAAAGAAAAAGGTTCACACATAACAAAAATAATTCCAAAATAAAATAAAGTAAAGTAAAACAAAACAAAATAAAACAAAACAAAACTAAAACAAAACAAAACCATTGCTGCTGCAATGGGCTGCCACTAGCACGGCGCCTTATTGTCCTCATCCAGCAGAGAGCAGACAGACACGTCTGATCTCCTTGGTGTCTTGGTGAGAGTCTTGGTGCGTTCGCAACCCGGGATCCACCGTCCAGGAAAGTACCTGCTGCTAAATAATGGCGGCTCTATATGGCGGTATATACCAACTCTGTTAGCTTCACAGAGTAACCGCGAGAGGCAGGCTCTGTGCCCTGTTAGACTTTCACAGAGGCACAGGCCAACTACCCAGATGTGAGCAGTGAATGGTCATGCATGCATACACAATCTCCTCGCCGGAGGTGCCAGCATTCTAGGGGCTTATTTCAGCCGGGTCCCTGAACACATACAAACGCATGACCACATTGGCGCAAAGCATATGACAAAAGACGATACTAGCGCATGGCCGTGCGGTCATGCGCAGTTTATATAGTTATAGCACAGGAAGCTGCTACCAAAGTTTTGCCCTTTCAGGACCTTCCTGGAGGACCAATGGGATGCGCTGCAGTACCTGAACATGTGACCGAACATGTGACCCTCGACCTCCAATGGGAGACCTTGCCCTGGGCATGCTCAGTGTGTGTAAATAAGGACTTAGTCCCAGAGAGGCCTGCTCGCTGCAGATCAGTGCAGGGTACCATAGGAAAGCCAGAAAAGGCAGTAGTGACCCTATGCACCGAATCAGCCTCAGCGAGACGCTGGGAGCGACGTCTCTGCTGAGCAGACCCCACTACTGCCGATGCTGAATGGGAGACCGCAGCAGACACGGATCGAGATTCCCCCTGTGCAGCAGAGGAAACTCGACTCCTAACACAGGGTCACTGCTCTTGCTGCCATTCTCACAGAGTGCATTGAAGCATCCGTCAAGAAGGCTGCTGTCCCTTGCACCAACAGAATGGTGGACAAGATATCCTTTTTTGCCCCCCCTGTCTTTCAGCTGGAATTCTAGCTGCTCCAGCCAGATCATTAACGCTCTGCCAGTGCACGCTGCTGCTACAGCCGGCTTCAAAGCACCAGATGAAGTTTCCCATATGCCTTTCAAAAAGTTGTATGCTTTTCTTATCCAGGGTTTTTTGAAGCTCTCGATATCATCAAAGGGGAGAAAGTTTCTTCTGGGTGATCAAATCATTGCCACATCCAGCCATCGGGGATTTGTCCCAACAGGACGAAGATGATTCTTCAAAGGGGTATTTCCTTTTGAACAAGAGGGGAAGAGAACCCTTCCTTTCTTACTTAGTCCATTCTTTATGCACCAGTCCCTGGATTTTATCAT
This sequence comes from Ranitomeya imitator, assembly GCF_032444005.1. Lineage (NCBI taxonomy): Eukaryota > Metazoa > Chordata > Amphibia > Anura > Dendrobatidae > Ranitomeya > Ranitomeya imitator. The sequence goes on along the minus strand of NC_091282.1, from coordinate 933,621,645 downwards.
TTAAAGAAAACGCCTCTTCTTTTTTTTTTATCCAGGGCTCGGAACATCAAATCCTCTACTGACATCTCAGCCCTAGCGTCCACAATGCCCATGGTAGATCTGACAGTTTTAACCAATCAATCCATCTCATTTACTGGGAAACAACGGTGCCTTGAGCCACCATCCAAGAATGAGGCTGATGATGAGGAACCCACAGAGCTATCCTCATAGTCGGATACCAGGAAGACATCAGAAACCTGGGAGACATCCCTAACCATTTCCCTCTTCTCTTTCCCATTCTTAGATAGTGTCTTGCTGACTTCAGCTTTAATAATGGACTTCCAGTCCATAGTAAAACTAGGGGTCTCCTCTGCCACTGTTTACTGTATGCATGCCCAACAAAGCTTTTTCTGAAATGAGTCCGCTAATAGGAATCTGCACAGAGCACACTCCTTGTGCTTGGTGTTAGTAACACACTTCTAACCCTGGCAAAAATAGACAAGAAAGAAGGGGACACCATATTACAAACTGAATGTTCATGAAGATCACTTACTATGTTGACTCAATCAAATTGTACTGGTTTGAATGAATGACCCTTCTCAGCCGAGAGATTATCTCTGGAAGCTGCAGAATTATCCACCTTGCTGGAGCTTCGTTGGCAGGACCTGCTTGCAGAATCACGTCATTCCATGGTCTGGTTACCCCCGCTGATCCTGAGGTGACGATGTTCCTTGGGCTTCCTTAAAGTTGCTGCGGCTTCTGCTGCTTGCTGCTACTGGCGCAAATGCTCATGCTCCAAATCCATCTCCAGATTAAGTGCAGATAGTTGGGCTGGGAAGCCTTGAGCAGTGAAGCCAACCTGTTATATACCTGCAAGAACAAAAAGTGCCCTACAAGATAAACACGAAGGACTGTGATACAAGAGAAAAAGAAGTCCTCCAATCAACATTTAGATGAAAAGTAAATAAATTTATTGGAACACATGATTAAAAGATTTAAAATGGAGATTTAAACACACAGAACATAAACTGAAAACAAACAGGTAAGCAGGTTATGTCCAAAGTTATACATGAAATACAACACCTTGCAGAATAGACTCTAATTGGAATATAGACAGAAGTATTCAAGTAAATTGAAATAACCCAGCAAGGTGTGAACAACTAAGATGAAAAAAAGGAACATAAATAAATAAACTTGACAATCCTTGGTTTTGTCTTTGGTAACTCCTAAAGGATGTTAAATGAAAAGAATAATTAACTAAGTAAAATGATTGAGTGGTTCATAGGAGAGTCCAGAGACAAAGAATTTTTGCACACCATAGCTAAAAGTGAAGGCAAGTGCATAGTATCTCATAAAGACACATATATAAATCCAAGCCAGAAGGTGCAAATAAATACCCAGGATCCTGAGAGCTCCAGTTTACCCCTTGACATGCGTTTCCATAATCTCTTCCTCAGAAGGGATGCATATTATATAACCATTTCTGAATCCGGTTCCTGAAGACATCGGGGTCCTGTGCAGCTTCCGGGACCTGGTTTCATCATCTTTTTCTTATCCATGCCCACCCGGTGGGGCCTGTCTCCCTGCACTTCTATCATTGCAAAGGAGCGATCAGGTATGACTGCTCCTTGGGCATGCCACCTGTCGCATGATGGCGCCTCCCCTTTGACATCACAGGGTGCACCTTTGGCCATTGCCTCTTGCTGCACCCACCCCTTCCGGGAGAGCATTACTTCCAACTTTGGCCCATGTGACTGCGGGGAGGATTCTTGGACGCGACGGCAATGCATACCTGCTGCCTGCGCCATACTGGAGCTGCTAATCTCCAGGGAGGGGATGCTGCTCACCATCCATTTCCAGTCACGTCAGTCCACTTGAGTGCATCGTTGAGCCTCCAGGAGTCCTCAGCCCTCTGAGAAAAAGAAGGGATCTCCACCTGAACCGGTCGGCAAGAGCAAAATAAAAATTCCTTGATATCTTCTACAGGTAAGTCTGTTACAGGTTTCCCCATCATGAAAGGAACATGACAGGACAGGAAACCAACTGATGCAAGAGAGATGAGCCACCTTTTTAGCCTGTAGGTTTCCTGTCATTGGTGGGTTGATCCCCTCTCTTGTGGTGCTGTTATGGGTGATTGAATAAAAGATGGTAGCATATAACAGCTTTCTAAACCACTCAGGTCTCTTCATCAGGCACAGTGTAACACAAAATCTGAAGAGTCACAATAGTCCATAGTATAGTGCAGTAAATAAAACAAGTGACATGAAGCAGAAGTATGAATAAGGGATGAGGAGAAAACAGTTTGGAGCACTTTGTGGATAATGAGTGGATTGACATCTGGCCCATGATTGTAATGCCCCCAAACCGTATAAGAAGCACATTCCCTAATTGATGTAAAAAGGCAAAAATCCATGTAACGCATTCATGTCTGCTCTGAATGTGTCAACAGTTGTTATGACTTTGAATTTTCAGACTCTTCTATGTCACTAAGTTTTGAAGTTACCTTTCAATACCAGCGATTTCATGTCCATGATGCTGTGATCAGGGCTATGTTTAGCCACAGGTAGATTTATCCTTGTTCTAAGTTTTTGCCTTTTCTCACCTACATACAGATCTCTAGTTGGACATTTGGTACAAATAATGAAGTACACAACATTAGTTGTGGAGCAGCTGAAAGTACTTGGAATCTTGTCGTTCTGATGTGATTTGGGAATATTTATCATATCCGTTGTCATTCTAAAAGTGTTTTGAAGCCCCAAAGGCGTCAGTCTTAATTTGTATGATTTGGACATTGATACACTGATGAAGATTTCTTCCAGCACACTGATGAAAATTGGCACATAAATTTTTATGCATAAATATCTGAATGAGGTCAAAATAGTAAAATACATTCTTTTGTATGTTTTAAACATTGATCAATAATATTGTTTCTGCGTATACATGTTCATCACAAGACAAGCATAGAAAATACCAGAATGAAAAAAGAGCTTGACAGATTTACTTTTTTCACACCTCTCACTTAAACTACTGTATCTCTTAAACCTTTACAGTGATGATGAGTTAGTCAGAAAAGTTTGGAAACACAAATCAGTACAAGGAGATTAAATACATGCACATTGCACAGTAATATCCCATTTGTACAGTTTCATCAGTGATTGCACTAAATGTTCGCTAAGGCTACGTTCACACTAGCGTTGTGCGCCGCTGCGTCGGCGACGCAATGCACAACGCACGCAAAAATGCACCATAACGCACGCAAAAACGCTGCGTTATGCGATGCATGCGTCATTTTTTGCCGAAATTTGGACGCAAGAAAAATGCAACTTGTTGCGTTTTCTTGGTCCGACGCTTGCGGCAAAAAAGACGCATGCGTCGCACAGGCTACGTTCAGACTAGCGTTGTGCGCCACTGCGTCGGCGACGCAACGCAGCAAAAAAGACGCATGCGTCGCCAAACGCAACAAACAAAAACGCATGCGTCCCCCATGTTAAACATAGGGGCGCATGACGCGTGCGTCGCCGCTGCGTCGCCCGACGCTAACCCGACGCACACTAGCACAACGCTAGTCTGAACGTAGCCACAACGCAACAAACAAAAACGCATGCGTCCCCCATGTTAAATATAGGGTCGCCCGACGCAAACTCGACGCACACTAGCATAACGCTAGTGTGAACGTAGCCTAACTGTGTCTAACAAATGTAACAATTTTCACACTAGTTTTTACAAACAATTAAATCAGAAGCACAAGTTTCCTAAATGAAAGTATTAATTTTCAATCAATGATGTAATAAGAAATTGGAGAGACTTGCCTTGCTTGCCTGGGACTATTATTAATTCCACCCGTAAGCAGGGTTAATAAGAAAAAATGTCTAAGGGAAAAATACCTTTTTAATAAGAGTACCTAATGTCATACCAGGACTAATAATTAGCAATAATTATTGAAACAACAATATTTGCAATTACCTTAAGAGGCTCCATTGTGTAACATTTAAATCCTACATTTAAAAAGTCAACATTAAAAAAATAAAAATCTATAATGAGTTTGACCTTTACATTTCAGCCAGAATTTCATTGTGGCTTTAATAAACAATTTCACCGCTTCAAATCTAGCCAACACATCTAGTTACAAAGAAAATGCACAGGTATAATCATATTTAAATAGTAGCATTAGCAAATTTTTATATCAATATGAGCACTACGTTTGTGATTTATTTTATTGTACCTTACCTGTACTTTCCATTTCTAATTAGATGAAATAGTGTTTTAATATCATGTTGCTTGGCTACCCATAATGTTGTTATTATGGCTTAAAGGCCACACGGGAGCAGGTCTAATTCACAGTCATTGCAAATTATGCATCATTTTTCAAAACTACAGAACTAACACTAACACATACAGTGAGGAAAATAAGTATTTGATACACTAACGGTTTTACAAGTTTTCCCATTTACAGAGAATGGAAAGGTCTGTAACTTCTATTCTGGATACACTTCAACTATGAGAGAAAGAATCTAAAAAAATTCGAAAATCAAATTTTATGATTTTTACATACCATATTTTCCAGCTTATAAGATGACTTTTTAACCCCTGAAAATCTGAAGTCAGGAGTCATCTTATACGCCGGGTGTTACCTTATACAGTGTGTTCTGAAGTCACCGCATATGGTGCAGGGAGCGGTCCCGGAAGGTTCCCAGGGTCTGGAAGACAGGAGACTCTCCTTCAGGCCCTGAGTACAATATTCATGTAAAAAAAAAAGAATTCAAATTAAAAATAGGGATATACTCACCTTCTGATGGCCCCCGGAGTTTTCCCGGCTCTCAGCGGTGCACGCGGTGGCTTCCATTCCCAGGGATGCATTGCACAAAGGACCTTTGTGACATTTTGTCTGTGAGAGCCAGAATTCTTGCTGGTTGGTAGGGTTGAGCAACCTTTACTTTTATAGGATCGGGTCGGGTTTCACGAAACCCGACTTTTTCAAAAGTCGGGTCGAGTGAAATCGGCCGATCCTATAAAAAAGTCGGGGTCGGCCGAAACTCAAAACCCAATGCAGTGCATTGGGTTTCCAATGGTTCCCAGGGTCTGAAGGAGCGGAAACTCTCCTTCAGGCCCTGGGATCCATATTTAAGTGTAAAATGAAGAATTAAAATAAAAAATACCGCTATACTTACCCTCTGACGCGCACTGGTACTAACCGGGAAACTTCCTTCCTTCGAATCAGCGCTTCCAGGACCTTGCGGTGACGTCGCGGTGATGTCGCGGCTTGTGATTGGTCGTGCGGCCGCCCATGTGACCGCTCACGCGACCAATCACAAGCCGCGACATCACGCAAGGTCCTGCAAGCGCTGATTCTTAGGAAGGAAGGCTGTTAGAAAGAAGCAGGGCGTGTCCGAGGGTGAGTATATACCTAATAGGAATATACTCACCCTCGGACGCGCCCTGCTTCTTTCCGGCAGCCTTCCTTCCTAAGAATCAGCGCTTGCAGGACCTTGCGTGACGTCGCGGTGATGTCACGGCTTGTGATTGGTCACGCGAGCGGTCACATGGGCGGCCGCGCGACCAATCACAAGCCGCGACGTCACCGCGACGTCACTGCAAGGTCCTGGAAGCGCTGATTCGAAGGAAGGAAGGTTCCCGGTTAGTACCAGGGCGAGTCAGAGGGTAAGTATAGCGATATTTTTTATTTTAATTCTTTATTTTACATTAAATATGGATTCCGATACCGATTTCCGATATTGCAAACATATCGGAAATCGGGATCGGAATTCCGATACCAGATTCAGAAGATCGCCGACTTCATGGCCGACCCCACATAGGGGTCGGGTCGGGTTTCATGAAACCCGACTTTGCCAAAAGTCGGCGACTTCTGAAAGTGGCCGACCCGTTTCGCTCAACCCTACTGGTTTGTATGTAACAAATACTTAATTCATGCAATGAAATGCAATTTGATTGTTTAAAAATCCTACAATGTGATTTTCTGGTATTTATTTTTAGATTCTGTCTTGCACAGTTGAAGTGTACCTAGTATAAAAATTACAGACCTCTCCCATTCTTTGTAGATGGAGAAACTTGCAACATCGGCAGTGGATCAAATACTTATTTTCCCAACTGTACTTCCACAGAAAAAAAAAAAAACAAGATGCATACCCTGATACATACAAACACACACAAATACACTTGGCTGGAGGCTAACAAATGTAGTAATGACTAATATTTCAGTTTTTTTGCCCAAGACAACCTTAATAAATACAAATAATACTGAGTGTAAAACAGAACCATTCAGAACATATATATATATATATATATATATATATATATATATATATATATATATATATATATATATATATATATATATATATATATATATATATATATATATAGTGAAAAAATTGGAACAGCATCAAATTACTACCTTACAAGGCATGCAGAGCTCTTCCGACCAGCAATCCAATGGTCAAAAAGTAATAAACTTAAAAAAAGGAAAAGCAGCACAAAATAATTGAAAAAAAGTGGACTTTAATGCCTAGACGGTGTGGCAACGTTTCAGATGTGTTATCCTTTGTCAAGCAATGAATACAAGAGTGAGACCAATATTTATATCCAACACATACATATCTCATTAGAAAATCATTAAATATAATAAAGTCAATAATATTAAACAGTGTTATTGTGCATCATGAGTGTAACAGTGCAATTGTGCAAGTTACTCAGCCCATCAAACCACAGCTATTGACGGGTATTATGAATAACATACTGCGTGAAAATAATTAAAAATAGGTTAATGGCCAATTGTTATTAAAAACAAATCAGGTGTCCTTACTAACGATATAATAATCCCAGTACACTTACATACACAAAAAAAAATCTTCTGTTCCTAGTATCATACAGTAGGAGACCTGATTTTCAAATAGTTTGTAGCATATCTTCTTTCTCATACAGGCCTCATCCACACTCAAACAATAAACAATACTGTATACTTATGTAACTTATGGAATTGCCTTTTACCCCAACCCCTTATTCCCAGGGCTTCTATTGTGGATCCTATCTTTTCCTGCCTCAATCATTTTTGTGCATAAGATTATGCATGTTAGTTATCATTGTATCAATAAAATCATGTTTAATGTTGAAGTCAGCACTCCAATCATCTTTGCTTATATCTTATAGGAGTTTCCTCTATAATTTTTATCCAAATTTTTTGATTAAAACTGCACAATTGATTATCTATATTTATAATTGTCTAAGGGGTACTTCCGTCTTTCTGTCCTCAACTTCCATAACAGAAATCCCGCATCGCTGATTGGTCTCGCCAGCTGCCTGTCATGGCTGCTGCGACCAATCAGCAACGGGCACAGTCCCGATAAGCCCAGCGCCCGCATACTCCCCTCCGGTCACCGCTAACACAGGGTTAATGCCAGTGGTAACGGACCGCGTTATGCCGTGGGTAACGCACTCCGTTAACACTGCTATTAACCCTGTGTGTCCCCAACTTTTTATTATTGATGCTGCCTATGCAGCATCAATAGTAAAAAAAATTAATGTTAAAAATAATAAAAAACAAAAAATCTGCTATTCTCACCCTCCGTAGTCCCCCGAGCCGCACACGGCTGCCGCCATCTTCCTTTCACAGAGATGCATTGCGAAATTACCCAGAAGACTTAGCGGTCTCGCGAGACCGCTAAGTCATGTGGGTTATTTCGCAATGCATCCTGGGAACGGAAGATGGCAGCAGCCGCGCGCGCTTCGCTGGATTGGATCCTGGCGGGTGAGTATAGAACTATTTTTTATTTTTTTTTAACAGGGATATGGTGCCCACACTGCTATATACTATGTGGGCTGTGTTATATACCACGTGGCTGCTATATACTACCTGGCCAGTGTTACATACTATGTGGGCTGTGTTAAGTAACATAGTAACATAGTAACATAGTTAGTAAGGCCGAAAAAAGACATTTGTCCATCCAGTTCAGCCTATATTCCATCTTAATAAATCCCCAGATCTACGTCCTTCTACAGAACCTAATTGTTTGATACAATATTGTTCTGCTCCAGGAAGACATCCAGACGTCTCTTGAACCCCTCGACTGAGTTCGCCATCACCACCTCCTCAGGCAAGCAATTCCAGATTCTCACTGCCCTAACAGTAAAGAATCCTCTTCTATGTTGGTGGAAAAACCTTTTCTCCTCCAGACGCAAAGAATGCCCCCTTGTGCCCGTCACCTTCCTTGGTATAAACAGATCCTCAGCTAGATATTTGTATTGTCCCCTCATATACTTATACATGGTTATTACATCGCCCCTCAGTCGTCTTTTTTCTAGACTAAATAATCCTAATTTCGCTAATCTATCTGGGTATTGTAGTTCTCCCATCCCCTTTATTAATTTTGTTGCCCTCCTTTGTACTCTCTCTAGTTCCATTATATCCTTCCTGAGCACCGGTGCCCAAAACTGGACACAGTACTCCATGTGCGGTCTAACTAGGGATTTGTACAGAGGCAGTATAATGCTCTCATCATGTGTATCCAGACCTCTTTTAATGCACCCCATGATCCTGTTTGCCTTGGCAGCTGCTGCCTGGCACTGGCTGCTCCAGGTAAGTTTATCATTAACTAGGATCCCCAAGTCCTTCTCCCTGTCAGATTTACCCAGTGGTTTCCCATTCAGTGTGTAATGGTGATATTGATTCCTTCTTCCCATGTGTATAACCTTACATTTATCATTGTTAAACCTCATCTGCCACCTTTCAGCCCAAGTTTCCAACTTATCCAGATCCATCTGTAGCAGAATACAATCTTCTCTTGTATTAACTGCTTTACATAGTTTTGTATCATCTGCAAATATCGATATTTTACTGTGTAAACCTTCTACCAGATCATTAATGAATATGTTGAAGAGAACAGGTCCCAATACTGACCCCTGCGGTACCCCACTGGTCACAGCGACCCAGTTAGAGACTATACCATTTATAACCACCCTCTGCTTTCTATCACTAAGCCAGTTACTAACCCATTTACACACAATTTCCCCCAGACCAAGCATTCTCATTTTGTGTACCAACCTACTGCGTAGGCTGTGCTATATATTACGTGGCCAGTGTTATATACTGTGTGAGCTGTGCTATATATTATGTGGCCAGTGTCATATACTGCGTGGGCTGTGTTATATACTAGATCGCCTGTGTTATATACTGCGTGGCTGCTATATTCTGCGTGGGCTGTTATATAGTACGTGGGCTGTGTTATATACTGCGTGGCCACTGTTATATATTGCGTGGCCTGTATTAACGCATCGGGTATTCTACAATATGTATGTATGCATGTATATATATAGCAGTCACATAGTATATAGCACAGGCCACGTAGTATTTGTCTGCTATATACTACATAGCTCCTATATACTACATGGCCTGTGCTTTATACTATGTGGCTGCTACATACAGTACATACATACATACATATTCTAGAATACCCGATGCGTTAGAATCGGGCCACCATCTAGTGTTCATTATATTTATCACGACTTGTCTTATAATCAATTACCCTATGGATTATTTATATCACCTACTGTATATGCTGGTGCAGACATTGAATAGCCTGTGGGAAGAGATGGCGGTCCCAGAAGTAGAGGAGGAAGCAGAGGAGGCTGCAGATGGGATAAAATTGTCTCTAAGTTCCAGACCGACGTCACACAGGCGGGTGACAAGGGAGGGTGGATTACTGCGATCGAGGGGGGCTGATGATAACAGACAAACTTTTATCGAAGGTACAAGTTCTGAGAGACAAATGGAGGAGGAAGAGGTGATGAGCGAGCAACTGTCGATGAATTGGATAATTCTCCCCTCTCTCTGTTTTTCGTGCTTGATGGAAGGGGACGCAGGAAACAAGAATCATTCTTACCCAGCCACCAACACAGCATGGGGTTGAACCTCATGGTATAGCCTGACATATGAGTGACTGCTTGCTGCACTGTCTGCAACATAATCCAGGTATAGTTATGACTAGGAATACTGATGGCTACTGGGTTGCCACTCCGTTAGATCCATGTTATAAAACCAAATTTTGCCAGATGCTTCCACCCTGGAATAAGTAATTGAGAAAGCTTGAGAATTGAAACACGCTATTACACAACCTTAAGAGTACGTGCCCACGTTCAGGATGGCCGGCGGTTTTGACGGAGCGGCAAACTCGCTCCGCCCAAAGCTCTGCCCCCTTCTGGAGACGCGATGATGCCGGATGTGTTCATTGCACACATCCGGAATCATCGCACCCCACACATAGGGCCCTGTGTTATACCTTGCGGCGGCGCAGCGTCACCGCAAGGTAAATGGACATGCTGCGATCTAAAAAGACGCGCCGCATGTCCGGAATCGCAGGGCCGCCAGATGCGTGTTACCACGCATAGTGGAGATGGGATTTCATAAAATCCCCTCCACTATGCTGTAACATCTGGACGCTGTGTGCTTGACGCTGTGTCTCTATGCAGCGTCAAACACGCGTTTCCTGAACATGAAAACATACCCTTAGAGAGCTTTTCCCCAAGACAGCAGTGAAGCACACATTTCGCATCACAGCTCTAATCTTTCAACTAGAGTTGAGCGACCTTGACCTTTTTAGAGTCGAGCCGGGTTTCGCGAAACCCGACTATCTCAAAAGTCGGGTCGAGTGAAATTGGCCGATTATGACGTAAAGTCGGGCATCGACCGAAACACGAAACCCAATGCAAGTCAATGGGGCAGCATAGTCGGCAGTGAGTGGGGGCCAGGAAAACACCTAGAGTGCCCATTTTAATGTCAAAACCATCCATTCTTCTTAATGAAGCTTGTCAAGCGTAATTTACCTTATAATAATTGGAAGGCATTTGAAATTGGGGTTCATTTGGCTAAAGTTGTGGTGGGTAGGGCTGGTTCAAGTAATTAGTGGGCCCAGGAAATCTGGACCACGTCACGGCAGTGGAGCAGGGAGAGGTAAGTATTTCAACTTTGCAAGTGCTGTGAACCTGAGCAAGCAGGGGGGGCCCACTCGTTGGCATTGGCACTGGCACAGGGCCCCTCAAAGTACAGCGGTGTGTTTGCACGGCGGGGGCGCCTCCCACCGGCAGCAACACTTTTGCGTACTATGAGAGGCCCTGTGCCAGTGACGTCGCCAACTAGTATTCTTCCCCCCCCCATACCTGATGAAGGAACCTGCACTTTCATCTGCACCTTCCTGTTTGTCCCCGTGTAAGGTGGTATGGTATGCGGGAAGGGGGACCTGACTTTCAACAGGGTCACAATCTTGCAGTGTAGCGTGCACGGGAAATGTTGCGTTATGGGTCAATGTACCAGCAGACTCATCTATCACTGGCTGGGCAATGGGCAGGATGAGGAGGATACACAGATATAGGCCCAAAGAATAAAGTGGGCTAAATGCAGTTCAAAATTGGTAACACAGGACTAATCAGGGGGCATTGCAGTGGAGGACAACTGGAATGAGAGGCTGACACAGAGCGTAGGCCCAAATCAGTAAGTAGTCGAAATGCAGTTCAAAATTGGCAACAGTAGTAAACAGGCGGCACAGCTTTGTTCAGTGGAGGAGAACAGCAAGGAGTGGCAGACACCGATAGTAGGCCCCAACCCAACTAGTAGGCCAAATGCAGTCTAACATTAACAACTACTTAACGAGCGCCTGAAAACGGAATTTCAGGACAGGAAACCAGGAGAACAGCAAGGAGCGGCAGACACCGATAGTAGGCCCCAAACCAACTAGTACGCCAAATGCAGTTGTTCCGTTTAACCACAATTTAATGAGAGCCTGAAGATAGAAGTTCAGGAAAGGCAACCTGGAGAACACCTTGGAGTGGAACACACCATCTCTCTACACCCCATACCCAATTTGTAGGTCTAATGCAGCGTAGTTTCCAACAACTACTAAACGAGAGCATGATGATCGAAGCATTGGCGAGGAAACCTGGGGAACACCTTGGAGTGGAACACACCATCTCTCTACACCCCATACCCAATTTGTAGGCCTAATGCAGCGTAGTTTCCAACAACTACTAAACGAGAGCATGATGATCAAAGCATTGGCGAGGAAACCTGGGGAACACCTTGGAGTGGAACACACCATCTCTCTACAGTGGAACACACCATCTCTCTACACCCCATACCCAATTTGTAGGCCTAATGCAGCGTAGTTTCCAACAACTACTAAACGAGAGCCGGAAGATCGAAGCTCAGGAAAGGCAACCTGGAGAACACCTTGGAGTGGAACACACCATCTCTCTACACCCCATACCCAATTTGTAGGCCCAATGCAGCGTAGTTTCCAACAACTACTAAACGAGAGCATGATGATCGAAGCATTGGCGAGGAAACCTGGGGAACACCTTGGAGTGGAACACACCATCTCTCTACACCCCATACCCAATTTGTAGGCCTAATGCAGCGTAGTTTCCAACAACTACTAAACGAGAGCCGGAAGATCGAAGCTCAGGAAAGGCAACCTGGGGAACACCTTGGAGTGGAACACACCATCTCTCTACACCCCATACCCAATTTGTAGGCCCAATGCAGCGTAGTTTCCAACAACTACTAAACGAGAGCATGATGATCGAAGCATTGGCGAGGAAACCTGGGGAACAACTTGGAGTGGAACACACCATCTCTCTACACCCCATACCCAGTTTGTAGGCCTAATGCAGCGTAGTTTCCAACAACTACTAAACGAGAGCATGATGATCGAAGCTCAGGAAAGGCAACCTGGGGAACACCTTGGAGTGGAACACACCATCTCTCTACACCCCATACCCAATTTGTAGGCCTAATGCAGCGTGGTTTCCAACAACTACTAAACGAGAGCCGGAAGATCAAAGCTCAGGAAAGGCAACCTGGGGAACACCTTGGAGTGGAACACACCATCTCTCTACACCCCATACCCAATTTGTAGGCCCAATGCAGCGTAGTTTCCAACAAATACTAAACGAGAGCATGATGATCGAAGCATTGGAGAGGAAACCTGGGGAACACCTTGGAGTGGAACACACCATCTCTCTACACCCCATACCCAATTTGTAGGCCTAATGCAGCGTAGTTTCCAACAACTACTAAACGAGAGCCGGAAGATCGAAGCTCAGGAAAGGCAACCTGGAGAACACCTTGGAGTGGATCACACCATCTCTCTACACCCCATACCCAATTTGTAGGCCTAATGCAGCGTAGTTTCCAACAACTACTAAACGAGAGCCGGAAGATCGAAGCTCAGGAAAGGCAACCTGGGGAACACCTTGGAGTGGAACACACCATCTCTCTACACCCCATACCCAATTTGTAGGCCCAGTGCAGCGTAGTTTCCAACAACTACTAAACGAGAGCATGATGATCGAAGCATTGGCGAGGAAACCTGGGGAACAACTTGGAGTGGAACACACCATCTCTCTACACCCCATACCCAGTTTGTAGGCCTAATGCAGCGTAGTTTCCAACAACTACTAAACGAGAGCATGATGATCGAAGCTCAGGAAAGGCAACCTGGGGAACACCTTGGAGTGGAACACACCATCTCTCTACACCCCATACCCAATTTGTAGGCCCAATGCAGCGTAGTTTCCAACAAATACTAAACGAGAGCATGATGATCGAAGCATTGGAGAGGAAACCTGGGGAACACCTTGGAGTGGAACACACCATCTCTCTACACCCCATACCCAATTTGTAGGCCTAATGCAGCGTAGTTTCCAACAACTACTAAACGACAGCCGGAAGATCGAAGCTCAGGAAAGGCAACCTGGAGAACACCTTGGAGTGGATCACACCATCTCTCTACACCCCATACCCAATTTGTAGGCCTAATGCAGCGTAGTTTCCAACAACTACTAAACGAGAGCCGGAAGATCGAAGCTCAGGAAAGGCAACCTGGGGAACACCTTGGAGTGGAACACACCATCTCTCTACACCCCATACCCAATTTGTAGGCCCAATGCAGCGTAGTTTCCAACAACTACTAAACGAGAGCATGATGATCGAAGCATTGGCGAGGAAACCTGGGGAACACCTTTGAGTGGAAAACACCATCTCTCTACACCCCATACCCAATTTGTAGGCCTAATGCAGCGTAGTTTCCAACAACTACTAAACGAGAGCATGATGATCGAAGCATTGGCGAGGAAACCTGGGGAACACCTTGGAGTGTAACACACCATCTCTCTACACCCCATACCCAATTTGTAGGCCTAATGCAGCATAGTTTCCAACAACTACTAAACGAGAGCATGATGATCGAAGCTCAGGAAAGGCAACCTGGGGAACACCTTGGAGTGGAACACACCATCTCTCTACACCCCATACCCAATTTGTAGGCTTAATGCAGCGTAGTTTCCAACAACTACTAAACGAGAGCCGGAAGATCGAAGCTCAGGAAAGGCAACCTGGAGAACACCTTGGAGTGGAACACACCATCTCTCTACACCCCATACCCAATTTGTAGGCCTAATGCAGCGTAGTTTCCAACAACTACTAAACGAGAGCCGGAAGATCGAAGCTCAGGAAAGGCAACCTGGGGAACACCTTGGAGTGTAACAAACCCTCTCTCTACACCACGGAAGGGCTGATTCTTAGGAAGGAAGGCTGTCGGAAAGAAGCAGGGCGCGTCCGAGGGTGATTATATTCTTATTAGGTATATACTCACCCTCGGACGCGCCCTGCTTCTTTATTTGTAATGAATGTTTATTTGCAATGTGGTTTTGACTTACTCTATTTTTTTGGTAAATAATGATTTTAGTATTTTCATTGTTTTGCATCTTCTTGGCAATAATATAAAGAAGACGCGACAGGACAACACTCGGTGGATGCCATATCTGTGTTTAAAATTGAAAAAACCTTTCAGTTAACTACTTGCAGGAGAAAGTTATTGTAGCTGGTGGCCATTTTTAGTACTGTACCAGATTTTTGTTGTATGTGTTTGTTTTTAATGTTAAAATGTCTGCATTTGATATCTCTCCAGTATTTTCTTTTTTATAAGCAAAATACTTATTTTTATATTTTCTGATGTTGGTTCCAGGGGTACACGGGCAGCAGTGGTGTGGTCAGTGGAGGCCTAGTGGAAGGAGTGACCGCAGACAGGCATCGAAGGCCTAAAATAATAACACATGGCTGTAGGCAATTTTAAATTGGTTCCAGGGGTACACGGGCAGCAGTGGTGTGGTCAGTGGAGGCCTAGTGGAAGGAGTGACCGCAGACAGGCATCGAAGGCCTAAAATAATAACACATGGCTGTAGGCAATTTTAAATTGGTTCCAGGGGTACACGGGCAGCAGTGGTGTGGTCAGTGGAGGCCTAGTGGAAGGAGTGACCGCAGACAGGCATCGAAGGCCTAAAATAATAACACATGGCTGTAGGCAATTTTAAATTGGTTCCAGGGGTACACGGGCAGCAGTGGTGTGGTCAGTGGAGGCCTAGTGGAAGGAGTGACCGCAGACAGGCATCGAAGGCCTAAAATAATAACACATGGCTGTAGGCAATTTTAAATTGGTTCCAGGGGTACACGGGCAGCAGTGGTGTGGTCAGTGGAGGCCTAGTGGAAGGAGTGACCGCAGACAGGCATCGAAGGCCTAAAATAATAACACATGGCTGTAGGCAATTTTAAATTGGTTCCAGGGGTACACGGGCAGCAGTGGTGTGGTCAGTGGAGGCCTAGTGGAAGGAGTCACCGCAGACAGGCATCGAAGGCCTAAAATAATAACACATGGCAGTAGGCAATTTTAAATTGGTTCCAGGGGTACACGGGCAGCAGTGGTGTGGTCAGTGGAGGCCTAGTGGAAGGAGTGACCGCAGACAGGCATCGAAGGCCTAAAATAATAACACATGGCTGTAGGCAATTTTAAATTGGTTCCAGGGGTACACGGGCAGCAGTGGTGTGGTCAGTGGAGGCCTAGTGGAAGGAGTGACCGCAGACAGGCATCGAAGGCCTAAAATAATAACACATGGCTGTAGGCAATTTTAAATTGGTTCCAGGGGTACACGGGCAGCAGTGGTGTGGTCAGTGGAGGCCTAGTGGAAGGAGTGACCGCAGACAGGCATCGAAGGCCTAAAATAATAACACATGGCTGTAGGCAATTTTAAATTAGTTCCAGGGGTACACGGGCAGCAGTGGTGTGGTCAGTGGAGGCCTAGTGGAAGGAGTGACCGCAGACAGGCATCGAAGGCCTAAAATAATAACACATGGCTGTAGGCAATTTTAAATTGGTTCCAGGGGTACACGGGCAGCAGTGGTGTGGTCAGTGGAGGCCTAGTGGAAGGAGTGACCGCAGACAGGCATCGAAGGCCTAAAATAATAACACATGGCTGTAGGCAATTTTAAATTGGTTCCAGGGGTACACGGGCAGCAGTGGTGTGGTCAGTGGAGGCCTAGTGGAAGGAGTGACCGCAGACAGGCATCGAAGGCCTAACATAACAAAAATGTCAATACAATGGTATTGTCAGTGGCAGGCATTGAAGGATGTCAGCGCATAGACTAAACATTGGTGGAGCTGTGAGATAATTTTGCAAGTGGTAGAGCACTGTTTGAGCTGGGGGGGAACTGTCTTGTGGCCGGCGGTACAGGCCCAGGGCCCCTCATATTACAACGGTGTGTCTGACGTTGGGTGCGCACCACCACCGCCAGAGACACTTTATTGCACTAGGAGGGACCCAGTGGCAGTGCCATCGACCAAAAGCGGGCTCACCCACCTCTTCAGACAAACTGCACTCTCACGGGTGCTGTCGCCAAGTGTCGATACCACGGCCCCGTGTGGGGAGTTTGGCCATTTAGTGAGGTGTAAACATGTCGTATGCTGGACAATCAGGTGCAGAAAATTACGAGATTGGAAAAGGCATTCAGAATAGTCCACAGGCAAGACCTTTTCATAGGAAAGCTAGGTGTCAGCCGGGCAAGGTGGGGCAAAAGATTTCGAAATCCAGTTGTGGTTCATTTTAATGAAGGTTAGATCATCTACATTTTGGGTAGCCAGACGAGTCCTTTTTTCTGTTAGTATTGAACCTGCAGCACTGAATACTCTTTCTGATAGGACACTAGCTGCCGGGCAAGCAAGCTCCTGCAATGCATATTCTGCCAATTCTGGCCAGGTGTCTAATTTTGATGCCCAGTAATCAAATGGGAATGACGGTTGAGGGAGAACATCGATAAGGGATGAAAAATAGTTTGTAACCATACTGGACAAATGTTGTCTCCTGTCACTTTGAATTGATGCTGCAGTACCTGTCCTGTCTGCGGTCATAGCAAAATCACTCCACAACCTGGTCAGAAAACCCCTCTGGCCAACGCCACTTCTGATTTCTGCCCCTCTAACTCCTCTGGTCTGCTGGCCCCTGCAGCTCGTGTGAGAACGATCACGGGCGCTGTGTGCAGGGAATGCCAGAAGCAAACGGTCAACAAGAGTTGATTGTTTGGTTGCTAATATTAGTTCCAAGTTCTCATGTGGCATTATATTTTGCAATTTGCCTTTATAGCGAGGATCAAGGAGGTAGGCCAACCAGTAATCGTCATCATTCATCATTTTAGTTATGCGTGTGTCCCTTTTGAGGATACGTAAGGCATAATCCGCCATATGGGCCAAAGTTCCAGTTCTCAAATCTGCGGTTGTGCTTGGTTGAGGGGCAGTTTCAGGCAAATCCACGTCACTTGTGTCCCTCCAAAAACCAGAACCCGGCCTTGCCGCGCCACCAATTTCCAGTGGCCCCGGAAAAGCTTCCTCATTAAAAATATAATCATCCCCATCATCCTCCTCGTCCTCCTCCTCCTCTTCGCCCGCTACCTCGTCCTGTACACTGCCCTGGCCAGACAATGGCTGACTGTCATCAAGGCTTTCCTCTTCCTCAGCTGCAGACGCCTGATCCTTTATGTGCGTCAAACTTTGCATCAGCAGACGCATTAGGAGGATGCTCATGCTTATTATGGCGTTGTCTGCACTAACCAGCCGTGTGCATTCCTCAAAACACTGAAGGACTTGACACATGTCTTGAATCTTCGACCACTGCACACCTGACAACTCCATGTCTGCCATCCTACTGCCTGCCCGTGTATGTGTATCCTCCCACAAAACATAACAGCCCGCCTCTGTTCACACAGTCTCTGAAGCATGTGCAGTGTTGAGTTCCACCTTGTTGCAACGTCTATGATTAGGCAATGCTGGGGAAGGTTCAAAGAACGCTGATAGGTCTGCATACGGCTGGAGTGTACGGGCGAACGGCGGATATGTGAGCAAAGTCCACGCACTTTGAGGAGCAGGTCGGATAACCCCGGATAACTTTTCAGGAAGCACTGCACCACCAGGTTTAAGGTGTGAGCCAGGCAAGGAATGTGTTTCAGTTGGGAAAGGGAGATGGCAGCCATGAAATTCCTTCCGTTATCACTCACTACCTTGCCTGCCTCAAGATCTACAGTGCCCAGCCACGACTGCGTTTCTTTCTGCAAGAACTCGGACAGAACTTCCGCGGTGTGTCTGTTGTCACCCAAACACTTCATAGCCAATACAGCCTGCTGACGTTTGCCAGTAGCTGCCCCATAATGGGAGACCTGGTGTGCAACAGTGGCAGCTGCGGATGGAGTGGTTGTGCGACTGCGGTCTGTGGACGAGCTCTCGCTTCTGCAGGAGGATGAAGAGGAGGAGGAGGGGGTGCGAACGGCTACAGCCAATTGTTTCCTAGACCGTGGGCTAGGCAGAACTGTCCCAAACTTGCTGTCCCCTGTGGACCCTGCATCCACCACATTTACCCAGTGTGCCGTGATGGACACGTAACGTCCCTGGCCATGCCTACTGGTCCATGCATCTGTTGTCAGGTGCACCTTTGTGCTCACAGATTGCCTGAGTGCATGGACGATGCGCTCTTTAACATGCTGGTGGAGGGCTGGGATGGCTTTTCTGGAAAAAAGTGTCGACTGGGTAGCTCGTAGCGTGGTACAGCGTAGTCCATCAGGGCTTTGAAAGCTTCGCTTTCAACTAACCGGTAGGGCATCATCTCTAACGAGATTAGTCTAGCTATGTGTGCGTTCAAACCCTGTGTACGCGGATGCGAGGCTAAGTACTTCCTTTTTCTAACCATAGTCTCATGTAGGGTGAGCTGGACTGGAGAGCTGGAGATCGTGGAACTAGCGGGGGTGCCGGTGGACATGGCAGACTGAGAGACGGTGGGAGATGGTATTGTTGCCGCCGGTGCCCTAGATGCAGTGTTTCCTACTACGAAACTGGTGATTCCCTGACCCTGACTGCTTTGGCCTGGCAAAGAAACCTGCACAGATACTGCAGGTGGTGCGGAAAATGGTGGCCCTACACTGCCGGAAGGGATGTTGCGTTGCTGACTAGCTTCATTGGCCGAGGGTGCTACAACCTTAAGGGACGTTTGGTAGTTAGTCCAGGCTTGCAAATGCATGGTGGTTAAATGTCTATGCATGCAACTTGTATTGAGACTTTTCAGATTCTGTCCTCTGCTTAAGGTAGTTGAACATTTTTGACAGATGACTTTGCGCTGATCAATTGGATGTTGTTTAAAAAAATGCCAGACTGCACTCTTTCTAGCATCGGATACCTTTTCAGGCATTGCAGACTGAGCTTTAACCGGATGGCCACGCTGTCCTCCAACAGGTTTTGGCTTTGCCACGCGTTTTGGGCAAGATACGGGCCCGGCAGATGGAACCTGTTGCGATGTTGATGCCTGCTGCGGCCCCTCCTCCTCCGCTTCAGAACTGCTGCCGCCTGCACCCTGTTCCCCCAATGGCTGCCAATCGGGGTCAAGAACTGGGTCATCTATTACCTCTTCTTGTAGCTCGTGTGCAACTTCGTCTGTGTCACCGTGTCGGTCGGTGGTATAGCGTTCGTGATGGGGCAACATAGTCTCATCAGGGTCTGATTCTTGATCAGCACCCTGCGAGGGCAATGTTGTGGTCTGAGTCAAAGGACCAGCATAGTAGTCTGGCTGTGGCTGTGCATCAGTGCACTCCATGTCAGATTCAACTTGTAATGGGCATGGACTGTTAACTGCTTCACTTTCTAAGCCAGGGACGGTATGTGTAAAGAGCTCCATGGAGTAACCCGTTGTGTCGCCTGCTGCATTCTTCTCTGTTGTTGTTTTTGCTGAAGAGGACAAGGAAGCGACTTGTCCCTGACCGTGAACATCCACTAACGACGCGCTGCTTTGACATTTACCAGTTTCACGAGAGGAGGCAAAAGAGCTAGAGGCTGAGTCAGCAAGATAAGCCAAAACTTGCTCTTGCTGCTCCGGCTTTAAAAGCGGTTTTCCTACTCCCAGAAAAGGGAGCGTTTGAGGCCTTGTGTAGCCTGACGACGAACCTGGCTCCACAGCTCCAGACTTAGGTGCAATATTTTTTTTCCCACGACCAGCTGATGCTCCACCACTACCACTACCCTCATTACCAGCTGACAATGAACGCCCCCGGCCACGACCTCTTCCACCATACTTCCTCATTGTTTTAAAAACATAAACAAACTAACGGTATTTGTTGCTGTCACACAAATTACACGGTGAGCTATAACTTCAGTATGATTTAGCTACCCCTTTACAGGTGAGTGAGACCACAACGAAAATCAGGCACAATGTTACACACTCTGTTGTTGGTGGCAACAAATGAGAGAGATGCCACACACGCAGGACTGTCACTGAAGCACAAATGTAAATATTAATCTCCCACTGATTTGATTTTTTTTTTTTTTAAGGGAGACTTTAGGAAAAAAAAATAATAGAATAAAATGATTTTTTCAGGAAGAATTTAGAAACCAAATAAAATAAAATGATTTTTTCAGGGAGAATTTAGAAAACAAATAAAACAAAAAAAGGCTTTCTATGGCCTACTGAGTGAGAGATGACGCACACAGGAGTCAGGAGTGGCACACAAGCCCAGAGGCCAATATTTATCTCCCACTGATTGATGTAGTGATTTTTTCAGGTAGATTTTGGAACCCAAATCAAGCTAAAAAAAATAATAGGCTTTCTATGGCCCACAATTGGAGAGAGAGAGAGAGATGGCACACCCAGGAGTCAAGACTGGCACACAAGCAGAAAGGGCAATATTAATCTCCCACTGATTTGTTTTTGTTTTTTGTTTTTTCAGGGAGACTTTAGGAAAAAAAAATAATAGAATAAAATGATTTTTTCAGGAAGAATTTAGAAACCAAATAAAATAAAATGATTTTTTCAGGGAGAATTTAGAAAACAAATAAAACAAAAAAAGGCTTTCTATGGCCCACTGAGTGAGAGATGACGCACACAGGAGTCAGGAGTGGCACACAAGCCCAGAGGCCAATATTTATCTCCCACTGATTGATGTAGTGATTTTTTCAGGTAGATTTTGGAACCCAAATCAAGCTAAAAAAAATAATAGGCTTTCTATGGCCCACAATTGGAGAGAGAGAGAGAGATGGCACACCCAGGAGTCAAGACTGGCACACAAGCAGAAAGGGCAATATTAATCTCCCACTGATTTTTTTTTTTTTTTTTTTTTCAGGGAGACTTTAGGAAAAAAAAATAATAGAATAAAATGATTTTTTCAGGAAGAATTTAGAAACCAAATAAAATAAAATGATTTTTTCAGGGAGAATTTAGAAAACAAATAAAACAAAAAAAGGCTTTCTATGGCCCACTGAGTGAGAGATGAAGCACACAGGAGTCAGGAGTGGAACAGAAGCCCAGAGGCCAATATTTATCTCCCACTGATTGATGTAGTGATTTTTTCAGGTAGATTTTGGAACCCAAATCAAGCTAAAGAAATAATAGGCTTTCTATGGCCCACAATTGGAGAGAGAGAGAGAGATGGCACACCCAGGAGTCAAGACTGGCACACAAGCAGAAAGCGCAATATTAATCTCCCACTGATTTGTTTTTTTTTGTTTTTTTTTCAGAGAGACTTTAAGAAAAAAAAAAATAGAATAAAATGATTTTTTCAGGAAGAATTTAGAAACCAAATAAAATAAAATGATTTTTTCAGGGAGAATTTAGAAAACAAATTAAACAAAAAAAGGCTTTCTATGGCCCACTGAGTGAGAGATGACGCACACAGGAGTCAGGAGTGGCACACAAGCCCAGAGGCCAATGTTTATCTCCCACTGATTGATGTAGTGATTTTTTCAGGTAGATTTTGGAACCCAAATCAAGCTAAAAAAATAATAGGCTTTCTATGGCCCACAATTGGAGAGAGAGAGAGAGATGGCACACCCAGGAGTCAAGACTGGCACACAAGCAGAAAGGGCAATATTAATCTCCCACTGATTTGTTTTTTTTTTGTTTTTTTTCAGGGAGACTTTAGGAAAAAAAAATAATAGAATAAAATGATTTTTTCAGGAAGAATTTAGAAACCAAATAAAATAAAATGATTTTTTCAGGGAGAATTTAGAAAACAAATAAAACAAAAAAAGGCTTTCTATTGCCCACTGAGTGAGAGATGACGCACACAGGAGTCAGGAGTGGCACACAAGCCCAGAGGCCAATATTTATCTCCCACTGATTGATGTAGTGATTTTTTCAGGTAGATTTTGGAACCCAAATCAAGCTAAAAAAAATAATAGGCTTTCTATGGCCCACAATTGGAGAGAGAGAGATGGCACACCCAGGAGTCAAGACTGGCACACAAGCAGAAAGGGCAATATTAATCTCCCACTGATTTGTTTTCTTTTTTTTTTTTTCAGGGAGACTTTAGGAAAAAAAAAATAGAATAAAATGATTTTTTCAGGAAGAATTTAGAAACCAAATAAAATAAAATGATTTTTTCAGGGAGAATTTAGAAAACAAATAAAACAAAAAAAGGCTTTCTATGGCCCACTGAGTGAGAGATGACGCACACAGGAGTCAGGAGTGGCACACAAGCCCAGAGGCCAATATTTATCTCCCACTGCTTGATGTAGTGATTTTTTCAGGTAGATTTTGGAACCCAAATCAAGCTAAAAAAAATAATAGGCTTTCTATTGCCCACAATTGGAGAGAGAGAGAGAGATGGCACACCCAGGAGTCAAGACTGGCACACAAGCAGAAAGGGCAATATTAATCTCCCACTGATTTTTTTTTTTTTTTTTTTTTTTTTTCAGGGAGACTTTAGGAAAAAAAATAATAGAATAAATGATTTTTTCAGGAAGAATTTAGAAACCAAATAAAATAAAATGATTTTTTCAGGGAGAATTTAGAAAACAAATAAAACAAAAAAAGGCTTTCTATGGCCCACTGAGTGAGAGATGACGCACACAGGAGTCAGGAGTGGCACACAAGCCCAGAGGCCAATATTTATCTCCCACTTTTTTTTTTTTGTTCCAGGGAAAATTTATAAACCCAATAAAAAAAATAATAAATAGGCTTTCTATGGCCCACTATCTGAGAGACAGAGAGAGATGGCACACTTAGGACTGGCACACAAGCCCATAGGCCAATATTAATCTCCCACTTTTTTTTTTTTTTCCAGGGAAAATTTATAAACCCAATAAAAAAAATAATAAATAGGCTTTCTATGGCCCACTATCTGAGAGAGAGAGATGGCACGCTTAGGACTGGCACACAAGCCCAAAGGCCAATATTAATCTCCCACTGATTGATTTATTGATTTTTTCAGGTAGAATTTAGAACCCAAATAAAGAAAAAAAAAATGGGCTTTCTATGGCCCACTGAGTGAGTGATGATGCACACAGGAGTCAGGAGTGGCACACAAGCCCTGAGGCCAATATTTTTCTCCGACTGATTGATGTAGTGATTTTTTCAGGTACATTTTAGAACCCAAATCAAGCAAAAAAATAAATAGGCTTTCTATGGCCCACTATTTGTGAGAGAGATGGCACGCTCAGGACTGGCACACAAGCCCAGAGGCCAATATTAATCTCCCACTTTTTTTTTTTGGTTCCAGGGAAAATTTATAAACCCAATAAAAAAAAAAATAGGCTTTCTATGGCCCACTATCTGAGAGAGAGAGATGGCACGCTTAGGACTGGCACACAAGCCCAAAGGCCAATATTAATCTCCCACTGATTGATTTATTGATTTTTTCAGGTAGAATTTAGAACCCAAATAAAGCAAAAAAAAAAAAATGGGCTTTCTATGGCCCACTGAGTGAGTGATGATGCACACAGGAGTCAGGAGTGGCACACAAGCCCTGAGGCCAATATTTTTCTCCCACTGATTGATGTAGTGATTTTTTCAGGTAGATTTTAGAACCAAAATCAAGCAAAAAAATAAATAGGCTTTCTATGGCCCACTGAGTGAGAGACGACACAGACAGGGATGGCACTCTAGCAGAAATGTCAATCTTAATCTCCCACAAAAAAAAAAAAAAAACAGGGAGTGTCCTTCAATTACTATCTCCCTGCAGTAATCTCAGCCAGGTATGGCAGGCAGCAATAAGGAGTGGACTGATGCACAAATTAAATAAAAAGTGTGTACAAACAAAAAAGATAGCTGTGCAGAAAGGAAGGAACAAGAGGATTTGTGCTTTGAAAAAAGCAGTTGGTTTGCACAGCGGCGTACACACAGCAATGCAGCTATCAGGGAGCCTTCTAGGGCAGCCCAATGAGCTACAGCACTGAGGGGGAAAAAAAAAAAATGTAGCTTCCACTGTCCCTGCACACCGAAGGTGGTGTTGGGCAGTGGAAATCGCTACAGCACAAGCGGTTTGGTGGTTAATGGACCCTGCCTAACGCTATTCCTGCTTCTGACGAAGCGGCAGCAACCTCTCTCTAAGCTCAGATCAGCAGCAGTAACATGGCGGTCGGCGGGAACTCCCCTTTATAGCCCCTGTGACGCCGCAGACAGCAAGCCAATCACTGCAATGCCCTTCTCTAAGATGGTGGGGACCAGGACCTATGTCATCACGCTGCCCACACTCTGCGTTTACCTTCATTGGCTGAGAAATGGCGCTTTTCACGTCATTGAAACACGACTTTGGCGCGAAAGTCGCGTACCGCATGGCCGACCCCGCACAGGGGTCGGATCGGGTTTCATGAAACCCGACTTTGCCAAAAGTCGGCGACTTTTGAAAATGAACGACCCGTTTCGCTCAACCCTACTTTCAACTACCAGCACGGTAATTTGTCAATGCCAAAACATTAGCAGCAGCAGTACTGTAAGTGGAAGAAGCAATTTCTGTGAGTGCTTTGACACTTATTTTAGACCAGCGTGTGCACCAGCACAACAGAATCCAAGTCTTACATGTGGTGAACGAATGGCGAGGATGGTGCAGGAGTATCTAGAACTGACTATCATACCATCAGGGAGGGTTTGGTCCCTTTCACATTTTGGTCTTCCAAAATGGATGAGTGGCCTTAGCTCGCAACACACGCCTTGGAGGTTTTATTGTGCCTGGCAGCCAGTGTTATCTCTGAACATGTCTTCAGCACTGCTGTTGGTATCCTGATGGATAAGCGCAGCCAGATGTCTTCTGAAAGTGTAGACCGCCTAACTTTCATCAAGATGAACAAGTCATCGATCTCCAAGGACTTTTGCACCCCAATCGCAGGCTGTATAGACTAGGCGATATTGCATTTTTTAGTGTGCTGCATTATTGTCAAGTAACTGCACTCTGTGATATCTTTTGCGTGGCTTCTGGGCTTGCTGTGGCTGTTGCTGCTGATGATGTTAACTAGTGATGAGCGAGTATACTCATTGCTCAGTTTTTCCTGAGCACGCTTGGGTGGTCTCCGAGTATTTGTTAGCGCTCGGAGACTTAGTTTTCGTTGCCACGGCTGTATGATTTGCAACTGCTAGACAGCTTGAATTCACGTGGTGATTCCCTAGCAACCAGCCAACCCCCACATGTATTCAGGCTGGCTAGCAGCTATAAGTCATGCAGCTGCGTCAATAAAAACTAAATCTCCAAGTACTAACAAATACTCGGAGACCACCCGAGCATGCTCGGGAAAACCCAAACAACAAGTATACTCGATCTTCACTAATGTTAGCATGAAGTTGTGGAAATGCGAACAATCGTAGTTGGTCTACATATGCTGTGTTGACTGTAGTGGAAGATGTGTCGGTCCCAATTATACTATTTCTACTTTTGTGAATTTTATGCCACTTCTGTGTTGTAAGCCCCTCATGTGTTTAAATGTGAACACTCCTGGTTGGGTGTCCATCTGCTGGACTGGGTGTAGTGGAAGACCTGTTGGTCCCTATTATACTATTTCTACTTTCATGAAATTTATGCCACTTCGGTGGAGTAAGGCCCTCATTTGTTTACATGTGAACAATCCAGGTTAGGTTCCCATCTGCTGGATTGGGTATAGTTGAAGACCTGTTGGGGCCTATTATACTATTTCTACTGTGGTGAAATTTATGCCACTTTGGTATTGTCTGCCAATAGTTTCTGAAAATGTGAACACCCCTGGTTGGGTGTCCATCAGCTGGATTGGACATAGTGGAAATCTTGTC
The DNA here is from genome assembly GCF_032444005.1 of Ranitomeya imitator. NCBI lineage: Eukaryota > Metazoa > Chordata > Amphibia > Anura > Dendrobatidae > Ranitomeya > Ranitomeya imitator. Next base: position 933,595,290 of record NC_091282.1, on the reverse strand, counting down.
GGTCACTATTATACTAGGTAAAAATTGATGCCACTTTGGTATTGTCTGCCAATAATTTTTGGAAATGTGAACACTTCTGGTTGGGTGTCAATCTGCTGGATTGGGTGTAATGGAAGACCTGTCGGTCCCAATTGTACTATTTCTACTCTCATTAAATTTATGCCACTTCTGTGGAGTAAGGCCCTCATTTTCTTGCGTCTGTCCCTCATTTGATGTGTTTTGGCAGCATTTGGGGCCGTTATAAGGTGTTGTGCATGCTTTTGTTTTTGCCTCCCATTGACATGAATGGTGTTTGGGTATGTTCGGTGAATATTTGACAAACATACCATATAGAGAATGTACACTTTATGACAACTTTTTGTTTCCTGTCATTTAGCCAATTCCTTACCCATCTGCATATAGTTTCCCCAGTTACTGTGTATGGAAATTCAGTATAAGGCTGTTATGTAGTACAGTATCAAATGCCTTTACAAAGTCCAGATAAATCGCATAAGCGGCATTACCAACATCCAGATTTGCACTTACCTCCTCATAGAAACAAAACATGTTAGTTAGACATGACATAGCTTTCATGAGTCCATTCTGGTTGTCAGTTATTATATTATTCTCTGCAGTATATCTCTGCAGGTCATCTCTTATGATGCCCTCAAAAATTTTGCACACTAATGATGTTAGGCTTTCTGAACGGTAGTTGCCTGGCTCCACCTTCTTACCTTTCTTAAATATTGGTACCACATCAGCCACCCTCCAATCCTGTGGCACCACCCCTGTTGCAAGAGATTCTAAGAATATGAGATACAGTGGTCTGTCAATTACTGAGCTCAATTCCCTCAGTATCTGTGGGTGAATGCCATCTGGGCCGGGGATCAATGTTTAATTTGCTCAGATGTAGGCTTACTTTTTCGTGTGTTAAACTAATTTTATCAGATGGTGAATTTTGATTTTTTTCCTTGTTGAATGATCCCTGGAACAGTTAGTACATTGGTGAACATAGATGAAAAGTGCCTGTTTAATACCTCAGCCTTTTCTTTGTTCTTTATTATCTTGTTATTATAGTCTTTTAAAGGGCCTATACCATCTTTTTTTTTCTTTTTGGCACTGAAGAATCTATAAAAAAGGATTTATTTTAATTTTACTGTAATTTGTTTTTCTGTGGATAGCTTTGCTAGTTTAATTTCTTTTTTTTTTGCATTTCTTACTTAAATATTTATATGCCTGAAATGCTATTTCTTTATTACTGTCCTTCGGGAATTTGAATGCCCTTTGTTTTAGTCTGATTAAACTTTATAGTGTCTTATTTATCCATAATGTTTTCTTTTAATTGGTGGACATTTATTACCAGAGGGCATAAGGTTGCTACAGGATTCTAGTAGTATATTCTTAAACATACCTCATTTATAGTCATTATCCCCAGTTACCATGAAATGGTCCCAGTCTACATGATTAAGCTCTTCCCTTAATTTTTTGAAATCAGCTTTCCTAAAGTTCCAGGTTTTTGCATTTCCACTTTTGAATGCTTGATTGAAAATGACTTTGAAACCATATTATGGTCACTGCATCCCAAATGCACCCTGACCTGTAGATCTGAAATTATATTTGATTTATTTGACGGAAGCGGATGCAGCAGAGAGCAGTGAGTATTCAGTGCTCTTCAGTAGCGTGCAGTGTCAGCCACCAGCTTTCTGCTGCTATTGGCTGTCATGTTTGGCGATACTTAAGAGAAATGAATATTCATAATAGGCTCAGGCTGACACTGTGTGTTACTGAGGAGCAAGGAATACTCATTGCTCTCTGCGATGAACAATCCCAGTGAGTATTCCAGCAGTTGTGCTCTGCTTGTGAGCAGTGCATGACGTCCCTGCCATGCGCTGCTTACAAGCATAAAGGTACCTTCAGTACCTTCAGACTCAGCGACACTGCAGCGATACCGACAACGATGTCGATCGCTGCAGCGTCGCTGTTTGGTCGCTGGAGAGCTGTCACACAGACAGCTCTCCAGCGATCAACGATGCCGGTAACCAGGGTAAACATTGGGCTACTAAGCGCAGGGCCGCGCTTAGTAACCCGATGTTTACCCTGGTTACCATCGTAAAAGTAAAAAAAACAAACACTACATACTTACCTTCCGCTGTCTGTCCTCGGCGCTTTGCTTTCCTGCACTGACTGTGAGCACAGCGGCCGGAAAGCAGAGCGGTGACGTCACTGGTGTGCTTTCCGGCTGGCCAGCGCTCACGGCCAGTGCAGAGAAGCACAGCGCCAGGGACAGACAGCGGAAGGTAAGTATGTAGTGTTTTTTTTTTTTAACTTTTACGCTGGTAACCAGGGTAAACATCAGGTTACTATGGGCGGCCCTGCGCTTACTAACCCGATGTTTACCCTGGTTACCAGTGAAAACATCGCTGAATCGGCGTTACACACGCCGATTCAGTGATGTCTGCAGGGAATCCAGCGACGAAATAAAGTACTGGACTTTCTGCAGCGACCAACGACATGACAGCAGGATCCTGATCGCTGCTGCGTGTCAAACTGAACGATATCGCTAGCCAGGACCCTGCAACGTCACGGATCGCTAGCGATATCGTTCAGTGTGAAGGTACCTTTAAGCAGTTGATGGCACCAAAGCACAAAGCTGCGAGGGAGCGGAGGAAGGTAAGTGTAATGGTTTGTTTTTTTTAATCTTTTCTGATGGGACCATGCATACCAGGACCAGGACTAGGATGGGGCCAATCATAACAGAATAAAGGATGGGGCCGTGCATACTAGGACCCGGATGGGGCCAATCATACCAGGATGAGGAAGGGACTATGCATACCAGGACTGGGATGGGGCCAATCATACCAGGATAAGGATGGAGCCAATCATACCAGGATAAGGATGGGACCATGCATACCAGAACCAGGATTAGGCCAATCATACCAGGATAAGGCTGAAACCATGCATACCAGGACTGAGATGGGGCTAATCATACCAGGATAAGGATGGGACCATTCATACCAGGACTGGGATGGGGCCAATCATACCAAGATAAGGATGGGTCCATAAATACCAGGACTGGGATGGGGCCAATCATACCAGGTTAAGGATGGGGCCCTGCATACCAGGATAGGGATGGGGCCATGCATACTTGGACGAGATAGGGACTCTGCATACCAGTATAGGAATGAGGGTGATCATTACTGCCAGGATAAGGATGAGGGGGACCATTCCTACCAGGATAGGATCATGCATACAAGGCTAGGGATGAGGGGGCCATGCATACCAGGATTGGGATAAGGGCCATGCATATCAGGATAGGGATAAGGGGGGCATGCATTCCAGGATAGGGATGAGGGAGCCATGCATACCAGAATAGAAATGCAGGGTCATGTGTATCAGAATGGGGATGAGGGGACCATATTTAACAGGATAGGGTATATTAAGTACAGAATTGACAACATTTTTGCTTCAGTTTTTTTCCTAATTTCCTTCTCTAAAATCTAAGGTGCATGTTATGGTCCGGTGTGTCTTATAGTCTGAAAAATACGGTAATTGTCCTGAATTGTGGATACGAATTTGCAGCTTTTAGGACAACTAGAAGATTCTGTGTTCCATTGAATGTCTGGATAATTAAATTCCCCCATAATAAGGACCCTATTATTTGCTATTTGCTGCCTTTTTAATTTGCTGCAGCATTCCCTCCTCTACCTGTCCAGCTATATTAGGAGGCTTGTAGCAAACTCCAATTAGCATCTTTCCATTATTGCCATCACCATGTACATTTACCCATACTGACTCTACATTGTCACACCCCCCCTCAATATCATCATTGAGCACTGGTCTTAAGTTAGATTTAATAAAATATACACCCCTGCACCTTTTCTATCTTTCCTTTCCTTCCTAAATGTAATGTAACCCTCTATGTTTGTCATTCATATATGGCTTTCGGCCAGCCAAGTCTCTGTAATGCCCACCACATAGTATTTTGTGGCTGACATAGGAGTCTCCAGTTCATCATTTTGTTTGCAAGACTTCTTACATTTTCCAGCAGACATTTAATATTATTAACACACGTATTACTCCTTCTCATCTTCCTATGTTTCTTGCATGTCCCGGCCTCCCTAAACCCTCCACCCATCTGACCATTTTTCAGAAGCACAGCTGCACCCTCCCCAATGAGGTGCAACCTGTCCTTACCGAAGAACCTGTAGCCAACAGAGACGTCTGCCCAGTTCTCCATGATATTTTTCTCCCTAAGCTCCTGCTCTCATTCTAGTGATGCTCATGGCACCAGCAGTTTTTTTGGAAAATACCACAATAAAGGTCTTGGCCTTTAGCTTCTCTTCTAGTTCCCTGTAATCATTTTTAAGGACCTTCCACCTTCCTCTAACTCTGTCATTGGTATCAATGTGTACCATAACTGCAGAGTTTTTCCCAGCCCTTCCCAGCTATCTGTCTATCCAATCCACAATATGCAGAACCCAAAAAACTGGCAGACAACACACTGTTCAGCATTCATTGTCTTGGTGGCAGATGACCCTGTCTGTCCACTTAATTATAGAGTCCTCTTCCCCCAACATCTCTCTGGCCTTTGCTGCACTCCTACGTCCTTCCTTCTTACAGCAGTTGTTTTCCTAGTTGCTTGAAGCAATGCCCTGCTGTAGTGATCCCAGTCCTGGGCTTGGATTCCTCACATCAGCCAAACAGGTATATTTACCAGGTTGTGCCAGATCAGGACTGATCTCTCTGACACTTTTTCACCTACCCCTTCATGTAACATTTACCCAGGTATGTATTTCTCTGTCCTGATCTTCCCCACCTCCACCCTCCTCCAAATCATTTTCCCCAGTCAGTGCAAGCTCATTGAGCTCTTAACTCCTCTCCAAGTTTGTAATATTCCTGAGTGTTACAAGCTGCACATTTAGAACCATTACCTGGGCTTCCAGACATGCAACTCACTGACATTGAGTGCAGACATATTCAACCGTAAACGGCTGTCCAAGGCATACATACATCTCACAGGACTCACACTGGGTACCATTTTCCATGGAGCACATATCCAATGGGGATAAACAGTACAAATAAAAACAGAAAAACAGCAAACTATGCTCTTGCATTAAACTATGATATTGTGTTTAACTACGTACTTACCCGCAGTCCTGTACTTAAAGGGAAGGTGCCGCAATTTTGTTTTTGTATTAAAAATGCTTGTTTATATAAACAAATATTTTTAAAACAAAATAAATTTTTTTTAACTTTAATATCTTTTTTATTATTAATTAATTTTGCACCCACTGGACGCCGCCATTTTGCTTTGCAGGAGTGTAAGTGTAGCTGCAGGACACTTACACTCTGCAAATACAGCAGCCCTGGCATATGAGTCAGCAGTCGGCGTCCGACCCCATAGCTATCATTGTGCTGCTCCCTGCTGTGATCTGGCCACGCCCCCTGGGCTGTCTCCACATCACAGCAGAGGCAGGAGATCGGCGCCATCTTTCTTCAGCTCACAGTGGAGTGCACCTGTGAGCTCCACTGTGACTGAGAGCTGTGCTGTTGGAGGGGCAGCTCCATCTGTCTCCCCTTCACACTCTCAGTGGTTGTTCCCTGTCCTCTTCTCTGGAAGGACCGCAGAAGTGCTGCAGTCTGATGTCCTCTTATCACGAGCTGCAGAGGTAACATGGGGGAGGGGGAGAGTCTCTGCTGCTCACTCCCTGCCTCTCACTGCAGCCACTGATCAAGGACAACAGACCGTGGTGTATCTATTACTATACTGTGTGATACTGACTGCTGAACCATATATGTAATCCTCTGCTGTGTGATACTGTGCTGAGCCGTGCATCTAATTCTCTCCTGTGTGATACTGACTGCTGAGCCCTGTATCTAATCCTATCCTGTGGGATACTGACTGCTGAGCAGTGTATCTAATCCTATCCTGTGAGATACTGACTGCTGAGCCGTGTATCTAATTATCTCCTGTGTGATACTGACTGCTGAGCCATGTATCTAATCCTACCCTGTGTGATACTGACTGCCGCCCTGTGTATCTAATTCTCTCCTGTGGGATACTGACTGCTGAGCTGTGTATCTAATCCTCTCCTGTATGATACTGTCTGCTGAGCCGTGTATCTAATCCTATCCTATGTGATACTGTCTGCTGAGCTGTGTATCTAATGCTATCCTGTGTGATACTGTCTGCTGAGCTGTGTATCTAATCCTATCCTGTGTGATACTGTCTGCTGAGCCATGTATCTAATCCTATCTTGTGTGATACTGTCTGCTGAGCCGTGTATCTAATCCTATCTTGTGTGATACTGTCTGCTGAGCCGTGTATCTAATCCTATCCTGTGTGATACTGTCTGCTGAGCCATGTATCTAATCCTATCTTGTGTGATACTGTCTGCTGAGCCGTGTATCTAATCCTATCCTGTGTGATACTGTCTGCTGAGCTGTGTATCTAACTCTATCCTGTGTGATACTGACTACTGAGCCGTGTATCTAATCCTATCCTGTGTGATACTGTCTGCTGAGCTGTGTATCTAATCCTCCCCTATACAGTCCTCTCCCCCCTGCATGTCTTTCCCCATTGCACACACAGCTCAGTGCGTGCAATAACAGGAGCAGCTGCGGTCATGCTGTATTATGGCATTATGTGTGATCTATGGCTGTATTATATGTGATCTATATGGCGGTATTATTTTTATCAGTATTGTAAAATTATGTAAAAGATATACGACGGTATATGAGAACTAGATTGTGGGATTATGTGTGATATGTGGCGGTATTATGTGAAAATTATATGGTGGTATTGTGTGTGCTCTATGTGGCGGTTTTATGTGAGACGTATGTGGCGGTATTATCTGAGATGTATGTGGTGGTATTATGTGTGATCTATATGGTGGTATTATGTGGCGGTATTATCTGAGACGTATGTGGTGGCATTATGTGTGATCTATATGACGGTATTATGTGAGAACACTGACAGTATTATGTGTGATCTATATGGTGTCACTGTGGGATCTATATGGCTGCATTATGTGTGATCTAGATGGTGGCAGTATGTGAGAACACTATGGCGTTATTATGTGAGAACACTATGGCAGTATTATCTTCAAAAAGGGGACCCATTCTAGGGTGTTTCTAGCTGAGCACCTGCACACGGGTCTGGGGTAATAGAGGGGGCAGCATGACCTCCAGTTAGGTGCAGTCATGGGAGGGCTGGTGAGGCAGCTGAAGAGAGGGGTCTCATTTTTATCATTACTATATGGCTACATTTCCCCCAGCGTCACCCCGGACTGCGCCTGTTGCCTCGCTTTCAAGGTATGTGCACACGTCAGGATTTTTAGCGTTTTTTTTGCGGAATTTTGCTATAAAAACGCTATAAACCCGCATAAAAAACGCTAAAATTATACATCCTATCATTTAGAATACATTCCGCATTTTTTGTGCAGATGTATGCGTTTTTTTCCGCAAAAAAAAACGCATACCGCAAAAAATCCGGACATGCTCTATCTTTTTGTGGATTTTTTGCAAAAAGGACATTCCGGAAAAAAAAAAAATCCGCAAAAATTCCGCAAAAAATCCGCGCAAAAAACACGCAAATTCCGCGCAAAATCTGTGCAAAAAAAACGCGGATTTCTGGCAGAATTCTCAGGCTTTTGTCAGGAAAAAATCCTGACGTGTGCACATACCCTCACACATTGCCAGGACAGGATGGAGAAGACAGGATCTGAGGATGGGAATGGGGTGGGGTCTGCATGCAATGTCTGGATCAGAACAGGCCATTAATCCGCAGAAATGTTTCCTGGATTTCTGAGGAGATGGTCCATCCATGTGTAGAGGAGACATCACACACGTCAGCAGACTCCGCCCATAATTACTGCAGTGCTGTAATGTGAGCTAGTTGTACACTAGGTTTTTGTCAAATTTCAGCGGCTGCTCCCCCTAGTGTTTAAAAATGGAAAAGCCAAACCTTTTCAAATTATTTTTGATATTTTACTAAATTATAAACAAATGATAATGTTTTTTAAGAAAATGTGAACATTAATTCTTTACATTTTTTCAATTGCTGGAAAAAAATTTTTTTTGATGGCACCTTCCCTTTAAATATAGCCCTCTCTGAACTGGTACACTGTCAAAACGGTGCTAAAACATGGTGTTCGCTCTTTATATGGAGAGGGACATGTGATTTCAGCAGCGAATGACGCAAATCATTGTGTCAGGGCAATGTGGATGTTTCTTGCGCCCTGATTGGCTAGATGCAATGCGCACACTTAAAGTTAGAAAAAAAAATACTATTTACAAGCAAGCTGCGCATCTGAGCTCTGCAGACCCCCTCCCCTCATCAAACACACGCTCCACGCTCATGATATACCACCATTATCGCAGCCAAAGTGCTGAAAATACTTTAGCGGCAATGCAAATATTTTCCCGCACTCTTTACTTAATGTTACCGTTTTTTTTCCGATTTTATAAAATTGTGCTTGTGTTTCCAATCACGAATCCAAATGTGCCATTTTCGCAACAAATTTATCTTTGCCGATCGTTGTTTGAACAGATTCGCTCATCACTACTCCAGAGAGTTTTGTACAATGTTTATCATTAAAGAAGTTGACTACCCATATACATAAATGGCATTATTATTATTATCAATCATTAGAAAAGTGTCAGTAACCCTGCTCGGATTCTTTCAAGGTTTGGTGATACCGGTGGATGAGCAGAGCTATCAGCAGACAACATGGCACAGCATTAGGCTAGGTTCCCATTGCGTTAATGGGACAGCGCTAACGGACAGCATTGCACGGCAAAATTAACGCCATGCAACGCGTCCGTTAGCGCACCCATTGGCGGCAATGTTAACGCGCATCGCTAGTATGTGCCATTTTCGGCACGCGCTAGCGATGTGCCATTCTTTTGTGACGCGCCTCGGACGCTTCTTGCAGCGTCTGAGGCGCGCCCGAGGTCCGTTCCCCGCTCTCGCAGATCGGGGATCTGCGCTAGCGGGGACGTTAAACGTGACCCCAAAAAATACATTGCGCTAGCGCAATCCGCTAGCGCTATGCGCTAAACAGATTGCCCTAACGCAATGGGAACCTAGCCTTATCCTTGTACTACAGTGCTCAAACTTCCAAAATTCACTAGTGAACAAACCCTTTAAAACAAATTATTGTTATATGTATTTAAAGGTAAATATATTTGAATTGTTTCAAATTCTTTTGATACATAAATAAATGAGAGTTAAAAATGATATGACACTGTTCATAAAATGCGTTAAGAGTTACACAATTAACATAACTGATTAATTAGCCAAACTTTATTGTAAGTACTTTTAACTTCTTTGTATTTTTATCTGAGCTGTGCAAAATGTTCAGAATTGATGCACAGCTTGATAAAATGCTTTGCTAACCACATCTTTGTATCTGGAAATAAAATTATTCATGATTATGAAAGTGTTGACATAAAAAAAAAAAAAAAATATATATATATATATATATATATATATATATATATATGTAATTGAGAAGTGTAACCAACAATTTTAATATAAAGATATCTCGTATAACCAATGCAAAAGAACACAGCTAAACAGAAGTATTAAAACCTACAAGAATAAGGTTGCTTGGCAACAGTATATCAAATTTATCTTCATCTGTGTAATATTCTTCTCAATAGCAGGTTATCTAGGCAATGTGTTGTAAACTGTATCAATACATACAGTGCATTATTAAGACAGTATTTTACTTGTTTACTCATAAACTGATCAAGCTGTGCAAGCTATATGACAAGCAATATTTTCTTTGAAATTAAAATCTAAATGATTTTTTATAGTATCTTCAAAATGATAGAAGAATGAGAAAAATATTACATTTGCTTCCTGAGTTTGCAGATTAAAGGAAAAATCAGCTGAAGACATAAATGCAACACTGCTACAATTGAGTAAAAAGATTTGCTGGATCTTAGTCCAGGGCCCTGTGATCTTTTTCTTACCTGCCATCATCCCTGATACCTTTTCTGATAATTTGACCATCACATCATCATTTTGATTTGAAATGTTAATTAATGACCTTCTAGACCTGCTAATTAGAAGAGGCACCCAGGATGCCAGTAGGTAGGAGGAGGTTTGCATGACTTTTGAAAAAGGCAACAGACTTTGACATGGCAGTTGGACCAGGACCCTTAAAACCTTTTTGCTCAACTATAAACATGACTCAACTAATAATAACATCAAAATAAAACCTTAACCCCTTTTTCTTGTCAGACATATAGTTACATCAAAGGTGGGCTCTCCCTGTCCTTGTTTGCTGCAGGCTCCGGTGGTGAGCTCGCAACTTTTACTGCACATGTCAGCTGATTTGTACAGGTGACATGTGCCCCTAACAGCCACTTGTGGAATCGTGATCAGTCCACAGGTATTAAAGGGACACTGTCACCTGAATTTGGAGGGAACAATCTTCAGCCATGGAGGCGGGGTTTTGGGGTTTTTGATTCACCCTTTCCTTACCCGCTGGCTGCATGCTGGCTGCAATATTGGATTGAAGTTCATTCTCTGTCCTCCATAGTACACGCCTGCGCTGTGCAAGATTGCCTTGTGCAGGCGTGTACTATGGAGGACAGAGAATGAACTTCAATCCAATATTGCAGCCAGCATGCAGCCAGCGGGTAAGGAAAGGGTGAATCAAAAACCCCAAAACCCCGCATCCATGGCTGAAGATTGTTCCCTCCAAATTCAGGTGACAGTGTCCCTTTAACAAGTTAAGTGCTGCTGTAAAACACTGACATTTAACTTGCTCACGAAGGAAGTGTGTCACTAATCCTGCCCATTGGCGCCCATGTCACATGACCGCGGGTCATCGATGGGTTGGCATGATAACCAGGGGTCTGCAGCAGACTCCTGTGGTTGTCATTGCCAGATAACTGTCGACGCTCATAGCAAGTGAGCATTTTAACAACATAGAGCAGCACTGAAGCCCTGCTCTGTGCAGCACAAGTGATCGGAAGATCGCAACTTCTAGTTTCCCGTGTAGACTATTGAAGCAAGGAAAAAGTAAAAAAAAATGTTTTTAGTCCCTTTCTGATATTGGACAGGATAGAACGTCTGAAGTCAGAACCCCCGCTTTGATGCGGGCTCCGGCGGTGAGCCCGCATCAAAGCCGGGACATGTCAGCTGTTTTGAACAGCTGACATGTGCCTGCAATAGCAACACGTGGAATCGCGATCCACCCGCCGCTATTAGCTAGTTAAATGCCGCTGTCAAACGCTGACAGCAGCATTTAACCAGTGATTCTGGCCATTGGGCCGAAAATGAGCGCATCGCTGACCCCCATCACATGATCGGGGGTCAGCGATGCATCAGGATAGTAACCATAGAGGTCCTTGAGACCTCTATGGTTAAAGATGCTGGATTTCTGTGAGCGCCACCCTGTGGTCGGCGCTCATAGTAAGCCTGCAATTCAGCTACATAGCAGTGATCTGATGATCGCTGCTATGTAGCTGAGCCGATAAAGTTTTGCCAGCTTCTAGCCTCCCATGGAGGCTATTGAAGCATCGCAAAAGTAAAAAAAGTAAAAAAAATGTGAAAAAAAATACATAAAAGTTTAAATCACACCCTTTCGCCCCATTCAAAATAAAACAATAAAAAAATTAAAACCTACACATATTTAGTATCACAGCGTTCAGAATCGCCCGATTTATCAACAAAAAATGCATTCAACTGATCGCTAAACAGCGTGGTGAGAAAAAAATTTAAAAAGCCAGAATTATGTTTTTTTAGTCGCCGCGACATTGCATTAAAATGTAATAATGGTCGATCAAGAGAACGTATCTGCACAATAGTGGTATCAATAAAAACGTCAGCTTGTAGTGCAAAAAATATGCCCTCAACCGACCCCAGATCACGAAAAATGGAGACACTAGGGGGATCGGAAAATGGCACAATTTTTTTTTTTTTTAGCAAAGTTTGGAATTTTTTTCCACCACTTAGATAAAAGAGAATCTAGACATGTTTGGTGTCTATGAACTCGTACTGACCTGGAGAATCATAATGGCAGGTCATTTTTAGCATTTAGTGAACCTAGTAAAAAAGCCAAACAAAAAACAAGTGTGGGATTGCACTTTTTTGTTATTTCACCATGCTTGGAATGTTTTTTCCCGTTTTCTAGTACACAACATTGTAAAACCAAAGATGTTGTTCAAAAGTACAACTCATTTTGCAAAAAATAAGCCCTCATATAGCCATATTGATGGAAAAATAAAAAAGTTATGGCTCTGGGAAGGAGGGGAGCAAAAAGCGAACACTGAAAAATGGAAAATCCCAAGGTCATGAAGGGGTTAAAAATATATAAAAAATATATATATAAACATTCAAATCAACCTCCATTCACCTCATTCAAAATAAAACAATAATGAATTGAAAATACACATACTTGGCATTGCCGCATTCAGAATCGCCCACTCTATCCATGGCTGCCACTAGGAATTTCAGGGCCCCATACTGGCAACATTTTTGAACCCCCTTGAGACTTTGCCCAGGCTCCACCCCTTGAACTGTCCACAGCCCCACCGCTCTCCCTTGGAAAAACTCCCCTTCTCACCAATCACACATTAAGGCCGAGGTCGCACGATTTCAGTGCGGAAAACTCACGTGAGTCTCTCTCATCAAGTTCAGGCACTGCCACCAGCACTCGGGACCGGAGCGTGCGGCTGCGCAGAAATAAATGCAGTTGCAAACTCCGGTTCCAAAAGCTGGCGGCAGTGCCGGGACTTGATGTAAGTTTCTCGCACTTAACTCACAAGTGTGTCCCTGGCCTAACAGTTCCAATCACCAGATCACACATATAGCCAGCAGCTTTTGTTTAGGACAAAAGATTTGATTTTTTACGTCTCCACCATGACAAGGTAGACTCTTTAGGCCAAGCACTACTCTACTCTATCCTATTAATCATTTGTTAAAATATCTAATACAATTTTGGTATATTTTTATTAATTTTTCAATTTTTAAAATGACCAATAATATCACAAGGAACAAATACCGCCACACCATGTCCAGACCACATGTTACCACTACATTGTGACCAAATAATAGCACATACAAGGAAAAAATACTGCCACACCATGGCCAGACAACATATTGCCACCATATAATGACAGAATACTACAATACTGATCATTAATTAAAAAAAACAATATTAATAACACCATGAGTGCCATTATACACAGGAGATCTGTACTTAGTATGCAGTGTTTGTGTACAGGTAATTCAGTGACCACCAGTGACATTATACACCGGAGCTCTGTATACAGTATCAGTGTACAGGTAATACAGTGGTCAACAGTGACATTATACACACAGGCACTGTATATATTTTATAGGTTATACAGTGATTAATGACATTATACACAGGACCCCTGTAAATAGTGTCAGTGTCACGGTAATACAGTTATCATTGGTGACATTTTACACCGGACCGCTGTATATAGTATACAGTGTATATAGTATACAGTGTATAGTTTCAGTGTACAGGTAACAAACTGACAAACTAGTGACATCTCTAGGTGAAGTCCTTCATCTTTGCTCTTCATCTGCATCCAGCACAGTCCCCCATCACTTCTTCCAGCCAGGGCTCGTCTCTGCAGGAAATAACACAGTTATCTACAGCACCGCTTGCACAACACATTACTTAATTTTTCCCAACTTCTACACTACATCAGATAAAGAAAAAAGGCAACATAGTGTCGACTGCAAATAATGGTAAACTGACTGAACAGCGAACTAGTCTGAACTGGTGCATAACCAATAACAATTACATAGCAAATAGATGAATGGCTATACTCAAATGTACTAAAGCAAGGGAATGTGTGGTACATGAAATGTGGATAGCATAATGGCTTGTGAAATCTATGACAAAACACATGAGATGCTTAGCACAAAATTTGGCCAAAAAATGTAAGCCCATCCACCACCGTCAAGGTAATCTCATGGATCGGATGGGTCACTGACCTGACTGCCTAGTATGAACCCTTACCTCTGGCTAATATCATGGTAAAGCCTGCATTTATAAGAAGGTCGGAACTAACTGTGTTTGGATGTAATTAAAATCACAGCAGGTCAGGGACCCATCCGATCCATGAGATTACCTTGACGTTGGTGGATGGGCTCCCTTTTTTGGCCAAATTTTGTGTTAAGCATCTCATGTGTTTTTTCATAGATTTCACAAGCCATTATGCTATTCACATTTCATGTATCACACATTCCCTTGCTTTTGTACAATTGAGTGCAGCCATTCATCTATTTGCTATGTAAGTTGTTTTCGGTTATGCACCAGTTCAGACTAGTTCGCTGTTCAGTCAGTTTACCATTACTTGCTATGTACTATTTTTTTCTGACTTGAACGCACCGCCCTTCACCATGATGTGATTTTAATTACATCAAACACAGTTGGTTCCGACCTTCTTATGAATGCAGGCTTTACCATGATATTAGCCAGAGGTAAGTGTTCACGCTAGGCAGTCAGGTCAGGGACCCATCTGATCCATGCGATTACCTTGACATTGGTGGATGGGCTCACATTTTTTGGCCAAATTTTGTGCTAAGCATCTCATGCGTTTTTTCATAGATTTCACAAGCCATTGTGCTATTTATATTTCATGTATCACACATTCCCTTGCTGTAGTAAAATTGAGTGCAGCCATTCATCTATTTGCTATAGTGTCGCTCTGCACAGTAACTGGACCGCCCCCATTTAAAACAGTATACTCAAAAAAATAAAATAAATACATGACTGCAGTAATAATATCCCTGAATTAGCCCCTATTAGGGTTGAGCGAAACGGGTCGAACATTTTCAAAAGTCGCCGACTTTTGGCTAAGTCGGGGTTTCATGAAACCCGATCCGACCCCTGTGCGGGGTCGGCCATGCGGTACGCGACTTTCGCGCCAAAGTCGCGTTTCAATGACGCGAAAAGCGCCATTTCTCAGCCAATGAAGGTAAACGCAGAGTGTGGGCAGCGTGATGACATAGGTCCTGGTCCCCACCATCTTAGAGAAGGGCATTGCAGTGATTGGCTTGCTGTCTGCGACGTCACAGGGGCTATAAAGAGGCGTTCCCGCCGACCGCCATCTTACTGCTGCTGATCTGAGCTTAGGGAGAGGTTGCTGCCGCTTTGTCAGAAGCAGGGATAGCGTTAGGCAGGGTCCATTAACCACAAAACCGCTTGTGCTGCAGCGATTTGCACTGTCCAACACCACCCTCGGTGTGCAGGGACAGTGGAAGTTTTTTTTTTTTTTTTTTTCCCCTCAGCGCTGTAGCTCATTGGGCTGCCCTAGAAGGCTCCCTGATAGCTGCATTGCTGTGTGTACGCCGCTGTGCAAACCAACTGCTTTTTTCAAAGCACAAATCCTCTTGTTCCTTCCTTTCTGCACAGCTATCTTTTTTGTTTGTCCACACTTTTTATTTCATTTGTGCATCAGTCCACTCCTTATTGCTGCCTGCCATACCTGGCTGAGATTACTGCAGGCAGGGAGATAGTAGCTGCCTGCCATACCTGGCTGAGATTACTGCAGGCAGGGAGATAGTAATTGTAGGACATTCCCTGTTTTTTTTTTTTTTTTTTTTTTGGTGGGAGATTAAGATTGGCAATTTGGCATTTCTGCTAGAGTGCCATCCCTGTGTGTGCCATCTCTCTCACATAGTGGGCCATAGAAAGCCTTTTCATTTTTCTGTATTTTTTTTTGTGGGGTGTATAAATTCTCCCTGATAAAAATACAGTGGGAGATTAATATTGGCCTTTGGGCTTGTGTGCCAGTCCTGAGTGTGCCATCTCTCTCACAAATAGTGGGCCATAGAAAGCCTATTTATTTTTTTTTTTGGTTTTATAAATTCTCCCTGAAAAAAAGGGAGATTAATATTGGCCTCTGGGCTTGTGTGCCAGTCCTGAGCGTGCCATCTGTGCCAGCCCTGAGCGTGCCATCTCTCTCACAAATAGTGGGCCATAGAAAGCCTATTTAATTTTTTTTTTTGTTTTATAAATTTTCCCTGAAAAAAGGGAGATTAATATTGGCCTCTGGGCTTGTGTGCCAGTTGTGAGCGTGCCATCTGTGCCAGTCCTGAGCGTGCCATCTCTCTCACAAATAGTGGGCCATAGAAAGCCTATTTAAATATTTTTTTGGTTTTATAAATTCTCCCAGAAAAAAAGGGAGATTAATATTGGCCTCTGGGCTTGTGTGCCAGTCCTGAGCGTGCCATCTGTGCCAGCCAGCCCTGAGCGTGCCATCTCTCTCACAAATAGTGGGCCATAGAAAGCCTATTTAATTTTTTTTTTTGTTTTATCAATTTTCCCTGAAAAAAGGGAGATTAATATTGGCCTCTGGGCTTGTGTGCCAGTTGTGAGCGTGCCATCTGTGCCAGTCCTGAGCGTGCCATCTCTCTCACAAATAGTGGGCCATAGAAAGCCTATTTAAATATTTTTTTGGTTTTATAAATTCTCCCAGAAAAAAAGGGAGATTAATATTGGCCTCTGGGCTTGTGTGCCAGTCCTGAGCGTGCCATCTGTGCCAGCCAGCCCTGAGCGTGCCATCTCTCTCACAAATAGTGGGCCATAGAAAGCCTATTTAATTTTTTTTTTTGTTTTATCAATTTTCCCTGAAAAAAGGGAGATTAATATTGGCCTCTGGGCTTGTGTGCCAGTTGTGAGCGTGCCATCTGTGCCAGTCCTGAGCGTGCCATCTCTCTCACAAATAGTGGGCCATAGAAAGCCTATTTAAATATTTTTTTGGTTTTATAAATTCTCCCAGAAAAAAAGGGAGATTAATATTGGCCTCTGGGCTTCTGTGCCAGTCCTGAGCGTGCCATCTGTGCCAGTCCTGAGCGTCCCATCTCTCTCACAAATAGTGGGCCATAGAAAGCCTATTTTATTTTTTTTTTGGGTTTTAGAAATTCTCCCTGAAAAAAGGGAGATTAATATTGGCCTCTGGGCTTGTGTGCCAGTTGTGAGCGTGCCATCTGTGCCAGTCCTGAGCGTGCCATCTCTCTCACAAATAGTGGGCCATAGAAAGCCTATTTAAATATTTTTTTGGTTTTATAAATTCTCCCAGAAAAAAAGGGAGATTAATATTGGCCTCTGGGCTTCTGTGCCAGTCCTGAGCGTGCCATCTGTGCCAGTCCTGAGCGTCCCATCTCTCTCACAAATAGTGGGCCATAGAAAGCCTATTTTATTTTTTTTTTGGGTTTCAGAAATTCTCCCTGGAAAAAAAAAGGGAGATTAATATTGCCCTTTGGGCTTGTGTGCCAGTACTAAGCGTTCCATCTCTCTCTCTCTCTCAGTCAGTGGGCCATAGAACGCATATTTTTGGTTTTATTTGTTTTCTAAATTCTCCCTGAAAAAATCATTTTATTTTATTTGGTTTCTAAATTCTTCCTGATAAAATCATATTTTTTTTATTATTTTTATTTCTAAAGTCTCCCTGAAAAAAAAAAAAAAAAAACAACCAAAAAAACAGTGGGAGATTAATATTGGCCTTTCTGCTTGTGTGCCAGTCTTGACTCCTGGGTGTGCCATCTCTCTCTCTCTCTCTCTCTCTCTCTCTCTCTCTCCAATTGTGGTCCATAGAAAGCCTATATTTTTTTTCCTTGATTTGGGTTCTAAAATCTACCAGAGAAAATAACTACATCAATCATTGGTAGAAAAATATTGGCCTCTGGGTTTGTGTGCCACTCCTGACTCCTGTGTGCGTCATCTCTCAGTCAGTGGGCCATAGAACGCCTATTTTTGGTTTTATTTGTTTTCTAAATTCTCCCTGCAAAAATCTATTTTTTTTTTTTTGGGGGGTTTCTAAAGTGTTCCTGAAAAAAATAAAAATAAAAAAAAAATAATAGTGTGACATTAATATTAACATTTGTGCTTCAGTGACAGTCCTGCGTGTGGGGCATCTCTCTAATTTGCAGCCACCAAAAAAAGAGTGTGTAACATTGGGCCTGATTTTCGCTGTGGTCTCACCAACCTGTAAAGGGGTAGCTAAATCATACTGAAGTTATAGCTCACCGTGTAAGTTGTGTGACTGCAACAAATAACGTTAGTTTGGTTACGTTTTTAAAACAATGAGGAAGTCTAGTGGAAGAGGTCGTGGCCGGGGGCGTTCATTGTCAGCTGGTAATGAGGGTAGTGGTAGTGGTGGAGCATCAGGTGGTCGTGGGGGAAAAAATATTGCACCTAAGTCTGGAGCTGTGGAGCCAGGTTCGTCGTCCGGCTACACAAGGCCTCGAACGCTCCCTTTTCTGGGATTAGGAAAACCGCTTTTAAAGCCGGAGCAGCAAGAGCAAGTTTTGGCTTATCTTGCTGACTCAGCCTCTAGCTCTTTTGCCTCATCTCGTGAAACTGGTAAAAGTAAAAGCAGCGCGTCGTTAGTGGATGTTCACGGTCAGGGACAAGTCACTTCCTTGTCCTCTTCAGCAAAAACAACAACAGAGAAGAATGCAGCAGGCGACACAACGGGTTACTCCATGGAGCTCTTTACACATACCGTCCCTGGCTTAGAAAGTGAAGCAGTTAACAGTCCATGCCCATTACAAATTGAATCTGACATGGAGTGCACTGACGCACAGCCACAGCCAGACTACTATGCTGGTCCTTTGACTCAGACCACAACATTGCCCTCGCAGGGTGCTGATCAAGAATCAGACCCTGATGAGACTATGTTGCCCCATCACGAACGCTATACCACCGAACGACACGGTGACACAGACGAAGTTGCGCAGGAGGTACAAGAAGAGTTATTAGATGACCCAGTTCTTGACCCCGATTGGCAGCCATTGGGGGAACAGGGTGCAGGCGGCAGCAGTTCTGAAGCAGAGGAGGAGGAGGGGCCGCAGCAGGCATCAACATCGCCACAGGTTCCATCTGCCGGGCCCGTATCTTGCCCAAAACGCGTGGCAAAGCCAAAACCTGGTGGAGGACAGCGTGGCCATCCGGTTAAAGCTCAGTCTGCAATGCCTGAAAAGGTATCCGATGCTAGAAAGAGTGCAGTCTGGCATTTTTTTAAACAACATCCAATTGATCAGCGCAAAGTCATCTGTCAAAAATGTTCTACTTCCTTAAGCAGAGGTCAGAATCTGAAAAGTCTCAATACTAGTTGCATGCATAGACATTTAACCACCATGCATTTGAAAGCTTGGACTAACTACCAAACGTCCCTTAAGGTTGTTGCACCCTCGGCCAATGAAGCTAGTCATCAACGCAACATCCCTTCCGGCAGTGTAGGACCACCATTTAGCGCACCACCTGCTGTATCTGTGCAGGTATCTTTGCCAGGCCAAAGCAGTCAGGGTCAGGGAATCACCAGTTTCGTAGTAGGAAACACTGCATCTAGGGCACCGGCGGCAACAATACCATCTCCCACCGTCTCTCAGTCTGCCATGTCCACCGGCACCCCCGCTAGTTCCACGATCTCCAGCTCTCCAGTCCAGCTCACCCTACATGAGACTATGGTTAGAAAAAGGAAATACTTAGCCTCGCATCCGCGTACACAGGGTTTGAACGCCCACATAGCTAGACTAATCTCGTTAGAGATGATGCCCTACCGGTTAGTTGAAAGCGAAGCTTTCAAAGACCTGATGGACTACGCTGTACCACGCTACGAGCTACCCAGTCGACACTTTTTTTCCAGAAAAGCCATCCCAGCCCTCCACCAGCATGTTAAAGAGCGCATCGTCCATGCACTCAGGCAATCTGTGAGCACAAAGGTGCACCTGACAACAGATGCATGGACCAGTAGGCATGGCCAGGGACGTTACGTGTCCATCACGGCACACTGGGTAAATGTGGTGGATTCAGGGTCCACAGGGGACAGCAAGTTTGGGACAGTTCTGCCTAGCCCACGGTCTAGTAAACAGTTGTCTGTAGCCGTTCGCACCCCCTCCTCCTCCTCCTCCTCGTCCTCCTGCAGAAGCAAGAGCTCGTCCACAGACCGCAGTCGCACAAACACTCCATCCGCACCTGCCACTGTTGCACACCAGGTCTCCCATTATGGGGCAGCTACTGGCATACGTCAGCAGGCTGTATTGGCTATGAAGTGTTTGGGCGACAATAGACACACCGCGGAAGTTCTGTCCGAGTTCTTGCAGCAAGAAACGCAGTCGTGGCTGGGCACTGTAGATCTTGAGGCAGGCAAGGTAGTGAGTGATAACGGAAGGAATTTCATGGCTGCCATCTCCCTTTCCCAACTGAAACACATTCCTTGCCTGGCTCACACCTTAAACCTGGTGGTGCAGTGCTTCCTGAAAAGTTATCCGGGGTTATCCGACCTGCTCCTCAAAGTGCGTGGACTTTGCGCACATATCCGCCGTTCGCCTGTACACTCCAGCCGTATGCAGACCTATCAGCGTTCTTTGAACCTTCCCCAGCATCGCCTAATCATAGACGTTGCAACAAGGCGGAACTCAACACTGCACATGCTTCAGAGACTGTGCGAACAGAGGCGGGCTGTTATGTTTTTGTGGGAGGATACACATACACGGGCAGGCAGTAGGATGGCAGACATGGAGTTGTCAGGTGTGCAGTGGTCGAAGATTCAAGACATGTGTCAAGTCCTTCAGTGTTTTGAGGAATGCACACGGCTGGTTAGTGCAGACAACGCCATAATAAGCATGAGCATCCCCCTAATGCGTCTGCTGATGCAAAGTTTGACGCACATAAAGGATCAGGCGTCTGCACCAGAGGAAGAGGAAAGCCTTGATGACAGTCAGCGATTGTCTGGTCAGGGCAGTGTACATGACGAGGTACCGGGCGAAGAGGAGGTGGAGGATGAGGAGGATGATGGGGATGAGTATATTTTTAATGAGGAAGCTTTCCCGGGGGCACGGGAAATTGGTGGCGTGGCAAGGCCGGGTTCTGGTTTTTTGAGGGACACAAGTGACGTAGATTTGCCTGCAACTGCCCCTCAACCAAGCACAACCGCAGATTTGACAACGGGAACTTTGGCCCACATGGCGGATTATGCCTTGCGTATCCTCAAAAGGGACACACGCATTACAAAAATGATGAACGATGACGATTACTGGTTGGCCTGCCTCCTTGATCCTCGCTATAAAGGCAAATTGCAAAATATTATGCCACATGAGAACTTGGAACTAATATTAGCAACAAAACAATCAACTCTTGTTGACCGTTTGCTTCTGGCATTCCCTGCACACAGCGCCCGTGATCGTTCTCACACGAGCTCCAGGGGCCAGCAGACCAGAGGTGTTAGAGGGGCAGAAATCAGAAGTGGCGTTGGACAGAGGGGTTTTCTGACCAGGTTGTGGAGTGATTTTTCTATGACCGCAGACAGGACAGGTACTGCAGCATCAATTCAAAGTGACAGGAGACAACATTTGTCCAGTATGGTTACAAACTATTTTTCATCCCTTATCGACGTTCTCCCTCAACCGTCATTCCCATTTGATTACTGGGCATCCAAATTAGACACCTGGCCAGAATTGGCAGAATATGCATTGCAGGAGCTTGCTTGCCCGGCAGCTAGTGTCCTATCAGAAAGAGTATTCAGTGCTGCAGGTTCAATACTAACAGAAAAAAGGACTCGTCTGGCTACCCAAAATGTAGATGATCTAACCTTCATTAAAATGAACCACAACTGGATTTCAAAATCTTTTGCCCCACCCTGCCCGGCTGACACCTAGCTTTCCTATGAAAAGGTCTTGCCTGTGGACTATTCTGAATGACTTTTCCAATCTCGTAATTTTCTTCACCTGATTGTCCAGCATACGACATGTTTCCACCTCACGAAATGGCCAAACTCCCCACACGGGGCCGTGCTATCGCCACTTTGCGCTTGGACCCTTGAGAGTGCTGTTTGTCTGAAGAGGTGGGTGTGGCCGCTTTTGGTCGACGGCACTGCCACTGGGTCCCTCATAGTACAATAAAGTGTCTCTGGCGGTGGTGGTGCGCACCCAACGTCAGACACACCGTTGTAATATGAGGGGCCCTGTGCCTGTACCGCCGGCCACAAGACAGTTCCCCCCCCCAGCTCAAACAGTGCTCTACCACTAGCAAAATTATCTCTCACAGCTTCACCAATGTGTAGTCTAGCCGCTGACATCCTTCAATGCCTGGCACTGACAATACCATTGTTTTGACATTTTTGTTATGTTAGGCCTTCGAAGCCTGTCTGCGGTCCCTTCTTTCTACAACTACTACACTGACCAGGCCACTGCTGGCCGTGTTACCCTGGAACCAATTTAAAAGTGCCTACAGTCAGCCCAATTTTGTTATGTTAGGCCTTCGAAGACTGTCTGCCGTCACTCCTTCCACTAGACTTCCACTGACCATACACTGCTGCCCATGTACCCCTGGAACCAATTTAAAGTGCCTACAGCCAGCCCAATTTTGTTATGTTAGGCCTTCGAAGCCTGTCTGCGGTCACTCCTTCCACTAGACTTCCACTGACCAGACCACTGCTGCCCGTGTACCCCTGGAACCAATTTAAAAGTGCCTACAGCCAGCCCAAGTTTGTTATGTTAGGCCTTGGAAGCCTGTCTGCGGTCACTCCTTCCACTAGACTTCCACTGACCAGACCACTGCTGCCCGTGTACCCCTGGAACCAATTTAAAAGTGCCTACAGCCAGCCCAAGTTTGTTATGTTAGGCCTTGGAAGCCTGTCTGCGGTCACTCCTTCCACTAGACTTCCACTGACCAGACCACTGCTGCCCGTGTACCCCTGGAACCAATTTAAAAGTGCCTACAGCCAGCCCAAGTTTGTTATGTTAGGCCTTGGAAGCCTGTCTGCGGTCACTCCTTCCACTAGACTTCCACTGACCAGACCACTGCTGCCCGTGTACCCCTGGAACCAATTTAAAAGTGCCTACAGCCAGCCCAAGTTTGTTATGTTAGGCCTTGGAAGCCTGTCTGCGGTCACTCCTTCCACTAGACTTCCACTGACCAGACCACTGCTGCCCGTGTACCCCTGGAACCAATTTAAAAGTGCCTACAGCCAGCCCAAGTTTGTTATGTTAGGCCTTGGAAGCCTGTCTGCGGTCACTCCTTCCACTAGACTTCCACTGACCAGACCACTGCTGCCCGTGTACCCCTGGAACCAATTTAAAAGTGCCTACAGCCAGCCCAAGTTTGTTATGTTAGGCCTTCTAAGCCTGTCTGCGGTCCATTCTTTCAACTACTACTACACTGACCAGGTCACTGCTGCCCGTGTACCCCTGGAACCAATTTAAAATTGCCTACAGCCAGCCCAATTTTTTTATTTTAGGCCTTCGATGCCTGTCTGCGGTCCATTCTTTCAACTACTACTACACTGACCAGGTCACTGCTGTCCGTGTACCCCTGGAACCAATTTAAAATTGCCTACAGCCATGTGTTATTATTTTAGGCCTTCGATGCCTGTCTGCGGTCACTCCTTCCACTAGGCCTCCACTGACCACACCACTGCTGCCCGTGTACCCCTGGAACCAATTTAAAATTGCCTACAGCCAGCCCAATTTTTTTATTTTAGGCCTTCGATGCCTGTCTGCAGTCCATTCTTTCAACTACTACTACACTGACCAGGTCACTGCTGTCCGTGTACCCCTGGAACCAATTTAAAATTGCCTACAGCCATGTGTTATTATTTTAGGCCTTCGATGCCTGTCTGCGGTCACTCCTTCCACTAGGCCTCCACTGACCACACCACTGCTGTCCGTGTACCCCTGGAACCAATTTAAAATTGCCTACAGCCATGTGTTATTATTTTAGGCCTTCGATGCCTGTCTGCGGTCACTCCTTCCACTAGGCCTCCACTGACCACACCACTGCTGCCCGTGTACCCCTGGAACCAATTTAAAATTGCCTACAGCCAGCCCAATTTTTTTATTTTAGGCCTTCGATGCCTGTCTGCGGTCCATTCTTTCAACTACTACTACACTGACCAGGTCACTGCTGTCCGTGTACCCCTGGAACCAATTTAAAATTGCCTACAGCCATGTGTTATTATTTTAGGCCTTCGATGCCTGTCTGCGGTCACTCCTTCCACTAGGCCTCCACTGACCACACCACTGCTGTCCGTGTACCCCTGGAACCAATTTAAAATTGCCTACAGCCATGTGTTATTATTTTAGGCCTTCGATGCCTGTCTGCGGTCACTCCTTCCACTAGGCCTCCACTGACCACACCACTGCTGTCCGTGTACCCCTGGAACCAATTTAAAATTGCCTACAGCCAGCCCAATTTTTTTATTTTAGGCCTTCGATGCCTGTCTGCGGTCCATTCTTTCAACTACTACTACACTGACCAGGTCACTGCTGTCCGTGTACCCCTGTAACCAATTTAAAATTGCCTACAGCCATGTGTTATTATTTTAGGCATTCGATGCCTGTCTGCGGTCCATTTTTTCAACTACTACTACACTGACCAGGTCACTGCTGCCCGTGTACCCCTGGAACCAATTTAAAATTGCCTACAGCCATGTGTTATTATTTTAGGCCTTCGATGCCTGTCTGCGGTCACTCCTTCCACTAGGCCTCCACTGACCACACCACTGCTGCCCGTGTACCCCTGGAACCAATTTAAAATTGCCTACAGCCAGCCCAATTTTTTTATTTTAGGCCTTCGATGCCTGTCTGCGGTCCATTCTTTCAACTACTACTACACTGACCAGGTCACTGCTGCCCGTGTACCCCTGGAACCAATTTAAAATTGCCTACAGCCATGTGTTATTATTTTAGGCCTTCGATGCCTGTCTGCGGTCACTCCTTCCACTAGGCCTCCACTGACCACACCACTGCTGTCCGTGTACCCCTGGAACCAATTTAAAATTGCCTACAGTCATGTGTTATTATTTTAGGCCTTCGATGCCTGTCTGCGGTCCATTCTTTCAACTACTACTACACTGACCAGGGCACTGCTGGCCGTGTACCCCTGGAACCAACATCAGAAAATATAAAAATAAGTATTTTGCTTATAAAAAAGAAAATACTGGTGAGATATCAAATGCAGACATTTTAACATTAAAAACAAACACACAACTCTAATCTGGTACAGTACTAAAAATGGCCACCAGCTACAATTACTTTCTCCTGCAAGTAGTTAACTGAAAGTTTTTTTTAAATTGAAAACACACATATGGCATCCACCGAGTGTTGTCCTGTCGCGTCTTCTTTATATTATTGCCGAGAAGATGCAAAATAATGAAAATAATAAAATCATTAATTACCAAAATAATAGAGAAAGTCAACACCACATTGCAAATAAACATTCATTCCAAATAAAGAAGCAGGGCGCGTCCGAGGGTGAGTATATACCTAATAAGAATATAATCACCCTCGGACGCGCAATGCTTATTTCCAACAGCCTTCCTTCCTAAGAATCAGCCCTTCCGTCGTGTAGAGAGACGTTGTGTTACACTCCAAGGTGTTCCCCAGGTTGCCTTTCCTGAGCTTCGATCTTCCGGCTCTCGTTTAGTAGTTCTTGGAAACTACTCTGCATTAGGCCTTCAAATTGGGTATGGGGTGTAGAGAGATGGTGTGTTCCACTCCAAGGTGTTCCCCAGGTTGCCTTTCCTGAGCTTCGATCTTCCGGCTCTCGTTTAGTAGTTGTTGGAAACTACGCTGCATTAGGCCTTCAAATTGGGTATGGGGTGTAGCGAGAGGGTGTGTTACACTCCAAGGTGTTCCCCAGGTTGCCTTTCCTGAGCTTCGATATTCCGGCTCTCGTTTAGTAGTTGTCGGAAACTACGCTGCATTAGGCCTACAAATTGGGTATGGGGCGTAGAGAGAGGGTGTGTTACACTCCAAGGTGTTCCCCAGGTTGCCTTTCCTGAGCTTCGATATTCCGGCTCTCGTTTAGTAGTTGTCGGAAACTACGCTGCATTAGGCCTACAAATTGGGTATGGGGTGTAGAGAGAGGGTGTGTTACACTCCAAGGTGTTCCCCAGGTTGCCTTTCCTGAGCTTCGATCTTCATGCTCTCGTTTAGTAGTTGTCGGAAACTACGCTGCATTAGGCCTACAAATTGGGTATGGGGTGTAGAGAGAGGGTTTGTTACACTCCAAGGTGTTCCCCAGGTTGCCTTTCCTGAGCTTCGATCTTCCGGCTCTCGTTTAGTAGTTGTTGGAAACTACGCTGCATTAGGCCTTCAAATTGGGTATGGGGTGTAGCGAGAGGGTGTGTTACACTCCAAGGTGTTCCCCAGGTTGCCTTTCCTGAGCTTCGATCTTCCGGCTCTCGTTTAGTAGTTCTTGGAAACTACACTGCATTAGGCCTTCAAATTGGGTATGGGGTGTAGAGAGAGGGTGTGTTACACTCTAAGGTGTTCCCCAGGTTTCCTTGCCATTGCTTCGGTCTTCCGACTCTCGTTTAGTAGTTGTAGAAAAGTACACTGCATTAGGCCATACAAAATGGGTATGGGGTGGAGAGAGATGGTGTGTTACACTCCAAGGTGTTCCCCAGGTTGCCTTTCCTGAGCTTCTATCTTCAGGCTCTCATTAAATTGTGGTTAAATGGAACAACTGCATTTGGCGTACTAGTTGGTTTGGGGCCTACTATCGGTGTCTGCCACTCCTTGCTGTTCTCCTCCACTGAACAAAGCTGTGCCGCCTGTTTACTACGGTTGCCAATTTTGAACTGCATTTCGACTACTTACTGATTTGGCCCTACTCTCTGTGTCAGCCTCTCATTCCAGTTGTCCTCCACTGCAATGCCCCCTGGTTATTCCTGTGTTACCAATTTTGAACTGCATTTAGCCCACTTTCTTCTTTGGGCCTATATCTGTGTTTCCACTTCATCGTGCCCATTGCCCAGCCAGTGATAGATGAGTCTGCTGGTACATTGACCCATAACGCAACATTCCCCGTGCACGCTACACAACAACATTGTGACCCTGCTGAAAGTCAGGTTGCTCTTCCCGCATACCATACCACCTTACACGGGGACAAAGAGGAAGGTGCAGATGAAAGTGCAGGTTCCTTCATCAGGTGGGGGGAGGAATACTAGTTGGCGACGTCACTGGCACAGGGCCTCTCATAGTACGCAAAAGTGTTGCTGCCGGTGGGAGGCGCCCCCGCCGTGCAAACACACCGCTGTACTTTGAGGGGCCCTGTGCCAGTGCCAATGCCAACGAGTGGGCCCCCCCTGCTTGCTCAGGTTCACAGCACTTGCAAAGTTGAAATACTTACCTCTCCCTGCTCCACTGCCGTGACGTGGTCCAGATTTCCTGGGCCCACTAATTACTTGAACCAGCCCTACCCCCCACAACTTTAGCCAAATGACCCCCAATTTCAAATGCCTTCCAATTATTATAAGGTAAATTACGCTTGACAAGCTTCATTAAGAAGAATGGATGGTTTTGACATTAAAATGGCCACTCTAGGTGTTTTCCTGGCCCCCACTCACTGCCGACTATGCTGCCCCATTGACTTGCATTGGGTTTCGTGTTTCGGTCGATCCCGACTTTACGTCATAATCGGCCGATTTCACTCGACCCGACTTTGGACATAGTCGGGTTTCGCAAAACCCGGCTCGACTCTAAAAAGGTCAAGGTCGCTCAACTCTAGCCCCTATGGTAATAATATCCCCCATCCTGGAACCCGTGTGTTTCATTCCTTGCTCCAGCAATATGCTCTCCCATCCTGCCCCCATGTGATATCCCGTGATACTACCCCATGATTGTGACCCATCTGTCTCCATTGTATCCATCCTGCCCCATGTGTCTCCATCCTGCCCAATGATCCAGCCCCATCTGTCTCCAACCTGCACCATCTGTCTCCATCCTTCCCATGATCCTGCCCCACCTGTCTCCATTTTTGACCCCTGTGTCTTCATTCTTGCCGCCTGTGTCTTCATTCTTGCCCCCTGTGTCTCCATTCTTGCCCCTGACTCTATTCTTCTCTATTATTTTATTATTATTTATTATTATAGTGCCATTTATTCCATGGCGCTTTACATGTGAGGAGGCGTATACATAATAAAAAACAAGTACAATAATCTTGAACAATACAAGTCACGACTGGTACAGGAAGAGAGAGGACCCTGCCGGCGAGGGCTCACAGTCTATAAGGGATGGGTGAGGATACAGTAGGTGAGGATAGAGCTGGTCGTGCGGTGGTTTGGTCGATCAGTGGTTACTGCAGGTTGTAGGCTTGCCAGAAGAGGTAGGTCTTCAGGTTCTATTTGAAGGTTTCAATGGTAGGTGAGAGTCTGATATGTTTCGGTAGAGAGTTCCAGAGTAGGGGTGATGTGCAAGAGAAATCTTGTATGTGACTGTGGGAAGAGGAGTTAAGAGGGGAGTAGAGAAGGAGATCTTGTGAGGATTGGAGGTTGTGTGCAGGAAAGTACCAGGAGACGAGGTCACAGATGTATGGAGGTTGTGGATGGCTTTGTATGTCAAGGTTAGGCTTTTGTACTGGAGTCTCTGGGTAATGGAGAGCCAGTGAAGGGATGGACAGAGGAGAGAGGCCGGGGAACAGCTGGGGACTGGTGGATTAGTCGGGCCGCAGAGTTTAGAATAGATTGGAGGGGTGCGAGAGTGTTAGAGGGGAGACCACAGAGCAGGAGGTTACAGTAGTCGAGGCGGGAGATGATGAGGGCATGGACTAGGGTTCTTGCAGATTCTTGGTTGAGGAATGTACTGATCCGTGAAATATTTTAAGGCGGCAGGAAGTGGAAAGAGCTTGGATATGGGGTTTGAAGGAGAGGTCAATGTCAAGGATTACTCCGAGACAGCGAGCTTGTGGGACTGGGGCGAGGGGCGAGTGAGAAAGTCGATTACTGTAATATATAGGTTCGTTGGGGGGGTTGTGAGATGGGGGAAAGATGATGAATTCTGTTTTGTCCATGTTAAGTTTGAGAAATAAAGCGGAGAAGAGGGATGAAATAGCGGATAGACATTGAGGGATTCTGGTTAGTAGGGTGGTGATATCTGGTCCAGAGATGTAGATCTGTGTGTCATCAGCATAGAGATGATACTGAAAACCGTGAGATTCAATGAGTTATCCCAGGCCAAAAGTGTAAATGGAGAAGCGCAGAGGCCCTAGAACTGAGCCTTGCGGGACTCCGAAAAATAGGTGGCGAGGTGAGGAGGTGGTGTGTGAGTGGGAGACGCTGAATGTCCGGTCAGTTAGGTATGATAAGATCCAGGAGAGGGCCAAATCTGTGATGCCAAGGGATGAGAGGGTCCGCAGCAACAGGGAATGGTCCTCTATGTCAAATGCAGAGGACAGGTCCAGGAGGAGGAGGATAGAGTAGCGTCGCTTGCTCTTGGCGGTTAATAGGTCATTGGTGACCTTAGTTAGGGCAGTTTCAGTGGAGTGGTGTGACTGGAAGCCTGATTTTAAGCGGTCGAAGAGGGAGCAGGAAGATAGATGGGAGGATAGTTCAAGATGGACGTGTTGTTCCAGTAGTTTTGAGGCATAGGGGAGAAGTGATATAGGGCGATAGCTCGATACAGAGGATGGGTCAAGAGAGGGATTTTTGAGGATAGGTGTGATTGAAGCATGTTTAAAGCTTGAGGGGAAAACACCAGTTGTTATGTATTCATTGCCATTTGAGCAATACAATTTCTATTAGGGTATAAGACGTATAACCTTAGCACTAATTGCACTTTGTTAAGCAATACAATTATGAAATCATAAAATAGTCTTTATATATTTTTGGATCCACTAGTGAAATATTTATTAGATTCAGCACATCTCTTGGCTACTTACTGTGATACCTTTATGCTTGATTTTTAACTTTTTTTCAAATGTAGTGTTACAATAAATAAACTTTCAACAATTTGAAAATACCTTGTCTATTGTTTCTTCATATACAGAGATTAAATATCTCTGAAAGTGCTATTTTATCAGTACATAGTCCATTGAGAGTGAGATGCCTGTCACAGTAGGGGGTGTGTAGGACCAGGGCTCTCATACCCTGAGACCCTGTTGGACCCTGCTCTCATACTCATGTTCAGCTAGTGACAGCAATGATAAGCTACTTGTGCTAAAACAATCATTGTAGCCTGACAAATACTAAACAGTTGAAAAGAGAGGCATCCCTGAAATCTGTATTTTATCCACTACAGCATGTTATCTTCAGATTACATAGCTAAAACCTGCTAACAGTTTCTCTTTAAGTTCTGCCTCTAAATGCAGTGATCAAGTGTTTGTTTAATCCCTTTTGTAAATATATTCAATGTTAACTGAATTGCGAATAATTCTACTTTAGCTTTGTTTTTTAAAAAAATCGTTTATAAAGATGTTACCAAAAATATTTTAAAGGACTTGTTTTGTTGTTTTAAAAAAATAAGTCCTTTAAATTATTTTTGGTAACATTTTTATTTATTTTTTTGAAACAGACGTTAATTTTGCTTAACGGGAATTTGAATTGATAAACATAAAAGGGCATATTGTGGATAGAAATCTGGGCTACATATGGCAGCTGAATAAGGATTTTCTTCATTACCCTAAAACAAAAGAATCATTTGTATCGCAGCTTGATGATCACACATGTCATCTGCAGTATCTCTCAATCCTCCCAGAAATAGATGATGCAGAAAATTGGCACAAAAGTAACAATCAATTGAGTTACAATTACCATTATAGTCAATCTGCATCAATGTAACTAAATCTGAAGGCAAGAAAAGCAAAAGATAGTGTACACATCAGCATAATTTAGTATGTTCTACATACGACATAAGTAACTGCCTTTAAACAAATTTGCTTTTCTCCTACTAGG
Organism: Ranitomeya imitator; assembly: GCF_032444005.1. Taxonomy (NCBI): domain Eukaryota; kingdom Metazoa; phylum Chordata; class Amphibia; order Anura; family Dendrobatidae; genus Ranitomeya; species Ranitomeya imitator. Next base: position 933,564,636 of record NC_091282.1, on the reverse strand, counting down.
CTTTTGATTAAATTGTCTGTTGAAAATATGTCTCTCACAAGAATTAAGTGGTAATTGTTATTACACTAATCACAGTTTTTCCATACTCCCTTCCCAACCGGTTTCCTGATCCAATAAACTATCAAGGTCCAAATCTGTGAGACCAGACTGTACTTATACAGTTGGATGCACCACGCTCCCAGTGGCATATGACATGTTCAGTTTGTCAAGTGCTCTGACAATCTTAGCTGCTGCTGGTGTTCTGAAGCCAATGCTGGGAAACAGACTGCTGTGTTTATTCACCTGTTACTCTAGTCCTGCCAAGCCACATAGGTCTTCTGGAGGGTTTGCTCAAACACGGAAGCCTTGCTTTTTTTGTTATTCAACGTCAAAATTCATATCATCATTTTTACTTTGTATGTTGTGAAGTTTGCCAGAAGAAAATTGTGCATGGAGATTACAATAGGAATTGTGACACACTGCAAAGAAAACATAGAGTAATATCTTCATAATGTTTCAAGAATTAAGAATTCAGCTAAACTATCCTTTTATTTTACTGGACCAAAATACTTCTGTAATGTTAATCTGTGTTTCAGACACCAACTCATATTATAAAATTGACTGATTTTTTTGAAGTCTAAACATTGTCAACAGGGGCAATTTTGTCACAGTGTGAAAATGGCAAAAATTAAAATACTAACACTTTTGTATCATCAGACAGAAATATTTAGGGTGCAAGCTGAATTCAAACCATTTAACTAGCATCATTTGACTATATTCAAATAATTTGACCCTTGCTTTTTGGCCTTTTCTTACATGCTAACAAAGCATCATGGGGATAGAACAATCACTAAGGCTGGTTTCACATTTGGGGTTGGGAGGGCTGCCGATGGCAGGGTACTTCCTCCCTTCTTCCTGCTTCAAGCTCCATCTATGCTCCACCTACTTCTGTATGCATCCTGTGTTTCCCTGCATCCTATCTTTAACAATGGGTACACAGGGACATGAATTGTATGCAGATGTGTCCGCATGCAGCGATTTGACATGTGCAGCGACCGCACGGAAACACAACATTTTGCATTTCCGTGCGGTGGCCGCACATTTCAAATCACCACATGCGGACACATCCGCATGCAACGCATGTCCCTGCATACCCACTGTTAAAGATAGGTACGCAGGGCAACGCAGGGCGCATGGAGAAGTAGGCAGAGCGTTGGCGAGGCTTCAAGCAGGAAAAAAGGAGGAAGTATGCTGCCATCCGCAGCCCTCCCGACTGCAAAAGTGAAACCAGCCTAAAAGATCACTCTGTCCTCATACAGTACATATCATTTTATCGGTAGCACAGGTCCTGTTTACAAAGGAGAATGCTAAGGAGAATGATTTTAGTTAAACAGCATACAAAAGCCAAGCCTGATATCACCGCTATACAGTGACCGTATAGTAGTTGATACCAGTTCTGTTGATCATGTTAAGAGATTACAATATAGATATAAATAGTGACTTACAGGTGACACTCAATCGCATGGAGCCATTCACATTTCTCGTCTTTTCCACCTCGCTCAGACCGACATGACTTCTCCAGCAATAGGCATCTGTAGAGTTTACTACATTGTAGACTATTCACATTTCCAGAATTGTTTCACTCTTTTCCCAATTTACACAAACACCCCATTCTCCTGATATCCCAATGTTAAGCTGCTGGTGTATTTGTCCCTGTTATTGTACCTGCTGTGTGGCATAGTAACTGGGCTCCTCTCACTGCCTCACATAGTAAAATGCCCAGTGTGCTCTCTAGATGGTAAAATTGGTCCCTAGAAAATATTAAAGCATTCTTTGAGTGCCCTAAAACATAATCGTTTTTACATTTTACCCCTAGAAAGTATGAATGCCTCCAGTAATAATGCTTCCAGTAATATGACAGTTGTAATACCCAGAGTGCCCCTATATTGAAGTGGTGCAAATCTTTGCCCCTAGATGGCCCAAGCAAGAGATATTGTTGTCATGTTTTGTATCACAATTTTACACTTCTATAGAGATACAACATGACATGAATAGCATCATCAATCTGATTGCTATTATGTTGGAGGTGTTTGACTGGTCTTACAGTGATGTGAGTGAATGCTTTATGTTCATCCCATTGCTATAACATAGACAATATTTCTACCATAAATAGTGTGTCGATGCAAAGCCCAATATTCATCAAAGATTACTGGCTCAAGAGTGTCTGAGATAATTCATTTGAACAGAGAAAACTCCTGTTCTTCTCCGCCTCTGAGTATACAAATCCTAGACTTAGTTGCTTGATCTCAGTAAGAGATCCTACTTCACTGGAGGTTGACTTGTCAGGTTTTTCTCACTTCCCCAGTAGTAATTAATCCCATATGTCTAATGCGTGGGTTTTATAGCACCTCTCCGGAGATGTCTGTATGGATTTTACAATTTCTCTCTACCTCAGTATCCAATCACATTTCAAGTTTTATAGGTGTTGAGAAGGGAAATGCGCAACCAAACTGCAGGAGAAGTAATAGAGAAAACTTCAGCAAGATAATCCTTCACTGGGGAGCTGGGACTCCAAACATCCATCTGACTTGGAATACAGCCAGCAAAAAATGCATAGGTCAAGAGAGAATAAACAGCCTCTCCCGAGATGTGATATGAAAAACTACCCAGAGCCAGAGATCACCGAAGTGAGCCCAGAAGTCAAGCAATGACAGTACGCCCCATTCTACGAGGTGCCCTCAGACCCTCAGACACACCCATCCTTTGATTACTCTGATGGAACTCTTTTATTAGGTGATGGAACTTTCTTATAAGGTGATCCACATAAGTTTTTGATTTTCTAAGCTACATGGAGTTGAAGCTTAATTGTTACGGTATTCAAAATGTTGGCAATCCTGTAAGGACCTGCAAATTTGGGAGCAAACTTCCTAGAAGCCACCTTAAGTAATACATTTTTCGAGGATAACCACACAAACAATCCCACTGTTACACCCGGTCTGTTTACTGTACCTCCAGGGGGTCTCCGTCGGGACTCTCGATCTGTACTGGCTTCATGCTGTCTGGACGCAGCCCCTACCCCTCCTTCCTCTCCTGCTTCCTGGCGTGTGGCCAGCAGGTTCCAGGGCAGGGTTCTTAGGTCGCACGTGCGCTCGCTCCCGGTCTCTTAAAGAGACAGTGTGCATTTTCCAAATGTTGCCTCTAACCAATGGCGTGTGTTTGTCTATTATTGCTGCTCATCAGTTTATCATTTTCACAGATCATAAGAATCTTGCTTATCTTCAATCTGCTCAGAGACTGAATCCTCGTCAAGCCCGGTGGGCCCTGTTTTTTGCTCGATTTAATTTTGTTCTTCATTTCCGACCAGCTGATAAGAACATTAAAGCCGATGCACTTACCAGAACGTTTTTGCCTCCCGATTTTGTGGAAGAACCGCACCACATCATTGAACCATCCAGATTAGTATCGGTGGCCGCAGTTAATCTTGCTCGACTCCCTCCAGGTAAAACCTTTGTATCTACCTCAGATTGTAAACGAGTTCTTCGGTGGGGTCATTCTTCTAAATTGGCCGTTCATTCCAGAAAAAGGAAGACTCTGCAGCTCATCTCCCGTTACTACTGGTGGCCTACCATGGCCAAAGATGTTCAGGAGTATGTTGCTGCCTGTCCTTTGTGTGCTCGCAACAAGACTGATAAGCGTTTGCCCTCCAGGCAGTTATTACCTCTGTTTGTTCCTTCAGTACCCTGGCAGCACATCACAATGGACTTTATTACTGATGTTCCCATCTCCTTGGGATGTTCAGTCATCTGGGTTGTGGTGGATCGTTTTTCGAAGATGGCACATTTTATTCCGTTACCTGGTCTTCCGTCTGCTTCAGAGCTCGCTGATCATTTCATTCAACATATCTTCCATCTTCACGGGTTTCCTCTCCATATCGTATCCGACAGGGGTGTCCAGTTCACCTCCAAATTCTGGAGAGCACTTTTTAAGTCTGTACAAGTGGAGCTGGACTTCTCTTTCGTATATTACCCTCAATCCAATGGGCAAGTAGAGAGGACCAATCAAATTCTGCAGGATTCTTGCGTCACTTCGTCAACGTACATCATGATGACTGGATCAAGTTGCTGCCTTGGGCAGAATTCTCATACAACAATGAAGTAAGTGAGTCTTCTGGTAAATCTCCCTTTCAGATTGTGTTTGGGCTCCAACCCAGGATTCCGCTTCCCATCACTGGGTCTTCTGGCGATCCTGCAGCTGATACCTTTACGGAGGAATTCTCGAAACTATGGAGCGACACCAAGGTTGCATTAGAGAGATCTTCACTACGTATGAAGAAGCATGCGGACAAAAGAAGTCTGGAGGCTCCTTCCTTCCGGCCAGGGGATAAGGTATGGCTCTTCTCCAAATATATCCGTCTGAAGATGTCCTCTTACAAACTGGGTGCCCACTTCATCGGTCCTTTTGAAGTCCTGAAACGGATTAACGCAGTCTCGTACAAATTGAAACTGCCGGCTTCCTTACCTGTGCTTAATTCTTTTCATGTTTCCCTCCTCAAACCCGTACTTTTGAGTTCATTTTTTAAAGATCCTGGTTCCACTCCGGATCCCGTCAGTGAGGAGGATGTTTTTAAAGTAGAGAATATCTTGTCCACTAAAAGGATAAGGGGTAAGAGCTATTTTTTGGTGAATTGTAGGGGCTTCGGTCCTGAGGAGAGGTCATGGGAGCCTAGAGAGAATATCCGTACTCCTCTTCTTCTGAAAAAATTCTATGCAGGCTTGAAAAAGAGGGGGCGTAAAGAGGGGGATACTGTTACACTCGGTCTGTTTACTGTACCTCCAGGGGGTCTCCGTCGGGACTCTCTCTTTGTACTGGCTTCACGCTGTCTGGATGCAGCCCTTACCCCTCCTTCCTCTCCTGCTTCCTGGTGTGCGGCCAGCAGATTCCCGGGCAGGGTTCTTAGGTCGCACGGGCGCTTGCTCCCGGACTCTTAAAGAGACAGTGTGCATTTTCCAAATGTTGCCTCTAACCAATGACGTGTGTTTGTCTATTATTTCTAGCCCTTCCACCATAGGGAGGGTGCCAGAGCAACAAGTATCTTCTGTTGCTAACTTCCAGTTCCTGTTATCTTGTGCTTCTGTTTCTGAAGTATCTGCAGGGAACTCTGCTTATTCTGTCTGTCTCCACAGATCTTCTGCTACCAGTTACCCGGCTATTCTGGACTGCATCCGCAGTATCTACGCTGGACCCGTCTAGTCCTGCCAGTCCGCCAGCCTCACTTCCCGATCACGCCAGGTCCCCCGGCACCGGCTTCTACACCCGGTATCCTCCAGTCAACTCTGCAATACCCGCTAACCTTGTTGGTCCATCTGTTCCACTGGGATAGCTGCCACGAGTACGGGGTCTAACTGAAGGTAGTACCCGTGTCCTCCAGGAATTCCATTCTGTCCCTGTTCGACGGGACTTACTACAGGTGTCTGGGGCTCACGCAGTAACGCCCCCTTCGGAGCCCCCCGGACTGTGGTCTAGTGGTTCCACATCAAACCTTAATAAATACGAATGTGAACTTCTACATCTCTGCCTCTGTTTCCATTCATTATACCCACCCTAAAGACAGGAGAGTTTAACATCTACAATTTGATCCCTTTTTGTCCCGATCACTAGTCACCAATAGACCCTTCTTAAACTCCCTCCAGACATATCAATAGGGAAGAAAATGTATTTTCTTCTGTCACAGAAGACTGCAACCAAGAAAAATTACCAAATACTGGATGAACCCACACAACATATAAAAGGTGAAGTACCAATAGCCATGGAGGAACAGTTATTTAACCCCTTTCTGATATTGGGTGTAATATTTCATTCATGTGACTTGGGCCTATTTGACCATTGACGGAATATTACATCATTGCGATTGACCGCGCTCATGGGGTAGTGCGTGGGCAATCACCGCCGGGTGTCAGCTGATTCTGACAGCTGACACCCGGCACTTTAACCCCTGAAATACTGCAATTGAACACAATCACAGCATTCTGGAAGCAGATAGAGGGCTGACAGCTCCTCTTCCTTTTGATCGGAGACCCCGCAACGTGACGTAGGGTCCCAATCATTTCTATGGTGACTTGATGTCGTCATGATGACATACGAGTAACCAGAGCTCAGAAACTTGCTGATCATGTGCAGTGCATGATGGCAATTTTGTCTGTCAGTGAAGAACTGACAGTTTCTAAAGCACGCAGGTGATGCTTCATCTATATGCTATGGAAGTGAACAGCCTGCAAAAAATGATTGTTGCATAGTGGGACAAAATAAAAAAGTTAGAAATAAAGTAAAAAAAAAAATTAAAGTCATTGTAAAAATATTTTTTAAAATCAAATATAATAAAAAAATCAACATATTCTATCTCTAAATAAATATTTGAATGAAAAAAATATATAAACAATAAGAGTACACATATTTGGTATCGCCGCGTCCACAACAACCTGACCTATAAAACTGTCCAACTAGGTAACCCCTTTAGTGAACACCATAAAAAAGGCAAAAAACAATACTGATGAACAAAAAGCAGAACAACACATGATCAAAAAGACGAATATAAATAAACATGGTACCGCTGAAAACATCATCTTGTCCAGCAAAAAACAAGTCACCATGCAGCTCCATCAGCGGAAAAATAAAAAAGTTATAGCTATCAGAATAAAGTGATGCAAAAATAATAATTTTTTCTATAAAATAGTTTTTATTGCATAAAAGCGCCAAGACATAAAAATAGGTGTTAGGTGAGTATAACTGTGTTTGTAATTTTTAAATAAAAAAGTAAAACTGTGTTTTATTTTATTTCTAATAAAAGACTTTATTCTGGCTGTGTCTTTAATTACATTGTAACTATAGGATTAGTAATGGATAGGTGTCTCATAGTCGCTTCTCCATTACTAAGCCGTGGTCTTGATGTCACCTTAAAATACAAGGGTGACATCAACCCCACAAATGTGAACCCCATTTGCCACCACTACAGGGCAAGTGGGAAAAGCCAGTCAAAGTGCCAGAATTGGTGTATCTAATAGATGTGCAGCTGTGGGCTGCTATTTTTAGGCTGGGGGGGTCAATATACATGGCCCCTTACCAGCTTGAGAACACCAGCCCCCAGCTGTGAGCTTTAGCAAGGCTGGTTATCAAAAATGGGGGGACCCCACGCCGTTTATTGAAATAATTTTTTTTAAATAACAGCATGGGGACCCCTCTTTTCTTGATAACCACCCTTGCTGAAGATGACAGCTGAGGGTTGCAGCCCCCAGCTGTGTGTTTTGCCTTGCTGGTTATAGAAAATACAGGGGATCTCACGCCATTTTTTTCATTTATTTATTTATAGCGCAGGCATGGGCTGATGAATACCCCATCAGCCGGTCCTGCTGTCACTGTTATTAGCAAGAGTCGTATTAGCCACCCCTGCTGTCTCTTTTATCACTTAAATATAACTCTCATCATTCTCACCTGCTCACGCCGATTGCCGGCAGAGCAAGGGTGAATGATGAAAGCTGTGTTCAGCACCCGGCGCCGGGGAACAGTTCTTACTATAAGGCTGCCGTCACACTAGCAGTATTTGGTTAGCATTTTACATCAGTATTTGCAAGCCAAAACCAGGAGTGGGTGATAAATGCAGAAGTGGTGCATATGTTTCTATTATACCACTCTAATTGTTCCACTCCTGGTTTTGGCTTACAATTACTGATGTAAAATACTGACCAAATACTGATAGTGTGACGGCAGCCTAAAGCTTCTTCCCCGACGTCGATGCGTGTCACATGGATGACATCCATGTGGGTTATGCATATGCACGTGTACGGGACATTTTGTGGCCTGTGCTGACATTAAATAATGGACATGTCAGCTTGTTTTTCCCATGGACACACGGTCTGTGGAAACACATTGACATGTGTTTCGAGTCTCTCCGTATGGTTAAGTAGTACTGTACAGCCACATATGGGGTGTTGTCACTCTCAGTAGAAATTGTGGGACAAATTTTGGTGCCATTTTTACCCACTTCTTGTGCAAAAATGTAAAATCTTTGGCTAAAACAAAATTCATGGTGTCAATATGATCACTGCACCCCTAGATGAATTCATTGAGAGGTGTATTTCATAAAATGGGGTCACTTATGAAGGGTTCTGCTGTTCTGGCACCTCATGGGCTCTCCCAGTGGGTCATGGCACCTGCAAACCATAACAGTAAAATCTGGCACTCCTTGCCTTCTGAGCTTTGCACTGTCCCTGAAAAATATTTCCTGATTACATGTAGGGTATTGACACACTGAGGAAAAAATAGACCTCAGTTTGTGATAAAAAAAAATCCTATTAGCTCTTAGAAAAATTAAAAACTTGGCTCTAGAGCAACATTTTAGTGGTAAAAATGTAATTTATTATTTCTTCACTGCTCAGTGGTATAAAATTCTGTGAGGCACAGGTGGTGTTATTATGATCACTGAACCCCTGGATGAATTCATTGGGGAGTATAGTTTGTAAAATGAGTTCACATATAAGAGGTTTCTGTTGTTCTGGCACCTCAGGGGCTCTGTCAATGTGACATGGCACCCTCAAGCCATTCCAGCAAAATCTGAATTCCAATATGGCGCCTCTTCACTTCTGAGCTTTGCACTGTGTCTCAAAAGTACTATTCCCCCACATATAAGGTATCAGCACACTAAAGAAATTGGATAACAACTTTTGAGGTCCAATTTAACTGTTACCTTAGGGAAAATAAAAAATTTAAAAATTGGGGGCGAAAAGATCATTTTTGTGGAAAAAATATGATTTATTATTTTTACGGCTCTAGGTTATAAACTTCTGTGAAGCACTTGGGGGTTCAAAGTGCTCACCACACATCTAGATAAGTTCCTTGTGGGGTATAGTTTCCAAAATGGTGTCAGTTGTCGCGGGTTTCCACTGTTTAGGCACATCAGGGGCTCTGCAAATGTAACATGGTGTCTGATCTCAATTCCAGCCAATTTTTCTTTGAAAAATCAAATCTCCTTCCCTTCCAAGCTATACCATGCACACAAACAGTGGTTTACCTGCACATATGGGGTAGCAGCATACTCAGGACAAATTACCTTTGGTAAAATAAAAAAAAAAATAGTATCTGATTAAATTTTTTGTGAAAAAAGTTAAATGTTCATTTTTTTAAAGATGGAAATTGCCTCTTCAGAGAAAAAGAGGACTTGAACTCTATAGTGCCCCCTGTTGGAAGTAGCGATCAAATAAGTCAAAATCAATCCTTTAACAAGTCTTGCAATATGACTTAGGATAAATAGCCAAATCAGTATCTCAATTCGCAGACACGGTGTTTTGGGCTGTTGGCCCTTATCAGTACAAAGCATGAGAACTGATTTGGCTAGGTGAGAGGCTCTGGACTGAGGTCTAAGGGGTAAGGTTTCTCCTTGTGGAGAGTGACATAGCAGCTCTTGCTTGTCAAGGTAAGGAGGCTTATTTGCCACGCAATGCGCCTCTGGGAAATTTAATATGCATATTGCCTCTTCAGAGAGAAAAAGACTTGAACTCAATAGCACCACCTATTGGAAGTAGCAATCTTACAAGTCAAAATCAACCCTTTAACGAGTCTTGCAATATTACTTAGGATAAATAACTGAGGCTACGTTCACACTAGCGTTATGCTAGTTTGCGTCGGGTTTGCGTCGGGCGACGCAGCGGCGACTAGTGTTGAGCATTCTGATACTGCAAGTATCAGGTATCGGCCGATACTTGCGGTATCGGAATTCCGATACCGAGATCCGATATTTTTTTGATATCGGGTATCGGTATCGAATCAATAGGGATGTGTAAAATAAAGAATTAAAATAAAAAATATTGATATGCTCAGCTCTCCGGCGGCCCCTGGACTTCACACTTCTAACCGGGAGGCTTCTTTGTTTAAAAAGCGCGCCTTTCGGACCTGTGAATGACGTCCCGGCTTCTGATTGGTCGCGTGCCGCCCATGTGACTGGCACGCGACCAATCAGAGGCCGCGACGTCATTCGCAGGTCCTCAATTCCTAGAATTAGCAGTTTTGTGAATTAGAATGACGTCGCGGCTTCTGATTGGCCGCGTGCCGGTCACCATGAGAATACCTTCCGATACTTGATGTCCCATTGACTTGTATTGGTATCGGATATCGGTATCGGCGATATCCGATATTTTTCGGGTATCGGCCGATACTATCCGATACCGATACTTTCAAGTATCGGACGGTATCGCTCAACACTAGCGGTGACGCATGTGTCATGGGCCCCTATATTTAACATGGGGGATGCATGCGTTTTTGTTTGTTGCGTTGTGCGATGCATGCGTCTTTTTTGCCGCAAGCGTCGGACCATGAAAACGCAACAAGTTGCATTTTTCTTGCGTCCAAATATCGGCAAAAAATGACGCATGCGTCGCAAAACGCAGCGTTTTTGCGTGCGTTGTGGTGCATTTTTTGCGTGCATTGTGCGTTGCGTCGCCGACGCAGCGGCGCACAACGCTAATGTGAACGTAGCCTTAATCAGTATCTCAATTCGCAGACACGTCAAATAATTCTCCTTACCTTGGCAAGCAAGAGCTGCTATGTCCTTCTCCATAAGAAGAAACCTTACCCCTTAGAACTCAGTCCAGAGCCTCTCACCTAGCCAAAACAGTTCTCATTATTCACGCTGACGAGGGCCAACAGCCCGACACACCATGTCTGTGAATTGAGATACTGATTTGGCTATTTATCTTAAGTCATATTGCAAGACTCGTTAAAGGGTTGATTTTGACTTGTAGGATCGCTACTTCCAACAGGTGGCGCTATAGATTTCAAGTCCTCTTTTTCTCTGAAGAGGCAATTTGCATATTAAATTTCCCAGAGGAGCATTGCATGGCAAATTAGCCTCCTTATCTTGACAAGCCAGAGCTGCTATGTCACTCTCCACATGGAGAAACCTTACCATTTTTTTTAAACATTCCAAAAATTCCTGTGAAGCTCCTGAAGGGTTAATAAACTTCTTGAATGTGGTTTTGAGCATCTTGAGGGGTTTAGTTTTTAGAATGGTGTCACTTTGGGATATTTTCTATCATATAAACCGCTCAAAGTGACTTCAAATGTGATGTGGTCCCTAAAAAAAATGGTGTTGTAAAAATGAGAAATCACTGTTCAAATTTAACCCTTATAACTTCCTTAAAAAAAAAATTTGGATCCAAAATTGTTGTGATGTAAAGTAGACATGTGGGAAATGTTACTTATTAAGTATTTTGTGTGACATATCTTTATGATTTAAGGGCATGAAAATTCAAAGTTGGAAAATTGTGAAATTTGATTTTTTTTTCCAAATTTCCATTTTTTTGACAGATAAACGCAAGGTATATCAAACAAATTTTACCACTATCATGAAGTATACTATGTCTCAAGAATCACCAGGATCCATTGAAGAGTTCCAGAGTGATTACCTCATAAAGGGACAGTTGTCAGAATTGTAAAAAGTGGCCCAGTCATGAACATGCAAACCACCTTCGGGGTTAAAGGGGTTAAAGAAAATTCAGAAAGGGGCAGAAACTGTATCTAACATTCTTGTTTGGAACAAACAAAACACCTCAAATATTTCTCTCTCTTGGGTCATCCTCTCTGTTTATTAGTCTTGGAATTGTACCCTGAATAAAATGTCATTTTGATACCCATTGTGGAGCCAAAACTATGCTACAAACCAGCCGAAATGTGAACACCTCTGTCATGCAGTTGAATGAAATGGTAAATGAAAAATTTAGCTAATCTTTTAGCAGTAGGCATCATTTGAAGTGGAACCAAATGAACCATCTTGCCGAAATGGACCACCACCACCCACATAAGAGTATTACAGCCAGAATTAGGTAAATCAGTGACAAAGTCCATGAACAAGTGGGTCCAGGGCTGTGACTGAATCTCGTAGGGTGAGACATAACCCGCTTGGGCCATATAAGAGGCATTAGACCTTGCACTGAGTTTGCATTTATGAACATACTCATCAACATCCTTGCGAGCATTCTGCCACCAAAAGGACATAGAAAGAGATCTGAAAAGTAGCAGAAGAATCCATAAGCACAACTTAAACGGAATCATGCAAATGATTAATAAGATTCGAGCATAAAGACACAATTTGTTTATAAGCAAGCCCTCCGATGCACTGCCCTGAGCATCCTGAATGTGCTGTCTAAGGTCTAGCCACAGAGCACCCTCTACTACCCCCTCAATAAAAATCTTAACAGGATCATCGTCTCAACTCTGGAATAAAACTAAGAGACAAAGCATCAGCATTAATATTCTTAGATTCCTTAAATCCCGGGAGATAAGTCACCGAGAAATTAAACCAGGTCAAGAAAAGAGCCCACCATGCCTGTCCGATGTTTAAACACTTAACAGCATTAATATACAAAAGGTTTTTATGATCAGTAAAGACTAGTGTTGAGCGATACCGTCCGATACTTGAAAGTATCGGTATCGGATAGTATCGGCCGATACCCAAAAAGTATCGGATATCGCCGATACCGATATCCGATACCAATACAAGGCAATGGGACACCAAGTATCGGAAGGTATCCTGATGGTTCCCAGGGTCTGAAGGAGAGGAAACTCTCCTTCAGGCCCTGGGATCCATATTAATGTGTAAAATAAAGAATTAAAATAAAAAATATTGATATATTCACCTCTCCGGCGGCCCCTGGACATCACCGCGGGTAACCGGCAGGCTTTTTTGTTTAAAATGAGCGCGTTTAGGACCTGAGGAATAACGTCGCAGCTTCTGATTGGTCGCGTGCCGCCCATGTGACCGCCACGCGACCAATCAGAAGCCGCAACGTCATTCCTCAGGTCCTAAATTCCTAGAATGAGGAGTTTAGTGCCTGAGAATGATGTCGCGACTTCTGATTGGTTGCATGGCGGTCACATGGGCGGCACGCGACCAATCAGAAGCCGCGACGTCATTCCTCAGGTCCTAAACGCACTCATTCTAGGAATTTAGGACCTGAGGAATGACGTCGTGGCTTCTGATTGGTCGCGTGGCGGTCACATGGGTGGCACGCGACCAATCAGAAGCCGGGACGTCATTCCTCAGGTCCTAAACGCGCTCATTTTAAACAAAGAAGCCTGCCGGTTACCCGCGGTGATGTCCAGGGGCCGCCGGAGAGGTGAATATATCAATATTTTTTATTTTAATTCTTTATTTTACACCTCCCTATGGATCCGATGCCGATACCCGATACCACAAAAGTATCGGATCTCGGTATCGGAATTCCAATACCACAAGTATCGGCCGATACCCGATACTTGCGGTATCGGAATGCTCAACACTAGTAAAGACCATTACTTTATGTCTGGCACTCCTCAACTCCTCAACCAGTGTCTCCATTCCTCAGAGGCTCTTTTAACAGGCAAAAGCTTACAGTCACCAATATGATAGATACATTTGGCTTAAAAGAACTTCTGGTAGCAAAATGCACAGGGTTGAAGGCAACCATCTTTCCTTTGTGAAAGCACAGCCCCCATCCACACAGCAGAAGCATCTACTTTGACCACGAAAGGCAGATCAATATCGGGATGATTGAGAACAGGATCTTCAGAACAAGGCTGTCTTGAGGACAGGAAAAGCATTAACTGCCTCTCCTGACCAAGAAGAAAAGTATGTTTCCCTGTTGGTCATGTCAGTTAAATGCTTGGCAATGACTGAAAAGTTCTTAATAAACTTCTAGCAATAATTTGCAAAGCCTGCAAATTTCTACAATGACTTAAGGTTACTTGGTTATACCCGATCAAGGATGACCTGTACCATACAGGCTCCATCTGAAACCCTGAAGCAGAAATCAGATAGCCTAAGAACTGAACTTGTTGTAACTTATAGTGACGTTTCTCTAGTTTACCAAAAACCTTCATCACAAAAAATCTGGAGAACCTGCCAGATGTGATTCCAGTGTTCCTCTTGAGTAAGTGAATAAATTAATGTGTGATCTAAACAGATCACCACAAATCTACCCACCAAAGTGCAAAAAATTAAATTTATATAATTCTGAAAAATCGCTGCAGCACTGGTCAACTAGAACGTCATCACCAATATTCAATATGACCCTCAGACCTATTAGAAGCATTTTTTCATTCAGCACCCTGTCAAACACATATGGCCTTGTTAAGTCAAGCTTAGAAAACCATTTAGCTCCAGCTAATTGACCCAGCATGGACACAATCCTCCATCTTTTTTCTTACCAAAGAAAAAACCGACAACAACTGAAGAGGTTTTTTTTTTTCTATACACCCTTTGAAAGCCTCCATCTCAGGAAGTGAGAGGTCAAACAAAGACTTAGGCTTCTTAGTACCTGGTATAGGTTTGATAGTGCAATGATGTATCCTACGAAGTGGAAGACCTTCACACTCAGTCTCAATGAACACATCCTCAATATCCTGAATAAATTCTGGAAGGTGAGAACTCACAGAAGCCAAGGACTTTGATAACAACCAGAAAAACAAGAACAGCACCAAAGACTTTACCTTCTGAGTCTCCCAATTAAAAGAAGGATTGTGCTTATCTAACCAAGGTAAACCTAACACTATTATTGCAGGTAAAGAAGGAAACACCATAAATGTAATGGATTTAGTGTGCACAACCCCTGCTTTCACACATACATCCTTGACTTTTGACGAAACATGGCTTTGAGAAAGAAGAGAATTATCAATTGCTGACAACTGAATAGTAAGACCGAGAGAATAGACATTATAGCCACAGTTTACAGCGAAGTCATAATTAATAAGATTCAAAGCTGAACCTGAATCCACAAATGCAGGCGAAAAAATAAAACAAGTTTTATTCTCCATGTCCTCATGTAAGAAAAAACCTGATGCTTGTACAGAGATAATTTCAGACTCTTGGAACCTGGATCTTCACCCTTAATGTTTTATTTTCTTTCAGAAATTCCTAATGTACTTAAAACATAGAACTATGACATTATCTGAACGACCACAAGAATGAGTAGGTGCTCTGCATACCATAACCTCTCTAGGGTCTCTGCAAGCACCAATTTGCATAGATTGACCAATCACACTTGACACTGCTAAAACACCTTCCAATGTGTCTCTATCGCTCAGACATCTGTTTTACATTATAGTAATGGTCATAGCCACCTCGAAAGACTGCTGACATGAATTTGTAAATCATCCTTTCTTTAATCTGATCCTACAGTCCCCAACAGAACTGACCCTGAAGAGCAGGGTCATTCCAAGAGGTCTCCACAGCCCAATTTCTGAATTCAGAGCAGTAATCCTCATATCTGCAACCTCCTAGGATCAATCTATGGATCTTGGACTTGGCTACAGCGAGCTTATAAGGGTTGTCATAAATGAGTCCAAGAACCAAGAGAAATGCCTCTACAGAGGCCAACTGTGGAGAATCCTCTGATAAAGAAAAAGCGCCCAGGCCTGTGGATCTTCATGGAGCAAAGACAAAATGATGCCTAATTGTTGACTCTTGGCCACAGAGGGTACTAGACGTAATTGAAAGTATAACTTTCATAAAGCAGACAAAATAGAGAACTCACTTCTGTCTCTGTCGAGGCATTCTGGTAATTTTACTTAGGTTCCAATGTAGTATTCGAATTACCTGTATGAATAGAAACAGCTGAATGTACATGCTGCTGTTGGTCCACTACTGGGGTGGCTGCAGGCTTATATTTGTTTTATGGGAATGACCTAATAACCATGGCCATTCCCAACCTATTAAAATAAGCCAACAGCTGTCAGCTTTCCTTTAGCTGATTCTTAAAAATATATGGGACACCACACAATTTTTTTCATTTATCTATTTATTTATTTCTAATAAATAAATACATGAAAAATACTAAGAAATATATAAATGAAAATAACGGCATGGATCCCCCTATTTTTAACAGCTTGTCTTATAATTCTGGGAAGGAGCCAATGTTCAAAGACTTTCTTAACCTATTAATATCAGCCACCCGGCTGTCTGTTTTGCCTATGCTGGTTATTAAAAATTAGGTGGTGGCCTGATTCTAACACATCAAGTATTCTACAATATGTATGACAGGATTTGTTCCATAAATGTAAACGTAGCAGATAGCAGCCCACGTAGCATATAGCACAGCCCATGTAGAATATAGCGCAGCCATGTAGCATATAACACAGCCCACATAGCATATAGCTCAGCCACATAGTATATAACACAGCCACATAGCATATAGCACAGCCACGTAGCATATAACAGTCCACTTAGTATATAGCACAGCCATGTAGTATATAACACAGCCACGTAGTATATAGCACAGCCACGCAGCATATAACACAGGCCACATAGCATATAGTACAGCCACGTAGTATATAACACAGCCATGTAGTATATAGCACAGCCACGTAGCATATAACACAACCACATAGCATATAGCACAGCAACGTAGCATATAACAGCCCACGTAGTATATAGCACAGGTACAGCCCATGTAGTGTATAGGACAGCCATGTAGTATATAGCAGCCATGTAGTATATAGCACAGCCCACGTAGTATATAGCACAGTCCATGTGGTATATAGCACAGTCCATGTATATATAGCACTATCCACGTAGTATATAGTACAGTCCATGTAGTATATAACACAGCCCACGTAGTATATAGCACAGTCCACATAGTATATAGCACAATCCACATAGTATATAGCACAGTACATGTAGTATATAGCACAGCCACGTAGCATATGGCACAGTCACGTAGTATATAGCACAGACACAGCCCATGTAGTGTATAGCACAGTCACGTAGTATATAGAAGCCACGTAGTATATAGCACAGCCACGGAGTATATAACACAGCCCACGTAGTATATAGTACAGCCCACATAGTATATAGCAGTGTGGGCACTGTCAGGAATCCCCTGACTGCTGCTACCAATTCATCACGATTCACACCGTGACCGTCACCCCTACGTCACGGGTTGGGGTGACTTTAGGCCAACAGACGGCTATCACATGTGCAGGGGGGCTTATCTTAGTTATCCCTCCACTGCTAAGAATGTGATGAGAAAACACACACAAGGCTATTGACCTCTTAGTTTACAGCAGGGGCTTATTCTAGGTATCCCACTGCTTTCAATATACCACAAACTGCAGGGATTTATGTATATCCCGCTTACAGTTCCACTTAACACTTGCAGCTCTCTGGCGCCCCCTTACTCTCAGGTCAGATTAGGTACTGCACCCTGGGTAATTAGTCGCCAGAAAGGCTGCCTGCTATGTACTGGCTATTGGGCACGCTGCAGCGACGCGATAACTACTCCCACTCAGGCAGGAACAATAATTATCAACGCCGCAGCCGATACAGCATCACTCAACAGTCTGCACACGGTATCACTGCCACCAGCTTCGATTAAACGGGTCCGAAGCTAACCAAACACAACAGTAACAGTAGCGTATTTCCCTTCAGAAGACTTAGGGTACGGTTGTTAGAGCATGGAGAATGAACTAACATATAATAGTATATCCCATAAAAATTTAGGCAGTGCTTTATCAAAAATATTTTATGAAGATGTTACAAATGAGACAATTGCAAATATGTACAAGGGTAATTATGAAATAAACAGGGATTAAATGAGAAAAGGTAACACTCACATGTTCAAAGCATGGCAGGCAACCAGGCTAGTGGAGTTTTTTCCATACGTCCCAGCTCATTGGACGTGCTGCTGGCTTCAGGAGAAGACAAGAAGTCAAGAAGAAGTCTGAGCTGTGGAAGCCTGCCACACACTTAAAACCTTAAGGCTGTGACATCACAGAAAGGCTGGCTTATCCAGACCCTCCTCTCTACATTCTGAGTAAACTTTAAACTATTTTCTCTGATTTCTATAACTTCACTACAAAACATGTCAGAGTCATAACAAACCCATCATTCATCTCGGATTAACGTGAGCATTCTATTGAGATCAAATATGTCCTATCTGGGATACATATTTACAGAGAAAACCCTACTTCTTTACCAGATGGAGTTAGAAGCCCGTGTTTCGGGGAATGGGTAGGTCCACCGAGTGAGAATACGAATATATATTTTCGTGTTCTTAACGTAAACATGGTGCATAATATCGTACAAAAACCAAACAAAGAATCTTTCATGGATCCTAGTGTTAAGTCCTTCTCAGTCCCTGGCTTACTAGAGGTAGGGATCCTGAGTAAATGACACGCAAACAAGGTATTGTGTGATCATATACAGGGGAAGCCCAGGAGCACATCTCTCTCTCTGGGCTTTGCCCTTCCTTTATATAGAAAAGAATTATTCTTTTACAGACATGCGCACAAGCGCTCATATTTCACTATCTCTTACATAAACAATCTATACCAGTCTTTATCAGTAGAAAGTTACATCATCTGGAAGGTGAATGAAAGGCTGCTATTGAAAGAAGGAATGCACACATGATTACTTCCATAAAAGGAAATGTCAAGTCAGCAGAAATGTATCTTGTTGTAAGCGAGATTTCTCAGGAAGAAGACAAGATGGATTCCTTTAGTTCAGTCTGATCTCCACAATTCCCCCCTTTGACATTTTCTTTTATTTATTTTATTACCACAGGGCCAAAGACAAAGCCTTTATTTGGTATTACACATGTACATGCTTGTATTCAATAAGAGAATCAAATCTAGTATTAATTCTTCCGTTTAACTCTCGCAACCTTTTCTTTGTTTTGCAATAAGTACAGATATTACAAAGGGATAGCAAAATAAGCGCAATAATCAGTATTAGCAAAGGATAACATAAGAGAAGAAGGAAAAAAACTTTATACTCTTGCATCTATTACACAAAGTTTATCTGTGCATACTGAGATACTCTTGAGCACAATCTGGAATAGTACGTATATGACTACAATAATCATAACTATATGTATTATGCTCTGCATAATCCCAGCAACCCACCCACCGATTCCTCTGAACCAGTTGGCTGGGTTAAGAAAAGAAAAGGTATCTGACCACCAGCTATCCTTATTCTGGTCATTGTCTTTGTCATACTGATCTCTGAGTCGTTGTACGTCCTTTAATTTAAATGTCATACTCATAGTACTATTCGGGTCTATATAATGACAGCAGGTGGGTCCGATGATTTGACACATACCCCCTTGTGAGGCAGTTAGGTAATCCAATACCAGGGTATGTTGGTTAGTGACTATTATAAGCTGATTCTGTACAGCTATACTAGTGTTTAGTATATCCAATATATCCCAGATCTGATCATCTAGATAATCCGTGGCTCTAACTAATTTATCCCACATCTGTGTTAACATAGGATAAATAAAAATGGTACTAGCAATTTTGTTAGGAATTCCCATTTGTACTATATGTGGCCTCCCCGAGGGACGTGGTGAGTTATCTGCAGCTCTTTTATACAGTGTGTGCTTGGGCACGGCTTGCATATTCACTTGTTTATTTGAAATTATGAATGTAGCCGGGGTTAGGCGTCCTAATGTACAAGTACCCTTTATACCTACGGGAAGCCATTTATATGCTCCTTCTCCGCATATCCAAAATGTACCTTCAGGCAGATCCCATAGAGCTGTGTGCTGCAATACCAATCTGTGAGCCAAGTCCACAAATCTAGATACATTCTGAAGCATACACCAAGAGGGTTTTTGTCCCAAGGGGCTACAGTACCCGGCTGCGGGATTCCCACATACAGGCATTCCTTTGATATACTCATTGGATTCATTACAAACCAGGTTCCCCAGCTTACTTGTACAACTGTTTGCATCACCTTGGGGGAACAATTTAGAATGTTTCCATTTTCTATTATGTATGTATCTTTCCAATACTACAGGTTTGAAAGCATCAGAGGGGGGGACGGTTGTACTGAAACTAAGCTGTAGATTTTCTGTGGGGACCTGTCCTAAATTAGTTAATCCAGTCTTATTTCTAGGTACCCATTTTCCTCCCCTAAATGCTAAATATTGTAGATGTGTGTTACTCCCTGAGAGATTACCCTGCCACCAAGGAAATTCTACCCATCCCACAATTGGTATGGCGATTGTAGTATTCCACAGCCTAGCATTACCAATTTGGTTGTTGGCCAGGTTGTCTGAACAATTAGGCCAAGCGAATATTTCTTCTGCTAATACGGGAACTGCTAGAAAAGGTATACATGTGGCTGATACCGGCGAATGGGTACAGATCCAACAATCTGTCAGGGTTTGTGTATTGTTTAACAAGTCATGCACTAATTTTCTATGATGTTGTACGAATCTATTGTTCAAAGGGGCTAGAGAATTCAGTCTATCCCACGCCTCCGTTGAGGTTATCATTATTAACATCAATATCATGAGTTTATACTGCTTTTCTTGCAATGGCTTGCATGTATCCATGATGCCTTTCCTTCAAGCTTGACTGATGTAGGTGTTGTCAACAGGACTTGGAAGGGTCCGTCAAACCTTGGTTCTAGAGCCTTTCTGGTGTGTCTTTTTACATAGACTTGATCACCTGGTTCCAACTTGTGACTTCCTTCTGTGTTGTCAGGATCTGGAAGGGAAGCAAAAACTTGTGCATGCACCTTAGTTAATTGTTTCTGAAGATTTTGCACATAAGAAGTCAATGACTCAATATTTAACACAAGTTGCTGTGGAAAATAACATCCTAAATTGGCAGTCCTGCCAAACAAAATTTCATATGGAGACAGTTTAGTCTTACCCCTTGGGGTATTGCGTATTGAGTAAAGGGCCAGTGGAAGGCATTCTGTCCAAGGCTTTCCTGTTTCAGCCATGGCTTTCTGTATTTTTAATTTTAAAGTTCCATTCATGCGTTCCACCTTACCAGAACTTTGAGGATGGTACGGAGTGTGTAACTGACTTTCAACACCCAACATTTTCAGTACATTTTGAAATATTTCTCCAGTGAAATGAGTACCCCTATCTGACTCGATCACTTCAGGGAGACCGTAACGGGGTATCAGTTCGGCAACTAGCTTTACAGCAGTGTTTTTAGCTGAAGCCTTCCGAACTGGATAGGCCTCTGGCCACCCCGAGAACATGTCCACACATACCAACACATACTCATACCCATTACTTTTTGGCAGCTGGATAAAGTCTATTTGTAATCGCTGAAACGGGTAGAGAGGTCGGACGTGGTGCTTCATAGGGGTCTTTGTTGTCTGTCCGGGATTATGTGCCAGGCATATAACGCATGCAGCACAATAGTCTCTTGCATAGTTGCCAAAACCTGGAGCCAACCAGACTTGCTTTGCCAGTAGTGTCATTGCATTTGCAGACACATGAGTAGGGTGGTGCAGTCCACCAACTACAATCGGATACCAGGCTCTAGGTAGACATATTAGTCCATCTTTCTTCCAAATTCCCGCTTGTTCTTCTGCCCCTTCCTTTTTCCACCTGTCCCTCTCCTCTTCTCCTGCATCTTCCTGTGCTTGTCTCAGTCTATCTTCAGTATTTTCTGTGGGGTTTACAGTATGAACCTGTTGTAAGGGTTTGACAGCTGCTGCTTTGGCTGCTTTATCAGCCCTATCATTTCCCCTAGATTCCCTAGTGTCGAGTCTCACATGTGCAGCTACCTTGATTACTGCTACTTCTTTTGTTTCTTGTGCAGCCTCTAAGATCTGTTTGATCAGAGAAGCATGTTTTACAGGTTGTCCTGACGCTGTCATGTAACCTCTAGCTCTCCAGATTACTCCAAAATCAAACACAATACCATGTGCATACCTAGAATCAGTGTATATATTAGCTGTCTGGTTCTCAGCTATTTTAAGAGCTTCAATCAATGCTGTTAGTTCTGCTTCTTGTGCAGACTGTTTCGGTGGAAGTGGTTCTGCTTTGAGAGTTTCAGATTCTGACACAACTGCATACCCTGTATGGAAGTTACCTGTGTCATCTGCAAACCTACTACCATCTATAAACAGCTCTAAATCTGGATTTTGAAGTGGTGTTTCGGATACATTGGGTAAGCCTACCGTTTCTTGTAAAATGAGCTCTGTACAATCATGTGTGTCTGTAGAGAAAAAATTTGCGTGTGGATCAGTGTCCTTATTCCCCCCTTCAGACTCGAGAGGTAGCAGTGTAGCTATATTGAGAGTCTGAAGCCTAGCAAATGTGATAGTAGAGGGGAGCAACAAAGAACACTGTAGCCGCAAATGTCTGGCCATGGAAATGTGTTTTGGTTGGACCTGGTTTAATATCCCATAAACATCATGTGTAGTTTGAACTGTGAGTGGATACTCTAGAACAATTTCTGATGCTTTGTCCAACAATAGTGAGACAGCAACAACTACACGTACACAGGTTGGCGCTGCTCTAGCTACGGGATCTAACCTTGCTGAAAGATATGCAATTGGTCTTTGTTTCCCTGCATGCTTCTGGGTAAGAACTCCTGTAGCATGGGAATCAACTTCTGCAGCCATAAGCTGAAACGGTTTGGTGTAGTCTGGTAGCCCTAACGCTGGAGCTGAAACAAGGGCATCTTTTAATTGTTGGAACGAAATCTGACCTTCTTTTGTCAACAAATAAGGTTCACTTTTTACACAGTCATACAGTGGTTGCATTAGTTGACTGGCATGTATAATCCATTGTCTACAATGAGACACTATTCCTAAAAATGCTCGTAGCTGTTTATGATTTCTAGGCTCATTCATCTGTCTTATTGCTTCAGTTCTTTGTGGTGTAAGATGCTTTTTACCTTGAGAAATGCAATGACCTAGAAAGACCACTTTGGTCTGACAAACTTGTAGCTTTTGTCTATTCACTTTACACCCTTCTTTTTCTAAAAAACATAGTAAACTCACAGTGGACCTTTCTGCAGTTTCTAGATCTGGGCAGCAAAGTAGTAGGTCATCCACATACTGCAAAATTACTACCTGTGGTTCGGGTTCAAACCTCTGAAGGACTGTTTGTAGGGCATTTGAATAAAGAGTAGGGGAGTGTATCATTCCCTGTGGAAGGCGTGTCCACGCCAACTGTTTGCCCTTAAATGTAAATGCAAACAAATGCCAACTATCTTGGTGTAAAGGAACCGAGAAAAATGCATTTGAAAGATCTATTACAGTAAATACTTGAGAACTGGCTGGTATCTGTGATAGTAACGTATGAGGATTGGGTACAACTGGGGTGATTGGATCTAGAACTTTGTTTATTTCTCTTAAATCATGTACCATACGATATTTGGGCATAGAACTCTTATCAAGAGTTCTCTTTTTGACTGGATACAGAGGAGTGTTAGCAGGTGATTGTATCTCTACCAAAACTCCTTTCTCTTTATATCCCTCTATCTGTTTTGTAATCGCTAGTTCCTGCTGGGCACTCACAGGGTATTGTCTGAGCTGTGGGAGAACAGTTCCTGGTTGCACAGATAGTTTTACAGGAGAGATATGCAATAGTCCCACATCGGTGTCACCCTGTGCCCACAGTGTTTCTGGGACCATTGAGAGGTCTAGATCTGTGGTGTACTCTTTTTCTTCAGCATAATCCTCAAAAGCCTGAATTCTAACATATTGTTCTAATGTTTCTGCATCATCAGGGATAGTCAGTATAACTGTGCCATCTTCCCTAAAATTGATGTTAGCTTCTAATTTCTTTAGGACATCAGTTCCTAACAAACATGTTGGGGCACCTCTGGCATACAAAAATCTGGATGCAAAACATTTAGGTCCTAATGAGACCTCTAGGGGCACAGTATATGGCAGTGTTCGAATTACCCCATCATAACCCTCAGCAAAAGTTGTTTGTTCTGAAATATCTTCCGGATTCGGAAGAAAATCTTGATTCAAAATTGAGGAAGTTGCACCTGTATCTATCAAAAATGGAATCTCTCTCCCCCCCACATTCACCTGTATCATAGGTCTTCTAGCTGGTAGGGAAGTTTGTAACACATCGAGTCAATCTGAATCTGGTATGGGACCATCTATGATGGTAGATTTCTGCTGGTTGTCCGTTTGGGGAGGGTTATTTCTGGGAACAAATTTGCCTGACTTTATATCTGCCAACTTCTTCCTGCACTCTCTTTGGAAATGACCTGGCTTTTTACAGTAGTGGCAAGGAAAGTTGTGTCTCACTCTTCCTCCTGTATTAGCTTGTGCTATTCTAACAGGCTTACGATTCTCTCTCATATCCATGACTATTCCTAAACATCGTTGTTTCACAATATTTGGTTGTTCAATTGTTCTCCAATCTGGAGTAGAGGATTTAAATTTTTCTCTGATTTTCGGATCTAGCCCCTCTATTAATTGTTTTGTAAAAAGTCTCCTTACTGAAGCATCAGTCAAATCCAATCCTTCATCCCTAAAGCTATTTTCTAATTCTTGACTATATTCTTCAATACTTTGCCCAAATTTCTGCATAATCACACCCGTAGATCCCCTTTCCCTCTGTTTTTCTCTCATGAAAATTATTAATGCCTCTGTGAACTGGGTACCTGATGCTTCTGTCTGTAAGGCACCCCCTTCTGCCACTGGTCTATTGGGCTGTAGGTGTGTCAATAATTCCTGAAAAAGTCCGGGGGACATTTTCATTCTACATAATTCTTCCCCGTCCGCCCAGACCCCAGCATGAGTCTGCATGATTTGTTGTATGTATTGTGCAAATCGGATGGGATATTGAGTGGGATCAGGCGCATTATGCAGGAGGGACATACCTTCAGCAGGGGACCAAGGAAAATACTGTCGGGTCTGGTGATATCTAGTTCCCATTACCCCGTCAGCACCAGGTTCCCTAAAGGGTCTTGGTACTACCCTAACAGGGGCAAGTACAGCGCCATGTCTAGGTGTACCACAGACTAGGCAATCATTTCTCCAATCTGGATTTTGTTGTCCACAGTGTGAACATACCCATCCTCCTACCCCACCAAGATTGGGATACAAGGCTGGAAATTGTTTTCCTCCTTCTGCTCCTCCAGATGGTACAAATGATTGGGCTTTTGGATCTAGGTAAGGTGGTGGGATTATGTCACAACTTTTTCCCTTCCCCATAATCCATTTGGAAGTGTCTGGATCATACTTCCAATTCTCCTCTTTAGCTGTTTTTGAGACCTCTATCATACAGTGTATGATTTCTTCCCACCCATTGTCTTTGATAATTCCACCTCGTTCTTTACTCAGTTTTTCCCATTCTGTACTGAACATAAGTGCTTCTGAAATTCCCAATTTTTCTCTTACCCTTCTAATCTGACTTCTGACTGTCTTCCCACATCTTTCCTGTATGATATCTGCTGCTTCCACTTGTCCTAAGACGGTTTTTGTCTGTTTATTTCCCATTTTTCTTTTTTATTTTTTTTTTCAATATTAGCTATTTCTACCCCAGGTGACGTTTGGACAATCACTTATCCTAGGTGATGTCTCGTTGCCTTCTCTCCTAGGGAGCTAAAATATTGAAGGGCTGATCTGCTCCATTCTTTCTAATGTGCAGAATGTACTTAAGTGCTATTATGCACGCAAACAGACCCAGCAACACCATACAGATCACAAAACTTTCTGTGTCAGTTAGCATACTTGTCCCAGGCTCATGGACCCGCGTCCTGGGCTCATTCTATCAAACCTTATCCAGAAATGAAGGAGGTTAAGCACTTAAATGAGAGTCAAGCATGGGCGGAGGTCTCCCCGAAAGGACGCAACCACATGACCCAGTTAGGCTGACTTCCGTGTATAAGGCTTATACCCCAACTATTTCGGCTTATTTTTCTACGCACTTTTGCTCTTCTTTCACAACATACCACAACCTTCACACTGTTCACACACTGCCAGGGACAGGACTCATAAATCTATACAATATAGTAACCCGAGTTTTATAGGTATCTACTCACTACTAGACTAACCCAGCGTGACACGGCTCATAGAGATCTTTCGGATAATACAAGGCAGATAAAAGAGAACTAATAATGTCTCTTACCTGGCCAGGTTTTTCAGTTCATTTGCCGTCCATTATCCCAGATTTCCATTGTCCGTATCTGCAGGTGAATCTCGAGCAAATACTCTCATCTCGGGTCCCTGTTCGGTGCGCCAAAGAAATGTTAAGTCCTTCTCAGTCCCTGGCTTACTAGAGGTAGGGATCCTGAGTAAATGACACGCAAACAAGGTATTGTGTGATCATATACAGGGGAAGCCCAGGAGCACATCTCTCTCTCTGGGGTTTGCCCTTCCTTTATATAGAAAAGAATTATTCTTTTACAGACATGCGCACAAGCGCTCATATTTCACTATCTCTTACATAAACAATCTATACCAGTCTTTATCAGTAGAAAGTTACATCATCTGGAAGGTGAATGAAAGGCTGCTATTGAAAGAAGGAATGCACACATGATTACTTCCATAAAAGGAAATGTCAAGTCAGCAGAAATGTATCTTGTTGTAAGCGAGATTTCTCAGGAAGAAGACAAGATGGATTCCTTTAGTTCAGTCTGATCTCCACACTAGAAACTTCTAGACACTTCTAAACAGTTCTCTGCTAGAGGAAAATTTGAGCCTAGTCGTAAATACCTCTCGGCCATAAAACTCCCCAGTACATTGGCAAAGCAGCTCTTGGCTGAATGAAAGGGAAGGGTGATATGGAAATTTGGGTTGGATAAATCTACCCATGTGTGCTGCGGCCGCTCCCAATTATTTCTGAGCCCTTAAAGAATGAGTCTGACACGTGGTGACAGCTTGACATTCAATCAAAGACTGGCCATTTATTTCCTGATACATAGTTTTTATAATAGCATATAGAAAGGTGTGGTTTGGGCGGTTAGTTAATTAACATACAATTCAGTTATTGGTTATCTGATATATATGGAATATTGTGATTAATGCGCATATGACTGCTGATTATGCAACTAAAATGTAGCTCTCGGTATGTAGGGCAAAGTTGAGGCATCTGACCAGGACTCAGTTACATTTGGCACTTGTTGATCTGCCATTTCAGAAGACTCAGCGGTATCAGTCCCGAACATCTGGTCCAGCTTCCCGTTTTTAAGGTGTTTGAGACATAGCGGAAAGTACCGAGCACAATCTGGCCTAGCTCATGTGGTAAAGTTGAGCAATTGATTATAAAGTAGCTGAGTAGATAGATATATATTTGCTTTTGTGTAAGTATATGTGATTTAAAGGAATATATATATATGATTTAAAGGCGTATACATGCAAGTGAGATCTACATGATATACATATTTCTATCACAAGCCCCCCTTAGATATCACTTGCCCTAAGCCTAGCCTCCTGTCCCAAAGCGCTGCAACTCTTTTGTGCTGCCGGCGATCCGACGCAAACCTAGTGTCTACGCCCTACACCGTACAGTCTTTCGCAATGAGCGATCAGGAGATCTGTCCCTAAACGGGGGTAGAAACATGCATGGTCTCATTTTGGCGACTCTGTGCGATCAGTTCCACATATTCGTCGTCATCAGGATTGGAGGAGCCATCAGGTGGGTGAATCTGAATTCAGATAGGTTCATCCAGGAGGAGATGCGGCATCAGGTTTGTTGTTTCCTTTACTGTCTTTTCCATCATCCTGCGGATACAAGGGATTACGCAGCAACCAGAAATTATCACAGGAACAAAAATAACAAATATGGCTGCCCCAATCTGTGCTAGCATCCTTTGCCACCCACTCGTCCACCCAAAGTACTGGTCCCAAGGATCTTTCACTCCTGAATTCTGTTTCAATTCCTCAGACAGCTCAGTGAGTTTCTGTATTGTCACTGTGACTTTACCATTGGGGCCAGTATTGTCTGGGATGTAGGTGCAACAGGTGTCTTTGATCATCTTACAAACACCCCCTTTTTCAGCTAGTATCATGTCTAAGGCCATTCTATTCTGGAATGCCATGATGGAAGTGGGGCCCAACTGGTCTGCCAGACCTTTCAGAGCATCTCGGGTGTAGTTAACAAATCCCTGCTGGTTGTAATACACATAATTTATCCAATCAACATTTTTGTTCACAGTTATTATCGGCAATAATGATTCAAATCCTGCCTTAACCTGGTCTCTGGCCTTGAATTCATCAGGTACCCCCCTGGGTACACCTATGGTGTCTATATAAACTTGTGGATCGAAGCTGCCTTTTGGAGAACTTGCCCTTTTTGTCCTGTTCTTTGCAGTACTGGGTGTGAACTCATGGGTGTAGAGAAAAAGGTGGAAGGGCATCAGAACTTTTGCCAGAGCACATTGGCCTACCCAAACACCTTCCAGTCTACTACGGATTTTCATGTCACCACAGATCCAATATATGTCACCCAGGGAAACCACATGATTAACTAGGTTGTCAGTGTTGGTACTGTACTCTGAGCAGAACCCCTCGGTGAAGTTTTTTACATCCCTGCCAGTCCCTGTGCGTGTGTAACAGGTGTAATTACCAGGGTATATTGTTATTCCAGTCCCTGAGGGTGTGTCTTTGGTCATGAGTGGGTATTTAGACTTCCAATCTTCAAAGGATGCGGAATGAGATGAGTTAGTGTATATGCTGAGGAAACAGGCCCGCTGGGATTCTGGGATGTCGAGTGGCACTGTGCCCAGGTGGGGTCTGGCTCCGGCACATGCATAACAGCCACTCCCATTATGCTGTTGGGCTGTGTATCTTACCCATTCCAGACAGTAATTGGTTTCAGAAAACCCAGTCTCTACTGCTAAAGTCTCCTCATAGGTTGGGTCTGTCAGTACCATTACGTTACTAGGGATCTCCTGAGTCACATTGGGCTTGTCAGCTACATTTGCCAGTTTGAATTTTCCTGTGTACTGTACGGGGGGTTTGCGCTCACCACTTGGGGGTGTGCTGCTCATTATATAAGTACCGGCATCACCTGGGGAGGGGTTTTCAATGCTAAGTATGAGTCTATTGCATTCTCCTCTGGTGATGCACCCCTTCCTGAAAGCCTGCTTTGTAAGGCGCATACGGCAATTAGTGATTTGCTATCTTTATCTTTCTTGTTTAGGGCTAATGAGGGTTTGTATACCAAACTGTCACCAGTGTTCCAGGCCGCTGCTCCCCAATATTCACATTTGTCCCCTCAATATTTATCTGCAACACAAATATACTGAGTCCCACGTCCCAAGCTGTCCAGCAGTGTGGATGGGCAGTGTACCACATCGCAGTAAACAAACAATTATGTGAGCTGATGTATCGAACCAGAAAATGGTGTAGTCCCCATCTTTGGGGATCTCCCCTCCCAGGGGGGGGGGGGACGTGGAGCTTCTGCCCCCAGAATATGTATCACACAGAGGATGTACAGGATCATTCTGGCTTAGGCGTATCTTCTGGTACGGGAGCCTTCTTGCAGTGTGATGCGTGGATCCAAGTGGGCCTTCCCTCTAGTTTCACAGAGGTTGGTGTCGTCAGCAGCACTTGGAAGGGACCGTCAAATCTGGGGTCGAGCGTTCTCCTCACAAACTTCTTCACCAACACCCAGTCTCCTGGTTTCAGGGAGTGCGAACCGGGTACCGATCCTGGATCTGGTAATGAAGAGAAAACTCGAGAATGGACATCAGCTAGTTTTTTGGTCAACTGAATTACGTAAGCAGACAAAGTATCATATTACATTGTCAACTGCTGAGGGAAGAATACCCCTAACCGAGGACTGGACCCAAACAGAATCTCATGAGGTGACAACTTTTCTGGGCCCCGGGGAGTGTGCCTGACACTAAACAGTGCGATGGGGAGTGTTTCATGCCATGGTTTGCGTGTCTCTTGGGCAACTTTTAACATCCTGTTTTTGAGTGTCCCATTCAGTCTTTCTACTTTTCCGCTACTCTGGGGGTGGTAGGGAGTGTGTAGGCCTAAGTCTGACCCTACTGCTGACCAGATCTCCCTTGTGAGGTTTGCTGTGATTGCGGGTCCCTGATCACTCTCTATCACTTCTGGGACCCCGTATCTGCACACGATCTCTGAGAGTAGCTTCTTTGCAGTAGTCTTTGCTGACTGATTCCTCACTGGGAAAGCTTCTGGCCATCCTGAAAACACGTCCACGACCACAAGGGCATATTCGAATCCTCCACTTGGCGGCATCTGGATGTGGTCTATCTGGATCCTCTGGAAGGGGTACAGCGGTCTGGCAAGATGATGTGTGGGAACTTTCTCCACTCTTCCAGGGTTGCATTTGCCGCAGGTCAGACAGCTGCTAGTGAACTTGGCTGTTAGGGTGGAGATCCCTGGAGCGAACCAGTAAGCACCAATCAGATCATTCATCTGTGTCTTTGATCTGTGCGTGGGCCCATGTGCCCACTGGACCACCATAGGGTACATGCTTCGGGGTAAACAGGGTTTGTAGTCCATTGAGTATACTCTTCCTTCTTGATGTGTTGCACCCTTCCGCATCCAATTCTCCTTCTCCTCCTTTGGGGCTTGTTCTTGCAACTTCTTGAATAGATCCCAAGACGTCATCTCATCTGGTGTCTTGTCCTCAATTGCCACGTAGTAGCCGTCCGGCTCTACGACCTCTCCCATTTCCCCATACTGTCTTCCTTTGGCGGCTTCTTTAGCTGCCATATCTGCCATGTTGTTGCCCCGTGCCTCTACTGTGTTCAGTTTTCCATGTGCTTTGACCTTCAGTACTGCCACCATTTTTGGGAGTTGGAGTGTGCTCAGTAGGTCTTTAATAGCTCCATGATGCTTTACGGTTGTTCCATTTGCTGTGATGAAGTCTCTTCCAGCCCAGATGGGTCCGAAGTCGTGTGCTATGCCATGCGAATACCTTGAATCGGTGTAAATGTTCGCAGTTTTGCCTTCTGCAATCTGGCAAGCCTTCGTCAGCGCTATCAGTTCTGCTTCCTGGGCTGACAGGCTAGGTGGCAGTCTCCTGGACCACAGGATTTCTTGATTGCTGGTCACTGCACATCCCGTGTGAAATCTTCCTTCATCATCTGCAAATCTGGAGCCATCTACATAGAGGATCAACTCTGGGTTGGCCAGTGGCTCTTCTGCCACATTGGGTAGTCCTGCTGTTTACTGTTGCATGATGCTGAAACAATCATGATCATCTGGTCGGAGCAAATCCAGATCCTTGTGGAAGCTATCATGCAGATTTTGATCTGGAGGGTCCATATCTGTATCCCCCCTTGGGAGTGGGAGTAGAGTGGCTGGATTGAGGACTGTACATCTGGAGATGGTGACGTTGTCAGGCAGTAGTAGTGAGCACTGTAGACGAAGATGTCTTGCTGTGGAGAGATGTTTTGGCTGGATTTGATTGAGAATTGCTGAGATGTCATGTGGAGCCAGGATTTCCAGTGGATGTCCAAGAATGATGTCAGCTGTTTTGTCCAGGAGGGCGTGTGCTGCAAATACTGCTCTCATGCAGGAGGGGGCTCCCCTTGCAACTGGATCCAGGCGAGCTGAAAAATAGCCTAGAGGTCTCTGTCTTCCCCCGTGAGTCTGTGTCAGGACTCCAGTAGCATGGCCTTCTTTCTCCATCAGGTAGAGACGGAATGGCTTCTCATAGTCAGGTAGGCGTAGCGCTGGCGCTGAGACTACTGAGTCTTTTAGCTTCTTGAACGAACTGAAGGCCACATCTGTTAGCAGGAACGGGGTTACATTAATGCAGTCATACAGAGGTTGCATTAGGACTGAGGCATCAGGGATCCAGGTTCTGCAGTACGATACTAGACCAAGAAAAGCTTGTAGTGCCTTTGGAGATGTTGGGGGAGCCATCCTCTCCACTGTGGTCTTCCGGTCATCTGTCAGGTGTTTAGTCTGGTGAGCAATACAGTGCCCAAGGAATGTAACTCGCTTCAGACACCACTGGACTTTGTTCTTTGAGACCTTGCAGTGTTGTTTCGCCAGGTAGAGTAGGAGAGACACGGAATGTGCTTTACACGTGTCAAAGTCAACTGCACAAAGAAGTAGATCGTCCACGTATTGTAGCAGGGTCACTTCTGCATGTTCTGTGATCCAGTTGGCGAGAACTGTGGACATTGCTTTGGTGAATTGCGAGGGGCTGTTCTGGGCCCCCTGGGGCATCACCGCCCATGTGTACTGTGCCCCCTGATGCGTGAAGGCAAACAGGAACTGGTCATCTGGATGGAGGGGAACACTGAAGAAAGCATTTGCCAGGTATATAAGGGGACAATACAAATATCTCGCTGAGGATCTGTTTATACCAAGGAAGGTGACGGGCACAAGGGGGCATTCTTTGCATCTGGAGGAGAGAAGGTTTTTCCACCAACATAGAAGAGGATTCTTTACTGTTAGGGCAGTGAGAATCTGGAATTGCTTGCCTGAGGAGGTGGTGATGGCGAACTCAGTCGAGGGGTTCAAGAGAGGCCTGGATGTCTTCCTGGAGCAGAACAATATTGTATCATACAATTATTAGGTTCTGTAGAAGGACGTAGATCTGGGTATTTATTATGATGGAATATAGGCTGAACTGGATGGACAAATGTCTTTTTTCGGCCTTACCAACTATGTTACTATGTTACTATGTTACTAGGTCGATCACTGTGAACACTGTTGCTGTGGAAGGCACATTTGAGAGCAGGGTGTGTGGATTCGGCACAATTGGAGTTTCAAATACTGTAGCGTCATTCACCGCTCTTAGGTCATGTACCATTCTGAACTTGGCTGGCTCTCCTTTTACAGTCTTTTTCTTGACAGGGAAAAGCGGGGTATTGCAAGGAGAGGTGCAGGGGACAACGACCCCTATTTCCAGGAACACCTTCAATTGGTCTGAGACGGCTTGACTCTGTGCGATGGACAAGGGATACTGGGCCTTACGAGGATATGGAGTACCTGGCTTGAGCGATACCCGCACCGGGGCAACCTGAAGTTTTCCCACATCTTGGGGTCCCTTAGACCATAGACTTTCTGGTACTACGTCCAGTACCTCCTTGGGTAGGCCTTCATGGGTTGTTTGAGGTTCCTGTAAGGCTGCCAGCATGACTGACTCTTCCTGGGTCAGAGGTGAAGAAAGGGTCACGGTCCCATCTTCCTGGAACACTATGGTTGCTTTTAGTTTCTGTAGAAGGTCTGCCCCCAGTAGGTTGAGTGGGCAGGTTCTTGACACCACAAACTGGGACAGGATAGAGTGTCCTGGCTGAGTGCACATGCTCAGAGGCTTTGTAAGTTGAGAATTTCTGACTTGACCGTCGATGCCTACGCAAGACACAGAGGATTCTGATAGGCAGGTAGGGTCAGGGAGTTCCACATGTCTCATCACACTTCTGGCTGCACCAGTGTCCACAAGAAAAGACCTGACAACGCCATCCACTTTCAGGGTAATTTGAGGGGTTGGTCCTGCTGAAGGGGTTTTGCATGTCAGGAGCGTGGTGTCTTGCGGACCTGGCTTGCCCCTGTCCTATGGATGGGGCGCTTCACTGTCCACCTTGTCTGCTCCTCGGATGGCTCCTCTGGGCAGGGTCTTGGGTTGTGGTGGAGCTCTGCACCGGCTCTGATAATGACCCAATTTGCCGCAGTTGAAACATCTGACGTTCCTTCTGTCTCGGTATTGCGGTGGCTCTTCAGAGTCTATGGCCGCCATAAGGGGTGTTGTCTTCCGCACTCCTGGTTGGGACTCAATCCCTTTGGCTACGGTGAGCAGGGTGTCCATTGCTATTGACCTGTACTCGGGTCTAGCCACTATCAGTGGCTTCTTGATTGGTTCTCTGAGTCCATGCACAAAGGCCTGTGCCAACATCTGCCTGTGTATCTGATCATGAATGGTGAAGCCCAGGTCCTGGAAAACCTGCATTACTCTGCCATGAAACTTCTCCACAGTCTCTGTCTTCTCCTGACTCATGTCATGTAAGCTGAGGGCCTGTCCGGCCAGCCTGCCTTTGGCCCACTCTCTGAGTTGTTCAATCAGCTTCGGCCCTGACTCCCAGGCATGTACGTCTAAGTCTGCTGAAAGCTTGAAGTGTTCTTTCATGATTGGCCAGAAGGCATCACCTGCCTTTATCTCCATCACTGCCCACAGATCATTCCAGGTGGCTGCATATGTGCGCTGGTTCTGCTGCATTCTTCTGTAGAATGGCATGGGGTGCATCTCTGGATCTGGAAGATTGTTGAGGATACTGGTCACCTGACTTGGGGTGAAGTGCACATAGTGTAATGGTGGTGCTTCTATCTGCCCCTGTCTCCTAGGTGCCCGTGGGTTTTTCTTTCTAGTACTGGGTAGCATGTATGAAGTCCCCTCTTCATCCTCATCAGAGGAATAGTTGTGATAGAGTGCACTGGGGTCCTGTAGTGGCTGATAAGCGGTCTTGGATATTGTCTTTTTGTGAGAGGATGTGTCCCAACCCTGCTGAGGCTGTGGAGGATTATAGTTCCATTGTGGTGTGAATGTTGGCTGCTCTGACCGGGGATACTGATCACCATTAGTGTTGAGCGATACCTTCCGATATCGGAAAGTATCGGTATCGGTTTGGATCGGCCGATATTCAAAAAATATCGGATATCGCCGATACCGATACCCGATCCCAATGCAAGTCAATGGGACCAAAATATCGGAATTAAAATAAACCCTTTCTTTCCTTGTAGGTTCATTCTATCTGAAGGAAAACAACTAAGAATAATGTAGGATGTATGGGGGAGGTGGCGGAGACATTAAAGGCAATGAGGATTAGTCCAATCAAATAGAATAGCATGTTTTTTTTTTTTTTTTAAAGACGTTCGGATTGAAAAAGATATTGAGTATGTAAATTTTTTTTATTTTGTCAGATATTGATGTTTCACTATTCCACGCCCTTCCCCTTCTTTTTTTTCTTTTTTTTTTTTCTTTTCCCACACTTTCATCTTCATCATCATCAGCATCCTTGACATCAACTTCTTCACCTTATTCATCTTCTTCTTCATCTTCTACCTATTTTTTTTTTTTATTACATTCTTCATATTCATTTTCTTCAACTATTATTATTCTTCCTATTCTACATATTCTTTTTATTCCACTGTTATTATTCTTCCTATTCTACTTCTTCATCATATTCTCATTTGTGACAGGCATTCCCGTAGTTGTTATCTATAAAAGTTGGAAGATTACACCTTCCGTTCTGCCAGTCACAAAAGTTACATTTGTCCGCGTTCAGTTTGGCCTGCAGCATCAGGCTTTATCCAGGGGCACCACGAGGAGGAATGGACTCACCCCCATACACTGCTTAGTCTTCTTCTGCATATAATTTAGATAATATCTTTTGCTCTGATATTAAGTCTTATGCTTAATGTTCTTCTGCTCTTTGTTCTGCAGCCTCTTGTTCTTCTGCTTCTCGGTCTTCCATGTTGTCGTCTCCAGGGTCTTCGTCTCCAGTGTCGTCATCTCCGCCGTCGTCGTCTCAG
This sequence comes from Ranitomeya imitator, assembly GCF_032444005.1. Lineage (NCBI taxonomy): Eukaryota > Metazoa > Chordata > Amphibia > Anura > Dendrobatidae > Ranitomeya > Ranitomeya imitator. The sequence goes on along the minus strand of NC_091282.1, from coordinate 933,529,448 downwards.
CCGTCGTCGTCTCCACCGTCGTCGTCGTCGTCGTCATCGGGGTGGTCTTCCGGGTCGTCGTCATCGGGGTGGTCTTCCGGGTTGTCGACGTTAGGGTCTTCAACTTGGAAATGTAGCAGAAGGTACAAGAAGGCTGAGAAAATGCCAAGAACCAGCTGATGGAACTGGAACTCGGATGGCTACCCGAAGGTTCAAGAGCCTATGGAACTACCGAGGACCAGCTGACGTTACTGGAACCCGGTTACTAAGCAGGAGGTACCCGTGCTAAAAAGCACTACCAAGGACCGCCTGACGTTGGCGGAACTCGGATACCCAGAAGGAGGCACCTAAGCCAAAGGCTCTGCCCGGAACCAGATGACGTTACTGGAACCAGGATGGGGAGCAGAAGGTACAAGAGCAAAAGACACTGCCGAGAACCAGCTGACGGTACTGGAACCCGGATGGGTAGCCGAATGTCCAAGAGCCAATGGAACTACCAAGGACCAGCTGACGTTACTGGAACCCGGTTACTAAGCAGGAGGTACCCGTGCCTGAAAGCACTACCAAGGACCACCTGACATTGGTGGAACTTGGATACCCAGAAGGAGGCACCTAAGCCAAAGGCTCTGCCCGGAACCAGCTGACGGTACTGGAACCAGGATGGGGAGCAGAAGGTACAAGAGCAAAAGACACTGCCGAGAACCAGCTGACGGTGCTGGAACCAGGTGGTGGACCCCAAGGCCCACAGGAGAGGAGAGAACAGCTAGGCCGCGAGGCAGCCGCAGTTACCGAACCCCAACAGTCCTACAGGGGGAGCTGGGCCTACTGGCACTACAGAACCAGCCTTGACTACCAGTTCACGCAGCCCACATAGGAAGCTCCTAAACTGGAGGCACCCTGGAGTTGGCTAACTCGACCGCCCCACGACGGGGCAAGCATAGGCGTCTCAGTGAAGTTGACACAACCCGGAAACAGCTGATGGTGCTGAAACCAGGCTTGGCACGAGGGAGTACCTGTGACAAGAACACTGCCGAGAACCAGCTGGCGGTGCTGGAACCCGGATGCGTTGCCCCAGTGTGCAAGAGCCAATGGCACGACCGAGGACCAGCTGACGGTGCTGGAACCCGGTTACTAAGCTGTAGGTGCCCGCGCTTAAAAGCACTACCAAGGACCGCCTGGCGTTGGCGGAACTCGGATACCCAGGAGGAGGCACCTAAGCCAAAGGCTCGGCCCGGAACCAGCTGACGGTGCTGGAACCAGGTGGTGGACCCCAAGGCCCACAGGAGAGGAGAGAACAGCTAGGCCGCGAGGCAGCCGCAGTTACCGAACCCCAACAGTCCTACAGGGGGAGCTGGGCCTACTGGCACTACAGAACCAGCCTTGACTACCAGTTCACGCAGCCCACATAGGAAGCTCCTAAACTGGAGGCACCCTGGAGTTGGCTAACTCGACCGCCCCACGACGGGGCAAGCATAGGCGTCTCAGTGAAGTTGACACAACCCGGAAACAGCTGACGGTGCTGAAACCAGGCTTGGCACGAGGGAGTACCTGTGACAAGCACACTGCCGAGAACCAGCTGGCGGTGCTGGAACCCGGATGCGTTGCCCCAGTGTGCAAGAGCCAATGGCACGACCGAGGACCAGCTGACGGTGCTGGAACCCGGTTACTAAGCTGTAGGTGCCCGCGCTTAAAAGCACTACCAAGGACCGCCTGGCGTTGGCGGAACTCGGATACCCAGGAGGAGGCACCTAAGCCAAAGGCTCGGCCCGGAACCAGCTGACGGTGCTGGAACCAGGTGGTGGACCCCAAGGCCCACAGGAGAGGAGAGAACAGCTAGGCCGCGAGGCAGCCGCAGTTACCGAACCCCAACAGTCCTACAGGGGGAGCTGGGCCTACTGGCACTACAGAACCAGCCTTGACTACCAGTTCACGCAGCCCACATAGGAAGCTCCTAAACTGGAGGCACCCTGGAGTTGGCTAACTCGACCGCCCCACGACGGGGCAAGCATAGGCGTCTCAGTGAAGTTGACACAACCCGGAAACAGCTGACGGTGCTGAAACCAGGCTTGGCATGAGGGAGTACCTGTGACAAGAACACTGCCGAGAACCAGCTGGCGGTGCTGGAACCCGGATGCGTTGCCCCAGTGTGCAAGAGCCAATGGCACGACCGAGGACCAGCTGACGGTGCTGGAACCCGGTTGCTAAGCTGTAGGTGCCCGCGCTTAAAAGCACTACCAAGGACCGCCTGGCGTTGGCGGAACACGGATACCCAGGAGGAGGCACCTAAGCCAAAGGCTCGGCCCGGAACCAGCTGACGGTGCTGGAACCAGGTGGTGGACCCCAAGGCCCACAGGAGAGGAGAGAACAGCTAGGCCGCGAGGCAGCCGCAGTTACCGAACCCCAACAGTCCTACAGGGGGAGCTGGGCCTACTGGCACTACAGAACCAGCCTTGACTACCAGTTCACGCAGCCCACATAGGAAGCTCCTAAACTGGAGGCACCCTGGAGTTGGCTAACTCGACCGCCCCACGACGGGGCAAGCATAGGCGTCTCAGTGAAGTTGACACAACCCGGAAACAGCTGACGGTGCTGAAACCAGGCTTGGCACGAGGGAGTACCTGTGACAAGAACACTGCCGAGAACCAGCTGGCGGTGCTGGAACCCGGATGCGTTGCCCCAGTGTGCAAGAGCCAATGGCACGACCGAGGACCAGCTGACGGTGCTGGAACCCGGTTACTAAGCTGTAGGTGCCCGCGCTTAAAAGCACTACCAAGGACCGCCTGGCGTTGGCGGAACTCGGATACCCAGGAGGAGGCACCTAAGCCAAAGGCTCGGCCGGGAACCAGCTGACGGTGCTGGAACCAGGTGGTGGACCCCAAGGCCCACAGGAGAGGAGAGAACAGCTAGGCCGCGAGGCAGCCGCAGTTACCGAACCCCAACAGTCCTACAGGGGGAGCTGGGCCTACTGGCACTACAGAACCAGCCTTGACTACCAGTTCACGCAGCCCACATAGGAAGCTCCTAAACTGGAGGCACCCTGGAGTTGGCTAACTCGACCGCCCCACGACGGGGCAAGCATAGGCGTCTCAGTGAAGTTGACACAACCCGGAAACAGCTGACGGTGCTGAAACCAGGCTTGGCACGAGGGAGTACCTGTGACAAGAACACTGCCGAGAACCAGCTGGCGGTGCTGGAACCCGGATGCGTTGCCCCAGTGTGCAAGAGCCAATGGCACGACCGAGGACCAGCTGACGGTGCTGGAACCCGGTTGCTAAGCTGTAGGTGCCCGCGCTTAAAAGCACTACCAAGGACCGCCTGGCGTTGGCGGAACTCGGATACCCAGGAGGAGGCACCTAAGCCAAAGGCTCGGCCCGGAACCAGCTGACGGTGCTGGAACCAGGTGGTGGACCCCAAGGCCCACAGGAGAGGAGAGAACAGCTAGGCCGCGAGGCAGCCGCAGTTACCGAACCCCAACAGTCCTACAGGGGGAGCTGGGCCTACTGGCACTACAGAACCAGCCTTGACTACCAGTTCACGCAGCCCACATAGGAAGCTCCTAAACTGGAGGCACCCTGGAGTTGGCTAACTCGACCGCCCCACGACGGGGCAAGCATAGGCGTCTCAGTGAAGTTGACACAACCCGGAAACAGCTGACGGTGCTGAAACCAGGCTTGGCACGAGGGAGTACCTGTGACAAGAACACTGCCGAGAACCAGCTGGCGGTGCTGGAACCCGGATGCGTTGCCTTGCCTATTAAAGATTGTCTTCCTAGAGCCCCAACTAGCGGTGTTGGAGCAAAGGGTAAGCAGGGGGAGATGAGTGTAGGCCGAAGCCTGCACTGGAGGCAGCTTTGTGTCTGCGTTGCGTTTGCAGGACACTTTGCCGGCTACACACTGGGGGAACAGCTGGCGTTGCTGAACCCCACTAACACAATGGCGTGTGTTTTTATCTGTGCAGCTAGCACTTGCGGGCAAAAACTAGCGATGTTAGAGCCCGTGTTGAAGCAGGAGGAGGAGGAGAGGAGCAGAGTGTAGGCCGAAGCCTAGTTGAACCAATTTCAAAGGAAACCTTTAACCCCCCCCTCAGGTGTTACAAAGTACAAGAGACACACCTTGTGCAGTATTAATGCTGCACAAGTGAAAGGTTGCTCTATTAATTTGTCTACTTGCACACGCTGAATGAAAGACATACACAATTTACCCCATTCTACAGTCAAACTGTAGTGGATGCGTGACTTGGTTTTTTGATGAGACGCAGCACAGGTGTCCAAAATAACGCCTTGGTGCTTGGCGCAGCTTCCTGAGCGTTGTTATTTGCTGTACAGGAGTCTGCGCTCTTGTGTTATCCCTTGGCAATGCCCTGTTAGCGCTGCCCATCTTATGACCTCATTTCATGTTGGCCGGTGCGGTTAACGATGGCCATAAATCCCAGACCCACAGTGTCTTTTCATAAAGCCACACTGCGGTGCTGGGATTCGTGGCCTTGAGCAGTAAATATTTTGGCCGCTCACACACGTCCTTACACCTGCTTCAGACTGGGCGGCCTCTGCTGATCCCTTCTCGCATGCCGCGGCCATGAGGCTGCACAGTCTGAAGAAGGCGGAAGGAGATGAGTTAAGACAGGCGAAGATATGCACTGCTCGTGCCCATCAATCACACCCTCGCAGTCAAAATAATTAAGACAACGAGGAGCATTTTATTCAGGCAGGGCGGACGAACAGGCGCAAGTAGCCAACCAATGATGTCAGAAGACGGGAAGCGCTACCAAGGGGGGTGCTGCGTATCATTAGAAAGGAAAGTCACACCTCAGGGACAGTGGAATGGTCTCAAAGAGACACATTTTGTACGTGTTGAGTTCCACGTGGGCAAGGAGAAAACATCAGCCACCTTGTACAAATGCAGCAGTACTGCTGTACAAGGTGGCTGTTATACATAGAAACACCTGGGGGTGGGGGCCAGGCTCCCTTCAATTTCAGTTCATGTGCCTGCGTGGCGTTTGCAGGTCACGTTGCAAGCTGCACAGCAGGGGAACAGCAGGCGGTGCTGAACCCCACTAACACATTGGCTGGTGTTTTTCTCTGTGCAGCTAGCATGTCCGGGCAGAAACTGGCGTTGTTTGAGCCCAGGGTCAGCAGGAGGAGGAGAGGAGCAAAGTGTAGGCCGAAGCCTGCACTGGTGGCAGCTTTTGTTCTGTTGTGCCAGCGTGGCTTGTGCTGGACACGTTGCCGACTACACAGCAGGGGAACAGCTGGCGGTGCTGAACCCCACTAACACATTGGCTGGTGTTTTTCTCTGTGCAGCTAGCATTTCCGGGCAAAAACTAGCGGTGTTTGAGCCCAGGGTCAGCAGGAGGAGTAGAGGAGCAGAGTGTAGGCCGAAGCCTAGTTGAACCAATTTCAAAGGTTACCTTTAACCCCCCCCTCAGGTGTTGCAAGGTACAAGAGCCACACCTTGAACAGCATTAATGATGCACAAGTCAAAGGTTGCTCTATTTAATTTTGCTCCTTGCACACGCTGAATTAAACACGTACACTATTTAGCCCATTATACTGTCAAACAGTAGTGGAGGCGTGACTACTAGTCTTTTTAAGGAGACGCAGCACAGGTGTACAAATTTACACCTAGGTGCTGTGCGCAGATTCCTTACCGTTGTTATTTGCAGTACAGGAAACTGCGCTCTTGTGTTATCCCTTGGCAATACCCTGTTAGTGCAGGCCGTCTCATGACCTCATTTCATGTTGGCCGGTGCGGTTAACGATGGCCATAAATCCCAGACCCACAGTGGCTTTTCCTAAAGTCACACTGCGGTGCTGGGATTCGTGGCCTTGTGCAGTAAATATGTTCGCCGCTCACACATGTCCTTACACCTGCTTCAGACTGGGCGGCCTCAGCTGATCCCTTATCGCATGCCGCGGCCATGAGGCCGCACAGTCAGAAGAAGGCGGAAGGAGGGGAGTGAAAACAGGGGAACATATGCACTGCTCGTGCCCATCAATCACACCCTCGCAGTCAAAATATATGAGACAACGGGGGGCGTTGTGTCGGGCAGGGGGGACGCACAGGCACAGCCAGCCAACCAATGATGTCAGGAGACGGGAAGCGCTAACAATGGGGGTGCTGCGTGTCATTAAAAAGGAAAGTCACACCTCAGGGACATTGTAATGGTCTGTAATGAGACACATTTTGTACTTGTTGAGTTCCACGTGTGCAAGGAGAAAAAGTCAGCCACCTTGTACAAATGCAGCAGTACTGCTGTACAAGGTGGCTGTTATACATAGAAACACCTGGGGGGGTGGGGGGCAGGCTCCCTTCAATTTCAGTTCATGTGCCTGCGTGGCGTTTGCAGGTCACGTTGCAAGCTACACAGCAGGGGAACAGCTGGCGTTGCTGAACCCCACTGACACATTGACTGGTGTTTTTCTCTGTGCAGATTGCATGTCCGGGCAAAAACTAGCGGTGTTAGAGCCCAGGGTCAGCAGGAGGAGGAGGAGAGGAGCAAAGTGTAGGACGAAGCCTGCACTGGTGGCAGCTTTTGGTCGGTTGTGCCAGCGTGGCTTGTGCTGGACACGATGCCGGCTACACAGCGGGGGAACAGCAGGCGGTGCTGAACCCCACTAACACATTGGCTGGTGTTTTTCTCTGTGCAGCTAGCATGTCCGGGCAGAAACTGGCGTTGTTTGAGCCCAGGGTCAGCAGGAGGAGGAGAGGAGCAAAGTGTAGGCCGAAGCCTGCACTGGTGGCAGCTTTTGTTCTGTTGTGCCAGCGTGGCTTGTGCTGGACACGTTGCCGACTACACAGCAGGGGAACAGCTGGCGGTGCTGAACCCCACTAACACATTGGCTGGTGTTTTTCTCTGTGCAGCTAGCATTTCCGGGCAAAAACTAGCGGTGTTTGAGCCCAGGGTCAGCAGGAGGAGTAGAGGAGCAGAGTGTAGGCCGAAGCCTAGTTGAACCAATTTCAAAGGTTACCTTTAACCCCCCCCTCAGGTGTTGCAAGGTACAAGAGCCACACCTTGAACAGCATTAATGATGCACAAGTCAAAGGTTGCTCTATTTAATTTTGCTCCTTGCACACGCTGAATTAAACACGTACACTATTTAGCCCATTATACTGTCAAACAGTAGTGGAGGCGTGACTACTAGTCTTTTTAAGGAGACGCAGCACAGGTGTACAAATTTACACCTAGGTGCTGTGCGCAGATTCCTTACCGTTGTTATTTGCAGTACAGGAAACTGCGCTCTTGTGTTATCCCTTGGCAATACCCTGTTAGTGCAGGCCGTCTCATGACCTCATTTCATGTTGGCCGGTGCGGTTAACGATGGCCATAAATCCCAGACCCACAGTGGCTTTTCCTAAAGTCACACTGCGGTGCTGGGATTCGTGGCCTTGTGCAGTAAATATGTTCGCCGCTCACACATGTCCTTACACCTGCTTCAGACTGGGCGGCCTCAGCTGATCCCTTATCGCATGCCGCGGCCATGAGGCCGCACAGTCAGAAGAAGGCGGAAGGAGGGGAGTGAAAACAGGGGAACATATGCACTGCTCGTGCCCATCAATCACACCCTCGCAGTCAAAATATATGAGACAACGGGGGGCGTTGTGTCGGGCAGGGGGGACGCACAGGCACAGCCAGCCAACCAATGATGTCAGGAGACGGGCAGCGCTAACAATGGGGGTGCTGCGTGTCATTAAAAAGGAAAGTCACACCTCAGGGACATTGTAATGGTCTGTAATGAGACACATTTTGTACTTGTTGAGTTCCACGTGTGCAAGGAGAAAAAGTCAGCCACCTTGTACAAATGCAGCAGTACTGCTGTACAAGGTGGCTGTTATACATAGAAACACCTGGGGGGGTGGGGGGCAGGCTCCCTTCAATTTCAGTTCATGTGCCTGCGTGGCGTTTGCAGGTCACGTTGCAAGCTACACAGCAGGGGAACAGCTGGCGTTGCTGAACCCCACTGACACATTGACTGGTGTTTTTCTCTGTGCAGATTGCATGTCCGGGCAAAAACTAGCGGTGTTAGAGCCCAGGGTCAGCAGGAGGAGGAGGAGAGGAGCAAAGTGTAGGACGAAGCCTGCACTGGTGGCAGCTTTTGGTCGGTTGTGCCAGCGTGGCTTGTGCTGGACACGATGCCGGCTACACAGCGGGGGAACAGCAGGCGGTGCTGAACCCCACTAACACATTGGCTGGTGTTTTTCTCTGTGCAGCTAGCATGTCCGGGCAGAAACTGGCGTTGTTTGAGCCCAGGGTCAGCAGGAGGAGGAGAGGAGCAAAGTGTAGGCCGAAGCCTGCACTGGTGGCAGCTTTTGTTCTGTTGTGCCAGCGTGGCTTGTGCTGGACACGTTGCCGACTACACAGCAGGGGAACAGCTGGCGGTGCTGAACCCCACTAACACATTGGCTGGTGTTTTTCTCTGTGCAGCTAGCATTTCCGGGCAAAAACTAGCGGTGTTTGAGCCCAGGGTCAGCAGGAGGAGTAGAGGAGCAGAGTGTAGGCCGAAGCCTAGTTGAACCAATTTCAAAGGTTACCTTTAACCCCCCCCTCAGGTGTTGCAAGGTACAAGAGCCACACCTTGAACAGCATTAATGATGCACAAGTCAAAGGTTGCTCTATTTAATTTTGCTCCTTGCACACGCTGAATTAAACACGTACACTATTTAGCCCATTATACTGTCAAACAGTAGTGGAGGCGTGACTACTAGTCTTTTTAAGGAGACGCAGCACAGGTGTACAAATTTACACCTAGGTGCTGTGCGCAGATTCCTTACCGTTGTTATTTGCAGTACAGGAAACTGCGCTCTTGTGTTATCCCTTGGCAATACCCTGTTAGTGCAGGCCGTCTCATGACCTCATTTCATGTTGGCCGGTGCGGTTAACGATGGCCATAAATCCCAGACCCACAGTGGCTTTTCCTAAAGTCACACTGCGGTGCTGGGATTTGTGGCCTTGTGCAGTAAATATGTTCGCCGCTCACACATGTCCTTACACCTGCTTCAGACTGGGCGGCCTCAGCTGATCCCTTATCGCATGCCGCGGCCATGAGGCCGCACAGTCAGAAGAAGGCGGAAGGAGGGGAGTGAAAACAGGGGAACATATGCACTGCTCGTGCCCATTAATCACACCCTCGCAGTCAAAATATATGAGACAACGGGGGGCGTTGTGTCGGGCAGGGGGGACGCACAGGCACAGCCAGCCAACCAATGATGTCAGGAGACGGGCAGCGCTAACAATGGGGGTGCTGCGTGTCATTAAAAAGGAAAGTCACACCTCAGGGACATTGTAATGGTCTGTAATGAGACACATTTTGTACTTGTTGAGTTCCACGTGTGCAAGGAGAAAAAGTCAGCCACCTTGTACAAATGCAGCAGTACTGCTGTACAAGGTGGCTGTTATACATAGAAACACCTGGGGGGGTGGGGGGCAGGCTCCCTTCAATTTCAGTTCATGTGCCTGCGTGGCGTTTGCAGGTCACGTTGCAAGCTACACAGCAGGGGAACAGCTGGCGTTGCTGAACCCCACTGACACATTGACTGGTGTTTTTCTCTGTGCAGATTGCATGTCCGGGCAAAAACTAGCGGTGTTAGAGCCCAGGGTCAGCAGGAGGAGGAGGAGAGGAGCAAAGTGTAGGACGAAGCCTGCACTGGTGGCAGCTTTTGGTCGGTTGTGCCAGCGTGGCTTGTGCTGGACACGATGCCGGCTACACAGCGGGGGAACAGCAGGCGGTGCTGAACCCCACTAACACATTGGCTGGTGTTTTTCTCTGTGCAGCTAGCATGTCCGGGCAGAAACTGGCGTTGTTTGAGCCCAGGGTCAGCAGGAGGAGGAGAGGAGCAAAGTGTAGGCCGAAGCCTGCACTGGTGGCAGCTTTTGTTCTGTTGTGCCAGCGTGGCTTGTGCTGGACACGTTGCCGACTACACAGCAGGGGAACAGCTGGCGGTGCTGAACCCCACTAACACATTGGCTGGTGTTTTTCTCTGTGCAGCTAGCATTTCCGGGCAAAAACTAGCGGTGTTTGAGCCCAGGGTCAGCAGGAGGAGTAGAGGAGCAGAGTGTAGGCCGAAGCCTAGTTGAACCAATTTCAAAGGTTACCTTTAACCCCCCCCTCAGGTGTTGCAAGGTACAAGAGCCACACCTTGAACAGCATTAATGATGCACAAGTCAAAGGTTGCTCTATTTAATTTTGCTCCTTGCACACGCTGAATTAAACACGTACACTATTTAGCCCATTATACTGTCAAACAGTAGTGGAGGCGTGACTACTAGTCTTTTTAAGGAGACGCAGCACAGGTGTACAAATTTACACCTAGGTGCTGTGCGCAGATTCCTTACCGTTGTTATTTGCAGTACAGGAAACTGCGCTCTTGTGTTATCCCTTGGCAATACCCTGTTAGTGCAGGCCGTCTCATGACCTCATTTCATGTTGGCCGGTGCGGTTAACGATGGCCATAAATCCCAGACCCACAGTGGCTTTTCCTAAAGTCACACTGCGGTGCTGGGATTCGTGGCCTTGTGCAGTAAATATGTTCGCCGCTCACACATGTCCTTACACCTGCTTCAGACTGGGCGGCCTCAGCTGATCCCTTATCGCATGCCGCGGCCATGAGGCCGCACAGTCAGAAGAAGGCGGAAGGAGGGGAGTGAAAACAGGGGAACATATGCACTGCTCGTGCCCATCAATCACACCCTCGCAGTCAAAATATATGAGACAACGGGGGGCGTTGTGTCGGGCAGGGGGGACGCACAGGCACAGCCAGCCAACCAATGATGTCAGGAGACGGGCAGCGCTAACAATGGGGGTGCTGCGTGTCATTAAAAAGGAAAGTCACACCTCAGGGACATTGTAATGGTCTGTAATGAGACACATTTTGTACTTGTTGAGTTCCACGTGTGCAAGGAGAAAAAGTCAGCCACCTTGTACAAATGCAGCAGTACTGCTGTACAAGGTGGCTGTTATACATAGAAACACCTGGGGGGGTGGGGGGCAGGCTCCCTTCAATTTCAGTTCATGTGCCTGCGTGGCGTTTGCAGGTCACGTTGCAAGCTACACAGCAGGGGAACAGCTGGCGTTGCTGAACCCCACTGACACATTGACTGGTGTTTTTCTCTGTGCAGATTGCATGTCCGGGCAAAAACTAGCGGTGTTAGAGCCCAGGGTCAGCAGGAGGAGGAGGAGAGGAGCAAAGTGTAGGCCGAAGCCTGCACTGGTGGCAGCTTTTGGTCGGTTGTGCCAGCGTGGCTTGTGCTGGACACGTTGCCGACTACACAGCAGGGGAACAGCTGGCGGTGCTGAACCCCACTGACACATCACCTAGTGTTTTTTTCTGTGTAGACAACACTTCCAGGTGGCAACTGACAGTGTTGAAACCCAGGGAATCAAAGAGGAGCAGAGTGTAGGCCGAAGCCTGCAGTGGAGCAAGTTGAAAGGGAACCTTTAACCCCCCCCCCAGGCATTTGTTGCTGAAAGAGCCATCTTGTACAGCAGTAATACTGCACATGGAAAATGGTGGCTCCGAAAATTATGCTCCTTGCAAACGCTGAAGTACACACTCATATAATGTGTCCCCTCACACCGTCAAACCATCCCGGAAGTGGGACTTTCCTTTGTAATGTGACACAGCACAGCCGTCATTCCAACCCCCTTGGTGCCGGGCACCACCTCCTCAACGTTGTTTGGTTCTGTCACGGAGCCCGCACTGTAATGTTATCCCTTGGCCATGCACAGTTAGCGGTGCCCGTCTTCTGACATCATGTAGGTGTCAGGCTGGCAGTGCCTGTGCGTCCAAGCTGCCCGAGATCCAACCTTGCAGTGTCATCTAATGTAGTCCCACTGCGGGCCAGGGATCCATGGGCATGCGCAGTGCATATCATCGCCTCTCACTCACCTCCTTCCTGCTTCTTCAGACTGTGCGGCGTCACGGCCGTGGCATGCTATTAGGGATCAGCTGACGCCGCCTAGTCTGAAGAAGCGTGAAGAAGGGGAGTGAGAGGCTAGTATATGCACTGCGCATGGCCATGGATACCAGGCCCACTGTGGGATCACATTAGACGACACTGCGAGGTGTGATTTCGGGCAGCGTGGACGCACAGGCGCAGCCAGGACGACAACAAATGATGTCAGAGGACGGGCAGCGCAAACTGTGCATGGCCAAGGGATAACATAACAGCGCAGGGTCCATGACGGAATCAAACAACGCTAAGGAGGCAGCGCACGGTGCCAAGGGGGTAGCAATGACGGCTGTGCTGCGTCACATTACAAAGGAAAGTCCCACCTCCGGGACGGTTGGACGGTGTGAGGGGACACATTACATGAGTGTGTAGTTCAGCGTTTGCAAGGAGCATAATTTCAAGAGCGACCTTTCCCTTGTGCAGTATTAGTGCTGCACATGGTGGCTCTTTCAGTAACAAACGCCTAGGGGGGGGGGGGACAGGTCCCCTTACATTTTAGTTGTGCCAGCGTGGCGGTCGCATGACACGTTGCCGGATACACAGCTGGGGATCAGCTGACGTTACTGAACCCCAATAACAGAGGAGCGACTGTTGACTGTGCACACAGCACTTCCAGGCACCAACTGGCGGTGTTAGAGCCCAGGGACAGCAGGAGGAGCAGATTGGAGGTATTGCCGCACACACAGCTGGGGATCAGCTGACGTTACTGAACCCCAATAACAGAGGAGCGACTGTTGACTGTGCACACAGCACTTCCAGGCACCAACTGGCGGTGTTAGAGCCCAGGGACAGCAGGAGGAGCAGATTGGAGGTATTGCCGCACACACAGCTGGGGATCAGCTGACGTTACTGAACCCCAATAACAGAGGAGCGACTGTTGACTGTGCACACAGCACTTCCAGGCACCAACTGGCGGTGTTAGAGCCCAGGGACAGCAGGAGGAGCAGAGGAACAGAGTGTAGGCCGAAGCCTGATTGGAGCAAGTTGAAAGGAAACCTTTAACCCCCCCCCCCAAGACGTTTGTAGCTGAAAGAGCCATGTTGTGCAGCACTAAGGATGCAAAAGGAAAAGGTTGCTCTTTTAATTATGCTCCTTGCAAACACCGAAGTAAACACTAAAAATGTGTCCCTTTATACCGTTAAACCGTTCCGGAGGTGCGAATTTCCTTCGTAATGGGACACAGCACAGCTGTCATTCCTATCCCCTTGATGCCGTGCGCTGCCTCCTCAGCGTTGTTTTAAGCTGCCACGGAGCCTGCGCTGTTCTGTTAGCCCTTGGCCATGCCCAATTAGCGCTGCCTGTCTTCTGACATAATTTGGTGTCAGGCTGTCAGTGCCTGTGCGTCCACGCTGCTCCAGATCCCACCTCGCAGTCTCATCTAACGTAATCCCACTGCGGGCCTTGGAACCATGGGCATGCACAGTGCATAACCTCGACTCTCACTCCCCTCCTTCCCTCTTCTTCAGACTGTGCGGTGTCACGGCCGTGGCATGCTAGGGATCAGCTGACGGCGCACAGTCTAAAGAAGGCGGAGGGAAATGAGCGAGAGCCCGAGGGGAAGATATGCACTGCGCATGCCCATGGATCCCAGGCCCGCAGTGTGACTCAATCAGAAGACACTGCGAGGCGGGATCTCGGGCACCGCGGCCGCACAGGCGCAGCCAGCCTGACACCAAATTATGTCAGAAGACAGGCAGCGCAAATAGGGCATGCCCAAGGGATAACAGAACAGCGCAGGCTCCGTGACAGCTTAAAACAACGCTGAGGAGGCAGCGCATGGCACCAAGGGGGTAGGAATGACGGCTGTGCTGCGTCACATTACGAAGGAAAGTCCCAGCTCCGGGACGGTATAACGGTATCAGTGAACACATTTTATAAGTGTTAAGTTCTGCGTGTGCAAAGAGCTAAAAAAAAAGAGCTACCTTTTCCTTGTGCAGCATTACTGCTGCACAAGATGGCTCTTTCAGTAACAAACGACGGGGGGGGGGGGGACAGGTTCCCTTACATTTAGGTTGTTGTGCCAGCGTGGCGGTCGCAGGACACATTGCCGGCTACACAGCTGGGGATCAGCTGACGTTACTGAAACCCAATAACACTGGGTCGTATGTTTTTACTGTGCAGCCTGCACTTCTGAGCCGCAACTGGCGGTGTTGGAGCCCAGGAATAGCAGTTCAGGTGGTAGAAAGATGAACACAGCAGGAGACCTGGATGACACCCAATTACTTAATCAGGCAGAGGAGTGGCAAATTCCTGCGAGATCCAGGCCTGGTTCATTTTCAGGAAAGTAAGCCGGTCAACGTTATCGGAGGATAGTCGCATGCGACGGTCTGTTAGTACACCACCTGCGGCACTAAAGACACGTTCCGATAAGACACTAGCCGCAGGGCAAGCCAGCACCTCCAATGCATACTGGCTTAGCTCTGGCCATGTATCCAGCTTAGAGACCCAAAACTTGAACGGGGAAGAGCCGTCTGGGAGTACAGTAAGAGGGCAAGCCATGTAGTCTGTCACCATCTGACGGAACCGTTGCCTCCTGCTGACTGGAGCCGCCGGTGATGGTGTAGACATTTGGGGCGGGCACACAAAAGTGTGCCAGAGTTGTGCCATACTGGGCTTGCCTTGGGCAGAGGCACTGCTTCTGCTCCCTCTTTGGGCAGAGCCTCCCCCACTGCCTCGACGCACTGAGCTGCTTTGTAAAGCACTAGCAGCACTCCTCTCAGTTGGACAGGAGAAGATGATGGAATTCACCAGTGTGTCGTGGTACTCCCGCAATTTACGCTCCCGGGTCAACGCAGGGATGAGGTTTTGGACGTTGTCCCGGTAGCGAGGATCGAGGAGGGTGAACACCCAATAATCAGGCATGTTGAGAATGTGGTCGATGCGGCGGTCGTTTCTCAGGCACTGCAGCATGAAATCCACCATGTGCTGCAGAGTGCCAACCGGCCCAGAAACGCTGTCCCCTGCTTGAGACATGATCTCTGCCCGCTCGTCATCACCCCACCCTCGCTGTACACACTGACCACTGGACAATTGTGTCGCTCCCTCCTCTGGACGGAGCTCTTCCTCCTCCATTGACTCCTCCTCATCCTCCTCACAAATTGGCCCCTGCGTACCCCTTTGTGAGGAACCACGTGGCGCTGACTCTCCAGAAGCTGATGGAAAAGGTGACTCCTCATCCTCCACCTCTTCCACCACATCATCCCTTAATAGGGTTGAGCGAAACGGGTCGAACATTTTCAAAAGTCGCCGACTTTTGGCTAAGTCGGGGTTTCATGAAACCCGATCCGACCCCTGTGCGGGGTCGGCCATGCGGTACGCGACTTTCGCGCCAAAGTCGCGTTTCAATGACGCGAAAAGCGCCATTTCTCAGCCAATGAAGGTAAACGCAGAGTGTGGGCAGCGTGATGACATAGGTCCTGGTCCCCACCATCTTAGAGAAGGGCATTGCAGTGATTGGCTTGCTGTCTGCGACGTCACAGGGGCTATAAAGAGGCGTTCCCGCCGACCGCCATCTTACTGCTGCTGATCTGAGCTTAGGGAGAGGTTGCTGCCGCTTTGTCAGAAGCAGGGATAGCGTTAGGCAGGGTCCATTAACCACAAAACCGCTTGTGCTGCAGCGATTTGCACTGTCCAACACCACCCTCGGTGTGCAGGGACAGTGGAAGTTTTTTTTTTTTTTTTTTTCCCCTCAGCGCTGTAGCTCATTGGGCTGCCCTAGAAGGCTCCCTGATAGCTGCATTGCTGTGTGTACGCCGCTGTGCAAACCAACTGCTTTTTTCAAAGCACAAATCCTCTTGTTCCTTCCTTTCTGCACAGCTATCTTTTTTGTTTGTCCACACTTTTTATTTCATTTGTGCATCAGTCCACTCCTTATTGCTGCCTGCCATACCTGGCTGAGATTACTGCAGGCAGGGAGATAGTAGCTGCCTGCCATACCTGGCTGAGATTACTGCAGGCAGGGAGATAGTAATTGTAGGACATTCCCTGTTTTTTTTTTTTTTTTTTTTTTGGTGGGAGATTAAGATTGGCAATTTGGCATTTCTGCTAGAGTGCCATCCCTGTGTGTGCCATCTCTCTCACATAGTGGGCCATAGAAAGCCTTTTCATTTTTCTGTATTTTTTTTTGTGGGGTGTATAAATTCTCCCTGATAAAAATACAGTGGGAGATTAATATTGGCCTTTGGGCTTGTGTGCCAGTCCTGAGTGTGCCATCTCTCTCACAAATAGTGGGCCATAGAAAGCCTATTTATTTTTTTTTTTGGTTTTATAAATTCTCCCTGAAAAAAAGGGAGATTAATATTGGCCTCTGGGCTTGTGTGCCAGTCCTGAGCGTGCCATCTGTGCCAGCCCTGAGCGTGCCATCTCTCTCACAAATAGTGGGCCATAGAAAGCCTATTTAATTTTTTTTTTTGTTTTATAAATTTTCCCTGAAAAAAGGGAGATTAATATTGGCCTCTGGGCTTGTGTGCCAGTTGTGAGCGTGCCATCTGTGCCAGTCCTGAGCGTGCCATCTCTCTCACAAATAGTGGGCCATAGAAAGCCTATTTAAATATTTTTTTGGTTTTATAAATTCTCCCAGAAAAAAAGGGAGATTAATATTGGCCTCTGGGCTTGTGTGCCAGTCCTGAGCGTGCCATCTGTGCCAGCCAGCCCTGAGCGTGCCATCTCTCTCACAAATAGTGGGCCATAGAAAGCCTATTTAATTTTTTTTTTTGTTTTATCAATTTTCCCTGAAAAAAGGGAGATTAATATTGGCCTCTGGGCTTGTGTGCCAGTTGTGAGCGTGCCATCTGTGCCAGTCCTGAGCGTGCCATCTCTCTCACAAATAGTGGGCCATAGAAAGCCTATTTAAATATTTTTTTGGTTCTATAAATTCTCCCAGAAAAAAAGGGAGATTAATATTGGCCTCTGGGCTTGTGTGCCAGTCCTGAGCGTGCCATCTGTGCCAGCCAGCCCTGAGCGTGCCATCTCTCTCACAAATAGTGGGCCATAGAAAGCCTATTTAATTTTTTTTTTTGTTTTATCAATTTTCCCTGAAAAAAGGGAGATTAATATTGGCCTCTGGGCTTGTGTGCCAGTTGTGAGCGTGCCATCTGTGCCAGTCCTGAGCGTGCCATCTCTCTCACAAATAGTGGGCCATAGAAAGCCTATTTAAATATTTTTTTGGTTTTATAAATTCTCCCAGAAAAAAAGGGAGATTAATATTGGCCTCTGGGCTTCTGTGCCAGTCCTGAGCGTGCCATCTGTGCCAGTCCTGAGCGTCCCATCTCTCTCACAAATAGTGGGCCATAGAAAGCCTATTTTATTTTTTTTTTGGGTTTTAGAAATTCTCCCTGAAAAAAGGGAGATTAATATTGGCCTCTGGGCTTGTGTGCCAGTTGTGAGCGTGCCATCTGTGCCAGTCCTGAGCGTGCCATCTCTCTCACAAATAGTGGGCCATAGAAAGCCTATTTAAATATTTTTTTGGTTTTATAAATTCTCCCAGAAAAAAAGGGAGATTAATATTGGCCTCTGGGCTTCTGTGCCAGTCCTGAGCGTGCCATCTGTGCCAGTCCTGAGCGTCCCATCTCTCTCACAAATAGTGGGCCATAGAAAGCCTATTTTATTTTTTTTTTGGGTTTCAGAAATTCTCCCTGGAAAAAAAAAGGGAGATTAATATTGCCCTTTGGGCTTGTGTGCCAGTACTAAGCGTTCCATCTCTCTCTCTCTCTCAGTCAGTGGGCCATAGAACGCATATTTTTGGTTTTATTTGTTTTCTAAATTCTCCCTGAAAAAATCATTTTATTTTATTTGGTTTCTAAATTCTTCCTGATAAAATCATATTTTTTTTATTATTTTTATTTCTAAAGTCTCCCTGAAAAAAAAAAAAAAAAAACAACCAAAAAAACAGTGGGAGATTAATATTGGCCTTTCTGCTTGTGTGCCAGTCTTGACTCCTGGGTGTGCCATCTCTCTCTCTCTCTCTCTCTCTCTCTCTCTCTCTCTCTCCAATTGTGGTCCATAGAAAGCCTATATTTTTTTTCCTTGATTTGGGTTCTAAAATCTACCAGAGAAAATAACTACATCAATCATTGGTAGAAAAATATTGGCCTCTGGGTTTGTGTGCCACTCCTGACTCCTGTGTGCGTCATCTCTCAGTCAGTGGGCCATAGAACGCCTATTTTTGGTTTTATTTGTTTTCTAAATTCTCCCTGCAAAAATCTATTTTTTTTTTTTTGGGGGGTTTCTAAAGTGTTCCTGAAAAAAATAAAAATAAAAAAAAAATAATAGTGTGACATTAATATTAACATTTGTGCTTCAGTGACAGTCCTGCGTGTGGGGCATCTCTCTAATTTGCAGCCACCAAAAAAAGAGTGTGTAACATTGGGCCTGATTTTCGCTGTGGTCTCACCAACCTGTAAAGGGGTAGCTAAATCATACTGAAGTTATAGCTCACCGTGTAAGTTGTGTGACTGCAACAAATAACGTTAGTTTGGTTACGTTTTTAAAACAATGAGGAAGTCTAGTGGAAGAGGTCGTGGCCGGGGGCGTTCATTGTCAGCTGGTAATGAGGGTAGTGGTAGTGGTGGAGCATCAGGTGGTCGTGGGGGAAAAAATATTGCACCTAAGTCTGGAGCTGTGGAGCCAGGTTCGTCGTCCGGCTACACAAGGCCTCGAACGCTCCCTTTTCTGGGATTAGGAAAACCGCTTTTAAAGCCGGAGCAGCAAGAGCAAGTTTTGGCTTATCTTGCTGACTCAGCCTCTAGCTCTTTTGCCTCATCTCGTGAAACTGGTAAAAGTAAAAGCAGCGCGTCGTTAGTGGATGTTCACGGTCAGGGACAAGTCACTTCCTTGTCCTCTTCAGCAAAAACAACAACAGAGAAGAATGCAGCAGGCGACACAACGGGTTACTCCATGGAGCTCTTTACACATACCGTCCCTGGCTTAGAAAGTGAAGCAGTTAACAGTCCATGCCCATTACAAATTGAATCTGACATGGAGTGCACTGACGCACAGCCACAGCCAGACTACTATGCTGGTCCTTTGACTCAGACCACAACATTGCCCTCGCAGGGTGCTGATCAAGAATCAGACCCTGATGAGACTATGTTGCCCCATCACGAACGCTATACCACCGAACGACACGGTGACACAGACGAAGTTGCGCAGGAGGTACAAGAAGAGTTATTAGATGACCCAGTTCTTGACCCCGATTGGCAGCCATTGGGGGAACAGGGTGCAGGCGGCAGCAGTTCTGAAGCAGAGGAGGAGGAGGGGCCGCAGCAGGCATCAACATCGCCACAGGTTCCATCTGCCGGGCCCGTATCTTGCCCAAAACGCGTGGCAAAGCCAAAACCTGGTGGAGGACAGCGTGGCCATCCGGTTAAAGCTCAGTCTGCAATGCCTGAAAAGGTATCCGATGCTAGAAAGAGTGCAGTCTGGCATTTTTTTAAACAACATCCAATTGATCAGCGCAAAGTCATCTGTCAAAAATGTTCTACTTCCTTAAGCAGAGGTCAGAATCTGAAAAGTCTCAATACTAGTTGCATGCATAGACATTTAACCACCATGCATTTGAAAGCTTGGACTAACTACCAAACGTCCCTTAAGGTTGTTGCACCCTCGGCCAATGAAGCTAGTCATCAACGCAACATCCCTTCTGGCAGTGTAGGACCACCATTTAGCGCACCACCTGCTGTATCTGTGCAGGTATCTTTGCCAGGCCAAAGCAGTCAGGGTCAGGGAATCACCAGTTTCGTAGTAGGAAACACTGCATCTAGGGCACCGGCGGCAACAATACCATCTCCCACCGTCTCTCAGTCTGCCATGTCCACCGGCACCCCCGCTAGTTCCACGATCTCCAGCTCTCCAGTCCAGCTCACCCTACATGAGACTATGGTTAGAAAAAGGAAATACTTAGCCTCGCATCCGCGTACACAGGGTTTGAACGCCCACATAGCTAGACTAATCTCGTTAGAGATGATGCCCTACCGGTTAGTTGAAAGCGAAGCTTTCAAAGACCTGATGGACTACGCTGTACCACGCTACGAGCTACCCAGTCGACACTTTTTTTCCAGAAAAGCCATCCCAGCCCTCCACCAGCATGTTAAAGAGCGCATCGTCCATGCACTCAGGCAATCTGTGAGCACAAAGGTGCACCTGACAACAGATGCATG
The DNA here is from genome assembly GCF_032444005.1 of Ranitomeya imitator. Classification (NCBI taxonomy): domain Eukaryota; kingdom Metazoa; phylum Chordata; class Amphibia; order Anura; family Dendrobatidae; genus Ranitomeya; species Ranitomeya imitator. The sequence continues at coordinate 933,509,367 of NC_091282.1, read as the reverse complement.
GACCAGTAGGCATGGCCAGGGACGTTACGTGTCCATCACGGCACACTGGGTAAATGTGGTGGATTCAGGGTCCACAGGGGACAGCAAGTTTGGGACAGTTCTGCCTAGCCCACGGTCTAGTAAACAGTTGTCTGTAGCCGTTCGCACCCCCTCCTCCTCCTCCTCCTCGTCCTCCTGCAGAAGCAAGAGCTCGTCCACAGACCGCAGTCGCACAAACACTCCATCCGCACCTGCCACTGTTGCACACCAGGTCTCCCATTATGGGGCAGCTACTGGCATACGTCAGCAGGCTGTATTGGCTATGAAGTGTTTGGGCGACAATAGACACACCGCGGAAGTTCTGTCCGAGTTCTTGCAGCAAGAAACGCAGTCGTGGCTGGGCACTGTAGATCTTGAGGCAGGCAAGGTAGTGAGTGATAACGGAAGGAATTTCATGGCTGCCATCTCCCTTTCCCAACTGAAACACATTCCTTGCCTGGCTCACACCTTAAACCTGGTGGTGCAGTGCTTCCTGAAAAGTTATCCGGGGTTATCCGACCTGCTCCTCAAAGTGCGTGGACTTTGCGCACATATCCGCCGTTCGCCTGTACACTCCAGCCGTATGCAGACCTATCAGCGTTCTTTGAACCTTCCCCAGCATCGCCTAATCATAGACGTTGCAACAAGGTGGAACTCAACACTGCACATGCTTCAGAGACTGTGCGAACAGAGGCGGGCTGTTATGTTTTTGTGGGAGGATACACATACACGGGCAGGCAGTAGGATGGCAGACATGGAGTTGTCAGGTGTGCAGTGGTCGAAGATTCAAGACATGTGTCAAGTCCTTCAGTGTTTTGAGGAATGCACACGGCTGGTTAGTGCAGACAACGCCATAATAAGCATGAGCATCCCCCTAATGCGTCTGCTGATGCAAAGTTTGACGCACATAAAGGATCAGGCGTCTGCACCAGAGGAAGAGGAAAGCCTTGATGACAGTCAGCGATTGTCTGGTCAGGGCAGTGTACATGACGAGGTACCGGGCGAAGAGGAGGTGGAGGATGAGGAGGATGATGGGGATGAGTATATTTTTAATGAGGAAGCTTTCCCGGGGGCACGGGAAATTGGTGGCGTGGCAAGGCCGGGTTCTGGTTTTTTGAGGGACACAAGTGACGTAGATTTGCCTGCAACTGCCCCTCAACCAAGCACAACCGCAGATTTGACAACGGGAACTTTGGCCCACATGGCGGATTATGCCTTGCGTATCCTCAAAAGGGACACACGCATTACAAAAATGATGAACGATGACGATTACTGGTTGGCCTGCCTCCTTGATCCTCGCTATAAAGGCAAATTGCAAAATATTATGCCACATGAGAACTTGGAACTAATATTAGCAACAAAACAATCAACTCTTGTTGACCGTTTGCTTCTGGCATTCCCTGCACACAGCGCCCGTGATCGTTCTCACACGAGCTCCAGGGGCCAGCAGACCAGAGGTGTTAGAGGGGCAGAAATCAGAAGTGGCGTTGGACAGAGGGGTTTTCTGACCAGGTTGTGGAGTGATTTTTCTATGACCGCAGACAGGACAGGTACTGCAGCATCAATTCAAAGTGACAGGAGACAACATTTGTCCAGTATGGTTACAAACTATTTTTCATCCCTTATCGACGTTCTCCCTCAACCGTCATTCCCATTTGATTACTGGGCATCCAAATTAGACACCTGGCCAGAATTGGCAGAATATGCATTGCAGGAGCTTGCTTGCCCGGCAGCTAGTGTCCTATCAGAAAGAGTATTCAGTGCTGCAGGTTCAATACTAACAGAAAAAAGGACTCGTCTGGCTACCCAAAATGTAGATGATCTAACCTTCATTAAAATGAACCACAACTGGATTTCAAAATCTTTTGCCCCACCCTGCCCGGCTGACACCTAGCTTTCCTATGAAAAGGTCTTGCCTGTGGACTATTCTGAATGACTTTTCCAATCTCGTAATTTTCTTCACCTGATTGTCCAGCATACGACATGTTTCCACCTCACGAAATGGCCAAACTCCCCACACGGGGCCGTGCTATCGCCACTTTGCGCTTGGACCCTTGAGAGTGCTGTTTGTCTGAAGAGGTGGGTGTGGCCGCTTTTGGTCGACGGCACTGCCACTGGGTCCCTCATAGTACAATAAAGTGTCTCTGGCGGTGGTGGTGCGCACCCAACGTCAGACACACCGTTGTAATATGAGGGGCCCTGTGCCTGTACCGCCGGCCACAAGACAGTTCCCCCCCCCAGCTCAAACAGTGCTCTACCACTAGCAAAATTATCTCTCACAGCTTCACCAATGTGTAGTCTAGCCGCTGACATCCTTCAATGCCTGGCACTGACAATACCATTGTTTTGACATTTTTGTTATGTTAGGCCTTCGAAGCCTGTCTGCGGTCCCTTCTTTCTACAACTACTACACTGACCAGGCCACTGCTGGCCGTGTTACCCTGGAACCAATTTAAAAGTGCCTACAGTCAGCCCAATTTTGTTATGTTAGGCCTTCGAAGACTGTCTGCCGTCACTCCTTCCACTAGACTTCCACTGACCATACACTGCTGCCCATGTACCCCTGGAACCAATTTAAAGTGCCTACAGCCAGCCCAATTTTGTTATGTTAGGCCTTCGAAGCCTGTCTGCGGTCACTCCTTCCACTAGACTTCCACTGACCAGACCACTGCTGCCCGTGTACCCCTGGAACCAATTTAAAAGTGCCTACAGCCAGCCCAATTTTGTTATGTTAGGCCTTCGAAGCCTGTCTGCGGTCACTCCTTCCACTAGACTTCCACTGACCAGACCACTGCTGCCCGTGTACCCCTGGAACCAATTTAAAAGTGCCTACAGCCAGCCCAATTTTTTTATTTTAGGCCTTCGATGCCTGTCTGCGGTCCATTCTTTCAACTACTACTACACTGACCAGGTCACTGCTGTCCGTGTACCCCTGGAACCAATTTAAAATTGCCTACAGCCATGTGTTATTATTTTAGGCCTTCGATGCCTGTCTGCGGTCACTCCTTCCACTAGGCCTCCACTGACCACACCACTGCTGTCCGTGTACCCCTGGAACCAATTTAAAATTGCCTACAGCCATGTGTTATTATTTTAGGCCTTCGATGCCTGTCTGCGGTCACTCCTTCCACTAGGCCTCCACTGACCACACCACTGCTGTCCGTGTACCCCTGGAACCAATTTAAAATTGCCTACAGCCAGCCCAATTTTTTTATTTTAGGCCTTCGATGCCTGTCTGCGGTCCATTCTTTCAACTACTACTACACTGACCAGGTCACTGCTGTCCGTGTACCCCTGGAACCAATTTAAAATTGCCTACAGCCATGTGTTATTATTTTAGGCCTTCGATGCCTGTCTGCGGTCACTCCTTCCACTAGGCCTCCACTGACCACACCACTGCTGTCCGTGTACCCCTGGAACCAATTTAAAATTGCCTACAGCCATGTGTTATTATTTTAGGCCTTCGATGCCTGTCTGCGGTCACTCCTTCCACTAGGCCTCCACTGACCACACCACTGCTGTCCGTGTACCCCTGGAACCAATTTAAAATTGCCTACAGCCATGTGTTATTATTTTAGGCCTTCGATGCCTGTCTGCGGTCCATTCTTTCAACTACTACTACACTGACCAGGGCACTGCTGGCCGTGTACCCCTGGAACCAACATCAGAAAATATAAAAATAAGTATTTTGCTTATAAAAAAGAAAATACTGGTGAGATATCAAATGCAGACATTTTAACATTAAAAACAAACACACAACTCTAATCTGGTACAGTACTAAAAATGGCCACCAGCTACAATTACTTTCTCCTGCAAGTAGTTAACTGAAAGTTTTTTTAAATTGAAAACACACATATGGCATCCACCGAGTGTTGTCCTGTCGCGTCTTCTTTATATTATTGCCGAGAAGATGCAAAATAATGAAAATAATAAAATCATTAATTACCAAAATAATAGAGAAAGTCAACACCACATTGCAAATAAACATTCATTCCAAATAAAGAAGCAGGGCGCGTCCGAGGGTGAGTATATACCTAATAAGAATATAATCACCCTCGGACGCGCAATGCTTATTTCCAACAGCCTTCCTTCCTAAGAATCAGCCCTTCCGTCGTGTAGAGAGACGTTGTGTTACACTCCAAGGTGTTCCCCAGGTTGCCTTTCCTGAGCTTCGATCTTCCGGCTCTCGTTTAGTAGTTCTTGGAAACTACTCTGCATTAGGCCTTCAAATTGGGTATGGGGTGTAGAGAGATGGTGTGTTCCACTCCAAGGTGTTCCCCAGGTTGCCTTTCCTGAGCTTCGATCTTCCGGCTCTCGTTTAGTAGTTGTTGGAAACTACGCTGCATTAGGCCTTCAAATTGGGTATGGGGTGTAGCGAGAGGGTGTGTTACACTCCAAGGTGTTCCCCAGGTTGCCTTTCCTGAGCTTCGATCTTCCGGCTCTCGTTTAGTAGTTCTTGGAAACTACACTGCATTAGGCCTTCAAATTGGGTATGGGGTGTAGAGAGAGGGTGTGTTACACTCCAAGGTGTTCCCCAGGTTGCCTTTCCTGAGCTTCGATATTCCGGCTCTCGTTTAGTAGTTGTCGGAAACTACGCTGCATTAGGCCTACAAATTGGGTATGGGGCGTAGAGAGAGGGTGTGTTACACTCCAAGGTGTTCCCCAGGTTGCCTTTCCTGAGCTTCGATATTCCGGCTCTCGTTTAGTAGTTGTCGGAAACTACGCTGCATTAGGCCTACAAATTGGGTATGGGGTGTAGAGAGAGGGTGTGTTACACTCCAAGGTGTTCCCCAGGTTGCCTTTCCTGAGCTTCGATCTTCATGCTCTCGTTTAGTAGTTGTCGGAAACTACGCTGCATTAGGCCTACAAATTGGGTATGGGGTGTAGAGAGAGGGTTTGTTACACTCCAAGGTGTTCCCCAGGTTGCCTTTCCTGAGCTTCGATCTTCCGGCTCTCGTTTAGTAGTTGTTGGAAACTACGCTGCATTAGGCCTTCAAATTGGGTATGGGGTGTAGCGAGAGGGTGTGTTACACTCCAAGGTGTTCCCCAGGTTGCCTTTCCTGAGCTTCGATCTTCCGGCTCTCGTTTAGTAGTTCTTGGAAACTACACTGCATTAGGCCTTCAAATTGGGTATGGGGTGTAGAGAGAGGGTGTGTTACACTCTAAGGTGTTCCCCAGGTTTCCTTGCCATTGCTTCGGTCTTCCGACTCTCGTTTAGTAGTTGTAGAAAAGTACACTGCATTAGGCCATACAAAATGGGTATGGGGTGGAGAGAGATGGTGTGTTACACTCCAAGGTGTTCCCCAGGTTGCCTTTCCTGAGCTTCTATCTTCAGGCTCTCATTAAATTGTGGTTAAATGGAACAACTGCATTTGGCGTACTAGTTGGTTTGGGGCCTACTATCGGTGTCTGCCACTCCTTGCTGTTCTCCTCCACTGAACAAAGCTGTGCCGCCTGTTTACTACGGTTGCCAATTTTGAACTGCATTTCGACTACTTACTGATTTGGCCCTACTCTCTGTGTCAGCCTCTCATTCCAGTTGTCCTCCACTGCAATGCCCCCTGGTTATTCCTGTGTTACCAATTTTGAACTGCATTTAGCCCACTTTCTTCTTTGGGCCTATATCTGTGTTTCCACTTCATCGTGCCCATTGCCCAGCCAGTGATAGATGAGTCTGCTGGTACATTGACCCATAACGCAACATTCCCCGTGCACGCTACACAACAACATTGTGACCCTGCTGAAAGTCAGGTTGCTCTTCCCGCATACCATACCACCTTACACGGGGACAAAGAGGAAGGTGCAGATGAAAGTGCAGGTTCCTTCATCAGGTGGGGGGAGGAATACTAGTTGGCGACGTCACTGGCACAGGGCCTCTCATAGTACGCAAAAGTGTTGCTGCCGGTGGGAGGCGCCCCCGCCGTGCAAACACACCGCTGTACTTTGAGGGGCCCTGTGCCAGTGCCAATGCCAACGAGTGGGCCCCCCCTGCTTGCTCAGGTTCACAGCACTTGCAAAGTTGAAATACTTACCTCTCCCTGCTCCACTGCCGTGACGTGGTCCAGATTTCCTGGGCCCACTAATTACTTGAACCAGCCCTACCCCCCACAACTTTAGCCAAATGACCCCCAATTTCAAATGCCTTCCAATTATTATAAGGTAAATTACGCTTGACAAGCTTCATTAAGAAGAATGGATGGTTTTGACATTAAAATGGCCACTCTAGGTGTTTTCCTGGCCCCCACTCACTGCCGACTATGCTGCCCCATTGACTTGCATTGGGTTTCGTGTTTCGGTCGATCCCGACTTTACGTCATAATCGGCCGATTTCACTCGACCCGACTTTGGACATAGTCGGGTTTCGCAAAACCCGGCTCGACTCTAAAAAGGTCAAGGTCGCTCAACTCTATCCCTTAACCCTTGCAAAGTTTGCTGAAGCAGGCAGATAAGGGGGACAGTCATGCTGACTAGTGCATCATCTGCACTTGCCATCCGCGTGGAATAATCAAAAGGACGCAAAACCTGGCAGACGTCCTTCATAGTGGCCCACTCTGTGGTTGTGAAGTCTGATCGGCGCTGACTGCGACTTCTTTGCGCCTGATGCAGCTGGTACTCCATAACTGCTTGCTGCTGCTCACACAACCGCTCCAACATATGTAACGTGGAATTCCACCGGGTAGGTAGGTCACATATGATGCGGTGTTCCGGAAGGCGGAATCGGCGCTGCAGAGCAGCAATGCGGGATCTGGCCAAGCTGGAACGCCGCAAGTGAGCACACTCTAGGCGGACCTTGTGCAGCAGGGCATCAAGATCCGGATAGTCCCTCAGAAAACTCTGCACAACCAAATTGAGCACATGTGCCAGACATGGGATGTGAGTGAGGTTGCCAAGGGCCAAAGCTGCCACCAGATTTCGGCCATTGTCACACACTACCATGCCTGGCTGGAGATTCGCTGGCAGTAACCACACATCGCTCTCCTGCTTTATGGCATTCCAGAGCTCCTGCGCTGTGTGGCTTCGATGCCCCAATGAAACTAGTTTCAAGACGGCCTGCTGACGTTTGGCCACGGCTGTGCTCATGTCGGTCATAGGTAAACGTTCACGGGTCCATGTGGGGGTGGACTGTGACGGATCCTGCAGAGAGGAATCAGAGGAACTGGTGTAAGAGGAGGAGTCGATGCGTACAGACTGGATTCCTGCAATCCTTGGAGTGGGCAGGACACGTCCTGCGCCACTCGCACGATCTGTACCTGGCTCAACAACATTAACCCAATGGGCAGTGAGGGAAACATATCGCCCCTGTCCATGCTGACTGGTCCACGCATCGGTGGTGAGGTGGACCTTGCTACTGACGGCGTTCAGTAGCGCATGTTTTATGTTTGCCTCAACATGCCTGTGCAGGGCAGGGACAGCCTGCCTGCTGAAGTAAAAGCGGCTGGGCACCTTGTACTGTGGGACTGCCAATGCCATCAAGTCACGGAAGCTGTCAGTCTCCACCAGCCTGAACGAGAGCATTTCCAGGGACAACAGTTTGGCAATGCCTGCATTCAGAGCCTGTGCTCGGGGGTGGTTGGCCGAGAATGCCCGCCTTTTCTCCCATGCCTGTACTACCGATGGCTGTAGAGTAGACTGGGAGTGTGAGGATGACTGGGAAGGTGGTGCTGTGGGTGGAATTACACAAGGTCTCTGGGAGGAAGCCAAACCAGCTGTGCGTGAGCTGGAGGAAGAGGCAACACGAGCTGAAGAGGTGGTAGCTGCCGCTGTTGGTTGGCCTACATCTTCAGTGTGTTTCTGTAACTCCACCGCGTGCCTGGTCCGCACATGTTTCCACATATTTGTGGTATTGAGGTTGCTGACATTTTTCCCTCTTTTTACTTTATGATGACACAGCTTGCATTTGACAAAACAAATGTCATCTGCAACTGTGTCAAAAAAGGACCAGGCACTGCAAGTCTTGGGAGCGCCCTTTTTGGCTTTGGAAAGAGACAGGCTCCTAACGGGTGCCAAAGTGGAGGCTACAGGCTCCGCAGTCTTCCCCCTCCCTCTCCCTCTTTGGCCCGTAAGAGGAAGCTCTTCCTCTGAGCTGCTCCCACCACCTTCCTGTTCCTCACGCCACGATGGGTCAAGGACCTCATCATCTCCACTACCCTCTGCCACCAACTGCTCCTCCTGGGTAGTCTCAGCAGCACAGTACGCACGAGAAAGCGGCACCTGAGTTTCATCATCAGATGCGTACTGCGCTGTGGTCACCGGAGGCACTGGCCCACCTGCCTCTTCAGAGTCAGAGAGAAAAAGGTGTTGGGCATCACTGCACACTGCCTCTTCTTCCATTTCTCCAATGCTGCTTGGCTGGCCCCCTGTTTCCAAGCCAAGAGATTCAGAGAACAGAAGTAGAGACGGCTCCTGTCCTGGGCTCTCTGACTGCCTGGCCAATTTGGCAGGTGGTGAAGAGACAGATGGCTGCTCTCCAGTGCTCTGTGCCTGAGAGGATGTGGCACTAACTGAAGTCGATGCCGAGGCGTTAGCTGCCATCCACCCGACAACGGCTTCAATTTGGTCTTCACGCAGCAGCGGTGCACGGCGCTCTCCGACAAAGCTGCGCATGAAGGACTGTTCCCTGCTGAAACTGAGTGACGACGAGTCACCGGCGCCCGCAGCAGGCACAGAATCACCACGTCCTCTCCCTGCTCCTCTCCCTGCTCCGCGCCCACGCCCACGTGCCTTACTCCCTGCCCTCTTCATCTTGGTTGACAGATAAAGATAAGCAGAAAAGTACTAAGGCCTTAGTGTGCTTATTCCTGTAATGCTCCTCCTAACAGGTGTAAGAAACACTAATGTTGTAAATTGTGGACTAAACTTTATTATTTTTCAAATGTGGCCTACACAAGTGTAAGTTGTGTTTGGTGAACTTAACCTTTTTTTTGGTGCAGATCGGGCTACAGAGCTAGTTTAAATCACACGGAGACCGTGCAGACAGCCGTAAACGGCGCTGCAAGGCCAAGAAACCCTCCTCTAGGTTATCCTATATAGTGTTTTTCCACTATTTAGCTGGATACAAGTGGAAAGACACTAATAGGAATTTTTTTTTTCAAATTTTAAACTGGCTGCACTATTTGAAAAAAAGGAAATTGTTTTTCAAGGTATGAGGCAGTAACGCACCCTGAGCTGAATCCAACCGGCTATGGCTGCACACAGACTACAGGGCGAGCTGCGCTCACACAGAGACCGTGCAGACAGCCGTAAACGGCGCTGCAAGGCCCCCAAAAAAACCTCTAGGTTATCCTATGTAGTGTTTTTCCACAATTGAGCTGGAGACTGGTGGAAAGACACTAATAGGAATTTTTTTTTTTTTCAAATTTTAAACAGGCTGCACTATTTGAAAAAAAGGAAAATTTTTCTCAAGGTATGAGCCAGTAACGAACCCTGAGCTGAATCCAACCGGCTATGGCTGCACACAGACTACAGGGCGAGCTGGGCTCACACGGAGACCGTGCAGACAGCCGTAAACGGCGCTGCAAGGCCAAAAAACCCTCCTCTAGGTTATCCTATATAGTGTTTTTCCACTATTTAGCTGGATACGAGTGGAAAGACACTAATAGGAATTTTTTTTTTCAAATTTTAAACAGGCTGCACTATTTGAAAAAAAGGAAAATTTTTCTCAAGGTATGAGCCAGTAACGAACCCTGAGCTGAATCCAACCGGCTATGGCTGCACACAGACTACACGGCGAGCTGGGCTCACACGGAGACCGTGCAGACAGCCGTAAACGGCGCTGCAAGGCCCAAAAACCCCCCTCTAGGTTATCCTATGTAGTGTTTTTCCACAATAGAGCTGGAGACTGGTGGAAAAACACTAATAGGAAATTTGAGAAAAAATGTGCAGCAGGCTGCACTAAGAGCAAAAAAGAACAACTGTGTGAGGCAGTGTGAACCCCCCCTGAGCTGAATACAACCGGGTATATGGCTGCACACAGACTACAGAGTGAGCTGCACACACACACACACACACACAGAGACCTTGCAGAACGCTGTTAAAACAGCGCTGCAAGGCAAGAGCAAGGTGAACAGTGAAGAACACACAGCGTTTTGCTAAATTAGCCTTTGGAAAGGAAAATAAAGCAATTAGCTAGCTCAACTGGCCCTCAGTTAGAACACAGCGTCCTGTCCCTAACTGAAATCACAGCAGAGTGAGCGCAAAATGGCGGCAGCGCTTTTTTATAGTGCAGAGTGACATCATTTCAGCAGCCAATCCAAGCCTTGCCAGTACTTACATGCCCACCATGCTAAACAGGATGTGCCCACACTTTCATTCATTCCTCATTGGCTGCTGCGTTCAATTTGAATTCTGGGAACTTCCGATTCCGGTATCCGATACGCGGGAAGTATCGGAATTCAGTATCGGAATTCCGATACCGCAAATATCGGCCGATACCCGATACTTGCGGTATCGGAATGCTCAACACTAATCACCATCTGATGGTGATGCCTGTCTCCCCCCCCCTGTCCCCGGACCTGAGCTGCCTGCTGCCTGCTGCCGGGTTTGCCTGGGGGAAGCCTGCTGCGGCTTGGGGGGTGCCTTCTACTGGGGGATCTCCACCCTCCTCCCCCGATACCATGACTGTCAGAGGCTTGGCTGTATTGGGAACATAGAATGTGCCTTGTGCTGTGAGCACTGGATACAGAGACACCACACTGCCTGGGCTCGGCACCTGCCTGACAGGCAGCAGATCAGGAGAAGGAGAGTGTGTCACAGAGTAAGGAAAAGATGGGTGAGTTAGAGGAAGGGGAGAGTGCTTCAGAGAGAGGAGGAGATGAAAAGTGTGAAGGAGGTGGGTGTGGTGTAGGAGGAGGAGGTGAAGAAGAAGAAGAAGGGTGTGGTGTAGGAGGAGGAGGTGAAGAAGAAGAAGAAGGAGGGTGTGGTAGAGAAAGAGGAGGAGAAAGAGGTGGAGATGAAAGAGGAGGAGAAGAGGGCAGTGCAGAAGACGGAGAGGAAAAAGATGGAGGAGAAAGACAAGAAGAGAATTCCTTCTTCTTTGATGCAGCCCGTGCCGGCATTGTCAGAGTAACAGTGCCATCTCCCTGTACCAAGTTTGGGCGGGGCGCACTACATGCTGAGCAAGTCTCCCTGTACAATGGATTCTGCTGGGTGCAGACTGCACACACCCAATATTTTTCATCCCCATATGGGGGAGGTGCTGATGGTTTAACACCTTTCCCTACTTTGTACACATAAAAATCACTTCCTGACTCCTTCACATATCTTTCAGTGCTCCCTAGACGTTGTAAGTCTGTAGCCACCTTATACCATGCTGTTGCAGTGGGCAGCAAGTTAGTATCAACTAGCTTTCCTTTCTTTCTTTTTAAGACATCATGCCACTCTGCAGCTCTAAGTCTGCCTCCTTGATGGATTTCACATACTTTCATGAGGTGCCTGTAATTCTTCACATATCTGACACCTTCATGCTCCGTAGGGTTTTCCTGATGAGAAAACGGCTCCTCAAATAGTAGCTATTTGAGGAGCCGTTTTCTCATCAGGAAGCAAAAGGCTCTCCTGTTGCTTGGCCAAATTATTCCCCATTGCAAAAAGAAAAAAAGAAATAAAAAACACAACAATAAAAATCTCAAGTAGGTAAGTATATAAAAACACGAAAAGTAGAAGAAAAAGGGAGCTTTCAAAAAAATTGATGCAAGATGTTGAAATCAAAACATAAAAGAACCATAAAAAAACTGGGTACACGATCCAAAACTCAGGATCTTCACAGAGAAGGAAGAAAAATAAATAAATAAAAACCCCTTTTAAACAAAAAGGTGAAGAGGCAGAAAAGAAAAGAAACTTTGAAAAACTTAAAAGTCTAAAAACTTAAAAAAATGCAACAAAACAACAGAAAATAAAATAAAATTAAAACGGCTTCTCCTCTCCCCCCTCCTTTTTTTTTTTTTTTTCTGTACGCTGCGCTCAAATGCAGTCAGAGACACACTTCCCCTTTTTATCAGCAGCTGCTGTCATACCAAAAATCACATATGTCACATCAAAAATGATAGATATCATTTAGTTTCACCTCTTCAAATAAATGTCATATATATGCAAAAACAGAAAACTTAGCAACAAAAAAGAATAGAAAAAAAAAAGACAAAAAAAAAAAAAACGGTTGTGACCGTGTGATTTACAATGCATATATTCCTCCTAACTGCATGGAGGAGGGGAAGTTCTAAATAGAGAACAGACGGGGAGAGAGAAGAGAAAAAAAAACCTATTTTTCGATTCTACACAGTTAAGCGACAGTACGTGCCATTAACAGACAAAGAACATTGACATCCAGGAGATTCGACACCCTCTTTATTATTTTGTGACACGTGCAGGAAGCTCTGGGAAACAGACTACTGCCAATCGCACTGAGCACACCTATGCCCGGGCCACCTGAGTGAGAAACACAACAGGTGGGATTTCTACCACCCCGTTCCAACCTATCTAACTAGATAGTCGGCACTACGGGAATCTGCAGTAGCCCTCTAAGTTATCACTACCCGTGCCTGGAGCCTGGGGTCAGCTGCCCCGGGATTAACTATCCCTCCTATGCACGGGAATCCTGCAATAACTTATCGAGCGATTTGACCTCCTGCGGTCTGTTACCCAGCAACCACAAACAGTCACTGTTCCTTGCTTCTCCCGGATGTTACACAAACACAGAACATATACACGGCACACAGCAGACACTTCGACTTATATCCCAGGGTTTAGGTTCAGGCTCGGACTTTTTACACTACCTGGGAATGCGGTGGTGACCACACCTGACCGGCTAAAGGTACAGACCCGGACTGGGCACAGGGGATATTCAGGTAAGATGATAGAATTTTCTTACCTTACTCTGATGGAGCTGCAGTCTCCGTCCCGTGGGCCAAGGCCGTGGCCCGCACCCTCGTCTGTACGGTCAGCCGGATCCCCTCCTGTGATATCTTCATCCGAGCCGTTGGGCGCCACTTGATATGGAAATTTGGGTTGGATAAATCTACCCGTGTGTGCTGTGGCCGCTCCCAATTATTTCTGAGCCCTTAAAGAATGAGTCTGACACGTGGTGACAGCTTGACATTCAATCAAAGACTGGCCATTTATTTCCTGATACATAGTTTTTATAATAGCATATAGAAAGGTGTGGTTTGGGCGGTTAGTTAATTAACATACAATTCAGTTATTGGTTATCTGATAAATATGGAATATTGTGATTAATGCGCATATGACTGCTGATTATGCAACTAAAATGTAGCTCTCGGTATGTAGGGCAAAGTTGAGGCATCTGACCAGGACTCAGTTACATTTGGCACTTGTTGATCTGCCATTTCAGAAGACTCAGCGGTATCAGTCCCGAACATCTGGTCCAACTTCCCGTTTTTAAGGTGTTTGAGACATAGCGGAAAGTACCGAGCACAATCTGGCCTAGCTCATGTGGTAAAGTTGAGCAATTGATTATAAAGTAGCTGAGTAGATAGATATATATTTGCTTTTGTGTAAGTATATGTGATTTAAAGGAATATATATATATGATTTAAAGGCGTATACATGCAAGTGAGATCTACATGATATACATATTTCTATCACAAGGGGGGCTTGGGAGTTGAAAGTCAGGAATTTGAAGCTACAAACTGTTGCAGCATCACTCCAAGAAGGGGGGCTTAGCCCACGCAGGCTAGCAAGAGAACTACTTATGATATTTCATACCATATCGTGACACCTCCCCCTTTTGGTGTGCGCTAGGGAGGCAGTACCCCACGGTATGCCTCCATGGGCACCTCAGTAGGTTCACCCTGGCGGGAGAGTCCATCTGCATTCCCATGCTCTTTGCCCGTTTTGTGTTCAATGGTGAAGTCAACATGCTGAAGGGCAAGGCTCCAGCATAGCAACCTGCTGTTGGTTCCACACATGGCGTTTAGCCAGCGCAGAGGGTTGTGGTCGGTCACCACAGTGAAGGGGCGACCGTACAAGTAGGTCTGCAAGCGCTGCAGGGCCCAGACTATGTCCAGGCACTCCTTCTCGATGGTGGAGTAGACCACTTCCCTCGGCAAAAGTTTCCGGCTCAGGTATAACACGTGGTGCTCTTGGTCCTCCGAGTCAACCTGGCTGAGCACAGCACCAAGGCCAAACTCGCTGGCGTCGGTCTGCACCAAGAACGGTCGACTGCTGTCGACTGCTTTCAACACAGGGGCATTGCACAGTGCGGTTTTCAACGCCTGGAAGGCCCCCTCACAGCCATCTGTCCAGTTGACAATGTGGGGTAGCTTCTTCCTGGTGAGGTCCGTCAAAGGTTTTGCCAGGCTACTATAGTGCTGTACGAAGCGCCTATAGTACCCTGCAGTGCCCAGTAAGTCCATCACCTGTTTCTTGGTCACGGGAGTGGGCCAGTTCACGATCGCGCCCACTTTCTCTGGCTCTGGCTTCAGGGTGTTCCCGCCTACCCGGTGCCCCAGGTAGTGAACCTCCCTCATGCCCATCTGGCACTTTCTTGGCTTGATAGTCAGTCCTGCTTGGTGAATTCGCCTGAGCACCTCCTCGAGATGCTGCAGGTGTTCCTCCCAGGAGGAACTGAAGATGGCAATGTCATCCAAGTACGCCACGGCGTACTTCTCCAGTCCCTGAAGCAGGAGGTTGACCATCCGCTGGAAAGTGGCAGGGGCATTCTTCATGCCGAAGGGCATGACCGTGGACTCTTACAGTCCAAAGGGTGTGATAAAGGCGGACTTCTCCTGCGCCTCGGGGCTCAGGGGAATCTGCCAGTATCCTCGACTCAGATCCATTATTGTTAGGTAATCTGCGCCAGCTAACTTATCCAGCAGCTCCTCAATGCGCGGCATTGGGTGCGCGTCGGAGGCTGTGATGGCGTAGAGCCCCCTGTAGTCCACACAGAACCAGGTGGTCCGGTCTTTCTTTGGCACGAGAACTACAGGTGATGCCCACGCGCTCTTTGACCGTCGAATCACCCCCAGCTGTAACACTGTAACATCTCATCGATCTCTTGGCACATAATCTGCTGCACCTGGTCAGAGATTCGATAGGGTGTTCGCCGTAGTGGGGCGTGATTCCTGGTGTCCAGCTCGTGGACGGCTAACTCAGTCTTCCCAGGTCGGTTGGAGAACACGACCCGGAAGGGTTCTAGTGTGGTTTGCAACTGCAACCGCTGGGGTTCAGTTAACGAGGCGCTTACCTCCACGTCATCGATGGACCCATTGGCCTTGGCTTGGGCCAGCATGTCCAGGAGGGTGTCTTCCTCACCGTCTTCGGGCAAGCTGCAGACCGGTAGGACGAAAGGTTCACGTTCGTGATGAGCCTTCATCATGTTGACGTGAAAGGCCTTTCGCCTACCCCGAGCGTGGTCAAGAGTGACCACGTAAATGACCGGGTTGAGCTGTTGGTGGACGACGTAGGGGTCCTGCCAGGCTGCCTGAAGCTTATCCGTTGGTACGGGGACCAGCACCCACACCTTTTGACCCACGTGGTAGGTCCGCTCCCTGGCGTTCTGGTCGTACCAGTGCTTCTGATCAGCCTGAGCCTGCGTCATGTTGTCATGCACCAACTGCGTCAAGGTCTGCATCTTGTCACGGAAGCGCATGACATACTCCACTATGGACACTTCAGAAGGGTTCGGCTCCTCTTCCCAGGATTCTCTTACCAACCCAAGGGGTCCCTGGACTCGCCTGCCGTACAGGAGCTCGAAGGGGGAGAACCCCGTCAAGGCCTGCGGAACCTCTCGGTAAGCGAACAGCAGGTGTGGGAGGTACCGCTCCCAGTCGCGCCCTTGAGTCTCAACCAGCATGCGTAGCATCTGTTTGAGGGTACCATTGAAGCGTTCACACAAGCCATTGGTCTGTGGGTGATACGCACTCGATACCAGGTGCTTCACCTGCATTCTCTTACAGAGAGCCTCCATTAGGCGAGACATAAATTGGTTCCCTTGATCAGTAAGCATTTCCCTGGGAAATCCTACACGTGAAAAGATAGCCAACAGGGCATCCGCCACCTTATCTGCCCTAGTTGACGACAGAGCTACTGCCTCTGGGTACCGGGAAGCATATTCTACCACAGTAAGGATGTATTGCTTTCCAGAGCTGCTGGGGACGGCCAGCGGGCTCACAATGTCCACCGCGATCCTCTGGAAAGGCTCCTCTATCACTGGCAAAGGGATCAGGGGAGCCTTAATAGCAGGCCCCGCTTTCCCCACCCTTTGACAGTAGACACAGGAGCGGCAGTAGTTTGACACATCTGTCCCCATCTTAGGCCAATAGAAGTGTTGAGACAGCCGGGCCTTAGTTTTGCTGATCCCCAAGTGTCCAGCTAGCGGGATCTCATGGACAATCCGCAACAACTCATCCCGGAATTGCTGCGGGACGACCAGCTGTCTTTCCCTCAACCACTCCTTTTGTGATTCTCCGGGTACTGTCTCCCGGTACAACCTTCCTTGTTCCCAGAACACCTTCTCCTTATCAGCCTCGGAGAAGTGCATCCCGGCGAGTTGTCTCAAACTCTCTAGGCTCGCATCTGTGTGCAGAGCGGCCTGAAACTCCTGGCTAGGGGAAGCCAGAAGCGATGTCAGGTTCCCTTCCCCACGGGAACCCTCTTGGACCTGCTCTGGGTCCACCTCTGGTTCAGTCACAGTGATGACTGAGGAGGGTCCGGAAGGCAGACAGTTATCTGCGTTCCGGGCACTCTGACTGCGGGTGACAGCAGCTACGTAGGCTGTCTCCCCGGGGGTTTCTACAGGTCCATCAGCCGGCGCTGCTATGGGCTCTACCTCCCCATCCACCCCCAACACTCCAGGGGCAGTGCTACTTATGGGCCAGTTACCTTCCTCGGTGGCACTGGTCACTTTCATGGCATCACCTTCCTCACGGTTCCCATGCATCTCCCCAGTTCCTGTAGCACCGACACTTGCCCCTGTTAGGGGTTCCTCAGCCGTCTCACTCCGCAGAGCGACGTGGCTGGGCACGCCTGTACCTATGGACACATTAACCTTCACAGAAAAATCATTATCAGCTTCAGTTGGCACAGGTACAACATTTTCACCATCAGTCCTAGGGAAAAAATGGTTATTAGATGCATCATTACAAGATAAAGCATGGTCAGGTAACACATGCGATTTCTCATCATCATCATCATCATCATCAGGGTTAACGTTACCCTCATTAGTAGATTGGGGAGGGGTGTCAGGGACGTAGTATGCAACCAACCTCCCCAAATCAGTCCCCAACAAAACATCAGTGGGCAAATTATCAGACAGCCCCACTTCCTTCACCCCGCTCCCAGCACCCCAATCAATAAAACACTGGGCCATCGGTAAGGGACAGCTGATGCCCCCAATCCCAGTGACAGTTAGGGTTTTCCCCGGAATGATTTCTTCAGGGGCCGCCAGTTCGGGTCGGATGAGGGTTCGTTCAGCCCCGGTGTCCTTGAGGCCTGTAGCAAAATGGCCTCCCACAGTGATGTGCTGTACGTTGTCACACACCCTCCCAACCACACCACCCACCAAAAGAACTGCTGCATTAGGCCCTGGGGCCTTGGCTGGGGTGTTCTTCTGCTTGGTTGGGCAGGAGGGACTGATATGACCAGTCTGATGGCAGGTGAAACACTTGCGAGGTTCGGTGGTAGGTCTGGTGCTGTTGGCCACGGGGCCAGGACCTCTGGTGTGTTGGCTGGCAGGGATACTGGCGTTGGTTGCAGGCTTACCCCCTCTCCAGCTGGTGGTGACTGGCTTCCGCACTTCTGATCTACGGTTGGCCTCATAGGCATTGGCAATCTGCGCTGCTTTTGTCACGTCTTTGGGTTCTCTGTCCATCACGAACTGTCGCACCTCAGCTGGGCAAAGATGAAATAACTGGTCTTTGATCATCAGGTCTCGCAGCTGTGCAAAGGTGGTCACTGACAGTCCTTGGGTCCACTGGTCAAAGTGGGTCCCCAGTCCATGCACCACATCACTGTAACTGTCGTGTGGGCCACATTGGAGGGTCCGGAACTTTCTACGGTACACCTCGGGTGTAAGCTGGTACTTGGCTATCAGAGCCTGTTTGATGGCCTCATAGTCACAATCTTGTTCTTGAGGGAGGGCAGCAAACACCTCCAGAGCTTTACCTCTCAGCACTGGTGTCAGGTATCGGGCCCATTCATCTGTAGGCAGCCGGTACTGTCTGCAGGCTTTCTCAAAGGCCCGCAGAAAAGTGTCCAAGTCTCCATCCTTCTCCATAACAGGAAAGTGATCGGGCCGGGGCTTAGGTATCTGAGCGCTGCTGGGCTCACGGTTGGTCTGGGACGACCCCTGCATTTGCAGTTGGGCTAACTGCAGCTGGTAATCCCGCTCCGCTTCCCGCTCGGCTCTTTGGGCCTGAGCCTCTCGCTCGGCTTGCCGCTCGGCTCGGGCCTCTCTCTCAGCTCGCTGGGCCTCCTGCCGGTATTGCTGAATCAGCTGCCGACGTCCCTCATGGTCGTCAGTGGGGAATTCTTTCAGGGCCGCCTGCAGGTGGGGGTCCAATTCGCCCGGATCGCTAACAGGGCCAGCATTCAGTGGTTGGACCTCTGCTGCAGTACCATGTTCGCTGGTGCTGGCTTCTGTGGCCTCTGGGCTCTGTGGCCTGGCTTGGTCGGCTTCAAATTGCACCAGGTCAGCGACCATTTGAGCCTTGGACTTGTCCTAGGGGTTCAGGCCATGGTACATGCATATCCCAGCAAGAATGTCCTTCTTCTGCTGGTTGTACCAGGCTTCCCCTTTCGCAGCCATGGTTGCCAAATAAAAGATAGGATAGAAAAACGAAGAGAAAGGGAGGGGATAATTACCAGTACGCAATTGTCTCAAGACTAATAAAACATTGAGTTCGTTCTCCAAACTTATTTGTGCAGAGTCCTCGCAAGAACTTTCTGCAAGTTTTTAGTGAGAGGAATGATTACTCAAACCAAATCACTAATGCTGTACCGCCTTGCCACCAATTGTCAGGAATCCCCTGACCGCTGCCACCAATTCATCACGATTCACACCGTGACCGTCACCCCTACGTAATGGGTTGGGGTGACTTTAGGCCAACAGACGGCTATCACATGTGCAGGGGGCTTATCTTAGTTATCCCTCCACTGTTAAACAATGTGATGAGAAAACATACACAAGGCTATTGACCTCTTAGTTTACAGCAGGGGCTTATTCTAGGTATCCCACTGCTTTCAATATACCACAAACTGCAGGGATTTATGTATATCCCGCTTACAGTTCCACTTAACACTTGCAGCTCTCTGGCGCCCCCTTACTCTCAGGTCAGAATAGATATTGCACCCTGGGTAATTAGTCGCCAGAAAGGCTGCCTGCTACGTACTGGCTATTGGGCACGCTGCAGCGACGCGATAACTACTCCCACTCAGGCAGGAACAATAATTATCAACGCCGCAGCCGATACAGCATCACTCAACAGTCTGCACACGGTATCACTGCCACCAGCTTCGATTAAACGGGTCCGAAGCTAACCAAACACAACAGTAACAGTAGCGTATTTCCCTTCAGAAGACTTAGGGTACGGTTGTTAGAGCATGGAGAATGAACTAACATATAATAGTATATCCCATAAAAATTTAGGCAGTGCTTTATCAAAAATATTTTATGAAGATGTTACAAATGAGACAATTGCAAATATGTACAAGGGTAATTATGAAATAAACAGGGATTAAATGAGAAAAGGTAACACTCACATGTTCAAAGCATGGCAGGCAACCAGGCTAGTGGAGTTTTTCCATACGTCCCAGCTCATTGGACGTGCTGCTGGCTTCAGGAGAAGACAAGAAGTCAAGAAGAAGTCTGAGCTGGGGAAGCCTGCCACACACTTAAAACCTTAAGGCTGTGACATCACAGAAAGGCTGGCTTATCCAGACCCTCCTCTCTACATTCTGAGTAAACTTTAAACTATTTTCTCTGATTTCTATAACTTCACTACAAAACATGTTAGAGTCATAACAAACCCATCATTCATCTCGGATTAACGTGATCATTCTAATGAGATCAAATATGTCCTATCTGGGATACATATTTACAGAGAAAACCCTACTTCTTTACCAGACGGAGTTAGAAGCCCGTGTTTGGGGGAATGGGTAGGTCCACCGAGTGAGAATACGAATATATATTTTCGTGTTCTTAACGTAAACATGGTGCATAATATCGTACAAAAACCAAACAAAGAATCTTTCATGGATCCCAGAAACTTCTAGACACTTCTAAACAGTTCTCTGCTAGAGGAAAATTTGAGCCTAGTCGTAAATACCTCTCGGCCTTAAAACTCCCCAGTACATTGGCAAAGCAGCTCTTGGCTGAATGAAAGGGAAGGGGGGCTTGGGAGTTGACAGTCAGGAATTTGAAGCTACAAACTGTTGCAGCATCACTCCAAGAAGGGGGGCTTAGCCCACGCAGGCTAGTAAGAGAACTACTTATGATATTTCATACCATATCGTGACAGGCACCATATCCCGGTTAAAAAAATAATTAAAATAAAAAATAGTTATATACTCACCTTCCGGCGGCCCTCAGATCCAGCCCAGGAGTTTGCGATGCTCTCGCTAGGTCCGTTCCCAGTGATGCTTTGTGGCAATAACCCGTGATGACGTAGCAGTCTCGCGTAATCCTATGTCATCTGGGGTCATTTCGCAAAGCATTACTGGGAACGGAGCTGCCGAGAGCATCGAGAGGATGGGGAAGGCTTCGGGGGCCGCCGGAAGGTGAGAATAGCATGATTTTTTATTTTTTTGATTATTTTTAACATTATATCTTTTTAATATTGATGCTGCATAGGTAGCATCAATAGTAAAGCCTGTCGCTGATCGGTCGCGGCCGGCTGGGCGCGACGGGATTTCCGTTACAGACAAACAAACAGACGGAAATGGACCTTAGACAATTATATATATATAGATGGGAATAGCCTAAAAAAAATGATGTGGGGTCACAGCTATTTTTAATAACCATCTAAGGCAAAGCAGACAGCTGGGGGCTGATAGTAAAAAGATGAGAATGGCCATGGATATTTGCCCTTTCCCAGCCATCAACCGCCTTAGAAATGGCACGTCCATTAAATACGCCAATTGTCACTTTAAGCCCCGGCTCTCCCCGATTGCCCTGATGGTAATCAGGGTAATGGGATTGTGGGGTTGATGTCAGCTGTGTAATATCCGCTGACATAAAGCACAAGGATTAGTAATGGAAAGGCTTCTATCAGACACCCACATTAGTAACACAATACATAAAAAGAAAAGACAACACACTGAAAAAATATTTAAAGAAATGACACAGAAAAAAATCACCCATCACCATAAATGACTAAGTGGGATACATTTTGGACTATTTTTAATTTAAAAAAAAAGAAAAATCTGTCAGTGTGCTGTGTTATTAAATGAGCTGTTGGTTACTGTTCAGTTAACATCCTTTTCTTTTGTGAGGTTCCTTTGCCATTACTGAGGCTATGTGTGTGCCAAAAACTTTGAAAGGAGATGGATACTGTCCTAGAAGATCTGAGAGCATTACATAAGTCTTTTCATGGCAATAATAGGCTTTGTAGTATTGCAATTCAATGCAAATTCAGTGCAAATACAATTAAAACAAAAATTGGTGAATTGGTGAATTTGAATTTCAAAAGATTTGCTCATCCTTAATTCCAATATTTTCAACAATAGAATAAAAATTGTGCAACTATCTGTCAAAGTAATTAGAAATAGTTTTTATGGAGACTTTGAACCTTTAAGCACATGTATAACTCATTATAATCATCAAATTCACTTCATAGATCATAGACATTCACTTCAAAGTAACGGGCCGTAAATATAACAAAAACACAAGTTTAAAGTTGAAAAAAAAAATAAACATCTTAGACTAACTCATATTGCTCCACTTATCACCCAGCCATTAGAAATATAGCTCTAAGATAACATTCTCCTTTTATGGTTCCTTTTCAATCACTACTAACATTTCTAAGATAACTTCTTCAGTCTTTGTACTTTAGAGCTCTTCCCTGTCATGTACAATAACCAGAAACATTTACAGGTCAGAGTTCGGTCAGTGTCTATTTCATGCTATTTGTATCTATCATAAGAAAATTTTACTGCACATGTAAAAAGTCTGTGATACTGTTAGAATAATGATTCACTCAGTATGTAATGTGCACAGCAGAAAAGTCATGTGAAAAGCTTTGAGATTTCTTTTACAAGTGGTTAGAGACAAAAATGTTCAAAGAGATTAATTTCCTTTTAAATAAACTCATCAATCTTAAAATATATCATGCTTAATACAAGGAAGAAAAACAGTCAATATTAATAATACTAATTATGACTGTACTATACAGTTTTATCTTCATAAATACATTTAAAGTCAATTGACCAATTATAATTCATACATGCAATATTATGCTTAAAATTAGCACAAATCTTAAAATGTTGCATTCTTTTTATTGCATTTATATTCAAGAAATCCTTTGTACCTTTAAAAAAAGCTTAAATAAACTTTATTATATTTTACTTATGTATTATGTTCAAGTCTGAGTTAAATATAAGGACTTATTGAAATTTAAACATGAGAAAAAAGATGCTTAACTACAGTGAGGGCCGTATTTAGAGTTTCTGCTGCCCTAGGCACTTTTAGTGCTGTCTTCCCCATTGGTGACTATGACACTTTCAGCAATGACTTTGGCAATAATCGCTGACGTGAAAGTAGCCTTTTGCAGCAGATCCGGCACTTTTTCTGCATCTGCCGTGTAACGGATCACTTACGGCAACACTGCGTTCAGTCTCATTCATTCCCTATGGGACTTGCGCACATGTGCAGCACTTGCGGTATTGCTGCGATCCGGCAAATGCGGTACTTGCAGCAATAGAAAAAAAAATGCTGCTAGCAGTGTTTTTTGTCTCACACAAGTGCAAAACCGCAAGTGCCGCACATGTCCGCAAGTAGCTATCACTACCTGTCCCTGCACCTTGCTAGCTCATCCCTAACCATCCCTCTCTGACCTAAAACTATACTATATAGCTTTAGAAAAACAATTTATTAACTGACATATTCCTACGATAATGAGGGCTCCAGGCTACGGCGTAGACTGGAACGGGCAGTCTCCAGGTCTCCATTCTCTCTCTGTGCACACCCTCAGTCCCTGCCTCAATGCCTGGGCTGCACTGTGCACAGACCTCTCTCCACCGGATCCGGTAATCACCGCTCGCAGTAGCATACCGGCAGAGGTGTATCTAGGGTTTCTGGCACCCGGGGAAAGAATTAATTTTGGCTTACCCCCCCCCCCTCCCTGCCAAGGACATATGGGATATTCACACTTAGTCATGTACCCACCAACTCCTGTCACTAATGCTCTCAATGTTCAGTGAAAAACAGAGAAGCAGAAGAGAAGCTTGCTGTCACAGGATCAAAAGTATGAAAATCACAATGTGACGACTTCTGGAACCTGAAGAGCTGAATCCTGACATTGCAGGCTTCTGAATTCTCACAACTAATGCACTGCACACATTTAGGATTCTCCCTTGCCAGTGGACAGTCATGTCAGCACAAGCATGTGATTTGTATAGTTCTGATCACATTTTGACTAGATGTGCCCGGCCTCACTCAGTTCATTTTCATTGAGTGAGGCCACACATATCTAGTCAGCACGTGACTGCATGTATGTAAATCGCCAGCATGAGAGAATCCTTTCAGCATGCAGTGCGCACTGTGAGAACTCAGAAGTCTGCAGTCACAAAGAATGACTGCAGACTCATTACAAACCTGGACATTCCCTTTAATGCTCCTAACATAAATAAAAACATGAGAGCTAGTCAGTATCACAAACGACATTTACATCCAGGTACCTTATAGATGATGTCATCTCTGTAGCCGTTCTCCTCCTTTTCTTCATCTTGTCCCCATGATGAGTCTTTTCATCCACAGCGGTCTGTGCAGACTTCCATCTTCTCCGTTATTTGGCAGAAAATCTCCACATGATGCCCTTAAAGATACAAGTGTCATTATATCCACTGCACGACCAGCTCTATCCTCACCTACTGTATCCTCACCCATCCCTTGTAGATTGTGAGCCCTCGTGGACAGGGTCCTCTCTCCTCCTGTACCAGTTGTGACTTTATTGTTCAAGATTATTGTACCTGTTTTTATTATGTAAACCCTTCCTCACATGTAAAGCACCATGGAATAAATGGCACTATAATATTAAATAATATTTATAATAATAATAATAATGCTCCTGAATAAAAAATTGCCCCTCACTATATTGTCTGCACAAAATATGACCCCCACACTGTCCCTCTTATGGTACATGCTCTTCACACTGACCTTTCCATACTGGCCCCCTCTTCGCAGTGTCCTCTCACACTGTGTCCCCCCTATAGGGGCCCAGTATTTATACTGTACTCTCTCATCACACTCCACCTCCTCGGTATACTGTCCTCTCCTGGCTGTGCCCTTACACTGTCCCTCCATGCTACTCCTCCACTACTCAGTTTCTATTCTGTGCCCACTCACTTTTCTCCCCCCATACTGTCTCCTCACACTATTCCCTTCCTTCCTCATACTGTCTCCTCTCACATCCCTCCTGTTCACCATACTGTCTCCTCATATATTTCCCTCTCGCTTTCTATACTGCCTGCTCACCTGACTCTCCATACTGTGTCTGCACACATCCCATCACCTTTACTCACCGTACTCTGTACACATACATGTTTGACATCACTACTCATACTGCGTCCACATATATTCCCCCGTACACTCCCGATACTGTTTGCACTCATTCCCCAAACTGTTTCCTCAGACATGCCCCCATTCCCCAGTACTGTTTCCTCATACATCCCCCATTCTCCATACCGTTTTCTCGTATATGCCCCCATACTGGTTCTCATACATGCCCCCTATTCCCCCATACTGTTTCCTCATACATGCCCCCCATTCCTCCATACTGTTTTCTCATACATGCCCCCATTCCCCTGTACGGTTTCCTCATACATGCCCCCAATTGCCCCATACTGTTTCCTCATACATGACCCCCATTCCTTCATACTGTTTTCTCATACATGCCCCCATTCCCCTGTACTGTTTCCTCAAATATGCCCTCCATTTCCCAGTACTGTTTCCTCATACATGCTCCCCATTGCCCAGTACTGTTTCCCAACCTCCCCCTTTGCTCTTCATTTTGTGTCATCAAATCTCCCACACATTAAATCCCCCCATCCCCACTACAAATCTCCCACACACAATAACCCCACCCCCACTCAAGTTCTCCACACACATAATAAATCTCCCCATCCCCACACAATAAATCTCCCCATCCCCACTCAAGTTCTCCACACATAATAAATCTCCCCATCCCCACTCCAATTTCCCCCCTGTGCACTTAATCTTCGGTGTCTTTTGCTCCACTGGAGCACTTTCTACGAGTGTTTGCCTCTGCAGCACAAGTGAGCAACATCAGCAGCATGATCTGATCACGCTGCTCATGTCGCTCTGACCCGGCAGTCAGAGCCTCAATTGGACTCACTTCTGAAAGATGTGAGTACAATTGATCCCTGGAAAGGGGCGGACACTGACAGCTTGGTGCCCCTGTGCAAGAACTGTGTCTGGGCCCCCTCCTTTAACCCCTTCATGACCTTGGGATTTTTCATTTTTCCGTGTTCGTTTTTTGCTCCACTCCTACCCAGAGACATAACTTTTTTATTTTTCCGTCAATTTGGCCATGTGAGGGCATATTTTTTGCGGGACAAGTCATACTTTTGAACGACATCATTGGTTTTACCATGTTGTGTACTAGAAAACAGGAAAAAAATTCCAAGTGCCGTGAAATTGCAAAAAAAGTGCAATCCCACACTTGTTTTTTGCTTGGCTTTTTTTGCTAGGTTCACTAAATGCTAAAACTGACCAGCTATGATTCTCCAGGTTATTACGAGTCCATAGACACCTAAGATGACTAGGTTATTTTTTATCTAAGTGGTGAAAAAAAATTCCAAACTTTGCTAAAAAAAAATAAATTGTGCCATTTTCCGATACTCGTAGCGTCTTCATTTTTCGTGATCTGGGGTCGGGTGAGGGATTATTTTTTGCGTGCCGCGCTGGCGTTTTTAATTATAGCATTTTTTTTATTGATTTATTTTGAATGGGGCGAAAGGGGGGCGATTTAAACTTTTATATTTTTTTTATTTTTTTCACATTTCTTTTTACTTTTTTTTTTACTTTTGCCATGCTTCAATAGCCTCCATGGGAGGCTAGAAGCAGGCACAACACGATCGCCCCTGCTACACAATCAGGTGTGCTGTGAGCGCCGACCATAGGGTGGTGCTCACAGCTACCGGCAATCAGTAACCATAGATGTCTCAAGGACCTCTATGGTTACTATTCAGAAGCATCGCCGACCTCCGATCATGTGACGGGGTCGGCGATGCGATCATTTCCGGCCGCCCGGCCGGAAGCGGTAGTTAGATGCCGCTGTCTGCGTTTGACAGTGGCATTTAACTAGTTAATAGGCACGGGCACATCGCGTTTCTGCCCGCGCCTATTACGGCACATGTCAGCTGTTCAAAACAGCTGACATGTCCCGGCTTTGATGCGGGCTCACCGCCGGAGCCCGCATCAAAGCGGGGCTTCTGACCTTGGACATACTATCCCGTCCGAGGTCAGAAAGGGGTTAATGAGCGTTGAATCTAAAAAAAAAGGAAAAAACGGCGTGGGCTCCCGCGCAATTTTCTGCTCCAGAGGGGAAGAGCCGACGGCCGGAGGCCAATATTTGTAGCCTGCTAGGATTATCAGCCCGCAGCTGTACGCGTAGCCTTTACTGGCTATTAAAATAGGGGGACATCCCCAAAAAATGATGTGGGGCCCCCTATATTTTATAGCTAGAAAGGCTGATATTTATAGCCAAGAGAGAGGCCATGGATATTGCCCCCCCGGCTACAAATACCAGTCCGCAGCCGCCCCAGAAATCTGTAAAATGCGCCAATCCCAGCACTTAGCCCCTCTCTTCCCACTGCCGTGTAGTGGTGGAAAATGGGAAAATAAGGGGTTAATGTCACCTTGCTATTCTAAGGTGACATTAAGCCGGGTTAATAATGGAGAGGTGTCAATAAGACACCTATCCATTATTAATGCAATAGTAATAAAGGGTTAATAAAACACACACATATTAGGAAAAAGTATTTTAATATTCTTAATTTAACCATACTTACCATACTTCAGCACCTTCAAAAAACATAAAATAATAAACCGTATACTACCTGTCCGCCGTAGTCCAATTAATAACAAGTGTTCCACGACAATCTCCCCTATAGAAAAGTGACATCAGGTGATGTCACTGCTCTATAGGACCTTCAGTGACACACTGACAGGAGACAATGGCTCCTGCAGTGCATCACTGAGGTTACTATAGTTCAAAGTCTCACTTTATGGGAATTGCTGCGTGGGAAAATTTCTCACCCAGCAATACCATAAGTGAGACTAGGGACTATTTTTTTACAGTGGCGTAGGAATACAGTGCAGAAGAATACTTTCCTCCTGTCATTGGATTCCTGGAGCCCCTGGAGAGCGGTCACATCAGCTGATGCTGCCGTTCTCCACAGGAGATCGTCTTGGGACACTCGTGGATTTAAGCGGATCAGGGAGTATATTGGTTGTTTGTTATTTTACAGATGACACTGGCTTCGGGGATCAAAATGACAAGTGATGGTGAGTATTTACTCTATGTTATATTTACTGTATGTTTGTATGTATGTATTGTATGTATTGTATGTAGTATGTATGTAGTATGTATGCAGTATGTAGTATGTATGTAGTATGTATGTATGTAGTAATAGATGTTGGCCCAATTCAAACGCATCGGGTATTCTAGAATATGTATGTATGTATGTATCTATGTATGTTGCACTGTCAGTGGTGTTTAAATCCCGCACTAATATCGCTGATTGGCTGATATCCGAGACAGACAGACAATTAGACCCTTAGACAACACAATGGCGGCACTTGACAGCAGTGGAGGACAATGATGATTCCAGAATTCGTGGCAGACTGTGCCCATCGCTGATTGGTCGAGGCCAGCTGGCCTCAACCAATCAGAGACTGTGCCCATCACTGATTGGTCGACGCCTGGCGGCCTCGACCAATCAGCGACGGGCACAGGCCAGCCGGCCTCGACCAATCATAGACTGTGCGCGTCGCTGATTGGTCGAGGCCTGGCGGCCTTGACCAATCGGTGACGCGGGATTTCCAGGACAGACAGACAAACCCTTAGACAATCTATATATATAATTGCCTAAGGGTTTTTCCGTCTGTCTGTCTGTCTGTCTGTCCTGGAAATCCGGCGTCTCTGATTGGTCGAGGCCGCCAGGCCGCCTGGCGGCCTCGACCAATCAGTGACGGGCACAGCGACGATGATGTCATAATGGTTGCCATGGCGACGATGATGCCATAAAGGTTGCCTTGACCAATCAGCAACGGGCACAGCGACGGTGATGTCATAATGGTTGCCATGGCGACGATGATGTCATAAAGGTTGCCTCGACCAATCAGCGACGGGCACAGTCTGCCGCGAATTCTGGAATCATCATTGTCCATATACTACGGGCACATGCATATTCTAGAATACCCGATGCGTTAGAATCGGGCCACAATCTAGTTATATATATAGATGTATGTAGTATGTATGTATGTATGTACGTATGTATGTTGTATGTATGTATGTAGTATGTATGTAGTATGTATTTATGTAGCATGTATGTAGTATCTATGTATGTAGTATGTATGTAGTAGGTATGTAGTAGGTATGTATTATGTAGTATGTATGTAGTATGTAGTATGTATGTAGTAATGTATGTAATATGTATGTATGCAGTATGCATGTATGCAGTATGTATGCAGTATGTATATATGTAGTATGTATGTAGTATGTATAAATGTAGTATGTATGTAGTATGTAGTATGTATGTAATATGTATGTATGTAGTATGTATGCGTGCAGTATGTATGTAGTATGTAGTATGAATGTAGTATGTATGTAGTATATATATATGTAGTCCGACGATCCCTGCACACACGCACCAACCCTCGGCAGCCCGCACAGACCCCCGGCAGCCTGCACAGAGCCCCGGCAGCCCACACAGAGCCCCGGCAGGCCGGCACAGAACCCTGGCAGGCCCGCACAGACCCCAGCAGGCCGCACAGACCCCCGCCCCTGGCAGCCCGCACAGACCCCCGGCTGGCCCGCACAGACCCCCGGCAGCCCACACAGAACCACAGCAGGCCCACACAGACCTCCGGCAGGCACGCACAGACCCCCGGCAGCCCACACAGACCCCCGGCAGGCACCCACAGACCTCCCATGGTAATGCACAGACCCCACCCGCACACACACATGCATTCTCCTCCCATGCACCACCCACACTTCATTATAGTGCATCATTGCACTATGGGAACTTCCGATTCCGGTATCCGATATCGCAAAAGTATCAGAACTCGGTATCGGAATTCCGATACCGCAAATATCAGCCGATACCCGATATTTGCAGTATCGGAATGCTCAACATTACTCACCACCTGTGAACTTGACACAAAATCATCCCACCTCATTTCCAACTTTACCACAGTCTTCATCGCAAGCCTAGCTGTAAGGACTGAGGCTGCATACCTGTTTTTGTCTGTTCTTGCCCTTAGTTCTGTTGGATTCTGCCCTTACCCAAGATGGAGTGGCTGGCTTCATGGGGGCCATCTTGTTTCCTGTCTGATACTCCTTGTTTCCTGTCTGCTGCATATATAAAGGAACTCTGCACACTATACCTTGCTTGTGTATCTTGTATCTCACTTGCTACCAAGCTCAAGGACTTGCAACCTGCTTGTTCTTCTACTCCTCAGGATACCCCGCTTGCTTCAGGATCTACGTACCACCGGAAAGACTCTGTTACTCTTCACCTGCTCTGCACCCACCTCTGCTACGGTCTGCCCCTCAGCTGGGAGCCAGCCTGGACTCTGACCTCTGGATACTGCATTGCTGGACTTG
Organism: Ranitomeya imitator; assembly: GCF_032444005.1. Classification (NCBI taxonomy): domain Eukaryota; kingdom Metazoa; phylum Chordata; class Amphibia; order Anura; family Dendrobatidae; genus Ranitomeya; species Ranitomeya imitator. The sequence goes on along the minus strand of NC_091282.1, from coordinate 933,479,335 downwards.
TACTTGCACCCTCGGTCTGTACTTCTAATATCTGCATATTCTTGAGACTGTTTAATTGCTTATCTGTAAAGCAGCAGTTTGCATCAGTTATCTGAAGTTCATCTTCCTACTATATATATATATATACCGTATATACTCGAGTATAAGCCGAGATTTTCAGCCCATTTTTTTGGGCTGAAAGTCCCCCTCTCGGCTTATACTCGAGTCATATACCCGGGTGTCAGCAGGGGAGGGGGAGCGGGGGCTGTGTAGTTATACTTACCTGCTCCCAGCGCGGTCCCTGCAGTCCCTGGCTTCTCCGGCGCTGCAGATTCTTCCTGCACTGAGCGGTCACATGGCACCGCTCATTACAGAAATGAATAGGCAGCTCCACCCCCATAGGGGAGGAGCCGCATATTCATTGCTGTAAATGATCGGTGCCATGTGACCGCTCAATTACAGGAAGAAGCTGCAGCGCCGGAGAAGCCAGGGACTGCAGGGACCGCGCCGCAGCAGGTAAGGGGAGCGCAGCGCTATAATTACCTGCTCCTCGCTCCGGCTCCGTCTGCAGCGTCCTCTAGCAATGACGCTCAGGTTAGAGGGCGCTGTGACGTAGTCAGTGCGCGCCCTCTGCTGAGCGTCAGTGCTGGAGACGGAGCCGCAGAGGAGCAGGTAATTATTGAAAGCGCCGGCGTCCTGAGAAGAGAGGTGAGTATGTGATTTTTTTTTTTTTTATGGCAGCACCAGCAGCATTCTAAGGAGCACCTATGGGGCCATAAAGGTGCAGAGCATATAAGGGGCACAGCATTATAAGGAGCACCTATGGGGCCATAAAGGTGCAGAGCATATATGGGGCACAGCATTATAAGGAGCACCTATGGGGCCATAAAGGTGCAGAGCATATATGGGGCACAGCATTATAAGGAGCACCTATGGGGCCATAAAGGTGCAGAGCATATATGGGGCACAGCATTATAAGGAGCACCTATGGGGCCATAAAGGTGCAGAGCATATAAGGGGCACAGCATTATAAGGAGCATCTATGGGGCCATAAAGGTGCAGAGCATATAAGGGGCACAGCATTATAAGGAGCACCTATGGGGCCATAAAGGTGCAGAGCATATATGGGGCACAGCATTATAAGGAGCACCTATGGGGCCATAAAGGTGCAGAGCATATATGGGGCACAGCATTATAAGGAGCACCTATGGGGCCATAATCAAAGGTGCAGAGCATATATGGCACAGCATTATAAGGAGCATCTATGGGGCCATAATCAAAGGTGCAGAGCATTCTATATAGCACAGTTGTATATGGAGCATCTATGGGGCAATAATGAACGGTATTGAGCATCTATTTTTATTTTTGAAATTCACCGGTAAATGCTGCATTTTCTACCCTAGGCTTATACTCGAGTCAATAAGTTTTCCCAGTTTTTTGTGGCAAAATTAGGGGGGTCGGCTTATACTCGGGTCGGCTTATACTCGAGTATATGCGGTATATATCTTGAACTGTGATATACCGTGTTTGTCGTCATTCTGACTCACGTCATCGGTCTCCATAGAACAATAGCATAATCTTATTACACTAGCTCACCTCTTAAACCTGTCAAGAACAAACAGGTGTCTTCCATCCTGATTGAAACATACCTCGATCACACGCATCCTCAAAAAGCCCACCCTTGATCCATCCTCTGTTTCGAGCTAGCGCCCCATATCATTTCTCCCCTATGCCTGCAAACTGCTGTAAAAACACTTCCATTTTGAACTGTTCTACCACATCTCCTCTTGCTCCCTCTTTGCTTAAAATCTGGCTTCAGACCACACCATTCCACTGAAACTGCCCTGAGTAAAGCCATCAACGACATAATAACCACCAAATGAAAGCAACGCAAGTTTGTCTTCCTCCTTCTCTTGGACCTGGCATCCGCCTTCGACACAGTGAACCTTTCCCTCTTACTACAGACTTTCTGATCTGTTGACATTACAGACTTGGCCTGTTGCTGAATCTCCTCATACCTAACAGACAGGATATTCAGTGTCTCACACTCACACACCATGTCCTCATCTCACCCCCTATGTGTCGGTGTCCACCAAGGTTCAGTTGTAGGACTGGGAACTATGCTTAGGGGACACGCTCGCGCTTCCTCCCTCGTCAAGAGACTGCCTGCATCAACTTTAGGTATTTCCAGTCTATAGCTGGGCGACACCTTCTATTTAATGCTTTTCCTCCAATATGGAGGTGCCTGAGCTATGTTGTTTCTTTGGCTTGCATGCTTGCTAGTTGTCAGGTTCCCCAGGTCTGCTTGTCTACCCTGTACCCATCTGCTCTTACCTGTCTGTGCCCATCTGCTCATACCTGTCTGTGCACTTCAGTCCATCAGCTGGTCCAGATCGCACCTGCCAGAGCCCATCCTTCTAACACCCGGTCCAGCCCGCATCTGCCAGTGCTTTTCTGTTCCTCAGCCGGTCCCATCTGCACCCTGGGTTCCAGAGCTTGTATAGTGCCTGGCTGAATTTTTCATCCCTCCTTCAGACCATAGTAGCTTACCCGCTGTAGGGGACAGCTGCCACCTTCTGTAGGTCTACCATGGAGTAGCAACTGGTGTCACCTCTCTGTCTCTCCTTGGGTCACAGTTTTCGCCTGCTGCCACTTGTTGAGCCTTTGCATGTGGTATCAGGGCTCTCAGTACAGGAGGCCTACAGTGATCCCCCAACCACTTCGTCTTACTGTGACATTCAATGAAAAGCTGTAAATGCTGTCCCAGACCCTGATACCTCATGCCTGACTGATTGCTGTAGTGCCATGCTTCAATTTGTACTGTGTAAATGTATCTGTCGCTCATTTGAAGTGTTTTAGGAGCATTTGGGGCCTTTATAAAATATTGTGCATGCGTTTGTTTTTGCATCCTATTGATATGAAAGGCATTTGGCTATGTTCAGTGAATATTTGATGAATTAATCGGCGAATATTGCAAATTTGGTGATCGTAAACAGAACGGAACATTGAAATATTCGCTCAAAGTAGCAAGGTTACCAGAAACCACAGACAAAGTAGATAATGACACTGAAAACCGCAGGCAGGTAGGTAGAAATACTGGAAACTGTAAGGACGTATGTGTGGTCCTCCACAGACAGGCAGAAACGTTACTGGAAACTGCAGAGAAGTAGATAGCGATACTGGAATCCACAGTCTGGTGGATAGCAAAGTTACTGGAAACCACAGACAAGCAGGAGATATCCTGATAAATGTCCTGGGGGAGCGCAGCTGATCGCGGCTGGGTGTCAGCTGATTATCAGAGCTGACATCCGGCGCTATGTCACCGCTAGATAAACAGACATGCTGCATTCTAAAAAGATGCACCGCATGTCCGTAAATGTAGGGCGGCCAGATCCGTGTTTGCACGCATAGTGGAGATGGGATTTCATAAAATCCCCTCCACTATGCTGTAACATCTGGATGTTGCGGTTTGAATGCTGCGGCTGAATGCAGCATTCAATCCGCAGCTAATCTGGATGTAATCCTGAACGTGGACACATCCCCTAAGGGTGCATGTCCACAGTCCGTAATGCCAGTGCTGTGGACGGAGTGGAAACCCCGCTCTGCCCAAAGCACAGCTCCCTTCTGTATGCATGGTGATTCCGGATGTGTTCATTGCACCACATTCATAGGGCCCTGTGATTTACCTTGCAGCAACGGAGCGTCGCCACAAGGTAAACAGACATGCAGCATTCTAAAAAGATGCATTGCATGGTCGTAAACGCAGGGCCGCCAGATGCGTGTTTGCATGCATAGCGGAGACAGAATTTCATAAAATCTCCTCCACTATGCTGTAACATCTGGATGCTGCGGGTTGAAAGGTGCGGCTGTACGCAGCGTTCAATCCGCAGCTAATCTGGATGTAATCCGGCATGTGGAAACATACCCTAAGACAGTGGAAGGGCCACTGGTTTCACCATCAGACACAGATTTTGTACCCAGGTGTTCCACCCACCTACTGGGGTGCTGTGTATATGAGGAGTATAAGGCGCATACCTTCAGAGGTATTATATCGAATTTCCCTTTATAAAAGGGATGTGTGGGTAAGATTTTCTAACTAACAGTACATATATAGACCATGTTTAATTTCTCATATTAATATTATTCTGTGCAAGGATGAAACCTGAAGAATTGTGTGGAGCATATTAATGCATTCATATACTAAAATACCCAAGTGCAGATCCAAAAATCAACATCAGGCTACCAGATACACACTTAAAGAGACCATGAGAAGGACAACACAATAAAAAAATTCTAATGATAGACTATATAGAGATTGAGAGTAGAACTTTTACCTTTGCACAATCTACAAAGGTTTAAAAAAATTACCCAAAAGGGTCTGTGTCATACGTGCTGAAAGTGGCTGTCATAGGGACCTCACAATAAATTTAGCAGCTATTAGAATAGGTAGAGATAGAGAGTACAATTATCACCATTGCACAAGTGCAAAGGTTTCAAAAAATTACCCCAGGGGGCTCTCTCAGACAAACTGAAAGATGCCGTGATGGGGACTGGGGGCATCACAATACACTTTGCAGTTATTACAAGAGGTAGAGATAGAGAGCACAATTGCTAGATAAAGATATGCTATTTTTTTTAATCAAAAAGAAAATTATAAAGTTAAAAAGTACCGCTTGTCCCCCCAAAAAACAAGCCCTCGCATGGCTACATTAACCGAAAAATAAAAAAGTTATGCCTCTGGGAAGAAGGGGAGCGAAAAACAAAAAAGCAAAAACAAAAATACCTCCAGTCATGAATATATAAAATACTCCTGAACAATAAAATTTCAACACCAAAAAAGAAAAGTTGTGGACTTATGGAAATCACAATATTGATAGACATGTTAATGATATGCAAATGAAATGAAAAAATTCAAACAACCAAATTTATTCAGTATCAAGTATGAGCCTTACATGAAAGAAATATGCACTTACATATTTTGGCATGCTAACAGTGAGGTTACTAATGGTTGAATAATGTTCTGCCAACCTGAATGCATGTGGGCATGCAAATAATTATGATCCACTTCAGCTCACTTTGCAATCAATTGCCAACCACCAGATGTCTTAACCAGAAGCTGGAGTGGAGGTTGGTTCTCTTTAGCGAGAAATCCCACTTTTGCCTTGGACTCAATAATAGATGGAGATTGGATTAGAAATGATGTGAGCAGTGCCACGAAGATGGTTTGGACAGCATGTACCAGCTGACAAGGTCCCTTTAATGAATAATTAAACTTACCTGTGGTTGAATTCTTGCTAACTGGAGTATTATAGTCTAAAGTTTAACTTTGTTCATAAGACTTTCATTTGGTTGTACTCAGTTTTGCAAAATGGTCTTTAATTAATTTGTTAGTAAAAAAAAATGTTTAGGGTGTGAAAAATAACAACTCTTGGTCTACATATTTTAGAGCATTTTGTAATATGGAATCGTATAGAGAATTTGTTTTTGAAAGTAAACTAAAGATTTTCTTGCAAATCTATTGGGTTTACTCAATTACGCTGAGCACTGTGTATACACATATATATATTCCTAAGCACTTAGAAATAAAATTTGCATGACAAAAAAAATCGGATTTCTAAAGGAAACTTCCTACTTGACATTGACTACTATTAGAAATTATATTAGATAGTCTATTCATTTATTCACCTTTCTAAGCTTGCTTCATAAATTGTTATATGCACTGTGTTTTATTCTACTTAACAATGACAAATGTGCAAATTATGAACAAGACATCAAAGGAGAAAAACATTCTCTGATATAAAATAAGTAGCAATAGTCCCATCTTATTACCCTTCATTAGTAACTTCATTTCCAAGATTGAAGTTCCTAACAGTCTTTTTGTCACAGGGACCTAGAAAGTGATAAGAAGCGATAAGAAATGATGTCAAACTATTTCCCTTGACAGCCAGAGCACAGATGGAGGCTTCATTTGGCCATATTGTCTGATTTAATGTCATCCCTAAAGCCATTAACTATCATAATGATGACTCTCAGGTAATTTATTTTTCTACAATTTTGATAGGCTTCTTGTATGATTTTTTTCATATGAAATCATTGTTCTTTACTTTTCACTTCACAATTTCAGTATTTTAGATCATGAAATACATATATATATATATATATAATTTGAGGTAGTTATTTTATTTGGCTTAACTAGAAATTGCATTGATGTTTCCTCTAGTAGAATATGCCTAAATATACAAATGATGATTTATATTGCTTTAGATTTTAATATTGGTGTCTAAAGTCTGGTGATTTTCAATAACACTACTATGAAGCATGTGAAACCTAATGCAATAATATAGGTAACCAACATAAATTGTACAGAAGTAGAAAAAGGTCAGATTTTTTTCCAGAAACAGCCAAACCCTTTTCTTATGAAAAAAACAAACAAAAAGAGGCACATTTTTACTTTTTCATTGACAATTTTGTATGAGATATTTTTATTGGAAGATAAGTTGTATTCTTTAACCCCTAAGGTTGATTGCATGTGATCAGGCCAATTTTTACAATTCTGACCTGTGTCAATTTATGAGGTATCCAAGAAGTATTGTTTCTCCTTGTGGAGATTGACATCATAAGCATGTCGAGGTGAGGAGACTTAAAGCCGCAATGCTCCTCTGGGAAATATGCAAATTGTCTCTTCAGAGAGGAAGAGATTTAGAACTCTAGTGCCACCTATTGGAAGTAGCAATCCTAACAGTCAATGTCGACACTTTACCGAGCCAATTATGAGGTAATAACTCTGAAATGTTTCAACGGATCACACTAATTCTGAGATTATTTTTTCCTGACATATTGTACTTCATGATAGTGGTAAAATTTATTTGATATGACTTGCATTTATTTAAAAAAAAAATGAAAATTTGGCTAAAATTTTGAATTTTTATGCCCTTAAATCAGTGATATATCACACAAAAAATAGTTAATACATAACTTTTTCCATATGTCTACTTTACATCGGCACAATTTTTGAAACATCATTTTTTTTTTAGGAAGTTATAAGGGTTAAATGTTGATCAGCAATTTCTAATGTTTCCAACAAAATTTAGAAATCCATTTTTTTTCTGTCTATATGACAGAAAATAACCAAAAATTACATCAGTTCAAAAACTTTAGCCCTCAAGGTGCTCAAAACCACATTCAAGAAATGTATTAACTCTTTGTTAGGGCTCGAGTTCCTGCCTCTGCACAGGGGGAATCTCAAGCTATCTCTGCTGCAGTCTCCCATTCTTCTCCAGCCGCAGTGGCGCCTGCTCAGCGGAGACGTCAGTCCCAGCATCTGGCTCAGGCAGATACTCTGCGTCTGGCTACTGCTGTTTTTCCACAAACAGCAATTGGGGTGAGGTATGGGGTATATTAGGCTGCCTCCTCTTAGAGGAGGTGCCTGATTATCATATGGGTTTCCCCTGCTTAGTAACTCTGGCCCATTTTGCTCCTCTGTGCGCTGCACTGCCTGCACTTTCCTCATCCTGCTTACTCTGCTTCTCTCCATAGTGCCTGCCTCTGCCATCCATCAGAAGTCCTGTCCTTTCCGTCCTTAGTCCATGTCCCTTTTCCTGTATCCCTCTCTCATCCATCTCCCTTCAGATCCTCCCCTTCTCATCCCCTGCTTCCCTACGAGCCACCCCTCTTGGTATCAGCTGCTGTGGTATTAGAGACCTCTGTCTCTATATAGAGGTTGGTCCTCATTAGGTCAGCTTGCCCAGGGGAGGGTTGGTTCCACAGTCAAGAGGGTCCACTCAAGTTATCTCGCCTCCCTGAGGCGTAACAGATCCCTTGCCAACGAATAAGAGTTCTGGCTCCTACAGACCTGTTAGACGCTCCTAATCAACTCGTTACCTGCATTAAAGACAGCTGTCATACATAGTCACCTTTATAAAAGCCTCCTGTCCACAGACTCAATTAATCAGTCAGACTCTAACCTCTTCAACATGGGCAAGACCAAAGAGCATTATAAGGATGTCAGGGACAAGATCATAGACCTGAACAAAGCTGGAATGGGCTACAAAGCCATAAGAGGGCAAACTTACAAAATTAGCAAGGGATCAAATACTTACTTCCCCCACTGTATATCAATAGTAGCCAATGTTTACTATGAAGAGCACAAAATGTGCCATCTGCAAATATTTCTACCAAATATACGCAAAATTGTAAGTTTAGCTGCATTTTATAAGTGTGATGTATTATAAGCTTCTATCTCTTGTCTTTTTGTTTGCTGAAGCTTCTTTGTTTGCATATATCCATCACATCTCTTGGGGTACTACTTTGGATATGTGAAAAACTGACCTAAATCTTGGGATAGTCACGGACAAAAAGTTCATTTTACCGTTTGTCTTTTAGGAATTAATTACGGTAGTTAAAATTTCTATCGACATTTAAATTTTTTTTATTTATACAATGAAATGTTTAATTTTGTTAGATTCAGAGTTTCACAATTGTTCATTAGGTAGAAATTAATCATAATATATCTTGGACTTTAAAAGAAAACACAGAAAAATCATATTCCCACATTCATTATCATGATTTGTAGACTAGTCATCAACGGCAAGAAATACAGTCAAGTTGTCAGCTGATGAAACAAGATGGCTGAAAAGTGACTCTGACACCTCTTTTTAACTGATGAATTAGCAGTTACGTGGTTGAGTCCAGTTAGCTGCTATTTAAGAATTAAGTTCTTGTATTTGGACTCAGATTTGATTAGGTTGGTTTTAGATCATTCCTAATTAGTTTTCCAAGTCAGAAAGCTTTTTAGCCTCTTCTAATGTGCACAATTAGAAGCATGCTTTGCAAGGTTGTTTTTCGATGAAAGAGAAAAAAGAAACATACCTAAGCTCAATTATATCTATGCTTATATATTATATTATAATATCTCCATGTTTTTTTTTTCTTGTGGATTCCCCATATGGTGATACAAACAAGATATTAATGCCACAAAAAAATATTTCTAGTTATTTTTTATCATATATGCTTGTACCATATTTTTGTGCATTAGAGATGAGTGAATTAATTCAAATTTAAACACTTTGCAATTAAATTTGAATGAATCGACAAAAAAATGCCATCATCTTTTTTACATATTGCTGAAAATTGCATCACCACAGAAAGCTGACCTGAACTCAGGTACAATGGCGCATGACTCTGAAATTAAGTATGACGACTTTGATGTTTGCAATGATGGCCAACTGATGCAGCAGGGTACAGAAAGTGAATCTAAGGGACCCTTGTTGTGCTAGCAAGCATGACAAGCTGCATGATTGATTGCTTGTGTGATGACAGGAGTATGGTTAGCATCAAGCAATGGTTACAACAAGAGATGAACGAACTTTTTCGTAAAACGTTCACCAATCTCAAATTTGGCACAAATGTAGCAAATTCCTATACATATTCAGACACCCAAACATCTATATATATAAAGCTGAGTGTATGTATGTGTTTGTGTGTATGTATCAAGCCACGCCCACTCCACATAGCCATGCCCACTCAGAAGACAGTATCACACAGGATAGGATTACATACAAAGCTCAGCAGACTATCACACAGGAGAGGATTAGATACAAGGCTCAGCAGACAGTACCACACGGGATAGGATTAGATACACAACTCAGCAGACATCACACAGGATAGGATTAGATAAACAGCTCAGCACACAGTATCACACAGGACAGGATTAGATACACGTCTCAGCAGACTATCACACAGGACAGGATTACATACACAGCTCAGCAGATTGTATCACACAGGTTAGGATTAGATATGCAGCTCAGCATACTGTACCACACAGGAAAGGATTAGAAACACAGCTCAGCAGACAGTAACACACAAGATAGGATAAGATACACAGCTCAGCGCACAGTATCACACAGGATAGGTTTAGAGACACGGCTGAGCAGACAGTTGTTGTGACCTGGTGGTTTAGGAGCACCCGGAATGACCTGATAGTTAAACCTCATACAGGACGAGCTCTGGGATGTGGGAGCTCTGTTGACCGCAAGCCCTAATCCTATCACACACACTAAAAATAGCCGTGGAGCGCTCCTGACCAGACCTAGGCACCTCGTCACAGCCTAAGAACTAGCTAGCCCTAGAGATAGAAAATAAAGCCTACCTTGCCTCAGAGAAATTCCCCAAAGGTAAAGGAAGCCCCCCACATATATTGACTGTGAGTAAAGATGAAAGTTACAAACGCAGAAAAGAAACAAGATTCAGCAAAGGGAGGCCAGACTTACTAAATAGACAGAGGATTGGAAAGGTAACTTTGCGATCAGCACAAAAACCTACAAAAGACCACGCAGAGTGTGCAAAAAAGACCTCCGCACCGACTCACGGTGCGGAGGGGCCACTCTGCATCCCAGAGCTTCCAGCTAGCAAGACAAAATATGAAAACCAGCTGGACAAGAAAACAGTGAACAAATAAAGACTATCAGGAACTTAGCTTCTGCAGGAGAAGGCAGGTCACCAGAGAGATCCAGGAGCGAACTGAAGCAATGCAAAAAACATTGACAGCTGGCATGGAGTAACGATCTGAGAGGAGTTAAATAGAGCACCCAACCAAAGGATAAACCCCGTCACCTGTGTAAGGAACCTCAGAAGCAGCAGCTTCACTCATAGCCACCAGAGGGAGCCCATAGACAGAACTCGCCGAAGTACCATTCACGACCACAGGAGGGAGCTCGACAACAGAATTCACAACAGACAGTATCACACAGGATAGGTTTAGATGCACAGCTCAGCAGACAGTATCACACAGGATAGGATTAGATGCACAGCTCAGCAGACAGTATCTCACAGGATAGGATTAGATACACAGCTCAGTAGACTATAACACACAGGATAGGATTAGATACACATCTCAGCAGACCATAACACACAGGATAGGATTAGATACACAGCTCAGCAGACAGTAGCACATAGGTTAGAATTAGATACATAGATCAGCAGACAGTGTCACACAGGATAGGATTAGATACACAGCCCACATAAACTCTTTCTAAAACTTGGAGCACCTAGCACCTATTCGGCTATTGAGAATTTTAGATCCACCAAAGCTGTGTAATAGAACCAGACTCTTGACATTTTCATTCCAAGAATTCCACTCATTCCATCTGATTTGCCTTTTGATTTTAAACGCCTCCAGTTTCCAGTTTGACTGGCATTTGTAATGTCCATTAACAAGGCTCAAGGCCAGTCCTTGAAAGTAGTAGGGATTAGTGATGGGTGAGCACTAAAATGCTTGGGTGCTCATTGCTCGGGTCAAGCAAATTGGAATACTTGGGTACTCAACCCAAGCAACGAGCCCAATGTAAGTCTATGAGAAACCCGAGTATTTTTACCGTGATCACCCCCGGGGGTCCTTTTAAGGTCTAAAAACATCTTAAAATGATGGAAACACTGCTCAAATGACACAAAAACATAATGGGGATCGCCCTTGGAAGCATTTCTGACTCCTTGGTCACAGCTGTAAGCAATGTTGTCAGAGTTTCACGCCATATTTGCAGGGGCACCAAAAAACATACAAAAACAAAACCAAAATGGATTTTGCTGGGAAATATGTTCAGGTACATCCTTTCCAGGATAATGACTTGTATATAAGGCAAAATAATTAACCCCAGACCAAAATGTTCCTCCACCACTTGGGATATGTTCACACGCAGCATTTTTATGTGTTTTTCAACTTTAACATTGCTTTCAACCAATACAAATGCATTCACTGGGAAATGTCATTGTAACATTTAACAACCCTAGCTGGCCATGTGTTGTGTGACACATAAGGACGCATCTTGTTTCATTTATGAAGATGGACTCTTAAAGTCACAAAGCCTATATTTAGAGGGGCATCAGGCGGCATTGAAGGGAACCTGTCCACCCCCCCATACGTTTGTAACTAAAAGAGCCACCTTGTGAAGCACCAATTCTGCATTCTGACAAGGTGGCTCTTTTAGTTCTTGGTGCTGTAACTGCAGAAATAATCAATTTTGCAATTTGTTCAACATACTGTGAAATAGTCCTGGGGGGCAGGTCTTTCCCCCCAAATGCAGATGCAGCACGGCCGTCACTTATGCCCTCTTGGTGCCTGGTGCCGCCTCCTCAGCATTGTTCTCAACTGTCCCGGCACCTGCGCTGTTATCTTATGCCTTCGGCATGCGCAGTTAGCGCTGCACGTCTTCTGACATCATTTGATGTCTTGCTGACTGCGCCTATGCGGCCGTGCTGCCCGAGATCCCACCCAGCAGTGTGAACAAATCAGAAGACACAGCACTGTGTTGTGCTTAGTGCTGCACAAGGTGGCTCTTTTAGTTTCAAACGCCTGGGGGGGGGTGACAGGTTCCCTATAATATTCTTAAAAGGCCATTATTAAACAGTGGGTCTCCTATGCTGTTATTGCCTATGCAGTGAGCAGCTGGGCTGCTAAGAAATGCGAGACACCCCAATACCCATTTCATGAGAGATACAGGTGGGCTTCCTGAAAAAATGTTGCATTGAATGCAAGGCCTGCCCTGCTATCAAGTCATATGCACCTCAAGAATCTTTTGAACCCAGGTACTGGATTGTCACAGGAAAATCCACTTCACATTAGTCATTTTGTAATCCCATACTGTCTTCTTATGTATTGACTGCAAGGCTTGTCCTGCTACCAAGTCATATGCACCCCAAAAAGGCTTTGAACCCAGGTACTGGAAGGCCACAGGAAAACCCACTTCACATTATTCAGTTGGTCTTGCCATACTTTTTTCTTATGTATTAACAGCAAGGCCTGCCCTGCTACCAAGTCATATGCACCCCAATAAGTCTTTGAACCCAGATACTGGATGGCCACTGGAAAATACACTTCACATTCTTCAGTTGGTCCTGCCATCCTGTTTCTTTATGCATTGAATGTAAGGGCCGCCTTGACCCAAATTTGCACTCAACACAATTCCCCCTTGGAAGAAACATGGAGGAGGGCCTCATAATAAATTGTCCAATTACAAAGGAGCGGGTCTCATAGACTTGTAATGCAAATACACTTAGTGCATGGGCTGACAAACATTTCCCCATGGGGGGTACATTTTTTAAAAATATTTTATGGGGATCATAGACGCCTTTGCCCAAAAATTGACTGGTTGTGGCAGAAAGGAACACATAAACGCTGGTAATCTAGTGGAGAATGATGAGATGTTGAGGACGGCCTCATTTAAAACTAGGACCAATTTAAAGGAGCGGGTCTCCTTAACTTGTAATGCCCTTACACTACGTGCATGGGCTGACAAACATTTCCCCCATGGGTTGTACAGTTTTTAAAAATATTTTATGGGCATCATAGACACCCTGGCCAAAAAATTGGGACTGGTTGTAGCAGCACGGAACACGTTAATTATGGTGATCTAGTGGAGGAGAATGATGAGACATTGATGAAGGCCTCATTAAAAACTAGGCCCAATGTAAAGGAGCGGGTCTCCTAGACTTCTAATGCCCAAACATTATGTGTATGGGCTGACAAACATTCCTCCTGGGGAGTAAATTTTTATTTTGTTTAAAATTATTAAAAACACCCTATCACAAGAAATGAGTGACTTTTGCATCACGGAATACATTCCCCCCGGTGTTCGTATGGATGTGGATGATGAGGAGGATGAGGATAAGGTGGTAGATAACACCAAACAGACCAAATTAGGAAGCATACACCCATGTGTGGTTGTGAAGAGGTGCATGAGAATACATCTTCACAAAAAAGACAATGTATTTAAGGTTATGTTTCACTGTTTTTATCTGATGGTGTATAGAAGTCTTGCCCAATCCAGCCCTTGTTCATTTGTCAGCCTGTCAGCATTTTCAGTTGACAGGTGGATGTGCTTATCTGTTATAATTCCACCAGCGGCACTAAAAAACCCGCCCTGACAGAACGTTAGCAGCAGGGAAGGCCAGGACCTCCAAGGCGTAGAGAGCCATTTCATGCCACGTGTTCAGCTTGGATACCCAATACTTAAAGAGTACAGAGGAATCACGGAGGACATTTGTACGATCAGCAAGGTACTCCATCAGCATGTTCCCAAACATTACACTTCTTGTGACAGCACCCCTTGCCTCTGTGATGTAACGATGGGAGGGTCTGAGAAAACTGTCCCAGAACTTTGCCATTGTTCCCTTGCCTGAGCTTGATTTACTTCTGTTTTTCTCACTTGGACTCCTTGGTTGTACAACAAACTCTGCTGCCAGAGTTCTCAGATTGGAATTTTTTTAGTAATTCTGTTACAAGGGCCCTCTGATACTGCAACATTTTAGTACACCTGCCTGCCTCTTGAAGAAGATATTGAAAGTTCTCCTTGTAGCATGGGTCTAGAAGTGTTACCAACCAGTAATGAGGGTCACCAAAAATTTTAAAAATGCGGGGGTCACGAGAAACGCAGTGCAACATAAAGTCAGCCATGCGTGTCAGACTGCTAACAGGCAAGACTTCCGTGTCCTCACCAACAAGACAACTGACCATGCTGTCCTCCTCCTCCTCCCTGTCCTCAGACCATCCACGCTAGACCGACAGCGTGACAGCTGTGCTTGTAGTTCTGTCTATAGTGCATGAAAGTAGCTCCCATTTCCTTCTCCTCCTTTTCCTCATTGTCAAACAAACCACATTGGGACGACATGAGGCTGGTTTGAGTGTAATCACCCTGTATGGTTCCTTGATCCTTGTCCTCGTGCTCCGCCTGCAATGCATCCTCTTTAATTGTGAGCAGAGAGGTTTTCAGAATGCAGAGAAGTGGGATGGTGATGCTAATTATGGCATCATCGCAGCTCACTATCTTGGTGCAGTCCTCAAAGTTTTTGAGGATGGTACATATGTCTGACATCTATGTCCACTACTGAGGTCTTATCTGTGGAGTCTGAACTGAATATCGATGGCCTTGTTGATGCTGGTAGTCAGCAACTGCCCTCTTCAGCTCAAAAATCCTTTCCAACATATGCAGTGCAGAGGTCCAACGCGTGGGGACATCACACACCAGTCGGTGAGCCAGAAGATGCAAATGCTGCTGAAGCATGGCAAGGGTGGCTGAAGCTGTAGCTAACTGTCTAAAATGGGCAGAAAGGCAGCGTACTTTCACTAGCAGATCTGGCAGCTTCGGGTAGCTTTTGAGAAAATGTTGAACGACAAGGTTAAGCACATGGGCCAGGCAAGGTACGTGTGTGAGCTCACCTTGCCCCAGAGTTGCCACCAGGTTCCGGCCATTGTCACACACGACCATTAGGGTTGAGCGAAACGGGTCGTTCATTTTCAAAAGTCGCCGACTTTTGGCAAAGTCGGGTTTCATGAAACCCGACCCGACCCCTGTTCGGGGTCGGCCATGCGGTACGCGACTTTCGCTCCAAAGTCGCGTTTCAATGACACGAAAAGCGCCATTTCTCAGCCAATGAAGGTGAACGCAGAGTGTGGGCAGCGTGATGACATAGGTCCTGGTCCCCACCATCTTAGAGAAGGGCATTGCAGTGATTGGCTTGCTGTCTGCGGCGTCACAGGGGCTATAAAGGGGCGTTCCCGCCGACCGCCATGTTACTGCTGCTGATCTGAGCTTAGGGAGAGGTTGCTGCCGCTTCATCAGAAGCAGGGATAGCGTTAGGCAGGGTCCATTAACCCCCAAACCGCTTGTGCTGTAGCGATTTCCACTGTCCAACACCACCTTCGGTGTGCAGGGATAGTGGAAGCTACATTTTTTTTTTCTCAGCGCTGTAGCTCATTGGGCTGCCCTAGAAGGCTCCCTGATAGCTGCATTGCTGTGTGTACGCCGCTGTGCAAACCAACTGCTTTTTTCAAAGCACAAATCCTCTTGTTCCTTCCTTTCTGCACAGCTATCTTTTTTGTTTGTCCACACTTTTTATTTAATTTGTGCATCAGTCCACTCCTTATTGCTGCCTGCCATACCTGGCTGAGATTACTGCAGGGAGATAGTAATTGTAGGACAGTCCCTGTTTTGTTTTGTTTTTGGTGGGAGATTAAGATTGGCATTTCTGCTAGAGTGCCATCCCTGTGTGTGCCATCTCTCACTCAGTGGGCCATATAAAGCCTATTTATTTTTTTGGTTGATTTAGGTTCTAAATTCTACCTGAAAAAATCACTAAATCAATCAGTGGGAGATAAATATTGGCCTCTGGGCTTGTGTGCCACTCCTGACTCCTGTGTGTGCCATCTCTCACTCAGTGGGCCATAGAAAGCCTATTTATTTTTTTGCTTGATTTGGGTTCTAAAATCTACCTGAAAAAATCACTAAATCAATCAGTGGGAGATAAATATTGGCCTCTGGGCTTGTGTGCCACTCCTGATTCCTGTGTGTGCCATCTCTCACTCAGTGGGCCATAGAAAGCCTATTTATTTTTTTGGTTGATTTGGGTTCTAAATTCTACCTGAAAAAATCAATAAATCAATCAGTGGGAGATAAATATTGGCCTCTGGGCTTGTGTGCCACTCCTGACTCCTGTGTGTGCCATCTCTCACTCAGTGGGCCATAGAAAGCCTATTTATTTTTTTGCTTGATTTGGGTTCTAAAATCTACCTGAAAAAATCACTAAATCAATCAGTGGGAGATAAATATTGGCCTCTGGGCTTGTGTGCCACTCCTGACTCCTGTGTGTGCCATCTCTCACTCAGTGGGCCATAGAAAGCCTATTTATTTTTTTGGTTGATTTGGGTTCTAAATTCTACCTGAAAAAATCAATAAATCAATCAGTGGGAGATAAATATTGGCCTCTGGGCTTGTGTGCCACTCCTGACTCCTGTGTGTGCCATCTCTCACTCAGTGGTCCATAGAAAGCCTATTTTTTCTAATTTGGTTTCTAAATTCTCCCTGAAAAAATCATTTTATTTTATTTGGTTTCTAAATTCTTCCTGAAAAAATCATTTTATTTTATTTTGTTTCTAACGTCTCCCTGAAAAAAAAATAATCAGTGGGAGATTAATATTGCCCTTTCTGCTTGTGTACCAGTCTTGACTCCTGGGTGTGCCATCTCTCTCTCTCTCTCAAATAGTGGGCCATAGAAAGCCTATTTATTTTTTTGGTTGATTTGGGTTCTAAATTCTACCTGAAAAAATCAATAAATCAATCAGTGGGAGATAAATATTGGCCTCTGGGCTTGTGTGCCACTTCTGACTCCTGTGTGTGCCATCTCTCACTCAGTGGGCCATAGAAAGCCTATTTATTTTTTTGCTTGATTTGGGTTCTAAACTCTACCTGAAAAAATCAATAAATCACTCAGTGGGAGATAAATATTGGCCTCTGGGCTTGTGTGCCACTCCTGACTCCTGTGTGTGCCATCTCTCACTCAGTGGGCCATAGAAAGCCTATTTTTTTTTTATTTGGTTTCTAAATTCTCCCTGAAAAAATCATTTTATTTTATTTTGTTTCTAACGTCTGTTAGGAGTCGAGTTTCCTCTGCTGCACAGGGGGAATCTCGATCCATCTCCGCTGCGGTCTCCCATTCTCTTCCAGCCGCAGTGGAGTCTGCTCAGCAGGGACAGCGATCCCAGTGTCTCGCTCAGTCTGACTCTGTGCGAAGAGTTACTGCTGCTTTTCCTGCTTCTGCCATTGAAGCCAGTGCTGGGCAGCGGCGACTGGACGTTTCTGGATCTAAGTCCTTATTTGCACACACTGAGCATGCCCAGGGCAAGATCTCCTGTTGGAGATCGAGGGTCACATGCTCAGGTACTGCAGCACATCCCATTGGTCCTTTTGGCAGGTCCTGAAAGGGCCAAACTTCTGTAGCTGTTTCCTGTGCTGCAGCTATATAAACTGCGCATGACCGCACGGCCATGTGCTAGTATTGTCTTGTAAATATGTGTGTGTGTTGTGAGTGAAAGTCGCTCTATAAAATACCCTCCCTATTGAATGTCTGTTCGCGGAAGGTGTATGTTTGCTATCTAGCGCCCGACTTATCCAACAGCACGTAACACACATTACAGCTACCAGTTGCTGTGTCCGCCTGTACGGCGCCGTGCGCTTGCTCTGCGCTTTCCTGACCCAAGCCTGGGTGGTTAGTGGCGTTCGTCTGTGCGGCACCGCACGCACTCTTGTGCCTTTATATTATTATTTAGTTTCCTTACACACCCAGTTGCGGTGTTGTGCCAGCAAGTGTCTAATCGGACTTCAATCCTAGTTGGGGTTGAGTTCGCTGACTTATTGCTCGCGCTCTATGTGCGGTACCGCGGTCCTGTAACGCAACAGGATCGCTTCCTTCACGCAGGGTGCAGTTAACCCGTGCGTGTATACTTGTAGTACCGCCATATAGTCCGTCTTACTAGCAGCAGGGTTTTTACCTGCACGGTGGACCTCGGACTGTGAACGCACCTAGTTCCATTTCTTCTTGTACTTGGTGCGTTCCGCCAGTCCTAACAACGTCTCCCTGAAAAAAAAAAAAACAGTGGGAGATTAATCTTGCCCTTTCTGCTTGTGTGCCAGTCTTGACTCCTGGGTGTGCCATCTCTCTCTCTCTCTCTCTCAAATAGTGGGCCATAGAAAGCCTATTTATTTTGTTGCTTGATTTGGGTTCTAAATTCTACCTGAAAAAATCAATAAATCAATCAGTGGGAGATAAATATTGGCCTCTGGGCTTGTGTGCCACTCCTGACTCCTGTGTGTGCCATCTCTCACTCAGTGGGCCATAGAAAGCCTATTTATTTTTTTTTATTTGGTTTCTAAATTCTCCCTGAAAAAATCATTTTATTTTATTTTGTTTCTAAAGTCTCCCTGAAAAAAAAAAAAAAAAAATTGGAGATTAATATTGACATTTGTGCTTGAGTGACAGTCCTGCGTGTGGGGCATCTCTGTGATTTGGTGCCACAGAAAACAGAGTGTGTAACATTGTGCCTGATTTTCCTTGCGGTCTCACCAACCTGTAAAGGGATATCGAAATCATACTGAAGTTATAGCTCACCGTGTAAGTAGTTTGACAGCAACAAATAAAGTTACTTTGGTTAAGTTTTTAAAACAATGAGGAAGTCTGGTGCAAGAGGTCGTGGCCGTGGGCGTTCATTGTCAGCTGGTAATGATGGTAGTGGTAGTGGAGCATCAGGTGGTCGTGGGAAAAAAAATATTCCACCTAAGTCTGGAGCTGTGGAGCCAGGTTCGTCGTCTGGCTACACAAGGCCTCGAACGCTCTCTTTTCTGGGAGTAGGAAAACCGCTTTTAAAGCCGGAGCAGCAACAGCAAGTTTTGGCTTACCTTGCAGACTCAGCCTCTAGCTCTTTTGCCTCCTCTTCTGAAACTGGTAAATGTAAAAGCAGCGCGTCGTTTGTGGATGTTCACGGTCAGGGACAAGTCGCTTCCTTGTCCTCTTCAGCAAAAACAACAACAAGAGAGAAGGATGCAGCAGGCGACACAACGGGTTACTCCATGGAGCTCTTTACACATACCGTCCCTGGCTTAGAGAGTGAAACAGTTAACAGGCCATGCCCATTACAAGTAGATTCTGACATGGAGTGCACTGATGCACAGCCACAGCCAGACTACTATGCTGGTCCTTTGACTCAGACCACAACATTGCCCTCTCAGGGTACTGATCCACAATCAGACCCTGATGAGACTATGTTGCCCCGTCACGAACGCTATACCACCGACCGACACGGTGACACAGACGAAGTTGCACATGAGCTAGAAGAGGAGGTAATAGATGACACAGTTGTTGACCCCGATTGGCAGCCATTGGGGGAACAGGGTGCAGGCGGCAGTAGTTCTGAAGCGGAGCTGGAGGAGGGGCCGCAGCAGGCATCAACATCGCAACAGGTTCCATCTGCCGGGCCTGTATCTGGCCCAAAACGCGTGGCAAAGCCAAAACCTGTTGGAGGACAGCGTGGCCATCCGGTTAAAGCTCAGTCTGCAATCCCTGAAAAGGGATCCGATGCTAGGAAGAGTGCAGTCTGGCATTTTTTTAAACAACATCCAATTGATCTGCGCAAAGTCATCTGTCAAAAATGTTCAACTAGCTTAAGCAGAGGTCAGAATCTGAAAAGTCTCAATACAAGTTGCATGCATAGACATTTAACCACCATGCATTTCCAAGCCTGGACTAACTACCAAACGTCCCTTAAGGTTGTAGCACCCTCGGCCAATGAAGCTAGTCAGCAACGCAACATCCCTTCTGTCACTGTAAGGCCACCATTTTCCGCACCACCGGCAGTATCTGTGCAGGTTTCTTTGCCAGCCAAAAGCAGTCAGGGTCAGGGAATCACCAGTTTTGTAGGAGGAAATATTGCATCTAGGGCACCGGCGGAAACAATACCGTCTCCAACCGTCTCTCAGTCTGCCATGTCCACCGGCACACCCGCTAGTTCCACGATCTCCAGCTCTCCAGTCCAGCTCACCCAACATGAGACTCTGGTTAGAAAAAGGAAGTACTTATCCTCGCATCCGCATACACAGGGTTTTAACGCCCACATAGCTAGACTAATCTCGTTAGAGATGATGCCCTACCGGTTAGTTGAAAGCGAAGCTTTCAAAGCCCTGATGGAGTACGCTGAACCACGCTACGAGCTACCCAGTCGACACTTTTTTTCCAGAAAAGCCATCTCAGCCCTGCACCAGCATGTTAAACAGCGCATCGTCCATGCACTCAGGCAATCTGTGAGTACAAAGGTGCACCTGACTACAGATGCATGGACCAGTAGGCATGGCCAGGGACGTTACGTGTCCATCACGGCACACTGGGTGAATGTGGTGGATGCAGGGTCCACAGGGGACATCAATTTCGGGACAGTTGTGCCTAGCCCACGGTCTAGGAAACAGTTGGCTGTAGGCGTTCGCACCCCCTCCTCCTCCTCCTCGTCCTCCTGCAGAAGCGAGAGCTCTTCCACAGACCGCAGTCGCCCAACCACTCCATCGGCAGCTGACACTGTTGCACACCAGTTGTCCCATTATGGGCCAGCTACTGGCAAGCGTCAGCAGGCTGTATTGGCTATGAAGTGTTTGGGCGACAACAGACACACCGCGGAAGTTCTGTCCGAGTTCTTGCAGCAAGAAACGCAGTCGTGGCTGGGCACAGTAGATCTTGAGGCAGGCAAGGTAGTGAGTGATAACGGAAGGAATTTCATGGCTGCAATCTCCCTTTCCCAACTGAAACACATTCCTTGCCTGGCTCACACCTTAAACCTGGTGGTGCAGTGCTTATTGAAAACTTATCCTGGGTTCTCCGACCTGCTCCTCAAAGTGCGTGGACTTTGCTCACATATCCACTGTTCGCCTGTACAGTCCAGCCGTATGCAAACCTATCAGCGGTTTTTGAACCTTCCCCAGCATCGCCTAATCATAGACGTTGCAAAAAGGTGGAACTCAACACTGCACATGCTTCAGAGACTGTGCGAACAGAGGCGGGCTGTTATGTTTTTGTGGGAGGATACACATACACGGGCAGGCAGTAGGATGGCAGACATGGAGTTGTCAGGTGTGCAGTGGTCGAAGATACAAGACATGTGTCAAGTCCTTCAGTGTTTTGAGGAATGCACACGGCTGGTTAGTGCAGACAACGCCATAATAAGCATGAGCATCCCCCTAATGTGTCTGCTGATGCAAAGTTTGACGCACATAAAGGATCAGGCGTCTGCACCAGAGGAAGAGGAAAGCCTTGATGACAGTCAGCCATTGTCTGGTCAGGGCAGTGTACAGGACGAGGTAGCGGGCGAAGAGGAGGTGGAGGACGAGGAGGATGATGGGGATGAGTATATTTTTAATGAGGAAGCTTTCCCGGGGGCACTGGAAATTGGTTGCTTGGCAGGGCCGGGTTCTGGTTTTTTGAGGGACACAAGTGACGTAGATTTGCCTGAAACTGCCCCTCAACCAATCACAACCGCAGATTTGACAACTGGAACTTTGGCCCACATGGCGGATTATGCCTTACGTATCCTCAAAAGGGACACACGCATTACGAAAATGATGAACGATGACGATTACTGGTTGGCCTGCCTCCTTGATCCTTATTATGCCACATGAGAACTTGGAACTAATATTAGCAACCAAACAATCAACTCTTGTTGACCGTTTGCTTCAGGCATTCCCAGCACACAGCGCCCGTGATCGTTCTCACACGAGCTCCAGGGGGCAGCAGACCAGGAGTGTTAGGGGTGCACACATCAGAAGTGGCGTTGGACAGAGGGGTTTTCTGACCAGGTTGTGGAGTGATTTTGCTATGACCGCAGACAGGACAGGTACTGCTGCATCAATTGAAAGTGACAGGAGACAACATTTGTCCAGTATGGTTACAAACTATTTTTCATCCCTTATCAATGTTCTCCCTCAACCGTCATTCCCATTTGATTACTGGGCATCCAAATTAGACACCTGGCCAGAATTGGCAGAATATGCATTGCAGGAGCTTGCTTGCCCGGCAGCTAGTGTCCTATCAGAAAGAGTATTCAGTGCTGCAGGTTCAATATTAACCGAAAAAAGGACTCGTCTGGCTACCCAAAATGTTGATGATCTAACATTCATTAAAAGAACCACAACTGGATTTCGAATTCTTTTGCCCCACCTTGCCCGGCCGACACCTAGCTTTCCTATGAAAAGCTCTTGCTTGTGGATTACTGTGAATTACTTTTCTAATGTCTTAATTTGCTGCAGCTGATTGTCCATCATACGACATGTTTACACCTCCCTAAATGGCCAAACTCCCCACACGGGGCCGTGGTATCGCGACTTGGCGCAAGCACCCGTGAGAGTGCTGTTTGTCTGAAGAGGTGGGTGTGCCCACTTTTGGTCGACAGCACTGCCACTGGGTCCCTCATAGTACAATAAAGTGTCTCTGGCGGTGGTGGTGCGCACCCAACGTCAGACACACTGTTGTAACATGAGAGGCCCTGGGCCTGTACCGCCGGCCACAAGAGAGTTCACCCACCCCCAGGTCAAACATTGCTCTACCACTTCCACAGTTATCTCTCACACTTCCACCAATGTTTAGTCTATGCGCTGACATCCTTCCATTCCTGCCACTGACAATACCATTGTGTTGACATGTATGATGGTACTTAACATAGGCAGGGGCAGTGTCCTCTATTTACCAAAGTAAATACTTTGCACCAAATTAGTAGGTCTGAAACTACGCAGAGGATCCCACCCCTGTACCTAATGATTGCACCCTTTAGTGTTTTCGTTTTGTTTTAATGCGAGACATTTACATTTATTTATTGTTTTGGACTACTAACTGGCAGACACCCATTACAATCGGCCTCCGCTGACCAGACCACTGCTGCCCGTGTACCCCTGGAACCAATTATAAAGTGCCTACAGCCAGTCCAATTTTATTATGTTAGGCCGTCGAAGCCTGTCTGCGGTCCCTCCTTCCACTAGGCCTCCAATGACCTGTCTACTGCTGCCCGTGTACACCTGGAACCAATTTTAAATTGCCTACAGCCAGCCCAATTTATTATGTTAGGCCTTCGAAGCCTGCCTGCGGTCCCTCTTTCCACTAGGCCTCCACTGACCTGTCTACTGCTGCCCGTGTACCCCTGGAACCAATTTTAAATTGCCTACAGCCAGCCCAATTTATTATGTTAGGCCTTCGAAGCCTGTCTGCGGTCCCTCCTTCCACTAGGCCCCCACTGACCTGTCTACTGCTGCCCGTGTACCCCTGGAACCAATTGTAAATTGCCTACAGCCAGCCCAATTTATTATGTTAGGCCTTCGAAGCCTGTCTGCGGTCCCTCCTTCCACTAGGCCTCCACTGACCTGTCTACTGCTGCCCGTGTACCCCTGGAACCAATTATAAATTGCCTACAGCCAGCCCAATTTATTATGTTAGGCCTTCGAAGCCTGTCTGCGGTCCCTCCTTCCACTAGGCCTCCACTGACCTGTCTACTGCTGCCCGTGTACCCCTGGAACCAATTGTAAATTGCCTACAGCCAGCCCAATTTATTATGTTAGGCCTTCGAAGCCTGTCTGCGGTCCATCCTTCCACTAGGCCTCCACTGACCTGTCTACTGCTGCCCGTGTACCCCTGGAACCAATTGTAAATTGCCTACAGCCAGCCCAATTTATTATGTTAGGCCTTCGAAGCCTGTCTGCGGTCTCTCCTTCCACTAGGCCTCCACTGACCTGTCTACTGCTGCCCGTGTACCCCTGGAACCAATTGTAAATTGCCTACAGCCAGCCCAATTTATTATGTTAGGCCTTCGAAGCCTGTCTGCGGTCCCTCCTTCCACTAGGCCTCCACTGACCTGTCTACTGCTGCCCGTGTACCCCTGGAACCAATTATAAAGTGCCTACAGACTGTCCAATATTATTATGTTAGGCCTTCGAAGCCTGTCTGCGGCCCGTTCTTTCTACTACTCCTACACTGACCAGACCACTGCTGCCCGTGTACCCCTGGAACCTATTTAAAAGTGCCTACAGCCCAATATTTTTTTATGTTAGGCCTTCGAAGCCTGTCTGCGGCCCGTTCTTTCTACTACTACTACACTGACCAGACCACTGCTGCCCGTGTACCCCTGGAACCTATTTAAAAGTGCCTACAGCCCAATATTTTTTTATGTTAGGCCTTCGAAGCCTGTCTGCGACCCGTTCTTTCTACTACTCCTACACTGACCAGACCACTGCTGCCCGTGTACCCCTGGAACCTATTTAAAAGTGCCTACAGCCCAATATTTTTTTATGTTAGGCCTTCAAAGCCTGTCTGCGGCCCGTTCTTTCTACTACTACTACACTGACCAGTCTACTGCTGCCCATGTACCCCTGGA
This sequence comes from Ranitomeya imitator, assembly GCF_032444005.1. Taxonomy (NCBI): domain Eukaryota; kingdom Metazoa; phylum Chordata; class Amphibia; order Anura; family Dendrobatidae; genus Ranitomeya; species Ranitomeya imitator. The sequence continues at coordinate 933,454,638 of NC_091282.1, read as the reverse complement.
ACCTATTTAAAAGTGCCTACAGCCCAATATTTTTTTATGTTAGACCTTCGAAGCCTGTCTACGGCCCGTTCTTTCTACTACTACTACACTGACCAGTCTACTGCTGCCCGTGTACCACTGGAACCTATTTAAAAGTGCCTACAGCCCAATATTTTTTTATGTTAGGCCTTCGAAGCCTGTCTGCGGCCTGTTCTTTCTACTACTCCTACACTGACCAGACCACTGCTGCCCGTGTACCCCTGGAACCTATTTAAAAGTGCCTACAGCCCAATATTTTTTTATGTTAGGCCTTCGAAGCCTGTCTGCGGCCCGTTCTTTCTACTACTACTACACTGACCAGTCTACTGCTGCCCGTGTACCCCTGGAACCTATTTAAAAGTGCCTACAGCCCAATATTTTTTTATGTTAGGCCTTCGAAGCCTGTCTGCGGCCCGTTCTTTCTACTACTCCTACACTGACCAGACCACTGCTGCCCGTGTACCCCTGGAACCAATTTTAAATTGCCTACAGCCAGCCCAATTTTTTATGTTAGGCCTTTGAAGCCTGTCTGAGGCCAGTTCTTTCTACTACTACTACACTGACCAGTCTACTGCTGCCCGTGTACCCCTGGAACCTATTTAAATGTGCCTACAGCCCAATATTTTTTTATGTTAGGCCTTTGAAGCCTGTCTGCGACCCGTTCTTTCTACTACTACTACACTGACCAGTCTACTGCTGCCCGTGTACCCCTGGAACCTATTTAAAAGTGTGTACAGCCCAATATTTTTTTATGCTAGGCCTTCGAAACCTGTCTGCGGCCCGTTCTTTCTACTGCTACTACACTGACCAGTCTATTGCTGCCCGTGTACCCCTGGAACCTATTTAAAAGTGCCTACAGCCCAATATTTTTTTATGTTAGGCCTTCGAAGCCTGTCTGCGGCCCGTTCTTTCTACTACTCCTTCACTGACCAGACCACTGCTGCCCGTGTACCCCTGGAACCTATTTAAAAGTGCCTACAGACCAATATTTTTTTATGTTAGGCCTTCGAAGCCTGTCTGCGGCCCGTTCTTTCTACTACTCCTACACTGACCAGACCACTGCTGCCTGTGTTCCCCTGGAACCTATTTAAAAGTGCCTACAGCCCAATATTTTATTATGTTAGGCCTTTGAAACCTGTCTGCGGCCAGTTCTTTTTACTACTACTACACTGACCAGTCTACTGCTGCCCGTGTACCCCTTGAACCAATTATAAAGTGCCTACAGCCTGTCCAATTTTATTATGTTAGGCCTTCGAAGCATGTCTGCGGCCCGTTCTTTCTACTACTCCTACACTGACCAGACCACTGCTGCCTGTGTTCCCCTGGAACCTATTTAAAAGTGCCTACAGCCCAATATTTTATTATGTTAGGCCTTCGAAGCCTGTCTGCGGCCCGTTCTTTCTACTACTCCTACACTGACCAGACCACTGCTGCCCGTGTACCCCTGTAACCTTTTTTAAGCTGCAGTGAGCCACATTTTTGGTTTAAGGCCTACTACCTGTGTCTGTCTGCGCCACTCAATACAGCTGTGTTCCTTTGAAAAAATCTGAGCGTCAATCGTCTTGTTTTCAGCCTCTAGGAATTTTAAAACTGCATTGGGGCTACAACTTTGGTAGGGCCTACTAACGGTGTCTGCCGCCTCAAGGTGTGCCCCAGGTTTCGTCCACATTGCTTCGATCTTCCTACTTTTGTTTAGTAGTTGTTGCAAACTACACTGCATTAGGCCTACAAATTTGGTATGGGGTGTAGAGAGACGGTGTGTTACACTCCAAGGTGTTCCCCAGGTTTCGTCCACATTGCTTCGATCTTCCTACTCTTGTTTAGTAGTTGTTGGAAACTACACTGCATTAGGCCTACAAATTGGGTATGGGGTGTAGAGACGGTGTCTTCCACTCCAAGGTGTTCTCCAGGTTGCCTTTCCTGAGCTTCTATCTTCAGGCTCTTGTTAAATAGTGGTTAAATGGAACAACTGCATTTGGCGTACTAGTTGGTTTGGGGCCTACTAACAGTGTCTGCCTCTCCTTGCTGTTCTCCTGGTTTCATGTCCTGAAATTCCATTTTCAGGCTCTCGTTAAGTAGTTGTTAATGTTAGACTGCATTTGGCCTACTAGTTGGGTTGGGGCCTACTATCGGTGTCTGCCACTCCTTGCTGTTCTCCTCCACTGAACAAAGCTGTGCCGCCTGTTTACTACGGTTGCCAATTTTGAACTGCATTTCGACTACTTACTGATTTGGGCCTACTCTCTGTGTCAGCCTCTCATTCCAGTTGTCCTCCACTGCAATGCCCCCTGGTTACTCCTGTGTTACCAATTTTGAACTGCATTTAGCCCACTTTATTCTTTGGGCCTATATCTGTGTTTCCTCCTCATCCTGCCCATTGCCCAGCCAGTGATAGATGAGTCTGCTGGTACATTGACCCATAATGCAACATTCCCTGTGCACGCTACACAGCAAGATTGTGACCCTGCTGAAAGTCAGGTTCCTCTTCCCGCATACCATACCACCTTACACGGGGACAAAGAGGAAGGTGCAGATGAAAGTGCAGGTTCCTTCATCAGGTGGGGGGAGGAATACTAGTTGGCGACGTCACTGGCATAGGGCCTCTCATAGTACGCAAAAGTGTTGCTGCCGGTGGGAGGCGCCCCCGCCGTGCAAACACACCGCTGTACTTGAGGGGCCCTGTGCCAGTGCCAATGCTAACGAGTGGACCCCCCCTGCTTGCTCAGGATCACAGCACTTGCAAAGTTGAAATACTTACCTCTCCCTGCTCCACTGCCGTGACGTGGTCCAGATTTACTGGGCCCACTAATTACTTGAACCAGCCCTACCCCCCACAACTTTAGCCAAATGACCCTCAATTTCAAATGCCTTCCAATTATTATAAGGTAAATTACAATTGACAAGCTTCTGTAACAAGAATGGATGTTTTTGCCATTAAAATGGGCAGTGTAGGTGTTTTCCTGGCCTCCACTCACTGCCGACTATGCTCCCCCATTGACTTGCATTGGGTTTCGTGTTTCGGTCGATACACGACTTTTCGCGATAATCGGCCGATTCCACTCGACTCGACTTCTAAGATAGTCGGGTTTCGCGAAACACGACTCGACTCTAAAAAGGTCAAGGTCGCTCAACGCTAACGACCATGCCTGGCTGTATGTTCAGCGGTGTCATCCAAAAATCTGACTGCTCTTTCAGCGCTGTCCACAACTCTTCAGCATTGTGCGGTTTGTCACCTAAGCAGATTAGCTTCAGCACAGCCTATTGCCGCTTGGCTGAGGCAGTGCGGCAGTGCTTCCAGCTTCTGACTGGTATGCTCATTTCAAAGTTCAGAGATAGAGGCTGGAGAGGAGGAGGAGTAGATGTATGCCTGCAAAGCAAAGATTTGGACATCACAGATACACCGGTTATCTAACGGAGATAACAGATGGTTTCAGTATGTGACTTTTTTATTATTGCTTCTTTTAACCACAAAATACTGTATAGAACAAAGATAGCAGACAAAAAAGTGGAATGCATGCCTGAAAAGCAAGACTTTGGAGACCACAGATACACCGGGCGTCTGACGGAGATAACAGACTGTATAAATATGTGTCTTTTTTTAGTCTTTAAACCACTAGATAATGAGTAGACCAAGGCTAGCAGGCAAAAAAATACAATGTATGCCTGCAAAGCAACAATTTTGACACCACAGGTACACCCGGTGTCTGATGGAGATAACAGTGTTTAACCCCTTAGTGACGGAGCCAAATTTTTTAAATCTGATCAGTGTCATTTTATGTGGTAATTACTCTGCAATGCTTCAACAAATACCAGTGATTTTGAGACTGTTTTTTGTGACACATTATACTTTATGATGATGGTAAATTTAGGTCAATATGTTTTGTGTTTATTTATAAAAAATATAAAATATTTGAGAAAAATGTTAAAAAATTAGCAATTTTCAAACTTTGAATGATTATCCCTTTAATCCAGATGGCCATACCTCAGCAAACCATTAATAAATAACATTTCCCACATGTCTGCTTTACATCAGCACCATTTGTAAAATGTTATTTTATTTTGTTAGCATTTTAGGAGGATTAAAAATGTAGCAGCAATTTTTCACTTTTTCAAGGAAATTTACAAAATGTATTTTTTTAGGGACTTACCCATGTTTGAAGTTACTTTAGGGGTCTCATATATTGGGAAACCCCCAAACGTTATACCATTTTAAAAACAGCACCTCCTGACATATTGAAAACTGCAGTCAGGTAGTTTATTAACTCTTCAGGTGCTTTACAGTAATTAATGCAAAGTGGCATGCTGGGAATGAAAATGTGCATTTTTACCACCTAAATGTCTCTAACTTCTGAACAGATTACTACAGCAATCAGACTCTAAGGGTACCGTCACACAGTGGCATTTTGATTGCTACGACGGCACGATCCATGACGCTCCAGCATTGTAACAATATCGCTCCAGCGTCGTAGACTGCTGTCACACTTTGCAATGTACGACGCTGGAGCAATAATTTCATGACGTATGTGCGATGTAGAAGCCGTTGGTTACTATGCGCACATCGTATACAATATCGTGCACACCTTTGTTACACCATGCGATCATGCCGCCACAGCGGGACACTAGACGACGAAAGAAAGTTTCAAACGATCTGCTACGACGTATGATTCTCAGCGGGGTCCCTGATCGCAGGAGCGTGTCAGACACTGCGAGATCGTAACTATATCGCTGGAACGTCACAAATTGTGCCGTCGTAGCGATCAAAATGCCACTGTGTGACGGTACCCTAAGGCCACGATTTGGTCATGAATTGACATGGCAAACATCAGGACCACAAAATCAAGATCTGAGGGCACCAGTTTGGTTAAGTAGGAAGCCCCCACACTCTGTTAACCATTTATAATGATGTAGTCACTATTGACAGCAGCATCTAAGGGGTTAAACAGAGTTGGACTGTGCAAACACTGATCGTGGCTGATACAGCAAGTTGTCAGTTATAGTGGACAGCCGACAGCTATTGGATTGTCACCTGTATGGGAAGGCTATTCTCTTATATCTCAGGTCAGTTAAAAGACTTATTGGCTGTCATTAAGGGGTTAAACTTGTGGCCTTTTTTTTATAAAAAAAACCTTTTTTTAAGCCATTAAATACAGTGTAGACCAAGGCTAGGAGACAAAAAATACAATGTATGCCAGCAAAGCGAGGATTTTGACACCACAGATACACTGGGCATCTGACGGAGATAACAGACTGTTTAAATATGTGGGCTTTTAAAAAAAATAACCATTTAAACCACAAAATACTGAATAGACTAAGGCTAGCAGACAAAAATATACAATGCATGCCAGCAAAGCGAGGACTTTGACACCAAAGATACACCTGGCGCCTAATGGACATAACAGACTGTTTAAATATGTGGGCTTTTTAAAAAAAAAAAAAGTTTTAAACCACAAAATACTGAGTAGACCAAGGCTGGCAGACCAAAAAATGCAATGTGTGCCTGAAAAGCAAGATTTTGGAGACCACAGATAAACCAGGCATCAGATGGAGGTAACAGACTGATAATAATGTGGTCTTGATTTTTTGGGGGCCCACCAAAATTGTGTCAATAAGTAGGCTATGACACAAAAAAAAATCGGAGTAATAAAATTGTAAAATATTTAGCGCAATGATATGTGATACGTGTGGCATACAAACCACAGTGATAAATATAAGAACTATAGCTAAAATTTTTTTTACAGCTACAGATTTTTGCGACAGCAAAATGGTGTCCAAAAATGTTGTAAGACACTCCAAAAAATAATAGAGCACAAAAAAGGCCAGATTTTTTTGCGCACTGACATCTGATGCTTGAGACATTTTTTGTTTAAATTGTTAGATTTTTACACTCTTGTATTGCAATGACCTTGCTCTAGTTTGCAGCATGACCAAGCAAATAAATGTAGAAAAAAGAGGGCTATGGAATGCTTTCTAATAAAATTAGCAAGTATAAGCTGAAAAAAAAAAAAAAAAATTGCCACGGATACCTGCAGCTGCGTATATATAAAATATGCAGCAGCAGACAGGAGTTGAGCTTTTTGAGGCATGCAGTCAGATCTATATACTCACATACAGTGCCTGCATGCCTTGCACTGATGTGGATATCTGTACATAGACTCCCCTGCCTACGTAGAGCTGCAATTTAGGTACCCGCGAATTAGCCCTAAAAAGAACTGTTGGTTTATCAGAATTTGTGGATTGAACACTAGTAGAACCACACTAAATAATAAATGTAAGAATCTGACCCTATCTCAGCAGTAACTCTCCCTACACTAGCTGTGTCTGGAGCAGAATGCGGTGAGCAGGGTGGCGCCAGGTCTCTTATAGACCTGATGATGCTGTGCGGCCAGCCAATCACTGTAGTATCACAACAAAGATGGCTGCGGTATTACAGTGCATGGCAGACAATCCCTGCATGCTGGTTGGTGCTCTAAAAAGTGCCAAAATTAAAAGGAGGAGACCCGAGCTCCTGCTGAATAATCCCGGAAATACTCGGTGCTCGACGAGTACACCAAGTATAGTGATACTCGGGCAAGTACCGAGTAGTGGTGAGCACGTTCGCTCATCACTAGTAGGGATCGATTTGCAATCTCCATGCTTTTCTCATGGTCAACTTTACATAACCTGTTCAAGAGTTGGAACTGCCATAAATCTGTTCATCTTTGAACAGGAAAGAAAAAACAAAAATGTTATTTATCAAAACTAATCCAATTAAGAGAAAAAAAAAAGCAGCAACACTTCATTCTTTCGTGGCATGTAAACCTTAGTCCTTTATTACAAAAAGTTTTTCATGGACATAATTTTATGGGCAGGACAAGTGCAGATAAAACAGGCAAAAAAAACGGCTGTTTCTCGTTAAGATACGCTTCCATAGCTGTATGTACAATCCTTTTTTTACTTGGAAGCAGCCTCCTCAAAGGAATGGGACAGGAGTGCCATTGACCAATCTGCACAAGCGTATGCACTTCTGGAAACTACCCAACCAGGCAGAATGTATCCTATGCATGGTTTTGAGCAATAATGAAGTAATTACAAGATATGTCCCAGAGAGTGTCAAGGTCTGTGGAATGTATTACTCAGGTGACAGGCAGTGCTACAAAGCTCAGTTAAAGGTCTTAGCATGGCAATGACCATGTTCCAATATGTGTAAGGCTGCAGCTTGAATAGGTCTGTGGAGTGTATTAACTCTGTCTCTTAGACATGCTTAAAATGTACAGAAATTGGCCAATACCCCACCACCATTGTTTTGGAAGGGCTCAAATTTAGAAAATGTAAGGGAAGCAACAGTTTAATAAAGAGACACAAGTGTCATTTAGGAGCCTGGAAAAGTCAGCAATGGTCTTTGGGCAGCACGGGACAATGTAAAGTGCTAACGAATATGTATGCCCTATCTAAATACAATTTGTGAACAGACTTATATGCTGACAAGGGACAACTGAATATTAAATAATTTGCAGGGTAATTGATTATAAGACAAGTTGTGATTAATATAATGAGCATAATCAATAATGCAGTCTTAATAAAAAAATGAGGATAAAAATTATAGCAGAAACTCCTAAAATATATAAATAAAGATAATTGGAGTGCTGACTTCAAAAATTAAACATTATTTTATTGATACAATGATAAGTAACATACATAATCTTATATGCAAAAAATATTGAGGAAGGAACTTATAGGATCCACAATGGAAACCCTGAGAATAGGGGGTTGGGGTAAGAGACAGTTCCACAAATTATATAAGTTTAAGCATTGGAAGATCATGCAAACATATACTCTCCTAGTGCAAATGTAGTAATATTGCAACAATCAGAAAGTGCTTGTGCTGAGAGGATCTATCATTAAATATAAACTGATAATGTTGAAAGCAGGGGCATAAAGTAAATGTACTCCCCGTACCAAAGTTATAAGGGTTGCATACACTTTATTATTATTATTATTATATATGCATATATAGTCATATGGACTTTACTGGTACCAAGGTTGTTGTATTGTCATTTTTTGACTTTTAAATGTTTTTATTCATTCCGTGCTATTTGTGGTCAATAAAGATATTTTGTATATTTTTCCTATTCTGAGGTGTGTGCATTTTATGCATAGGTCTTTTTCTTCACATATCTGCTGAAAAGTGGCAGGGGCATTCTTCATGCCAAACAGCATCAGTCCAATAGGGGTAATAAAGGCAGAGCATTCCCATGCCTCACTGGTAGTGTTGAGCGATACCGTCCGATATTTGAAAGTATCGGTATCGGATGGTATCGGCCGATATCCGAAAAATATCGGATATCGCCGATACCGATATCCGATACCAATACAAGTCAATGGGACACAAATATCGGAAGGTATCCTCTATGGTTCCCAGGGTCTGAAGGAGAGGAAACTCTCCTTCAGGCCCTGGGATCCATATTCATGTGTAAAATAAAGAATAAAAATAAAAAATATTGATATACTTACCCTCGGACGCGCCCTGGTTGTAAGCGCTGCAACCGCCATGATTCCCTTCCTAAGAATGAGCGCGTAAAGGACCTTCGATGACGTCCCGGCTTGTGATTGGTCGCGTGACCAATCACAAGCCGCAACGTCATCGAAGGTCCTTCACGCGCTCATGCTTAGGAACAGAAGCATGGCGGTTGCAGCGGTTACAACTAGGGCGCGTCCGAGGGTAAGTATATCAATATTTTTTATTTTTATTCTTTATTTTACACATCAATCTTCATCCCGATACCGATTCCCGATATCGCAAAAATATCGGAACTCGGTATCGGAATTCCGATACCACAAATATCGTCCGATACCCGATACTTGCGGTATCGGAATGCTCAACACTACTCACTGGTCAGGTGAATCTGCTAATATATCCGGCTCAGATTCATGATGGTCAGGTACTTGCAGGGGCGGATGCAGTCTGCAGAGGGCCCCTGTGCAAGAAATCTTCCCGCCCCCCCCCTCCATAGTGCAACAAAGATATGTAAACATATAGGCAGCGGTGGGATTCAAATTTTTAACAGCAGTTTCTGTGTTTGTGTGTAGGAAAATCACACTCATTTTTTAACAAAACCCATTTACACACACCTTTTCCTCAAACATATACAAGTAGGGGCACAGTCAAACCATACTTCCCAACTTTTGAAGAGGGGAAAGAGGGATAAAGTTTGTGGCGTGCTGCTACACCTCTGACCACACCGATTTCACAACTAGTCACACTCATATCCACATCCCAACCACAGCCATTTAGCATTGCTGATCACACTGTTTCATAAACAATAATTATAAACAAAAAAATATGGCCACACAGTGCTCCATACTGTAAATGGCCACACATGATGCTCCATACTGTATAATGGCCACACAGTGCTCTATACTGTATAATGGCCACACATGATGCTCCATACTGTAAAATGGCCACACAGTGCTCCATACTGTATAATAGCCCCACATGATGCTCAATACTGTATAATGGTCACACATGATGCTCCATACTGTGTAATAGCCACACATGATGCTCCATACTGTATAATAATCACACTCACATGATGCTCCATACTGTATAATGGCCACACTCACATGATGCTCCATACTGTATAATGGCCACATATGATGCTCCATACTATATAATGGCCACACATGATGCTCCATACTGTATAATGGCCACATTCACATGATGCTCTATATTGTATAATGGCCACACATGATGCTCCATACTGTATTATGGCCACACATGATGCTCCATACTGTATAATGGCCACACTCACATGATGCTCCATACTGTATAATGGCCACACAGTGCTCCATACTGTATAATGGCCACACATGATGCTCCATATTGTATAATGGCCACACATGATGCTCCATACTGTATAATGGCCACATATGATGCTACATACTGTATAATGGCCACACATGATACTGCATACAGTATAATTGCCACACATAGTTACTCGTACACACGCGGCACCGCTCCGTACACCTTGCATACACGGCTCCACTCCGTAGATGTCATACACACACAGCTCCGCTCCGTACACCTCATACACACACGGCTCTGCTCTGTACACCTCATACACAGACACGGCTCCGCTCTGTACACCTCACACACATGGCTCCACTCTGTACAACTTGTACACACACACGGCTCTCCTACACCCACACTGTAAACAACTCCTGACACCACACATAAGCTTACTGTCTAGCACCTTGACCGCACAGCAGAGTCCTGCAATACATGGTAGCCCTTGATCATGTGACTTCTGACTCCTCCCCTCCTGTTACCTCATCACAGGTTCTGAAAAAGCTTCAGTGACTCACTGTGACTGAGAGGCCCTCCCCCTCCCTCCCCTCTTCCTGGTCTAGCGTCTGCTACCCGTCGCCTCACCGCAGACCGCAACAGTGACAGCAGCAGTGGACAGCAGCATAATATATGCTAGCAGGTGAGTAGGGGGACCCGTTTAACTGTCATATCACATGCTTGCAGCAGAGCGGGCCCCCTGCTTCTCCTGTTAGCAGTAATTCTACCACCAGCTGTCATTCACATTCATTGCATTTTATGTCCGTCGGGGGCCCCCTCCCACTCTGGGCCCCTGTGCGGTTGCACAGGTTGAACAGGCAGTATGTCTGCCCATGGCATCAACAACATAGAATTATCCGCTGCTCATCTCCCCTGTTATTAACACAAGCGAGAAAACATTTCCCCCACACTGCAACCAGAGAACTCAACCAGCTGGGGACTCCAGAGCCACGTCCTGTAATGCTGTGTGCCCAGAGGATCACATGAGCACCAGGGCCAGGGAGTCATCCTGCGCCCCAAGGGTCCTCGTCAGCATTCTGGTGCAGATCTGTACATCACATCTAGCGATAACACAACTGCTGTATTCTGAGAATTGCAGGGATATAGTGGTTTGCGTGGGAGAGGGAGGGTGCTGGATATTTTCCGCAATGATGTGGAGGTGCGGGGATATTTACCGCAGTATTTGGGGGAGCAAAAATATTTTCTGCTTGGTCGGGGAGGGGAATCTGCAGGGATATTTGCAGCAGTGGTTTTGGGGGGTTGAAGTGCTGGGATTTATTCTGCAGTGGTTTGGGAGGGGTGCAGAGATATATAGTGGGGGAAATAAGTATTTGGGCTCATCTCCACTTGTGTGAGAAAAAAACGGTCCGATTTACGGACCGAAAAAACTGATGTAACGTCTGCGAGTGCCATGCGAGTGCCATGCGAGTGTCATGCGATTTTTTTCTCGCAACATCCATATGACATCCGTATTGCTGTCCGATTTTTACGCACGGGTCTCCTTTGAAAAGCCGGTAATTCAGCGCAGAGTACAGTAAAATCACAGTGACAGGTTAGATGAGAGTAGATATATACACATAGAATAGGTATATATACATATATATATGTCAGGGAGACACCTATATATTTATATTTAATGCAGCGCGAGATAGCTTTAAAGCTGGTAATTCAATTACCGGCTTTTGCTTTCTCCTTCACAAACCCGACATGATATGAGACCTGGTTTACATACAGTAAACCATCTCATATCACCATTTTTTTTTGCATATTCCACACTACTAATGTTAGTAGTGTGTCTATGCAAAATTTGGGCGTTCTAGCTATTATATTTAAGGGTTAAATTGCGGAAAAAATTGGCGTGGGCTCCCGCACAATTTTCTCCGCCAGAGTAGTAAAGCCAGTGACTGAGGGCAGATATTAATAGCCTGGAGAGGGTCCATGGTTATTGGCCCCCCCCTGGCTAAAAACACCTGCCCCCAGCCACCCCAGAAATGGCACATCTGAAAGATGCGCCTATTCTGGCACTTGGCCACTCTCTTCCCATTCCCGTGTAGCGGTGGGATATGGGGTAATGAAGGGTTAATGCCACCTTGCAATTGTAAGGTGACATTAAGCCTAATTAATAATGGAGAGGCGTCAATTATGACACCTATCCATTATTAATCCAATTGAAAGAAAGGGTTAAAAAAATACACACACACATTATTAAAAATTATTTTAATGAAATAAAAACAAAGGTTGTTGTAATTTTTTATTTAACGCCCAATCCAGTCACTGAAGACCCTCGTTCTGTGACAAAAAAAAAATAATAAACCAACAATATACTTACCTTCCACAGATCTGTAAAGTCCAACGATGTAAATCCTTCTGAAGGGGTTAAAACATTTTGCAGCCAGGAGCTTTGCTAATGCAATGCTACTCCTCGCTGCAAAACCCCGGGGAATGAGTCTAAATATAGATCAATGAGCTATATTTAGCTTCATTTGCGGTGAGGCGCCCTCTGCTGGCTGTTCCTAGATCATGGGAAATTTCCTTGAAAGCTCCCAGGCTTTCAAGGAAAGTTCCCACGATCTATGAACAGCCAGCAGAGGGCGCCTCACCGCAAATGAAGCTAAATATAGCTCATTGATCTATATTTAGACTCATTCCCCGGGGTTTTGCAGCGAGGAGTAGCATTGCATTAGCAAAGCTCCTGGCTGCAAAATGTTTTAACCCCTTCAGAAGGCTTTACATCGTTGGACTTTACAGATCTGTGGAAGGTAAGTATATTGTTGGTTTATTATTTTTTTTTTGTCACAGAACGAGGGTCTTCAGTGACTGGATTGGGCGTTAAATAAAAAATTACAACAACCTTTGTTTTTATTTCATTAAAATAATTTTTAATAATGTGTGTGTGTATTTTTTTAACCCTTTCTTTCAATTGGATTAATAATTGATAGGTGTCATAATTGACGCCTCTCCATTATTAATTAGGCTTAATGTCACCTTACAATTGCAAGGTGGCATTAACCCTTCATTACCCCATATCCCACCGCTACACAGGAATGGGAAGAGAGTGGCCAAGTGCCAGAATAGGCGCATCTTCCAGATGTGCCTTTTCTGGGGTGGCTGGGGGCAGGTGTTTTTAGCCAGGGGGGGGCCAATAACCATGGACCCTCTCCAGGCTATTAATATCTGCCCTCAGTCACTGGCTTTACTACTCTGGCGGAGAAAATTGTGCGGGAGCCCACGCCAATTTTTTCCGCCATTTAACCCTTAAATATAATAGCTAGAACGCCCAAATTTTGCATAGACACACTACTAACATTAGTAGTGTGGAATATGCAAAAAAAATGGTGATATGAGATGGTTTACTGTATGTAAACCAGGTCTCATATCATGTCGAGTTTGTGAAGGAGAAAGCAAAAGCCGGTAATTGAATTACCAGCTTTAAAGCTATCTCGCGCTGCATTAAATACAAATATATATATATATAGGTGTCTCCCTGACATATATATATGTATATATACCTATTCTATGTGTATATATCTACTCTCATCTAACCTGTCAGTGTGATTTTACTGTACTCTGGGCTGAATTGCCGGCTTTTCTAAGGACACGGGTGCGTAAAAATCGTACAGCACTCGCATGGTGCGAGTGCTGTGCGTTTTTTTTCTCGCACCCATTGACTTGCATTGGCGAGTCTCGTCCGAGAATCTCAGCAATACGCAGCATGCTGAGATTTTTTTCTCAGCCGACACAGATTTTTCTCAGTCTGATTTCGGCTGGGAAAAAAATCGCAAATGGAGTGTCACATATTGATTAACATTGGTCCGAGTGCAATCCAATTTTTTATCGGATTGCACTCGTCCGTTTTCCTCACAAGTGGAGATGAGCCCTTTGACACCTTGCTGATTTTGTAAGTTTGCCCACTGACAAATACATGAATAGTCTATAATTTTAAGGGTAGGTTAATTCTATCAATGAGAGATAGCATATCAAAAGTAAAGTCCAGAAAATCACATTATAAATTATATAAATTTGCATTTTGCAGCGATATTTTCTGCCGTGCTATGCAGGGCTGTTTTCTGCAGTTTAGGGGTGCAGGGATACTTTCCGCAATGAGGTGGTCGTGGGGTAGAGGGGCAGGGATATATTCAGCAATGGTTTGGTGGGTGAAGTGGTTTTGGGGTGAGGAGCTGGGATATTTTTAGGAGTGGTTTGGGGGTGCAGGGATATTTTCTGCCATGCTATGGGGGTGAAGGTATATTTTTTGCAGTGGTTTGGGGTGCACGGATATTTTCCACTGCTGGGACTGATAGCAGTAAAGTCTCATCCACATGTCATTGCTGAGGGGATGGAGTTCACAGGAGACAGCAGCCACAGACCTTGGTCCGAGAGTGAAACCACACCTTGTTTAGTTACAGATGGGAAGGACCACAGTGATTTCTAACCACAGTATCAACCATGACCTCCATCATTCACAACTATAACTCCCAATGTACTCTCAGTAGAATGTCCTCACAGTGGTGGCACAGAAGCCCTCTGAGTGTGCACCACTGAGACCCCAATCCCCCCTCCATCACTGCCATTAGATGGTGAACATTATATTACTATAGGTTTATTCTAAACTGCTGGAAACGGAGTGAGAAAGAAAAAAACTTTATTGACACAGAAAACAACAAAGTCAATGTCTCACAATATGAAGAAAGACGCAGGAGAATCGGAGCCGTGATAATCAGATCCCATCCCTGGAGCCGTGAAGGGAGAGGAGCAGATCCTGTTGTTACTGGCTCAGAATCTAATTGAAGAAGACAAGGACTAAATATGGTACTGCTGGGAGTTGTAGTACTTGTGTTATACATAGTTACTAAGGTTGAAGGAAGACTTTAAGTCCATTTAGTTCAACCCATAGCCTAACCTAACATGCCCTAACATGTTGATCAAGAGGAAGGCAAAATAACTCATGTGACAAAAAGTAAGCTCCACTTTGGGAAAAAAAATTCCTTCCCGACTCCACATACGGCAATCAGACTAGTTCCCTGGATCAACGCCCTATCAAGGAATCTAGTATATACAGTATACCCTGCAACATTATACTTTTCCAGAAAGGTATCCAATCCCCTCTTAAATTTAAGTAATGAATCACTCATTACAACATCATATGGCAGAGAGTTCCATAGTCTCACTGCTCTTACAGTAAAGAATCCGCGTCTGTTATTATGCCTAAACCTTCTTTCCTCCAGACGTAGAGGATGCCCCATTGTCCCTGTCTCAGGTCTATGATTAAAAAGATCACCAGAAAGGTCTTTGTTCGGTCTCCTCATATATTTATACATTAAAATAAGATCACCCCTTAGTCTTCGTTTTTCCAAACTAAATAGCCCCAAGTGTAATAACCTATCTTGGAATTGCAGACCCCCCAGTCCTCTAATAACCTTGGTTGCTCTTCTCTGCACCCGCTCCAGTTCAGCTATGTCTTTCTTATACACCGGAGACCAGAACTGTGCACAGTATTCTAAGTGTGGTCGAACTAGTGACTTGTATAGAGGTAAAATTATGTTCTCCTCATGTGCATCTATGCCTCTTTTAATGCATCCCATTATTTTATTTGCCTTTGTAGCAGCTGCCTGACACTGGCCACTGAACATGAGTTTGTCATCCACCCATACACCCAGGTCTTTTTCATTGACGGTTTTGCCCAGAGTTTTAGAATTAAGCGCATAGTTATACATCTTATTACTTCTACCCAAGTGCGTGACCTTACATTTATCCCCAGTAAAGCTCATTTGCTATTTATCAGCCCAAGCTTCTAGTTTACATAAATCATCCTGTAATATAAAATTATCCTCCTCTGTATTGATTACCCTGCAGAGTGTCATCTGCAAACATTCAAATTCTGCTCTGAATGCCACATACAAGGTCATTATAGAATCGCTCCTCCTTAATTACCTGCCAGACCTGCTGCCGCCTCTGGATCTCTTTCTGCATCTCCTCTATCTTCTCCCTCCTGGCCAGGACGGACTGCGCCATCCGTGCGTCCTCCTGCCGCTTCTCCTTTAAGAGCCTGCGCAGGTATTCCCGCTGCTTGAGGAGGTACGGCACCAGGTGGCTGCGCTCATCATCCTCTGGGATCCCACTAGGATGCCTGAAGGTGGGGGACTACAATTGTAACAAACCCTCAGCTATGAAATCTGTGCACAGTTATGAAGACCTCGGCACTCACCACTGCAGCTCAATGTTATCTCCAGCCTCTCGCTCCAGGCTGTCAAGAGAGTCTAGCAGAACCGCAAGCTTTCCATCCTCCTTAAGCTCCCGGATCTCTGCCTGAAAATGGAAGAGATTTGAAAACTTGTGCTCCTGGGTCAAGACACTGCCCGCCAGGGGCTCTGCAAGATACAAACATTGATGAAGGAGTGCAGCAGGGCCATAAACTGCTCGTAGATGCTCCGGGTAATCTCCGGTCCCATCTTGTACAACCTGCAGTAACAGTTGTCGAATCTCTGATAACTGCAGAAAGAGGGGAGAAGTGTCATCAAAAGAAAATTTCATACTTCAGTCATCCGCACATCTGCCCAGAAACATACTGCGAGCAATTAATGGGACAGCTGTGTGACTGAGCGCAGTCAGGCTGTAAGAGCACTGCGAGGCATCACCTACTAACAGTCAGGTTGTAAGAGCACAGCTAGGCATCATCTACTAACAGACGGGCTGTAAGAGCACTGCTAGGCATCAACTACTAACAGCCGGGCTGTAAGAGCATTGCTAGGCATCACCTACTAATAGCCGGGCTGTAGAGAGCACTGTTAGGCATCACCTACTAATAGTTGGGCTGTAAGAGCACTGCTAGGCATCACCTACTAACAGTCAGGCTGTAAGAGCACTGCGAGGCATCACCTACTAATAGCCGGGCTGTAAGAGCACTGCGAGGCATCACCTACTAATAGCCGGGTTGTAAGAGCACTGCTAGGCATAACCTATTAACAGTTGGGCTGCAAAAGCACTGCTAGGCATCACCTACTAATAGCTGGGCAGTAAGAGCATTGCTAAGTATCACCTGCTAACAGCCGGGCTTTAAGAGCACTGCTAGGCATCACCTACTAATAGCCGGGCTGTAGGATCACTGCTAGGCATCACCTACTAATAGCTGGGCAGTAAGAGCATTGCTAGGTATCACCTACTAACAGCCGGGCTGTAAGAGCACTGCTAGGCATCACCTACTAATAGCCGGGCTGTAGGATCACTGCTAGGCATCAACTACTAATAGCTGGGCACTAAGAGCATTGCTAGGTATCACCTACTAACAGCCGGGCTGTAAGAGCACTGCTAGGCATCACCTACTAATAGCCGGGCTGTAGGATCACTGCTAGGCATCACCTACTATCAGCCGGGCTGTAAGAGCACTGCTAGGTGTCACCTACTAACAGGTGAGCTGTAAGAGCAGTGCTGGGCGTCACCTACTAATAGCCGAGCTGTAATCGCACTGCTAGACATCACCTACTAACAGCCTGGCTATAAAAGCATTGCTATGCATGACCTACTAACAACCAGCCTGCAAGAGCACTGCTGGGCGTTACCTAATAATAGTTGAGCTGAAAGAGCACTGCTAGGCATCACCTACAAACAGCCAAGCTGTTAGAACACTCCTAGGCATCACCTACTAACAGCCGGGCTGTAAGAGCACTGCTAGGCATCACCTACTAACAGCCGGGCTGTAAGAGCACTGTTGGTGTCATCTACTAACAGCTGGGTTGTAAGAACACTTCTAGGCATCACCTACTAACAGCAGGGCTCTAAGAGCACTGCTAGACATCACCTACTAACTGCTGGGCTGTAAGAGCACTGCTGGGCATCACCTACTAACAGCTGGGCTGTAAGAGCACTGCTGGGCGTCACCTACTAGCAGCCGTGCTATAAGAGCATTGCTATGCATCACATACTAACAGCCAGGCTGAAAGAGCACTGCTAGACTTCACCTACTAACAGCCGGACTGTAAAAGCACTGCTAGGCATCACCTACTAACAGCGGGTCTCTAAGAGCACTGCTAGACATCACCTAATAAAAGCTGGTCTGTAAGAGCACTGCTGGGCATCACCTACTAACAGCTGGGCTGTAAGAGCACTGCTGGGCGTCACCTACTAACAGCCATGCTAAAAGAGCATTGCTATGCATCACATAATAACAGCCAGGCTGTAAGAGCACTGCTGGGCATCCCCTGCTAACAGCTGGGCTGTAAGAGCACTGTTAGGCATCACCTACTACAGTAACAGCCGGGCTATAAAAGCATTGCTATGCATGACCTACTAACAACCAGGCTGTAAGAGCACTGCTGGGCGTCACCTACTAACAGTTGGGCTGTAAGATCACAGCTAGGCAGCACCTACTAACAGCCGGGCTATAAGAGCACTGGTGGACGTCACCTACTAAAAGCCAGGCTGTAAGAGCACTCCTAGGCATCACCTACTAACAGCCGGGCTGTAAGAGCATTGCTAGGCATTACCTACTAACAGCCGGGCTGTAAAAGCACTGCTGGGTGTTACCTACTAAAAACTGGGCTGTAAGAGCACTCCTAGGCATCACCTACTAACAGCCGTAATGTAAGAGCACTGCTAGGCATCACCTAATAACAACTGGGCTGCAAGAGCACTGCTGGGCATCACCTACTAACAGCCGGGCTGTAAGAACACTGCTGGGCGTCACCTACTAACAGCTGGGCTGTAACAGCACTGCTAGCCATCACCTACCCAATAACCGGGCTGTAGGAGCACTGCTAGGCATCAACTACTAACAGTCGGGCTGTAAGAGCACTGCTAGGCATCACCTACTAACAGCCGGGCTGTAAGAGCACTGCTAGGTGTCACCTACTAGCAATCGGACTGTAAGAGCACTGCTAGGCATCACCTTCTAACAGCCGGGCTATAAGAGCATTGCTATGCATGCCTTACTAACAATCAGGCTGTATGAGCACTGCTAGGCATCACCTACTAACAGCCGGGCTATAAGAGGACTGCTGGACGTCACCTACTAACAGCCAGGCTGTAAGGGTACTCTTAGGCATCACCTACTAACAGTTGGGCTGAAAGAGCACTGCTAGGCATCACCTACTAACAGCCGAGCTGTAAGAGCACTGCTGGGTGTCACCTACTAACAGCCAGGCTCTAAGAGCACTACTAGGCATCACCTACTAACAGCCGGGCTGTAAGAGCCCTGCTTGGTGTCACCTACTAACAGCTGGGCACTAAGAGCACTCATAGGCATCACCTACTAACAACCGGGCTGAAAGAGCACTGCGAGGCATCACCTACTAAAAGCCGGGCTGTAAGAGCCCTGCTAGGCATCACCTACTAACAGCTGGGCTGTAAGACCACTGCTGGGCGTCACCTACTAACTGCCTGTCTGTAAGAGCACTGTGTTGTGAATTCTGTGGCCAAGCTCCCTCCTGTGGTCGTGAGTGGTACTTCGGCTGGTTCTGTCTATGAGCTTCCTTTGGTGGATGAGAGTGGTACTGCGGCTTCTGAGTTTCCTTCCTCAGGTGATGAGGTTAAGTCGTTAGGTGCTGCTCTATTTAACTCCACCTAGTGCTTTGATCCTGGCCTCCAATCAATGTTCTAGTATTGGTCTTGCATTCTCATGGATCATTCCTGTGGCCTGTCTTCCTGCATAAGCTAAGTTTTGCTTGTGTTATATTTGTTTGCTATTTTTTCTGTCCAGCTTGCTATATTGGTTTTTCTTGCTTGCTGGAAGCTCTGGGACGCAAAGGGAGCACCTCCGTACCGTTAGTCGGTGCGGAGGGTCTTTTTGCCCCCTCTGCGTGGTTGTATGTAGGGTTTTGTGTTGACCGCAAAGCAATCTTTCCTATCTTCGGTCTGTTCAGTAAGTTGGGCCTCACTTTGCTAAATCTATTTCATCTCTGAGTTTGTATTTTCATCTCAACTCACAGTCATTATATGTGGGGGGCTGCCTTTTCCTTTGGGGTATTTCTCTGAGGCAAGCTAGGCTTATTTTTCTTTCTTAGGGCTAGCTAGTTTCTCAGGCTGTGCTCGAGGCGCATAGGACTGGTCAGGAGCGCTCCACGGCTACCTCTAGTGTGGTTGGATAGGATTAGGGATTGCGGTCAGCAGAGTTCCCACATCTCAGAGCTCGTCCTATGTTTTTGGTAATTGTCAGGTCACTTTGTGTGCTCTGAACTTCAAGGTCCATTGTGGTTCTGAATTACCTGTTCACAACAGTACTGGAGGCCCAAAGTACTAATGCTTCTCAATAGAGGGAAAGGAGAAGTTCTGAGACCATTTTTTTTTATTTGCACTGTGTTCTGTCTTTCTTTTCCCCTTTACATCAGGGTGGTTCAGAACACAGGTGTGGACATGGACATTCAGGGTCTGTTCTCTTTGATGGATAATCTCGCTATCAATGTACAGAATATTCAAGATTTAGTGGTTCAGAATCCTATGTTAGAACCTAAAATTCCTATTCCTGAGTTATTTTCTGGAGATAGAGCTAAGTTTTTGAATTTTAAAAATAATTGTAAACTATTTCTGGCTTTGAAACCCCGCTCCTCTGGTGACCCAGTTCAACAAGTTAAGATCATTATTTCTTTATTACGTGGCGACCCTCAAGACTGGGCATTTTCCCTTGCGCCAGGAGATCCTGCATTATGTAATATTGATGCGTTTTTTCTGGCGCTCGGATTGCTGTACGATGAACCTAATTCAGTGGATCAGGCAGAGAAAAATTTGCTGGCTCTGTGTCAGGGTCAGGATGAGATAGACATTTATTGTCAGAAGTTTAGAAAGTGGTCCGTGCTCACTCAATGGAATGAATGTGCGCTGGCAGCTATTTTCAGAAAGGGTCTCTCTGAAGCCCTTAAGGATGTCATGGTGGGATTTCCTATGCCTGCTGGTCTGAATGAGTCTATGTCTTTGGCCATTCAGATCGGTCGACGCTTGCGTGAGCGTAAATCTGTGCACCATTTGGCGGTATTATCTGAGCATAAACCTGAGCCTATGCAGTTCGATAGGACTTTGACCAGAGCTGAAAGGCAAGAACACAGACGTCAGAATGGGCTGTGTTTCTACTGTGGTGATTCCACTCATGCTATCTCCGATTGTCCTAAGCGCACTAAGCGGTTTTCTAGGTCTGCCACCATTGGTACGGTACAGTCGAAATTTCTTTTGTCCGTTACTTTGATCTGCTCTTTGTCTTCCTATTCTGTCATGGCATTTGTGGATTCAGGCGCTGCCCTGAATTTGATGGACTTGGAGTTTGCTAGGCGCTGTGTGTTTGTCTTGGAACCCTTGCAGTGTCCTATTCCATTGAGAAGAATTGATGCTATGCCTTTGGCCAAGAATAAGCCTCAGTATTGGACCCAGCTGACCATGTGCATGGCTCCTGCGCACCAGGAGGATATTCGCTTTCTGGTGTTGCATAATCTGCATGATGTGGTCGTGTTGGGGTTGCCATGGCTACAAGTCCATAACCCAGTATTAGATTGGAAATCAATGTCTGTGTCCAGCTGGGGTTGTCAGGGGGTACATGGTGATGTTCCATTTCTGTCTATCTCATCATCCACCCCTTCTGAGGTCCCAGAGTTCTTGTCTGATTACCGGGATGTATTCGATGAGCCCAAGTCCAATGCCCTACCTCCGCATAGGGATTGTGATTGTGCTATCGATTTGATTCCTGGTAGTAAGTTTCCTAAGGGTCGACTGTTTAATTTATCTATACCTGAGCACGCCGCTATACGGAGTTACGTGAAGGAGTCTTTGGAGAAGGGTCATATTCGCCCGTCATCGTCGCCATTGGGAGCGGGGTTCTTTTTTGTGGCCAAGAAGGATGGTTCGCTGAGACCTTGTATTGATTACCGCCTTCTAAATAAAATTACGGTCAAATTTCAGTACCCCTTGCCACTGCTGTCTGATTTGTTTGCTCGGATTAAGGGGGCTACTTGGTTCACCAAGATAGATCTTCGTGGTGCATATAATCTTGTGCGTATTAAACGGGGCAATGAATGGAAAACAGCATTTAATACGCCCAAAGGCCATTTTGAGTACCTGGTTATGCCATTCGGGCTTTCTAATGCTCCATCAGTGTTTCAGTCCTTTATGCATGACATCTTCCGAGAGTACCTGGATAAATTCCTAATTGTATACTTGGATGATATTTTGGTCTTCTCGGATGATTGGGAGTCTCATGTGAAGCAGGTCAGAATGGTGTTCCAGGTCCTGCGTGCTAATTCTTTGTTTGTGAAGGGGTCAAAGTGTCTCTTTGGTGTTCAGAAGGTTTCATTTTTGGGGTTCATTTTTTCTCCTTCTACTATCGAGATAGACCCTGTTAAAGTTCAGGCCATTTATGATTGGACTCAGCCAACATCTCTGAAGAGTCTGCAGAAGTTCCTGGGCTTTGCTAATTTTTATCGTCGCTTCATCAATAATTTTTCTAGTATTGCTAAACCGTTGACTGATTTAACCAAGAAGGGTGCTGATGTGGTCAATTGGTCTTCTGCTGCTGTGGAAGCTTTTCAGGAGTTGAAGCGTCGTTTTTCTTCTGCCCCTGTGTTGTGCCAACCAGATGTTTCGCTTCCGTTCCAGGTCGAGGTTGATACTTCTGAAATTGGAGCAGGGGCTGTTTTGTCGCAGAGAAGTTCTGATTGCTCGGTGATGAAACCATGCGCCTTCTTTTCCAGGAAATTTTCGCCTGCTGAGCGAAATTATGATGTTGGCAATCGAGAGTTGCTAGCCATGAAGTGGGCATTCGAGGAGTGGCGTCATTGGCTTGAAGGAGCTAAGCATCGCATGGTGGTCTTGACTGATCACAAGAACTTGACTTATCTCGAGTCTGCCAAACAGTTGAATCCTAGACAGGCTCGTTGGTCACTGTTTTTCTCCCGTTTTGACTTTGTGGTTTCGTACCTTCCGGGCTCTAAAAATGTGAAGGCGGATGCCCTGTCTAGGAGTTTTGTGCCCGATTCTCCGGGTTTGCCTGAGCCGGCGGGTGTTCTCAAAGAGGAGGTAATTTTGTCTGCCATCTCCCCTGATTTGCGGTGGGTGCTGCAAAAATTTCAGGCTAATAGACCTGACCGTTGCCCAGCGGAGAAACTGTTTGTCCCTGATAGGAGGACAAATAAAGTTATCTCTGAGGTTCATTGTTCGGTGTTGGCTGGTCATCCTGGAATCTTTGGTACCAGAGATTTGGTGGCTAGATCCTTTTGGTGGCCGTCTCTGTCGCGGGATGTGCGTTCTTTCGTGCAGTCCTGTGGGATTTGTGCTCGGGCTAAGCCCTGCTGTTCTCGTGCCAGTGGGTTGCTTTTGCCCTTGCCGGTCCCGAAGAGGCCTTGGACACATATCTCTATGGATTTTATTTCAGATCTCCCCGTCTCTCAAAGAATGTCGGTCATTTGGGTGGTTTGTGATCGCTTCTCTAAGATGGTCCATTTGGTGCCCTTGTCTAAATTGCCTTCCTCCTCTGATTTGGTGCCATTGTTTTTCCAGCATGTGGTTCGTTTACATGGCATTCCAGAGAACATCGTTTCTGACAGAGGTTCCCAGTTTGTTTCGAGGTTTTGGCGAGCCTTTTGTGCTAGGATGGGCATTGATTTGTCTTTTTCCTCGGCTTTCCATCCTCAGACAAATGGCCAGACTGAACGAAACCAATCAGACCTTGGAAACATATCTGAGATGTTTTGTTTCTGCTGATCAGGATGATTGGGTGTCCTTTTTGCCTTTGGCTGAGTTCGCCCTTAATAATCGGGCCAGCTCGGCTACTTTGGTTTCGCCGTTTTTCTGCAATTCTGGGTTCCACCCTCGTTTCTCTTCAGGGCAGGTTGAGTCTTCGGACTGTCCTGGTGTGGATACTGTGGTGGAAAGGTTGCAGCAGATTTGGACTCATGTAGTGGACAATTTGACTTTGTCCCAGGAGAAGGCTCAACGTTTCGCTAACCGCAGGCGCTGTGTGGGTCCCCGACTTTGTGTTGGGGATTTGGTTTGGTTGTCATCTCGTTATATTCCTATGAAGGTTTCCTCTCCTAAGTTTAAGCCTCGTTTCATTGGTCCATATAGGATTTCTGAGGTTCTTAATCCTGTGTCTTTTCGTTTGACTCTTCCAGCTTCTTTTTCCATCCATAACGTGTTCCATAGGTCATTGTTGCGGAGATACGTGGCACCTGTGGTTCCTCCTGCTCCGGTTTTGATTGAAGGGGAGTTAGAGTATATAGTGGAGAAGATTTTGGATTCTCGTGTTTCGAGACGGAAACTCCAGTATCTGGTTAAGTGGAAAGGTTATGGTCAGGAAGATAATTCCTGGGTCTTTGCCTCTGATGTCCATGCTGCCGATCTGGTTCGTGCCTTTCATGTGGCTCATCCTGGTCGGCCTGGGGGCTCTGGTGAGGGTTTGGTGACCCCTCCTCAAGGGGGGGGTACTGTTGTGAATTCTGTGGCCAAGCTCCCTCCTGTGGTCGTGAGTGGTACTTCGGCTGGTTCTGTCTATGAGCTTCCTTTGGTGGATGAGAGTGGTACTGCGGTTTCTGAGTTTCCTTCCTCAGGTGATGAGGTTAAGTCGTTAGGTGCTGCTCTATTTAACTCCACCTAGTGCTTTGATCCTGGCCTCCAGTCAATGTTCTAGTATTGGTCTTGCATTCTCATGGATCATTCCTGTGGCCTGTCTTCCTGCATAAGCTAAGTTTTGCTTGTGTTATTTTTGTTTGCTATTTTTTCTGTCCAGCTTGCTATATTGGTTTTTCTTGCTTGCTGGAAGCTCGGGGACGCAGAGGGAGCACCTCCGTACCCTTAGTCGGTGCGGAGGGTCTTTTTGCCCCCTCTGCGTGGTTGTTTGTAGGGTTTTGTGTTGACCGCAAAGCAATCTTTCCTATCTTCGGTCTGTTCAGTAAGTTGGGCCTCACTTTGCTAAATCTATTTCATCTCTGCATTTGTATTTTCATCTCAACTCACAGTCATTATATGTGGGGGGCTACCTTTTCCTTTGGGGTATTTCTCTGAGGCAAGCTAGGCTTATTTTTCTTTCTTAGGGCTAGCTAGTTTCTCAGGCTGTGCTCGAGGCGCATAGGACTGGTCAGGAGCGCTCCACGGCTACCTCTAGTGTGGTTGGATAGGATTAGGGATTGCGGTCAGCAGAGTTCCCACGTCTCAGAGCTCGTCCTATGTTTTTGGTAATTGTCAGGTCACTTTGTGTGCTCTGAACTTCAAGGTCCATTGTGGTTCTGAATTACCTGTTCACAACAGAACTGCTAGGCATCACCTACTAATAACCAGGCTGTAAGGGCACTGCTAGGCATCACCTACTAACAGCTGGGCTGTAAGAGCACTGCTAGGCATCACCTACTAACAGCCGGGCTATAAGAGCATTGCTATGCATGACCTACTAACAACAAAGCTGTAAGAGCACTGCTAGGCCTTACCTACTAATAACCGAGCTATAAAAGAATTGCTATGCATCACATACTAACAGCCAGGCTGTAAGAGCACTGCTGTGCATCACCTACTAACAATCAGACTGTAAGAGCACTGCTAGGCATCACCTACTAGCAGCCAGGCTATAAGAGCATTGTTATGCATGACCTACTAACAACCAGCCTGCAAGAGCACTGCTGGGCATTACCTAATATTAGTTGAGCTGAAAGAGCACTGCTAGGCATCACCTACAAATAGCCAAGCTGTAAGAGCACTCCTAGGCATCACCTACTAACAGCCAGGCTGTAAGATCACTGCTAGGCATCACCTACTAACAGCCGGGCTGTAAGAGCACTGCTGGTGTCACCTACTAACAGCTGGGTGGTAAGAACACTTCTAGGCATCACCTACTAACAGCGGGGCTCTAAGAGCACTGTTAGACATCACTTATTAAGAGCTGGGCTGTAAGAGCACTGCTGGGCATCCCCTGCTAACAGCTGGGCTGTAAGAGCACTGTTAGGCATCACCTACTACAGTAACAGCCGGGCTATAAAAGCATTGCTACGCATGACCTACTAACAACCAGGCTGTAAGAGCACTGCTGGGCGTCACCTACTAACAGTTGGGCTGTAAGAGCACAGCTAGGCAGCACCTAATAACAGCCGGGCTATAAGAGCACTGGTGGACGTCACCTACTAACAGCCAGGCTGTAAGAGAACTCCTAGGCATCACCTACTAACAGCTGTGCTGTAAGAGCCTTGCTAGGCATCACCTACTAACAGCTGGGCTGTAAAAGCACTGCTGGGTGTTACCTACTAACATCTGGGCTGTAAGAGCACTCCTAGGCATCACCTACTAACAGCCGGAATGTAAGAGCACTGCTAGGCATCACCTACTAACAGCTGGGCTGTAAGAGCACTGCTGGGCATCACCTACTAACAGCCGGGCTGTAAGAACACTGCTGGGCGTCACCTACTAACAGCTGGGCTGTAACAGCACTGCTAGCCATCACCCACCCAATAACCGGGCTGTAAGAGCACTGCTAGGCATCACATACAAACAGCTGGGCTGTAAGAGCACTGCTAGGTGTCACCTACTAACAGCCGGGCTGTAAGAGCAGTGCTGGGCATCACCTACTAACAGCTGGGCTGTTAGAGCACTGCTAGGCATCACCTTCTAACAGCCGGGCTATAAGAGCATTGCTATGCATGTCTTACTAACAACCAGGCTGTATGAGCACTGCCAGGCATCACCTACTAACAGCCGGGCTATAAGAGCACTGCTGGACGTCACCTACTAACAGCCAGGCTGTAAGAGTACTCCTAGGCATCACCTATTAACAGTCGGGCTGAAAGAGCACTGCTAGGCATCACCTACTAACAGCTGGGCTGTATGAGCACTGCTGGGTGTCACATACTAACAGCCAGGCTCTAAGAGCACTACTAGGCATCACCTACTAACAGCCGGGCTGTAAGAGCCCTGCTTGGTGTCACCTACTAACAGCTGGGCACTAAGAGCACTCATAGGCATCAACTACTAAGAACCGGGCTGAAAGAGCACTGCGAGGCATCACCTACTAAAAGCCGGGCTGTAAGAGCCCTGCTAGGCATCACCTACTAACAGCTGGGCTGTAAGACCACTGCTGGGCGTCACCTACTAACTGCCTGTCTGTAAGAGCACTGCTAGGCATCACCTACTAATAACCAGACAGTAAGGGCACTGCTAGGCATCACCTACTAACAGCTGGCTGTAAGAGCACTGCTAGGCATCACCTACTAACAGCCAGGCTATAAGAGCATTGCTATGCATGACCTACTAACAGCCAGGCTGTAAGAGCACTGCTGGGCATCACCTACTAACAATCAGACTGTAAGAGCACTCCTAGGCATCACCTACTAACAGCCGGGCTGTAAGAGCACTGCTAGGCATCACCTACTAACAGCCGGGCTGTAAGAGCACTGCTCGTTTCACCTACTAACAGCTGGGTGGTAAGAACACTTCTAGGCATCACCTACTAACAGCGGGGCTCTAAGAGCACTGTTAGACTTCACCTACTAAGAGCTGGGCTGTAAGAGCACTGCTGGGCATCCCCTGCTAACAGCTGGGCTGTAAGAGCATTGCTATGCATGACCTACTAACAACCAGGCTGTAAGAGCACTGCTGGGCGTCACCTACTAAAAGTTGGGCTGTAAGAGCACAGCTAGGCAGCACCTACTAACAGCCGGGCTAAAAGAGCACTGGTGGACGTCACCTTCTAACAGCCAGGCTGTAAGAGCACTCCTAGGCATCACCTACTAACAGCTGGGCTGTAAGAGCATTGCTAGGCATCACCTACTAACAGCCGGGCTGTAAAATCACTGCTGGGTGTTACCTACTAACAACTGGGCTGTAAGAGCACTCCTAGGCATCACCTACTAACAGCCGGAATGTAAGAGCACTGCTAGGCATCACCTACTAACAGCTGGGCTGTAAGAGCACTGCTCGGCATCACCTACTAACAGCCAGGCTGTAAGAACACTGCTGGGCGTCACCTACTAACAGCTGGGCTGTAACAGCACTGCTAGCCATCACCTACTAACATTCGGGCTGTAAGAGCACTGCTAGGAATCACCTACTAACAGTCGGGCTGTAAGAGCACTGCTAGGTGTCACCTACTAACAGCCTGGCTGTAAGAGCAGTGCTGGGCATCACCTTCTAACAGCTGGGCTGTGTGAGCACTGCTAGGCATCACCTACTAGCAATCGGACTGTAAGAGCACTGCTAGGCATCACCTTCTAACAGCCGGGCTATAAGAGCATTGCTATGCATGTCTTACCTACTAGCAGTCGGACTGTAGGAGCACTGCTAGGCATCACCTACTAACAGCCGGGCTATAAGAGCACTGCTGGACGTCACCTACTAACAGCCAGGCTGTAAGAGTACTCCTAGGCATCACCTACTAACAGTCGGGCTGAAAGAGCACTGCTAGGCATCACCTACTAACAGCCGGGCTGTTAGAGCACTGCTGGGTGTCACCTACTAACAGCCAGGCTCTAAGAGCATTACTAGGCATCACCTACTAACATCTGGGCTGTAAAATCCCTGCTCGGTGTCACATACTAACAGCTGGGCACTAAGAGCACTCATAGGCATCACCTACTAACAACCGGGCTGAAAGAGCACTGCGAGGCATCACCTACTAAAAGCCGGGCTGTAAGAGCACTGCTAGGCATCACCTACTAATAACCAGGCTGTAAGGGCACTGCTTGGCATCACCTACTAACAGCTGGGCTGTAAGAGCACTGCTAGGCATCACCTACTAACAGCCGGGCTATAAGAGCATTGCTATGTATGACCTACTAACAACCAGACTGTAAGAGCACTACCAGGGCTCACCTACTAATAGCCGAGCTATAAAAGCATTGCTATGCATCACATACTAACAGCCAGGCTGTAAGAGCACTCCTAGGCGTCACCTACTAACAGCTCGGCTGTAAGAGCATTGCTAGGCATCACCTACTAACAGCCCGGCTGTAAAAGCACTGCTGGGTGTTACCTACTAACAACTGTGCTGTAAGAACACTCCTAGGCATCACCTACTAACAGTCGGGCTGTAAGAGCACTGCTAGGCATCACCTACTAACAGCTGGGCTGTAAGAACACTGCTGGGCATCACCTACTAACAGCCGGGCTGTAAGACCAATGCTGGGCGTCACCTACTAACAGCTGGGCTGTAACAGCACTGCTAGCCATCACCTACCCAATAACCAGGCTGAAAGAGCACTGCTAGGCATCACCTACTAACAGTCGGGCTGTAAGAGCACTGCTAGGAATCACCTAACAGTCGGGCTGTAAGAGCAGTGCTGGGCATCACCTGCTAACAGCTGGGCTGTAAGAGCACTGCTAGGCATCACCTACTAGCAGTCGGACTGTAAGAGCACTGCTAGGCATCAACTTCTAACAGCCG
Organism: Ranitomeya imitator; assembly: GCF_032444005.1. NCBI lineage: Eukaryota > Metazoa > Chordata > Amphibia > Anura > Dendrobatidae > Ranitomeya > Ranitomeya imitator. Next base: position 933,425,473 of record NC_091282.1, on the reverse strand, counting down.
GGCTATAAGAGCATTGCTATGCATGATCTACTAATAACGAGGAGGTATGAGCACTGCTGGGCGTCACTTAATAAAAGTCAGGCTGATAGAGCATTGCTATGCATCACATACTAACAGCCAGGCTGTAAGAGCACTCCTAGGCATCACCTACTAACAGTTGGGCTGTAAGAGCACTGCTAGGCATCACCTACTAACAGCTGGGCTGTAAGAACACTGCTGGGCATCACCTACTAACAGCCGGGCTGTAAGACCAATGCTGGGCGTCACCTACTAACAGCTGGGCTGTAACAGCACTGCTAGCCATCACCTACCCAATAACCAGGCTGAAAGAGCACTGCTAGGCATCACCTACTAACAGTCGGGCTGTAAGAGCACTGCTAGGAATCACCTAACAGTCGGGCTGTAAGAGCAGTGCTGGGCATCACCTGCTAACAGCTGGGCTGTAAGAGCACTGCTAGGCATCACCTACTAGCAGTCGGACTGTAAGAGCACTGCTAGGCATCAACTTCTAACAGCCGGGCTATAAGAGCATTGCTATGCATGATCTACTAATAACGAGGAGGTATGAGCACTGCTGGGCGTCACTTAATAAAAGTCAGGCTGATAGAGCATTGCTATGCATCACATACTAACAGCCAGGCTGTAAGAGCACTGCTAGGCATTACGTATTAACAGCTGGGCTGTAAAAGCACTGCTGGGTGTCACCTACTAACAGCCAGGCTCTAAGAGCACTACTAGGCATCATCTACTAACAGCCGGGCTGTAAGAGCCCTGCTGGGTTTCACCTACTAACAGCTGGGCTCTAAGAGCACTCATAGGCATCACCTACTAAAAGCTGGGCTGAAAGAGCACATCGAGGTATCATCTACTAATAGCCGAGCTGTAAGAGCACTGCTAGGCGTCACCTACTAACAGCTGGGCTGTAAGACCACTGCTGGGTGTCACCTACTAATAGCCTGTCTGTAAGAGCACTGCTGGACATCACCTAGTAATAACCAAGCTGTAAGGGCACTGCTAGGCATCACCTACTAGCAATCGGACTGTAAGAGCACTGCTAGGCATCAACTTCTAACAGCCAGCCTATAAGAGCATTGCTATGCATGTCCTACCAACAACCAGGCTGTATGAGCACTGCTAGGCATCACCTACTAACAGTCGGGCTGTAAGAGCACTGCTAGGAATCACCTAACAGCCGGGCTGTTAGAGCACTGATGGGTATCACCTACTAACAGCCGGGCTGTAAGAGCAGTGCTGGGCATCACCTACTAACAGCTGGGCTGTAAGAGCACTGCTAGGCATCACCTACTAACAGCCGCGCTGTAAGAGCACTGCTGGTCGTCACCTACTAATAGCCTATGGCTGTAAGAGCACTGCTAGGCATCACATACTAACAGCCAGGCTGTAAGAGCACTGCTAGGCATCACCTACTAACAGCTGCGCTATAAAAGCATTGCTATGCATCACATACTAACAGCCAGGCTGAAGGAGCACTGCGAGGCATCATCTACTAACAGTCGGGCTGTAAGAGCATTGCTAGGCATCACCTACTAACAGCCGGACTGTAAGAGCATTGCTCAGCATCACATACTAATAGCCAGGCTGTAAGAGCATTGCTATTCATCACTTACAAACAGCCAGGCTGTAAGAGCACTGCTAGGCATCATTTACTAACAACCGGGATGTAAGAGCACTGCTAGGCATCACATACTAACAGCCGGGATATTAGAGCATTGCTTTGCATGACCTACTAACAAAAAGGATGTAAGAGCACTGCTGGGCGTCGCCTACTAACAGCTGGGCTGTAAGAGCTCTGCTAGGCATCACCTACTAACAGCCGCGCTATAAGAGCATTGCTATGCATGACCTACTAACAGCCGGGTTGTAAGAGCACTGCTAGGCAAAAGGCATCACATACTAATAGCTGGGCAGCAACAGCACTATTAGTCGTCAGCTACAAACAGCTTGGCAAGAAGAGAACTGCTAGGAGTCTTGTACCAACAGCCGGGCTGTAAGAGCACTGCAAAGCATCACCTAACAGACGGTCAGTGAGAGCACTGCTGAGCGTCAACCACTAACAGCCAAGCGGTAACAGCATAGTTGGACATCACTTACTAACAGCATATCAGTAAGAGCTCTCCTAGGAGTCATGCACCAACAGCTGGCCGGTGGGAGCACCGCTAGGCATCACCTACTAACAGCCGTACTTTAAGAGCACCTCTAGGCATCACTTACTACAGCTAGGCAGTAAGGGCACCTCTAGATTTCACTATCTAAAAGCCAGGCATTAATAGCATTGCTAATTGTCACCTCCTAACAGCAGGGCAGTAACAGCACTGCTAGGGGTCACCTACCAACAGCCAGGCAATAAGACCACTGCTAGTCAGCACCTACCAACAGACAGTAAAAGCACTGGTGGTGAGCATTGCTTACCAGAAGCCAAGCAAATAGAGCACTGTTGGGCGGCCTTTACCTACAACCAGGAAGTAAGAGCACTGTAAGTCATCACCTACCATCAGCCGGGCAATAAGAGTACTGCTGGGTGTTACCTACCAACGGATGGGCGGTAACAGCAATGCTTGGCGTCACCCACCAACAGCCGGACAGTAAGAAGCACTGCTAGGAGTCCACATACCAACAGCCAGTTCATAAGAGCACTGGTAAGCATCACCTACTAACACAGGGCAGTAAATACACTCCAGGGTGTTACCTACCAACAACCAAGCAGTCAAGGCACTGCTGTATGTCTTTTACCAGAAGCTGGGCACTAAGACCACTGCTAGGAGGCAGCAAATAGCAGGGCAATAAGTGCACTGCTAGATGGCGTCTAATAACAGCCAGGCAGTAAGAGAACTGCTGGGCAATAAGAGCACTGCTTGGCATCACCAACTAACAGCCAGTGAGAAGCACTGCAGGAAGCACCTACCAACACCTGGGAAGTAAGAGGTCTGATAGACATCACCTACTAATATCCGAGCAGTAAGAGCAATGCTAGGTGTAACCTATCAATAGACAGGCAGAAAGAGAACTGCTAGGAGTCACTTACCAACAACCGGGCAGTAAGAGCACTGCTGGGCATCACCTACTGAAAGCCCGGTAAGAGCACAGCTTGGTGTCACCTACTAACAGCTGGGCAGTGAGAGCACTGCTAGGTGTCACCTACTAACAGCTGGGCAGCAAGAGCACTGCTAGACGTCACCTACTAACAGCCGGGCTGTAAAAGCATTGCTATGCATCACATACTAACAGCCAGGCTCTAAGAGCAAAGCTAGGAGTCACCTACTAACAGCCGGATGGTAAGAAGCACTGCTGAGCATCAAATACCAACAGCCAAGCCTTAATAGCACTGCTAGAAGTCACCTATCAACAGCCAGTCCCTAAGTAACAGCCAGGCAGTAATAGCACTGCTGAGAGTCACCCACAAACAGTCGGGCAGTAAGAGCACTGTTAGGCTTCACCTTATAACAACCGGACAATAAGAGTGCTGCTGGTGGTCTCCTACTAACAGGCGGACATTAACAGCACAGCTAGGAGTCACTTACCAACAGTCAGTCCGTAAGAAAACTGCTAAGCATCACCTACTAACATAGCACTGTTGGGCATCAGCTACCAGCAGCCAAGCATGGAGAGAACAGCTAGGCGGCACATATTAAAAAAATGGGCAGAAAGAGTACTGCTGTGCAGAACCTATTAACAGGTGGGTAGTAAGATCACTGCTAGACGTCACCTACCAACAGCCAAACAGTAAAAGCACCGCTGGACATCGCCTACCAGCAGCAGGGCAGTAAGAGCACTGCTGGACAACGCCTACCAGCAGCAGGGCAGTAAGAGCACTGCTGGACAACGCCTACCAACAGCTGGACCAGTAAGAGCAGTGCTGGACATCGCCTACCAGCAGCCGGACCAGTAAGAGCAGTCCTGGACGTCGCCTACCAGCAGCCGGGCAGTAAGAGCAGTGCTGGACATCGCCTACCAGCAGCCGGACCAGTAAGAGCAGTGCTGGACGTCGCCTACCAGCAGCCGGACCAGTAAGAGCAGTGCTGGATGTCACCTACCAGCACCCGGACCAGTAAGAGCAGTGCTGGACGTCACCTACCTGAACCCGAGCAGTGCTGGACATGGTAGAAAAACACAATGGAGCAACCACCAGCTCACTGGGTTGAGAAATTCCTAGAATAGGGGCGCAGTGCATGGAGACTTCAGGCTGGTTTCCTGAGTAAATGAACAGTGGAAAAAAATGAGAAAATCCAGCAACCGCAAAAGTCATAAAACATCACATTTATTAGATTTAACACATGAAAAGAAAAAAAAATAACGTTATGTTTTTTACATTTTTCCTTTTCATGTGTTAAATTTAATAAATGTTTTATGACTTTTGCGGTTGCTGGATTTTCCCATTTTTTTCACTGCTGGACATCACTTCCCAGCAGTGCTCTTAATGCCTGCTACTGGTATCAGGAATTGCTCTGATCACAGCAGTTTAACCTCTTAGAGCTCAGTTAATTGCAGGGACAGCATGTGCACAGTTAAACAGAGGTGGGGCTACTTATATGTATTCGCATGACTTTTGGGCCGCCATCTTGGTACACCTTCACATCCTGTGACAAGGCACCCTGGGTGCAGTATGCAATTTGTTAGGTTTTCTATAAAAATGGAGGGATGGGAAAAGACAGGGAATGAAATGCGGGGTGAGGACATCTGGGTGTGATCATCGCTGCAGGCAGACAGTGTAAGAATATATGGATTGTCAGCTCCTCAGTTTAGAGCTAAATTGTGCGAAGAGTCACCATAGAAGCAGCCAATCAAAATGAGCCTATGAAACGTAAAACCAATCACAAACTGTTTAACAAAACACACAACCAATCAGGACGCAGAAGCAACTAACAACGACACACACGGAATAATGACAACATAAGAAAAGTCACAGCAACCAATTACATCGAATGAGGATGCGAGAGAGGACCTCACTTTCCCACATCCATCAGCCCCGCAAGGAACTTGTCCACCACCATGTTGAACAAGAGGAGATGCCCGAACTCATCCGGTTCGGCAGTCTCTGGTTCTGGAGCCTCAGCTGCAGATAACGAGGCTCTTTCCTCCACTTCCACCTTCTCTGCCATCGTCGCTGATCCACTGTTTTTCCCGCCACACGCTTCTTACTTCCTGATTGGCTGATCTGGCTGTCACTCACAAGAGCAGCTTCCGGCATGTCACGTGACTGTCTGAAGAAGCAGGAATGATACTAGTGATGGGCAGTCCGGTTCTTTTTCATGATCGGGTTCATTCGGCTCCACTCACCATAAAGAGCCGACTCTTTAAGCTCACGAACCAGCACTTTTTAAAATAGAAATGCGTTTTCCACTGTCATTGTTCCAGGTCTTTGCCTGTACAGAGAGAGCCTCATTATAGACCTGGATAACTATCTAGTGAAGCAACACAGACAGTGTTTTCAGCATTGCTGTTTCCCCAGGTTGTTCGCTCTTGTGAACAGGGCCCGTGCTACTTGGTTGTACAGTAGTCTTAACATATTACTTTCTAATATGTGGCAGTTTTTGTACATTGCTGTAGTCATTCCCTCTTAGACACAATTTATCTGCATCCATATTTTTTCTGCAAACGGAAGCAAACGCACGGAACTGCATCCTGATCAGGATTTTGTTGGAAATGTCAAATGCTGTCTTCTGGGGCAGAGGGGAAAGAGGAGAGGGGAGAGAGACTGCTGAAAGTGAAAGGAAAAAAATGGGGCTCCGAGCCTGAGCACTATGACATCCACATGCAGATTGGACGCAGGCATCCTGATTTGGGGCATCTACATTGACAATCATATTTGTTTTGGATTCGCTGCCACGTATCAGGATGTCTGCAGATTTTTTTAACACCCAAAATTTGCAACAAAACTGCATTTTGAGAGCACATGAAAAATCCTGTTGCATACTGATCCTGATGCTAACGCAGGTCCATGCGTCCCTATGTTAAAGGGAACCTCTCACCTGAATTTGGCGGGCCCTTTTTTCGGTCCGATTGGCGGTGTTTTGGGGTCTTTTATTCACCCCTTCCTTTCCCGCTGGCTGCACGCTGGCTGCAATATTGTCTTGAAGTTGATTCGCTTTCCTCCGTAGAACACGCGTGCGCAAAGCAACCTTGCCTTGCGCACGTGCAATGTGCATTGCCAACTGCAGGCATAGCCGAAAAGCATTAGTGCGCATGCGCCGGCGCACTATGTCCCGGAAGTACTGTATTTTGCTGTGTTCCAAGACATAGTGCGCCGGCGCATGCGCACTAATGCTTTTCCGCTTTGCCTGCTGTTGGGCAAAGCATACTACGCATGCGCAAGGCAAGATTGCCTTGCGCACGCGTGTTCTACAGAGGAAAGCAAATCAACTTCCAGACAATATTGCGGCCAGCCTGTGGCCAGCGGGAAAGGAAGGGGTGAATAAAAGACCCGAAAACACCACCCATCAGACCGAAAAAAGAGCCCGTCAAATTCAGGTGACAGGTTCCCTTTAAGTGTAGGGATGCATCAGGATCGGGATTCATCAGGATTGCTACAAATCACACCGTACCAAAGCGCTAGTGTGAAAGCAGACCCACCCGTGCGGCCACTAACCAGGAGCCCCCATGTTATATATAGGCTCCCAATGTATTTTATTAACATTAGCACACTATAACATAGGGCACAAGCCGTTCACTGTATGACAGCACAGCAGGCAGAGTCTACATTATGTCTGCATCCTGCTCCCATACAGTTACATCACTTTCCCATACAGCACATCCCTTGCTTCCCAGCATGTTCAGTTCCCCATAACAGATCCCTGCACACGGAATCATATGGATCCGTGCATGTCCTGGATCCGTGCTCCATGGTAATTCCAGATGTGTAGCCACGGGTCCGTGCGTGTCCCTGTCCCTGCGTGTTTTTCAGACGAAACAAAACTGCAACAAGTTGCGTTTTTGTGCGTCTGGTAAAATATGCAGATACACGGATCCATGGGAAAACAGTGACAACTGGATGCACACGCAGGTCCCATCTGTCACCAGTGAAAGGCAATGGAGATTAGGGTTGAGCAAAACGGATCGGACAAATTCAAAAATCGCCGACTTTCGGCAAAGTCGGGTTTCATGAAACCCGACCCAATAGTAGTGTGGGATCGGCCATGAGGTCGGCGATCTTCGCTCCAAAGTCACGTTTCGTATGACGCTTTCAGCGCCATTTTTCAGCCAATGAATGAGGACGCAGAGTGTGGGCAGTGTGATGACATAGGTCTCGGTCCCCACCATCTTAGAGAAGGGCATGACAGTGATTGGCTTGCTTTCTGCAGCCTTACAGGGGCTATAAAGGGGCGTGCAGGGACAGTTGAGGCTACAGTTAGGGCCAGAAATATTTGGACAGTGACACAATTTTCGCGAGTTGGGCTCTGCATGCCACCACATTGGATTTTAAATGAAACCTCTACAACAGAATTCAAGTGCAGATTGTAACGTTTAATTTGAAGGGTTGAACAAAAATATCTGATAGAAAATGTAGGAATTGTACACATTTCTTTACAAACACTCCACATTTTAGGAGGTCAAAAGTTATTGGACAAATAAACATAACCCAAACAAAATATTTTTATTTTCAATATTTTGTTGCAAATCCTTTGGAGGCAATCACTGCCTTAAGTCTGGAACCCATGGACATCACCAAACGCTGGGTTTCCTCCTTCTTAATGCTTTGCCAGGCCTTTACAGCCGCAGCCTTCAGGTCTTGCTTGTTTGTGGGTCTTTCCGTCTTAAGTCTGGATTTGAGCAAGTGAAATGCATGCTCAATTGGGTTTAGATCTGGAGATTGACTTGGCCATTGCAGAATGTTCCACTTTTTGGCACTCATGAACTCCTGGGTAGCTTTGGCTGTATGCTTGGGGTCATTGTCCATCTGTACTTTGAAGCGCCGTCCAATCAACTTTGCAGCATTTGGCTGAATCTGGGCTGAAAGTATATCCCGGTACACTTCAGAATTCATCCGGCTACTCTTGTCTGCTCTTATGTCATCAATAAACACAAGTGACCCAGTGCCATTGAAAGCCATGCATGCCCATGCCATCACGTTGCCTCCACCATGTTTTACAGAGGATGTGGTGTGCCTTGGATCATGTGCCGTTCCCTTTCTTCTCCAAACTTTTTTCTTCCCATCATTCTGGTACAGGTTGATCTTTGTCTCATTTGTCCATAGAATACTTTTCCAGAACTGAGCTGGCTTCTTGAGGTGTTTTTCTGCAAATTTAACTCTGGCCTGTCTATTTTTGGTATTGATGAATGGTTTGCATCTAGATGTGAACCCTTTGTATTTACTGTCATGGAGTCTTCTCTTTACTGTTGACTTAGAGACAGATACACCTACTTCACTGAGAGTGTTCTGGACTTCAGTTGATGTTGTGAACGGGTTCTTCTTCACCAAATTAAGTATGCGGCGATCATCCACCACTGTTGTCATCCGTGGACGCCCAGGCCTTTTTGAGTTCCCAAGCTCACCAGTCAATTCCTTTTTTTCTCAGAATGTACCCAACTGTTGATTTTGCTACTCCAAGCATGTCTGCTATCTCTCTGATGGATTTTTTCTTTTTTTTCAGCCTCAGGATGTTCTGCTTCACCTCAATTGAGAGTTCTTTTGACCGCATGTTGTCTGCTCACAGCAACAGCTTCCAAATGCAAAACCACACACCTGGAATCCACCCCTGACCTTTTAACTACTTCATTGATTACAGGTTAACGAGGGAGACGCCTTCAGAGTTAATTGCAGCCCTTAGAGTCCATTGTCCAATTACTTTTGGTCCCTTGAAAAAGAGGACGCTATGCACTACAGAGCTATGATTCCTAAACCCTTTCTCCAATTTGGATGTGGAAACTATCATATTGCAGCTGGGAGTGTGCACTTTCAGCCCATATTATATATATAACTGTATTTCTGAACATGTTTTTGTAAACAGCTAAAATACCAAAACTTGTGTCACTGTCCAAATATTTCTGGCCCTAACTGTATACCGTATTTTTCGGACTATAAGACGCACCGGACCATAAGACGCACCCCAAATTTGGGGTGAAAATTGCAGAAAAAAAGATTTTTTATAACATGGGGGTCCATCTTATTGTCCGAATTTACAGTATCTTATGGTGGTGGCAGAGCAGGGTCACAGGAGGCAAGGTGTCGGCAGAGGTGGGGTGATGCTGGGATGAGGAGGTGCTGGGATGAGAAGGTGCTGGGATGAGAAGGTGCTGGAATCAGGAGGTGCTGGGATCAGGAGGTGCTGGGATCAGGAGGTGCTGGGATCAGGAGGTGCTGGGATCAGGAGGTGCTGGGATCAGGAGGTGCAGTGAGAGGTATGGCGTGAGAGGGGTCCCTGGCGTACCATGCAGGCTTACCTAGGTGGCAGAGGTGAGGTGGCAGAGGTCCGGTGGCAGAGGTGCGGTGGCGGGGGTGTGGCGGCAGAGGAGGTGCAGTAAGCGGGGTCCCTTTCCCCGGTATGGTGATGCAGCAGACCCGGTATGCAGCAGAGCCGGGTGAATCCTCTTGTTATCGGTGGGCGCGGCCATCTTCCTGAGGCCGCGCGTGTGCAGATGAAGCGCTCTGCTCCCGGGGCTTCAGGAAAATGGCCGCGGGAGGCCGCGCGTGCGCAGATGGAGATCGCGGCGGCCATTTTCCTGAAGCCCCGGGAAGCAGAGCGCTCCATCTGCGCACGCGCGGCCTCCGGAAAATGGCCGCCACCACCGATAACAAGAGGATTCACCCGGCTCTGCTGCATACCGGGCCTGCTGCATCACCATACCGGGTAAAGGGATTCCGCTTACTGCGCCTCCTCTGCCGCCACACCCCCGCAACCGCACCTCTGCCACCGGACCTCTGCCACCGCACCTCTGCCACCTAGGTAAGCCTGCATTGCGACTATTAGACGCACCCCCCATTTTCCCTTTTTTGGGGGGGAAAAAGTGCGTATTTTAGTCCGAAAAATACGGTATTTTTGTGCATCAGCTCTGTAGCTTATTAGGCTGCCTTATAAGGCTCCCTGATAGCTGCATTGCTGTTTGCACGCCGCTGTGCAAACCAACTGCTTTTTTAAAAGCAAAAATCCTGTTGCTCCTTTCTGCAATTATCTTGTTTATTTGTCCACACTTTTATGTGCAGCAGTCCTTTTTATTGCTGCCATACTTTTCCTGAGATCATTGTAGAGAGATTAAAATTGTACTATGGTCCTTGTATTTTTTCATATATCTTCCAGCCACTTTCTGCCACTGCATCAATTCAAAGTGACAGGAGACAACATTTGTCCAGTATGGTTACAAACTACTTTTCCTCCCTTATCAATTTTCTCCCTCACAGGTCATTCCCCTTTGATTAATTGGCATCTAAAATAGACACCTGGTCTGAATTGGCAGATTATGCATTACAGGAGCTCGCTTGTCCTGCTTCTAGTGAGCTATCAGAAAGAGTCTTCAGTGCTGCTGGTTCAATACTGACCGAAAAAAGGACACACCTGGCTACCCAGAATGTTGAAGATCTAACCTTCATTAAAATGAACCAATCATGGATTTCAAATTATATTGCCCAACCTTCTCCTGCTGACATATAGCTTGCCTGCAAAATGTCTTTTTTTGGCCTCCTCTTAATGACTTCTCCAATTCCACCATTTGCAGCTGCTGAATGTTCACCATAGGCCATTTTTATACCTCCCTAAATGGGCAGACTCCCCCCACAGGGCCGTGGTCACCACCTGGCGCAAGCACCCGTGCGAGTGCCGTTTGCCTGGACAGGTGGTTGCGCCCACTCTTGGGTGACGGCACAGGCACATGGTCCTTCATAGTACAATGAAGTGTCACTGACGGTGGTGGTGCGCAACCAATGTCAGACACACTGTTGTAATATGAGGGGCCCTGTGCCAGTACCGCCGCCCACGAGAGAGTGTTCCCCCCAGCTCGAACAGTGCTCTACCACTTGCAATACTTACCTCTCCCTGCTCCACCACTGTGTAGTCTGTGCTGTTAAATCCTTCAATGGCACTGCCAATACAAATTTGTTGAAATGATAGATGATAGTTAAAATATACAGGGGCCCTGGCCTCCATTCAGACCAGTTAATACTATGCGCCTACTACCACTGTCTGCTACTCAGCAGAGGAGCCCACCCCGGTACCTAGCTATGCCGCCTGTTTAGTCCTGTTACCAATTTTGAACTGCTTTTAGCCTATGTTTGTATTTGGGCCTACTAACCGTGTCTGCGCCACTCATTACAGTTGTCCTCCACTGAACAAAGCAATGCCGCCTGTTTAGTCCTGTTACCAATTTTGAACTGCATTTAGCCTACTTTTTTATTGTGGGCCTGCAAACTGTGTCTGCGCCACTCATTACAGTTGTCCTCCACTGAACAAAGCAATGCCGCCTGTTTAGTCCCGTTACCAATTTTGAACTGCTTTTAGCCTACTTTTTTATTTTGGGCCTACTAACTGTGTCTGCACCACTCATTACAGTTGTCCTCCACTGAACAAAGTTATGCCGCCTGTTTAGTCCTGTTACCAATTTTGAACTGCATTTAGCCTACTTTATTATTTGGGCCTATATCTGTGTTTCCTCCTCATCCTGCCCATTGCCCAGCCACTGCTAGATGAGTCTGCTGGTACATTGACCCAGACCACTACATTCCCCTTGCACTCTACACAGCCTGAATCTGACCCTGCTGAAAGTCAGGTTCCCCTTCAAAGAGGAAGGTGCAGGTTCCTTTATCAGGTGGGGGGCATACTCGTTGGCGACGTCACTGGCACAGGGCCCCTCATAGTTTGCAAAAGTGTCTCTGGCAGTGGGAGGCGCCACCCGCCATCAAACACACCGCCATACTATGAGGGGCCCTGTGCTGGTGCCAAGTGCCAACGAGTGGGCCCCCCCTGCTTTCTCAGGATCACAGCATTTGCAAAGTTGAAATACATACCTCTCCCAACTTCACCGCCATGACGTATTCCGCATTTCCGAGGCCCATGAAAATCTTGAGCCAGCCCTACCCCCCCCCACAACTTTAGCCAAATGACCCCCTGTTTTCAATGCCTAACTATTATTATAAAGTAAATTAAGATTGACAAGCTTAAGAAATAAGAATTGATGTTTTTGGCATTAATATGGGCACTGCAGGTATTTTCCTGTCTTCCACTCACTGCCGACTTTGACTCCCCATTGACTTGCATTGGGTTTCGTTTTTCGGTCGGCCCCCGACTTTTTGAAATAATCAACCGATTTCACCCGACCCGCAAAACCCGACTCAATCCTAAAAAAGTAAAAGTCGCTCAACTTTAATGGAGATGTAAACGGATCTGTGTGCATCCATTGTCACACAGATTGCGAAAAATGCAAGTGTGAAACCAGCGTAACTCTATATAATCATTGGAGCTGTACTAGATCTCACCACAGGTTCCGCCTAAAATCACTTTATATTACTTATTACCCTCAGAAGTAACAAGTGACGCCGTCCATCCTCCTCCCTGTATGTTCCTGTCCTGAATCCTCCTCAGTCCTGACTAATACTATGATACCAAACAATCTGCTGACTCCCTCCTCCTATACACACTATATACAGTATATGCCATGGATGAGGCCAGTAAAGTATATCTTTATTTGGGACTAAGGTAACTCAGATCCTGACTCCAGCACTGAAGAATAGTGTAAAACTAATGATTGCAGTCTGGGGGCACTTAAGGGTTAACATTAGGAAGCCCTTGTTTTTCTTTTCCCATCCACCCTGTCCTGTGCTTGTCCACACCATTTCTCCAGTACTCACAAACAGTCCACAGCTAATTCTCTCCTCACTGCTCCTCCCACATGAGTCACAGTCTGATAAGCTGCAGGGGCCAGCCAAGAAAGGAAAAAAAAAGGCTCACTCACACTGCAGAGCTGACTTCTTTCATTCACAGCAGGGAGATGGCTCTTTGTATCGGCTCGTTCACGAACGACACATCACTCATTAATGATAGAAAATCTTTTATAACGAGATTGTGGAACACGATGACATTGGTCAGCAGCCTCAGATGTAACCGCAGCCTGTATGTGGTGCCGAGAGACCCAGGGAGGTCACCCAGTAACGGTGGCACCTGTTGCTAGGCAACAGGACATGTCGTCTGTTTATGGCTGCAGCCACATCGCCAATTCGACTCATGGTCTGAGCACAATGTGTGTGTAACACCCAGACCGTAAATTAGTGCTGTGTGTATGGGCCCCTAGGGTGAGAGCATACAGGACTGCCAGATGTGGAGACGGGGCAGCATTGCCTTGCCGAGCACCACAGTTTGGGGAAGAAATGCAATGTGTGACTATATAGCACCATGCTATGCAGTGTATGTGCTAATCGCCTTCCAGTGAAGCTATGGTCAACTCCTGCTAAGCCTTTTGGTAGACTGTCAGTTCCCGCGGGGCCGTTCTGGTAGATGGTCATGCCCTGCATTGAGTTTCTGGCAGATGATAGTCTCCAATGGGAAGTTTCAGTAAATGGTCGTGTCCCCTGGCAGTTTCCTGTAAAGGGTCTTCCTATCTGGGAGTTTCCAGTAGATAGATGGTCGTGTCCCACTAGAAGTTTGTGGTAGATGGTCATGTCCGTTCCGCTGGGAGTTTGCAGTAGATGGTCATGTCACCCTTGCAGTTTCCGGTAGATGGTCGTGTCCCACTGGGGTTTTCCAGTAGATTGTCGTGTCACCCTTGTAGTTTCTGATAGACGATCGTGTCCCACTGGGGTTTTCCAATAGATGGTCATGTCACCCTTGCAGTTTCCAGTAGAGGGTCGTGTCCCACTGGGGTTTTCCAATAGATGGTCGTGTCACCTTTGCAATTTCTGATAGATGGTCGTGTCCTGGTAGTAGTTTCCAGGAGATGGTCGTGTCACCCTGGCAGTTTCCAGTAGATGGTCGTGTCCTGCTGAAAGGTTCCAGTAGATGGTTGTGTCCCACTGGGGGTTTACGGTAGATGGTCATCCCCTCGGTGAGTTTCCGGTAGCTGATCGTGTCCCGCTGGGAGCTTCCAGTAGATGGTCATGTCCGGTTGGCAGTTTCTGGTAGATGGTCAAGTCACCCTAGCAGTTTCTACTAGATGGTCATGGCACGGTGGCAGTTTCTGGTAGATGGTCGTGTTCCGCTGGGAGTTTTTTGTAGACGGTCGTGTCACAGTGAAAGTTTACCATAGATGGTCATGTCACCATGGCAGTTTCTGGTAGATGGTCCTGTCACAGTGGGGAGTTTCCAGGAGATGGTCATGTCACCCTGGCAGTTTCTGGTAGCTGGCCGTGTCCCACAGAGTTTTGTGTAGATGGTCATGTCCCGCTGGGAGTTTCCAGTAGATGGTCTTCCCCTCGGGGAGTTTCCAGTAGATGGTCATGTCCCACTGGAAGTTTCCGGTAGATGGTCGTCTCTTGAGGGCCTTATCAGTAGATGGGCTTCCCCTTGGGGAGTTTGCAGTATATGATTGTCTCCTGTAGATGATCAGTGCCTGCAGGGCTGTTTCCTTGAGGGTTGTTTCTAGTAAATGGTTGGAGCCTGCAGGAAATTTATCACCTATTGTTGGTGGTCCCCTCCCCCACCACCTCAAGTGACTAGATAGGCGGTATTCTCCATGATGTCACCATTGCTCTCTAGCATGTATTAAGGACCTACCTGTGTAGAAGTGATAGAATGGCCACCAGACGGCGCTGTTGGGGATGTATGTGAGCAGTGAGGCCACATATCTTTGGTAGAAGCCCTTCAGACTAACAGCCTTGAAGATTTGCAGGATGATGTCCTTGGTCTGTCCGAACATAACGGCTTGTTTCTGGTCGTTGGCTCGTACGCGGAATCGGCCCATACTCTCCCCCACCCGTTGCATCATGAGGTGCTGGGAAATGACGTCGATGGGTACAGTAATGCTCTGAGTCACCAGCGACGCTGAGCCTCCTGCCACCAGCGACTTCACCGTGTTGCTGCTGCTATACTGAGAGACGTATTTGCGGGTCACTTCGTAGGTGGTGACATAGCACTGGCCGGAGTTCAGTGTGAAGGTATTCACCAGGAATCCACGGTAAAGTCCGGCAGCTCCGCCTGACCGCTGGATCTTCACAAAGGCATCAAATGTTCCATTGTACAGATTCTTCCCCTTCTGGACCTGAAGCCGTGTCCGGATCAGAGTGAAGGGGTAAACGCTGACCCAGATCATCATGGTCATACGCACCCCAAACACATAGAACTTCTTCTTGTCCAGATACTCCCACTCTATGATCTGGATGTTCCTCTTGTCCTCCATGTCTCCCAGGGGAAGAAGTCACCTCCACCTGCTGAGAGAGCAACATACAGCCGCTATAACCTAGGCATCTCCTGTATATAATTATATATGTACAGCTGGTATATAACCTGGACATCTCCTGTATATAATTATATACGTACAGCTCGTATAACCCGGGCATCTCCTGCATATAATGATATATGTACAGCTGGTATAACCTGGGCATCTCCTGTATATACTGTAATTATATATGTACAGCTGGTATAACCCGGGCATCTCCTGTATATAATTATATATGTACAGCTGGTATAACCCGGGCATCTCCTGTATTTAATTATATATGCAATCCTCATTAGGAAATGTGCTCCACTCTTGATAATGCCATCCAGTGCACATCTTGCCATATGTATGCAGTCCTTGAGCAGCCGATCGAGGGTGCATACTGCTGTGCGAGATGTGAGCACGTTGTGCATTTGGAAACCAAGGTTCTGACTCTAAATGTGCAGCTGGCAACACTGAGATCCATAGACAATATGGAGAGGAGTCTTCTGCTCACGGAGCAGACGCTCAATGGGACAGATGAGGGGGGGATGGTAGGATGGAGCTGCAGGATGATGAAGTAGCAAGATGGGTGACAGTTAGGAAGCGGGGTAGAGGGAAGAGTGCTAAGGAGGCTAGTCCTGATCTGGAACACCCCAATAAGTTTGCTAAGTTGGCAGATGAGGGGGGTGACAGTACAGGGGTAGCACTGCTGCAGCCAGGCATGTCCTCTGAAAGGCGAAGGAGTGACTGCTCCAGTAAGGAGGGAAATAGGAGAGCAGGGCAGGCCAGACAGGTGCTGGTAGTGGGAGACTCAATTATTAGGGGAACAGATAGGGCAATCTGTCACAAAGACAGGGATCGTCGAATGGTGTGCTGCCTACCTGGCGCTCGAGTCCGACACATCGCTGATCGGGTGGACAGATTATTGGGAGGGGCTGGTGAGGACCCAGCGGTCATGGTGCACATTGGCACAAATGACAAAGTTAGAGGTAGGTGGAAGGTCCTTAAAGATGATTTCAGGGATTTAGGCCGCAAGCTGAAAGCAAGGACCTCCAACGGGGTATTTTCCGAAATACTGCCTGTACCACGTGCCACGCCAGAGAGGCAACGGGAGATTAGGGAGGTTAATAAGTTGCTCAAGAATTGGTGTAGGAAGGAGGGGTTTGGGTTCCTGCAAAACTGGGCCGACTTCTCAGTTGGCTACAGGCTCTACGCTAGGGACGGGCTGCACCTCAATGGTGCAGAGGGTGCAGCTGTGCTGGGGGAGAAAATGGCTAGAAGGTTGGAGGAGTGTTTAAACTAAGAATTGGGGGGGAGGGTATTCAATTTATAGGAGGGGAAGATAGTGCAGACAGAGACCTGGGCACAAATAAGGAAGTTGGGGGGTGGCGGTGGCATGGGGGGTGGGGTTAGAACAGTTAATAATTTAAGAAAGAATAGAGGTACAGAGAGGAACATCAAGTGCATGTATACTAATGCCAGAAGCCTCGCCAACAAAATGGACGAATTAGAACTAATGTTGTTGGAGCATAATTATGACATGGTGGGGATATCTGAGACATGGCTGGATGAGAGCCATGACTGGGCTGTTAACTTGCAGGGCTATAGCCTGTTCAGAAATGACCATACAGATAAGCGAGGGGGAGGGGTGTGTCTGTATGTAAAATCGTCCTTAAAACCCATCCGGCGTTATAATATAGGTGAATTTAATGAAAATGTTGAGTCCCTGTGGGTGGAGATAAGGGGAGGGGGGAAAAATAATAAATTACAGATAGGGGTTTGTTATAAATTTCCAAAAATAATGGAAGCAATGGAGAATATCCTCATAAAGCAAATAGATGAAGCTGCGACTCAAGGAGAAGTCATTATTATGGGGGATTTCAACTACCCTGAAATAGATTGGGGAACAGAAACCTGCAGTTCCAGCAAAGGTAATCGGTTTGTGACAACTATGAGAGACAATTACCTTTCACAACTGGTTCAGGACCCAACAAGAAGGGGGGCACTGCTAGACCTAATATTAACCAACAGGCCAGACCGCATATCAAACATAAGGGTTGGGGGTCACTTGGGAAATAGCGATCACAAAATAATAAGTTTTCATGTATCCTTTAAAAAGGGGTTACAAGGACACTAAACTTCAGGAGGGCACATTTTCAACGGATGAGAGAGGATCTTGGTGCAATTAACTGGGACGATATCCTGAGACACAAAAATACACAAAGAAAATGGGAGACGTTTATTAGCATCCTGGATAGGACCTGTGCACAGTATATACCGTATGGGAATAAACATACTAGAAATAGGAGGAAACCAATATGGCTAAATAGAGCTGTAAGGGGCGCAATAAGTGACAAAAAGAAAGCATTTAGAGAATTAAAGGAAGTAGGTAGTGATGAGGCATTAAATAAATGCAAAAAATTAAATACATTCTGTAAAAAGCAAATCAAGGCAGCAAAGATTGAGACAGAGAGACTACCGTAATTGCCAGAGAGAGTAAAAATAATCCTAAAATATTCTTTAACTACATAAATAGTAAGAAACTAAAAAATGATAGTGTTGGCCCCCTTAAAAATAGTATGGGTGAAATGGTGGATGAGGATGAGGAAAAAGCCAATATGCTAAATGACTTTTTTTCATCAGTATTTACACAAGAAAATCCCATGGCAGACAAAATGACTACTGATAAAAATTCCCAATTAAATGTCACCTGCTTAACCCAGCAGGAAGTGCGGCGGCATCTAAAAATCACTAAAATTGACAAATCTCCGGGCCCGGATGGGATACAACCTCGAGTACTGCAAGAATTAAGTACAGTCATTGATAGACCATTATTTTTAATCTTTAGAGACTCCATAATAACAGGGTCTGTACCACAGGACTGGCGTATAGCAAATGTGGTGCCAATATTCAAAAAGGGGACAAAAACTGAACTCGGAAATTATCGGCCAGTAAGCTTAACCTCTACTGTGGGTAAAATCCTGGAGGGCATTCTAAGGGATGATATACTGGAGTATCTGAAGAGGAATAACCTCATGACCCAGTATCAGCACGGGTTTACTAGGGACCGTTCATGTCAGACTAATTTGATCAGTTTCTATTATTATTATTATTATTATTATTATTTATTATTATAGCGCCATTTATTCCATGGCACTTTACATGTGAGGAGGGGTATACATAATAAAACAAGTTCAATAATCTTGAACAATACAAGTCACAACTGGTACAAGATGAGAGGGGACCCTGCCCGCGATGGCTCACAATCTACAAGGGATGGGTGAGGATACAGTAGGTGAGGATAGAGCTGGTCATACAGCGGTTTGGTCGATCGGTGGTTACTGGAGGTTGTAGGCTTGTCGGAAGAGGTGGGTCTTCAGGTTCTTTTTGAAGGTTTCAATGGTAGGCGAGAGTCTGATATGTTGTGGTAGAGAATTCCAGAGTAGGGGGGATGCACTAGAGAAATCTTCTATGAAGAGGTAAGTTCCGGATTGGACCAAGGAAACCCAGTGGATGTAGTGTATATGGACTTTTCAAAAGCTTTTGATACGGTGCCACACAAAAGGTTGATACATAAAATGAGAATAATGGGGATAGGGGAAAATATGTGCAAGTGGGTTGAGAGCTGGCTCAGGGATAGGAAACAAAGGGTGGTTATTAATGGAGCACACTCGGACTGGGTAGCGGTTAGCAGTGGGGTACCACAGAGGTCAGTATTGGGCCCTCTTCTTTTTAACATATTTATTAATGACCTTGTAGGGGGCATTCAGAGTAGAATTTCAATATTTGCAGATGACACTAAACTCTGCAGGGTAATTAATACAGAGGAGGACAATTTTATATTACAGGATGATTTATGTAAACTAGAAGCTTGGGCTGATAAATGGCAAATGAGCTTTAATGGGGATAAATGTAAGGTCATGCACTTGGGTAGAAGTAATAAGATGTATAATTATGTGCTTAATTCTAAAACTCTGGGCAAAACCGTCAATGAAAAAGACCTGGGTGTATGGGTGGATGACAAACTCACATTCAGTGGCCAGTGTCAGGCAGCTGGTACAAAGGCAAATAAAATGATGGGATGCATTAAGAGAGGCATAGATGCTCATGAGGAGAACATAATTTTACCTCTATACAAGTCACTAGTTCGACCACACTTAGAATACTGTGCACAGTTCTGGTCTCCGGTGTATAAGAAAGACATAGCTGAACTAGAGCAGGTGCAGAGAAGAGCGACCAAGGTTATTAGAGGACTGGGGGGTCTCCAATACCTAGATAGGTTATTACACTTGGGGCTATTTAGTTTGGAAAAACGAAGACTAAGGGGTGATCTTATGTTAATGTATAAATATATGAGGGGACAGTACAAAGACCTTTCTGATGATCTTTTTAATCATAGACCTGAAACAGGGACAAGGGGGCATCCTCTGCGTTTGGAGGAAAAAAGGTTTAAGCATAATAACAGTTGCGGATTCTTTACTGTAAGAGCAGTGAGACTATGGAACTCTCTGCCGTATGATGTTGTAATGAGTGATTCATTACTTAAATTTAAGAGGGGACTGGATACCTTTATGGAAAAGTATAATGTTACAGGGTATATACTCTAGATTCCTTGATAGGGCGTTGATCCAGGGAACTAGTCTGATTGCCGTATGTGGAGTCGGGAAGGAATTTTTTTCCCCAATGTGGAGCTTACTCTTTGCCACATGGTTTTCTTTGCCTTCCTCTGGATCAACATGTTAGGGCATGTTAGGTTAGGCTATGGGTTGAACTAGATGGACTTATAGTCTTCCTTCAACCTATGTAACTATGTAACTATATATGTACAACTGGCATAACCCGGGCATCTTCTGTATATAATTACATATGTACACCTGGTATAACCTGGGCATCTCCTGTATATAATTATATATGTACAGCTGGTATAACCTGGGTATCTCCTATATATAATTATATATTTACAGCTGGTATAACCTGGGTATCTCCTGTGTATAATTATATATGTACAGCTGGTATAACCAGGGTATCTCCTATATAAAAAAAACCCGAAACAGCTGTCTGTGGATGGATACCATGCTTGGCATAGGTGGCTTTCCTTCATAGGATGCTGCCCTTCCCGTGGTTGTTCCTTCCCGGGGAAAGGCCTGGCTATTCACTGCTTGCGTCGAGAAACACGTAATGGTGTCTCCGCAGCTTCTTTACATGCATCTGCATATTTCCCATAAGGGATGGGGGCAGTGTTCTGGAATCACTGCGTTGAGAAACACGTGATGGTGTCTCCGCGGTGTTGGATGTTTTGGTCTCCCCGAGGCCAATCATCTGTGCCTTTATTTCTGCACCAGTGTCCCGCAATCCCATAATTGCTGCGCAGCCGATAGTGCTGGTTATTGTCAAGGGACCGACAATCACCTCCTCCCACACACAAAACAGTAGATGGTCTCTGGGATGGGTCCTTATGGCACTAGGGACACATGGCCTTGAAGTGTCCTGGTTTGTTGCAATAATGACATCAGCAGGGTTCCCCCTGCATTCTCGGGGCTGGGGAAACAGGGGCAGGATTGGTCTTACCCCATCGCCAGGTGCTGCTGGTGGCCCTATTAGCTACAGGTGCTCTGTTATTGGTGTGTTAGTCCACCAGGGTGGCAGTAGCAGAGGCTTCCTTTGGTTTCCGATCACAGAGGAACTGCTGGAGGTCCTCCAGGCAGTTCCTCAAAAATTGCTCAGTTGCGATGAGCTCCTTCAGCTGCTAAATGGTTGTGAGCCTCAGTCCTGTGGTCCATTGGTCAACTGTTCTCAGTAAGGCCTGCATGTGATCAGCCCAGCTGTCTGCAGGACCTCGCTGGATTCTCCACAGCTTCTTCCTTGTGTCAGGGGTCAAATTGTACTTTCGGACCAGAGCCTACTTTATGTCCTCATAGCCTAGGGTGGTCTCGCTGGGCAGGTAGCCAAACTTTTCAGCGCCCTACCCATTGGGCGAGGGGTTAAGAACCGGATCCACTGGTCCTCAAGCATATGATTCTAATGGCAAGTTTTTTCAAATGCCAACAAGGAAGTGTCCAAGTCCCCTCCTTGGTACAGAAGAGAGAAGTCCTTTGCCCGCAGCTTCAGGATCCAGATCTCAGGGGACTCCAATGGGCTGGGGTCTGCAGCTGGACTTGAAGCTAAAGCATTTGCTGCTGGTGTTCGCACTCCCACTGACATTCTGCCATGAGAGTATCATAGATGGCTTTGTCTCCAGCCTTGAGACTGGCCAGAGCTGCTTGCTGGAGGGCATCCGATCCTGATTGGTTGGGGTGGGCAGGTGAGGGGCAATCCACTGCAGGACTGAGTATGGGTGGCCGGCTCCTTGGGGAGCATTGGCTGGACTCCCCATCGCCTTGAACAATTCAATTGTCCACCTCCTCCCCATCGACCCTAGCATTGGCCATTTCCTGGGCACTGGCCCTGGTGCATCTGGCTATCCTTGCACTTTCTGGGTTACTGACACAGAGCTGTGACCCGTGCACCCAAACACCTTATATTATTTGCACTCTGACAGTCAAGTGCTGGGTTGATCTTAAGACCTCTGCAGAAAAAGCTACTGCTGGTAGTCGTTAATCTTGCCTTGCGCAGGCGTGTACTATGGAGGACATAGAATGAACTTCAATCCAATATTGCGGCCAGCATGCAGCCAGCGGGTAAGGAAAGGGTGAATCAAACACCCGAAAACTCCGCCCATATGACCGAAAACCGGTCCCGCCAAATTCAGGTGACAGGTTCCCTTTAATATCACTGGATTCTTCTATACACTTCATGTTGTGATGCTGTGAATTCTGTCTTTGTACTAAGGTATTCAACATGGCAGCCTTCTAGTTCTATTTTTGTCCCTGAGGACTGCCTATCTTAATTTTTGAATCATTAATTATAAACATGATACTGTGGACAATGCAATATTACTATCAAATCAAGGTCTGTGTTTAACTGCCTGTGTATTACTATTATGTATTGAATATTTGCACCCCCGGGATACCTACCTAAAATTGTATTGTACTTGTGGTATTTCGCTCTACCTTTTTAACATAGATTTTTTTATGAAGTAGATTCAATAAAAATATTATTTTAATCGATACATGGTGGCAAATAAAGCTCTTGTTTGGTGTTATATGATAGCTCTTCTTTATGGCTGGATTTAAATGGGATAAAAATTTGGTGTCTATTTGTTTGTACAGATGAACAAGGCACCTTCAGGTATCTTGAAATTGTATCCAGTGATGACTCAGACTTGCGCAAGTCCACAATTCTCTTCCTGATATCTTGGCTGACTTCTTTAGACTTTCCCATGATGATACACAAAGAAGCAGTGTGTTTCAGGTGTGCATTAATATACATCCACAGGTGTGCTTCCCTAATTAACTCAGATGCTGCCAAAAAACATGTCAGAAGCTTCCAAACACATGACATCATCATATGGGTAGACCAGAATTGTTTAAAGGTATAATAATCTTAGTGTATGTAAACTTTTGACTTTGCAGTAATTAATAAAAATGCCTTAAAACATTATCTCTCTCATTATTCGGGCATTTGGCAATATTAATAATTATGGTAATCCTAATTTACGTAAAACGGGAAAGGATTATTCTGATTTCATTTCAGATACTGAGAAAAATATGCATATTTGTCTTTTTATACAGTGTATGTAAACTTCTGGTTTCAACTGTGACTCTTTTGTGCTGCTAATATTGTGCTTGAGCCAAGAGTCCACATCTAAATTTTTTGTTCTAATAGTGTGCTCCATAAAGCCGACCACATTTCTGCATAAAAGTATTTTGTGCAGGTAATATATTTGTCCACCCAGGAGTCCACATTTGAAGAAAAAATTACTTGTGCTAATGCCGAAATAAGGCCATATTTCTGCAGAAAAATATTTTGTAATATTTTGTAATATAAAGTATTTGGCCAGGAAGAGTCCACATTTGAAAATACAAATTGTTTGTGCTTATGGCATGTTACTGAAACAAGGCCACCTTTCTGCAGAAAAATGGTTTGTGCTGGTAATATGTTTGGCCAGACAGAGTCCACGTTTGAAAGTACAAATTATTTGTGCTAATAGCATGCTCCTGAAACAATGCCACATTTCTGCAGAAAAATATTTAGTGCTGGTACTATTTTTTGGACTGCCAGGAGTCCACTTTTAAAAATACCAAGTCTTTGTGCTAAAAATGTGATCCTAAAAAAAATGCTACATTTCAGAATAAAAATATTTGGTACTGGTAATATTTTGGGCCAGGCAGGGATCCACGTTTGAAAATATAAATTCTTCGTGCTAATACCATGGTCTTGAAACAAAGCCACACTTCTGCATGAAAATATTTTAAGCTGTTAATATTTTTGTCAAGGCAGCAGTTCACATTTGAAAATGTAAATTGTTTGTGCTAATAGTGCGTCTTGAAACAAGGCCACATTTCTGTATATAAATATTTATTGCTACTAGTTTGCCTCCCGCCAGGAGTCAAGATTTCAGAATCTAAATTGTTTGTGCTAATAGTGTTCTCCAGAAAGTAGGCCACATTTCAGAATATAAATTCTTTGTGGTAATTATGTAATCCACATTTCATCATGAGACAGGGCCTGGTACAGGTCTTGGAACATCATTTCTAGCTTAAACATTAATCAGTAACAAGTGGATGAGTGACATGTGTACGGCTGGTGGTCTGAGAGCTGTCAAATTCAGACAACACACATGAAGGAGACCCAACTTGGAGCCCAAGCATTTCCCAAAGTTAGGAGCAGATACCACTAAAGTGGCATTAATTTATTTTATATATTTATTTTACTCATGAATATAGTGTCATTAATTCCACAGTGCTTTACAGACATTGTCAATTTCACCAGAGTAGAAATAGTGGGGGCAGTCGCAGTCACATGGGCGGCACGTGACCAATCAGAAACCGCGACGTCATTCCACAGGTCCTAAACGCGCTCATTCTAGGAATTTAGGACCTGAGGAATGACGTCGCGGCTTCTGATTAGTCGCGTCACGGTCACATGGGCGGCACGCAACCAATCAGAAACCGCGACGTCATTCCACAGGTCCTAAACGCGCTCATTCTAGGAATTTAGGACCTGAGGAATGACGTCGCGGCTTCTGATTAGTCGCGTCGCGGTCACATGGGCGGCACGCGACCAATCAGAAGCCGCGACGTCATTCCTCAGGTCCTACGCGCTCATTTTAAACAAAGAAGCCTGCCGGTTACCCGCGATGATGTCCAGGGGCCACCGGAGAGGTGAATATATCAATATTTTTTATTTTAATTCTTTATTTTACACCTCACTATGGATCCGATACCGATACCCGATACCACATTCCGATACCGCAAGTATCGGGTATCGGCCGATACTTGCGGTATCGGAATGCTCAACACTACTGATGATATAGTATTGTTGTTGCTGTTGGAGCTGTTAATACTGGCTCTATGATAGTGCTTTGCCCCGCCATCATATTCTATACCGTAAGTTTACTGTTACTGCCACTGCCCATAGACAGCCACACATCTCTCACTTGCGCAATGTATTCTATATCTATATGGTTCTGCTACAGGGAATAAAGGGATG
Source organism: Ranitomeya imitator (assembly GCF_032444005.1). NCBI lineage: Eukaryota > Metazoa > Chordata > Amphibia > Anura > Dendrobatidae > Ranitomeya > Ranitomeya imitator. Next base: position 933,400,591 of record NC_091282.1, on the reverse strand, counting down.
ACTTTTTAAAAAGTTAATGACCCTTCAAAAACAAAAGGATAATTTTCAAAGGCTTGTTGAAAACCTATTACTCCTTCATTTGCCAAGCAAATTGCTACTCCCCAAACAACATATTTACATCTTAAAAAGCGTTGTCTGTGCAGTGTGTTATGACCAGCGCAGGCTCTTGGTTACAACTTATTAGAGTATGTACATATTTCTTTTTTTTCAGACAAGCAAACTTGCCAAATTTTAAATATTAAAACTCTTTAGGAAACACTGAAGTGTCTTTTTTTTTACATTTTTTTGGTTGTTTTTGACTACTGGCACTTTATTTGAGAATTTTCCATACATTGTTTTTTTGTTTTTACCTTCAATCAAAAATGAAGAAACCATTAACTGTTTTTCAAGCACAAATATAAACAAAATGCTCAAAAAAACCTCCAGAGCATCTTCTTGGTGTTAGTTGAGCCTTCTCATTGATTTGTTTTTTAAACTGTACAACTTTGCTCTCTTTCCAGACTGCCACTCCTTTCATCTCCAGCCACCATGATAAATACAAGGCAGAAGAAAGTAGACACCATAGCTGACCAAGCAGGACAGAGATGCAAGAAATCTCTCAAAATGCATTGCACTGCCAAATAACACTTACTTGTATATGTAAATGTACCTTCAATCAATCTATCACTCTATAAGATGTTCTAAAATTTTAACAATATTTTTTTGGGTAAAAATGGACATCTTATAGTCTGAAAAAATATGGTTCCTTATGAATCCACATGGAAGGATAGTCAGTGATGATTTTCCTTTAACCCCTTTTTACTACCTTGGACGTATAGGTAAGTCCAAGGTCACCTCTCCCCATTTAATGTGAGTTCCGGCGATGAGCCCGCAACATTTCATGCATATGTCAGTGGCTGGCACTCACAGCAGATAAGCATTTCAGCTACAGGCTAAAGCCTTGCTATGTGTAGCACAAATGACCAGACTATTGCAGTTTCTAGTCTCCTAAGACGACTATTGAAGCCAGTAAATAGTAAGGAAAAATGCATTTAAAAATATTAAAAAAATTTAAAAAATATAAAAGTTCAAATCAACCCACATTTGCCACATTCAAAATAAAAAAAATTAAAAAATACACATCTTCATAGTCGCCCGATCTATCAATATATATAACAAAAATTGTCTAATTGGTAAACGGCATATTGGAAAGAAAAATCAAAATGCCTGAAATACGTCTTTTTTGGTTGCAGCAATATTGCATTAAAATGATACTGTATAATGGGCGATACAAATTTTGTATCCACACCAAACTTTTAGCAATGAAAATGTCAGATCGGGACACAAAATATAATCCTTCATGCAGCCCTAGATCACGAAAAATGGAGATTCTATGTGTCTCGGCAAATGGTGGCATTTTAGTTTTTAACTGCAATTTTATTACTACTTAAATAAAAAAGAACCTATACATGTTTGGTATTAAAGAACTTGCAATGACCTGAATAATCATAATGGCAGGTCATAAAATAAAATAAAAAAAACAATTGTAGAATTGCATTTTTTTTGCAATTTTACCACACTTTGATTTCCCCCCCATTTTCCAGTACATTATATGGTGAAACCAATGGTGTCTTTGTCTTTCAAAAGACCAACTCGTCCTGCAAAAAAACAAGCCCTCACATAGTCATATTGCCAAAAAATATAAAAGTTATTGCTCTTGGAAGAAGGGAAACAAAAAGTGAAAACTCAAAATCGGAAAACCCAAGGTGGTGAAGGGGTTAAAGTGGTTGTCTTCCTAAGCCATATTGTTGGCATATCACTGATACATGCCACCATGTCAAAAAAGCAGATATCTAACCACTGTATTCTATTTCGTTTACTTTTTTATTAATGCGCCTCTCTGCTTTTTTTGGCTGCGTAGTTGTCAAATTACTATATGCCTGTCAAGAAGGCAAGCTAGTGTCTTAATTTCATTATTTTGGCTCTCAAGGACCCAGAACATCAGAGCATTGAACAGACGGCTAATTGCTTAAATAAACAATTAGGTTATGCCTCCTTATTCCAGTGGGTGGGTACTGATACGAGGGTCTCTCACACAATTATAGTACTTATATTTTTTAATATTTAATAAGCCACATATATATTTACTGGATTTCAAGGATGTTAATATTAACCCCTTCGTGACATGCGCCGTACTAGTACTGCGCTGCCGGCACTGCATTTGTGCCAGCAGCAGTACTAGTACGGCGCATCGATCACCGCGGTCTCGCGCTGAGCGCCGCGGTGATCGGGTGCGGGTGTCAGCTGTATATGACAGCTGACACCCCGCAGCAATGCCCACGATCGGCGCTATCGCCGATCGCGGGCATTTAACCCCTCTGATGCCGCTGTCAGTAGTGACAGCGGCATAGAGGGGGATCACGCAGGGACGGGGGCTCCCTGCGCTCTCCCACCGGAGCAACACAATGAGATCGCGTTGCTCCGGTGACCCGGAAGGAGTCCCCGGATCCAAGATGGCCACCGGACTCCTTCCGGGTCATAAAATGACCTGGCTAGCCGGCGCCTGCTGAGAGTTGCTGAGAGCAGGCGCCGGAAAGCCAGCTAAACTGCCTGTCAGATCGTTGATCTGACAGAGTGCTATGCACAGTGTCAGATCAACGATCTGATCTAATACAGTGATGTCCCACCCTGGGACAATGGTAGAAAGTAAAAAAAAAAAAAATCCCCAAATAAAAAAAAAAAAAACATTTCCCAGTAAATCCATTTATTTATGTAAATTAAAAAAAAACAATAAAAGTACACATATTTGGTATCACCGCGTCCGTAACGACCCGCTCTATAAAACTATCCCACTAGATAACCCCTTCAGTGAATAACGCAAAAAAAAAAAAAAAAAAACAAGGCAAAAAACATTGCTTTATTATCATACAGGCAAACAAAAAGTGGAATAACACGCGATCAAAACAACAGATATAAATAACCATGGTACCGCTGAAAACGTCATCTTGTCCCGCAAAAAAAAAGCCACCATACAGCATCATCAGCAGAAAAATAAAAAAGTTATAGCTCTCAGAATAAAGCGATGCAAAAACAATTTTTTTTTATATAAAATAGTTTTTATTGTGTAAAAGCGCCAAAACATAAAAAAAATTACATAAATGAGGTATCGCTGTAATCGTACTGACCTGAAGAATAAAACTGCTTTATCCATTTTACCACACGTGGAACGGTATAAAAGCCCCCCCCTAAAAGAATTTCAGGAATTGCTGGTTTTTGTTCATTCCGCCTCCCAAAAATCGGAATAAAAAGCGATCAAAAATGTCATCTGCCCGAAAATGTTACCAATAAAAATGTCAACTCGTCCCGCAAAAAACAAGATCTCACATGACTCTGTGGGCCAAAACATGGATAAATTATAGCTCTCAAAATGTGGTGATGCAAAAACTATTTTTTGCAATAAAAAGCGTCTTTTAGTGTGTGACAGCTGCCAACCCTAAAAATCCGCCAAAAAACGCTATAAAAGTAAATCAAACCCCCCTTCATCATCCCCTTAGTTAGGGAAAAATAATAAAATGTAAAAAAATGTATTTATTTCCATTTTCCCATTAGGGTTAGGGTTAGGGCTAGGGTTAGGGCTAGGGTTAGGGCTAGGGTTAGGGCTAGGGTTAGGGTTAGGGTTGGGGTTGGGGTTGGGGCTAGGGTTAGGGTTGGGGTTAGGGTTTCAGTTAGAATTGGGGGTTTCCACTGTTTAGGCACATCAGGGGCTCTCCAAACGCGACATGGCGTTCGATCTCAATTCCAGCCAATTCTGCTTTGAAAAAGTAAAACAGTGCTACTTCCCTTCCGAGTTCTCCTGTGCGCCCAAACAGTGGTTCCCCCCAACATATGGGGTATCAGCGTTCTCAGGACAAGTTGGACAACAACTTTTGTGGTCCAATTTGTCCTGTTACCCTTGGGAAAATAAAAACATAGGGGATAAAATATCATTTTCGTGGAAAAAAAATATTTTTTATTTTCACGGCTCTGCGTTATAAACTGTAGTGAAACACTTGTTGGTTCAAAGTTCTCACAACACATCTAGATAAGTTCCTTGGGGGGTCTAGTTTCCAACTTGGGGTCACTTGTGGTGGGTTTCTACTGTTTAGGTACATCAGGGGCTCTGCAAATGCAACATGACACCTGCAGACCATTCCATCTAAGTCTGCATTTCAAACAGTGCTCCTTCCCTTCCGAGCTCTGCCATGCACTCAAACAGTGGTTCCCCCCACATATGGGGTATCAGCGTACTCAGGACAAATTGGACAATAACATTTGTGGTCCAATTTCTCCTGTTACCCTTGGGGAAAAAAAAATTGCGGGCTAAAACATCATTTTGTGGAAAGAAAAAATGATTTTTTAATTTTCACAATGCCACATTCTAAACTTTAGTGAAACAATTGGGGGTTAACAGTGCTCACCACACATCTAGATAAGTTCCTTAGGGGGTCTTCTTTCCAAAATGGGGTCACTTGTGGGGGGTTTCCACTGTTAAGGCACGTCAGGGGCTCTCCAAATGCGGCATGGCATCCGATCTCAATTCCAGCCAATTTTGCATTGAAAAGTCAAATGGCACTCCTTCCCTTCCGAGCTCTGCCATGCGCTCAAACAGTGGTTTATCCCCATATATGAAGTATCAGCGTACTCAGGACAAATTGCACAACAACTTTTGGGGTCCAATTTATCCTGTTACCCTTGGGAAAATAAAAAATTTGGGGCAAAAAGATCATTTTTTGTGAAAATTAATATGAAATTTTTTTTATGGCTCTACATAATAAACTTCTGTGAAGCAATTGGAGGTTCAAAGTGCTCACCACACATCTAGATTAGTTCCATAGAGGGTCTACTTTCCAAAATTGTGTCACTTGTGGCGGTTTCCACTGTTTAGGCACATCAGGGGCTCTCCAATCGTGACATGGGCTCCGATCTCAATACCAGCAAATCTTGCATTGAAAAGTCAAATGGCGCTCCTTCCCTTCCGAGCTCTGCCATGTGCCCAAACAGTGGTTTACCCCCACATATGGGGTATCGGCTTACTCAGGACAAATTGTACAACAACTTTTGGGGTCCATTTTCTCTTGTTACCCTTGGTAAAATGAAACAAATTGGACCTGAAGTAAAAATTTTGTGAAAAAAAAGTTAAATGTTCAATTTTTTTAAACATTCAAAAAATTCCTGTGAAGCACCTGAAGGGTTAATAAACTTTTTGAATGTGGTTTTGAGTACCTTGAGGGGTGCAGTTTTTAGAATGGTGTCACTTTTGGGCATTTTCTGTCATATAGACCCCTCAAAGTCACTTCAAGTGTGAGGTGGTCTGTAAAAAAAATGGTTTTGCAAATTTTGTTGCAAAAATGAGAAATCGCTGGTCAACTTTTAACCCTTATAACTCCCTAACAAAAAAAAAATTATGTTTCCAAAATTGTGCTGATGTAAAGCAGACATGTGGGAAATGTTGTTTATTAACTATATCATGTGATATAACTCTCTAATTTAAGGGCATAAAAACTAAGAGTTTGAAAATTGCTAAATTTTCATAATTTCCGACAATTTTTTGTTTTTTTCACAAATAAATGCAAGTCATATCGAAGAAGTTTTACCACTATCATGAAGTACAATATGTCACGAGAAAACAATGTCAGAATCACCAGGTTCCGTTGAAGCGTTTCAGAGTTATGACCTCATAAAGTGACAGTGGTCAGAATTGTAAAAATTGGCCCTGTCACTTAGGTGAAAACAGGCTTTGGGGTGAAGGGGTTAAAGTCAGAAATAGAAATGCTAAGGCTTTCCAGAGAAAATGTGTATACACTTGTGACTCCATGGGAAATAAAGTCACGGATGAAGTCATTTATAAAATTAGTTCAGTAAAAAGGTTTACTTTTTGCTGACTTTTATCTCCATATAATTAAGTTGGACAATGCCGCTCTTAGATAATTTCAGAAATGGAAGTGGCAAAATACTACACAATGCACTTGCTTAAAAAATTGAATGACCTTCAGCAAAAACAAAGGAACAATGGAGAATATCATATGTTGCAAAATGCTCCCAATTTTTATTGTGTGTATATTCACTTAAAGTAACCTGTATCTAATAAAATTTTCAACGCTGAAAGCCAATCAGGTTTTTATCCCAGCCTAGTAAAATGAAGTTTTAATAAACAAATTGCTTCTTTTTACATTATATTGCTTTTTTGGCTTTTCTTTTCATTTTTTAACATTTATTTATTATTTTATTTTTAATAAAGCAAAAACAATCCAATACACTTCTGAAGAGTGCCATAAAAACAAATGCTTAGAGATGAGCAAATACATTCAAGGAGGATTGAATTCTACTTGAATTAAACATAAAAAAATGCAATTGGCAAAATACGGATTTATTAAAAATCACTTTTGCATGAATTAAACAAAAAAGTGGAACCATAGAGCAGAATTATGTAACTAAATGAAAAATGTACATTTTCCAATCTCAATTATTTATTTCAATCTGATAAAGTGAGAATAATAACCAAACAACTAAAAAAGTATAGACATATTTCTGGCATCCAAAAAAAAAATCAGTGACCAATATAATCACCCTTCTTTTTAGTAGCTGTCATCAGCTGTTGCTCTTTGGATTATGCTAGTTTCTTTAATTACTGTAACAATCCACTTTTTGGGTAGCACCAACCACAGCCTGCCAGAAACTATTCAAAGATGTTGTCATGGTTAGGACAAGGTTATGTCTTGTACTCTCAGGTATAATGTTCTTAGCCTCTCTTTCAAGATGGGAGGGCTATTTATACTCGCTCCTAACCTGGTATCCTTGTCAGCTATAGGTTTTTCTGCTGTCTGTATGCTTGACCTCTGAAGTGTGTGCTGGCTTGCTTTGTGTCTTGCTGTCATGTGCTTTATTCGTTTTCTTGGATTACTGACTTCTGACTTGGTTTCTGACTATTCTTTGACTCTCCCTGTTAGTATCTTGTAATCTCCTGGCTAAGACCTCTGTTTGTTTCACTATTCTTTTATGCTTGTCCCTTCTCTGTTTCCCCGGTATCTGGCTCTGCCCCCTGACTGCCTTCCACTCTGTCACATGATCGTAGGTCCTTTTGCTTTACCTGATCACTCTTTCACATGTGGAAGGTCCCGTTGGTGTTCATGTTAGTTACCCAGTGTTTGGTCCAGCTCTGTTGCTGCTGGGTGCAGTTTACCCTGCAGCTTTAATACCCGGGTATCGCGACAGATGTGTACTGTTTTCCTTCACAGTAAGTCTCCCATTTAAGAAGAGCCCACACATTCGCAATAGAGTTTAGATCAAGTGATGAAGGGGCCATATCATTATTCTTTCATTTTTAAGGAATAAGGACTTTACTGGCTAGCAAAGTAGTAGAAATTTTGATGCTTGAAATGGAGCATTGTCCTTCATAAAATCATGGCTTTCTTGAAAGATTATTACCTTTTACTGTGCTGTTACTTGAAAAGATTATCTTCTAAATACTGGCAGTAGGTTTGGGAGTTTATTTTGACTCTATCTTTAACCCAAATAGGTCAAACCAGCTCACCCTTAAGAATATCAGCCCATATCTGTTACCCACCTCCACCTCACTGTCATTTCAGTTGAAGTGGAGGTCTGCCATCACTACTGATCCTGCCATGGGCCCATCCATCTGGTCAGTTAAGAGTCACTCTCATCTCATCCATCCTTAAAACCTTTGACAAATAATTGTTATGATCTGGTGGCCTAGGAGCAGCATGAGATGGACTCTGGAGAAGGTGGTCCCTGTACTGACTGCAGACCCTGAACTTAGCAGCGCAACTAGAAGTAGCCATGGGGGGTACCTAACTCTCCCTAGACCCCTCGACACAGCCTAAGAATTAACTACCCCTAAAGACAGAAACAGGAAACCTATCTTGCCTCAGAGAAAATCCCCAAAGGATAGATAGCCCCCCACAAATATTGATGGTGAGAGGAGAGGGAAATAACGTACGCAGAAATGAAATCAAAATTTAGCATAGGAGGCCATACTAGCTAAAAAGAAAGAATAGAACAGAGTACTATGCGGTCAGTATTAAAACACTAGAAAATATCCACCACAGAAAATACAAAACACCACATCTGACTAAAGACATGGAGGGTATATCTGCATCTCCAGAGACACAGCTTGGCTGCAAAAAATCCTTCACAGACAAAGCTGGACAAGACAAACAATGAAAATGCACAGAACTATAAGGTCCACAGCAGGTGGACAGCAAAAACAAAGCCAGGACTTATCTTTGTAGAAAAGCACAGCAAACAGGAGAGACCAGAAGGGAAGTGAATCCTCCAAAACAATGGACAACTGGCACAGACTAAAGGATCAAGCAGGACTAAATAGCTGAGACCAAATTGAACACACCTGATGAATGCTGCGATCCACAGACCGCAGCACTACCACTCATAACCACCGGAGGGAGCCCAAGAGCAGAATTCACAACAGTACCCTCCCTTGAGGAGGGGTCACCGAACCCTCACCAGAGCCCCCCGGCCAATCAGGATGAGCCAAATGAAAGGCACAAACCAAATCGTCAGCATGAACATCGGAGGCAACAACCCAAGAATTATTCTTCTGGCCATAACCCTTCCATTTGACCAGATACTGAAGCTTCCGCCTCGAAAAAAGAGAATCCAAAATCTTCTCAACCACATACTCCAACTCCCCATCAATCAACACCGGAGCCGGAGGATCAACAGAGGGAACAACGGGCACCACATACTTCCGCAACAAAGATCTATGGAAAACATTATGGATGGAAAAAGAGGCCGGAAGGGCCAAACGAAAAGACACTGGATTGATAATCTCAGAAATCCTATAAGGACTAATAAACCGAGGCTTGAACTTAGGGGAAGAAACCTTCATAGGATGCAGCCTGTCAACCACAGAATCCACACCAGGACAATCAGAAGGCTCAACCTGCCCTGAAGAAAAACGAGGATGAAACCCAAAATTACAAAAAAAGGCGAAACCAAGGTAGCAGAACTAGCCCGATTATTAAGGGCAAACTCGGCCAATGGCAAGAAAGCCACCCAATCATCCTGATCAGCAGACACAAAGCATCTCAAATAAGTTTCCAAAGTCTGATTAGTTCGCTCGGTTTGGCCATTTGTCTGAGGATGAAATGCGGAAGAAAAAGACAAATCAATGCCCAGCCTAGCACAAAAGGCCCGCCAAAACCTAGAAACAAACTGAGAACCTCTATCGGACACAATATTCTCCGGAATGCCATGTAAACTAACCACATGCTGAAAAAACAACGGAACCAAATCAGAAGAGGAAGGCAATTTAGGCAAAGGTACCAAATGAAACATCTTAGAAAACCGGTCACAAACCACCCAGATAACAGACATCCTCTGGGAAACCGGAAGCTCTGAAATAAAATCCATAGAAATATGCGTCCAAGGTCTCTCAGGGACCGGCAAAGGCAGAAGCAACCCACTAGCGCGGGAACAGCAAGGCTTAGCCCGCGCACAAATCCCACAGGACTGCACAAAAGAACGCACATCCCGTGACAAAGAAGGCCACCAAAAGGACCTACCAACCAAATCTCTGGTACCAAAAATCCCAGGATGGCCAGCCAACACAGAACAATGAACCTCAGAAATCACTTTACTAGTCCATCTATCAGGAACAAACAGTTTCCCCACTGGACATCGGTCAGGTTTATTAGCCTGAAACTCCTGAAGAACCCGTCGTAAATCAGGGGAGATGGCAGAAAGAATCACCCCTTCCTTCAGAATGCCGACCGGCTCAAGAACCCCAGGGGAATCAGAAAAAAAATCCTAGAGAGGGCATCCGCCTTAACATTCTTAGTACTAGGAATGTACGAGACCACAAAATCAAAACGGGAGAAAAACAGGGACCATCGAGCCTGTCTAGGATTCAGCCGTTTGGCAGATTCGAGGTAAATCAGATTCTTATGATTGGTCAGGACCACAATACGGTGCTTGGCCCCCTCAAGCCAATGTTGCCACTCCTCAAATGCCCACTTCATAGCCAACAACTCCCGATTGCCGACATCATAATTGCGTTCCGCAGGCGAAAACTTCCAAGAAAAAAAGGCACACGGTTTCATCAAGGAACCATCAGAATTCCTCTGAGACAAAATGGCCCCTGCCCCAATCTCAGACCCGTCAACCTCAACCTGAAATGGAAGAGAAACATCCGGCTGACGCAACACAGGGGCAGAAGTAAATCGGCGTTTAAGCTCCTGAAAGGCAGAAACAGCCGCGGAGGACCAATTCGTCACATCGCCTTTCTTCGTCAAATCGGTCAAAGGTTTAACCACACTGGAGAAGTTGGCAATGAAACGGCGATAAAAATTATCAAAGCCCAAGAATTTCTGAAGGCTCTTCACAGATGTGGGCTGAATCCAATCATGAATGGCCTGAACCTTAACCGGATCCATTTCTATAGATGAGGGAGAAAAAATGAAACCCAAAAAAGAAACCTTCTGCACTCCAAAGAGGCACTTTGACCCCTTCACAAATAAAGCATTATTACGGAGGATCTGAAATACCATCCTGACCTGTTTCACATGAGACTCCCAATCATTGGAAAAAATCAAAATATCATCCAAATATACAACCATGAATTTATCAAGATAACTCCGAAAGATATCATGCATGAAGGATTGGAACACAGATGGGGCATTAGAGAGTCCGAATGGCATCACAAGGTATTCAAATTGGCCTTCGGGCGTATTAAATGCAGTTTTCCATTCGTCACCCTGCTTAATACGAATAAGATTATATGCCCCTCGAAGGTCAATCTTAGTAAACCAGCTAGCCCCCTTAATCCTAGCAAACAAATCAGTAAGCAAAGGCAAAGGGTATTGAAATTTGACTGTGATCTTATTCAAGAGGCGATAATCAATACAGGGTCTCAAGGAGCCATCCTTCTTGGCAACAAAAAAAAAACCTGCTCCCAATGGTGAAGAAGATGGCCGAATATGCCCCTTCTCCAAAGACTCCTTAATATAGCTCCGCATGGCGGCATGTTCTGGCACAGACAGGTTGAAAAGTCGGCCCTTAGGGAACTTACAACCTGGAATCAAGTCAATAGCACAATCACAGTCCCTATGCGGTGGAAGGGAACTGGATTTGGGCTCACCGAATACATCCTGGAAATCTGACAAAAACTCAGGAATTTCAGAAGAGGGGGAAGAGGAAATTGACATCAAAGGAACGTGACCATGAACCCCCTGACAACCCCAACTAGTCACAGACATAGATCTCCAATCTAACACCAGATTATGTACCTGTAACCATGGAAAACCCAGCACAATATCATCATGCAAATTATGCAACACCAGAAAACGATAATCTTCCTGATGGGCTGGCGCCATGCGCATGGTCAGCTGTGTCCAAAACTGAGGTTTATTATTAGCCAACAGTGTATCATCAATGCCCCTTAAAGGAATAGGGTTCTGCAAAGGCTGCAAGGGGAAACCACAATGTCTGGCAAATTCTAAGTCCATTAAGTTCAGAGCGGCGCCTGACTCCACAAACGCCATGACAGAAAATGATGATGATGAGCAGATCAAGGTCACAGATAACCGAAATTTAGGTTGTATAGTACTGATGGTAACAGAACTAGCGATTCTCTTTGTACGCTTAGGGCAATCAGAAATAACATGAGCAGAATCGCCGCAGTAAAAACACAACCTATTCTGATGCCTGAATCTTTGACGTTCAGTTCTAGACAAAATCCTATCACACTGCATAGGCTCAGGGCTCCGCTCAGAGGACAATGCCACAGTGTGCACAACTCTGCGCTTGCGCAAGCACCGATCAATCTGAATGGCCAGAGACATAGAATCACTCAGACCAGCAGGCATGGGGAACCCCACCATAACATCTTTAACGGATTCAGAAAGACCCTTTCTGAAAATTGCCGCCAAGGCATCCTCATTTCATTCAGTCAGTACAGACCATTTTCTAAATTTCTGGCAATACGATTCTGCCACTTCTTGACCCTGACACAGGGCCAACAAGATTTTCTCAGCCTGATCCACAGAATTAGGCTCATCATACAACAACCTCAATGCCTGAAAGAAAGAATCAACATTAAGCAAAGCAGGATTGCCAGTTTCCAGGGAAAATGCCCAATCCTGTGGGTCAACACGCAGCAGAGATATAATGATTTTAACCTGCTGAATTGGATCACCAGAAGACCGGGGTCTCAATGCAAAAAACAGTTTACAGTTATTTTTGAAACTCAAAAATTTGGATCTGTCACCAAAGAATAAATCAGGAGTGGGAATCTTAGGTTCTAAGGCAGGAGTCTGAACAATATAATCTGAAATACCCTGTACCCTAGCAGCAAGCTGATCCACTCGAGAAACTAACTCCTGAACATTCATGTTATTACTAGATTCCGTAGCCACCCAGAGATTAAGAGGGAGGAAAATACAAAACAGGCTAAGGAAAAAAAAATGGCTCAAAACCTTCCCTCCCTTCTTCTGAGATGCAATTAACTTATTGTTGGCCAATTGTACTGTTATGATCTGGTGGCCTAGGAGCAGCATGAGACGGACTCTGGAGAAGGTGGTCCCTGTACTGACCGCAGACCCTGAACTTAGCAGCGCAACTAGAAGTAGCCGTGGGGGGTACCTAACTCTCCCTAGACCCCTCGACACAGCCTAAGAATTAACTACCCCTAAAGACAGAAACAGGAAACCTATCTTGCCTCAGAGAAAATCCCCAAAGGATAGATAGCCCCCCACAAATATTGAGGGTGAGAGGAGAGGGAAATAACGTACGCAGAAATGAAATCAGAATTTAGCATAGGAGGCCATACTAGCTAAAAAGAAAGAATAGAACAGAGTACTATGCGGTCAGTATTAAAACACTAGAAAATATCCACCACAGAAAATACAAAACACCACATCTGACTAAAGACATGGAGGGTATATCTGCATCTCCAGAGACACAGCTTGGCTGCAAAAAATCCTTCACAGACAAAGCTGTATAAGACAAACATGAAAATGCACAGAACTATAAGGTCCACAGCAGGTGGACAGCAAAAACAAAGCCAGGACTTATCTTTGTAGAAAAGCACAGCAAACAGGAGAGACCAGTAGGGAAGTGAATCCTCCAAAAACAATGGACAACTGGCACAGACTAAAGGATCAAGCAGGACTAAATAGCCGAGACCAAATTGAACACACCTGATGAATGCTGCGATCCACAGACTGCAGCACTACCACTCATAACCACCGGAGGGAGCCCAAGAGCAGAATTCACAACAAATAATATATTCAGATATTTCTTGGCCCAGTTTTGACATTTCATCTTATGTGTATTGTTTAGTACATGTTGGATTTCATCCACTCCTTAACTTGTACGCCTGTGCATTCCAGGGAGAATGTAATTCTAGAGTAAGACAGCACTGAAGGTTAATGGGTGTTAGGGCTAGCGGAACACACCAAATAATAAAGATGTAGATATGAGGTGCGTTCCCAGCCTGGGGTTCACCGTGCAGAGATGGTACCTGCTGCTGAGTAATGGTGGATGGAAACTTGCTCACACGTTGGTTAGACTTCACTCAGTGTGAATGGAGGCAAACTCTGTTGCTTCACAGAGTCACCAAAATACGCTGCGCCCTGTTAGCAGTCACAGGGTGCAGCTGCAAGACACTAGAGGGATCCTTATTAATCACCCCCACTAAACTGGTGATTGGACTCGCTCTGACCCTCGGTGGCTTTTGAGCCTTCTCCTGAGGACGCCCCGAATCAGATGCAGAGTCCAAGCGGAAATTACCACCCTACACTGACAGGCTGTCAGGAAAGTGCACTGTTTATGCACCGTGCCGTACAGACGGGCACTGCAAAAAGGCACTGTAGCGTGTGCTACTTGTGCAGGCAGCACTGTCGGGTGCTAGATAGCTTCCACCATTCGTGAGCAATCAACATCACAAGGAATGGGAATGATTAAGGAGCTTTTATCCATCGACAGTCATTCATTTACACACACACGTTATCAAGTTTATACTAGCGCATGGCTGTGCGGCTATGCAAACCTTTTATAGCGGAAGCTCTCCGGGACCTTCCTAGTGATCCAATAGGAGCTAATACAGGACCTGAGCATTTGAACCCCGACCTCCAATGAGAGGTCATCCTTGGGCATGCTCAGTAGAGAAAAAGCAGGATTTAGTCGCAGGAGCGTCTGCTTGCCACTGATCAGTGCTGGTTACAATGGCTGGACCTGGAAAGGCAGCAGTAACCAAATGCAACCGTGTAAGTGGAAAATGTGCTTAATAAACAATGCCGCCAAGGCCCTTGTAGAAGGTCGCCATGATAGAGGCATCAAGTGCACCATTTTGGAAGAATGGTCGGTGACTACCCAAATAATGGTGCAGCTTTGGGACTTGGGTAAGCCCACCACGAATTGCATCCCGGCCATTTCCCAGGACCTGTCCGCCACTGGCAGGGGGTAAAGTAGCCCAGCAGGCCATTGTCGAGGAGACTTATTCTTGGCACAGGAGACACAAGCCCGAATATTGTCTTTCACGTCTCGGGCCATATGCGGCCACCAGTAGGGCTGAGCGAAACGGGTCGGCCAGATTCAGAAGTCGCCGACTTTTGGCAAAGTCGGGTTTCATGAAACCCGACCCGACCCCTGTGTGGGGTCAGCCATGAGGTCAGCGATCTTCTGATCTGGAATCGGAATTCCGATACCGAGTTCCGATATGTTTAAGATATCGGGAATCGGTATCGGAATTCATATTTAAGTGTAAAATAAAGAATAAAAAAAAAAAATATTGATATACTCACCCTCGGACGCGCCCTGGTTCTCACCGGCAGCCTTCCTTCCTAAGAATGAGCGCCTGAAGGGCCTTCGATAACGTCGCGGCTTGTGATTGGTTGCGTGAGCGGTCACATGGGCATCACGCGACCAATCACAAGCCGCGACGTCATCTAAGGTCCTTCAGGCGCTAATTCTTTGGAAGGAAGCGTCCGAGGGCGCGTCCGAGGGTGAGTATTCCTAATACTCATGCCCATGTGACCGGCACGCGACCAATCAGAAGCCGCGACGTCATTCTCATTCACAAAAACTCCTAATTCTAGGAATTGAGGACCTGCGAATGACGTCACGGCTTCTGATTGGTCGCGTGCCGGTCGCATGGGCGGCACGCGACCAATCAGAACCCGGGACGTCATTCCCAGGTCCTAAAGGCGCGCATTTTAAACAAAGAAGCCTCCCGGTTAGCAGCATGATGTCCAGGGGCCGCCGGAGGGGTGAGCATATCAATATTTTTTATTTTAATTCTTTATTTTACACATCCCTATGGATCCCAGGGCCTGAGGGAGAGTTTCCTCTCCTTCAGACCCTGGGAACCATGAGAATACCTTCCGATACTTGATGTCCCATTGACTTGTATTGGTATCGGATATCGGTATCGGCGATATCCGATATTTTTCTGGTATCGGCCGATACTATCCGATACCGATACTTTCAAGTATCGGACGGTATCGCTCAACACTAATAAACACCAAATTATTGTGGTCGGTGTAAACTTGGAAGGGAAAGCGAGCCCCCTCCAGGAGGTGTCTCCACTCCGAGAAAGCCAACTTCATGGCTAGCAACTCCCTTTCCCCGATGGAATAATTCCACTGCGCTGGTGAAAAGGACTTTGAGAAGAAGAAGCAAGGATGCTTCCGACCTTGAGCATCCTTCTGGAAGAGGACTACTCCAGCACTGAAGGAAGAGGTATTCACCTCCATGATAAATGGTTTATCAACATCGGCGCGATGTAAAATGAGAGCGCTAGCAAAGTGTGACTTGATAGAGAGAAAGGACTTGGAGACCTCCTCTGACCACAACTTGGGATTTGCTCCCTTCTTGGTGAGGGCAACCAAAGGAGCTACCAAAGTTGAGAATTTGGGAATGAACTGGCGATAATAATTAATGAACCCCATAAATCACTGCTTTAAGAATATGGGGTTCCTGCCAGTCCATCACAGCCTGTAGCTTGGCAGTGTCCATGGTCAATCCCCGGGCTGAGATTATATAGCCCAGGAAAGGCAAGGATTCCTGCTCAAACACACATTTCTCCAACTTTGCATAGAGGGAGTTTGCCCGTAGGAGGTCGAAGACTTTTCAAGCACCTCTCTGGTGGTAGTCTATATCTGGAGAGTAGACGAGAATATCATACATATAGACTACGACCGAGGTGGTGAGCATATCCCGGAAGATATCATTCGCAAAGTCTTGGAAAACGGCATTAGCATTACAGAGCCTGAAAGGCATCACCAGGTATTCATAGTTCCCGTCCCTGGTGTTAAATGCCATCTTCCATTCGTTCCCCTCACGGATGCGAATCAGGTTGCAAGCACCCCGCAGATCAAGCTTAGTAAAAACCCTCGCTCCCCGCAACATATCGAATAGCTTAGATATCAGAGGCAGAAGGTATTTGTTCTTAATGGTGATGGCGTTAAGACCCTTGTAATCTATGCACGGACGTAATTCTCCATTCTTCTTCTGCACGAAGAAGAACCCTGCCCCTGCAGGTGACACTGACTTCCTAATGAATCCTCTTGCCAGATTCTCCTGAATGTATTGGGTCATCGCCTCTGTCTCCGGGAGAGAAAGGAGATAGACTCGACCCCGGGGAGTCTCTGCACCAGGCAAGAGGTCAATAGAACAATCATAGGGGTGGTGGGGCGGAAGCCCTCTTGGAGAACACATCCGCATAGGGCCAATAGTGCTTGGGGAGAGAGGAAAGATCTGCGGGTACTTCAGTTGTAGCAACCTGAATGCACTACCTCAGACATCTACCCTCACAAGTCTCACTCCATCCCAGAATTCTCTTGGTGGACCACTCAATATGAGAACGGTAGCGTAGCCATGGTATCCCTAACAGGACATCATCAATTCCCTCGGGAATGACTAGCAGGGAGTTAATCTCCTGATGGGAATGAAGATATGGACAAAGTAAATGGGATGGTCTGGTGTGTTATTTGTGAGGGCAGAGTCAACCCATTCACCACTCGTACAGTCACCGGCTTGGTGAGCATCACCAGAGGTATTGCGTGGCATTGGGCTAAGGCAGAGGACATAAAATTCCCCTCCGCTCCGGAATCCACACAAAGCTCGACTGAAAGAGTGGTTGGGCATAAATTGATTGTCCCTTAGAATGACAGTTTGGAGGAAAACGAAGCCATGTCTAGTGTGCCACCTCCTACATCCACTAGACGTTGACGTTCTCCCGACCGCTGGGAAAATGTGGAGGCAAGACATCTTGACTGCTGGCAGACATGACAGACCTTGAGTGCACGAGAAGTCCGGGACTTAGATCCCGCTCGTGACACCTCATTGGCCTTATGTGGCTTGGACGCCTGGTCCGGAAATTCCAGAGGTATGGCGAAGGTGGGAGCCAACCGAAACCTCTGCCTACACTGGGCTAGCTTCAACCTTCGCTCGTTAAAACGAAGGTCAATGTGAGTTGAAACAGCTAATAGCTCCTTCAGTGTGGTGGGAATCTCTCTAGTGGCCAAAGCAACCTTTAAAAAGTCAGCTAGCCCCTCCAAAATACAGGGATGAGGGCTTTATCCGGCCACTCCAGCTCAGATGATAAAGTCCGGAAGTGGATGGAAAAATGGCTGACCAAGGATGAGCCCTGTGTTAGTGCCAGCAGTTGGATCGCCGTTTCATGAGTGACTTGAGGTCGCAAAAAAAAACTGTTTCAGAGTGTTCAGGAACCCGAGAGCACTCTGCAACACATGATCGTCATGCTCCAACAGCGGCGTAGCCCACTCCAATGCCCTGTCCGACAAGAGGGATATAATGAATCCCACTTTAGCCCGCTCTGAGGGGACACGTGCAGCCTGGCGCTCAAGGTATATCGCACACTGGTTCATGAATCCCTTGCATGACTTGCTATCGTCAGAGTACCTATCTGGCAGCAGGAGGCGGGATAAGGTCAGAACAGAGGTGGCAGTGGACAAACTAGCTGCAGCCACGCTAGCAGCCTGAACAGCTACTGAAGTAACATCCACAGCTAAGGTTGTGTGCTCGAGAGCCACCAACCTGCCCTCCTGCTGCTGGATGTACCGCTGCAGTCGCTGTTCGTTCGCCATTACTTGCCAGACCCTGGCGCTAGTATAATGTTAGGGCTAGCAGAATGCACCAATAATAAAGAGGGTCCACCGTGCAGAGATGGTACCTGCTGCTGAGTGATGGCGGATGGACACTATCTCACACATGGGTTAGACTTCACCCAGTGTGAATGGAGGAGAACTCTGTTGCTTCACAGAGTTGCCAAAATACCAAGACTGCCGAGACTATCGCTTTCATCCACCTGTCCACTATGTGCGTTGGATTACCATTTTTAAATTTGGATTAATAAAGACTTTCACCTTTTTATTGGAGCTGGAGTTCCCATTCATCTCTTCTATTTGCCAAAATACGCTGCGCCCTGTTAGCAGTCACAGGGTGCAGCTGCAAGACACTAGTGGGATCCTTATTAATCACCCCAACTAAACTGGTGATTGGACTCACTCTGACCCTCGGTGGCTTTTGAGCCCGCACCTGAGGACACCCCGAGTCAGATGCAGAGTCCAAGCAGGAATTCCCACCCTACACTGACAGGCTGTCAGGAAAGCTCACTGTTTGTGCACGGTGCCGTACAGATGGGCACTGCAAAAAGGCACTGTAACGTGTGCTACGTGTGCAGGTAGCACTGTCGGGCGCTAGATAGCTTCCACCATTCGCGAGCAGTCAAGAACAGAAGGAATGGGAATGATTAAGGAGACTTCATCCATCGACAGTCAATCATCTACACACACATGTTATCAAGTTTATACTAGTGCATGGTTGTGCGGCGATGCGAACCTTTTATAGCGGAAGCTCTGCGGGACCTTCCTCGTGATCCAATAGGAGCTGCTACAGGACCTGAGCATGTTGCCCCTGATCTCCAATGAGAGGTCGTCCCTTGGCATGCTCATTAGAGAACTTAGTCCCAGGAGCATCTGCTCACCGCTGATCAGTGCTGGTTACAATGGCTGGACCTGGAAAGGCAGCAGTAAATAAGTGCACAGTATCTGCCTGAGCCAGACGCTGGGACTGCCGTCTCTGTTGAGCAGTCTCAAGTGCGGCTGGAGAAGAATGGGAGACCGCAGTAGACATGGTTCAAGATTCCCCCTGTGCAGCGGCGGGAACTCAACAGCTAACATTACCCCCCTCCTTGGGCCTCACTATGTTCAAAGGCTGCAATGAGCAGCGGAGCCCAAATGCGCTCCACAGGTTCCCAGGTTCTGTCCTTTGGGCCATGACCCTTCCAGTTTAACAGATAGTACTTTTTGCCACGTACCACCTTACACCACCTGCTCCACTGCGGCTGGAGAAGAATGGAAGACCGCAGTGGTCATGGTTCGAGATTCCCCCTGTGCAGCGGCGGGAATTCAACACTTATCAATGGGTTCCTGGTCTCTTCACATTTGATTTTTTTTCAAACTTTGACAGCTAAGGTGCATTTTTTGCAAATCTATTGACTATCTATAACAAAAGTCTTGATTATTCTGTGATAACACCTCAAAATCCTAACAATTGAAAGAGTAGAGCATCCTTCTGTAAGAATTTTAACAATTTTGGACTTTTCAAAGTCAGTTAAATCTCTTTTTTGGCTTATTTTAAAAGCAAGCTGGTTTATAATTCTGCACATCTCGATAAGGGGGGTTGACATCTTAAGACCTCACCCTCACTCATTACACAAATAAACATCACTTGGTATGCTTTAACCCAATAATCATTCAAGATTATAGCGTTTAGAGTTGAATAATATGCATAAAAATAATAATATTGTCAAAATACTTATTTGCTAATATTTGTGCACACAATGTATACTACAATTCCTTGTAAAAGTTTTCACCCCCCCCTGTTTTCTTGCCTATTCTGTTACATTACAACTTGTTTGTGTCTGATTAGTGATGGATGAGTCAGTGGATGTTCAGGTCCAGCGGGCTTGGGCAAACATTGAAAAAGAAATTCGGTTGAGTACCAGAACAGTATTCGAACCTAAATCGGGATGCAATTCAGATAAATGGATTGCCCGAACATCTGTTATTTGCCTCGCTGTCATCTGCATGACATCACGGCAAACACAGGCTCTAATCAGTGATAAGATCATTACTGCAGGTCTGAGCGATGTGGTTCCCACGCTCTCAGGGGAGTAGTACTTTCTCTCATCAGACCACACCTGAGAAGGTTACTGCTGCTTCCTCACACTGTCATCTGATAATGTGGGAACCGCAGTGTTCTGACCGGCGGTAACTAACTTACCGCCGATCAGAGCTGTCATTTTTTATAGCACTGTCACACAGATGTCAGAGTGGGAAACCGTAGATGTTCGAGGTGCCAAACCCAAATGGTAACAGACTTCCTGGAGAAGTCTGTGTTCAAGGTCTCATCATGGACAGTAGGAGATTGGCAAGGACCCCATAACATTAAAGTTCGGCTTAGCCCATCTCTATGTGTGATGCATCAGCACTAAATAGTCTTAGATCAAATAAGTAAAAATTTGCATATGCATATGTACCATATCTGCCCCTTTTGCTATGAATCCTCTAAAAATGTCTAGTGCAAGCAATTATCTTCATGAGTCACATGCTTAGTGAAAGGAAGTCCATGTGTGTGCAGTCTAAGTGTCATCTGGTATGTCAGTATAAATACAACTTTTCTGAAAGGCCACAGAGGCTGCAACACCATTAAGCAAGAGACACCAATAAACAAAGAACACCACATGAAGACCTAGGAGAGCTCCAAACAAGTCAGGGAGAAAGTTGATGAGAAGTAGAAGTCAGGGTTGGATTATAAGAAAAATCCCATTTTCTGATGATCCCCCAGAGCACCATAAATCCATTATAGTCAAATGAAAGGAACATGGTAACACAACAAACCTGCCAAGAGAGGACCACCCACCAAAACTCTCAGCCTGGGCAAGGAGGGCACTTATCAGAGAGGCAGCACAGAGACCAAAGTTAGCTCTGAATGAGCTGCAGAGTTCCCAAGAAGAGTGCAGTATCTGTCCAGACGACTACAATAAGACACATACTCCATAGAGGTGGCCTGTATGTAAGAGTGGGCAGAAAAAAGCTTTTACTTAAACACAAAAATAGTAAGGATCGTATTCAGTTTGCCAACAGACATGTGAGAGACTCCCCAAATGTATGGTGAAAGGTGCTGTGGTCAGATGAGACCAAAATTGAACTCTTTGGCCACCAAGGTAAATGCTTTGTTTACTGCCAAACCAACACAACTCATCTTCCCAAGTACCATCTCAACAGTGAAACATGATGTGGGAATTTTTTATGGCAGATAAAATGTCAAGGGGAAGATGGGTGTTGTGAAATACAGGTATATTTTTGAGCAAAACTATTTCAGTCTGTCAGTGTTTTGAGACTTGGATTGAGTTTCACCTTTCATAAAGACAATGATCAAAAGCATATTGCTAAAGCATCACTCGAGTGGTTTAAGTGTAAGTGTATAAATGTTTTGTAGTGGCCTCGTCAAAGCCCAGATATCATTCCAATTGGAAATCTGTGGTCACATTTGAAGATTGCTGTTCACCAGAAGAAGCCATATAACTTAAAGGAGCTGAAGCAGTTTTACCTTGAGGAATGGACAACAATCCCAGTGGCAAGATGTGGAAAGCTCAAAGAGACTTATCCAAAGGGACTTCCAGCAAGACTTACTGCAAAAGGAGGCTCTACAAACTACTGACTTTAGGGGGGGGGGTGTAAATAGTTATGCACACTGAATTACTCATTATTTTGTCCTATTTGTTTGCTTCACAATAAAAATAAAACCAAATGTTCACAACTGTATGCACATTCTTTACATGAAGTGATGCAAACCCTCAAAAAAAGTAAAATTCCAATTTGTGAGATCGCAAACATGAAAATGCCAAGGATGGGGGGAGGGATTCATCCACAAGCCACTGTATTTCAGCTCAGTTCCTGAGAACAAGGTACATTTTCCTTTATTAATAGCTTGTTAGTCAAGTCACATCATAAATACCCAGGCACCGCTATACACCATAACAGAAGGATACATTTTATAAATAAGTCATAAAAATATAAAAAATAAATTTAAACCTTGTATTCCCCTCAAAAGCCATATATTAGAAGATCAGCAAGTATTACAAAATATTGACAATATAAGAAAATTGTTGCTTATGTGTATAGTAATACTTTCAATTGTGAATTGTTTAAATGATTAGTAAAGTTAGAATAAACAGATGATTGTCATATTGTAGCTAAACCAATAATTCATCAATGCTACTATGTACAATTGAAGAATTGTATTTACTTAGCACATTAAGCTATTAGTTTGCTATCTCTCCCAATTTGTTAATATAAATGTATACAATAAAAGCATTCCGTTGTCACCAATGTCCATGAATGAATTTACCCAGATCAGGATCAGGCCATTTACCCCCTTTCCTGACAAGGCATATTTTCTGTTTTTTTTTCATGCATTCAGTTTAAAGAGCTGAAATCTTTTCTCTTCTGGATATTTACACAATTATAATTTCTTTTTATTTTTTGCTGATAACAGCAATTTAGTATTTAAATACTTATTTTTTTTTAATCTGATCTTCCCTGTAAATGAGAAAAGTATGTTATCCCAAATTACAGTGGATATGCCGCCTCATCGCTGACTGGGTCCTAGTGCCCAGCAGTTCCTATTTCCTCCCTACCTTCATTGATTAAATGACTACTGGGTCAATAGAACAGAGTGCTATTAGCGATTCCCATTATTGTGTACCAAGTACTTGTTTAGCACTGTGTATACAATGATGCAGAAGGCAAAGACAGTTTCTAAACCGACCGTCTGTTACATAGCGAGCTCAGCTGTGTCTTACAGGTGGCTCCTTGCTCCCATAGCTGCATGATCATATGTACAAGTAGCTGCTCAGCTATACAGTACAGGAAAGAAATATATATTGGTACCATGTTAGCCATTAGATAGAAAAATATTTAGAATTGAGAGTCCTCAGTGGTTGATGGCCATTAAAAGGTATTAACCACTGAGGACTCTCAATTCTAGATATTTTTCCAGCTATACAGTGGATTTTTTGAACATCACTGAAGAGAAAAACTTGGATCACCCGGATTTTTAAAGTCTATGGGCTGTTTGGAACTGGTTAAAGTGAAAATGTCATCAAGATTATATAACAACCCAGTGTATAATCAATTGTTAATCTTAGTGAGCCAGCTAGAGGGACGTTGTACAGCACATAACAGTTGGTTTCAACCCTGTGTTAGGGCTCATTCACATGACCGTATTTTCAGTTCGACTGTTGTCTGTGTAGAAAAAAACAGCATTTAATTTTCAACTTGCTTAACTGTTCACAATAACAATAAGGGCTTGTTTCCAAAATGTATCAGACTTGTTTAGATGATCTTTTGGATACTGTTGACAATGAATTTTATGGTGGGGATGCAGGTTAGGTTTCATCTGAAGACTCTTCCATGAAGGCCATATTTGTGCAGAAAATTCTCCTGGTGAACTTGCCTCTGCACCATGAGATTTTTTCTCATGGTGCTGAGGTCACCGCAGTTCATTGACCTCAATGAGATCACTGCTGCTCACTGATGCTGTGCTCACAGCAGCTCATTCATCAGTGCTTCTCAGCCTGGATGGTCGCATATTTGAAATAAAAGCAAAAAACACTATTCCTTTTTTATTAAAAAATAATAAACAGTTATACTCACCTAACACCCATTCCATTGAAGCCCTCATTTTCTATAACAAAACAAAAATAAAAAACAAACATATCACTCACCTGTTCATTGTTCTGTCCCACATAATCTATGTCTGGGGATAGTTTTCAACCTGGATGGTGCCAAAATGCAACCATCCAGGCTGAGAACCACTAAAAGTGACTAGCAATGAGGTAATTGAGTATACCGCTGGTCACTGAGACTGTGTTTGCAGCTAGACTGAACTGCGGTGACCTCAATGAGATCACCGCTTGTACAGTGAGAAAAAGCCTCACAGAGCAGCAGTGAGTTCACAGGAATAAATTTCTTCTGGCGAACTCACCACTGCACTGTGATCATTTTTCTCATTGTGCTAGCGGTGATCACTGCAGTTCAGGATCCCAGCTGGGAATGCAGCCTCAGTGACCTGCGGTAACCTTGATAACGTCACCGCTACTCACTGAGGCTACACTCACAGCAGCTCATTCATCAGTGATTCTCAGCTTGGACGGTGCATCTTGGCACCATCCAGGTAAAAACTATTTATACCCAGATCTGGATTATGGTGTGGGACAGAATGACAGACAGATGAGGGATATGGTTGCTTTTTAATTTTGTTTAATTGCAGAAGACCATGGCTTCAATGGAATAGATGATGTGAGTATGCTTTAATATAGAATCATTAAAGGAGTCTGTGTTATTCTTTCAATTAAAATACTTTATTCAGCCTGTGTATTTATTTACAATATAACTATAGGATTAGTAAAGGATAGGCGTCTTATAGATGCCTCTCCATTACTAACCCACAAGCTTGAAGACACCAGATAATACAAAGGTGAAATCAACTCAATAAATATAAACCCCATGTCATGGGGTTACCACAACAGTGTTGAGCCAGATGACGTCAGCATCTGATTGCTCCTTCTCTGGAGCTGAGGAGAAGCACTTCTCCTTCTTTTAAAATGTGTTTTGTTTCTTCTGGCAGAACAGGGGTAAATCGGCTATGTTGGAAATGCCTGTTTGTCACAGCTATGCTGAGTTAGCCACTCCTTTTCCCTTTATAATCTATGCTTTGTTACTAATCCTCATCAGAGCTAGCATTTGCTGAATGGCTATCAGTGGGAGAGAAGTACACCTGAGAACCAGAGTTGAAGGAGTTATTAGTCATCGAGGTTACCTCCAGTTACTGGTGTCAGCTGATGAGACTCCAGCTCACATCAGCTGACACCTGCTGCCTCTAACAACAGTGAGAGCAGGATCAACAGATCACCGTGAAAATTTCTCACCGTGATCTGTGGTGAAGTCACTGAGCTTGAACTGTGGTGACCTCATCACTCACTTTTTCCCACATTGCTGAGGTCACAGCTGTTCAGCCCTGCTGGGAACGCAGCCTCAGTGACCAGAGGTAACCTCAAGGATGTCACCGCCGCTCACTGATGATGCGCACACAGCAGCTCAGTCACCTGAGGTTCTCAACCTGGATGGTCATATCTTGGCACCGTCCAAATTAAAAAACTATTTATCCCCAGACATGAACTACGACATGGGACAGAAATGTACAGGTGAGGAATATTGTTTTTTTTATTTTATTTTAGGGCTTTGGTGGAATTAGGCGTTAGGTGAATATAACTGTGTTTGCTATTTTTAAATAAAATGGAAAACTGTGTTTATTCTTATTTGTAATAAAGGTCTTTATTCTAGCTGTGTCTTTATTTACCATGTAACTATAGTACTAGTAATAGATAGGTATCTTTTAAACACCTCTCCAGTACTGAGCTGTGGGCTTGATGTCACCTAACAATACAAAGGTGACATCAATCCCACAAATATGAACCCCACTTCACACCGCTACAGGGCAGGCGGGAAGAGCTGAGCAAAGCACCAGAATTGGTTCATCTAATGTGCATTTTCTGTGAGGCTGTGGGCTGCTATTTTTAGGCTGGGGGCAATATCCATGGCCCCTTATCAGCCTGACAATACCAGTCCCCAGCTGTCTGCTTAAGCAAGGCTAGTTGTGAAAAATGGAGACCTAATGCTGTTTTTTAAACACCTTTATTCTTGTTAAACAACCTTGCTGAAGCTGACAGCTGAGGGTTGCGGCCCTCAGCTGTGAGCTTTGCCTGGCTGGTTATCAAAAATACAGTGGAACCCACGCAGGCTTTTTTTATTTATTTACAGCGCAGGAGCAGCTGATGAAGGCTGGCATCACACTACTGAAGCATTCTATAGCACTTAGCCAAGTGTTAATAAATGTGGCAGCTAACATCAGCTTTTATTTTCTCAGCCATATTCGGCTTGCGTGTAAAATTGCAGCATCCTGCGATTGTCACCAAGACTCAGCTGAGACTCGCTAATGCAAGCCTATGGGTGCAGAAAAAAAATTGTACAGCATTCGAACCATGTGCTGTCTGATTTTTACGCACCGATGTCCTTTGAAAAGCGGTCCATACAGTAAAATCACGCTGACAGGTTAGAATAGAATAGATACATACACATGCAATACATATGTGTATTATGTGTATACACATATATGTATGTGTATACACATATATATAAACATATACATATGTCAGTGACACACACATATATATATATATATATATATATATATATATATATTACATAGATAGAAAAATGCCATCAATTCATCTGCCATGCACTGTAAAATCACTGCAGGAGCCAACAGGATAGAAGAGATGGATTACATGCTTACATACAGTAAATACAAATAGAATAGGTAGCTATGCAGATGTGTGTGACAAATACAATTAGTACAGTGTGTGTGCAGCTTACTGTACATGTATTTAATTAATAAAAGATTATTTTTCAGAAAAAAATGGTGTGGACTCCTGTGCAAATTTTGTAACCAGCAGAGGGCAAGCACTTAACTGATTCATATGCTGGTCACATGGGCTACTGCAAGGGGGAACTTGGCTGGAATCTGCTTCTACTCCCAGGATTCTCACGTCTCTAATGGCCATCTAATGGCCATGTCCTTGAAGTCTAGGAATGAGCTGTCTGGGTTCTGCAGGGTCAGTATCTTCAGTTGAGTTTTGAAAAATTCTGTTCTTGCCCCTTCTACAAATTGGTTCCTTGGGGTGTTATCTGCATTCATCACTTCATGAGTTTCCACATGATGTATTATTATTATTTATTATTATAGCGCCATTTATTCCATGGCGCTTTACATGTGAGGAGGGGTATACATAATAAAAACAGGTACACTAATCTTGAACAATACAAGCCACAACTGGTACAGGAGGAGAGAGGACCCTGTCTGCGAGGGCTCACAATCTACAAGGGATGGGTGAGGATACAGTAGGTAATAATAATCTTTATTTTTATATAGCGCTAACATATTCCGCAGCGCTTTACAGTTTGCACACATTATCATCGCTGTCCCCGTTGAGGCTCACAATCTAAATTCCCTATCAGTATGTCTTTGGAATGTGGGAGGAAACCGGAGTACCCGGAGGAAACCCACGCAAACACGGAGAGAACATACAAACTCTTTGCAGATGTTGTCCTTAGTGGGGCTTGAACCCAGGACTCCAGCGCTGCAAGGCTGCTGTGCTATCCACTGCGCCACCGTGATAGTGCTGGTCGTGCAGTGGTTTGGTCGATTGGTAATTACTGCAGGTTGTAGGCTTGCCGGAAGAGGTAGTTCTTCAGGTTCTTTTTGAAGGTTTCGATGGTAGGTGAGAGTCTGATATGTTGTGGTAGAGAGTTCCAGAGTAGGGGTGATGCAAGAGAGAAATCTTGTATGCGATTGTGGGAAGAGGAGATAAGAGGGGAGTAGAGAAGGAGATCTTGTGAGGATCTTGTGAGGATCGGAGGTTGCGTGCAGGAAAGTACCGGGAGACGAGGTCACAGATGTATGGAGGAGACAGGTTGTGGATGGCTTTGTATGTCATGGTTAGTCTTTTGTACTGGAGTCTCTGGGTAATGGGGAGCCAGAAAAGCGATTGACAGAGGGGAGAGGCCAGGGAATAGCGGGGGAACAGGTGGATTAGTCAGGCAGCTGAGTTTAGAATAGATTGGAGGGGTGCTAGAGTTTTAGAGGGGAGGCCACAGAGCAGGAGGTTACAGTAGTCAAGGCGAGAGATGATGAG
The DNA here is from genome assembly GCF_032444005.1 of Ranitomeya imitator. Classification (NCBI taxonomy): domain Eukaryota; kingdom Metazoa; phylum Chordata; class Amphibia; order Anura; family Dendrobatidae; genus Ranitomeya; species Ranitomeya imitator. The sequence continues at coordinate 933,372,750 of NC_091282.1, read as the reverse complement.
GGAATAGACTAGGGTTTTTCCAGATTCTTGGTTTAGGAATGTACGGATCCTTGAAATATTTTTGAGTTGAAGGCGGCAGGAAATGGAAAGGGCTTGGATATGCAGTTTGAAGGGGAGATCGGTGTCAAATATTACCCTGAGACAGCGAGCTTGTGGGACAGGGGAGAGTGGACAGCTGTTTACTGTAATGGATAGGTTTGTTGGGGGGGTCGCGTGAGATGAGGGAAATACAATGAATTTGGTTTTGTCCATGTTATTTTTTAGAAATCTAGCAGAGAAGAAGGATGAAATAGCGCATAGACATTGAGGGATTCTGGTTAGTAGGGTTGTGATATCTCGTCCAGAGATGTAGATCTGTGTGTTATCAGCATAGAGCTGATACTGAAAACCATGAGATTCTATGAGCTGTCTCAGGCCAAAAGTGTAAATGGAGAAGAGCAGGGGCCCTAGAACTGAACCTTGCGGGACTCCGACAGATAGGGGGCGAGGTGAGGAGGTGGTGTGTGAATGGGAGACGCTGAATGTTCGGTCAGTTAGGTATGACAAGATCCAGGATAGGGCCAAGTCTGTGATGCCAAGGAATGAGAGGGTCTGTAGTAATAGAGAATGGTCCACTGTATCAAAGGCAGAGGAAGGGTCCAGGAGGAGGAGGATAGAGTAGTGTCGCTTGCTCTTGGCGGTTACTAGGTCATTGGTGACCTTAGTTAGGGCAGTTTCAGTGGAGTGGTGTGACCGGAAGCCTGATTGTAAGCGGTCGAAAAGGGAGCAGGAAGATAGATGGGAGGACAGTTCAAGATGGACATGTTGTTCCAGTAGTTTTGAGGCATAGGGGAGAAGTGATATAGGGCGATAGCTATACAGAGGATGGGTCAAGAGAGGGCTTTTAGAGGATAGGTGTGATTGAGGCATGTTTAAAGCTTGAGGGGAAAACACCAGTTGTTAGTGATAGGTTGAAGAGATGGGTTAGAGTTGGGATGAAGATTGTGGCGAGGTTTGGGATGAAGTGGGAAGGGATTGGGTCAAGTGCACAGGTGGTGAGATGCGATCTTGAGAGTAGAGTGGAGAGTTGATCTTCTGTAATGGTGGAGAAGTTGGTTTTGGAGGTGGAGGGTTGGGTAGTTGGAAGGAAGGGCTCTGGGGGTTGTCGACTAAAACTGTCTCTGGTGTTCTCAATCTTCTGCTTGAAAAATGAGGCAAAGTCTTCAGCTGAGATGAGTGGGGAGGGAGGAGGATATGAGAGATGAGAAGTAGGTTTGTTTAGCTGTGGCAGGTGTGGTCTTGAAAGTAGCGAGGGACTATTTGAATTCGATGAAGTGCTCGTTGGAGTGGGATCTTTTCCATCTCCACTCAGCAGCCCTGGAAGCTCACCTCAGTTCTTTGGTCAGGCTGGTGTGCCAGGGCTGTCTGTTGATTTTGCGAGCTTTGGTATGTGTGAGAGGGGCAAGAGAATCCAAAGCTGCAGCTATTGTGGTGTTATATAGAGCGGCAGCGTCATCCGCATTGTGTAGGGAACTTAGGTCTGTGAGAGGGTGGAGGCATTCAGAGAGTAAATGTAGATCGAGGTGTTTAAGATTTTTGTGAGGGTGTGCAAGTTTGTGGGGTGAGGATTTAGACAAGGAGTGGAGAGGGAAGAGAATGTGAGTAGATTGTGGTCAGAAAGAGGACGAGGTGAGTTAGAGAGGTTAGATAGGGAGCAGAGGTGGGTGAAGATGAGGTTCAATGTGTGACCATCTTTGTGAGTGGCTGCAGAAGGCCATTGAGTGAGGCCGAAGGAGGAAGTGAGAGATATAAGTTTAGTGGCAGCTGAGAGGGAAATGTCAATGGGGATGTTGAAGTCGCCCATGATGATAGTGGGGATGTCCGCAAAAAGGAAATGAAGTAGCTAGGTGGTGAAGTCGTCAAAGAAGGTGGTGGCTGGCCCTGGGGCGGTAAATGACAGCCAGTTGGAGGTTGGTGGGGGCAAAGATGCGCACAGAGTGTACCTCAAAGGAAGGGAGGGTAACAGAGGGTGGCAGTGGGATTTGGATGAAGGAGCAGTTATCTGAAAGGAGAAAACCAACTGCGGGGCGGGGTGTGTGAGAAAGGTGGAAGCCACCATAGGAAAGTGCAGCAGGAGAGGCTGTGTCAGAAGGGGTGAGCCAGGTTTCGGTGATGGCGAGGAAGGAAGTTTGGTCGTAACAAAAAGATCGTGGATGTAGGAAAGCTTGTTGCAGACAGAGCGAGCGTTCCACAGAGCTCCTGTGAGTGGGACTATGGATGTGGGGGCTGGGCAAATGGGTAAAAAGTTAGAGAGGTAACGGAAATTTGTGATAGAGCGTGTCTGGGAGGTAGAACTGACTGTGGGGATGTGGTGAGGAGGACCAGGATTTGGAGAGATATCACCAGCAGTGAGAAGGAGCAGAGAAAGTGTTAGCAGGTGGGAGCAGGAGAGAGCATGAGGTAGCTGTCTGTGCTTGGAGACAGAGGATTGTATGTTAAGGAACAGTTCTGAGGAGGAGGTGAGATGGATGGGAAGGATTGAAGAAGAGATGAACAGTTCTTTACTAGGAGAAAGGATTAGGAGAGTTTGCAGAAAAAGTGAAGAATTATAGGGGTGAAAGTGAAAACAAACAGAAGCATTGTTTACAGTGACTGTGTCCAGTTACCTTCAGTTCCCTTCTGGTTCAATTCTGGTTTTAATTCTAAATTAATCTTCACAATTCTAGGACACGCTTATAGGAATTACACAGCAGACTAAAATCATTGCAGACTTGTACTATGCAATATATGTACAACTAAGTGCATTCAGGTGTGAAGCAGAGAGTAGTGGTCTCTGCTCATCTTGGTCAGAGAATTAAGGGTGGACCAGATGCATACAATCAAGCCAGAGTAAACAAGGTCATAAATAACACAGGGTAAGCTGGGGTTAGCTGAAAGGCATACCATGAGAATGCTAGGAGCAGAGGAAAGTCTGTGTGGAAAGTTGGGTAATGTACTATGTGCACTTCATAGACAGACAAGGCAGGAGAGCAGGTTGGAGAGCTGGGTGCATGAACATAACATGAGAATGCCAGGAGCAGAGGAAAGTCTGTGTGGAAAGTTGGGTGATGTACTATGTGTACTTCATAGACAGACAAGTCAAGAGAGCAGGCTGGAGAGCTGGGAATGTATGGAATGTAGTGCTCCTGGCAAGCTAAGAGCAACTATTACGGCTTTGGTGATATTCACCTTGCTTCCCGTATCCCGCCTGCTCTTCTGAATCCACAGCCGCACTGGGGATCCCATTCCCCGTGAATGCGGGCAAGGCCGCTTAGGTCACGGTCGCGCACACTCCTGGCTTCTTTATGATGTCGGGTTGTACTGACCCAGAAGCGCTGTCCTGCCTGGGCAGCGGGCTCAGGGGATATCAGGTCACTTCCTGCTAGAGGAAGTGCCTGATTATTATTGTGCCTTTCCGTGCCCCCTCCAGGTCCTTTTAGGTTTCTCAGGTCCCCGTACCTCTCTGGGTACTGTTCTCTCCAGTACCTTCACGCTCTGTCCCTGTACGCTTCAAGTGCTTGCATGCTCTGCTCAGCCCCTGTACACTTCCAGTGCATTCAGGCTCTGCTCAGTCCCTGTACATCTCCAGTACCTTCACCTCTCTGTCCCTGTACACTTCCAGTGCATGCGTGCTCTGCTCATTCCCTGTACGCTTCCAGTGTGTGCTCTGCTCTGTCCCTGTACGCTTCCAGTGTGTGCATACTCTGCTCTGTCCCTGTACGCTTCCAGTGCATGCCCTGCTCTGCTCTGTTGCTGTACTCCTCCTGTACCCTCTGTGTGAACCCTGCCGTGTCCTGAGTCCCGGGTCTCTCTGTGGCTGCTCTGCCCGTCTGGACCTCGGTGAGTACCCTGATTCTTCTTGTTGTCCTCGATCCGCCCCTCTGGCACAAGCTATTGCTGTGTATCTCTCTCCAAGGCCTGTCCCTAACAGTCCCTGTATAAGGGTCGGTTCCACCTGGCCTGCTTGCCTGGGATCGGTCGTCACCGCGATTCAATGGGTCCACTCCAGGACTCATAACAGCAACATCTCTGAACAACTCATCAAGCTGCTGTTTTTTGCCAAAGAACTGCATTTTTGATTCTGGGACAGTTCTGGTATCAAAAGTAGCACTGAGCTTCTCAAACATTTGTTCCACAGTTCTTCTCTCAGTATGAGGCCAGGACTTCACCTTCCTTAGGGCTGCTCCACTCAATTGCCCAATTAATACTGTATTTCCACCTTCTGCCCTGTAGACATTGGATAAAGTCTAAACATACCTTGCATCTTTTCTCTATAGTCTCTTAATTCATGGGCATTCCTTTATAGCTTGGGAGCCATGGTGCTCCGAAATAATGCGGCATAGTTTGAGGCATTGTGTGGGCCATACTCAAACCTTTTGTAGGGTTTTAGCAACACCATGGGAATGGAAAAGCGTACATTCAATAAAGTGTGCTGATCCAGGACATGCTTCCAGCTCATTTCAGTGAATACTTTACAAATTCAACCCCTCTTCTACTGAGTGATACTATTAGGCCACAGTCAGTATTTGGTCAGTATATACCTCAGTATTTGTAAGCCAAAGCCAGGAGTGGGTGAAAAATGCAGAAGTTGTGACATGTTTCTATTATACTGATTGTTCCACTCTTGATTTTGGCTCATAAATACTGAGATAAAATACTGACCAAATACTAAACTTGTGATCATATCCTTAGTAGGCTATTAGTTGGAAGCTACAGATGTCACTCAATCTTTATACAAATATTTAACAGGTGGGTGGCATAAATAGAATCATATACTGACCCTTTTACCATGCTACCCACAGGGCACTTACAGTACATTTCCGAAAAATCTTTGCGAAGTATAATAAAACATGAATTGCAAGTGAAATGTGCTTTCAGCCTCATGGTTCACACTGTTTAAACAAAAGAGATATGAAAAGTAAAACTGTCATGAGTTTTCTCATTATTTCTTGTGAGTATGTCAAATGAAAGTTTATGCCACAGGGTTACTTCTTTGGAGACACTCACAGTCTGAACTTTGTATTCAACATTAGAAAGGCTAATATGTGTTTATATATTTGTTTTGAAAGGAGAAATGTTTTCAAGTGCATTTATTTGTGTTTTCAAATTACATTCACAATTCCCTTAAGCAATTCATGTGCTATTTTTTTTTTTTAAAGACGATGTAATACTAACTAGAGGTGCTCACTGAAGGGTAAAATGCAACTTTCTGCTTGAATATATACATATATGTTTCTTTTTTGTTATTAGATTCATAAAAAAAAAAGATAAAAAAAGAATTGTCTATACTTTGTGGACAAATAACTACAATTTAGGACTCATTTAGGTGAGCATATAAATCGGACATGTGATTGCCGATTTTTGATCCATGTTATTCAGTAGTGTTTTTCAAATGATTGATTTTTTTTCTTGATCCGACCATGCGCGAAGAAAAAAAATCGCAACATGCAATCCTTTTCAGCCACATTCATTTGGTGAGTATTTTACATTGGTATGTGTAAGCTAAAACCAGGAGTAGGTGAAAAATAGAAGGTGCACGTGTTTCCATTAGGGCTTTCCCACCGAGTGTTCTCATCGGATGAGTGATAACCGATGTTTCATAGGATAGCACTTAGACCAATGTTATACCATGGGGCAGTGCAGATCTCTATTTTTTTCTGATGCCGATTCAGCATAAGAAAACAATTGCAGCGTGTGCATCTGATAATCGAATCACGCACTGCCATACAAGTCAATGGGTGAGCATATAACATCTGACTGCACTCAAATATAATCCTAGTGCATTCCAGTTTACATGGACTCATACAAAAGAGAAAATTGAGAAATTAAGTACTTCGTCTACTCTTCTTCTTGTGATATGACTCTCTCATGAGAAAGAATCAGATCCCTGAAAACTGACACTCATCTCAAGCTCTGCTCAGAGATTGATCCGAGTTTCATTAACATAATCGACCAGATTCTCGCAGAAGAGAGAATCATCACTCGTGTGAGCAAGTCCATACTCTTTTCCTGATTGTTCCACTCCTGATTTTGGCTTACAAATACTGATGTTAGTACTGACCAAATACTGAACGTGTGAACGTGTCCTTCTGAGTCTTGGATAAGACTCACACATCCAAGCCTATGAATGAGTGAAGAAAATTGGATCCCACATGGACCATCTGAGTTGCATCTGATTTTTACAAATTAATTTCTGTTATAAACCTTGAGAACTGTATTTCATCATGAACATTTTTTAATGTAATTAAAAAAAAAAAGATTGCATACGGATAACACATGGACTTGACACGGGTGTCAACAAAGACATAAAATGGGACAAAGTTTGCATATGGATGAAAATTTGATGAAAATTAGGAAAAAAATGTTGTATGAACTTGGATGATTTTTGATACAATTGTCTGCAGCTGTCATTTAACATGTCTGAATGAGACATTAATGTGGTTGCTTCATGCCAGTCCTAATGTAAATGGATGTATACAAAAATTATGATCCCTTCAACTCAAACATTATTGTTAGCAGATTATAAAGTTAGATAGGTTGAAAAAAGGTCCAGGTCCATAAGGTTCACCTTTTCTGCAGCAATTATATTTTTTCTGTCACTAAATTATCTGTAACTTGAGATGGGCGGACACCTGAATGTTCGGGTCTGGAGGGTTCAGCCGAACAGTTAAAAAAAGTTTGGATTCGGGTACTAGAATAGTACCCAGACCCGAACCCCAGCCCTATTCACTTGAATGTTGGGCCTGAACAACTAGAATTTGTCACTCTGTCATGTGCATGAGAGAAAACATTGCTTCTGATCGGCAGTTCCCATGCTGACAAATGATGGCATGAGCCTGTAGCTGTGATTTGAGGTAAAGAATTTACCTCTGGTCACTGTCGTCGGCTGATGGGATTACTGCTCAGATCAGTCTACCCCTGCTACCGCTAAAAACAGGGAGAGCAGGCAATGGCTGCTGGGAGTATTCATCAGTCTGCTCTCTAAACAAATATTTAAACAAAAACAAACTGTGTGGGTTCCCCAGTTTTTTTTATAATCTGCCAGGCAAAACTGAGATCTGCGGATTGCAACCCTCTGCTATCAGCTTTAGCAAGGTTGGTTATCAAGAACAAAAAGGTCTCCACGCTGTGTTTTTATTGCTAAATAAATAATACAGCATGGAGTCCCCCTCTTTTGACAACAAGCCAATCTAAAGCATATAACTGGGATCAGGTATTCTCAGACTGGTAAAGGGCCATGGTATTGCCTCTCCAACCTAAAAATAACAGTCCACAGCCAGCCAGAAAAGAGACATCTATTAGATGTGACAAATCTGGCATTTTGCCCAGGTCTTCCAACTTGCCCTGTGTTGGTGGCAAGTGGGGTTCATATTTGTGTGGTTGATGCCACCTTTGTATTGATTGGTGACATAAAGCCCATGACTTGGTAAGGGAGAGGAATCTGTAAGGCTCCTATCTACAGTTATATGAAAAAGTTTGGGCACCCCTATTAATCTTAAGCTTAATGTTTTATAAAAATTGTTTTTTTTTGCAACAGCTATTTCAGTTTCATATATCTAATAACTGTTGGACACAGTAATGTTTCTGCCTTGAAATGAGGTTTATTGTACTAACTGAAAATGTGCAATCTGCATTCAAGCAAAGTTTGACAGGTGCATAAGTATGGGCACCCCACCAGAAAAGTGACATTACTTTTATTATGCACCTGTTCACACCTGTTCTATTTGAAAGTGACATTCAGTCTTTGATATTTTGCATACATAGCACTCTACCCATCAGCATATGTCAGCTTTAATCAAAGCAGGATCCTCCCTACCCATTTAAATCTAGGCTATCAGCCCAGGAGAGGAATCACATTAGGATAGGTTCCCAGCAAAGTGGATCACCTTGTTGTGGCTGCTGAGCACACATGAATTGGCCAATTTATGTACTTTATGCATGTTTGTTTTTTCTTATTTTCTAGAGCAATAATGCAATTCTAATGTCATATAGTTCATGTTTGCATGTATAAAGTTACAGAGTGCAACTTTGTTACTCAATGTAGGCAAGACTGTCCACATTACATAAAAATAGATAGATTGTTGTATGTTCCACAGTATGTGCATAGTAGATAGCCACAAAAAAATTGTCTTCATTATATGGCCCTACAGTGTACACCTAGCAAATATATCACGTAACAATTTGTAATAGATAATGTAATAAAAAAAACCTTGACAAAAACTAAAACAGCACTCCATGTCACAAAAGTGTGACAAGGACTCTGTCTCCATATAATACATGCAACAAAAGCTGGAAAGATAAACACGTTGCAAACAAATGCAGGTCAACTGACCTGTTCTGAAGAAGGTGACACATAAAATGTATCACTCAATGTGAAAAAGATTCTGTCTACATATGCAACATAGATTGTGGTATGTTTCACAATGTGTGCATAGGTTATAAATACAAATAAACTTTTTTTCAGAACTGTCACAATGACAATCCAAAGATGCGGCAAGGATTGGATGGGTGGCGGTGAGTAGCAGTGGGGCCAGAGTGGTGAGTAAAGGAGGGTTCTTTTTTTAAATCATGATATCCTTTTATGTTTAAGAACATTGGCAGATGCCACTTTGCTGAAACCGCATGGAAACCAACGATAAAAAGTTTGCATTTTGGCGCATGCAGATTTTCGTAGCATTCAAGTAGAATTCCATTACATGTTTTCAATCATCTCTTGTGTACACAAAATGAAATATATATATATATATACATATATATATATGTATATATATATATATATATAAAATCTATCAAGAGAAAGAGAGTGTAAAAAATGTACCGTGAGTTTTTTCTTTATTTCTTCAAATGTTAGCAAATAAAAATGTAGATTCATAAAAAAATGTATATCAGGATAATATTAAGACAGAGTAGATAAGATCTGAATAATATGGCAAAGGAAAAAGCTACTTTTTATTGTTTGATGTGGCCTACTCATTTGCAATAACTACTCTACAGTTGCTAAATAAACTGTAAGAAGGAATGTAAGCATTAAAAACTTTAATGAAATACATAAAAATATTAGAATGTTGCTGATGCTTTTCAATACCTGCTGTGCCCAACCTTTATGTGAACTTTGCATAAAATAAAACATGAAACAATCTTAAATACTCTGCATTTTAAAATGAACTAAAGAAATATGGAGGACCAATAAAAACAAAACCCTCAAATATGCCAATATGGTAGTAATAATAAAAAGAAAATTGAAAAAGCTAGAAATATTGTTAAATGATGCTGATATAGGACGAGAATCTCTAACAAAAGTACTCTCATCATTTAAACTATTTTACTTATTCTAATGTAAGATGTAGTATATTCAGATAGATAGTACACTTTGCATTGACCTAACATGCCAAAATTTACAGCAGGTTCCTCAGAATACTAAATAGCAAAACAAATGTGCAGATATAAATATTATGTGAGTGCAGTACTTAGCCCATTCTCAACATGGCCAATTTCTGTTTTTGTATTTTCATTTTTTCCTCCCCTTCTTCCAATACCCATAGCTTTAACATAACATATTTTTCAGACCATATAGGCCTGTTTTATGCAGGACCCGTTGTATTTTTGAATGACACCATTCATGCTGTCACCTAGTGTACAGTACAGGAAAATGGGAATCAATTATAATTACTGTGAAATTGCAAAATTATGAAACTGACATTTTTTTTTTAAATTGATTTTACGACAAACATTGTATGGTAAAAATAACTCTGTAATATGATTCTCATCAGTGTGATTATGGCAATATCAAACTTGTCCAGTTTTTTAATTATTTTAGTGTTGAAAATAAAAATTGGGAATTTATAACAACAAAGATAATAATTTTTTCCGTGTTTCCATTTTATGAGACCAGTAACGTTTTCATTTTACGGTTGATGGAGCTGTGTGATTTATTTTTTACATGGTTGAGACATTTTTACTGATACCATTTTGGGATAGATATGACATTTTGATTGCTTCTTTGAGGGCAAATCAAAATTTGAATTTTTTGAGGGCAAAAAACACAGTTTTGGCATTTTTAATTTTTTTGTGCTTTACGTGTTTACTTATCTACTTAATTGATTTTATATTTGGTAGATTGGACTTTTCTGAATGCAGCAAAATCAAACATATGTATTTTTTATTATTTTTATTTTTAATGGAAGTTTCAAAGAGGTTGCATGAGGACAGGCACGGCGGTCAACAGGCCTTCAGCTGTCATAACGTCATGTATGCATTCATTGATAAATTACATTTTACCATGCTGCTGTCAGAGTTTAATAGTGGCATTTCACAGGTTAATACTCATGGACAGAGCTCTGCTCCCCCAGCAGCTCTTATGACCAAGTCCTGGCTCTGTATCACTGTCATTATCTGCCAGCATGTGGCTGTCTCAAGGCAGTGAGCCATCCTCAAACACCCACTATTGACTTTCACCATATATGTACAGCGTATATCAGTAGGGGTAAAAGAGAACCTTTTAGCAGGTTGAGCTTGTTAAACTGGCCACATCACAGAAAAGTGGCTGCGCTGCTTAATAAAACATACCATATATACTCAAGTATAAGCCAACCCGAGTATAAGCCGAGGCACCTAATTTTGCCACAAGAAACTGGGAAAACTTATTGACTTGAGTATAAGCCTAGGGTGGGAAATGCAGCAACTACTGATAAATTTAAAAAAATAAAAATAAATACCAATATAAGTAAAATTAATTGAGACATCAATAGGTTAAATGTTTCTTAATTTCCATATTGAATCAGGAGCCCCATAAGATGCTCCATACAAAATACGCCCCATATAATGCTTCATAAAGTTCATGATGGGCCCCATAAGATGCTCCATAATGTTCATGATGGGCCACAAAAGATGCTCCATACAAAATTATGAACCAGATAATGCTGTATGAAGGTTAATGATGGCCCCATAAGATGCTCCATATTAAAATATGCCCCATATAATGCTACACAAAGGTTAATGATGGCCCCTTAAGATGCTCCATATTAAAATATGCCCCATATAATGCTGCACAAAGGATAATAATGCCCCATAAGACACTCCAGACAAAATGTGCCCCTTATAATGCTGCAAAAAAGGTTAATGATGGTCCCATAAGATGCTCCATAGAAAAATATGCCCCATATAATGCTGCATAAAGGTTGATTATGGCCCCATAAGATGCTCCATACAAAAATATGTCTATAAAATGATCCATAAAGGTTAATGATGGCCCTATAAGATGCTCCATATTAAAATATGCCCATAAAATGCTGCACAAAGGATAATGATGCCCCATAAGATGCTCCATACAAAACTATACCCCATATAACACTGCACAAAGGATAATGATGGCCCTATAAGATGCTCCATACAAAAATATGTCCAATGTAATGCTGCAAAAAGGTTAATGATGGCTGCTCCTCAGCGTCGCCGGCTCTCTGCAGTGACTGTTCAGGCAGAGGGCACTCACTAACCACGTCATTGTGCCCTCTGACCTGAATGTCACAGCCAGAGGACCCGGAAGACACAGCGCGTCAGTGAAATAGGGATATGTGGATATTGCATGGCTCAACCTCCCTGTTATACTCACCCTCCTGATGTCATTGCTACATATCAGTCCCTGCATCTCTATTCCTGTCTTCCTCCTTCCTGTGTTGAGCTGTCAGTGATACCACTCATTAAAGTAATGAATATGCACTCCACACCTATGGGAGTGGAGACAGGTGCATATTCATTACTTTAATGAGTGGCACCATGTGACCGCTCAGTACAGGAAGGAAGACAGGAAGAGAGATGCCGGCGCCCGAAATGCAGGGACTGATATGCAGCATTGACACCAGGAGGGTGAGTATGATGTCTTCTGCTCTCCCACCCCTCTCCCTCGCCGGCAATGGCTCGTATAAAAGCCGAGAGGGGCGTTTTCTGCACACAAAAAATGTACTGAAAATCTTGGCTTATACACGAGTATATATGGTAGTTTTATATTTTAATTTCTCTTATCTATTGTAGAAATTTTGGCCTTTAATGCTTAGTTTATTATTTATGATAAGCCCAGTGGGGCATCACTATAGATTTTTATCTGGTGAAATGTACTATGTCATCTACATGACACTGATCAATCATAAGCATCAACCATTATGCAGGGAAAAAAACACACTCCATAAAGGTTTAGAACAGGCTTTCTCCTGTGTGAGATATGCAATGATAGACAGTTAACTCTCCTCACTGGTCTCAATGCAGAGCTATGTGTGATTACAAAATGTCAGTAGCAGAGCAGATATTAATGTGATTATTAACACTTCTTCAGTTTTCGTCTCATGGTAGCCAGTGTAAGGGCAGCTCAGTATAGCTGAGCTTTGTGTCACTAAAAACACTTCTAGTACTTCCTCTGTCAGTTTCTTTGTGCTGCCCTTCTCCTACACTAGGTGACATGGGATGAAAGCTAAAGAAGCGTTAGCAATCAAACACTCATTTCGGTCTATCAGCCTAACCGAAGTCTACGCTCTGCAAAAGACTTTCGACTAACCACTGCACTAATCTGTACCTCCCACTCCCGACTCCAAGACTTCTCCCACGCTTCCTCTGGAATGCTCTACCCCAAGATATTAGGACCATCCACAATTTGCATAGTTTTAGGCGCTCCCTCAAAACACATTTGTTCAGAGCGGCCTATCCCGTTTCCTAATCAAAGTCATTTTATGTTTGTGTGTGTGTAGCCCATTCACTATCCCCATCTACCCCCCACTCCCTGAAGATGGCTGGACCATCATTGTAAATACATCATTGTAAATTCACACCTGTGCTTTGTATCTCCCCCACCTCATTGTAGATTGTAAGCTCTCACGAGCACGGTCATCTTATTTTGCTTTAATTATTGTATTGTTAACGTTGTTACGAATGACTGTTGTGTTTGAAACTGTTAAGCTGTAAAGCGCTGCGGAATATGTTGGCACTATATAAATAAAGATTATTATTATTATTATTATTACTAAACACTCCTTTGCTCTGGTCCTGGCACTTTCTAATCACTCCACAGCTCTGCAGTGATACCATTGAGGAAAGCAAACTGTCTGTCATTATATGTTTCTCACTCATCTGTGACCAAAAGCAGACCTGGTCAACAAATCAATTTCACTCCTGCTACTTATCCTTGCAACTGAATTAATCAATTTCTTATTATTTTGCACTCTGATTTTTACCTCTTGCTTTGCCGTTTTGTGTACACTAATTATCCACTTGACTATGTCCTTGCCTTCTGAGTTTGTACTTTTACCATCCCTCTGGTGTTTATTAATTTATTTTTTTTAATCAAATATACTGTATATTGCCATTGATTTAACAGCACTGTACAAACATCATGACTTTCAACGCTTCAACGGATCCTGGTGATTCTGACATTGTTTTCTCGTGACATATTGTACTTCATGATAGTGGTAAAACTTCTTCGATATGACTTGCATTTATTTGTGAAAAAAACAAAAATTTGTCGGAAATTATGAAAATTTAGCAATTTTCAAACTCTTAGTTTTTATGCCCTTAAATTAGAGAGTTATATCACATAATATAGTTAATAAACAACATTTCCCACATGTCTGCTTTACATCAGCACAATTTTGGAAACATAATTTTTTTTTGTTAGGACGTTATAAGGGTTAAAATTTGACCAGCGATTTCTCATTTTTGCAACAAAATTTGCAAAACCATTTTTTTACGGACCACCTCACACTTGAAGTGACTTTGAGGGGTCTATATGACAGAAAATGCCCAAAAGTGACACCATTCTAAAAACTGCACCCCTCAAGGTACTCAAAACCACATTCAAAAAGTCTATTAACCCTTCAGGTGCTTCACAGGAATTTTTTGAATGTTTAAAAAAATTGAACATTTAACTTTTTTTTCACAAAATTTTTACTTCAGGTCCAATTTGTTTCATTTTACCAAGGGTAACAGGAGAAATTGGACCACAAAAGTCGTACAATTTGTCCTGAGTACGCCGATACCCCATATGTGGGGGTAAACCACTGTTTGGGCACATGGCAGAGCTCGGAAGGGAAGGAGCGCCATTTGACTTTTCAATGCAAGATTTGCTGGAATTTAGATCGGAGCCCATGTCACGATTGGAGAGCCCCTGATGTGCCTAAACAGTGGAAACCGCCACAAGTGACACAATTTTGGAAAGTAGACCCTCTAAGGAACTAATCTAGATGTGTGGTGAGCACTTTGAACCTCCAAGTGCTTCACAGAAGTTTATAATGTAGAGCCGTAAAAAAAAATTTATATTAATTTTCACAAAAAATGATTTTTTGCCCCAAATTTTTTATTTTCCCAAGGGTAACAGGATAAACTGGACCCCAAAAGTTGTTGTGCAATTTGTCCTGAGTACGTCGATACTTCATATATGGGGATAAACCACTGTTTGAGCGCATGGCAGAGCTCGGAAGGGAAGGAGTGCCATTTGACTTTTCAATGCAAAATTGGCTGGAATTGAGATCGGACGCCATGTCGCATTTGGAGAGCCCTTGACGTGCCTTAACAGTGGAAACCCCCCACAAGTGACCCCATTTTGGAAATAAGACCCCCTAAGGAACTTATCTAGATGTGTGGTGAGCACTTTTAACCCCCAATTGTTTCACTAAAGTTTAGAATGTGAAAATTAAAAAATCATTTTTTCTTTCCACAAAATGATGTTTTAGCCCGCAATTTTTATTTTCCCAAGGGTAACAGGAGAAATTGGACCACAAATGTTATTGTCCAATTTGTCCTGAGTACGCTGATACCCCACATGTGGGGGGGAACCACCGTTTGAGTGCATGGCAGAGCTCGGAAGGGAAGGAGCACCGTTTGAAATGCAAACTTAGATGGAATGGACTGCAGGTGTCATGTTGCATTTGCAGAGCCCCTGATGTACCTAAACAGTAGAAACCCACCACAAGTGACCCCATATTGGAAACTAGACCCCCCAAGGAACTTATCTAGATGTGTTGTGAGAGCTTTGAACCAACAAGTATTTCACTACAGTTTATAACGCAGAGCCATGAAAATAAAAAATATTTTTTTTCCCACGAAAATGATATTTTATCCCCTATGTTTTTTTTTCCCAAGGGTAACAGGACAAATTAGACCCCAAAAGTTGTTGTCCAACTTGTCCTGAGAACGCTGATACCCCATATGTTGGGGGGAACCACTGTTTGGGTGCACGGCAGAGCTCGGAAGGGAAGGAGCGCCATTTGAAATGCAGACTTAGATGGATTGGTCTGCAGGCGTCATGTTGCATTTGCAGAGCCCCTGATGTACCTAAACAGTAGAAACCCCCCACGTGACCCCATATTGGAAACTAGACCCCCCAAGGAACTTATCTAGATGTGTTGTGAGAGCTTTGAACCAACAAGTGTTTCACTACAGTTTATAATGCAGAGCCGTGAAAATAAAAAATATTTTTTTTTCCACGAAAATGATATTTTATCCCCTATGTTTTTATTTTCCCAAGGGTAACAGGACAAATTGGACCCCAAAAGTTGTTGTCCAACTTGTGCTGAGAACGCTGATACCCCAAATGTTGGGGGGAACCACTGTTTGGGCACACGGGAGAGCTCGGAAGGGAAGGAGCCCTGTTTTACTTTTTCAAAGCAGAATTGGCTGGAATTGAGATCGGACGCCATGTCGCGTTTGGAGAGCCCCTGATGTGCCTAAACAGTGGAAACCCCCAATTATAACTGAAACCCTAACCCCAACCCTAACCCTAGCCCTAACCCTAGCCCCAACCCTAACCCTAGCCCTAACCCTAGCCCTAACCCTAGCCCTAACCCTAGCCCTAATGGAAAAATGGAAATAAATACATTTTTTTACATTTTATTATTTTTCCCTAACTAAGGGGGTGATGAGCGGCGCTCAGCGCGAGACCGCGGTGATCGGTGCACCGTACTAGTACTGCTGCTGGCACAAATGCAGTGCCGGCAGCGCAGTACTAGTACGGCGCATGGCGCGAAGGGGTTAAGCTCATCTCACTGTTTACCTATTTGGCCTCTCCACTCTTCACCATAACCAATCCAGTCTTCGTCTCATCTTCTGATCCCAGCTAGCCACGCAAAAATCAAATGGCCACTCTTGTTGAGCAGTTACTTCTGGCTCTGATGAAGCTTGGAAGGAGTTTACGCAGGAAAGTGCAAGGTCACAACATCATGATAGTGTGAGAGACCCTGGGATTTCAGCACAAACATCAGGAATCAGATGATGTGACGAAGACTTTATGGATGATGGAGAGAAGCAGAGGGGCCGGGGAGGTTTGAAATGAAGTAAATATCATTATTTTTAATTTTTTAACCTTTTATTGCCACTTTACAGTACAGAAAAATGTCAGCTAGTGTTAATTTTGCTGGCTTTATCATGAAATTAATTACAAAAAAATCTCATCGCCATACAATAAGAGAAAAAAGAATGGATATACCTGTGGCAATACATTTCTGTCTCCCAAATCATAACATTATGGACATGAAATTACTTGTGTTAAAGGGTAGCTTCAAATCCCAGAGAGACAGAAGAGTCTGGGAATATAAACTGATGACAACCTTTGGCACTGTAACTGAATGAATGTGTCACACGGATTTATGTCTTTTTACATCATCTAAGGAACTTGCCCCTCAGACTATAAGGGGTCATCACAACAGAGACCCTAATCACAGGACAATAAAACAATCCTTATCTAAGAATTGGCCTAATATTTATGGACGTAACTGTTTATCACGCATGGTAATTCTGCTTCATGTCACCTGGCTTATTCATGGTTTTTCCCTTTTTTTTATACTATGTTGTGCATAAATATGTGATTCTTCAGAATTTGTTTTAGTCTTTGCCTGATGAAGAGACATACGTAGTTACCATCTTTTCAGTTAGCCATTAAAAGGTATCAACCACTGAGGACTCCCAATTCTAAATATTTTACAAACAAAATCAGCATTTTGGTGAATGCATATTGTTGTAAAATTCCAATAGAATTCAATTCCACAAATGTGTTTGCTCATCTTTAATACGCAGCATTGACCTATACATCTGAGATACCATCTTGCATATTCAGCGCTGCTGTTCCATATCCAAAGTGCAATCCCACATACTCTGCTACGCTGGGCTCAGATGTTCCTATCTGCATCAATGCCTCTGGTCCATGCTGCACATCCAGACCTGTATGAAAATAGAGCATTGTTTTCTGGAAATTCATACTAAACTGCTGAGTGGATTCAGATCATTTACACATTGTCTTTGCCACCTGCAAAACATTCTTTCCCTAATTTATAGTAATTCATTTTTAAAAGATAACTCTTTTTGAAGACTATTATTTTAAAGCAAAATACAAATCAATGATCTAAGTAACCACTTGGTTTGTCTATCTCTTATCCGGTGCTTGATCCAAATAGCTAAACATCCTGACAAGACAAATTGTGATCATTGCTGATAATTTTTATCCACTAATTAAATTGTTTACATTGCTTTATTATTAATGTTACTTGCTTCAAAGCCACACAGGTGAGTAGAGTCTATTGAAATATATAATTTCTTTTCACTGCACCAGCACATGTGGCATAGAAAGGACGAGATGATGCTGTCTCTTCTTTTGCCACTCTTCTCGCCCTCAGAAATTGCTAGTTACTCTGGAGAATTCTGCAGATGAATGAAAGGCAATTTTCTATCTTCACACATCTGCATATCCATCTGTACATCCTCTACAGATCCGACACATTATAGACAAATGCCATAATAATTCTTTTATCCTCTTTTTGTTTTTGACATGCTTTTTTTGCTCGATGAACAACCAAGGCTCTGTTGATGTTATTACTTTAGAAACAACTAAATCTATTTCCGTTATCAGCTAAAAGTATTGATCTTTATATACATCTATAAATTTCAAATGTAATTTTAATCAAATAAATAATTTTCTTATTCATAATGATAAATTTATAGTATACATTAAAAAAATGCAACATTAACTGACATTTAGTGGTAGTTTTTACAGATGATATGCCCCAAAATTTAAAGAGTTGGCCAAGACTTCCAAGATAAATATGGCATACTGGAAATACTCCATTTATAAATTTGAACTACAGTTAATAAAAAAGACGCCCCCCAAGGAAGCAACATTGCAAAACGCGCGTTGGGGTCCGCCTTTCCACGTCCTGCATCCAGGTTGGTTAACTATGGGTATTTCTTTCTCCCCTTATTATCTTCGATGTTATTCATTGCATATCACTCACGGACTTTTGCCTCAGTATAGTCCCATTGGCACACGCCTTATCTATCCATAATACAAATGTGTTGGATTCTATCATTATTCAGTGTATTATTATCGTGACCCAGGTGTTTACCTGCATTACGCAGTTATATATACTTCTTACACTCTGGGTCTTTGTATTAATCGGTGAATAGGAATATCCTACGGGCATTACCATATGACTTTTTATGGCAATTAGTATGTTGCTCTTTGCACCAGAACTATACTTGCATATCTGTACTACCATTCTTTTGACTGCAATCCCATAAACTGTAAACACAAAAGAGACAGGAGTACCAGACCACCCGTAAATAAAATCAAAGATGTTTATTGGTGATAAATCTAAAAGCATGTAGCATAAAATTGCAAGATAGTATCAAATTTTTTTTTTATCATAGACAAACAAGTTAAAAATGTGAAGGACACAGACAGAAAACCAAGCACGTTACATAGTGTAAACAGGACCATATATGTATGGCATTTATATGTAACAACATCTAACACCGGTTACAAAGAGAGATCCAGGGTGAAAACCACATAAATCACCACAATTGTGGCCCAAAGCTAGGTAACCCGAACTCAGTGTGATGTATGCCAATCTAAATAAAAGTATCTCACCCAGACAGGTCCGTGTGCGTGGTTGAACGCAGCCCCAACGCACGTTTCGCGTGGGCTTCCTCAGGGGGCAACATGCTACATGCTTTTAGATTTATCACTAGTGTTGAGCATTCCGATACCGCAAGTATCGGGTATCGGCCGATACTTGCGGTATCGGAATTCCGATACCGAGATCCGATACTTTTGTGGTATCGGGTATCGGTATCGGATCCATAGGGATGTGTAAAATAAAGAATTAAAATAAAAAATATTGATATATTCAACTCTCCGGCGGCCCCTAGACATCACGCTGGTAACCGGCAGGCTTCTTTGTTTAAAATGAGCGCGTTTAGGCCCTGCAAATGACGTCACAGCTTCTGATTGGTCGCGTGCCGCTCATGTGACCGCCACGCGACCAATCAGAAGCCGTGACGTCATTCGCAGGTCCTAAATTCCTAGAATTAGGAGTTTAGTGAATGAGAATGATGTCGCGGTTTCTGATTGGTCGCGTGGCGGTCACATGAGCGGCACGCGACCAATCAGAAGCCGCGATGTCATTCGCATGTCCTAAACGCTCTCATTTTAAACAAAGAAGCCTGCCGGTTACCAGCGTGATGTCCAGGGGCCGCCGGAGAGGTGAATATATCAATATTTTTTATTTTAATTCTTTATTTTACACATTAATATGGATCCCAGGGCCTGAAGGAGAGTTTCCTCTCCTTCAGACCCTGGGAACCATCAGGATACCTTCCGATACTTGGTGTCCCATTGACTTGTATTGGTATCGGATATCGGTATCGGCGATATCCGATATTTTTCGGGTATCGGCCGATACTATCCGATACCAATACTTTCAAGTATCGGACGGTATCGCTCAACACTATTTATCACCAATAAACATCTTTGATTTTATTTACGGGTGGTCTGGTACTCCTGTCTCTTTTGTGTTTATATCTTCCTTGGAGTATGTTTTATGCCTGTTTTTGACAGAGCTGGTTCTTATTAGTATTTCTGGGTATTTTTTATCAATCCCATAAACTGTGTTGCGGACGTGGCACCGTGATGTCACTATACTCTGTTTGTATCCACCTGTTTTTATGATCAGAAAACAATAGGAGGAAAAAGGAGCAAACTGATTATATCTGGTAAAAATAATCATCTCATTTTATTATTTCTCAGAAAAGGTAAAATATCACAACAATACATAAAGAGCCACAAACAATGCAGATTGCTAAGTACCCCACCCACACCTATCCCCACCCCACATATGCACATCAATCCCTTAAATAGCAATAAAAGTCCAAAGACCGTAAACCAAGGGAAAACAGTGCATCCAAAATGGGCATCTGAAAATCAGCATACATCAATCAGGTGGCTGGGAATAAAGTAACACCAACCTATCTTCCATTTAGAGTACAATAGTAAATTACAAGATGTACAATGCTTACCATCAGATGAGTGGGAACAAAGGGGGTCGGATTTCTACGAAATAATAAAATGAGATGATTATTTTTACCAGATATAATCAGTTTGCTCCTTTTTCCTCCTATTGTTTTCTGATATTGATTGGAGCTGATATTGTTTGATCGGGGGTTGCAGACAATTGGTGTCGCCACCCCGGTCCACAAGTATGCATATGGGATTCCTGTTGCTATTAACTGTTTTTATGATCTTAGCATTGTCTTGTCAGAATTTCAAATAAAATTTATATATATATTTTTTAAGAATTGCTCTAAGGCCCACTCTTTTCTTTGGTTTAATGTACAGGTAATAAAAGTAATATTTATTAACATACAAAAAAAATAATCTTCTTATTGCACCTGTCCTAAATAATACAATTTTAGGGCAGGTGCAGATGAGCAGATTTTCAGTCTGAGTACAATCCAACAAACGTTGGATCGCACTAGTGGAATACTATCAAGAAGGAGGTCCACATTATGCTTCTTTGAACTCTTTTGGGTGAATGGATGCTAATGGATATTTTTAACATGCTTGCTTGAATTTTCATAGAGTATATACGAAGCAGAGAGACATAGTGTGATGTGAACATTACCCAAACCGCTTTTGCATTCATAACATGTTAGGTTATAGGTTGAACTCAATGGACTTGTGTTTAATTATTAACTTAAAACTATGAAATTATAAAACCTTAAGATATGTTTTAAAATCTTAGCTATAAATAGATTGTTGTGACTAAACAAACATAAAAAAGTTCTATATTTAAAGGGACTCTGTCACCTGAATTTGGAGGGAACAATTTTCAGCCATAGAGGCGGGGTTTTCGGGTGTTTGATTCACCCTTTCTTTACCCGCTGGCTGCATGCTGGCTGCAATCTTTCCTTGTGCAGACGTGTACTATGGAGGACAGAGAATGAACTTCAATCCAATATTGCAGCCAGCATGCAGCCAGCGGGTAAGGAAAGGGTGAATCAAACACCCGAAAACCACGCCTCTATAGCTGAAAATTTTTCCCTCCAAATTCAGGTGACAGAGTCCCTTTAAACTATATGTGTGGTAAATTAATAAGAATTCAGGAAATACTAGTTGGCCGGTGCAAAATTTTCGCACATTGGTTGTTGGAGGCGCAGGCTATTTCTGGAAAATAAAGCTGGTCAAACCTTAATGTATTTAATGAGATGATGAAAACAGAGAGGTATTTACATATGTAGATTGCTAATACAAGAAATTGGTTTGATAAGTAGAGGCTAAAAAAAGTCTTGAGGTTGTGGTGCCACCTGCAGGTTATTGTTTTTTCTGCATGTTTCTGAAAATGAATGTTTAAACTGTATTTATTGATCAAATCATGAAAGTGTGGTTTGTTTATGTCTTTTCTTGCTGAAGGAAGCAAGTCTACCTTTCAAATGGGGTATTATTTGTGTGTGTGGGGCGAAGTAATCACCGAAAAAAGCAGTGCATGTTTACAAATGTGTAAACCTATAAAAGCACACTAGGTTGTGGGATAAAATGAAGATGAGAAAATACAAAACCCATCGAGGAGGACATGTGACTGGTTACTTGCGATGTGGAGTCTCTGTACACGTCGATAGGCCATAGCCACGGGATGCGGGATGCAAAATTCTTTTTGGACATGACTAATCTTGGACTAGAACTCACCAATTATATTTTGGAATTATTGGAGTTTGTACTGACCCATAATTTTTTTGTGTTCAAGGACCGCCCCTTCCTGCAGCTCCAGGGCACCGCTATGGGGGCGTCTTGTGCACCCTTGTATGCGAATTTGTTCCTGGGGCTGTTGGAGAGGGATGTGGTCCTTGACACACCCGGTCACAGCTCCGTCATCTCGTGGCTACCCTATATCAACGACATTTTCTTCATCTGGCAGGGCTCCACGTCGCAACTTGATACCTTTTTGAATTGTCTCAATGCTAACATATTCAATATCAGGTTAACTTGGAAGTGTAGCCAAACTTTTATTGATTTTTTAGATTTGGCTATCTCCAGGTTACCTGATGGGACTATAGCCACTGATGCTTTCCGCAAGAGCATGGCCACCAACGCACTCCTACATTTTTCTTCATCTCATCCGCCTAAACTTAAGAGCTCCATACCGGTAGGACAGTTTTTGCGAGCTCGCAGAATCTGTTCTGATGATGGCACTTTTTTTAGGCAGGCAGGGGAGTTGACACGCTGGTTTAGGAACAGGAGTTACAAACATGTTGATGTCCAGAGGGGCATTGTATTCGGACAGGTCCTCTCTCTTGGCGGGGCCGACCAGGGGGCCTCCTGCCAACACAGACTCAGCACCATGATTTATCACACAATTCAACTCAAATTGGTCTGAGATTAATGAAATTTTCAAAAGGCACTGGCCGGTCCTTCTGACAGACAAGGACCTGTCCGTACAATTAACCCCGCATCCACTCATTACATGGCGTAGGTCTTGCACCCTGGGCGACACACTCTGCAATAGCCATTATGTTCCCCCGAAAAGTAACCCCTTTGGTGCTACTCAAAAAGGCCCCCCTTGGGGGTGTTTCCCGTGTGGTAACTGTTCTGCCTGCAAGTATGTCTCTAGAACCAAAGAATTCACCAACTCTGCCGGGAACAAAACCTATAAGATTGTGCATCACATTACATGTAACACGGAAGCCATAATATATTATGCTCAATGCCCTTGTGACCGCATATATATTGGCATGACAACCAGGGCTTTCAAAATCCGTGTTCAAGAACATGTTAGGGGCATCAAAAATTCAGCTACCTGTTCTGAGCCCCTTCTGTTGAAGTCTATTCCGAGACATTTTTTTGATGTTCACCACAGTAATCCAAGGGGTCTGAGATTCTGTGGTATCGACCATGTATGTGTTAGGAGTCGAGTTTCCTCTGCTGCACAGGGGGAATCTCGATCCATCTCCACTGTGGTCTCCCATTCTCCTCCAGCCGCAGTGGAGTCTGCTCAGCAGGGACGTCGATCCCAGCGTCTCGCTCAGTCTGACTCTGTGCGAAGAGTTGCTGCTGCTTTTCCTGCTTCTGCCATTAAGGCCAGTGCTGGGCAGCGGCGAGTGGACGTTTCTGGATCTAAGTCCTTGTTTGCACGCACTGAGCATGCCCAGGGCAAGTTCTCCTGTTGGAGATCGAGGGTCACATGCTCAGGTGCTGCAGCACATCCCATTGGTCCTTTTGGCAGGTCTTGGACGGGCAAAAGTTCTGTAGCCACTTCCTGTGCTGCAACTATATAAACTGCGCATGACCGCACGGCCATGCGCTAGTATTGTCTTGTAAATATGTGTGTGTGTTGTGAGTGAAAGTCGCTCTTTAAATAACCCTCCCTATTGAATGTCTGTTCGCGGAAGGTGTATGTTTGCTAATCTAGCGCCCGACTTATCCAACAGCACGAAACACACATTGCAGCGTCCTCTTGCTGTGTCCGCCTGTACGGCGCCGTGCGCTTGCCTTGCGCTTTCCATACCCAAGCCAGTGTGGTTGGTGGCGTCCGTCAGTGCGGCATTGCTCGCACTCCTGTGCATTCATATATTTATATTTAGTTACCTTACACACCCAGTTGCGGTGTAGTGCCAGCGAGGGTCTAATCGGACTTCAATCCCAGTTGGGGTTAAGTACGCTGACTACTCGCTCGCGCTTTAGGTGCGGTACCGCGATCCTGTGACGCAACAGGATTGCTCCCTTCACGCTGGGTGAGGTTGAACCCACGTGTATATACTTTAGTGTACCGCCATATAGCCTGTATTTACTAGCAGCAGGTTTTCACCTGCACGGTGGACCCCGGACTGCGAACGCATCTGTATCATCTTTCTTGGTGCGTTCCGCCAGTCCTAACATAATACTAGCGCCAGGGTCTGGCTAGTAAATTATGGACGATCAGCGTTCACAGCGGTACATCCAGCAGCTGGAGGGAAGGTTGGCGGCTCTTGAGTGTTCAACCTCAGCTGTGGATGTCACTGCTGTCGCTGTACAGGCTGCTAGTGTTGCTGCAGCCACCTTGTCCACTGCCGCTCCTGTCCCGACTCTAACTTGCCTCCCACTTCCAGAGAAATTCTCTGGTGACATTAAGTCTTGTAGGGGTTTCGTGAGTCAGTGCTCTATCCATCTCGAGCTTCTGGCCTCTCGTTTCCCTACAGAGCGGGCTAAGGTGGGATTTATAGTGTCTCTTCTGTCGGACAGAGCGTTGCAGTGGGCTACGCCGCTATGGGAGCGGAGCGATCATGTGGTGCAGAGTGCTCCGTTGTTTCTGAGCACTCTGAAACAGGTCTTTTTGGGACCTCGTGTCACCCATGATACGGCGCTCCAATTGTTGGCATTGACTCAGGGCTCGTCCTTGGTCAGTAATTTTGCCGTCCACTTCCGCACCTTAGCATCTGAGCTGGAGTGGTCGGATAAAGCCCTCATTCCAATATTTTGGAGGGGGCTGGCTGACCACGTTAAGGACGCTCTGGCCACTAGGGAGATTCCCGCCACACTGGAGGAATTATTAACTCTATCCACTCGAATTGATCTCCGTTTTCACGAGCGGAGGTTAGAGCGAGCCCAGTGTAGGCAGAGGTTTCGGCTGGCTCCCACCTTCGCCAAACCTTTGGAATCTCCAGACCAGGCTCCTGAGCCCCATGAGCCTGTGGTAGAGTCTCGAGCAGGATCTAAGTCCCGGACTGCTCGTGCACTCCAGATATGTCATCTTTGCCAACAGTCTGGACATCTTGCCTCCAGATGTCTCCAGCGGTCGAGGAAACT
The DNA here is from genome assembly GCF_032444005.1 of Ranitomeya imitator. Classification (NCBI taxonomy): domain Eukaryota; kingdom Metazoa; phylum Chordata; class Amphibia; order Anura; family Dendrobatidae; genus Ranitomeya; species Ranitomeya imitator. The sequence goes on along the minus strand of NC_091282.1, from coordinate 933,347,651 downwards.
TCAGCGTCTAGTGGTAGTTGGTGGAGGTGCACTAGACACGGCGACGTTTGCCTCCAAATTGTCCTTTAAGGGGACAATAACATTGGGCTCATCCTCTCACTCGGTGGAACTCTGCGTGGATTCTGGGGCGGAGGGCAATTTTATGTCTTCAGCCTTCGCCCAACGTCACGCAATTCCTCTGGTCATGCTATCTCAACCAGTAACGGTACGAGTGGTGAATGGGTCGACATTGCCCACACAGATTACACATCAGACTATCCCTTTCACTCTGTCCATGTCACCATCTCATCAGGAGATTATATCTCTACTCGTCATTCCTGAGGGAATTGATGAGGTTCTCTTGGGGATACCTTGGTTACGGTACCACTCTCCTCACATCGAGTGGTCCTCAGGCAGAATTCTGGGATGGGGTGAATCTTGTGGGAACAGGTGTCATCGAGAGTGCGTTCAGGTTACTACTACAGAGGTACCCGCAGATCTCTCCTCTCTCCCCAAGCAATATTGGTCTTATGCAGACGTGTTCTCCAAAAAGGCAGCGGAGACTCTTCCGCCCCATCGCCCCTATGACTGTCCTATTGATCTCTTGCCTGGTGCTGAGCCTCCCCGGGGTCGAGTCTATCCATTATCTCTCCCGGAAACGGAGGCAATGTCTCAGTACATACAAGAGAATCTGGCAAGAGGGTTCATCAGGAAGTCAGTGTCACCTGCTGGGGCAGGGTTCTTTTTCGTGCAGAAGAAGAATGGAGAACTACGTCCATGCATAGACTACAGGGGTCTTAATGCTATCACAGTTAAGAACAAGTACCCTTTGCCGTTGATATCTGAGCTTTTCGATAGGCTTCGGGGAGCTAGAGTGTTTACTAAACTAGATCTGCGGGGTGCTTATAATCTGATTCGCATCCGTGAGGGGGACGAGTGGAAAACGGCATTTAACACCAGAGATGGGCATTATGAGTATCTGGTGATGCCCTTCGGGCTCTGTAATGCACCTGCCGTTTTCCAAGACTTTGTCAACGACATCTTCCGGGATATGCTTTCCACCTCGGTGGTAGTCTATCTGGATGATATTCTCATCTTTTCTCCTGATATTGACTCCCACCGGAGAGATATTGGCAAAGTCTTCGACCTCCTACGGGCAAACTCTCTTTATGCGAAGTTGGAGAAGTGTGTGTTTGAGCAGGAGTCCTTACCTTTCCTGGGCTATATCATCTCCGCCCAGGGATTGGCTATGGATCCTGCCAAACTACAGGCTGTGATGGACTGGCAAGAGCCCCATTCTCTTAAAGCGGTGCAGCGCTTTATGGGGTTCATAAACTATTACCGCCAGTTCATTCCCCACTTCTCAACTCTGGTGGCTCCCTTGGTAGCCCTCACCAAGAAGGGAGCGAACCCCAAATTGTGGTCGGAAGAGGTCTCCAAGGCCTTCACTTCTATTAAGTCCCACTTTGCTAGCGCTCCCATCTTACATCGTCCCGATGTGGATAAGCCTTTCCTAATGGAGGTGGATGCCTCGTCCGTTGGTGCTGGAGCAGTCCTCTACCAAAAGGATGCTCAAGGTCGGAAGCATCCATGCTTCTTCTTCTCTAAGACCTTCACGCCAGCGGAGAGGAACTACTCCATCGGGGACAGGGAGTTGCTAGCAATGAAGTTGGCCTTTTCGGAGTGGAGACACCTTCTGGAAGGTGCGCGGTTTCCCTTCCAAGTTTACACGGACCACAAAAATTTGGTCTATTTGCAGACAGCTCAGCGGCTAAATTCTCGCCAGGCCAGATGGTCCCTGTTCTTCTCCCGGTTCCACTTTTCTCTTCATTATCTCGCCGGGGAGAAGAATATCCGTGCTGACGCTCTCTCTCGCTCCCTTATGTCAACTGAGGAGGAGGAAGAGGAGCCTCGGCTTATTGTCCCTTCCGAGAGCCTGAGAACCGTGGCGCCGGTTTCGCTAGAGTCTGTGCCTCCGAGCAAGACTTTTGTGCCCATTAATTTGCGACCGGAGGTTCTCTCTTGGGCTCATTCGTCCAGGGTGGGTGGACACTTTGGGACAAAGAGGACATCTGAGCTACTGGCGAGGACGTACTGGTGGCCGCATATGGTCCGGGATGTCAGGGATTATGTTCTGGCGTGTGTCTCCTGCGCCAAAAATAAATCTCCGCGTCAAAGGCCAGCTGGTTTGCTCTATCCCCTGCCGGTGGCAGATAGGCCCTGGGAGATGGTCGGGATGGACTTTGTTGTGGGTTTGCCCAAGTCTCGCGGCTGTACCATCATTTGGGTCATCACCGATCATTTCTCAAAAATGGTGCATTTGGTGCCGCTACCATGGTTACCTTCTGCACGGGCCTTGGCAGAGTTGTTCATTAGACATATCTTCCGCCTGCATGGTATGCCAGACAAAATTGTCAGTGACCGGGGTCCCCAGTTTGCGTCTCGGTTCTGGAGAGAGCTCTGTCGTCTTCTCAGTATTGAGTTGAATCTCTCGTCCGCTTATCATCCCGAGACGAATGGGTTGGTAGAGAGGGCCAACCAGACCTTGGTCACATACCTGCGACATTTTGTTTCAGCCAGGCAGGATGACTGGGCATCCTTGCTATCATGGGCAGAGTTTGCACTGAACAACGCCGTAGCCGACTCCACTGGACAAACCCCATTCCTCATCAACTATGGTCAGCATCCACGGGTACCTGTGCCTATGCCCGTGTCTTCCGCCGACTCCAGGGTGGCAGACTGGGCTGTGGAGGCACGGGATATTTGGGACCGCACTCAGGATGCCATTCAGGCCTCTAAGGAGAGAATGAGGTCCTCCGCCGATGCTCATCGGCGCCCCGCTCCGACCTTTGCTCCTGGCGACTTGGTGTGGCTTTCCGCCCGTAACATCAGGCTGCGAGTTGAGTCCACTAAATTTGCTCCTCGCTACTTGGGCCCATTCAAGGTCCTCGAGTAGGTTAATCCTGTGGTCTATCGTTTGGCCCTTCCGCCACACCTGGGTATCACCGACACCTTTCATGTGTCCCTTTTGAAACCCGTGTATATGTCCCGGTTCTCCGAGTCATCTGCTGGGACATCGGGTTCGTCTACGGACGATTATGAGGTGAACGCTATTTTGGGGTGCAAGGTGGTGCGTGGTAAAAAAATTTATTTGGTGGACTGGAAGGGTTATGGTCCCGAGGACAGGTCCTGGGAGCCTGTTGAGCATATTCGGGCTCCGCAGCTCATTGCTGCCTTCGAACGTAGCGAGGCCCAAGGAGGGGGGGGCCCTAGGAGGGGGGGTAATGTTAGGAGTCGAGTTTCCTCTGCTGCACAGGGGGAATCTCGATCCGTCTCCACTGCGGTCTCCCATTCTCCTCCAGCCGCAGTGGAGTCTGCTCAGCAGGGACGTCGATCCCAGCGTCTCGCTCAGTCTGACTCTGTGCGAAGAGTTGCTGCTGCTTTTCCTGCTTCTGCCATTAAGGCCAGTGCTGGGCAGCGGCGAGTGGACGTTTCTGGATCTAAGTCCTTGTTTGCACGCACTGAGCATGCCCAGGGCAAGTTCTCCTGTTGGAGATCGAGGGTCACATGCTCAGGTGCTGCAGCACATCCCATTGGTCCTTTTGGCAGGTCTTGGAAGGGCAAAAGTTCTGTAGCCACTTCCTGTGCTGCAACTATATAAACTGCGCATGACCGCACGGCCATGCGCTAGTATTGTCTTGTAAATATGTGTGTGTTGTGAGTGAAAGTCGCTCTTTAAATAACCCTCCCTATTGAATGTCTGTTCGCGGAAGGTGTATGTTTGCTAATCTAGCGCCCGACTTATCCAACAGCACGAAACACACATTGCAGCGTCCTCTTGCTGTGTCCGCCTGTACGGCGCCGTGCGCTTGCCTTGCGCTTTCCATACCCAAGCCAGTGTGGTTGGTGGCGTCCGTCAGTGCGGCATTGCTCGCACTCCTGTGCATTCATATATTTATATTTAGTTACCTTACACACCCAGTTGCGGTGTAGTGCCAGCGAGGGTCTAATCGGACTTCAATCCCAGTTGGGGTTAAGTACGCTGACTACTCGCTCGCGCTTTAGGTGCGGTACCGCGATCCTGTGACGCAACAGGATTGCTCCCTTCACGCTGGGTGAGGTTGAACCCACGTGTATATACTTTAGTGTACCGCCATATAGCCTGTATTTACTAGCAGCAGGTTTTCACCTGCACGGTGGACCCCGGACTGCGAACGCATCTGTATCATCTTTCTTGGTGCGTTCCGCCAGTCCTAACAGTATGTATGGGGATTCATGGTGGAAACACCAAACAAAAACTTCTTCAAAAAGAGACATGTTGGATGGTCACTTTAGATACACTCTCACCGACGGGCCTAAATGAGGCCTTCAGTATCAAGTCTTTTTTATGAATCTAGGCTGTTTTTAATTTTGTGGACTGGGGTAATTTTAATGTTTGTGTCCTTGTTCGGGTTCATATTTTTGTTTTTTATGGTGTTACTTAGTTTGTTTTTTTTTTGTTCCCTGGTTAGATGTTCATCCATTTCTTCCTTGACTTTTTTCACCTCCCGTGGGAATTCGTGGTTGAGACCATCCATTTGAAGATTGCAATATCAATTGGGACATTAACATCTCATCTGCTGGGGAGCTGATTACTCATATTATTTTTGGTCCTGGGACAGTGCTTTCTTTCTCACTATGCTTATGTGTATATTTGGGGCCGCTGTGGTCTGCATAATTCAATATTGTTGTATTTATTGTATGAAGCAGGTCAACACCCTTCCTTGTACATTACTATGCTTTTTACCACTTTTGTACTGTACCCTTCATGATACCAGTACATTGGTCTCGGGTGTTTCTCTGGGCTTATATAACTGGATCATTTGGTGCCCCATAGTCCCAGAAAGTTTGATTTAATATATTACTCTGGGTTATGATAATTTGTCCCTTTGCTTAATAAGTCATTTCATACCCACATGATTTGTTATTATTTTTTATTTTTATTGTATCCCCTTGGGGCACACTACTTATTTACAACTGTCCAGAGTGTGTTCCCCTTCTAGTGGTATGACCAAAGGGTTAACTGCACGTCCAGTATTTTCTCCCCTATGCAATACTTCCCTTACCAACTTTAGCTGCGGTACGGTTCCTCTTCTATCTTCTACTCCGGTCTGAGCGCGCCCCACGCATGCGCGGTGGTGTCCTCGGCTGTGCTTGTCGTGTTGCCGTGGAGATGGGCAGAGATGACGTTTGTCCTCCCGCCCATACCCCGTGGTGAGCGGCCGCATCCGCCAGCCGGAGACATCCACATCATGATGGGTGCACGCCAATTGGCCCGCGAGTCCCCCCTGACCCCTATATATACCCCAGTCTTTCTATCATCAAACCACGCCTCCTGATGAAGCCTGCGACAGCGAAACGCGCATCGAGGCCCTCTCCTGCTCCAACCACACCAGCGTTCTGACACCAGCATGTCTCAAGGTAATATTACAACATTATTAGCAGCATGCATGTATTTCTCCTAGGACTTGGGTTTGCTGGTGTCTTTTACATCTTTATGCTCTGGATCTTTTTGAACATAGTTATACACCTCTTCTGAGATATTTTTACTCTGATGGGCTAACTCTATGGGTATGTTATATATTAACTTTTATTTTGATGTCCTCCCGCAGGGGTGCCCATTTGTGATTCTTTTCACACTTTTTACCATGAGCATATTCCGGTGTGTTGGTATAGCTAGGATGCCTGGATTTCCTGTGTCTTTCCCCAGCAGTTAGTTTACCATCTTCTATGCTGGTGTGGTTTTGCCTGTTTTTTCCATTCATCTTTTGTCCGTGTGTATTTATTACTATTCTGTATATTTGACACTTTAATAAAATTGTTTTTGATACCTCTACCGCTTAGTTGTGGACTTTAGGATATATTTATACTTTCGATGGATTTTGTATTTTCTCATCTTCATTTTATCCCACAACCTTGTGTGCTTTTATAGGTTTACATGTTTTGGCTTAGAGGTATGCCCTCTGCTGGCCGAGAGGGCATTTTTGGTCTATGTTTACAAATGTGTTTGCATATGTGACTCACCTGCAGTGAAGTGTGCAATCCTCAAATTTGCCTGAAATAGGCTGGTTAAGCACTTTAGCATGCTGGAAAGACCCCAAGGCAAATGCCACCTGCAGGTAATTTGACCTTTGAAATGGTATATCATTGTGTCAGTGGAGTATAAACAGAGCAACTTGAGGTTGTGGTGCCACCTGCAGGTTATTGTTTTTTTCTGCTGGTTTCTGAAAATGAATGTTTAATCTGTATTTATTGATCAAATCATGAATGTGTGGTTTGTTTGTGTCTTTTCTTGCTGAAGGGGGCAAGTTTACCTTTCAAATGGTGTATTATTTGTGCGTGTGGGGCGAAGTAATCACCGAAAAAGCAGTGCATGTTTACAAATGTGTTTGCATATGTGACTCACCTTCAGTGAAGTGTGCAATCCTCGAATTTGCCTGAAATAGCCGAGGGCAATCACTTCAGCAACCTGGAAAGACCCCAAGGCAAATGCCACCTGCAGGTAATTTGATCTTTGAAATGGTGTATTATTTGTGAGTGTCAGTGGAGTATAAACGGAGCAAGTGTGCAATTGAATAGGCAGTGCATGTTTACAAATGTGTTTGCGTATGTGACTCACGTGCAGTGAACTGTGCAATCCTTCAATGTGCCTGAAATCGGCTGGGCAAGGAGTTTGGCAAGCTGGAACGCCCCCAAGGTAAATGCTAGGATTTGTTTGTGATGTCTGTAAACAGCTTTGTGGTAGTGTGCTTTTGGGGTAGTGTGGTGCCACCTGCAGATCATTTTTCCTTACTGCAGGTTTCTGAAAATGAACGTTTAAACTGTGTGTATTGATCAAATCGTGAATGTGTGGTTTGCTTGTGTCTTTTCTTGCTGAATTGGGCAAGTTTACTTTTCAAATAGAGTATTATTTGTGTGTGGGGGCGAAGTAATCACCGAAAAAGAGGTGCATGTTTTTAAATGTATTTGCATATGTAACTCACCTGCAATGAAGTGTGCAATCCTCGAATTTGCCTGAAATAGGCAGGACAAGCACTTTGGCAACCTGGAAAGACCCCAAGGCAAATGCCACCTGTAGGTAATTTGACCTTTGAAATGTTGTATCATTTGTGTGTCTCATTGAAGTATAAATGGAGTAACTTGAGGTTGTGGTGCCACCTGCAGGTTATTGTTTTTTCTGCAGGTTTCTGAAAATGAATGTTTAAACTATCTATTGATCAAATTGTGAATGTGTGGTTTGTTTGTGTTTTTTTCTTGCTGAAGGGGGCAAGTTTACCTTTCAAATGGTGTATTATTTGTGTGTGTGGGGCAAAGAAATCACCGAAAAAGTAGTGCATGTTTACAAATGTGTTTGCATATGTGACTCACCTTTAGTGAAGTGTGCAATCCTCAAATTTGCCTGCAACTAGCTGGGCAAGCACTTCGGCAACCTGGAAAGACCCCAAGGCAAATGCCACCTGCAGGTAATTTGATCTTTGAAATGGTATATCACTTGTGTGTGTCGGTGGAGTATAAACGGAGAAAGTGTGCAATTGAATAGGCTGTGAATGTTTACAAATGTGTTTGCATATGTGACTCACGTGCAGTGAAGTGTGCAATCCTCCAATATGCCTGAAATCGGCTGGGCAAGGAGTTCGGCAAGCTGGAAAGCCCCCAAGGCAAATGTTAGGATTTGTTTGTGATGTCTGTAAGCAGCTTTGTGGTAATGTGCTTTGAGGTACTATAGTGCCACCTGCAGATCATTTTTCCTTACTGCATGTTTATGAAAATTAATGTTTAAACTGTATTTTGTGATCACATCGTGGATGCGTGGCTCATTTGGCTATTTTCATGCTGAAGGGGGCAAGTTTACCTTTGAAATGTTGTATCATTTGTGTGTGTGGGTATGAACCAAGATACAAAGTAATCGCTGAGAAAGAGTGTTTAGAAATAATATATAAGGATTCAATAACTATGAATACAAATTGACCATAAAGATCCGTCTTCAGAAAATGTCTACCTCTTGGTATATGTTATGTTTTGTTTGTTGTTTTTGTTTCTATTAAAGTCAGTTGCATGTACAATGGGTGTATACATTTAGCAGCAATATTTAAAATTGCGTATTAAACATATGACTTGAAAGATATAAATGATCCAAGCCTAATGTAAACTGATTGGGTGCATTTATAACCTCTGCTGTTACCCTATTTTTATTTATACATACATAATTATTACAAATTCTAGCATTTGATACTTCCACATATTTATCATAACAAAAGATTATTTAACCAGGATATAAATACTTATATTTTTAAACATAAGACCTATAGGTAATTGAAGAGTAAATAGTAACAGAAATATATCATTGTATTTTTTATCTTAGGTATTGAGAGAAATAACAAAAAATTAATTTAGGTTTCTCTTTAGTGCTGCCTGGCTTATTGCATCATAAAGGTTTACCGTGTATGTTATTTTACTACCAAATGTTTGCAGTTTAGTGCCATTCATGTTTGGACTGTGTGTTAAATAACCACAAGAAGGAAAGAAAATGGGCTTTTCCTTTTAAGATGCATTTGCTGAGCAGAGTATAAAATAGATTAATGTTACTCAGTGACATTTGTCACATTGTGATATGAAAATCAATAGTAATAGTGATAATATACTATTTGAGTAGTGTTGGATTGATATGAAGAGCTATGGTGCACAGCTCTATAAAAATGATCAATCGGTGTTTTTTCAATGAGTGATCTATACCACACAATATGTAAAGCTATTGACACAAAAGAAACAGATTTCCCCTATGCTTTAGGCAAGGTTTATAAGGGGCATTATTTTATTTTTCTAGGCAAAGTGAAAAGTATTATGACTGAATAAAATTTATAGCCATCTTAAATGGCTCATAAAGCAAATTTCCATGATAAATGAAACTGATCTGCCAGGACCATTGACCATACTGGTATTGTTCATTTCCAGGAAGTCTTATACATTACAGGTTCCAAGAAAAAAACAAAATGACTAAGTTACTGCTCAGTACAGCAGAAATAGGCATAAAAACAACTCATCTCGGATATCAATTAATGCTTATGACAAAAAAAATCTCCCAGGGTGGTATGCTTTTCCCAAACACCAAATACTGAATGCATTATATTATACATATGTCATTTTGGATCTGAAGAAGTTCTCCGTACTCCTAATATGCATTATGTGAGTGTCAAATAGAATATCTGTTGCTATTACACATCCAACATTTGGTCTTTGCAATTTTTCATGGTGAACAACAATTTCAATTTCTTTTCATCATGCTCTGACAAGTCCTTGACAGTGAATTACAGTGGCTGCAGCCCCACAAATAGACCTGCACATATAAGTCTTTAAACTGTTGTATCTTTATGTAACTAAAAAAGAGAGCACCTTTCACTAGAGGCCCAGAAGGATGATTTATTTTTATTCTAAATTGCCATACACAAGAATTTGCTATCTTCATTTTTTTTAACAGTTTAAACTCATCACTTGGTGACTATTGGTTAAAGCAGGACCGTGCAGACTTTCTGATGAGTTCCTACTTTGCTTATATTCTGCTTTCAGTACCGGCGATCAAACCATAAGCTTTAGATAGTCATCTAATCACCACTAGCATAATGGGCGTAAAGAGTCAGGTAAAAGTCTTGTATTTTTCATAAATGAAACTATATTGATTGAAAGAACATATACAAAAAAGTGATTACAGGCAAGTTAGGCAAGTGACTATTTAATAGGCTAGTGAGTATTTTGACTATATCATGATTCTTTATGCATATTTTCCAACTACAAGCTGTTTAAACGTAAATTCATTTTGGATGAAGTAGATCAAGTGATGTGTATTTGTTCAATGAGGGAGGGTGAGGCCTAAGGATACAACACTCTTTATCAAGATGTGCAGAAATATTAGGCAGCTTGTATTTTTAAGGCAAAATAGGCCTTCAAAAATGATTATCTTATTCTGAAACGTCTTGTTAAAAGTTTTAAACTCTAAAAGACAGATTTTTCAAAGATTGTATTGACTGTTGATGTCTTGATGGACCAGATAGATGGATCCGTGGCTGTATCAGTAATGGGCATTGACTTCCACTTCTAATCAATTGCCAGTAAGGTGCTACAGCCTGGTATTATTGAAGATGAGCTATTTGTATATTTTCAAGTTGAAGATGGACTCAAAGTCAACTCCAAACTTAATCCCAGTTTTTAGAACACACTTTCTTAAAGCAGTGGTACAAGAAAAAGTCTTCATATTTCAAGAAATGATTTCTGTAGAGGACAATGCTCCATTGCTTACAGTGAAGTTCTCCACTGCTAGTCAGTAAGAACCTTAAAGATAAAAGAATTGTGACTAGAGTTGAGCGACCTTGACCTTTTTAGAGTCGAGCCGGGTTTTGCGAAACCCGACTATGTCCAAAGTCGGGTCGAGTGAAATCGGCCGATTATGACGTAAAGTCGGGATCGACCGAAACACGAAACCCAATGCAAGTCAATGGGGCAGCATAGTCGGCAGTGAGTGGGGGCCAGGAAAACACCTAGAGTGGCCATTTTAATGTCAAAACCATCCATTCTTCTTAATGAAGCTTGTCAAGCGTAATTTACCTTATAATAATTGGAAGGCATTTGAAATTGGGGGTCATTTGGCTAAAGTTGTGGGGGGTAGGGCTGGTTCAAGTAATTAGTGGGCCCAGGAAATCTGGACCACGTCACGGCAGTGGAGCAGGGAGAGGTAAGTATTTCAACTTTGCAAGTGCTGTGAACCTGAGCAAGCAGGGGGGGCCCACTCGTTGGCATTGGCACTGGCACAGGGCCCCTCAAAGTACAGCGGTGTGTTTGCACGGCGGGGGCGCCTCCCACCGGCAGCAACACTTTTGCGTACTATGAGAGGCCCTGTGCCAGTGACGTCGCCAACTAGTATTCCTCCCCCCACCTGATGAAGGAACCTGCACTTTCATCTGCACCTTCCTCTTTGTCCCCGTGTAAGGTGGTATGGTATGCGGGAAGAGCAACCTGACTTTCAGCAGGGTCACAATGTTGTTGTGTAGCGTGCACGGGGAATGTTGCGTTATGGGTCAATGTACCAGCAGACTCATCTATCACTGGCTGGGCAATGGGCACGATGAAGTGGAAACACAGATATAGGCCCAAAGAAGAAAGTGGGCTAAATGCAGTTCAAAATTGGTAACACAGGAATAACCAGGGGGCATTGCAGTGGAGGACAACTGGAATGAGAGGCTGACACAGAGAGTAGGGCCAAATCAGTAAGTAGTCGAAATGCAGTTCAAAATTGGCAACCGTAGTAAACAGGCGGCACAGCTTTGTTCAGTGGAGGAGAACAGCAAGGAGTGGCAGACACCGATAGTAGGCCCCAAACCAACTAGTACGCCAAATGCAGTTGTTCCATTTAACCACAATTTAATGAGAGCCTGAAGATAGAAGCTCAGGAAAGGCAACCTGGGGAACACCTTGGAGTGTAACACACCATCTCTCTCCACCCCATACCCATTTTGTATGGCCTAATGCAGTGTACTTTTCTACAACTACTAAACGAGAGTCGGAAGACCGAAGCAATGGCAAGGAAACCTGGGGAACACCTTAGAGTGTAACACACCCTCTCTCTACACCCCATACCCAATTTGAAGGTCTAATGCAGTGTAGTTTCCAAGAACTACTAAACGAGAGCCGGAAGATCGAAGCTCAGGAAAGGCAACCTGGGGAACACCTTGGAGTGTAACACACCCTCTCGCTACACCCCATACCCAATTTGAAGGCCTAATGCAGCGTAGTTTCCAACAACTACTAAACGAGAGCCGGAAGATCGAAGCTCAGGAAAGGCAACCTGGGGAACACCTTGGAGTGTAACAAACCCTCTCTCTACACCCCATACCCAATTTGTAGGCCTAATGCAGCGTAGTTTCCGACAACTACTAAACGAGAGCATGAAGATCGAAGCTCAGGAAAGGCAACCTGGGGAACACCTTGGAGTGTAACACACCCTCTCTCTACACCCCATACCCAATTTGTAGGCCTAATGCAGCGTAGTTTCCGACAACTACTAAACGAGAGCCGGAATATCGAAGCTCAGGAAAGGCAACCTGGGGAACACCTTGGAGTGTAACACACCCTCTCTCTACACCCCATACCCAATTTGTAGGCCTAATGCAGCGTAGTTTCCGACAACTACTAAACGAGAGCCGGAATATCGAAGCTCAGGAAAGGCAACCTGGGGAACACCTTGGAGTGTAACACACCCTCTCTCTACACCCCATACCCAATTTGAAGGCCTAATGCAGTGTAGTTTCCAAGAACTACTAAACGAGAGCCGGAAGATCGAAGCTCAGGAAAGGCAACCTGGGGAACACCTTGGAGTGTAACACACCCTCTCGCTACACCCCATACCCAATTTGAAGGCCTAATGCAGCGTAGTTTCCAACAACTACTAAACGAGAGCCGGAAGATCGAAGCTCAGGAAAGGCAACCTGGGGAACACCTTGGAGTGTAACAAACCCTCTCTCTACACCCCATACCCAATTTGTAGGCCTAATGCAGCGTAGTTTCCGACAACTACTAAACGAGAGCATGAAGATCGAAGCTCAGGAAAGGCAACCTGGGGAACACCTTGGAGTGTAACACACCCTCTCTCTACACCCCATACCCAATTTGTAGGCCTAATGCAGCGTAGTTTCCGACAACTACTAAACGAGAGCCGGAATATCGAAGCTCAGGAAAGGCAACCTGGGGAACACCTTGGAGTGTAACACACCCTCTCTCTACGCCCCATACCCAATTTGTAGGCCTAATGCAGCGTAGTTTCCGACAACTACTAAACGAGAGCCGGAATATCGAAGCTCAGGAAAGGCAACCTGGGGAACACCTTGGAGTGTAACACACCCTCTCTCTACACCCCATACCCAATTTGAAGGCCTAATGCAGTGTAGTTTCCAAGAACTACTAAACGAGAGCCGGAAGATCGAAGCTCAGGAAAGGCAACCTGGGGAACACCTTGGAGTGTAACACACCCTCTCGCTACACCCCATACCCAATTTGAAGGCCTAATGCAGCGTAGTTTCCAACAACTACTAAACGAGAGCCGGAAGATCGAAGCTCAGGAAAGGCAACCTGGGGAACACCTTGGAGTGGAACACACCATCTCTCTACACCCCATACCCAATTTGAAGGCCTAATGCAGAGTAGTTTCCAAGAACTACTAAACGAGAGCCGGAAGATCGAAGCTCAGGAAAGGCAACCTGGGGAACACCTTGGAGTGTAACACAACGTCTCTCTACACGACGGAAGGGCTGATTCTTAGGAAGGAAGGCTGTTGGAAATAAGCATTGCGCGTCCGAGGGTGATTATATTCTTATTAGGTATATACTCACCCTCGGACGCGCCCTGCTTCTTTATTTGGAATGAATGTTTATTTGCAATGTGGTGTTGACTTTCTCTATTATTTTGGTAATTAATGATTTTATTATTTTCATTATTTTGCATCTTCTCGGCAATAATATAAAGAAGACGCGACAGGACAACACTCGGTGGATGCCATATGTGTGTTTTCAATTTAAAAAAACTTTCAGTTAACTACTTGCAGGAGAAAGTAATTGTAGCTGGTGGCCATTTTTAGTACTGTACCAGATTTTAGTTGTGTGTTTGTTTTTAATGTTAAAATGTCTGCATTTGATATCTCACCAGTATTTTCTTTTTTATAAGCAAAATACTTATTTTTATATTTTCTGATGTTGGTTCCAGGGGTACACGGCCAGCAGTGCCCTGGTCAGTGTAGTAGTAGTTGAAAGAATGGACCGCAGACAGGCATCGAAGGCCTAAAATAATAACACATGGCTGTAGGCAATTTTAAATTGGTTCCAGGGGTACACGGGCAGCAGTGACCTGGTCAGTGTAGTAGTAGTTGAAAAAATGGACCGCAGACAGGCATCGAATGCCTAAAATAATAACACATGGCTGTAGGCAATTTTAAATTGGTTCCAGGGGTACACGGACAGCAGTGGTGTGGTCAGTGTAGTAGTAGTTGAAAGAATGGACCGCAGACAGGCATCGAAGGCCTAAAATAAAAAAATTGGGCTGGCTGTAGGCAATTTTAAATTGGTTCCAGGGGTACACGGGCAGCAGTGGTGTGGTCAGTGGAGGCCTAGTGGAAGGAGTGACCGCAGACAGGCATCGAAGGCCTAAAATAATAACACATGGCTGTAGGCAATTTTAAATTGGTTCCAGGGGTACACGGGCAGCAGTGACCTGGTCAGTGTAGTAGTAGTTGAAAAAATGGACCGCAGACAGGCATCGAATGCCTAAAATAATAACACATGGCTGTAGGCAATTTTAAATTGGTTACAGGGGTACACGGACAGCAGTGACCTGGTCAGTGTAGTAGTAGTTGAAAGAATGGACCGCAGACAGGCATCGAAGGCCTAAAATAAAAAAATTGGGCTGGCTGTAGGCAATTTTAAATTGGTTCCAAGGGTACACGGACAGCAGTGGTGTGGTCAGTGGAGGCCTAGTGGAAGGAGTGACCGCAGACAGGCATCGAAGGCCTAAAATAATAACACATGGCTGTAGGCAATTTTAAATTGGTTCCAGGGGTACACGGGCAGCAGTGACCTGGTCAGTGTAGTAGTAGTTGAAAGAATGGACCGCAGACAGGCATCGAAGGCCTAAAATAATAACACATGGCTGTAGGCAATTTTAAATTGGTTCCAGGGGTACACGGACAGCAGTGGTGTGGTCAGTGGAGGCCTAGTGGAAGGAGTGACCGCAGACAGGCATCGAAGGCCTAAAATAATAACACATGGCTGTAGGCAATTTTAAATTGGTTCCAGGGGTACACGGACAGCAGTGACCTGGTCAGTGTAGTAGTAGTTGAAAGAATGGACCGCAGACAGGCATCGAAGGCCTAAAATAAAAAAATTGGGCTGGCTGTAGGCAATTTTAAATTGGTTCCAGGGGTACACGGACAGCAGTGGTGTGGTCAGTGGAGGCCTAGTGGAAGGAGTGACCGCAGACAGGCATCGAAGGCCTAAAATAATAACACATGGCTGTAGGCAATTTTAAATTGGTTCCAGGGGTACACGGACAGCAGTGGTGTGGTCAGTGGAGGCCTAGTGGAAGGAGTGACCGCAGACAGGCATCGAAGGCCTAAAATAATAACACATGGCTGTAGGCAATTTTAAATTGGTTCCAGGGGTACACGGACAGCAGTGACCTGGTCAGTGTAGTAGTAGTTGAAAGAATGGACCGCAGACAGGCTTAGAAGGCCTAACATAACAAACTTGGGCTGGCTGTAGGCACTTTTAAATTGGTTCCAGGGGTACACGGGCAGCAGTGGTCTGGTCAGTGGAAGTCTAGTGGAAGGAGTGACCGCAGACAGGCTTCCAAGGCCTAACATAACAAACTTGGGCTGGCTGTAGGCACTTTTAAATTGGTTCCAGGGGTACACGGGCAGCAGTGGTCTGGTCAGTGGAAGTCTAGTGGAAGGAGTGACCGCAGACAGGCTTCCAAGGCCTAACATAACAAACTTGGGCTGGCTGTAGGCACTTTTAAATTGGTTCCAGGGGTACACGGGCAGCAGTGGTCTGGTCAGTGGAAGTCTAGTGGAAGGAGTGACCGCAGACAGGCTTCCAAGGCCTAACATAACAAACTTGGGCTGGCTGTAGGCACTTTTAAATTGGTTCCAGGGGTACACGGGCAGCAGTGGTCTGGTCAGTGGAAGTCTAGTGGAAGGAGTGACCGCAGACAGGCTTCCAAGGCCTAACATAACAAACTTGGGCTGGCTGTAGGCACTTTTAAATTGGTTCCAGGGGTACACGGGCAGCAGTGGTCTGGTCAGTGGAAGTCTAGTGGAAGGAGTGACCGCAGACAGGCTTCGAAGGCCTAACATAACAAAATTGGGCTGGCTGTAGGCACTTTAAATTGGTTCCAGGGGTACATGGGCAGCAGTGTATGGTCAGTGGAAGTCTAGTGGAAGGAGTGACGGCAGACAGTCTTCGAAGGCCTAACATAACAAAATTGGGCTGACTGTAGGCACTTTTAAATTGGTTCCAGGGTAACACGGCCAGCAGTGGCCTGGTCAGTGTAGTAGTTGTAGAAAGAAGGGACCGCAGACAGGCTTCGAAGGCCTAACATAACAAAAATGTCAAAACAATGGTATTGTCAGTGCCAGGCATTGAAGGATGTCAGCGGCTAGACTACACATTGGTGAAGCTGTGAGAGATAATTTTGCTAGTGGTAGAGCACTGTTTGAGCTGGGGGGGGGAACTGTCTTGTGGCCGGCGGTACAGGCACAGGGCCCCTCATATTACAACGGTGTGTCTGACGTTGGGTGCGCACCACCACCGCCAGAGACACTTTATTGTACTATGAGGGACCCAGTGGCAGTGCCGTCGACCAAAAGCGGCCACACCCACCTCTTCAGACAAACAGCACTCTCAAGGGTCCAAGCGCAAAGTGGCGATAGCACGGCCCCGTGTGGGGAGTTTGGCCATTTCGTGAGGTGGAAACATGTCGTATGCTGGACAATCAGGTGAAGAAAATTACGAGATTGGAAAAGTCATTCAGAATAGTCCACAGGCAAGACCTTTTCATAGGAAAGCTAGGTGTCAGCCGGGCAGGGTGGGGCAAAAGATTTTGAAATCCAGTTGTGGTTCATTTTAATGAAGGTTAGATCATCTACATTTTGGGTAGCCAGACGAGTCCTTTTTTCTGTTAGTATTGAACCTGCAGCACTGAATACTCTTTCTGATAGGACACTAGCTGCCGGGCAAGCAAGCTCCTGCAATGCATATTCTGCCAATTCTGGCCAGGTGTCTAATTTGGATGCCCAGTAATCAAATGGGAATGACGGTTGAGGGAGAACGTCGATAAGGGATGAAAAATAGTTTGTAACCATACTGGACAAATGTTGTCTCCTGTCACTTTGAATTGATGCTGCAGTACCTGTCCTGTCTGCGGTCATAGAAAAATCACTCCACAACCTGGTCAGAAAACCCCTCTGTCCAACGCCACTTCTGATTTCTGCCCCTCTAACACCTCTGGTCTGCTGGCCCCTGGAGCTCGTGTGAGAACGATCACGGGCGCTGTGTGCAGGGAATGCCAGAAGCAAACGGTCAACAAGAGTTGATTGTTTTGTTGCTAATATTAGTTCCAAGTTCTCATGTGGCATAATATTTTGCAATTTGCCTTTATAGCGAGGATCAAGGAGGCAGGCCAACCAGTAATCGTCATCGTTCATCATTTTTGTAATGCGTGTGTCCCTTTTGAGGATACGCAAGGCATAATCCGCCATGTGGGCCAAAGTTCCCGTTGTCAAATCTGCGGTTGTGCTTGGTTGAGGGGCAGTTGCAGGCAAATCTACGTCACTTGTGTCCCTCAAAAAACCAGAACCCGGCCTTGCCACGCCACCAATTTCCCGTGCCCCCGGGAAAGCTTCCTCATTAAAAATATACTCATCCCCATCATCCTCCTCATCCTCCACCTCCTCTTCGCCCGGTACCTCGTCATGTACACTGCCCTGACCAGACAATCGCTGACTGTCATCAAGGCTTTCCTCTTCCTCTGGTGCAGACGCCTGATCCTTTATGTGCGTCAAACTTTGCATCAGCAGACGCATTAGGGGGATGCTCATGCTTATTATGGCGTTGTCTGCACTAACCAGCCGTGTGCATTCCTCAAAACACTGAAGGACTTGACACATGTCTTGAATCTTCGACCACTGCACACCTGACAACTCCATGTCTGCCATCCTACTGCCTGCCCGTGTATGTGTATCCTCCCACAAAAACATAACAGCCCGCCTCTGTTCGCACAGTCTCTGAAGCATGTGCAGTGTTGAGTTCCACCTTGTTGCAACGTCTATGATTAGGCGATGCTGGGGAAGGTTCAAAGAACGCTGATAGGTCTGCATACGGCTGGAGTGTACAGGCGAACGGCGGATATGTGCGCAAAGTCCACGCACTTTGAGGAGCAGGTCGGATAACCCCGGATAACTTTTCAGGAAGCACTGCACCACCAGGTTTAAGGTGTGAGCCAGGCAAGGAATGTGTTTCAGTTGGGAAAGGGAGATGGCAGCCATGAAATTCCTTCCGTTATCACTCACTACCTTGCCTGCCTCAAGATCTACAGTGCCCAGCCACGACTGCGTTTCTTGCTGCAAGAACTCGGACAGAACTTCCGCGGTGTGTCTATTGTCGCCCAAACACTTCATAGCCAATACAGCCTGCTGACGTATGCCAGTAGCTGCCCCATAATGGGAGACCTGGTGTGCAACAGTGGCAGGTGCGGATGGAGTGTTTGTGCGACTGCGGTCTGTGGACGAGCTCTTGCTTCTGCAGGAGGACGAGGAGGAGGAGGAGGAGGGGGTGCGAACGGCTACAGACAACTGTTTACTAGACCGTGGGCTAGGCAGAACTGTCCCAAACTTGCTGTCCCCTGTGGACCCTGAATCCACCACATTTACCCAGTGTGCCGTGATGGACACGTAACGTCCCTGGCCATGCCTACTGGTCCATGCATCTGTTGTCAGGTGCACCTTTGTGCTCACAGATTGCCTGAGTGCATGGACGATGCGCTCTTTAACATGCTGGTGGAGGGCTGGGATGGCTTTTCTGGAAAAAAAGTGTCGACTGGGTAGCTCGTAGCGTGGTACAGCGTAGTCCATCAGGTCTTTGAAAGCTTCGCTTTCAACTAACCGGTAGGGCATCATCTCTAACGAGATTAGTCTAGCTATGTGGGCGTTCAAACCCTGTGTACGCGGATGCGAGGCTAAGTATTTCCTTTTTCTAACCATAGTCTCATGTAGGGTGAGCTGGACTGGAGAGCTGGAGATCGTGGAACTAGCGGGGGTGCCGGTGGACATGGCAGACTGAGAGACGGTGGGAGATGGTATTGTTGCCGCCGGTGCCCTAGATGCAGTGTTTCCTACTACGAAACTGGTGATTCCCTGACCCTGACTGCTTTGGCCTGGCAAAGATACCTGCACAGATACAGCAGGTGGTGCGCTAAATGGTGGTCCTACACTGCCGGAAGGGATGTTGCGTTGATGACTAGCTTCATTGGCCGAGGGTGCAACAACCTTAAGGGACGTTTGGTAGTTAGTCCAAGCTTTCAAATGCATGGTGGTTAAATGTCTATGCATGCAACTAGTATTGAGACTTTTCAGATTCTGACCTCTGCTTAAGGAAGTAGAACATTTTTGACAGATGACTTTGCGCTGATCAATTGGATGTTGTTTAAAAAAATGCCAGACTGCACTCTTTCTAGCATCGGATACCTTTTCAGGCATTGCAGACTGAGCTTTAACCGGATGGCCACGCTGTCCTCCACCAGGTTTTGGCTTTGCCACGCGTTTTGGGCAAGATACGGGCCCGGCAGATGGAACCTGTGGCGATGTTGATGCCTGCTGCGGCCCCTCCTCCTCCTCTGCTTCAGAACTGCTGCCGCCTGCACCCTGTTCCCCCAATGGCTGCCAATCGGGGTCAAGAACTGGGTCATCTAATAACTCTTCTTGTACCTCCTGCGCAACTTCGTCTGTGTCACCGTGTCGTTCGGTGGTATAGCGTTCGTGATGGGGCAACATAGTCTCATCAGGGTCTGATTCTTGATCAGCACCCTGCGAGGGCAATGTTGTGGTCTGAGTCAAAGGACCAGCATAGTAGTCTGGCTGTGGCTGTGCGTCAGTGCACTCCATGTCAGATTCAATTTGTAATGGGCATGGACTGTTAACTGCTTCACTTTCTAAGCCAGGGACGGTATGTGTAAAGAGCTCCATGGAGTAACCCGTTGTGTCGCCTGCTGCATTCTTCTCTGTTGTTGTTTTTGCTGAAGAGGACAAGGAAGTGACTTGTCCCTGACCGTGAACATCCACTAACGACGCGCTGCTTTTACTTTTAACAGTTTCACGAGATGAGGCAAAAGAGCTAGAGGCTGAGTCAGCAAGATAAGCCAAAACTTGCTCTTGCTGCTCCGGCTTTAAAAGCGGTTTTCCTAATCCCAGAAAAGGGAGCGTTCGAGGCCTTGTGTAGCCGGACGACGAACCTGGCTCCACAGCTCCAGACTTAGGTGCAATATTTTTTCCCCCACGACCACCTGATGCTCCACCACTACCACTACCCTCATTACCAGCTGACAATGAACGCCCCCGGCCACGACCTCTTCCACTAGACTTCCTCATTGTTTTAAAAACGTAACCAAACTAACGTTATTTGTTGCAGTCACACAACTTACACGGTGAGCTATAACTTCAGTATGATTTAGCTACCCCTTTACAGGTTGGTGAGACCACAGCGAAAATCAGGCCCAATGTTACACACTCTTTTTTTGGTGGCTGCAAATTAGAGAGATGCCCCACACGCAGGACTGTCACTGAAGCACAAATGTTAATATTAATGTCACACTATTATTTTTTTTTTATTTTTATTTTTTTCAGGAACACTTTAGAAACCCCCCAAAAAAAAAAAAATAGATTTTTGCAGGGAGAATTTAGAAAACAAATGTAACAAACTATATGCTTTCTATGGGCCACTGAGTGAGAGATGACGCACACAGGAATCAGGAGTGGCACACAAGCCCAGAGGCCAATATTTTTCTACCAATGATTGATGGAGTTATTTTCTCTGGTAGATTTTGGAACCCAAATCAAGGAAAAAAAATGTAGGCTTTCTATGGACCACAATTGGAGAGAGAGAGAGAGAGAGATGGCACACCCAGGAGTCAAGACTGGCACACAAGCAGAAAGGCCAATATTAATCTCCCACTGTTTTTTTTGGTTGTTTTTTTTTTTTTTTTTCAGGGAGACTTTAGAAAAAAAAATAATAAAAAAAATATGATTTTATCAGGAAGAATTTAGAAACCAAATAAAATAAAATGATTTTTTCAGGGAGAATTTATAAAACAAATAAAAACAAAAATAGGCGTTCTATGGCCCACTGACTGAGAGATGACGCACACAGGAGTCAGGAGTGGCACACAAACCCAGAGGCCAATATTTTTCTACCAATGATTGATGTAGTTATTTTCTCTGGTAGATTTTAGAACCCAAATCAAGGAAAAAAAATATAGGCTTTCTATGGACCACAATTGGAGAGAGAGAGAGAGAGAGAGAGAGAGAGAGAGAGAGAGAGAGAGAGAGAGATGGCACACCCAGGAGTCAAGACTGGCACACAAGCAGAAAGGCCAATATTAATCTCCCACTGTTTTTTTTGGTTGTTTTTTTTTTTTTTTTTTCAGGGAGACTTTAGAAAAAAAAATAATAAAAAAAATATGATTTTATCAGGAAGAATTTAGAAACCAAATAAAATAAAATGATTTTTTCAGGGAGAATTTATAAAACAAATAAAACCAAAAATAGGCGTTCTATGGCCCACTGACTGAGAGATGACGCACCCAGGAGTCAAGACTGGCACACAAGCAGAAAGGCCAATATTAATCTCCCACTGTTTTTTTTGGTTGTTTTTTTTTTTTTTTTTTCAGGGAGACTTTAGAAAAAAAAATAATAAAAAAAATATGATTTTATCAGGAAGAATTTAGAAACCAAATAAAATAAAATGATTTTTTCAGGGAGAATTTATAAAACAAATAAAACCAAAAATAGGCGTTCTATGGCCCACTGACTGAGAGATGACGCACCCAGGAGTCAAGACTGGCACACAAGCAGAAAGGCCAATATTAATCTCCCACTGTTTTTTTTTTTTTTTTTCAGGGAGACTTTAGAAAAAAAAATAATAAAAAAAATATGATTTTATCAGGAAGAATTTAGAAACCAAATAAAATAAAATGATTTTTTCAGGGAGAATTTAGAAAACAAATAAAACCAAAAATAGGCGTTCTATGGCCCACTGACTGAGAGATGACGCACACAGGAGTCAGGAGTGGCACACAAACCCAGAGGCCAATATTTTTCTACCAATGATTGATGTAGTTATTTTCTCTGGTAGATTTTAGAACCCAAATCAAGGAAAAAAAATATAGGCTTTCTATGGACCACAATTGGAGAGAGAGAGAGAGAGAGAGAGAGAGAGAGATGGCACACCCAGGAGTCAAGACTGGCACACAAGCAGAAAGGCCAATATTAATCTCCCACTGTTTTTTTGGTTGTTTTTTTTTTTTTTTTTCAGGGAGACTTTAGAAATAAAAATAATAAAAAAAATATGATTTTATCAGGAAGAATTTAGAAACCAAATAAAATAAAATGATTTTTTCAGGGAGAATTTAGAAAACAAATAAAACCAAAAATAGGCGTTCTATGGCCCACTGACTGAGAGAGAGAGAGAGATGGAACGCTTAGTACTGGCACACAAGCCCAAAGGGCAATATTAATCTCCCTTTTTTTTTCCAGGGAGAATTTCTGAAACCCAAAAAAAAAATAAAATAGGCTTTCTATGGCCCACTATTTGTGAGAGAGATGGGACGCTCAGGACTGGCACAGATGGCACGCTCAGGACTGGCACAGAAGCCCAGAGGCCAATATTAATCTCCCTTTTTTTCTGGGAGAATTTATAAAACCAAAAAAATATTTAAATAGGCTTTCTATGGCCCACTATTTGTGAGAGAGATGGCACGCTCAGGACTGGCACAGATGGCACGCTCACAACTGGCACACAAGCCCAGAGGCCAATATTAATCTCCCTTTTTTCAGGGAAAATTTATAAAACAAAAAAAAAAATTAAATAGGCTTTCTATGGCCCACTATTTGTGAGAGAGATGGCACGCTCAGGGCTGGCACAGATGGCACGCTCAGGACTGGCACACAAGCCCAGAGGCCAATATTAATCTCCCTTTTTTTCAGGGAGAATTTATAAAACCCCCAAAAAAAATAAAATAGGCTTTCTATGGCCCACTATTTGTGAGAGAGATGGGACGCTCAGGACTGGCACAGATGGCACGCTCAGGACTGGCACAGAAGCCCAGAGGCCAATATTAATCTCCCTTTTTTTCTGGGAGAATTTATAAAACCAAAAAAATATTTAAATAGGCTTTCTATGGCCCACTATTTGTGAGAGAGATGGCACGCTCAGGACTGGCACAGATGGCACGCTCACAACTGGCACACAAGCCCAGAGGCCAATATTAATCTCCCTTTTTTCAGGGAGAATTTCTAAAACCCAAAAAAAAAATAAAATAGGCTTTCTATGGCCCACTATTTGTGAGAGAGATGGGACGCTCAGGACTGGCACAGATGGCACGCTCAGGACTGGCACAGAAGCCCAGAGGCCAATATTAATCTCCCTTTTTTTCTGGGAGAATTTATAAAACCAAAAAAATATTTAAATAGGCTTTCTATGGCCCACTATTTGTGAGAGAGATGGCACGCTCAGGACTGGCACAGATGGCACGCTCACAACTGGCACACAAGCCCAGAGGCCAATATTAATCTCCCTTTTTTCAGGGAGAATTTCTAAAACCCAAAAAAAAAATAGGCTTTCTATGGCCCACTATTTGTGAGAGAGATGGGACGCTCAGGACTGGCACAGATGGCACGCTCAGGACTGGCACAGAAGCCCAGAGGCCAATATTAATCTCCCTTTTTTTCTGGGAGAATTTATAAAACCAAAAAAATATTTAAATAGGCTTTCTATGGCCCACTATTTGTGAGAGAGATGGCACGCTCAGGACTGGCACAGATGGCACGCTCACAACTGGCACACAAGCCCAGAGGCCAATATTAATCTCCCTTTTTTCAGGGAAAATTGATAAAACAAAAAAAAAAATTAAATAGGCTTTCTATGGCCCACTATTTGTGAGAGAGATGGCACGCTCAGGGCTGGCTGGCACAGATGGCACGCTCAGGACTGGCACACAAGCCCAGAGGCCAATATTAATCTCCCTTTTTTTCTGGGAGAATTTATAAAACCAAAAAAATATTTAAATAGGCTTTCTATGGCCCACTATTTGTGAGAGAGATGGCACGCTCAGGACTGGCACAGATGGCACGCTCACAACTGGCACACAAGCCCAGAGGCCAATATTAATCTCCCTTTTTTCAGGGAAAATTGATAAAACAAAAAAAAAAATTAAATAGGCTTTCTATGGCCCACTATTTGTGAGAGAGATGGCACGCTCAGGGCTGGCTGGCACAGATGGCACGCTCAGGACTGGCACACAAGCCCAGAGGCCAATATTAATCTCCCTTTTTTTCTGGGAGAATTTATAAAACCAAAAAAATATTTAAATAGGCTTTCTATGGCCCACTATTTGTGAGAGAGATGGCACGCTCAGGACTGGCACAGATGGCACGCTCACAACTGGCACACAAGCCCAGAGGCCAATATTAATCTCCCTTTTTTCAGGGAAAATTTATAAAACAAACAAAAAAATTAAATAGGCTTTCTATGGCCCACTATTTGTGAGAGAGATGGCACGCTCAGGGCTGGCACAGATGGCACGCTCAGGACTGGCACACAAGCCCAGAGGCCAATATTAATCTCCCTTTTTTTCAGGGAGAATTTATAAAACCAAAAAAAAAAATAAATAGGCTTTCTATGGCCCACTATTTGTGAGAGAGATGGCACACTCAGGACTGGCACACAAGCCCAAAGGCCAATATTAATCTCCCACTGTATTTTTATCAGGGAGAATTTATACACCCCACAAAAAAAAATACAGAAAAATGAAAAGGCTTTCTATGGCCCACTATGTGAGAGAGATGGCACACACAGGGATGGCACTCTAGCAGAAATGCCAAATTGCCAATCTTAATCTCCCACCAAAAAAAAAAAAAAAAAAAAAACAGGGAATGTCCTACAATTACTATCTCCCTGCCTGCAGTAATCTCAGCCAGGTATGGCAGGCAGCTACTATCTCCCTGCCTGCAGTAATCTCAGCCAGGTATGGCAGGCAGCAATAAGGAGTGGACTGATGCACAAATGAAATAAAAAGTGTGGACAAACAAAAAAGATAGCTGTGCAGAAAGGAAGGAACAAGAGGATTTGTGCTTTGAAAAAAGCAGTTGGTTTGCACAGCGGCGTACACACAGCAATGCAGCTATCAGGGAGCCTTCTAGGGCAGCCCAATGAGCTACAGCGCTGAGGGGAAAAAAAAAAAAAAAAAACTTCCACTGTCCCTGCACACCGAGGGTGGTGTTGGACAGTGCAAATCGCTGCAGCACAAGCGGTTTTGTGGTTAATGGACCCTGCCTAACGCTATCCCTGCTTCTGACAAAGCGGCAGCAACCTCTCCCTAAGCTCAGATCAGCAGCAGTAAGATGGCGGTCGGCGGGAACGCCTCTTTATAGCCCCTGTGACGTCGCAGACAGCAAGCCAATCACTGCAATGCCCTTCTCTAAGATGGTGGGGACCAGGACCTATGTCATCACGCTGCCCACACTCTGCGTTTACCTTCATTGGCTGAGAAATGGCGCTTTTCGCGTCATTGAAACGCGACTTTGGCGCGAAAGTCGCGTACCGCATGGCCGACCCCGCACAGGGGTCGGATCGGGTTTCATGAAACCCCGACTTAGCCAAAAGTCGGCGACTTTTGAAAATGTTCGACCCGTTTCGCTCAACCCTAATTGTGACATGACCCTCTTCCTCACCTGACCTAAACCATAAGGAGAACTTCTGGGTCCTTCTTAAATGGGAGATTCATGGTTGTTGCTGCCTAAAAACTTGATCATCAACAGATTGAGAAACTGATAGACTCCATGAATGGAAGGCTTATGACTGCTATTGCAAAGAATGTTGCTATGTTGGTTACAGATTATTTTTTTTTATCAGATCAGATATATATTTTTGTATTTTGCGAATGGTTTGTTATTATTCTTACTTAACAGAGGAAAATAAACAATCGGGATGACAATTGGGATGAGAAAATTTATACACATAAACTTTTTCCTAGGAAAGACAAATACTGAACGCTTTGGCATGCTTAAGTGTGGAAACACTAAGTGTCTATGCTGCACAATGTTGAAGCGTTGATGTATCAACTTTAAATCAAGAGTAACTGAAGAAACTTTTGCGGTTTATCAACATGTGACATATGGCACGTCATTTGCTGTTTACAAGTTGGCATGTGGGAAGGGACTTTAATATGTCAAATGGACCAGGCAGCAGGTTTACAGTAGAATGAATGGCCACTGGCACAACAACAAAAACGGAGTAATTAATCATAGCCTTTGGATGTATTGCCTAACGTACAGTATCATCAAAAAAGGCCTGATAGTTTATTTTTGACCATTCTTGAACCTGAGATCAGTCTGGATCGAATACAGAGGCTAAATAATAATAATAATAATAATCTTTGCTTTTATATAGCGCTAACATATTCCGCAGCGCTTTACAGTTTTGCACACATTATCACACATTAAATAATAGAGAATCCTTCTGGATATACAAATTGGCTACTCTGCATCCATATGAACATTAATATTGAGCAAACCCATTGATTGCACATCATATAACTTAGCTAAGTGAGGTTCTGATTAATAATAGAATTACATTTATGAGTTCTGTCTATAAATACAAATAATTCTTGCCCAGCAATTTTTGATCCAGATCTAGTCGACCCGCCCAGGGGGATTGGATCTTAGACGTATTTGTATTGTACCTACCTATTAATTTTATTTAATAATTTTCTCCTCTTTGTAACAATTAAAGTTTAGTGTTTTAGCCCCTTTACACCTGAACATGGTTTGCACATTAATTACTAGGCCAATTTTTACAATTCTGAACACTGTCACTTTGAGGTAATAACTCTGGAATGCTTCAAAGAACCCCAGTGATTCTGAGACCGTTTTTTCATGACATATTGTATTTCATGAAAGTGGTAAAATTTATTTGATATGACTTGCATTTATTTGTGTCCAGCTAATCCCTTTATTTGTTACTGTATTTCCTGTGACGCTTTGCTCGAGATGAGTCTTAAATGTGACGTCACATTAGGTTGGTGCTGCACTGACTTCCTATAGTGTACATTTTCCCTCCTGGAACAATACATCATCAGCACTGCATTTACTCACTAGTTTCTGGCATTGTCATCCCCTGTTAAGACATCATGGATCCTGGATGATAGACCCTGTGAGAGATGTAAATGCCCGCATGTTGCTTCTATCTCTGCCACGGCCATAGTTTCTAACTGAAAGGAGACTTCAGGGGCAGAGACGGAAGCAGTGATTGACACCAGTGAACCCCACAGCTTAAAGCACCCACCTCAAATTAATCATAATCAGGTTGTGGCACTGTCACATCTCCACCCTCTGACAAAATCTTCCTCCCACAGCATTTTAGGGGTCTGATCACTTCTTTTAAGCTCAACATAATATAATTACAAACCTAGTATATAACTGTTACTCACCACTGCAGGATCCAGCTATGAGCTCTTTGCCCTACTTCAGAAGGCACTGGCTCCCCCTGATCCACTGTCTGCTGGGTTGTGATGTGCTGCTGTGATGGCAAACATGTGGGTCATTTTGTCTGGCTTGGCTGTCAAGACGCTGCCTAAAAATTCATGTAAATAGTTGCTTTTCATCTTGACATTTTTGTAACTGTTTTCAAAGCTGCCACATAACTATGGAGTTTCTCCTGATTTATTCTATTCTGCCATAATCCTGGACTATTGTACCTCTCCATAGTAAGTCTCTTGACTTACTGAACTATGCCATAACTCTGGCCTTCAGACCTTCTCATCTCTGAAGTAATGCTGGACTCTGTGCTTTATTACCACAGGGAGTTTCCTGGTCAACTGCATTCTGGTATATGTTTGACTCGACTACATCGCCACACTGAATTTCCAGGCCTAGTATACTCTATGAAATTTCTGGGTTTTGTTACTTTGCTAAATTATGCTGAACATTTTTACTTTGAGCCAACTGGCATAAACCAGTTTTGCTATGCCACTATTTTGGCTAACCTTGAAAAATTTCCAGTAAGAAACATATTTCCTGGTTTTGGATACTTCTTGAAAATACCTTTGTGTATGACAATTATGACATAACATTTAGACCAATTTGAACCATGTATGTCAGTATGTAAACCTGAGGTGTAAAGAAGCCACACCAATGGATGGTGTAAAAAATGTAATATGAGATGTATAAATATGCAACACATTTACTGCTTGTGTTAAGGGATGAGGAAGTGTAAGTGCTAATGATGGTGCACGCAGAGCCAAAGATAAGCGGCAAGTGCGACTACGCCTGTTGCTGGAGCACAAGAAATCCGCCAATGAATGACACATGGGTTTCCACATTGCAGATAGGCATGGTACACCACTTCTGAAGCCAGAGCAGTGTGAACAAATGGTCAGTTAGATAGCAGATAACGCTTCTAGCAGGTGTGGCAGCACCACCCAGTCTTCCGCACAGTCCAGTTTCACCAGCCTAAAGTCTGAATCACTTAATCCTCAACCTGATCTTCATTACTCCCATCACATTGAGTCTCAGGAGACTACTGATCCCACAGTAACACACTCTGAGGAGCTCTTTACAACAGTGTCTTGATTGTACACTCCCAATCTGCATGGTCCATGAGGGACAGGAGAAAATGCTATTTGGTGATGCACAAAACTTAGAGCAGCCATGGCCATGAGGACATGACGGTGACGAATGGCAAATTTGGGATAAGGAGGAAGATGATGATGATACACCCCTGCCACTATGTCTTGTTGTTGTTAAGTCACGAAGTCAGGAGGACCAGAGTGCTGTCATCGTTATAATAAATGAAATGTGTATTACATCCGCGCTGCTGCGACAAATAATAGATCCAGATATACTGTTAGGGTGTTCGGGTGGTTTATTCAACGCGTTTCGAAGCTCAAAGGCTTCTTCTTCAGGAAGTTTCCACACAAAGATATCTTTGATATCTTTGTGTGGAAACTTCCTGAAGAAGAAGCCTTTGAGCTTCAAAACGCATTGAATAAACCACCCGAACACCCTAACAGTATATCTGGATCTATTATTTGTCGCAGCAGCGCGGATGTAATCCACATTTCATTTATTATAACGGTTTTGAGAGGTCGCAACGCCGACCTGTGGATCTGCAGCAGCTGACAACTACACGCTTGTACTGTGTACCACCAGGTGAGCAGTTCTCTTACAATTGATTAAGAACAATCCTGGGGATAAGACCCTATTTGCTCTTTTTTTTGTCTCCTATCTTTCAATACAGAGTGCTGTCATGGAAGACGAGGTGGTGAATGACAAAGTCACCTACCCAACCTAGAAAGCTGGCATGGTAGAGGGAGGACAGCAGTGCTGAGTTACAGAGATCAGCAGCACGGTCACAGACAGGAACAGGTAGTGTGGTGACCAGAAAGACAAAGCAGGAAACTGTTCCGCAGAGCACTGACATTCTTGCATTTTTCCATGAAAGAGTCAAGTGTTCCCCAGGTTTGGGATTTTTTTTAAAGAGAGTTCTAAGACAAACAAAATGGCCATTTGCAATCTGTGCCATTCAAAGATCAGCAGGGGCCTGACCACTAATAACCTAACTACCACCAATATGATTTAAAAAGAGAAAACACAGTAGTTTGACAATTAATGGTTTCACCCAACCACTAACCATGAGAAAAAGTTTTAGTGTTATCATTCACATTCTCTGAAAAAAGGCCAAGAAAGCAAAATTTCAGCTATATAACCTTTTGAGCACAACTGTATAGATTCATATCACATGTGTCCCAGACCACAGAATACTGTATGGCTGAGAAATTTAACCCCGGGGTATGTAAACCTTTGAGCACAACTGTATATTGCTCACCCATAGACCATTCCATGGTGTGGAGTACGTGTTCTTGGTATATAACTCTCAAAAGTGCATAGCCTTTATGATTCTAGGAGTACCACTATATTATATTGTGAACAGAATGTGTATGACGCCCTCCTTTATGTCTAATACAGTTTGTATCTGAGTCCTTAATTTTTTGGCAGTTCTTGCTTCCGTCATAAATAAAACTGAAATTTCCTATTTTTTAAATTAAAAAATCAAATTTAGGTTTACTAAAATTATATTTAAAAAAAAAAATCTTCTAAAAATGTTGCCTTATAGACAAGTTACTATACAGCAAAAAAATGTTTCTTGTAAAATGCAATTTCTTGTTGGTTTTGGAATGTTTTATTGTCTCTCCTTATAGTGGAGGAAAAGTGTGACACCATTGTTCTCAGCAGCGATCTGGGAGTCAGAGATGCTTCTAGAGGTATTCCCCATGCTGCTCTTCTTCCATTCAGTACTTTTCCCATCTATTGGAACATTTTCACTGCCCAAGACATCTTCGTAGTGTCTGCAGGAAAAAGCTTGGCTTTCCCATTGACTCCCATTATACTCATTAGTCGAAGCGAGCATTATGATATTAAGAATTGCTTGGTTCAAGCAATGAACATCTGAGTATTTTAGTGCTAGCTCATCTGTAATAAAATCACATTTCTACTAAGTGTCAATAAGCAAATTATTGCATTTACCTATAAATGTTCTATACAGGTCATATAAAAAATGCATTTTACAAAATAACATCAACAGTTCCCTAAAAGTGTGCATCCTTTTTTCTTGAATAGTCTTAATACCAATAAGAAATCGATGATGGAATTACAATGTGTCATAATAATGAATACAGGTCAAATTAAATCTTTGAAGAAACATGGGTGTTTTTAATATTCATCCTTACTATAAGAATATTTCATACATGGAATATTATTAAGCTGTCTATACGTGCTGAAGATCCAGTCTGCAATATCTTTATTGCAATCGTGATCCCCTGACAATGGTAGAGGCCAGGTAGGTTTTTCACCTATTATGCTAGCTCATTAAATTGTATAGCTTTAGTGTTTCAGGATCAAAAAATTAAAGAGCTGTACAATAAGAAACGTATAAAAAAGTTGAAAATTCCTCTCATCAGCTATTTCTCTTTTATAACAGGCAGGCTAAACCCACACAAAGAAATGTCACATACTGAACTTAGCTACAGCAGGTAGCAATATCTTCAAATGAACTAAAACTTTTCTTTCCAGAGAACAAATCTGCTGAAAAATCCTAAATAGTATAAAAAATATTAGCTAAGCAAACTTTTTTCCAACTTTTTTTTAGTTTTCTCCATCCCCCAACATTTGTGAAAGGGCCATATGTGCAGAATTTTACAGCAGATATAAAAACATTTTATACAATCCAATGACTGTGTACTGTGTTTCTAGAAAAAAAAAGCAAAAGCATTTCCAAAAAGATAACACGTAATAAAACAGAAAAATTGCAAGGATACCACTAGAAAGTTATTACCGTATATACTCGAGTAAATCTGCTCCATATAAATCTGTGCAATATATAATGCTGCTGCTGCTGCAATAAAAAAAAAAAAACGACATACTCACCTCTCTTGCTTGCAGCTCCTCAGCGTCCCGTCTCGGGGTCTCTCCGCACTGACTGTTCAGAGGGCAGCGCACACACTAGTACATCATCGCGCCCTCTGACCTGAACAGTCACTGCAAGAGGACGCGAATACAGAGCGGCACCCGGCATGTAGAACACGGACAGGTAACTATGAAATACTTACCTGCTCCGGCATCCCTGGCTCCTTCCCCCGGACAGCTGGTCTCCGGGTGCCGCAGCCTCTTCCTCTGTCAGCGGTCACCGTTACCGCTCAGTAGAGAAATGAATATGCGGCTCCACCCCTACGGGAGTGGAGTCCATATAAATAACTTTAATGAGCGGTACCATGTGACCGCTGAACAGGGGAAGAGCTGCGGCACCGAAGACCGTGGGACGGGCAGGGGGAGCGCCAGGAGCGCCAGGACTAGGTGAGTATGCGACACGCTCTCTCCCCCTCACCCCCCGACCCCACCGCCGACCGTGACTCGAGTATAAGCCGAGAGGGGCACTTTCAGCCCAAAAATTTGGGCTGAAAATCTCGGCTTATACTCGAGTATATACGGTAAATACAACTAACTAGTAACTAAATTATTGTAACAAATATAGATTGTAGTCAGATAGTTGGAGCCTGTGGACCACAAAGCACAATATTCTACAGGCCAAAATGATCTTTTGAATCCTCCCACCTCCCATTATCCAGTGTGTCTACAACTTCTACTCTCGCTATACGTGTGCCTCTGATTTTAGCTTTAAAGTTGAAAAATGAATTTGCTTAGTGTACAATTGACTAAATGTTATTATTTAGGGATGCTGATTCGGAGACTAGAAGCCCCATGTACAAAATGACTCGTGTACAAAATGGTAACCTTAATGAATTGGCTCATTTAGTGTATGCATAAAATTTACAGCTAGAAATGCATTCGTTTTATAAAAGTGATGCTTGTGTAGCAAAGTGTGTAATCATTTTCAAAGAAAAAAATGCCAGACCATGAGCATTTAAAAAACAAAAAACTTTATGACAATATAAATTGGAATAAGGCACGCCTATTATCTTTGGTGCACAAGTACGGTCTCACTCAATATATAATAGATTAAGAACTTGTCACTCGCAGTAAGTGATCAAATGCTGGTGATTTGTTTAACAAAAGATCCTCTGGCAGAATATACATAATGTTTCGGTCCTATGGAGCTTGATCAGAGTCACTGTGCAGAAAAAACAATACACTGTATATACATACAGCTCTGGAAAAAAATAAGAGACTATATAAAAACTCTGCATATGGCGTGAACAAACAAACTACTATATATTTAGACCATATCTTAGCCTTGGGTTGTCTTGGCAACTTTTGGATCCATAATTATGATTGCAGGGTCCCCATAGGCTTAAAGAGGGAGCTCATGTCCTCTGTTAACCATTTGTATGCTGCTGTCACAATTGACATGGGCATGTAGGTGGATAAATGGAGCTGATTGGCGCTAAAGTTGATGGGGACTTGAGGACTGATGCAGCAGGGTGCACAGGCTACAATGTACAACTGGCAACCGTTGCATTTTTGTCCATTAGAGGAAGCTATTTATTTATTATTCAGCAACATAAAAAGTCATATGAAGCCCACTATAAAGCCCACTATATCACTGTCCTAACTTTGGACTTGATAAAACACAGTGGACCTACACCAGCAGATGGCATGGCTCTCCAAACCATCACTGATTGTGGAGACTTCACATTAAACCTCAAGCAGCTTGGATTGTGTGCCTCTCCACTCTTACTCCAAACTCTGGGACCTTGATTTCCAAATGAAATGCAAAATTTACTTTCATCTGAAGACAATACCTTGGACAACTGAACAACAGTTCAGTTCTTTTTTCTCCTTGGCCCAGGTTAGACGCTTTTGGTGTTGTCTATTGGTCATGAGTTGCTTGACACAAGGAATGCAACACTTGTAGCCCATGTCCTGGATACGTCTGTGTTTGGTGGCTCTTGAAGCAATGACTCCAGCAGCAGTCCACTCCTTGTGAATCTCCCCAAAATTTTTGAATGGCCTTTTCTTAACAATCCTTTCAAGGCTGTGGTTATCACAGTTGCTTGTGCACCTTTTTCTACAACACTTTTTCCTTCCACTCAACTTCCCATTAATATGCTAGGATACGGCACTCTGTGAATGGCCAGCTTCTTTAACAATGACCTTTTTTGGCTTACTCTTTGTGGAGTGTGTCAATGACTGCCTTCTGGGCATCTGTCAAGTCAGTAGTCTTCCCCATGATTGTGGAGCCTACTGAAACAGACTAAGGGACCTTTTTAAACACTTAGGAAGCCTTTGTATGTGTTTTGTGTAAATTATTCTAATTTTCTGAAATAATGACTTTTAGGTTTTCATTGGCTGTAAGCCATAATCATCAACATTTACAGAAATAAAAACTTGAAATAAATCACTCTGTTTTTAATGACTATATAATATACGAGTTTCACTTAGTTGTATTAAAGAACTGAAATAAATTAACTTTTTGATGATATTCTAATTTAGTGAGAAGCACTTGTACTTTATGTTAGAATATTGAAAATGTGTAATAATAGTAAAGATATACAGGGCGGGCCATGTATATGGATACACCTAAATAAAATGTGAATGGTTGCTGATATCAACTTCCTGTTTGTGGCACATTAGTAAATGGGAGGGGGAAAACTTTTCAAGATGGGTGGTGATCATGGCTGTCATTTTGAAGTCGGCCATTTTGGATCCAACTTTATTTTTTCCAATGGGAAGAGGGTCATGTGACACATCAAACTTATTGAGAATTTTACAAGAAAAACAATGGTATGCTTGGTTTTGTTGTAACTTTATTCTTTCATGAGTTATTTAAAAGTTTCACTTTGTTTACAGCCATTGACATGTCACAGAGGTTAACACATGAGGAGCAGATAGAAATTGTGTTGATATCTGGTGAGTCATTGCAGCAGATTTCAATGCAAGACAACCTACGCAAGAAAACGGTCACCATTCCCATTTGATTTAGGTGTATCTATATAAATGGCCCACCCAAAAAAGTTTCTCTCATCACTGAGCATAATGTTCTGTGTAAACTGAGGGAACTGTTCAAATTTTTGTTTTGCCCATTCTGCAAATTCGGTGCAGAATTTCATCCAATTTCTCTTGTAGTACAGAATAGGCCTATTATTGGAACTAATGGTGAAATTTTTTCTCCAAGGTGTCCCAGGAGCAATTTTCAACATAACAATGCCAGACCACATCTTGCTTTTGCTGCTAATCGCAGACATGCTTACCATGGACTGCAGCATCTCTGGACTTGTCGATCATATTTGGGACAGCATTAGCAACTTCAAATGGAGCTGCAGGCAGTTGACCTTGATAATTTGCATGTCCAAGTGCATTCCGCATGGCAGAACATTCCTCAGACTGCCATTAACAAACCCATTGCCATGGTAAGTGCATATGAAATAAATTGAGATGTTTTGAAAATTATATTTCCATCTATTTTGTATATCAAATGATCTTAACATCATCAGTGAGATTATTTGAAGAAACTAAATAAGGATTTGTGCAAACCTACAGTATATCTACAATCTATCTGTGGCTGTTCTCCAAAATGTTTAGAGTAACCTCCCAGCTGAGTTTGTTCACAAATGCACCTAGAAAAAAACTGATGTTGTTTTGAAGTCAAAAGTTGGAAATAACAAATATTTATTTGATTCGAATTTATATTTTGTTCATTGACTCTGATTCTGATTTGATTTAGTTTCTTCCTGCGCTCATTCACTTTGAATTTTGTAAAATGGTAAAAACAATCTGCATCTACAGCAATTTCTATTTTTGATATCATTGTTGCTTAACAACATCTGTTCCATACTCTCCTAAAACTTTTGCACAGAACTGTACATATATAAATCATTTGTAAAAAAAATTAAACAGCTTATTAATGTTATCATTACAGGTAGGATGAGAGTTTCAAGTCCAATTTAAACTGATTTTCCGACATGTTTTAGAAAACAGCAGTATAGGAAGAAGCCATGTGGGAAAAGAGAGGCATTGCTGCCAAACTGTTACTAAAAATGACAAGACACACAAAATTGATTCTATTATATGAGCAGATTTGCCACTTATTTAAGCACATGATAAGTTACTACAAGAGGAATAACAAATCAGTAAGACAAAACTGTGCTCATGCTCCAGGGTACAACATGCCTGAAATAATTAGGAGACACTTTCAATAGTATTGCTAAGGTTTTTGAGCTATTCTAAGAAGGGTTTTTTAGCTCATTCAAACTGTACTTTGAAGATAAAGTTTGCATTAATCTATATTAATATTGCACAGACTTTTGGGGCATTTTTATACCCTAATTATTTATCATGAATTGTAATATTCAGACTAGTATTGTAATCACTAACCGATTGCATTTAAAAAAAAATTTTTTGGGGGGATGAGAGAACAAGTGAGCTCTTTCACAACAAAGGCTTCCTGTTATCTGTTATTTAGAATGTTTTGGTCAAAAATATTTTTGGTCTCGGGGTTCAGAAATGGCTTTAGAGAATCCCTCTCATGACCTTTTTCCCCCTAAACCTGTGTTTATGTGTATGTACTACAATGTCAGTGTGTTAATATACTCACCTACTGCTGTCTTCTCAGGTATTTAGTGTCCGTCCCCTGGTTTTCTGAGTGACGAGATCTCTCTCTATACTCTCTGAGTCGTACTGCACTCTCTGTGACACAGAAGTGGCTTTTTCAATGCAAATCTTTGAAACGTCAGAATGAGGCTCCATACAATTACATTGTAAAAATGTCTGTGTGTTGCACGATCGTATCACTAATAATTTTTTTTCATTTTTTTATTCATGTTTATTTATTTATCATATATATTATATATCACAATTATGGCCATTACCATGTCTTTCTGTGTCTCACACATATTCATTATTTATTTACACTCCTGTGCACCTCATACACATCATTCCACATTCTTTTCTTGCATATCCTCATCTACATATGGTCTTTTCTTCTCGACACATTCACTTGCCCCCTCATTATAGCGGTATCCACTACAATCCAGGGCCTGCTGTTGCACCTGTGGTCAATATTGATTTTCACAGCATATTTTGATTGATCTACTTGAGATATATTTTCTTCTTGATGTTGTATGTAATTGCTACTACTATTTATTTCTCATTGTGTGAGTTGTTTGGAGCTCACTCTGCCTTGTTCAACCCCTTTATGTACACCATTGATCCTTAATTTTAAATCATCATTAATAAAATATTTCAGTTTTATCTTGGTAATGTACTTCCCTTTTCTTTTGATGCATTGTAAAAGAGACTGCCAGCTCACGAATAGAGCATAGAGTGAATAGTCTGAAAATCGGTGACATCACTGAGAAGAAAAGCGGAATGGCGCTAAATACCTGTGGTAGGTGAGTATATTAAAATGCTGACAGTAAGCTATATACACAGGTTTAGGGGAAAAGAAAGTTAATGGAAGGTTTTCTTTAACCCCTTCCCGATATATAGCAACATATTCAACCTACTGTCTCCTTCCCCATAATCCTGTAGAATGTAAGCCCGCAAGGGCAGGGTCCTCGCCCCTCTGTATCAGTCCGTCATTGTTAGTTTGTTTACTGTAAGTGATATCTGTAACTTGTATGTAACCCCTTGTCATGTAAAGCACCATGGAATCAATGGTGGTATATAAATAAATAATAATAATAATAATAATAATATTCAGAAGTGACTTGCCAACATATGATGTACTGGTAAGTCATGGAGATCATGAGGGCTTAGGAGCAGTGCCCGAACAATTGTCGCTGATAGCTCAGCTTACGTGATAGTCGAGCTCCAGCTGTCACAGCCAGGGTTGGTGACCACACTGCCCCCTTCTGTTTAACCCCCTAAATGTCACAATCAATAGCTATTGCAGCACTGAGAAGGTTAGGATAGTTAGGGGGCTCCCTTTTCTACCTAATTGGCATCCTTGCAACATGATTATCAGCAACGATGGTTGCCATGGTGGAAAATAATGACCTCCTGGTCTGTCAATTATGGTGCCCTTTTAAACCATGCCAGATGCATGGTCTTAAAGGTGTTTGTCAGTGTAACACTGACAGGTGTAATACAATGCCTTACACTAGTTTTTAAAAGTAATAAAAAGTCCCATAGAGGGACTAAGTAAAAAAAAATAAAAAAAATTGAAAAAGCAACATGCGAAATGCGTGGGTGTTCTCACCTCTTAAAGGTACAGTGTCCTGTATATTTACTACATCCACTTTTGTTCTACTTTCCCTCTGTGACATTGTTTCAACTACTACTATATATCTGCATATATTACCAAGTCCTATGGTACACTTCGCCATGACCATGGGTTAGTGGTTAGCTGCACACTGATCCCACCCTTTCATTGCTTTAAACTGCATAGATGTGCTTGAATAATATATATGTGCATTTTCTACTTGGCAAACAGAGAGTGCATGGTTACTTGGAAGCATTTGGCTTCTCACAATTAATGAATATACATGCTATAATATTTGTCACTTTTTCTGACTCTTTTTGTCTCTGATTTGTACCAATATATTTTGGGGTTCTATGTGCGATAAGCATATTTATACCTTTTTTGGCACTGTTTCCTTTTTGTGGCGTACTCTTTTGTACTTTTGTCCCCATTTAATTTTAATCATATGATATTGTTGTTTTTAATACACTTCAATAACCTTTTGATATTTTATGGCATATAACTTCTTTTTCTCTTTGATATATTTAATGTTTGGAAGTGCTAACAATCTAGGCAGCTACATATATTTTTTATATAAATTTACTACTAACATAAAGTACAACAAGAAACAAAGAATGCAACCTCAGAATCGTTATTTATAATTAAGCATTCCAGAGTTATTACCTTAGGGCTCACTCCCATTTGCGATGCAATCGGATGAGTTCATTCCTATAAAAAATCGGATTGCACTCGCCCCAATGTTTCTCTATGGTTGCAGCTCACATCTGTGATTATTTTCTCATGCCAGTTCGGCATGCAAAAACAATCGCACCTTGCTGCGATTGCACCTGAGAATCAGATTGGAAAAATATTTGTTTGATGCGTTCTCTTTGCGTGGTTATCAGAACTGTGGAGGAATAATTTCATTCCTAAGTAAAATAGTTACAGAAAGTGGACTGTGTGAAATTGGTCATTTTCCTGTCCGTGACTCAGCTGTATCTGGAACAACACACTCGGTGCATGATTTACAGCTTGGCATAGTTGGCAGGATACAACAATCATTATGAACAGGAAAACAGCAGAAAACAGGTCCTCGGAGTCAGCTCAGGGCCTCATTCCAGGTTCCTCAGTCCTGCAGGGTCAGCTTGGCCAAGCTCAGCTTAGCCAATCAACCCATCTGCCACCAGTACGGCCTGATTCTGCGATATCAGCTCATGTAGGGTACCTTCCAGTAGGAACCCTATTTCACCACATGAACAAGTTCGATGGTAACAACATGGGCCTTCAGGATTGGATAGAGAGGGTTCGAAGTGCAGTCAAGGTGTGCAGTGCGGCTGTTCGAGCAGGACTTTGGCAAAAAAGGATGCTCGCAGACCATAAATCCCATAGAGGATTAGATGTGACCCTAGGAATGAACATGCTCAGGGATCTGGACCACCATATCTATGCCAATGAAGGGACTAAATATTGGCAAGGGTCAACTAAACACATCATCCAACTCAAAAGCTGCAGCCTGCAAAAGAGCCTCATGTGCGACCAGTCCATTGGATGAGTGAGAGTGCCGCCTAAGACCTCAGTGAAAATTCCACCACTGCAGGAGCAGATGTTGATGTTGCCGGTGGGAGCAGGATGCCATCTGAGTGGACTATAGGTCCTGATTGAGCCCGTCGCTCAGGAGGGGATGATGAACAGATCAATGGTAGCCAGGTTCCTCATCACTGTGAAGGACGGGTGAGGGCCCATATGTTATATTAATGCTATGGACAGCGAGTTGACCATTCCCGGAGGTACCCTGTTGGCCGAAGTCTATATGTCTGATGGCAAAGTATTGCCTAGAAGAGGCTTCATGTTCCAGCCAGATAAGAGGTACGCCTGGACTTATGCCATAGATGTCCAGCGAAGACTGGCTCCAACTGTGGAGTGGAATGGACAAGTGATCATAGATCTGATCGGGTGGACCGCCAGACCTTGACCCAGGACAACAAAAGCTTCTCAAAGAAACTTTGTAGGAATTTCAGGAGGCATTCTCAAGGCACGATGAGGACTTCGAGTGTGCTACCGCTATTGAACAACTACTGAACATCCCTACTAGCAATGTCACACCAATCTGAGCGAGCTACTGGCAAATCCCACCAAAGATGTACCAAGAGGTGAAAGACATGGTGTCCAACATGTTGGAGAATCAGGTGATTCAAGAGAGTGAGTCCTTGGGCTGCTCCAGTGGTCTTGTTGCAGAAGAAGGACGGGTCTTTCCTGTTCTGTGTGGATTACTGGAAGCTGAATATCCAGACTGTCCATGATGCCTATCCTATTCCACAATAGAAGAGTCTTTATCCGCTCTGAGTCATGAGAAATTCTTCTCAACTCTTGATCTGACCAGCAAATACTGTCCGGTACCAGTAGCTGAGAAAGACAAGGCGAAGACTGCTTTCATCCTACCAATCGGACTCTACGAGTTCAACAGGATGCCATTTGGCTTGTTTAATGCCCCAGAAACATTCCAGAGGTTGATGGAGCATTGTTTGGGTGATCTCAACTTCAAATCAGTGTTGATATACCTGGACGATGTGGTGGTATTTATAGCATCCTTTGAAGGTCACTTGCAGAAGCTGCAACAAGCCCTGATGTGGCTACAAGATCACAGTCTCAAGATCAAACCCAAGAAGTGGCAACTATTTCAACAGCGGGTAGAATACCTGGGACATGTGATTACCCCCTCCAGAGGGGGTGCAGCCAGCTACTTGTAAGTTAGACGCCATCAAAAACTGACCTCGGCCTAATTCTCGCCGGGAAGTGTGTGCTTTTTTTTACGTCTGGCCAAGTATTATACCCAAGTTTGCTCATTTGGCTGGCCCACTAAATGAGCTACTGAGGGGCACATAGGGGAGCCCAAGAATCGACCCATCAAGTAAGGACCACAGCAGCAGGAAACCTTTGAAGCATTGAAAAAGGCCCTGACCAGTGCTTCGATCTTGGTGTATGCATTGTTCGATGTCCCATTCTTGTTGTACATGGATGGAAGCTTACATGGACTGGGGGCTTTGCTGTCTCAAGTTTAAGATGGACTTAAGAGATTGATTGCTTATGACAGAGTCAGAGTGCAACCCCAACAACTAGAGCTCCTTTTGGCACTGGTTTGGGCCATTACCAAACAGTTTGTGGAGTATCTGACAGGTACTGAAGTGATTGTAATGACAAACAATAACCCACTTGTCCATCTGGAAAACGCAAAATTAGGGGCTCTTAAAAAGAGTTGAATGGCTTGCTTTTCAAGTACCAATATCGCATCTGGATCCGATCGGGAAGAGAGAACTGCAATGCTGATGCACTTTCCCGGTTTCCAGCAGGGTCACCAATTCAGGATGTTGATGAGGAGCTGGAGGACACTGAAACCCTGAATCTCAGTCAATTACCAATATTCCAAAACCTGGTTCATTTAAGTGGGGTGGCTTCTGGAATGCCGATGATGTTGGAGAAGACCTTGGCTGATTGGGGAAAAATTCAGGATGATTGTCTGGATCTATGGAAACTGAAAGAATGGGTTCTGAGTAGGGTTGAGCAAAACGGATCAGACAATTTCAAAAGTCGTCGACTTTTGGCAAAGTCGGGTTTCATGAAACCCGACCCGATCCTAGTGTGGCATCGGCCATGTGGTCGGCGATCTTCGCACCAAAGTCGGGTTTCGTATGACGCGTTCAGCACCATTTTTATATATATATATGTCATTGAGACACACATATATATATATTTATATTTACTTGAGCGCGATATAGCAGAAAAGCCTGTAATTCAATTGCCAGCTTTTCATTTCTCCTTCCTAAACCCGACATGATATGAGACATGGTTTACATACAGTAAACCATGTCATATTCCCATTTTTATTTGCATATTACACACTACTAATGTTAGTAGTTTGTATGTGCAAAATTTGGGCGCTGTAGCTATTAAATTTAAGGGTTAAATCGCGGAAAAAATTGGCGTAGGCTCCCGTACAATTTTCTCCGCCAGGGTGGTAAAGCCAGTGACTGAGGGCACGTATTAATAGCCATGGTTAATGGCCCCCCTGGCTAAAATCATTTGCCCCCAGCCACCCCAGAAAAGGCACATCTGGAAGATGCGCCTATTCTGGCACTTGGCCACTCTCTTCCCACTCCCGTGTAGCGGTGGGATATGGGGTAATGAAGGGTTAATGTCACCTTGCTATTGTAAGTTGACATTAAGCCAGATTAATAATAGAGAGGCGTCAATTATGACACCTATCAACTATTAATCCAATAGTATGAAATGGTTAAAAAAACACACACACAATATTGCAAAGTATTTTAATGAAATAAACACACAGGTTGTTGTAATATTTTATTCCACTCTCAAGCCACCTGAAGACCCTCGACCTGTAACAAATTAAAAATAATAAACCAACAATATCCCATACCTTCCGATGATCTGTCACGTCCCACGATGTAAATCCATCTGAAGGAGTAAATTATTTTACAGGCAGGAGCTCTGCTAATGCAGCTGTGCTCATGCCAGTAAAACCCCAGCGAATGAATGGAAAGTAGGTCAATGACCTGTAGTTACCTTCATTCACGGTGATGCGCCCTCTGCTGGATGTCCTCATATGACCTCGAGCGTGGGAACTTTTCTGAATATTTTCCCAGGCTCATTTTTGGTCAGGAAATTGAGGATCTTCACATGCCTGATCCAATGAGCCCATTGCCAAGAAATACCACCACGTGGTCCCAAGAGCATCGCTGGTGGCTGAGGGCTATGCACAAGATTGTGGGGAAGCATCTCAGACAATTGGTACACTCCAACTCGAGATCAGTGTGGAAAGATGAGTATGTTCCAGCAGTAATACATATAAAAAACATAAGGTATTTAATTAACACCATTTGGGATCAGAAAAACTATAGCACCTTGACAAGGTGTACCCAGAATTGTCCCTAACTATAATTCTAGTGACTTATCTCTCTATGTGCCAGTATATCTAAAAACGATGGAGGTCAGAACAGGTAGTGAACCTGACTATGTTTAACACCTGCCTTTGGAAAGCTAAATAGACAGTGAGCACAGCAAAAAGGGAAGTGGGATTTTGTAATGCTTTTTTAACCCCTTCACTACCTTGGGTTTTTCCTTGTTTTGGTTTCCAGTTTTTGCTCTCCTTCTTCCCAAAGCCATATCTTTTTTATTTTTTAGTTAATATGGCCATGTGAGGCCTTGCTTTTGAATGGCACCATTGGTTTTACCATATAATTTACTGGAAAAAGGGAAAAAAATTAAAGTGCAGTGAAATAGCAAAAACAGTGCAATTCCACATTTTTTTTCCCACCGTCTTCACTAAATGCTTAAACTGACCTGCCATTATGAATTCTTCAGGTCATTATGAGTTCATAGATACCAAACATGTATATATTTTTTGTATTTAAGTGGAGAACAAAAAAATCCAAAGTTTGTATAAAAAAAAAACAAAACAAAATTTGCCATTTTCTGAGACCCATAGCGTCACCATTTTTCATGATATGGGGCTAGGGAGGGTGAATTCTTTGCTTACCGAGCTGACATTTTTATTGATACCATTTTGGTGAAGATGCAGTCTTTTGATATCCCGCTCTTGCATTTTAATGTAATGTTACAGTGACCAAAAAACTGCTATTTTGATATTTTTTCTCGCTGCGCTGTTTACCCATCAGATTAATTGTTTTTATATATTGATAGATTGGGTAATGGAATATAGGAATACCAAATATGTGTATTTTTGATTTTTATTTGTTTTATTTTAAAAAAGGCAAATGGGGGTAGTTTAAACTTTTACATTTTGTAATATTTTTTTAACTTTCTGCTAACTTTAACATTCTCTATGGGAGACTAGAAGTTATGATTTTCTGATCACTTGAGCTATACACAACAGGGCTACAGCCCTGCTGTGTGTAGCAGAAATGTTCACTTGCTATGAGTGTTAGTCACTGGGCGACGCTCATAGCTATCCGGCAATAACAATCACAGGGGTCTCCTGCAGATCTCAGGTTGTCATACCAACCCATCGCCAACACACAGTCATTTGACACGGGCGTCGATGGGTAGGGTTTACAATGCACTTCAGGTGCGATCATGTTAAATGCCATTGTCAGAGATTGACATGTTAACAGCCATGGGTGGATCGTGATTCCATCTGCAGCTGTTAGTGACACATGTGTTAGGAGTCGAGTTTCCTCTGCTGCACAGGGGGAATCTCGATCCGTCTCCGCTGCGGTCTCCCATTCTCCTCCAGCCGCAGTGGAGTCTGCTCAGCAGGGACGTCGATCCCAGTGTCTCGCTCAGTCTGACTCTGTGCGAAGAGTTACTGCTGCTTTTTCTGCTTCTGCCATTGAAGCAAGTGCTGGGCAGCGGCGAGTGGACGTTTCTGGATCTAAGTCCTTATTTGCACACACTGAGCATGCCCAGGGCAAGATCTCCAGTTGGAAATCGAGGGTCACATGCTCAGGTACTGCAGCACATCCCATTGGTCCTTTTGGCAGGTCCTGAAAGGGCAAAACTTCTGTAGCTGTTTCCTGTGCTGCAGCTATATAAACTGCGCATGACCGCACGGCCATGCGCTAGTATTGTCTTGTAAATATGTGTGTGTGTTGTGAGTGAAAGTCGCTCTTTAAATACCCTCCCTATTGAATGTCTGTTCGCGGAAGGTGTATGTTTGCTATCTAGCGCCCGACTTATCCAACAGCACGTAACACACATTACAGCTACCAGTTGCTGTACGGCGCCGTGCGCTTGCTCTGCGCTTTTCTGACCCAAGCCTGCGTGGTTAGTGGCGTCCGTCTGTGCGGCACCGCACGCACTCTTGTGCCTTTATATTATTATTTAGTTTCCTTACACACCCAGTTGCGGTGTTGTGCCAGCAAGTGTCTAATCGGACTTCAATCCTAGTTGGGGTTGAGTTCGCTGACTTATTGCTCGCGCTCTATGTGCGGTACCGCGGTCCTGTGACGCAACAGGATCGCTTCCTTCACGCAGGGTGCAGTTAACCCGTGCGTGTATACTTGTAGTACCGCCATATAGTCCGTCTTACTAGCAGCAGGGTTTTAACCTGCACGGTGGACCTCGGACTGCGAACGCACCTAGTTCCATTTCATCTTGTACTTGGTGCGTTCCGCCAGTCCTAACAACATGTCAGCAGATGACATGTGAATTTGCACCTATGCATTGTGCTTTAGTTGCTTGTATTAGAAAACTTTTGGGGGAGTGGCCACTCTGCTGCCCCATCTATTCTGATGCTTGCTGGCACATAGAAAGTTGAGTCACTAGACTTGGGGACACCTTATTGTGTTTGGGTGGCTATTACGC
Source organism: Ranitomeya imitator (assembly GCF_032444005.1). Classification (NCBI taxonomy): domain Eukaryota; kingdom Metazoa; phylum Chordata; class Amphibia; order Anura; family Dendrobatidae; genus Ranitomeya; species Ranitomeya imitator. Next base: position 933,302,802 of record NC_091282.1, on the reverse strand, counting down.
TCTTTTAATCAACATGGTATAATTGGTACTTATAATAATAATATTAATCTTTATTTTTATATGGTGCTAACATATTCAACAGTGCTTTATGTGGGAGGAAACCGAGGTACTCGGAGGAAACCCACGGGGAGAACATACAAACTCCTTGCAGATATTGTCCTTGGAGGGATTTGAACCCAGGACTCCAACGCTGCAGGGCTGCAGTGCTAAACACTGAGCCACCGTGCTGCCCCACTTATTCACTTTCTGCAGGGTATATATTCATTATTTTTATTCTAGATTTTATTCCAATAAAAAAACGCAAGCTTGTACCTCCTCAAACCAATCAATATTTAGATAAGGGATATGCAGCATTATTTGTGTACAATTTATAGCAAAAATGTGCCACTGAGCCACTGTGCTGCCCTACTCATTCACTTTCTGCAGGGTAAGTATTCGTTATTTGTATTCTAGATTTTATTCCAATAAAAAAAAAAAAACACATGCTTGTACCTCAAACTAATCAATATTTAGATAAGGGATATGCAGCATTATTTGATTGTGTACAATTTATAGCAAAGATATAGGATTACAGCAGAATTAATGTTATGCTATATGAAACAATATCTAGCTTCTCCTCAAGGAGTTATGTTTCTTTTGGAATACTTGAGATTTAACTGATTTGCATGCAACCAAATGGTGCTTGCTATCAGCCATTGACTTTTAAATCAATCCTTTACACTGAATCAAGTACACACAATTCCTTTTTCTTCAGTATCTATCAACAGATTGCTAAACCACTATGAAAGGCCAAGTATTGCAGTTGACCCTCCAGTTTATGAGGTAGTAACTCTGGAACGCTTCAACAGATCCAACTGATTCTGAGATTTTTTTTCAAGACATATTGTACTTGATGATAGTCATTAAATTTATTTGATATAACTTCCATTTATTTGTGAAAAAAATGGATATTTGTCTAAAATTTAGAAAATTTAGCAAATTTTTTAACTTTTAAATGTTATGCCCTTAAATTGTAAAGATATATCACACAAAATAGTTAAGAAACAAAACATGTCAACTTTATATCACTTCAATTTTTGAAACATAATTTTGTTTGTTAGGAAGGTGTAAGGGTTACATTTTGACTAGTAATTTCTCATTTTTCCAGCCAAATTTTTAAAACAACATTATTTTTGCGACTACATCACATTTGAAGTGACTTTGAGGGGCCTACATGACAAAAAATACCCCAAAATGACAAGATTCTAAAAACTGCATGCACCCCTCAAGGTACTTTAACTACATTCAAAAATTTTATTAACCCTTCAGGTGCTTCATAGGAATTTTTGGAATATGGAAGGAAAAAAATGAACATTTAAATTTTTGTCACAAAAATTCAACTTTAGACCAAAATATTTTTTTATTTTTGCAAGTGTAACAGGAAAAAATGGACCCCAAAATTTGTTGACCAATTTCTCCTAAGTATGCAGATACCACATTTGTGGTCGAAAACTACTTTTGAGACACAGTGCAAAGAACAGAAGGGAAGAAGCACCATATTGGAGTTCAAATTTTGAAGGATTGGTTTGTGGATGCCATGTCGAGGTGCCAGAACAGCAGAATCCCCCCATAAGCGACCCCAATTTACAAACTACATCTCTCCATGAATTCATGTAGGGCTGCAGTGATCATATTGACACCACAGGTGGGTCACAAAATGTTATACCATTGGGCAATGGAGAAAAAAATAATTCCATTTTTACCATCAAAATGATGTTTTGGCCCCAGATTTTATATTTTCACACAGAAAAATGGGTACAAATGGCACCAAAACCTGTCCCACAAGTTCTGCTGAATGTATAGATACCTCAAATATAGCTGTACAGTACTGTTAAGCCATGCGGCATTGGCAAATAGTGCTCTGTCCCTCCCTAGTCTCGCCATATGGCTAAGCAGTACTGTTATACATGAGGCATCCTGGAGTGCAGAATTTTCTATAATAGTTTGTGGACACCCTAAGTGCTAGAAAAACAGAATATTCCCTCACATGATCCTATTTTGGAAATTACACCCCTTTGGGAATTTACCTACAGGTGTCACGTTGATTTTGTTTTCCATGGGTGTTTTTCAGAAACAAGCAGCAGTGGATGTTGCTGAGAGAAAATTACAAACTGCCATTGTAGTTACCAGCATGTTGTAGTGCCAATTAGTGTTGAGCATTCCGATACTGCAAGTATCGGGTATCGGCTGATACTCGCTGTATCGGAATTCCGATACCGAGCTCCGATATTTTTGTGATATCGGAAATCGGTATCGGCGTGTGCGGTGCGAGTGGTTCCAAGGGTCTGAAGGAGATGAAACTCTCCTTCAGGCCCTGGGATCCATATTAATGTAAAAAATAAAGAATAAAAATAAAAAATATGGCTATATTCACCCCTCCGAAGGACCCTGGCTGTCACCGCTGTGAGCGTCTGCCTCCGTTCCTGAGACTGTAGTGAGTGAAGGACCTTCGGTGACATCACGGTCAGGTGAGCAGTCAGGTGAGCAGTCACGTGAGCGGTCAGGTGACCGGTCACCTGACCGCAACGTCATCGAAGGTCCTTCACTCTCTGCAATTCTCAGGAACGGAGGCGGACGCTTGCAGCGGTGACAGCCAGGGTTCTTCGGAGGGGTGAGTATAGCCATATTTTTTATTTTTATTCTTTATTTTTTACATTAATATGGATCCCAGGGCCTGAAGGAGAGTTTCCTCTCCTTCAGACCCTGGGAACCATCGAGGATACATTCCGATATTTGTGTCCCATTGACTTGTATTGGTATCGGAACTCGGTATCGGCGAGATCCGATATTTTGCCGGTATCGGCCGATACCATCCGATACTGATACTTTTAAATATCGGAAAGTATCGCTCAACACTAGTGCCAATACATTGTGCCCAGCTCATGAACCCAAAAATTATGGATATGAGTTGAGACTTGCTTTTTTGTGGACTGAGTTGAAGCTTTTATTGGTAGCATTTTACATGACATTTATCCAGCGCTCTACACTGAGCCTCTACATCAGGGTTTCTCTTGAAATCCCTAAGGGACGTAATTCAGATAAAACGCCTGAGGAATCCATGCACTATAATGAGGCAGCAGAGTTACTGTGACCTCTGTCTGGCCTCTGTTCAGTGGTGTCCATCTTTTCAGAAGTGCACAAAACTGTGGTGGTTGGCACTTTTATGCAATCCTAATAAAAAGACAGACACTGCCAGATCACAGGTTAGTCAGCGTCCACAGTGTCTCTCTCTGACTCATTATGGAGAACCTTCTGTTGGGGATTGTGTCTAAATCATGTATTTCAGAGATTTACATGGAAACCTGATTCAGCACAGTATAAATGTGAGCCGAGACTTACTGCTATCGTTGGGAGGCAGAACGAACAAATCAACACCTGGTGAAGAATTGGTTTTGTTTATTCTTTATACAGTTTCTTGTGCCGAATAAGTGATTACGTGACTTTATTCTTCATGTCAGTGCGATTACAGCGATACCAGATTGATCTTGGTTTTTATGTTTGTTTGCTGTCACATACTAGTTTTTGCATTGCCATATTTTGAGAGCTATAATTTTCTATATTTCAGCGGACAGAGTCATGTAAGGGCTTTATGGGACAAGTTGACGTTTTTATTGGTACTATTTATGGGCTCAGAACATTTTTCGATTGCTTTGTGTTGATTGCAGAATTTCACCAGAGTTGAGTTGGGAGTTTGACTGTTTGAGGTTGTGGACAGATGTTTTTTATACTGATAACAAGTTCATACAGGTGTCATTCCTACAGGTAATGAGTGGAGGACAGAGGAGCCTCTTAAAGAAGAAGTTACAGGTCTGTGAGAGTTAGAAATCTTGAATATTTTTAGATGACCAAATACTTATTTTCCATCATAATTTGCTAAATAAATCTTGCTAAATCAGACAAGGTGATTTTCTGGATTTGTTTTCTTATTTTGACGCTTATAGTTGTGATCTACCTATGATGTCATTTACAGGCCTCTCTCATCTTTTTAAGTGGGAAAACTTGAACAATTGGTGGCTGACTAAATACTTTTTTCTCCACTGTATCCTGTCAGGCCTAAAGACATAAGGTAGTTAGATCATGCACTGCACATTATCTAACTAACTTGCTGGTGCCTGGTGACCTGAATGTCATCATGATGACATCAGGTCCCCATGGCAATGAATGGGCCCTCACAATAACGTTGCGGTGGAGCCGGTACGAGGGCAAGGGGGCTTTCTTCCCTCTGCTTGTTCGCTAAATGCTGCGATCAAAAAGTAGAAATAAGTTTGACATTACTAATGCTGAGAGAAATATTTATGTGAGTTACCTAGAGACTGTAACATCAAATATGTATAACTAACAAACAATCCCAGGTAAAAACCAGCATGCTATTCTGCAGGAGCACTGATTATATTACCAAAAATGTCTCAAATGTATATTAAAACCTGGAGATTTTGCACATGAAATATTATAATGCTTTCATATATTAATTGTAAAGAAAAATTTAAAACATAGTTCAGTAACTGAGAATAAATATGGTATATTGTAAATACCACTGTAAAGTATACGAATGTTAGAAGTTATAAAGGAGGTTTGTGACCATAGAAAGGCCAAAAAGTATTTTCTGACCACAAGAATAATATTATGCTATCCCTATAATGATCATAGTAATCTTTCCACCAGTTATCTTTATTTTACATTTTTAGCTCCCTTTTATCACTTGCAGCCATCTGTGCACTTTGTTATTGTTTATATACAGGGCCATCTGATCTCAATTCAATGGACGAACCAGACTATATTAACCATGGTTCATTGCACCATGCACATCCCGACCTCTCAGCTTCAATGCCAATGCAATGCATCTAGTTGGCAGTAAAAAAGTTAGTTAAGGAGGAGTAATGGTAAGAGAATGAGGAATCAACCAACAGGTAGTTTTTTGTTGTAGAAAGGCATTATCTGATGATGTATCTGATGAGCTGACTCTGCTCTTTCCTTCCCTGGACGCATGGTGGTTTAAAGACCAACATCCAGGCTCTAATAGAGGTCATTCTTAGAGAATGGAAAAAAATATATACAACAATATGTTACCAACTTGTTCATTCCATTCCTAGAAGACTTGGTGCTGCCCTTAAAGAAGCACTCCCATCAAAATGTTATCCTCTTTATCTATTGCAGCCATCATCTTATATGGTACTGTGTACTTATATTGCTCATTTTGCCTTTATACCCAGCTACCAATTCTTCCTGTTTCTACATAGAGCAGAGAAAAGAAAAGGCTCTTGTTCCTTGATTTTTTGTCCTCTTCTTCAACTCCCGACCCAGCAACTATGCTACTCCCCCTGCCAGGGACTTTTGCAGTGATTGATGAGTCATACTGGAAAAAATTACCTCCTGCTTCTACATGGAGCTTAGTAGAATTTAGATGATCAGTTTTTAATCATGTGATGTCATTGGCCTAATGGAAAAGAGAAGAATTAGGTGGGTAGAAGAGCAAAATGAGCAATTGTAAGAATCCAGTACAAAACTATTACCCTCATCCACAAAGCACTCCATGGATCAGCACCACCCTACATCTCCTCCCTGGTCTCAGTCTACCACCCTACCCGTGCTCTCCGTTCTGCTAATGACCTGAGGTTAACGTCCTCAATAATCAGAACCTCCCACTCCCATCTCCAAGCCTTTTCACGTGCTTCGCCAATTCTTTGGAATACACTACCCAGGTTAATAAGATTAATCCCCAATCCCCACAGTTTTAAGCATGCCATAAAAACGCATTTGTTCAGACTTGCCTACCGCCTCAACGCATTAACCTAAATATCTCTGTGTGGCCCATTCAAATAAATAAATAAATAAATAAAAATAAAAAATAAAAAACCTTAAACCATAATCAGGTTCCTCACATCAGGTTCTCATATATTTCATGCAGTTAATAGCCCTCTGTGTCTGTACTGTTACATACTTAGGCTGTTAACTGATTCATGCAGTTTTACATGAACACTGGTCCGAACAATGAAAGCAATTGTTACCATCCACCTCTTGTGTCTTCCTTTTTCCTATAGATTGTAAGCTTGCGAGCAGGGCCCTCATTCCTATTGGTATCTATTTTGAACTGTGATTTTTGTTATGCTGTAATGTCTATTGTCTGTACAAATCCCTTCTATAATTTGTAAAATGCTGTGAAATATGTTGGCGCTGTATAGATAAAATTATTATTATTATAACATTATGCTATACAATATGATGATTCTATTACGCCCAATGGTGCCAAATGTGGGTTTGTAGACCCACTGGGCTACTGGGTCGGGCCTGCCCATGAAGGGGCATAGGTAAGTGGCTACATGGCGTTCATTGAAACTCTTGATGATGGAAACAGACTGGGATGCAAGCAGACACCAGGTACCACTCCTTGGTAGATCCCAATACTGCAGCTGCTGACTCTAGGGGTCCCTTATTCAAAGTTTATTTCAGACACACTGGACTAGAGTACAGGAACAGGAACTGAACACACACAGACTGGGGGACAATGTCCAGGCACTGGCCGCTCACAGACCAGGGGACGAGGTTTAGGAACTGACCATTCTTTTTCCAGGAGATGAGGTGCAGGCACTGGCTGCTCTTTGACCAGTGAATCATGTTCATGCACTGGTCATGCCAGGACAAAGGGAAAAGGTTCATGCATGGGTCCATTGGACCTCACGACTTACTGGTAGTACACCTTACTCACTACTGACTCTACACATTGCTTGGCAACTTCCTAGGAGAGTTGAAGTCTTTTATACAGTATGACTCTCACAAATTGTCTGTGAGCCTTCGTACAGGTGTACAAATCATACTACTTGCCTCTCAGCTACCCGCTGAGAGCATTTAGAGTATGCACAATGCCCCTTTAAGAATGGGGAAGTGCATTCATGGCCAGGACAGCATCACGCACGTAGAAAGCAGGAGCACAATGGGAGACTGCGCCAAGGGCCAGTGCAGTGGTAGGCCGGCGTCCCTGCAAGGAGAGAAGGGGACAACATGGTTTTGGCAGCAGCGCTACAGTTGTCAATGTATAAAAAGGATACCAATTTTGATGGGAGTGTTTCTTTAAAAATCATGGCAATTTTGCAAATCTCGAAATACAGTAGGTTTTGATGTAGGGTGTATTACATTTTGTATCCATTAATTTGAGTAAAACTAAAGATTTTGTAACGAAAGTCATGTTGTCAACCTTACTTTTATGTTATGGGCTAAAAAATGTTCTTTGCAACCAAGTCTTCTCAAAATTTTGGAAATTGCTTAGTGAGAAACGGAGTATACATTTCTAAAGTGTTCCTTTTCGTGCTATGCTATACATTTTATTAATAAACACTTGGCTCACATATTTATTCATTTTATTTACTTGTATAGCGCTATTAATTCCACAGCACTTTACAGACATTATCATCATCACTGTCCCCATTAGAGATCACAGTCTAAATTCCTTTTTCAGTATGTCTTAGGAGCTTGGGAGGAAATTTAAGTACTCAGAGGAAACCCACACAAACACAAGGAGAATATACAAACACCTAACAGATGTTATCCTTTTTGGGATTTGAAACCAGGACCCCAGCGCTGGAATGCAACAGTGCTAACCACTGAGCCACTGTGCTGTCCATATATATATAGTGTCATCCTGAGACTACCAGGTTTGAAAAAACATGTATGTTGTAGGATTTCAGTAGCTCTGTAAGTCGGTAGCTTTCACAAAGGCAGGCAATATCTTGCTCAAACATTAAGTTTTTATTACAGTCCATAAGCCTTCAACATAAAGAAAACAAATTGTCTTTCTCTGGCACAAAGGTATAACAAAAACCATCTTTCAGATGATACTGCCTCAACCAATTGGAGTACAGTGCACTCTTAGCTAGTCTCTAGCAAAGTCTCATTAACATGCAACAATAAAGGTACCGTCACACATAACAATATCGTTAACGATATCGTTGCTTTTTGTGATGTAGCAACGATATCGTTAACGAAATCGTTATGTGTGACAGCGACCAACGATCAAGCCTCTGCTGGGAGATCGTTGGTCGCTGGGGAATGATCAGGACTTTATTTCGTCGCTGGATCACCCACTGACATCGCTGAATCGGTGTGTGTGACGCCGATTCAGTGATGTCTTCACTGGTAACCAGGGTAAATATCGGGTCACTAAGCGCAGGGCCACGCTTAGTAACCCGATGTTTACCCTGGTTACCATTGTAAATGTAAAAAAACCCACTACATACTTACATTCCTGTCACGTCCTTCAGCATCAGCTTCCCTGCGTCCCCCAGTGTCAGCGCCGGCCGGCCGTAAAGCAGAGCACAGCGGTGACGTCACCGCTCTGCTTTCCAACCAGCGCTTACACAGTGCAGGGAAGCTGACAGCGGGGGACGCGACAGGAATGTAAGTATGTAGTGGTTTTTTTTACATTTACAATGGTAACCAGGGTACACATCGGGTTACTAAGCGCGGCCCTGCGATTAGTAACCTGATGTTTACCCTGGTTACCTGGGGACTTCGGCATCGTTGGTCGCTGAAGAGCTGTCTGTGTGACAGCTCTCCAGTGACCAAACAGCGATGCTGCAGCAATCGGCATCGTTGTCTATATCGCTGCAGCATCGCTTAATATGACGGTACCTTTAGTCTTTCACCTTCACTTTCAGACAATGTCTGAGAAATCTTAGCTGCACTTTCAATTGGCTGCAAACCCTAAATTGGAGATGTGGGAGCAGCCAGTCCCAACCCAGCTCTTCCGGCCCCTTTTAAAAACATTGCAGCAACTTAATGATTCTGGAACCTGCTCTCCAGGCTCCACCCCACTGAGGCTAACCACCAGTGGCGTAACTAGAAAGTTATGCGCCCCGATGCGAACTTTAGTGTATAGTGTGACCTCAGTGGCGTAACTATCCGGTGCCCCATCCTGGTATATATCTGTCCCCCGTACTGCCATTATTATGTAATTTATAAAAGAAAATAAACCATTATACTCATCATGGGCTTACATAGAAGTCATGGAGAACCATATAAGAAGTATAATGCACCCCCCATAGTACTCCTTATAATATAATGCACCCCCATAGTCCTCTATATAATATACTGCACAGTTCATAGTCATCCATATAGTATAATACACGCTCCATAGTCATCCATATAGTATAATACACTCCCCATAGTCCTCCATATAGTACAATAGTATAATACACTCCCCATAGTCCTCCACATAGTATTATACACTTCTCAGTCCTCCATATACTATAATACACTCCTCATAGTCCTCCATATATTAAAATACACTCCTCATAGTGCTCCATATAGTGTAATACACTGCTCAGTCATCCATATAGTATACTACACTCCTCAGTCCTCCATATAGTATAATGCACTGCTCATAGTGCTCCATATAGTATAATGCACCCCTCATAGTCCTCCACATAGTATAATACACTCCTCAGTCCTCCATATAGTATTATGCACTCCTCATAGTCCTCCATATATTAAAATACACTGCTCAGTCATCCATATAGTATAATACACTCTTCATAGTGCTCCATATAGTATAATGCACCGCCATCGTCATCCATGTCGTACAATTCACTTCTCATAGTATAATGCACCCTATAGTTCTTCATATAGTATAATGTATTCCCCATAGTCCTCGATACAGTATAACACAGCCCACATACTGTATAGTATAATGCAGCCCCACCATACAATATAATGTAACCCCCATAGAATATAATGCAGCCCTCCTCATAGTATAATGCAGCCTCTCCATACAGGTGCAGTGAGAAAGACACGGGCAAATGGTGACTATGGGGCAGGGGAGAAGGACACAAGGGGGCTAGGGGAGACAGGCATAATGGTGACACAGGGGGGCTAGGGAGAAAAGAAGACAGGCACAAGGGGACACATGCGGGCTAGGAGGCAGGGGAGAAGGGCACAAGGGAACTAGTGGGCAAGGGAGACTGACACAAGGGGACACAGGGACAAGGGACGCAAGCACAAGGGGACAAAGGAGACAGGCACAAGGGGACACACAGGGACTAGTGGGCAAGGGAGATTGACACAAGGCTACACACGGGAACAAGGGACACAAGCTCAAGGGGACTCATGGGGACCAGGAAGAAGAGGAGAAGGGCACAAGGGGACACATGGGGACTAGGGGGCAAGGGAGACAGGCATAAAAGGACACAAGGGGACTCTAAGGGCAGAGTAGTTAGGGATGCATGTAGACAGAGTTGAAAGGGGACAGGGGAAGATGGGGAGACTTGGGAGCAGGGAAGAAGGGGGCACAGGGATTACGAGGACAGGGTAGATGGGGAACACATGTGAGAAAGAGGACAGGGGAGACTTGAGAGCAGTGCAGACTGGTCACATGGGGACAAGGGGCTGGGAATGCATGAGGGGAGCAGGAGGACTCAGGGCATTGGAGATGGGGAGCATTGGGGGACCAGGCGAGGAGTGACAAGGCGCATAGAGGGGCCTGGAGGAGCACAATGACCTGAACCTGGGGACCTACGAGGACATGGGGCATGGGAGAGCAGGGAGGAAATGGGGCTGGTGTAACAGGGGGCCGGGGATGCTGGGGGCCGAAGAAGGCGACACACGGGCAGAATACACACCTCACTGCCGCTGGTCGTGTACACCTCCATGTTCATCCCTGGATCCTCCACATGGCTGAGCGGCTGTGGCATGTCCGTCCTAGGTGGATCGGTCCACATGCCCCCCACCAGATTCAGAGCCGAATGTTTCTCGGACCCAGCAGCCTCCACAGGCTCTGCCAATATGGCAGCCACCATCACCTGTGCAGATGCTGCACTGCCTGGGTCCTGCAGAGAGCAGGTGCGTGATGAAGTGATGTCATCATGCACCTACAATGTCAGAGGCAGAGGGGAATGATGGGAGAGGGAGTGTCAGCTGACACTCTCTCCTCTATCATTGCTTTGAACTGTACCGGCGTCATAGACTCCTGTATAGTTCAATGCGGCGGCGGGGGGAGTCGGGTGCCTTTTACCTGCTGGGCCCCTGACCTGCCAGGCCCAGTCGCAGTGGCAACCACTGTGACTGTGTTAGTTATGCCCCTGCCTCACACACACATGCACACACACACTACAGATCACACACACACACAATACAGATCACACACACACTACAGATCACACACACACACACACACTACAGATCACACACACGCACACACTACAGATCACACACACACATACTACAGATCACACACACTACAGATCACACACACGCACACTACAGATCACACACACACATACTACAGATCACACACACACTACAGATCACACACTACAGATCACACACACACACAAGATACCAGCTCATACACACATCTCACACTCTCCTCTCTGGTACAGGGGAGGCTGATATAAACGTGCAGCTCAGTGAGTCAACCTCCCACAATATAAATATACTTGCTATACATATGTTTATATGTATATATATATATATATATATATATATATATATGTTTGTGTGTATATATATAAAATGTTGTGATTCGCTGACAAGAGATGTCTGCTATATGTGGCTATGAGTAACTACTCAGTGATTGTAATGTAGTTTGCAGCCAGCCAAGGGTTCTTTTTAGCATGTTGGGTTAACTTGTTGAAATTTTGTTTTTAAATATAGTTCTTCAAATTGAAGAAAACTTCACTGTGTGCAAACAAAATGATAAGCTAAATAATAAGCTATTTTTGCAAGATTCAGAGTTTGCCACTAATAGACACTTTACGCTTTCAACTAAAAAAAGACATTTGCTCAACAGAGACTGGTGGCACAGAAATGTTTCATTGAGGACTAAGTGACAAGAAAAACAAAGAATCCGTTCTGCTTAATTTGAGTTGATTTCATAAGTGTGTGTTGGCATTATGAAATTGTTTAGAATAATAACACTAATGCATCTGCTTATTCTTTGTTCAGTTACCGAGACTACATTGCTTGACACACAGTTCCGTAATAACCTCCATCTGCTGTGCGTTGTCTGTCATTTCTGAATCTATAACATATTGTGACAGAGTCTTCATTTACCCAAACTTATCTTGGCATCTTGTACTTCATTAAATCGAATTCTGCAAGCATCAGTTAAAGCTTTCTTATCTGACCATGCATAGCTAAGCTTCATAAATCATTCTTTCACTTTTTCCGGCTTCTTTAAAGGTAACGTTGGGATTAAATTGTTGAGTTATATAATAGAAGTACTAATATGTTTATTGATCAATTTTGGATTCAGTCATGAATGTATATGTATGTGAAATGCAAGATTCTTAAAGGGAATATTCACCCTTTTTGAACCATGTCTTGTAAGTCCAAAAATAAGGCGCTGACAAATTTCTTTAAATGGGTTGCTTTTGAATAAAAAACATAGCTGCTTATATTTAAAAACACCATCACATCTGTCCACTGGTTTTATCTTGTATTGCTGATTTTCAGTAATTGAAGAGGCTTCTTTATATACACATGGTCAAAATTGTTGGTACCCCTCGTTTAATGACAGAAAAACCAACAATGGTCACAGAAATAACTTGAATCTGACAAAAGTAATAGTAAATAAAAGATCTATGAAAATTAACAAATGAAATCAGACATTGCTTTCCAACCATTCTTCCACAGAATAAAAAAATAAAACTCATGAAATAGGCTTGGACAGAAATGATGGTACCCCTGAAAATAATGTTATAAAAGTGACATGTTTTCCAATAAACTTTTTACCAGGCTATTTGCGCTCCCATTGGTGAAGGATCCAAGGCTTCTTATTATCCAAATAGGTTTTTATTGTTTCTCAAGAAAAAGCACATACAACGCGTTTCAACAATATAAATGTCTTGCTCATGTATATTGTGATAAGCATTCCAAAATAGTGGATGTCTTTATAGAAAGTAGTATTATGCTAAGTAGGGTGTGGACCACTAAAATTAGTTGCTAGCAGACCCACAATTTAGCTGCTATACAAGTTGCCAGTCTACAAAGTGACATAATTGTAATAAAAGCACTACATAAATATAGAAAAAAGAGAAAAAAAGAGAGAAGCAAAAGAGAAAAAAAGAGAAAAAAGGAGGAAAAAGAAAAAAGAGAAAAAACAGAGAAAAAAAATATATGTACAGTACAGACCAAAAGTTTGGACACACCTTCTCATTTAAAGATTTTTTGCATTTTCATGACTATGAAAATTGTAAATTCACACTGAAGGCATCAAAATTATGTATTAACACATGTGGAATTATATACTTAACAAAAATTGTGAAACTACTGAAAATATGTCCTATATTCTAGGTTCTTCAAAGTAGCCACCTTTTGCTTTGATGACTGCTTTGCACACTCTTGGCATTCTCTTGATGAACTTCAAGAGGTAGTCACCGGAAATGGTCTTCCAACAATCTTGAAGGAGCTCCCAGAGATGCTTAGCACTTTAAATCTTTAAAAGAGAAGGTGTGTCCAAACTTTTGGTCTGTACTTTATATTAAATTTTGATTATAGCAGATAATATATAAAATATGTTATTAAATATCATAAAATTATATAGCAAATTTAGATGGTTATATGTGACATGAAATACATGTAAAACACATAAATGAAAAAAGTCCCAACTGGAATTTTGGACTACACTTTTTTGTATTTTATTTTCCCTCAATGACTTCATTTAGTCCATCCGGATGTAAAGACTCCATTTTAAAAATCCAATAGGATTCTTTACGATTCAATTTTTCAGTGCGGCTTGAACAGTTCTCCGAAATTTGCTCAACTGGTGTAACTTTTATGTTAATTTTTTTGCTATGTTTCAAGCATAAGTGTCGAGACAAACTATGTGTTAGGGACTAGCGGAACGCACCAAGAATCAGATGTTATGGTATTAGGTGCGTTCGCAGTCCGAGGTCCACCGTGCAGGTAAAAGACCCTGCTGCTAGTAAGACGGACTATATGGCGGTACTAAGTATACACACATGGGTTAACTTCACCCTGCGTGAAGGAAGCGATCCTGTTGCGTCACAGGACCGCAGTACCGCACATAAAGCGCGAGCAAGAAGTCAGCGGATTCAACCCCTACACAGGATTGAAGTCCGATTAGACACTTGCTGGCACAACACCGCAACTGGGTGTGTCAGAGGAACATAAATAATAATATTAAGGCACAAGACGGACGCCACTAACCACCCAGGCTTGGGTCAGGAAAGCGCAGAGCAAGCGCACAGCGCCGTACTGGCGGACACAGCAACTGGTAGCTGTAATGTGTGTTTCGTGCTGTTGGATAAGTCGGGCACTAGAAAGCAAACATACACCTTCCTCGAACAGACATTCAATAGGGAGGGTTATTTAAAGAGCGACTTTCACTCACAACACACACACATATTTACAAGACAATACTAGCGCATGGCCGTGCGGTCATGCGCAGTTTATTTAGCTGCAGCACAGGAAACAGCTACAGAAGTTTTTCCCTTTCAGGACCTGCCAAAAGGACCAATGGGATGTGCTGCAGTACCTGAGCATGTAACCCTCGATCTCCAACGGGAGATCCTGCCCTGGGCATGCTCAGACAGAGAAAAGCAGGACTTAGATCCAGAAACGTCCACTCGCCGCTGCCCAGCACTGGCTTCAATGGCAGAAGCAGGAAAAGCAGCAGTAACTCTTCGCACAGAGTCAGACTGAGCGAGACGCTGGGATCGACGTCCCTGCTGAGCAGACTCCACTGCGGCTGGAGAAGAATGGGAGACCGCATCGGAGACGGATCGAGATTCCCCCTGTGCAGCAGAAGAAACTCGACTCCTAACATTACCCCCCCTCCTAGGGCCCCCCCCTCCTTGGGCCTCGCTACGTTCGAAGGCAGCAATGAGCTGCGGGGCCCGAATGTGCTCAACAGGCTCCCAGGACCTGTCCTCGGGGCCATAACCCTTCCAGTCTACCAAATAAAATTTTTTGCCACGTACCACCTTGAACCCCAAAATAGCGTTCACCTCATAATCGTCCGTAGACGAACCCGATGTCCCAGCAGATGACTCGGAAAACCGGGACATATACACGGGTTTCAAGAGGGACACATAAAAGGTGTCTGTGATACCCAGGCGTGGCGGAAGGGTCAAACGGTAGACCACAGGATTAACCTGCTCGAGGACCTTGAATGGGCCCAAGTAGCGAGGAGCAAATTTAGTGGACTCAACTCGCAGCCTGATGTTACGGGCGGAGAGCCACTCTAAATCGCCAGGAGCAAAGGTCGGAGCAGGGCGCCGATGTGCATCGGCGGAGGACCTCATTCTCTCCTTCAAGGCCCGAATGGCATCCTGAGTGCGGTCCCAAATGTCCCGTGCCTCCACTGCCCAGTCTGCCACCCTGGAGTCAGCAGAGGACACGGGCATAGGCACAGGAACCCCGCGGATGCTGGCCGTAATTAAGGAGGAAAGGAGTCTGACCGGTGGAGTCGGCTACAGCGTTATTAAGGGCGAACTCTGCCCATGGTAATAAAGATGCCCAGTCATCCTGCCTGGCAGAAACAAAATGTCGTAGATATGTGACCAGAGTCTGATTGGCCCTCTCTACCAACCCATTCGTCTCGGGATGATATGCGGAAGAGAGATTTAACTCAATGCTGAGAAGACGACAAAGCTCTCTCCAGAACCGAGACGCAAACTGATGACCCCGGTCACTGACAATTTTGTCTGGCATGCCGTGTAGGCGGAAGATGTGTCTTATGAACAACGCTGCCAAGGCCCGTGCAGAAGGTAACCATGGGAGCGGCACCAAATGCACCATTTTCGAGAAATGATCGGTAATAACCCAAATGATGGTACAGCCGCGAGACTTGGGCAAACCCACTACAAAGTCCATCCCGACCATCTCCCAGGGCCTGTCTGCCACCGGCAAGAGATAGAGTAACCCAGACGGCCGTTGTCGAAGAGACTTATTTTTGGCGCATGAGACACACGCCAGAACGTAATCTCTGACATCTCGGAACATATGTGGCCACCAGTACGTCCTCGCCAGCAGCTCAGATGTCCTTTTTGTCCCAAAGTGTCCATCCACCCTGGAGGAATGAGCCCAAGAGAGAACCTCCGGTCGCAAATTTATGGGCACAAAAGTCTTGCCCGGAGGCACAGACTCAAGCGACACCGGAGCCACGGTTCTCAAGCTCTCAGAAGGAACAATAAGCCGAGGCTCTCCTTCCTCCTCCTCAGATGACACAACAGAGCGAGAAAGAGCATCAGCTCGAATATTCTTCTCCCCAGCGAGATAATGGAGGGTGAAGTGGAATCGGGAGAAGAATAAGGACCATCTGGCCTGGCGAGAATTTAGCCACTGGGCTGTTTGCAAATAGAGCAAATTTTTGTGGTCTGTAAAAACTTGAAAGGGAAAACGAGCCCCCTCCAATTGATGTCTCCACTCTGAGAAAGCCAATTTCATCGCTAGCAACTCCCTGTCCCTGATGGAATAATTCCTCTCCGCTGGTGTGAAGGTCTTGGAGAAGAAGAAGCACGGATGCTTCCGACCTTGAGCATCCTTTTGGAAGAGGACTGCTCCAGCACCAACGGAAGAGGCATCCACCTCCATTATAAACGGCTTATCGACATCGGGACGATGTAGGATGGGAGCGCTAGCAAAATGAGACTTAGTAGAAGAAAAGGCCTTGGAGACCTCTTCAGACCACACTTTGGGATTTGCTCCCTTCTTGGTGAGGGCTACCAAGGGAGCTACCAAAGTTGAGAAATGGGGAATGAACTGGCGGTGATAATTAATGAACCCCATAAAGCGCTGCACTGCTTTAAGTGAATGGGGTTCTTGCCAGTCCATCACAGCCTGTAGTTTGGCAGGATCCATAGCCAATCCCTGGGCAGAGATGATAAAGCCCAGGAAAGGTAAAGACTCCTGCTCAAACACACACTTCTCCAACTTTGCGAAAAGAGAGTTTGCCCGTAAGAGGTCGAAGACTCTGCCAACATCACTCCGGTGGGAGTCAATATCTGGAGAGAAGATGAGAATATCATCCAGATAGACTACGACCGAGGTGGAAAGCATATCCCGGAAGATGTCGTTGACAAAGTCTTGGAAAACGGCTGGGGCGTTACAGAGCCCGAAGGGCATCACCAGATACTCATAGTGCCCATCTCTGGTGTTAAACGCCGTCTTCCATTCGTCCCCCTCACGAATGCGAATCAGGTTATAAGCTCCCCGCAGGTCTAATTTGGTAAATACCTTAGCTCCCCGAAGCCTATCAAAAAGCTCAGAAATCAGGGGCAGCGGGTACTTATTCTTAACGGTGATGGCGTTAAGACCCCTGTAGTCTATGCAAGGACGCAACTCTCCATTCTTCTTCTGTACGAAGAAGAACCCTGCCCCTGCTGGTGACACTGACTTCCTAATAAACCCTCTTGTCAAATTCTCCTGGATGTACTGGGACATAGCCTCCGTTTCCGGGAGAGAGAGGGGATAGACACGTCCCCGAGGAGGTTCTGCTCCAGGCAAGAGATCTATAGGACAGTCATAGGGACGGTGAGACGGAAGGGTCTCCGCGGCCTTTTTGGAGAAGACGTCTGCATAAGACCAATAGTATTTGGGGAGATCTCAGTGGTGGAAACCTGAACGCACTCTTTCACACATCTGCCCTTACAGGATTCACTCCAACCCAATATCCTCCCAGAGGTCCACTCAATATGTGGGGAGTGGAAACGGAGCCAGGGTATTCCCAGCAGAATCTCATCCATTCCCTCGGGAAGGACAAGAAGGGAAATAATCTCCTGGTGGGATGGGGACATGGCTAACGTGAAAGGGACAGTCTGATGTGTGATCTGTCGCGGAAGTGTCGACCCATTCACCACTCTAACGGTTACTGGTTTGGCAAGCATAACCAGAGGTACTGCGTGGCGCAGATCAAAAGCAGAAGACATAAAATTTGCTTCTGCTCCTGAATCCACACAAAGCTCTACTGTAAGAGTGGATGTGCCTAACAGGATTGTCCCTTTAAAGGACAATTTGGAGGAAAATGCCGCTGTGTCCAGTGAACCTCCTCCAATGGTCACTAGACGCGATCGTTTTCCTGACCGCCGTGGACATTTATTAGCGTAATGTCCCGGTTGCTGGCAATTTTTACACATCACAGGTACTCGAGCGGTCTGAGACCTAGGTCCCGCTCGAGAAACCTCCATGGCCTCATGGGAGTCAGACGCCATAACAGGAGATTCTAGAGGTTTGGCAAAGGTGGGAGCCAGCCGAAACCTCTGCCTACACTGGGTCCGCTCCAACCTCCGCTCGTTAAAACGGAGATCGATGCGGGTAGCTATAGTAATAAGCTCCTCCAGTGTGGCGGGAATCTCCCTGGTGGCCAAGGCGTCCTTTACATGATCTGCCAGTCCTTTCCAGAACACCGGAATAAGGACTTTATCCGGTCATTCCAGCTCAGAAGCTAGAGTCCGGAATAGGATGGCGAACTGGCTGACCATGGACGAAGCCTGAGTAATTGCCAACAATTGGAGCGCGGTATCGTGGGTGACACGGGGTCCCAAAAAGACCTGCCTCAGAGCATCCAGGAAGATAGGAGCACTCTGTACCACACGATCACCACGTTCCCAAAGCGGCGTTGCCCACTCCAACGCCCTGCCCGACAAAAGAGACAAGATGAATCCCACCCTCGCCCATTCCGTAGGAAAACGTGCAGCCAGCAGCTCGAGATTTATGGAGCACTGGCTCACGAATCCCCGACATAGCTTACTGTCACCAGCAAACTTATCTGGAAGCGGGAGACGGGATAAGGTCGGAGCAGGGGTGGCAGCGGACAAACTGGCTGCAACTGCACTTGCAGCCTGAACAGCGACAGCAGTAACGTCCACAGCTGAGGTTGCACGCTCTAGAGCCGCCAACCTACCCTCCAGCTGTTGGATGTACCGCTGTGAACGCTGATCGTCCGTCATTACTAGCCAGACCTTGGCGCTAGTATACTGTTAGGGACTGGCGGAACGCACCAAGAATCAGATGTTATGGTATTAGGTGCGTTCGCAGTCCGAGGTCCACCGTGCAGGTAAAAGACCCTGCTGCTAGTAAGACGGACTATATGGCGGTACTAAGTATACACACATGGGTTAACTTCACCCTGCATGAAAGAAGCGATCCTGTTGCGTCACAGGACCGCAGTACCGCACATAAAGCGCGAGCAAGAAGTCAGCGGACTCAACCCCTACACAGGATTGAAGTCCGATTAGACACTTGCTGGCACAACACCGCAACTGGGTGTGTCAGAGGAACATAAATAATAATATTAAGGCACAAGAGTGCGTGCGGTGCCGCACTGACGGACGCCACTAACCACCCAGGCTTGGGTCAGGAAAGCGCAGAGCAAGCGCACAGCGACCGTACTGGCGGACACAGCAACTGGTAGCTGTAATGTGTGTTTCGTGCTGTTGGATAAGTCGGGCGCTAGAAAGCAAACATACACCTTCCGCGAACAGACATTCAATAGGGAGGGTTATTTAAAGAGCGACTTTCACTCACAACACACACACATATTTACAAGAAAATACTAGCGCATGGCCGTGCGGTCATGCGCAGTTTATATAGCTGCAGCACAGGAAACAGCTACAGAAGTTTTGCCCTTTCAGGACCTGCCAAAAGGACCAATGGGATGTGCTGCAGAACCTGAGCATGTGACCCTCGATCTCCAACGGGAGATCCTGCCCTGGGCATGCTCAGACAGAGAAAAGCAGGACTTAGATCCAGAAACGTCCACTCGCCGCTGCCCAGCACTTGCTTCAATGGCAGAAGCAGGAAAAGCAGCAGTAACTCTTCGCACAGAGTCAGACTGAGCGAGACGCTGGGATCGACGTCCCTGCTGAGCAGACACCACTGCGGCTGGAGAAGAATGGGAGACCGCAGCGGAGACGCATCGAGATTCCCCCTGTGCAGCAGAGGAAACTCGACTCCTAACACTATGTTTCATGAAGTCATTTTTTACATTGTGTCTGTGGCCATTCATACGTGTTCTTAGGGAATGTGTTGTACATCCCATGTATTGAACACCTCATGCACATGTGATGACATACACCACAAATTGGCTGTTGCAACATACTGGCTATCAGGGTTTTGCAGCATGCCTAACACAGAAGAAATCCAACTTTGAACATCTAATGGACCCGAGTGAGCTATATACAAGCTATCAAGATTTATAAAAGGTGAGTGCCACCTATATTCTCCTACAATCTAATTATACATTTACATTTATATCGGTGTGCTTTCTTCCTTTCCTTCCCCTTTACCAAAAGTGACATGTTAAATCAAGTTGTGTCCATTAACTAGCATCACAGGTGTGTGATCACAATCTTGCAATCAGTGAGTGGGCCTGTATATAGGGATACAGATACTCACTGTGCTGTTTGGTGAGATGGTGTATAGCACACACAACATGGACCACAAGAAGCGAGTGAAATCATTGTCTCAGGAGATTAGAAAGAAAATTATAGACAAACATGTTAAACGTAAAAGTTGTAAGAACAAGCAGCTTGATGTTCCTGTGACTACAGTTGCACATATTATTCAGAAATTAATGATCCATGGGACTGTAGCCAACCTCCTTGGACGTGGCCGCAGGAGGGAAATTGATGACAAATCAAAGTGACGGATAATACGAATGGTAACAAAAGAGCCCAGAAAAACTTCTAAACAGGTGAGGTGAACTTCAAGTTCAAGGAACATCAGTGTAAGATCGCACCATCCATTGTTGTATGAGCCAAAGTGGACTTCATGGCAGATGACCAAGGAGGACACCATTGTTGAAAAAAAATCATAAAAAAGCCAGACTGGTATTTGCCAAACTACTTGTTGGCAAGCCACAAAGCTTCTGGGAGAATGTCCTGTGGACAGATGAGACACAAATGGAACTTATTGGCAAGGTGCATCAGTTCTATGTTCACAGATGAAAAAATGAAGCATATCAAGAAAAGAACACTGTCCCTACTGTGAAACATGGAGGAGGCTCTGTTATATTCTGGGGCTGCTTTGCTGCATCTGGCACAGGGTGTCTAGAATCTGTGCAGGGTACATTGACGTCTCAAGACTATAAAGGGATTCTAAAGAGAAACGTGCTGCCCAGTGTCAGTAAGCTTGGTCTCAGTCTCAGGTCATGGGTCTTGTAACAGGATAATCACCCCAAACACACAGCTAAAAACACCCAAGAATGGCTAAGAGGAAAATATTGGACTATTCTGAAGTGGTCTTCTATGAGCACAGATCTAAATCTTATTGAGCATCTTTTGAAAGAGCTGAAACATGCTGTCTGGAAAAGGCAACCTTCAAACACAAGAAAACTGGAGCAGTTTGCTCTTGAGGAGTGGGCAAAAATACACGTCGGGAGGTGCAAAATTCTCATTGACAGTTACAGGAATCATTTGATTGCAGTGATTACCTCAAAAAGTTGTGCAACAAAATATTAAGTTAAGGGTACAACCATTTCAGTCCCGGCCTATTTCATGAGTTTTATTTATTTTTTATTCTATGGAAGCATGGTTGAAAAGAAATGTCTGACTTTCATTTGTTCATGTGCATAGATTATTTATTCATCATTACTTTTGTCAGATTCAAGTTATTTCTGTGACCATTGTGGGTTTTTCTGTCATTAAATGAGGGGTGCCAACAATTTTGACCACTTGTGTAGTTTCATGTAAAGCTTACCTCTACTACAACAATGGGTTGAAACTAATCTTTGAGTTTAGTGTCCCTAAAAATTCTTGCATGGACCATAATCATTATTTATTAGGCAATAAGAAGTGATGGTTCTATGCCTGAAAACTTGTCAGCCTCCAAAAAAAGTGCAATAAATTTGAAACAGATGATATAACCTATTTCAGGGTTATTAGTCCCATGTGTAGTTTGTTTAGAAAGGTAATATTCCTTGTATGCTAGCTGTTATTGTGCATTGGAACTTGTGCCTGGAAAGACGCTTATTTTGACTGTGTGCTTATATCTAGTCATTGTTGGAGCTGCTGACAGCCTATTGGTGTTGGTGCCAATTCTCAACATTCTGTTATTCGTGACATATCATAAAGTTATCAATATCCTAACCACTTTAAAAAGTCATGCAGAGAACAACAAAGGACTATATTATTTTTTAAATAAAGTCAGGCACTAGAGCAGTGATGTCAAATTTAAAAACATAGGGGGCAAAATAAAAAACTTGGACAAAGTGTAGGACCAGCCTTGATATTTAGAACATTAATCACAACAGAAAATAGAGGGGAGGGGGAAATAGATTGGGGGAATCTGCCGAGGGTAGAGAGAATCACAATATTTCAGGAGAAGTTAGAGATGACTGGGATGGTAAATGGAAAGAAATATAGGGATGTAGAGAACACTAAAAGTAGATAGACAGCACTGAAACAATAATATTTACGGAGTCAAGATGGTAGGAAGTGAACAAAAAATATAAGATCTCAATATATAAGGAAAGGATAACAATGCATAAAAAAGAAAAATACAAGGCCAAATAGTGCAATAAAATAAATCATGGCATGAGTGCACCGTCCCAATAGCCTACTTCTGTCGTGCTTGTGGATTTCTTCCATTTTCTTACTATTGCACCAACAGTTGTCTCCTTCTCACCCAGAGACTTACGTATGGTTTTGTAGCCCATTCCCTCTTTGTGCAGGTCTATGATCTTGTCCCTGACATCCTTAGCAAGCTCTTTGGTCTTGCCCATGTTGTAGATGCTAGAGTCTGACAGATTAATTGAGTCTGTGGACAGGAGTCTTTTATAAAGGTGACTATGTAAGACAGTTGTCTTAAATGCAGATAATGAGTTGATTAGGAACGTCTCACCGGTCTGTAGTAGCCAGAACTATTAATGATTGGTATGGGATCAAATACTTATTTCTCACTGCAAAATGTAAATACATTTATATAATTTATACAATATGATTTTCTGGATTTTATTTTTGATATTCTATCTCTCAATGTTAAAATTAATCTACCCTTAAAATTATAGACTGTTCATGTCTTTCTCAGTGGGCAAACTTACAAAATCAGCAAGGGATCAAATAATTATTTCCTTCACTCTCATACAAGTGGACTGTGCGCTGATGTAGGGAGAAGTGGAGAGAACTTTTGGCTCAGGAGAGTGCCAGTCCAGAAGTGCATCATAGTTGAGAAACTCGTTACTACAGAGCATGCTGTAAACTGTTTTGTCGTAACCAAGTATAGTGCTGTATGGGAAACACGGGATTGGTAGAATTAGCAGTGCATGTGCAGTCTATCGGTAGGCTAGGTCTGGTAAACATTTGGTATTTTCTCATGTGCCAAATATAATAACACTGAGCTTGACATGTGTGCATTAGAGCAATACTCCCGAAATCCGGTCATCAATAGCCACCAACAGCTCATGTTTTCAGGATTTCCTTAGAATTGCCCAGGTGATGGAATTCTAGCCTGTTCAGGTGATGCAATTATCATCTGGGCAATGCTAAGGGAAGCCTGCAAACATAATCTATTGGTGGCTCTTGAGGACCGGAGTTGAGGAATACTGCATTAGATGGTGAAAATTAAACATTCCTAACTAGTGTTGAGCGATACTGTCCAATATTTGAAAGTATCGGTATCGGATTGTATCGGCCGATATCCGAAAAATATCGGATATCGCCGATACCGATACCCGATACCAATACAAGTCAATGGGACACAAATATCGGAATGTATCCTCGATGGATCCCAGGGTCTGAAGGAGAGGAAACGATATACTCACCCTAGGACGTGTCCTGGTTCTAACCGCTGCAACCGGCAGCCCCCGTTCCTAAGAATGAGCAGGTGAAGGACCTTCGATGACGTCGCGGCTTGTGATTGGTCGTGAGACCGCTCATGTGACCGCTCACGCGACCAAACACAAGCGGCGACTTCATCGCAGGTCCTTTACCCGCTCATTCTTAGGAACGGGGGCTGCCGGTTACACCGATAAGGTCCAGGGTCCGCCGAAGGGGTGAGTATACCCATATTTTTATTCTTTATTTTACACATGAATATTCATCCCGATCCCGATTCCCGATATCGCAAAAATATCGGACCTCGGGATCGGAATTCCGATACCGCAAATATCGGCCAATACCCGATACTTGCGGTATCGGAATGCTCAACACTATTCCTAACATGACATTTAAAAATGCCTTTACTTTCTATTTTCATTGTATTAGATCCCTTTACCATAAGAAATGTTAGCACACTGGCTCCTATCACATTTATTAATGGCAATAGGGAAAAAATATGCTAAAACAGTCATCTCTAAAATACTGACAGAATATTGAGACAGAAATTCCCGAGACATGATAGACCCAGGAGAATTCTGTTTTTATATTAAATATTAAAAACCGCTGCAACTTTTCATCTTTTTATCCATGAAATGTCAGGTTTCAACAGTGTTTATCATGTACTGATCACAAAAAGACAAATGCCACATGAAACAAACAGTGATGGTATTTTGAAAAACAGTTGTCACTTTCTCTCTCTTTTTATCTATATTTGATTTGTCGATCTAATATGACATGATTAGAAGTGTTTGATCTTCTTATGTGCCTAATTTAGGCTCTGTTCACATAACATCTGAGCCTTTTGATAGATTCACGCTGTAAATCAAGGTCATTGCCCAATCTATACTTTTGATGTAAGGCTTCACTATTTGCTATTTATATACACTACTCAAAAAAATAAAGGGAACACTTAAACAACAGAATCTAACTCCAAGTAAATCTGTGAAATCAAACTGTCCACTTAGGATGCAACACTGATTGACAATCAATTTCACATGCTGTTGGGCAAATGAAATAGACAACAGATGGAAATTATTGCCAATTATCAAGACACACTCAATAAAGGAGTGGTTCTGCAGGTGGGGACCACAGACCACATCTCAGTACCAATGCTTTCTGCTGATGTTTTGGGCACTTTTGAATGTTGTTGTGCTTTCACACTCGTGGTAGCATAAGACGGACTCTACAACCCAAACAAGTGGCTCAGGTAGTGCAGCTCATCCAGGATAGCAAATCAATGCGAGCTGTGGCAAGATGGTTTGCTGTGTCTGTCAGCAGACTGTAGTGTCCAGAGGCTGAAGGCGCTAATAGGAGACAGGCCAGTGCACCATGAGATAAGTAGGGGGCTGTAAGAGGTCAGCAGCAGGACCGTTACCTCAGCCTTTGTGCAAGGAGGAACAGGAGGAGCACTGCCGGAGCCCTGTAAAATGACCTTCTGCAGGCCACAAATGTGCATGTGTCTGCACAAACGGTTAGAAACCGACTCCAAGAGGATGGTCTGAGTGCCCGATGTCCAAAGATGGGGGTTGTGCTCACAGCCCAACACCATGCACGATGCTTGTCATTTGCCACAGAACACCAGGATTGTCAAATTCGCCACTGGTGCCCTGTGCTCTTCACAGATGAAAGCAGGTTCACACCGAGCACATGTGACAGACGTGACATAGTCTGGAGATGCCATGGAGAGCGATCTGCTGCTTGCAACATCCTTCAGCCTAACTGGTTTGGCAGTGGGTCAGTAATGGTGTGGGGTAGCATTTCTTTGGAGGGCTGCATAGCCCTCCATATGCTCGCCAGAGGTAGCCTGACTACCATTAGATACCGAGATAAGATCCTCAGACCCCTTGTGAGACCATATGCTGATGTGCTTGGCCCTGGGTTCCTCCTAATGCAGGACAATGCCAGACCTCATGTGGCTGAAGTGTGTCAGCAGTTCTTGCAAGATGAAGGCATTGAAGCTATGGACTGGCCCACCGGTTCCCCAGACCTGAATCCGATTGAGCACATCTGGGAGGTTATACAGGCACGTGGAGGCCACACACAATACTGAGCATATTTTCCTTGTCATGAGGCATTTCCACTGAAGTTGGATTAGCCTGTAATTTGATCTTCCACTTTGATTTTGAGTATCATTCCAAATCCAGACCTCCATGGGATATTCATTTTGATTTACATTGATAATTGTTATATTTTATTGTTCTGAACACATTCCACTATGCAATGAGTAAAAATTTTCAACTGGAATATTTCATTCAGAGATATCTAGGATGTGGTATTTTTGTTTTCCCTATATATTTTTCAGCAGCGCAGAAAAAAAAAGCCTAAACTATGGCACTTCCTAAAAACTCAAACAATACCTAAAAAAATTAGAAGTATACACTAAATATTATTAAAACATAATCCATCTTTATTGAAAATTTTTTTTTTATTTTTTAAAAAAAGTTAATGGCAGAGATACAAATGCAAAAAATACTGCTAATTTACAGGTCAAGTTAAACAGTGAGGGACTCCTACTGCAAAAAATACCAAATAAATAACATTGGATATAAGTGGTCCCTAGACCTACACAAAATACAATTAATAAGTTCCAGATATTGTTCTGCAAAGGGAGTCCATCAGATAATCAATCCATAATAAATGCACATGTAAATATATAAAAAAGTGCATGGTGTATTTATAGTACAGCATAAACAAAGTTTGGTTGGGTTATTGGCCATACAAATCTCCTATCCCTTTCAATGAACATGCTTATAAAGTGCATCCATGCATAGTAGCAGGAGTTGTTGGAGGTAGATAAATTACCTAAAATAAATAGAATCCCATGCCCAAAGGTAACTAATGCACTGAATACCCTGCAAAGTGAAAGAGTGCTTAGCAGCAAGAAATGCTTATTGCTGTGATGGTCCAGGCGAATCTTAAATTATATAAGTACAAATCACACCAGCATGTATACCTGACCTGTTGGCAGTTGAGATGCCCCGATCTAGGGTCTATTAATAGTCCTGTCAGTACATTGATGGCAGCGGTATGTAAGGGCGTTTGCTCCATTGTGAATGGGAGTGACGTCAGGTGGCTCGGCGTGACTAATCCATTCTCCCGTCCTATGCGTCGGGACAAGGGGCGGAGCCAGCCATGCTTCAGATGTGTCGCCACGGAGTCCCACGTTCCAATCATGGAGGAGAGTGCTCACCGCAAGTGGGGAAAGGTGAAGGGAGGGCGCCAACCGTGCTGATGATACATCGCAACGGGGACTAACTATCCAAGTTAGAATGCAAAGTGCATACCGCAAACAAGGAAGTATTTGGGGGAGGGGTCATATTCTCTCACTAAGTGATTGAAAGTAAAAATTTAAAAAAGCAAATGACTTAAAGGGACACTGTCACCTGAATTTGGAGGGAACAATCTTCAGCCATGGAGGCGGGGTTTTGGGGTTTTTGATTCACCCTTTCCTTACCCGCTGGCTGCATGCTGGCTGCAATATTGGATTGAAGTTCATTCTCTGTCCTCCGTATTACATGCCTGCACAGTGCAATCTTGCCTTGCACAGGCGTGTTCTATGGAGGACAGAGAATGAACTTCAATCCAATATTGCAGCCAGCATGCAGCCAGCGGTCCTCCACCCAAGGACAACATCAAGGACAACTTCAAGCGAACTCACACCTCCTTCTACCCACTCCAAAGCCAGGAATGCAATCTAGACCATCCAACAGTGATAAGTGTGAATTAATAAATACCGTATATACTCGAGTATAAGCCGACCCGAGTATAAGCCGACCCCCCCTAATTTTGCCACAAAAATCTGGGAAAACTTAATAACTCGAGTATAAGCCTGCAGCAGCAGCTACTGGTAAATTTCAAAAATAAAAATAGATACCAATAAAAGTAAAATTAATTGAGACATCAGTAGGTTAAGTGTTTTTGAATATCCATATGGAATCAGGAGCCCCATATAATGCTCCATAAAGTTTATGATGGGCTCCATAAGATGCTCCATATTAATATATGCCCCATATAATGCTGCATAAATGTGGATTATGGCACCATTAGATGCTCCATACAGATATTTACCCCATATAATGCTGCACATGTCCCCATAAGATGCCCCATACAGATAACTGCCCCATATAATGCTGCACATGGCCACATAAGATGCTCCATACAGATACTTGCCCCATATAATACCTTGTGACCGCTCACTACAGGAAGAAAATGCTGCACTGAAAGAAGCAGGGACGTGCAGGGACTGTGCCAGGAGTAGGTGAGTAAAATTAGACAGCGCCCGCTCCCCCTCCCCTGCCGACCCCCGGGTATGACTTGAGTATTGTTATGAAGGCAATCCAGTAACACAGTGTGCCAGTAATCAGAGCACATACAGTGATCTGACAATAACCCAAAAACAATAGAACGAGCTCTGAGACGTGGAATCTCTGTAGACCGCAATACCTGAACCTATCCTAAACACAACTAAAGGCAGCTGTGGATTGCGCCTGACACTACCTATGCAACTCGGCACAGCCTGAGGAACTGACTAGCCTGAAGATAGAAATACAAGCCTGACTTGCCTCAGAGAAATACCCCAAAGGAAAAGGCAGCCCCCCACATATAATGACTGTTAGCAAGATGAAAAGACAAAACGTAGGGATGAAATAGATTCAGCAAAGTGAGGCCCGATATTCTAGATAGAGCGAGGATAGCAAAGAGAACTTTGCAGTCTACAAAAAACCCTAAAGCAAAAAACCACGCAAAGGGGGCAAAAAGACCCACCGTGCCGAACTAACGGCACGGCGGTACACCCTTTGCGTCTCAGAGCTTCAGCAAAAACGAATAGAC
Source organism: Ranitomeya imitator (assembly GCF_032444005.1). Lineage (NCBI taxonomy): Eukaryota > Metazoa > Chordata > Amphibia > Anura > Dendrobatidae > Ranitomeya > Ranitomeya imitator. Next base: position 933,274,168 of record NC_091282.1, on the reverse strand, counting down.
AAGCTGGACAGAAAAAACAGCAACAAAAGCAAAGAAGCACTTATCTAAGCAGAGCAGCAGGCCACAGGAAAGATCCAGAAGCTCAGATCCAACACTGGAACATTGACAAGGAGCAAGGAAGACAGAATCAGGTGGACTTAAATAACAAGGCAGCCAACGAGCTCACCAGAACACCTGAGGGAGGAAGCCCAGAAGCTGCAGTACCACTTGTGACCACAGGAGTGAATTCAGCCACAGAATTCACAACAGTACCCCCCCTTGAGGAGGGGTCACCGAACCCTCACCAGAGCCCCCAGGCCGACCAGGATGAGCCACATGAAAGGCACGAACAAGATCTGGAGCATGGACATCAGAGGCAAAAACCCAGGAATTATCTTCCTGAGCATAACCCTTCCATTTAACCAGATACTGGAGTTTCCGTCTAGAGACACGAGAATCCAAAATTTTCTCCACCATATACTCCAATTCCCCCTCCACCAAAACAGGGGCAGGAGGCTCAACAGATGGAACCATAGGTGCCACGTATCTCCGCAACAACGACCTATGGAATACATTATGTATGGAAAAGGAGTCCGGGAGGGTCAGACGAAAGGACACAGGATTGAGAATCTCAGAAATCCTATATGGACCAATAAAACGAGGTTTAAATTTAGGAGAGGAAACCTTCATAGGAATATGACGAGAAGATAACCAAACCAGATCCCCAACACGAAGTCGGGGACCCACACGGCGTCTGCGATTAGCGAAAAGTTGAGCCTTCTCCTGGGACAAGGTCAAATTGTCCACTACCTGAGTCCAGATCTGCTGCAACCTGTCCACCACACAATCCACACCAGGACAGTCTGAAGACTCAACCTGTCCTGAAGAGAAACGAGGATGGAACCCAGAATTGCAGAAAAATGGAGAGACCAAGGTAGCCGAGCTGGCCCGATTATTAAGGGCGAACTCAGCCAGCGGCAAAATGGACACCCAATCATCCTGGTCTGCAGAAACAAAACATCTCAGATATGTTTCCAAGGTCTGATTGGTTCGTTCGGTCTGGCCATTAGTCTGAGGATGGAAAGCCGAGGAAAAAGATAGGTCAATGCCCATCCTACCACAAAAGGCTCGCCAGAACCTTGAAACAAACTGGGAACCTCTGTCAGAAACAATATTCTCAGGAATGCCATGCAAACGAACCACATGCTGGAAGAACAAAGGCACCAAATCAGAGGAGGAAGGCAATTTAACCAAGGGCACCAGATGGACCATTTTAGAAAAGCGATCACAGACCACCCAAATGACTGACATCTTTTGAGAAACGGGAAGGTCAGAAATGAAATCCATTGAAATATGTGTCCAAGGCCTCTTCGGGACCGGCAAGGGCAAAAGCAACCCACTGGCACGTGAACAGCAGGGCTTAGCCCTAGCACAAATCCCACAGGACTGCACAAAAGTACATACATCCCGTGACAGAGATGGCCACCAGAAGGATCTAGCCACTAACTCTCTGGTACCAAAGATTCCTGGATGACCAGCCAACACCGAACAATGAAGTTCAGAGATAACTTTACTAGTCCACCTATCAGGGACGAACAGTTTCTCGGCCGGACAACGATCAGGTTTATCAGCCTGAAATTTTTGCAACACTCGCCGCAAATCAGGGGAGATGGCAGACACAATGACTCCTTCCTTGAGGATACTCGCCGGCTCAGATAAACCCGGAGAGTCGGGCACAAAACTCCTAGACAGAGCATCCGCTTTCACATTTTTAGAGCCCGGAAGGTACGAAATCACAAAATCGAAGCGAGCAAAAAATAACGACCAACGGGCCTGTCTAGGATTCAAGCGCTTGGCAGACTCGAGATAAGTAAGGTTCTTATGATCAGTCAATACCACCACGCGATGCTTAGCTCCTTCAAGCCAATGACGCCACTCCTCGAATGCCCACTTCATGGCCAGCAACTCTCGGTTGCCCACATCATAATTACGCTCAGCAGCAGAAAACTTCCTGGAAAAGAAAGCAGATGGTTTCAACACTGAGCAACCAGAACCTCTCTGTGACAAAACCGCCCCTGCTCCAATCTCAGAAGCATCAACCTCGACCTGGAACGGAAGAGAAACATCTGGTTGACACAACACAGGGGCAGAACAAAAACGACGCTTCAACTCCTGAAAAGCTTCCACGGCAGCAGAAGACCAATTAACCAAATCAGCACCCTTCTTGGTCAAATCGGTCAATGGTTTGGCAATGCTAGAAAAATTACAGATGAAGCGACGATAAAAATTAGCAAAGCCCAGGAACTTTTGCAGACTTTTCAGAGATGTCGGCTGAGTCCAATCCTGGATGGCTTGGACCTTAACCGGATCCATCTCGATAGTAGAAGGGGAAAAGATGAACCCCAAAAATGAAACTTTCTGCACACCGAAGAGACACTTTGATCCCTTCACGAACAAAGAATTAGCACGCAGGACCTGGAAAACCATTCTGACCTGCTTCACATGAGACTCCCAATCATCTGAGAAGATCAAAATGTCATCCAAGTAAACAATCAGGAATTTATCCAGATACTCACGGAAGATGTCATGCATAAAAGACTGAAAAACAGATGGAGCATTGGCAAGTCCGAACGGCATCACTAGATACTCAAAATGACCCTCGGGCGTATTAAATGCCGTTTTCCATTCATCTCCTTGCCTGATTCTCACCAGATTATACGCACCACGAAGATCTATCTTACTGAACCAACTAGCCCCCTTAATCCGAGCAAACAAGTCAGATAACAATGGCAAGGGATACTGAAACTTAACAGTGATCTTATTAAGAAGGCGGTAATCAATACACGGTCTCAGCGAACCATCCTTCTTGGCTACAAAAAAGAACCCTGCTCCCAGTGGTGATGACGATGGGCGAATATGTCCCTTCTCCAGGGATTCCTTCACATAACTGCGCATAGCGGTGTGTTCAGGCACGGATAAATTAAATAAACGACCCTTAGGGAATTTACTACCAGGAATCAAATTGATAGCACAATCACAATCCCTATGCGGAGGTAGGGCATCGGACTTGGGCTCTTCAAATACATCCTGATAATCAGACAAGAACTCTGGGACCTCAGAAGGAGTGGATGACGAAATAGACAAAAATGGAACATCACCATGTACCCCCTGACAACCCCAGCTGGATACCGACATAGAGTTCCAATCCAATACTGGATTATGGGTTTGTAGCCATGGCAACCCCAACACGACCACATCATGCAGATTATGTAGCACCAGAAAGCGAATAACTTCCTGATGTGCAGGAGCCATGCACATGGTCAGCTGGGCCCAGTACTGAGGTTTATTCTTGGCCAAAGGTGTAGCATCAATTTCTCTCAACGGAATAGGACACCGCAAAGGCTCCAAGAAAAACCCACAACGTTTAGCATAATCCAAATCCATCAGATTCAGGGCAGCGCCTGAATCCACAAACGCCATGACAGAATACGATGACAAAGAGCATATCAAGGTAATGGACAGAAGGAATTTGGACTGTACAGTACCAATGACGGCAGACCTATCGAACCGCTTAGTGCGCTTAGGACAATCAGAAATAGCATGAGTGGAATCACCACAGTAGAAACACAGCCCATTCAGACGTCTGTGTTCTTGCCGTTCAACTCTGGTCATAGTCCTATCGCACTGCATAGGCTCAGGTTTAATCTCAGACAATACCGCCAGATGGTGCACAGATTTACGCTCGCGCAAGCGACGACCGATCTGAATGGCCAAAGACATAGACTCATTCAAACCAGCAGTCATAGGAAAACCCACCATGACATCCTTAAGAGCCTCAGAGAGACCCTTTCTGAACAAAGCTACCAGTGCAGATTCATTCCACAGAGTGAGTACTGACCACTTCCTAAATTTCTGACAATATACTTCTATATCATCCTGACCCTGGCACAAAGCCAGCAAATTTTTCTCAGCCTGATCCACTGAATTAGGCTCATCGTACAGCAATCCGAGCGCCAGGAAAAACGCATCGACACCACTCAATGCAGGGTCTCCTGGCGCAAGAGAAAATGCCCAGTCCTGAGGGTCGCCGCGCAAAAAAGAAATAATAATCAAAACCTGTTGAACTGAATTACCAGAAGAATGAGGTTTCAAGGCCAGAAATAGCTTACAATTATTTTTGAAGCTCAGAAACTTAGTTCTATCACCAAAAAACAAATCAGGAATAGGAATTCTTGGTTCTAGCATAGATTTCTGATCAATTGTATCTTGAATCTTTTGTACATTTATAACGAGATTATCCATTGAAGAGCACAGAGCCTGAATATCCATGTCCACAGCTGTGTCCTGAAGCACCCTAATGTCTAGGGGAAAAAAAAGACTGAACACAGAGCTGAGAAAAAAAAATGATGTCAGAACTTCTTTTTTCCCTCTATTGAGAATCATTAGTTTGGCTCCTTGTACTGTTATGAAGGCAATCCAGTAACACAGTGTGCCAGTAATCAGAGTACATACAGTGATCTGACAATAACCCAAAAACAATAGAACGAGCTCTGAGACGTGGAATCTCTGTAGACCGCAATACCTGAACCTATCCTAAACACAACTAAAGGCAGCTGTGGATTGCGCCTGACACTACCTATGCAACTCGGCACAGCCTGAGGAACTGACTAGCCTGAAGATAGAAATACAAGCCTGACTTGCCTCAGAGAAATACCCCAAAGGAAAAGGCAGCCCCCCACATATAATGACTGTTAGCAAGATGAAAAGACAAAATGTAGGGATGAAATAGATTCAGCAAAGTGAGGCCCGATATTCTAGATAGAGCGAGGATAACAAAGAGAACTTTGCAGTCTACAAAAAACCCTAAAGCAAAAAACCACGCAAAGGGGGCAAAAAGACCCACCGTGCCGAACTAACGGCACGGCGGTACACCCTTTGCGTCTCAGAGCTTCAGCAAACACGAATAGACAAGCTGGACAGAAAAAACAGCAACAAAAGCAAAGAAGCACTTATCTAAGCAGAGCAGCAGGCCACAGGAAAGATCCAGAAGCTCAGATCCAACACTGGAACATTGACAAGGAGCAAGGAAGACAGAATCAGGTGGAGTTAAATAACAAGGCAGCCAATGAGCTCACCAGAACACCTGAGGGAGGAAGCCCAGAAGCTGCAGTACCACTTGTGACCACAGGATTGAATTCAGCCACAGAACTCACAACAGAGTATAAGCCGAGAGGGGGACTTTCAGACTCAAAAAGTGGGCTGAAAATCTCAGCTTATACTCGAGTATATACGGTAGATGAATTCTGAAAACTAAGAGTTAAAAAACTAATAACAACAAGGACAAGACATAGACAGATATTTACATTCTAAAATATTTAAAGGAAAGGGGCAAAACTTAATATGTCAATATTTGCTAGTTTTCAAGAATACAGCGACAATTCCTGATCATGGAATACCATCTTTTAAAAAGCTATCTACTGTACAGAACAGTGACATTTTTTGTGTAGCAAAAAGAATGTTTATAATGAAACCCTTTTGGTTAAAGGGAACCTGTCACCCCGAAAATCGAAGATGAGCTAAGCCCACCAGCATCAGGGGCATTCTGTAATGCTGTAGATAAGCCCCCGATGTATCCTGAAAGATGAGAAAAAGAGGTTAGATTATACTCAACTGGGGGGCGGTCTGTTCCGATAGGCGTCGCGGTTCGGGCCAGGGCCTCCTGCCTTCATAGGATGATGTCCTCTTCTTGTCTTCAGGCTGCGGCTCCGGCTTTGTCTGCCCTGTTGAGGGTAGAGCAAAGTACTGCAGTGCGCAGGTGCCGGGCCTCTCTGACCTTTCCCGGCGCCTGCAACTCTACTACTACTCTTTAAATTTAGATGTTTTGAAAATTTTGTTTACATTTTTTCATAACTTTCATATCCTTAACACGTCAATCGATTTTGCAGTTTCCATAATTCTGCGTTTTCATGGTAGTGTGGAAATTTCAGTGTTGAAGAGTGTATTTATAATGATTTAAGGGGAATTTCCAAGATTAGAGAAGCATCACTAATATATATATATATATATATATATATATATATATATACAGTATATATATACCGTATATACTCGAGTATAAGCCGAGATTTTCAGCCCAAATTTTTGGGCTGAAAGTGCCCCTCTCGGCTTATACTCGAGTCACGGTAGCGGTGGGGTCGGCGGGTGAGGGGTAGAGGGCGCTGAGGTATACTTACCTAGTCCCAGCGATCCTGGCGCTCCCCCTGCCCTCCCACGGTCATCTGTGCTGCAGCTTCTTCCCCTCTTCAGCGGTCACGTGGGACCCCAAAGGGGTGGAGCCGCCTATTCATTTCTCTAATCAGCGGTGCCGGTGACCGCTGATAGAGGAAGAGGCTGCGGCACCGAAGACCAGCTGTGACAGGCAGAGGGAGCCGGACATCGGGACCAGGTAAGTATGTAATATTCACCTGTCCGCGTTCCAGCCGCCGGGCGCCGCTCCATCTTCCCGGCGTCTATCTGCGCTCTGACTGTTCAGGTCAGAGGGCGCGATGACGCATATCGTGTGCGCGGCGCCCTCTGCCTGATCAGTCAGAGCGGGGAGACGCCGGGACCGGACGCTGGGAGCTGCAATCAAGAAAGGTGAGTAAGGCTTTTTTTTTATTGCAGCAGCAGCAGCAGCGGCGGCGGCACAGATTTATACCGAGCATCTATGGGGCAGTATGAACGGTGCAGAGCACTATATGGGGCAGATATGGAGCAATATGAACAGTGCAGAGCACTATATGGGGCAGATATGGGGCAATATGAACAGTGCAGAGCACTATATGGGGCAGATATGGGGCAATATGAACAGTGCAGAGCACTATATGGGGCAGATATGGGGCAATATGAACGGTGCAGAGCACTATATTGGGCAGATATGGGGCAATATGAACGGTGCAGAGCACTATATGGGGCAGATATGGGGCAATATGAACGGTGCAGAGCACTATATGGGGCAGATATGGAGCAATATGAACAGTGCAGAGCACTATATGGGGCAGATATGGGGCAATATGAACAGTGCAGAGCACTATATTGGGCAGATATGGGGCAATATGAACGGTGCAGAGCACTATATGGGGCAGATATGGGGCAATATGAACAGTGCAGAGCACTATATGGGGCAGATATGGGGCAATATGAACAGTGCAGAGCACTATATGGGGCAGATATGGGGCAATATGAACGGTGCAGAGCACTATATGGGGCAGATATGGGGCAATATGAACGGTGCAGAGCACTATATGGGGCAGATATGGAGCAATATGAACAGTGCAGAGCACTATATGGGGCAGATATGGGGCAATATGAACAGTGCAGAGCACTATATTGGGCAGATATGGGCAATATGAACGGTGCAGAGCACTATATGGGGCAGATATGGGGCAATATGAACAGTGCAGAGCACTATATGGGGCAGATATGGGGCAATATGAACAGTGCAGAGCACTATATGGGGCAGATATGGGGCAATATGAACAGTGCAGAGCACTATATGGGGCAGATATGGGGCAATATGAACGGTGCAGAGCACTATATGGGGCAGATATGGGGCAATATGAACAGTGCAGAGCACTATATGGGGCAGATATGGGGCAATATGAACAGTGCAGAGCACTATATGGGGCAGATATGGGGCAATATGAACGGTGCAGAGCACTATATGGGGCAGATATGGAGCAATATGAACAGTGCAGAGCACTATATGGGGCAGATATGGGGCAATATGAACAGTGCAGAGCACTATATTGGGCAGATATGGGGCAATATGAACGGTGCAGAGCACTATATGGGGCAGATATGGGGCAACATGAACAGTGCAGAGCACTATATGGGGCAGATATGGGGCAATATGAACGGTGCAGAGCACTATATGGGGCAGATATGGGGCAATATGAACAGTGCAGAGCACTATATGGGGCAGATATGGGGCAATATGAACGGTGCAGAGCACTATATGGGGCAGATATGGGGCAATATGAACGGTGCAGAGCACTATATGGCAGAGCTATGGGGAAATATGAACGGTGCAGAGCACTTTATGGCAGAGCTATGGGGAAATATGAACGGTGCAGAGCACTATATGGCAGAGCTATGGGGAAATATGAACGGTGCAGAGCACTATATGGCACAGCTATGGGGAAATAATGATCTATTTTTATTTTTGTAATTCACCGGTAAATGCTGCATTTCCACCCTAGGCTTATACTCGAGTCAATAAGTTTTCCCAGTTTTTTGTGGCAAAATTAGGGGGGTCGGCTTATACTCGGGTCGGCTTATACTCGAGTATATACGGTAGTTAAAAACATGATAACAACATTAAGAGCACACAGGAAACACATATAGTAACTCAGTACAGTTAGGTAACCCAAAGAAAACCAATGGCTCATGGGGTGTAGCGCAAAGATATAATACCAAAAGGACAGTGCAAAAAATAGCTCGTATGGCTGCAGCTACAAAACAGAGCAAGCAAGCAATAACAAGCGCACAAAAATGTCCTAAGTAGTTAGACCAAACAGCAACAAGCCAAAAAGCGGCATATAGATGGGTTACCTATACATAATGGTACAACTGAGACACACCATATAAGCAGGAGAAACCTCCCATATAAATACCACCTAGTGACGTGATGCCCCACGCGTATCGCCCGGCGGACCAGGCTTCGTCAGGGGAGATGCGTGCTGACCTGTGCACCAGCCTTAAATAGTACATGCCAAATAGCAAATGAGGTCCCGGTGTGCAAACGCAAGCACCGCAAAACCGGAAGTCAGTGCCGACCGTGAGAAGGTGCTGACACCTGAAACACCAGCGCAGACATGCACAGAAGGACCGGAGGACAGGAGACACAGACGGACCAATACCTGAGTGTAGGAGGTCCGTAGAGTCCTGATAATACAGCGCAATCATGCGCCGAGGAGAGGAGTGGAGATCAGCACACTGCGCAAGCGCCGGCAGGGGCCAATAAAGCCAAAGTCCGGACGCGTGCGCAGCGACCAGTCCACCTGATAATACAGCGCAAACATGCGCCGAGGAGAAGAGTGGAGATCAGCGCACTGCGCAAGCGCCGGCAAGGACCAATGAAACCAAGGTCCGGACGCATGCGCAGTGACCGGTCCACCAGACACCGAGAATATGAGCAACTACCGGCCAGTAAAGTCGTACCAGATGTAAAGCACAACAAATAGGAAGCGGCGTCGATATAACAAGGGGCAGACACACTTGTAAATGGAGCATAGCAAAAATGAGTCCATGCATGAGGATACAGAGCACGAACCCCATGGAAATCCATGGAAACTATGCAGAATATTCCAAGCCATAAAAGTGGCACCTATAAGTGAAAGCACCACAACAACACAGACACATATGGCACTTAATGCAGAAAAAAGTAAAGTAAAATGATGGAACTAGGTCGGGCTTAGTTGGATCAGCCCAAGATGTAAAAATAGGGTATATTGTATCATAACAGACCCAAATAACATGCACACATGAGACAATCAAATACAGCCAGACATCCCCCGGGGGCATTCACACACGCATATAAACTCAATGCCTAAAAAGTAAAAATTAGATGAAATTAATGAGGCAATCCCCGTAATACCCAGATATAACTTTTTTAGACAAAAATAATAATACAGTAAATGATACAGAGTTAAACAGTGAATATTTAATAAGGATATATACTAATACAAAAATATGTATAATAAATCCAACTTGCTAAATCCTTATCATTAGAGGAATGAATGGTAGGGGAGAGAAAGACCATTAAGGTCAAGTATGCGCAGTGCTGAAAACCAGAACCCCCCATGAGCCAAAATCCATATATTATGTTGTTATACCCCTAAATCCAGTATAATACTGGGGGGGGGGAAGCCATTATGGCCAAGTATGCGCAGTGCTGACAAACAGCACCCCCCATGAGCCAATAACCATATTTTATGTTATTACATCCGACAATAGTACCCCTTGGACCGGTATAGTATATAAGCATACGAAACACACTTAGATACAAAAAACAAAACAGGACCAAAAAGAGCCCAGAATAAACATGGTAGAGATTCAAGTAACGTCCATAGAGGTAATTGGGCACAAAGAATGAGCCCAGCTGAACAGCACACACTAGAACCTACAGAGTCCATGGTCCAAACAGGAAGACGATAGTGAGTGCGCCAAGTACTGTATGTGGTGAGAGATGGAAAAAGGCAGTTTTCAAAGAGGGCCAAGACCTCCATATCCAGGCCCGTCACCAGTAGACCAACGCATGACGGAATATTCATCCAAGGAATCCCGTAAATAACAGCTCTTCGTTTAGACCTACGGGAGTAATGGAACCAAGATTAACCCCTTAGTGACAGAGCCAATTTGGTACTTAATGACCGGGCCAATTTTTGCAATTCTGACCACTGTCACTTTATGAGGTTATAACTCTGGAACGCTTCAATGGATCCCGCTAATTCTGAGATAGTTTTTTCATGACATATTGCACTTCATGTTATTGGTAATATTTCTTCGATATTACTTGCGATTATTTATGAAAAAAACGGAAATATGGCGAAAATTTTTAAAATTTTGCAATTTTCAAACTTTGTATTTTTATGCCCTTAAATCAGAGAGATATGTCACAAAAAATAGTTAATAAATAACATTTCCCACATGTCTACTTTACATCAGCACAATTATGGAAACAAAATTTTTTTTTGTTAGGGAGTTATAAGGTTTAAAAGTTGACCAGCAATTTCTCATTTTTACAACACCATTTTTTTTTTAGGGACCACATCACATTTGAAGTCATTTTAAGGGGTCTATATGATAGAAAATAATGAAGTGTGACACCATTCTAAAAACTACACCCCTCAAGGTTCTCAAAACCACATTCAACAAGTTTATTAACCCTTTACGTGCTTCACAGGAACTGAAACAATGTGGAAGGAAAAAATGAACATTTAACTTTTTTTTGCAAACATCTTAATTCAGAACCATTTTTTTATTTTCACAAGTGTAAAAACAGAAATGTAACCATAAATTTTGTTATGCAATTTCTCCTGAATACGACAATACCCCATATGTGGGGGTAAACCACTTTTTGGGCACACCGCAGAACTTAGAAGTGAAGGAGCGCCGTTTGACTTTTTCAATGCAGAATTGGCTGGAATTGAGATCGGACACCATGTCACGTTTAGAGAGCCCCTGATGTGCCTAAACAGTGGAAACCCCCCACAAGTGACACCATTTTGGAAACTAGACCCCTTAAGGAACTTATCTAGATGTGTGGTGAGCACTTTGAACCCCCAAGTGCTTCACAGAAGTTTATAACGTAGAGCCGTGAAAATAAAAAATCTCTTTTGTTTACACAAAAATGATATTTTCGCCCACAAATTCTTATTTTCACAAGGGTAACAGGAGAAATTAGACCACAAAAGTTGTTGTGCGATTTCTCCTGAATATGTTGATACCCCATATGTGAGGGTAAACCACTGTTTGGGCGCACCGCAGAGCTTGGAAGTGAAGGAGCGCCGTTTTACTTTTTCAATGTAGAATTGGCTGAAATTGAGATTGGACGCCATGTCGCGTTTGGAGAGCCCCTGATGTGCCTAAACAGTAGAAACCCCCCACAAGTGACTCCATTTTGGAAACTAGACCCCTTAAAGAACTTATCTTGATGTGTGGTGAGCACTTTGAACCCCCATGTGCTTCACATAAGTTTATAATGTAGAGCCGTGAAAAAAAAAATCGCATTTTTTCTACAAAAGTGATCTTTTTGCCCACAAATTTTTATTTTCACAAGGGTAACAGGAGAAATTAGACCACAATTGTTGTTGTGCAATTTCTCCTGAGTACGCTGATACCCAATATGTGGGGGTAAACCACTGTTTGGGCGCACTGCAGAGCTTGGAAGAGAAGGAGTGCCGTTTTACTTTTTCAATGTAGAATTGGCTGGAATTGAGATTGGACGCCATGTCGCGTTTGGAGAGCCCCTGATGTGCCTAAACAGTAGAAATCCCCCACAAGTGACCCCATTTTGGAAACAAGCCCCCCATGGAACTTATCTAGATGTGTGGTGAGAACTTTGAATGCCCAAGTGCTTCACAGAAGTTTATAATGGAGAGTCGTGAAAATAAAAAATATTTTTTTTTCTACAAAAAAGATATTGTAGCCCCCAAGTTTTTATTTTCACAAGGGTAACAGGAGAAATTGGACTGCAATAGTTGTTGCACAATTTATCCCGAGGACGCGGATGCACCATATGTGGGGGTAAACCACTGTTTGGGCGCACGGCAGAGCTCGGAAGGGAAGGAGCGCCTTTTTGGAATGCAGACTTTGATAGAATGGTCTGTGGGCATTATGTTGCGATTGCAGAGCCCCTGATGTACCTAAACTGTAGTAACCCCCCACAAGTGACCCCATTTTGGAAACTAGACCCCCCAAGGAACTTATCTAGATGTGTGGTGAGAACTTTGAATGCCCCAGTGCTTCACAGAAGTTTAGAATGCAGAGTCGTGAAAATTAAAAATATTTTTTTTTTCACAAAAAAGATATTGTAGCCCCCAAGTTTTTATTTTCACAAGGGTAACAGGAGAAATTGGACCACTAAAGTTGTTGTCCAATTTATCCTGAGTATGCTGATGCCCCATATGTGGGTGTGTAAAACACTGTTTGGGCGCACGGCAGAGCTCGGAAGGGAAGGAGCGCCGTTTTGGAATGCAGACTTAGATAGAATGGTCTGTGGGCGTTATGTTGCGTTTGCAGAGCCCCTGATGTACCTAAACAGTAGTAACCCCCCACAAGTGACCCCATTTTGGAAACTAGACCCCCCAAGGAACTTATATAGATGTGTGGTGAGAACTTTGAATGCCCAAGTGCTTCACAGAAGTTTATAATGCAGAGTCATAAAAAAATATATATATATATTTTTCCACAAAAAGCATTTTGTAGCCCCCAAGTTTTTATTTTCACAAGGGCAATAAGAGAAATTGGACCCCAGAAGTTGTTGTCCAATTTATCCCGAGTATGCTGATGCCAAATATGTGGGGGTAACCCACTGTTTGGGCGCATGGCAAAGCTCAGAAGGGAGGGAGCACCATTTGACTTTTTGAGCGCAAAATTGGCTGTCGTGTTTGGAGACCCCCTGATGTACCTAAACAGTGGAAACCCCCAAATTCTAGATCCAAACCAACTCCAACACACCCCTAACCCTAATCCCAACCCGATCCATAATCCTAATCACTAACCCTAACGATAATCCCAACCCTTACCCCAAAACAACCCTAATGTCAACCCTAACCATAACCCTAATCAAAACCCTAAATCCAACACACCCCTAATCCTAATCTCAACACTAACCTCAAACCTAACCCTAATCCCAATACACCCCTAATCACAACCCTAACCTTAACCCTAATCCCAAACCTAACCCTAATCCCAAGCGTAACCCTAATGCCAACCCTAACCCTAATACCAACCCTAATCCAAACCCTAACCCTAATCCCAACTCTAACCCTAACTTTAGCCCCAACCCTAACCCTAGCCCTAAGGCTACTTTCACACTTGCGTCGTTTGGAATCCGTCGCAATCCGTCATTTTGGACAAGAAATGGATCCTGCAAATGTGCCCGCAGGATGCGTTTTTTGCCCATAGACTTGTATTGCCGACGGATCGTGACGGATGGCCACACGTCGCGTCCGTAGTGCACTGGATCAGTGTTTTGGCGGACCGTCAGCACAAAAAAACGTTCAATGTAACGTTTTTTTGTACGTCGCATCCGCCATTTCTGACCGCGCATGCGTGGCCGTAACTCCGCCCCCTCCTCCCCAGGACATAGATTGGGCAGCGGATGCGTTGAAAAACTACATCCGCAGCCCACGTTGTGCACAATTTTCACAACGTGCGTCGGTATGTCGGGCCGATGCATTGCGACGGCCCCGTACTGACGTAAGTGTGAAAGAAGCCTAACCCTAAATTTAGCGCCAACCCTAACTCTAAATTTAGCCCCAACCCTAACCCTAAATTTAGCCCTAACCCTAACCCTACCCCTACCCCTAGCCCTAACCCTACCCCTAGCCCTAACCCTACCCCTAACCCTAGCCCTAACCCTAGCCCTAACCCTACCCCTAACCCTACCCCTAGCCCTAACCCTACCCCTAACCCTAACCATAACCCTAGCCCTAACCCTACCCCTAACCCTACCCCTAGCCCTAACCCTAGCCCTAACCCTACCCCTAACCCTAACCCTACCCCTAACCCTAGCCCTAACCCTACCCTTAGCCCTAACCCTAGACCTAACCGGGAGCCACAAGGAGCATCGGGGGAGATAGGTAAGTATTGGGGGGCTACCTGGGACCCCCTTTCTCTATCCTCCAATGTGCGATCACATCGGAGGATAGAGAAATTAAAAAGAGATCGCGTTTTTTTTTGCAATCGCCGGTAAACGGTTAATTACCGGCGATCGCAAATGCGGGGTGGGTTAAAACCCCCCCGAATCATGTTCTCTGGGGTCTCGGCTACCCCCGGCAGCCGAGACAACAGAGAAAATCCGACTCTGGGAGGCGCTATTTACTTTTTCCACAGCGCCGTTAATTAACGGCGCTGTGGTTTAAGTACTCTTAGCGGCCGCCGTTAAAAGGCGTATCGGCGGTCGCTAAGGGGTTAAAAATCCATCTCGCCTCCATACGCAGAAGTAGTTGTCCATAAGCGCCACCCCTATTGGTTGTACGTACTCTATCTAATCCAATGATCTTAGTACCCAAAGTCCGGCCATCATGATGTACCAAAAAATGAGATGCTACCGGGGTGAGTACTCTGCCCTTCAAAGAGTCACTGCGTGCCAGATTGATGGTAGAAAAGTGTTTTTGTATTCTACGCCGTAACTCCTGAGAAGTCTGGCCAACGTAGACTCGCTGGCAAGGGCAGATGAGGGCGTAGATAACACAGGTCGTTTTGCAATTAATATAGGTACACAACCTATGTCTGCTCTGGTTGGTAGGGTTCACAAAATGGCCTCTAGTGGGACACATATAAGGACAGATGTTACAATTACCACATGCGAATGACCCACGGAGATCAATTCCCCGATTAAGCCTGATAGTTTGCCTTTTATAGTGGCTATTTGTCAGGAGATCTCTGAAATTAGGGGCTCTTCTAGCTGAAAGTTGTGGTCGATCACCCACCACCCTTGAAGTAGACAGGTCAGTGGTAAGGATGCCCCAATGCCTCTGCAAAATAGTTCTGATCTGTGACCAATTGTTATTATCACTGGTAACAAATCTGGGCTTACTGTCCCGTACCTTGTGCTGAGGCACCAACAACAACTCCTGAGTATGCACATTAGCCCGCTGGAAGGCTGCAGAGATGCTTCTCCGTGGGTAGTGTCTTTGATGGAACCGATTGGTCAAATTGAGAGATTCTTGGCGAAAATCCTCATCCGAGGTACAGTTTCTCCGAGTTCTCAGGAACTGCCCAACAGGAACACCATTCCTGCTGTGTGTAGGATGAAAGCTCCTATAATCCAGGAGACTGTTGGTAGCCGTCGGTTTCCGAAATAATTTGGTATAAAGAGAGCCATCCCTGACCATCACCTGCAGGTCCAGAAAGGTCACTACGGTAGAGGAAAAGGAATACGTCAACACAATATTATGGGAGTTCCTGTTGAGAGAAGTGATAAAATTGTAACATAGTAACATAGTTAGTAAGGCCGAAAAAAGACATTTGTCCATCCAGTTCAGCCTATATTCCATCATAATAAATCCCCAGATCTACGTCCTTCTACAGAACCTAATTGTATGATACAATATTGTTCTGCTCCAGGAAGACATCCAGGCCTCTCTTGAACCCCTCGACTGAGTTCGCCATCACCACCTCCTCAGGCAAGCAATTCCAGATTCTCACTGCCCTAACAGTAAAGAATCCTCTTCTATGTTGGTGGAAAAACCTTCTCTCCTCCAGACGCAAAGAATGCCCCCTTGTGCCCGTCACCTTCCTTGGTATAAACAGATCCTCAGCGAGATATTTGTATTGTCCCCTTATATACTTATACATGGTTATTAGATCGCCCCTCAGTCGTCTTTTTTCTAGACTAAATAATCCTAATTTCGCTAATCTATCTGGGTATTGTAGTTCTCCCATCCCCTTTATTAATTTTGTTGCCCTCCTTTGTACTCTCTCTAGTTCCATTATATCCTTCCTGAGCACCGGTGACCAAAACTGGACACAGTACTCCATGTGCGGTCTAACTAGGGATTTGTACAGAGGCAGTATAATGCTCTCATCATGTGTATCCAGACCTCTTTTAATGCACCCCATGATCCTGTTTGCCTTGGCAGCTGCTGCCTGGCACTGGCTGCTCCAGGTAATTTTATCATTAACTAGGATCCCCAAGTCCTTCTCCCTGTCAGATTTACCCAGTGGTTTCCCATTCAGTGTGTAATGGTGATATTGATTCCTTCTTCCCATGTGTATAACCTTACATTTATCATTGTTAAACCTCATCTGCCACCTTTCAGCCCAAGTTTCCAACTTATCCAGATCCATCTGTAGCAGAATACTATCTTCTCTTGTATTAACTGCTTTACATAGTTTTGTATCATCTGCAAATATCGATATTTTACTGTGTAAACCTTCTACCAGATCATTAATGAATATGTTGAAGAGAACAGGTCCCAATACTGACCCCTGCGGTACCCCACTGGTCACAGCGACCCAGTTAGAGACTATACCATTTATAACCACCCTCTGCTTTCTATCACTAAGCCAGTTACTAATCCATTTACACACATTTTCCCCCAGACCAAGCATTCTCATTTTGTGTACCAACCTCTTGTGCGGCACGGTATCAAACGCTTTGGAAAAATCGAGATATACCACGTCCAATGACTCACCGTGGTCCAGCCTATAGCTTACCTCTTCATAAAAACTGATTAGATTGGTTTGACAGGAGCGATTTCTCATAAACCCATGCTGATATGGAGTTAAACAGTTATTCTCATTGAGATAATCCAGAATAACATCCCTCAGAAACCCTTCAAATATTTTACCAACAATAGAGGTTAGACTTACTGGCCTATAATTTCCAGGTTCACTTTTAGAGCCCTTTTTGAATATTGGCACCACATTTGCTATGCGCCAATCCTGCGGAACAGACCCTGTCGCTATAGAGTCCCTAAAAATAAGAAATAATGGTTTATCTATTACATTACTTAGTTCTCTTAGTACTCGTGGGTGTATGCCATCCGGACCCGGAGATTTATCTATTTTAATCTTATTTAGCCGGTTTCGCACCTCTTCTTGGGTTAGATTGGTGACCCTTAATATAGGGTTTTCATTGTTTCTTGGGATTTCACCTAGCATTTCATTTTCCACCGTGAATACCGTGGAGAAGAAGGTGTTTAATATGTTAGCTTTTTCCTCGTCATCTACAACCATTCTTTCCTCACTATTTTTTAAGGGGCCTACATTTTCAGTTTTTATTCTTTTACTATTGATATAGTTGAAGAACAGTTTGGGATTAGTTTTACTCTCCTTAGCAATGTGCTTCTCTGTTTCCTTTTTGGCAGCTTTAATTAGTTTTTTAGATAAAGTATTTTTCTCCCTATAGTTTTTTAGAGCTTCAATGGTGCCATCCTGCTTTAGTAGTGCAAATGCTTTCTTTTTACTGTTAATTGCCTGTCTTACTTCTTTGTTTAGCCACATTGGGTTTTTCCTATTTCTAGTCCTTTTATTCCCACAAGGTATAAACCGCTTACACTGCCTATTTAGGATGTTCTTAAACATTTCCCATTTATTATCTGTATTCTTATTTCTGAGGATATTGTCCCAGTCTACCAGATTAAGGGCATCTCTAAGCTTGTCAAACTTTGCCTTCCTAAAGTTCAGTGTTTTTGTGACTCCCTGACAAGTCCCCCTAGTGAAAGACAGGTGAAACTGTACAATATTGTGGTCGCTATTTCCTAGATGTCCGACCACCTGCAGATTTGTTATTCTGTCAGGTCTATTAGATAGTATTAGGTCTAAAAGTGCTGCTCCTCTGGTTGGATTCTGCACCAATTGTGAAAGATAATTTTTCTTGGTTATTAGCAGAAACCTGTTGCCTTTATGGGTTTCACAGGTTTCTGTTTCCCAGTTAATATCCGGGTAGTTAAAGTCCCCCATAACCAGGACCTCATTATGGGTTGCAGCTTCATCTATCTGCTTTAGAAGTAGACTTTCCATGGTTTCTGTTATATTTGGGGGTTTGTAACAGACCCCAATGAGAATTTTGTTACCATTTTTCCCTCCATGAATTTCGACCCATATGGACTCGACATCCTCATTTCCTTCGCTAATATCCTCCCTTAAAGTGGACTTTAGACAAGACTTTAAATAGAGACAAACCCCTCCTCCTCTCCGATTTTTACGATCCTTTCTAAACAGACTGTAACCCTGTGAGTTAACTGCCCAGTCATAGCTTTCATCTAACCATGTCTCGGTTATTCCCACTATGTCAAAGTTACCTGTAGATATTTCTGCTTCTAGTTCTTCCATCTTGTTTGTCAGGCTTCTGGCGTTTGCGAGCATGCAGTTTAGAGGATTTTGTTTTGTTCCAATCTCCTCACTGTGGATTGTTTTAGAAATGTTCTTACCTCCCTTCTGAGTATGTTTTCCTGGATCTTCTTTGTTCAAGTCTAATGTTTTTCTTCCCGTCCCCTCTTCTTCTAGTTTAACGCCCTCCTGATGAGTGTAGCAAGTCTTCTGGCGAATGTGTGTTTCCCAGGTTTGTTGAGGTGTAGTCCGTCTCTGGCGAGGAGTCCATCGTACAAGTAATTCACACCGTGGTCCAGGAATCCGAATCCTTGTTGTCTGCACCATCGTCTTAGCCAGTTGTTTGCATCAAGGATCCTGTTCCATCTCCTGGTGCCATGCCCGTCTACTGGAAGGATAGAAGAAAAAACTACCTGTGCATCCAGTTCCTTTACTTTCTTCCCCAACTCTTCAAAGTCTTTGCAGATTGTCGGTAGGTCCTTCCTTGCCGTGTCATTGGTTCCAACATGTATCAGAAGAAATGGGTGGACGTCCTTGGAGCTAAAGAGCTTTGGTATCCTATCGGTCACATCCTTGATCATCGCACCTGGAAGGCAGCATACTTCTCTTGCAGTTATGTCCGGTCTGCAGATGGCTGCTTCTGTGCCTCTCAGTAGTGAGTCTCCCACCACCACCACCACTCTTCGTTGCTTCTTGTCTGTACTTTTTGCTGTCACTTGTTGCTGTGTGCCCTTTTCTTTTTTGCTTGCTGGTATTGCTTCATCCTTAGGTGTGCCATCTTCATCCTCTACAAAGATTTGATATCGGTTCTTTAGTTGTGTGGTTGGTGATTTCTCCATGGTCTTCTTGCTTCTTTTGGTCACATACTTCCACTCATCTGCTTTTGGAGGTTTTCTGACACTTTTTTCACCTTCTGTGACCAGTAGAGATGCTTCTGTTCTGTCTAGAAAGTCTTCATTCTCTTTGATGAGCTTCAAAGTTGCTATTCTTTCTTCCAGACCCCGCACCTTTTCTTCTAAAAGGGCCACTAGTCTACACTTCTGACAGGTGAAATTTGATTCTTCTTCTGGTCGATCTGTGAACATGTAGCACATGCTGCAGCTCACCATGTAGGTTGTCACATCTGCCATGTTGCTCCTAGATCCTGCTGACTTGCTGTGTGTTTTCCTTCTTGTGTAATCTACTCAGCCAAGCTCTCTTGCAATAATGTCCTACAGGCAAAAATTTGGTTTGGTTTGGTGATGCTTTCCAATCAGCTGGTCCCGGCTGTACCCAACGATCTTCTAGCTTGGGGAGACTCTTCGCTTTTCCCAGAAGGCACCTGGAATATGCAAATTAGCCTCCTCAAGCTTGAATCCCTGGTTTGGTGATGCTTTCCAATCAGCTGGTCCCGGCTGTACCCAACGATCTTCTAGCTTAGGGAGACTCTTCGCTTTTCCCAGAAGGCACCTGGAATATGCAAAATAGCCTCCTCAAGCTTGAATCCCTGGTTTGGTGATGCTTTCCAATCAGCTGGTCCCGGCTGTACCCAACGATCTTCTAGCTTAGGGAGACTCTTCGCTTTTCCCAGAAGGCACCTGGAATATGCAAATTAGCCTCCTCAAGCTTGAATCCCTGGTTTGGTGATGCTTTCCAATCAGCTGGTCCCGGCTGTACCCAACGATCTTCTAGCTTAGGGAGACTCTTCGCTTTTCCCAGAAGGCACCTGGAATATGCAAATTAGCCTCCTCAAGCTTGAATCCCTGGTTTGGTGATGCTTTCCAATCAGCTGGTCCCGGCTGTACCCAACGATCTTCTAGCTTAGGGAGACTCTTCGCTTTTCCCAGAAGGCACCTGGAATATGCAAATTAGCCTCCTCAAGCTTGAATCCCTGGTTTCAATCAATACTGCCCGTCCAAATGAAAAAAATGTCGTCGATATATCGACTCCAATGGCAAACGTGCCGCTTAAACTCCTCCAGGGGGTACACCATGGTGGCCTCCCACCAACCTAAAATAAGATTGGCGATGGCCGGGGCACAGCGCGCCCCCATGGCCACTCCTGAGACTTGAAGGTAGTAAGACCTATCGAACAGGAAGAAATTGTGCCTCATGATGAACTCAAGCAAGTCAACTATTAGGGAATCGTGCATTCGATACGAATGCCCCAACTGATCAAGGAAGTATAGAGTGGCAGTGATTCCGTCGTCGTGATTAATATTAGAATAAAGCGACTCAACGTCACAAGTAACCAATAAAAAATTGGAAGGTAGAGAAACTGCCCGACAAATACGGATGAAGTGTGATGTATCCAAGACAAATGATGTAAATTTCTGGTTAGGGGCTGCAAAAAGTGGTCCACGTACATGCAAGCTTTTTCACAGAGACCCCCAATCCCAGCCACAATAGGGCGGCCAGGAGGTCTCTGTGAATCTTTGTGAATCTTAGGTAGCATGTAGAATGTAGCTGTAATGGGGACCTCTACCCACATGAACTCAAACTCCTGATGGCTAATAATGCCAAGATCCCTCGCCCTCTCCAGAAGATGTCTAAACTTCCCTGCAAAAACAGCCGTAGGGTCTGATGGCAGTTTCCTGTAGAATCGAACATTCCCGAGTTGACGGTGTGCCTCTTCTAAATAAAGAGAGTGTGGCCAAAGGACCACATTGCCCCCCTTATCCGCTTCTTTGATAAGAAAGTTGGTGTTAGACCTAAGATGTCTAAGGGCCTGCCTCTCATCACCACTTAAGAGGTCACGGAAAACTTGTTGGTCCGTCTGTTCAAGTCCCTCTGTCATGTGTGGTCTACTGTGTAACACTTGTAAAAGAAGACGTCTGCAAAATAAATACAAATCCTTTACTACCATAAACTTGTCTAACTCATGGACCGGGGAGAAAGTTAAACCCCGCTGTAACACAGATAATTCACTAGGGGACAAGATATGGCCTCGAGAACTCCTTGTTAAAACCAAAGGCCATATTAAAGACTTCGAAGCCAAGTTGGCGAAATTTGATGATGTCAAACAAGTGCAGCCCTTCAGGGTCAAACTTAAGGAGGGTTTAGATAAGTATGACCATGAGGTGATGTCTAAAAAGAAGTCCAAATTTTTTAGGGATCGTAATGACTTCGACTCTAAAAAAACCTTTAAATGGAAACATCAGGGGAATAGGAGACAAGGTTTCCAGCCCCAAAAAAGCTAATGATACCAAACAAACTGCTATGACAACTGGCACGTCGGAGAGTGATTTTTTGTCTTCAGTAGAAAGCGATCCCGACAACGGACTCGAAGGGGGCGGAGGCGCCGTATTCCTGCCTCCACGGACCACGAGGTATGGGGGTCGTCAGCCCGCGTTCAAGAGGCCATACAGGGCCCAACGCAAATGATGACCTCAAGATCTCAAATTGATTCCACTGCCCCTACCCAGGTACCTTGTGATACGCTACAGGTAGTTAATTTATCAGACCATATCTTGTCCCCTAGTGAATTATCTGTGTTACAACGGGGTTTAACTTTCTCCCCGGTCCATGAGTTAGACAAGTTTACGGTAGTAAAGGATTTGTATTTATTTTGCAGACGTCTTCTTTTACAGGTGTTACACAGTAGACCACACATGACAGAGGGACTTGAACAGACGGACCAACAAGTTTTCCGTGACCTCTTACAACTTTTACAAGAAAACAGCCTTGATGAGGGTAAGGATTCTCGCCTTTTTAAGAACAAATCCAAGGTACCTCCACCGTTTTCTCTAGTCCCTGCCATTCGAGTATTTTTTGAACTCGCTAAATGGGACATTGTAGCCCTACGGCCCGGCAGACCTTTATTGTGCAACCTCAGTGGTGAGGCCCTTAGAGATCTTAGGTCTAAACAGCAAGAGCACAAGAAGAGGATTCAGAGATCCTCCAAAAAATAGAAAAAACAGCAAAACGAGGCAGAGCTTCTTGCCTGCCTAGGCCTCTAAACAAATGCACTATCAGGATGCAGTGGACCCATGTGGTTAAGATGGAGACTACACAGGTGCAGCATAACCGATGATGCAGCCACTCTCAACCTACCAAACTAATGGAGGGGTGGCTGCTTGGCACAATGCTACACATAAAAGACTTGTATGTGGCGCTGTTCACACAATGGAGATGCACAGCATCCAGGCAAGCCTAGTAATGACACCCTTCTATTAGATCAGGCGGGCCTGCCCAGCGCTATCCAAATGCACCCCATGTGAACAGACACCACAGTTTACAAGACAAAAATGGGCCCAACTGCACCCCGAAAAAATGCAAAAAACACAAAAAAATATAAAAAATTTTTGTGAGGTATTAGTTTATACTTTGGCCAAAATACGCAAGCTCGTAACCCGCGTCAAGGGTCCCCACGCTTACGAGTCCTAATTCTAAACAGCAAGAGCACAAGAAGAGGATTCAGAGATCCTCCAAAAAATAGAAAAAACAGCAAAATGAGGCAGAGCTTCTTACCTGCCTAGGTCTCTAAACAAATGCACTATCAGGATGCAGTGGACCCATGTGGTTAAGATGGAGACTACACAGGTGCAGCATAACCGATGAGGCAGCCACTCTCAACCTACCAAACTAATGGAGGGGGTGGCTGCTTGGCACAATGCTACACATAAAAGACTTGTATGTGGCGCTGTTCACACAATGGAGATGCACAGCATCCAGGCAAGCCTAGTAGTGACACCCTTCTATTAGATTAGGCGGGCCTGCCCAGCGCTATCCAAATGCACCCCATGTGAACAGACACCACAGTTTACAAGACAAAAATGGGCCCAACTGCACCCCGAAAAAATGCAAAAAACACAAAAAAATATAAAAAATTTTTGTGAGGTATTAGTTTATACTTTTGCCAAAATACGCAAGCTCGTAACCCGCGTCAAGGGTCCCCACGCTTACGAGTCCTAATTCTAAACAGCAAGAGCACAAGAAGAGGATTCAGAGATCCTCCAAAAAATAGAAAAAACAGCAAAACGAGGCAGAGCTTCTTACCTGCCCAGGCCTCTAAACAAATGCACTATCAGCATGCAGTGGACCCATGTGGTTAAGATGGAGACTACACAGGTGCAGCATAACCGATGAGGCAGCCACTCTCAACCTACCAAACTAATGGAGGGGGTGGCTGCTTGGCACAATGCTACACATAAAAGACTTGTATGTGGCGCTGTTCACACAATGGAGATGCACAGCATCCAGGCAAGCCTAGTAGTAAGATCTTAGGTCTAACACCAACTTTCTTATCAAAGAAGCGGATAAGGGGGGCAATGTGGTCCTTTTGCCCCACTCTCTTTATTTAGAAGAGGCACACCGTCAACTCGGGAATGTTCGATTCTACAGGAAACTGCCATCAGACCCTACGGCTGTTTTTGCAGGGAAGTTTAGACATCTTCTGGAGAGGGCGAGGGATCTTGGCATTATTAGCCATCAGGAGTTTGAGTTCATGTGGGTAGAGGTCCCCATTACAGCTACATTCTACATGCTACCTAAGATTCTCAAAGATTTACAGAAACCTCCTGGCCGCCCTATTGTGGCTGGGATTGGGGGTCTCTGTGAAAAAGCTTGCATGTACGTGGACCACTTTTTGCAGCCCCTAACCAGAAATTTACCATCATTTGTCTTGGATACATCACACTTCATCCGTATTTGTCGGGCAGTTTCTCTACCTTCCAATTTTTTATTGGTTACTTGCGAAGTTGAGTCGCTTTATTCTAATATCAATCACGACGACGGAATCACTGCCACTCTATACTTCCTTGATCAGTTGGGGCATTCGGATCGAATGCACGATTCCCTAATAGTTGACTTGCTTGAGTTCATCATGAGGCACAATTTCTTCCTGTTCGATAGGTCTTACTACCTTCAAGTCTCAGGAGTGGCCATGGGGGCGGGCTGTGCCCCGGCCATCGCCAATCTTTTTTTAGGTTGTTGGCAGGCCACCATGGTGTACCCCCTGGAGGAGTTTAAGCGGCACGTTTGCCATTGGAGTCGATATATTGACGACATTTTTTCATTTGGATGGGCAGTATTGATGAGTGTCACAATTTTATCACTTCTCTCAACAGGAACTCCCATAATATTGTGTTGACGTATTCCTTTTCCTCTACCGTAGTGACCTTTCTGGACCTGCAGGTGATGGTCAGGGATGGCTCTCTTTATACCAAATTATTTCGGAAACCGACGGCTACCAACAGTCTCCTGGATTATAGGAGCTTTCATCCTACACACACCAGGAATGGTGTTCCTGTTGGGCAGTTCCTGAGAACTCGGAGAAACTGTACCTCGGATGAGGATTTTCGCCAAGAAGCTCTCAATTTGACCAATCGGTTCCGTCAAAGACACTACCCACGGAGAAGCATCTCTGCAGCCTTCCAGCGGGCTAATGTGCATACTCAGGAGTCGTTGTTGGTGCCTCAGCACAAGGTACGGGACAGTAAGCCCAGATTTGTTACCAGTTATAATAACAATTGGTCACAGATCAGAACTATTTTGCAGAGGCATTGGGGCATCCTTACCACTGACCTGTCTACTTCAAGGGTGGTGGGTGATCGACCACAACTTTCAGCTAGAAGAGCCCCTAATTTCAGAGATTTCCTGACAAATAGCCACTATAAAAGGCAAGCTATCAGGCTTAATCGGGGCATTGATCTCCGTGGGTCATTCGCATGTGGTAATTGTAACATCTGTCCTTATATGTGTCCCACTAGAGGCCATTTTGTGAACCCTACCAACCAGAGCAGACATAGGTTGTGTACCTATATTAATTGCAAAATGACCTGTGTTATCTACGCCCTCATCTGCCCTTGCCAGCGATTCTACGTTGGCCAGACTTCTCAGGAGTTACGGCGTAGAATACAAAATCACTTTTCTACCATCAATCTGGCACGCAGTGACTCCTTGAAGGGCAGAGTACTCACCCCGGTAGCATCTCATTTTTTGGTACATCATGATGGCCGGACTTTGGGTACTAAGATCATTGGATTAGATAGAGTACGTACAACCAATAGGGGTGGCGCTTATGGACAACTACTTCTGCGTATGGAGGCGAGATGGATTTTTAATCTTGGTTCCATTACTTCCGTAGGTCTAAACGAAGAGCTGTTATTTACGGGATTCCTTGGATGAATATTCCCTCATGTGTTGGTCTACTGGTGACCGGCCTGGATATGGAGGTGATTGGTCGCGTGCCGCTCATGTGACCGCCACGCGACCAATCAGAAGCCGCGACGTCATTCTCATTCAATAAACTCCTAATTCTAGGAATTTAGGACCTGCGAATGACGTCACGGCTTCTGATTGGTCGCGTGGCGGTCACATGGGCGGCACGCGAGCAATCAGAAGCCGGGACGTCATTCCTCAGGTCCTAAACGCGCGCATTTTAAACAAAGAAGCCTGCCGGTTACCAGCGTGATGTCCAGGGGCCGCCGGAGAGGTGAATATATCAATATTTTTTATTTTAATTCTTTATTTTACACATTAATATGGATCCCAGGGCCTGAAGGAGAGTTTCCTCTCCTTCAGACCCTGGGAACCATCAGGATACCTTCCGATACTTGGTGTCCCATTGACTTGTATTGGTATCGGATATCAGTATCGGCGATATCCGATATTTTTCGGGTATCGGCCGATACTATCCGATACCGATACTTTCAAATATTGGACGGTATCGCTCAACACTACCAACCACACAACTGAAGAACCGATATCAAATCTTTGTAGAGGATGAAGATGGCACACCTAAGGATGAAGCTATACAAGCAAGCAAAAAAGAAAAGGGCACACAGCAACAAGTGACAGCAAAAAGTACAGCCAAGAAGCAACGAAGAGTGGTGGTGGTGGGAGACTCACTACTGAGAGGCACAGAAGCAGCCATCTGCAGACTGGACATAACCGCAAGAGAAGTATGCTGCCTTCCAGGTGCGATGATCAAGGATGTGACCGATAGGATACCAAAGCTCTTCAGCTCCAAGGACGTCAACCCATTTCTTCTGATACATGTTGACACCAATGACACGGCAAGGAAGGACCTACCGACAATCTGCAAGGGCTTTGAAGAGTTGGGGAAGAAAGTAAAGGAACTGGATGCACAGGTAGTTTTTTCTTCTATCTTTCCAGTAGACGGGCATGGCACCAGGAGATGGAACAGGATCCTTGATGCGAACAACTGGCTAAGACGATGGTGCAGACAACAAGGATTCGGATTCCTGGACCACGGTGTGAATTACTTGTACGATGGACTCCTCGCCAGAGATGGACTACACCTCAACCACCCCGGGAAACACACATTCGCCAGAAGACTCGCTACACTCATCAGGAGGGCGTTAAACTAGAAGAAGAGGGGACGGCAAGAAAAACATTAGACTCGAACAAAGAAGACCCAGGAAAACATACTCAGAAGGGAGGTAAGAACATTTCTAAAACAATCCACAGCGAGGAGATTGGAACAAAACAAAATCCTCTAAACTGCATGCTCGCAAACGCCAGAAGCCTGACAAACAAGATGGAAGAACTAGAAGCAGAAATATCTACAGGTAACTTTGACATAGTGGGAATAACCGAGACATGGTTAGATAAAAGCTATGACTGGGCAGTTAACTTACAGGGTTACAGTCTGTTTAGAAAGGATTGTAAAAATCGGAGAGGAGGAGGGGTTTGTCTCTATGTAAAGTCTTGTCTAAAGTCCACTTTAAGGGAGGATATTAGCGAAGGGAATGAGGATGTCGAGTCCATATGGGTCGAAATTCATGGAGGGAAAAATGGTAACAAAATTCTCATTGGGGTCTGTTAAAAACCCCCAAATATAACAGAAATCATGGAAAGTCTACTTCTAAAGCAGATAGATGAAGCTGCAACCCATAATGAGGTCCTGGTTATGGGGGACTTTAACTACCTGAATATTAACTGGGAAACAGAAACATGTAAAACCCATAAAGGCAGCAGGTTTCTGCTAATTACCAAGAAAAATTATCTTTCACAATTGGTGCAGAATCCAACCAAAGATAGCCCCCCACAAATATCGACGGTGAGAGGAGGGGAAAATAACATACGCAGAAATGAAATCAGATTTTAGCATAGGAGGCCAGTCTAGCTTGATAGATAGGACAGGAAAGGATACTGTGCGGTCAGTATAAAAACTACAAAACAATCCACACGGAGTTTACAAAATCTCCACACCTGACTAAAGGTGTGGAGGGTAAATCTGCTTCCCAGAGCTACCAGCTAACAGAAAAAATCCATACTGACAAGCTGGGCAAATATAGAATGCACAGAACAATAAGTCCACAACATGTGGACTGAAATGAGCAAAGCCAGAACTTATCTTTGCAGAACTGGTCAGGAAACCAGGAGAATCCAAGCAGAGATGTGAATACAGCCAGGAAACATTGACAAGTGGCACAGGCTGAAGAAAGAGCCAGACTTAAATAGCGGACGATAAGTGGAGGCAGCTGATGACCGCTAACTCCAAGGAGCAGCCATACCACTAGAAACCACAAGAGGGAGCCCAAGAGCAGAACTCACAAAAGTGCCACTTACAACCACCGGAGGGAGCCCAAGAGCGGAATTCACAACAGGAGTCACAAAAACACTGAACTTTAGGAAGGCAAAGTTTGACCAGCTTAGAGATGCCCTTAATCTGGTAGACTGGGACAATTTCCTCAGAAATAAGAATACAGATAATAAATGGAAAATGTTTAAGAACATCCTAAATAGCCACTGCAAGCGGTTTATACCTTGTGGGAATAAAAGGACTAAAAATAGGAAAAACCTAATGTGGCTAAACAAAGAAGTAAGACAGGCAATTAAGAGTAAAAAGAAAGCATTTGGACTACTAAAGCAGGATGGCACCATTGAAGCTCTAAAAAACTATAGGGAGAAAAATACTTTATCTAAAAAACTAATTAAAGCTGCCAAAAAGGAAACAGAGAAGCACATTGCTAAGTAGAGTAAAACTAATCCCAAACTGTTCTTCAACTATATCAATAGTAAAAGAATAAAAACTGAAAATGTAGGCCCCTTAAAAAATAGTGAGGAAAGAATGGTTGTAAATGACGAGGAAAAAGCTAACATACAGTATTAAACACCTTCTTCTCCACTGTATTCACGGTGGAAAATGAAATGCTAGGTGAAATCCCAAGAAACAATGAAAACCCTATATTAAGGGTCACCAATCTAACCCAAGAAGAGGTGCGAAAGCGGCTAAATAAGATTAAAATAGATAAATCTCTGGGTCCGGATGGCATACACCCACAAGTACTAAGAGAACTAAGTAATGTAATAGATAAACCATTATTT
Source organism: Ranitomeya imitator (assembly GCF_032444005.1). Classification (NCBI taxonomy): domain Eukaryota; kingdom Metazoa; phylum Chordata; class Amphibia; order Anura; family Dendrobatidae; genus Ranitomeya; species Ranitomeya imitator. The sequence goes on along the minus strand of NC_091282.1, from coordinate 933,245,369 downwards.
CTTCTTTTTAGGGACTATATAGCGATGGTGTCTATTCCGCAAGACTGGCGCATAGCAAATGTGGTGCCAATATTCAAAAAGGGCTCTAAAAGTGAACCTGGAAATTATAGGCCAGTAAGTCTCACCTCTATTGTTGGGAAAATTTTTGAAGGGTTTCTGAGGGATGTTATTCTGGATTATCTCAATGAGAATAACTGTTTAAATCCATATCAGCATGGGTTTATGAGAAATCGCTCCTGTCAAACCAATCTAATCAGTTTTTATGAAGAGGTAAGCTATAGGCTGGACCACGGTGAGTCATTGGACGTGGTATATCTCGATTTTTCCAAGGCGTTTGATACCGTGCCGCACAAGAGGTTGGTACACAAAATGAGATTGCTTGGTCTGGGGGAAAATGTGTGTAAATGGGTTAGTAACTGGTTTAGTGATAGAAAGCAGAGGGTGGTTATAAATGGTATAGTCTCTAACTGGGTCGCTGTGACCAGTGGGGTACCGCAGGGGTCAGTATTGGGACCTGTTCTCTTCAACATATTCATTAATGATCTGGTAGAAGGTTTAGACAGTAAAATATCGATATTTGCAGATGATACAAAACTATGTAAAGCAGTTAATACAAGAGAAGATAGTATTCTGCTACAGATGGATCTGGATAAGTTGGAAACTTGGGCTGAAAGGTGGTAGATGAGGTTTAACAATGATAAATGTAAGGTTATACACATGGGAAGAAGGAATCAATATCACCATTACACACTGAACGGGAAACCACTGAGTAAATCTGACAGGGAGAAGGACTTGGGGATCCTAGTTAATGATAAACTTACCTGGAGCAGCCAGTGCCAGGCAGCAGCTGCCAAGGCAAAAAGGATCATGGGGTGCATTAAAAGAGGTCTGGATACACATGATGAGAGCATTATACTGCCTGTGTACAAATCCCTAGTTAGACCGCACATGGAGTACTGTGTCCAGTTTTGGGCACCGGTGCTCAGGAAGGATATAATGGAACTAGAGAGAGTACAAAGGAGGGCAACAAAATTAATAAAGGGGATGGGAGAACTGCAATACCCAGATAGATTAGCGAAATTAGGATTATTTAGTCTAGAAAAAAGACGACTGAGGGGCGATCTAATAGTCATGTATAAGTATATAAGGGGACAATACAAATATCTCGCTGAGAATCTGTTTATACCAAGGAAGGTGACGGGCACAAGGGGGTATTCTTTGCGTCTGGAGGAGAGAAGGTTTTTCCACCAACATAGAAGAGGATTCTTTACTGCATGGGCTGTGCAATATACTACGTGGGCTGTGCAATATACTAAGTGGGCTGTGCAATATACTGCATGGGCTGTGCAATATACTGTGTGGGCTGTGCAATTTACTGCGTGGGCTGTGCAATATACTATTGGGCTGTTCTATATACTATGTGGGCTGTGCTATACACTATGTGGCCTGTGTTATACACTATGTGGCCTGTGTTATACACTACGTGGCCTGTGTTATACACTACGTGGGCTGTTATATACTACGTGAGCTGTGTTATATGCTACGTGGGCTGTTATATACTCCGTGGACTGTGCTATATACTACGTGGCTGTGCTATATACTCTGTTGGCTGTGAGCTGTGTTATACTATGTGGCTGTGCTTTATACTCCGTGGGCTGTGCTATATACTAGGTGGCTGTGCTATATACTATGTGGCCGGACATGAACAATCAGCGACAGGCGCAGTCTGGCCGTGAGTTGGCGCAGGATTTGAACCACGCTTCGCTAATTGGTCGCGGCCGGCCAAATCCTGTGTATTCAATGTATTATTCTAAAATCTTCATAAATAACCTACATGCATATTCTAGAATACCTGATGCATACCGCATATTTTGCAATTTAGATAATTATAACTCTGAAGTAAGACGATTGCATTCTTTAATCATCAATCCTTGGCAAATACTCTAAAAAAGCAAAAATTGAAAATCATACATAGAAAATGTGTTAAAATATCATTTAATTAAATTTGACCTTTATGTTTAAAGGAAGTTATTACAATGCCAAAGTTTCATTATGTGAAATAATTCTCTGTTGGCGTTGGGATTTATCAACTATAACTGTGATCAGTTATGATTCATTAAAAAAGCTGTCACTCAAATGGCTTATATTCACAATTAAATGGCTATTGGAGACAATCCTTATTCTTAGAGTAGGAATAGTTAAAAGCCTTTAAAAACGGCAGTGATGTCTCATATAAATATGTACTGTACAAAATGTTCAGACTCATTCTAAACACATGAAATGTAATAAAATTGGAATATAGCTATTAGATACTTTTACAAAGCAAAACGTTTTGTAGCATCTAGAGTGTAGATCTAGTGTTATTATATTCAGAGTTTCTATTCTGACAACAACCATTTCACTTTCCATGTATTATTATAAAATTGTGAGACTATTATTGGCAGGAAAATAGAGAGTCTGATTCTGGAGTAAAAGCTTCTGCCCAACTGAATGGCCACCAGTAATTTAAATGATATTGCTTCCACAAAGAATTTAATGAGAAGATAGATGACTATGAAGATTGTGATTGTTCTTTTTTCATACAAGGCAGTTTAAAGGTAAACTCCATGCAAAACTTATGTTTTGCTCCACACAGGCTGTGAAGAAGCAAGGCAGAACATAAGGATATAAATAATTGTGTAAAGAGCATTCATATCTTATGCACAGGTCCTATACTTTGGCATATCACAGTAAATTTGTTCTTTGAATTTTTCAACAAGAGCTTCCTAAAGGGTATCAGTAATGTTAAATGCTATTAACTTGCAGATATAGGGTTAATATGAAAATTAATAGTTCATAGTGTTCTGACATTGTATGGTACTGACACTGAGAGCCCCGCTGCCAGGAGGAAATTATCTTTATATCCCCATGCAGCATCCAGCTTACAGTCATAGGGGTGGCGCTGCCGCCTCTCCATGCATAGATAGCGGTGTCTAGCACTGCATCCCAGCCTGACTAGTAGCAGGGTCAGCATTATGGCTAGCTGTCAGACAGTGCTGGATGTGTGGTGTTAGAGCTAGCGGAACGCACCAAATAATATAAAGGGAGATAAGAGGTGCGTTCGCAGCCCGGGGTCCACTGTGCAGAGATGACACCTGCTGCTGAGTAATGGCAGACGGACGCTTGCTCACATTTGGGTTAGACCTCACCCAGTGTGAATAAAAGCGAACTCTGTTGCTTCACAGAGTCGCCACAAATACTCTGCGCCCTGTTAGTAGTCACAGGGTGCAGCTGAAAGACACTAGTGGTATCCCTATGAATCACCCCCAATAAGCTGGCGATTGGACCCGCTCTGACCCTCGGTGGCTTTTGAGCCCGCGCCTGAGGATGCCCTGAGTCAGATGCTGAGTCCAAGCGGGAATTTCCAACCTACACTGACAGGCTGTCAGGAAAAGGCATTGATTTTGCAAGGTGCCGTATAAGCGGGCACTGCAAAGGCACTGTAGCGTGTGCTTGGTGTGCAGATGGCACTGTCGGGCGCTAGATAGCAAACATCCACCATACGCGAGCAGACAACAACTGTCGGGCGCTAGATAGCAAACATCCACCATACGCGAGCAGACAACAACACTAGGAAGGGGGATGTTTAACCCCTTCCCGACCTTTGACGCCACGTAGGCGTCATGAAAGTCGGTGCCAATCCGACCCATGACGCCTATGTGGCGTCATGGAAAGATTGCGTCCCTGCAGAGCGGGTGAAAGGGTTAACTCCCATTTCACCCGATCTGCAGGGACAGGGGGAGTGGTAGTTTAGCCCAGGGGGGGTGGCTTCACCCCCTCGTGGCTACGATCGCTCTGATTGGCTGTTGAAAGTGAAACTGCCAATCAGAGCGATTTGTAATATTTCACCTATTATAACTGGTGAAATATTACAATCCAGCCATGGCCGATGCTGCAATATCATCGGCCATGGCTGGAAACATTAATGTGCCCCCACCCCACCGATCGCCACCCAGCTGATCTGTCCGGTACACTGCTCCGGCTCCCCTCTGTCCTGTGCTCCGCTCCCCCCGTGCTCTTGTCCGCTCCCCCCGTGTTTCAATCACCCCCCCGTGCTCCAATCACCCCCCCTGCACTCCGATCCACCCCCCTCTGTGCTCCGTTCCACCCCCCGTGCTCCGTTCCACCCCCCCGTGCTCCGTTCCACCCCCCCGTGCTCCGTTCCACCCCTCCCGTGCTCCGATTCACTGCCCCATGCTCCGATCCCCCCCGTGCTCCCCCCCCCACCCCATCATACTTACCGATCCTGCCGGGGTCCGTCCGTCTTCTCCCCGGGCGCCGCCATCTTCCAAAATGGCAGGCGCATGCGCAGTGCGCCCGCCGAATCTGCCGGCCGGCAGATTTGTTCCAAAGTGCATTTTGATCACTGAGATATAATCTATCTCAGTGATCAAAATTAAAAAAAATAATAAATAACCCCCCCCCCCCTTTGTCACCCCCATAGGTAGGGACAATAAAAAAATAAATAATTTTTTTTTTCCACTAATGTTAGAATAGGGTTAGGGTTAGGGTTAGGGGTAGGGTTAGGGTTAGGGCTAGGGTTAGGGCTAGGGTTAGGGGTAGGGTTAGGGCTAGGGGTAGGGTTAGGGCTAGGGGTAGGGTTAGGGTTAGGGGTAGGGTTAGGGGTAGGGTTAGGGTTAGGGTTAGGGTTAGGGCTAGGGTTAGGGTTATGGCTAGGGTTAGGGTTAGGGCTAGGGTTAGGGGTAGGGTTAGGGGTAGGGTTTTGGTATGTGCACACGTATTCTGGTCCTCTGCGGATTTTTCCGCTGCGGATTTGATAAATCCGCAGTGCTAAACTGCTGCGGATTTATGGCGGATTTACAGCGTTTTTTCTGCGCATTTCACTGCAGTTTTACAACTGCGAATTTCTATTTGAGCAGTTGTAAAACCGCTGCAGAATCCGCACAAAGAAGTGACATGCTGCGGAATGTAAACCGCTGCGTTTCCGTGCAGTTTTTCCGCAGCATGTGTACAGCGATTTTTGTTTCCCATATGTTTACATTGAACTGTAAACTCATGGGAAACTGCTGCGGATCCGCAGCATTTTCCGCAGCGTGTGCACATACCTTTAGAATTAGGCCATGTGCACACGGTGCGGATTTGGCTGTGGATCCGCAGTGGATTGGCCGCTGCGGATTCGCAGCAGTGTTCCATCAGGTGTACAGTACCATGTAAACATATGGAAACCAAATCTGCTGTGCCCATGGTGCGGAAAATACCGCGCGGAAACGCTGCGTTGCATTTTCCGCAGCATGTCAATTCTTTGTGCGGATTCCGCAGCGTTTTACACCTGTTCCTCAATAGGAATCCGCAGGTGAAATCCGCACAAAAAACACTGGAAATCCGCGGAAAATCCGCAGGTAAAACGCAGTGCCTTTTACCCGCGGATTTTTCAAAAATGATGCTGAAAAATCTCACACGAATCCGCAACGTGGGCACATAGCCTTAGGGTTAGGGTTGGAATTAGGGTTGTGGTTAGGGGTGTGTTGTGGTTAGGGTTGTGATTAGGGTTATGGCTACAGTTGGGATTAGGGTTTGGGGTGTGGGGGGGTTAGTGTTGGAGGTAGAATTGAGGGGTTACCACTGTTTAGGCACATCAGGGGTCTCCAAACGCAACATGGCGCCACCATTGATTCCAGCCAATCTCGTATTCAAAAAGTCAAATGGTGCTCCCTCAATTCCGAGCCCTGATGTGTGCCCAAACAGTGGTTTACCCCACATATGGAGTACCAGCATACTCAGGATAAACTGCGCAACAATTACTGGGGTCCAATTTCTCCTGTTACCCTTGTGAAAATAAAAAAATGCTTGCTAAAACATCATTTTTGAGGAAAGAAAAATGATATATTATTTTCATGGCTCTACGTTGTAAACGTCTGTGAAGCACTTGGGGGTTCAAAGTGCTCACCACATATCTAGATAAGTTCCTTGGGGGGTCTAGTTTCTAAAATGGGGTCACTTGTGGGGGGTTTCTACTGTTTAGGCACACCAGGGGCTCTGCAAACGCAACGTGACGCCCACAGACCATTCCATCAAAGTCTGCATTTCAAAAGTCACTACTTCCTTTCTGAGCCCCGACGTGTGCCCAAACAGTGGTTTACCTCCACACATAGGGTATCAGCGTACTCAGGAGAAACTGAACAACAACTTTTGGGGTCCAATTTCTCCTGTAACCCTTGGGAAAATAAAAAATTCTGGGCTAAATAATTATTTTTGAGGAAAGAAAATGTATTTATTATTTTCACGGCTCTGCATTATATACTTCTATGAAGCACTTGGGGGTTCAAAGTGCTCACCACACATCTAGATAAGTTCCTTTCGGAGTCTAGTTTCCAAAATGGGGTCACTTGTGGGGGGTTTCTACTGTTTAGCCACATCAGGGGCTCTGCAAACGCAACGTGACGCCCGCAGAGCATTCCATCAAAGTCTGCATTTCAAAACGTCACTACTTCAATTCCGAGCCCCGGCATGTGCTCAAACAGTAGTTTACCCCCACATGTGGGGTATCACCGTACTCAGGAGAAACTGGACAACAAATATTGGGGTCAAATTTCTCCTGTTACCCTTGGGAAAATTAAAAAATTCTGGGCTAAATAATTATTTTTGAGGAAAGAAAACGTACTTATTATTTTCACGGCTCTGCATTATAAACTTCTGTGAAGCACTTGGGGGTTCAAAGTGCTCACCACACATCTAGATAAGTTCCTTTCGGGGTCTAGTTTCCAAAATGGGGTCACTTGTGGGGGGTTTCTACTGTTAAGCCACATCAGGGGCTCTGCAAACGCAACATGACGCCCACAGAGCATTCCATCAAAGTCTGCATTTCAAAACGTCACTACTTCACTTCCGAGCCCCGGCATGTGCCCAAACAGTGGTTTACCCCCACATATGGGGTATCAGAGTACTCAGGAGAAACTGGACAACAACTTTTGGGGTCAAATTTCTCCTGATACCCTTGGGAAAATAAAAAATTGCAGGCTAAAAGATCAATTTTGAGAAAATATTTTATTTTTTTTATTTTCATGGCTCTGCGTTATAAACTTCTGTGAAGCACTTGGGGGTTCAAAGTCCTCACCACACATCTAGATTAGTTCCTTTGGTGGACTAGTTTCCAAAATGGGGTCATTTCTGGGGGATCTCCAATGTTTAGGCATACAGGGGCTCTCCAAACGTGACATGGTGTCCGCTAATGATTGGAGCTAATTTTCCATTTAAAAAACCAAATGGCGTGCCTTCCTTTCCAAGCCCTGCCGTGCGCCCAAACAATGGTTTACCCCCACATATGGGGTATCAGCGTACTCAGGACAAACTGGACAACAACATTTGTGGTCCAATTTCTCCTATTACCTTTGGCAAAATAGGAAATTCCAGGCTAAAAAATCATTTTTGAGGAAAGAAAAATTATTTTTTATTTTCATGGCTCTGCGTTATAAACTTCTGTGAAGCACCTGGGGGTATAAAGTGCTCAATATGCATCTAGATAAGTTCCTTGGGGGGTCTAGTTTCCAAAATGGGGTCACTTGTGGGGGAGCTCCAATGTTTAGGCACACAGGGGCTCTCCAAACGCGACATGGTGTCCGCTAACAATTGGAGCTAATTTTCCATTCAAAAAGTCAAATGGCGCGCCTTCCCTTCCGAGCCCTGCCGAGTGCCCAAACAGTGGTTTACCCCCACACATGAGGTATCGGCGTACTCGGGAGAAATTGCCCAACAAATTTTTTGGTCCATTTTATCCTATTGCCCATGTGATAATGAAAAATTGAGGCGAAAAGAATTTTTTTGTGAAAAAAAAGTACTTTTTCATTTTTACAGATCAATTTGTGAAGCACCTGAGGGTTTAAAGTGCTCACTAGGCATCTAAATAAGTTCCTTGGGGGGTCTAGTTTCCAAAATGGGGTCACTTGTGGGGGAGTGCCAATGTTTAGGCACACAGGAGCTTTCCAAACGCGACATGGTGTCCGCTAACGATGGAGATAATTTTTCATTCAAAAAGTCAAATGGCGCTCCTTCCCTTCCGAGCCTTACCATGTGCCCAAACAGTGGTTTACCCCCACATATGAGGCATCAGTGTACTCAGGAGAAATTGCCCAACAAATGTTAGGATCCATTTTATCCTGTTGCCCATGGGAAAATGGAAAAATTGAGGCTAAAAGAATTTTTTTTTGAAAAAAAAGTACTTTTTCATTTTTACGGATCAATTTGTGAAGCACCTGGGGGTTCAAAGTGCTCACTATGCATCTAGATAAGTTCCCTGGGGTGTCTAGTTTCCAAAATGGGGTCACTTGTGGGGGAGCTCCAATTTTTAGGCACACGGGGGCTCTCCAAACGTGACATGGTGTCCGCTAAAGAGTGGAGCCAATTTTTGATTCAAAAAGTCAAATGGCGCTCCTTCCCTTCCAAGCCCTGCCGTGCGCCCAAACAGTGGTTTACCCCCACATATGAGGTATCAGCGTACTCAAGACAAATTGGACAACAACATACGTGGTTCAGTTTCTCCTTTTACCATTGGGAAAATAAAAAAATTGTTGCTAAAAGATAATTTTTGTGACTAAAAAGTTAAATGTTCATTTTTTCCTTCCATGTTGCTTCTGCTACTGTGAAGCACCTGAAGGGTTAATAAACTTCTGGAATGTGGTTTTGAGTACCTTGAGGGGTGCAGTTTTTAGAATGGTGTCACGTTTGGGTATTTTCAGCCATATAGACCCCTCAAACTGACTTCAAATGTGAGGTGGTCCCTAAAAAAATGGTTTTGTAAATTTCGTTGTAAAAATGAGAAATCGCTGGTCAAATTTTAACCCTTATAACTTCCTAGCAAAAAAAGATTTTGTTTCCAAAATTGTGCTGATGTAAAGTAAACATGTGGGAAATGTTATTTATTAACTATTTTGTGTCACATAACTCTCTGGTTTAACAGAATAAAAATTCAAAATGTGAAAATTGTGAAATTTTCAAAATTTTCACCAAATTTCCGTTTTTATCACAAATAAACGCATAATTTATTGACCTAAATTTACCACTAACATGAAGCCCAATATGTCACGAAAAAACAGTCTCAGAACTGCTAGGATCCGTTGAAGCGTTCCTGAGTTATTACCTCATAAAGGAACACTAGTCAGAATTGCAAAAAACAGCAAGGTCTTTAAGGTCAAAATAGGCTGGGTCATGAAGGGGTTAAAGAGTGACTTTCAAACATCTACACACACACGTTTTCAAGTATACACTTGCACAAGGCAGAGCGGCCATGCGAACCTTTTATAGCAGTAGTGCTATGGAACCTTCCAGATGGTCAAATAGGAACTGCAACGGGACCTGAGCATGTGACCCCCAACCTCCAATGGGAGGTCATTCCATGGGCATGCTCAGTATTGGAAAAGCAGGACTTGGTCACAGAAAGACCTGCTCGCTGCTGATCAGTGCTGGCTACAAAGGCAAAGCCTGGAAAGGCAGCAGTAACCAGTTGCACAGTATCAACCTCAGCCAGATGCTGGGACCGAAGTCTCCACTGAGCAGGCTCCACTGCGGCTGGAGAAGAATGGGAGACCTCAGCGGACATGTTTCAAGATTCCCCCTGTGTGGAGGCGGGAACTCAACACCTAACATTACCCCCCTTCGAGGGCCCCCCTCCCTGGACCTCGCTATGTTCAAAGGCTGCAATGAGCAGCGGAGCCCTAATGTGCTCCACAGGCTCGCAAGTTCTGTCCTCTGGGCCGTGAGCCTTCCAGTCCACCGGATAGAACTTTTTGCCACTTACCACCTTACACTCTAAGATAGCGTTCACCTCGTAATCGTCCGTGGACGAACCCGATGTCCCGACAGATGACTGAGAAAAACGGGATATGTGAACGGGCTTTAAGAGGGACACATGAAAGGTGTCGGTGATACCCAGGCATGGAGGAAGAGCCAGACGATAGACTACAGGGTTAACCTGTTCCAGAACCTTGAAAGGCCCTAAGTAGTGAGGCACAAATTTTGTGGACTCAACACTAAGTCGCCAGGAGCAAAGGTCTGAGCGGGACGCCGATGTGCATCGGCAGAGACCTTCATTCTCTCCTTGGAAGCCTGGATAGCATCCTGTGTACGATCCCAGATGTCCCGTGCTTCCACTGCCCAGTCTGCCACCCTAGAGTCAGCAGAAGACACGGGCATGGGCGCAGGAACCCATGAATGCTGTCCGTAATTAAGGAGGAATGGGGTCTACCCGGTGGAGTCGGCTATTGCATTGTTCAATGCAAATTCCGCCCAAGTTAGCAAGGATGCCTAGTCATCCTGCCTGGTGGAGACAAAATGTCGCAGGTATGTGACCAGAGTCTCTCTACCAACACATTCGTTTCGGGATGATATGCTGAAGAGAGATTCAGCTCAATGCTGAGTAAACGACAGAGCTCTCTCCAGATCCTTGATGCAAACTTGGGATCCCGGTCACGGACAGTTTTGTCAGGCATACCGTGTAGGCAAAAAACATGCTTAATGAACAATGCCACCAAGGCCCGTGCAGAAGGTAACCGTGGAAGAGGCACCAAGTGCACCATTTTGGAAATGGTCTGTGACTACCCAGATAATGGTGCAGCTATGAGACTTGGGTAAGCACACCACAAAGTCTATTACGACCATTTCCCAGGGCCTGTCCACCACCGGCAGGGAGTAACGCAGCCCAGAAGGCCGTTGCCGAGGAAACCGATTCTTGGTGCAGGAGACACACGCTCGAATGTAGTGTCAGATGTTACGGGCCATATGCGGCCACCAGTTTGTCCTCGCCAGGAGCTCAGATTTCATCTTGGTCCCAAAATTTCCACCCACCCTGGATAAGTGAGCCCAAGAGAGAACCTCGGGTCGCAAATTAGGTGGAACAAAAGTCTTGCCCGGCGGCACAGACTCTAAGGAGACCAGGTCCACAGTTCTCAGGCTCTCTGAGGGAACAATTAGTCGAGGTTCCTCCTCCTTCACTGATGACACTATGGAGTGGGAGAGAGCATCGGCATGGATCTTCTTCTCCCTGGATAGATAATGGAGGGTGAAGTGGAAGGGGGAGAAGGAAAAGGACCATCTAGCCTGGTGAGAGTTTAGTCGCTGGGCTGTTTGTAAATAAACCAAATTTTTGTGGTCAGTGTACACTTGAAAGGGAAAACGAGCCCCCTCCGAAAAGGCTAACTTCTTAGCTAGCAACTCCCTGTCCCTGATGGAACAATTCCTCTCTGCTGGTGTGAAGGTCTTAGAGAAAAAGAAGCAAGGATGCTTCCATCCTTGAGCATTCTTTTTGAATAGGACTGCTCCAAAACCGACAGATGAGGCATACACCTCCATTATAAAAGGTTTATTTACATCAGGGCAATGTAGAATGGGAGCACTAGCAAAGTGTTACTTGATAGAGAGGAAGGCCTTGGAGACCTTCTCCAACCACAATTAGAGATTTGCACCCTTCTTGGTGAGGGCTACCAAGGGAGCTACCAAAGTTGAGAAGTGGAGAATGAACTGGTGATAAGAGTTACTGACCCCCATAAAGTGCTGCACCGCTTTGAGAGAATGGGGTTCCTGCCAGTCCATCTCAGTCTGTAGCTTGGCAGGATCTATAGCCAATCCCTGGGCGGAGAGGATGTAGCCCAGGAAAGGCAAGGACTCCTGCTCAAACACACAATTCTCCAACTTGGTATAGAGTGAATCTTCCCGTAGGAGGTCGAATACTTTGCAAATATCTCTCTGGTGGGAGTCTATAACTGGAGAGTCGATGAGAATATAATCCAGATAGACTACAACCGAGGTGGTGAGCATATCCCGGAAGCTGACGTTCACAAAGTCTTGGAAAATGGCAGGAGCATTACAGAGCCCAAAGGGCATCACCAGGTATTCATAGTGCCCGTCCCTGGTGTTAAATGCCATCTTCCATTCATCAACTTCACGGATGCGAATCAGGTTGTAAGCACCCCGCAGATCAAGCTTAGTAAATCCCCTTGCTCCCCGCAACCTATCAAAGAGCTCAGATATTAGAGGCAGATGTTTTTTGTTCTTAATGGTTAAGGCATTTAGACCCTTGTAATCTAGGCATGGGTGTAGTTCTCCGTTATTGTTCTGCACGAAGAAGAACCCCGCCCCTGCAGGTAACACTGACTTACTAATGAATCCTCTTTCTAGATTCTCCTGGATGTATTGGGTCATTGCCTCTATCTCCGGAAGAGATAGGGGAGAGGCTCTGCACCAGGCAAGAGGTCAATAGAACAGTCATAGGGGCGGTGAGGAGAAAGGGTTTTGGCAGCCTTCTTGGAGAACAAGTCCACATAGGGCCAATAGTGCTTGGGCAGAGAGGAAAGATCTGCAGGCACTTCAGTAGTAGAAACCTGAACGCACTCCCACAGACTTCTACCCTCACAAGATTCACCACATTTCAGAATTCTCCTAGAGGACCACTCTATATGAGGAGAGTGGTAGCGTAGCCATGGAATCCCTAACAGGACCTCATCAATTCCCTCGGGAATGACTAGCAGGGAGATAATCTCCTGTTGAGATGGAGAAATGGATAAATTAAATGGAATGATCTGGTGTGTTATCTGTGAGGGCAGTGTCGACCCATTTACCACTCATATGGTCACAGGTTTGGCGAGCATCACCAGGGGTATTGCATGCCATTGGGCGAAGGAAGAAGACATAAAATTCCCCTCCACCCCAGAATCCACACACAGCTTTACCGAAAGAGTCAATGGGTCTATTGTAATTGTCCCCTTGAAGCACAGTTTGGAGGAAAACGTCACCGTGTCTAGTGTATCTCATCCTAAAACCACTAGAGGCTGACGTTTTCCCACTCGTGACACCTCCATTGCCTCATGTGGCTCGGACACCTGGACTGGAGATTCCAGAGGTTTGGCGAAAGTGGGAGCCAGCCAAAACCTCTGCCTACACTGGGCTTGCTCCCACCTTCGCTCGTTAAAATGAAGGTCGATGCGAGTGGAGACCGTTATTAGCTACTCCAGTGTGGTGGGAATCTCCCTGTTGGCCAAAGCGTCCTTCACATGGTCAGCCAACCCCTTCCAAAATACAGGGATTGTTAGGTGTCGAGTTTCCGCCTCTGCACATGGAGAATCTCGAACCATCTCTGCTGTGGTCTCCCATTCTTCTCCAGGTGCAGTGGAGTCTGTTGTGAATTCTGTGGTCACAAGTGGTATTGCAGTCTCTGGGCTTCCTCCCTCAGGTGTTTTGGTGAGCTCGTTGGCTGCCTTGCTATTTAGCTCCACCTGAGTCTGTCTTCCTTGCTCCTTGTCAATGTTCCAGTGTTGGATCTGAGCTACTGCATCTTTCCTTGGGCCTGCTGCTCTGCTAGATAAGTGCTTCTAGTTTGTTTTCTGTTTTTTCTGTCCAGCTTGTTATTATCTTTTGCTGGAAGCTCTGAGAAGCAAAGGGGTGCACCGCCGTGCTGTTAGTTCGGCACGGTGGGTCTTTTTTGCCCCTTTGCGTGGTTTTCGTTTTAGGGTTTTTTGTAGACTGCATAGTTCTCTTTGCTATCCTCGCTCTGTCTAGAATATCGGGCCTCACTTTGCTGAATCTATTTCATTCCTACGTTTGTCTTTTCATCTTGCTAACAGTCATTATATGTGGGGGCTGCCTATTCCTTTGGGGTATTTCTCTGAGGTAAGTCAGGCTTGTATTTCTATCTTCAGGCTAGTCAGCTCCTCAGGCAGTGCCGAGTTGCATAGGTAGTGATAGGCGCAATCCACTGCTGCTTCCAGTTGTGTGAGGACAGTTCAGGTACTGCAGTCTACAGAGATTCCACGTCTCAGAGCTCGTCCTATTGTTTTGGGTTTTTGCCAGATCTCTGTATGTGCGCTGATTACTGCACGCTGTGTTGCCTGATTGCCAGCCATAACAGTACAAGGAGCCTATTCAATGATTTCCAATAGAGGGAAAAAAGAAATCCTGACATCATTTTTTTTTCTTAGCTCTGTCTTCAGTCTTTTTTTTCCCCTAGACATTAGAGTGCTTCAGGACACAGCTGTGGACATGGATATTCAGGCTCTGTGCTCCTCAATGGATAATCTCGTTGTAAATGTACAAAAGATTCAAGATACTATTGATCAGAAATCGATGCTAGAACCAAGAATTCCGATTCCTGATTTGTTTTTTGGTGACAGAACTAAGTTCCTGAGCTTCAGAAATAATTGTAAGCTATTTTTGGCCTTGAAACCTCATTCTTCTGGTAATCCTATTCAACAGGTTTTGATTATTATTTCTTTTTTGCGCGGCGACCCACAGGACTGGGCGTTTTCTCTTGCACCAGGAGATTCTGCATTGAGTAATATTGATGCATTTTTCCAGGCGCTGGGATTGCTTTACGATGAGCCTAATTCAGTGGATCAAGCTGAGAAAAATCTGCTGGCTTTATGCCAGGGTCAGGATGATGTAGAACTATATTGTCAGAAATTTAGAAAATGGTCAGTACTCACTCTGTGGAATGAATCTGCACTAGCGGCTTTGTTCAGAAAGGGTCTCTCTGAAGCTCTTAAGGATGTAATGGTGGGATTTCCTATGCCTGCTGGTTTGAATGAGTCTATGTCCTTGGCCATTCAGATCGGTCGTCGCTTGCGCGAGCGTAAATCTGTGCACCATCTGGCGGTATTGTCTGAGAGTAAGCCTGAGCCTATGCAGTGCAACAGGACTATAACTAAAGTAGAACGGCACGAACACAGACGTCTGAACAGACTGTGTTTCTATTGTGGTGATTCTACTCATGCTATTTCTAATTGTCCTAAACGCACTAGGCGGTTCGATAGCTCTGCCGTTATTGGTACTGTACAGTCCAAATTCCTTTTGTCCATTACCTTAATGTGCTCTTTGTCATCATATTCTGTCATGGCGTTTGTGGATTCAGGCGCTGCCCTGAATCTGATGGATTTGGATTATGCTAAACGTTGTGGATTTTTCTTGGAGCCTTTGCGGTGTCCTATTCCGTTGAGAGGAATTGATGCTACACCTCTGGCCAAGAATAAGCCTCAGTACTGGGCCCAGCTGACCATGTGCATGGCTCCTGCACATCAGGAAGTTATTCGCTTTTTGGTACTGCATAATTTGCATGATGTGGTCGTGTTGGGGTTGCCATGGCTACAAACCCATAATCCAGTATTGGATTGGAACTCTATGTCGGTAACCAGCTGGGGTTGTCAGGGAGTACATGGTGATGTTCCATTTTTGTCTATTTCGTCATCCATTCCTTCTGACATCCCAGAGTTCTTGTCGGACTTTCAGGATGTTTTTGAAGAGTCCAAGTCTGATGCCCTTCCTCCGCATAGGAATTGTGATTGTGCTATCGATTTGATTCCTGGTAGTAAATTCCCTAAGGGTCGTTTATTTAATTTGTCCGTACCTGAACACACCGCTATGCGCAGTTATGTGAAGGAGTCCCTGGAGAAGGGACATATTCGCCCATCGTCGTCACCATTGGGAGCAGGGTTCTTTTTTGTAGCCAAGAAGGATGGTTCGCTAAGACCGTGTATTGATTACCGCCTTCTTAATAAGATCACTGTTAAGTTTCAGTATCCCTTGCCATTGATTTCTGACTTGTTTGCTCGGATTAAGGGGGCTAGTTGGTTTACTAAGATTGATCTTCGTGGTGCGTATAATCTGGTGAGAATCAGGCAGGGAGATGAATGGAAAACGGCATTTAATACGCCCGAGGGTCATTTTGAGTATCTGGTGATGCCGTTCGGACTTGCCAATGCTCCATCTGTTTTTCAGTCTTTTATGCATGACATTTTTCGTGAGTATCTGGATAAATTCTTGATTGTTTACTTGGATGACATTTTGATCTTCTCAGATGATTGGGAGTCTCATGTAAAGCAAGTCAGAATGGTTTTCCAGGTACTGCGTGCTAATTCCTTGTTCGTGAAGGGATCAAAGTGTCTCTTCGGTGTGCAGAAAGTTTCATTTTTGGGGTTCATCTTTTCCCCTTCTACTATCGAGATGGATCCGGTTAAGGTTCAGGCCATCCAGGATTGGACTCAGCCGACATCTCTAAAAAGTTTGCAGAAATTCCTGGGCTTTGCTAATTTTTATCGTCGCTTCATCTGTAATTTTTCTAGCATTGCCAGACCATTGACCGATTTGACCAAGAAGGGTGCTGATTTGGTTAATTGGTCTTCTGCTGCCGTGGAAGCTTTTCAGGAGTTGAAGCGTCGTTTTTGCTGTGCCCCTGTGTTGTGTCAACCTGATGTTTCTCTTCCGTTCCAGGTCGAGGTTGATGCTTCTGAAATTGGTGCAGGGGCGGTTTTGTCACAGAGAGGTTCTGGTTGCTCAGTGTTCAAACCATGTGCTTTCTTTTCCAGGAAATTTTCTGCTGCTGAGCGTAATTATGATGTGGGCAACCGAGAGTTGCTGGCCATGAAGTGGGCATTCGAGGAGTGGCGTCATTGGCTTGAGGGTGCTAAGCATCGCGTGGTGGTTTTGACTGATCATAAGAACCTTACTTATCTTGAGTCTGCCAAGCGCTTGAATCCTAGACAGGCCCGTTGGTCGTTATTTTTTGCTCGTTTTGATTTTGTGATTTCATACCTTCCGGGCTCTAAAAATGTGAAGGCGGATGCTCTGTCTAGGAGTTTTGTGCCCGACTCTCCGGGGTTATCTGAGTCGGCGAGTATCCTCAAGGAAGGAGTCATTGTGTCTGCCATCTCCCCTGATTTGCGGAGAGTGTTGCAGAAATTTCAGGCTAATAAACCTGATCGTTGTCCGGCCGAGAAACTGTTCGTCCCTGATAGGTGGACTAGTAAAGTTATCTCTGAACTTCATTGTTCGGTGCTGGCCGGTCATCCAGGAATCTTTGGTACCAGGGAGTTGGTTGCTAGATCCTTCTGGTGGCCATCTCTGTCGCGGGATGTGCGTGCTTTTGTGCAGTCCTGTGGAATTTGTGCTAGGGCTAAGCCCTGCTGTTCACGTGCCAGTGGGTTGCTTTTGCCCTTGCCGGTCCCGAAGAGGCCTTGGACACATATTTCGATGGATTTCATTTCTGACCTTCCCGTTTCTCAAAAGATGTCTGTCATTTGGGTGGTCTGTGATCGCTTTTCTAAAATGGTCCATCTGGTGCCCTTGGTTAAATTGCCTTCCTCCTCTGATTTGGTGCCTTTGTTCTTCCAGCATGTGGTTCGTTTACATGGCATTCCTGAGAATATTGTTTCTGACAGAGGTTCCCAGTTTGTCTCAAGGTTCTGGCGAGCCTTTTGTGGTAGGATGGGCATTGACCTATCTTTTTCCTCGGCCTTCCATCCTCAGACTAATGGCCAGACCGAACGAACCAATCAGACCTTGGAAACATATCTGAGATGTTTTGTTTCCGCTGACCAGGATGATTGGGTGTCATTTTTGCCGTTGGCTGAGTTCGCCCTTAATAATCGGGCCAGCTCGGCTACCTTGGTCTCTCCATTTTTCTGCAATTCTGGGTTCCATCCTCGTTTCTCTTCAGGACAGGTTGAGTCTTCGGACTGTCCTGGTGTGGATTATGTGGTGGACAGGTTGCAGCAGATCTGGACTCAGGTAGTGGACAATTTGACCTTGTCCCAGGAGAAGGCTCAGCTTTTCGCTAATCGCAGACGCCGTGTGGGACCCCGACTTCGTGTTGGGGATCTGGTTTGGTTATCTTCTCGTCATATACCTATGAAGGTTTCCTCTCCTAAATTTAAACCTCGTTTTATTGGTCCGTATAGGATTTCTGAGATTCTCAATCCGGTGTCTTTTCGTCTGACCCTCCCAGACTCCTTTTCCATACATAATGTATTCCATAGGTCGTTGTTGAGGAGATACGTGGCACCTATGGTTCCATCTGTGGAGCCTCCTGCCCCTGTTTTGGTGGAGGGGGAATTGGAGTATATTGTGGAGAAGATTTTGGATTCTCGTGTCTCTAGACGGAAACTCCAGTATCTGGTCAAATGGAAGGGTTATGCTCAGGAAGATAATTCCTGGGTTTTTGCCTCTGATGTCCATGCCCCAGATCTTGTTCGTGCCTTTCATGTGGCTCATCCTGGTCGGCCTGGGGGTTCTGGTGAGGGTTCGGTGACCCCTCCTCAAGGGGGGGTACTGTTGTGAATTCTGTGGTCACAAGTGGTATTGCAGTCTCTGGGCTTCCTCCCTCAGGTGTTTTGGTGAGCTCGTTGGCTGCCTTGCTATTTAGCTCCACCTGAGTCTGTCTTCCTTGCTCCTTGTCAATGTTCCAGTGTTGGATCTGAGCTACTGCATCTTTCCTTGGGCCTGCTGCTCTGCTAGATAAGTGCTTCTAGTTTGTTTTCTGTTTTTTCTGTCCAGCTTGTTATTATCTTTTGCTGGAAGCTCTGAGAAGCAAAGGGGTGCACCGCCGTGCTGTTAGTTCGGCACGGTGGGTCTTTTTTGCCCCTTTGCGTGGTTTTCGTTTTAGGGTTTTTTGTAGACTGCATAGTTCTCTTTGCTATCCTCGCTCTGTCTAGAATATCGGGCCTCACTTTGCTGAATCTATTTCATTCCTACGTTTGTCTTTTCATCTTGCTAACAGTCATTATATGTGGGGGCTGCCTATTCCTTTGGGGTATTTCTCTGAGGTAAGTCAGGCTTGTATTTCTATCTTCAGGCTAGTCAGCTCCTCAGGCAGTGCCGAGTTGCATAGGTAGTGATAGGCGCAATCCACTGCTGCTTCCAGTTGTGTGAGGACAGTTCAGGTACTGCAGTCTACAGAGATTCCACGTCTCAGAGCTCGTCCTATTGTTTTGGGTTTTTGCCAGATCTCTGTATGTGCGCTGATTACTGCACGCTGTGTTGCCTGATTGCCAGCCATAACAGGAGTCTGCTCAGTGGAGACGTCGGTCCCAGCGTCTTGCTCAGTCTCACTCTGTGCATCGGGTTACTTGCTGCTTTTCCAGCTTCTGCCATTGAAGCCAGTGCTGGGCAGCGGCGAGCAGATGCTTTTGGGACTAAGTCCTGCTTTTCCCCTTCTGAGCATGCCCAGTGTTATGACCTGGTGGTCAGGACAATAATGGACCTGGTGGTTAAGAGCACACGGAATGACCTGATAGTTACTGATAATAAGGACGAGCTCTGGGACGTGGGAACTCTGCTGACCGCAATCCCTAAACCTATCAAACACACTAGAAATAGCCGTGGATTGCGCCTAACGCTCCCTATGCAACTCGGCACAGCCTAAGAAACTAGCTAGCCCTGAAGATAGAAAAATAAAGCCTACCTTGCCTCAGAGAAATTCCCCAATGGAAAAGGCAGCCCCCCAAATATAATGACTGTGAGTAAAGATGAAAATACAAACACAGAGATGAAATAGATTTAGCAAAGTGAGGCCCGACTTACTGAACACACCGAGGATAGGAAAGGTTACTTTGCGGTCAGCACAAAAACCTACAAAAAGACCACGCAGAGGGCGCAAAAAGACCCTCCGCACCGACTCACGGTGCGGAGGCGCTCCCTCTGCGTCCCAGAGCTTCCAGCAAGCAAGACAACAAATTAAATAGCAAGCTGGACAGAAAAATAGAAAACCAAAGAAATACAAGCTGGAACTTAGCTTCTGATGGGAAGACAGGTCACAAGAACGATCCAGGAGTGAACTAGACCAATACTGGAACATTGACAGGTGGCATAGAGCAGAGGTCCCCAACTCCAGTCCTCAAGGCCCACCAACAGGTCATGTTTTCAGGATTTCCTTTGCATTGCACAGGTGATGCAATTATTACCTGGGCAAAACTAAGGAAATGCTGAAAACATGACATGTTGGTGGGCCTTGAGGACTGGAGTTGGGGACCTCTGGCATAGAGCAAAGA
Organism: Ranitomeya imitator; assembly: GCF_032444005.1. NCBI lineage: Eukaryota > Metazoa > Chordata > Amphibia > Anura > Dendrobatidae > Ranitomeya > Ranitomeya imitator. Next base: position 933,225,570 of record NC_091282.1, on the reverse strand, counting down.
TCTAAGTGGAGTTAAATAGAGCAGCAGCTAACGAATTAACCTAGTCACCTGTGAAACTCAGAAACACCCACCAGAGGAAGTCCATGGACAGAACCAGCCGAAGTACCATTCATGACCACAGGAGGGAGCCCGACAACAGAATTCACAACAGTACCCCCCCCCCCCCGTTGAGGAGGGGTCACCGAACCCTCACCAGAGCCCCTAGGCCGACCAGGATGAGCCAAATGAAAGGCACGAACCAGATCGGCAGCATGAACATCAGAGGCAAAAACCCAGGAATTATCTTCCTGACCATAACCCTTCCACTTGACCAGGTACTGGAGTTTCCGTCTCGAAACACGAGAATCCAAAATCTTCTCCACCACATACTCCAACTCCCCCTCAACTAACACCGGGGCAGGAGGATCAACGGATGGAACCACAGGCGCCACGTATCTCTGCAATAACGACCTATGGAACATCACCATGTACCCCCTGGCAACCCCAGCTGGACACAGACATAGATTTCCAGTCCAATACTGGATTATGAACCTGTAGCCATGGCAACCCCAAAATGACCACATCATGCAGATTATGCAACACCAGAAAGCGGATATCCTCCTGATGTGCAGGAGCCATGCACATGGTCAATTGGGTCCAATACTGAGGCTTATTCTTGGCCAAAGGCGTAGCATCAATTCCTCTCAATGGAATAGGATACTGCAAGGGCTCCAAGAAAAAACCAGAGCGCCTAGCATACTCCAAGTCCATCAAATTCAGGGCAGAGCCTGAATCCACAAATGCCATAACAGAATAGGATGATAAAGAGCAAATCAGAGTAACAGACAATAGAAATTTAGACTGTACCGTGCCAATGGTGGCAGACCTAGCGAACCGCTTAGTGCGCCTAGGACAATCGGAGATAGCATGAGTGGAATCACCACAGTAAAAACATAGCCCATTCCGACGTCTGTGTTCTTGCCGTTCCGCTCTGGTCAAAGTCCTATCACATTGCATAGGCTCAGGCCCATGCTCAGATAGTACCTCCAAATGGTGCACAGCTTTACGCTCACGCAAGCGTCGATCGATCTGAATGGCCAAGGACATAGACTCATTCAGACCAGCAGGCATGGGAAACCCCACCATGACATCCTTAAGGGCTTCAGAGAGACTCTTTCTGAAGATTGCTGCCAGGGCACATTCATTCCACTGAGTGAGCACAGACCACTTTCTAAACTTCTGACAATATATCTCCGCTTCATCCTGACCCTGACACAGAGCCAGCAAGATTTTCTCTGCCTGATCGACTGAATTAGGTTCGTCATAAAGCAATCCAAGCGCCAGGAAAAACGCATCAACATCACGCAATGCCGGATCTCCTGGCGCAAGGGAAAATGCCCAGTCTTGAGGGTCACCACGTAACAAAGAAATAATGATCTTTACTTGCTGAATAGGGTCACCTGAGGAGCGAGGCTTCAAGGCAAGAAACAATTTACAATTATTTTTGAAATTCAAGAACTTAGATCTATCACCAAAAAACAAATCAGGAATTGGAATCCTAGGCTCTGACATCGGATTCTGAACCACAAAATCTTGAATGTTTTGTATCCTTGTAGTGAGATTATCCATCCAAGAGGACAGACCTTGAATGTCCATGTTTACACCAGTGTCCTGAACCACCCAGAGGTAAAGGGGAAAATAGAGACAAAACACACTGCAAAGAAAAAAAAATGGTCTCAGAACTTCTCTTATCCCTCTATTGAGATGCATTAGTACTTTGGGCCACCTGTACTGTTATGACCTGGTGGTCAGGACAATAATGGACCTGGTGGTTAAGAGCACACAGAATGACCTGATAGTTACTGATAATAAGGACGAGCTCTGGGACGTGGGAACTCTGCTGACCGCAATCCCTAAACCTATCAAACACACTAGAAATAGCCGTGGATTGCGCCTAACGCTCCCTATGCAACTCGGCACAGCCTAAGAAACTAGCTAGCCCTGAAGATAGAAAAATAAAGCCTACCTTGCCTCAGAGAAATTCCCCAAAGGAAAAGGCAGCCCCCCACATATAATGACTGTGAGTAAAGATGAAAATACAAACACAGAGATTAAATAGATTTAGCAAAGTGAGGCCCGACTTACTGAACAGACCGAGGATAGGAAAGGTTACTTTGCGGTCAGCACAAAAACCTACAAAAAGACCACGCAGAGGGCTCAAAAAGACCCTCCGCACCGACTCACGATGCGGAGGCGCTCCCTCTGCGTCCCAGAGCTTCCAGCAAGCAAGACAACAAATTAAATAGCAAGCTGGACAGAAAAATAGAAAACCAAAGAAATACAAGCTGGAACTTAGCTTCTGATGGGAAGACAGGTCACAAGAACGATCCAGGAGTGAACTAGACCAATACTGGAACATTGACAGGTGGCATAGAGCAAAGATCTAAGTGGAGTTAAATAGAGCAGCAGCTAACGAATTAACCTAGTCACCTGTGAAACTCAGAAACACCCACCAGAGGAAGTCCATGGACAGAACAAGCCAAAGTACCATTCATGACCACAGGAGGGAGCCCGACAACAGAATTCACAACAGCCCAGGGCAAGATCTCCCGTTGGAACTCGAGGGTCACATGCTCAGATACTGCAGCAGATCCCATTGGTCCTCCAGGAAGGTCCTGAAGGTGCTCAACTTCTGTGGCAGCCTCCCATTGGTCCTTCTGGGAAGGTCATGTACATGCTGCAGCTATATAAGTTTCGCATGACCGCACGGCCATGCGCTAGTGTACATTTGTAAATGTGTGTGTTGTGAGTGAAAGTCGTTCTTTAAAATCCCCTCCCTATTGGATGACTGTTCGCAGAAGGTGGATGATTGCCATCTAGCGCCCGACTTAACCTCTGCACGTGACACACCATACAGCGTCTAATTGCTGTGACTGCCAGTGTGGCACCGTGCGCTTTCACAGCGCTTTCCTGACCCAAGCCTGGGTGGCTAGTGGCGTCCGCCAGTGCGGCACCGCACGCACTCTCGTGCGTCTTTAATTATTATTTTAGTTATGCTGACACCCCATTAGCGGTGTCGAGCGCAAGTAGTCTACATGGACTCGGATCCCAAGTCTTGAGACTGAGCTAGGTGACTCCTTGCTTGCGCTCTTGTGTGCGGTACCACGGCCCTGTGACTTAACAGGGTTTGCTTCCCTCACACAGGGTGAAGTTAACCTGTGTGTGTATTCACATTGTGCCACCATATAGTCCGTCATTACTTGGCAGCAGGTTCCATCTCTGCACAGTGGACCCCGGGCTGCGAACGCACCTTTTTCTATCTTTATTATTTGGTGCGTTCTGCTAGCCCTAACAGGGATGAGGGCTTCATCCGGCCACTCCAGCTCAGATGCTAAAGTCCGGAAGTGGATGTCAAAATGACTGACCATGGATGAGCCCTGTGTCAATGCTAGCAGTTGGAGAGCCGTATCATGGGTGACTCGAGGTCCTAAAAAGACCTGTTTCAGAGTGCTCAGGAACTGCGGAGCACTCTGCACCACATGATCGTCACCCTCCCACAGCAGTGTAGCCCACTCCAATGCCCTGTCCAACAAGAGAGATATAATAGATCCTACTTTAGCCCGCTCTGAGGGGAAATGTGCAGCCAGGAGCTCATTGTGAATCGCACAATGGCTCATGAATCCCCTACATGACTTACTATCACCAGAGTATTTATCTGGCATCGGGAGGTGGGATAATGTCGGTACACGGGAGTCAGTGGACAAACTTGCTGCAGCCACACTAGCAGCCTGAACAGCTACTTTGGTAACATCCACAGCTTAGGTTGCACGCTTGACAGTAGCCAACCTGCTCCCCAGCTGCTAGATGTACCACTGCAGTCACTGTTCATCAGCCATTACTAGCCAGACCCTGGTGCTAGTATAATGTTAGGGCTAGCAGAATGCACCAAATATTATAAAGGGAGATAAGAGGTGTGTTCGCAGCCCGGGGTCCACCGTGCAGAGATGGAACCTGCTGCTGAGTAATGGCGGACGGACGCTTGCTCACACGTGGGTTTAGACCTCACCCAGTGTGAATAGTAGTGAACTCTGTTGCATCATAGAGTCGCCAAATATACAGTGCGCTCTGTTAGCAGTCACAGATTGCAGCTGAAAGACACTAGTGAGATCCCCATGAATCACCCCCACTATACTGGTGATTGGACTCGCTCTGACCCTTGGTGGCTTTTGAGCCCGCACCTGAGGACACCCTGAGTCAGATGCTGAGTCCAAGCAGGAATTCCCACCCTACACTGACCGGCTGTCAGGAAAGCGCACTGATTGCACACGGCACCGCATTGGCGGTTGCTGCTAATAGATGCTGTAGCTTGTGCCTAGTGCTGGATGGCACAGTCTGGCGCTAGGTGGGTCAATCACCCAAGTACTTTCAACAACACCAGGAATGGGAATGATTAAGGAGCTTTCACCAGATTCAGTCATACATCCACACACACACACAATTTCAGTTTTATACTAACACATGGCCGAGCAGCCATGCAAACCTTTTAAAGCTGTAGCCTTCCAGGACTTTCCTATTGATCCAATCGGAGTCGCTACAGGACCTGAGCATGTGACCCCTGACCTCCAATGAGAGGTCATCCCTTGGGGCATGCTCAGTAGAAGAAAAGCAAGACTTAGTCCCTGCAACGTCTGCTTGCCACTGATCAATGCTGGTTACAAAGGCTGAGCCTGGAAAGGCAGCAGTAACCAAACGCACAGTATCTGCTTGAGCCAGACGCTGGGATCGACATCTCTGCTGAGCAGGCTCCACTGCGGCTGGAGGAAAATGGGAGACAGCAGCGGACATGGTTTGAGATTCTCCCTGCGCAGTGGCGGGAACTCGACACCTAACATGTGGTAACTTATAATATAACATATACGGAGTGGATGACTGGAAGGCAGAAGGTTCCAAGTTCCAGCGCCACATGGTGTCAGAATCATAGTAACCTGCAAATTAACCCCACATCTGCAGGTTTATAGCATTATTTTAAGCAATAGATTCACTTTTAAGTTTATGTAAATTTAAGATGAGTGTCAGTGCACATTGCTGTAATATTTTAGCTCTATATAAAATTATAGTTTAAAATGCAGAAGAGTTTGGCAAACCAAAAAGATTATACATCATTTGTTCACTAGCTAATGTGGAATCATGCTTTGTTATGCCATGTTTCATTTTCCTAATCTATTATTATTGTAGTGCCAAAAATCCACCAAGTTGCAAGCTGTTTCTGCCTTTGGCTGTAAGCTCCCGGCTTCTCACTCTTGTCAGTTGAGTTATCTTGTTGGCCTGAGTTTCAATTTATGTCACAACATTTAGCTTTTCCTTTCCATGACATATTGGTTACTGGTTCTACTCTGCATATTTTGACTTTGCTTCCTTTTCCCTCCTTAGATTGATGTCTGTTAAAAGCATTATACTGAAAAGGATATCAAATAAAAAAATATTATAAAAAACAGCAGCCATATTTACCAATACCTGGTCATAATACTCATACACTTGCAGGACACATCAGGCCCCCATGATAAAATGATAAAAGGCGGAGGTACCACTGGTTCAAAATAATGGTGAACAACCACTCACACATCTAAAAATTATGAGAAAGGGGTTCCCAATATTCTAAATCCACAAGGACAAGGATGGTCTACTGTGTCAGTCAGTGCATTTCAAATTAGCAGGCACCCCAATTTCCCCCACTAACACTATACGGCTTGACTGCACCTGCAAAAGATTAAAATACACTTGAGGTCCTCATAGTCTTGTAAATGACTACACTAAAATTAAAAGCAATTCGTTGAAAAAGACATCAAGTCCCAAATATATCACAGAAAATGGCAGTGCTTATGCTCAGCTTTTACTTGCATCTCTAAGTCTTCTCCGAACAGAAGATGGGTATAGTTGGCTACCACCGATTGCTGTCACTTCTGAACTGATGGCACAGGTTTACATCTAAGATTCAGAATAAAAGCAAACATGATGTGCTTTTCATCTGCTCCTCTAAGTTTCCTTGCCTATCCACTGCATATACCATCCTCAACATTGCCCATTTGTTGGTATCATCAATAGTGAGAAATACAGGCAGATGCCATCAGCTCATCTGTACCATCAGCTCAGCTCTGAATCCATCAGTAAATACAATCTGTGAGGCATCTGGGACTACATTTATTCTGCCACAGGACAAAGATTCCAAACAGACAGCTAATATAATGAAATATATTCAGCGTAAAGAAGACCAAGAAGTTCTGCAAGTAAATATATGGCCCACAGAACCCCAATCTTAACAATATTGAGTCTGTGTAGAATTACACAAATTGACAGATGGATCTGTGCAAGTCTACATCAACCAAATATTTGTGATTCTTTCTCCAAAATGTTTTAATCATAAGCATTGCAGAGTTCCTTCAAAAGCAATGTACAAGTGTGCCTAGAAGAATTGATGCTTGATGCTGTTTTAAAGGCAAAACTTAGTAAACCAAATACTGTTTGGATTTAGATTTCTCTTTAGTTCATTTACTTTGCATTTTGGTAATTGATGCAAAATAATCTAAAAACACTTTTATTTTTGAATTCTGTTGCTTGCAGCTGGAGTAATCTGACAACTAAGCAAAGAAGCTGGTTATTAATTTAAAATGTTCTATTTTCAAAACATTTATGACTCAGTATTGAATATATAAATTTAGTAGTATGTGCTACTGCAAACGCACAGTGGCATGCCACTGTGACAAAAGGGGATAAGGGGATTCCCCTTTTGATAAAGCGTACATGAAACGTTCGTCAGGGGGTGGACCTGGCTCCTTGGCATCTGGTTACTTCCTTCATGGGTAAGCGATTCAGCTATTAAGGGTACCTTCTTTTCTTCTTTTTCCTCCTTGTGGGGGTGTATTGTCACTGTGGTAGTCTCAGGGAATTTACTATGAAAAGTGTATTTTTGTTCCATGGATGTCAGAATTACAGGATTATATAAAATCCAAACTTGTGGTTGACATACATGATCAACACTACATACTGTTATATTCCCTAGTGCCCTGTACAAACACCATGGTGATGTTTATTATTTTTCCACATGCCTTGGACCCATTCGTTTCTCATTAGGGTTCTAGGTTCTGTGTTTGTGCTTCATTTAAGTAGATTTTTGTATTATTATATGCAATAAAGGTTTTTTTTTAATTTTACTATTGTGAATAGAACTCCAATTTCTTGGTTTCTAAATGTATTGGGAGTATACGCTCACTATCCTGTTACTTACATGGGTAAATATATACATTTACTTGGACTTTATTTTCAATTATATGGGACCCATGTTATTTCTGGGAGTTTGATTTTATAGATAATGCCTAGTAGCACACTCTTTTGAAAGTATCACAGCTTGTAAATGCTTTTTGCAGCCAGACAAGAGTCTTCAATTCTTGTTTGAAGTACTTTCATCCATTCGTCATTGCAAAATTCTTCCAGTTTTGTAACATTCTGGGGTCGTCTTGAATAGGGTTGAGCGAAATGGATCGGTCATTTTCATAAGTCGCCGACTTTTGGCAAAGTCGGGTTTCATGAAACCCGACCCGATCCCTGTGTGGGGTTGGCCATGCGGTACGCGACCTTTGCGCCAAAGTCGCATTTCATATGACGCATTCAGCGCCATTTCTCAGCCAATGAAGGAGGACGCAGAGTGTGGGCAGTGTGATGACATAGTTCTCGTTCCCCACCATCTTAGAGAAGGGCATTACAGTGATTGGCTTGGTTTCTGCGGCGTCACAGGAGCTGTAAAGGGGCGTGCACGCCGACCGCCATCTTACTGCTGCTGATCTGAGCATAGGGAGAGGTTGCTGCCGCTTCGTCAGAAGCAAGGATAGCGTTAGGCAGGGAATATAAACCCCCAAACCGCTTGTGCTGTAGCGATTTCCACTGTCCAAAAGAAGGGGAGATTAATATTGGCAAATCTGTGCATTTGTGCCAGTCCAGTCTGTGGTATCGGTCTGTCATTTTGTGCCACTGAAACACTACTGTAACACTGTGGGCCAGATTGATTCACTAGTCTCCCATCCAAAAAAAAGAAGAAGGGGAGATTAATATTGGTAAATCTGTGCATCTGTGCCAGTCCAGTCTGTGGTATCGGTCTGTCATTTTGTGCCACTGAAACACTACTGTAACACTGTGGGCCAGATTGATTCACTAGTCTCCCATCCAAAAAAAAAAGAAGGGGAACTTAATATTGGCAAATCTGTGCATCTGTGCCAGTCCAGTCTGTGGTATTGGTCTGTCATTTTGTGCCACTGAAACACTACTGTAAAACTGTGGGCCAGATTGATTCACTAGTCTCCCATCCAAAAAATAGAAGGGGAGATTAATATTGGCAAATCTGTGCATCTGCGCCAGTCCAGTCTGTGGTATCGGTCTGTCATTTTGTGCCACTGAAACACTACTGTAAAACTGTGGGCCAGATTGATTCACTAGTCTCCCATCCAAAAAAAAGAAGAAGGGGAGATTAATATTGGCAAATCTGTGCATTTGCGTCAGTCCTGTTAGTGGCATACCTGTCAGCCACTGTCTGCCACTGAAACTGTGTACTGTAATACAGTGGGCCTTGATTTTACAATTTTGCGTCAACCTTGTAACTGGTTTTACAGTACCAAATACCGTTTGATAGTTTGGTTACATATTTCCAAGAATGAGGAAGTCTGGTGGAAGAGGTCGTGGCCGTGGGTGGTCAATGCCAGATGGTAATGATGGCAGTGGTGGTGGAGCATCTGTTGGTCATGGGAAAAGCAATATAGCACCTAAGTCTCGAGTTGTTCAGCCACCGTCATCGTCTGGCTACAAAAGGCCTCAAACGCTAACTTTTCTGGGAGTAGGAAAACCACTTTTAAAGCCGGAGCAGCAGGAACAAGTTTTGGCTTTCCTTGCTGCCTCTGCCTCTAGCTCTTTTGCCTCCTCTTCGGAATGTGCAAAATGTAAAAGCAGCATGTCGTCAGTGGATGTTCCCGGTCAGGGACAAGTCGCTTCCTTGCGTTCTTCACCCAGAACAACAGAGAAGGATGCGTTAGGCAACTGTTATGAACTGGTGGTTCAGAAACACAATGGACCTGGTGGTTAAGAGCACACAAAGTGACCTGATAGTTACTAATAACATAGGACGAGCTCTGAGACGTGGGAACTCTGCTGACCGCAATCCCTAATCCTATCACACCACACTAGAGGTAGCCGTGGAGCGCTCCTGACCAGACCTAGGCGCCTCGGGCACAGCCTGAGAAACTAGCTAGCCCTGAAAATAGAAAAATAAGCCTACCTTGCCTCAGAGAAATTCCCCAAAGGAAAAGGCAGCCCCCCACATATAATGACTGTGAGTAAAGATGAAAACACAAACACAGAGATGAAATAGATTTTAGCAAAGTGAGGCCCGACTTACTGAATAGACCGAGGATAGGAAAGATAACTTTGCGGCCAGCACAAAAACCTACAAATAACCCCGCAGAGGGCGCAAAAAGACCCTCCGCACCGACTAATGGTACGGAGGTGCTCCCTCTGCGTCCCAGAGCTTCCAGCAAGAAAGAAAAACCAATATAGCAAGCTGGACAGAAAAAATAGCAAACAAAAGAAACACAAGCAGAACTTAGCTTATGCAGGGCAGACAGGCCACAAGAAGATCCAGGAGAGAGCAAGACCAATACTGGAACATTGACTGGAGGCAAGGAACAAAGAACTAGGTGGAGTTAAATAGAGCAGCACCTAACGACTTAAACTCGTCACCTGAGGAAGGAAACTCAGAAGCCACAGTCCCACTCACATCCACCAGAGGAAGCGCATAGACAGAACCAGCCGAAGTACCACTCATGACCACAGGAGGGAGCTCAACCACAGAATTCACAACAGTACCCCCCCTTGAGGAGGGGTCACCGAACCCTCACCAAAGCCCCCAGGCCGACCATGATGAGCCAAATGAAAGGCACGAACCAGATCGGCAGCATGAACATCAGAGGCAAAGACCCAGGAATTATCTTCCTGACCATAACCCTTCCACTTAACCAGGTACTGGAGTTTCCGTCTCGAAATACGAGAATTCAAAATCTTCTCCACTATATACTCCAACTCCCCCTCAACCAAAACCGGGGCAGGAGGATCAATGGATGGAACCACAGGTGCCACGTATCTCCGCAACAATGACCTATGGAATACATTATGGATGGAAAAAGAAGTTGGAAGGGTCAAACGAAAAGACACAGGATTAAGAACCTCAGAAATCCTATATGGACCAATGAAACGAGGCTTAAACTTAGGAGAGGAAACTTTCATAGGAATATAACGAGACGACAACCAAACCAAATCCCCAACACAAAGTCGGGGACCCACACAGCGCCTGCGGTTAGCGAAACGTTGAGCCTTCTCCTGGGACAATGTCAAATTGTCCACTACATGAGTCCAAATCTGCTGCAACCTATCCACCACAGTATCCACACCAGGACAGTCCGAAGACTCAACCTGCCCTGAAGAGAAACGAGGATGGAAACCAGAATTGCAGAAAAACGGCGAAACCAAAGTAGCCGAGCTGGCCCGATTATTAAGGGCGAGCTCAGCCAAAGGCAAAAAGGACACCCAATCATCCTGATCAGCAGAAACAAAACATCTCAGATATGTTTCCAAGGTCTGATTGGTTCGTTCAGTTTGGCCATTAGTCTGAGGATGGAAAGCCGAGGAAAAAGACAAATCAATGCCCATCCTAGCACAAAAGGCTCGCCAAAACCTCGAAACAAACTGGGAACCTCTGTCAGAAACGATGTTCTCCGGAATGCCATGTAAACGAACCACATGCTGGAAAAACAATGGCACCAAATCAGAGGAGGAAGGCAATTTAGACAAGGGTACCAAATGGACCATCTTAGAGAAGCGATCACAAACCACCCAAATGACCGACATCTTTTGAGAGACGGGGAGATCCGAAATAAAATCCATAGAGATATGTGTCCAGGGCCTCTTCGGGACTGGCAAGGGCAAAAGCAACCCACTGGCACGAGAACAGCAGGGCTTAGCCCGAGCACAAATCCCACAGGACTGCACAAACGAATGCACATCCCGCGACAGAGACGGCCACCAAAAGGATCTAGCCACCAAATCTCTGGTACCAAAGATTCCAGGATGACCAGCCAACACCGAACAATGAACCTCAGAGATAACTCTACTCGTCCATTTATCAGGGACAAACAGTTTCTCCGCTGGGCAACGGTCAGGTCTATTAGCCTGAAATTTTTGCAGCACCCGCCACAAATCAGGGGAGATGGCAGACAAAATTACCCCCTCTTTGAGAATACCCTCCGGCTCAGGCAAACCCGGAGAGTCGGGCACAAAACTCCTAGACAGGGCATCCGCCTTCACATTCTTAGAGCCCGGAAGGTACGAAACCACAAAGTCAAAACGGGAGAAAAACAGCGACCAACGAGCCTGTCTAGGATTCAAACGTTTGGCAGACTCGAGATAAGTCAAGTTCTTGTGATCAGTCAAGACCACCACGCGATGCTTAGCTCCTTCAAGCCAATGACGCCACTCCTCGAATGCCCACTTCATGGCTAACAACTCTCGATTGCCAACATCATAATTACGCTCAGCAGGCGAAAACTTCCTGGAAAAGAAGGCACATGGTTTCATCACCGAGCCATCAGAACTTCTTTGCGACAAAACAGCCCCTGCTCCAATCTCAGAAGCATCAACCTCGACCTGGAACGGGAGCGAAACATCTGGCTGGCACAACACAGGGGCAGAAGAAAAACGACGCTTCAACTCCTGAAAAGCTTCTACAGCAGCAGAAGACCAATTGACCACATCAGCACCCTTCTTGGTTAAATCAGTCAACGGTTTAGCAATACTAGAAAAATTATTGATGAAGCGACGACAAAAATTAGCAAAGCCCAGGAACTTTTGCAGACTCTTCAGAGATGTCGGCTGAGTCCAATCATAAATGGCCTGAACTTTAACAGGGTCCATCTCGATAGTAGAAGGGGAAAAAATGAAACCCAAAAATGAAACCTTCTGAACACCAAAGAGACACTTTGACCCCTTCACAAACAAAGAATTTGCACGCAGGACCTGGAACACCATTCTAACCTGCTTCACGTGAGACTCCCAATCATCCGAGAAGACCAAAATATCATCCAAGTATACAATCAGGAATTTATCCAGGTACTCTCGGAAGATGTCATGCATAAAGGACTGAAATACTGATGGAGCATTGGAAAGCCCGAATGGCATAAACAGGTACTCAAAATGGCCCTCGGGCGTATTAAATGCTGTTTTCCATTCATCGCCCTGTTTAATACGCACAAGATTATACGCACCACGAAGATCTATCTTGGTGAACCAACTAGCCCCCTTAATCCGAGCAAACAAATCAGACAGCAGCGGCAAGGGGTACTGAAATTTGACTGTGATTTTATTTAGAAGGCGGTAATCAATACAAGGTCTCAATGAACCATCCTTCTTGGCCACAAAAAAGAACCCTGCTCCAAATGGCGACGACGACGGGCGAATATGACCCTTCTCCAAAGATTCCTTTACGTAACTCCGCATAGCGGCGTGCTCAGGCACAGACAAATTAAACAGTCGACTCTTAGGAAACTTACTACCAGGAATCAAATCGATAGCACAATCGCAATCCCTATGCGAAGGTAGGGCACTGGACTTGGGCTCATCAAATACATCCCGGTAATCCGACAAGAACTCTGGGACCTCAGAAGGGGTGGATGATGAAATAGACAGAACTGGAACATCACCATGTACCCCCTGACAACCCCAGATGGACACAGACATAGATTTCCAATCCAATACTGGGTTATGGACTTGTAGCCATGGCAACCCCAACACGACCACATCATGCAGATTATGCAACACCAAAAAGCGAATATCCTCCTGATGTGCAGGAGCCATGCACATGGTCAGTTGGGTCCAGTACTGAGGCTTATTCTTGGCCAAAGGCGTAGCATCAATTCCTCTCAATGGAATAGGATACTGCAAGGGCTCCAAGAAAAACCCACATGGCCTAGCAAAGTCCAAGTCCATCAAATTCAGGGCAGCGCCTGAATCCACAAATGCCATGACAGAATAGGATGACAAAGAGCAGATCAAAGTAACGGACAAAAGAAATTTCGACTGTACTGTACCAATGGTGGCAGACCTAGCGAACCGCTTAGTGCGCTTAGGACAATCGGAGATAGCATGAGTGGAATCACCACAATAAAAACACAGCCCATTCCGACGTCTGTGTTCTTGCCGTTCAGCTCTGGTCAAAGTCCTATCACATTGCATAGGCTCAGGTTTATGCTCAGATAATACCGCCAAATGGTGCACATTTTTACGCTCACGTAAGCGTCGATCGATCTGAATGGCCAAAGACATAGACTCATTCAGACCAGCAGGCATAGGAAATCCCACCATGACATCCTTAAGGGCTTCAGAGAGACCCTTTCTGAAAATTGCTGCCAGCGCACATTCATTCCATTGAGTGAGCACAGACCACTTCCTAAACTTCTGACAATATATCTCTACCTCATCCTGACCCTGACACAGAGCCAGCAAATTTTTCTCTGCCTGATCCACTGAACTAGGTTCATCATACAGCAATCCGAGCGCCAGAAAAAACGCATCAATATCGCATAATGCAGGATCTCCTGGCGCAAGGGAAAATGCCCAGTCTTGAGGGTCGCCACGTAATAAAGAAATAATGATCTTAACTTGTTGAACTGGGTCACCAGAGGAGCGGGGTTTCAAAGCCAGAAACAGTTTACAATTCTTTTTGAAATTCTGAAACTTAGCTCTATCTCCAGAAAATAAGTCAGGAATAGGAATTCTAGGTTCTAACATAGATTTCTGAACCACAATGTCTTGAATATTTTGTACTCTTGCAGCGAGATGATCCACACAAGAAAACAGACCTTTAATGTCCATCACTACACCTGTGTCCTGAATGTCTAGGGGAAAAGAAAGACAAAACACAGTGCAGAGAAAAAAAAATGGTCTCAGAACTTCTCTTTTCCTTCTATTGAGAAGCATTAGTACTTTGGTCCTCCAGTACTGTTATGAACTGGTGGTTCAGAAATACAATGGACCTGGTGGTTAAGAGCACACAAAGTGACCTGATAGTTACTAATAACATAGGACGAGCTCTGAGATGTGAGAACTCTGCTTACCGCAATCCCTAATCCTATCACACCACACTAGAGGTAGCCGTGGAGCGCTCCTGACCAGACCTAGGCGCCTCGGGCACAGCCTGAGAAACTAGCTAGCCCTGAAGATAGAAAAATAAGCCTACCTTGCCTCAGAGAAATTCCCCAAAGGAAAAGGCAGCCCCCCACATATAATGACTGTGAGTAAAGATGAAAACACAAACACAGAGATGAAATAGATTTTAGCAAAGTGAGGCCCGACTTACTGAATAGACCAAGGATAGGAAAGATAACTTTGCGGTCAGCACAAAAACCTACAAACAACCACGCAGAGGGCGCAAAAAGACCCTCCGCACCGACTAACGGTACGGAGGTGCTCCCTCTGCGTCCCAGAGCTTCCAGCAAGCAAGAAAAACCAATATAGCAAGCTGGACAGAAAAAATAGCAAACAAAAGAAACACAAGCAGAACTTAGCTTATGCAGGGCAGACAGGCCACAAGAAGATCCAGGAGAGAGCAAGACCAATACTGGAACATTGACTGGAGGCAAGGAACAAAGAACTAGGTGGAGTTAAATAGAGCAGCACCTAAAGACTTAACCTTGTCACCTGAGGAAGGAAACTCAGAAGCCGCAGCCCCACTCACATCCACCAGAGGAAGCTCATAGACAGAACCAGCCGAAGTACCACTCATGACCACAGGAGGGAGCTCGACCACAGAATTCACAACAGGCGACACAACGTGTGTCTCCATAGAGCTCTTTACACATACCGTTCCTGATCGCGTTGCTGCGAGGGTCTCCTACCTTCCTCCCTGCAGCAAGGCCCGGATCCAAGATGGCCACGGCATCCGGATCCTGCAGGGAGGGAAGTGGCTTGCCAAGTGCCTGCTCAGAGCAGGCGCTTGGTAACCCTGCACTGCTGCAAGTCAGATCGCTGATCTGACAGAGTGCTGTGCAAACTGTCAGATCAGCGATCTGTTATGCCCCCCTGGGACAAAGTAAAAAAGTTAAACAAAATTTTTCCAAATGAGTAAAAAAAAAATCCTAAATAATGAAAAAATATATATATTATTCCCATTAATGCATTTCTTTATCTAAATAAAAAAAAAACATTAAAAGTACACATATTTAGTATCGCCGCGTCCGTAACAACCCGACCTATAAAACTAGCCCACTAGTTAACCCCTTCAGTAAACACCATAAGAAAAAAAACAAAAAACGAAGCAAAAAACAACACCTTATTATCATACCGCCAAACAAAAAGTGGAATAACACGCGATCAAAAAGACAGATATTAATAACCATGGTACCGCTGAAAACGACATCTTGTTCCGCAAAAAACGAGCCACCATTCAGCATCATCAGCAAAAAAATAAAAAAGTTATAGTCCTGAGAATAAAGCGATGCAAAAATAATTATTTTTTCTATAAAATAGTTTTTATCGTATAAAAGCGCCAAAACATAAAAAAAATATAAATGAGATATTTCTGTAATCGTACTGATCTGAAGAATAAAACTGCGTTATCAATTTTACCAAACGCCTCCCCCAAAAGAAATTCATGAATAGCTGGTTTTTGGTCATTCTGCCTCACAAAAATCGGAATAAAAAGCGATCAAAAAATGTCACATGCCCGAAAATGTTACCAATAAAAACGTTAACTCGTCTCGCAAAAAACAAGACCTCACATGACTCTGTGGACCAAAATATAGAAAAATTATAGCTCTCAAAATGTGGTAACGCAAAAAATATTTTTTGCAATAAAAAGCGTCTTTCAGTGTGTGACGGCTGCTAATGATAAAAATCTGCTAAAAAACCCACTAAAAAAGTAAATCAAATTCCCCTTCATCACCCCCTTAGTTAGGGAAAAATTAAAATGGTTACTGTTGGGATTAGGGTTAGGGGTGTGTTTGGATTAGGCTTTCAGTTATAATTGGGGGGTTTCCACTGTTTAGGCACATCAGGGGCTCTCCAAATGCAACATGGCGTCTGATCTCAATTCCAGCCAATTCTGCGTTGAAAAAGTAAAACAGTGCTCCTTCAATTCCGAGCTCTCCCGTGTGCCCAAACAGAGGTTTACCCCAACATATTGGGTATCAGTGTACTCAGGACAAATAAGACAACAACTTTTTGGGCCCAATTTCTCCTGTTACCCTTGGGAAAATACAAAACTGGGGGCTAAAAAATAATTTTTGTGGGAAAAAAAGATTTTTTATTTTCACGGCTCTGCGTTATAAACTGTAGTGAAACACTTGGGGGTTCAAAGTTCTCACAACACAACTAGATAAGTTCCTTGGGGGGTCTAGTTTCCAATATGGGGTCACTTGTGGGGGGTTTCTACTATTTAGGTACATTAGGGGCTCTGCAAACGCAATGTGATGTCTGCAGACCATTCCATCTAAGTCTGCATTCCAAATGGCGCTCCTTCACTTCCGAGCCTTCCCATGCACCCAAACGGTGGTTCCCCCCCACATATGGGGTATCAGCGCACTCAGGACAAATTGACAACAACTTTTGGAGTCCAATTTCTCCTGTTACCCTCGGGAAAATGCAAAACTGGGGGCTAAAAAATAATTTTTGTGGGAAAAAATTTTTGTTTTATTTTATGGCTCTGCATTATAAACTTCTGTGAAGCCCTTGGTGGGTCAAAATGCTCACCACACATCTAGATAAGTTCCTTAGGGGGTCTACTTTCCAAAATGGTGTCATTTGTGGGGAGTTTCTACTGTTTAGGTACATTAGGGGCTCCGCAAACGCAATGTGACACCTGCAGGCCATTCCATCTAAGTCTGCATTCCAAATGGCGCTCCTTCACTTCCAAGCCCTCCCATGCGCCCAAACGGTGGTTCCCCCACATATGGGGTATCAGCACACTCAGGACAAATTGACAACAACTTTTGGGGTCCAATTTCTCCTGTTACCCTCAGGAAAATACAAAACTGGGGGCTAAAAAATAGTTTTTGTGGGAAAAAATGTTTGTTTTATTTTTACGGCTCTGCATTATAAACTTCTGTGAAGCCCTTGGTGGGTCAAAGCGCTCACCACACATCTAGATAAGTTCCTTAGGGGGTCTACTTTCCAAAATGGTGTCACTTGTAGGGGGTTTCAATGTTTAGGCACATCAGTGGCTCTCCAAATGCAACATGGCGTCCCATCTCAATTCCTGTCAATTTTGCATTGAAAAGTCAAACGGCGCTCCTTCCCTTCCGAGCTCTCCCATGCGCCCAAATAGTGGTTTACCTGTTGTGAATTCTGTGGCTGGGTTCACTTCTGTGGTCACGGGTGGTATTGCAGTCTCTGGGCTTCCTCCCTCAGGTGTTTTGGTGAGCTCGTTGGCTGCCTTGCTATTTAGCTCCACCTGAGTCTGTCTTCCTTGCTCCTTGTCAATGTTCCAGTGTTGGATCTGAGCTACTGCATCTTTCCTTGGGCCTGCTGCTCTGCTAGATAAGTGCTTCTAGTTTGTTTTCTGTTTTTTCTGTCCAGTTTGCTATTAACTTTTGCTGGAAGCTCTGAGAAGCAAAGGGGTGCACCGCCGTGCTGTTAGTTCGGCACGGTGGGTCTTTTTGCCCCTTTGCGTGGTTTTCGTTTTAGGGTTTTTTGTAGACTGCATAGTTCTCTTTGCTATCCTCGCTCTGTCTAGAATATCGGGCCTCACTTTGCTGAATCTATTTCATTCCTACGTTTGTCTTTTCATCTTGCTAACAGTCATTATATGTGGGGGGCTGCCTATTCCTTTGGGGTATTTCTCTGAGGTAAGTCAGGCTTGTATTTCTATCTTCAGGCTAGTCAGCTCCTCAGGCAGTGCCGAGTTGCATAGGTAGTGATAGGCGCAATCCACTGCTGCTTATAGTTGTGTGAGGATAGATCAGGTACTGCAGTCTACAGAGATTCCACGTCTCAGAGCTCGTCCTATTGTTTTTGGTTATTGCCAGATCTCTGTATGTGCGCTGATTACTGCACGCTGTGTTGCCTGATTGCCAGCCATAACAGTACAAGGAGCCCACACCAATGATTCCCAATAGAGGGAAAAAAGAAATCCTGACATCATTTTTTTTTCTTAGCTCTGTCTTCAGTCTTTTTTTTCCCCTAGACATTAGAGTGCTTCAGGACACAGCTGTGGACATGGATATTCAGGCTCTGTGCTCCTCAATGGATAATCTCGTTGTAAATGTACAAAAGATTCAAGATACTATTGATCAGAAATCGATGCTAGAACCAAGAATTCCGATTCCTGATTTGTTTTTTGGTGACAGAACTAAGTTCCTGAGCTTCAGAAATAATTGTAAGCTATTTTTGGCCTTGAAACCTCATTCTTCTGGTAATCCTATTCAACAGGTTTTGATTATTATTTCTTTTTTGCGCGGCGACCCACAGGACTGGGCGTTTTCTCTTGCACCAGGAGATTCTGCATTGAGTAATGTTGATGCATTTTTCCAGGCGCTGGGATTGCTTTACGATGAGCCTAATTCAGTGGATCAGGCTGAGAAAAATCTGCTGGCTTTATGCCAGGGTCAGGATGATGTAGAGGTATATTGTCAGAAATTTAGGAAGTGGTCGGTACTCACTCTGTGGAATGAATCTGCACTAGCGGCTTTGTTCAGAAAGGGTCTCTCTGAAGTTCTTAAGGATGTAATGGTGGGATTTCCTATGCCTGCTGGTTTGAATGAGTCTATGTCCTTGGCCATTCAGATCGGTCGTCGCTTGCGCGAGCGTAAATCTGTGCACCATCTGGCGGTATTGTCTGAGAGTAAACCTGAGCCTATGCAGTGCGACAGGACTATGACTAAAGTAGAACGGCAAGAACACAGACGTCTGAACAGACTGTGTTTCTATTGTGGTGATTCTACTCATGCTATTTCTAATTGTCCTAAACGCACTAGGCGGTTCGATAGCTCTGCCGTTATTGGTACTGTACAGTCCAAATTCCTTTTGTCCATTACCTTAATGTGCTCTTTGTCATCGTATTCTGTCATGGCGTTTGTGGATTCAGGCGCTGCCCTGAATCTGATGGATTTGGATTATGCTAAACGTTGTGGATTTTTCTTGGAGCCTTTGCGGTGTCCTATTCCGTTGAGAGGAATTGATGCTACACCTTTGGCCAAGAATAAGCCTCAGTACTGGGCCCAGCTGACCATGTGCATGGCTCCTGCACATCAGGAAGTTATTCGCTTTCTGGTACTGCATAATTTGCATGATGTGGTCGTGTTGGGGTTGCCATGGCTACAAACCCATAATCCAGTATTGGATTGGAACTCTATGTCGGTAACCAGCTGGGGTTGTCAGGGAGTACATGGTGATGTTCCATTTTTGTCTATTTCGTCATCCATTCCTTCTGACATCCCAGAGTTCTTGTCTGACTTTCAGGATGTATTTGAAGAGTCCAAGTCTGATGCCCTACCTCCGCATAGGAATTGTGATTGTGCTATCGATTTGATTCCTGGTAGTAAATTCCCTAAGGGTCGTTTATTTAATTTGTCCGTACCTGAACACACCGCTATGCGCAGTTATGTGAAGGAGTCCCTGGAGAAGGGACATATTCGCCCATCGTCGTCACCATTGGGAGCAGGGTTCTTTTTTGTAGCCAAGAAGGATGGTTCGCTAAGACCGTGTATTGATTACCGCCTTCTTAATAAGATCACTGTTAAGTTTCAGTATCCCTTGCCATTGATTTCTGACTTGTTTGCTCGGATTAAGGGGGCTAGTTGGTTTACTAAGATTGATCTTCGCGGTGCGTATAATCTGGTGAGAATCAGGCAGGGAGATGAATGGAAAACGGCATTTAATACGCCCGAGGGTCATTTTGAGTATCTGGTGATGCCGTTCGGACTTGCCAATGCTCCATCTGTTTTTCAGTCTTTTATGCATGACATTTTCCGTGAGTATCTGGATAAATTCTTGATTGTTTACTTGGATGACATTTTGATCTTCTCAGATGATTGGGAGTCTCATGTGAAGCAAGTCAGAATGGTTTTCCAGGTACTGCGTGCTAATTCCTTGTTCGTGAAGGGATCAAAGTGTCTCTTCGGTGTGCAGAAAGTTTCATTTTTGGGGTTCATCTTTTCCCCTTCTACTATCGAGATGGATCCGGTTAAGGTTCAGGCCATCCAGGATTGGACTCAGCCGACATCTCTAAAAAGTCTGCAGAAATTCCTGGGCTTTGCTAATTTTTATCGTCGCTTCATCTGTAATTTTTCTAGCATTGCCAGACCATTGACCGATTTGACCAAGAAGGGTGCTGATTTGGTTAATTGGTCTTCTGCTGCCGTGGAAGCTTTTCAGGAGTTGAAGCGTCATTTTTGCTGTGCCCCTGTGTTGTGTCAACCTGATGTTTCTCTTCCGTTCCAGGTCGAGGTTGATGCTTCTGAGATTGGTGCAGGGGCGGTTTTGTCACAGAGAGGTTCTGGTTGCTCAGTGTTCAAACCATGTGCTTTCTTTTCCAGGAAATTTTCTGCTGCTGAGCGTAATTATGATGTGGGCAACCGAGAGTTGCTGGCCATAAAGTGGGCATTCGAGGAGTGGCGTCATTGGCTTGAGGGTGCTAAGCATCGCGTGGTGGTATTGACTGATCATAAGAACCTTACTTATCTTGAGTCTGCCAAGCGCTTGAATCCTAGACAGGCCCGTTGGTCGTTATTTTTTGCTCGTTTTGATTTTGTGATTTCATACCTTCCGGGCTCTAAAAATGTGAAGGCGGATGCTCTGTCTAGGAGTTTTGTGCCCGACTCTCCGGGGTTATCTGAGCCGGCGAGTATCCTCAAGGAAGGAGTCATTGTGTCTGCCATCTCCCCTGATTTGCGGAGAGTGTTGCAGAAATTTCAGGCTAATAAACCTGATCGTTGTCCGGCCGAGAAACTGTTCGTCCCTGATAGGTGGACTAGTAAAGTAACATAGTAACATAGTAACATAGTTAGTAAGGCCGAAAAAAGACATTTGTCCATCCAGTTCAGCCTATATTCCATCATAATAAATACCCAGATCTACGTCCTTCTACAGAACCTAATAATTGTATGATACAATATTGTTCTGCTCCAGGAAGACATCCAGGCCTCTCTTGAACCCCTCGACTGAGTTCGCCATCACCACCTCCTCAGGCAAGCAATTCCAGATTCTCACTGCCCTAACAGTAAAGAATCCTCTTCTATGTTGGTGGAAAAACCTTCTCTCCTCCAGACGCAAAGAATGCCCCCTTGTGCCCGTCACCTTCCTTGGTATAAACAGATCCTCAGCGAGATATTTGTATTGTCCCCTTATATACTTATACATGGTTATTAGATCGCCCCTCAGTCGTCTTTTTTCTAGACTAAATAATCCTAATTTCGCTAATCTATCTGGGTATTGTAGTTCTCCCATCCCCTTTATTAATTTTGTTGCCCTCCTTTGTACTCTCTCTAGTTCCATTATATCCTTCCTGAGCACCGGTGCCCAAAACTGGACACAGTACTCCATGTGCGGTCTAACTAGGGATTTGTACAGAGGCAGTATAATGCTCTCATCATGTGTATCCAGACCTCTTTTAATGCACCCCATGATCCTGTTTGCCTTGGCAGCTGCTGCCTGGCACTGGCTGCTCCAGGTAAGTTTATCATTTATCTATTTATCATTTATTTATTATTTATCATTAAGTTAAGTTATCTCTGAACTTCATTGTTCGGTGCTGGCCGGTCATCCAGGAATCTTTGGTACCAGGGAGTTGGTTGCTAGATCCTTCTGGTGGCCATCTCTGTCACGGGATGTGCGTGCTTTTGTGCAGTCCTGTGGAATTTGTGCTAGGGCTAAGCCCTGCTGTTCACGTGCCAGTGGGTTGCTTTTGCCCTTGCCGGTCCCGAAGAGGCCTTGGACACATATTTCGATGGATTTCATTTCTGACCTTCCCGTTTCTCAAAAGATGTCGGTCATTTGGGTGGTCTGTGATCGCTTTTCTAAAATGGTCCATCTGGTGCCCTTGGTTAAATTGCCTTCCTCCTCTGATTTGGTGCCTTTGTTCTTCCAGCATGTGGTTCGTTTACATGGCATTCCTGAGAATATTGTTTCTGACAGAGGTTCCCAGTTTGTCTCGAGGTTCTGGCGAGCCTTTTGTGGTAGGATGGGCATTGACCTATCTTTCTCCTCGGCCTTCCATCCTCAGACTAATGGCCAGACCGAACGAACCAATCAGACCTTGGAAACATATCTGAGATGTTTTGTTTCCGCTGACCAGGATGATTGGGTGTCATTTTTGCCGTTGGCTGAGTTCGCCCTTAATAATCGGGCCAGCTCGGCTACCTTGGTCTCTCCATTTTTCTGCAATTCTGGGTTCCATCCTCGTTTCTCTTCAGGACAGGTTGAGTCTTCGGACTGTCCTGGTGTGGATTCTGTGGTGGACAGGTTGCAGCAGATCTGGACTCAGGTAGTGGACAATTTGACCTTGTCCCAGGAGAAGGCTCAGCTTTTCGCTAATCGCAGACGCCGTGTGGGACCCCGACTTCGTGTTGGGGATCTGGTTTGGTTATCTTCTCGTCATATTCCTATGAAGGTTTCCTCTCCTAAGTTTAAACCTCGTTTTATTGGTCCGTATAGGATTTCTGAGATTCTCAATCCGGTGTCTTTTCGTCTGACCCTCCCAGACTCCTTTTCCATACATAATGTATTCCATAGGTCGTTGTTGAGGAGATACGTGGCACCTATGGTTCCATCTGTGGAGCCTCCTGCCCCTGTTTTGGTGGAGGGGGAATTGGAGTATATTGTGGAGAAGATTTTGGATTCTCGTGTCTCTAGACGGAAACTCCAGTATCTGGTCAAATGGAAGGGTTATGCTCAGGAAGATAATTCCTGGGTTTTTGCCTCTGATGTCCATGCCCCAGATCTTGTTCGTGCCTTTCATGTGGCTCATCCTGGTCGGCCTGGGGGTTCTGGTGAGGGTTCGGTGACCCCTCCTCAAGGGGGGGGTACTGTTGTGAATTCTGTGGCTGGGTTCACTTCTGTGGTCACGGGTGGTATTGCAGTCTCTGGGCTTCCTCCCTCAGGTGTTTTGGTGAGCTCGTTGGCTGCCTTGCTATTTAGCTCCACCTGAGTCTGTCTTCCTTGCTCCTTGTCAATGTTCCAGTGTTGGATCTGAGCTACTGCATCTTTCCTTGGGCCTGCTGCTCTGCTAGATAAGTGCTTCTAGTTTGTTTTCTGTTTTTTCTGTCCAGCTTGCTATTAACTTTTGCTGGAAGCTCTGAGAAGCAAAGGGGTGCACCGCCGTGCTGTTAGTTCGGCACGGTGGGTCTTTTTGCCCCTTTGCGTGGTTTTCGTTTTAGGGTTTTTTGTAGACTGCATAGTTCTCTTTGCTATCCTCGCTCTGTCTAGAATATCGGGCCTCACTTTGCTGAATCTATTTCATTCCTACGTTTGTCTTTTCATCTTGCTAACAGTCATTATATGTGGGGGGCTGCCTATTCCTTTGGGGTATTTCTCTGAGGTAAGTCAGGCTTGTATTTCTATCTTCAGGCTAGTCAGCTCCTCAGGCAGTGCCGAGTTGCATAGGTAGTGATAGGCGCAATCCACTGCTGCTTATAGTTGTGTGAGGATAGATCAGGTACTGCAGTCTACAGAGATTCCACGTCTCAGAGCTCGTCCTATTGTTTTTGGTTATTGCCAGATCTCTGTATGTGCGCTGATTACTGCACGCTGTGTTGCCTGATTGCCAGCCATAACATTTACCCCCACATATGGGGTATCAGCGTACTCAGGACAAATTGTACAATAACTTTTGGGTCCAAATTCTTCTTTTACTCTTGGGAAAATAAAAAATTGGGGCAAAGAGATAATTTTTGTGAAAAATATGATTTTTTTTATTTTTACGGTACTGCATTATAAACTTCTGTAAAGCACTTGGTGGGTCAAAGTGCTCACCACACCTCTAGATAAGTTCCTTAGGGGGGCTACTTTCCAAAATGGTGTCACTTGTGGGGGGTTTCAATGTTTAGGCACATCAGTGGCTCTCCAAATGCAACATGGCGTCCCATCTCAATTCCTGTCAATTTTGCATTGAAAAGTCAAACGGCGCTCCTTCCCTTCCGAGCTCTCCCATGCGCCCAAATAGTGGTTTACCCCCACATATGGGGTATCAGCGTACTCAGGACAAATTGTACAATAACTTTTGGGTCCAAATTCTTCTTTTACTCTTGGGAAAATAAAAAATTGGGGCAAAGAGATAATTTTTGTGAAAAATATGATTTTTTTTATTTTTACGGTACTGCATTATAAACTTCTGTAAAGCACTTGGTGGGTCAAAGTGCTCACCACACCTCTAGATAAGTTCCTTAGGGGGGCTACTTTCCAAAATGGTGTCACTTGTGGGGGGTTTCAATGTTTAGGCACATCAGGGGCTCTCCAAACGCAACATGGCGTCCCATCTCGATTCCAGTCAATTTTGCATTGAAAAGTCAAATGGCGCTCCTTCGCTTCTGAGCTCTGTCATGCACCCAGCAGTGGTTTACCCCCACATATGGGGTATCGATGTACTCAGGACAAATTGTACAACAACGTTTGGGGTTCATTTTCCCCTGTTACCCTTGGTAAAATAAAACAAATTGGAGCTGAAGTAAATTTTTTGTGAAAAAAAGTTAAATGTTCATTTTTATTTAAACATTCCAAAAATTCCTGTGAAGCACCAGAAGGGTTAATAAACTTCTTGAATATGGTTTTGAGCACCTTGAGGAGTGCAGTTTTTAGAATGGTGTCACACTTGGTCACACTTGGGTATTTTCTGTCATATAGACCCCTCAAAATGACTTCAAATGAGATGTGGTCCCTAAAAAAAATGGTGTTGTAAAAATGAGAAATTGCTGGTCAATTTTTAACCCTTATAACTCCCTAACAAAAAAAAATGTTGGTTCCAAAATTGTGCTTAGGTAAAGTAGACATGTGGAAATGTTACTTATTAAGTATTTTGTGTGACATATCTCTGTGATTTAATTGCATAAAAATTCAAAGTTGGAAAATTGCGAAATTTTCAAAATTTTCGCCAAATTTCCGTTTTTTTCACAAATAAACACAGGTAATATCAAAGAAATTTTACCACTGTCATGAAGTACAATATGTCACGAGAAAACAATGTCAGAATTACTGGGATCCGTTGAAGCGTTCCAGAGTTATAACCTCATATATGGACAGTGGTCAGAATTGTAAAAATTGGCCTGGTCATTAACGTGCAAACCACCCTTGGGGGTAAAGGGGTTAAACAATACAAGTCACCCACTACTACTGGAGAAGAGAGGATCCTGCCCTTAAGCGATAAGTGATCACAGTCTACAAAGGATGGGTAAGGATGCAATAGTTGAAGGTAGAGCTGCTTGCACAACGGTATGGTGGAGCAATGTTTAGTGTAGGTTGTAGGCTTGTTGGAAAAGGTTTTTCTTCAGGTTCCTTTTAAAGGTTCCCATGGTAGGTGAGAGTATAATATGTTGAGGGACACAGTTCCAGAGAACAGTGGATCTACGGGAGAAATCTAGTATGCAATTGTGAGAAGAGGAGTTGAAAGAGAAGTAGAGAAGGAGATTTTGTGATGATTGAAGGTTGCATGCATGTAAGTACTATTAGACTAGGTCACACATGTATGGAGGATACAGGTTTAGGATCGCTTTGTATGCCAAAGTTAGGGCTCAGAACAAGAGTCTCTGGGAAATGGGGAGCCAGTGAGGGATTGAAAGAGGGGAGAAGCTGCGGGATAGAGGGGTGAGCAGGAGGTTGCAGTAGTTGAGGCAGGAGCTGATGATGACATGCACTACTGTTTTTGCAGATTCAATGTTGATGAATCTGCGGATTCATTAGATATCCCTGAGCTGGAGTCAGCAGGAACAGGAAAGGGTTTAGATTGAGAGATCATGGTCAAGTCATTGATTTCAATGTGAGGAGGGTTGAATGAGATTTTGGAAAGATGATACATTTCTTTTAATGTTAAATTTTAGAAACCTAGCAGAGAAAAAAGATAAAAGCGAGGACTGACATTGTGGGATTTTGGTAAGTAGGGAGGTGACATCAGGTCCAGAGAGATAGATCTGTTTGTCATCAGCATAGAGGTGATACTGAAAGCCATGAGACTCCATGAGGTGTCCCAGGCCGAAGATGTAGATGAAGTAGAACAGGGGTCCTAAAAATGAACCTTGGGGGGCAGTGACAGATAGGGGATGAGATGTGGATTTGGCATGTGAGTGGCTGTTCAGATCCAAGATTGGGCTCAGTCTGTGATGCCAAGAGATGATAGAATGTGTAGTTAGATGGAATGGTCCACTGCGTCGAAGACAGAGCACAGGTCCAGAAAGAGGAGGACAAAGTAGTGTCGCTTGAATATGATAATTATTAGGCAATTGTTGACTTTAGTCAGGTTAGTTTTAGTGAAATGGTGCAGTTGAAAGCCTGATTGTAAGTGGTCAAAGAGTGAGCAGGAGGATAGATTTGAAGACTAGGGTTGAGCGAAACGGGTCGAACATTTTCAAAAGTCGCCGACTTTTGGCTAAGTCGGGGTTTCATGAAACCCGATCCGACCCCTGTGCGGGGTCGGCCATGCGGTACGCGACTTTCGCGCCAAAGTCGCGTTTCAATGACGCGAAAAGCGCCATTTCTCAGCCAATGAAGGTAAACGCAGAGTGTGGGCAGCGTGATGACATAGGTCCTGGTCCCCACCATCTTAGAGAAGGGCATTGCAGTGATTGGCTTGCTGTCTGCAACGTCACAGGGGCTATAAAGAGGCGTTCCCGCCGACCGCCATCTTACTGCTGCTGATCTGAGCTTAGGGAGAGGTTGCTGCCGCTTTGTCAGAAGCAGGGATAGCGTTAGGCAGGGTCCATTAACCACAAAACCGCTTGTGCTGCAGCGATTTGCACTGTCCAACCCCACCCTCGGTGTGCAGGGACAGTGGAAGTTTTTTTTTTTTTTTTTTCCCCTCAGCGCTGTAGCTCATTGGGCTGCCCTAGAAGGCTCCCTGATAGCTGCATTGCTGTGTGTACGCCGCTGTGCAAACCAACTGCTTTTTTCAAAGCACAAATCCTCTTGTTCCTTCCTTTCTGCACAGCTATCTTTTTTGTTTGTCCACACTTTTTATTTCATTTGTGCATCAGTCCACTCCTTATTGCTGCCTGCCATACCTGGCTGAGATTACTGCAGGCAGGGAGATAGTAGCTGCCTGCCATACCTGGCTGAGATTACTGCAGGCAGGGAGATAGTAATTGTAGGACATTCCCTGTTTTTTTTTTTTTTTTTTTTTTGGTGGGAGATTAAGATTGGCAATTTGGCATTTCTGCTAGAGTGCCATCCCTGTGTGTGCCATCTCTCTCACATAGTGGGCCATAGAAAGCCTTTTCATTTTTCTGTATTTTTTTTTGTGGGGTGTATAAATTCTCCCTGATAAAAATACAGTGGGAGATTAATATTGGCCTTTGGGCTTGTGTGCCAGTCCTGAGTGTGCCATCTCTCACACAAATAGTGGGCCATAGAAAGCCTATTTTATTTTTTTTGGGGTTTTATAAATTCTCCCTGAAAAAAAGGGAGATTAATATTGGCCTCTGGGCTTCTGTGCCAGTCCTGAGCGTGCCATCTGTGCCAGTCCTGAGCGTCCCATCTCTCTCACAAATAGTGGGCCATAGAAAGCCTATTTAATTTTTTTTTTGGTTTTATAAATTTTCCCTGAAAAAAGGGAGATTAATATTGGCCTCTGGGCTTGTGTGCCAGTTGTGAGCGTGCCATCTGTGCCAGTCCTGAGCGTGCCATCTCTCTCACAAATAGTGGGCCATAGAAAGCCTATTTAATTTTTTTTTTGGTTTTATAAATTTTCCCTGAAAAAAGGGAGATTAATATTGGCCTCTGGGCTTGTATGCCAGTTGTGAGCGTGCCATCTGTGCCAGTCCTGAGCGTGCCATCTCTCTCACAAATAGTGGGCCATAGAAAGCCTATTTAATTTTTTTTTTGGTTTTATAAATTTTCCCTGAAAAAAGGGAGATTAATATTGGCCTCTGGGCTTGTGTGCCAGTTGTGAGCGTGCCATCTGTGCCAGTCCTGAGCGTGCCATCTCTCTCACAAATAGTGGGCCATAGAAAGCCTATTTAAATATTTTTTTGGTTTTATAAATTCTCCCAGAAAAAAAGGGAGATTAATATTGGCCTCTGGGCTTGTGTGCCAGTTGTGAGCGTGCCATCTGTGCCAGTCCTGAGCGTGCCATCTCTCTCACAAATAGTGGGCCATAGAAAGCCTATTTAATTTTTTTTTTGGTTTTATAAATTTTCCCTGAAAAAAGGGAGATTAATATTGGCCTCTGGGCTTGTGTGCCAGTTGTGAGCGTGCCATCTGTGCCAGTCCTGAGCGTGCCATCTCTCTCACAAATAGTGGGCCATAGAAAGCCTATTTAAATATTTTTTGGGTTTTATAAATTCTCCCAGAAAAAAAGGGAGATTAATATTGGCCTCTGGGCTTCTGTGCCAGTCCTGAGCGTGCCATCTGTGCCAGTCCTGAGCGTCCCATCTCTCTCACAAATAGTGGGCCATAGAAAGCCTATTTAATTTTTTTTTTGGTTTTATAAATTTTCCCTGAAAAAAGGGAGATTAATATTGGCCTCTGGGCTTGTGTGCCAGTTGTGAGCGTGCCATCTGTGCCAGTCCTGAGCGTGCCATCTCTCTCACAAATAGTGGGCCATAGAAAGCCTATTTAATTTTTTTTTTTGGTTTTATAAATTTTCCCTGAAAAAAGGGAGATTAATATTGGCCTCTGGGCTTGTGTGCCAGTTGTGAGCGTGCCATCTGTGCCAGTCCTGAGCGTGCCATCTCTCTCACAAATAGTGGGCCATAGAAAGCCTATTTAAATATTTTTTTGGTTTTATAAATTCTCCCAGAAAAAAAGGGAGATTAATATTGGCCTCTGGGCTTCTGTGCCAGTCCTGAGCGTGCCATCTGTGCCAGTCCTGAGCGTCCCATCTCTCTCACAAATAGTGGGCCATAGAAAGCCTATTTTTTTTGGGGGGGGGGTTTTAGAAATTCTCCCTGGAAAAAAAAAGGGAGATTAATATTGCCCTTTGGGCTTGTGTGCCAGTACTAAGCGTTCCATCTCTCTCTCTCTCTCTTAGTCAGTGGGCCATAGAACGCCTATTTTTGGTTTTATTTGTTTTCTAAATTCTCCCTGAAAAAATCATTTTATTTTATTTGGTTTCTAAATTCTTCCTGATAAAATCATATTTTTTTTATTATTTTTTTTTCTAAAGTCTCCCTGAAAAAAAAAAAAAAAAAAAAAAAAACAGTGGGAGATTAATATTGGCCTTTCTGCTTGTGTGCCAGTCTTGACTCCTGGGTGTGCCATCTCTCTCTCTCTCTCTCTCTCTCTCTCTCTCTCCAATTGTGGTCCATAGAAAGCCTATATTTTTTTTCCTTGATTTGGGTTCCAAAATCTACCAGAGAAAATAACTCCATCAATCATTGGTAGAAAAATATTGGCCTCTGGGCTTGTGTGCCACTCCTGATTCCTGTGTGCGTCATCTCTCAGTCAGTGGGCCATAGAACGCCTATTTTTGGTTTTATTTGTTTTCTAAATTCTCCCTGAAAAAATCATTTTATTTTATTTGGTTTCTAAATTCTTCCTGATAAAATCATATTTTTTTTATTATTTTTTTTTCTAAAGTCTCCCTGAAAAAAAAAAAAAAAAAAAAAAAACAGTGGGAGATTAATATTGGCCTTTCTGCTTGTGTGCCAGTCTTGACTCCTGGGTGTGCCATCTCTCTCTCTCTCTCTCTCTCTCTCTCTCTCTCTCTCTCCAATTGTGGTCCATAGAAAGCCTATATTTTTTTTCCTTGATTTGGGTTCCAAAATCTACCAGAGAAAATAACTCCATCAATCATTGGTAGAAAAATATTGGCCTCTGGGCTTGTGTGCCACTCCTGATTCCTGTGTGCGTCATCTCTCAGTCAGTGGGCCATAGAACGCCTATTTTTGGTTTTATTTGTTTTCTAAATTCTCCCTGAAAAAATCATTTTATTTTATTTGGTTTCTAAATTCTTCCTGATAAAATCATATTTTTTTTATTTTTTTTTTTCTAAAGTCTCCCTGAAAAAAAAAAAAAAAAAAAAAAAACAGTGGGAGATTAATATTGGCCTTTCTGCTTGTGTGCCAGTCTTGACTCCTGGGTGTGCCATCTCTCTCTCTCTCTCTCTCTCTCTCTCTCCAATTGTGGTCCATAGAAAGCCTATATTTTTTTTCCTTGATTTGGGTTCCAAAATCTACCAGAGAAAATAACTCCATCAATCATTGGTAGAAAAATATTGGCCTCTGGGCTTGTGTGCCACTCCTGATTCCTGTGTGCGTCATCTCTCACTCAGTGGCCCATAGAAAGCATATAGTTTGTTACATTTGTTTTCTAAATTCTCCCTGCAAAAATCAATTTTTTTTTTTTGGGGGGGTTTCTAAAGTGTTCCTGAAAAAAATAAAAATAAAAAACAAATAATAGTGTGACATTAATATTAACATTTGTGCTTCAGTGACAGTCCTGCGTGTGGGGCATCTCTCTAATTTGCAGCCACCAAAAAAAGAGTGTGTAACATTGTGCCTGATTTTCGCGGTGGTCTCACCAACCTGTAAAGGGGTAGCTAAATCATACTGAAGTTATAGCTCACCGTGTAAGTTGTGTGACTGCAACAAATAACGTTAGTTTGGTTACGTTTTTAAAACAATGAGGAAGTCTAGTGGAAGAGGTCGTGGCCGGGGGCGTTCATTGTCAGCTGGTAATGAGGGTAGTGGTAGTGGTGGAGCATCAGGTGGTCGTGGGGAAAAAAATATTGCACCTAAGTCTGGAGCTGTGGAGCCAGGTTCGTCGTCCGGCTACACAAGGCCTCGAACGCTCCCTTTTCTGGGATTAGGAAAACCGCTTTTAAAGCCGGAGCAGCAAGAGCAAGTTTTGGCTTATCTTGCTGACTCAGCCTCTAGCTCTTTTGCCTCCTCTCGTGAAACTGGTAAAAGTAAAAGCAGCGCGTCGTTAGTGGATGTTCACGGTCAGGGACAAGTCACTTCCTTGTCCTCTTCAGCAAAAACAACAACAGAGAAGAATGCAGCAGGCGACACAACGGGTTACTCCATGGAGCTCTTTACACATACCGTCCCTGGCTTAGAAAGTGAAGCAGTTAACAGTCCATGCCCATTACAAATTGAATCTGACATGGAGTGCACTGACGCACAGCCACAGCCAGACTACTATGCTGGTCCTTTGACTCAGACCACAACATTGCCCTCGCAGGGTGCTGATCAAGAATCAGACCCTGATGAGACTATGTTGCCCCATCACGAACGCTATACCACCGAACGACACGGTGACACAGACGAAGTTGCGCAGGAGGTACAAGAAGAGTTATTAGATGACCCAGTTCTTGACCCCGATTGGCAGCCATTGGGGGAACAGGGTGCAGGCGGCAGCAGTTCTGAAGCAGAGGAGGAGGAGGGGCCGCAGCAGGCATCAACATCGCCACAGGTTCCATCTGCCGGGCCCGTATCTTGCCCAAAACGCGTGGCAAAGCCAAAACCTGGTGGAGGACAGCGTGGCCATCCGGTTAAAGCTCAGTCTGCAATGCCTGAAAAGGTATCCGATGCTAGAAAGAGTGCAGTCTGGCATTTTTTTAAACAACATCCAATTGATCAGCGCAAAGTCATCTGTCAAAAATGTTCTACTTCCTTAAGCAGAGGTCAGAATCTGAAAAGTCTCAATACTAGTTGCATGCATAGACATTTAACCACCATGCATTTGAAAGCTTGGACTAACTACCAAACGTCCCTTAAGGTTGTTGCACCCTCGGCCAATGAAGCTAGTCATCAACGCAACATCCCTTCCGGCAGTGTAGGACCACCATTTAGCGCACCACCTGCTGTATCTGTGCAGGTATCTTTGCCAGGCCAAAGCAGTCAGGGTCAGGGAATCACCAGTTTCGTAGTAGGAAACACTGCATCTAGGGCACCGGCGGCAACAATACCATCTCCCACCGTCTCTCAGTCTGCCATGTCCACCGGCACCCCCGCTAGTTCCACGATCTCCATCTCTCCAGTCCAGCTCACCCTACATGAGACTATGGTTAGAAAAAGGAAGTACTTAGCCTCGCATCCGCGTACACATAGCTAGACTAATCTCGTTAGAGATGATGCCCTACCGGTTAGTTGAAAGCGAAGCTTTCAAAGACCTGATGGACTACGCTGTACCACGCTACGAGCTACCCAGTCGACACTTTTTTTCCAGAAAAGCCATCCCAGCCCTCCACCAGCATGTTAAAGAGCGCATCGTCCATGCACTCAGGCAATCTGTGAGCACAAAGGTGCACCTGACAACAGATGCATGGACCAGTAGGCATGGCCAGGGACGTTACGTGTCCATCACGGCACACTGGGTAAATGTGGTGGATTCAGGGTCCACAGGGGACAGCAAGTTTGGGACAGTTCTGCCTAGCCCACGGTCTAGTAAACAGTTGTCTGTAGCCGTTCGCACCCCCTCCTCCTCCTCCTCCTCCTCGTCCTCCTGCAGAAGCAAGAGCTCGTCCACAGACCGCAGTCGCACAAACACTCCATCCGCACCTGCCACTGTTGCACACCAGGTCTCCCATTATGGGGCAGCTACTGGCATACGTCAGCAGGCTGTATTGGCTATGAAGTGTTTGGGCGACAATAGACACACCGCGGAAGTTCTGTCCGAGTTCTTGCAGCAAGAAACGCAGTCGTGGCTGGGCACTGTAGATCTTGAGGCAGGCAAGGTAGTGAGTGATAACGGAAGGAATTTCATGGCTGCCATCTCCCTTTCCCAACTGAAACACATTCCTTGCCTGGCTCACACCTTAAACCTGGTGGTGCAGTGCTTCCTGAAAAGTTATCCGGGGTTATCCGACCTGCTCCTCAAAGTGCGTGGACTTTGCGCACATATCCGCCGTTCGCCTGTACACTCCAGCCGTATGCAGACCTATCAGCGTTCTTTGAACCTTCCCCAGCATCGCCTAATCATAGACGTTGCAACAAGGTGGAACTCAACACTGCACATGCTTCAGAGACTGTGCGAACAGAGGCGGGCTGTTATGTTTTTGTGGGAGGATACACATACACGGGCAGGCAGTAGGATGGCAGACATGGAGTTGTCAGGTGTGCAGTGGTCGAAGATTCAAGACATGTGTCAAGTCCTTCAGTGTTTTGAGGAATGCACACGGCTGGTTAGTGCAGACAACGCCATAATAAGCATGAGCATCCCCCTAATGCGTCTGCTGATGCAAAGTTTGACGCACATAAAGGATCAGGCGTCTGCACCAGAGGAAGAGGAAAGCCTTGATGACAGTCAGCGATTGTCTGGTCAGGGCAGTGTACATGACGAGGTACCGGGCGAAGAGGAGGTGGAGGATGAGGAGGATGATGGGGATGAGTATATTTTTAATGAGGAAGCTTTCCCGGGGGCACGGGAAATTGGTGGCGTGGCAAGGCCGGGTTCTGGTTTTTTGAGGGACACAAGTGACGTAGATTTGCCTGCAACTGCCCCTCAACCAAGCACAACCGCAGATTTGACAACGGGAACTTTGGCCCACATGGCGGATTATGCCTTGCGTATCCTCAAAAGGGACACACGCATTACAAAAATGATGAACGATGACGATTACTGGTTGGCCTGCCTCCTTGATCCTCGCTATAAAGGCAAATTGCAAAATATTATGCCACATGAGAACTTGGAACTAATATTAGCAACAAAACAATCAACTCTTGTTGACCGTTTGCTTCTGGCATTCCCTGCACACAGCGCCCGTGATCGTTCTCACACGAGCTCCAGGGGCCAGCAGACCAGAGGTGTTAGAGGGGCAGAAATCAGAAGTGGCGTTGGCCAGAGGGGTTTTCTGACCAGGTTGTGGAGTGATTTTTCTATGACCGCAGACAGGACAGGTACTGCAGCATCAATTCAAAGTGACAGGAGACAACATTTGTCCAGTATGGTTACAAACTATTTTTCATCCCTTATCGACGTTCTCCCTCAACCGTCATTCCCATTTGATTACTGGGCATCCAAATTAGACACCTGGCCAGAATTGGCAGAATATGCATTGCAGGAGCTTGCTTGCCCGGCAGCTAGTGTCCTATCAGAAAGAGTATTCAGTGCTGCAGGTTCAATACTAACAGAAAAAAGGACTCGTCTGGCTACCCAAAATGTAGATGATCTAACCTTCATTAAAATGAACCACAACTGGATTTCAAAATCTTTTGCCCCACCCTGCCCGGCTGACACCTAGCTTTCCTATGAAAAGGTCTTGCCTGTGGACTATTCTGAATGACTTTTCCAATCTCGTAATTTTCTTCACCTGATTGTCCAGCATACGACATGTTTCCACCTCACGAAATGGCCAAACTCCCCACACGGGGTCGTGCTATCGCCACTTTGCGCTTGGACCCTTGAGAGTGCTGTTTGTCTGAAGAGGTGGGTGTGGCCGCTTTTGGTCGACGGCACTGCCACTGGGTCCCTCATAGTACAATAAAGTGTCTCTGGCGGTGGTGGTGCGCACCCAACGTCAGACTCACCGTTGTAATATGAGGGGCCCTGTGCCTGTACCGCCGGCCACAAGCCAGTTCCCCCCCCCCAGCTCAAACAGTGCTCTACCACTAGCAAAATTATCTCTCACAGCTTCACCAATGTGTAGTCTAGGCGCTGACATCCTTCAATGCCTGGCACTGACAATACCATTGTTTTGACATTTTTGTTATGTTAGGCCTTCGAAGCCTGTCTGCGGTCACTCCTTCCACTAGACTTCCACTGACCAGACCACTGCTGCCCGTGTACCCCTGGAACCAATTTAAAATTGCCTACAGCCATGTGTTAATATTTTAGGCCTTCGATGCCTGTCTGTGGTCACTCCTTCCACTAGGCCTCCACTGACCACACCACTGCTGCCCGTGTACCCCTGGAACCAATTTAAAATTGCCTACAGCCATGTGTGATTATTTTAGGCCTTCGATGCCTGTCTGCGGTCACTCCTTCCACTAGGCCTCCACTGACCACACCACTGCTGCCCGTGTAACCCTGGAACCAATTTAAAATTGCCTACAGCCAGCCCAATTTTTTTATTTTAGGCCTTCGATGCCTGTCTGCGGTCCATTCTTTCAACTACTACTACACTGACCAGGGCACTGCTGCCCAAGTACCCCTGGAACCAATTTAAAATTGCCTACAGCCATGTGTTAATATTTTAGGCCTTCGATGCCTGTCTGTGGTCACTCCTTCCACTAGGCCTCCACTGACCACACCACTGCTGCCCGTGTACCCCTGGAACCAATTTAAAATTGCCTACAGCCATGTGTGATTATTTTAGGCCTTCGATGCCTGTCTGCGGTCACTCCTTCCACTAGGCCTCCACTGACCACACCACTGCTGCCCGTGTAACCCTGGAACCAATTTAAAATTGCCTACAGCCATGTGTTATTATTTTAGGCCTTCGATGCCTGTCTGCGGTCACTCCTTCCACTAGGCCTCCACTGACCACACCACTGCTGCCCGTGTACCCCTGGAACCAATTTAAAATTGCCTACAGCCAGCCCAATTTTTTTATTTTAGGCCTTCGATGCCTGTCTGCGGTCCATTCTTTCAACTACTACTACACTGACCAGGGCACTGCTGCCCAAGTACCCCTGGAACCAATTTAAAATTGCCTACAGCCATGTGTTAATATTTTAGGCCTTCGATGCCTGTCTGTGGTCACTCCTTCCACTAGGCCTCCACTGACCACACCACTGCTGCCCGTGTACCCCTGGAACCAATTTAAAATTGCCTACAGCCATGTGTGATTATTTTAGGCCTTCGATGCCTGTCTGCGGTCACTCCTTCCACTAGGCCTCCACTGACCACACCACTGCTGCCCGTGTAACCCTGGAACCAATTTAAAATTGCCTACAGCCATGTGTTATTATTTTAGGCCTTCGATGCCTGTCTGTGGTCACTCCTTCCACTAGGCCTCCACTGACCACACCACTGCTGCCCGTGTACCCCTGGAACCAATTTAAAATTGCCTACAGCCATGTGTGATTATTTTAGGCCTTCGATGCCTGTCTGCGGTCACTCCTTCCACTAGGCCTCCACTGACCACACCACTGCTGCCCGTGTAACCCTGGAACCAATTTAAAATTGCCTACAGCCATGTGTTATTATTTTAGGCCTTCGATGCCTGTCTGCGGTCACTCCTTCCACTAGGCCTCCACTGACCACACCACTGCTGCCCGTGTACCCCTGGAACCAATTTAAAATTGCCTACAGCCAGCCCAATTTTTTTATTTTAGGCCTTCGATGCCTGTCTGCGGTCCATTCTTTCAACTACTACTACACTGACCAGGGCACTGCTGCCCAAGTACCCCTGGAACCAATTTAAAATTGCCTACAGCCATGTGTTAATATTTTAGGCCTTCGATGCCTGTCTGTGGTCACTCCTTCCACTAGGCCTCCACTGACCACACCACTGCTGCCCGTGTACCCCTGGAACCAATTTTAAATTGCCTACAGCCATGTGTGATTATTTTAGGCCTTCGATGCCTGTCTGCGGTCACTCCTTCCACTAGGCCTCCACTGACCTGTCTACTGCGGCCCGTGTACCCCTTGAACCAACCTAATAAAATATTTAAAAAATTAATTTGATTATAAAAAATAAGATCGTGTTGAGATCTCAAATGCAGACATTTTAACAATCAAAACAAACACACAACAAATATCTGGAACTGTACTACAAAGGTCCAACAGCTACAATTTCTTTCTCCTGCAAGAAGTTAACTGAAAGTTTTTTGGAGTTGTTAACACAGATATGGCATCCACCGAGTGTTGTCCTGTCGCGTCTCCTTTAAATTATTTCCAATAAGATGTTAAACTATTAATTTAATAAAATCAATAATTAAAAAAATAATTGAGTAAGTCAAAAGCACATTGCAAATAAACATTAATTACAAATCAAGAAGCATGGCGCGTCCGAGGGTGAGTAGATACCGAATAAGAATATAATCACCCTCGGACGCGCAATGCTTATTTACAACAGCCTTCCTTCCTAAGAATCAGCCCTTCCGTGGTGTAGAGAGAGGTTGTTGTTACACTCCAAGGTGTTCCCCAGGTTGCCTTTCCTGAGCTTCGATCTTCATGCTCTCGTTTAGTAGGTGTCGGAAAGTAGGCTGCATTAGGCCTAAAAAATGGGGAATGGGGTGGAGAGAGATGGTGTGTTACACTCCAAGGTGTTCTCCAGGTTTCCTCGCCATTGCTTCGATCTTCCGACTCTCGTTTAGTAGTTGTAGAAAACTACACTGCATTAGGCCTACAAAATGGGTATGGGGTGGAGAGAGATGGTGTGTTACACTCCAAGGTGTTCCCCAGGTTGCCTTTCCTGAGCTTCTATCTTCAGGCTCTCATTAAATTGTGGTTAAATGGAACAACTGCATTTGGCGTACTAGTTGGTTTGGGGCCTACTATCGGTGTCTGCCACTCCTTGCTGTTCTCCTGGTTTCCTGTCCTGAAATTCCATTTTCAGCCTCTCGTTAAGTAGTTGTTAATGTTAGACTGCATTTGGCCTACTAGTTGGGTTGGGGCCTACTATCGGTGTCTGCCACTCCTTGCTGTTCTCCTCCACTGAACAAAGCTGTGCCGCCTGTTTACTACGGTTGCCAATTTTGAACTGCATTTCGACTACTTACTGATTTGGCCCTACTCTCTGTGTCAGCCTCTCATTCCAGTTGTCCTCCACTGCAATGCCCCCTGGTTATTCCTGTGTTACCAATTTTGAACTGCATTTAGCCCACTTTATTCTTTGGGCCTATATCTGTGTTTCCACTTCATCGTGCCCATTGCCCAGCCAGTGATAGATGAGTCTGCTGGTACATTGACCCATAACGCAACATTCCCCGTGCACGCTACACAACAACATTGTGACCCTGCTGAAAGTCAGGTTGCTCTTCCCGCATACCATACCACCTTACACGGGGATAAAGAGGAAGGTGCAGATGAAAGTGCAGGTTCCTTCATCAGGTGGGGGGAGGAATACTAGTTGGCGACGTCACTGGCACAGGGCCTCTCATAGTACGCAAAAGTGTTGCTGCCGGTGGGAGGCGCCCCCGCCGTGCAAACACACCGCTGTACTTTGAGGGGCCCTGTGCCAGTGCCAATGCCAACGAGTGGGCCCCCCCTGCTTGCTCAGGATCACAGCACTTGCAAAGTTGAAATACTTACCTCTCCCTGCTCCACTGCCGTGACGTGGTCCAGATTTACTGGGCCCACTAATTACTTGAACCAGCCCTACCCCCCACAACTTTAGCCAAATGACCCCCAATTTCAAATGCCTTCCAATTATTTTAAGGTAAATTACGCTTGACAAGCTTCATTAAGAAGAATGGATGGTTTTGACATTAAAATGGGCAATCTAGGTGTTTTCCTGGCCCCCACTCACTGCCGACTATGCTGCCCCATTGACTTGCATTGGGTTTCGTGTTTCGGTCGATCCCGACTTTACGTCATAATCGGCCGATTTCACTCGACCCGACTTTGGACATAGTCGGGTTTCGCAAAACCCGGCTCGACTCTAAAAAGGTCAAGGTCGCTCAACTCTATTGAAGACAGTTAAAAATGGATGTGTTGTTCCACTAGGCACAGAGGAAAAGTGATATGGGGTGATAGCTATACACAAAGGATGGGTCAAGGGAGGACTTTTTGAGGTTGGGTGTGACGGAGGTATGTCTGAAGCATGACTAGAAGACAACAGTTAGTGACAGGTTAAAGTGGTGGATTAGTTTTGGGGTGAAGACAGTTGTAAGGTTTAAAATGAGGAGGGATGGGATTGGGTCAAATTCACAGGTGGTGAGACGTGATTTGGAGAGTAAGGCAAGTGTCACACTTGCGTGTGCAATGAGAGAAGCTCGTGCATCAATACCCAATACTGCAGCCGGCACTCGAGACCTTCTATGCAGCTCACCACCCCGGTCTGAATCACTGGCGGCAGTGCCAGGAATTGATGCAAGACACTCACTTGAGTCTCTCGCATTGCATGCGCAAGTGTGAAACCAGCCTAAAGAGGAAAGTTGCTCTTCCATGATGAAGTTGGTTTTGAGGAGGATACTTGAGTAGTTATGAGGAAGGGCTGTCAGGACATTAGGCAAAAGCTTTGCCTTATGTAGTAAATCCTCTGCATAAAGAATGAGGCAAAGAAGAGAACTGAAAGTTATGAAACGCTGTTTAGTGTTGTGTGACAAGTATGATATGAGAAGTAGGTTTGTTTTGCTGCAGTGTGCAATTGCACAAAATTTTTACAACTTCTCTTACTGGACGGGCTACTCAACTCACTTTCTTTGGCAGCGGCATATGGGTATGCCCTGTAGACGAGGGACAGAATGTGTTCCAGTGAATGGCAAGATCTGCATCATGTCACCTCTCCTTCTCTTCCTCTACCTTTACATCACACACAGTACAGTCTTCAACTCTCCAACTGGCTAACTGACTGTAGCTAACCACAGATGGGTGAGTCTTGAGAGCTTGTTGCACATTCTATTCCATGTACATCACAGTTTTGCTCCAAAGATTCACACACTCAAGAGGAGGAAAGCATCTGTGCCAATGGGCAACATTTTTTGAAGTTGTATTTGGGGCTGGATGAAGTAGGGTTCGAGCAGAATCCAGACCCTCTTCAACAGATGTTAACACTCATGGGGTGAAGGTGATCCTGATAAATGGTCTCTTCTTTTTTTCCAGAGCTGTATATACATGTATAAATATTCAAACCTAAAATTTTTACTATACACTTCAGTACTATTATATTGAAACTACTTTGAAACTAAGCATATAGTTGAGCTTCAGAGGAGGACAAAGATAAAGGCCTTGAGCATACCCCAGCTATCATAGTAACCCATCGATGTCCCACGATCATGTCACGAGATGCAGGAGGGAGACGGTAAGAGTGCTTTTCATTTAAATGCTGCTATCAGAGATTGACAGTAGAATTTAAATGGCTAACAGCAGAGGCAGGAGATCAGATATTAAATATAGTCTTAATCTGCTACGTGTGGAGATAGAGCTCAGTTTCTTAGTCCACTCGACATACAATTGCCCTCAGAATCATGTACAGTACCTCTACGTGACATTGTGTTCAGGAGGTAAGGAACAATAGTTTGATTTTTATGCTTTCTTTGGCCTTAGGAAGCTAATGAAAACATGTCTTCAACTCTATATTAAGACCCTATATTAAGGGTCACCAATCTAACCCAAGAAGAGGTGCGAAACCGGCTAAATAAGATTAAAATAGATAAATCTCCGGGTCCGGATGGCATACACCCACGAGTACTAAGAGAACTAAGTAATGTAATAGATAAACCATTATTTCTTATTTTTAGGGACTCTATAGCGACAGGGTCTGTTCCGCAGGATTGGCGCATAGCAAATGTGGTGCCAATATTCAAAAAGGGCTCTAAAAGTGAACCTGGAAATTATAGGCCAGTAAGTCTAACCTCTATTGTTGGTAAAATATTTGAAGGGTTTCTGAGGGATGTTATTCTGGATTATCTCAATGAGAATAACTGTTTAACTCCATATCAGCATGGGTTTATGAGAAATCGCTCCTGTCAAACCAATCTAATCAGTTTTTATGAAGAGGTAAGCTATAGGCTGGACCACGGTGAGTCATTGGACGTGGTATATCTCGATTTTTCCAAAGCGTTTGATACCGTGCCGCACAAGAGGTTGGTACACAAAATGAGAATGCTTGGTCTGGGGGAAAATGTGTGTAAATGGGTTAGTAACTGGCTTAGTGATAGAAAGCAGAGGGTGGTTATAAATGGTAAAGTCTCTAACTGGGTCGCTGTGACCAGTGGGGTACTGTAGGCGTCGGTATTGGGACCTGTTCTCTTCAACATATTCATTAATGATCTGGTAGAAGGTTTACACAGTAAAATATCGATATTTGCAGATGATACAAAACTATGTAAAGCAGTTAATACAAGAGAAGATAGTATTCTGCTACAGATGGATCTGGATAAGTTGGAAACTTGGGCTGAAAGGTGGCAGATGAGGTTTAACAATGATAAATGTATATACACATGTGTATACACATGGGAAGAAGGAATCAATGTCACCATTACACACTGAATGGGAAACCACTGGGTAAATCTGACAGGGAGAAGGACTTGGGGATCCTAGTTAATGATAAACTTACCTGGAGCAGCCAGTGCCAGGCAGCAGCTGCCAAGGCAAACAGGATCATGGGGTGCATTAAAAGAGGTCTGGATACACATGATGAGAGCATTATACTGCCTCTGTACAAATCCCTAGTTAGACTGCACATGGAGTACTGTGTCCAGTTTTGGGCACCGGTGCTCAGGAAGGATATAATGGAACTAGAGAGAGTACAAAGGAGGGCAACAAAATTAATAAAGGGGATGGGAGAATACCCAGATAGATTAGCGAAATTAGGATTATTTAGTCTAGAAAAAAGACGACTGAGGGGCGATCTAATAACCATGTATAATGATATAAGGGGACAATACAAATATCTCGCTGAGGATCTGTTTATACCAAGGAAGGTGACGGGCACAAGGGGGCATTCTTTGCGTCTGGAGGAGAGAAGGTTTTTCCACCAACATAGAAGAGGATTCTTTACTGTTAGGGCAGTGAGAATCTGGAATTGCTTGCCTGAGGAGGTGGTGATGGCGAACTCAGTCGGGGGGTTCAAGAGAGGCCTGGATGTCTTCCTGGAGCAGAACAATATTGTATCATACAATTAGGTTCTGTAGAAGGACGTAGATCTGGGGATTTATTATGATGGAATATAGGCTGAACTGGATGGACAAATGTCTTTTTTCGGCCTTACTAACTATGTTACTATGTTACTATGTAACTATTAGTAGTATCATGATCATTTTGTAGATGGGATCTCCTGAGCCCCAATTAAGTGTTCCGTCTTTTAGCATTCACTGTAAGTAATTAAAAACTAATATTGCTGTTACCAATTACAGATGGGGCAACTTTTATTATGTTTAAAACATTGTTGCTATGTGCAAGTCTATTTGAGTGGCAGGTATTACAAATTCCATGACCCCATTCCTGTGTCGACTATCACTGCTTAGTAAATGTGCAAAACCACTAATTGGGTGAATGCTGCTGACATTAGTGGGAGAGGTGCGGACTGCATTGCTAAGATTTGTTCTTGCAGATCAGTCTATCATTAGAATTAATGTAATATTCAGTATCTTATTTCAAGTAAGATAGGTCTTGCTGACTGGTCAACTGCAGGTTGGTGTATGGTACCCTATGGCAGAGCACAGTGCCCCATTTAAACTTCCTTTTGTCATACTGTCCCTTACCAGTTATGTGCATTTTTCTGTTCCTATTGCTAGATTCCTGACCAGTAGTGTTGAGCGATACCGTCCGATACTTGAAAGTATCGATATCGGATAGTATCGGCCGATACCCGAAAAATATCGGATATCGCCGATACCGATATCCGATACCAATACAAGTCAATGGGACATCAAGTATCGGAAGGTATTCTCATGGTTCCCAGGGTCTGAAGGAGAGGAAACTCTCCTTCAGACCCTGGGAACCATAGGGATGTGTAAAATAAAGAATTAAAATAAAAAATATTGATATGCTCACCTCTCCGGCGGCCCCTGGACTTCACGCTGGTAACCGGGAGGCTTCTTTGTTTAAAAAGCGCGCCTTTCGGACCTGTGAATGACGTCCCGGCTTCTGATTGGTCGCGTGCCGCCCATGTGACCGGCACGCGACCAATCAGAAGCCGCGACGTCATTCTCATTCACAAAACTGCTAATGCTAGGAATTGAGGACCTGCAAATGACGTCGCGGCCTCTGATTGGTCGCGTGCCGGTCACATGGGCGGCACGCGACCAATCAGAAGCCGGGACGTCATTCACAGGTCCGAAAGGCGCGCTTTTTAAACAAAGAAGCCTCCCGGTTAGCAGCGTGAAGTCCAGGGGCCGCCGGAGAGGTGAGCATATCAATATTTTTTATTTTAATTCTTTATTTTACACATCCCTATTAATTCGATACCGATACCCGATATCACAAAAATATCGGATCTCGGTATCGGAATTCCGATACCGCAAGTATCGGCCGATACCCGATACTTGCGGTATCGGAATGCTCAACACTACTGACCAGTTGTTCTCTTATCTGAACCAGTTCATTAACTATTACTATGCTGTCTAAACTAGATTGCTACTTGAACTTAACTTTGGATTGTCTTAGCCCCTCTCTTGCCTGCTGATTTTCTTTCTATATGAGGTTTGATCCCAGCTTTCCCTTTGACTTTGTTCCTGCTTGTTTATTTTCTCTTTGTTAGCATTCATTTAGCTTTCATTTGACTTATTGTGCATAAAAAACAAAAAAGTAAGTAAACGAGCACGCCAAATATAGACATTCTATATGCAATTTTGTTATGAAAATATTTTTTGGTTGTAGAAAACTTGGTGCAGGAATATTTATTTGTAACTTTACATATTCCCCCGACAATTCTCACATATTATTTTTTCGGCTGAATATTCCTTGCATACATTTTGTCCGCAAGTAGAACAGAAACGCTCCGATTTTCTTTCCTTCTTTGCTGGACAAATATAGCAGCGCTTTCTTTTTTTTCTCTTTGCTCT
This sequence comes from Ranitomeya imitator, assembly GCF_032444005.1. Taxonomy (NCBI): domain Eukaryota; kingdom Metazoa; phylum Chordata; class Amphibia; order Anura; family Dendrobatidae; genus Ranitomeya; species Ranitomeya imitator. The sequence goes on along the minus strand of NC_091282.1, from coordinate 933,181,816 downwards.
GGATGTTCCAGAAAGTGTATTCCACATCGGATCATTGCCTCCATAATTTGCCTAGATAAGCATATCATGCTGCTCCTCTCCATCATAGTAGGCATCAAAAGTTCATAACAAAGTTCTGTCAAAAATAGACGTCTCTTGCAGGGGTGGATTAAGGGTAGCCAGGGCCCCGGGCTGTTCACACACTGTGGGCCCCCCCGGTCATGTGACGGGGGTCATGTGACGGGGATCATGTGACGGGGGTCATGAGACGGGGGTCATGATATACCCGAACCAGATTATTCCAGAAAAATGGCCGAGCCCTACTCTTCTGTAACCTATTAAATATTTGTTAAAATCTGCAATACAATTTAGGTATAACTATGTATATCTTGACCAATAATATCACATACAAGGAACAAATACAACCGCACCGTGACCAGACCACAAATTACAACCACAGTGATCGAATAATATCACATACAAGGAACAAATATCACCGCACCATGACCAGACCACAAATTACAACCACAGTGATCGAATAATATCACATACAAGGAACAAATACCACTGCACCATGTCAAGACCACATATTACCACTTGGTGACCAAATAGCACATACAAGGGACAAATACCACAACACCATTTCCAGACCACATATTACCACCACATAGTGACTGAGTACCACAATACTGATCAGTAATAAAAAAACAAAAAACACAATACTATCACCATAAGTGCCAGTATTCACAGGAGATCTGTACTTAGTATGCAGTGTCTGTGTAGAGGTAATACAGTGATCACTGGTGACATTGTACACAGGACCGCTGTATATAGTATACAGTGTATAGTGTCAGTGTATAGGCAACACTGACTCACCAGTGATGTCTCTAGGTGAACTCCTTCATCTTTCATCCAGCACAGACTGCCATCATTTCTTCCAGCCAGGACTCGCTTCTGCAGAAAATAACACAGTTATCTCGAGCTCCACTTGCAGAACACATTACTTAATTTTTCACAACTTCTACATTACACCACATGAAGATAAAAAGGCGATATAGTGTCACTCTGCACAATAACACGACCGCCCCCCCATTTAAAACAGTATACTCAAAAAATAAAATAAATACATCACTGCAGTAATAATATTCCTTAATTAGCCCCTATGGTAATAATATTCCCCACCCTGGCTCCGTTTATCTCATTCCTGGCTCCAGCCATATGTTCTCTCATCCTGCACTCATGAGTATCCATTCTACACCATATGATCTCCCCATCCTGCCCCATCTGTCTCCATCGTATCCATCCTGCCCCATGATCCAATCCTGCCCCATGTCTCCAATCATGCCCCGTGTCTACATTCTGCCCATGCTTCCAGTCCTGCCCCCAGTGTGTCCAGCATATTACCCCCAGTGTGTCCCGCAATCTGCCCCAGTATGTCCAGCATATTGCCCCCAGACAGTGTGTCCAGCAATCTGCCCCAGTGTGTCCAACATATTACCACCAGTGTGTCCAGCAATCTGGCCCAGTGTTTCCAGCATTGCCCCAGTGTGTCCAGCAATCATCTGCCCCAGTGTATCCAGCATTGCCCCAGTGTGTCCAGCAATCATCTGCCCCAGTGTCTCCAGCAATCTGCCCCAGTGTCTCCAGCAATCTGCCCCAGTGTCTCCAGCAATCTGCCCCCAGTGTGTCCTCCAGCAATCTGCCCCCAGTGTGTCCTCCAGCAATCTGCCCCCAGTGTGTCCTCCAGCATTGCCCCACTGTCTCCAGCATTGCCCCACTGTCTCCAGCAATCTGCCCCACTGTCTCCAGCAATCTGCCCCACTGTCTCCAGCAATCTGCCCCACTGTCTCCAGCAATCTGCCCCACTGTCTCCCGCATTGCCCCCCAGTGTGTCCTCCAGCATTACCCCCCAGTGTGTCCTCCAGCAATCTGCCCCACTGTCTCCAGCATTGCCCCACTGTCTCCAGCATTGCCCCCCAGTGTGTCCTCCAATCTGCCCCACTGTCTCCAGCAATGCCCCCAGTGTGTCCTCCAATCTGCCCCAGTGTCTCCAGCATTGCCCCCCCCAGTGTGTCCTCCAATCTGCCTCACTGTCTCCAGCAATCTGCCCCACTGTCTCCAGCAATCTGCCCCACTGTCTCCAGCATTGCCCCCAGTGTGTCCTCCAGCATTGCCCCCCAGTGTGTCCTCCAGCAATCTGCCCCACTGTCTCCAGCATTGCCCCCAGTGTGTCCTCCAATCTGCCCCCATGTCCAGCATTGCCCCCCAGTGTGTCCTCCAATCTGCCCCACTGTCTCCAGCATTCTTCCCCACTGTCTCCAGCAATCTGCCCCACTGTCTCCAGCAATCTGCCCCACTGTCTCCAGCAATCTGCCCCACTGTCTCCAGCATTGCCCCCAGTGTGTCCTCCAGCATTGCCCCCCAGTGTGTCCTCCAGCAATCTGCCCCACTGTCTCCAGCATTGCCCCCAGTGTGTCCTCCAATCTGCCCCAGTGTCTCCAGCATTGCCCCCCAGTGTGTCCTCCAATCTGCCCCACTGTCTCCAGCAATGCCCCCAGTGTGTCCTCCAATCTGCCCCAGTGTCTCCAGCATTGCCCCCCCCAGTGTGTCCTACAATCTGCCTCACTGTCTCCAGCAATCTTCCCCACTGTCTCCAGCAATCTGCCCCACTGTCTCCAGCAATCTGCCCCACTGTCTCCAGCAATCTGCCCCACTGTGTCCTCCAGCATTGCCCCCCCAGTGTCCTCCAATCTGCCCCACTGTCTCCAGCTTTGCCCCCAGTGTGTCCTCCAATCTGCCCCAGTGTCTCCAGCATTGCCCCCCCCTGTGTGTCCTCCAATCTGCCTCACTGTCTCCAGCAATCTGCCCCACTGTCTCCAGCAATCTGCCCCACTGTCTCCAGCAATCTGCCCCACTGTCTCCAGCATTGCCCCCAGTGTGTCCTCCAGCATTGCCCCCCAGTGTGTCCTCCAGCAATCTGCCCCACTGTCTCCAGCATTGCCCCACTGTCTCCAGCATTGCCCCCAGTGTGTCCTCCAATCTGCCCCAGTGTCTCCAGCATTGCCCCCCAGTGTGTCCTCCAATCTGCCCCACTGTCTCCAGCATTGCCCCCAGTGTGTCCTCCAATCTGCCCCAGTGTCTCCAGCATTGCCCCCCCAGTGTGTCCTCCAATCTGCCTCACTGTCTCCAGCAATCTGCCCCACTGTCTCCAGCAATCTGCCCCACTGTCTCCAGCAATCTGCCCCACTGTCTCCAGCAATCTGCCCCACTGTGTCCTCCAGCATTGCCCCCCCCCAGTGTGTCCTCCAATCTGCCCCACTGTCTCCAGCATTGCCCCCAGTGTGTCCTCCAATCTGCCTCACTGTCTCCAGCATTGCCCCCAGTGTGTCCTCCAATCTGCCCCAGTGTCTCCAGCATTGCCCTTAGTGTGTCCTCCAATCTGCCCCAGTGTCTCCAGCATTGCCCCCCAGTGTGTCCTCCAATCTGCCCCAATGTCTCCAGCATTGCCCCCCAGTGTGTCCTCCAGCATTGCCCCCCAGTGTGTCCTCCAGCATTGCCCCCCAGTGTGTCCACCGATAACTGATCCAAAAAAAAACAAAAAACAAAAAACAAGCAGTCTCCTCACCTGTGCGCGCTCCAGGCGGCGAGCTCCCTGCAGCAGCACACACTCGCCGGCGACTGACAATGACGTCAGACGCCGGCGACGTGTGCGCTGCGGCCGACATCAGCTGCCAGCCTCCAATTGGCTGGCGGCTGTTGTTGTTAACTATTGACGTGCGGGCGCGCGCCCGCACATCACTAGGAAACCGCCGCAGCGCCGGAAGGGGCCCGGTGAGCAGATGAGAAGGGGCCCGGCGGGCAGTCACAGACTCACAGAGGATTATTATCAGAGGGTTAATCTGCGGTAGCCCAGGGCCCCCCCAGACCACTGGGCCCTGGGCTACCGCCCATATTGACCCTCTGATAATCCGCCCCTGGTCTCTTGTCTTTCCTGTTGGCATGGAATTCTGGATTAGTTTAACAATAAACAATGTAGCTATTGAGGGCTGACACATCAAGGATATTGGATAAAAAGGGCAACAGGCCAACGTTTATTCTGCCTTTTGCACGAATACTCTCCAATCAATTCATCCATCTTGTCGACACCTCATTTTGTCTTATTATAATGCAGTATGATGCAAAGTACTCAGTAATATCACGGATTTTTCTTTCTTGGCTTTATAAGACACCATTGTTGTTTGATTGCAGAAACCGAATACACTCTCGTAGATTGTTCGCTGTGCATTGTGCTTCATGATTGGAGGAATTTCGTGGCGGTTTGGCCTCATAGTACCAACAAGTGTAAGTTGCTTTTGAAGCAAAAAGTTGGCCATTTCAAAATTGGTAAATTAATTATCCATTGTAATATTTTTTCCTGAATTGAAAATTGGTAGAGCAAGTGTTTTTACTATGTCGGAACATAGGTCTTTCTGGACTGGAGCATCAGCTTCTTTGCCACAGTAAATCAGACCATTCATCCCATAATCCCAGAGTCATAAAAGTTCTTCCCCAGAAACAATACAGAAAAAAAGACTGAGTATCACATGTTGTTAGGAGTCGAGTTTCCTCTGCTGCACAGGGGGAATCTCGATCCGTCTCCGCTGCGGTCTCCCATTCTCCTCCAGCCGCAGTGGAGTCTGCTCAGCAGGGACGTCGATCCCAGCGTCTCGCTCAGTCTGACTCTGTGCGAAGAGTTGCTGCTGCTTTTCCTGCTTCTGCCATTAAGGCCAGTGCTGGGCAGCGGCGAGTGGACGTTTCTGGATCTAAGTCCTTGTTTGCACGCACTGAGCATGCCCAGGGCAAGTTCTCCTGTTGGAGATCGAGGGTCACATGCTCAGGTGCTGCAGCACATCCCATTGGTCCTTTTGGCAGGTCTTGGAAGGGCAAAAGTTCTGTAGCCACTTCCTGTGCTGCAACTATATAAACTGCGCATGACCGCACGGCCATGCGCTAGTATTGTCTTGTAAATATGTGTGTGTGTTGTGAGTGAAAGTCGCTCTTTAAATAACCCTCCCTATTGAATGTCTGTTCGCGGAGGGTGTATGTTTGCTAATCTAGCGCCCGACTTATCCAACAGCACGAAACACACATTGCAGCGTCCTCTTGCTGTGTCCGCCTGTACGGCGCCGTGCTCTTGCCTTGCGCTTTCCATACCCAAGCCAGTGTGGTTGGTGGCGTCCGTCAGTGCGGCATTGCTCGCACTCCTGTGCATTCATATATTTATATTTAGTTACCTTACACACCCAGTTGCGGTGTAGTGCCAGCGAGGGTCTAATCGGACTTCAATCCCAGTTGGGGTTAAGTACGCTGACTACTCGCTCGCGCTTTAGGTGCGGTACCGCGATCCTGTGACGCAACAGGATTGCTCCCTTCACGCTGGGTGAGGTTGAACCCACGTGTATATACTTTAGTGTACCGCCATATAGCCTGTATTTACTAGCAGCAGGTTTTCACCTGCACGGTGGACCCCGGACTGCGAACGCATCTATATCATCTTTCTTGGTGCGTTCCGCCAGTCCTAACACATGTAAACCTAGTACAGGCCTAAAAGGCCCCAGGTGCGTGAATATGGGGTAGTCCCAAAAAAAGGTTGTTATACCGAAATGTCTGTAACATAAAAAATATATGAATAACTGGAAATTACTAACAACTATATACCTGAGGATTACCTAGATTTTCAAAATTCTAACTAAAGTACTTTTACAGAAAATAGAAAACAAGTAACCTGGCAGGCCTGCGAGGCCCCAGGTATGCTTTCTAGGGTTAATAGTGTCATTCAAAAGTATAACTCGTCTTGCAAAAAACAAGCCCTTGTACTAGTTGTATTCTTGGATCTCGGAAGAAAAGGAGAATAAAACGAAAACACAAAAACAGAAATTGACTGTGTTGAGAAGGGGTTAAAATGTAAATTTAACTTTTCATGGGCTCTCCTAGACTCAAGGTGTTGCAGGCAGCTGTATGAAAATTATATAGTTCACAACATTTTTTGACCTCCGTGAAATAAAAAAATAGTGCCAGTACACAGATTTTTTTTAACTAAATCTCAGGAGATCAGATATTAATAGAAATATTTAAAGCAAATTGATTTCCATCGGTACTTTTATCAAAGTTGCGAACATCTTTGTCTGTGTGTTTATATCAGATAGAGAAACTGTAAAGCAATATGCCTGGTGGCATCTTTAAGTGTAATTTGACTATCCATGTCTGGTCTATTCAAAAAGGCTCCAGTATTGTATTCATTATATTTTCTGAATAAGAAGAAAAGGAAATAAAGAGATTTTTCAAAAGATTTTATGTCTATTTTAAAAACATTTAATATAAGAATCAATCTTAATAAAAATGAATTGAAGCAAAGGTCAGTCCATTAAACAGCAGAGAAGCGTCTAAATAGAACAATAGGAAAAATATGATCTGGGAAGGAGAATAAAATTAAAATTATTTAGTGAACAGATGAATGATCTATTCTTAACATTTATGATTACTTTCAAATTCAGATAAACTAGTCCATTGTTACATTATTTAAAAATACACATTTATGGAAATTATTGCTTATTGCTGATAAATAGTCTATCATATTTAATCTTTGCAATATACTTTACTCTTTATGTATAGTTATTTTTCTCTCTCTCTCTCTTTATATATATATATATATATATATAGATATATATATATATATATATATATATATATATATATATATATATATCTATATATATATATATATATATATACAGTACAGACCAAAGGTTTGGACACACCTTCTCAATTAAACATTTCTCTGTATTTTCATGACTATGAAAATTGTAAATTCACACTGAAGGCATCAAAACTATGAATTAACACATGTGGAATTATATACTTAACAAAAAAGTGTGAAACAACTGAAAATATGTCTTATATTCTAGGTTCTTCAAAGTAGCCACCTTTTGCTTTGATGACTGCTTTGCACACTCTTGGCATTCTCTTGATGAGCTTCAAGAGGTAGTCACCGGAAATGGTTTTCACTTTACAGGTGTGCCCTGTCAGGTTTAATAAGTGGGATTTCTTGCCTTATAAATGGGGTTGGGACCATCAGTTGTGTTGAGCAGTAGTCTGGTGGATACACAGCTGTTAGCCCTTCTGAATAGACTGTTAGAATTTGTATTATGGCAAGAAAAAAGCAGCTAAGTAAAGAAAAATGAGTGGCCATCATTACTTTAAGAACTGTAGGTCAATCAGTTTGCCCAGCAACGTAGTATATTGCCCAGCCACGTAGTATATTGCTCAGCCACGTAGTATATTGCCCAGCCATGTAGTATATAGCACAGACACGTAGTATATAGCACAGACACATAGTATATTGCCCAGCCACGTAATATATTGCACAGCCACATAGTTTATTGCCAAGCCATGTAATATATTGCACAGCCACGTAGTAAATAGCACAGCCACGTAGTATATAGCACAGAGACGTAGTATATAACACTGCCCATGCAATATATAACCCAGGCCACGTAGTATAGAGCACAGCAATGTAGTATATTGCCCAGCCACGTAATATATAGCACAGCCCACATAGTATATAGCACAGAGATGTCGTGTATAACACAGCCCATGCAGTATCTAACACAGCCCACATAGTATATAGCAATGTGGGCACCATATCCCTGTTAAAATAGATAATTAAAATAAAAAATAGTTATATACTCACCCTCCGTCGGCCCCCCGGATCCAGCCCAGGCATTTACCAATGCTCCTCGTGTCACTCCAGTCTCAAGAGTGCATTGCGGTCACGCGAGATGATGATGTAGCGGTTTCGTAAGACTTCTACGCCATCATCTCGCGAGACCGCAATGCATGGACCAGTCACTGGAGCGTCGCGAGGAGCGGGAAAGGCCTGGGTTGTATCCGGGGGGCCAACAGAGGGTGAGTATATAATGATTTTTTTATTATTATTATTTACAACATTAGATCTTTTTACTATTGATGCTGCATATGCAACATCAATAGTAAAAAGTTGGTCACACAAGGTTAATAGCAGCATTAACGGAGTGTGTTACACCGCAGTATAACGCGGTCCGTTAACGCTGACATTAACCCTGTGTGAGTGCTGACTGGAGAAGAGTATGGAGCAGGCACTGAGTGCAGGGGAATAGGCAGCGGCCATTTTGCCGCTGGACTGTGCCCGTCGCTGATTGGTCATGGCCGTTTTGCCACTACCAATCAGAGACTTGGGATTTACGTGACAGACAGACGGAAGTGACCCTTAGACAATTATATAGTAGATATACAGCTCTGGCAAAAATGAAGAGACCAAGACATCAAAGCCCTGTCATAGGCAGTCCAATCTCCAGACCTGAACCCCATTGAAAACCTCTGGAATGTAAACAAGAGGATGATGGATAGTCACAAGCCATAAAACAAAGAACTGCTTAAATTTTTGCTCCAGAAGGAGTGTGAAAGACTGGTGGAAAGCATGCCAAGACACATGAAAGCTGTGATTAAAAATCATGGTTATTCCACAAAATATTGATTTCTGAACTCTTCCTGAGTTAAAACATTAGTATTGCTGTTTCTAAATGATTAAGAACTTGTTTTCTTTGCATTATTTGAGGTCTGAAAGCACTGTTTTGTTAATTTTTGTTCATTTCTCCATTTTAGAAAAAAATACAAAATTTATTGCTTATACATGTTAATCCCAAAAATACGACCTAAGACTCATAAGAGCCTGGTCACATTCCATACTATAATCAATAGCACAACAAAGGCTACGTAGAAAAACAACACGTTAGCTCTAGGAATGAGAAAAGTCAAAAAATCTTTATTAATACATTTTAAAACACATAACAACAGGGAACCTCATATTGCAACAAAAAATCATCCAGACATAGACAAAAAGTACAAATGGCTATACAGGTGCATATAATATCCCACTCCTGAAAACTCCTATGCTACCAATGGCTTAAGGGTAAACCAGACCTCCTGCATATAGTATCACATACGCCACCTGGACTAAACAAAGACCTAAGTGGAGAGCGCACTGAACGAGAGAAGACCCCTGCATGTATAATGGACGTACATCCAGACAAAGGCACACCACTCGGTAATATACTAATAATCATATCTATCTTTAATGTGCATTATAGGAACTCTGCCCCCATTGAACTCCATTATACATGCAGGGGTCTTCTCTTGTTCAGTGCGCTCTCCACTTAGGTCTTTGTTTAGTCCAGGTGGCGTATGTGATACTATATGCAGGAGGTCTGGTTTACCCTTAAGCCATTGGTAGCATGGGAGTTTTCAGGAGTGGGATATTATATGCACCTGTATAGCCATTTGTACTTTTTGCCTATGTCTGGATGATTTTTTGTTGCAATATGAGGTTCCCTGTTGTTATGTGTTTTAAAATTTATTAATAAAGATTTTTGGACTTTTCTCATTCCTAGAGCTAACGTGTTGTTTTTCTACGTAGCCTTTGTTGTGGTATTTAAAATGTATTGCTTGTAAGTTCAGAGACATGTTGTCAGTAGTGTTGAGCGATACCTTCTGATATCAAGAAGTATCGGTATCGTATTGGATTGGCCGATATCCCAAAAATATCGGATATCGCCGATACCGATACCCGATGCCAATGCAAGTCAATGGGACACAAATATCGAAATGTCAAAAAGCCCTTTCTGTCCTTCTACATCCTGTTCCGGAGGGGGGAAGTGTGTGGGCGGTGCGTGGGCAGACACTGTGCATGTCTGTGTGTGCGGGCGGCGTCTGTGCGGGCCTGCCAGGGATCTGTATGGGCATCTCGGGGATCTGTGCGGGCTTCTGGGGGTCTGTGCGTGCCTGCCGGGGCTCTGTGCGGCCTGCCAGGGCTCTGTGTGTGCCTGCTGGGGCTCTGTGCGTCATGCCGGGCTCTGTGCGGCATGTCGGGGCTCTGTGTGGGCTGCCGGGGGTCTGTGCATGTGTGCAGGCATCGTCCGATGGGACTACAAGTGCCTGCAACAGTGACAGTGATTGACACATTAGCCAATGATGGGACAGTAGTAGGGTTGAGCGAAACGGGTCGGTCATTTTCATAAGTCGCCGACTTTTGGCAAAGTCGGGTTTCATGAAACCCACCTGATCCCTGTGTGGGGTCAGCCATGCGGTACGCAACTTTCGCGCCAAAGTCGTGTTTCAATGATGCGAAAAGCGCCATTTCTCAGCCAATGAAGGTGGACGCAGAGTGTGGGCAGCGTGATGACATAGGTCTCAGTCCCCACCATCTTAGAGAAGGGCATTACAATGATTGGCTTGCTTTCTGCGGTGTCACAGGGGCTATAAAGGGGCGTTCCCGCCGACCGCCATCTTACTGCTGCTGATCTGAGCATAGGGAGAGGTAGCTGCCGCTTCGTCAGAAGCAGGGATAGCGTTAGGCAGGGTACATTAACCCAACACCAAAAAATGTATCCTATTGTGGTTAACGAAATACGAAATAAACACCTACAAAGAACCGGTACCACTCACAGACTAGTATATAAAAAATTCTTTATTAATAACAAAAAGACCACAACATGGTCCTAAAATTGCCTAAACAGGCAAAGGTGATACACAACAAAAACAGAACAATGGTGGACAGAAACAACCTGGAGGTAACAATGAAACATACAAAGGCACTAAGTGTACCAGTACAAATCTCATTTGGGGCATAGGCACACTGAGTGAAAACACAAGGCTCAAGGCGTTTATCAATAATAATTAATAGTCAGTGCTATGATAAGTATACAATATACAAAAGGAAAAAACACACATAGTTTAGCATAAAGAGTGACACACATATTGCGCACAGCACCGGTAAATGAAAGAAGATTTAAAGTAAGGCTCAAGTAAGCCATATAAACCGGTCCGTGAGCAATATAGGAGCCGCCATAGTCCAACAGCTAAGAGGCCTAGACAACAAGTGTTTACCCAAATGATGAAGGAAGCCAGGAGTCCACTACACCCGACGCGCATTTCGCAGGGAAATGCTTCGTCCAGGGGACATTAACCCCCAAACCGCTTGTGCTGTAGCAATTTCCACTGTCCAACACCACCTTTTGTTTGCAGGGACAGTGGAGGCTAAATTTTTTTTCCTCAGCGCTTTAGCTCATTGGGCTCTGCCCTAGAAGGCTCCCTGATAGCTGCATTGCTGTTTGTATGCCGCTGTGCAAACCAACTGCTTTTTTCAAAGCACAAATCCTGTTGCTCCTTCCTTTCTGCACAGCTATCTTGTTTGTTTGTCCACACTTTTGACTTTTTTGTGCAGCAGTCCACTCCTTGTTATTGCTGCCTGCCATACTTTGCTGAGATTACTGCAGGGAGATAGTAATTGTAGGACAGTCCCTTTTTTTTTTTTTTTTTCTTCATTATATCTCTTCAAGCCACTTTCTGCCACAGAAAATATACTCTAATACAGTGGCCTAGATTTATTCACTAGTCTCCCTGAAGAAAAAAAAAAAAGGGTGCAGATTAAAATTGACAAATCTGCATCAGTGGCAGTCCTGTGTGTGGCATCTGTGTCTCATTTTCTGGCACAGAAAACATACAGTCTAACAGTGGGCCTGATTTCTTGCCAATTCTCACATAAATAAAAGAAAAATTAGTGGAAGATTAAGATTGGCATTTCTGCTTCGGTGCCAGTGCTGTGTGTGGCATCTGTCTCTAATTTTGTGCCACAGAAACCCTAGTGTGTAATACTGGGATATGAAACCAGAACATGAGCTGCGCGCACAGTGAACAAGCCCGTAGAGACATGTTCACACCACCAAGAGACTTGAAAACACAAAAAAGCACAGTAAAACCAAAAACACACTGTTGCAAAAAAATCACAGTGGACAGCAAGTGCTAGTAAAAAGATGGAAAAAACAGGGTATTTGGTTGATACGTTTTTTGCAAAAAATGTATACTAAGCTGCTCTACCAATCTTCACGGTATACCCTTATCAGAGCAGTCCTAACTAATGTATGCAATCCCTATCTGATGTATTTAAAAACCTGATCATCTGTATATAACCTGTGTGAACAGGGTTCAGAGAGGAAAAATCCATGTGTGCATACAGGGTAGAACAGCTTTTGTGCAGATAGCCCAAGAGGAGTGGTGGAACTCCCCAGTCTTGTAGACACAAGAGAACAATTATGGAAACAGGAACACATGGGCTACTTGCACAGTGAACAAGTCTGTATGATCATGTTCACACACCACCAAGAAACCTGAAGACACAAAAGAGAATAGTAAAACCAAAACCACTCAGTTTGAAAAAATGTTGCAGTAATCCGCAAGTGCTAGTAAAAAGATGTAAAAAACAGGGTATTTGGTTGATACGTTTTTTGCAAAAAATGTATACTAAGCTGCTCTACCAATCTTCACGGTATACCCTTATCAGAGCAGTCCTAACTAATGTATGCAATCCCTATCTGATGTATTTAAAAACCTGATCATCTGTATATAACCTGTGTGAACAGGGTTCAGAGAGGAAAAATCCATGTGTGCATACAGGGTAGAACAGCTTTTGTGCAGATAGCCCAAGAGGAGTGGTGGAACTCCCCAGTCTTGTAGACACAAGAGAACAATTATGGAAACAGGAACACATGGGCTACTTGCACAGTGAACAAGTCTGTATGATCATGTTCACACACCACCAAGAAACCTGAAGACACAAAAGAGAATAGTAAAACCAAAAACGCTCATGTTCTGGTTTCATATAATTGTTTTCTTGTGTCCACAAGACTGGGGAGGCCTCCACCCCTCTTTTTTTGAGCTGTGCGCACAGGAGCCGTTCTGTCCAGCGTGTCCACATGGACATTCCTTTTCTGAATCCTGCTCATACAGGTATTGCACATATGACCAGGTTTTAAATACATCAGATAGGGATTACATACATTAGTTAGGACTGCTCTGATATGGCTATACCTTGACGTTTGGTAGAGCGGCTTAATATACATTTTTTGCAAAAAACGTATCAACCAAATACCCTGTTTTTTCCATCTTTTTACTAGCACTTGCTGTCCACTGTGATTTTTTTGCAACAGTGTGTTTTTGGTTTTACTGTGCTTTTTTGTGTTTTCAAGTCTCTTGGTGGTGTGAACATGTCTCTACGGGCTTGTTCACTGTGCGCGCAGCTCATGTTCTGGTTTCATATAATTGTTTTCTTGTGTCCACAAGACTGGGGAGGCCTCCACCCCTCTTTTTTTGAGCTGTGCGCACAGGAGCCGTTCTGTCCAGCGTGTCCACATGGACATTCCTTTTCTGAATCCTGCTCATACAGGTATTGCACATATGACCAGGTTTTAAATACATCAGATAGGGATTACATACATTAGTTAGGACTGCTCTGATATGGGTATACCTTGACGTTTGGTAGAGCGGCTTAATATACATTTTTTGCAAAAAACGTATCAACCAAATACCGTTTTTTCCATCTTTTTACTAGCACTTGCTGTCCACTGTGATTTTTTTGCAACAGTGTGTTTTTGGTTTTACTGTGCTTTTTTGTGTTTTCAAGTCTCTTGGTGGTGTGAACATGTCTCTACGGGCTTGTTCACTGTGCGCGCAGCTCATGTTCTGGTTTCATATAATTGTTTTCTTGTGTCCACAAGACTGGGGAGGCCTCCACCCCTCTTTTTTTGAGCTGTGCGCACAGGAGCCGTTCTGTCCAGCGTGTCCACATGGACATTCCTTTTCTGAATCCTGCTCATACAGGTATTGCACATATGACCAGGTTTTAAATACATCAGATAGGGATTACATACATTAGTTAGGACTGCTCTGATATGGGTATACCTTGACGTTTGGTAGAGCGGCTTAATATACATTTTTTGCAAAAAACGTATCAACCAAATACCCTGTTTTTTCCATCTTTTTACAAGCACTTGCTGTCCACTGTGATTTTTTTGCAACAGTGTGTTTTTGGTTTTACTGTGCTTTTTTGTGTTTTCAAGTCTCTTGGTGGTGTGAACATGTCTCTACGGGCTTGTTCACTATGCGCGCAGCTCATGTTCTGGTTTCATATAATTGTTTTCTTGTGTCCACAAGACTGGGGAGGCCTCCACCCCTCTTTTTTTGAGCTGTGCGCACAGGAGCCGTTCTGTCCAGCGTGTCCACATGGACATTCCTTTTCTGAATCCTGCTCATACAGGTATTGCACATATGACCAGGTTTTAAATACATCAGATAGGGATTACATACATTAGTTAGGACTGCTCTGATATGGGTATACCTTGACGTTTGGTAGAGCGGCTTAATATACATTTTTTGCAAAAAACGTATCAACCAAATACCCTGTTTTTTCCATCTTTTTACTAGCACTTGCTGTCCACTGTGATTTTTTTGCAACAGTGTGTTTTTGGTTTTACTGTGCTTTTTTGTGTTTTCAAGTCTCTTGGTGGTGTGAACATGTCTCTACGGGCTTGTTCACTGTGCGCGCAGCTCATGTTCTGGTTTCATATAATTGTTTTCTTGTGTCATCAAGACTGGGGAGGCCTCCACCCCTCTTTTTTTGAGCTGTGCGCACAGGAGCCGTTCTGTCCAGCGTGTCCACATGGACATTCCTTTTCTGAATCCTGCTCATACAGGTATTGCACATATGACCAGGTTTTAAATACATCAGATAGGGATTACATACATTAGTTAGGACTGCTCTGATATGGGTATACCTTGACGTTTGGTAGAGCGGCTTAATATACATTTTTTGCAAAAAACGTATCAACCAAATACCGTGTTTTTTCCATCTTTTTACTAGCACTTGCTGTCCACTGTGATTTTTTTGCAACAGTGTGTTTTTGGTTTTACTGTGCTTTTTTGTGTTTTCAAGTCTCTTGGTGGTGTGAACATGTCTCTACGGGCTTGTTCACTGTGCGCGCAGCTCATGTTCTGGTTTCATATAATTGTTTTCTTGTGTCCACAAGACTGGGGAGGCCTCCACCCCTCTTTTTTTGAGCTGTGCGCACAGGAGCCGTTCTGTCCAGCGTGTCCACATGGACATTCCTTTTCTGAATCCTGCTCATACAGGTATTGCACATATGACCAGGTTTTAAATACATCAGATAGGGATTACATACATTAGTTAGGACTGCTCTGATATGGGTATACCTTGACGTTTGGTAGAGCGGCTTAATATACATTTTTTGCAAAAAACGTATCAACCAAATACCCTGTTTTTTCCATCTTTTTACTAGCACTTGCTGTCCACTGTGATTTTTTTGCAACAGTGTGTTTTTGGTTTTACTGTGCTTTTTTGTGTTTTCAAGTCTCTTGGTGGTGTGAACATGTCTCTACGGGCTTGTTCACTGTGCGCGCAGCTCATGTTCTGGTTTCATATAATTGTTTTCTTGTGTCCACAAGACTGGGGAGGCCTCCACCCCTCTTTTTTTGAGCTGTGCGCACAGGAGCCGTTCTGTCCAGCGTGTCCACATGGACATTCCTTTTCTGAATCCTGCTCATACAGGTATTGCACATATGACCAGGTTTTAAATACATCAGATAGGGATTACATACATTAGTTAGGACTGCTCTGATATGGGTATACCTTGACGTTTGGTAGAGCTGCTTAATATACATTTTTTGCAAAAAACGTATCAACCAAATACCCTGTTTTTTCCATCTTTTTACTAGCACTTGCTGTCCACTGTGATTTTTTTGCAAGTGTGTTTTTGGTTTTACTGTGCTTTTTTGTGTTTTCAAGTCTCTTGGTGGTGTGAACATGTCTCTACGGGCTTGTTCACTGTGCGCGCAGCTCATGTTCTGGTTTCATATAATTGTTTTCTTGTGTCCAGAAGACTGGGGAGGCCTCCACCCCTCTTTTTTTGAGCTGTGCGCACAGGAGCCGTTCTGTCCAGCGTGTCCAAATGGACATTCCTTTTCTGAATCCTGCTCATACAGGTATTGCACATATGACCAGGTTTTAAATACATCAGATAGGGATTACATACATTAGTTAGGACTGCTCTGATATGGGTATACCTTGACGTTTGGTAGAGCGGCTTAATATACATTTTTTGCAAAAAACTTATCAACCAAATACCCTGTTTTTTCCATCTTTTTACAAGCACTTGCTGTCCACTGTGATTTTTTTGCAACAGTGTGTTTTTGGTTTTACTGTGCTTTTTTGTGTTTTCAAGTCTCTTGGTGGTGTGAACATGTCTCTACGGGCTTGTTCACTGTGCGCGCAGCTCATGTTCTGGTTTCATATAATTGTTTTCTTCTGTCCACAAGACTGGGGAGGCCTCCACCCCTCTTTTTTTGAGCTGTGCGCACAGGAGCCGTTCTGTCCAGCGTGTCCACATGGACATT
The DNA here is from genome assembly GCF_032444005.1 of Ranitomeya imitator. Classification (NCBI taxonomy): domain Eukaryota; kingdom Metazoa; phylum Chordata; class Amphibia; order Anura; family Dendrobatidae; genus Ranitomeya; species Ranitomeya imitator. The sequence continues at coordinate 933,165,520 of NC_091282.1, read as the reverse complement.
CCTTTTCTGAATCCTGCTCATACAGGTATTGCACATATGACCAGGTTTTAAATACATCAGATAGGGATTACATACATTAGTTAGGACTGCTCTGATATGGGTATACCTTGACGTTTGGTAGAGCGGCTTAATATACATTTTTTGCAAAAAATGTATCAACCAAATACCCTGTTTTTTCCATCTTTTTACGAGCACTTGCTGTCCACTGTGATTTTTTTGCAACAGTGTGTTTTTGGTTTTACTGTGCTTTTTTGTGTTTTCAAGTCTCTTGGTGGTGTGAACATGTCTCTACGGGCTTGTTCACTGTGCGCGCAGCTCATGTTCTGGTTTCATATAATTGTTTTCTTGTGTCCACAAGACTGGGGAGGCCTCCACCCCTCTTTTTTTGAGCTGTGCGCACAGGAGCCGTTCTGTCCAGCGTGTCCACATGGACATTCCTTTTCTGAATCCTGCTCATACAGGTATTGCACATATGACCAGGTTTTAAATACATCAGATAGGGATTACATACATTAGTTAGGACTGCTCTGATATGGGTATACCTTGACGTTTGGTAGAGCGGCTTAATATACATTTTTTGCAAAAAACGTATCAACCAAATACCCTGTTTTTTCCATCTTTTTACTAGCACTTGCTGTCCACTGTGATTTTTTTGCAACAGTGTGTTTTTTGGTTTTACTGTGCTTTTTTGTGTTTTCAAGTCTCTTGGTGGTGTGAACATGTCTCTACGGGCTTGTTCACTGTGCGCGCAGCTCATGTTCTGGTTTCATATAATTGTTTTCTTGTGTCCACAAGACTGGGGAGGCCTGCACCCCTCTTTTTTTGAGCTGTGCGCACAGGAGCCGTTCTGTCCAGCGTGTCCACATGGACATTCCTTTTCTGAATCCTGCTCATACAGGTATTGCACATATGACCAGGTTTTAAATACATCAGATAGGGATTACATACATTAGTTAGGACTGCTCTGATATGGGTATACCTTGACGTTTGGTAGAGCGGCTTAATATACATTTTTTGCAAAAAACGTATCAACCAAATACCCTGTTTTTTCCATCTTTTTACTAGCACTTGCTGTCCACTGTGATTTTTTTGCAACAGTGTGTTTTTGGTTTTACTGTGCTTTTTTGTGTTTTCTGTGTAATACTGGGCCAGATTTTTTTTAAATTCTCCCAGGAAAAAAAATAGTGGGAGATTAAGATTGGCATTACTGCTTCGGTGCCATTCCTGTGTGTGCCACCTGTCTCTAATTTTGTGCCACATTAAACCCAGTGTGTAACACTGGGCCAGATTTTTGTCAAATTCTCCCTGGAAAAAAAAATAGTGGGAGATTGGCATTTCTGCTTCGGTGCCATTCCTGTGTGTGCCACCTGTTTCTAATTTTGTGCCACAGAAACCCTAGTGTGTAATACTGGGCCAGATTTTTTTAAAATTCTCCTTGAAAAAAAAAAATAGTGGGAGATTAAGATTGGCATTTCTGCTTTGGTGCCAGTCCTGTGTGTGCCACCTGTCTCTAATTTTGTGCCACATTAAACCTAGTGTGTAACACTGGGCCAGATTTCTTTCAAATTCTCCCGGAAAAAAAAATAGTGGGAGATTAAGATTGCCATTACTGCTTCGGTGCCATTCCTGTGTGTGCCACCTGTCTCTAATTTTGTGCCACATTAAACCTAGTGTGTAATACTGGGCCAGTTTTCTTTTAAATTCTCCCTGGAAAAAAAATATAGTGGGAGATTAAGATTGGCATTACTGCTTCGGTGCCATTCCTGTGTGTGCCACCTGTCTCTAATTTTGTGCCACATGAAACCTAGTGTGTAACACTGGGCCAGATTTCTTTTAAATTCTCCCTGAAAAAAAAATTGTGGGAGATTAAGATTGGCATTTCTGCTTCGGTACCAGTCCTGTGTGTGCCACCTGTCTCTAATTTTGTGCCACAGAAAACCTAGTGTGTAACACTGGGCCAGATTTCTTTTAAATTCTCCCTGGAAAAAAAACAAATAGTGGGAGATTAAGATTGGCAATTCTGCCTCAGTGCCAGTGCTGTGTGTGGCATCTGTCTCTAATTTTGTGCCACAGAACATATACTGTATAAGAGTGGGCCAGATGCACAGCCACAGCCAGATTACTATGCTGTTCCTTTGACTCAGACCAGAACATTGCCCTCGCAGTGTACTGATCCAGAATCAGACCCTGATGAGACTATGGTGCCCCGTCACGAACGCTATACCACCGGCTTACACGGTGACACAGACGAAGTTGCACACGAGATAGAAGAGGAGGTCATAGATGACCCAGTTGTTGACCCCGATTAGCAACCATTGGGGGAACAGGGTGCAGGCGGCAGTAGCTCTGAAGTGGAGGAGGAGGAGCTGCAGCAGGCATCAACATCGCAACAGGTTCCATCTGCGGGCCCGTATCTGGCCAAAAACGCGTGGCAAAACCAGTTGTAGGACAGCGTGGCCATCCGTTTAAAGAAGCTCAGTCTGCAATGCCTGAAAAGGTATCCGATAGTAGAAAGAGTGCAGTCTGGCATTTTTTTAAACAACATCCAAATGATCAGCGCAAAGTCATCTGTCAAAAATGTTCAACTACCTTAAGCAGAGGTCAGAATCTTAAAAGTCTAAATACAAGTTGCATGCGTAGACATTTAACCACCATGCATTTGCAAGCCTGGACTAACTACCAAACGTCCCTTAAGGTTGTAGCACCTTCAGCCAATGAACCTAGTCAGCAACACTACATCCCTTCCCTCACTGTAAGCCCACCGTTTACCGCACCACCTGCAGTAAATGTGCAGGTTTCATCGCCAGGCCAAAGCAGCCAGGGAATCACCAGGTTCGTGGTAGGAAACACTGCATGTAGGGCACCAGCAAGAATACCAACCCTCTCTCAGTCTGCCATGTCCACCGGCACCCCCGCTAGTTCCACGATCTGCAGCTCTCCAGTCCAGCTCACCCTACATGAGACTCTCGTTAGGAAAAGGAAGTACTCATCCTCGCATCCGCGTACACAGGGTTTGAACGCACACATTGCTAGACTAATCTCATTAGAGATGATGCCCTACCGGTTAGTTGAAAGCGAATCTTTCAAAGCCCTGATGGACTACGCTGTACCACGCTACGAGCTACCTAGTCGACACTTCTTTTCGAGAAAAGCCATCCCAGCCCTCCACCAGCATGTAAAAGACCGCATCGTCCATGCACTCAGGCAATCTGTGAGTTCAAAGGTGCACCTGACAACAGATGCATGGACCAGTAGGCATGGCCAGGGACGTTACGTGTCTATCACGGCACACTGGGTTAATATGGTGGATGCAGGGTCCACAGGGGACAGCAATATTGGGACAGTTCTGCCTAGCCCACGGTCTAGGAAACAGTTGGCTGTAGGCGTTCGCCCCCCCTCCTCCTCGTCATCCTGCAGAAGCGAGAGCTCGTCCACAGACCGCAGTCGCACGAGCACTCCATCCACAGCTGCCACTGTTGCACACGAGGTGTCCCATTATGGGACAGCTAGTGGCAAGAGTCAGCAGACTGTATTGGCAATGAAGTGTTTGGGCGACAACAGACACACCGTGGAAGTTCTGTCCGAGTTCTTGCAGAAATAAACTCAGTCATGGCTGGGCACTGTACATGTTGAGGCAGGCAAGGTAGTGACGTGAGTGATAACGAAAGGAATTTTATGGCTGCCATAGCCCTTTCACAACTGAAACACATTCCTTGCCTGGCTCACACCTTAAACCTGGTGGTGCAGTGCTTCCTGAAAAGTTATCCGTGGTTACCCGACCTGCTCCTCAAAGTGCGCAGACTTTGCGCGCATATCCGCCATTCGCCCGTACACTCCAGCCGTATGCAGAACCATCAGCGGTCTTTGAACCTTCCCCAGCATCACCTAATCATCGACGTTGCAACAAGGTGGAACTCCACACTGCACATGCTTCAGAGACTGTGCGAACAGAGGCGTGCTGTTATGTATTTGTGGGAGGATACACATACATGGGCAGGCAGTTGGATGGCAGACATGGAGTTGTCAGGTGTGCAGTGGTCGAAGGTACAAGACCTGTGTCAAGTCCTTCAGTGTTTTGAGGAATGCACATGGCTGGTTAGTGCAGACAACGCCATAAGCATGAGCATCCCCCTAATGCATCTGCTGATGCAAATTTTGATGCACATAAAGGAGCAGGCGTCTGCAGCCGAGAAAGAGGATAGCCTTGATGACAGTCAGCCATTGTCTGGTCAGGGCAGTCTACAGGATGCGGTAGCGGGCGAAGAGGAGGAGGACGAGGAGGATGATGGGGATGAGTATTTTTTTAATGAGGAAGCTTCTCAGGGGCCAATAGAAACTGTTGGCGTTGCAAGGCCGGGTTCAGGTTTTTTGAGGGAGACAAGTGATGTAGATTTGCCTGAAACTGCCCATCAACCCAGCACAACTGCAGATTTTACAACTGGAACTTTGGCCCACATGGCAGATTATGCCTTACGTATCCTCAAAAGGGACCCACGCATTATTAAAATGATGACCGATGACGATTACTGGTTGGCCTGCTTCCTTGATCCTCGCTATAAAGGCAAATTGCAAAATATCATGCCACATGAGAGCCTCGAACAAATATTAGCAACCAAACAAGCAACTCTGGTAGACCGTTTGATTCAGGCATTCCCAGCACACAGTGCCGGTGATGGTTCTCACACGAGGTGCAGGGGGCAACAGGGCAGAGGTGTTAGAGGTGCACAAATCAGAAGTGGCATTGGACAGAGGGGTTTTCTGACCAGGTTGTGGAGTGATTTCGCAATGACCGCAGACAGGACAGGTACTGCAGCATCAATTCAAAGTGACAGGAGACAACATTTGTCCAGTATGGTTACTAACTATTTTTCATCCCTTATCGATGTTCTCCCTCAACCGTCATTCCCATTTGATTTCTGGGCATCCAAAATAGACACCTGGCCTGAATTGGCAGAATATGCATTGCAGGAGCTTGCTTGCCCAGCAGCTAGTGTCCTATCAGAAAGAGTATTCAGTGCTGCTGGTTCAATATTGACCGAAAAAAGGACTCGTCTGGCTACCCAAAATGTTGATGATCTAACCTTCATTAAAATGAACCACTCATGGATTTCGAATTAATTTGCCCCACCTTTCCCAGCTGACACCTAGCTTTCTAGCCTAGCTAAAAAGGTCTTGCTTGTGGACTGGTCTTACTGACTGTTCCAATCTCTTAATCTGCAGCAGCTGTTTGTCCAACATACGACATGTTTACACCTCCCTAAATGCACTAACTCCCCCCCACGGGGCCGTGGTCTCGCCACTTGGCGCAAGCACCCGTGAGAGTGCCGTTTGTCTGAAGAGGTGGGTGTGCCCGCTTTTGGCCGACGGCAATGCCACTGGGTCCCTCATAGTACAATAAAGTGTCTCTGGTGGTGGTGGCGCGCAACCAATGTCAGACACACCATTGTAACATGAAGGGCCCTGGGCCTGTACCGCCGGCCACAAGAGAGTTTCCCCCCCAGCTCAAACAGTGCTCTAACACTTGCAAAATTATCTCTCACAGCTCCACCAATGTTTAGTCTATGCGCTGACATCCTTCAATGCCTGGCACTGACAATACAAATTTGTTGACATGTATGATGCTAGTTAAAATAGTCAGGGTCAGTGTCACGGACACCAGTAAATACTTAGCGGCGCCAAATTACTATGTCTGAAACTCAGCAGAGGAACCCACCCCTGTACCTAAGTATGCCACCCTTTTGTTTTTTGGTTTAGTTGTTTTGAGAGACATTAACATCTATTTATTTTTGGGGAGTACTAACTGTGTTAGACACTCCTTCCAATTGTCCTCCGCTGAACAAACCAATGCTGCCTGTGTACCCCTGCATGATAATTCGAACTGCATTGAGCCTAATTTTTTTTATTTTAGGACTACTAAGTCTGTCTGCGGTCCCTCCTTCCAATAGTCCTCCGCTGACCACACCAATGCTGCCTGTGTACCCCTGGAACCAATTTAAAAGTGCATAGAGCACACTTTCTTTATTGTAGGCCTACTAAGTCTGTCTGCGGTCCATCCTTCCATTTGTCCTCTGCTGAGCATACCAATGCCGACCGTGTACCCATGTACCTTTTTTTCAACCTGCAGTGAGCCAACTTTGTGGTGTAAGGCCTACTAGCAGCGTCTGTCTGCGCCACTTAATACAGCTGTTCTCCTCTAAAAAAAAAAAAAAAAAAAGGCTGGTTTTCAGCCTGTCAGAATTATAAAACTGCATTGGGGCACAAGTTTCGTTGTTGTCTACAAACTGATTCTTCCGCTCCAAGGTGTTCTCCTGGTTGCCTTTCCTGAGCTTCAATCTTCAGGCTCTCGTTAAATAGTTTTCTAATGGAACAACTGCAGTGGGGCTACTAGTTGGGTTGGGGCCTACTACCAGTGTCTGCCGCACCAAGGTGTTCTCCTGGTTGCCTTTCCTGAGCTTCAATCTTCAGGCTCTTGTTAAATAGCTTTTTAATGGAACAACTGCAGTGGGGCTACTAGTTGGGTTGGGGCCTACTACCAGTGTCTGCCGCACCATGGTGTTATCCTGGTTGCCTTCCCTGAGCTTCAGTCTTCAGGCTCTTGTTAAATAGTTTTTTAATGGAACAACTGCAGTGGGGCTACTAGTTGGGTTGGGGCCTACTAACAGTGTCTGCCGCTCCAAGGTGTTCTCCAGGTTGCCTTTCCTGAGCTTCAATCTTCAGGCTCTTGTTAAATAGTTTTTTAATGGAACAACTGCAGTGGGGCTACTAGTTTGGTTGGGGCCTACTAACAGTGTCTGCCGCTCCAAGGTGTTCTCCTGGTTGCCTTTCCTGAGCTTCAATCTTCAGGCTCTTGTTAAATAGTTTTTTAATCGAACAACTGCAGTGGGGCTACTAGTTTGGTTGGGGCCTACTAAAGGTGTCTGCCGCTCCAAGGTGTTCTCCAGGTTGCCTTTCCTGAGCTTCAATCTTCAGGCTCTCGTTAAATAGTTTGTTAATCGAACAACTGCAGTGGGGCTACTAGTTGGGTTGGGGCCTACTACCAGTGTATGCCGCTTCAAGGTGTTCTCCTGGTTGCCTTTCCTGAGCTTCAATCTTCAGGCTCTCATTAAGTAGTTGTTGAAACAACACTGCATTAGGCCTACAAGTTCGGTCTGGGTTCTACAAACGGTGGCTTCCGCTCCAAGGTGTTCTCCAGGTTGCCTTTCCCTAGCTTCTATCTTCAGGCTCTCGTTAAATTGTTTTTAATATAGCACTGCATTTGGCCTACTTGTTTTGTTGGCCCTACTAACAGTGTCTGCCGCTCCTTGATGTTCTCCTACACTACACTACAAGTCCCATCGGTCGATGCCTGCTACAGTGACAGTGATTGACACATTAGCCAATGATGGGACAGTAGTAGTCCCATCATCAGGCTTATGTGTTGAATGTAAAAAAAACCATACATACTACATACATTACATTCATACATTACATACAATACATACATACAGACATACAGTACATATAACAAAGATCAAACAACGAAGAAGAAAGGAAAGGCGGCACTCACAGATCCATTCCGAGCGGTTACTTTATTGCTTAAAAAGCCATCACAGCCGGGGGTACTGAACAAACAGTGCGGCAAGCCTGATGACGGCCGTTTCATGCCCTCCTGGCGCTTCTACGGGTCACTGATCTGGCGGTCAGGACTCCCATCACAGGTGAGCAGGCACAAGTTATTTCCCTAGTACGGTGGTGCTGTCAGCTGAGTTTCTTCTGGATTGACATATAACAAAGAGTTCATACTCACCATTATTTGTCATTTTGATCCCCGAAGCCAGTATCATCTGTAAAAAGAATAAAATAACAAACAACCAATATACTCCCTGTCTGCAGAGATCCACGAGTTTCCCATGACGATCTCCGGTGGAGAACGGCAACATCAGCTGATGCGACCGCTCTCTAGGGGCTCCAGGAATACAATGACGGGAGGAAGGTATCCTTCCGCACTGTGTTCCTCCACCGTAAAAATAGTCCCTAGTCTCACTTTTGGCATTGCTGTGTGAGACTTTGAACTATAGTAACCTCAGTGATGCACTGCAGGAGCCATTGTCTCCTGTCAGTGTGTCACTGAGGGTCCTATAGAGCAGTGACATCCCCCAATGTCACTGTTCTATAGGGGAGATCATCATGGGACACTCGTTAATAATTGGACTACGGCGGACAGGTAGTATATGGTTTATTATTTTAGGTTTTTTGCAGGCGCTGAAGTATGGTAAGAATGGGTAAATGAAGAATATTAAAATACTTTTTTCCTAATGTGTGTGTGCTTTATTAACCCTTTCCTACTATTGGATTAATAATGGATAGGCGTCTTATTGACGCCCTCTCCACTATTAACCCGGCTTAATGTCACCTTACAATAGCAAGGTGACATCAACCCCTTATTACCCCGTATCCCACCGCTACATGGCAGTGGGAAGAGAGGGGCTAAGTGCCGGGTTTCCCATTGACTTGTATTAGCGACGGATCGCGATGGATGGCCACACGTCACATCCGTCGTGCAACGGATCCGTCGTGTTTTGGCGGACCATCTGCACTAAAAAACATTCAAATGAACATTTTTGTCCATCAAGTCCATGATTTTCTACCACGCATGCGCGGCCGAAACTCCGCCCCCTCCTCCCCGGACTTCAGAATGGGCAGCGGATGCGTTGAAAAACTGCATCCGCTGCCCATGTCTTGCACAAATTTCACAACGTGCATCGGTACGTCGGCCCGACGCAGAGCGATGGACCCCTACCAACGCAAGTGTGAAAGATTCCTTAATCTAATATGTAGTATGTATGTAGTATGTATGTAGTATGTAGTATGTATGCAGTATGTATGCAGTATGTATGTAGTATGTAGTATTTTTTTTTTACATTCAACACATTAGCGGGATGATGGGTCTACTACTGTCCCATCATTGGCTAATGTGTCAATCACTGTCACAGGCATCGTTCGATGGGACTTCTAGTCCCATCGGATGATGCCTGCACACATGCACAGAGCCCTGGCAGCCTGCACAGAGCCCTGGCATGCCGCACAGAGCCCTGGCAGGGCGGCACAGAGCCCCGGCACACCGCACAGAGCCCCGGCAGGCCAGTACAGAGCCCCGGCCCGCCGCACAGAGCCCCCGCATGCCACACAGAGCCCCGGCAGGCCCGCACATAGCCCTTGCACACACTGCACAGAGCACTGGCAGGCCTGCACAGTGCCCCAGCACACCGCACAGAGCACCGGCATGCCGCACAGACCCCCGGCAGGCCCGCACAGAGCCCTGGCAGGCACGCACAGAGCCCCGTCATGCCCCACAGAGCCCCGGCAGGCACGCACAGAGCCCCCACGGTCACGCACAGACCCTGCCCGCACACACATGCAGTCTCCGCCCAAGCACCGCCCACACTCCATTATAGTGCATCATTGCACTATGGGAACTTCCAATTCCGGTAAAATATCGGAACTCAGTATCTGAATTCCGATACAGCGAATATCGGCCGATACCCGATATTTACAGTATCGGAATGTTCAACACTAGTTGTCAGACGTTTATAGAATAAATGAACAATTTACATTTTACTCAAAAATATACATATAAAGAGATAATTCAGCAAACTGAACATTTTGCAGTGGTCTCTTATTTTTTTGCCAGAAAGAAGAAAGCAGCTGCATATAAAGGGCTAAACCCATGTTGTCACTGCCAATTTTGACTTTTTCACAAGCCTTTTTTTCTTTCACTTTTTATTGTTTTATTACAGGAATTATAGCTTTTATATATTTTTGCAACATAGCTATATGGGGATATATTTTCAGGATGGGTTGTATTTGTTAGTAGCATCATTTGGGGTACATTTGCTGATTTAAAAACTTTTACAAAAGTTTTATATTATAGAATGTAAGAAACCATAAATTCGAACCAACATTTTTTGCATTTAAAATTTTATGATATTTCTCTTTCTTTGCAAATGAATTGTTAATTTTATTTTGTAGGTCAATACAAATATATCGCTGCCAAATCTATATAGTTTTTTATAATATATGATTTTTGCTCAAAAAATACAATCTTCAAATAAAAATAATTTGCTTTTGTGTCATCAAATTTGGAGAGTCTTAAGTTTTATTATTTTCCATCAGCAGAGCTGTATGAAAATTTATTTTTCAAATGAAATGTTGCAATTTCATTGCTACAATTTTTGGTACAAATAACTTTTGATAAATTTTTATTACATTCTTTAAAAGGTAAAATGAACAAAAACAGCAATTGTGTATTTTTTTTTTTTTCAAAGCACCATTCACCACTAGGTATAACAGATATTTTATCTTTATTCTTTAGGTCAAAAGTATAACTTCAATACCAAGCATATAAGTCACTTTTTCATTAAAAAGAAAATGTTGGGTCACCAGTGTATTCTGATTCACATAACTTTCTTTTTCTTTAAGGATGTAACTAAGGGCTTGATTTTTTTAAAACAATTGTAGGTTTTATTGATATCATTTTTGGGTACATCCACATTTTTTGTCACTTTTTAATACTATTTTTATTTAGAATAGATAACAAAACAATAATACTGCAATCATTTTTAATTGTATTTTTTACATAGGTTGTAGTTTAAATGCCCTTAATTTTAATCTGCATGTGTTAGAGACCAGGACTTCCCTGCCAGGTGGGATGCAATGCAAGCACTGTTTGTTGCTCCGGTTTCCCATACAGGCCCAGACACTGTGTCTGCTGCTTAACACAGATGGTGGTCCCTGCATCTTGCTCGGGCTCCTGTTATTAGTGTAGTTACTACTGGCTCTCCAGCTAAAGTCTATGGTAGTCAGTGGTATACAGAGGCAGCCCCACTCTCTGGAGTCTAAGTCCAGAAATCACCTTACTAAGCATGTCGGTGATGTGGTGCCTTGTCATTGGAGCTCGGATACTTTCTGCTCTGGTGATGTGGCAGCTCCGGATTGGCCCATGAGTGACACCCCTTCCAACTGGGCGTGAGTGTTTGGGGTGGAGCCTGGAGCAATAAAGGGCTTTCAGCTAAGCACGCTGGTGTGCTAGCATCAGTTCTGTTTGGTGTATATGTGGGTGAATTCGCTATTGCTCTGTTTGTGCTCTGTGTCAGCATGTGTTCAGAGCTGGCACTGTGCCATTATAATTCTGGCACCTCTGTAAAGGCGATTGACTGTGTGAGTTCGGGGCTGGCATCAAGCTATTAGAGTCCCAGCTCCTCCAGAGAGGAGGCTTGCTGCATGTTGTCATTGAGTGTGAGCTTTTGCTATCTGTTTCTGTCACATTTGTATGCAACTCTTCCCTATGGAGTTAATAGGATATTGCATCACAGAGCAAGTTCGACCCACGTGCCTTTCCCTGCTGGTTAAAAGGGTTTTGCATTTTCCCTGTGCCCCTTGGTGTTAATCTGAGCTGGTACTTACTTTCCCTGTACCCCTCGGTGGTTAGCTGAGCTTGTACTTACTTTCCCTGTACCCCTCGGTGGTTAGCTGAGCTAGTAGTTACTGTCCCTGTACCTCTCGGTGGTTAGCTGAGCTAGTAGTTACTGTCCCTGTACCTCTCGGTGGTTAGCTGATTAGGTACTGCTCTCCCTGTACACTTCTGAGCTGTATTTGGGTTTAGTTTTCTGCATTCCATTCACACTGTGAGGAGTTGACTGAGTGTGTTTAACCCCTTTATCCCCAAGGGTGGTTTGCATGTTAATGACCAGGCCAATTTATGCAATTCTGACCACTGTCAATTTCTGAGGTTATAACGCTGGAATGCTTAAAGGGAACCTGTCACCCCGTTTTTTCAGATTGAGCTATAAATACTGTTAAATAGGGCCTGCGCTGTGCGTTACTATAGTGTAGGTAGTGTACCCTGATTCCCCATGTATGCTGAGAAATACATTACCAAAGTCGCCGTTTTCACCTGTCAATCAGGCTGGTCAGGTCAGGTGGGCGTGGTGACATCGCTCTTTTGTTCCCCAGCTTTCCGTTGGTGGCGTAGTGGTGTGCGCATGTCCAAGGTCCGAATTCCCTGTGCCCACGTGAAGACACAGCGCGCGATCTGCGCTGTCATCCCTTTCATCGGTGGGGGCGGCCATCTTCCTGGGGCCGCGCGTGCGCAGATGGAGTGCTCTGCTGCACGGGGCTTCAGGAAAATGGCCGCGGGATGCCGCGCGTGCGCACAAGAGATCGCGGCGGCCATTTTCCCAAAGCCGAGATGCAAACTCGGCTTTGGGAAAATGGCCGCCGCGATCTCTTGTGCGCACGCGCGGCATCCCGCGGCCATTTTCCTGAAGCCCCGTGCAGCAGAGCACTCCATCTGCGCATGCGTGGCCCCAGGAAGATGGCCGCCCCCACCGATGAAAGGGATGACAGCGCAGATCGCGCGCTGTCTTCACGTGGGCACAGGGAATTCGGACCTTGGACATGCGCACACCACTACGCCACCAACGGAAAGCTGGGGAAGAAAAGAGCGCTGTGAACACGCCCACCTGACCAGACCAGCCTGATTGACAGGCGAAAACGGCGACTTTGGTAATGTATTTCTCAGCATACATGGGGAATCAGGGTACACTACATACACTATAGTAACGCACAGCGCAGGCCCTATTTAACAGTATTTATAGCTCAATCTGAAAAAACGGGGTGACAGGTTCCCTTTAAACAGATCCCAGTGATTCTGACATTGTTTTCTCGTGGCATATTGTACTTAATGATAGTGGTAAAATTTCTTTGATCTGACTAGCATTTATTGGTGAAAAAAATGGAATTTGGCAAAAATTTGGATAATTTAGCAATTTTCCAACTTTTAATTTTTATGCCCTTAAATCACAGAGATATGTCACACAAAATAATTAACATTTCCCATATGTCTACTTTACATCAGCACAATTTTTGAACTAACATTTTTTTGTTAGGAAGCTATAAGGGTTCAAAATTAACCAGCATTTCTCATTTTTACAACACCGTTTTTTTTTTTAGGGACCACATCACATTTGAAGTCACTTTGAAGGGTCTATATCAGGGGTGTCAAACTGCATTCCTCGAGGGCCGCAAACAGGTCATGTTTTCAGGATTTCCTTGTGTTGCACAGGTGATAATTTAATCACCTGCACAGAATGATTCCAGCACCTTGTGTAATGCAAAGGAAATCTTGAAAACACGCATGGTCTGAGGCCCTCGAGGAATGCAGTTTGACACCCCTATATGATAGAAAATAGCCTAAAGTGCCACCTTTCTGAAAATTGCACCCCTGAAGGTGCTCAAAACCACTTTTAAGAAGTTTATTAACCCGCCAGGTGTTTCACAGGAATTTTTGGAATGTTTTTAAAAAAATGAACATTTAACTTTTTTTTCACAAAACATTTACTTAAGATCCAATTTTTTTAATTTTACCAAGGTTAACAGGAGAAATTTGACTCCAAAAGTTGTTGTACAATTTGTCCTGAGTACGCCGATATCCCATATGTGGGAGTAAACCACTGTTTGGGCGCATGCCAGAGCTAGGAAGTGCCTAAACAGGGGAATACCCCCATCACACTAGCAGTATTTGGTCAGTATTTTACATCAGTATTTGTAAGCCAAAACCAGAAGTGGAACAATTAGAGGAAAATTATAATAGAAACATATGCACCACTTCTGTATTTATCACCCACTCCTGGTTTTGGCTTACAAATACTGATGTAAAATAGTTACCAAATACTGCTAGTGTGATGGCAGCCTAAGGAATTTATCTGGATGTGTGGTGAGCACTTTGTGTTAGGGTTGGCAGAACGCACCAAATATATATTTATTAGAGGAAGTTGGTGCGTTCGCAACCCAGGATCCACCGTGCAGGAAAGCACCTGCAACTAGATATGGCGGTACTATATAGTGGTATAAACAGACTCTGTTACTTCACAGAGTCTGTTAGCAAATATAACACTGTGCCCTGTTTGGCTCACAGAGGCACACAGCTACTTAGTAGAGCAGATGGTGGTCATGCAGTCAAATACAAACATGAAACTCCTCGCCAGAGGTGCCAGCATTCTAGGGGCTTATTTCAGCCAGGTCCCTGAATACACACACACACAAAACTCCTCGCCGGAGGTGCCAGCATTCTAGGGGCTTATTTCAGCCGGGTCCCTGACTGCATACAAAATATTTCCACACTGGCACTGAGCTCATATATAAATTGACACTAGCGCATGGCCGTGCGGTCATGTGAACCCTTTATAGTTGTAGCACCTACAGGACCTTCCAATAAGGACCAATGGAAGGCTGCCACAGAACTTGATCAGGTACAGGGCCTTCCTGGAGAACAAATGGAAGTTGCTTCAGTACCTGAGCATGTGACCCTTGATCTCCACTGAGAGATCTTGCCCTGGGCATGCTTAGTGTGTGCAAAGCAGGACTTAGACCCAGAAAAGCCTGCTCGTCGCAGAACAGTGCAGGGTACAATAGTAAAGCCTGGAGGGGCAGCAGTAACCCTTTGCACAGTATCAGATTCAGTGAGACGCTGGGACCGAATTCTCCACTGAGCAGGCTCCACTGTGGCTGATGCTGAATGGGAGACCGCAGCAGACATGGTTCGAGATTCCCCCTGTGCAGCGGTAGGAACTCGACTCCTAACATTACCCCCCTCCCAGGGCCCCCCATCCTTGAGCCTCGTCACACTCAAAACTGCAATGAGCAGCGGAGCCTGAATGTGCTCCACAGGTTCCCAGGTTCTATCTTCTGGACCGTGACCCTTCTAGTCCACCAGATAAAATTTCTTGCCACGTACCACCTTGCACCCCACGATAGCATTCACCTCAAACTTATCCGTGGATGAACCCGATGTCCCGGCTGATGACTCAGAAAACCAGGACAAATGAACAGGCTTTAAGAGGGAAACGTGAAAAGTATCGGTGATACCAAGGTGTGGAGGAATAGCCAAACGGTAGACCACAAGGTTGACCTGTTCCAGAACCTTGAACGGGCCAATGTAGCGAGGCACAAACTTAGTGGACTCAACTTGCAGATGATGTTATGGGCGGAGAGTCACACTAAGTCACCAGGAGCAAAGGTCGGAGCGGGGCGCCAGTGTGTATCAGCAGAAACCCTTATTCTCTCCTTGGAGGCCCGGATGGCATCCTGTGTGCAGTCCTAAATGTCACGAGCCTCCACCGCCCAGTCTGCCACCCTAGAATTGGTGGATCATATGGGCATGGGCACAGGGACACACGGATGCTGGCCGTAATTAAGGAGAAAAGGAGTCTGCCCAGTGGAATCGGCTACAGCGTTGTTCAAGGCAAATTCTGCCCACGGTACCAAAGATTCCCTGTCATCCTGCCTAGCAAAGACAAAATGCCGCAAGTATATCACCAGAGTCTGGTTGGTCCTCTCTACCAACCCATTCGTCTCGGGATGGTATGCAGAGGAGAGATTCAACTCTATGCTGAGTAAACGGCAGTGCTCCCTCCAAAACCGAGATGCGAACTGGGAACCCCGGTCACTGACAATTTTATCAGGCATTCCATGTGGACGGAAAATATGCTTTATGAACAACGCCGCCAAGGTCCGTGCAGAAGGTAACCGTGGAAGCGGCACCAAGTGCACCATTTTAGAGAAATGATCGGTGACAACCCAGATAACGGTGCAGCTATGAGGCTTGGGTAAGCCCACCAAGAAGTCCTTCACAACCATTTCCCAGGGCCTGCCTGCTACCAGTAGGGGGTAAAGCAATCCAGCAGGCCGTTGCCGAGGAGACCAATTCTTGGCACAGGAAACGCATGCCCAAATATAGTCCCCGACATCACGGGCCATATGCGGCCACCAGTACTTTCTCGCCAAAAGCTCAGATGTCCTTTTGGTCCCAAAATGCCCACCCACTCTGAACGAGTGAGCCCAAGCGAGAACCTCCGGTCGCAAATTTGCTGGCACGAAAGTCTTGCCCGGGGGCACAGACTCTAGCGAAACTGGAGCTACAGTTCTCAGGCTCTCAAAAGGGACAATAAGCCGAGGCTCCTCCTCCTCCTCCTCAGATGACACTACGGAGCAGGATTGAGCGTCGGCGCGAATGTTCTTCTCCCCGGAGAGAAAATGAAGAGTAAAATGAAAATGGAAGAAGAACAGGGACCATCTAGCCTCACGAGAATTCAGCCACTGGGACGTCTGTAAATATACCAAGTTCTTGTGGTCAGTGAAAACCTGGAAGGGAAAGCGAGCTCCCTCCAAGAGGTGTCTCTGCAGCGCCCCAGAGACCTGGTCGTTGCAGTAATGTCACTCTGCCGCTAAGGAGGGTGATGTTATGTCTGATTTCACTAAAGGAGTTCATCTGACCAGGTATCACAGCACACATTACACTTCACACTCTGGCCACTAGGGGGAGCAAAAGGCACTATTTATTAGGTCACTCCTCACACTGGTAAAACTAGGGGTTGGACAGGAAGTTAGACAGAACGCAGCCTGGGAGAGCTCCAGGGAGGACCTGTCAGAACTGGGAATCTGGCAGGTACCTAGCCGAAAGGACAGATTGTTACGGAACCGCGCCTGCACTACCTTGTGGCAGTATCTAAAGAAAGGACATGAAGCGAAGGATATTGTGGACAGTGAGAAAAGAAATCAAGTACAAAGGAGAGCCAGTAGGAGTTGTGCCCCAAGATCGACAACATCCTACTGAGGCGCGTAGCCGGTGGCCAGAGCACCGAGGAAGTAACAGTCTCCACGCATTACTTCAAACAGCGGCAGGACAGTTAATTACAGGTTGGCTTTCTACCTTACATCACCTAAGTAGGACATAGCAGGCAATCGTGGGAGAGGGGCGTCTCTAGGGTCCCAGAATAACTCCAGGCCTACCTGTCATAAAGGTGCGCCCTAGCCATAACAAACCTGGGGGACGGTGAGAGAAAGATCTAGAAAGAACGAGAACAGAAGTTGTGAGGACTATCCCGAATGCCCAGCAGGGAAGAACTACAACACACAGGCACTAGTGGTAGGCACTGATTTCCACCTGCAAAGGGAACTTTGGATGTGCCTTCGGACCGGCCGGTCTCAGACAGCCCTGTTGACAGTGCTCTGGATTGAGGATCCTGAAACCTTCAGTAAAAGGTAAAGAGACTGCAACCCTGTGTCCTCGTTATTCCTCGCACCACGCACCATCACCTTTCATTGGACACCCCTTAGCAGGGTCACGGACTGGGTCCAGCCACCGTGACAATCCCAGAACTGAGCCAGAGAGGACCGGTACCGAGTAACCCATGGCCCTGCGTCTGGGGGCGCTCCAACTTGGAGTCACGAACAGGATTTACTTAAGCCTGAAGAATCAGGTCATGTGTGCCTTGGAACTGTGACTTATTGCAAAGACTGTGTATTGCTATTTGCTGTCAAAAATCCGCCATTGCCGTGCCGTGTGGAGCGCGAGGGGTGGAGCCATAGCTTCGTGGGTGGAGCCGGCTGGAAAAGAGCGCAGAGCGGAAGACGCGGTAAGGCTCCGATCCTGGAAGGAAAACCCCGACCCCGACAGGTTAGCAAGGGGAAAAAAACGGCCATGTCGGATCCCAGAAGAGCTGAGGCGGCGGCCACAGCTGCAGACTCGGGAGCACTTCCAGATTCTGTGGTAGACGCAGCCACAGGTCTGATCTCACCGCCGGATGCCGCGGGGCTTGCCGCTCCCATCAACCAGCCGGATACTGCCGCCACTACACCTGCCATCATGCCCTTCTCTATACCGTACCTACCAGGGGCCGCCTGGCTCCCGCTATACTTCGGAGAAGCTCATACGTTAACTGACTTTAAAGAGGGGATTTGTAGCCTGCTCGAGTTTTATCCCTTGGCGGAGCCTCAGAAAGTTCATATGATAACCGGCCAACTCTTTGGAGCGGCATTGAGGGAAGTGAAGTCCTGGCCCGCTGCAGACAAGAAAACTGCGCAACAGGTATTTGCCAAGCTCAAAACCACCTTTGACACCCGCACTGCTACGGAAATTAAACTGACGTTCTATGTGTGCAAGCAGAGGCCGCAGGATAGCTTATGGGACTATTCCCTTAATCTTCAGGAGGCGCTGCAGGCCATCAAGCAAAGTGACCCAAACAGCATGCAAGATAAAGATAAACTCCTGAAGGAGTGGTTCGTCGAAGGGCTCCTGTGCAGTAACCAAAGGGCCCAGCTACACTTCTTGGCCATGCAGAACCCAGACCTAACTTTTGCGCAATTCAAAGATAAAGCTATCCAGGCACTACCAGAGCGACAGCCCAGCCGTGCCACACTTCCCAGGCATCAAGCCCTCACGTACCACCAGGAGGTGGTGCCGGACGCACCAGTCTCCGCCGAGGCCGAGGCCCAGATCCTGGATCCTGGATCGACGGTATCCCCATGAACGCTTTGCTGGACACTGGTTCTCAGATGACAACTATGCCCTACATTCTTTATAGACGTTATTGGGAGGACACCGACATTACCCGTGCCCCCGATGAGGATTTCACCATAATAGCTAGTAATGGCCAGCCGCTGCCGCAAGTGGGGTATAAAGAGGTCACCATTAAGGTGGGGCAGGTAGAATTGAAGGCCCAAGGAATTGTCATTGTTGATATTGACTGACGTGAATGTAACCCCATGATGACCATCGGTACTAATGTCATAGAAAATTGTCTTGCAGAAGTTATTGTCTTGTTGCAGCAAGTAGCAGAGACAGCTGGTTACAGTGAACAATGTGCCTTGCAGAAAGAAATCAGAGCCCTAATGCAGAGGCAGCAAGTGGAGCTGACTGGTGGTGAAATTGGCCGGGTCACAGTGAGTGATTTGAACCCCATTGCAATACCCCCCAGGAGTGAAATGTTAATATGGTGTCGGGCAGACATAGGCCTCGGGGTAAAGACTATCAGGCCCTGGTAGAACCTGTGTATTCGGAGAATAGGCCTACCCTCCTGACAGCCAGAGGGGTGGTTGACGTCCGCAAGGGGAGGGTGCCGGTATGTGTTCTTAACTGCGGGGAGGAGGAAGTCCACCTAACCAAATATGTCACACTTGCCAAGCTGTTTACTGTTAATAATAGTGTGATACAGGCACCCAGGCCCTTGGCTCCATCCAAATTGGCGGAGGACAACGGCTCTGCAGCGCAATCAAAAGATTGGTGTCAAGAATTACATGTGGGCACTGATGCTACTCCATCTCACCAGATACAGGGGGCCTACAGGGTGGATCACGAGTATGAGCGTGTATTCAGCAAACACCCCCTTGATTTCAGGCGTGTAAAAGGGATTCAACATCACATCCCCACAGGAGATCACCCACCCATAAAAGAAAGATACCGTCCTGTACCCCCAGCTCATTATCAGTGTGCCAAGGACATGTTGCGAGAGATGAAGGAGGCTGGGGTAGTGAGAGACAGCTGTAGCCCCTGGGCAGCTCCGTTAGTCCTCGTTAGGAAGAAAGATGGCACCATGAGGATGTGTGTGGATTATAGGCAATTAAACCGCATTACACATAAGGACGCATACCCCCTGCCTAGGATAGAGGAGTCCTTGGCTGCGTTAAAGTCTTCTAATTAGTTCTCTACCTTAGATCTCACCAGTGGGTACTGGCAGGTTCCCATGGCAGAGGCGGACAAGGAAAAGACAGCCTTCATGACGCCGATGGGTCTCTGCGAGTTAAACTACATGCCCTTCGAATTGTGTAACGCCCCGGGGACGTTCCAGAGGATGATGGAGTGCTGTTTGGGACACAAGAACTTTGAGACCGTGCTGCTGTATCTGGACGATGTCATTGTCTTCTCTAAGACCTATGAAGACCATTTGAAGCACCTGGCCGAGGTATTTGAAGCACTGTCCAACTTTGGCTTTAAAGGTGAAACCGTCCAAATGCCATCTGCTCAAACCCAAAGTACAGTACCTGGGCAATGTGGTGAGTGCCGAAGGAGTGGCCCCAGACCCCGACAAGGTCACGGTGATCAAGGACTGGCCGCAGCCCAGTAACCTTTGTGAAGTCCGGCAGTTCCTCGGGTTGGTGGGCTACTACCGGAGGTTTATCAAGGACTTCACCAAGAAGGCTGCGCTGTTGCAAGACCTATTGGTGGGCCAGCCCAAGAAACCCAAGGGTAAGAATACCCCATCGGATTGGAACGACGGACTGGAAGGATCGTTCACTTGCTTAAAATTGGCACTGACGCGAGAAGAAGTACTAGCCTACCCTAGTACTAGCCTACCCCGACCAACATTTGTATTGTAAGCGGATGCCAGCAACGTGGGGCTGGGAGCTGTGCTGTCCCAGGTCCAGAAGGGCAAGGAACGAGTAATTGCTTATGCCAGCAGGAAGCTTCACCCCACTGAAAGGAACCCGGACAACTACAGTTCCTTTAAAGACACAAAAGAGAATAGTAAAACCAAAAACACTCAGTTTGAAAAAAATTGCAGTAATCCGCAAGTGCTAGTAAAAGATGTAAAAAACAGGGTATTTGGTTGATACGTTTTTTGCAAAAAATGTATACTAAGCTACTCTACCAAACTTCACGGTATACCCATATCAAAGCAGTCCTAACTAATGTATGCAATCCCTATCTGATGTATTTAAAAACCTGATCATCTGTATATTACCTGTGTGAACAGGGTTCAGAGAGGAAAAATCCATGTGTGCATACAGAGTAGAACAGCTTTTGTGCAGATAGCCCAAGAGGAGTGGTGGTGGATAACTCCCCAGTCTTGTAGACACAAGAGAACAATTATGGAAACAGAAACACATGGGCTACTTGCACAGTGAACAAGTCTGTAGGAACATGTTCACACACCACCAAGAAACCTGAAGACACAAAAGAGAATAGTAAAACCAAAAACACTCAGTTTGAAAAAAAATTGCAGTAATCCGCAAGTGCTCGTAAAAGATGTAAAAAACAGGGTATTTGGTTGATACGTTTTTTGCAAAAAATGTATACTAAGCTGCTCTACCAAACTTCACGGTATACCCATATCAAAGCAGTCCTAACTAATGTATGCAATCCCTATCTGATGTATTTAAAAACCTGATCATCTGTATATTACCTGTGTGAACAGGGTTCAGAGAGGAAAAATCCATGTGTGCATACAGAGTAGAACAGCTTTTGTGCGGATAGCCCAAGAGGAGTGGTGGTGGATAACTCCCCAGTCTTGTAGACACAAGAGAACAATTATGGAAACAGAAACACATGGGCTACTTGCACAGTGAACAAGTCTGTAGGAACATGTTCACACACCGCCAAGAAACCTGAAGACACAAAAGAGAATAGTAAAACCAAAAACACTCAGTTTGAAAAAAATTGCAGTAATCCGCAAGTGCTAGTAAAAGATGTAAAAAACAGGGTATTTGGTTGATACGTTTTTTGCAAAAAATGTACTAAGCTGCTCTACCAAACTTCACGGTATACCCATATCAAAGCAGTCCTAACTAATGTATGCAATCCCTATCTGATGTATTTAAAAACCTGATCTTCTGTATATTACCTGTGTGAACAGGGTTCAGAGAGGAAAAATCCATATGTGCATACAGAGTAGAACAGCTTTTGTGCAGATAGCCCAAGAGGAGTGGTGGTGGATAACTCTCCAGTCTTGTAGACACAAGAGAACAATTATGGAAACAGAAACACATTGGCTACTTGCACAGTGAACAAGTCTGTAGGAACATGTTCACACACCACCAAGAAACCTGAAGACACAAAAGAGAATAGTAAAACCAAAAACACTCAGTTTGAAAAAAAATTGCAGTAATCCGCAAGTGCTAGTAAAAGATGTAAAAAACAGGGTATTTGGTTGATAGTTTTTTTGCAAAAAATGTATACTAAGCTGCTCTACCAAACTTCATGGTATACCCATATCAAAGCAGTCCTAACTAATGTATGCAATCCCTATCTGATGTATTATCCACCACCACTCCCCTTGGGCTATCTGCACAAAAGCTGTTCTACTCTGTATGCACACATGGATTTTTCCTCTCTGAACCCTGTTCACACAGGTAATAAACAGATGATCAAGTTTTTAAATACATCAGATAGGGATTGCATACATTAGTTAGGACTGCTTTGATATGGGTATACCGTGAAGTTTGGTAGAGCAGCATAGTATACATTTTTTGCAAAAAACATATCAACCAAATACCCTGTTTTTTACATCTTTTACTAGCACTTGCGGATTACTGCAATTTTTTTCAAACTGAGTGTTTTTGGTTTTACTATTCTCTTTTGTGTCTTCAGGTTTCTTGGTGGTGTGTGTTAGGACTGGCGGAACGCACCAAGACAGATGATATAGATGCGTTCGCAGTCCGGGGTCCACCGTGCAGGGGAAAACCTGCTGCTAGCAATTTGCAGACTATATGGCGGTACACAAAAGTATACACGCGTGGGTTAACCTCACCCAGCGTGAAAGAAGCAATCCTGTTGAGTCACAGGACCGCGGTACCGCATCTAAAGCGCGAGCAAGCAGTCAGCGAACTCAACCCCAACTAGGATTGAAGTCCAATTAGACCCTTGCTGGAACAACACCGCAACTGGGTGTGTAAGGAAACTGAGCAACAATATTAAGGCACAAGAGTGCATGCGGTGCCGCACTGACGAACGCCACTAACCACCCAGGCTTGGGTAAGGAAAGCACAGAGGAAGTGCACGGCGCCGTACTGGCGGTCACAGCAACTGGACGCTGTAATGTGTGATTAGTGCTGTAGGATAAGTCGGGCGCTAGATAGCAACCATACACCTTCCGCGAACAGACATTCAATAGGGTAGGGGTATCCAAGGACGACTTGCACTCACAACATACACACATTAGCAATTGTAAGACAATACTAGCGCATGGCCGTGCGGTCATGCGCAGTTTATATAGCTGCAGCACAGGAAGTGGCCACAGCACCTTTGCCCTTCCAAGACCTGCCAAGAGGACCAATGGAATGTGCTGCAGAGCCTGAGCACATGACCCTCGATCTCCAACGGGAGATCTTACCCTGGGCATGCTCAGTACGTGCAGACAAGGACTTAGTCCCAGAGAAGTCCGCTCGCTGCTGACCAGCACTGACTTTAATGGCAGAGACTGGAGAAGCAGCAGTAACTCTCAGAACAGAGTGAGAATGAGCAAGACGCTGGGACCGACGTCTTTGCTGAGCAGACTCCACTGCGGCTGGACAAGAATGGGAGACCGCAGCGGAGGTGGCTCAAGATTCCCCCTGTGCAGAAGCGGGAACTTGACCCCTAACATTACCCCCCCTCCTTGGGCCTCGCTACGTTCGAAGGCAGCAATGAGCTGCAGAGCCCGAATGTGCTCAGCAGGCTCCCAGGATCTATCCTCAGGACCGTAACCCCTCCAGTCCACCAAATAAAATTTTTTGCCACGAACCACCTTGTACCCCAAGATAGCGTTCACCTCGTAATCGTCCGTAGACGAACCCGACGTCCCAGTAGATGACTCAGAAAACCGGGACATGTAGACGGGCTTAAGAAGGGACACATGAAAGGTGTCGGTGACACCTAGGCGTGGAGGAAGGTCCAGACGGTAAACCACAGGATTAACCTGTTCGAGGACCTTAAAAGGACCTAAGTAGCGAGGTGCAAACTTGGTAGACTCAACTCGCAGCCTGATGTTACGGGCGGAGAGCCACACTAAGTCGCCCAGAGCAAAGGTTGGAGCGGGGCGCCGATGTGCGTCGGCGGAGGACCTCATTCTCTCCTTGGAAGCCTGAATGGCATCCTGAGTGCGATCCCAAATGTCCCGTGCCTCCACAGCCCAGTCTGCCACCCTGGAATCGGCGGAAGACACGGGCATGGGGACAGGTACCCGCGGATGCTGACCATAGTTAAGGAGGAATGGAGTCTGTCCAGTGGAATCAGCGACAGCATTGTTAAGAGCAAACTCCGCCCACGGTAGCAAAGATGCCCAGTCATCCTGCTTAGCAGAAACAAAATGTCGCAGATATGTGACCAAGGTCTGGATGGCTCTCTCTACCAACCCATTCGTCTCGGGATGATAAGCCGAAGAGAGATTCAACTCGATACTGAGAAGACGACAAAGCTCTCTCCAGAACCGAGACGCAAACTGGGGACCTCGGTCACTGACAATTTTGTCTGGCATACCGTGAAGAGGAAAGATGTGTTTGACAAACAACGCTGCCAAGGCCCGTGCAGAAGGTAACCGGGGAAGCGGCAGCAAATGCACCATTTTAGAAAATGGTCGTGATTACCCAAATAATGGTACAGCCACGAGACTTGGGCAGACCCACGACAAAATCCATCCCGACCATCTCCCAGGGCCTGTCTGCCACCGGCAGAGGGTATAACAAACCAGCTGGCCGTTGTCGGGAAGACTTATTCTTGGCACAAGAGACACATGCCTGAACGTAGTCTCCGACGTCACGAACCATATGTGGCCACCAGTACATTCTCGCCAGTAACTCAGATGTCCTTTTTGCCCCAAAGTGTCCACCCACTCTGGACGAATGAGCCCAAGAGAGAACCTCCGGACGCAAATTGGTGGGAACAAAAGTCTTGCCCGGGGGCACAGACTCCAGCGAAACCGGAGCTACAGTTCTCAGACTCTCCGAAGGGACAATGAGCTGAGGCTCGTCCTCCTCCTCCTCAGCTGACACGAAGGAGCGAGAGAGAGCGTCAGCACGAATGTTCTTCTCCCCGGTGAGATAATGTAGGGTAAAGTGGAACCGGGAGAAAAACAAGGACCTTCTGGCCTGACGAGTATTCAGCCGCTGGGCTGTTTGTAAATAGACCAAATTCTTGTGATCCGTGAAAACTTGGAATGGGAACCGAGCACCCTCCAAGAGATGTCTCCACTCCGAAAAGGCCAACTTCATTGCCAGCAACTCTCTATCCCCGATGGAGTAATTTCTCTCCGCTGGTGTGAAGGTCTTTGAGAAAAAGAAGCATGGGTGCTTCCGACCCTGAGCATCCTTTTGATAGAGGACTGCTCCAGCACCAACGGATGAGGCATCCACTTCCAAAAGGAATGGCTTACCCACATCGGGACGATGTAAGATAGGAGCGCTAGCAAAATGGGACTTTATAGAAGTGAAGGCCTTGGAGACCCCTTCGGACCACGATTTGGGATTCGCTCCCTTCTTGGTGAGGGATACCAAGGGAGCTACCAAAGTTGAGAAGTGGGGAATGAACTGGCGATAGTAATTTATGAACCCCATAAAGCGCTGCACCGCTTTAAGAGAATGGGGTTCCTGCCAGTCCATCACTGCTTGTAGTTTGGCAGAATCCATAGCCAATCCCTGGGCCGAGATGATATAGCCCAGGAAAGGCAAGGACTCCTGTTCAAACACACACTTCTCCAACTTTGCATATAAGGAATTCGCCCGTAAGAGTTCGAAGACTCTGCCAACATCTCTCCGGTGGGAGTCAATATCTGGAGAGAAGATGAGAATATCATCCAGATAGACTACGACCGAGGTAGAAAGCATTTCCCGGAAGATATCGTTGACAAAGTCCTGAAAAATGGCTGGGGCATTACAGAGCCCGAAAGGCATCACCAGGTACTCATAGTGCCCATCCCTGGTATTGAAAGCCGTTTTCCACTCGTCCCCCTCACGGATGCGAATCAGATTGTAGGCACCCCACAGATCTAATTTGGTGAATATTTTAACTCTTCTTAATCTGTCAAAGAGCTCCAATATCAGGGGCAATGGGTATTTGTTCTTAATAGTGATAGCATTGAGACCCCTGTAATCGATGCAAGGACGTAACTCCCCGTTCTTCTTTTGCACGAAGAAGAATCCCGCCCCTGCCGGAGACACTGACTTCCTTATAAACCCTCTTGCCAAATTCTCCTGAATGTATTGAGACATAGCCTCCGTCTCAGGGAGAGAGAGGGGATATACCCTTCCCTGAGGAGGTTTGGCTCTCGGCAAGAGGTCGATAGGACAGTCGTAAGGGCGATGGGGCGGTAGAGTCTCAGCAGCCTTTTTAGAGAACACGTCCGCATAACACCAATAATACCTGGGAAGTGATGAAAGATCTGCGGGTACCTCGGTAGTAGAGACCTGTACACACTCACTCACACACCTGCCCAAACAAGACTTACTCCAACCCAATATTCTTCCTGAGGACCACTCAATATGTGGGGAGTGGAAACGGAGCCAGGGTATTCCCAGCAAAATCTCATCCATTCCCTCAGGAAGGACAAGAAGGGAAATAATCTCCTGGTGGGAAGGAGATATGGACAGCAAGAATGGAACTGTCTGGTGTGTGATTTGCAGTGGGAGTGTCGCCCCATTCACAACTCTAACCGTTATTGGTTTGGCGAGCATGACTAGTGGTATAGCATGACGTGTAGCAAAAGCAGAGGACATGAAGTTTCCCTCTGCTCCTGAATCCACACAAAGCTCGACTGTTAGAGTGGAGGAGCCTAACAGGATTGTCCCTTTAAAGGACAGTTTGGAGGAGAATGCTGCTGTGTCTAATGAACCTCCCCCAATGGTTACTAGACGCGATCGTTTCCCGACCGCCGCGGACATTTATTGGCGTAATGTCCATGTTGTTGACAGTTATTACAAACCACGGGTACTCGAGCGGCTAGAGATTTAGGTCCCGCTCGAGAAACCTCCATGGCCTCATGGGAATCTGACACCAAGACAGGGGATTCCAGAGGTCTGGCGAAAGTTGGAGCCAGCCGAAACCTCTGCCTACACTGGGTCCGCTCCAACCTCCGCTCGTGAAAACGGAGGTCGATGCGGGTAGACACAGAAATAAGTTCCTCCAGTGTGGCCGGTATCTCCCTAGTGGCCAAGGCGTCCTTCACATGGTCTGCCAGTCCCCTCCAGAACACCGGAATAAGAACTTTGTCTGGCCACGCTAACTCTGAAGCTAGAGTCCGGAACTGGATGGCAAACTGGCTGACCACGGACGTACCCTGTGTAATAGACAACAATTGGAGTGCGGTGTCGTGGGTAACCCGAGGCCCTAAAAAGACCTGCTTCAGAGTGTCCAAGAAGAGAGGAGCACTCTGTACCACTCGATCATCTCGCTCCCAGAGTGGCGTTGCCCACTCCAACGCCCTGCCCGACAAGAGAGATAGGATAAATCCCACTCTCACCCGCTCCGTAGGAAAACGTGACGCCAGGAGCTCAAGATGTATAGAGCACTGGCTCTCGAATCCGCGACAATGTTTACTGTCGCCAGCAAACTTGTCAGGAAGCGGGAGACGGGATAAAGTCGGAGCAGGGGTGGCAGCGGACAAACTGGCTGCGGCTACACTTGCAGCCTGCATAGCTACAGCAGTGACATCCACAGCTGAGGTTGTACGCTCAAGAGCCGCCAACCTTCCCTCCAGCTGCTGGATGTACCGCTGTAAACGCTGGTCGCCCGCCATTTTACTAGCCAGACCCTGGTGCTAGTATTCTGTTAGGACTGGCGGAACGCACCAAGACAGATGATATAGATGCGTTCGCAGTCCGGGGTCCACCGTGCAGGGGAAAACCTGCTGCTAGCAATTTGCAGACTATATGGCGGTACACAAAAGTATACACGCGTGGGTTAACCTCACCCAGCGTGAAAGAAGCAATCCTGTTGAGTCACAGGACCGCGGTACCGCACCTAAAGCGCGAGCAAGCAGTCAGCGAACTCAACCCCAACTAGGATTGAAGTCCGATTAGACCCTTGCTGGCACAACACCGCAACTGGGTGTGTAAGGAAACTGAGCAACAATATTAAGGCACAAGAGTGCATGCGGTGCCGCACTGACGAACGCCACTAACCACCCAGGCTTGGGTAAGGAAAGCACAGAGAAAGTGCACGGCGCCGTACTGGCGGTCACAGCAACTGGACGCTGTAATGTGTGATTAGTGCTGTAGGATAAGTCGGGCGCTAGATAGCAACCATACACCTTCCGCGAACAGACATTCAATAGGGTAGGGGTATCCAAGGACGACTTGCACTCACAACATACACACATTAGCAATTGTAAGACAATACTAGCGCATGGCCGTGCGGTCATGCGCAGTTTATATAGCTGCAGCACAGGAAGTGGCCACAGCACCTTTGCCCTTCCAAGACCTGCCAAGAGGACCAATGGAATGTGCTGCAGAGCCTGAGCACATGACCCTCGATCTCCAACAGGAGATCTTACCCTGGGCATGCTCAGTACGTGCAGACAAGGACTTAGTCCCAGAGAAGTCCGCTCACTGCTGACCAGCACTGACTTTAATGGCAGAGACTGGAGAAGCAGCAGTAACTCTCAGAACAGAGTGAGAATGAGCAAGACGCTGGGACCGACTTCTTTGCTGAGCAGACTCCACTGTGGCTGGACAAGAATGGGAGACCGCAGCGGAGGTGGCTTGAGATTCCCCCTGTGCAGAAGCGGGAACTCGACCCCTAACAGTGTGTGAACATGTTCCTACAGACTTGTTCACTGTGCAAGTAGCCCATGTGTTTCTGTTTCCATACAGTTCTTTTAAGCTGGAGTTCCTCGCCGTCGTTTGGGCCGTGACGGAGAGGTTCAAGCACTATCTGGCCTCAGCAAAATTCACCGTCTTCACGGATAATAATCCACTTACGCACTTGGACACAGCGAAACTCGGCACCTTGGAGAAGCAGTGGATGGCCCGGGTGTCCAATTGCGACTTCACCATCAAGTACCGGGCGGGGCACAAGAATGCGAATGCCGATGCATTATCCCGAATGCCTCACCTATCTGAAATGGAGGAAGATCCAGAAGCATTTGAAGAAGTGGAGCTACTCGCTTTCCATCACCCCAAGGCAACTCAGTGTTCCCATCAGGTGGAGAACAGGCGCAGAAACAAAGAAGACGCCCCGTTGAATCCCCTGCCCCACCACGGGTGGACAGAGAACCAGGAAGGTGACCCTGCGGTCCGTCGGGTGAAAGAGCTCCTGACGCAGGCAGGTTTGCATCCCGGCCTGGATGATCCACCGGAGGCATTACAGTTGTGGATGGAGAGGGCAAACTGTTTATTCTCGATGGCAAGCTGTGCCGAAGGAGCATCGACCCCCGCACTCACTAATTGGTGTGGCAGATTGTGGTCCCCAGACAAGATGTGCCAATGGTCCTGGGAGTGTACCACGATGGGGTAGGAAACTTCGGATGGAAGAAGCTGGAGAGGCTACTCCGTGGGAGGTTCTACTGGATCAGCATGAAGAAAGCCATCGAGAAGTGGTGTCGAGAGTGTGGCCCCTGTAGCCTATGCCGGAAGGATCGTGAAAGCCAACGGCCTCCCTTGCAACCCATCATCACCAAACGGCCGCTCCAGTTGGTCGCGCTGGATCACGTAAAGCTAACACCTAGCCGAACAGGTTATATCTAAGCTCTCATCATTGTGGACCACTACTCCAGATTCCTGGTAGTCGTACCAGTCAAAGATCTGACGGCTAAGACGGCTGCAAAAACCTTCCAGCAGTACTTCTGTCGACCCCATGGGTACCCAGAGAAGGTGTTGACTGATCGGAGGCCAGCATTTGAAGCGGAGGTGTTCCAGGAGTTCTGCAATTTGTACGGGTGTAAGAAGATCAGAACCACGCCGTACCATCCACAGACCAACGGGATGTGTGAGAAGATCGACTTACTGAAGACCTTACCTGCAGAGGAGCGGAACTTGTGGCCTACAAAGTTACCAGACTTGGTAGATATGTACAACCACATCCCGGTTAATTCCACCAACTGCACCCCAGCGTACCTGATACGAGGAAGGTCTAGCAAATCACCCGTCGATCTGGACATGGGGGTCCTGACCCCCGAAGATATATTGCCAGATGCGGATTGGGATACCGAGAGGCAGCAGAGGTACCGCAAAGTACAGGAATGTGTAGAAAGGAGTCTCGCTCAAGCCAGACAGAAGCAAGAGAGGGACTACAACCAGTATGCTCCCGCGGCTCCATTGGCACCTGGTGAGCAGGTACTCAAACGAAAGAGGAGACTACACAAGCTTGATGATCAATGGGAAGCGGAACCGTATACCATTCTCTCCTCCGATTTCGACAATACGAAGGTCTGTCTCATCAGTAAAGACGGAGGGGAGACCTCAACGGCCATATCCAGAGTCCACCTGAAAATATGCCCTGATAAGCTGAAAGATGGGGAAACAGATCCCAGGACTTCTCCGCCCGTGGAAGAGGAGATGATACACACTGTTCTTGGCGATTTTCCCCAGTCCCGGACTCAAATAAATCAGGCCATTGTGGCACCTGTCTTAACGTTTCGTCAACCGAGACCGCCAGAACTAAATGTGGTGCCAGGGCATCTAGCCCGCAAGCGCAGCCGACCCCACCAGAAGATGCGATGCCAACGGTCGAACCAGCGGGCCCTCCCTCTGTCATCGGTGAATCTGCCATGCCCACCACTAATAGTGGCAGCACTGCGGACTCCAGTATGCCAGTGCTGCGCAGACTTACTAAAAGTGTAGCTAGAAGACAGTGCACTACACTAGTGATAGCAAGCGTAGCGGGTCCTGTCAGGCCAGTAGCAGCCCCTGCGCTGCGGAGGTCTACACGTAACACCAAGAATCAGACTCCACTTCGCTATAGACCTTGGAGATATTAACGATAGTTGCTATTTGGTTGAAAATGCTTGTGTAAATATCTGTGTTATAGGTTTAAAAATGGACAATGGTGTGATGGACAGTGAATCACTCCAAAACTTTCACAGGGGCCCCTTTGTTTACCCGGGGTCACTGCTGTTCTATGGTTGCACCTACTGAACTGGGAGTCATGGACTGTGCATGACCAATCTTTTGCAACATTCAAGCGTCCTTACCTTCCATAAAGGAAAGCACTGTTATATTTATTTTTTCATAGTATATAAGAATTTTGTGTTTTCTATTAACATGTATTGTTATTCTTCTTTTCCCAGTCCGGGAGTACTGGATTTAACCTGGGGGGAGTGCAGCGCCCCAGAGACCTGGTCGTTGCAGTATTGTCGCTCTGCCGCTAAGGAGGGTGATGTTATGTCTGATTGCACTAAAGGAGTTCATCTGACCAGGTATCACAGCACACATTACACTTCACACTCTGGCCACTAGGGGGAGCAAAAGGCACTATTTATTAGGTCACTCCTCACACTGGTAAAACTAGGGGTTGGACAGGAAGTTAGACAGAACGCAGCCTGGGAGAGCTCCAGGGAGGACCTGTCAGAACTGGGAATCTGGCAGGTACCTAGCCGAAAGGACAGATTGTTACGGAACCGCACCTGCACTACCTTGTGGCAGTATCTAAAGAAAGGACATGAAGCGAAGGATATTGTGGACAGTGAGAAAAGAAATCAAGTACAAAGGAGAGCCAGTAGGAGTTGTGCCCCGAGATCGGCAACATCCTACTGAGGTGCGTAGCCGCTGGCCGGAGCACCGAGGAAGTAACAGTCTCCACGCATTACTTCAAACAGCGGCAGGACAGTTAATTTCAGGTTGGCTGTCTACCTTACATCACCTAAGAAGGACATAGGAGGCAATCGTGGGAGAGGGGCATCTCTAGGGTCCCAGAATAACTCCAGGCCTACCTGTCATAAAGGTGCGTCCTAGCCATAACAAACCTGGGGGACGGAGAGAAAAAGATCCAGAAAGAATGAGAACAGAAGTTGTGAGTACTATCCCGAATGCCCAGCAGGGAAGAACTACAACACACAGGCGCTAGTGGTAGGCACTGATTTCCACCTGCAAAGGGAACTTTGGATGTACCTTCGGACCGGCCGGTCTCAGACAGCCCTGTTGACAGTGCTCTGGATTGAGGATCCTGAAACCTTCAGTAAAAGGTAAAGAGACTGCAACCCTGTGTCCTCATTATTCCTCGCACCTTGCACCACGCACCATCACCTTTCATTGGACGCCCCTTAGCAGGGTCACGGACCGGGTCCAGCCACCATGACAACCCCAGAACAGAGCCAGAGAGGACCGGTACCGAGTGACCCGCGGTCCTGCGTCTGGGGGTGCTCCATCTCCACTCTGAGAAAGCCAACTTCATGGCTAGCAACTCCCTGTCCCCGATGGAATAATTCCTCTCCGCCAGTGTGAAGGTCTTGGAGAAGAAGAAGCAAGGATGCTTCCGACCTTGAGCATCATTTTGGAAAATGACTGCTCCAGCACCAATGGATGAGGCATCCACCTCCATGATAAATGACTTATCTACATCGGGGCGATGTAGAATGGGAGTGCTAGTGAAGTGTGACTTAACCGAGAGGAAGGCCTTGGAGACTTCCTCCGACCACAACTTGGAATTTGCTCCCTTCTTGGTGAGGGCAACCAAGGGAGCTACCAAAGTTGAGAAGTGTGGGATGAACTGATGATAGTAATTAATGAACCCCATAAAGCGCTGCACCACTTTAAGTGAACGGGGTTCCTGCCAGTCCAACACAGCCTGTAGCTTGGCAGGATCCATAGCCAAACCCTGGGCAGAGATGATATAACCAAGGAAAGGCAAGGACTCCTGCTCAAACACACACTTCTCCAAATTGGCATTGAGGGAGTTTGCCCGTAAGAGGTCGAAGACTTTGCGAACATCTCTCCGATGGGAGTCAATATCTGGAGAGTAGATGAAAATATCATCCAGATAGACTACGACCGAGGTGGTGAGCATATCCTGGAAGATGTCGTTCACAAAGTCTTGGAAAACGGCTGGGGCATTACAGAGTCCGAAGGGCATCACCAGATATTCATAGTGCCCATCCCAGAAGTTAAAAGCCGTCTTCCATTCGTCCCCCTCACGGATGCCATCAGGTTGTAAGCACCCCACAGATCTAATTTTGTAAATACCCTTGCTCCCCGTAGCCTATCAAAATACTCAGATATCAGGGGTAATGGGTACTTGTTCTTAACGGTAATGGCGTTAAGACCCCTGTAGTCTATGCATGGACATAAGTCTCCACTCTTCTTCTGCACGAAGAAGAACCCAGCCCCTGCAGGTGACACTGACTTCCTAATGAATCCTCTTGCCAGATTCTCTTGGATGTACTGAGACATTGCCTCTGTCTCCGGGAGAGATAACGGATAGAATCGACCCCGGGGAGGCTCAACAACAGGCAAGAGGTCAATAGGACAGTCATAGGGGCGGTGAGACGGAAGGGTCTCTGCAGCCCTTTTGGAAAACACGTCTGCATAGGGCCAATAGTGCTTGGGGAGAGAGGAAAGATCTGCGGGTACCTCTGTTGTAGCAACCTAAATGCACTCCCTCTGACATTAACCCTCACAGGATTTACTCCATCCCAAAATTCTCCCTGAGGACCACTCTATATGAGGAGAATGATAGCATAGCCATGGTAACCCCAACAGGACCTCTTCAATTCCCTCAGGAATGACTAATAGAGAGATAATCTCCTGATGTGATGGAGACACAGATAGATTGAAAGGAATGGTTTGGTGCGTAATCTGTGAGGGTAGTGTCGAACCATTTACCACTCGAACTGTTACTGGTTTGGCGAGTATCACCAGGGGTATTGCATGACGCTGGGCGAAAGCGGATGACATAAAATTACCCTCCACCCCAGAGTCCATGCATAGCTCTACCATAAGAGTGGATGGGCCTATGGTAATTGTCCCCTTGAAGGACAACTTAGAGGCAAACATCGCCGTGTCTAGTGTACCTCCTCCAACTGCCACTAGATGCTGACGTTTCCCCAACCGCTGAGGACACTTGGAGGCAAGATGTCCTGACTGCCAGCAAACATGACAGACCTTAAGTGCTCGAGCGGACTGGGACTTGGATCCCGCTCGTGTCACCTCTATGGCCTCATGTGACTCGAACGCCTGGACTGGAGATTCCAAAGGTCTGGCGAAGGTGGGAGCCAGCCGAAACCTCTGCCTACACTGGGCTCGCTCCAACCTTTGCTCGTAAAAACGAAGGTCTATGCGAGTTGACACAGCTATGAGCTCCTCCAGTGTGGCAGAAATCTCCCTAGTGGCCAAAGCATCCTTCACATGGTCAGCCAGCCCCCTCCAAAAAACAGGAATGAGGGTTTTATCTGGCCATTCCAACTCAGACGCTAATGTCCGGAAGTGGACGGCAAAATGGCTGACCATGGTTGAACCCTGAGTCAAAGCCAGCAGTTGGAGCGCTGTATTATGGGTGACTTGAGGTCCTACAAAGACCTGTTTCAGAGTGTCCAGAAACTGAGGAACACTCTGCACCACATCATCATTGCACTCCCACAGCAGCGTAGCCCACTCCAAAGCTTTGTCCGACAGGAGAGAGATTATGAATCCCACCTTTGCCTGCTCTGTGGGAATACGTGCAGCCAGGAGCTATAGGTGTATACCACACTGGCTCACAAAACCCCTACAGGACTTACTGTCCCCAGAGTATTTCTCAGGCAATGGGAGGTGAGATAGAGTCAGAACAGAGGTGGCAGTAGGTATAGCTGCTGCAGCCACTCTAGCAGCCTGAACAGCTATTGTGGTAACATCCACCGCCGAGATTGCACGCTCAAGAGATGCCAACTGGCCCTCCAGCAGCTGGATGTACCCCTGCAATCGCTGTTCATCCGCCATAACTTAGCCAGATCCTGGCGCTAGTGTACTGTTAGGGTTGGTGGAACGCACCGAATATATATTTATAAGAGGAAGTTGGTGCGTTCGCAACCCGGGATCTACCGTGCAGGAAAGCACCTGCAGCTAGATATGGCGGTACTATATAGTGGTATAAACAGACTCTGTTACTTCACAGAGTCTGTTAGCAAATATAACGCTGTGCCCTGTTTGGCTCACAGAGGCACACAGCTACTTAGTAGAGCAGATGGTGGTCATGCAGTCAAATACAAACATGAAACTCCTCACCGGAGGTGCCAGCATTTTAGGGGCTTATTTCAGCCAGGTCCCTGAATACACACACACAAAACTCCTCGCCGGAGGTGCCAGCATTCTAGGGGCTTATTTCAGCTGGGTCCCTGACTGCATACAAAACATGACCACACTGGCATTGATCTCATATATAAAGTGACACTAGCGCATGACCATGCGTTAATGAGAACCCTTTATAGTTGTAGCACCTACAGGACCTTCCAAGAAGGACCAATGGAAGGCTGCCACAGAACTTGATCAGGTACAGGGCCTTCCTGGAGAACAAATGGAAGTTGCTGCAGTACCTGAGCATGTGACCCTTGATCTCCACTGAGAGATCTTGCCCTGGGCATGCTCAGTGTGTGCAAAGCAGGACTTAGTCCCAGAAAAGCCTGCTCACCGCGGACTAGTGCAGAGTGCAATAGTAAAGCCTGGAGAGGCAGCAGTAACCCTTTGCACAGTATCAGATTCAGTGAGACGCTGGGACTGAATTCTCCGCTGAGCAGGCTCCACTGCGGCTGATGCAGAATGGGAGACTGCAGCAGACATGGTTCCAGATTCCCCTTGTGCAGTGGCGGGAACTCGACTCCTAACACTTTGAACTCCCAACTGCTTCACAGAAGATTATAATGTAGAGCTGTAAAAATAAAAAATATCATATTTTTTTCACAAAATGATCTTTTCACCCCTCAATTCTTAATTTTCTCAAGGGTAACAGGAGAAATTGAACCAGAGAAGTTGTCCAATTTGTCTTGAGTATGCTGATACCCAATATGTGGGAGAAAACTACTGTTTGGGTACACGTCGAGGCTACAAAGGGAAGTAGTGGCATTTTGGAATGCAGACTTTGATGGAATGTTCTACGCCTGCGGGTGTCATGTTGCGTTTGCAGAGCCACTGATGTGCCTAAACAGTAGAAACCCCCCACATGTGACATTTTGGAAACTAGACCCCCCAAGAAACTTATCTAGACGTGTTGTGAGAACTTTGAAAATCAAAAGTGTTTCACTAAAGTTTATAACGCAGAGACGTGAAAATAAAAAAAAAAATTTCCAACAAAAAAGATTTTTCAGCCCCCAAATTTTTATTTTCACAAAGGTAACAGGAAAAATTGGACTGCAATGTCCTGAGTAAGCTGATAGCCCATATGTGGGAGTAAACCACTGTTTGCGTGCATGGCAGAAACCGGAAGTGAAGGAGCACCGTTTTACTTTTTCAATGCAAAATTGTCTGAAATGGATTGAAAGGATTGATTAAATGTACTGAATTCATTAAGAGGTGCACAACACTTAATGAATTTGGTGCTTCTTCTCAGTGAAGTGAGCTTAGCACAAAATGCTAGTCCTGTCATGGGCCAAATAAAACAATTCTGGCTTAGATTACACCACTTCAATGGTGCAACCTATGGTTTGGCAGGAAGGTATTGTGAAGCCATGTCCCATCGATAATCTGCCACCTTTGCAGTGCTGATTAGGACTGACGTAAACACACCTAAAATTGCAAAATTTTTGAGCAATTTCAAATTGAACAAAATTTTGTAACTTTTCAAAGTATTTTACCAAAGAAAATTGTTGTAAACACTGTGATAACATCGTGTTTATGTTTTGGAAATGTGTCAAGTTTGGTTCTAAAATGCATCGATTCACATTCCATTACTACATTGTATATATTTCAAACTACACTTACCTGACAACACCTACTTCATGGGAACAGCAATTACATTGATTTACTAATTTTTGTCAACTCAGTGATTCTCTCCATGCTAAATAGGCTTTATTCAGAGAGTCCAGACAGGTAGAAAGAGAAATTCTTACATATCTCAATACATAAAAAAGCACCAATCTTGTGGGGCTCAAAACAGTTTTCTTAAAATTTACGGTAGCTTATTGAGGGCAGATTAGAATGTGCCTATGCCAGATTGAATAAGACTGTTCTATGTATCTTATCCTCTTCACCTCTTTTCTACATTTGAACTAAAACAAATCCTGATTTTAATAAAGGACCTGTCTCATCTTTCAATCCTCATGAGTGCACTGCTCCCCTGCCTCCTGGATTATTTTTTGCTAGTGGAGTATGTGCTTTGTCAGATTGACAATTATGCAACATGGCTGTAACACTGGTCCTAATATTATACTCAACTTTGCTGAAAGGAAAGTTTTTCATCTTGTAATCCAACCAGCTTCAGAACAGTGCTTGCAAGTTTTATAAAAAAGAGCTTGCAAGCACTGAGCTACTTACCTAGAAAACTAGCTACTTTTAAGGGACTGCAGAGGCAGCCAACAAAAGCAATGAGCAGAAAATTCTTCCATTCTTGAGAACAGAGATCATTTTTAAGGTATATTGCAATGTTGCTTAGTTTTGCAAACACATTATAATCATACCCATTTAAGAAATTGAGATGAGATAAGATTAAATATTATTGGTCGTTAAGAATTTTGCATCATCATAGGCCCAAAAGCAATGAATGGAATGCCGATTGCCAAAATCAGAGATGCATCTGATCACTAAGTTAAATTTGACTGTGACCCAGCCAGCATCAATCAATCCCACACAAAATGATTTTTCTTTTTCTATATAACAAGGAATGATTTTTTTGTTAAAAATCTAGAAAATGTATTTAGAACTGAGATACAACACAATATTGACATCTTGTCTTCTTATGTCACATATGTGGGCGAGCTTTCAGGGCCCTGAGTTGGCTTCATCAGTCACCCTCGGACCCACAGCCACTCATCCTCCATTAAACTTTAAAGTCATGGTCATCTTCGACTATGAAGGATGAAAATAACCGGTGTATCTAAATTACAATTATTCTCCTGGAGAAATAAATGTAATATGTAGTAGGAAGGGAAAAACACCTTCAGTACAACTCAATAAAAGTCTAAATACACCACCATATATAAAGTTGCATCAATAAATCATAAAAACTGCAAGTGAAGGTAAATAAATATTGTTGGAAAGAAACCTTTATAAGGTCTAAAGGTACCTTCACACTGAGCGACGCTACAGCGATACCGACAACGATGTCGATCGCTGCAGCGTCGCTGTTTGGTCGCTGGAGAGCTGTCACACAGACAGCTCTCCAGCGACCAACGATCCCGAGGTCCCCAGGAACCAGGGTAAACATCGGGTTACTAAGCACAGGGCCGCACTTAGTAACCCGATGTTTACCCTGGTTACCGGCGTAAATGTTAAAAAAACAAACACTACATACTTACCTTCAGCTGTCTGTCCTCCGGTGCTCTGCTTTCCTCTGCACTGTCAGCGCCGGTCAGCCGGAAAGCAGAGCGGTGACGTCACCGCTCTGCTTTCCGGCTGGCCGGCGCTGACACAGGATGCAGGAGGAGTGCAGAGAAGCACAGCGCCGGGGACAGACAGCTGAAGGTAAGTATGTAGTGTTTGTTTTTTTAACGTTTACGCTGGTAACCAGGGTAAACATCAGGTTACTAAGCATGGCCCTGCTCTTAGTAACCCGATGTTTACCCTGGTTACCAGTGAAGACATCGCTGGATCGGCGTCACACTCGCCGATCCAGCGATGTCAGCGGGAAGTCCAGCAGCGAAATAAAGTTCTGGACTTTCCTCAGCGACCAACGATCTCCCAGCAGGGGCCTGATCGTTGGTCGCTGTCACACATAACGATTTCCTTAACGATTTCGTTGCTACTTCACAAAAAGCAATGATATCGTTAACGATATCGTTATGTGTGACGGTATCTTAAGGCTGCCGTCACACTAGCAGTGTTTGGTCAGTATTTTATATCAGTATTTATAAGCCAAAACCAGGAGTGGAACAAATAGAGGAAAAGTATAGTAGAAACATATGCACCACTTCTGCATTTATCACCCACTCCTGGCTTTGGCTTACAAATACTGATGTAAAATACTGACCAAATACTGCTAGTGTGATGGCAGCCTAAGTGTAACCCAAAGGATTAAACAAGCTGCAAGTCACATAATATGTTGTTAGTAACCAATAGTAGTGAAGAAGCTAATGAAATACACACATTGGGGTGTACCTTATTTTATCGATCTCCCTGCTCTGCCGCCCGGCTGCTTTGGGGCCCCTGAGCAGGTGCCAGCAGTGGGCCCCCGCCATCATCGGAAGACCAGCTGTACCGGCATTTAGAAAACACAGCTGACAGCAATGATGGGAGAAAGAGCGCTACACTCCTTCTCCCATCATCCCCCTGTCAGTGTCGGCGTCTGACGTCGCCAACACTGATAACGAGCGTGATGACATCACTGCCCAGTGCCCGCTGTCAGGAGATCAGCGGGAGCAGTGCAGGAACCAGGAAGAAGAGAGGTGAGTATCTATTTGTTTATTTTTTAATGAGTGCTGCTGCCTTATTACAGGGTCTGCCTATGGGGGGCTGCCTTATTACAGGGTCTGACTGTGGGGGCTGCCTTATTACAGGGTCTGACTATAGTGGTGCTGCCTCATTACAGGGTCTGACTATGGGGTTGCTGCCTTATTACAGGGTCTGACTATGGGGGTGCTGCCTTATTACAGGGTCTGCCGCCTTATTACATAGTCTGCCTATGGGGGTGCTGCCTTATACTACAGAGTCTGCCTATGGGGGTATTGCCTTATTACAGGGTCTGCCTATGGGGTGCTGCCTTATTACAAGGTCTGCCTATAGAGGTGCTGCCTTATTACAGGGTCTACCTCTAGGGGTGCTGGCTTATTACAGGGTCTGCCTATAGGGGTGCTGCCTTATTACAGGGTCTGACTATAGGGGTGCTGCCTCATTACAGGGTCTGACTATGGGGGTGCTCCCTTATTACAGGGTCTGCCACCTTATTACAGGGTCTGCCTATGGGGTGCTGCCTTATACTACAGAGTCTGCCTACGGGGGCACTGCCTTATTACAGGGCCTGCCTATATGGGGGTGCTGCCTTATCACAGTGTCTGCCTATGGGGCTGCCATATGCTATAGAGTCTGCCTATGGGGAGTGCATTATACAATATTGTGGACTATTTGGTGCATTATGCTACTGTATATGGAGGCTATCTAGGGGGCCATCATACAGTATGGAGATTACAGAGTGGGGGTCATTATACATTGTTGGAGCCATCAAAAAGTTTGGGGGCTACTGAGGAGTCAGTATACTGTGTGGGTGCATCATGCTGTGTATAGGGGAGCTGTACAGGGGGAGACTCGGGACATTATTAAATGTAAAGTGGGCACTTATTGTTATAGGGGAACTCAGGTTACTGTGGCTATCAAAGGGGCACACAGGGCATTATTACTTTCTAGGGGCAAAATAAGGGCACTGTTTTCTAGGGCACTTGCACCTGGCATTGCTATATTGTAGAGAGTTGCTTTAGAATTGAGAGGGCACAGAGAACCACACAGCAGTTGCAGTAATAGGGACACATACAGCAGAAGAGGCTCAGTATTGGGGTATTAAGTGGAGTAATAGGGACACATACAGCAGCAGCGGCTCAGTATTGGGGTATCAGGAGCAGTAATAGGGACACATATGGCAGCAGCCGCTCAGTATTGGGGTATCAGGTGCAGTAATAGGGTCACATAGGACAGCAGCAGCTCAGGTATTGGGGCAGTAATAGTGATACATACAGCAGCAGCGGCTCAGTATTTGGGGCATCAGCAGGATGAGGAGTTTGTGCAGGTTGGGAATAGATGGTGAATGGTGATAGCTGGAATATGAGAAGTTAAATGTGTCTTTGTTGTAGTCTCTGCAGACGAGTTGTAGCTGGAAGAAGTTGTCATGTCGGTCTGGGCCAGATGGAAAAGACGGGAAAAATGATTGATTCCATCAGAAAGGACGTCAGCGGTAAGACATTATCTGTAAAGGTACCGTCACACTGAGCGACGCTGCAGCGATACCGACAACGATCCGGATCGCTGCAGCGTCGCTGTTTGGTCGCTGGAGAGCTGTCACACAGACAGCTCTCCAGCGACCAACGATGCCGGTAACCAGGGTAAACATTGGGTTACTAAGCGCAGGGCCGCGCTTAGTAACCCAATGTTTACCCTGGTTACCAGCGTAAAAGTAAAAAAAAGCGCCGAGGGACAGACAGCGGAAGGTAAGTATGAAGTGTTTCTTTTTTTTTTACTTTTACGCTGGTAACCAGGGTAAACATTGGGTTACTAAGCGCGGCCCTGCGCTTAGTAACCCGATGTTTACCCTGGTTACAAGTGAAGACATCGCTGAATCGGTGTCATACACGCCTATTCAGCGATGTCAGCAGGAAGTCCAGCGACCAAATAAAGTGCTGGACTTTCTGCAGCGACCAGTGACATCACAGCAGGATTCTGATTGCTGCTGTGTGTCAAACTGAACGATATCACTAGCCAGGATGCTGCAACATCACGGATCACTAGCGATATCGTTCAGTGTGATGGTACCTTAACTGTGCAGTGATCTGTTATATGTTCTGTAGGGCTAGTATCTACCACTTACCATATGGGGGTAATATCCATATTGGTCTTTATATAGAGATCATCTTCAGTAACAGCACGATCATCTGCTGAGGTTCTCCTCCAGTATTAGGGCACGTCACCGAGTTGTAATGAAGGTTACCTGGTTGGGGGCCCACTCAGAAGTTTCGCCCCCACTGAACCAAAACCCTAGCTACGCCACTGGGTACAGATAATATACCTCAAGCAATTGGTAGAGTAAGTTCAACAGCAACTTAAAGCCATGGTTGTGATGGTAAGTCCTAATGTTTGTATAGTTATCATGATTGTTTTTTATGTTGTTGATGGACAAGCTTGAACACTGTCTCAATACAATTTTACTAGAAACTACAACTCATGAAGCAGCATTGCCTGCTGAAATGTGAAAAGTAAAGTGGCCAAAAATATAAGCAAGTCTCAAGATGTCCTCCACCTTGTCCACATGGTCATCATTCTGCTACACAGGCAGCATCCTTAATTAGTATCTAGTTATTGTCATCATCATCGTCATCATGTAAATGGCTAAGTAATCTAAGGTGCACTCCTCTGTCGACAGCAGAAATTTTGACCTGGGCAGAACATTTATGTTATGCCCCTCTGAATCAATGTTTTGAATGATGCTTTGGTTTGGGTAACAGAACTTGACCCAAACTTGGCCTCTAATCCTAACCCCATATAAGTTAATCGTAACCCAAACTTTGGTGCTGTAAAATGGTCATAGTAAGGGCTAGGCAGGCTGTGCTGAAAAAGGAAGCAAATTAGGGGGCTAAAGCAGGACAATTGCCTGCAAACAAATGTGCATAGGGAAATTATTTAAAATAACATAGAATAAAAAAAATAATCTTGAACCAGAAATTGGAGGTCCAAGTAGAGGAGAAGGTGGAGGAAGTGGAAGTGGACTTGGCGGTGTAGGTGGATGACGCAGGTAAGAAGGTATCCAACATTGTATCTGTGATTTTTTTTGTTTTGTTTGTTTGTCTTTTTTAGGGAGCTGACTTAAAAGAACATACCGGTAGAATAAAAAATAACATTCTAGAACCAAAAGGCAGGGGTCCAAGTGAAGGAGTAGGTGGAGGTGGACGTGGTGGTGTAGGTGGAAGAGGCAGGGAAGGAGGTATTCAACTCTGTTTCTTTCTTTCTTTTTTTTAAGGGAACTAACTTAAAAGAACATACACTAGTGGCCACAATTGTGGATTCCCTTCAAATTTTTGTCATTTTTTAAAATTTTTAGAATGCAATCATGCAAAGTGTTTATAAAAATAATATATATATAATAATATAATATAATAATGCCACAAGTAGTCTAAGGTAGATTAGAACACTTCTGCATAGAAAAAAGGTTACCATAATACAAAATATCTCATTACTTCTATAAGAACGGTGGAATGGCTGAATCAAAATATCACGTCCTAATATGTTAATTTCATGCTATCCCTATGTTTTCTTTCTTTAGTAGTGTGTAGGGTATCCTTTAGCATCGATAACAGCTTTGCATCTCCTTGGCTTTGATTCAACAAGACTTCAGATTCTCTGTGGTTATAACATGGTACCAGGAACTGATAACAGCTGCAATCAATACATTCTGGAAGACAGTCTTCCCTTGGCCTATTCCGAACATAACGCACTCTGTCACTAAAAAAAATTCATATTCTCGTTTCATTGCTCCAGATTGCTTTCTTCCAATCTTCATTTGTCCAGCTAAGATGTTCTTTGGCCCAGTAAATTCTCTTACTTCTCTGTTTAAGATTTAGGAATGGCCTTTTCTTGCTGTTTGTGCTTTAAGTCTGGCATCAAGTAATCAGTGACATGCTGTTCTAGCTAACACCGAAACCCCTCCATCATGCAAGAACTGGTTGAGATCCTTGGCTGATACTCTTCTGTTTTGCAAGGTTAATCTAACAATTCTTCTGTTTGTTTTTGGAGTTGTTGCCTTTTTCTTCCTCTTAGTTTTGATGCTGCAACTATCAACAAAATGTGAACACAGCTTTGGCACTCCAGAACCTGTGACTCCACCACCAATCTTCCTAACAATTTCTCTGAAACTGTATCCCTCCTTCCCCAAAACAATAGCCGTACCTCTCTTTTTTTGAAGGCCAATTAGACTTCTTTGTGGCTGGCATGATTAAATTATAAAAAAAAAAAACATTCAGTAGCTTGTGAGCTCAAAATAGACATTTTTAATTATTCAGTTAAAAAAAATAAATTTAAATATTAATAAAATTCCAGAAATAAAAATTCTCAAATGTTTGTAAAGAAATAAAAGCCTGTAGGACCTATACTGAAAGGATCAATTAATGACTATAACATTAAAACAATATTTTTAATTTAATGCGGACATAAAGAAAAGTTAATATATAACTAACAATTTATCAATTTTACTCACAGAGAATGAAGTCCAGTATTTCTTGTCAAAATTATAAAAACTACCAACAAAATATCAAAAACAAGTCTCCCGATATTTTTAGTAACAGATTGTGTGCCTGGGCTATAATTATAATTACGTAATCAAGCAACTAAGATCGTAGAAAGTTCCAAAAGCCTCAAAAATTAATAAAAACTTAAAGATTATCCACTAGTGTAGAATAAAAAAAAATGACAATCTATAACCACGAGGCGGAGGTTCAAGTGGAGGAGGAGGAGGTTATGTAGGTGTAAGACGCAGGGAAGGAAGTATTCAACACTGTTTTTGTGTTTTTTTGTTATTTTATTTTTTCTGAGATACGCTGTGGTGGTCCACTGCTCATGTGCACTAACCCCCTTTCATACTTATCATCCAACATAACAAGTGGTTGGGCATTAATGCACTCACTCTTCTACTTCTGACATGGCTGTGATTGTGTCAGAAGTGCCCAGAGCCTTAAAGCTGCACTGCAGCCTTTCAACAAGCTCTATTAAGCAGGAGAACCTGAACAATATCACAGACTTCCGTTTGAAAGTACATCTTCAGGGTTGGGTACTGGATACCTAGTGTCTGGTATGAACCCTGAACTTTACCGTTCGGGTTCACTCATCCCTTTGGGGCCAGGGTGGTAGCCGTCCCGAGAGATTGCTGCTGCTTTCTCATCACACCCCGAAGCTCTGCTACAGAGATATCATGCCCATTTTGTGGTGTGCTGTGTGTGTCAAGTAGTTCACCCACCTGTGAGTCAGAATCCTTCACAGCATACA
The DNA here is from genome assembly GCF_032444005.1 of Ranitomeya imitator. Classification (NCBI taxonomy): domain Eukaryota; kingdom Metazoa; phylum Chordata; class Amphibia; order Anura; family Dendrobatidae; genus Ranitomeya; species Ranitomeya imitator. Next base: position 933,121,228 of record NC_091282.1, on the reverse strand, counting down.
GGGCTCCAATCCATCGCAGACACACACAAATGTTATCAAAGTCCCGATTCATTTTCAATAAACCTTTACTCAATTCGTGCATCTTCATAACAGACTTAATCCAACAATCTTCAAAAGACATAAGAACTTCTCCTCTTGCACTTTCCCTAGTCTTTTCTTTCAGCTTATCTTCTAGCACCGTGGCTTCCAGACCAGCAGTCCCCTGGGAATTCCAGCTTTCTGATACTAGGTGCTCCCTGTCCCCTTTACTAATCATGGGTGAAAAACCAGGTTGCCTCTGCAATTCCTGTTCGGACCGTAAGTCCTGGACGTCACAGGAGGTAACCCACAGAAAAGCCACCGACCCTTCCAGACTGCCTAGCTTTTCATGTGCTTCAAGATCTAACATCTCCAGACCTGCTTCCCTCAGTGCTTCTTCTGTCTCTTTCAACTGTAACTCACCACACAACTACTACCACTCCTTCTAGAACAATTCCTCTCACTCTCACTCTGTTCTGTCTCCTCCTACTACCTGAAAATTACCTCAGAAAGGCACTCTCCCTGCCACTACACTGGCTCTGCCCACTTTCTCAACTATCACTACTCTGACTGAAACCAGTTCTCAACACAATCTAATCTCCTACACCACAGTGCCCTCCTTAACACTAACCTGCAACTACAATGCCATAACCCTTACCAATGCTGGCCTGCCACTGACTGTCCATATTCCTGTCCCTAACACACAGATATCAGAACAGTGTCAGCCATTAACATATTAAACAGTGTCAACTATTATAAGCTACACAGGAGACACAGCAAACACAAAACGTACACAGTTTCATTAGGTAGGCATGCACATTAATGCAGGGCTCAAACCAGCCACCTGCACACCCCTTACACCTGTTTACAAATAGTCATTTTTATTACCACATTAAAGATTAGCAAAGCAGGTTGTGGTACCTAGTTCTAACCTCTGGTCTATTTCTGTTTTTCAGAACGGTTTCACTTTTCAACATCTTCTTTGTGTACACATCACTTCTAGGCTCCGTGATGTCATGACTTTGTTTAAAGGCTAGCTTTTAGTCCTCATGCAATGTCATAATGTGCATCATATCATAAGGGTCTATAAAGCAGCAAAATTCAATTGGTACTTTTAAAAGGCAAAATATGTTCATGAAATCCTCACTTCAAAAACATTCCCATCCAATTTGTTATCTTCTTGATATATTGTAATCATCATATTATATAGTACTATGTACTTACAATTGCTCATTTTACCTTTCACCCAGCTAATTCTTCTCTTTTCCATTAGGTGTATGACAACACGTGAATAAAGAGCAAATGGGACAGGAGTCAAAAAGGGGAATGATAAATGTGAGACTTCCAGTTTACATATAGAACAAAGAAAAAAAGAATTACCTGTGTAGAAATACAAAATTGTAAGTACACAGTCCTGCATAGTATGATGACTGCAAGATATAAAGAGGATAAAAATGTTAACAGGAGTAATTCTTTAACTCCTATCTAATATATAAAGCTGAATGTGTGTGTGTATGTGTGTATGTACGTATGTATGTACCATATATACTCGAGTATAAGCCAACCCGAGTATAAGCCAACCCCCCTAATTTTGCCACAAAAAACTGGGAAAACTTATTGACTCGAGTATAAGCCTAGGGTGGAAATGCAGCATTTACCGGTGAATTTCAATAATAAAAATAGATCATTATTTCCCCATAGCTGTGCCATATAGTGCTCTACATTTCCCCATAGCTGTGCCATGTAGTGTTCTGCACCGTTCATTATTTCCCCATAGCTGTGCCATATAGTGCTCTGCACTGTTCATTATAGCCCCATAAAGTGCTCTGTACCGTTCATTATTTCCCCATAGCTGTGCCATATAGTGCTCTGCACCGTTCATTATTGCCCTATAGCTGTGCCCCATATAGTGCTCTGCGCCGTTCATTATTGCCCTATAGCTGTGCCCCATATAGTGCTCTGCGCTGTTCATTATTGCCCTATAGCTGTGCCCCATATAGTGCTCTGCACCATTCATTATTGCCCTATAGCTGTGCCCCATATAGTGCTCTGCACCGTTCATTATTGCCCTATAGTTGTGCCCCATATAGTGCTCTGCACCATTCATTATTGCCCTATAGCTGTGCCCCATATAGTGCTCTGCGCTGTTCATTATTGCCCTATAGCTGTGCCCCATTTAGTGCTCTGCACCGTTCATTATTGCCCTATAGCTGTGCCCCATATAGTGCTCTGCACCGTTCATTATTGCCCTATAGCTGTGCCCCATATAGTGCTCTGCACCGTTCATTATTGCCCCATAGCTGTGCCCCATATAGTGCTCTGCACCGTTCATTATTGCCCTATAGCTGTGCCCCATATAGTGCTCTGCGCCGTTCATTATTGCCCTATAGCTGTGACCCATATAGTGCTCTGCACCGTTCATTATTGCCCTATAGCTGTGCCCCATATAGTGCTCTGCGCCGTTCATTATTGCCCTATAGCTGTGCCCCATATAGTGTTCTGCGCCGTTCATTATTGCCCTATAGCTGTGCCCCATATAGTGCTCTGCACCGTTCATTATTGCCCTATAGCTGCGCCCCATATAGTGCTCTTCGCCGTTCATTATTGCCCTATAGCTGTGCCCCATATAGTACTCTGCGCCATTCATTATTGCCCTATAGCTGTGCCCCATATAGTGCTCTGCGCCGTTCATTATTGCCCTATAGCTGTGCCCCATATAGTGCTCTGTACCGTTCATTATTGCCCTATAGCTGTGCCCCATATAGTGCTCTGCGTCGTTCATTATTGCCCTATAGCTGTGCCCCATATAGTGCTCTGCGCCGTTCATTATTGGCCTATAGCTGTGCCCAATTTAGTGCTCTGCACCGTTCATTATTGCCCTATAGCTGTGCCCCATATAGTGCTCTGCGCCGTTCATTATTGCCCTATAGCTGTGCCCCATATAGTGCTCTGTACCGTTCATTATTGCCCTATAGCTGTGCCCCATATAGTGCTCTGCGCCGTTCATTATTGGCCTATAGCTGTGCCCCATTTAGTGCTCTGCACCGTTCATTATTGCCCTATAGCTGTGCCCCATATAGTGCTCTGCGCCGTTCATTATTGCCCTATAGCTGTGCCCCATATAGTGCTCTGTACCGTTCATTATTGCCCTATAGCTGTGCCCCATATAGTGCTCTGCACCGTTCATTATTGCCCCATAGCTGTACCCCATATAGTGCTCTGCACCGTTCATATTTCCCCATAGAAAGCTGTGCCATTGTCGTTGCTGCTGCTGCAGTAAAAAAAAAAAAAAACATACTCACCTCTCTTGCTTGCAACTCCCAGCGTTCGGTCCCGGCGTCTCGTCCCGGCATCTCTGCACTGACTGATCAGGCAGAGGGCGCCGCGCACACTATATGAACAGTCAGAGCGCAGAGACGCCGGGAAGATGGAGCGGCGCCCGGCGGCTGGAACGTGGAAAGGTGACTATGCGATGCTTACCTGGTCCTGGCGTCCGGCTCCTTCTCCCGGACAGCTGTCTTCGGTGCCGCAGCTTCTTCCTCTATCAGCGGTCACGTTACCGCTGATTAAAGAAATGAATAGGCGGTTCCACCCCTATGGGAGGTGGAGCCGCCTATTCATTTCTCTAATGAGCGGTCACACGTGACCGCTGATAGAGGAAGAACTGCAGCACTGAAGACCGTGGGACGGGCAGGGGGAGCGTCAGGACCGCTGGAAGCAGGTAAGTATGCCTCAGTGCCCTCACCCGCCGACCCTGCCACCCACCTTGACTCGAGTATAAGCCGAGAGGGGCACTTTCAGCCCAAAAATTTGGGCTGAAAATCTCGGCTTATACTCGAGTATATACGGTATGTATGTACAGTATGTGTGCATGTCCGGGATTGACATCTGCACCGTCGCAGCTACAGCCACAAAATTTTGCACAGTCACACATCTGGACCCCGAGAGCGTCATAGGCTATGTTGTGAGGCGAAATTTTAACCCCGCGCATTCCAATTCACCAAACAATTTTGCCCCTATCTACATAATGGGGAAAAAGTGAAAGGAAAAGTGTTGGAGGCAAATTGACAGCTGCCAGATGTGAACAAGGGGGACTTAAAGAGTGAGAGCGATGGTGCCAAAGAGTATATACTGTACAGTTGCTAAGGTGGGGCCCCGACATGGGATACTCACCACACACGGGGATATGAACACACACACAAAAGGCGCCACAAACTACTACGTGCTTGAACACATATACCACCCTCAGCACACATTTCACCACACATACACCAACATCACCATATAAAAGTCGAAACACAAAAGTCGCCGCTCAAAACTCACCTCGCGCAAAACTCGCCACATGCAAAACTAGGCTCTCGCAAAATTTGCCACACGTGCAAAACTCACCTCATCGAAAACTCGCCACACGCAAAACTTGTACACACGGAAAAATTGCCACATGCAAAAAAGTTGCAACACATGCAAAAGTTGCCTCACACAAAACTTGCACATACTCAAAACGCACCACACATAAAACTCACCTCGCGCAAAACTCGCCATGCGCAAAACTTGCTGCACACAACTTGCTACACTAATCTGTCACATGCAACTCGACATGCAAAAAGTTGCTACACGTATGTCGCCACACAAAACTCCTCTCACAAAAGTCACTACATGCATGTCGCCACATGCAACTCAACACACACATCTTGACACATAAAACTCGCCCTAAAACACACACAAGTCTGGTATTATCCTTCAAAAATAAAAATCTGATTAATAAGCAGACAAACTACAAGAGCAACAAATATACCATATAGGAAATATGGCAGCTGTTAGTCACATGACCTGTCTATTATGTGTATGTGTGAGCTAATATATACTGCCAGGGGGAGGGCTTCCTGTTGGCTGGGGATTTATCAGGCTGCCAATTTAGCTTACAAATACTGAGGTAAAAATACTGACCAAATAACGTGTGAACGCGGTCTAATACAGGAGGAGATGACACACAGATATATACTATATACAGGAGGAGATGACACACAGGTATATACTATATACAGGAGAGATGACACACAGGTATATACTATATACAGGAGGAGATGACACACAGGTATATACTATATACAGGAGGAGATGACACACAGGTATATACTATATACAGGAGCAGATGACACACAGGTATATACTATATACAGGAGCAGATGACACACAGGTATATACTATATACAGGAGCAGATGACACACAGGTATATACTATATAAAGGAGGAGATGACACACAGGTATATACTATATACAGGAGGAGATGACACACAGGTATATACTATATACAGGAAGAGATGACATGCAGGTATATACTATATACAGGAGGAGATGACAACCTGGTATATACTATATACAGGGGAGATGACATACAGGTACATACTATATACAGGGGCCATGACACACAGGTATATACTATATACAGTGGAGATGACACACAGGTATATACTATATACCGGAGGAGATGACATACAGGTGTATACTATATACTGGAGGAGATGACATACAGGTATATACTATATACAGGAGCAGGTGATACACAGGTATATACTATATACAGGAGGAGATGACTTACAGGTACATACTATATACAGGAGGAGATGACACACGTATATACTATATACAGGAGGAGATGACATACAGGTATATACTATATAAAAGAGATGACACATAGGTATATAGAGGAGGAGATGACATACAGCAGGTATATACTATATACAGGGGAGATGGCATACAGGAATAGAGTATATACAGGAGATGACATACAGGTATATACTATATATAGGAGGAAATGACATACAGGTATATAGTATATACAGAAGAGATGACATACAGATATATAATATATACAGGAGGAGATGACACATGGGTATATACAATATACAGGAGGAGATGACATACAGCAGGTGTATATACTATTTACAGGGGAGATGACATACAGGTATATACTATATACAAGAGAAGACATACAGGTGGTGTATACTATATATAAGGGAGATGACAAATATGTATATACTGAGGTGAAAATGAGGGGTGTGAGGTGAAAATGAAAAGGTGTGAGTGCAAAATGAGAGGAGCGAGGGAAAATAGTGGAGTGATCGGAAAATGACAGATGTGAGGTCGAAATGACAAGTGTTAGGGGGGAATGAGAGGAGTGAGGGGAAAATAAGAGACGGGAGGTGCTATAACTAACCACAGATATTTACTATGCCCAGGCAACGCCGGGCTCTTCAGCTAGTTTTTACCATAAAACTAAAACTACTTACAAAAGCACACCTAATCTTAAAAATATTCTGGTACCCACAGACTAAAGCAACTTCTCAGTTACCTGATTTCAATAAATAAAAAAAGAAAGTTATTGGTATCATACTACACTACAAATAAAGAATGCACCATAAAACACCGCTTAAAGCTTTCTTCACACTTAATTTGTGAAGAAATATTTTTCTGTTACTCAGAAGCAACATCACAGGACTGAAGTGATTAACATGTGCAAAGCACTTTAGTCAGCAAGCACCTCTGATGATATATCTATGACCATAGCATCATGTGACAATCTTTCTCACCCTTTTCTTTACCCTTCAGTCCTGACATATCAGCATATTCAGCTTCATAGACAGCATGCGATGTTAGCAGGATACCTTAGAAGTTGGACTGGAGTCATTGTAGGTACAGTGGCTTGAGAAAATATTCACCCACCCTTGGCATTATTTGTGCTTTGCTACCTCACAGCCTGAAATTTCATTTGTTTTTGTGAGGGTTTGCATCAGTTCATGTAAAGAACTTGCCTACACCTGCAAACATTTGGTTTCTTTTTAATTGTGAAGCAAACAACAAATGGAACAAAATATGGATATTACTATTCACACCCCTAAAGTCAGTACTTTGTAAAGCCTCCTCTTAAGGCAATTACAGCTGCAAGTTGCTTTGAATAAGTCTCAATGAGATTTCAACATCTTTCGACTGAGACTTTTGCCCATTTCTCAATGCAAAACTTCTTCAGCTCCTTCAAGTTAGATGGCTTCCTCTGATGAACAGCAATCTTCAAATCTGACCATAGATTCTTAATTGGATTAAACTCACTTTCATTTTTTAATGCATTCTTGCCTTGCAGCATTCATTTTACACCTGCTGAAACTGTTTCACAGTACGTTTTCAGATGTTTAAAGATATTCTTCAAGAATGTGACATTATATAAAAAGTGATCAATGTGATATGAAAGGTCATTGATTAGAAATGTAATTAAATTGTACTCCAAATGAAAAACATGCCAATTGGTTTATTGACCTCTGTGATAGTGAACCTGTAAGCAGGATTGTGCTGAATAACCTCCAGACAGTGTCAGGTTGGAGCTGTTATACTCATTAATATGATACCTTAATTGATGAAATCCGTATTGTGGTTGTTGTTTAATCCTTCTTTTCAGTTTTCAGTTAATGAGATTTTCGTGCTCCAGGGTGTGCCCTGCTTACATATTCATCTACATGGCTAATGATAGGTCACTGATCCCTCAGTGACCTGCCCCCTATTTTACATACAGTACATGTTATGGTTTGAAAAAAAACCCATTACATTCATCATGCAGGCAGTGGCGCCTGTGCTGTAGCATAATCACATCTATAATATCCATATTTTTATCTTATTGAGTGACATAAATTGCTTGAGAAATAAAAAGGTCTTCCTCAAAATGGCTCCGGCCATGCCTGTGCAGTAGCATAATTCAAAATGCTATATGCAGTAGAATCTATCGCGTTCCAAATTATGCTACTGTGCAGGCGCGGCCGGCGCCATTTTGAGGAAGATTTTTTTTTTCTCTTGCAATTTACATCACTAAATAAAATATGTTGCTGCCATTGCCATGCTTCACTGTGGGGATGTGTTCTTGCGGTGATGAGATGGGATGGTTTGGTGCCAGACATAGTGTTTACCTTGGTGGTCAAAAAGTAAAATTTTGGTCTCATATGACCACAGTACCTTCCTCCATACATTTGGGGAGTCTCCCACATGTCTTTTGGCAAAATCAAAGCGAACCTTACAATTGTGTGTAAAAAAAAAGGCTTTTGTCTGCCCATTCTTCATAAAGGCCACCTCTAAAGAGTGTATTGCATATTGTGGTTGCATGGACAAACTGAACATGAAGAGGAAGCCAGGGATCAGCTGCTGCCCGGAATTCCTCTTCATGTTCAGTTTGCCCAAAGGTGAGACAGTGATGCCAGCGCTGATTGAGCCCCAGCGTCATATGTGAAAACACCACATCACGGCCTCGGGGAGAGCTAGTGCCGACACCACTGGAACAGAGCTAGCATGAGAGTTGAGTATAGGCTTTATTATTTAATCGGGGCTGAACATTTAGATTATGAAGGGTTTCTCCTATTTGTGGACAACCTCTTTAATTGTCATAGGCTCTCAGTTCTTTCTTTCTCACAAGATATTATAGTGAAATAGGAAAGATATATATCTTGGTACCGTGTTAGCCAGAAGATAGAAAAATACTAGTAGATAGAAAGACTAGTCTTTGCCTGATGAAGAGATCTGTGTAGTCTCGAAAGCTTGCAGTTTGTTACCATCTTTTGTTAGCCATTAAAAGGTATCAACCACTGAGGACTCTCAATTCTGAATATTTTTCTATACTGAAATAGTCACTTAAAACGGAAAAAAACAAGAAAAATTGCAAAACATAATTTTGATACATAATCGTGATGAACAGTTTTACAATAGCTTTTATTTCACTGACAGTGGCTAATTAATTAGTGTTTTTATAATACTAATTAAGTTACATAAATGTACATTTTTAAACTAGTGAAGCTATTTTATTGGAAAATAACATTTAAAACAACAAACCATGTCTTATTTTAGACTAGTGTTCTATAATGTACAGAAAAAAAATTCTGATTAACAAAAATGGAAACTAAGGAAACTGATACATGATTATAAGCACTGAATAATCTATGGATGATTTAATTGTCTTTACAGTTCAGTTGCTTTATAAACTTGAATATACTTTAATACGTAACACTGAACTCTACCCATTAACTACAAATTATGACTTGGAAATCAGCATTTAAGCCATTTACATTTCATGTCTATTATTACACATTTGAACCATTTAGGCACTGAACCAAAGAAATAAGGGTAAGTATTTCATTAAAGAAGTTATGTAGCAAATTATAAACCTCTTGAATTTTTCAACTTAACCACATATGTGTAGCTTCAGAGATATATGGTAAAAAATGAACAGTCATTAAAGGGGCCACTACTTTTTTATTCACAATGTATCCTATGGATAGGCTATCAATTTCTGTGGGAGTGTTACCAATGCCGGCCATAAGTTTTCGGGTGCTGTTACGCAGCAGGTCCATCAAATCTATAGTGTTCACAGCCGGGTACTGCATAAGAGGGGGTGATATCTGTAGTACCTGGCTGCAGGCACTGCAAAACTATTGCAGCTTCAGTGTTTTAGCAGCGTCTCAAAACTTAGCATAGTAACATCCATCAATATCAGATTAGTGAGAGTGTGACACCGATCTCAAAAGAGCGTCAGTGATGACTGGAAGTTCTGGCATGCAGCCAAGAACCTGGCCAATGCCACTACAGTTTTGACAAAACTTCTGTATTCCCACAGCATCCATGAAATTTCAACAGCTTCCCATGCTGGTAACAGCTAATCAGTAGGGGTGCCTGGTGTTGTACTTCAACTAATCAGATATTAATGATTTATTCTTAGCATAGTCCACGGATACAAAATTTTGTGTGACTAATCTCTTTAATTTTCCAGAAATAAAATAATTCTGCAAGAATTCAGTACTGACTAGAGATTACAGATAAAGAAACCTTTCAAGGTTCAATTCAGTTTTGCCAAAAGAACCACAATTTGCCGAATGGGTTGACGAACGTATCCAAACCCCATTTTATTGAATAGGAGGAAAGTCAAATGCATAGACAAAACCTTAACCCCTTCATGACCTTGGGATTTTTCATTTTTCCGTGTTCGTTTTTCACTCCCCTCCTTCCCAGAGCCATAACTTTTTTATTTTTCCGTGAATTTGGCCATGTGATGGCTTATTTTTTGCGGGACGAGTTGTACTTTTGAACGACATCATTGGTTTTAGCATGTTGTGTACTAGAAAACGGGAAAAAAATTCCAAGTGCGGTGAAATTGCAAAAAAAGTGCAATCCCACACTTGTTTTTTGTTTGGCTTTTTTGCTAGGTTCACTAAATGCTAAAACTGACTTGACATTATGATTCTCCAGGTCAGTACAAGTTCATAGACACCTAACATGACTAGGTTATTTTTTATCTAAGTGGTGAAAAAAAATTCCAAACTTTGCTAAAAAAAAAAAAATTGCGCCATTTTCCGATACTCGTAGCGTCTCCATTTTTCGTGATCTGGGGTCGGTTGAGGGCTTATTTTTTTGCGTGCCGAGATGACGTTTTTAATGATAGCATTTTGGTGCAGATACGTTCTTTTGATCGCCCGTTATTGCATTTTAATGCAATGTTGCGGCGACCTAAAAAACGTAATTCTGTCGTTCCGAATTTTTTTCTCGCTACGCCGTTTAGCGATCAGGTTAATGCTTTTTTTTAATTGATAGATCGGGCGATTCTGAGCGCGGTGATACCAAATATGTGTAGATTTGATTTTTTTTTTATTGATTTATTTTGATTGGGGCGAAAGGGGGATGATTTAAACTTTTATATTTTTTTATTTTTTTCACATTTTTTTAACTTTTTTTTTTTACTTTTGCCATGCTTCAATAGCCTCCGTGGGAGGCTAGAAGCAGGCACAACGCGATCGGCTCTGCTACATAGCAGCGATCTGCTGATCGCTGCTATGTAGCAGAAATGGAGGTGTGCTGTGAGCGCCGACCACAGGGTGGCGCTCACAGCCACCGGTCATCAGTAACCATAGAGGTCTCAAGGACCTCTATGGTTACAATGGAGACGCATCGCCGACCCCCGATCATGTGACGGGGGTCGGCGATGACGTCATTTCCGGCCGCCCGGCCGGATGCGGTAGTTAAATGCCGCTGTCTGCGATTGACAGCGGCATTTAACTAGTTAATAGGTGCGGGCAGATCGCAATTCTGCCCGCACCTATTGCGGGCACATGTCAGCTGTTCAAAACAGCTGACATGTCCCGGCTTTGATGCGGGCTCACCGCGGAGCCCTGCATCAAAGCAGGGGATCTGACCTCGGACGTACTATCCCGTCCGAAGTCAGATAGGGGTTAAGGGGTGATAAAAATTTCCCAAACAGCTAAACTTAGGGGCAGACACCATGAAAAGTGTCATCAGTTGACCCACAGCCGAAATTGGCAAATGGCTCAGCAGCAGTCAGCTGTGGCCCCTGCATGAGGTATCAGGGTCTGGCCCAGCATTTACAGCTTGGTATTAAAGTTTCAATGAGTACCTGATAGTTGAGGGAGCAGTGTAAGTCATCGTACCTGAGAGACCTAACACCTCATGCAACACCTCCATTTTTTTGTTTATTCTAACCACACTCAGATGGCACAAACATCAGTTTCATAGACTACTATCCATCGAAAAATGTAAGAATAGTAACACAGGTAGTTGACTGATCAATTGACCCACAGCAGAGCCTGTTCCAATGGCACAGAAGCAGTCAGTCATGGGCTATGCATGAGGTATCAGGGTCTGGCACAGCATATACAGCTTGGAATTGAAGATTTAATGAGGACCTGGTGGTTAATGAAGTGATGTAAGCCTCTTTAGCTGGGAGACCTAACGACTCATGCAATACCTCCATTTTTATAAATTTTATCCACATTCAGATGGTTCAAACATCAGTTTCATAGGCTACAATTAATAGAAAAATGTAAGACTATAAATATAGATAGTTAAATGATCAATTGACCCACACTAGATCCTATTATAATGGAACAGAAGCAGTCAGCCGTGGGCCATGCATGAGGTATCAGGGTCTGGCACGGCATTTACAACTTGGAATTGAACTTTTAATGAGGACTTGGTGGTTAATGGAGTGGGGTAAGCCTTATTAGCTGGGAGACCTCACAACTCATGCAATACCTCCAATTTTTTAAATTCTAGCCACATTCAGATGGCATAAACATCAGTTTCATTGACTACTACTGATAGAAAAATGTAAGAATATAAATATAGATAGTTCACTGATCAATTAACCCACACTAGAACCTGTTCAAATGGCACAGAAGTAGTCAGCCATGGGCCATGCATGAGGTATCAGGGTCTGGTACAGCATTTACAGCTTGGAATTGATGTTTTAATGAAGACTTGGTGGTAAGCATTCTTAGCTGGGAGACCTCACGCCTCATGTAACACCTCCAATTTTTTTTAATTCCAACCACACTCAAATGGCACAAACATCAAATTCATAGACATACTATTGACACTAGAACCAGTCATAATGGCACAGAAGCAGTCACCCACGGACCATGCATGAGGTAACAGGGTCTGGCCCATCATTGAACTTTTAATGAGGATCTGGTGGTTAAGGAAGCGCTGTAAGCCTTCTTAGCTAGGAGACCTCACACCTTATGCAAAACCTCCATTTTTTTCTTTTTTATTCCAGCCACAATCAGATGGCACAAACATTAATTTCATAGACTACTATTGATAGAAAAATGTAGGAATAGTAACGCAGGTAGATGACTGAACATAAGTGAAGGCTTGCCTGACTGGGAGCCCTACTTATATGGGCAATCCACCTGATGGAGGCACAAGTTTGAGCATCTGCATTTCAAAATATAATTGTCACACATCACTAAAGTGTCATCAATTTCCACAGAGTAGAAATGGTATAATAAGCCTCTAACACACCTTTTACTACAAGCAACCCACCAGATGGAGACCCAACTTTGAGTATCCACATTTCGAAAAATAATTGTCACTAGTGTTGAGTGATACCTTCCGATATCGGGAAATATCGGGATCGGATTGGATTGGCCGATATCCAAAAAATATCAGATATCGCCTATACCGATACCGGAATCCAATGCAAGTCAATGGGACACAAATATCGGAATGAAAATAAGCCCTTTCTGCCATTGTACATCCTGTGCCGGAGGGGAGAAGAGTGTGGGCAATGAGTGAGCGGAGACTGCGTGTCTGTGTGGGACCGTGGGGTGTCTGTACGGGCCTCTCGGGGGTCTGTGCAGGCTGCCGGGGGTCTGTGCAGGCCTGCCAGGGGTCTGTACGGGCCTCTTGGGGGTCTGTGCGGCCTGCTGGGGGTCTGTGGGGCCTGTCAGGGTTTTGTATGGGCCTCTCAGGGGTCTGTGTGTCCTACTGTGGGTCTGTGCGGGCCTGCTGGGGGTCTGTACGGGCCTCTCAGGGGTCTGTGTGGGCCTGTCGGGGGTCTGTGTGGCCTACCGGGGGTCTGTACGGGCCTCTCGGGGGTCTGTGCAGCCTGCCGGGGATCTGTGGGGCCTCTCGGGGGTCTGTGCGGCCTGCCGGGGTCTGTGCGGCCTGCCGGGGGTCTGTACGGGCCTCTCGGGGGTCTGTGCGGCCTGCCAGGGGTCTTTGTGTTTGTGTGCAGGCGTCGTCCGATAGGACTACAAGTCCCATCGGGCTATGCCTGCTACAATGGCAGTGATTGACACATTAGCCAATGATGGAACAGTAGTAGTCCCATCATCGAGCTAATGAGTTGACTGTAAAAAAAGCACAAACATACATACTACATACATACCACATACATACAACATACTACATACATACTGCATACATACATACAACATACAACATACATACAAAATACCACATACATAAAACATACATACAACATACTATACACTACATACATACATGCAACATACATACAATATACTACATACATACATACAGCATGCATACAACATACTACATACATACTACATACATACAACATACTACATACATGCATACAACATGCATACAACATTTCACATACATGCAACATACATACTACATACATACAACATACTACGTACAAAATGCATACATACAACATACTACATACATACAACAAACATACAACATACCACATACATACAACATACATACTACATACATACATACATACATACATACAACATACATACTACATGCATACGTACAACATACCTACTGCATACACACATACAACATACATACTACATACATACTACATACAACATACATACATACATACATGCTACATACATACAACATGCATACTACATACAATACATACATACAGACATACAGTACATATAACATACAGTACATACTCATCATTAGGGTTGAGCGAAACGGATCGGACAAATTAAAAAATCCTCATGTGGGATCGGCCATGAGGTCTGCACGCAAAGTCGCATTTTGTGTGACACTTTTAGCGCCATTTTTCAGCCAATGAAGGAGGACGCAGAGTGTGGGCAGCGTGATGACATAGGTCTCGGTCCCCACCATCTTAGAGAAGATCATGACAGTGATTGGCTTGCTTTCTGCGGCATCACAGGGGGTATAAAGGGCGTGCACGCCGGCCACCATCTTACTTCTGCCGATCTTAGCATAGGGAGAGGTTGCTGCAGCTTCATCAGAAGAAGGGATATAGTTAGGGAGGAACCCCCAAACTGCTTGTGCTGTAGCGATTTCCACTGTCCAACACCACCATTTGTTTGCAGGGACAGTGGAGGTTATATTTTTGTGCATCAGCTCTGTAGCTTATTAGGCTGCCCTATAAGGCTCCCTGATAGCTGCATTGCTGTTTGCACGCTGCTGTGCAAACCAACTGCTTTTTTAAAAGCAAAAATCCTGTAGCTCCTTTCTGCACAGTTATCTTGTTTATTTGTCCACACTTTTGTGTGCAGCAGTCCTTTTTATTGCTGCCATACTTTTCCTGAGATCATTGTAGGGAGATTGAAATTGTACTACAGTCCTTGTATTTTTTCATATATCTTCCAGCCACTTTCTGCCACTTACATTGTGTTGTTTTATACACTGGGCCTGAGTTTTGGTTCAGTCTCCCCCCACCCCCCCCAAGAAAGGGAGATTCTAATTCTCACAAAGTGGATATACTTCAGTCCTGTTAGTTTGTTGTATGTCAGCCAGCCACTTTCTGCCACTTACATTGTGTTTTTATATACACTGGGCCTGAGTTTTGGTTCAGTCTCCCCCAAAAAACAGAGATTCTAATTCTCACAAAATGGATATACTTCAGTCCTGTTAGTTTGTTGTATGTCAGCCAGCCACTTTCTGCCACTTAGATTGCGTTGTTATATACACTGGGCCTGAGTTTTGGTTCAGTCTCCCCCAAAAAAGGGAGGTTCTAATTCTCACAAAGAGGATATACTTCAGTTCTGTTAGTTTGTCGTATGTCAGCCAGCCACTTTCTGCCACTTAGATTGCGTTGTTATGTACACTGGGCCTGAGTTTTGGTTCAGTCTCCCCCCACAAAAAGGGTGATTCAAATTCTCACAAAGTGTATATACTTCAGTCCTGTTAGTTGGTCGTTAGTGTTGAGCGATACCTTCCGATATCGGAAAGTATCGGTATCGGATAGGATCGGCCGATATTCAAAAAATATCGGATATCGCCGATACCGATACCCGATCCCAATGCAAGTCAATGGGACCAAAATATCGGAATTAAAATAAACCCTTTCTTTCCTTGTAGGTTCATTCTACATGAAGGAAAACAACTAAGAATAATGCAGGATGTATTTGGGGAGGTGGCGGAGACATTAAAGTCATAGAGGTTTAGCCCAATCAAATAGAATAGCATGTTTTTTTTTTTTTTTTTAAAGACGTTCGGAGTGACAAAGATATTGACTATGTAAATATTTTTTTTATTTTGTCAGATATTGATGTTTCACTATTCCACGACCTTCCCCTTCTTTTTTTTTTACTTTTCCCACACTTTCATCTTCATCATCATCAGCATCTTTGACATCAACTTCTTCTTCACCTTATTCATCTTCTTCTTCATCCTTTACCTTTTTTTTTTTTTTTTTTATTACATTCTTCATATTCATTTTATTCAACTATTATTATTCTTTCTATTCTACATATTCATTTTATTCAACTGTATTATTCTTCCTATTCTACTTCTTCATCATATTCTCATTTGTGACAGGCATTCCCGTAGTTGTTATCTATAAAAGTTGGAAGATTACACCTTTCGTTCTGCCAGTCACAAAAGTTACATTTGAACGCGTTCAGTTTGGCCTGCAGCATCAGGCTTTATCCAGGGGCACCACGAGGAGGAACGGACTCACCCCCATACACTGCTTAGTCTTCTTCTGCATATAATTTAGATAATATCTTTTGCTCTGATATTAAGTGTTATGCTTAATGTTCTTCTGCTCTTTGTTCTGCAGCCTCTTGTTCTTCTGCTTCTCGGTCTTCCATGTCGTCGTCTCCAGTGTCGTCATCTCCGCCGTCGTAGTCTCCGCCGTCGTCGTCGTCATCGGGGTGGTCTTCCGGGTTGTCGTCGTCGTCGTCATCGGGGTGGTCTTCCGGGTCGTCGACTTTAGGGTCTTCAACTTGGTAATGTAGCAGAAGGTACAAGAAGGCTGAGAAAATGCCAAGAACCTGATGATGGAACTGGAACTCGGATGGCTACCCGAAGGTTCAAGAGCCTATGGAACTACCGAAGACCAGCTGACGTTACTGGAACCCGGTTACTAAGCAGGAGGTACCCGTGCTAAAAAGCACTACCAAGGACCGCCTGACGTTGGCGGAACTCGGATGCCCAGAAGGAGGCACCTAAGCCAAAGGCTCTGCCCGGAACCAGCTGACGGTACTGGAACCAGGATGGGGAGCAGAAGGTACAAGAGCAAAAGACACTGCCGAGAACCAGCTGACGGTACTGGAACCCGGATGGGTAGCCGAAGGTCCAAGAGCCAATGGAACTACCGAGGACCAGCTGACGTTACTGGAACCCGGTTACTAAGCAGGAGGTACCCGTGCCTGAAAGCACTACCAAGGACCACCTGACGTTGGTGGAACTTGGATACCCAGAAGGAGGCACCTAAGCCAAAGGCTCTGCCCGGAACCAGCTGACGGTACTGGAACCAGGATGGGGAGCAGAAGGTACAAGAGCAAAAGACACTGCCGAGAACCAGCTGACGGTGCTGGAACCAGGTGGTGGACCCGAAGGCCCACAGGAAAGGAGAGAACAGCTAGGCCGCGAGGCAGCCGCAGTTACCGAACCCCAACAGTCCTACAGGGGGAGCTGGGCTTACTGGCACTACAGAACCAGCCTTGACTACCAGTTCACGCAGCCCACATAGGAAGCTCCTAAACTGGAGGCACCCTGGAGTTGGCTAACCCGACCGCACCACGACGGGGCAAGCATAGGTGTCTCAGTGAGCTTGACACGACCCGGAAACAGCTGACGGTGCTGAAACCAGGTTTGGCACGAGGGAGTACCTGTGATAAAAACACTGCCGAGAACCAGCTGGCGGTGCTGGAACCCAGATGCGTTGCCCCAGTGTGCAAGAGCCAATGGCACGACCGAGGACCAGCTGACGGTGCTGGAACCCGGTTACTAAGCTGTAGGTGCCCGCGCTTAAAAGCACTACCAAGGACCGCCTGACGTTGGCGGAACTCGGATATCCAGGAGGAGGCACCTAAGCCAAAGGCTCGGCCCGGAACCAGCTGACGGTGCTGGAACCAGGTGGTGGACCCCAAGGCCCACAGGAGAGGAGAGAACAGCTAGGCCGCGAGGCAGCCGCAGTTACCGAACCCCAACAGTCCTACAGGGGGAGCTGGGCCTACTGGCACTACAGAACCAGCCTTGACTACCAGTTCACGCAGCCCACATAGGAAGCTCCTAAACTGGAGGCACCCTGGAGTTGGCTAACCCGACCGCACCACGACGGGGCAAGCATAGGCGTCTCAGTGAGCTTGACACAACCCGGAAACAGCTGACGGTGCTGAAACCAGGTTTGGCACGAGGGAGTACCTGTGACAAAAACACTGCCGAGAACCAGCTGGCGGTGCTGGAACCCAGATGCGTTGCCCCAGTGTGCAAGAGCCAATGGCACGACCGAGGACCAGCTGACGGTGCTGGAACCCGGTTACTAAGCTGTTGGTGCCCGCGCTTAAAAGCACTACCAAGGACCGCCTGACGTTGGCGGAACTCGGATACCCAGGAGGAGGCACCTAAACCAAAGGCTCGGCCCGGAACCAGCTGACAGTGCTGGAACCAGGTGGTGGACCCCAAGACCCACAGGAGAGGAGAGAACAGCTAGGCCGCGAGGCAGCCGCAGTTACCGAACCCCAACAGTCCTACAGGGGGAGCTGGGCCTACTGGCACTACAGAACCAGCCTTGACTACCAGTTCACGCAGCCCACATAGGAAGCTCCTAAACTGGAGGCACCCTGGAGTTGGCTAACCCGACCGCACCACGACGGGGCAAGCAAAGGCGTCTCAGTGAGCTTGACACAACCCGGAAACAGCTGACGGTGCTGAAACCAGGTTTGGCACGAGGGAGTACCTGTGACAAAAACACTGCCGAGAACCAGCTGGCGGTGCTGGAACCCAGATGCGTTGCCCCAGTGTGCAAGAGCCAATGGCACGACCGAGGACCAGCTGACGGTGCTGGAACCCGGTTACTAAGCTGTTGGTGCCCGCGCTTAAAAGCACTACCAAGGACCGCCTGACGTTGGCGGAACTCGGATACCCAGGAGGAGGCACCTAAGCCAAAGGCTCGGCCCGGAACCAGCTGACGGTGCTGGAACCAGGTGGTGGACCCCAAGACCCACAGGAGAGGAGAGAACAGCTAGGCCGCGAGGCAGCCGCAGTTACCGAACCCCAACAGTCCTACAGGGGGAGCTGGGCCTACTGGCACTACAGAACCAGCCTTGACTACCAGTTCACGCAGCCCACATAGGAAGCTCCTAAACTGGAGGCACCCTGGAGTTGGCTAACCCGACCGCACCACGACGGGGCAAGCAAAGGCGTCTCAGTGAGCTTGACACAACCCGGAAACAGCTGACGGTGCTGAAACCAGGTTTGGCACGAGGGAGTACCTGTGACAAAAACACTGCCGAGAACCAGCTGGCGGTGCTGGAACCCAGATGCGTTGCCCCAGTGTGCAAGAGCCAATGGCACGACCGAGGACCAGCTGACGGTGCTGGAACCCGGTTACTAAGCTGTTGGTGCCCGCGCTTAAAAGCACTACCAAGGACCGCCTGACGTTGGCGGAACTCGGATACCCAGGAGGAGGCACCTAAGCCAAAGGCTCGGCCCGGAACCAGCTGACGGTGCTGGAACCAGGTGGTGGACCCCAAGGCCCACAGGAGAGGAGAGAACAGCTAGGCCGCGAGGCAGCCGCAGTTACCGAACCCCAACAGTCCTACAGGGGGAGCTGGGCCTACTGGCACTACAGAACCAGCCTTGACTACCAGTTCACGCAGCCCACATAGGAAGCTCCTAAACTGGAGGCACCCTGGAGTTGGCTAACCCGACCGCACCACGACGGGGCAAGCATAGGCGTCTCAGTGAGCTTGACACAACCCGGAAACAGCTGACGGTGCTGAAACCAGGTTTGGCACGAGGGAGTACCTGTGACAAAAACACTGCCGAGAACCAGCTGGCGGTGCTGGAACCCAGATGCGTTGCCCCAGTGTGCAAGAGCCAATGGCACGACCGAGGACCAGCTGACAGTGCTGGAACCCGGTTACTAAGCTGTTGGTGCCCGCGCTTAAAAGCACTACCAAGGACCGCCTGACGTTGGCGGAACTCGGATACCCAGGAGGAGGCACCTAAGCCAAAGGCTCGGCCCGGAACCAGCTGACGGTGCTGGAACCAGGTGGTGGACCCCAAGGCCCACAGGAGAGGAGAGAACAGCTAGGCCGCAAGGCAGCCGCAGTTACCGAACCCCAACAGTCCTACAGGGGGAGCTGGGCCTACTGGCACTACAGAACCAGCCTTGACTACCAGTTCACGCAGCCCACATAGGAAGCTCCTAAACTGGAGGCACCCTGGAGTTGGCTAACCCGACCGCACCACGACGGGGCAAGCATAGGCGTCTCAGTGAGCTTGACACTACCCGGAAACAGCTGACGGTGCTGAAACCAGGTTTGGCACGAGGGAGTACCTGTGACAAAACCACTGCCGAGAACCAGCTGGCGGTGCTGGAACCCAGATGCGTTGCCTATCAAAGATTGTCTTCCTACAGCCCCAACTAGCGGTGTTGGAGCAAAGGGTAAGCAGGGGGAGCAGAGTGTAGGCCGAAGCCTGCACTGGAGTCAGCTTTGTGTCCGCGTTGCGTTTGCAGGACACTTTGCCGGCTACACAGCGGGGGAACAGCTGGCGGTGCTGAACCCCACTAACACATTGGCTGGTGTTTTTCTCTGTGCAGCTAGCACTTCCGGGCAAAAACTAGCGGTGTTATAGCCCAGGGGCAGCAGGAGGAGGAGAGGAGCAGAGTGTAGGCCGAAGCCTAGTTGAACCAATTTCAAAGGTAACCTTTAACCCCCCCTCAGGTATTACAAAGTACATGAGCCACACCTTGTGCAGCATTAATGCTGCACAAGTAAAAGGTTGCTCTATTAATTTTTCTACTTGCACACGCTGAATGCAACACGTACACAATTTAGCCCATTCTACAGTCAAACTGTAGTTGAGGCGTGACTTGTATTTTTAAGGAGACGCAGCATAGGTGTCCCAAATAACGCCTTTGTGCTTGGCGCAGCTTCCTGAGCGTTGTTTTTTGCTGTACAGGAGTCTGCGCTCTTGTGTTATCCCTTGGCAATGCCCTGTTAGCGCTGCCCGTCTTATGACCTCATTTCATGTTGGCCGCTGCGGTTAACGATGGCCATAAATCCCAGACCCACAGTGCCTTTTCATAAAGTCACACTGCGGTGCTGGGATTCGTGGCCTTGAGCAGTAAATATTTTCGACGCTCACACACGTCCTTATACCTGCTGCAGACTGGGCGGCCTCTGCTGATCCCTTTTCGCATGCCGCTGCCATGAGGCCGCACAGTCTGAAGAAGGCGGAAGGAGATGAGTGACGACAGGCGAACATATGCACTGCTCATGCCCATAAACCACACCCTCGCTGACAAAATAAATAAGACAACGAGGGGCGTTGTTTCACGCAGGGCGGATGCACAGGCGCAGCCAGCTAACCATGATGTCAAAAGACGGGAAGCGCTACCAAGGGGGGTGCTGCGTATCATTAGAAAGGAAAGTCACACCTCAGGGACAGTGGAATGGTCTCAATGAGACACATTTTGTACGTGTTGAGTTCCACGTGGGCAAGGAGAAAAAGTCAGCCACCTTGTACAAATGCAGCAGTACTGCTGAACAAGGTGGCTGTTATACATAGAAACACCTGGGGGTGGGGGGCAGGCTCTCTTCAATTTCAGTTCATGTGCCTGCATGGCGTTTGCAGGTCACGTTGCCGGCTACACAGCTGGGGAACAGCTGGCGGTGCTGAATCCCACTGACACATTGGCTGGTGTTTTTCTCTGTGCAGCTAGCACGTCCGGGTAAAAACTGGCGGTGTTAGAGCCCAGGGTCAGCAGGAGGAGGAGAGGAGCAGAGTGTAGGCCGAAGCCTAGTTGAACCAATTTCAAAGGTAACCTTTAACCCCCCTCAGGTGTTGCAAGGTACAAGAGCCACACCTCGTGCAGCATTAATGCTGCACAAGTAAAAGGTTGCTCTCTTAATTTTTCTCCTTGCACACGCTGAATAAAACACGTACACTATTTAATCCATTCTACTGTAAAACAGTAGTGGAGGCGTGACTTGTCTTTTTAAAGAAAAGCAGCCCAGGTGTCGAAAATAACACCTTGGTGCATGGGCGCAGCTTCCTGAGCATTGTTATTTGCTGTACAGGAGTCTGCGCTCTTGTTATCCCTTGGCCATGCCCTGTGAGCGCTTCCTGACTTCTGACCTCATTTCATGTCGGCCGTTACGGTTAGCGATGGACATGAATCCCAGACCCACAGTGTGTTTTCAAAAAATCACACTGCGTGGCTGGGATTCGTGGCCTTGTGCAGTAAATATGTTTGCCGCTCACACATGTCCTTACACCTGCTTCAGACTGGGCGGCCTCATCTGATCCCTTATCGCATGCCGCAGCCATGAGGCCGCACAGTCTGAAGAAGGCGGAAGGAGATGAGTTAAGACAGGCGAACATATGCACTGCACATGCCCATCAATAACACCCTCGCAGCCAATATATATGAGCCAACGAGGGGCGTTGTATTGGGCAGGGCGGACGCACAGGCACAGGCAGCCAACCAATGATGTCAGAAGACGGGCAGCGCTACCAAGGGTGGTGCTGCGTATCATTAGAAAGGAAAGTCACACCTCAGGGAGAGTTGAATGGTCTCAATGAGACACATTTTGTACGTGTTGAGTTCCACGTGGGCAAGGAGAAAAAGTCAGCCACTGCTGTACAAGGTGGCTATTAAACATAGAAACACCTGGGGGTGGGGGGCAAGCTCCCTTCAATTTCAGTTCATGTGCCTGCGTGGCGTTTGCAGGTCACGTTGCAAGCTACACAGCAGGGGAACAGCTGGCGGTGCTGAACCCCACTAACACATTGGCTGGTGTTTTTCTCTGTGCAGCTAGCAATTCCGGGCAAAAACTAGCGGTGTTAGAGCCCAGGGTCAGCAGGAGGAGGAGATGAGCAGAGTGTAGGCCGAAGCCTCCACTGGTGGCAGCTTTTGGTCAGTTGTGCCAGCGTGGCTTGTGCTGGACAAGATGCCGGCTACACAGCAGGGGAACAGCTTGCGGTGCTAAACCCCACTAACACATTGGCGGGTATTTTTCTCTGTGCACCTAGCACTTCCAGGCTACAACTGGCGGTGTTATAGCCCAGGGTCAGCAGGAGGAGGAGAGGAGCAGAGTGTAGGCCGAAGCCTAGTTGAACCAATTTCAAAGGTAACCTTTAACCCCCCCTCAGGTGTTGCAAGGTACAAGAGCCACACCTTGTGCAGCATTAATGCTGCACAAGTAAAAGGTTGCTCTCTTCATTTTGCTCCTTGCACACGCTGAATAAAACACGTACACTATTTAGCCCATTATACTGTCAAACAGTAGTGGAGGCGTGACTTTTCTTTTGAAGAAGACGCAGCACAGGTGTCAAAATTTACACCTAGGTGCTGGGCGCAGACTCCTTACCGTTGTTATTTTGCAGTAAAGGAGAGTGCGCTCTTGTGTTATCCCTTGGCAATACCCTGTTAGTGCAGGCCATCTTATGACCTCATTTCATGTTGGCCGCTGCGGTTAACGATGGCCATAAATCCCAGACCCACAGTGCCTTTCCATAAAGTCACACTGCGGTGCTGGGATTCGTGGCCTTGTGCAGTAAATATGTTCGCCGCTCACACATGTCCTTACACCTGCTTCAGACTGGGCGGCCTCAGCTGATCCCTTATTGCCTGCCACGGCCATGAGGCCGCACAGTCTGAAGAAGGCGGAAGGAGGGGAGTGAAGACAGGCGAACAAATGCACTGCTCGTGCCCATCAATCACACCCTCGCAGTCAAAATATATGAGACAACGAGGGGCGTTGTGTCGGGCAGGGCGGACGCACAGGCACAGCCAGCCAACCAATGATGTCTGAAGACGGGCAGCGCTAACAATGGGGGTGCTGCGTGTCATTAAAAAGGAAAGTCACACCTCAGGGACATTGTAATGGTCTCTAATGAGACACATTTTGTACGTGTTGAGTTCCACGTGGGCAAGGAGAAAAAGTCAGCCACCTTGTACAAATGCAGCAGTACTGCTGTACAAGGTGGCTGTTATACATAGAAACACCTGGGGGTGGGGGGCAGGCTCACTTCAATTTCAGTTCATGTGCCTGCGTGGCGTTTGCAGGTCACGTTGCCGGCTACACAGCAGGGGAACAGCTGGCGGTGCTGAACCCCACTAACACATTGGCTGGTGTTTTTCTCTGTGCAGCTAGCAATTCCGGGCAAAAACTAGCGGTGTTAGAGCCCAGGGTCAGCAGGAGGAGGAGAGGAGCAGAGTGTAGGCCGAAGCCTGCACTGGTGGCAGCTTTTGGTCAGTTGTGCCAGCGTGGCTTGTGTTGGACACGATGCAGGCTACACAGCAGGGGAACAGCTGGCGGTGCTGAACCCCACAAACACATTGGCGGGTGTTTTTCTCTGTGCACCTAGCACTTCCAGGCTACAACTGGCGGTGTTATAGCCCAGGGTCAGCAGGAGGAGGAGAGGAGCAGAGTGTAGGCCGAAGCCTGCACTGGTGGCAGCTTTTGGTCAGTTGTGCCAGCGTGGCTTGTGCTGGACACGATGCAGGCTACACAGCAGGGGAACAGCTGGCGGTGCTGAACCCCACAAACACATTGGCTGTTTTTTTTCTCTGTGCAGCTCGCATTTCCGGGCAAAAACTAGCGGTGTTTGAGCCCAGGGGCAGCAGGAGGAGGAGAGGAGCAGAGTGTAGGCCGAAGCCTGCACTGGTGGCAGCTTTTGGTCAGTTGTGCCAGCGTGGCTTGTGCTGGACACGATGCCGGCTACACAGCAGGGGATCAGCTGGTGGTGCTGAACCCCACTAACACATTGGCGGGTGTTTTTCTCTGTGCACCTAGCACTTCCAGGCTACAACTGGTGGTGTTATAGCCCAGGGTCAGCAGGAGGAGGAGAGGAGCAGAGTGTAGGCCGAAGCCTAGTTGAACCAATTTCAAAGGTAACCTTTAACCCCCCCTCAGGTGTTGCAAGGTACAAGAGCCACACCTTGTGCAGCATTAATGCTGCACAAGTAAAAGGTTGCTCTCTTAATTTTTCTCCTTGCACATGCTGAATAAAACACGTACACTATTTAGCCCATTCTACTGTAAAACAGTAGTGGAGGCGTGACTTTTCTTTTTAAAGAAAAGCAGCACAGTTGTCAAAAATAACACCTTGGTGCATGGGCGCAGCTTCCTGAGCGTTGTTATTTGCTGTACAGGAGTCTGCGCTCTTGTTATCCCTTGGCCATGCGCTGTGAGCGCTTCCTGTCTTCTGACCTCATTTGATGTCGGCCGTTGCGGTTAGCGATGGACATGAATCCCAGACCCACAGTGTGTTTTCAAAAAATCACACTGCGTGGCTGGGATTCGTGGCCTTGTGCAGTAAATATGTTTGCCGCTCACACATGTCCTTACACCTGCTTCAGACTGGGCGGCCTCATCTGATCCCTTATCGCATGCCGCGGCCATGAGGCCACCCAGTCTGAAGAAGGCGGAAGGAGATGAGTCAACACAGGCAAACATATGCACTGCACATGCCCATCAATCACACCCTCGCTGTCCAAAAAAATAAGACACCGAGGGGCGTTGTTTCGAGCAGGGCAGACGCACAGGCGCAGCCAGCTAACCAATGATGTCAGAAGACGGGCAGCGCTACCAAGGTTGGTGCTGCGTATCATTAGAAAGGAAAGTCACACCTCAGGGACAGTGGAATGGTCTCAATGAGACACATTTAGTACTTGTTTAATTAAACGTGGGCAAGGAGAAAAAGTCAGCCACCTTGTACAAATGCAGCAGTACTGCTGTACAAGGTGGCTGTTATACATAGAAACACCTGGGGGTGGGGGGCAGGCTTCCTTCAATTTCAGTTCATGTGCCTGCGTGGCGTTTGCAGGTCACGTTGCAAGCTACACAGCAGGGGAACAGCTGGCGTTGCTGAACCCCACTGACACATTGACTGGTGTTTTTCTCTGTGCAGCTCGCATGTCCGGGCAAAAACTGGCGTTGTTAGAGCCCAGGGTCAGCAGGAGAAGGAGAGGAGCAAAGTGTAGGCCGAAGCCTGCACTGGTGGCAGCTTTTGGTCGGTTGTGCCAGCGTGGCTTGTGCTGGACACGATGCCAGCTACACAGCAGGGGAACAGCTGGCGGTGCTGAACCCCACTAACACATTGGCTGTTGTTTTTCTCTGTGAAGCTCGCATTTCCGGGCAAAAACTGGCGGTGTTAGAGCCCAGGGTCAGCAGGAGAAGGAGAGGAGCAAAGTGTAGGCCGAAGCCTGCACTGGTGGCAGCTTTTGGTCGGTTGTGCCAGCGTGGCTTGTGCTGGACACGATGCCGGCTACACAGCAGGGGAACAGCTGGCGGTGCTGAACCCCACTAACACATTGGCTGTTGTTTTTCTCTGTGAAGCTCGCATTTCTGGGCAAAAACTAGCGGTGTTAGAGCCCAGGGTCAGCAGGAGGAGGAGAGGAGCAGAGTGTAGGCCGAAGCCTAGTTGAACCAATTTTAAAGGTAACCTTTAACCCCTCCTCAGGTGTTGCAAGGTACAAGAGCCACACCTTGTGCAGCATTAATGCTGCACAAGTAAAAGGTTGCTCTATTTAGTTTGCTCCTTGCACACGCTGAATAAAACACGTACACTATTTAGCCCATTATACTGTCTAACAGTAGTGGAGGCGTGACTTGTCTTTTCAAGGAGACGCAGCACAGGTGTCAAAATTTACACCTAGGTGCTGGGCGCAGATTCCTGAGTGTTGTTATTAGCTGTACAGGAGTCTGCGCTATTGTGATCCCTTGGCCATGCGCTGTGAGCGCTGCCTGTCTTCTCACCTCATTTCATGTTGGCCGTTGCGGTTAGCAATGGATATGAATCCCAGGCCCGCAGTGTGTTTTCAAAAAATCACACTGCGTGGCTGGGATTCGTGGCCTTGTGCAGTAAATATGTTTGCCGCTCACACATGTCCTTACACCTGCTTCAGACTGGGCGGCCTGAGCTGATCCCTTATCGCCTACCACGGCCAGGAGGCCGCACAGTCTGAAGAAGGCGGAAGGAGATGAGTTAAGACAGGCGAACATATGCACTGCACATGCCCATCAATCACACCCTCGCAGCCAAAATATATGAAACGAGGGGGGTTGTGTCGGGCACTGCGGACGCACAGGCACAGGCAGCCAACCAATGATGTCAGAAGACGGGCAGCGCTACCAAGGGGGGTGGTGCGTGTCATTAAAAAGGAAAGTCACACCTCAGGGACATTGTAATGGTCTGTAATGAGACACATATTTTACGTGTTTAATTCTACGTGGGCAAGGATAAAAAATCAGCCACCTTGTACAAATGCAGCAGTACTGCAGTACTAGGTGGCTGTTATACATAGAAACACCTGGGGGGGTGGGGGCCAGGTTCCCTTTTATTTCAGTTCATGTGCCTGCGTGGCGTTTGCAGGTCACGTTGCCGGCTACACAGCAGGGGAACAGCTGGCGTTGCTGAACCCCACTAACACATTGGCTGGTGTTTTTCTCTGTGCAGCTAGCACTTCCGGGCAAAAACTAGCGGTGTTTAAGCCCAGGGTCAGCAGGAGGAGGAGAGGAGCAGAGTGTAGGCCGAAGCCTGCACTGGTGGCAGCTTTTGTTCTGTTGTGCCAGCGTGGCTTGTGCTGGACACGTTGCCGACTACACAGCAGGGGAACAGCTGGCGGTGCTGAACCCCACTGACACATCACCTAGTGTTTTTTCTGTGTAGAAAACACTTCCAGGTGGCAACTGACAGTGTTGAAACCCAGGGAATCAAAGAGGAGCAGAGTGTAGGCCGAAGCCTGCAGTGGAGCAAGTTGAAAGGGAACCTTTAACCCCCCCCCAGGCATTTGTTGCTGAAAGAGCCATATTGTACAGCAGTAATACTGCACATGGAAAATGGTGGCTCCGAAAATTATGCTCCTTGCAAACGCTGAAGTACACACTCATATAATGTGTCCCCTCACACTGTCAAACCGTCCCGGAAGTGGGACTTTCCTTTGTAATGTGACACAGCAAAGCCGTCATTCCAACCCCCTTGGTGCCGTGCGCCACCTCCTCAACGTTGTTTGGTTCTGTCACGGAGCCCGCGCTGTAATGTTATCCCTTGGCCATGCACAGTTAGCGGTGCCCGTCTTCTGACATCATGTAGGTGTCAGGCTGGCAGTGCCTGTGCGTCCAAGCTGCCCGAGATCCAACCTTGCAGTGTCATCTAATGTAGTCCCACTGCGGGCCTGGGATCCATGGGCATGCGCAGTGCATATCATCGCCTCTCACTCACCTCCTTCCTGCTTCTTCAGACTGTGCGGCGTCACGGCCGTGGCATGCTATTAGGGATCAGCTGATGCCGCCGAGTCTGAAGAAGCGTGAAGAAGGGGAGTGAGAGGCTAGTATATGCACTGCGCATGGCCATGGATACCAGGCCCACTGTGGGATCACATTAGACGACACTGCGAGGTGGGATTTCGGGCAGCGTGGACGCACAGGCGCAGCCAGGACGACAACAAATGATGTCAGAGGACGGGCAGCGCAAACTTTGCATGGCCAAGGGATAACATAACAGCGCAGGGTCCATGACGGAATCAAACAACGCTAAGGAGCCAGCGCACAGTGGCAAGGGGGTAGCAATGACGGCTGTGCTGCGTCACATTACAAAGGTAAGTCCCACCTCCGGGACGGTTGGACGGTGTGAGGGGACACATTACATGAGTGTGTAGTTCAGCGTTTGCAAGGAGCATAATTTCCAGAGCGACTCTTCCCTTGTGCAGTATTAGTGCTGCACATGGTGGCTCTTTCAGTAACAAACGCCTAGGGGGGGGGACAGGTCCCCTTACATTTTAGTTGTGCCAGCGTGGCGGTCGCATGACACGTTGCCGGATACACAGCTGGGGATCAGCTGACGTTACTGAACCCCAATAACAGAGGAGCGACTGTTGACTGTGCAGACAGCACTTCCAGGCACCAACTGGCGGTGTTAGAGCCCAGGGACAGCAGGAGGAGCAGATTGGAGGTATTGCCGCACACACAGCTGGGGATCAGCTGACGTTACTGAACCCCAATAACAGAGGAGCGACTGTTAACTGTGCACACAGCACTTCCAGGCACTAACTGGCGGTGTTAGAGCCCAGGGACAGCAGGAGGAGCAGATTGGAGGTATTGCCGCACACACAGCTGGGGATCAGCTGACGTTACTGAACCCCAATAACAGAGGAGCGACTGTTAACTGTGCACACAGCACTTCCAGGCACCAACTGGCGGTGTTAGAGCCCAGGGACAGCAGGAGGAGCAGATTGGAGGTATTGCCGCACACACAGCTGGGGATCAGCTGACGTTACTGAACCCCAATAACAGAGGAGCGACTGTTAACTGTGCACACAGCACTTCCAGGCACCAACTGGCGGTGTTAGAGCCCAGGGTCAGCAGGAGGAGCAGAGGAACAGAGTGTAGGCCGAAGCCTGATTGGAGCAAGTTGAAAGGGAACCTTTAACCCCCCCCCAAGACGTTTGTAGCTGAAAGAGCCATCTTGTGCAGCACTAAGGATGCAAAAGGAAAAGGTTGCTCTTTTAATTATGCTCCTTGCAAACACTGAAGTAAACACTAAAAATGTGTCCCGTTATACCGTTCAACCGTCCCGGAGGTGCGAATTTCCTTCGTAATGGGACACAGCACAGCTGTCATTCCTATCCCCTTGGTGCCATGCGCTGCCTCCTCAGCGTTGTTTTAAGCTGTCACGGAGCCTGCGCTGTTCTGTTATCCCTTGGGCATGCCCTATTTGCGCTGCCTGTCTTCTGACATAATTTGGTGTCAGGCTGTCAGTGCCTGTGCGTCCACGCTGCTCCAGATCCCACCTCGCAGTCTCGTCTAACGTAATCCCACTGCGGGCCTTGGATCCATGGGCATGCACAGTGCATATACTCGACTCTCACTCCCCTCCTTCCCTCTTCTTCAGACTGTGCGGTGTCACGGCCGTGGCATGCTATTAGGG
The DNA here is from genome assembly GCF_032444005.1 of Ranitomeya imitator. Taxonomy (NCBI): domain Eukaryota; kingdom Metazoa; phylum Chordata; class Amphibia; order Anura; family Dendrobatidae; genus Ranitomeya; species Ranitomeya imitator. Next base: position 933,091,521 of record NC_091282.1, on the reverse strand, counting down.
ATCAGCTGACGGCGCACAGTCTAAAGAAGGCGGAGGGAAATGAGCGAGAGCCCGAGGGGAAGATATGCACTGCGCATGCCCATGGATCCCAGGCCCGCAGTGTGACTCAATCAGAAGACACTGCGAGGCGGGATCTCGGGCAGCGCGGCCGCACAGGCGCAGCCAGCCTGACACCAAATTATGTCAGAAGACAGGCAGCGCAAATAGGGCATGCCCAAGGGATAACAGAACAGCGCAGGCTCTGTGACAGCTTAAAACAACGCTGAGGAGGCAGCGCATGGCACCAAGGGGGTAGGAATGACGGCTGTGCTGCGTCACATTACGAAGGAAAGTCCCAGCTCCGGGACGGTATAACGGTATCAGTGAACACATTTTATAAGTGTTAAGTTCTGCGTGTGCAAGGAGCTAAACCAAAAGAGCTACCTTTTCCTTGTGCAGCATTACTGCTGCACAAGATGGCTCTTTCAGTAACAAACGACGGGGGGGGGGGACAGGTTCCCTTACATTTAGGTTGTTGTGCCAGCGTGGCGGTCGCAGGACACATTGCCGGCTACACAGCTGGGGATCAGCTGACGTTACTGAAACCCAATAACACTGGGTCGTATGTTTTTACTGTGCAGCCTGCACTTCTGAGCCGCAACTGGCGGTGTTGGAGCCCAGGAATAGCAGTTCAGGTGGTAGAAAGATGAACACAGCAGGAGACCTGGATGACACCCAATTACTTAATCAGGCAGAGGAGTGGCAAATTCCTGCGAGATCCAGGCCTGGTTCATTTTCAGGAAAGTAAGCCGGTCAACGTTATCGGAGGACAGTCGCATGCGACGGTCTGTTAGTACACCACCAGCGGCACTAAAGACACGTTCCGATAAGACACTAGCCGCAGGGCAAGCCAGCACCTCCAATGCATACTGGCTTAGCTCTGGCCATGTATCCAGCTTAGAGACCCAAAACTTGAACGGGGAAGAGCCGTCTGGGAGTACAGTAAGAGGGCAAGCCATGTAGTCTGTCACCATCTGACGGAACCGTTGCCTCCTGCTGACTGGAGCCGCCGGTGATGGTGTAGACATTTGGGGCGGGCACACAAAAGTGTGCCAGAGTTGTGCCATACTGGGCTTGCCTTGGGCAGAGGCACTGCTTCTGCTCCCTCTTTGGGCAGAGCCTCCCCCACTGCCTCGACGCACTGAGCTGCTTTGTAAAGCACTAGCAGCACTCCTCTCAGTTGGACAGGAGAAGATGATGGAATTCACCAGTGTGTTGTGGTACTCCCGCAATTTACGCTCCCGAGTCAACGCTGGGATGAGGTTTTGGACGTTGTCCCGGTAGCGAGGATCGAGGAGGGTGAACACCCAATAATCAGGCATGTTGAGAATGTGGTCGATGCGGCAGTTGTTTCTCAGGCACTGCAGCATGAAATCCACCATGTGCTGCAGAGTGCCAACTGGCCCAGAAACGCTGTCCCCTGCTTGAGACATGATCTCTGCCCGCTCGTCATCACCCCACCCTCGCTGTACACACTGACCACCGGACAATTGTGTCGCTCCCTCCTCTGGACGGAGCTCTTCCTCCTCCATTGACTCCTCCTCATCCTCCTCACAAATTGGCCCCTGCGTACCCCTTTGTGAGGAACCACGTGGCGCTGACTCTCCAGAAGCTGATGGAAAAGGTGACTCCTCATCCTCCACCTCTTCCACAACATCATCCCTTAACCCTTGCAAAGTTTGCTGAAGCAGGCAGATAAGGGGAACAGTCATGCTGACTAGTGCATCATCTGCACTTGCCATCCGCGTGGAATAATCAAAAGGACGCAAAACCTGGCAGACGTCCTTCATAGTGGCCCACTCTGTGGTTGTGAAGTCTGATCGGCGCTGACTGCGACTTCTTTGCGCCTGATGCAGCTGGTACTCCATAACTGCTTGCTGCTGCTCACACAACCGCTCCAACATATGTAACGTGGAATTCCACCGGGTAGGTAGGTCACATATGATGCGGTGTTCCGGAAGGCGGAATCGGCGCTGCAGAGCAGCAATGCGGGATCTGGCCAAGCTGGAACGCCGCAAGTGAGCACACTCTAGGCGGACCTTGTGCAGCAGGGCATCAAGATCCGGATAGTCCCTCAGAAAACTCTGCACAACCAAATTGAGCACATGTGCCAGAAATGGGATGTGAGTGAGGTTGCCAAGGGCCAAAGCTGCCACCAGATTTCGGCCATTGTCACACACTACCATGCCTGGCTGGAGATTCGCTGGCAGTAACCACACATCGCTCTCCTGCTTGATGGCATTCCAGAGCTCCTGCGCTGTGTGGCTTCGATTCCCCAATGAAACAAGTTTCAAGACGGCCTGCTGACGTTTGGCCACGGCTGTGCTCATGTCGGTCATAGGTAAACATTCACGGGTCCATGTGGAGGTGGACTGTGACGGCTCCTGCAGAGTTGATTCTGAGGAACTTGTGTAAGAGGAGGAGTCAATGCGTACAGACTGGATTCCTGCAATCCTTGGAGTGGGCAGGACACGTCCTGCGCCACTCGCACGATCTGTACCTGGCTCAACAACATTAACCCAATGGGCAGTGAGGGAAACGTATCACCCCTGTCCATGCTGACTGGTCCACGCATCGGTGGTGAGGTGGACCTTGCTACTGACGGCGTTCAGTAGTGCATGTTTTATGTTTCCCTCAACATGCCTGTGCAGGGCAGGGACAGCTTGCCTGCTGAAGTAAAAGCGGCTGGGCACCTTGTACTGTGGGACTGCCAATGCCATCAAGTCACGGAAGCTGTCAGTCTCCACCAGCCTGAACGAGAGCATTTCCAGGGACAACAGTTTGGCAATGCCTGCATTCAGAGCCTGTGCTCGGGGGTGGTTGGCCGAGAATGCCCGCCTTTTCTCCCATGCCTGTACTACCGATGGCTGTAGAGTAGACTGGGAGTGTGAGGATGACTGGGAAGGTGGTGCTGTGGGTGGAATTACACAAGGTCTCTGGACAACAGTGCCAGAGGTTCTTCCATGGCGATCCTGGGAGGAAGCCAAACCAGCTGTGCGTGAGCTGGAGGAAGAGGCAACACGAGCTGAAGAGGTGGTAGCTGCCGCTGTTGGTTGGCCTACATCTTCAGTGTGTTTCTGTAACTCCACCGCGTGCCTGGTCCGCACATGTTTCCACATATTTGTGGTATTGAGGTTGCTGACATTTTTCCCTCTTTTTACTTTCTGATGACACAGCTTGCATTTGACAAAACAAATGTCATCTGCAACTGTGTCAAAAAAGGACCAGGCACTGCAAGTCTTGGGAGCGCCCTTTTTGGCTTTGGAAAGAGACAGGCTCCTAACGGGTGCCAAAGTGGAAGCTACAGGCTCCGCAGTCTTCCCCCTCCCTCTCCCTCTTTGGCCCGTAAGGGGAATCTCTTCCTCAGAGCTGCTCCCACCACCTTCCTGTTCCTCACGCCACGATGGGTCAACGACCTCATCATCTCCACTACCCTCTGCCACCAACTGCTCCTCCTGGGTAGTCTCGGCAGCACAGTACGCACCAGAAAGCGTCACCTGAGTTTCATCATCAGATGCGTACTGCGCTGTGGTCACCGGAGGCACTGGCCCACCCGCCTCTTCAGAGTCAGAGAGACAAAGCTGTTGGGCATCACTGCACACTGCCTCTTCTTCCATTTCTCCAATGCTGCTTGGCTGGCCCCCTGTTTCCAAGCCAAGAGATTCAGAGAACAGAAGTAGAGACGGCTCCTGTCCTGGGCTCTCTGACTGCCTGGCCAATTTGGCAGGTGGTGAAGAGACAGATGGCTGCTCTCCAGTGGTCTGTGCCTGAGAGGATGTGGCACTAACTGAAGTCGATGCCGAGGCATTAGCTGCCATCCACCCGACAACGGCTTCAATTTGGTCTTCACGCAGCAGCGGTGCACGGCGCTCTCCGACAAAGCTGCGCATGAAGGACTGTTCCCTGCTGAAACTGAGTGATGACGAGTCACCGGCGCCCGCAGCAGGCACAGAATCACCACGTCCTCTCCCTGCTCCTCTCCCTGCTCCGCGCCCACGCCCACGTGCCTTACTCCCTGCCCTCTTCATCTTGGTTGACAGATAAAGATAAGCAGAAAAGTACTAAGGCCTTAGTGTGCTTATTCCTGAAATGCTCCTCCTAACAGGTGTAAGAAACACTAATGTTGCAAAGTGTGGACTAAACTTTATTATTTTTCAAATGTGGCCTACACAAGTGTTAAGTTGTGTTTGGTGAACTTTACTTTTTTTTTTTTTGCAGATCGGGCTACAGAGCTAGTTTAAATCACACGGAGACCGTGCAGACAGCCGTAAACGGCGCTGCAAGGCCCAAAAAACCTCCTCTAGGTTATCCTATTTAGTGTTTTTCCACTATTTAGCTGGAGACGGGTGGAAAGACACTAATAGGGATTTTTTTTAAAAAATTTTAAACAGGCTGCACTATTTGAAAAAAAGGAAATTTTTTTTCAAGGTATGAGGCAGTAACGCACCCTGAGCTGAATCCAACCGGCTATGGCTGCACACAGACTACAGGGCGAGCTGCGCTCACACAGAGACCGTGCAGACAGCCGTAAACGGCGCTGCAAGGCCCAATAAACACCCTCTAGGTTATCCTATGTAGTGTTTTTCCACAATTTAGCTGGAGACGGGTGGAAAAACACTAATAGGAAATTTTTTTAAAAAATTTTAAACTGGCTGCACTATTTGAAAAAAATGAAATTTTTTTTCAAGGTATGAGGCAGTAACGCACCCTGAGCTGAATCCAACCGGCTATGGCTGCACACAGACTACAGGGCGAGCTGCGCTCACACAGAGACCGTGCAGACAGCCGTAAACAGCGCTGCAAGGCCCAAAAAAAAACCTCTAGGTTAGCCTATGTAGTGTTTTTCCACAATTTAGCTGGAGACGGATGGAAAAACACTAATAGGAAATTTTTTTTTTAAAGTTTAAACAGGCTGCACTATTTGAAAAAAAGGAAATTTTTTTTCAAGGTATGAGGCAGTAACGCACCCTGAGCTGAATCCAACCGGCTATGGCTGCACACAGACTACAGGGCAAGCTGCACTCACACAGAGACCGTGCAGACAGCCGTAAACGGCGCTGCAAGGCCCAAAAATACCCCTCTAGGTTATCCTATGTAGTGTTTTTCCACAATTTAGCTGGAGACGGGTGGAAAAACACTAATAGGAATTTTTTTTTTAAATTTTAAACAGGCTGCACTATTTGAAAAAAAGGAAAATTTTTCTCAAGGTATGAGGCAGTAACGAACCCTGAGCTGAATCCAACCGGCTATGGCTGCACACAGACTACAGGGCGAGCTGGGCTCACACGGAGACCGTGCAGACAGCCGTAAACGGCGCTGCAAGGCCCAAAAACCCCCCTCTAGGTTATCCTATGTAGTGTTTTTCCACAATTTAGCTGGAGACGGGTGGAAAAACACTAATAGGAAATTTGAGAAAAAATGTGCAGCAGGCTGCACTATGAGCAAAAAAGGACAACTGTGTGAGGCAGTGTGAACCCCCCCTGAGCTGAATACAACCGGGTATATGGCTGCACACAGACTACAGAGTGAGCTGCACACACACACACAGAGACCTTGCAGAACGCTGTTAAAACAGCGCTGCAAGGCAAGAGCAAGGTGAACAGTGAAGAACACACAGCGTTTTGCTAAATTAGCCTTTGGAAAGAAAAATAAAGCAATTAGCTATCTCAACTGGCCCTCAGTTAGAACACAGCGTCCTGTCCCTAACTGAAATCACAGCAGAGTGAGCGCAAAATGGCGGCAGCGTTTTTTATAGTGCAGAGTGACATCATTTCAGCAGCCAATCACAGCCTTGCCAGTACTTACATGCCCACCATGCTAAACAGGATGTGCCCACACTTCCAATCATTCCTCATTGGCTGCTGCGTTCAGTTTGAATTCTGGGAACTTCCGTTTCCGGTATCCGATACGCAGGAAGTATCGGAATTCGGTATCGGAATTCCGATACCGCAAATATCGGCCGATACCCGATACTTGCGGTATCGGAATGCTCAACACTATTGGTCGTATATCAGCCAGCCACTTTCTGCCACTTACATTGTGTTGTTATATACACTGGGCCTGAGTTTTGGTTCAGTCTCCCCCCCAAAAAAAGGGAGATTCTAATTCTCACAAAGTGGCTATACTTCAGTTCTGTTAGTTTGTTGTATGTCAGCCAGCCACTTTCTGCCACGTACATTGTGTTTTTATATACACTGGGCCTGAGTTTTGGCTCAGTCTCCCCCCCAAAAGAGGAAGATTCAAATTCTCACAAAGTGGATATATTTCAGTCCTGTTAGTTTGTCGTATGTCAGCTAGCCACTTTCTGCCACTTAGATTGCATCGTTATATACACTGGGCCTGAGTTTTGGCTCAGTCTCCCCCTAAAAAAGGGAGATTCTAATTCTCACAACGTGGATATACTTCAGTCCTGTTAGTTTGTCTTATGTCAGCCAGTCACTTTCTGCCACTTAGATTGCAGTGTTATATACACTGGGACTGAGTTTTGGTTCAGTCTCCCCCCCCCAAAAAGGAAGATTCTAATTGTCACAAAGTCGATATACTTCAGTCCTGTTAGTTTGCCATATGTCAGCCAGCCACTTTCTGCCACTTAGACTGCGTTGTTATAAACACTGGGCATAACTTTTGGTTCAATCTCCCAAAAAAATGGAGATTCAAATTCTCAAAAAGTGGATATACTTCAGTCCTGGAGAGGCCTGGATGTCAAGAGAGGCATGGATGTCAAGAGAGGCCTGGATGTCTTCCTGGAGCAGAACAATATTGTATCATACAATTAGGTTCTGTAGAAGGACGTAGATCTGGGGATTTATTATGATGGAATATAGGCTGAACTGGATGGACAAATGTCTTTTTTCGGCCTTACTAACTATGTTACTATGTTACTATGTCATATATCAGCCAGCCACTTTCTGCCACTTACATTGTGTTGTTATGTACACTGGGCCTGAGTTTTGGTTCAGTCTCCCCAAAAAAGCGAGATTCAAATTCTCACAAAGTGGATATGCTTCAGTCCTGTTAGTTTGTCGTATATCAGCCAGCCACTTTCTGCCACTTACATTGTGTTGTTTTATGCACAGAGCCTGAGTTTTGGTTCAGTCTCTCCAAAAAAAAGGGAGATTCAAATTCTCACAAAGTGGATATACTTCAGTCCTGTTAGTTTATCGTATGTCAGCCAGCCACTTTTTGCCACTTATGTTGACTTGTTTTATACACTGGGCCTGAGTTTTGGTTCAGTCTCCCCCAAAAAAAGGAGATTTAAATTCTCAACAAGTTTATGTACACCTTCTACCTTGTTTTACAGTACCATATAACGGTTGTAAGTTTGGTTAGATTTTCCAAAAAATGAGGAAGTCTGGTGGAAGAGCCCGTGGGCGGTGGTTGCCAACTGGTACTGGTGGGGGTGGTGGTGGTGGTCCATCTGGTGGTAGTGGCAAAAGCACAATAGCACCTAAGGCTAGAGGTGTTGAGCCAGCGTCATCGTCTGGCTACACAAGGCCTCGAAGGCTCCCTTATCTGGGAGTAGGAAAACAGCTTTTAAAGCCGGAGCAACAGGAAAAAATTTTGACTTTCCTTGCTGACTCAGCCTTTAGCTCTTTCGCCTCCTTTTCAGAAAGTTCCAAATATAAAAGCAGCAAGTCGTCAGTGGATGCTCCCGGTCAGGAACAAGATGTTTCCTTGTGTCCTTCACCCAAATCAAAAGTGAAGGATGCGTCAGGCGACACTACAGGTTACTCCATGAAGCTCTTTACACATACTGTGCCTGGGTTAGAAAGGGAAATTGTTAACTGCCCATTACAAGATGAATCAGACATGGAGTGCACTGTTGCACAGCCACAGCTAGATTATTATGCTGTTCCATTGACTCAGATCACTACATTGCCCTTGCAGTGTACTGAGCCAGAATCTGACCCTGATGAGACTATGGTACCCCGTCCCGACCGCTATAGCAACTTACACGGTGACACAGAGGAAGGTACACATGACATTGAAGAGGTGGTGATAGATGACCCAGTTGTTGACCCAGATTGGCAGCCATTGGGGGAAGAGGGTGCCGCTGCCAGTAGCTCTGAAGCGGAGGAGGTTGATCTGCAGTAGCCATCTACATCACAACAGCTGTCATCTGGCAGGCCCGTATCAGGCCAAAACGTTTGTCAAAAACAAAAACAGTTTTAGGACAGCGTGGCCATCCGGTGAAAGTAGCACAGCGTGCAATGCCTGAAAAGGTATTCCATAGTAGGAAGAGTGCAGTGTGGCAATTTTTTTACCAAGATCCGAATGATCAGTCAAAAGTTATCTGTAAGAAATGCTCAAAGACCTTTAGCAGAGGGAAGAATCTTCAAAATTTAAATACAACATGCATGCTTAGATATTTAACCAGCATGCACTTGCAAGCCTGGACTAACTACCAAACGTCCCATACCGTTGGTGCACCTGCTCAGAATGAAGGTAGTCAGCAACGCTACATTGCTTCCCTCACTGTAAGCCCACCGGTTAGGACACCACCAGCAGCAAATGTGGAGGTATCATCGCAAGGCCAAAGCAGTCAGGGAATCACAAGGTTATTAGTAGGAAAGACTGTATGTAGGCCAACATCAAGAATACCATCACCAACCCTCTCTCAATCTGCCAAGTCCACCTCCACCACCGCTATTTCCACCATAAGCAGCTCTCCAGTCCAGCTCACCCAAGAGACTCTCGTTTGGAAAATAAAGTACTCATCTTCTCATCGGCGTACACAGGGTTTGAACGCCCACATTGCTACACTAATCTCGTTAGAGATGATGCCCTACCGGTTGGTTGAAAGTGAAGGGAAAGTGAAGCTTTCAAAGACCTGATGGCCTACACAGTACCACGCTATGACCTACCCAGTCGGCATTTCTTTGCAAGAAAAGCCATCCCAGCCTTCCACCAGCATGTCAAAGACCGCATTGTCTATGCACTAAGGCAATTAGTCAGTGGAAAGGTGCACCTCACAACAGATGCATGGATCAGTAGGCATGGCCAGGGATGTTATGTGTCCATCACGGTGCACTGGATTAATGTGTTGGATGCAGGGTCCACAGGGGACAGCCATAGTGGGACAGTTCTGCCTAGCCCATGGTCTAGGAAACAGTTGGCTGTAGGCGTTCGCCACTCCTCCTCCTCCTTCTCCTTCTCCTCCAGAAGCGAAAGCTCATCCACAGAGCGCAGCTGCACGACCACTCCATCTGCAGCTGCCAGTGTTGCACATGAGGTGTCCCATTATCGAACAGCTAGTGGTAAGCGTCAGCAGGCTGTGTTACAAATGAAGTGTTTGGGCAACAACAGACACACCAGGAAAGTACTGGCTGAGTACTTGCAGCAACAAACTCAGTCATGGCTTGGCAGTGTACATCTTGAGGTAGGCAAGGTAGTCAGTGATAACGGAAGGAATTTTATGGCTGCCATAGCCCTTTCAGAACTGAAACACATACCTCTCCTGGCTTACACATTGAACCTGGTGGTGAAGTGCTTCCTCAAGAATTACCCTGATTTACCAGCCCTGCTCCTGAAGTTGCGCAGACTTTGCTCGCACATCCGCCGGTCGCCCTTACACTCCAACCGTATGCTTAACCCTCAGCGATCGCTGAATCTTCCCCAGGACCGCCTAATAATTGACGTGGCAACAAGGTGGAACTCCACACTGCACATGTTTCAGAGGCTGTGCGAACAGAGGCGTGCTGTAATGTATTTGAGGGAGGATACACATACACGGGCAGGCACTAGGATGGCAGACATGGAGTTGTATGGTGTGCAGTGGTCGAAGCTACAAGACCTCTGTCAAGTCCTTCAGTGTTTTGAGTAATGCACATGTTAGGAGTCGAGTTTCCTCTGCTGCACAGGGGGAATCTCGATCCGTGTCTGCTGCGGTCTCCCATTCGGCTTCGGCCGCAGTGGGGTCTGCTCAGCAGAGGCGTCGCTCCCAGCGTCTCGCTGGGACTGATTCTGTGCAAAGGGTTACTGCTGCCTTTTCTGGCTCTCCTGTTGTACCCTGCACTGATCAGCGGCGAGAGGGCTTCTCTAGGACTAAGTCCTTATTTGCACACACTGAGCATGCCCAGGGCAAGATCTCCCGTTGGGGATCGAGGGTCACATGCTCAGGTACTGCAGCACGTCCCATTGGTCCTCCAGGAAGGTCCTGAAAGGGCAAAACTTCGGTAGCAGCTTCCTGTGCTGCAACTATATAAGCTGCGCATGACCGCACGGCCATGCGCTAGTATTGTCTTGAAAATATGTGTGTGTGTACATGGATGTATGTCGAAGGATGAAAGCTTCTAAATATCCCTCCCTAGTGTTGTTGACTGTTTGCGGATGATGGTAGCTATCTAGCGCCTGACTAGCCATCAGCACAAAACACACATAACAGCGTCTAGTTGCTGTGACCGCCTGTACGGCGCCGTGCGCTTTCCTTACCCAAGCCTGGGTGGTTAGCAGTGTCCGTTTGTGCGGCACCGCATGCACACTCGTGCCTTTATATATTATTTCTGTCTCTCTGACACCTCAGTTGTGGTGTCGAGCGCATGAGGTCTTTGAACTCAAATCCTTTGTCTTGGGATTGTGTTCAGAGACTTCTTGCTTGCGCTCTATGTGCGGTACCGCGGCCCTGTGACGCAACAGGGTTCGCTTCCTTCACACAGGGTGAAGTTAACCCATGTGTGTATACTTATTGTACCGCCATATCATCTGTCTCTACTAGCAGCAGGGTTTTCACCTGCACGGTGGACCCCGGACTGCGAACGCACCTAATACCATAACATCTGATTCTTGGTGCGTTCCGCCAGTCCTTAACATAATACTATCGCAAGGGTCTGGCTAGTAAATGGTGGACGGTCAGCGTCTACAGAGGTACATCCAGCAGTTGGAGGGTAGGTTGGCGGCTCTAGAGCGTGCAACCTCAGCTGTGGATGTTACTGCTGTCGCTGTTCAGGCTGCAAGTGCAGCTGCAGCCAGTTTGTCCGCTGCCACCCCTGCTCCGACCTTATCCCGTCTCCCGCTTCCAGACAAGTTTGCTGGTGACAGTAAGCTATGTCGTGGATTCGTGAGCCAGTGCTCCATACATCTCGAGCTGCTGGCTGCATGTTTTCCTACGGAACGGGCGAGGGTGGGATTCATTTTGTCTCTTTTGTCGGGCAGGGCGTTGGAGTGGGCAACGCCGCTTTGGGAACGTGGTGATCGTGTGGTACAGAGTGCTCCTATCTTCCTGGACACTCTGAGGCAGGTCTTTTTGGGACCCTGTGTCACCGACGATACCGCGCTCCAATTGTTGGCAATTACTCAGGCTTCGTCCATGGTCAGCCAGTTCGCCATCCTATTCCGGACTCTAGCTTCTGAGCTGGAATGGCCGGATAAAGTCCTTATTCCGGTGTTCTGGAAAGGACTGGCAGATCATGTAAAGGACGCCTTCGCCACCAGGGAGATTCCCGCCACACTGGAGGAGCTTATTACTATAGCTACCCGCATCGATCTCCGTTTTAACGAGCGGAGGTTGGAGCGGACCCAGTGTAGGCAGAGGTTTCAGCTGGCTTCCACCTTTGCCAAACCTCTAGAATCTCCTGTTATGGTGTCCGACTCCCATGAGGCCATGGAGGTTTCTCGAGCGGGACCTAGGTCTCAGACCGCTCGAGTACCTGTGGTGTGTAAAAATTGCCAGCAACCGGGACATTACGCTAATAAATGTCCACGGCGGTCAGGAAAATGATCGCGTCTAGTGACCATTGGAGGAGGTTCACTGGACACAGCGGCATTTTCCTCCAAATTGTCCTTTAAAGGGACAATCCTGTTAGGCACATCCACTCTTACAGTAGAGCTTTGTGTGGATTCAGGAGCAGAAGGAAATTTTATGTCTTCTGCTTTTGCTCTGCGCCACACAATACCTCTGGTTATGCTTGCCAAACCAGTAACCGTTAGAGTGGTGAATGGGTCGACAATTCCGTTACAGATCACACATCAGACTGTCCCTTTCACGTTAGCCATGTCCCCATCCCACCAGGAGATTATTTCCCTTCTTGTCCTTCCCGAGGGAATGGATGAGATTCTGCTGGGAATACCCTAGCTCCGTTTCCACTCCCCACATATTGAGTGGACCTCTGGGAGGATATTGGGTTGGAGTGAATCCTGTAAGGGCAGATGTGTGAAAGAGTGCGTTCAGGTTTCCACCACTGAGATACCCGCAGATCTCACTATTCTCCCCAAATACTATTGGTCCTATGCAGACGTCTTCTCCAAAAAGGCCGCGGAGACCCTTCCGCCTCACCGTCCCTATGACTGTCCTATAGATCTCTTGCCTGGAGCAGAACCTCCACGGGGACGTGTCTATCCCCTCTCTCTCCTGGAAACGGAGGCTATGTCCCAATACATCCAGGAGAATTTGGCAAGAGGGTTTATTAGGAAGTCAGTGTCACCAGCAGGGGCAGGGTTCTTCTTCGCACAGAAGAAGAATGGAGAATTGCGTCCTTGCATAGACTACAGGGGTCTTAACGCCATCACCGTTAAGAATAAGTACCCGCTGCCCCTGATTTCTGAGCTTTTTGATAGGCTACGGGGAGCTAAGGTATTTACCAAATTAGACCTGCGGGGAGCTTATAACCTGATTCGCATCCGTGAGGGGGACGAATGGAAGACGGCGTTTAACACCAGAGATGGGCACTATGAGTATCTGGTGATGCCCTTCGGGCTCTGTAATGCCCCAGCCGTCTTCCAAGACTTTGTCAACGACATCTTCCGGGATATGCTTTCCACCTCGGTCATAGTCTATCTGGATGATATTCTAATCTTCTCTCCAGATATTGACTCCCACCGGAGAGATGTTGGCAGAGTCTTCGATCTCTTACGGGCAAACTCTCTTTACGCAAAGTTGGAGAAGTGTGTGTTTGAGCAGGAGTCTTTACCTTTCCTGGGCTATATCATCTCTGCCCAGGGATTGGCTATGGATCCTACCAAACTACAGGCTGTGATGGACTGGCAAGAACCCCATTCACTTAAAGCAGTGCAGCGCTTTATGGGGTTCATTAATTATTACCGCCAGTTCATTCCCCATTTCTCAACTTTGTTAGCTCCCTTGGTAGCCCTCACCAAGAAGGGAGCAAATCCCAAAGTGTGTTCTGAAGAGGTCTCCAGGGCCTTTTCTTCTACTAAGTCTCATTTTGCTAGCGCTCCCATCCTACATCGTCCCGATGTCGATAAGCCATTTATAATGGAGGTGGATGCCTCTTCCGTTGGTGCTGGAGCAGTCCTCTTCCAAAAGGATGCTCAAGGTCGGAAGCATCCGTGCTTCTTCTTCTCCAAGACCTTCACATCAGCGGAGAGGAATTATTCCATCGGGGACAGGGAGTTGCTAGCGATGAAATTGGCTTTCTCAGAGTGGAGACATCTCTTGGAGGGGGCTCGTTTTCCCTTTCAAGTTTTTACAGCCCACAAAAATTTGCTATATTTGCAAACAGCCCAGCGGCTAAATTCTCGCCAGGCCAGATGGTCCTTATTCTTCTCTCGATTCCACTTCACCCTCCATTATCTCGCTGGGGAGAAGAACATTCGAGCTGATGCTCTTTCTCGCTCTGTTGTGTCATGTGAGGAGGAGGAAGGAGAGCCTCGGCTTATTGTTCCTTCTGAGAGCTTGAGAACCGTGGCTCCGGTGTCGCTTGAGTCTGTGCCTCCGGGCAAGACTTTTGTGCCCATAAATTTGCGACCGGAGGTTCTCTCTTGGGCTCATTCCTCCAGGGTGGGTGGCACTTTGGGACAAAAAGGACATCTGAGCTGCTGGCGAGGACGTACTGGTGGCCGCATATGCTCCGAGATGTCAGAGATTACATTCTGGCGTGTGTCTCATGTGCCAAAAATAAGTCTCCTCGACAACGGCCGTCTGAGTTACTCTATCCCTTGCCGGTGACAGACAGGCCCTGGGAGATGGTCGGGATGGACTTTGTTGTGGGTTTGCCCAAGTCTCGCGGCTGTACCGTCATTTGGGGTTATTACCGATCATTTCTCGAAAATGGTGCATTTTACCTTCTGCACGGGCCTTGGCAGCGTTGTTCATAAGACACATCTTCCGCTTACACGGCATGCCAGACAAAATTGTCAGTGACCGGGGTCCCCAGTTTGCGTCTCGGGTTCTGGAGAGAGCTGTGTCGTCTTCTCAGCATTGAGTTAAATCTCTCTTCCGCATATTATCCCGAGACAAATGGGTTGGTAGAGAGGGCCAATCAGACTCTGGTCACATATCTACGACATTTTGTTTCTGCTAGGCAGGATGACTGGGCATCTTTATTACCATGGGCAGAGTTCGCCCTTAATAACGCTGTAGCTGACTCCACCGGTCAGACTCCTTTCCTCCTTAATTACCGCCAGCATCCACGGGTTCCTGTGCCTATGCCCGTGTCCTCTGCTGACTCCAGGGTGGCAGACTGGGCAGTGGAGGCACGGGACATTTGGGACCGCACTCAGGATGCCATTCGGGCCTCAAAGGAGAGAATGAGGTCCTCCGCCGATGCACATCGGCGCCCTGCCCCGACCTTTGCTCCTGGCGATTTAGTGTGGCTCTCCGCCCGTAACATCAGGCTGCGTGTAGAGTCCACTAAGTTTGCACCTCGCTACTTGGGTTCCTTCAAGGTCCTCGAACAGGTTAATCCTGTGGTCTACCGTCTAGCCCTTCCTCCACGCCTTGGTATCACCGACACCTTTCACGTGTCCCTCCTGAAACCCGTGCACATGTCCCGGTTTTCCGAGTCATCTGCTGGGACATCGGGTTCGTCTACGGATGATTACGAGGTGAACGCTATTTTGGGGTGCAAGGTGGTACGTGGCAAAAAAATTTTATTTGGTGGACTGGAAGGGTTATGGTCCCGAGGACAGGTCCTGGGAGCCTGTTGAGCACATTCGGGCCCCGCAGCTCATTGCTGCCTTCGAGCGTAGCGAGGCCCAAGGAGGGGGGGCCCTAGGAGGGGGGGTAATGTTAGGAGTCGAGTTTCCTCTGCTGCACAGGGGGAATCTCGATCCGTGTCTGCTGCGGTCTCCCATTCGGCTTCGGCCGCAGTGGGGTCTGCTCAGCAGAGGCGTCGCTCCCAGCGTCTCGCTGGGACTGATTCTGTGCAAAGGGTTACTGCTGCCTTTTCTGGCTCTCCTGTTGTACCCTGCACTGATCAGCGGCGAGCGGCCTTCTCTGGGACTAAGTCCTTATTTGCACACACTGAGCATGCCCAGGGCAAGATCTCCCGTTGGGGATCGAGGGTCACATGCTCAGGTACTGCAGCACGTCCCATTGGTCCTCCAGGAAGGTCCTGAAAGGGCAAAACTTCGGTAACAGCTTCCTGTGCTGCAACTATATAAGCTGCGCATGACCGTACGGCCATGCACTAGTATTGTCTTGAAAATATGTGTGTGTGTAGATGAATGTATGTCGAAGGATGAAAGCTCCTAAATATCCCTCCCTAGTGTTGTTGACTGTTTGCGGATGATGGTAGCTATCTAGCGCCTGACTAGCCATCAGCACAAAACACACATAACAGCGTCTAGTTGCTGTGACCGCCTGTACGGCGCCGTGCGCTTTCCTTACCCAAGCCTGATGGTTAGCAGTGTCCATTTGTGCGGCACCGCATGCACACTCGTGCCTTTATATATTATTATTTCTGTCTCTCTGACACCTCAGTTGTGGTGTCGAGCGCATGAGGTCTTTGAACTCAAATCCTTTGTCTTGGGATTGTGTTCAGAGACTTCTTGCTTGCGCTCTATGTGCGGTACCGCGGCCCTGTGACGCAACAGGGTTCGCTTCCTTCACACAGGGTGAAGTTAACCCATGTGTGTATACTTATTGTACCGCCATATCATCTGTCTCTACTAGCAGCAGGGTTTTCACCTGCACGGTGGACCCCGGACTGCGAACGCACCTAATACCATAACATCTGATTCTTGGTGCGTTCCGCCAGTCCTTAACAGCACATGGCTGGTAAGTGCAGACGACACCATCATAAGCATGAGCAGCCCACTAATTCATCTGCTGATGCAAAGTTTGACGCACATTAAGAAGCTGGCGTCTGCAGCCGAGGAGGAGGGAAGCTGTTGTGAAATGTAATTCAGTACCACAATGGACAAAGGGGTCAGTGCACATACAGTGACCTGGCAATAACCCAAAAAACAAGAACGAGCTCTGAGACGTGGGAACTCTGTTGACCGCAATCCCTAATCCTCTCCAACACAACTAGGGGCAGCCGTGGATTGCGCCTATCGCTACCTATGCAACTCGGCACGGCCTGAGAAACTAGCTAGCCTGAAGATAGAAAATAAGCCTACCTTGCCTCAGAGAAATACCCCAAAGGAAAAGGCAGCCCCCACATATAATGACTGTGAGTTAAGATGAAATGACAAACGTAGAGATGAAATAGATTTAGCAAAGTGAGGCCCAGCTTTCTGAACAGAGCGAGGATAGAAAAGGCAACTTGCGGTCAACACAAAACCCTACAAAAACCACGCAAAGGGGGCAAAAAGACCCTCCGTACCGAACTAACGGCACGGAGGTACACCCTCTGCGTCCCAGAGCTTCCAGCAAACAAATTGACAAGCTGGACAGGAAAAAACCGCAAACAAATAGCAAAGAGAAACTTAGCTATGCAGAGCAGCAGGCCACAGGAACGATCCAGGAGGAAACAGGTCCAATACTAGAACATTGACTGGAAGCCAGGATCAAAGCACTAGGTGGAGTTAAATAGGGTAGCACCTAATGACTTCCCCATATCACCTGAGGAAGGAAACTCAGAAGCCGCAGTACCACTTTTCTCCACCAACGGAAGCTCACAGAGAGAATCAGCCGAAGTACCACTAGTGACCACAAGAGGGAGCTCTGCCACAGAATTCACAACAGGAAGCCTTGATGATAGTCAGCCATTGTCTGCTATGGGAACCCTCCCTGATGAGGTGGCGGATAAAGAGGAAGAGGAGGAGGATGATGGGGATGAACATTTATGGGAGGAGGATCCTTCTCAGGGGGCAATACAACCTGGTGGCATTGCAAGGTCAGGTACAAGGTTTTTGCAGGGCACAAGTGATGTTGATTTGCAAGAAAGTGCAAATGACTGATGACAATTACTGGTTGGCCTGGCTCCTGGATCCACGATATAAAGGAAAATTACAAAATATAATGCCACATGAGAACCTTGAGCAAATATTGGCTACCAAACAAGCAATTCTTGTAGACCGTTTGGTTCAGTCATTCCCAGCACACAGCTACGTGATGGTTCTCACACGAGCCATAGGGGGCAACATGGCAGAGGTGTTAGAGGTGCACAAATCCGAAGTGGCGTTGGACAGAGGGGTTTTATGACCAGTTTATGGGGTGATTTCGCAATGACCGCTGACACAACAGGTACTGCTGCATCGATTCAAATTGACAGGAGACAGCATTTGTCCAGTATGGTTACAAAATACTTTTCCTCCCTTATCGATGTTCTCCCTCACAGGTCATTCCCCTTTGATTACTGGGCTTCTAAAATGTACACCTGGCCTGAATTGGCAGAATATGCATTACAAGAGCTCGCTTGCCCTGCTGCTAGTGTGCTATCAGAAAGAGTCTTCAGTCTAGAGGCTAAGTCTTCATCATGGATTTCAAATTATTTTGCCCCACCTTCCCCTGCTGACATGTAACTTGCCTGAAAAATGTCTTTCTTTTGGCCTCCTCTTACTGACTTCTTCAATTCCTCCATTTGCAGCTGCTGAATGTCCACCATAGGCCATTTTTATACCTACCTAAATGCGCTGACTCCCCCCACAGGGCTGTGGTCACCACCTGGCGCAAGCACCTGTGCGAGTGCTGTTTGCCTGGACAGGTGGGTGGGTCCACTCTTGTGTGACGGCACTGGCACAGGGTCCCTCATAGTACAATGAAGTGTCTCTGACAGTGGTGGTGCACAACCAATGTCAGACACACCGTCGTAATATGAGGGGCCCTGTGCCAGTACCGCCGCCCACGAGAGAGTGTTCCCCCCAGCTCGAACAGTGCTCTCCCACTTGCAATACTTACCTCTCCCTGCTCCACCACTGTGCTCTGTGCTGTTAAATCCTTCAATGGCACTGCGAATACAAATTTGTTGAAATGATAGATGATAGTTAAAATATACAGGGGCCCTGGCCTCCGTTTAGACCAGTTAATACTTTGCGCCAACTACCACTCTCTGCTACTCAGCAGAGGAGCCCACCCCTGTACCTAGCTATGCCACCTGTTTAGTCCTGTTACCAATTTTGAACTGCATTTAGCCTACTTTAGTATTTGGGCCTACTAACTGTGTCTGCCACTCATTACAGTTGTCATCCACTGAACAAAGCAATGCCACTCGTTTAGTCCTGTTACCATTTTTGAACTGCATTTAGCCTTCTTTATTATTTGGGCCTATATCTGTGTTTCCTCCTCATCCTGCCCATTACCCAGCCACTGCTAGATGAGCCTGCTGGTACATTGACCCAGACCACTACATTCCCCTTGCACTCTACACAGAAAGAATCTGACCCTGCTGAAAGTCAGGTTCTCCTTCCCGCATAGTATGCCACCTTACACAGGGACAAAGAGGAAGGTGCAGATGAAAGTGCAGGTTCCTTCATCAGGTGGGGGGCATACTCGTTGGCAACGTCACTGGCACAGGGCCCTTCACAGTACGGAAAAGTGTCTCTGCCAGTGGGAGGTGCCACCCACCGTCAAACACTTCGCCGTACTATGAGGGGTCCTGTGCCAGTGCCAATGAGTGGGCCCCCCTGCTTGCTCAGGATCACAGCACTTGCAAAGTTGAAATACTTACCTCCCCCTGCTCCACCGCCGTGATGTATTCCGCATTTCCTGGGCCCACGAAAATCTTGAGCCAGCCCTACCCCCCCACAACTTTAGCCAAATGACCCCCAGTTTTCAATGCCTAACTATTATTATAAAGTAAATTAAGATTGACAAGATTAAGTAATAAGATTTGATGTTTTTGGCATTAAAATGGGCACTGTAGGTGTTTTCCTGTCCTCCACTCACTGCCGACTTTGATTCCCCATTGACTTGCATTGGGTTTCGTGCTTCAATTGGCCCCCGACTTTTCGCAATAATCGGCCGATTTTTCTCTACCCAACTTGTGACTCGATCCGAAAAAAGTAAAAGTCACTCAACTCTATTTACCAATAAACAAGCCCTCACACTGCTCCCTTGAATGAAAAATAAAAAAGTTATGGATCTCAGAAAAAGGTGACACAGACCAATCTTTTAATTTATAAATTTTCCAATATTTTTCACATTTAAAATAAAAAAATACACACATAATATATACTACCGTTCAAAAGTTTAGGGTCACCCAGAAATTTTTTTTTTTAATGAAAACTCATACTTTTATTATTATTAACTCATATTTTTTTATTAATTAAATGAGTTGCCAAATGAATTTAAAATCTAGTCCAGACATTGACAAGGTTAAAAAAAGATTTTTATTTGAAATAATAATTTTCTCCATCAAACTTTGCTTTTGTCAAAGAATGCTCCCTTTGCAGCAAATACAGCATTGCAGACTTTTGGCATTCTAGCAGTTAATTTGCTGTGGTAATCTGGAGGAATTTTACCCCTTGCTTCTAGAAGCCCCTCAAACAAGTTGGTTTGGTTGGATGGGCACTTTTTGCGTACCATACGGTCAAGCTCAATGGGGTTGAGATCTGGTGACTGCGCTGGCCACTCCATTACAGATAGAATACCGGCTGCCTGCTTTTTCCCTTTGGAAAAATGGTCGGAGATCACCCAAATAATGGTGCAGCTACGACACTTGGGTAAGCCCACCCCAAAATCCATCTCGTCTATCTCCCAGGGCCTGTCCATCACCGGATGGGTGTAAAGTAACCCAGCTTGGCCGTTGTCGAGGGGACTTATTCTTGGTGCAGGAGACACACGCCCGAACATAGTCTCCGACATCACGGGCCATATGCGGCCACCAGTATGTCCTCGCCAGCAGCTCAGATGTCCTTTTGGTCTCAAAATGTCCACCATCCCTGGATTAGTGAGCCGAAGAGAGAACCTCCGGAAGCAAATTTGATGGTACAAAAGTTTGGCACAGACTTTAGCGAAACCGGAGCTCTGAAAAGGGACAATAAGCTGAGGCTCCTCCTCCTCAGATGACACTACAGAGTGGGAGAGAGCATCGGCATGAATCTTCTTCTCCCCGGAGAGAAAATAGAGAGTAAAATGGAGCCAGTAGTAGAACAGGGACCATCTAGCCTGGCGAGAATTTAGCCGCTGGGTAGTCTGAATGTACACCAAATTTTTGTGGTCTGTAAAAACTTGAAAGTGAAAGTGAGTCTCCAGGAGGTGTCTCCACTCTGAGAAAGCCAAATTCATGGCTAGCAACTCCGTGTACTCAATGGAATAATTCCTCTCCACTGGTGTGAAGGTCTTGGAGAAGAAGAAGCAAGGATGCTTCTGACCTTGAGCATCCTTTTGGAAGAGGACAGCTCCAGCACCAACAGATGAGGCATCCACCTCCATTATAAACGGCTTACCTACATCGGGCGATGTAGGATGGGAGCTCTAGCAAAATGAGACTTAATAGGAATGAAGGCCTTGGAGACCTCCTCCGACCACAATTTTGGGATTTGCTCCCTTCTTGGTGAGGGCTACCAAGGGAGCTACCAAAGTTGAGAAATGAGGGATGAACTGGCGATAATAGTTAATGAACCTCATAAAGCGCTGCACCGCTTTAAGAGAATGGGGTTCTTGCCAGTCCATCACAGCCTGTAGTTTTGTCGGGATCCATAGCCAAACTCTGGGCGGAGATGATGTAGCCAAGGAAAGGTAAGGACTCGTGCTCAAACACACCTTTCTCCAACTTGGTGTAGAGGGAGTTTGCCGGTAAGAGGTCGAAGACTTGGCAAACATCGCTCCGGTGGGTGTCAATATCTTCTGAGTAGATGACAATGCCATCCAGATAGACTATGACCAAGGTGGAGAGCATATCCCAGAAGATATCATTTACAAAGTCTTGGAAAATGGCTGGGGCATTACAGAGCCCAAAGGGCATCACTAGGTATTCATAGTGCCCATCCCTGGTGTTAAAAGCCGTCTTCCTTTCGTCCCCCTCACGGATGCGAATCAGGTTGTAAGCACCCTGCAGATCTTGTTTAGTAAATACCCTTGCTCCCCGAAGCCTATCAAAGAGCTCAGGTATCAGGGCAGTGGATATTTATTTTTAACGTGATGGCGTTAAGACCCCTGTAGTCTATGCATGGACATAGTTCCCCGTTCTTCTACATGAAGAAGAACCCAGCCCCTGCAGGTGACACTGACTTCCTAATGAATGCTCTTGCCAGATTCATCTAGATGTACTGAGACATTGCCTCCATCTTTGGGAGAGATAACGGATAGACTCGACCCCGGGGAGGCTCAGCACCAGGCAAGAGGTCAATAGGACAGTCATAGGAGCGATGAGGCAGAAGGGTTTCTGCAGCCCTCTTGGAGAACATGTCCGCATAGGACCAATAATGCTTAGGGAGAGAGGAAAGATCTGCGGGTACCTCTGTAGTAGCAACCTGAAAGCATTACCTCTGACATCTACCCTCACAAGATTTACTCCAACCCAAAATTGTACCTGTGGACCACTCTATATGAGGGGAGTGATACCGTAGCCAAGGTATCCCTAACAGGACCTCATCAATTCCCTCAGGAATGACAAGTAAGGATATAATCTCCTGATGATATGGGACATAGAGTAAAAGGGATGGTCTGGCGAGTAATCTGTGAGGGCAGTGTCGACCCATTCACCACTCGTACGGTTACTGGTTTGGCGAGCATCACCAGGGGTATTGCATGACATTGGGCAAAAGCGTAGGACATAAAATTGCCCTCCGCCCCAGGATCCATGCAAAGCTCTAACGTAAGAGTGGATTGGCCAATGGTAATTGTCCCCTTAAAGGACAGTTTCCCGGTGACTACCTCTTGAAGCTCATCAAGAGAATGCCAAGAGTGTGCAAAGCAGTCATCAAAGCAAAAGGTAGCTACTTTGAAGAACCTAGAATATAAGACATAATTTCAGTTGTTTCACAATTTTTTGTTAAGTATATAATTCCACATGTGTTAATTCATAGTTTTGATGCCTTCAGTGTGAATTTACAATTTTCATAGTCATGAAAATACAGAAAAATCTTTAAATGAGAAGGTGTGTCCAAACTTTTGGTCTGTACGGTATACTTGGTCTCGCTATAATAATTATCTTTATTTAGCGCTAACATATTCCGCAGTGCTTTACAGCTTGAACACATTATTATCGCTGTCCACAATGGGGCACACAATCTAAATTTCCTATCAGTATGTCTTTGGAATGTGGGAGGAAACCGGACTACCCAGAGGAAACACAGGGAGAACATACAAACTCCTTGCAGATGTTGTCCTTGGAGGGATTTGAGCCCAGGACTCCAGCGCTGCAGTGCTGTCCACTGAGCCACCATGCTGACCTTAAGAATCATGTCACTGTGCAATCTATTTTGGTTTCTTCCTACTTTTGCTTTAGTCATCAGGCAGTGTCAAGCTCTTGCAGGCAACATGAGGTGACAACTTTACTTCTATTTCATCTGGTACTTGTTGTTTCTTTGGGTCTGGGAGATTGAGATCATCTGTTAGTATTTTTACCCTGCTTTGTCACCTGCATGTGACTGCAATCTATTTAAACTCCTGAAATCCTGATGTCCGCTGCCAGTAATAATTTGACTAGCCTCAGTAAACTTTTGGTTATTCTGCTTGTATTTCCTGTAGACATTTCTGAATTTGCAGTTTTTTGACTACTCTCCTGCCTTATGATTTTGGCCCTGCACCGATTTCCTACCGGATCATTCTCTTGCATCTGGTTTTATTCTCTGGTCAGCTACCCTAATGTCAAAGCAATCCAGTGAACCACATTGTATATCTAGATCTCTGTATAAGAGTTAAATAGTGAGGGTGGAAACTCCTCTTGAATCTGCCAGAGTGGCTTATTCCAACTCTATTTTTGGTAGCCTTTTTGAGGCTGTGGCCTTTTGACATATGATACAGATGCCATATCATTTTTATCCCACAATTTTTGTAGTAAAATTAATTTCCAAACAACTATGGTAGAATTGTTTTTATCACAAATGGAACTAGAGAGAGTACAAAGGAGGGCAACAAAATTAATAAAGGGGATGGGAGAACTACAATACCCAGATAGATTAGCGAAATTAGGATTATTTAGTCTAGAAAAAAGACGACTGAGGGGCGATCTAATAACCATGTATAAGTATATAAGGGGACAATACAAATATCTCGCTGAGGATCTGTTTATACCAAGGAAGGTGACGGGCACAAGGGGGCATTCTTTGCGTCTGGAGGAGAGAAGGTTTTTCCACCAACATAGAAGAGGATTCTTTACTGTTAGGGCAGTGAGAATCTGGAATTGCTTGTCTGAGGAGGTGGTGATGGCGAACTCAGTCGAGGGGTTCAAGAGAGGCCTGGATGTCTTCCTGGAGCAGAACAATATTGTATCATACAATTATTAGGTTCTGTAGAAGGACGTAGATCTGGGGATTTATTATGATGGAATATAGGCTGAACTGGATGGACAAATGTCTTTTTTCGGCCTTACTAACTATGTTACTATGTTACCATTTTATCCCAACTGGTTTCCCATTTTCCAGTAAATTATATGATAACATAAAAGGTCTTAATCAAAATGTAAACTAGTCCTGCAAATAACAAGAATAAAACAACTGAAAAATAAAATAATTATGACTAGGGATGCAAATCATACATTATATCAGTCACAGACTACTGCATGGCTTTCCCAAGATACCTCTCAGTTATACTATAGCTTCTCTCTATCCTCTACCCTTCAAAAAGAGCATAATGCATAGCTAATTCCATGCTACCATCTTTATTTTTATGTAGCCTATCATTTCTCCGCTACGCTCAAGTTTTGTCAAATTTAGTGATGAGCATATCTGTTTTTGGAGGTTTGAGTCGAATTTCCTAAAATATGTGGTCCTGGGTGAATTTGAACACTTTGGCATTCAATTTGCTGTTTGCACCAAAAAACCTAACCCAGCACAATTTTTACACTGCTGAAACATCAGTGAACAAGCTAATCTTGTTTTGTGCTCCCTGCAGTTGTTACATACATTGTGCCATAATGACATACCTTCTACTGTGGTGGTCAGTACCTGGATCATCAGATATGAGTGATTCCTAGTGGAGCACTGTACTGGCAGTTTATACAGCAGAGTCATTTTCCATCTTCAGATTCCACTTGGTAAGTGGGGCATACATATATTGTAATCTGTCTGTCTCTCTCTAATGGTTGACCACGTGAGGCACGACCTTCGTGACATAGGTGGTCACGTGCAGCACACGTGACATATACCATTATGATCCAGGATTTTGTTACTTGCACCACAAAAGGGGTAATATGTCATCTAAAGCCCCTTCAGTAAATCATATGTCAGCTGTACAAAGCTCCTAATGAATATACATATTAATGAGCAACTCCTCAATATAAAGAAAAAATATGAAGGTCACTCCGGATCAAAACATTTTGCAAAACATCATGGGGGCTCTGCACAAGGTTCAATAATAACTGGTTTACAAATTGTCCATAAACATTGGCGTAATGGCGACTACTTTAAGCAGATGTTGAATGCTGACAGTGAGGTGGAAGTCTTTGTATTACATTGATTAATTAATTAACTAATATCTGTGAACTAGTATCACACATAAGTATATATGGAGGACATGCTAAGAATAAGCCCATCTCTGATGAAGGAAATGGCTTGTTTTCCACAATGCGTAGTAATTGTTTTCCTCTTAGCACTCCTTACTGGTCTATGTCACGTGTGCCGCACATGACCACCTACATCATGAAGGTCCTGCATCACATGGTCACCCGCTTCATGAAAGTCCTGTTGTCACGCAGACACTACCGTTATCAAGATTGGATCTGTAGTGCTTACATGCACATGCAGAGGTGTATCTAGGGTTTCTGACATCCAGGGCAAGAGTTCAGTTTGGCACCAACGAGCTCCTCTCCCTAATGCTCTCAATGTTCAGTGAAAAACTGAGAGAAGCAGGAAGAGAATCTCGTTGTCACAGGACAATAAGTATGAAAATCGCATATGAGTGAAGAGTCCATGTGACGACTACTGGTACCTGCAGAGCTGAATACTGATATCACAGGCTTCTGAATTCCCACAATGAATGCACTGCACACTTTAGGATTCTCCCTTGCCGGTGGACGGTCATGTCAGCACAAGCATGTGATTTGTATACTTCTGACCACATTCCGACTAGACGTGCCCAGCCTCGCTCAGTTCATTTTCATTGACGGCGGCCACATATGTCAAGTCAGCATGTCACTGCATCTATGTAAAATCACCAGCACAAGAGAATCCTGACAGCATGCATGGCGCACTGTGAGAACTCCGAAGTCTGCAGTCACAAAGAATGACTGCAGACTCATTACAAACCTGGACATCCCTTTAATGCTCCTAACATAAATAAAAACTTGAGAATTAGTTAGTATCACAAATAACATTTACATCCAGGTACCTTATAGATGACATTGTCTCTGGTGTCGTTGCTCTTTTTTCATCTTGTCAAGATCCCATGATAAGTTTTGTCATCCACAGACGTCTCTGCAGACCTCCATCTTCTCTGCTCTTTTGCAGAAAATCTCCACATGATGCCCTTAAAGATACAAGTGTCATTATAATGCTCCTGATGAAGTAATTGCCCCTCACTATATTGTCTGCACAAAATATGACCCCCACACTGTCCTACTTATAGTACATGCTCTTCACACTGACCCCTCCTTTCCATATCGGCCCCCTCTTCACACTGTCCACTCACACTGTGTCCTCCCTATAGGGCCCAGTATTTATACTGTACTCTCTCATCACACTCCCCCTTCCTGGTATACAGTCCCCTCCTGGCTGTGCCCTTACACTGTCCCCCCATGCTACGCCCCCACTACTCAGGTTCTATTCTGTGCCAACTCACTTTTCTCCCCCATACTGTCTCCTCACACTATTCCCCTCCCTCCTCATACTGTCTCCTCCCACATCCCTTCTGTTCACCATACTGTCTCCTCATATATTTACCCCCTCACTTTCTACACTGCCTGCTCACCTGACTCCCCATACTATATCTGCACACATCCCATAACCCTCATACATGTTTACTCATACATGCCCCCATTCCCCCATACTGTTTCCGCATATATGCCCCCCATCTCCCCCTTTACTCTTCATTTTGTGTCTTCAAATCTCCCCCACACAATAAATCCCCCCAATTCCCCACACAGCCCCTCATCACCCCATCCCATCCCCCACAGCCCCTCATCAACCCCATCTCCTCCTCATCACCCCCACACAGCCCCTCATCTCCCCCCATTCCCCACAGACCCTCATCACTCCCCCATTCCCCACACTGACCCCCATCATCCCCCCATTCCCCCTACAGCCCCCATTCCCCACAGCTCCTCATTCCCCACAGACACTCATCATCCCCAATACAGACCCTCATCATCCCCCATTCCCCACAAAGGCCCTAATTACCCCGCTTCTCCACAGAGCCCCTCATAATCCCCCCATTCCCCACACAGGCCCTCATCATCACCCACACAGCCTCTCATCCCCCATGCCCCACACAGCCCCCCATCACCCCCCTACAGCCCCTCATCATCACCTCTTCTCCCACACAGCCCCTCATCATCCCCCCTTCTCCCCACAGCCCCTCATCATCCACCCATTCCCCACACAGCCCCTCATCATCCCCCCATTCCCCACACAGCACCTCATTATACCCTCATTCCCCACACAGCCCCTCATCATCCCCCATTCCCAATACAGCCTCTTATCATCCACTACACATCCCCTCATCACCCCCCATTCCCCACACCGCACCTCATTATACCCCATTCCCCACGCAGCCCCTCATCATCTCCTTCATTCCCAGCACAGCCTCTTATCATCCACTACACAGCCCCTCATCACCCCCCATTCCCCACACACCTCGGTAATCTCCTAACACGGCTCCATGCTGCAGACCCTCAGTCCTCTAGCAGCTTCCTGCTATTGTGTCTTCACTGGTCTGAAGGAGGCCCCGCCCCTTCTGGTGACATCATTAGCTCCTGAAATCACCTCCGTTCTAGGCACTGCAGTCAGATCTTCAATTGTACTCGTGTCTGTAAGATTCGAGTACAATTGAATACTGGGAGCTGGCACGCTGCAGCTTCTCTGTGCCGGCTGTTAGCTTGACAAGCGGCACAGAGAACAGCTAACTCCCAGTCCGAGGGGGCGGTATAATGCAGTTGCCATGGGGAGACACTGCGAACAACCGCATTAGATGGCCCGACTTCGCCCCCCTGCCAGCTGCGCCTGGCGCACATGCCCCGGCTGCCCTCCCTAGATACGCCACTGTACACATCTGGGACTTGAGGAGCTGCACAGAGCACGTCTCACTAGCCAGAACACCACTTCGATAATACCATCCAGCCCTAAACAACTTTTCATCCACGTCATCCGAGTGAAGTAGAAGATCCTGGGAGAATAGATATCTGAAATGCAGCACAGCAGCTGTGTTTGTCTTATTCTAAAGGAATTTAAAAAAATTACTTTGAAAATCTGATTGGGGAGTTTGCGCCTCATATGACTAGATCCCTGGAGGATTCTCCTGGTCCATTTTTTCATTAGAAAAAGGTTTCTCCTTCTCCACACATAAAGGAAAAGACTTCAACCAAAGGGAGTGGAGCAAGGAGAAACCATCAGGGACTTTACTCAGACTATTCTTGCAAGATGAACTGTCTCGATCAGGTTTTCCTAATATGTTTTTATCGAAACTCCTGAAGCCATGAACCATGAACCATGAAGCATACACAGCTACAATAATGACACCAGTGATTCATTGATGCTTCCTTTAGTTTAGACCTTGGCTTCTGTGTGATGAAAAAACACATGGGGTCCAAGACTTAAATGTGGCTAAGTCTTACAATATGCCTCTTTGATTTAGATTTAAATAGTAGGTGCCCGTCAATTTTTCTAGACAATAATAAACAGGAATGCAACAACATTGCATTACATTTTTTTGGTAAGAGATAAATTCATAAGTAAGTTTTTTACTAGACTAAAACAACATGTTTAATAAAATTGTTATAAAGATATTATGGCTAAACATTTATAAATAAAACATAAAGATGAAATATGAGTGAAACGGTTTGATGCATGATGAATTTCACTAAATTTGCATCTAATTTAAACAAACTGCAATTTAATTTGTGAGCAGCGCAAAAAAAATAACTGGAGACATTTTACAAAATGCAAAATATTACATCAGTTACTGAAAGCTGACCTAAGGCTCACCGTGTGGACTTCCATATAATGCCATGGAGTTATCATATCACATTGTATAGTGCAACCAATCAGGAATGCAGCAGCAATTTTAGGGTAATTTATAATAGTGAGAGGACATCAGAGTTCTCAGATCATCAAAAATGATAAGAAGAGAAAGTCTTAAAGAGGGGAAAAAATTCTCCTGGAAGTAATGGGTTGTGCAACTGCAACAGTGTAGAATATGAGTGTAGTAGGCTTTCATTGTAGATATTCAATTTATAAGGGGAGAGAGAGAGATTCATTTTAAAGGGGAGAGTGCTAGCAGCACCAGTCACAAACTGGTGTGATTTTTCAGTGTTATGGCTTAGCTGGCATTTGTCCCTCTACATTTTAATTACAATCACATATTGGTTTTCATTCATTGTGCACAAGAAAGCAGTAGCAAAGCAGCACAATCCGTTTTTTTTACAATAATCAAAAATCTGAAATCAGTGTCAGACAGAGAATGTGTGCTTGCTAGTTACAAGTGAGTTATTTGTATTTCTTGTGCGATCTATTTTGTGAAGGGCGCAAACATGTATTTTTCAAAACACAAAAGTTAATTCCTCAAATTTGATGTTTTTAACTGTGTTTTTTGTAACTCACAGATTGCGCATGTCGCAAGCAATTTATCCACATCATTTAAAATAATCAAATTTTGCTTCTGCACATGCCGCAGCAATACAGACTTGTTGCATTTAATGTTTTTTTTGTTTCCTACCTAGGATTTCTTATCTCATTATTTTTGTGTAGGGGGTTGAATTAAAAAGAAAATGTTTAAGGCAAATACACTGCTCAAAAAAATAAAGGGAACACTTAAAAATAGAATATAACTCCAAGTAAATCAAACTTCTGTGAAATCAAACTGTTCACTTAGGAAGCAACACTGACAATCAATTCCACATGCTGTTGTGCAAATGGAATAGACAACAGATGGAAATTATTGGCAATTATCAAGACACACTCAATAAAGGAGTGGTTCGGCAGGTGGGGACCACAGACCACATCTCAGTACCAATGCTTTCTGGCTGATGTTTTGGTCACTTTTGAATGTTGGTTGTGCTTTCACACTCGTGGTAGCATGAGACGGACTCTACAACCAACACAAGTGGTTCAGGTAGTGCAGCTCATCCAGGATTGCACACCAATGCGAGCTGTGGCAAGAAGGTTTGCTGTGTCTGTCAGTGTAGTGTCCAGAGGCTGGAGGCGCTACCAGGACACTAGCCTGTACATCAGGAGATGTGGAGGGGGCCGTAGGAGGGCAACAACTTAGCAGCAGGACCGCTACCTCAGCCTTTCAACAAGGAGGAACAGGAGAAGCACTGCTAGAGCCCTGTAAAAAGACATCCATTGGGCCACAAATGTGCATGTGTCTGCACAAATGGTTAGAAACAGACTCCATGAGGATGGTCTGAGTGCCCAACATCCACAGATGGGGTTGTGCTCACAGCCCAACACCATGCAGGAAGCTGGGCATTTACCACAGAACACCAGGATTGGCAAATTCACTACTGGCACCCTGTGCTCTTCATAGATGAAAGCAGGTTCACACTGAGCACATGTGACAGACGTGACAGAGTCTGGAGACGCCATGGAGAGTGATCTGCTGCCTGCAACATCCTTCAGCATGACTGGTTTGGCAGTGGGTCAGTAATGGTGTGGGTGGCACTTCTTTAGAGGGCGGCACAGACCTCCATGTGCTCGCCAGAGGTAACCTGACTGCCATTAGGTACCGAGATAAGATCCTCAGACCCCTTGTGAGACCATATGCTGGTGCAGTTGGCCCTGGGTTCCTCCTAATGCAGAACCATTCCAGACCTCATGTGGCTGGGTGTGCCAGCAGTTCCTGCAAGATGAAGGCATTGAAGCTATGGACTGGCCCGTCCGTTCCCCAGACCTGAATCTGATTGAACACACCTGTGACATCATGTCTCGCACTATCAACTAACGTCACATTGCACCACAGACTGTCTAGGAGTTGGCGGATGCTTTAAGCCAAGTCTGGAAGGAGATTACTTTGGAGACCACCCATCGCCTCATCAGGAGCATGCCCAGGCATTGTAGGGAGATCATAAAGGCATGTGGAGGCCACACACTACTGAGCATCATTTCCTTGTCTTGAGGCATTTCCACAGAAGTTGGGTCAGCCTGTAACTTCATTTTCCCACTTTGATTTTGAGCATCATTCCAACTCCAGACCTCCGTGGAATATTAGTTGGGATTTATGTTGATCATTTTTAAGTTTTATTGTTCTCAACACATTCCACTATATATTGAATAAAGATTTACAACTGGAATATTTCATTCAGTGATATCTAGGATGTGAGATTTTAGTGTTCCCTTTATTTTTTTGAGCAGTGTATATACATTTAACTGTGCATGTCTGTTTTTGCTCACATGTTTGACAACAATATGTGCCAAATTTTGCTTCCTGTATTTTTACCCAACTACCTGGCATTTCATGTTGCTTCTTTTTTGGCAAGGGTTTCAATTATTATAGTTGAAAAGATTGCCAGAAGTTAATTATAATATTTAACAGATTGTATGGTAAAAGAAAAAGTGGTAATGGACAAGGTAGTGTAAATTAAACAAAAAGCATATCCCATCTAATATATAAAGCTGAATGTGTGTATGTGTGTATGTGTGTGTGTATGTCCGGGATTGGCATCTGCACCGTCGCAGCTACAGCCACAAAATTTTGCACAGTCACACGTCTGGACCCCAAGAGCGTCATGGGCTATGTTGTGAGGTGAAATTTTAACCCCGCGCGTTCCAATTCACCAAACAATTTTGCCCCTATCTACATAATGGGGAAAAAAGTGAAAGGAAAAGTGTTGGAGGCGTCGCAGCTACAGCCACAAAATTTTGCACAGTCACACGGCTGGACCACGAGAGCGTCATAGGCTATGTTGTGAGGTGAAATTTTAACCCCGCACTTTCCAATTCACCAAACAATTTTGCCCCTATCTACATAATGGGGAAAAGTGAAAGGAAAAGATTTGGAGGCAAATTGACAGCTGCCAGATGTGAACAAGGGGGACTTAAAGAGTGAGAGAGATAGCGCCAAACAGTATATACCGTACAGTTGCTAAGGTGGAGCCCCGACATGGGATACTCACCACACACGGGGATATGGACACACACACAAAATGCGCCACACACTACCAGGTGCTTGAACACATATTACCCTCAGCACACATTTCACCACACATACACCAACCTCACCACATAAAAGTCGAAACACAAAAGTCGCCGCTCAAAACTCGCCACGCGCAAAACTCGCCACATGCAAAAACTAGGCTCACGCAAAACTCGCCACAAGTGCAAAACTCACCTCATGGAAAACTCACCACACTCAAAACTTGCACACGCGGAAAAATTGCCACATGCACAAAAGTTGCAACACATGCAAAAGTTGCCTCACACAAAACTTGCACATACTCAAAAGGCACCACGCATAATACTCGCAACGCGCAAAACTCGCCATGCGCAAAACTTGCTGCACACAACTTGCTACACTAACCTGTCACATGCAACTCGACACACAAAAAGTTGCTACATGCATGTTGCCACACAAAACTCATCTCACAAAAGTCGCTACATGCATGTCGCCACATGCAACTCAACACATAAAACTTGACACATGAAACTCGCCCTAAAACACATACAAGTCTCGTATTATCCTTCAAAAATAAAAATCTGATTAATAAGCAGACAAACTACAAGAGCAATAAATGTACCATATAGGAAATACGGCAGCTGTCAGTCACATGACCTGTCTATTATGTGTATGTGTGAGCTAATATATACTGCAAGGGGGAGGGCTTCCTGTTGACTGGGGATTTATCAGGCTGCCAATTTAGCTTACAAATACTCAGGTAAAAATACTGAGCAAATAACGTGTGAACGAGGTCTAATACAGGAGGAGGTGACACACAGGTATATACTATATACAGGGGAGATGACACACAGATATATACTATATACAGGAGAGATGACACACAGGTATATACTATATAGAGGAGGAGATGACATACAGGTATATACTATATACAGGAGCAGATGACCTACAGGTATATACTATATACAGGAGGAGATGACATACAGGTATATGCTATATATAGAAGATGACATACAGGTATATACTATATACAGGAGATGACTTACAGGTGTATACTATATATAAGGGAGATGACAAACATGTATATACTGAGGTGAAAATGAGAGGTGTGAGGTGAAAATGAAAAGGCGTGAGTGCAAAATGAGAGGAGTGAGGGAAAATAGTGGAGTGATCGGAAAATGACAGATGTGAGGTCGAAATGACAAGTGTTAGGGGGGAATTAGAGGAGTGAGGGGGAAAATGCGAGGTGTGAGGGAGAAAATGAGAGATGTGAGGGGGAAAATGAAAGATGTGATTGGGAAAATGAGAGGCGTGATGGGAAAATAAGAGAAGTGAGGTGCTATAACTAACTACAGATATTTACTATGCCCAGGCAACGCCGGGCCCTTCAGCTAGTAGCTAATAATATGGGAGCTGCTAGCAGGAGTAGTAGCATCACCACCACTGGGAAGGCACATTCAGGCCGCAGTCCTACCAATTGCAAGTCACAATTTTCCTCCATTCCCTCCGGCAAGTGTATTAGTGGGAAAAAATCAGAGTGTGTTATAGAATATATGCAGTAAAGAAGAATAGTAATAACAGTCATAGGAGCGCTGGAAATGAGACCAAAACAAGGATGTTAGTGTTGAACCACAACACGTTTCAATAATTAAACCGTCTTCATCAGGTGGAAGTAGAAAACTTCCACCTGATGAAGACGGTTTAACCGTTGAAACGCGTTGTGGTTTAACACTAAAATCCTTGTTTTGGTCTCATTCCCAGCGCTCCTAGAACCGTTATTACTATTCTTTACTGCATTTTGAATCCTCCTAGAAGGCTAACGGCTGGAGCTGCGGTGAACCTTTTGCTTTCAATTTTAACTGTGACCCTCACAGCACTCCCTAGTGACTGCTTTCTTTTCCCTTGAATTTCATTGTTATAGAATATATGGCTCATCACTTGTCTCAGTCAAGGCATGATAATGTTATCTCTGACATTGATTCCATCAGTTTGAGTTAGTGTTCTGCACAGAACAGTCTGCCTAGTCACAAATGACTAAGAGGTATTTTTTTTGCACCTCTTTCAATAAAAAAGTAAACTCTGTCAGTGCACTTTGTTGTTAAATGGGCTGTTGGTTACTACTGGTTACCATCCTTTTCAATGATGAGTCCATTGATATTACTAAGGCTAGTTTCCCACTAGCGTTCAGGAGGGCTGCAGACTTCCTCCCTGAAGCCCCGTCCACTGCAGTGCCTCTTCATTCATCTCCGCCTAAGGCTGCATGCAGTGTGCATACCCTATCTTTAACATTGGGTATGCACGCCATGCGCAGGAATGCGGAGTCCGCCGCATGCATCGTTTTGACGGTGCGACGACCTGCACCGAATGCAACGAGTTGCAATTTTGTGCGGTAGGCGGAGCTGAATGAAGAGGCATGGCAGTTGGCGGGGCTTCATGAGGGAGGTCTGCAGCCCTCCGCAGCCCTGCTGAATGCTAGTGTGAAACTAGTCTAAGACTGTGTTTCTGTTAAGAGCTTAAAAGAGGTTGAATGTAGCCCTACATGACTTTCTAGAGCAAATTGAAGTTTGAAATAAAGCAATTTGCAGCAATTTGATTTGCAGAAAATAAAATTTAAAAAAAATTAATTGAACCTAGCAAATTTGAATTAGAAAGATCGATCATCTCTAAAGAAGATGCAAAGATTTAAAATATATTGTACACTATTAAGATAAGCAGCATAAGAGTTTTATTTACCTTATTACCATGGAAAACAGGACTTACATCTCTGAAAATCATACTAAAATAGTAATATGCATATATAATGCAGAACTCTAATTAGAGACAAGATCTTCACACTTCAGGTGGCCAAGTCACCTAAGACGAGTTACTCTTCTTTGAACTGCTTTCTTTCATTTATTTATGTCAGTCATTTTCGGTCTGGTTTGAAAAGTGTCTTTTGTTGGGTGTTATCTTGAAACAAATTGAAATTATATTGAGTTAAAAGAGTTTTGAAGAAGCATATAGTTTATAATCACTTTGAAGATGCTTCTTTGTGACTTTTTTAGTTCAATATATTTCTAAAATCATTGATGCAACAGGGGAAAAGAGAGTGTAAAAAGAAGCACCTGAAAAAGTCCCAATTTGTTCACAGTACTTTTTTGCAAAAGGGAAGATTGAAAGGAACGTTCAATAGTAGGTTAAGGGTCATGCTGTGTGTCATTCCTAAAATATCTGGTGTCCCTATTAATATTAAATGGCAAAGTTTAAAACCAAAATATCATCAATTCTAAGAAAATTAGAACACATATACTTTGAGTTTCTTCTTTTTTCTTTGTTGGATAAGAAGTATTATTTTTTTTTTTTTGCCTAGTGCTTTACAAATGCAGTTCCACATTAAAAGTGCAAGGTTACATAAATATTTAACATACATAAATCCAAAAAATATAATAGCAATTTACTTAAGGATGTTTTTTTAACCCCTTCCCGAACTGTGACGCCACGTAGGCTTCATGAAAGTCGGTGCCAATCCGACCTGTGACGCCTATGTGGCGTCATGGAGGGATCGCATCCTTTCAGATCGGGTGAAAGGGATAACTCCAATTTCTCTGTCGCCCATGACGGCACCACGGAGAGAGGGGATCCGCCCACCAAGGACAGGAAACCTACGGATAAAAAGGCGGTACCACTCTCCTGCATCAGTTGGTTTCCTGTCCTTGATGGGAGACCTACGGACTTACCAGATCGACGTTGGAATTCCGGGGCCAACCAGTCCGACTCAGGCAGCTGGGGTCCCTCTGCCTCGGCTGGGGTGGTGACCTGAAGCGCCACCGCTGGGGGCTAGTGGGCCTACAGGGTGTGCGGGGGAGGTGACAAGGAGTTTGCGGTCACCTCTCCAGGTAAGATGCAGCAGCGGCAACATCCAGGGGGGTCCCTCTGTGGTTGCGGGAGGTATGGCGCGGCCCTCCCTAAACGAGCGTCAGTCTGCACACTGCACCGCCATCGGGCGTGCAGAACCGCGCACTAGGGACTGCATAGGACCGGGGCACCTGTCAGCAGCGCCATATCTGCTCTCCGGGCGCCATCTTGAAAGTTCGGCGCATGCCCGGGAATTGTGCTGGTCTCGCGAGGCGGCCGGAGCTTCTGCGCAGGCGCTGGCGGGGTTGCCGCTGGGGCGCATAGAACAGTCTGAGCAGGCGCCGCAGAGGCTCGACTGTGCAGGCGCCGGCGTTCGGCGCTCCTCGCCGTCGGCAGGGCGCTACTGCGCAGGCGCAATAAAAAAAAAAAGAGAGCGGCGGGAAGGCTTAAATGGGAGAAATTACATCCTCCCAGTGGCTCTGCAATACTTCGGCAGGAGCCTCAAGAGCTAATAGTCGCCGCAGCACCAGCGCAGCACGCGTTATTAGGACCGCAGACCAGCAGCAGTATGAGCGACCCGGCATCACCCTTGCCAGAATCACCTCCACCTGTAGCGTCGCCACGGCAGCAGCAAAAAAGGCGACAGCAGAAAGGACACCAGGACACCAGCAAAGAACGCCAAAGGTCCCAACACAGTAAGGAGTCCAGTACGGCGTCGGGGAAAAAGCCAGAGGCAGAGAATCCCCAATCGGTATTTATGGGTCCTTGAGGTGGTATGTGGATCTTCAGAGACAGTAAGAAAGTCAGAGACAGTAAGATTATCATTTGTCTCTTTTAGGGGAGGAAAAGCGTAGGTAAAACCAAGCACAAAATCTGTGCCATCTGTAGAGAGGATCTTCCACCCGCCTGGGAGAAGAGACTATGCAATACTTGCATACAGCAGACAGTATCCGAAAGCCTTCCTGGGTTTGCGACCGACCTAAAAAACCTGATTAAAGAGCAAGTGGAAGATACCTTTAGATCACTAAAAAGTGGAAAAAAACGGAGAAAGACCAGACACAGGTCCCCGTCTCCAGTCTCAAAATCTGACAGCGATAGTGCGAGTTCAGTATCCTCCAACTCCTCCTCCTCCTCATCTTCATCATCCACTTCTTCCTCGGCGGGGCATAACTGTTTCCCTCTAGAGGACACTGATGGCCTCATAAAGGCAGTGAGAAGTACTATGGGGTTAGTAGACTCCCACCCTAAAAAATCAGTACAAGACATCATGTTTGGGGACCTGGAACAAAAAAAGAGAAGAGCTTTTCCGCTTAATGACGCAATTGCAGCTTTAATTAAAAAAGAATGGAGAAAACCCATGAAAAATACTCTTCTAACTCCAAAAAGGAAATACCCCTTCGAGGATGAATCCTGCTCCTTTTGGGAGAAGGCCCCCAAATTAGACGTAGCAATAGCTAAAGCTTCAAAAAATTCGCTCTCCCGTTTGAGGACATGGAAGTCCTAAAAGACCCTATGGACAAGAAGGCGGACGCCTTTCTTAAAGGCTCTTGGGAGGCAGCGGGAGTAGGCCTAAAACCGGCAGTAGCAGCGGCATGTACATCACGCTCCCTAATGATTTGGTTGAGTCAACTAGAGGGTCAATTAAAGGGGAAGACTTCCCGGGACTCGATACTGAATTCATTACCAGTAATGAGGGGGGCTGCGGCTTTCCTGGCTGATGCCTCGGCCGACTCCATCAGACTAGCCGCCAGGTCAGCAGTGTTTGCTAATGCGGCCAGGCGCGCCCTCTGGCTTAAGAACTGGCCAGGCGACCTGCAAACAAAAACAAAACTGTGTACCATCCCCTGCGAAGGAGAATTTTTGTTCGGTTCTACCTTAGACGACATCTTGGAAAAAGCTGGGGACAAGAAAAAGTCCTTTCCCTCTCTGGGTCTCCCCTCTTATCGGAAGCCCTTTCAGAACAAGAGGTTTTTCCGTAAGAACCCGGGGAGAGGCCAGGGGAAATGGGAAGATAAGAGGAACAAAAATAAGGGGTTTATCTTCAACAAAAACCCCAACGATAACAATAAACCTTCACAATGAAGGTTCGCCCCAGGTGGGAGGGAGATTATCTCTCTTTCTCCCAGCCTGGGAAAAGATTACCTCCAGTCAATGGATACTGAACATCATAGAATCAGGACTGAGGTTAACATTCAAGAGACGCCCTCGTCCCTCTTTTACGATAACATCTACAAAATCTTCGGAAGAAGAGCAGTTGGCACTAGAAAACGAGGTCATCGGGTTAGTAAAAAAGGGAGTACTCCTGGAGGTTCCCCCACAAGAAAGAGGGCAAGGGTCCCCTCTATTCCTGAGGAAGAAACCAGACGGTTCCTTCAGGACCATTATCAATCTGAAAAACCTAAACGATCATCTAGAGGTTCAAGCATTCAAGATGGAGACGATAAAGTCATCTATCAAAATGCTGTTTCCTCAATGCTTCATGGTGGTCCTAGACCTGAAGGACGCATATTATCACGTCCCAATACACAAGGATCACCAAAGATTCCTCAGAATGGCGGTTCACATCAGGGGAGTCCTAAGTCACTTCCAGTTCTCAGCTCTACCATTTGGCCTAGCGATAGCCCCGAGAGTTTTTAAAAAACTGATCGCGGAGGTAATGGCTCACCTCAGGGAAGAAAATACCATGATTGTACCATATCTGGACGATTTCCTGGTGATAGGCTCCTCTCCGCAACATTGTGAGAATCAACTAGCATTAGTGGTTCATTCCCTAAAGGAATTGGGTGGGTTAATAAACCTAGAAAAATCCAGACTGATGCCTTCTCAGGTCCAGGAGTACCTAGGTCTCACTCTAGACTCCAAAAAAATGGAATGTCGGCTCCCGGAGAACAAAATACAAAAACTAAAAAGTTTAGTATTAAGAGTTCAATCTCTCCCCTCCATAACACTCCGTCAGGGTATGTCCCTTTTAGGCTCCATGACCTCTTGCATCCCTGCGGTCCAGTGGGCCCAACTACATTCAAGAGATCTCCAATGGCAGCTATTGTCAGAGCAAATCCATCTAGGAGGGCATTTAGACGGGCGGTTAACTCTATATCCTCGCACCAATCACTCTCTGACTTGGTGGACATCGCAGGAAAATCTTTCCCAGGGAGTCCCATGGGTAATCCAGATCTCGAAGGTCCTAACTACGGACGCAAGCCCCTCAGGGTGGGGAGCTCATCTGGGCGATCTAGTAGCCCAGGGCATCTGGTCTCCGTCTCTGGCAAACAAACCCTCCAATATGAAGGAACTTCTTGCGGTCAAATTCGCCCTTCAGGAATTCTTGGGGGTTCTTCACTCTCACCATGTAAGAGTGATGTCGGACAACCGGGTGGTGGTATCTTACCTAAATCACCAAGGAGGCACCCGGTCCAAAGATCTGATGGAATTGACCAGGTCAATCCTACAATTAGCCGAGAGCAACCTCCTATCCCTAACAAGCCTACACATAAAGGGAGTAGACAATTACAAAGCAGACTTCCTCAGCCGGTCCAGCCTAAAACAGGGAGAATGGGAACTAAATCAGGAGATATTTACCCAGATCACAGAAAAATGAGGGGTTCCCAAAATAGATCTCTTTGCGAGCCATCTAAACAAAA
Organism: Ranitomeya imitator; assembly: GCF_032444005.1. NCBI lineage: Eukaryota > Metazoa > Chordata > Amphibia > Anura > Dendrobatidae > Ranitomeya > Ranitomeya imitator. Next base: position 933,052,512 of record NC_091282.1, on the reverse strand, counting down.
AGGTAGCCTCCTTTTGCTCCCTATCTCCCCTGGGGAACCCAGTAGTAGTGGATGCATTCCTGATGTCTTGGGGTCACCAACTGGTCTATGCCTTCCCTCCTCTTATTCTGATTCCAGCAGTGCTGAGGAAGATTGGGGAGGACGGGGCGCTGGTCATCTTAATTGCCCCGTTCTGGCCGAAGAGACCTTGGTTCTCATGGATGAGGAAGATGTCAATATCCGGCCTTTGGGTATTACCAGATCTCCAGGATCTATTGTCTCAGGGCCCAGTCTGTCATCCGCAGGTCAAGAACTTGCACTTGACAGCTTGGCTCTTGAAAGGAAACTATTAGAAAGCAGGGGGTTCTCCCCGGGGTTAATCTCAACTTTATTACAAAGTAGGAAGCCGGTTACTACAAAACAGTACGGCAAGATATGGAAAAAGTTTCTGTCTTCATCAGGTGCAAAAATAGGGAAAGAAATTCCCCTTAATTCCATATTAGAGTTCCTACAAAACGGGTTGGAGATGGGTTTAGCCACTAGTACCCTAAAAGTTCACGTGGCAGCATTGGGAGCCCTATTCAATTTTGACTTAGCTTCAAACAGGTGGGTCTCTAGATTCATCAGAGCAGCAGGGAGATCGAGGCCTCTTCCGGTAAAAGTTGTTCCTCAATGGGACTTAAACTTGGTCCTTAAAGCCCTGACTAGTCCACCATTTGAACCATTACACGAAACTTCAATAAAAAACCTATCTCTCAAAACCGCCCTGTTAGTCGCCCTCACTTCTGCCCGTAGGGTTAGCGACTTACAAGCTCTCTCAGCTAACCCTCCTTACACACAATTTCTAGAGGATAGGGTCATTTTAAAAATAGACCCAGCATATCTCCCGAAAGTGGCTTCAAAATTTCACAGGTCTCAAGAGATATCTCTCCCCTCCTTCTGTCCCAACCCTAAAAATAAGGAGGAACAAACATTACATACACTAGACGTAAGAAGATGTCTCTTACATTACCTAGAAGTCACTAGAGAGAGTAGGGAGGATCCCTCTCTATTTGTGTGTTTCCAGGGTCCCCAGAAGGGGAAAAAAGCATCTAAAGCCACCAGAGCAAGATGGATCACGGACGCCATCAGTCTTTCATACTCGGCAAGTGGAATGTCCATTCCCGGGGAGGTTAAGGCTCACTCGACAAGGGCAGTGGCAGCTTCCTGGGAGGAGAAGGCTGGAGCTTCTATTGACCAGATATGTAGAGCTGCTACCTGGTCCTCACCATCCACATTCTATAGGCACTATAGGTTGGACCTAATCTCCTCTTCAGACCTTACCTTTGGTAAAAGGGTTCTGGAGGAGGTGGTCCCTCCCTAAATGTACTGTCTATGCAAATCTCTCCGTGGTGCCGTCATGGGCGACAGAGAAAAATATAGTTCTTACCGATAACGGTATTTCTCTGAGCCCATGACGGCACCCGTACATTCCCTCCCTTCACTTGTGGGTGCACACATTAAAATAGTGCCATAGTCTATTTATAGTCTATTCATAGACTCTTGTTATGCTAAACAGTTAAAATTAACAAATCTTTTAGTAGTCTCCCATCGTTCTCTATGTAAAACAACTGATGCAGGAGAGTGGTACCACCTTTTTATCCGCAGGTTTCCTGTCCTTGGTGGGCGGATCCCCTCTCTCCGTGGTGCCGTCATGGGCTCAGAGAAATACCGTTATCGGTAAGAACTATATTTTTCACCCGATCTGCAGGGACAGGGGGAGTGGTAATTCAGCCAAGGGGGGGTGACTTCACCCCCCCCCCCTGTGGCTACAATCGCTCTGATTGGCTGTTGAAAGTGAAACAGCAAATCAGAGCGATTTGTAATATTTCACCTATGAAAACTGGTGAAATATTACAATCCAGCCATGGCCGATGCTGCAATATCATCGGCCATGGCTGGAAACCCTGATTTGCCCCCCCTCACCGCCACCGATCTCCTCCCCAGTCCTCCATCTTGTGCTCCACTCCCCTCTGTCGTCGTGTCTGCTCCCCGTCCTCCTGTCCGCTCCCCCGTGCTCCAATCCCACTCCCCCGTGCTCCGATCCCACTCCCCCGTGCTCCGATCCCCCCCATGCTCCGATCTCCCCCTATGATCCGATCTCCTCCCCATACTTACCGAGCCTCCCGGTGTCCATTCGTCTTCTCCATGGGCACCGCCATCTTCCAAAATGGCGGGCGCATGCGCAGTGCGCCCGCCGAATCTGCCGGACGGCAGATTCGTTCCAGGTACATTTTGATAAAACCTATCACAGTGATCAAAATAAAAAAATTGTAAATAAACCCCCCCTTTATCACCCCTATAGGTAGGGACAATAATAAAATAAAGAAAATAATAATATAATAATAATTTTTATTTATATAGCGCCAACATATTCCGCAGCGCTTTACAAATTATAGAGGGGACTTGTACAGACAATAGACATTACAGCATAACAGAAATACAGTTCAAAACAGATACCAGGAGGAATGAGGGCCCTGCTCGCAAGCTTACAAACTATGAGGAAAAGGGGAGACACGAGAGGTGGATGGTAACAATTGCTTTAGTTATTCGGACCGGCCATAGTGTAAGGCTCGGGTGTTCATGTAAAGCTGCATGAACCAGTTAACTGCCTAAGTATGTAGCAGTACAGACACAGTGGGCTATTAACTGCATAAAGTGAATGAGAACATGATGCGAGGAACCTGATAGTTTTTTTTTTTTTTTATAAATAGGCCACACAGGGAGAGTTAGGTTAATGCATTGAGGCGGTAGGCCAGTCTGAACAAATGAGTTTTTAGGGTACGCTTAAAACTGTGGGGATTGGGGATTAATCGTATTAACCTAGGTAGTGCATTCCAAAGAATCGGCGCAGCACGTGTAAAGTCTTGGAGATGGGAGTGGGAGGTTCTGATTATTGAGGATGCTAACCTGAGGTCATTAGCGGAGTGGAGGGCACGGGTAGGGTGGTAGACTGATACCAGGGAGGAGATGTAGGGTGGTGCTGAGCCATGGAGTGCTTTGTGGATGAGGGTAGTAGTTTTGTACTGGATTCTGGAGTGGATGAGTAGCCAGTGTAATGACTGGCACAAGGTAGAGGCATCGGTGTAACGGTTGGTGAGGAATATGATCCTGGCAGCAGCATTCAGGACAGATTGGAGCGGGGAAAGTTTGGTAAGAGGGAGGCCGATTAGTAGAGAGTTACAATAGTCCAGACGAGAATGAATAAGTGAAACAGTAAGAGTTTTTGCAGAGTCGAAAGTAAGAAAAGGGCGAATTCTAGAAATGTAAGCCATATATATATTTTTTCCCACTAGGGTTAGGGTTAGAACTAGGGTTAGGGTTATAACTAGGGTTAGGGTTAGGGCTAGGGTTAGGGTTAGAACTAGGGTCAGGGTTAGAATTAGGCTATGTGCACATGGCGTGGATTTGGCTGCAGATCCGCAGTGGATTGTCCGTGGATTCGTAGCGGATTGATCGCTGCGGATTCGTAGCAGATTTCCATCAGGTTTACAGTACCATGTAAACCTATGGAAAACCAAATCCACTCTGCCCATGGTGCGGAAAATACCATGCGGAAACGCTGCGTTGTATTTTCCGCACCATGTCAATTCTTTGTGCGGATTCCGCTGCATTTTACACCTGTTCCTCAATAGGAATCCACAGGTGAAATCCGCACAAAAAACACTGGAAATCGGCGGTAAATCCACAGGTAAAAGGCAGTGCCTTTTACCTGCGGATTTTTCAAAAATGGTGCAGAAAAATCTCACACGAATCCGCAACGTGGGCACATAGCCTTAAGGGTTGGAATTAGAGTTAGGGTTGGAATTAGGGCTAGGGTTGGAAATAGGGTTAAGATTAGGCTTGTGGTTAGGGCTTTGGTTAGGTTTAGGGGTGTGTTGGGGTTAAAGTTGTGGTTAGGGTTGGGGTTAGGATTAGGGGTAGGGTTGGGATTGGGGTTATGGGTGTGTTGGGGTTAGGGTTGTGGTTAGGGGTGTATTGGGGTCAGGGTTGTGATTAGGGTTATGGCTACAGTTGGGATTATGGTTAGGGGTGTGTTGGGGTTAGTGTTGGAGGTAGAATTGAGGGGTTTCCACTGTTTAGGCACATCAGGGGTCTCCAAACCCAACATGGCGCCACCATTGATTCCAGCCAATCTTGCGTTCAAAAAGTCAAATGGTACCCCCTCCCTTCCAAGCCCTGACGTGCACCCAAACAGTGGTTTACCCCACATATGGAGTACCAGCATACTCAGGACACACTGGGCAACAACTATTTGGGTCCAATTTCTCCTGTTACCCTTGCGAAAATAAAAAATTGCTTGCTAAAACATAATTTTTGAGGAAAGAAAAATGATTTTTTATTTTCACGGCTCTGCGTTGTAAACTTCTGTGAAGCACTTGGGGGTTCAAAGTGCTCACCACACATCTAGATAAGTTCCTCGGGGGGTCTCGTTTCCAAAATGGGGTCACTATGGGGGGTTTTTACTGTTTAGGCTCATCAGGGGCTCTGCAAATGCAACGTGACGCCCGCAGACCATTCCATCAAAGTCTGCATTTCAAAACATCGCTACTTCCCTTCCGAGCCCCGACGTGTGTCCAATCAGTGGTTTTCTCCCACATATGGGGTATCAGCGTACTCAGGATAAACTGGGCAACAAATATTGGGATCCACTTCTCATGTTACCCTTGTGAAAATAAAGAATTGCTTACTAAAACATAATTTTTGAGGAAAGAAGAATGATTTATTATTTTCATGGCTCTGCGTTGTAAACTTTTGTGAAGCACTTGGGGGTTCACAGTGCTCAACACATATCTAGATAAGTTCCTTGGGGGTCTAGTTTCCAAAATGGGGTCAATTGTGGTGGGTTTCTACTGTTTTGGCACATCAGGGGCTCTGCAAACGCAACGTGACACCCGCAGACCATTCCATCAAAGTCTGCATTTCAAAACATCACTACTTCCCTTCCGCGCCCCGATGTGTGCCCAAACAGTGGTTCCGCCCCACATATGGGGTATTAGCATACTCAGGACAAACTGGACAACAACTTTTGGGGTCCAATTTCTCCTGTTACTCTTGTGAACATAAAAAATTGCAGGCTAAAAAATAATTTTTGAGGAAAGAAAAATGATTTTTTATTTTCACGGCTCTGCGTTATAAACTTCTGGAAAAACAAAATCCAGCTCACCATACCGACATTCCCAGGAGCTCGGAGCACGGAACCGCTGTGTCTGGGCGTGGACGAACAGGAAAGAGAAGGAGATCCAGCTCAACGAAATAGTGAAAAATCCATAGTTTATTTCACTTAAAATATAGTGAAAGGACAAAACATCAGCATACAGAAAAATTAAAACCAAGGTCAACGCGTTTCCGGTGACTAAGCACCCTTAATCATGATTAAGGGTGCTTAGTCACCGGAAACGCATTGACCTTGGTTTTAATTTTTCTGTATGCTGATGTTTTGTCCTTTCACTATATTTTAAGTGAAATAAACTATGGATTTTTCACTATTTCGTTGAGCTGGATCTCCTTCTCTTTCCTGTTATAAACTTCTGTAAAGCACTTGAGGGATTAAAGTGGTCACCGCACATCTACATTAGTTCCATAGGAGGTCTAGTTTCCAAAATGGGGTCACATGTGGGGGAGCTCCAATGTTTAGGCACACAGGGGCTCTCCAAATGCGACATGGTGTCCGCTAACGATTGAAGCTAATTTTTCATTCAAGAAGTCAAATGGCGCTCCTTCCCTTCCGAGCCCTACCATGTGCCCAAACAGTGGTTTACCCCCACATGTGAGGTATCAGTGTACTCAGAAGAAATTGCCCAATATATTTTGGGATCCATTTTATCCTGCTGCCCATGTGGAAATGAACAAATTGTGGCTAAAATAAATTTTTTGTGAAAAAAAGTACATTTTCATTTTTACGGATCAATTTGTGAAGCACCTGGGGGTTCAAAGTGCTCACTATGCATCTAGATAAGTTCCGTGGGGGGTCTAGTTTCTAAAATGGGGTCACTTGTGGGGGAGCTCCAATCTTTAGGTACACAGGGGCTCGCCAAACGCGACATGGTGTCCAATAACGATTAGAGCTAATTTTTCATTCAAAAGTCAAATGGCGCTCCTTCCCTTCCGAGCCTTGCCGTGTGCACAAACAGTTGTTTGTGACCACATATAAGGTATCGGTGTACTCAGTAGAAATTGCCCAACACATTTTAGGATCCAATTTATCCTGTTGCCCATGTGAAGATGAAGAAATTGAGGCTAAAAGAATTTATTTGTGAAAAAAAAGTACTTTTTCATTTTTCGGATCAATTTGTGAAGCACCTGGGGGTTCAAAGTGCTCACTATGCATCTAGATAAGCTCCTTGGGGGGTCTAGTTTCCAAAATGGGGTCACTTGTGTGGGAGCTCCAATGTTTAGGCACACGGGGGCTCTCCAAATGCGACATGGTGTTTGCTAAAGATTGAATCCAATTTTTCATTGAAAAAGTCAAACGGCGCTCCCTCCCTTCCAAGCCCTGTCCTGTGCCCAAACAGTGGTTCCTCCCCCATATGGGGTATCGGCGTACTCAGGATAAATTGTACATTACATGACAAATTGCTGCTCTCACTAAGGGGAAAAGAACAAAGATATGTAAATACAACTGTCCGAGAACAATACAGCAGTAACGGTCACAGTGGGGACCTTCGTTATGTCTCAAACAGAGAGATACTTAGCACACATGCACTTACTCAGTTAGTCTGTAGTGATGATTCAACGTGGCTACACTTGCTCCCAGAGAGTGTTCAGTAGTCAGTCCCGCAATAGAGTGGAGCTGGAAGGTAGTGTGAGGGCTTTCACCCGGTGCGATCCTAGCGGTCTTTTACAATCTCCCCAAAATTCATAAAGATGCCACAAACCCCCCTGGTCATCCAATTATTTCTGGCATCAATTGCTTAACCGCTAATCTATCCAAATATGTAACATAGTAACATAGTAACATAGTTAGTAAGGCCGAAAAAAGACATTTGTCCATCCAGTTCAGCCTATATTCCATCATAATAAATCCCCAGATCTACGTCCTTCTGCAGAACCTAATTGTATGATACAATATTGTTCTGCTCCAGGAAGACATCCAGGCCTCTCTTGAACCCCTCGACTGAGTTCGCCATCACCACCTCCTCAGGCAAGCAATTCCAGATTCTCACTGCCCTAACAGTAAAGAATCCTCTTCTATGTTGGTGGAAAAACCTTCTCTCCTCCAGACGCAAAGAATGCCCCCTTGTGCCCGTCACCTTCCTTGGTATAAACAGATCCTCAGCGAGATATTTGTATTGTCCACTTATATACTTATACATGGTTATTAGATCGCCCCTCAGTCGTCTTTTTTCTAGACTAAATAATCCTAATTTCGCTAATCTATCTGGGTATTGTAGTTCTCCCATCCCCTTTATTAATTTTGTTGCCCTCCTTTGTACTCTCTCTAGTTCCATTATATCCTTCCTGAGCACCGGTGCCCAAAACTGGACACAGTACTCCATGTGCGGTCTAACTAGGGATTTGTACAGAGGCAGTATAATGCTCTCATCATGTGTATCCAGACCTCTTTTAATGCACCCCATGATCCTGTTTGCCTTGGCAGCTGCTGCCTGGCACTGGCTGCTCCAGGTAAGTTTATCATTAACTGGGATCCCCAAGTCCTTCTCCCTGTCAGATTTACCCAGTGGTTTCCCATTCAGTGTGTAATGGTGACATTGATTCCTTCTTCCCATGTGTATAACCTTACATTTATCATTGTTAAACCTCATCTGCCACCTTTCAGCCCAAGTTTCCAACTTATCCAGATCCATCTGTAGCAGAATACTATCTTCTCTTGTATTAACTGCTTTACATAGTTTTGTATCATCTGCAAATATCGATATTTTACTGTGTAAACCTTCTACCAGATCATTAATGAATATGTTGAAGAGAACAGGTCCCAATACTGACCCCTGCGGTACCCCACTGGTCACAGCGACCCAGTTAGAGACTATACCATTTATAACCACCCTCTGCTTTCTATCACTAAGCCAGTTACTAACCCATTTACACACAATTTCCCCCAGACCAAGCATCTCATTTTGTGTACCAACCTCTTGTGCGGCACGGTATCAAACGCTTTGGAAAAATCGAGATATACCACGTCCAATGACTCACCGTGGTCCAGCCTATAGCTTACATCTTCATAAAAACTGATTAGATTGGTTTGACAGGAGCGATTTCTCATAAACCCATGCTGATATGGAGTTAAACAGTTATTCTCATTGAGATAATCCAGAATAACATCCCTCAGAAACCCTTCAAATATTTTACCAAAAATAGAGGTTAGAATTACTGGCCTATAATTTCCAGGTTCACTTTTAGAGCCCTTTTTGAATATTGGCACCACATTTGCTATGCGCCAATCCTGCGGAACAGACCCTGTCGCTATAGAGTCCCTAAAAATAAGAAATAATGGTTTATCTATTACATTACTTACATTACTTACATCTACAAAAATTTATGCCGTTGTTACCGGCGTACTTAAAAGATACGACACACACCATACAAACTTTGGAGTCTATTGTTTGGCAAAAAGATTACATCTTGGGTATAATTGATATTAAATCTCTGTATACCGTAATTAATCATGAAAAGGGTTGTCAGGCAGCAGACTTCTTCTTGCTCTCTTTGGGGATCTATGAAGAACCCCAAATACAATTTATTCTGAACAGTATTGAGTTTATACTCAACCACAATTATTTCAAGTATGAAAATCAATACTATTTGCAAACATGGGGTACCGCAATGGGTACGCGCTTCTTGCCAAGTTATGCTAATCTGTACGTGGGTAACTGGGAATGTCAATACATCTTCCAAAGTGGTACCCTTCAAATGGGACTAAAGTACTGGCATTGTTTCATTGACGACATTTTATTTATATGGGAAGGATTGGCAACTGAGTTGGATCGTTTTATTCTGAACCTAAACAATAATCAGTTTAGTTTGGAATTCACACCCACTATTAGCAATGTGTCGGTCAATTTTTTATATTTGACAATTTATGTGGAGAACAACTTACTTAAAACCAAATGTTACCACAAAGATGTGGATTCTAATAGTTTTATACACATATCAAGCTGCCACCTTCCAATCTAGCTCACTAATATTCCGAAAGGACAATATATGCGTATTAGGAGAAATTGCATGGACCTTGAGAATTATAATCACGAAACAATGCATATCACTAAACAATTTGAAGCCAAAGGCTATGATACGCAAGTTCTAAACACGGCAAGACATGCAGTGAGCCTTATACCGAGAACATCTTTATTAAACAAAGCAGAGCATAGTAATAGTCCACCCAACATCCAACAACAAATAAAGAGGCTACCTATAGTGACCCAGTTTCATTCTGGTTACAGAACATTCACCAATATTGTCCGTAAATATTGGCCAATCTTGCAGGGCGACAAAAATATCGGTGATTTACTACCTCATAATCCAAGGTTTGTCTATACGAAAGCAAGAAATTTGGGCCTTCTTCTAGCGCCAACAACAAAATTAGTGGAAAAACACAGAGAGGCGGGCACCACACTTAATCAATACTAAGAGGGATCAACCACATGCATATATAGAATCTCAAGAAACAACAGAAAAAAGGAAAATATGCACACAGTGGGATCAACCTGATAAATTTGTTTATTTTATTATAACAATCCACCATATACAAAAGCAAGAAAGGGAAGGACAAACATTTAAAACCATTTAAAAACAAATCGGACCTACCCACATCCCCCCAAATACAATAACACGGGTCCAAATGATAATATATAACAATATACAGATAATACAGATAATACAAGGAGCCCCTGAACAGATGGGCAAGTTTAATGCAATAATAAACATGAATTTTCAATACACCATGCTGCTATTCTGACAGAGCCCCCATAGAGCAAGACACATTATCAAAAGTTGGATCCCAAAGATAAATAACGGATACTCCCCCAGTATCACACCAGGCCTATAACAAGACAGGTTGCTGTCCAGCAACAAAAGTGATGGATTGTGCTGGCAAAATAACCAAGTAGCTAAAACAGCTATACAGCAACCTACCCTAAAGCTCACACCCAGTATAATACTTTACCAGGATGACACACCAGGCTTCCAGTCACCACGGATTTAATACCCCATTAATGTTCGTAGATAAATGTGCCCTCAGAGCACAGAGCAGATACAAAGGCAACAGGCATCCAAAAGTGCATGCACCTAAATGAAGCTAGTGTGAGCAAAGAATGAGGCCAAGGCCAGGGGAATCCAAGAGGGGGGATGGAGGCCCCACGCGTATCGACGCTGCCAAAGGCGTCTTCCCCTGACGAAGACGCCTTTGGCAGCGTCGATACGCGTGGGGCCTCCATTCCCCCTCTTGGATTCCCCTGGCCTTGGCCTCATTCTTTGCTCACACTAGCTTCATTTAGGTGCATGCAAATTTGGATGCCTGTTGCCTTTGTATCTGCTCTGTGCCCTGAGGGCACATTTATCTACGAACATTAATGGGGTATTAACTCCGTGGTGACTGGAAGCCTGGTGTGTCATCCTGGTAAAGTATTATACTGGGTGTGAGCTTTAGGGTAGGTTGCTGTATAGCTGTTTTAGCTACTTGGTTATTTTGCCAGCACAATCCATCACTTTTGTTGCTGGACAGCAACCTGTCTTGTTATAGGCCTGGTGTGATACTGGGGGAGTATCCGTTATTTATCTTTGGGATCCAACTTTTGATAATGTGTCTTGCTCTATGGGGGCTCTGTCAGATTAGCAGCATGGTGTATTGAAAATTCATGTTTATTATTGCATTAAACTTGCCCATCTGTTCAGGGGCTCCTTGTATTATCTGTATTATCTGTATATTGTTATATATTATCATTTGGACCCGTGTTATTGTATTTGGGGGGATGTGGGTAGGTCCGATTTGTTTTTAAATGGTTTTAAATGTTTGTCCTTCCCTTTCTTGCTTTTGTATATGGTGGATTGTTATAATAAAATAAACAAATTTATCAGGTTGATCCCACTGTGTGCATATTTTCCTTTTTTCTGTTGTTTCTTAACAACAAAATTAGTGTGTCAAAATAAGGCAGCACTCCAATCAGTAATCGCACGCCCAAATTATGGGTTTCAACCATGTGGTGTGTGTTCGTGTTGTGTTCGCACAACTTTCAATAAGGCATTACAAACCACATTTACAGACTCAAGTGGGACAAGAAAGTTCCACATTAAAAGTAAAATATCTTGCGAGACAATGGGAGTAATTTATGTATTAAAATGCCCCTGTAACAAAATATACGTGGGCCGTACAAAAAGGCACCTTAAAATTAGAATAAAAGAACATCTAGATAACCTAAATAAGGGCTATACAGGACACCCTTTATCTCGGCACTTTGAAGAATATCATAACTGCTCATGTACTAATGTCTCTTTCTGTGGAATCCAAGCTATCCAGCAGAATGCTAGAGGTGGCAATTTCGTAAAAATAATGTCTAGGGTGGAATCCAAATGGATTTTCACCCTTGATAGTTTAGCCCCAAAGGGACTTAACCAGGAGATTGAACTATATGCTTTTTAACTCTCCAACCGGTTAATACATCTATGAGCCATCACCCATTTACATTTTATTAGCTATAGCTATTTTTGGAATGCATATCGATTTTAAATCTTACCAATTTTAATCTTATCAATTCAGCCCCACTAATGTTGGGGGGTCTCAATTTCTGATCAGGTGATCCTGACTGATTCTTTTAGTTATGTATACACACACTTCTTAGCCAAATATTTTAATAAAGGCATGCTTTAATAAATAATGTTTATATAACTCGTACTATTCGCAATGTCTTCTCCATCTCACGCTTAATATACCCAACAATAAAAGGATATGTATTCACTACTTAAAGGATACACTATCTATTGATCCGCGTAATTGCAGTGTTATTTACTTTCTAATAAGCGTATAAGATTACATGTGCACCCGATATCATCTCGTATATATATTTTTTACCCCCGTTTTTTATTATTTCGTATTTTTTATATGTACGCCCAACTTAATCTGCTTCATACACTTGTTCCTCTGAGAATGGCCAAATGTAACCATCACTACCAGATGCAGGAAGTGGATTCTCCACTCGATCCCCTCTGTAGGTCACGTGAAGAGGCTAGGAAGGGGTTAATGTTTGAGCACTATATAGGGATGGGCCTCACAGGAAACTGCAGCCCTGATGAAGAAGGAATTTATCCTTCGAAACGCATTGGATTGCTTTTGTTCCCATACGCGCCCCGTCCCTTCACCTGTGTGACGTCACATTCTATTCACGCCCCTTCCACACTCCGCCATAGCTTTGGCGTTGCTTCCGGCCGGGGCACGCCTGAGGCAGGCGGTTCAGTCCAACTTCCCGTGGTTAGTGAGGAGGATCGCAGCAGGTGAAAGCCCTCACACTACCTTCCAGCTCCACTCTATTGCGGGACTGAACACTCTCTGGGCTGGGAGCAAGTGTAGCCACGCTGAATCATCACTACATACTAACTCAGTAAGTGCATGTGTGCTAAGTATCTCTCTTTGAGACATGCACACGCTGTAGAAGGCGGAGGGAGGGACCTGGGCGAGTGGCTTAGACACGCAGTGCGCATGCCCAGGAATCCCAGCCCCGCAGTGTGAATACATCATAAGACACTGCGGGGCTGGGATTCACAAGCAGGGTGGGTGCACAGGCGCAGTCAACGAGACTGCATATGAGAACAGACGAGCAGCGCTCACTACGCCTACGCCCAAGGCATGACAGAAGAGCGCAGGCGCTGGGTAATTTCAAAACAGCACCGAGGAGGTGGCGCCCGCCGCCAAGAAGACTTGAGTGATGGCTGTGAGGTGTCTGCAGCAAGGGGGGAAAGAACTACCTCTAGGACTGAAGACAAGTATTTTAGACAAATTACAAATCGGATTATTTCTGCATTTACAGCACCACTAACTAAAAGAGCCACGTTGTCAGAATGCAGCATTACTGCTGCACAAGGTGGCTCTTTTAGTTTTAAACGCCTGGGGGGGTGACAGGTTCCCTTTAAGTGTTACAGCAGCAAGTTTGGGCGCTCCTGGTCAAAATTACTGTTAGTGTGAACAGTTAACTAAGTCAAAGATTAAATGATTCCTAAAAGGACTAAAGTTAAAGATGACACATTTCCTTTTCATTGTAGGCAAATACAGCTCTGGTAAAAATTAAGAGACCACTGCAAAATGTTCAGTTTGTCACAATAGCAATGAATACGGACGAGTGTTATGCGATAAAACTTTGCATAGCACTCGGACCAGTATTCATTTATGGGGCAGCTCACATCAGCATTTTTTTCCCAGCCGTTTTCAATGTGCGAGTGATATCACAGAATGCTGCGATTGTCACCGACACTCGGCCGAGTCTCAGCTCACTCGCATCCATATAAGCCTATGGGTGCGAGTGAGACAACGCGCACCACTCGGATATCATCCAAGTGATGTGCCATATACGCTGACCTTGGAAATGGAGGAGATGGAGAAATTCATTTCATGTATCGGCCCCCAACCCAACCTGTAAGAACTGAAAAATATGTTTTTTTAAACTCACCTGGGTAGCATCAACCTCAAGAAGCAAGCAGGAGGATGGCAATCATAAGAAGATGGAAGGCGCCAGACTAAGGCCAACGACACCCATCAGACTGGACTCTCTCCCAGGTGAGTATAGTAAAACATACTTTTCAGTTCTTCCAGTTTGAGTTGGGGGCCGATATACAGCATTATAGAATGCTGTGTATAAGCCCTGAAAGGTGATGGCCATATCTTCTATCTGCCAAAACCGCTTACAGGTTTCCTTTAACTAAGTACCGTTAATTATTTTCATACTCTATGCTGTTTATTTACTGCTGGGTATTTAACTATTAAGTTTTGTCTTTGTTTTTTTCCCTATATAATTAATTTGCACAATACCAATTTTTAAAAAAATGTCGGGACCCTGTGTAAAATGTAAAGAAATTAAAAATGCAATATTAAGGAGAGCTCTTAAGTGGTTCTATAGAAAAACAGATGGAGGGTCCATTTTCAGATATGTCACATGACTATTAGGGATAAGTAACCGTGCTCTGTGATACTCCATTTTCACTCGAGTATCACAGTACTTGGATAAGCTCGTTACTTAGCGAGCAATAGGCAGTGTTTGAGTTCAAACTCGTATTCTAGCCCCACATCTTTGATGCCTGTTATGCAGCCAATAAGCATGCAGAGATTGGCTATGAGTCACTATAATGCTGTAGTCATCTTGGTTGTGGCATTACTGTGAATGGTTGGCCGTCTCACTGCATCAGGTATTATAAAAAGAGAGGTGACGCCCAGCTCAGCACACTGATGCTATTGCAGAGTTGATGCCATTGCAGAGTTCTGTGACACTTCATATTGGAGGGAGAGAGTGCTTGTTTAGGCCTGTGTGTACAGTATAATAAATTAGAGGCATGTAGTCTACAGTTGCTTTGCTGTTTGTATTTAGAGTAGGGAGGGAGAAGGAGTCACAGGAGCAGGGAGAGTGAAAGAATCCATACTGTAGACAGGGATTAGGCCTATGCAATCCGATGGCAAATATATAGCTTGAGTTTTTTTGTGGAGGATGAAAAAAATTAAATATATTTTGATCCTTCAAGTATTACGGGTTTTTTGAGGTCCTTTTTTGTGTTATCTAGCACACCCAAAAATTGTTGAAGCAATTTCCTGGGCTACATTCCTCATCCATACACTATTCCATAATGTGGAGTACATTTTTGTGATCTCTAAATCTGAAAAAGTTCTTTAAAATTTTGTAGGCTTCCATTTTTCAGCCATACAGCGTTACTTGAACTGGCAACATTTCTGTGATCTGTAAAACTGGAAAAAAAATTTGTAGGCTTCTATGTTAGGACTGGTGGAACACACCAAGTTTAAGATGGAATAGTATTAGGTGCGTTCGCAGTCCGAGGTCCACCGTGCAGGTGAAATCCCTGCTGCTAGTAGAGACGGACGATATGGCGGTACAATGTGAATACACACATGGGTTAACTTCACCCTGTGTGAAGGAAGCGAACCCTGTTGCATCACAGGGCCGCGGTAAAGCACCAAGAGCGCAAGCAAGGAGTCTCAGAACTAAATCCCACGACTCAGGATTTGAGTTCATAAAGACCTCATGCGCTCGACACCGCTACTGGGGTGTCAGAGAGACAGAAATTATAATATTTAAGAAGCACGAGAGTGCGTGCGGTGCTGCACTGGTGGACGCCACTAACCACCCAGGCTTGGGTCAGGAAAGCGCAGAGAAAGCGCACGGTGCCGCACTGGCGGTCACAGCAATTAGATGCTGTAATGTGTGTAACGTGCTGATGGCTTGGACGGGCGCTAGATAGTTTCCATCATTCGCGAACAGTCAATAACACTAAGAATGGGAATGATTTAGGAGTTTTCATCCATCGACATACATCCATCTACACACACATTATCAAGTCAATACGAGCGCATGACCGTGCGGCCATGCAAGCCTTAAATAGTTGCAGCACATTTAGGACCTTTCAAAGAAGGTCCAATGGAGTTGCTGCAGTACCTGAGCATGTGACCCCAGATCTCCACTGAGAGATCTTGCCCTGGGCATGCTCAGAGTGCAAAGCAGGACTTAGTCCTAGCACCTACAAGTACCTTCCAAGAAGGACCAATGACCTAGCTGCAGTATCTGATCATGTGACCCTCAATCTCCACTGAAAGATCTTACTCTGGGCATGCTGAGAACGTGAAAAGCAGGACTTAGTCCTAGAAGCATCTGCTCGCCGCTGCCCAGCACTGACTTCAATGGCAGAAGCAGGAAATGCAGCAGTAACTCTTAGCACAGAGTCAGACTGAGTGAGACGCTGGGATTGACGTCTCCACTGAGCAAGTTCACCTGCGGCAGGAGAAGAATGGGAGACCGCAGTGGAGATGGCCTGAGATTCCCCCTGTGCAGAGGCAGGAACTCAACCCCTAACATTCTATTTCTCAGCCTTACTGTGTTATGTGGTCTGTGAATATTTTTGTGATATCTAAAATCTGAAAAAAAAATGTTTTTGAAAATTGTGTAGGGTTCCATTTTTTGGTCATACGGTATTACAATGTCTGGATACATTTCTGTGATCTATAACAATTTTCTGGATTGAACTTGATTGTCATACATACACTTTTATGTTCTTTCTTTTACATTAGGGTGGAGTAAACTCCCAAAAACCACTTTGATTGTGGCAAAGTGTATTCTTAATTTAAAAAATAGTCTTCTGTCAAGAGAACTAGCAATTACAAAGCATGCAAGGCGTGCGTTAAGGGACGAAGAAGTGGAAGCTGATGATGGTGAACGCAGAAAAAGAGGATGTGGGGCATGGGCGACTATGCTTCTTGCTGTAGCACAAGCAACACACTTATCCAAGACACATAAGTTCATGTTCCACTTTCTTGGAAGCCACAATACACCACTTCTGAAGCCAGAGCAGTGGGAATTGGTGGTTAGTTATTTAGTAGATAATGCTTCCAGAAGGCTTGGCAGCACCACCCTGTCTTCTACACTACCCTGTCTGAAGAAAAGCTAGATGAAAGCTATGACTGGGCAGTTAACTTACAGGGTTACAGTCTGTTTAGAAAGGATTGTAAAAATCGGAGAGGAGGAGGGGTTTGTCTCTATGTATACGGTGTTCATTTTAGGACATGGTCACAAATCAAAGTCAAACATCAGAAATACTCTGTCTGATACCTCATTCTGATACTTGACTCTTATACCTGACTTTCACATATCAAAGTCACAAATCAAAGTCAAACATCAGAAATACTCTGTCTGATACCTCATTCTGATACTTGACTCTGATACTTGACTCTGATACTTGACTTTGATACCTGACTCTGATACTTGACTCTGATACTTGACTTTGATACCTGACTCTGTTACTTGACTCTGATACTTGACTTTGATACCTGACTCTGATACTTGACTCTGATACTTGACTTTGATACCCCACTCTGATACTTGACTCTGATACTTGACTCTGATACTTGACTTTGATACCTGACTCTGATACTTGACTCTGATACTTGACTCTGATACATGACTCTGATACTTGACTCTGTTACTTGACTCCGATACCTGAGTCAGATACTTGAGTCTGATACATGAAATTAGTAAAATTAGTAAAATTAGCTAAAATTAGTACCTGGGATCACTTGAGCTTGTGGTGCAATGGTAATGCCGACGGCTGTAGCCTCTAGACGCATGATCCTTTTTTTCCCCGGCGGATCGGTTTTATTGTTCTGCCGGATCCGTTTTTGTCAGCCGGATCTGTTTTTTTTCCTCAGGATCCGTTTTTTTTCCTGATCTGTTTTTGTCCGCCGGATCCGTTTATGTCTGCTGGCTCCTTTTTTTTTTTTACGCTGGATCCGCTTTTTTACACCGGATCCGTTTTTTTTACACCGGATCTGTTTTTTTTCGCCAGATCCGTTTTTTTCTGCCAGATCCGTTATTTTTTTGCCAGATCCGTTTTTTCTGCCGGATCCGTTTTTTTTTGCCAAATCCATTTTTTTTCGCCAAATCCGTTTTTTTTGACAGATCCGTTTTTTTATGCCGGATCCGTTTTTCTTCCACCGGATCCGTTTTTTTTACGCCGAATCCGTTTTTTCCGCCGGATTCGTTTTTTTCTGCCGGATCTGTTTTTTTTAATGCCATATCCATTTTTTTACGCCGGATCCGTTTTTTTTAATGCCGGATCCATTTTTTTTTACACCTGATCCATTTTTTTTCCGCATGATCCGTTTTTTTGTGCCGGATCCGTTTTTTTTTTACGCCGAATCCGTTTTTTTTCGCTGGATCCATTTTTTCTTCCGGATCCGTTCTTTTTACGCCTGGTCCGTTTATTTTTACGCCGGATCCGTTTTTTTTACGCCGGATCCGTTTTTTCCACCGGATCTGTTTTTCTTCTGCCGGCGGAAAAAACGGATCCAGCGTAAAAAAAAGTTTTTTATGCCGGATCCGTTTTTTTTTACGCCGGATCCGTTTTTTACGCCGGCAGAAGAAAAACGGATCCGGCGCAAAATAAACTGATCAGGCGTAAAAAAAAACGGATCCGGAAGAAAAAAATGGATCAGGCGAAAAAAAACGGATTCGGCGTAAAAAAAAAGATCAGGCGAAAAAAAAACGAATCCGGCGAAAAAGAAAAAATCCGGTGTAAAAAAAACGGATCCAGCGTAAAAAAATAAACGGATCCGGCGTAAAAAATGGATATGGCAGAAAAAAACAAATCAGGCAGAAAAAAACGCATCCGTAAAAAAAAACGGATCCGGCGTAAAAAAAATGGATATGGCGTAAAAAACAGATCCGGCAGAAAAAAAGGATCCGGCAAAAAAAACCGGATTCAGCGTAAAAAAAAACGGACCCGGCGAAGAAAACGGATCCGGCGGAAGAAAAACGGATCAGGCGGAAAAATAAACTGATCAGGCAAAAAATACGGATCCGGCGTAAAAAAAAAAAACGGATCCGGCATAAAAACACCCGGATCCGGCGTAAAAAAACAGATCCGACGTAAAAAAAATCGGATCTGGCGTAAAAAAACGGATCCGGCAGAAAAATAAAACCGATCCAGCGGAAAAAAAAAAGGATCCTGCGTCTAGACACTACAGCCGTCGGCCTTACCATTGCACCACAAGCTCAAGTGATCCCAGGTACTAATTTTAGCTAATTTTACTAATTTTACTAATTTCATGTATCAGAGTCAAGTATCAGACTCAA
This sequence comes from Ranitomeya imitator, assembly GCF_032444005.1. Taxonomy (NCBI): domain Eukaryota; kingdom Metazoa; phylum Chordata; class Amphibia; order Anura; family Dendrobatidae; genus Ranitomeya; species Ranitomeya imitator. The sequence goes on along the minus strand of NC_091282.1, from coordinate 933,033,703 downwards.
GTATCAGAGTCAAGTATCAGAGTCAAGTATCAGAGTCAGGTATCAGAGTCAAGTATCAGAGTCAGGTATCAGAGTCAGGTATCAGAGTCAAGTATCAGAGTGAAGTATCAGAGTCAGGTATCAGAGTCAAGTATCAGAGTCAGGTAACAGAGTCAGGTATCAGTCAGGTATCAGAGTCAAGTATCAGACTCAGGTATCAGACTCAGGTATCAGACTCAAGTATCAGAATGAGGTATCAGACAGAGTATTTCTGATGTTTGACTTTGATTTGTGACCATGTCCTAAAATGAACACCGTATATGTAAAGTCTTGTCTAAAGTCCACTTTAAGGGAGGATATTAGTGAAGGGAATGAGGATGTCGAGTCCATATGGGTCGAAATTCATGGAGGGAAAAATGGTAACAAAATTCTCATTGGGGTCTGTTACAAACCCCCAAATATAACAGAAACCATGGAAAGTCTACTTCTAAAGCAGATAGATGAAGCTGCAACCCATAATGAGGTCCTGGTTATGGGGGACTTTAACCCCTTCCCGACCTGTGACACAAGCGTATGCGTCATGAAAGTCGGTGCCAATCCGACCTGTGACGCATATGCTGTGTCACAGAAAGATCGCGTCCCTGCAGATCGGGTGAAAGGGTTAACTCCCATTTCACCCGATCTGCAGGGACAGGGGGAGTGGTAGTTTAGCCCAGGGGGGGGGGTGGCTTCACCCCCCGTGGCTACGATCGCTCTGATTGGATGTTGAAAGTGAAACTGCCAATCAGAGCGATTTGTAATAATTCACCTAAAAAACTGGTGAAATATTACAATCCAGCCATGGCCGATGCTGCAATATCATCGGCCATGGCTGCAAACACTAATGTGCCCCTACCCCACCGATCGCCCCCCCAGCCCTCCGATCTGTGGTCCGCTCCCCTTCGTCCTGTGCTCCGCCCCCCGTCCTCCTGTCCGCTCTCCCCGTGCTCCAATCACACCCCCCTGGGCTCCAATCAACCCCCCCCGCACTCCGATCCCCCCCCGCACAGCGATCCCCCCCATGCTCCGATCCACCCCCCCGCACAGCGATCCCCCACCCCGTGCTCCAATCCACCCCCCCGTGTTCCGATTCATCCCCCCATGCTCCGATCCACCCCCCCATGCTCCGACGCCCCCCGTGCCCTGATCTTCCCCCCCTTATATTTACCGAGCCTCCCGGGGTCCGTCCGTCTTCTTTCCTGGGCACCGCCATCTTCCAAAATGGCGGGCGCATGTGCAGTGCACCCGCCGAATCTGCCGGCCGGCAGATTCGTTCCAGAGTGATTTTTGATCACTGAGATATAACCTATCTCAGTGATCAAAATAAAAAAAATAGTAAATGACCCCCCCCCCCCTTTGTCACCCCCATAGGTAGGGACAATAAAAAAAATAAATAATTTTTTTTTTCCCACTAAGGTTGGGGTTAGGGGTAGGGTTAGGGGTAGGGTTAGGGGTAGGGGTAGGGTTAGGGGTAGGGTTAGGGGTAGGGTTAAGGGTAGGGTTAGGGGTAGGGTTAGGGTTAGGGGTAGGAGTAGGGTTAGGGGTAGGGTTAGGGTTCGGGATGTGCACACGTATTCTGGTCCTCTGCGGATTTTTCCGCAGAGGATTTGATAAATCCGCAGTGCTAAACCGCTGTGGATTTACCGCGGTTTTTCTGCGCATTTCACTGCGGTTTTACAACTGCGATTTTCTATTGGAGCAGTTGTAAAACCGCTGCGGAATCCGCAGAAAGAAGTGACATGCTGCGGAATGTAAACCGCTGCGTTTCCGTGCAGTTTTTCTGCAGCATGTGTACAGCGATTTTTGTTTCCCATAGGTTTACATTGAACTGTAAATTCATGGGAAACTGCTGCGGATCCGCCGCGTTTTCCGCAGCGTGTGCACATACCTTTAGAATTAGGCTATGTGCACACGGTGCGGATTTGGCTGCGGATCCGCAGCAGTGTTCCATCAGGTTTACAGTACCATGTAAACATATGGAAAACCAAATCCGCTGTGCCCATGGTGCGGAAAATACCACGCGGAAACGCTGCGTTGTATTTTCCGCAGCATGTCAATTCTTTGCGCGGATTCCGCAGCGTTTTACACCTGTTCCTCAATAGGAATCCACAGGTGAAATCCGCACAAAAAACACTGGCAATCCGCGGTAAATCCGCAGGTAAAACGCAGTGCCTTTTACCCGCGGATTTTTCAAAAATGGTGCTGAAAAATCTCATACGAATCCGCAACGTGGGCACATAGCCTTAGGGTTAGGGTTGGGTTGGAATTAGGGTTGTGGTTAGGGTTAGGGGTGTGTTGGGGTTAGGGTTGGGGTTAGGGGTGTGTTGGGGTTAGGGTTGTGATTAGGGTTACGGCTACAGTTGGGATAAGGGTTAGGGGTGTGTTGGAGTTAGAATTGAGGGGTTTCCACTGTTTAGGCACATTAGGGGGTCTCCAAACGCAACATGGCGCCACCATTGATTCCAGCCAATCTTGTATTCAAAAAGTCAAATGGTGCTCCCTCACTTCCGAGCCCCGACGTGTGCCCAAACAGTGGTTTACCCCCACATATGGGGTACCAGCATACTCAGGACAAACTGCGCAACAATTCCTGGGGTCCAATTTCTCCTGTTACCCTTGAGAAAATAAAAAATTGCTTGCTAAAACATCATTTTTGAGGAAAGAAAAATGATTTTTTATTTTCACGGCTCTGCGTTGTAAACGTCTGTGAAGCACTTGGGGGTTCAAAGTGCTCACCACATATCTAGATAAGTTCCTTGGGGGGTCTAGTTTCCAAAATGTGGTCACATGTGGGGGTTTTCTACTGTTCAGGCACACCAGGGGCTCTGCAAACGCAACGTGACGTCCGTAGACCATTCCATCAAAGTCTGCATTTCAAAAGTCACTACTTCCCTTCTGAGCCCCGACGTGTGCCCAAACAGTGGTTTACCCCCACACATGGGGTATCAGCGTACTCAGGAGAAACTGGACAACAACTTTTGGGGTACAATTTCTCCTGTAACCCTTGGGAAAATAAAAAATTCTGGGTAAAAAATTATTTTTGAGGAAAGAAAACGTATTTATTATTTTCACGGCTCTGTGTTATGAACTTCTGTGAAGCACTTGGGGGTTCAAAGTGCTCACCTCACATCTAGGTAAGTTCCTTTCGGGGTCTAGTTTCCAAAATGGGGTCACTTGTGGGGGGTTTCTACTGTTTAGCCACATCAGGGGCTCTGCAAACGCAACGTGACGCCCACAGAGCATTCCATCAAAGTCTGCATTTCAAAACGTCACTACTTCACTTCCGAGCCCCAGCATGTGCCTAAACAGTGGTTTACCCCCACATATGGGGTATCAGCGTACTCAGGAGAAACTGGAAAACAACTTTTGGGGTCAAATTTCTCCTGTTACCCTTGGGAAAGTAAAAAATTGCGGGCTAAAAAATCAGTTTTGAGAAAAGAATTTTTTTTTTTTTTCATGGCTCTGCGTTATAAACTTCTGTGAAGCACTTGAGGGTTCAAAGTGCTCACCACACATCTAGATTAGTTCCTTTGGGGGTCTAGTTTCAAAAATGGGGTCATTTGTGGGGGATCTCGAATGTTTAGGCACACAGGGGCTCTCCAAACGCGACATGGTGTCCGCTAATGATTGGAGCTAATTTTCCATTTAAAAAGCCAAATGGCGTGCCTTCCCTTCTGAGCCCTGCCGTGCGCCCAAACAGTGGTTTACCCCCACATATGGGGTATCAGCATACTCAGGACAAACTGGACAACAATATTTGGGGTCCAATTTCTACTATTATCATTGGCAAAATAGGAAATTCCAGGCTAAAAATCTGCCTCTGTACAAATCCATAGTTAGACCGCACATGGAGTACTGTGTCCAGTTTTGGGCACCGGTGCTCAGGAAGGATATAATGAAACTAGAGAGAGTACAAGGGAGGGCAACAAAATTAATAAAGGGGATGGGAGAACTACAATACCCAGATAGATTAGCAAAATTAGGATTATTTAGTCTAGAAAAAAGACGACTGAGGGGCGATCTAATAACCATGTATAAGTATATAAGGGGACAATACAAATATCTCGCTGAGGATCTGTTTATACCAAGGAAGGTGACGGGCACAAGGGGGCATTCTTTGCGTCTGGAGGAGAGAAGGTTTTTCCACCAACATAGAAGAGGATTCTTTACTGTTAGGGCAGTGAGAATCTGGAATTGCTTGCCTGAGGAGGTGGTGATGGCGAACTCAGTCGAGGGGTTCAAGAGAGGCCTGGATGTCTTCCTGGAGCAGAACAATATTGGATCATTCAATTATTAGGTTCTGTAGAAGGATGTAGATCTGGGGATTTATTATGATGGAATATAGGCTTAACTGGATGGACAAATGTCTTTTTTTGGCCTTACTAACTATGTTACTATGTTACTATGTTACTGTCTCACCAGCCTAAAGTCTTGATCACTAAATCCTTGCCCTGATCCTCCATCCTCCCACCAGGCTGTGTCCCAGTAGACCAGTGATGCCCCACTAGGACACTCTGAGGAGCTCTTTACAACATAATTTCCTGATTGTGGCCTCTCAACCTGCATGGTCCAAGAGGGACAGGAGGATATACTGTTTAGTGATGCACAAACCTAAGCACAGCCATGGAGACAAGAACATGATGATGGGGAACAGCAAATTTGGAATAAAGGTACCTTCACACTAAACGACGCTGCAGCGATGCAGACAACGATCCGGATTGCTGCAGCGTCGCTGTTTGGTCGCTGGAGAGCTGTCACACAGACAGCTCTCCAGCGACCAACGATGCCGGTAACCAGGGTAAACAGCGGGTTACTAAGCGCAGGGCCGCGCTTAGTAACCCGATGTTTACCCTGGATACCATCCTAAAAGTAAAAAAAACAAACGCTTCATACTTACCTTCCGCTGTCTGTCACCCTTGCCCTTACCACCACACTTACTAGCATTGTCAACTTAACCAACACATGGACAAGTGGATGTTGTCAGGGATGTTACATCTCTGGCAAACTGGGTAAACATTGTGGAGGCTAGCGCTGAGTCACACAATGGCATGGTGCATGTGCTCCTGACCCGAGGATTGCTGGCATGACTTCTATCAGGGTTTCCTCTACCTCCTACAGCACTTCCTGCACCCCCTCCTGCTCCTCCTCATCCTCCATCATAGATGTGCTATCTCAGAGAATGTTGTGCACATCAGCTGGAGGCTGGAAGCTCTGCAGCTCTACCTCAACAAAGCGGCAACAGGCTCTGCTGAAGCTAACTTTTCTAGGAGACAAACGCACACTGTGGCAGTGTTACTTAAAGGAATAATAGATCAGATAGGTTTGAGTTTTTTGCCACTGAACCTCCAACCATGTATGGTCGTGTGTGATAATGGGTGTAAGCTAATGGCGGCTGTGAAGCTTGGCAAGCTCACACATGTACTATGCTTTGCACATGTGCTCAACTTGGTAGGTCAGCGGTTTCTGCTGTTCTGCTGCTGTCCCGAGGATTCAGCAATAGAAAGCATATTACAAAATTAAAAATTCGGCAAAGAATACCCATGACTGTTGAGCAGGTAAAATAATATTAAAAGACAACATTACTTCTCCAGATTTCGGGAATTGATCTTCTTATTGTACACAGACAATTATAGACTGTAGTAAAAAAGTTGGGATGCTGCACAATGGTTGATATGGCTCTCTTCCAGCTTTTTTGAAATGCATTTCTGCAATCAAATTTTTAAATGAGTCAAGTTTTTCAAATGAAATGTAAAACTGTCTAACTTTCAACTTATGGTATGTGTTCTATGTTCTGTTGTGAATAATGTTTTGAGATTTAGGTGTTATTTATTAAGACTTTACTTGTTTCATATTGCTTGTTAAACTGTAATGTTAAACAAGCATAGCAAATATATCTGCAGCTTTTGGGTATATGGACTGGGGTCATACTTCTCCACAGGGCTGTATGCAATGCTATTGGGTATTGGACTATTGAGTGCAGACCTATTGTGTCACTGGCCAGCACGGTGGCGCAGTGGTTAGCACAGCAGCCTTGCAGCGCTGGGGTCCTGGGTTCTAATCCCACCCAGGACAACATCTGCAAAGAGTTTGTATGTTCTCTCCATGTTTGCGTGGGTTTCCTCCGGTTTCCTCACATTCCAAAGACATACTGATAGGGATTCTAGATTGTGAACCCAATCGGGGACAGTGATGATAATGTGTGCAAAACTGTAAAGCGCTGCGGAATATGTTAGCGCTATATAAAAATAAAGATTATTATTATTATTATCTTGGAGGGGTATGACTAAGAGTCTACCATGTCTTCACTAGGGCCTATGATCATGAGGAAAACCTGGGTTGTCAGTATATGCCAGATACCACTTCAAGCCAGTTCCCAAAAGTGTAGCAGCAGATTGGAGGGCCAAGCCATGGGTACGAGGTACAGGAAGATGAGACTAAAGCATAGTCAGAAGGTTCGAGGTAGAAGCAGACAGCTCATGTTCCAAGTAAAAAGCAAGAATAATGGATGGAAAAGTAAAAAAGAGCAGGTAAACAGGCTGGGTCGATAACGGAGACAGAATAAATGGAAATGCATAAACAAGGTGTATTTCTTCATACTCGGATGCTCATTTGGAGTAACGAGTTTATTGGGAGTCAATTGGAAATATTTTTTCTGGCAGACCCTACAAAGAGGTTTAAGAGACAGTGAAAATGTTGAAATAAATGGAAAAATCCTGAATAAAAGGAGAACAGCATGGGGAAGACCCCTGGTAGTATATCTGACACCCAGATCAGTACTGAGAACAATCATGTCACCTTTTCACTCCAATTTAAGGACAAAAAAATATTCAAAATCAAAGAGAAATTGTGTTTTATAGAAAAAAAATGTTAAGAAACATTATTTCATGTAAAATGATTTGTAAATTATTGCAACATTAAAAAAATAACAATTTAAGTAAACCAAAATTGAATTTTTTATTAAATTAAACTGAGATTTCCAATTTTTTTAAGGAAACAAGAACTGTCAAAAATTAGATGGAAAAGGGACTCATATACACACTATATTAGACAAAAAGGAGGGCCTCATACACATTATGTTCAAATTGTCATGTAGTGTTACTCTACTCCTAGATTTAGGCAAGTGCAAAGCCTGTAAAAATTACCAGCAGGGTAATTTTTACATCCTTTAAGGCACAACTGTTGTTTCTCATTCAAATATTGTTAACAAAGTGTAGTTGTGGTACTCCTACATGCCAACAAGCTCTGCACACAGTGCACAGCTGGTGAAATATTGCAAGATGGGTCATCAATACACTTTTGGAGGCATCAACTGTAGTGCCTCATTCAAATATTAGGAAAGTTTAGCTGTGGTACTACACTAATAAGAGCTCTTCACGCAGTGCAAAGCCAGAAACAAATTATACGGAGTGACATACATACAAATTTGAAGGCACCTGTGAAGGACACTGGTTCCTCCCACGTCACCAATCCGTGACATAACTACACAGGCACAGCTCTCCGGCGCCCCCTTTGTCTCTCAGGCCAATAAGGGAACTGTACCTAGAGCAAATGGCCACCGGGGACACTGCCCTGTTACCCACGCCGGGTATTCTAAGATTCACAATCAGAATAAAAGGATCAGCCCAAAATTAATTTATGGTTTAATTGCCTTAAGGGCGCACTAGATAATTACAAGAAATATACAGGAAAAAGAGTTACAGTCAGAGTAAAATATAACAATAATAGTACAAGGCTTAGAGGTATAAGGCTGGAGGTCAATATACCAGGTTAAAGGTCACTTGTGGAGGCCGGGGAGCTCTGCATTTCACAGGTACAAGACTTCTAGTGCCGGGCAGCCCCCAGAAAGCATGTGCTTGCTCCCCTCTGGCTGGCATGCCCTGATCCTTATTTCATCATCATCTTCTCATGTGTGTCTCACTCTCCATGTGTCCTCAGCTCTTAATCCTTCTGTGTCCCTCCCCCTGTGCCTGGGTGGGCTAATAATCTCCACCCCTCAGCATCCCTGCAAAATCTGTTCCCAATATCTAATAAATGGAATAACTTCTCTCAGGATGATCGGGTCAGTACAAGGGCGTTACCAGCACATGTGGTTTGTTCTGCCGGTCGTACAGGGATCAAACCTGGACCCATTCGGTCGCTGGGGGAGGCTGATCTCTATGTCTCAGGTTCCAGAACTCTCACTGACCCGGGAGTTGCACTGTCAGATGCACAATTTCTTCAGGGCTATGAGGAGATTTTTTATGAGTCTGTACCTTGGACGAGGCGTCCATAATTCATAATTTCATGGTAGAGGCAGTCTGGCTGGGCAGACAATAGACGCGTCCTCCTGTAGCCACCTGACATGTATGCTTTAATTCAGCCCCCAGGCACCTCCATGCCCCCTGCTGGCGTGGCTTCCTCATTCAAGCTTTGAAGTGCCATCTGCCTGCTACACTGGGCTCTGTTCATTACTATACTAAAGGGCCTTCATTTGAGTAGGGAAAATGTGGGGGCCAGGTGAATTCTGATATGGGACCAAATAGAGTCAAGCCAATCTCTGTTAGTATGCCCCATATGCAAGATGGCTGCTGCTCCCTCATCACAGCACCAAATGGAATGCCTCATTTCAATATTAGGAAAGTGTAGTTGATGTACTCCTGCATACAAAGGCTTTGCACAAAGTTAAAAGACAGGAAAAAATTATAAGGTGGGTATTACAATAATCCAACAACTGTCAGGCCTCATTTAAAAAATTAAGATTAAAAACACTTTATGTGCTGCTGTCATCTGGTGGTGAGGAAAAGTCAGGGCTAATCAAGGCTTTGCTTATTTTCATCAAAGTGATCTTGTTCAGGTTCTGCTTCATCTTCTCCTTATTAAGGAGGCTGGAAGTACTGCATCCATCTGCTTCCTGGAGCCCAATTCCTAGGTGCCAGGGCTGTAAGTGACCTGGCTTCGGGTAGTGACAGAACCCCAACTTGCAGAAATGGGTGACAACCCCATATCACCTGCACCATCGCTTTTTCCTTTTAGGAGGTGGTGAACCCCAAGCACAGTCCAATCTGAGAGGTGGTAGTCACCGGTGTCAGGACCCGGCACACCCGTGCACGGGCTGGGGCCCTGAGCAGGTGTGGGTCCACTTGCCTTCAAGTAGCCATCAGTCCTCGCTTACAGTCTGTGGAACTTGTAGTTCTCCAACTATCAAGGATTTATCGTTATATTTAACTTCTCCATCAGCACTGAGCAAGCAATGATTAGGAGTCACTGAAAGTTATTCCTCCTCCAGACCCAGTGCCCATGTGATCACTGATTATAGGGAGAAAGCAGGAGCTTCTAAGTCCTAAGAAACCCAGTCATCTCTTCTATGTAGCCTAGAAGTTGAATTTCTCCTATAACTTGTAAGTGGAGTTAATATCAGTGGTTGCTACAAAGCAAATTAACAATAAAAATAATGTATTAATATGTTTAAATGCCCCTAAAATCTCTTTTAAGATAGTGTTTAAATTAAATGAAAAGAAAACGTAAGTAACAAAGTAAGAACGGCAAAACAAAAACAAAATTAAACCAAAAAGAAAAGATGTACTGCCAGTCCAAATTGCTGTTTTTAGCCCCTCCTTATTGAAGATAACATTGCCAATATATAAATATAATTTCTACTGAAAGGGAAATACAATGTAAAATGTTTTTTTAATGATCCTTCATAGATGAAAAAAATACATTTAAAATTGTTTTAAATAAACATGTATTACCTGTTTTTCTTTACATCTTCCTGTGATATTAGCAAAAAAAAAAAGGCAATGTAAATAGTTAAAAAAAACACCTGAACACTTATGTCCCTTTAACCACAAAAAAGAGGCAAAAAATATTTGGAAATCAAAATGAGAAACAATTTTTTAAGCAGTTAAATGCTCATGAAACTCAAACATGTGCCTGCTTAGAAATGCAGGAAAGTGACTTGCATCTGAACTGGTTAATAACATTTAACGACACTTACAGAATCAGTATATAAATAATAAAGAAGTGAACACAAAATTCAAACATGGAAAGAACCCCTATGACAATGCAGAAAGTAGAATGAAATGTAGTTTCAGACTTAACCATACTAAATCATTTTCTATCTCCTAATTAATCTAAGGTTGCTCCAGTCTAATGTTTTGAATTCCATGAAAGAAGGGAGGGGGAACTAGTATTTGACTTTTTATTTTCATTGTCATGCCCCAAACTGTAAATGGTAAAACAGCTGCTTGTTCCCTTTTTAAAGCACTCCTTTCAAGTTAAAACCCATTAAAAAATCGCATAATTCTTCTGGTTATGTTATTGTGGAAGATTAAAAACAGCAATAATCAATTTACAGAGGACACGAAAAGATTTATATATGCTGAAACCTAGTACTCTTTGCTTGAGAAAGCTTTCTGAATAAAGATAAGTAAAGATTTATGGAGCTGCACGCTTTCCTCCCAGTAACTCTCTAATGTCTCTTAAAATGCCTACTTTTAGAACTTGATTGTTCTTTGAAGAAAGGATATGGAAAAAGATAGTGTTATATATTATGCATTCCCCAAGGCCAACGCAGAGATCATACTGAATTAGAAATACAATTTGCTTATTGTAACTTAGGAGCTCCGCACCTAATTATATAGGAAAAAGGCACAAAGAAATCACAGAATGTTGTGCTGGATTGTGTTTCACTTTAATGGATTTCTGCAACCAATATCTCAAGAATTCCTTTCCTGCTTTCATCTTGGAATGCTTTTTTTTTAAATTACAAAGGTGCTGACAATGCTCTGTAACAAAGCATCTTCAGCATTTTAGCCATCAATGTAATTAGTAAATCACACAAGCTTTAGGACTTTTATTTTAGAAATTGAAAAATTCAATCTTATGAAAATATTGGTAAAATGAGATGTTCGTCTATACACTTCAGTGTCCCCTGTATGGTCTGAAATACTAAAACAATTTTATAAAATTATGGAAAAATATTTTTTCCCTTACAAAAACAGTGCTAGTGTGGTTCATAGCTTATTTGTGGTAATGTAGCTCCTTGTCATTTAAGTGAATGGAATAGAATACCAGACAAAAAACAATGAGAAGAGTGCTCTTTATCAGCTATCACTGTGGCGTTGACAGAAAGACATAATTATTTATTAATGCTTTGCTTATATAGTGCTTGCATATTCCACAATGTTCTACAAATATCATCATCCCTGCCCCCATTGGGGCTCACAATCTAAATTCCCTATCAGTATGCCTTTGAATTGCAGGAAGAAACCATAGTACCCAGAGAAAACTCAAACAAAGAGGGGGACAACAAAGAAACTACTTGCAGCATAAATCTATGAATTAGCACCTGGAAACATAATTGTAGTCAGATACTTTTTTCTCTACTTTGGAGAAAACATACGCTGCTCAAAAAAATAAATGGAACACTTAAACAACAGAATATAACTACAAGAAAATCAAACTTCTGTGAAATCAAACTGTCCACTCTGGAAGCAACACTGACAATCAATTTCACATGCTGTTGTGCAAATGGAACAGACAACAGATGGAAATTTTTGGCAATTATCAAGACACACTCAATGAAAGAGTGGTTCTGCAGTTGGGCACCACAGACCACATCTGAATGTTGTTTGTGCTTTCATACTCGTAGCAGCATGAGACAGACTCTACAACCCAAACAAGTGGCTCAGGTAGTGCAGCTCATTCAGGATAATAATAATAATAATAATCTTTATTTTTTTTATATAGTGCTAACATATTCCGCAGCGCTTTACAGGTTGCACACATTATCATCACTGTCCCCGTTGGGGCTCACAATCTAAATTCCCTATCAGTATGTCTTTGGAATGTGGGAGGAAACCAGATTGCCCGGAGGAAACCCATGCAAACACAGAGAGAACATACAAACTCTTTGCAGATGTTGTCTTTTGTGGGGTTTGAACCCAGGACTTCAGCGCTGCAAGGCTGCTGTGCTAAACACTGCGCCACCGTGCTGCCACATCAATGCAAGCTGTGGCAAAAAGGATTGCTATGTCTGTTAGCGTAGTATGCAGAGGCTGCAGGGGCTACTAGGAGACAGGTCAGTACACCAGGAGATGTGGAGGGGGCCAAAGAAGGGCAACAACCCAGGTGCAGGACCGTTACCTCAGCCTTTGTGCAAGGAGGAACAGGAGGAGCACTGCCAGAGCCCTACAAAGTGACCTCCAGCAGGCCACAAATGTGCATGTGTCTGAACAAATGGTTAGAAACTGACTCCATGAGGATGGTCTGAGTTCCCGATGTCCACAGATGGGGGTTGTGCTCACAGCCCAACACCATGCAGGATGCTTGGCATTTGCCACAGAATGCCAGGATTGGTAAATACGCCACTGGCACTCTGGTGCTCTTCACAGATGAAAGCAGGTTCACACTGAGCACATGTGACAGATGTGACAGAGTCTGGAGACGCCGTGGAGAGTGATTTGTTGCGTGCAACATCCTTCAGCAAGAGCTGTTTGGTGTGGGGTGTCATTTCTTTGGAAGGCCACACAGCCCTCATTGTGCTCACCAGAGGTAGCCTGACTGCCATTAGGTCCTGAGATGATATCCTCAGACCCCTTTGTGAGACCATATGCTGGTGCCTTTGGCCCTGGGTTCCTCCTAATGAAGGACAATGCCAGACCTCACATGGCTGGAGTGTGTCAGCAGTTAATGCAAGATGAAGGCCCCCCTGTTCACCAGACCTGAATCAAATTGAACACATCTAAGACATCATGTTTCACACCATCCACCAACATCACATTGCACCACAGACTTTCCAGGAGTTGGCGGATGCTTTAGTCCAGGTCTGGGAGGAGATCCCTCAGTAGACCATCCACCGCCTCACCAGGTGTTGTAGGGAGATCATACAGGTATGTGGAGGCCACACACACTACTGAGCATCATTTCCTTGTCTTGATGCATTTCCACTGAAGTTAGATCAGCCTGTATCTTCATTTTCCACTTTGATTTTGACCATCATTCCACCTGGATATTATTTGGATATTATTTGTGATTTACAATGCTCTTTTTTAGGTTTTATTGTTCTCAATACATTCCACTATGTAATGAATAAAGATTTAAAACTGGAATATTTCATTAAGTGATATCTAGGATGTGGGATTTTAGTGTTCCCTTTATTTTTTTGAGCAGTGTATATACAAAGGTATATAAAAAGTAAAAAATGGCTGGCACTTCAAAATAGATAAACACAGATTCAGACTGACATAAAGATCCTGTTATGAACCATAGCCAAAGAGACAAGTTTTGGCTGGGGCTACCCCGGCTGTCTTTTCCTAACACCGCTCTATATGATTGATTTTGCTATAACAGGGACCAGTCAGTCAATCACCTGCTGCAGCAAGAGGAGAAGGCTTTGGAGGCGGAGCTGGGCTAGTCTCTTCTCAGACTATAGTCCCCAGCTGGATATTTAAGGTCTTCACCCATGTGCCATTTTCTGTTTTTTAATTTTTTTTTCTTCTTTTTCCAAAAGCCATAACTTTTTATATTTATGTTAATATAACAATATGAGGGCTTATTTTGACTGACACCATTGATTTTCCCATATGGTGTAGTGGAAAATAGAAAAAGAATTCCAAGTGCAGTGTCCGTTTTAGCTATGGATAATAGTCATTTTGTTTGACCAAGCAGGGGCAAGCTTGGACATGTATGAGTAGCCAGGGTCTGTTCTGTTTAGCTAACTGCTGGGCAAGGCTAGTGATTTATGTTTCAGTTTCTTTTGGTGCTATGCAACCAGTGGAAAGCACCCAAACTGCATTGTCGTGTGAATGATACCTATGATCTAATGCCTAATGCCTAAATGAAAGAATGAATCCCTACTGGGTCCTTAAAAATCTCACACAATTCAGTAACGAAATTCAAGCTGCATCCTAATATTGTTCACTTACTGTTTGCTAGAATAAACTTGAGAAATCTCCATTCTTTTTTTCATACAGTATATGTAAAACTAATAAATAGTATTGAGTAATACCTTCCGATATCCAGAAGTATCTGTATCGGATTGGATAGGTTGATATTCAAAAAATATCGGATATCGCCGATACCGAAACCAGATACCAATGCAAGTCAATGGGACAAAAATATCGGAATTAAAATAAACCCTTTCTTTCCTTGTAGGTTAATTCTACATGAAGGAAAACAACTAAGAATAATGTAGGATGTATTGGGGGAGGTGGAGGAGGCATTAAAGACATAGAGGTTTAGCCCAATCAAATGGAATAGCAGGAATAATTTTTTTTTAAGACGTTCGGAGTTACAAAGCAAATGACTATGTTACAATTTTTTATATTTAGTCAGATATTTATGTTTCCCTACTTCCATGCTGTTCACCTTCTTTTTAACTTCTCCCACACTTTCTTCTTCATCATCCTCAGCAGCATCATCTTTTTTCATCAACTTCTCCTTCACCTTATTCATCTTCTTCTTCTTCACCTTCTTCGTATTATTATTTTTTTTTTACATTCTTCATATTCTTTTTATTCAACTATTTTTCTTCTTCATTATCAAATTCTTCATCTTCTTCATATTCTTCTTCTTTATCATATTCTTATTTGTGACAGCCAGGCCTTCCTGTAGTCGTTATCTATAAAAGTTTGAAGATTACACCTTCTGTTCTGCCTGTCACAAAAGATTTACAACAGGATTTGTCCGCGTTCAGTTTGGCCTGCAGCATCAGGCTTTATCCAGGGGCACCACGAGGAGGAACGGACTCACCCCCATACATTGCTTAGTCTTCTTCTGCTTATAACTTAGATAATATCTTTTGCTCTGAATTTTAGTCTTAAGCTTAATGTTCTTCTGCTTTTTGTTCTGCAGCTTATTGTTCTTCTGCTTCTCAGTCTTCAGGGTCGTCATCTTTAGGGTCTTAAACTTGGAAATGTAGCAGAAGGTACAAGAGCAAAAGACACTGCCGAGAACTAGCTGACGGTACTGGAACCCGGATGACTAGCCAAAGGTACAAGATTAATGGAACAACCAAGGACCAGCTGACGTTACTGGAACCCAGTTACTAAGCAGGAGGTACCCGTGCCAGAAAGCACTACCAAGGACCACCTGACGTTGGTGGAACTCAGATACCCAGAAGGAGGCACCTAAGCCAAAGGCTCTGCCTGGAACCAGCTGACGGTACTGGAACCAGGATGGGGAGCAGAAGTTACAAGAGCAAAAGACACTGCCGAGATCCAGCTGACGTTACTGAATCCCACTAACACAGGAGCAAGTGTTTTTCTCTGTGCAGACAGTACTTCTGAGCACCAGCTGGCGGTGTTGGAGCCCAGGGTCAATCAGGGTGTAGGATAGGTGTGAACATACTGGAGCTTCTTGAGTTTACCCTCACACACAATTTTATTGTGTTTAAAGGGTCCTTCTACCTGCAGGTCCAGGGAACAGCCATGGGGGCAGAGTTTGCGCCCTCCTATGCCAATCTGTTCCTTGGGATCTGGGAGAGGGACCTTTTCCTGTCTGACGATCAGGGGTCAATTGAGCATGTGCTCTTGTGGACACGGTATATTGACGATATCTTCTTTGTCTGGCAGGGCACCACCATCGACCTTCTGCAATTTATAGCGGCCCTTAATGACAATGATTGTAATATCCGTCTCACCCCGTTGTAGGATGCGGAAAAAATAAATTTTTTGGATGTGACTATTCGTAGGGATGGGGATGGCATACTACAGACGGATATTTTCCGCAAAGTAACGGCTACTAATACTCTTCTTCATGCTTCATCTTGTCACCCACACCACATGATTAGAGCTATCCCTGTTGGGCAGTTTCTCTGCCTAAGTCGGATCTGTTCTGATGATCATGATTTTGAGATCCGAGCGGGGGAACTTTCAGCACGGTTTATCTCTAGGGGATATAGTAGATGGATGGTGAAAAGAGCCTATCGCTGTGCTAAGCATTCATCTTGGAATAATTTACTATATAGTACTACAATTGATAAAAGGAATTCAAATAATAAAGCTAGGTTCATTACATCATACCATCCCCAACATGCTAAAGTACGGTCTGCGATGGAGAAGGCTTGGCCTATCTTACAGGCAGATCCCAATATCAAGAGGTTTCTTCCCAGCAGTCCTTCTATTACTTTTCGTCGGGCAAGGAACTTGAGGGATAGACTTACCCGAAGTCATTACATTGCTTCGTCAAGGGCCAGCTGTGTGCTGTGTGGTAGATGCGTCGCATGCCCCAACATTGAGCGTTGCTCCTCGTTTTGTAACTCTGATGGTACCAAAAATGTTACTATTAAACATCGCATATCATGCATTACAAGGTATGTTATATATTACGCCACATGCCCTTGTGGGTTAATATATGTAGGACTTACAACTAGACAACTGAAGGTTAGAGTTCGGACGCACGTTCTGGGCATACAGGCAGAGGCTACCAGCACGGACGTGGCCGGTCTTAAGACACTGCCACAGCATTTTAGGGATTTCCATCACTGTGACGCTGCGATGTTGAGAGTGCGGGGGATTGACCAGCTGAACATTAATATCAGAGGAGGGAATCTTTCCTCAGTTAGAAACAAGGTGGATTTGGACCTTGCATACGATTAACCCACACGGGCTAAATGAAAATTTAGCATTTGCCTTGTTTTTGTGATTTTCCAACTGCTGTGTGCTCATGTGTGGTCCTTGGCGGTTTGTTTTTTTAAGTGTTTGTTGTTCATTGATTTTAATTTATCTTTCTACTAATGTTTCTTTTAGTACTGTATATTTTGAGGTGATTACTGATTGAAGCTTGAACATTGTGCACATCCTGTGAAGCAAGGATATCATTGGATTTACGTGGATATCATCATCAGCCTACTATTTTTGGGACTTCCCCTAATGACATGGCGTTGTCGTTGTTTTTCGGACTATTTTAGTGGGGCCATCTACCGTATAGGCTTGCAATATGAAGACAGTTCCCCTTGGGCTCTTTTTGGGGTACAGGACAATTGTGATAATTAGAATTACAATCAGCCTTCGTGTATATTATTATATATTATATATTTGTTATTTAGGATATGTGTCAGTTTATTACAAATGCATTTCATATTATCTATATTACAGTATGTGGACCCTTCTACTCTATTTGTGCTGTTTTTTGCATGCATTTTTTCATATACAATTGCCCTGTATTTGCCCTCTATTTGGGCTCTAGAGCCTAATGGCTATTTTATATTGCTTGGTGTATGCCATTATATCTGCCCTGTGACGCGGCGCCTGTGGGGTTATGGGAGATCTATGCACCCAGCTTGTCATCATGTGCTTCTATATTGATGTAGTACACTTACAATGTACTGCAGTCTGGCCCTTCTATTGTGCCCTTTAGTAAAATGGCTGCTATGCGTTGCCCGCTGTACGCCTGCACACTCTG
The DNA here is from genome assembly GCF_032444005.1 of Ranitomeya imitator. Classification (NCBI taxonomy): domain Eukaryota; kingdom Metazoa; phylum Chordata; class Amphibia; order Anura; family Dendrobatidae; genus Ranitomeya; species Ranitomeya imitator. The sequence goes on along the minus strand of NC_091282.1, from coordinate 933,016,303 downwards.
TCCTGTGACGTGGCTCCGGCCTACCTTACGTGTTGGTCGTCCAGTCATGTGGGGCCCCACGTATTCAGGATGCCGGCGGATGGGGGAGTTTCCGGATGTGGCGCGCAGTGTGCGGCGGAGCTGCGTGCAGGGGCATGGCCTGTCATTTAATAGTATGGTATAAATATCGGCTTGTTTTCACATTTTCATATGCCCCCTGAGGAAGGAGTCTTTGCCACTCGGAAACGAGCGTCAGGGTTGGGCTTTTGGCCTCCCACTCCTGCATTTCAGAGGTATGTACCATGAGTCGGCATCCCGATAATTGTATTGCTATTGCTATTGATATATATAGGTATTACTATTTATGATGGCTACTATGTGCCATAATTTGGTGTAGTTCTCCGATTATGTGGGAGTGTGTGGCCAATTTTGCCCTGTTATTCTGCCTATGACCACTGTGGGCACTATTCATCTCTCCAATCATGCCACTGTACCTGTTTTATACATTGTTTTAATTGGAATTTAATAAAGTTTACAAGTTTTCTGGGACCTTTTTGACTGTTTCTTTTGTGGGTTTGTTTATCCTTATTAGGCAGCCTAATATGCTACAGAGCTGATGCACAAAAATATAAACTCCACTGTGCCTGCAAAGAAAAGGTGGTGTTGGACAGTGGAAATCGCTACAGCACAAGCAGTTTCGGGGCTTAATCTTCCCTCCCTAACTATATCCCTTCTTCTGATGAAGCTGCAGCAACCTCTCCCTATGCTACGATCGGCAGAAGTAAGATGGAGGTCGGCATGCATGCCCCTTTATAGCCCCTGTGACACCGCAGAAAGCAAGCCAATCACTGTCATGCCCTTCTCTAAGATGGTGGGGACCAAGACCTGTGTCATCACGCTTCCCACACTGCGTCCTCCTTCATTGGCTGAAAAATGGCACTGAAAACGTCATACGAAACGTGACTTTGGCGTGAAGATCGCCGACTTAATGGCCAATCACACACTAGGATCGGGTCGGGTTTCACAAAACCTGACTTTGCCAAAAGTCGGCGAATTTATAATTTGTCCGATCCATTTTGCTCAACCCTAGCCTCAGTTTTTCATCTAAATTTAAAGTTTGTCTTTAAATAGTCAAGCATATTAGTGGGAATGTTCAAGACTAAATCCTCTGGTTTAGAGGTATTCAATTTATATTCCAACCACTGTCCATACTCCTTCATAGTGACTATGAGGATAGTTATATGAATTTTAGTGAGGGTCAGTAAAACGTCACCAGCAAAGAATGAAATCTTAAATATCTTATTCCTGTCTTCCACCCCTAAGATATTATGATTTTGATGTATCACTGCCGTTAGAGGCTCTTTACACATTACGTATAGCAGAAGAGAAAGAGGGCATCCCTGCCTCGTGCCATTTGAGATGAGAAAAGAGGGGGAAAGACAAAAGGGCAATTTAATTGAGGCTGATAGGGATGTATACAATGCCTTTAATGCTGTAAAAAAAAAGACCCCGAGATACCAAATATTTTCACTGTTTCAAACAAGAAAGACCAATTAAGTTGGTCAAATGCCTTCTCTGCATCTAAACTTAAAATAAGCATTTGTGTTTTATTTTTGTTGGACACATCAATCAAATCAATTGCCCTTCTGGTGTTGTCCCCTCCCTGGTGAAAAGGGACAAAGCCTACCTGATCCTTAATAATAAGCCGGGGTAGCCACTGGTTAAGTCTATTAGCTAACATACAGGTAAATATTTTCAAGTCTGAGTTTAATAAGGCTATCGGACAATAATTAGAGCAATCCAAGAGGGTCTTTCCCCAATTTAGAAATAAGTATCGAGTTTGAATGTGACAGGATATCTAGTATGGGAGAGCCTTCCATAAAATAGTAAAACATTTTAGTCATGTGGAGGATCAGCTCCTCTGCAAAAGTTTTATGATAAAGATATGTCAGCCAGTCTGGACAAGGAGACCTTCCTAATCGCAAGTCTTTCAAGATTTCAGCTTTTTGCTCTTGGGTAACCGGAATATTAAGAGAGTTTATTGCTTCAGGTGTCAGGACTGGTAAATTTAAATTGGATAAATAGATTTTCAATAGGGAGTCACTTTTATTTTCATCCAAAGGAAGTGTATCCTGGAGATTACCGTATATACTCGAGTATAAGCCGACCCGAGTACAAGCTGACCCCCCTAATTTTGCCACAAAAAACTGGGAAAACTTATTGACTCGAGTATAAGCCTAGGGTAGAAAATGCAGCAGCTACCGGTGAATTTCAAAAATAAAAATAGATGCTCCATACTGTTCATTATTGCCCCATAGATGCTCCATATACAACTGTGCTATATAGAATGCTCTGCACCGTTCATTATTGCCCCATAGATGCTCCTTATACAGCTGATCCAAATATAGAATGCTCTGCACCGTTGATTATGGTCCCATAGATGCTCCTTATAAAGCTGTGCCATATATAATGCTCTGCACCTTTGATTATGGCCCCATAGGTGCTCCTTATAATGCTGTGCCATATATGCTCTGCACCTTTGATTATGGCCCCATAGATGCTCCTTATAATGCTGTGCCATATATGCTCTGCACCTTTGATTATGGCCCCATAGATGCCCCTTATAATGCTGTGTCATATGTGCTCTGCACCTTTGATTATGGCCCCATAGATGCCCCATATAATGCTGTGCCATATATGCTCTGCACCTTTGATTATGGCCCCATAGATGCCCCTTATAATGCTGTGCCATATATGCTCTGCACCTTTGATTATGGCCCCATCAATGCTCCTTATAATGCTGTGCCATATATGCTCTGCGCCTTTGATTATGGCCCCATAGATGCCCCTTATAATGCTGTGCCATATATGCTCTGCACCTTTGATTATGGCCCCATAAATACTCCTTATAATGCTGTGCCATATATGCTCTGCACCTTTGATTATGGCCCCATAGGTGCTCCTTATAATGCTGTGCCATATAGAATGCGGCTGCAATAAAAAAAAAAATCACATACTCACCTCTCTTCTCAGGACGCCGGCGCTTTCAATAATTACCTGCTCCTCTGCGGCTCCGTCTCCAGCACTGACGCTCAGCAGAGGGCGCGCACTGACTACGTCACAGTGCCCTCTAACCTGAGCGTCACTGCTAGAGGACGCTGGAGATGGAGCCGCACCGGAGCGAGGAGCAGGTAATTATAGCGCTGCGCTGCGCTCCCCTTACCTGCTGCGACGCGGTCCCTGCAGTCCCTGGCTTCTCCGGCGCTGCAGCTTCTTCCTGTAATTGAGCGGTCACATGGCACCGATCATTTACAGCAATGAATATGCGGCTCCTCCCCTATGGGGGTGGAGCCGCCTATTCATTTCTGTAATGAGCGGTGCCATGTGACCGCTCAGTACAGGAAGAATCTGCAGCGCCGGAGAAGCCAGGGACTGCAGGGACCGCGCCGCAGCAGGTAAGTACAACTACACAGCCCTCGCTCCCCCTCACCTGCCGACCCCCGGGTATATGACTCGAGTATAAGCCGAGAGGGGGACTTTCAGCCCAAAAAAATGGGCTGAAAATCTCGGCTTATACTCGAGTATGTACGGTATATAATTTACTATAGAAATTATTAAATAAATTAGAAATCTCAGATGGATTGTAGTGTATAGTGCCATCTTCACTTCTTATTGCTTGGGGATTCAAGGACAAAGCCCTCTTCTTCAATTGCCTCGCCAATAGTGTTCAGCATTCCGATACCGCAAGTATCGGGTATCGGACGATAGTTGCGGTATTGGAATTCCGATACCGAGTTCCGATATTTTTGCGATATCGGGAATCGGTATCGGGATGAATATTCATGTCTAAAATAAAGAATAAAAATAAAAAATATTGATATACTCACCCTTGGACGCGCCCTGGTTGTAACCGCTGCAACCGGCAGCCTCTGTTCCTAAGAATGAGCGAGTGAAGGACCTGCAATGACGTCGCGGCTTGTGATTGGTGACGTGAGCGGTCACATGAGCGGTCACGCAACAAATCACAAGCCGCGACGTCATCGAAGGTCCTTCACCCTGCATTCTTAGGAACGGAGGCTGCCGGTTGCACCGCTAAGGTCCAGGGTCCGTCGGAGGGGTGAGTATATCGATATTTTTTATTTTTATTCTTTATTTTTTACATGAATATGGATCCCAGGGCCTGAAGGAGAGTTTCCTCTCCTTCAGACCCTGGGAACCATCGAGGAATACCTTCCGATATTTGTGTTCCATTGACTTGTATTGGTATCGGGTATCGGTATCGGCGATATCCGATAATTTTCGGATATCGGCCGATACAATCCAATACCGATACTTTCAAATATCGGAAGGTATCGCTCAACACTACTCGCCAATAGTGTGTATGCTTTATTACCCTTCATAATATTTTTGCTTTGTGTATAAAAGTAGATTCTCTACTTTTCACATAGATAGGTCATTCAACTTATTTCTAATCTCTACCACCCTCCTCAAAACCTGCAAAAAAGGAGATTCAGTTAGTTTATGTTCTTCTCTTTTGAGTTACATTGAAAGATTATTATATTCAAGATTGGCATTTTTTTTCAATTTGGAACTCTCTTTAATACAATGACCCATAATTACTTCCTTATGAGCCTCCCACAGCATTGAAGGAGAAGAAACCGAGCCCTCATTCAGGGGGAAAAAGTCAGACAGATGCTCAAGTACAGTTTTCCTGATGTTGAGGTCCTTGACAAGAAACTCATTTAGGTGCCAGTGGCAGGCCCGAGTTAATGGCTGAGAAGACTTCAGGTCCCACAGACTTGGGGCATGATCGGACCTAGTGATTTGTCCCATCTCCACCCTTTTCAACATTCTAAGAGTTAAAATATTTAAAAAATATATATTCTTGCATGTGTACTGTTCGGTGGGAAATAAAAGAGTAGGCCCTCTCCTTAGGATCATCTACAGGGTGGACCTAAATAAACTGGGAATGGTTGGAGATATCAACTTCCTGTTTGTGGCACATTAGTATATTGGAGGGGAAAACTTTTAAAAATGGGTGGTGACCATGGCGGCCATTTGGAAGTCAGCCATTTTGGATCCAACTTTATTTTTTCCAATGAGAAGAGGGTCATGTGTCACATCAAACTTATTGAGAATTTCACTAGAAAAACAATGGTGTGCTTGGTTTTAATGTGACTTTATTCTTTCTTGAGTTATTTACAAGTTTATGACCACTAACAAAATGTGTTCAAAGTGCTGCCCATTGTGTTGGATTGTGAATGCAACCCTCTTCTCCCACTCGACACACTGATAGCAACAACGCAGAAGAAATGCTAGCACAGGCTTTCAGTATCCGTTGTTTCAGATGCTGCACATCTCGTATCTTCACAGCATGGACAATTGCTTTCAGATGACAAAGATAAAAGTCTAAGGGTGTCAGATCGGGAGACCTCGTTGGTAGTGTTGAGCATTCCGATACCGCAAGTATCGGGTATCGGCCGATACTTGCGGTATCGGAATTCCGATACCGAGATCCGATATTTTTGTGATATCGGGTATCGGTATCGGAAGTGTAAAATAAAGAATTAAAATAAAAAATATTGTTATATTCACCTCTCCGGCGGCCCCTGGACATCTGCGCGAGGAACCGGCGTCCGGCACGGCTTCTTTCTTCAAAATGCGCGCCTTTAGGACCTGTGGTATGACGTCCCGGCTTCTGATTGGTCGCGTGCCGCCCATGTGACCGCCACGCGACCAATCAGAAGCCGCGACGTCATTCCTCAGCTAAAGTCCTAGAATGAGCGCCTTTTAGGACCTGAGGAATGACGTCCCGGCTTCTGATTGGTCGCGTGCCGCCCATGTGACCGCCACGCGACCAATCAGAAGCCGGGACGTCATTCCACAGGTCCTAAAGGCGCGCATTTTGAAGAAAGAAGCCGTGCCGGACGCCGGTTCCTCGCGCAGATGTCCAGGGGCCGCCGGAGAGGTGAATATAACAATATTTTTTATTTTAATTCTTTATTTTACACTTTAATATGGATCCCAGGGCCTGAAGGAGAGTTTCCTCTCCTTCAGACCCTGGGATCCATGAGGATACATTCCGATACTTGATGTCCCATTGACTTGTATTGGTATCGGATATCGGTATCGGCGATATCCGATATTTTTCAGGTATCGGCCGATACTATCCGATACCGATACTTTCAAGTATCGGACGGTATCGCTCAACACTACTCGTTGGCCATTCAACTGGCCCACGATGACCAATCTCTTTCCAGGAAACTGTTCATGTAGAAATGCTCAGACCAGACACCCATAATGTGGTGGTGCACCATTTTGCTGGAAAAACTCAGGGAATGTGCCATCTTCAGTGCAAAAAGAGGGCAACACATCATCATGATGGTCATCGTGGGTCAGTTGAATGGCCACCATGGCCACCATGGTCATCACCCATCTTGAAAAGTTTTCCCCCTCCCATATACTGATGTGCCACAAACAGGAAGTTGATATCACCAACCATTCCCATTTTATTTCTGTGTATCCATATAAATGGCCCACCCTGTATTTTCCATAAGTCAAACATTGAATTGACCCTAATCAATTTAATAAATAACTACCGCCAATGAGAGTCTACCAAAAAAACTCTGAAAAAGGGATATTAAAGTCTCCACCCACTATTAGGGCATCCGGAGGCAATTTCTGAAGTAAGGCAAAAAATCTTTTGTAGAAAACAGACCTGACCCATGTTTGGTGTAGATATATTACATGAAATAGTTTTCTTGTCCTTCAGAAGTGCATCCAAGAAAACAAATCTGCACCCTGGATCGCTATGAACTTTAGTCACCTGTAGTGGACAACTTGAAGACAAGAAAATCGCTACTCCACCCTCCTTACTGTCATTGTAAGCTGAGTAGGCTGAGGTAAAAGTATTTAGTACAAACTTACATGTGCCTGTATGTTCATAATGAGTCTCCTGTAGAAACACTACCTCTGCTGTCTGAGACTTCATGCAAGGTCTAATATATTTTCTTCTTTTTTGGTTCAAAATCAGCTGTGGTGCCTCCGCAGACAGAGGGGTGTCCAAGTCTACTAATTTAGGAGGTTGTAGATTAAGGACTTTACAAAAGCTGGCAAGTACACCAAAGAACGCAGAGTTGCAAAAATTCCTTTATGACGGGCTGTTAGTGCGAAAGGGAAACCCAACCTGTAGGGGATCTAGAGGTCATTCAGGATGATTAATAATTGTTCTCTTTTGCAGGGTAATACGAGACAGATCCAGATATATCTGGATTATGGAATCCATGTAGGATAGTTCCCTCTGAGACCTGGCCTTTGTCATAATCTTTTCTTTAACCTCATAGTCATGGAGGCAGCAGATGATGTCATGAGGAAATGGCGTAGACCCTTTCAGTTGTAAGGCTCGGTGTGCTCTGTCCATTTTGATTTGTGTTGCAGGTATATCTCCAAGGATAGAGTTAAAGTTAGTTTGAAGTATTATTTAAGGATTCTGTTGTTCATTTGAATCTAGAACACCCAGTATTCTATCTAGCCCCTCTAATTGAACCTGAAGATCATTTACAGTCTTCTGCTGCAGTAGTGTTAGTTGACGCAATTCTGACACATAAGATCTAGTAACATCATGATCCCCTTCCAGCGTGTCTATGCGACCTGTCACTTGCAAATCTTGTCTTATGCATGCTATCTCAGATCTGCAAGTATCTTTAACCTCTTTAATTAAAGCCTTAAAATCATCTTTGGAGGGTAAATGTAACAAGGGTCTCTTCCAAGTAGCAGAGGAGGATCATATGCCAGTCCCTCATTCTCATTCCCAGAGGAATCATCATGTATGTTAGTCCAGTCCTCATATTTATTAGTAGGATACAGTGCCTCTCGATGATCCTCTGCAGAACCTCTGGGTCTTATATCCCTGTCTCCCCTGGCCTTTTGTATGGAGACTTTATTCCTTCCTGTCTGAGATGTGTGCTTAGGAATTTGATGCAGCCTGGGGGGAGAGGAGAGGTTGCAGAACAGAGTTTCCTGAAGCCAAGCAGCTATTTTGTGAGGTGGACACTGAAAAAGAACTCTGCTCCTTCAGACCTTCCTGTAATCCCTGCTGCTGAGAAACCTCCTCCATGTGTCCATCCACTTCACCCCCTGCTGGCTCACCATCTCCTGTCCTGATCTCCAGTTCCTCTATGTCTGAGCCTCCAGCCTCACCTTCTTCCATCTGTGAAGTAGCCATATCAGTCGGCTCTCTGAAGAGGAATGCATCCAGGGCTGTCGCATGAGCAGCCGACACTGTCCTAACATGTGCGGGGGTCCTGGCTCTCTTGGTGCTCATCTCTGAAGGTAGTCTGGCCAGAAATAAAGCTGTGGAGCCTTGTAATCTACAATGTCTGGAGAGAGCTCTCCTGCTGCACATCCTCTGAGCATAGCCTCCCGGACACGCCGCACTTCTGAGAAATTTTATGAAGAACAATTCATAAAATCTTTATTCTTGAATTTTAGCAGTATCTGTCATTAACTAAATGTCATAACTCTTTTAAAAAGTTCAATATCTTTAAGTCTTATTTGTTTAATGTATCAATTACCTTGAATGCTAAAGGTGTTTTCCTACGAACAGAGTACATTTTAATCAATAGATCTTGGAATTATATTAGTTTCCATAATTGTGTAAAAAATATGTTCCTGTGCTGAGATAATCTTATAAATCTGCCCATGCTGTGTAATGGATGTGTCTGTCTGTGCAGTGACATGGTCTGATCATACCACAGCTCCTGGACAGAGAAAGAAGCAAAAGAGAATACAGATAGCACCACATGGGATCACAGCAGATTCTTTTGTGAAGTAAAACATTTCCCAGACTGTTTTTAAGCAATATTTTATTTTAAAGAAATGATTAACTGTGATTCCCTGCTGTATTGACTGCACAGAAAAAATATATATCTGTACTTTGTTAGCCAGTAGATAGAAAAATATAAAAAATTTAGATTTCTCTGTAGTTGATACCTTTTAATGTCTAACTGAGAAGATAGTAACAAAAAACAAGCTTTCGAGACTACTCTGGTCTCTTCATCTTTCTCAGTATGATGGAGAAGTCTGAGTAGGCTCAAAAGCTTACTATTAGTTACAATTTATTCAGTTAGCCATGAAAAGGTAATAGCTGTATATTCTTTTGGTTCTTCCCTGCCTAAGAGCTGTGGTATGATCAGACCATGTTCCCGTAGAGTCATATATATCCATTACACAGTACACAGCAGGGATACATTTATAAGATTACCTCAGCTCAGGAACATTTTTTTTAAATACATCCAATTGTGGAACTTGTTATTATTCAAATACTAGCTATTGAACCCGTTCTACGCCCGGGTGGCGAGCATTTATATTGGTATATGGTCTCCATTCTGGTATGTGCTGCTCCATCCTGCGTCCCCATCCTGTCATGTGCTGCTCCATCCTGCGTCCCCATCCTGTCATGTGCTGCTCCATCCTGCACCCCCCTTCTGTCATGTGCTGCTCCATCCTGCGTCCCCATCCTGTCATGTGCTGCTCCATCCTGCACCCCCATTCTGTCATGTGCTGCTCCATCCTGCATCCCCATCCTGTCATGTGCTGCTCCCATCCTACGCCCCCGTTCTGTCATGTGCTGCTCCCATCCTGCGCCCCCGTTCTGTCATGTGCTGCTCCCATCCTGCGCCTCCATTCTGTCATTTGCTGCTCCCATCCTGTCATGTGCTGCTCCCATCCTGCACCCCCGTTCTGTCATGTGCTGCTCCCATCCTGCGCCCCCGTTCTGTCATGTGCTGCTCCCATCCTGCTTCCCTGTTCTGTCATGTGCTGCTCCCATCCTGCGCCCGTTCTGTCATGTGCTGCTGCCATCCTGCGCCCGTTCTGTCATGTGCTGCTCCCATCCTGCGCCCGTTCTGTCATGTGCTGCTGCCATCCTGCTCCCGTTCTGTCATGTGCTGCTGCCATCCTGCGCCCGCTCTGTCATGTGCTGCTCCCATCCTGCTCCCCTGTTCTGTCATGTGCTGCTGCCATCCTGCGCCCGTTCTGTCATGTGCTGCTGACTGTTGTGAATTCTGTTGTCAAGCTCCCTCCTGTGGTCATGAATGGTACTTCGGCTGGTTCTGTCCATGGGCTTCCTCTGGTGGTTGTGAGTGGGGCTGCGGCTTCTGAGTTTCCTTCCACAGGTGATGAGGTTAATTCGTTAGCTGGCTGCTCTATTTAACTCTACTTAGATCATTGCTCCATGCCACCTGTCAATGTTCCAGTATTGGTCTAGTTCGCTCCTGGATCGTTCTTGTGACCTGTCTTCCCAGCAGAAGCTAAGTTCCTGCTTGTTTTTCTCTAGTTTGCTATTTTTCTGTCCAGCTTGCTATTTTGATTTTTGTCTTGCTTGCTGGAAGCTCTGGGACGCAGAGGGAGCGCCTCCGCACCGTGAGTCGGTGCGGAGGGTCTTTTTGCGCCCTCTGTGTGGTCTTTTTGTAGTTTTTGTGCTGACCGCAAAGTTACCTTTCCTATCCTCTGTCTGTTCAGTAAGTCGGGCCTCACTTTGCTAAATCTATTTCATCTCTGTGTTTGTAATTTTCATCTTAACTCACAGTCATTATATGTGGGGGGCTGCCTTTTCCTTTGGGGAATTTCTCTGAGGCAAGGTAGGCTTTATTTTTCTATCTTTAGGGCTAGCTAGTTCCTTAGGCTGTGACGAGTTGCATAGGGAGCGTTAGGAGCAATCCACGGCTATTTCTAGTGTGTGTGATAGGATTAGGGATTGCGGTCAGCAGAGTTCCCACGTCTCAGAGCTTGTCCTGCATTATTAGTAACTATCAGGTCATTCCGTGTGCTCTTAACCACCAGGTCCATTATTGTCCTAACCACCAGGTCATAACAGCTGACATCCTGCGCCCGTTCTGTCATGTGCTGCTCCCATCCTGCTCCCCTGTTCTATCATGTGCTGCTCCCATCCTGCGCCCGTTCTGTCATGTGCTGCTGACATCCTGCGCCCGTTCTGTCATGTGCTGCTCCCATCCTGCGCCCGTTCTGTCATGTGCTGCTGCCATCCTTCGCCCGTTCTGTCATGTGCTGCTGCCATCCTGCGCCCGTTCTATCATGTGCTGCTGCCATCCTGCGCCCGTTCTGTCATGTGCTGCTGACATCCTGCGCCCGTTCTGTCATGTGCTGCTCCCATCCTGCGCCCGTTCTGTCATGTGCTGCTGCCATCCTTCGCCCGTTCTGTCATGTGCTGCTGCCACCCTGCGCCTGTTCTGTCATGTGCTGCTGCCATCCTGCCCCCGTTCTGTCATGTGCTGCTCCCATCCTGCGCCACAATTGTATTATATGCCCCCCATAAGACGCTCCAGTGTGTATGCCATACTCACCTATCGTCCGGCTCCACTGCAGGTGTGTCTTCAAGAAAATGGCGCCGGAAAGCGCGGACTGCGCAGGTGCCTATTCCGGCAGCAGGAATCGGCGCCTGCGCAGTCCGCGCTTTCCGGCGCCATTTTCTTGGAGACACACTCCGGCTCCTCTGCCTGTGACTGGTAAGTCAGACGGCGGCGCCGGCGCGCATTAAGCGCGTCATCGCGCCCTCTGAACTGTCACAGCAGAGGAGACGGAGCCGCACGCAGCGCTGGAACGGGGAAAGGTGAATATACTTACCCTCCTGGCGGTCCCTGACTCTCCGGTGGAGATTGCGGTATGCGTTCAGTGCTTACGCATACCACGATCTCCTGGGAGCGTCACTCTGTGGGGGCCAGACTGCTCCGGCGCTTGCGCCTGCGCAGTCTATAAAGGCTTCGGACAGAGTGACGCTCCCAGCGTTATATTATAGATTTGTTGATTAAAATGTACTTTGCTCATGGGAAAACCCATTTAAAATATTTTTTCAGTAACAAAATGGAATATTTTTTTATTAATGTTTGGTACATAGGATTAAATGTGTTAAAATAAATTACAGATTAGATTTTAAATTTACAGCTCATTCAAGCAAACATTTGGGAAAACATCTAAGCAATATAATGAAGTGTAACTTATTTGAAGTGTTTTGATTCCAATTTGGGAAAGTTCATTGGCCAGTGAGGGCATGAGGCATCTTATTTTATCCACAAATTACATTTTATTTTTTCCAGTTATTGTGTTATATACTGCTCTCGATGTGACTTATAATGCTGGGTATTTAGATTCATGATTACACTTATTACCTCTGTTGGTCAAGTTTTCATGTGATTGTTTGTACTTAGGCATGGACTGTGTGACATTTTTTGTCTATCGATTTAGTTTTTCTTATTTCAAAGGCCATTTATTTTTTTTAACCAAAATGTTATGTGTCCTTTTCTTTAATTTGTTTCACACAGTGATCCAATATGGACATTGCTTTTCATTACAATATTACTGGAGTCTTGTGCATTACTGGAAGGTATTTCTTACCAGGAGGTCAGTAAAATTCAGAGCCTCAGTTTGCACAATCCATGAATGAAGATGAGGGATAAAGTACTTGAACTTTTCTGCCCTTGAAATACAGGTAGTAATCTTTGTCAGGCTGCCTCTAAATACTGTATATACCAAGAATCATAATCCTCTATTAGATGCTGTCCAGTTGTTTAAATGTGCATTGGTAAAGCAGATATAGTTAACTAAATATTCACTTTTTTTAAGATTTAATCGTTTAATATCAGATGCAATTTCTATTGCTCACATAATGTTATATACCAGTAAAATACAAAAACTATTTTAATCTATTCACATTCAGACGGATAGGGGAAATAATTATAGCTTTGGTGTGTAATTAAAATTCCTATATCATTTATAGAATGATGATTACTGATCGTAACCTAACAATTTTAATCCAACAGTAGCTCTAATTTCAGAAAGGGGGGAATATATTTCTAAGGAACACAAAAGCCTATAATTTAGAGGGACACAGTGGACCAGCAAGTTGACATCTGTGAATTATGCAAATAAGCAAAAAAAACAGTCATGTCCTAATGAACAGACTGTAGACAGACAACATAGTAGACACCGGAAAGTGAAGGAGATTGAGATTACACCTTTTTTTCTGATAATTATTAATGTTGGGAGGCAACAATTCCCATGGTGCTTTTTTCTGGAAGAATAGTTTGTTTTGGCTTGTCTATTCAAGTGGAAACCTAAGTGTAAATTAAAAACTTGCATGCTGTGCTTTTGGAGAGACGACTGTTTTCTATGCCAGGACGAAACACTGCTTAGAGGTCAATATGTCATTGTTGTAGAAGCCCAAATACTCTTTTTAAACCCTTGTGGAGTGTAGTATATGATATATTGTTGCTTGTTAAACACAGATTATAAATAATGATATTAACAGCATAACATTTTTACCAAATTGACTTTTCTTCCAACCTGAGATGAAGCTACCACCTGCTCCTTAGAATTCGAACACCAGAGAATGAATCTTCTCTAATTAGTGATTACACTGAAATTTAGTCTCCATGGAAAATACTTCTTTTTGCTTGAAGTTTTTAAGTCAGTTTATTTGGAATTGTATTAACTAACATATGCCTGGCACAGTAACGTACTCTTTCTTGGAATACACCTATTATAAGCAAACAATATGGATTTGGAAAAAATCCAGAGTTCATTGAATGTCTTCACAGTGCATCTGTTCATGAAATAAGTATGATTTTTTTTTAAATGTACAGCTGATTCACACCTTAGTTGACATCAGCTTTCTTCATTAGAAGTTTATCTGCCAGACCATGTAATTCACATAACCAAGAAAACTATAAATAAATTACCGTATATACTTGAGTATAAGCTAAGATTTTCAGCCCATTTTTTTAGGATGAAAGTGCCCATCTTGGCTTATACTTGAGTCATTGTCCCTGGGGGGTCGGCGGGGGAGGGGGAGTGGCAGCTGTGACATACTCACCTGCTCCTGGCGAGATCCGTGCATCTCCGGTCTCCGGGCGCTGACAGCATCTTCCTGCATTGAGCGGTCACATGGTACCGTTCATTACAGTAATGAATATGGACCCGACACCACTCCCATAGGGGTGGAGCAGCATATTCATTACTGTAATGAGCAGTAACGGTGACTCCTCAAAGCTGGAAGAAGCTATCAGCGCAAAGAGACCGGAGATATGCAGGGACCTCGCCAGGAGCAGGTGAGTATAATGGCGAGGGGGAGCACTGTGTGATATTTACCTCTCCTTGTTCCGGGTGCCACTCCAAGTGTCGGGGGCCTGAGAGAGAGAGGTGAGTATGTCATTTTTTCTTTTTTAAGCGCAGCAACAGCATATGGAGCAAATATCTCTATGGAGCATCTTATGGGGCCATATTCAACGTTTGTACAGCACTATATGGGGCAAATATCTCTATGGAGCCTCTTATGGGGCCATATTCAACGTTTCTGCAGCACTATATGGGGTAAATATCTATGTGTCCGTCAAGGCTCTGTCCTAGGGCCCCTACTTTTTTCCATCTATGCTCTTGGCCTAGGACAATTCATAAAGTCCCATGGCTTCCAGTACCACCTGTATGCGGATGACACTCAGAGCTACCTCTCTGGCCCAGATGTCACCTATCTGCTGTCCAGAATCCCGAAGTGTCTGTCAGCCATATCCTCCTTCTTCACCTCTCGCTTCCTAAAACTCAATGTAGACAAAACCGAACTCATCATCTTTCCCCCATCTCACGTATCCCCCCTACCTGACCTATCTATTATGGTAAATGGCATCACGCTCTCTCCCGCACCTGAAATCCACTGCCTCGGGGTAACTCTCGACTCTGCCCTGTCCTTCAAACCGCACGTCCAAACTCTTGCCATCTCCTGTCGCCTCCAACTCAAAAATATTGCCAGAATCCGTTCCTTCCTCAGCCCACAATCTACCAAAACTCTTGTGCATGCCCTCATCATCTCCCGCCTCGACTACTGCAAAACCCTCCTCTGTGACCTCCCCGCTAACTCCCTTGCACCACTCCAGTCTGTCCTCAACTCTGCTGCCCGGCTAATCCACCTCTCTCCTCGCTACTCCCCTGCTTCTCCCCTCTGCAAATCCCTCCAATGGCTCCCCATTCCCCAACGAATCCAGTTCAAACTACTAACACTGATCTACAAAGCCATCCACAGCCTGTCCCCTCCCTATATCTCTGAACTAATCTCCCAATATCTTCCCTCACGTAATCTCTGATCCTCCCAAGACCTCCTACTCTCCTCCGCACTTATTCGTTCCTCACACAACCGCCTCCAAGATTTCTCCCGAATATCCCCCATCCTCTGGAATTCCATGCCTCAACACGTCCGACTATCCGCCACTAGGGTTGAGCGACCTTGACCTTTTTAGAGTTGAGCCGTGTTTCGCGAAACCAGACTATCTTAGAAGTTGAGTCGAGTGGAATCGGCCGATTATCGCGAAAAGTCGGGTATCGCCCGAAACACGAAACCCAATGCAAGTCAATGGGGGAGCATAGTTGGCAGTGAGTGGAGGCCAGGAAAACACCTACACTGCCCATTTTAATGGCAAAAACATCCATTCTTGTTACAGAAGCTTGTCAATCGTAATTTACCTTATAATAATTGGAAGGCATTTGAAATTGGGGGTCATTTGGCTAAAGTTGTGGGGGGTAGGGCTGGTTCAAGTAATTAGTGGGCCCAGGAAATCTGGAACACGTCACGGCAGAGGAGCAGGGAGAGGTAAGTATTTCAACTTTGCAAGTGCTGAGATCCTGAGCAAGCAGGGGGGGCCCACTCATTGGCATTGGCACTGGCACAGGGCCCCTCAAAGTACAGCGGTGTGTTTGCACGGCGGGGGCGCGCGACACTTTTGCGTACTATGAGAGGCCCTGTGCCAGTGACGTCGCCAACTAGTATTCCTCCCCTCACCTGATGAAGGAACCTGCACTTTCATCTGCACCTTTCTCTTTGTCCCCGTGTAAGGTGGTATGGTATGCGGGAAGAGGAACCTGACTTTCAGCAGGGTCACAATCTTGCAGTGTAGCGTGCACGGGGAATTTTGCGTTATGGGTCAATGTACCAGCAGACTCATCTATCACTGGCTGGGCAATGGGCAGGATGAGGAGGAAACACAGATATAGGCCCAAAGAATAAAGTTGGCTAAATGCAGTTCAAAATTGGTAACACAGGACTAACCAGGGGGCATTGCAGTGGAGGACAACTGGAATGAGAGGCTGACACAGAGAGTAGGCCCAAATCAGTAAGTAGTTGAAATGCAGTTCAAAATTGGCAACCGTAGTAAACAGGCGGCACAGCTTTGTTCAGTGGAGGAGAACAGCAAGGAGTGTCAGACACCGATAGTAGGCCCCAACCCAACTAGTAGGCCAAATGCAGTCTAACATTAACAACTACTTAACGAGAGCCTGAAAATGGAATTTCAGGACAGGAAACCAGGAGAACAGCAAGGAGCGGCAGACACTGTTAGTAGGCCCCAAACCAACTAGTACGCCAAATGCAGTTGTTCCATTTAACCACTATTTAACAAGAGCCTGAAGATAGAAGCTCAGGAAAGGCAACCTGGAGAACACCTTGGAGTGGAACACACCGTCTCTACACCCCATACACAATTTGTAGGCCTAATGCAGTGTAGTTTCCAACAACTACTAAACGAGAGCATTAAGATCGAAGCAATGGCGAGGAAACCTGGGGAACACCTTGGAGTGGAACACACCATCTCTCTACACCCCATACCCAATTTGTAGGCCTAATGCAGTGTAGTTTCCAACAACTACTAAACGAGAGCCAGAAGATCGAAGCAATGGAGAGGAAACCTGGGGAACACCTTGGAGTGTAACACACCATCTCTCTACACCCCATACCCAATTTGTAGGCCCAATGCAGCGTAGTTTCCAACAACTACTAAACGAGAGCATTAAGATCGAAGCAATGGCGAGGAAACCTGGGGAACACGTTGGAGTGGAACACACCATCGCTCTACACCCCATACCCATTTTGTAGGCCTAATGCAGTGTAGTTTCCAACAACTACTAAACGAGAGCCTGAAGATAGAAGCTCAGGAAAGGCAACCTGGAGTACACCTTGGAGTGGAACACACCGTCTCTACACCCCATACCCAATTTGTAGGCCTAATGCAGCGTAGTTTCCAACAGCTACTAAACGAGAGCATTAAGATCGAAGCAATGGCGAGGAAACCTGGGGAACACCTTGGAGTGGAACACACCATCTCTCTACACCCCATACCCAATTTGTAGGCCTAATGCAGCGTAGTTTCCAACAACTACTAAACGAGAGCATTAAGATGGAAGCAATGGCGAGGAAACCTGGGGAACACCTTGGAGTGGAACACACCATCTCTCTACACCCCATACCCAATTTGTAGGCCTAATGCAGTGTAGTTTTCTACAACTACTAAACGAGAGTCGGAAGACCGAAGCAATGTGGACGAAACCTGGGGAACACCTTGGAGTGTAACACACCATCTCTCTACACCCCATACCCATTTTGTAGGCCTAATGCAGTGTAGTTTCCAACAACTACTAAACGAGAGCCTGAAGATAGAAGCTCAGGAAAGGCAACCTGGAGAACACCTTGGAGTGGAACACACCGTCTCTACATCCCATACCCAATTTGTAGGCCTAATGCAGTGTAGTTTCCAACAACTACTAAACGAGAGCATTAAGATCGAAGCAATGGCGAGGAAACCTGGGGAACACCTTGGAGTGGAACACACCATCTCTCTACACCCCATACCCATTTTGTAGGCCTAATGCAGTGTAGTTTCCAATAACTACTAAACGAGAGCCTGAAGATAGAAGCTCAGGAAAGGCAACCTGGAGAACACCTTGGAGTGGAACACACCATCTCTCTACACCCCATACCCAATTTGTAGGCCTAATGCAGCGTAGTTTCCAACAACTACTAAACGAGAGCCAGAAGATCGAAGCAATGGAGAGGAAACCTGGGGAACATTTTGGAGTGTAACACACCATCTCTCTACACCCCATACCCAATTTGTAGGCCTAATGCATCGTAGTTTCCAACAACTACTAAACGAGAGCATTAAGATCGAAGCAATGGCGAGGAAACCTGGGGAACACCTTGGAGTGTAACACACCATCTCTCTACACCCCATACCCAATTTGTAGGCCTAATGCAGTGTAGTTTCCAACAACTACTAAACGAGAGTCGGAAGACCGAAGCAATGTGGACGAAACCTGGGGAACACCTTGGAGTGGAACACACCATCTCTCTACACCCCATACCCAATTTGTAGGCCTAATGCAGTGTAGTTTCCAACAACTACTAAACGAGAGCCAGAAGATCGAAGCAATGGAGAGGAAACCTGGGGAACACCTTGGAGTGTAACACACCATCTCTCTACACCCCATACCCAATTTGTAGGCCTAATGTAGCGTAGTTTCCAACAACTACTAAACGAGAGCATTAAGATCGAAGCAATGGCGAGGAAACCTGGGGAACACCTTGGAGTGGAACACACCATCTCTCTACACCCCATACCCATTTTGCAGTCCTAATGCAGTGTAGCTTCCAACAACTACTAAACGAGAGCCTGAAGATAGAAGCTCAGGAAAGGCAACCTGGAGAACACCTTGGAGTGGAACACACTGTCTCTACACCCCATACCCAATTTGTAGGCCTAATGCAGTGTAGTTTCCAACAACTACTAAACGAGAGCATTAAGATCAAAGCAATGGCGAGGAAACCTGGGGAACACCTTGGAGTGGAACACACCATCTCTCTACACCCCATACCCATTTTGTAGGCCTAATGCAGTGTAGTTTCCAACAACTACTAAACGAGAGCCTGAAGATAGAAGCTCAGGAAAGGCAACCTGGAGAACACCATGGAGTGGAACACACCATCTCTCTACACCCCATACCCAATTTGTAGGCCAAATGCAGTGTAGTTTCCAACAACTACTAAACGAGAGCCAGAAGATCGAAGCAATGGAGAGGAAACCTGGGGAACACATTGGAGTGTAACACACCATCTCTCTACACCCCATACCCAATTTGTAGGCCTAATGCAGCGTAGTTTCCAACAACTACTAAGCGAGAGCATTAAGATCGAAGCAATGGCGAGGAAACCTGGGGAACACCTTGGAGTGGAACACACCATCTCTCTACACCCCATACCCAATTTGTAGGCCTAATGCAGTGTAGTTTCCAACAACTACTAAACGAGAGCATTAAGATCGAAGCAATGGCGAGGAAACCTGGGGAACACCTTGGAGTGGAACACACCATCTCTCTACACCCCATACCCAATTTGTAGGCCTAATGCAGCGTAGTTTCCAACAACTACTAAACGAGAGCATTAAGATGGAAGCAATGGCGAGGAAACCTGGGGAACACCTTGGAGTGTAACACACCATCTCTCTACACCCCATACCCAATTTGTAGGCCTAATGCAGTGTAGTTTTCTACAACTACTAAACGAGAGTCGGAAGACCGAAGCAATGTGGATGAAACCTGGGGAACACCTTGGAGTGGAACACACCATCTCTCTACACCCCATACCCAATTTGTAGGCCTAATGCAGCGTAGTTTCCAACAACTACTAAACGAGAGCATTAAGATCGAAGCAATGGCGAGGAAACCTGGGGAACACCTTGTAGTGGAACACACCATCTCTCTACACCCCATAACCATTTTGTAGGCCTAATGCAGTGTAGTTTCCAACAACTACTAAACGAGAGCCTGAAGATAGAAGCTCAGGAAAGGCAACCTGGAGAACACCTTGGAGTGGAACACACCATCTCTCTACACCCCATACCCAATTTGTAGGCCTCATGCAGCGTAGTTTCCAACAACTACTAAACGAGAGCCAGAAGATCGAAGCAATGGAGAGGAAACCTGGGGAACACCTTGGAGTGTAACACACCATCTCTCTACACCCCATACCCAATTTGTAGGCCTAATGCAGCGTAGTTTCCAACAACTACTAAACGAGAGCATTAAGATCGAAGCAATGGCGAGGAAACCTGGGGAACACCTTTGAGTGGAACACACCATCTGTCTACACCCCATACCCATTTTGTAGGCCTAATGCAGTGTAGTTTCCAACAACTACTAAACGACAGCCTGAAGATAGAAGCTCAGGAAAGGCAATCTGGAGAACACCTTGGAGTAGAACACACCGTCTCTACACCCCATACCCAATTTGTAGGCCTAATGCAGTGTAGTTTCCAACAACTACTAAACGAGAGCATTAAGATCGAAGCAATGGCGAGGAAACCTGGGGAACACCTTGGAGTGGAACACACCATCTCTCTACACCCCCTACCCATTTTGTAGGCCTAATGCAGTGTAGTTTCCAACAACTACTAAACGAGAGCCTGAAGATAGAAGCTCAGGAAAGGCAACCTGGAGAACACCTTGGAGTGGAACACACCATCTCTCTACACCCCATACCCAATTTGTAGGCCTCATGCAGCGTAGTTTCCAACAACTACTAAACGAGAGCCAGAAGATCGAAGCAATGGAGAGGAAACCTGGGGAATACCTTGGAGTGTAACACACCATCCCTCTACACCCCATACCCAATTTGTAGGCCTAATGCAGCGTAGTTTCCAACAACTACTAAACGAGACCATTAAGATGGAAGCAATGGCGAGGAAACCTGGGGAACACCTTTGAGTGGAACACACCATCTCTCTACAATCCATACCCATTTTGTAGGCCTAATGCAGCGTAGTTTTCAACAACTACTAAACGAGAGCATTAAGATCGAAGCAATGGCGAGGAAACCTGGGGAACACCTTGGAGTGGATCACACCATCTCTCTACACCCCATACCCAATTTGTAGGCCTAATGCAGCGTAGTTTCCAACAACTACTAAACGAGAGCATTAAGATCGAAGCAATGGCGAGGAAACCTGGGGAACACCTGGGAGTGGAAGACACCATCTCTCTACACCCCATACCCAATTTGTAGGCCTAATGCAGTGTAGTTTCCAACAACTATTAAACGAGAGCATTAAGATCGAAGCAATGGCGAGGAAACCTGGGGAACACCTTGGAGTGGAACACACCATCTCTCTACACCCCATACCCAATTTGTAGGCCTAATGCAGCGTAGTTTCCAACAACTACTAAACGAGAGCATTAAGATGGAAGCAATGGCGAGGAAACCTGGGGAACACCTTGGAGTGGAACACACCATCTCTCTACACCCCATACCCAATTTGTAGGCCTAATGCAGTGTAGTTTTCTACAACTACTAAACGAGAGTCGGAAGACCGAAGCAATGTTGACGAAACCTGGGGAACACCTTGGAGTGGAACACACCATCTCTCTACACCCCATACCCAATTTGTAGGCCTAGTGCAGTGTAGTTTCCAACAACTACTAAACGAGAGCCAGAAGATCGAAGCAATGGAGAGGAAACCTGGGGAACGCCTTGGAGTGTAACACACCATCTCTCTACACCCCATACCCAATTTGTAGGCCTAATGCAACGTAGTTTCCAACAGCTACTAAACGAGAGCATTAAGATCGAAGCAATGGCGAGCCAGAAGATCGAAGCAATGGAGAGGAAACCTGGGGAACACCTTGGAGTGGAACACACCATCTCTCTACACCCCATACCCAATTTGTAGGCCTAATGCAGTGTAGTTTCCAACAACTACTAAACGAGAGTCGGAAGACCGAAGCAATGTGGACGAAACCTGGGGAACACCTTGGAGTGGAACACACCATCTCTCTACACCCCATACCCAATTTGTAGGCCTAATGCAGTGTAGTTTCCAACAACTACTAAACGAGAGCCAGAAGATCGAAGCAATGGAGAGGAAACCTGGGGAACACCTTGGAGTGTAACACACCATCTCTCTACACCCCATACCCAATTTGTAGGCCTAATGTAGCGTAGTTTCCAACAACTACTAAACGAGAGCATTAAGATCGAAGCAATGGCGAGGAAACCTGGGGAACACCTTGGAGTGGAACACACCATCTCTCTACACCCCATACCCATTTTGCAGTCCTAATGCAGTGTAGCTTCCAACAACTACTAAACGAGAGCCTGAAGATAGAAGCTCAGGAAAGGCAACCTGGAGAACACCTTGGAGTGGAACACACTGTCTCTACACCCCATACCCAATTTGTAGGCCTAATGCAGTGTAGTTTCCAACAACTACTAAACGAGAGCATTAAGATCAAAGCAATGGCGAGGAAACCTGGGGAACACCTTGGAGTGGAACACACCATCTCTCTACACCCCATACCCATTTTGTAGGCCTAATGCAGTGTAGTTTCCAACAACTACTAAACGAGAGCCTGAAGATAGAAGCTCAGGAAAGGCAACCTGGAGAACACCATGGAGTGGAACACACCATCTCTCTACACCCCATACCCAATTTGTAGGCCAAATGCAGTGTAGTTTCCAACAACTACTAAACGAGAGCCAGAAGATCGAAGCAATGGAGAGGAAACCTGGGGAACACATTGGAGTGTAACACACCATCTCTCTACACCCCATACCCAATTTGTAGGCCTAATGCAGTGTAGTTTCCAACAACTACTAAGCGAGAGCATTAAGATCGAAGCAATGGCGAGGAAACCTGGGGAACACCTTGGAGTGGAACACACCATCTCTCTACACCCCATACCCAATTTGTAGGCCTAATGCAGTGTAGTTTCCAACAACTACTAAACGAGAGCATTAAGATCGAAGCAATGGCGAGGAAACCTGGGGAACACCTTGGAGTGGAACACACCATCTCTCTACACCCCATACCCAATTTGTAGGCCTAATGCAGCGTAGTTTCCAACAACTACTAAACGAGAGCATTAAGATGGAAGCAATGGCGAGGAAACCTGGGGAACACCTTGGAGTGTAACACACCATCTCTCTACACCCCATACCCAATTTGTAGGCCTAATGCAGTGTAGTTTTCTACAACTACTAAACGAGAGTCGGAAGACCGAAGCAATGTGGATGAAACCTGGGGAACACCTTGGAGTGGAACACACCATCTCTCTACACCCCATACCCAATTTGTAGGCCTAATGCAGCGTAGTTTCCAACAACTACTAAACGAGAGCATTAAGATCGAAGCAATGGCGAGGAAACCTGGGGAACACCTTGTAGTGGAACACACCATCTCTCTACACCCCATAACCATTTTGTAGGCCTAATGCAGTGTAGTTTCCAACAACTACTAAACGAGAGCCTGAAGATAGAAGCTCAGGAAAGGCAACCTGGAGAACACCTTGGAGTGGAACACACCATCTCTCTACACCCCATACCCAATTTGTAGGCCTCATGCAGCGTAGTTTCCAACAACTACTAAACGAGAGCCAGAAGATCGAAGCAATGGAGAGGAAACCTGGGGAACACCTTGGAGTGTAACACACCATCTCTCTACACCCCATACCCAATTTGTAGGCCTAATGCAGCGTAGTTTCCAACAACTACTAAACGAGAGCATTAAGATCGAAGCAATGGCGAGGAAACCTGGGGAACACCTTTGAGTGGAACACACCATCTGTCTACACCCCATACCCATTTTGTAGGCCTAATGCAGTGTAGTTTCCAACAACTACTAAACGACAGCCTGAAGATAGAAGCTCAGGAAAGGCAATCTGGAGAACACCTTGGAGTAGAACACACCGTCTCTACACCCCATACCCAATTTGTAGGCCTAATGCAGTGTAGTTTCCAACAACTACTAAACGAGAGCATTAAGATCGAAGCAATGGCGAGGAAACCTGGGGAACACCTTGGAGTGGAACACACCATCTCTCTACACCCCCTACCCATTTTGTAGGCCTAATGCAGTGTAGTTTCCAACAACTACTAAACGAGAGCCTGAAGATAGAAGCTCAGGAAAGGCAACCTGGAGAACACCTTGGAGTGGAACACACCATCTCTCTACACCCCATACCCAATTTGTAGGCCTCATGCAGCGTAGTTTCCAACAACTACTAAACGAGAGCCAGAAGATCGAAGCAATGGAGAGGAAACCTGGGGAATACCTTGGAGTGTAACACACCATCCCTCTACACCCCATACCCAATTTGTAGGCCTAATGCAGCGTAGTTTCCAACAACTACTAAACGAGACCATTAAGATGGAAGCAATGGCGAGGAAACCTGGGGAACACCTTTGAGTGGAACACACCATCTCTCTACAATCCATACCCATTTTGTAGGCCTAATGCAGCGTAGTTTTCAACAACTACTAAACGAGAGCATTAAGATCGAAGCAATGGCGAGGAAACCTGGGGAACACCTTGGAGTGGATCACACCATCTCTCTACACCCCATACCCAATTTGTAGGCCTAATGCAGCGTAGTTTCCAACAACTACTAAACGAGAGCATTAAGATCGAAGCAATGGCGAGGAAACCTGGGGAACACCTGGGAGTGGAAGACACCATCTCTCTACACCCCATACCCAATTTGTAGGCCTAATGCAGTGTAGTTTCCAACAACTATTAAACGAGAGCATTAAGATCGAAGCAATGGCGAGGAAACCTGGGGAACACCTTGGAGTGGAACACACCATCTCTCTACACCCCATACCCAATTTGTAGGCCTAATGCAGCGTAGTTTCCAACAACTACTAAACGAGAGCATTAAGATGGAAGCAATGGCGAGGAAACCTGGGGAACACCTTGGAGTGGAACACACCATCTCTCTACACCCCATACCCAATTTGTAGGCCTAATGCAGTGTAGTTTTCTACAACTACTAAACGAGAGTCGGAAGACCGAAGCAATGTTGACGAAACCTGGGGAACACCTTGGAGTGGAACACACCATCTCTCTACACCCCATACCCAATTTGTAGGCCTAATGCAGTGTAGTTTCCAACAACTACTAAACGAGAGCCAGAAGATCGAAGCAATGGAGAGGAAACCTGGGGAACGCCTTGGAGTGTAACACACCATCTCTCTACACCCCATACCCAATTTGTAGGCCTAATGCAACGTAGTTTCCAACAGCTACTAAACGAGAGCATTAAGATCGAAGCAATGGCGAGCCAGAAGATCGAAGCAATGGAGAGGAAACCTAGGGAACACCTTGGAGTGGAACACATAATCTCTCTACACCCCATACCCATTTTGTAGGCCTAATGCAGTGTAGTTTCCAACAACTACTAAACGAGAGCCTGAAGATAGAAGCTCAGGAAAGGCAACCTGGAGAACACCTTGGAGTAGAACACACCGTCTCTACACCCCATACCCAATTTGTAGGCCTAATGCAGTGTAGTTTCCAACAACTACTAAACGAGAGCATTAAGATCGAAGCAATGGCGAGGAAACCTGGGGAACACCTTGGAGTGGAACACACCATCTCTCTACACCCCATACCCATTTTGTAGGCCTAATGCAGTGTAGTTTCCAACAACTACTAAACGAGAGCCTGAAGATAGAAGCTCAGGAAAGGCAACCTGGAGAACACCTTGGAGTGGAACACACCATCTCTCTACACCCCATACCCAATTTGTAGGCCTCATGCAGCGTAGTTTCCAACAACTACTAAACGAGAGCCAGAAGATCGAAGCAATGGAGAGGAAACCTGGGGAACACCTTGGAGTGTAACACACCATCTCTCTACACCCCATACCCAATTTGTAGGCCTAATGCAGCGTAGTTTCCAACAACTACTAAACGAGAGCATTAAGATCGAAGCAATGGCGAGGAAACCTGGGGAACACCTTGGGGTGGAACACACCATCTCTCTACAACCCATACCCATTTTGTAGGCCTAATGCAGCGTAGTTTCCAACAACTACTAAACGAGAGCATTAAGATCGAAGCAATGGTGAGGAAACCTGGGGAACACCTTGGAGTGGAACACACCATCTCTCTACACCCCATACCCAATTTGTTGGCCTAATGCAGTGAAGTTTCCAACAACTACTAAACGAGAGTCGGAAGACCGAAGCAATGTGGACGAAACCTGGGGAACACCTTGGAGTGGAACACACCATCTCTCTACACCCCATACCCAATTTGAAGGACTAATGCAGTGTAGTTTCCAACAACTACTAAACGAGAGCCAGAAGATCGAAGCAATGGAGAGGAAACCTGGGGAACACCTTGGAGTGTAACACACCATCTCTCTACACCCCATACCCAATTTGTAGGGCTAATGTAGCGTAGTTTCCAACAACTACTAAACGAGAGCATTAAGATCGAAGCAATGGCGAGGAAACCTGGGGAACACCTTGGAGTGGAACACACCATCTCTCTACACCCCATACCCATTTTGTAGGCCTAATGCAGTGTAGCTTCCAACAACTACTAAACGAGAGCCTGAAGATAGAAGCTTAGGAAAGGCAACCTGGAGAACACCTTGGAGTGGAACACACTGTCTCTACACCCCATACCCAATTTGTAGGCCAAATGCAGTGTAGTTTCCAACAACTACTAAACGAGAGCATTAAGATGGAAGCAATGGCGAGGAAACCTGGGGAACACCTTTGAGTGGAACACACCATCTCTCTACACCCCATACCCATTTTGTAGGCCTAATGCAGTGTAGTTTCCAACAACTACTAAACGACAGCCTGAAGATAGAAGCTCAGGAAAGGCAATCTGGAGAACACCTTGGAGTAGAACACACCGTCTCTACACCCCATACCCAATTTGTAGGCCTAATGCAGTGTAGTTTCCAACAACTACTAAACGAGAGCATTAAGATCGAAGCAATGGCGAGGAAACCTGGGGAACACCTTGGAGTGGAACACACCATCTCTCTACACCCCATACCCATTTTGTAGGCCTAATGCAGTGTAGTTTCCAACAACTACTAAACGAGAGCCTGAAGATAGAAGCTCAGGAAAGGCAACCTGGAGAACACCTTGGAGTGGAACAAACCATCTCTCTACACCCCATACCCAATTTGTAGGCCTCATGCAGCGTAGTTTCCAACAACTACTAAACGAGAGCCAGAAGATCGAAGCAATGGAGAGGAAACCTGGGGAATACCTTGGAGTGTAACACACCATCTCTCTACACCCCATACCCAATTTGTAGGCCTAATGCAGCGTAGTTTCCAACAACTACTAAACGAGACCATTAAGATGGAAGCAATGGCGAGGAAACCTGGGGAACACCTTTGAGTGGAACACACCATCTCTCTACAATCCATACCCATTTTGTAGGCCTAATGCAGCGTAGTTTTCAACAACTACTAAACGAGAGCATTAAGATCGAAGCAATGGCGAGGAAACCTGGGGAACACCTTGGAGTGGAACACACCATCTCTCTACACCCCATACCCAATTTGTAGGCCTAATGCAGCGTAGTTTCCAACAACTACTAAACGAGAGCATTAAGATGGAAGCAATGGCGAGGAAACCTGGGGAACACCTTGGAGTGGAACACACCATCTCTCTACACCCCATACCCAATTTGTAGGCCTAATGCAGTGTAGTTTTCTACAACTACTAAACGAGAGTCGGAAGACCGAAGCAATGTTGACGAAACCTGGGGAACACCTTGGAGTGGAACACACCATCTCTCTACACCCCATACCCAATTTGTAGGCCTAATGCAGTGTAGTTTCCAACAACTACTAAACGAGAGCCAGAAGATCGAAGCAATGGAGAGGAAACCTGGGGAACGCCTTGGAGTGTAACACACCATCTCTCTACACCCCATACCCAATTTGTAGGCCTAATGCAACGTAGTTTCCAACAGCTACTAAACGAGAGCATTAAGATCGAAGCAATGGCGAGCCAGAAGATCGAAGCAATGGAGAGGAAACCTGGGGAACACCTTGGAGTGGAACACATAATCTCTCTACACCCCATACCCATTTTGTAGGCCTAATGCAGTGTAGTTTCCAACAACTACTAAACGAGAGCCTGAAGATAGAAGCTCAGGAAAGGCAACCTGGAGAACACCTTGGAGTAGAACACACCGTCTCTACACCCCATACCCAATTTGTAGGCCTAATGCAGTGTAGTTTCCAACAACTACTAAACGAGAGCATTAAGATCGAAGCAATGGCGAGGAAACCTGGGGAACACCTTGGAGTGGAACACACCATCTCTCTACACCCCATACCCATTTTGTAGGCCTAATGCAGTGTAGTTTCCAACAACTACTAAACGAGAGCCTGAAGATAGAAGCTCAGGAAAGGCAACCTGGAGAACACCTTGGAGTGGAACACACCATCTCTCTACACCCCATACCCAATTTGTAGGCCTCATGCAGCGTAGTTTCCAACAACTACTAAACGAGAGCCAGAAGATCGAAGCAATGGAGAGGAAACCTGGGGAACACCTTGGAGTGTAACACACCATCTCTCTACACCCCATACCCAATTTGTAGGCCTAATGCAGCGTAGTTTCCAACAACTACTAAACGAGAGCATTAAGATCGAAGCAATGGCGAGGAAACCTGGGGAACACCTTGGGGTGGAACACACCATCTCTCTACACCCCATACCCATTTTGTAGGCCTAATGCAGCGTAGTTTCCAACAACTACTAAACGAGAGCATTAAGATCGAAGCAATGGCGAGGAAACCTGGGGAACACCTTGGAGTGGAACACACCATCTCTCTACACCCCATACCCAATTTGTAGGCCTAATGCAGTGTAGTTTCCAACAACTACTAAACGAGAGTCGGAAGACCGAAGCAATGTGGACGAAACCTGGGGAACACCTTGGAGTGGAACACACCATCTCTCTACACCCCATACCCAATTTGAAGGACTAATGCAGTGTAGTTTCCAACAACTACTAAACGAGAGCCAGAAGATCGAAGCAATGGAGAGGAAACCTGGGGAACACCTTGGAGTGTAACACACCATCTCTCTACACCCCATACCCAATTTGTAGGCCTAATGTAGCGTAGTTTCCAACAACTACTAAACGAGAGCATTAAGATCGAAGCAATGGCGAGGAAACCTGGGGAACACCTTGGAGTGGAACACACCATCTCTCTACACCCCATACCCATTTTGTAGGCCTAATGCAGTGTAGCTTCCAACAACTACTAAACGAGAGCCTGAAGATAGAAGCTTAGGAAAGGCAACCTGGAGAACACCTTGGAGTGGAACACACTGTCTCTACACCCCATACCCAATTTGTAGGCCAAATGCAGTGTAGTTTCCAACAACTACTAAACGAGAGCATTAAGATGGAAGCAATGGCGAGGAAACCTGGGGAACACCTTGGAGTGGAACACACCATCTCTCTACACCCCATACCCAATTTGTAGGCCTAATGCAGTGTAGTTTTCTACAACTACTAAACGAGAGTCGGAAGACCGAAGCAATGTGGACGAAATCTGGGGAACACCTTGGAGTGGAACACACCATCTCTCTACACCCCATACCCAATTTGTAGGCCTAATGCAGTGTAGTTTCCAACAACTACTAAATGAGAGCCAGAAGATCGAAGCAATGGAGAGGAAACCTGGGGAACACCTTGGAGTGTAACACACCATCTCTCTACACCTCATACTCAATTTGTAGGCCTATTGCAGCGTAGTTTCCAACAACTACTAAACGAGAGCATTAAGATCGAAGCAATGGCGAGGAAACCTGGGGAACACCTTGGAGTGGAACACACCATCTCTCTACACCCCATACCCAATTTGTAGGCCTAATGCAGCGTAGTTTCCAACAACTACTAAACGAGAGCATTAAGATGGAAGCAATGGCGAGGAAACCTGGGGAACACCTTGGAGTGGAACACACCATCTCTCTACACCCCATACCCAATTTGTAGGCCTAATGCAGTGTAGTTTTCTACAACTACTAAACGAGAGTCGGAAGACCGAAGCAATGTGGACGAAATCTGGGGAACACCTTGGAGTGGAACACACCATCTCTCTACACCCCATACCCAATTTGTAAGCCTAATGCAGTGTAGTTTCCAACAACTACTAAACGAGAGCCAGAAGATCGAAGCAATGGAGAGGAAACCTGGGGAACACCTTGGAGTGTAACACACCATCTCTCTACACCCCATACCCAATTTGTAGGCCTAATGCAGTGTAGTTTCCAACAACTACTAAACGAGAGCCTGAAGATAGAAGCTCAGGAAAGGTAACCTGGAGAACACCTTGGAGTAGAACACACCGTCTCTACACCCCATACCCAATTTGTAGGCCTAATGCAGTGTAGTTTCCAACAACTACTAAACGAGAGCATTAAGATCGAAGCAATGGCGAGGAAACCTGGGGAACACCTTGGAGTGGAACACACCATCTCTCTACACCCCATATCCATTTTGTAGGCCTAATGCAGTGCAGTTTCCAACAACTACTAAACGAGAGCCTGAAGATAGAAGCTCAGGAAAGGCAACCTGGAGAACACCTTGGAGTGGAACACACCATCTCTCTACACCCCATACCCAATTTGTACGCCTCATGCAGCGTAGTTTCCAACAACTACTAAACGAGAGCCAGAAGATCGAAGCAATGGAGAGGAAACCTGGGGAACATCTTGGAGTGTAACACACCATCTCTCTACACCCCATACACCCCATACCCAATTTGTAGGCCTAATGCAGCGTAGTTTCCAACAACTACTAAACGAGAGCATTAAGATCGAAGCAATGGCGAGGAAACCTGGGGAACACCTTGGAGTGGAACACACCATCTCTCTACAACCCATACCCATTTTGTAGGCCTAATGCAGCGTAGTTTCCAACAACTACTAAACGAGAGGATTAAGATCGAAGCAATGGCGAGGAAACCTGGGGAACACATTGGAGTAGAACACACCATCTCTCTACACTCCATACCCAATTTGTAGGCCTAATGCAGCGTAGTTTCCAACAACTACTAAACGAGAGCATTAAGATGGAAGCAATGGCGAGCAAACCTGGGGAACACCTTGGAGTGGAACACACCATCTCTCTACACCCCATACCCAATTTGTAGGCCTAATGCAGTGTAGTTTTCTACAACTACTAAACGAGAGTCGGAAGACCGAAGCAATGTGGACGAAACCTGGGGAACACCTTGGAGTGTAACACACCATCTCTCTACACCCCATACCCAATTTGTAGGCCTAATGCAGCGTAGTTTCCAACAACTACTAAACGAGAGCATTAAGATCGAAGCAATGGCGAGGAAACCTGGGGAACACCTTGGAGTGGAACACACCATCTCTCTACAACCCATACCCATTTTGTAGGCCTAATGCAGCGTAGTTTCCAACAACTACTAAACGAGAGCATTAAGATCGAAGCAATGGCGAGGAAACCTGGGGAACACCTTGGAGTGGAACACACCATCTCTCTACACCCCATACCCAATTTGTAGGCCTAATGCAGCGTAGTTTCCAACAACTACTAAACGAGAGCATTAAGATGGAAGCAATGGCGAGGAAACCTGGGGAACACCTTGGAGTGGAACACACCATCTCTCTACACCCCATACCCAATTTGTAGGCCTAATGCAGTGTAGTTTTCTACAACTACTAAACGAGAGTCGGAAGACCGAAGCAATGTGGACGAAACCTGGGGAACACCTTGGAGTGGAACACACCATCTCTCTACACCCCATACCCAATTTGTAGGCCTAATGCAGTGTAGTTTCCAACAACTACTAAACGAGAGCCAGAAGATCGAAGCAATGGAAAGGAAACCTGGGGAACACCTTGGAGTGTAACACACCATCTCTCTACACCCCATACCCAATTTGTAGGCCTCATGCAGTGTAGTTTCCAACAACTACTAAACGAGAGCCTGAAGATAGAAGCTCAGGAAAGGCAACCTGGAGAACACCTTGGAGTGGAACACACCATCTCTCTACACCCCATACCCAATTTGTAGGCCTCATGCAGCGTAGTTTCCAACAACTACTAAACGAGAGCCAGAAGATCGAAGCAATGGAGAGGAAACCTGGGGAACACCTTGGAGTGTAACACACCATCTCTCTACACCCCATACCCAATTTGTAGGCCTAATGCAGCGTAGTTTCCAACAACTACTAAACGAGAGCATTAAGATCGAAGCAATGGCGAGGAAACCTGGGGAACACCTTGGAGTGGAACACACCATCTCTCTACAACCCATACCCATTTTGTAGGCCTAATGCAGCGTAGTTTCCAACAACTACTAAACGAGAGCATTAAGATCAAAGCAATGGCGAGGAAACCTGGGGAACACCTTGGAGTGGAACACACCATCTCTCTACACCCCATACCCAATTTGTAGGCCTAATGCAGTGTAGTTTCCAACAACTACTAAACGAGAGTCGGAAGACCGAAGCAATGTGGACGAAACCTGGGGAACACCTTGTAGTGGAACACACCATCTCTCTACACCCCATACCCAATTTGTAGGACTAATGCAGTGTAGTTTCCAACAACTTCTAAACGAGAGCCAGAAGATCGAAGCAATGGAGAGGAAACCTGGGGAACACCTTGGAGTGTAACACACCATCTCTCTACACCCCATACCCAATTTGTAGGCCTAATGTAGCGTAGTTTCCAACAACTACTAAACGAGAGCATTAAGATCGAAGCAATGGCGAGGAAACCTGGGGAACACCTTGGAGTGGAACACACCATCTCTCTACACCCCATACCCATTTTGTAGGCCTAATGCAGTGTAGCTTCCAACAACTACTAAACGAGAGCCTGAAGATAGAAGCTCAGGAAAGGCAACCTGGAGAACACCTTGGAGTGGAACACACTGTCTCTACACCCCATACCCAATTTGTAGGCCTAATGCAGTGTAGTTTCCAACAACTACTAAACGAGAGCATTAAGATGGAAGCAATGGCGAGGAAACCTGGGGAACACCTTGGAGTGGAACACACCATCTCTCTACACCCCATACCCAATTTGTAGGCCTAATGCAGTGTAGTTTTCTACAACTACTAAACGAGAGTCGGAAGACCGAAGCAATGTGGACGAAATCTGGGGAACACCTTGGAGTGGAACCCACCATCTCTCTACACCCCATACCCAATTTGTAGGCCTAATGCAGTGTAGTTTCCAACAACTACTAAACGAGAGCCAGAAGATCGAAGCAATGGAGAGGAAACCTGGGGAACACCTTGGAGTGTAACACACCATCTCTCTACACCTCATACTCAATTTGTAGGCCTATTGCAGCGTAGTTTCCAACAACTACTAAACGAGAGCATTAAGATCGAAGCAATGGCGAGGAAACCTGGGGAACACCTTGGAGTGGAACACACCATCTCTCTACACCCCATACCCAATTTGTAGGCCTAATGCAGCGTAGTTTCCAACAACTACTAAACGAGAGCATTAAGATGGAAGCAATGGCGAGGAAACCTGGGGAACACCTTGGAGTGGAACACACCATCTCTCTACACCCCATACCCAATTTGTAGGCCTAATGCAGTGTAGTTTTCTACAACTACTAAACGAGAGTCGGAAGACCGAAGCAATGTGGACGAAATCTGGGGAACACCTTGGAGTGGAACACACCATCTCTCTACACCCCATACCCAATTTGTAGGCCTAATGCAGTGTAGTTTCCAACAACTACTAAACGAGAGCCAGAAGATCGAAGCAATGGAGAGGAAACCTGGGGAACACCTTGGAGTGTAACACACCATCTCTCTACACCCCATACCCAATTTGTAGGCCTAATGCAGCGTAGTTTCTAACAACTACTAACCGAGAGCATTAAGATCGAAGCAATGGCGAGGAAACCTGGGGAACACCTTGGAGTGGAACACACCATCTCTCTACACCCCATACCCATTTTGTAGGCCTAATGCAGTGTAGTTTCCAACAAATACTAAACGAGAGCCTGAAGATAGAAGCTCAGGAAAGGCAACCTGGAGAACACCTTGGAGTAGAACACACCGTCTCTACACCCCATACCCAATTTGTAGGCCTAATGCAGTGTAGTTTCCAACAACTACTAAACGAAAGCATTAAGATCGAAGCAATGGCGAGGAAACCTGGGGAACACCTTGGAGTGGAACACACCATCTCTCTACACCCCATACCCATTTTGTAGGCCTAATGCAGTGTAGTTTCCAACAACTACTAAACGAGAGCCTGAAGACAGAAGCTCAGGAAAGGCAACCTGGAGAACACCTTGGAGTGGAACACACCATCTCTCTACACCCCATACCCAATTTGTAGGCCTCATGCAGCGTAGTTTCCAACAACTACTAAACGAGAGCCAGAAGATCGAAGCAATGGAGAGGAAACCTGGGGAACACCTTGGAGTGTAACACACCATCTCTCTACACCCCATACCCAATTTGTAGGCCTAATGCAGCGTAGTTTCCAACAACTACTAAAAGAGAGCATTAAGATCGAAGCAATGGCGAGGAAACCTGGGGAACACCTTGGATTGGAACACTCCATCTCTCTACACCCCATACCCAATTTGTAGGCCTAATGCAGCGTAGTTTCTAACAACTACTAACCGAGAGCATTAAGATCGAAGCAATGGCGAGGAAACCTGGGGAACACCTTGGAGTGGAACACACCATCTCTCTACACCCCATACCCATTTTGTAGGCCTAATGCAGTGTAGTTTCCAACAAATACTAAACGAGAGCCTGAAGATAGAAGCTCAGGAAAGGCAACCTGGAGAACACCTTGGAGTAGAACACACCGTCTCTACACCCCATACCCAATTTGTAGGCCTAATGCAGTGTAGTTTCCAACAACTACTAAACGAAAGCATTAAGATCGAAGCAATGGCGAGGAAACCTGGGGAACACCTTGGAGTGGAACACACCATCTCTCTACACCCCATACCCATTTTGTAGGCCTAATGCAGTGTAGTTTCCAACAACTACTAAACGAGAGCCTGAAGACAGAAGCTCAGGAAAGGCAACCTGGAGAACACCTTGGAGTGGAACACACCATCTCTCTACACCCCATACCCAATTTGTAGGCCTCATGCAGCGTAGTTTCCAACAACTACTAAACGAGAGCCAGAAGATCGAAGCAATGGAGAGGAAACCTGGGGAACACCTTGGAGTGTAACACACCATCTCTCTACACCCCATACCCAATTTGTAGGCCTAATGCAGCGTAGTTTCCAACAACTACTAAAAGAGAGCATTAAGATCGAAGCAATGGCGAGGAAACCTGGGGAACACCTTGGAGTGGAACACTCCATCTCTCTACACCCCATACCCAATTTGTAGGCCTAATGCAGCGTAGTTTCCAACAACTACTAAACGAGAGCATTAAGATGGAAGCAATGGCGAGGAAACCTGGGGAACACCTTGGAGTGGAACACACCATCTCTCTACACCCCATACCCAATTTGTAGGCCTAATGCAGTGTAGTTTTCTACAACTACTAAACGAGAGTCGGAAGACCGAAGCAATGTGGACGAAACCTGGGCAACACCTTGGAGTGGAACACACCATCTCTCTACACACCATACCCAATTTGTAGGCCTAATGCAGTGTAGTTTCCAACAACTACTAAACGAGAGCCAGAAGATCGAAGCAATGGAGAGGAAACCTGGGGAACACCTTGGAGTGTAACACACCATCTCTCCACACCCCATACCCAATTTGTAGGCATAATGCAGTGTAGTTTCCAACAACTACTAAACGAGAGCATTAAGATCGAAGCAATGGCGAGGAAACCTGGGGAACAACTTGGAGTGGAACACACCATCTCTCTACACCCCATACCCATTTTGTAGGCCTAATGCAGTGTAGTTTCCAACAACTACTAAACGAGAGCCTGAAGATAGAAGCTCAGGAAAGGCAACCTGGAGAACACCTTGGAGTGGAACACACCGTCTCTACACCCCATACCCAATTTGTAGGCCTAATGCAGAGTAGTTTCCAACAACTACTAAACGAGAGCATTAAGATCGAAGCAATGGCGAGGAAACCTGGGGAACACCTTGGAGTGGAACACACCATCTCTCTACACCCCATACCCATTTTGTAGGCCTAATGCAGTGTAGTTTCCAACAACTACTAAACGAGAGCATTAAGATTGAAGCAATGGCGAGGAAACCTGGGGAACACCTTGGAGTGGAACACACCATCTCTCTACACCCCATACCCAATTTGTAGGCCTAATGCAGTGTAGTTTCCAACAACTACTAAACGAGAGCATTAAGATCGAAGCAATGGCGAGGAAACCTGGGGAACACCTTGGAGTGGAACACACCATCTCTCTACACCCCATACCCAATTTGTAGGCCTAATGCAGCGAAGTTTCCAACAACTACTAAACGAGAGCATTAAGATGGAAGCAATGGCGAGGAAACCTGGGGAACACCTTGGAGTGGAACACACCATCTCTCTACACCCCATACCCAATTTGTAGGCCTAATGCAGTGTAGTTTTCTACAACTACTAAACGAGAGTCGGAAGACCGAAGCAATGTGGACGAAACCTGGGGAACACCTTGGAGTGGAACACACCATCTCTCTACACCCCATACCCAATTTGTAGGCCTAATGCAGTGTAGTTTCCAACAACTACTAAACGAGAGCCAGAAGATCGAAGCAATGGAGAGGAAACCTGGGGAACACCTTGGAGTGTAACACACCATCTCTCTACACCCCATACCCAATTTGTAGGCCTAATGCAGTGTAGTTTCCAACAACTACTAAACGAGAGCATTAAGATTGAAGCAATGGCGAGGAAACCTGGGGAACACCTTGGAGTGGAACACACCATCTCTCTACACCCCATACCCATTTTGTAGGCCTAATGCAGTGTAGTTTCCAACAACTACTAAACGAGAGCCTGAAGATAGAAGCTCAGGAAAGGCAACCTGGAGAACACCTTGGAGTGGAACACACCGTCTCTACACCCCATACCCAATTTGTAGGCCTAATGCAGAGTAGTTTCCAACAACTACTAAACAAGAGCATTAAGATCGAAGCATTGGCGAGGAAACCTGGGGAACACCTTGGAGTGGAACACACCATCTCTCTACACCCCATACCCATTTTGTAGGCCTAATGCAGTGTAGTTTCCAACAACTACTAAACGAGAGCATTAAGATCGAAGCAATGGCGAGGAAACCTGGGGAGCACCTTGGAGTGGAACACACCATCTCTCTACACCCCATACCCAATTTGTAGGCCTAATGCAGTGTAGTTTCCAACAACTACTAAACGAGAGCATTAAGATCGAAGCAATGGCGAGGAAACCTGGGGAACACCTTGGAGTGGAACACACCATCTCTCTACACCCCATACCCAATTTGTAGGCCTAATGCAGCGAAGTTTCCAACAACTACTAAACGAGAGCATTAAGATGGAAGCAATGGCGAGAAAACCTGGGGAACACCTTGGAGTGGAACACACCATCTCTCTACACCCCATACCCAATTTGTAGGCCTAATGCAGTGTAGTTTTCTACAACTACTAAACGAAAGTCGGAAGACCGAAGCAATGTGGACGAAACCTGGGGAACACCTTGGAGTGGAACACACCATCTCTCTACACCCCATACCCAATTTGTAGGCCAAATGCAGTGTAGTTTCCAACAACTACTAAACGAGAGCCAGAAGATCGAAGCAATGGAGAGGAAACCTGGGGAACACCTTGGAGTGTAACACACCATCTCTCTACACCCCATACCCAATTTGTAGGCCTAATGCAGCGTAGTTTCCAACAACTACTAAACGAGAGCATTAAGATCGAAGCAATGGCGAGGAAACCTGGGGAACACCTTGGAGTGGAACACACCATCTCTCTACACCCCATACCCAATTTGTAGGCCTAATGCAGTGTAGTTTCCAACAACTACTAAACGAGAGCATTAAGATCGAAGCAATGGCGAGGAAACCTGGGGAACACCTTGGAGTGGAACACACCATCTCTCTACACCCCATACCCAATTTGTAGGCCTAATGCAGCAAAGTTTCCAACAACTACTAAACGAGAGCATTAAGATGGAAGCAATGGCGAGGAAACCTGGGGAACACCTTGGAGTGGAACACACCATCTCTCTACACCCCATACCCATTTTGTAGGCCTAATGCAGTGTAGTTTTCTACAACTACTAAACGAGAGTCGGAAGACCGAAGCAATGTGGACGAAACCTGGGGAACACCTTGGAGTGGAACACACCATCTCTCTACACCCCATTCCCAATTTGTAGGCCTAATGCAGTGTAGTTTCCAACAACTACTAAACGAGAGCCAGAAGATCGAAGCAATGGAGAGGAAACCTGGGGAACACCTTGGAGTGTAACACACCATCTCTCTACACCCCATACCCAATTTGTAGGCCTAATGCAGCGTAGTTTCCAACAACTACTAAACGAGAGCATTAAGATCGAAGCAATGGCGAGGAAACCTGGGGAACACCTTGGAGTGGAACACACCATCTCTCTACACCCCATACCCATTTTGTAGGCCTAATGCAGTGTAGTTTCCAACAACTACTAAACGAGAGCCTGAAGATAGAAGCTCAGGAAAGGCAACCTGGAGAACACCTTGGAGTAGAACACACCGTCTCTACACCCCATACCCAATTTGTAGGCCTAATGCAGTGTAGTTTCCAACAACTACTAAACGAGAGCATTAAGATCGAAGCAATGGCGAGGAAACCTGGGGAACACCTTGGAGTGGAACACACCATCTCTCTACACCCCATATCCATTTTGTAGGCCTAATGCAGTGTAGTTTCCAACAACTACTAAACGAGAGCCTGAAGATAGAAGCTCAGGAAAGGCAACCTGGAGAACACCTTGGAGTGGAACACACCATCTCTCTACACCCCATACCCAATTTGTAGGCCTCATGCAGCGTAGTTTCCAACAACTACTAAACGAGAGCCAGAAGATTGAAGCAATGGAGAGGAAACCTGGGGAACACCTTGGAGTGGAACACACCATCTCTCTACACCCCATACCCAATTTGTAGGCCTAATGCAGCGTAGTTTCCAACAACTACTAAACGAGAGCATTAAGATCGCAGCAATGGCGAGGAAACCTGGGGAACACCTTGGAGTGGAACACACCATCTCTCTACAACCCATACCCATTTTGTAGGCCTAATGCAGCGTAGTTTCCAACAACTACTAAACGAGACCATTAAGATCGAAGCAATGGCGAGGAAACCTGGGGAACACCTTGGAGTGGAACACACCATCTCTCTACACCCCATACCCAATTTGTAGGCCTAATGCAGCATAGTTTCCAACAACTACTAAACGAGAGCTTTAAGATGGAAGCAATGGCGAGGAAACCTGGGGAACACCTTGGAGTGGAACACACCATCTCTCTACACCCCATACCCAATTTGTAGGCCTAATGCAGTGTAGTTTTCTACAACTACTAAACGAGAGTCGGAAGACCGAAGCAATGTGGACGAAACCTGGGGAACACCTTGGAGTGGAACACACCATCTCTCTACACCCCATACCCAATTTGTAGGCCTAAAGCAGTGTAGTTTCCAACAACTACTAAACGAGAGCATTAAGATCGAAGCAATAGCGAGGAAACCTGGGGAACACCTTGGAGTGGAACACACCATTTCTCTACACCCCATACCCATTTTGTAGGCCTAATGCAGTGTAGTTTCCAACAACTACTAAACGAGAGCCTGAAGATAGAAGCTCAGGAAAGGCAACCTGGAGAACACCTTGGAGTAGAACACACCGTCTCTACACCCCATACCCAATTTGTAGGCCTAATGCAGTGTAGTTTCCAACAACTACTAAACGAGAGCATTAAGATCGAAGCAATGGCGAGGAAACCTGGGGAACACCTTGGAGTGGAACACACCATCTCTCTACTCCCCATACCCATTTTGTAGGCCTAATGCAGTGTAGTTTCCAACAACTACTAAACGAGAGCATTAAGATGGAAGCAATGGCGAGGAAACCTGGGGAACACCTTGGAGTGGAACACACCATCTCTCTACACCCCATACCCAATTTGTAGGCCTAATGCAGTGTAGTTTTCTACAACTACTAAACGAGAGTCGGAAGACCGAAGCAATGTGGACGAAATCTGGGGAACACCTTGGAGTGGAACACACCATCTCTCTACACCCCATACCCAATTTGTAGGCCTAATGCAGTGTAGTTTCCAACAACTACTAAACGAGAGCATTAAGATCGAAGCAATGGCGAGGAAACCTGGGGAACACCTTGGAGTGGAACACACCATCTCTCTACACCCCATACCCATTTTGTAGGCCTAATGCAGTGTAGTTTCCAACAACTACTAAACGAGAGCCTGAAGATAGAAGCTCAGGAAAGGCAACCTGGAGAACACCTTGGAGTAGAACACACCGTCTCTACACCCCATACCCAATTTGTAGGCCTAATGCAGCGTAGTTTCCAACAACTACTAAACGAGAGCATTAAGATCGAAGCAATGGCGAGGAAACCTGGGGAACACCTTGTAGTGGAACACACCATCTCTCTACACCCCATACCCAATTTGTAGGCCTAATGCAGCGTAGTTTCCAACAACTACTAAACGAGAGCATTAAGATGGAAGCAATGGCGAGGAAACCTGGGGAACACCTTGGAGTGGAACACATCATCTCTCTACACCCCATACCCAATTTGTAGGCCTAATGCAGTGTAGTTTTCTACAACTACTAAACGAGAGTCGGAAGACCGAAGCAATGTGGACGAAACCTGGGGAACACCTTGGAGTGGAACACACCATCTCTCTACACCCCATACCCAATTTGTAGGCCTAATGCAGTGTAGTTTCCAACAACTACTAAACGAGAGCCAGAAGATCGAAGCAATGGAGAGGAAACCTGGGGAACACCTTGGAGTGTAACACACCATCTCTCTACACCCCATACCCAATTTGTAGGCCTAATGCAGTGTAGTTTCCAACAACTACTAAACGAGAGCATTAAGATCGAAGCAATGGCGAGGAAACCTGGGGAACACCTTGGAGTGGAACACACCATCTCTCTACACCCCATACCCATTTTGTAGGCCTAATGCAGTGTAGTTTCCAACAACTACTAAACGAGAGCATTAAGATCGAAGCAATGGCGAGGAAACCTGGGGAACACCTTGGAGTGGAACACACCGTCTCTACACCCCATACCCAATTTGTAGGCCTAATGCAGTGTAGTTTCCAACAACTACTAAACGAGAGCCTGAAGATAGAAGCTCAGGAAAGGCAACCTGGAGAACACCTTGGAGTGGAACACACCATCTCTCTACACCCCATACCCAATTTGTAGGCCTCATGCAGCGTAGTTTCCAACAACTACTAAACGAGAGCCCGAAGATCGAAGCAATGGAGAGGAAACCTGGGGAACACCTTGGAGTGTAACACACCATCTCTCTACACCCCATACCCAATTTGTAGGCCTAATGCAGCGTAGTTTCCAACAACTACTAAACGAGAGCATTAAGATCGCAGCAATGGCGAGGAAACCTGGGGAACACCTTGGAGTGGAACACACCATCTCTCTACAACCCATACCCATTTTGTAGGCCTAATGCAGCGTAGTTTCCAACAACTACTGAACGAGAGCATTAAGATCGAAGCAATGGCGAGGAAACCTGGGGAACACCTTGGAGTGGAACACACCATCTCTCTACACCCCATACCCAATTTGTAGGCCTAATGCAGCATAGTTTCCAACAACTACTAAACGAGAGCTTTAAGATGGAAGCAATGGCGAGGAAACCTGGGGAACACCTTGGAGTGGAACACACCATCTCTCTACACCCCATACCCAATTTGTAGGCCTAATGCAGTGTAGTTTTCTACAACTACTAAACGAGAGTCGGAAGACCGAAGCAATGTGGACGAAACCTGGGGAACACCTTGGAGTGGAACACACCATCTCTCTACACCCCATACCCAATTTGTAGGCCTAAAGCAGTGTAGTTTCCAACAACTACTAAACGCGAGCCAGAAGATCGAAGCAATGGAGAGGAAACCTGGGGAACACCTTGGAGTGTAACACACCATCTCTCTACACCCCATACCCAATTTGTAGGCCTAATGCAGCGTAGTTTCCAACAACTACTAAACGAGAGCATTAAGATCGAAGCAATGGCGAGGAAACCTGGGGAACACCTTGGAGTGGAACACACCATCTCTCTACACCCCATACCCATTTTGTAGGCCTAATGCAGTGTAGTTTCCAACAACTACTAAACGAGAGCCTGAAGATAGAAGCTCAGGAAAGGCAACCTAGAGAACACCTTGGAGTGGAACACACCATCTCTCTACACCCCATACCCAATTTGTAGACCTAATACAGTGTAGTTTCCAACAACTACTAAACGAGAGCCAGAAGATCGAAGCAATGGAGAGGAAACCTGGGGAACACCTTGGAGTGTAACACACCATCTCTCTACATCCCATACCCAATTTGTAGGCCTAATGCAGTGTAGTTTCCAACAACTACTAAACGAGAGCCTGAAGATAGAAGCTCAGGAAAGGCAACCTGGAGAACACCTTGGAGTGGAACACACAGTCTCTACACCCCATACCCAATTTGTAGGCCTAATGCAGTGTAGTTTTATACAACTACTAAACGAGAGTCGGAAGACCGAAGCAATGTGGACGAAAACTGGGGCACACCTTGGGGCGGCAGACACCGTTAGTAAGCCCTACCAAAGTTGTACCCCCAATGCAGTTTTAAAATTCCTAGAGGCTGAAAACAAGACTATTGACGCTCAGTTTTTTTCAAAGGAACACAGCTGAATTGAGTGGCGCAGACAGACACAGGTAGTAGGCCTTAAACCAAAAATTGTGACTCACTGCAGCTTAAAAAAGGTTACAGGGGTACACAGGCAGCATTGCTCTGGGCAGTGGAGGACAAGTTCAATAGTGGACCGCAGACAGACTTTGTACGCCTACTATTAACAAAAGAATGCTCTATGCAATAAAAAATAGGTTCCAGGGGTACACGGGCAGCAGTGGTCTGGTCAGTGTAGGAGTAGTAGAAAGAAGGGACCGCAGACAGGCTTCGAAGGCCTAACATAACAAAATAGGGCTGTTGGCAATTTAAAATTGGTTCCAGGGGTACACGGGCAGCAGTAGAATGGTCAGTGGAGGCCTAGTGGAAGGAGGGACCACAGACAGGCTTCGAAGGCCTAACATAACAAAATAGGGCTGTTGGCAATTTACAATTGGTTCCAAGGGTACACGGGCAGCAGTAGAACGGTCAGTGGTGGCCTAGTGGAAGGAGGGACCGCAGACAGGCTTCGAAGGCCTAACATAAAAAAAATTGGGCTGGCTGTAGGCAATTTAAATTTGGTTCCAGGGGTACACGGGCAGCAGTAGAATGGTCAGTGGAGGCCTAGTGGAAGGAGGGACCGCAGACAGGCTTCGAAGGCCTAACATAAAAAAAATTGGGCTGGCTGTAGGCAATTTAAATTTGGTTCCAGGGGTACATGGGCAGCAATGGTCTGGTCAGTGTAGTAGTAGTAGAAAGAAGGGACCGCAGAGAGGCTTCGAAGGCCTAACATAACAAAATAGGGTTGTTGGCAATTTAAAATTGGTTCCAGGGGTACACGGGCAGCAGTAGAATGGTCAGTGGAGGCCTTGTGGAAGGAGGGACCGCAGGCAGGCTTCGAAGGCCTAACATAACAAAATAGGGCTGTTGGCAATTTAAAATTGGTTCCAGGGGTACACGGGCAGCAGTAGAATGGTCAGTGGAGGCCTAGTGGAAGGAGGGACCGCAGACAGGCTTCGAAGGCCTAACATAAAAAAAATTGGGCTGGCTGTAGGCAATTTAAATTTGGTTCCAGGGGTACACGGGCAGCAGTAGAATCGTCAGTGGAGGCCTAGTGGAAGGAGGGACCGCAGACAGGCTTCGAAGGCCTAACATAAAAAAATTGGGCTGGGTTAGGCAATTTAAATTTGGTTCCAGGGGTACACGGGCAGCAATGGTCTGGTCAGTGTAGTAGTAGTAGAAAGAAGGGACCGCAGAGAGGCTTCGAAGGCCTAACATAACAAAATAGGGCTGTTGGCAATTTAAAATTGGTTCCAGGGGTACACGGGCAGCAGTAGAATGGTCAGTGGAGGCCTTGTGGAAGGAGGGACCGCAGGCAGGCTTCGAAGGCCTAACATAACAAAATAGGGCTGTTGGCAATTTAAAATTGGTTCCAGGGGTACATGGGCAGCAGTAGAATGGTCAGTGGAGGCCTAGTGGAAGGAGGGACCGCAGACAGGCTTCGAAGGCCTAAAATAACAAAATAGGGCTGTTGGCAATTTAAAATTGGTTCCAGGGGTACACGGG
Source organism: Ranitomeya imitator (assembly GCF_032444005.1). Taxonomy (NCBI): domain Eukaryota; kingdom Metazoa; phylum Chordata; class Amphibia; order Anura; family Dendrobatidae; genus Ranitomeya; species Ranitomeya imitator. The sequence continues at coordinate 932,972,270 of NC_091282.1, read as the reverse complement.
CAGCAGTAGAACGGTCAGTGGAGGCCTAGTGGAAGGAGGGACCGCAGACAAGCTTCGAAGGCCTAACATAAAAAAAAATTGGGCTGGCTGTAGGCAATTTAAATTTGGTTCCAGGGGTACATGGGCAGCAGTAGAATGGTCAGTGGAGGCCTAGTGGAATGAGGGACCGCAGACAGGCTTCGAAGGCCTAACATAAAAAAAATTGGGCTGGCTGTAGGCAATTTAAAATTGGTTCCAGGGATACACGGGCAGCAGTAGAATGGTCAGTGGAGGCCTAGTGGAAGGAGGGACCGCAGACAGGCTTCGAAGGCCTAACATAACAAAATAGGGCTGTTGGCAATTTAAAATTGGTTCCAGGGGTACACGGGCAGCAGTAGAATGGTCAGTGGAGGCCTAGTGGAAGGAGGGACCGCAGTCAGGCTTCGAAGGCCTAACATAAAAAAAATTGGGCTGGCTGTAGGCAATTTAAAATTGGTTCCAGGGATACACGGGCAGCAGTAGAATGGTCAGTGGAGGCCTAGTGGAAGGAGGGACCGCAGACAGGCTTCGAAGGCCTAACATAACAAAATAGGGCTGTTGGCAATTTAAAATTGGTTCCAGGGGTACACGGGCAGCAGTAGAATGGTCAGTGGAGGCCTAGTGGAAGGAGGGACCGCAGACAGGCTTCGAAGGCCTAAAATAACAAAATAGGGCTGTTGGCAATTTAAAATTGGTTCCAGGGGTACACGGGCAGCAGTAGAATGGTCAGTGGAGGCCTAGTGGAAGGAGGGACCGCAGACAGGCTTCGAAGGCCTAACATAAAAAAAATTGGGCTGGCTGTAGGCAATTTAAAATTGGTTCCAGGGGTACACGGGCAGCAGTAGAATGGTCAGTGGAGGCCTAGTGGAAGGAGGGACCGCAGTCAGGCTTCGAAGGCCTAACATAAAAAAAATTGGGCTGGCTGTAGGCAATTTAAAATTGGTTCCAGGGGTACACGGGCAGCAGTAGAATGGTCAGTGGAGGCCTTGTGGAAGGAGGGACCGCAGACAGGCTTCGAAGGCCTAACATAAAAAAAATTGGGCTGGCTGTAGGCAATTTAAAATTGGTTCCAGGGGTACACGGGCAGCAGTAGAACGGTCAGTGGAGGCCTAGTGGAAGGAGGGACCGCAGTCAGGCTTCGAAGGCCTAGCATAAAAAAAATTGGGCTGGCTGTAGGCAATTTAAAATTGGTTCCAGGGGTACACGGGCAGCAGTAGAGTGGTCAGTGGAGGCCTAGTGGAAGGAGGGACCGCAGACAGGCTTCGAAGGCCTAACATAAAAAAAATTGGGCTGGCTGTAGGCAATTTAAAATTGGTTCCAGGAGTACACGGGCAGCAGTAGACAGGTCAGTGTAGTAGTAGTTGAAAGAACGGGCCGCAGACAGGCTTTGAAGGCCTAACATAATAATATGGGCTGGCTGTAGGCAATTTAAAATTGGTTCCAGGGGTAGACGGGCAGCAGTGGTCTGGTCAGCGGAGGCCGATTGTAATGAGTGTCTGCCAGTTAGTAGTCCAAAACAATAAATAAATGTGAATGTCTCGCATTAAAACAAAACGAAAACACTAAAGGGTGCAATCATTAGGTTCAGGGGTGGGATCCTCTGCGTAGTTTCAGACCTAATAATTTAGCGCAAAGTGTTTACTGTGGTAAATAGAGGACACTGCCCCTGACTATGTTAAGTACCATCATACATGTCAACACAATGGTATTGTCAGTGGCAGGAATGGAAGGATGTCAGCGCATAGACTAAATATTGGTGGAAGTGTGAGAGATAACTGTGGAAGTGGTAGAGCAATGTTTGACCTGGGGTTGGGTGAACTCTCTTGTGGCCGGCGGTACAGGCCCAGGGCCCCTCATGTTACAACAGTGTGTCTGACGTTGGGTGCGCACCACCACCGCCAGAGACACTTTATTGTACTATGAGGGACCCAGTGGCAGTGCCGTCGACCAAAAGCGGGCACACCCACCTCTTCAGACAAACAGCACTCTCACGGGTGCTTGCGCCAAGTCGCGATACCACGGCCCCGTGTGGGGAGTTTGGCCATTTAGGGAGGTGTAAACATGTCGTATGCTGGACAATCAGCTGCAGCAAATTAGACATTCGAAAAGTAATTCACAGTAGTCCACAGGCAAGAGCTTTTCGTAGGAAAGCTAGGTGTCTGCCGGGCAAGGTGGGGCAAAAGAATTCGAAATCCAGTTGTGGTTCATTTTAATGAATGTTAGATCATCAACATTTTGGGTAGCCAGACGAGTCCTTTTTTCGGTTAATATTGAACCTGCAGCACTGAATACTCTTTCTGATAGGACACTAGCTGCCGGGCAAGCAAGCTCCTGCAATGCATATTCTGCCAATTCTGGCCCGGTGTCTAATTTTGATGCCCAGTAATCAAATGGAAATGACGGTTGAGGGAGAACATCGATAAGGGATGAAAAATAGTTAGTAACCATACTGGACAAATGTTGTCTCCTGTCACTTTCAATTGATGCAGCAGTACCTGTCCTGTCTGCGGTCATAGCAAAATCTCTCCACAACCTGGTCAGAAAACCCCTCTGTCCAACGCCACTTCTGATGTGTGCACCCCTAACACTCCTGGTCTGCTGCCCCCTGGAGCTCGTGTGAGAACGATCACGGGCGCTGTGTGCAGGGAATGCCAGAAGCAAACGGTCAACAAGAGTTGATTGTTTGGTTGCTAATATTAGTTCCAAGTTCTCATGTGGCATAATATTTTGCAATTTGCCTTTATAGCGAGGATCAAGGAGGCAGGCCAACCAGTAATCATCATCGTTCATCATTTTAGTAATGCGTGTGTCCCTTTTGAGGATACGTAAGGCATAATCCGCCATGTGGGCCAAAGTTCCAGTTGTCAAATCTGCGGTTGTGATTGGTTGAGGGGCAGTTTCAGGCAAATCTACGTCACTTGTGTCCCTCAAAAAACCAGAACCCGGCCTTGCCACGCAACCAATTTCCAGTGCCCCCGGGAAAGCTTCCTCATTAAAAATATACTCATCCCCATCATCCTCCTCGTCCTTCACCTCCTCTTCGCCCGCTACCTCGTCCTGTACACTGCCCTGACCAGACAATGGCTGACTGTCATCAAGGCTTTCCTCTTCCTCTGGTGCAGACGCCTGATCCTTTATGTGCGTCAAACTTTGCATCAGCAGACACATTAGGGGGATGCTCATGCTTATTATGGCATTGTCTGCACTAACCAGCCGTGTGCATTCCTTAAAACACTGAAGGACTTGACACATGTCTTGTATCTTCGACCACTGCACACCTGACAACTCCATGTCTGCCATCCTACTGGCTGCCCGTGTATGTGTATCCTCCCACAAAAACATAACAGCCCGCCTCTGTTGGCACAGTCTCTGAAGCATGTGCAGTGTTGAGTTCCACCTTGTTGCAACGTCTATGATTAAGCGATGCTGGGGAAGGTTCAAAGACCGCTGATAGGTCTGCATACGGCTGGAGTGTACAGGCGAACGTCGGATATGTGAGCAAAGTCCACGCACTTTGAGGAGCAGGTCGGAGAACGCAGGATAAGTTTTCAATAAGCACTGCACCACCAGGTTTAAGGTGTGAGCCAGGCAAGGAATGTGTTTCAGTTGGGAAAGGGAGATGGCAGCCATGAAATTCCTTCCGTTATCACTCACTACCTTGCCTGCCTCAAGATCTACTGTGCCCAGCCACGACTGCGTTTCTTGTTGCAAGAACTCGGACAGAACTTCCGCGGTGTGTCTGTTGTCGCCCAAACACTTCATAGCCAATACAGCCTGCTGACGCTTGCCAGTAGCTGGCCCATAATGGGACAACTGGTGTGCAACAGTGTCAGCTGCCGATGGAGTGGTTGGCCGACTGCGGTCTGTGGAAGAGCTGTCGCTTCTGCAGGAGGACGAGGAGGAGGAGGAGGGGGTGCGAACGCCTACAGCCAACTGTTTCCTAGACCGTGGGCTAGGCACAACTGTCCCGAAATTGATGTCCCCTGTGGACCCTGCATCCACCACATTCACCCAGTGTGCCGTGATGGACACGTAACGTCCCTGGCCATGCCTACTGGTCCATGCATCTGTAGTCAGGTGCACCTTTGTACTCACAGATTGCCTGAGTGCATGGACGATGCGCTGTTTAACATGCTGGTGCAGGGCTGGGATGGCTTTTCTGGAAAAAAAGTGTCGACTGGGTAGCTCGTAGCGTGTTTCAGCGTACTCCATCAGGGCTTTGAAAGCTTCACTTTCAACTAACCGGTAGGGTATCATCTCTAACGAGATTAGTCTAGCTATGTGGGCGTTAAAACCCTGTGTACGCGGATGCGAGGATAAGTACTTCCTTTTTCTAACCAGAGTCTCATGTAGGGTGAGCTGGACTGGAGAGCTGGAGATCGTGGAACTTGCGGTGTGCCGGTGGACATGGCAGACTGAGAGACGGTTGGAGACGGTATTGTTTCCGCAGGTGCCCTAGATGCAATATTTCCTCCTACAAAACTGGTGATTCCCTGACCCTGACTGCTTTTGGCTGACAAAGAAACCTGCACAGATACTGCCGGTGGTGCGGAAAATGGTGGCCTTACAGTGACGGAAGGGATGTTGCATTGCTGACTAGCTTCATTGGCCGAGGGTGCTACAACCTTATGGGACGTTTGGTAGTTAGTCCAGGCTTGAAAATGCATGGTGGCTAAATGTCTATGCATGCAACTTTTATTGAGACTTTTCAGATTCTGACCTCTGCTTAAGCTAGTTGAACATTTTTGACAGATGACTTTGCGCTGATCAATTGGATGTTGTTTAAAAAAATGCCAGACTGCACTCTTCCTAGCATCGGATCCCTTTTCAGGGATTGCAGACTGAGCTTTAACCGGATGGCCACGCTGTCCTCCAACAGGTTTTGGCTTTGACACGCGTTTTGGGCCAGATATGGGCCCGGCAGATGGAACCTGTTGCGATGTTGATGCCTGCTGCGGCCCCTCCTCCACCTCCGCTTCTGAACTACTGCCGCCTGCACCCTGTTCCCCCAATGGCTGCCAATCGGGGTCAACAACTGGGTCATCTATTACCTCCTCTTCTAGCTCATGTGCAACTTCGTCTGTGTCACCGTGTCGGTCGGTGGTATAGCGTTCATGACGGGGCAACATAGTCTCATCAGGGTCTGATTGTGGATCAGTACCCTGAGAGGGCAATGTTGTGGTCTGAGTCAAAGTACCAGCATAGTAGTCAGGCTGTGGCTGTGCATCAGTGCACTCCATGTCAGAATCTACTTGTAATGGGCATGGCCTGTTAACTGTTTCACTTTCTAAGCCAGGGACGGTATGTGTAAAGAGCTCCATGGAGTAACCCGTTGTGTCGCCTGCTGCATCCTTCTCTCTTGTTGTTGTTTTTGCTGAAGAGGACAAGGAAGCGACTTGTCCCTGACCGTGAACATCCACAAGCGACGCGCTGCTTTTACATTTACCAGTTTCAGAAGAGGAGGCAAAAGAGCTAGAGGCTGAGTCTGCAAGGTAAGCCAAAACTTGCTGTTGCTGCTCCGGCTTTAAAAGCGGTTTTCCTACTCCCAGAAAAGAGAGCGTTCGAGGCCTTGTGTAGCCAGACGACGAACCTGGCTCCACAGCTCCAGACTTAGGTGGAATATTTTTTTCCCACGACCACCTGATGCTCCACTACCACTACCATCATTACCAGCTGACAATGAACGCCCACGGCCACGACCTCTTGCACCAGACTTCCTCATTGTTTTAAAAACTTAACCAAAGTAACTTTATTTGTTGCTGTCAAACAACTTACACGGTGACCTATAACTTCAGTATGATTTCAATATCCCTTTACAGGTTGGTGAGACCACAAGGAAAATCAGGCACAATGTTACACACTCTGTTTTCTGTGGCACCAAATCACAGAGATGCCACACACGCAGGACTGTCACTCAAGCACAAATGTCAATATTAATCTCCCACTGTTTTATTTATTTATTTATTTTTCAGGGAGACTTTAGAAACAAAATAAAAAAAAATGATTTTTTCAGGAAGAATTTAGAAACCAAATAAAAAAACAAAAAAAGGCTTTCTATGGCCCACTGAGTGAGAGATGGCACACACAGGAGTCAGGAGTGGCACACAAGCCCAGAGGCCAATATTTTTCTCCCACTGATTGATGTAGTGATTTTTTCAGGTAGATTTTGGAACCCAAATCAAGCAAAAAAATAAATAGGCTTTCTATGGCCCACAATTTGAGAGAGAGAGAGAGAGAGATGCCACACCCAGGAGTCAAGACTGGCACACAAGCAGAAAGGGCAATATTAATCTCCCACTGTTTTATTTTTATTTTTTTTTCAGGGAGACTTTAGAAACAAAATAAAATAAAATGATTTTTTCAGGAAGAATTTAGAAACCAAATAAAATAAAATGATTTTTTCAGGGACAATTAAGAAACCAAATAAAAAAACAAAAAAAGGCTTTCTATGGCCCACTGAGTGAGAGATGGCACACACAGGAGTCAGGAGTGGCACACAAGCCCAGAGGCCAATATTTTTCTCCCACTGATTGATGTAGTGATTTTTTCAGGTAGATTTTAGAACCCAAATCAAGCAAAAAAATAAATAGGCTTTCTATGGCCCACTGAGTGAGAGATGGCACACACAGGAGTCAGGAGTGGCACACAAGCCCTGAGGCCAATATGTATCTCCCACTGATTGATGTAGTGATTTTTTCAGGTAGATTTTAGAACCCAAATCAAGCAAAAAAATAAATAGGCTTTCTATGGCCCACTGAGTGAGAGATGGCACACACAGGAGTCAGGAGTGGCACACAAGCCCAGAGACCAATATTTATCTCCCACTGATTGATGTAGTGATTTTTTCAGGTAGATTTTAGAACCCAAATCAAGCAAAAAAATAAATAGGCTTTCTATGGCCCACTGAATGAGAGATGGCACACACAGGAGTCAGGAGTGGCACACAAGCCCTGAGGACAATATTTTTCTCCCACTGATTGATGTAGTGATTTTTTCAATTAGATTTTAGAACCCAAATCAAGCAAAAAAATAAATAGGCTTTCTATGGCCCACTGAGTGAGAGATGGCACACACAGGAGTCAGGAGTGGCACACAAGCCCTGAGGCCAATATTTTTCTCCCACTGATTGATGTAGTGATTTTTTCAGGTAGATTTTAGAACCCAAATCAAGCAAAAAAATAAATAGGCTTTCTATGGCCCACTGAGTGAGAGATGGCACTCACAGGAGTCAGGAGTGGCACACAAGCCCTGAGGCCAATATTTATCTCCCACTGATTGATGTAGTGATTTTTTCAGGTAGATTTTAGAACCCAAATCAAGCAAAAAAATATATAGGCTTTCTATGGCCCACTGAGTGAGAGATGGCACACACAGGAGTCAGGAGTGGCACACAAGCCCTGAGGCCAATATTTTTCTCCCACTGATTGATGTAGTGATTTTTTCAGGTAGATTTTAGAACCCAAATCAAGCAAAAAAATAAATAGGCTTTCTATGGCCCACTGAGTGAGAGATGGCACACACAGGGATGGCACTCTAGCAGAAATGCCAATCTTAATCTCCCACAAAAAAAACAAAAAAAAAAACAGGGAGTGTCCTACAATTACTATCTCCCTGCAGTAATCTCAGCCAGGTATGGCAGGCAGCAATAAGGAGTGGACTGATGCACAAATTAAATAAAAAGTGTGGACAAACAAACAAGATAGCTGTGCAGAACAACAGGATTTGTGCTTTGAAAAAAGCAGTTGGTTTGCATAGCGGCGTACACACAGCAATGCAGCTATCAGGGAGCCTTCTAGGGCAGCCCAATGAGCTACAGCGCTAAGAAAAAAAAAAATGTAGCTTCCACTGTCCCTGCACACCGAAGGTGGTGTTGGACAGTGGAAATCGCTACAGCACAAGCGGTTTGGTGGTTAATGGACCCTGACTAACACTATCCCTGCTTCTGACGAAGCGGCAGCAACCTCTCCCTAAGCTCAGATCAGCAGCAGTAAGATGGCGGTCGGCGGGAACGCCCCTTTATAGCCCCTGTGACGCTGCAGACAGCAAGCCAATCACTGCACTGCCCTTCTCTAAGATGGTGGGGACCAGGACCTATGTCATCACGCTGCCCACACTCTGCGTTCACCTTCATTGGCTCAGAAATGGCGCTTTTCGCGTCATTGAAACGCGACTTTGGCGCGAAAGTCGCGTACCGCACGGCCGACCACGCACAGGGGTCGGATCGGGTTTCATGAAACCCAACTTTGCCAAAAGTTGGCGACTTTTGAAAATGAACGACCCGTTTCGCTCAACCCTATCCGCCACCCTTGGCTCCTTCAGACGGAACCTGAAAACCCATCTCTTCAAGAAAGCCTACAGCCTGCAATAACCATTCTGCCGCCTCACCATCGCCAGAGCCACCGCCTCACCATCGCCAGAGCCGCCGCCTCACCCCTACCTTCTGCCTCTTCCCCACTATCCCATAGAATGTAAGTCCGCAAGGACAGGGTCCTCTCCCCACTGTACCAGTCTGTCAATGTAAACCTGCTTACTGTAATCGATATCTATAACCCTGTATGTAACTCCTTTCTCATGTACAGCACCATGGAATTAATGGTGCTATATAAATAATAATAATAATAATATGTGGAGTATCTTATGAGGCCATAATCAACATTTGTACAGCATTATATGGGGGCAAATATCTCTGGAGCATCTTATAGGGCCATAATCAATGTTTGTGCAGCACTATATGAGGCAAATATCTTTATCCCCTTCACGCTCTGAGCTTTTTTCGTTTTTTCATTTTCGTTTTTTGCTCCCCTTATTTCCAGAGCTATAACTTTTTTATTTTTCTGTAAATATGGCCATGTGAGGGCTTATTTTTTGCGGGACGAGTTGTACTTTTGAACGACTCCATTGGTTCTACCATGTCGGGTAACAGAAAATGGGAAAAAAATTTCAAGTGCGATGAAATTGCAAAAAAAAGTGCAATCCCACACTTGTCTTTTGTTTGGCTTTTTTGCTAGGTTTACTAAATGCTACAACTGACCTGTCATTATGATTCTCCAGATCATTGCGAATTCATAGACACCAAACATGTCTAGGTTCTCTTTTATCTCAGTGGTAAAAAAAAAAAATTGCGCAATTTTCCGATAACGGTAGCGTCTCCAATTTTTGTGATCAGGGGTCGGGTGAGGGTTTATTCTTTGCATGCTGTGCTAATTTTTTTAATGATACCATTTTGGTGCAGATATGTTCTTTTGATCGCCCGTTATTGCATTTTAATACAGTGTTGCAGCAAACAAAAAAAGTAATTTTGGCGTTTTGATTTTTTTTCGCTACGCTATTCAGCGATGAGGTTAATCCTTTGTTTTATTGATATATCGGGCGATTCTGAATGCAGCAATACCAAATATATGTAGGTTTGATTTTTTTATTGTTTTATTTTGATTGGGGTGAAAGGGGGGTCATTTGAACTTTTATAGAGTTTTTATTTTTTTTATATTTTGTAAACACTTTTTTTTTAAATTTTAGCATGCTTCATTAGCCTCCATAGGAGGCTAGAAGCATGCACAACTCGATCGCCTCAGGTACATAGAGGTGAAGCACAGATCACCTCTATGTAGCAGAAATGCAGGGTAGCTTTGAACGCCGACCACAGGGTGGCACTCAAAGCAATTGGCCATCAACAACCATAGAGGTCTTAAGGAGGTTGTTATGGCAATTCACCGCTGACCCCCGATCATGTGAAGGGGTCAGCGGTGCGAATACTCCCGGCTGCGCGGTCGAGAGCGCTAGTTAAATGCTCCTGTCAGCGCTTGACAGCGGCATTTAACTAGTTAATGGGCATGGGAGGATCGCGATTCTGCTCGCACTCATTGCACGCACATGTCAGCTGTACAAAACAGCTGACATGTTACGGCTTTGAGATGGGCTCACCGCCAGAGCCCACCTCAAAGCGGGGGTTCTGCCAGCTGACGTACTATTCCATCAGCTGGCAGGAAGGAGTTATGGAGCATCTTATAAGGCCATAATCAACATTTGTGCAGCATTGTATGGGGCAAATATCTCTATGAAGCATCTTATGGGGCCATAATCAACATTTGTGCAACATTATATTGGGCAAATGTCTCTATGGAGCATCTTATGGGGCCCTTATTCATCTTTATGCAGTACTGTATGGGGCAAATGTGTCTATGGAGCATCTTATGGGGCCATTGTTAACCTTTATGGAGCATTATATGGGACATATTTTAATATGAAGCATCTTATGGGGCCTATCATAAACTGTATGGAGCATTATATGGGGCTCCTGATTCAATATGGATATTCAGAAAACACTTAACCTACTGATATCTCAATTAATTTTACTTTTATGGGTATCTTTTTTTATTTTTGATATTTACTAGTAGCTGCTGCATTTTCCACCCTAGGCTTATACCCGAGTCATTAAGTTTTCCCAGTTTTTTTGTGGCAAAATTAGGGGGGTCAGCTTTTACTCGAGTATATACGGTAATCTTTTTTTTTTTTTACCTTTGACACATACTCAGGGAGATTTGCAAAACTAAATGGACCAGAATTTTGTTCCAATTTAAGATTATTGTATAGTAAAAATGACCTAGCATGATTCTCCAGTTGTGTACAATTGCTTTTTAATTTAAGTTGTGAAAAAAACATCCGACTGAACATTTGTTAAAAATGATTGCTTATGTTACCATTTTCCAAGACTTGTAATGTTTTCATTTTTACATTGGTGGAACTGCATGAGAGCTTGTTTTTATTAAATTGTGAGCTCACATTTACATTTAAACCATTTTGTGTTAGATAAGACGTTTTGATCACTTTGTATTGAATTTGCTGGCGCCATGCGCTTAGCGTGCTTTCCTGGCCCTGGTTAGGGTGGTTAGTGACGTTCGCCAGAGTGGCGTTATACGCACTCTTGTGCGATAAATTATTATTATTAGCTTAGTTCTACCCCTGACACCATAGTAACTGTGTCAAGCGTAAGAGGTCTAGAGGAACTCTTTCCCCGTGTCTTGGGACAGAGTCCTGTGACTCTTTACTTGTGTTCTCTGTGCGGTATCGCGGCCCTGTGACACAACAGGGTTCGCTTCCTTCATACCGGGTGAAGCTAACACATCTGTGTATTCACATTATACCGCCATCTAGTCCGCCATTACCGAGCAGCAGGTGTCCTTTCTGCACGTGGACCACAGACTGCGAATGCACCTCATATCCTCTCTAAATATTATTTGGTGCGTTCCGCCAGTCCTAACAATGATAGTGATAACATTTCTTAGATATGGCTTACAATTAGTATTGAAAATAATTTGAAATTTGGCAAAAATTTTGAAACTTTTTTGCGATTTTCAAACCTTTAATTTTTAGACACTTAAATCAGAGAGTCATGTTACACAAAAAAGTTAATAAATAACATTTCCACATTTTACTTTACATCAGCACAATTTTTGAAAGATTTTTTTTGTAAGGAAATTAGAATGGTTAAAAATTGACCAGCGATTTCTCATTTTTACAAAATGTACAAAACCATTTAAAGTGACTTTGAGGAGCCTACCAGAAAGTGACATCATTCTAAAAACTTCACCCCTAAAGGTGCTCAAAACCCACATTCAAGAAGTTTATTAACACTTCAGGTGCTTCGCATGAATTAATGGACTGTGGAAGGAAAAAATAAACATTTAACTTTTTTCTTAAAAATTTTCCTTTAGACCCAATTTGTTTTACTTTCACAAGGAGAAAATGGACTCTAAAATTTGGTGTGCAATTTCTCCAGAGCACATCGATATCCCATATGTGAGGGAAAACCACTGTTTAGGCGCACGTCAGGGTTTGGAAGGCAAGGAGCGCCATTTGACTTTTTGAATGCAAAATATGCAGGAATAATTAGCGGATGCCATGTCGTGTTTGGAGAGCCCTTGATGTGCCTAAACAGTGGAAACACCCCCACAAGTGACCACCCCACCATTTTTGAAACTAGACCCCTCTGGGAACTTATCTAGATGTGTGGTGAGCACCTTAAACCACAAAGTGCTTCATAGAAGTTTATAACGTTGAGCCGTAACAATAGAAAAATCATATTTTTCCCACAAAAAAATGTTTTAGTTAAAAATCTTGCATTTTAATAAGGGTAACAAGAGAAATTGTACAGTACAATTTTTCCTGAGTACGCTGATACACAATATGTGTAGGAAAATTACTATTTGGGTGCTCAGCAGGGCTTGGAAAGGAAGGATCACCATTTCCTTTTTTAAATGCAAACTTTGCTGGAATAATTAGCAGATGCCATGTCACATATGAAGAGGACCTGATGTACCAAAACAGTGGAAACCCCCACAAGTGACAACATTTTGAACCCCTCAGGGAGCTTATCTAGATGTGTTGTGAGCACCTTGAATCCCAAGGTGCTTCACATAAGTTTATAACATTGAGCTGTGAAAATACGAAAATCTAATTTTTCCCACAAAAATATTTTTTTTGCCCACAATTTTACCTTTTCATAAGGGTGCCAGGAGAAATTGCACCATAGAATTTGTGGTGGGAGTGGTTGGAGAGCGAGGAGTTGTCAGGGGAGACAGGAGGGAGGAGTAGAAGAGTCTGTGAGGAGAGACAGAGCTGAGCAGATGTAAGAGTCTGCAGCTCCTGAGAGTGGAAGGAAAGAAGAGAAGCTCCCAGGAAAAAGGGGTTCCAGGGGCATAGGAAGTACAGAAGTCACCAGTGGGACCAGTATCCAGAAGTGGAGGAACCAGGCTGCGGTAGGGGAACTGGCCCCTGAACTAGTGGGAAAACTTCAGGCTCCAGCTAGCAACCCGGAGTCTGATGTGACTGTAAGTGCAGCAGCAACATTTGCACCTACTTGCTGAAAAGGTGAACACAGAGAGTCGAGGGGACAGAGAGTACGTCGCCCAACAAGACCCGCGTTCACTGGCTTGGAACACAGGGAGGCAAGTGCAGGGCAGGAGAGGAGGTAGACAGCAAAGAAACACTGCCAGGAAAGGCTTACAAAAAGGTGGTTCTGGACAGGAGCCCTGAGTTGCTGGAGAGTTTGCTAGGCCCACCTGAATGACACAGCACCCGGATTGGGCACCTTACTACCTGAACTTTGAGTAAACTGCAAATTCCTTATCTGGCTGTGTCCTTCCAGTTATTTTCTGCAGCGCCTGCCTAGCACCACCACCACCACTAACAGAACTTCACAACAATACCTTGTTGGGCTACCTTGGGGACTAAGCTATATCTGTGGGGACCTGTACCAACTCAGCTGCAATACCATCAACCCCAGTGGACCCCTTTAAACAGCGTTGGCCATTTCCCCTTTATCTCCCTTACAAACTTTATTCCCATTTCCCATCTTTTATTATTTCGATTTCACTAACTTTTTAATTGGACGCCCAGGGCAATGGACTGGGTCATTGCTGCCATGACCGTCCCCTTTAAGTACTGTGTCTGGACCAGTAACGAGTATCCAACGGCCCAGTTGGGCACTCCAATTGCACCCAAAATCAGCATACAACAATCTCCAGCAGCAAAAGTGATCTCCAACTCCAGGACACAGACTCCAACGAACCAGAAATAATTTTCTCTGGTGAGGAAAAGGTCTGGTCATATTTTAAAGGCAGAGGAAATGAGCAGGTCAGGAGCAGCTGTGAGATGGAGCTGCATGTTTCCAACTAGCATAAGTGTCAATTAGCTCTTCATCACTAAAGGAAACAAACTTCATTTAATATGGAAAACAAAACATACAGACTAAATGGAAGACCTATGATTCACAATAAGCAATTATTTCCTAACCACAGTTCTCCCAGGAGGATGTGACCCACTAGTCACAGTACACCCCTCTTCTATCAGGGGCCATAGGACCCTCGGAGCCTGGTTTATGTGGTTGGGTTAAAGGAAAGTACCACATCATCATAACAGCATTAACATCAGATGCCGGTACCCACATCTTATCCTCAGGACTAGAGTTGAGCGACCTTGACTTTTTTAGAGTCGAGCCGGGTTTCGCGAAACCCGACTATCTCAAAAGTCGGGTCGAGTGAAATCGGCCGATTATGACGTAAAGTCGGGATCGACCGAAACACGAAACCCAATGCAAGTCAATGGGGCAGCATAGTCGGCAGTGAGTGGGGGCCAGGAAAACACCTAGAGTGCCCATTTTAATGTCAAAACCATCCATTCTTCTTAATGAAGCTTGTCAAGCGTAATTTACCTTATAATAATTGGAAGGCATTTGAAATTGGGGGTCATTTGGCTAAAGTTGTGGTGGGTAGGGCTGGTTCAAGTAATTAGTGGGCCCAGGAAATCTGGACCACGTCACGGCAGTGGAGCAGGGAGAGGTAAGTATTTCAACTTTGCAAGTGCTGTGAACCTGAGCAAGCAGGGGGGGCCCACTCGTTGGCATTGGCACTGGCACAGGGCCCCTCAAAGTACAGCGGTGTGTTTGCACGGCGGGGGCGCCTCCCACCGGCAGCAACACTTTTGCGTACCATGAGAGGCCCTGTGCCAGTGACGTCGCCAACTAGTATTCCTCCCCCCACCTGATGAAGGAACCTGCACTTTCATCTGCACCTTCCTGTTTGTCCCCGTGTAAGGTGGTATGGTATGCGGGAAGGGGGACCTGACTTTCAGCAGGGTCACAATCTTGCAGTGTAGCGTGCACGGGAAATGTTGCGTTATGGGTCAATGTACCAGCAGACTCATCTATCACTGGCTGGGCAATGGGCAGGATGAGGAGGAAACACAGATATAGGCCCAAAGAATAAAGTGGGCTAAATGCAGTTCAAAATTGGTAACACAGGACTAATCAGGGGGCATTGCAGTGGAGGACAACTGGAATGAGAGGCTGACACAGAGAGTAGGCCCAAATCAGTAAGTAGTCGAAATGCAGTTCAAAATTGGCAACAGTAGTAAACAGGCGGCACAGCTTTGTTCAGTGGAGGAGAACAGCAAGGAGTGGCAGACACCGATAGTAGGCCCCAACCCAACGAGTAGGCCAAATGCAGTCTAACATTAACAACTACTTAACGAGCGCCTGAAAACGGAATTTCAGGACAGGAAACCAGGAGAACAGCAAGGAGCGGCAGACACCGATAGTAGGCCCCAAACCAACTAGTACGCCAAATGCAGTTGTTCCGTTTAACCACAATTTAATGAGAGCCTGAAGATAGAAGTTCAGGAAAGGCAACCTGGAGAACACCTTGGAGTGGAACAGCCCATCTCTCTACACCCCATACACCGCATTTGTAGGTCTAATGCAGCGTAGTTTCCAACAACTACTAAACGAGAGCATGATGATCGAAGCATTGGCGAGGAAACCTGGGGAACACCTTGGAGTGGAACACACCATCTCTCTACAGTGGAACACACCATCTCTCTACACCCCATACCCAATTTGTAGGCCTAATGCAGCGTAGTTTCCAACAACTACTAAACGAGAGCCGGAAGATCGAAGCAATGGAGAGGAAACCTGGGGAACACCTTGGAGTGTAACACACCATCTCTCTACACCCCATACCCAATTTGTAGGCCTAATGCAGCGTAGTTTCCAACAACTACTAAACGAGAGCCGGAAGATCGAAGCAATGGAGAGGAAACCTGGGGAACACCTTGGAGTGTAACACACCATCTCTCTACACCCCATACCCAATTTGTAGGCCTAATGCAGCGTAGTTTCCAACAACTACTAAACGAGAGCCGGAAGATCGAAGCAATGGAGAGGAAACCTGGGGAACACCTTGGAGTGTAACACACCATCTCTCTACACCCCATACCCAATTTGTAGGCCTAATGCAGCGTAGTTTCCAACAACTACTAAACGAGAGCCGGAAGATCGAAGCAATGGAGAGGAAACCTGGGGAACACCTTGGAGTGTAACACACCATCTCTCTACACCCCATACCCAATTTGTAGGCCTAATGCAGCGTAGTTTCCAACAACTACTAAACGAGAGCATGATGATCGAAGCATTGGCGAGGAAACCTGGGGAACACCTTGGAGTGGAACACACCATCTCTCTACAGTGGAACACACCATCTCTCTACACCCCATACCCAATTTGTAGGCCTAATGCAGCGTAGTTTCCAACAACTACTAAACGAGAGCCGGAAGATCGAAGCTCAGGAAAGGCAACCTGGAGAACACCTTGGAGTGGAACACACCATCTCTCTACACCCCATACCCAATTTGTAGGCCTAATGCAGCGTAGTTTCCAACAACTACTAAACGAGAGCCGGAAGATCGAAGCAATGGAGAGGAAACCTGGGGAACACCTTGGAGTGTAACACACCATCTCTCTACACCCCATACCCAATTTGTAGGCCTAATGCAGCGTAGTTTCCAACAACTACTAAATGAGAGCCGGAAGATCGAAGCAATGGAGAGGAAACCTGGGGAACACCTTGGAGTGTAACACACCATCTCTCTACACCCCATACCCAATTTGTAGGCCTAATGCAGCGTATTTTCCAACAACTACTAAACGAGAGCCGGAAGATCGAAGCTCAGGAAAGGCAACCTGGGGAACACCTTGGAGTGTAACAAACCCTCTCTCTACACCACGGAAGGGCTGATTCTTAGGAAGGAAGGCTGTCGGAAAGAAGCAGGGCGCGTCCGAGGGTGATTATATTCTTATTAGGTATATACTCACCCTCGGACGCGCCCTGCTTCTTTATTTGTAATGAATGTTTATTTGCAATGTGGTTTTGACTTACTCTATTTTTTTGGTAAATAATGATTTTATTATTTTCATTGTTTTGCATCTTCTTGGCAATAATATAAAGAAGACGTGACAGGACAACACTCGGTGGATGCCATATCTGTGTTTAAAATTGAAAAAACCTTTCAGTTAACTACTTGCAGGAGAAAGTTATTGTAGCTGGTGGCCATTTTTAGTACTGTACCAGATTTTTGTTGTATGTGTTTGTTTTTAATGTTAAAATGTCTGCATTTGATAGCTCTCCAGTATTTTCTTTTTTATAAGCAAAATACTTATTTTTATATTTTCTGATGTTGGTTCCAGGGGTACACGGGCAGCAGTGGTGTGGTCAGTGGAGGCCTAGTGGAAGGAGTGACCGCAGACAGGCATCGAAGGCCTAAAATAATAACACATGGCTGTAGGCAATTTTAAATTGGTTCCAGGGGTACACGGGCAGCAGTGGTGTGGTCAGTGGAGGCCTAGTGGAAGGAGTGACCGCAGACAGGCATCGAAGGCCTAAAATAATAACACATGGCTGTAGGCAATTTTAAATTGGTTCCAGGGGTACATGGGCAGCAGTGGTGTGGTCAGTGGAGGCCTAGTGGAAGGAGTGACCGCAGACAGGCATCGAAGGCCTAAAATAATAACACATGGCTGTAGGCAATTTTAAATTGGTTCCAGGGGTACACGGGCAGCAGTGGTGTGGTCAGTGGAGGCCTAGTGGAAGGAGTGACCGCAGACAGGCATCGAAGGCCTAAAATAATAACACATGGCTGTAGGCAATTTTAAATTGGTTCCAGGGGTACACGGGCAGCAGTGGTGTGGTCAGTGGAGGCCTAGTGGAAGGAGTGACCACAGACAGGCATCGAAGGCCTAACATAACAAAAATGTCAATACAATGGTATTGTCAGTGGCAGGCATTGAAGGATGTCAGCGCATAGACTAAACATTGGTGGAGCTGTGAGATAATTTTGCAAGTGGTAGAGCACTGTTTGAGCTGGGGGGGGAACTGTCTTGTGGCCGGCGGTACAGGCCCAGGGCCCCTCATATTACAACGGTGTGTCTGACGTTGGGTGCGCACCACCACCGCCAGAGACACTTTATTGTACTAGGAGGGACCCAGTGGCAGTGCCGTCGACCAAAAGCGGGCTCACCCACCTCTTCAGACAAACTGCACTCTCACGGGTGCTGTCGCCAAGTGTCGATACCACGGCCCCGTGTGGGGAGTTTGGCCATTTAGTGAGGTGTAAACATGTCGTATGCTGGACAATCAGGTGCAGAAAATTACGAGATTGGAAAAGGCATTCAGAATAGTCCACAGGCAAGACCTTTTCATAGGAAAGCTAGGTGTCAGCCGGGCAAGGTGGGGCAAAAGATTTCGAAATCCAGTTGTGGTTCATTTTAATGAAGGTTAGATCATCTACATTTTGGGTAGCCAGACGAGTCCTTTTTTCTGTTAGTATTGAACCTGCAGCACTGAATACTCTTTCTGATAGGACACTAGCTGCCGGGCAAGCAAGCTCCTGCAATGCATATTCTGCCAATTCTGGCCAGGTGTCTAATTTTGATGCCCAGTAATCAAATGGGAATGACGGTTGAGGGAGAACATCGATAAGGGATGAAAAATAGTTTGTAACCATACTGGACAAATGTTGTCTCCTGTCACTTTGAATTGATGCTGCAGTACCTGTCCTGTCTGCGGTCATAGCAAAATCACTCCACAACCTGGTCAGAAAACCCCTCTGGCCAACGCCACTTCTGATTTCTGCCCCTCTAACTCCTCTGGTCTGCTGGCCCCTGCAGCTCGTGTGAGAACGATCACGGGCGCTGTGTGCAGGGAATGCCAGAAGCAAACGGTCAACAAGAGTTGATTGTTTGGTTGCTAATATTAGTTCCAAGTTCTCATGTGGCATTATATTTTGCAATTTGCCTTTATAGCGAGGATCAAGGAGGCAGGCCAACCAGTAATCTTCATCATTCATCATTTTAGTTATGCGTGTGTCCCTTTTGAGGATACGTAAGGCATAATCCGCCATGTGGGCCAAAGTTCCAGTTCTCAAATCTGCGGTTGTGCTTGGTTGAGGGGCAGTTTCAGGCAAATCCACGTCACTTGTGTCCCTCAAAAAACCAGAACCCGGCCTTGCCGCGCCACCAATTTCCAGTGGCCCCGGAAAAGCTTCCTCATTAAAAATATAATCATCCCCATCATCCTCCTCGTCCTCCTCCTCCTCTTCGCCCGCTACCTCGTCCTGTACACTGCCCTGGCCAGACAATGGCTGACTGTCATCAAGGCTTTCCTCTTCCTCAGCTGCAGACGCCTGATCCTTTATGTGCGTCAAACTTTGCATCAGCAGACGCATTAGGGGGATGCTCATGCTTATTATGGCGTTGTCTGCACTAACCAGCCGTGTGCATTCCTCAAAACACTGAAGGACTTGGCACATGTCTTAAATCTTCGACCACTGCACACCTGACAACTCCATGTCTGCCATCCTACTGCCTGCCAGTGTATGTGTATCCTCCCAGAAAAACATAACAGCCCGCCTCTGTTCACACAGTCTCTGAAGCATGTGCAGTGTTGAGTTCCACCTTGTTGCAACGTCTATGATTAGGCGATGCTGGGGAAGGTTCAAAGAACGCTGATAGGTCTGCATACGGCTGGAGTGTACGGGCGAACGGCGGATATGTGAGCAAAGTCCACGCACTTTGAGGAGCAGGTCGGATAACCCCGGATAACTTTTCAGGAAGCACTGCACCACCAGGTTTAAGGTGTGAGCCAGGCAAGGAATGTGTTTCAGTTGGGAAAGGGAGATGGCAGCCATGAAATTCCTTCCGTTATCACTCACTACCTTGCCTGCCTCAAGATCTACAGTGCCCAGCCACGACTGCGTTTCTTTCTGCAAGAACTCGGACAGAACTTCCGCGGTGTGTCTGCTGTCGCCCAAACACTTCATAGCCAATACAGCCTGCTGACGTTTGCCAGTAGCTGCCCCATAATGGGAGACCTGGTGTGCAACAGTGGCAGCTGCGGATGGAGTGGTTGTGCGACTGCGGTCTGTGGACGAGCTCTCGCTTCTGCAGGAGGACGAAGAGGAGGAGGAGGGGGTGCGAACGGCTACAGCCAATTGTTTCCTAGACCGTGGGCTAGGCAGAACTGTCCCAAACTTGCTGTCCCCTGTGGACCCTGCATCCACCACATTTACCCAGTGTGCCGTGATGGACACGTAACGTCCCTGGCCATGCCTACTGGTCCATGCATCTGTTGTCAGGTGCACCTTTGTGCTCACAGATTGCCTGAGTGCATGGACGATGCGCTCTTTAACATGCTGGTGGAGGGCTGGGATGGCTTTTCTGGAAAAAAAGTGTCGACTGGGTAGCTCGTAGCGTGGTACAGCGTAGTCCATCAGGGCTTTGAAAGCTTCGCTTTCAACTAACCGGTAGGGCATCATCTCTAACGAGATTAGTCTAGGTATGTGTGCGTTCAAACCCTGTGTACGCGGATGCGAGGCTAAGTACTTCCTTTTTCTAACCATAGTCTCATGTAGGGTGAGCTGGACTGGAGAGCTGGAGATCATGGAACTAGCGGGGGTGCCGGTGGACATGGCAGACTGAGAGACGGTGGGAGATGGTATTGTTGCCACCGGTGCCCTAGATGCAGTGTTTCCTACTACGAAACTGGTGATTCCCTGACCCTGACTGCTTTGGCCTGGCAAAGAAACCTGCACAGATACTGCAGGTGGTGCGGAAAATGGTGGCCCTACACTGCCGGAAGGGATGTTGCGTTGCTGACTAGCTTCATTGGCCGAGGGTGCTACAACCTTAAGGGACGTTTGGTAGTTAGTCCAGGCTTGCAAATGCATGGTGGTTAAATGTCTATGCATGCAACTTGTATTGAGACTTTTCAGATTCTGTCCTCTGCTTAAGGTAGTTGAACATTTTTGACAGATGACTTTGCGCTGATCAATTGGATGTTGTTTAAAAAAATGCCAGACTGCACTCTTTCTAGCATCGGATACCTTTTCAGGCATTGCAGACTGAGCTTTAACCGGATGGCCACGCTGTCCTCCAACAGGTTTTGGCTTTGCCACGCGTTTTGGGCAAGATACGGGCCCGGCAGATGGAACCTGTTGCGATGTTGATGCCTGCTGTGGCCCCTCCTCCTCCGCTTCAGAACTGCTGCCACCTGCACCCTGTTCCCCCAATGGCTGCCAATCGGGTTCAAGAACTGGGTCATCTATTACCTCTTCTTGTAGCTCGTGTGCAACTTCGTCTGTGTCACCGTGTCGGTCGGTGGTATAGCGTTCGTGATGGGGCAACATAGTCTCATCAGGGTCTGATTCTTGATCAGCACCCTGCGAGGGCAATGTTGTGGTCTGAGTCAAAGGACCAGCATAGTAGTCTGGCTGTGGCTGTGCATCAGTGCACTCCATGTCAGATTCAACTTGTAATGGGCATGGACTGTTAACTGCTTCACTTTCTAAGCCAGGGACGGTATGTGTAAAGAGCTCCATGGAGTAACCCGTTGTGTCGCCTGCTGCATTCTTCTCTGTTGTTGTTTTTGCTGAAGAGGACAAGGAAGCGACTTGTCCCTGACCGTGAACATCCACTAACGACGCGCTGCTTTGACATTTACCAGTTTCACGAGAGGAGGCAAAAGAGCTAGAGGCTGAGTCAGCAAGATAAGCCAAAACTTGCTCTTGCTGCTCCGGCTTTAAAAGCGGTTTTCCCACTCCCAGAAAAGGGAGCGTTCGAGGCCTTGTGTAGCCAGACGACGAACCTGGCTCCACAGCTCCAGACTGAGGTGCAATATTTTTTTTTCCCACGACCAGCTGATGCTCCACCACTACCACTACCCTCATTACCAGCTGACAATGAACGCCCCCGGCCACGACCTCTTCCACCATACTTCCTCATTGTTTTAAAAACGTAAACAAACTAACGGTATTTGTTGCTGTCACACAAATTACACGGTGAGCTATAACTTCAGTATGATTTAGCTACCCCTTTACAGGTGAGTGAGACCACAACGAAAATCAGGCACAATGTTACACACTCTGTTGTTGGTGGCAACAAATGAGAGAGATGCCACACACGCAGGACTGTCACTGAAGCACAAATGTAAATATTAATCTCCCACTGATTTGATTTTTTTTTTTTTTTTAAGGGAGACTTTAGGAAAAAAAAATAATAGAATAAAATGATTTTTTCAGGAAGAAATTAGAAACCAAATAAAATAAAATGATTTTTTCAGGGAGAATTTAGAAAACAAATAAAACAAAAAAAGGCTTTCTATGGCCCACTGAGTGAGAGATGACGCACACAGGAGTCAGGAGTGGCACACAAGCCCAGAGGCCAATATTTATCTCCCACTGATTGATGTAGTGATTTTTTCAGGTAGATTTTGGAACCCAAATCAAGCTAAAAAAAATAATAGGCTTTCTATGGCCCACAATTGGAGAGAGAGAGAGAGATGGCACACCCAGGAGTCAAGACTGGCACACAAGCAGAAAGGGCAATATTAATCTCCCACTGATTTGTTTGTTTTTTTTTGTTTTTCAGGGAGACTTTAGGAAAAAAAAAATAGAATAAAATGATTTTTTGAGGAAGAATTTAGAAACCAAATAAAATAAAATGATTTTTTCAGGGAGAATTTAGAAAACAAATAAAACAAAAAAAGGCTTTCTATGGCCCACTGAGTGAGAGATGACGCACACAGGAGTCAGGAGTGGCACACAAGCCCAGAGGCCAATATTTATCTCCCACTGATTGATGTAGTGATTTTTTCAGGTAGATTTTGGAACCCAAATCAAGCAAAAAAAAATAATAGGCTTTCTATGGCCCACAATTGGAGAGAGAGAGAGAGATGGCACACCCAGGAGTCAAGACTGGCACGCAAGCAGAAAGGGCAATATTAATCTCCCACTGATTTGTTTTTTGTTTTTTTTTTTCAGGGAGACTTTAGGAAAAAAAAAATAGAATAAAATGATTTTTTCAGGAAGAATTTAGAAACCAAAGAAAATAAAATGATTTTTTCAGGGAGAATTTAGAAAACAAATAAAACAAAAAAAGGCTTTCTATGGCCCACTGAGTGAGAGATGACGCACACAGGAGTCAGGAGTGGCACACAAGCCCAGAGGCCAATATTTATCTCCCACTGATTGATGTAGTGATTTTTTCAGGTAGATTTTGGAACCCAAATCAAGCTAAAAAAATAATAGGCTTTCTATGGCCCACAATTGGAGAGAGAGAGAGAGATGGCACACCCAGGAGTCAAGACTGGCACACAAGCAGAAAGGGCAATATTAATCTCCCACTGACTTGTTTTTGTTTTTTTTTTTTTCAGGGAGACTTTAGGAAAAAAAAAATAGAATAAAATGATTTTTTCAGGAAGAATTTAGAAACCAAAGAAAATAAAATGATTTTTTCAGGGAGAATTTAGAAAACAAATAAAACAAAAAAAGGCTTTCTATGGCCCACTGAGTGAGAGATGATGCACACAGGAGTCAGGAGTGGCACACAAGCCCAGAGGCCAATATTTATCTCCCACTGATTGATGTAGTGATTTTTTCAGGTAGATTTTGGAACCCAAATCAAGCAAAAAAAAATAATAGGCTTTCTATGGCCCACAATTGGAGAGAGAGAGAGAGAGATGGCACACCCAGGAGTCAAGACTGGCACACAAGCAGAAAGGGCAATATTAATCTCCCACTGATTTGTTTTTTGTTTTGTTTTTTCAGGGAGACTTTAGGAAAAAAAAAATAGAATAAAATGATTTTTTCAGGAAGAATTTAGAAACCAAATAAAATAAAATGATTTTTTCAGGGAGAATTTAGAAAACAAATAAAACAAAAAAAGGCTTTCTATGGCCCACTGAGTGAGAGATGACGCACACAGGAGTCAGGAGTGGCACACAAGCCCAGAGGCCAATATTTATCTCCCACTGATTGATGTAGTGATTTTTTCAGGTAGATTTTGGAACCCAAATCAAGCTAAAAAAATAATAGGCTTTCTATGGCCCACAATTGGAGAGAGAGAGAGAGATGGCACACCCAGGAGTCAAGACTGGCACACAAGCAGAAAGGGCAATATTAATCTCCCACTGACTTGTTTTTGTTTTTTTGTTTTTTCAGGGAGACTTTAGGAAAAAAAAAATAGAATAAAATGATTTTTTCAGGAAGAATTTAGAAACCAAAGAAAATAAAATGATTTTTTCAGGGAGAATTTAGAAAACAAATAAAACAAAAAAAGGCTTTCTATGGCCCACTGAGTGAGAGATGACGCACACAGGAGTCAGGAGTGGCACACAAGCCCAGAGGCCAATATTTATCTCCCACTTTTTTTTTTTTGTTCCAGGGAAAATTTATAAACCCAATAAAAAATATAATAAATAGGCTTTCTATGGCCCACTATCTGAGAGACAGAGAGAGATGGCACGCTTAGGACTGGCACACAAGCCCAAAGGCCAATATTAATCTCCCTCTTTTTTTAAGGGAGAATTTATAAAACCAAAAAAAAAAAAATAAATAGGCTTTCTATGGCTCACTATTTGTGAGAGAGATGGCACGCTCAGGACTGGCACACAAGCCCAGAGGCCAATATTAATCTCCCACTTTTTTTTTTTTTTTCCAGGGAAAATTTATAAACCCATTAAAAAAAATAAAAATAAATAGGCTTTCTATGGCCCACTATCTGAGAGAGAGAGATGGCACGCTTAGGACTGGCACACAAGCCCAAAGGCCAATATTAATCTCCCACTGATTGATTTATTGATTTTTTCAGGTAGAATTTAGAACCCAAATAAAGCAAAAAAAAAAAAAAATGGGCTTTCTATGGCCCACTGAGTGAGTGATGATGCACACAG
This sequence comes from Ranitomeya imitator, assembly GCF_032444005.1. Classification (NCBI taxonomy): domain Eukaryota; kingdom Metazoa; phylum Chordata; class Amphibia; order Anura; family Dendrobatidae; genus Ranitomeya; species Ranitomeya imitator. The sequence goes on along the minus strand of NC_091282.1, from coordinate 932,947,698 downwards.
GAGTCAGGAGTGGCACACAAGCCCTGAGGCCAATATTTTTCTCCCACTGATTGATGTAGTGATTTTTTCAGGTAGATTTTAGAACCAAAATCAAGCAAAAAAATAAATAGGCTTTCTATGGCCCACTGAGTGAGTGATGATGCACACAGGAGTCAAGAGTGGCACACAAGCCCTGAGGCCAATATTTTTCTCCCACTGATTGATGTAGTGATTTTTTCAGGTAGATTTTATAACCCAAATCAAGCAAAAAAATAAATAGGCTTTCTATGGCCCACTGAGTGAGAGATGACACAGACAGGGATGGCACTCTAGCAGAAATGTCAATCTTAATCTCCCACAAAAAAAAAAAAAAAACAGGGAGTGTCCTTCAATTACTATCTCCCTGCAGTAATCTCAGCCAGGTATGGCAGGCAGCAATAAGGAGTGGACTGATGCACAAATTAAATAAAAAGTGTGTACAAACCAAAAAGATAGCTGTGCAGAAAGGAAGGAACAAGAGGATTTGTGCTTTGAAAAAAGCAGTTGGTTTGCACAGCGGCGTACACACAGCAATGCAGCTATCAGGGAGCCTTCTAGGGCAGCCCAATGAGCTACAGCGCTGAGGGAAAAAAAAAAAAATGTAGCTTCCACTGTCCCTGCACACCGAAGGTGGTGTTGGGCAGTGGAAATCGCTACAGCACAAGCGGTTTGGTGGTTAATGGACCCTGCCTAACGCTATCCCTGCTTCTGACGAAGCGGCAGCAACCTCTCCCTAAGCTCAGATCAGCAGCAGTAACATGGCGGTCGGCGGGAACGCCCCTTCATAGCCCCTGTGACGCCGCAGACAGCAAGCCAATCACTGCAATGCCCTTCTCTAAGATGGTGGGGACCAGGACCTATGTCATCACGCTGCCCACACTCTGCGTTTACCTTCATTGGCTGAGAAATGGCGCTTTTCGCGTCATTGAAACGCGACTTTGGCGCGAAAGTCGCGTACCGCATGGCCGACCCCGCACAGGGGTCGGATCGGGTTTCATGAAACCCGACTTTGCCAAAAGTCGGCGACTTTTGAAAATGAACGACCCGTTTCGCTCAACCCTACTCAGGACCATACTCCTTCCAATGTACTAGGTAATTCACATAGCGGTGAATTCTATGTGAATCACAAATTCCAACTACCTCAAATTTTAAACTGCCATCTAAAGCAGTGTTAAAGGTGATGATACTACAGGCGCAACTTATTTTTTTAGTAAAAACCTGTGGAAAACATTATGGATCTTTAGAGTCAGAGTAAGCTTAACCCCTTAATTCCATATGACGTACTATCCCATCAAGGTGACCTGGGACTTAATTCCCAGTGATGGGATAGTACGTCATGCTATTTAATGCGACCTCGCGACTTAAGTCGTGGTGATCGCATAAAATTTCTGACGCCATCTTACCTGGAGGAAGATGATGTCATCATCCCAGGGCCTGGCTCTGTCCCACAGGCCTCTCGATCGCTGTGATTGGCTGTTCAATTCTAAACAGCCAATCACAGTGTTTCTCATTGTTTCAGCCAATCAGATTCAGCCAATGAGGTCCCAGGCTAGGATCGAGTACCGACACCAGCAAGCCCCCCGGATTGGCGCGATCAGCTGTGCCCTGCTATACTCTGCTGTACCAGCCTGTATCTGTGCTGCAATAGCACCGATCGTAGGCCAGAGACTAGTGCAGGCCCAGCAGGAGCTGATTGGCGTGATCGATGCTATCGACGATCGCGCCAATCACAGGGCACAGCGGCAGTCACGTTGTGACCGCTGTGTGCCTTGCTGGTGACCTGGCTGTGACCTGCCTAGGATTGGAGGGATCCTAGGCAGTTGCCATGGTCACCAGGGCCTACAGGGATTGGTGGGATTGATGTTATGATTTGATCCCACCAATGACAGCTCACAGCAGCGGTGTGACCGCTCTGTGACCTGTCTGTCACCTGCATTTGACCTGTCTGACCGCTATGTAGGGGTCCTCACTAGGGTTGAGCGACCTTTACTTTTATAGGATCGGGTCGGGTTTCACGAAACCCGACTTTTGAAAAAGTCGGGTCGAGTGAAATCGGCCGATCCTATAAAAAAGTCGGGGTCGGGGTCGGACGAAACCCGAAACCCAATGCAGTGCATTGGGTTTCCATGGTTCCCAGGGTCTGAAGGAGCGGAAACTCTCTGTTAGGACTGGCGGAACGCACCAAGAAAGATGTAATAGATGCGTTCGCAGTCCGGGGTCCACCGTGCAGGTAAAAACCTGCTGCTAGTAAATGGCAGCATAATATGGCGGTGGAAGCGAACCCGGTAAAACCACAGGTCCGCAATACCGCACTAAAGAGTGCAAGCAAGGAGTCAGCGAACACAACCCCAAGACACAGGATTGAAGTCCGATTAGACCACTTGCTGACACAACACCGCAACAGGGTGTGTTAGGCAACTCTTATAATTAGAGCACCGAAGAGCGAACTGTGCTGTGCTGGCAGGCACCACTAAGCACCCAGACGTGGGTCAGGAAGCGCACTACTGGCGCGTGGCGCCGCACTGGCGGTCACAGCAATAGACGCTGATACGTGTGTGACACGTTGAGTGATTAGTCGGGCGCTAGATAGCAGCCATACTCCATACGCGAACAGTCATACAATAGGGTAGGGGTATTTAATGAACGACTTGCACTCACAACAAACACACATATTCAATTGTAAGACAATACTAGCGCATGGCCGTGCGGTCATGCGCAGTTTATATAGCAGCAGCACAGGAAGTGGCTACAGTACCTTTGCCCTTCCAAGACCTGCCAAAAGGACCAATGGAATGTGCTGCAGAGCCTGAGCACATGACCCTCGATCTCCAATGGGAGATCTTACCCTGGACATGCTCAGTACGTGCAGACAAGGACTTAGTCCCAGAGAAGTCCGCTCGCTGCTGACCAGCACTGACTTTAATGGCAGAGACTGGAGAAGCAGCAGTAACTCTCAGAACAGAGTGAGAATGAGCAAGACACTGGGACCGACGTCTTTGCTGAGCAGACTCCACTGCGGCTGGACAAGAATGGGAAACTGCAGCGGAGGTGGCTCGAGATTCCCCCTGTGCAGAAGCGGGAACTCGACCCCTAACACTCTCCTTCAGGCCCTGCGATCCATATTTTAGTGTAAAATAAAGAATTAAAATAAAAAATATCGCAATACTTACCCTCTGACACAAGCCGCGACGTCACTGAAGGTCCTGGAAGGGCTGATTCTTAGGAAGGAAGGCTGCCGGAAAGAAGCAGGGCGCGTCCGAGGGTGAGTATATTCCTATTAGGTATATACTCACCCTCGGACGCGCCCTGCTTCTTTCCGGCAGCCTTCCTTCCTAAGAATCAGCCCTTCCAGGACCTTCGGTGACGTCGTGGGTGACTTCGCGGCTTGTGATTGGCCACGCGAGCGGTCACATGGGCGGCCACGCGAGCGGTCACATGGGCGGCCGCGCGGCCAATCACAAGCCGCGACGTCACCGCAGGGTCCTGGAAGGCTGATTCTAAGGAAGGAAGGTTCCCGGTTAGTACCAGGGCGCGTCAGAGGGTAAGTATTGCGTTATTTTTTATTTTAATTCTTTATTTTACACTTAAATCTGAATTCCGATACCAATTCCCGATATCTTAAACATATCGGGAATCGGTATCGGAATTCCGATTCTAGATTCAAAAGATCGCCGACTTCATGGCCGACCCCACACTGGGGTCGGGTCTGGTTTCATGAAACCCGACCTTGCCAAAAGTCGGCGACTTTTGAAAAATTTCGACCCGTTTCGCTCAACCCTAGTCCTCACTCTAGCTGAGGACTCCTGCAGCGCGGTCACACAGCCAGATCTACTCTTGCTGAGCCTTTTGATGCTACAGAAGCCTGTAACACCACAATCCCTGCATTAGAAAAGAAAGAAAGAAAGAAAGAAAGAAAGAAGAAAGAAGACCGAAGAAAGAAGAGAGTCTACAAACGTAAGTGTTATCAGCCCCTACCCGAACTCTCTTCACCCCCCAATACACCCTCCCCCCTCACCCATCTTTTTTACCCCCCTCCATCCCTATTTGCGCTGCCTCCATGCGCACATTTAGCAGCCACCGAGCGTTGATTGGTGACGCAATTCACAAATCAACACTCGTACTCGCTTTTTTTATCATCCCCCTTTGCGCCAACTCAGTACACCCATCCCGCAGCCGCCAAAATTTGATAAGTGACGCAGTTCACTTATCAGAGCTTGTGCCTGCACTTTTCCTCTTTTTTTTTCACCACACCTGTGGGCACACCCAGCAGCCGCCGAACTTTGATAAGTGACGCAGTTCACTTATGAAAGCTCTCGTGCCTTTTGTTTTCTTTTTTTTCCACATCCCCGTGCGTGCACCCAGCCGCCGCGTCTAACCTGTGCCTTCCTTTTCTTTTTTTCACATCTCTGTGCGCTCACCCAGCCGTCGCTTCTAACCCGTGCCTTCCTTTTCTTTTTTTTTCTCACATCCCTGTGCACGCACCCAGCAGCCGCTGAACTTTGATGAGTGACTTGGTTCACATATCAGAGCTCTCGTGCCTGCTATTTTTTTTCACAGCACCGTTCGGACACCCAGCAGCCGCCGAACTTTGATAAGTGGTGCGGTTCAATTAACAGATCTAGGGCCTGCTGTTTTAGACTTTTCCTTTCACAGGTATTTTATTCCCTGTTTGCTTTTTTTCCTTTAGCTTTTTCTTTTCAGAGTAGTTTGCACCAAGCACTATCCCCCTACACTTACACATAGTTACCAATAAAGTACACCCAAGCATCATACTCACAAAAAAATGTCCCGCTCATCCCGTTCTTCCCAACAGCGCTATTCAGCGGAAGGCATATTCTTTCCTTGCCTCTGACACTGATAGCGAGGGAGAGGATCCCACTTATCTTTATATTTCCGATTTTTCCACATCCTCTTCCCACTCCTCATCTTCCTCCGCAAGCCCGGCGGAACCGCCATGCAGACGCCGCAGGACAGAAGATGAGGCAGCGCCCATCATTGAAGAAGCGCCCACCATTGCCGAAGATGAACCAGTGCACCCCACTGCGGACCCCATATGGACCTCGCCACCCAAAAATTACGAGCCAGTGGAATAAAGTTTGACACCACTGGCCTCACAGAACTACCCTGTTTCCCCAAAAATAAGACACTGTCTTATATTAATTTTTGCTCCGAAAGTTGCACCATGTCTTATTTTCGGAGGGGTGTCTTATTTTCTCGGTATGGTACTGTAATTTCCTGTCTCCCACACAGGGCCACAAAACATAAAGGCTCTAAAATGGCTCCCACACACTTTCTGGACACTGTACCGCTATCGTAACAATCACCCACAGCAGTTCCTTTACTGTAGCAGCCCCATCATCATTTTGCAGCCCCAAATATTCCCATCATCCCATTGCAGCCCTCATCATCCCTTTACAGTCCCCAATACAGCACCCCCATCATTGCATTACAGCCCCCATCATTCTACAGTACAGTATTACAGCCTCCCATCATCCCACATCATCCCACTGCAGCCTCCCATCATCCCGGTATCCCACTGCAGCCTCCCATTAGCACAGTATCCCACTTTAGCCTCCCATGTGTGTACCGTACACACACACACTATCACAGTATCCCACTGCAGCCTCCCATGTGTGTACCGTACACACACACACACCCTTACACAGACACACACACACCCATACACAGACACACATACACACACCCTTATACAGACACACACACACCCATACAAAGACACACCCACACCCTTACAGAGACACACACATACACATCCATACACAGACACACACACCCATACAGACACACACACACCCTTACACAGACACACACACACACCCATACACAGACACTCACACACCCTTACACACACACCCATACATAGACACACACACACACCCTTACACAAACACACATGCACACCCATATACTGCAGCCTCCCATAATCCCGGTATCCCACTGCAGCCTCCCATTATCACAGTATCCCACTGCAGCCTCCCATGTGTGTACCGTACACACACACACCCTTACACAGACACACACACCCATACACAGACACACACACACCCTTACACAGACACACACACAACCATACACAGACACACACACACACACCCTTACACAGACACACACACATCCATACACAGACACACACACACACACCCATACACAGACACACACACTCCCAAACACAGACACACACCGATACACAGATACACACACACCCTTACGCAAACACACACACACCCTTACACAGACACACACACACCCATACACAGACACACACACAACCTTACACAGACACACACACACACCCATACACAGACACACACACTCTTACACAGACACACACACCCATACACAGACACACACACACACTTTCTTACTGGTTTACTTCGCGATGCTGCTTTCAGTGCTTTGGTGGTGCAGGAGCCCTGGGCCAATCAGAGCGCAACAGCCCTGGGCCAATCAGAGCGCAGGAGCCCTGGGCCAATCACAACCCAGGAACAATCAGAGGCTATGGATGACGTCAGCTCACCCATGGTTCCTGCGCTGTGATTGGCGCAGGGCTCATGGGCAGAGATCGGCACACAGCTCTGAGGCTGTGAATAACTCCTGCGAACAGTGAAGCTGCAGTGGCGGGCACCAGACAGCGGGGACAGCGGGAGCGAGACACAACTGCATGCCCCATGCACAGAACAAGGTATGCCTTATTTTCGGGGGGGTGCCTTATATTAGCAGGCACAGTGCTCCCCCTAGCATGCCTTACTTTCGGGGTGCCCTATTTATGGGGAAACATGGTAGAATTTTTCAAAGTCTTTTTGTCTAAGGCCTTCGTTAACCTCATGGTGGAGCAAACTAATTTGTGTGCTCTGCAATTTTTGGATCAAAACTCGGGTTCATCATATTCTAACTGGTCTCCTGTAGACACAGTGGAAATTATGCAGTTTTGGGGCCTGGTCCTCCACATGGGGATCCTGAAGAAGCCTGAACTTCGGCAATATTGGAGTGTTGATATTTTATATAACACTCCAGTGTTCAGACTGGTCATGACCCGGACACATTTTGAGGCCATCCATAAGTTCCTGCATTACAATGATAATGCACGGTGTCCCACACGAGATGACCCCAACTTTGACCGTCTGTTCAAAGTTCGGCCGGTCATCGAACACTTCAATAAAAAGTTTGCTGAAGTGTACGTGCCTCAAAGGGAAATCTGCGTGGATGAGTCCTTAATTAATTTTAATTCATTTTAATTCATTTTAAGGGGTGGCTCAGATTCCGTCAATACCTGCCCAGCAAGAGGGCCAGGTACAGAAGCAAACTACAAGTTGTGTCCCGTAACGTTTAAGCTGTGGACCCCAGCCATCCAGGGCCTGGGGCTAACAGTCACACGGTAGTGGAAGAATGCAGGGCAGCATCAAGATGGTAGCAGCAGTTAATTTTGTGGGAACAACCCTAAACGTCCAGGTTCTTCGACCTAGCAACGAATGGAGGAGCCATACTTCTACTTAACCTCAGGAGAGGGGAGCAGGCGGGGGACCCCTGAAGCAGGTTAGTCTGACCAGTCAGGAAGCTGTGGTACTGAAGGCAATGGTATGACCCTGCGATATTCCTGGAGGAGTGAAGTACAGCACAAGGAACAAAATGGTCATATATTGTGAAGAACCTTGTGCTGTTTCTGTAACTTAACTGGACGAGCTGAGTAAAATTATTTTGTGGAAACTGGATTTGAACTCTGACTGTCATTGTGTAGTGCTGAAGGAAAAGAAGGCCCAGCAGTTCAAGGAGGACCCTGCATTACAAGTAAGTGCATTACAGAAGGGACAGTTTGACGGAGGGCCAGGGTGCAACAGAGCTGCCACCATTAGCCACGACTAACCCCCTGGCCTCTATTTCAGGTGGAATCCATATGTGTCAAAAAGGGCAACTTACCGACTTACCAGTGGACTCACTACAATGATTGTTTAAAGCAAACTCAGCCAATGGTAGAAAAAAGATCAATCCTCCTTGTTATCTGACACAAAACAACTGAGGTATGTCTCCAAACTTTGGTTTAGTCCTTCAGTCTGACCATTAGTTTGAGGGTGTAACACCAAGGAAAAGGATGAATTCATCACTAAATGGGAAAAATATGCCCTCCAAACTTTACATACAAATTGAGTCTCCCGATCTGATACCACATGTGAAGCTTCAAAATCTTAGTGACAAACACCTGAGCCAGTGTCTTGGCATTAGGGAAAGCAGGTAAATCAGTAAAGTGCACAATTTTACTAAACCTATCCACTACAACTAAGATAACAGTTTTACCAGAGGACAAAGGAAGTTCCATGCTAAAATCCATGGATAAATGAGTCCAAGGTCAGGAATTTTTAATGGTAATAGAGCCCATGACGGACAGACGGATGAGTATGCTGGGTCTTAGAATGCAAACAGACACTACAAGAGGACACAAAGTCAACTATTTTCTTCTGAAACCTTGGCCAAGGGAAATGATTACCAGCCAGAGCTGAGTTATGATGTGCCTCTAAAATTTTGAGATGCAGATGTACAGGTTCAAACAATTTCCCTAGAAGGACAATCGAGGACATCCCCCTGAGCCTTCAATACCTCACCCTGAAGTTCAGACTACAATGCGGAGACGACCACCCCTTTTCATAAAATAGGGACAACATTATCAGTACTGCCACTCTAGGGAAACTTCAAGGCAAAGCATCTGCTTTGAAGTACTTAATCTCAGGACAGTAAGTAACCACAAAATTAAACCTGGTGAAAAACAAAGACAACTTAGCTTGCCTGGGATTCAGATGTTTAGCAGATTCTCATTATATCAAGTTTTTATGATCAGTTATGACTGTGATCATGTGAACTGCCCGTTCCAAAAAATGATGCCACTCTTCAAATGTCAACTTAATTGCCAAAAGTTCCCTATTACCTATATCATAGTTTCTTTCAAAAGATGACAACTTTTTAGAGAAGAAGACACCTGGATGCCATTTACCAGGAGACGACCCTTGAGGCAATACAACCCTGACCCCCACCTCCAATGCATCAACCTTGACAATAAATGGTTCAGAAGCATCAGATTGTATGGGGCAGAGGAAAAACATCTCTTCAAAGAAGAAAATGCCTGCCGAACATAGTCGAACCAGCTCTTTAAGTCTGTATCTTTCCTATTCATGTCAGTGAGGAGTTTGAGAATAGATGAGAAGGATACATTTCTGATAATAATTTGCAAACTCTAAAAATGTTATAGTGCTTTCAGATTTTCTGGGAGGTTTCATTCTAGCACTGCTTAGACTTTATCAGGATCCATGTGGAAACCTGCAGCTGAAACTAGTAAACCTAAGGAGTGAACCTTGTTCTGCAAAGACACACTTCTCCAACTTAGCATACAGAATAAAAATCTTGTAGAACCTGTAACACCTGCCTGACATGTTCCTGATGAGACTTGAGATCAGCAAGAAGATCAAAATATCATCAATATACACTACTACCTTGCTGCTACAGACGAAGATTAGGGTCTAATCTGTCCCTCGGCAAGACTATCAGTGATATACACTGCTCAAAAAAATAAAGGGAACACTAAAATACCACATCCTAGATATCACTGAGTGAAATATTCCAGTTGTAAATCTTTATTCATGACATAGTGGAATGTGTTGAGAACAATAAAACCTAAAAGTGATCAACGTTAATCACAACTAATGTCCCACGGAGGTCTGGAGTTGGAATGATGCTCAAAATCAAAGTGGAAAATAAAGCTACAGGCTGATTCAACTTCAGTGGAAATGTCTCAAGACAAGGAAATGATGCTCAGTAGTGTGTGTGGCCTCCACCTGCCTGTATGATCTCCCTACAACGTCTGGGCATGCTCCTGATTGGATGGCAGATGGTCTCCTGAGGGATCTCCTTCCAGACCTGGACTAAAGCATCCACCAATGCCTGGAAAGTTTGTGGTGCAACGTGACATTGGTGGATGGTGAGAGACATGATGGCCCAGATGTGTTCAATCGGATTCAGCTCTGGGGAACGGGCGAGCCAGTCCATAGCTTCAATGCCTTCATCTAGCAGGAACTGCTGACACACTGAGTTCTGGCAGAATGTCACATGAGTTCTGGCATTGTCCTGCATTAGGAGGAACCAAGGGCCAACTGCACCAGCATATGGTCTCACAAGGGGACTGAGGATCTCATCTCAGTATATAATGGCCGTCAGGCTACCTCTGGTGAGAACATGGAGGGCTGTGTGGCCCTCCAAAGAAATGCTACAATACATCATTACTGACCCACTGCCAAACTGGTCATGCGGAAGGATGTTGCAGGCAGCAGGTAGCTCTCCACAGCATCTCTAGACTCTGTCACGTCTGTTACATGTGCTTAGTGTGAACCTGCTTTCATTTGTGAAGAGCACAGGGCACCAGTGGTGAATTTGGCAATCCTGGTGTTCTGTTGTAAACGCCAAGCGTCCTGCATGGTGTTGGGCTGTGAGCACAACCCCCATCTGTGGACGTAAGGCACTCAGACCATCCTCATTGAGTCGGTTTCTAAACATTTGTGCAAACACATGCACATTTGTGGCCTGCTGGAGGTCACTTTGCAGGGCTCTGGCAGTGCTCCTCCTATCCCTCCTTACACAAAGGCTGAGGTAGCGGTCATGCTGCTGGGTTGTTGCCCTCCTACATGTATCCTGGTTTACTGGCCTGTCTCCTGGTAGCGCCTCCAACCTCTGGACACTACGCTGACAGACACAGCAAACCTTCTTGCTGCAGCTCGCATTGATGTTCCATCCTGGATGAGCTGCACTGTCTGAGCCACTTGTATGGGTTGTAGAGTTTGTCTTATGCTACCACAAGTGTGAAAGCACAACCAACATCCAAAAGTGATCAAAACATCAACCAGAAAGCATTGGTGCTGAGATGTGGTCTGTGGTCCCCACCTGCAGGACTACTCCTTTATTGAGTGTGAATTGATAATTGTCAATAATTTCCATCTGTTTTCTATTCCATTTGCACAAAAGCATGTGAAATTGATTATCAAACATTGTTGCTTCCTAATTGGACAGTTTGGTATATATATATATATATATATATATATATATATATACAGTGGCTATGGAAATAATTCGGCCCCCTCTAAATTTTTCACTCCGTTTCATTGCAGCCATATGGTAAATTCAAAAACGTTCATTTTTTTCTAATTAACGTACATGATGCACCCCATTTTGACTGAAAAAAAAACAGAAATGTAGTAATTTTTGCAAATTTATTAGACATGAAAAGCTGAAATATCACATGGTCATAAGTATTCAGAAACAGCTAACATAGAAAAATTCAAAAAAACACAACATGAAAAGCAAACTCACCAAAAACTTGTCAAATGACAAATGCACTCTCAGGGTGCAGCAGGCCCCTGATAATAAATGCTGAAGCAGCACAGGTGCAAGCTACTGATGAGAGCAACCACCCACTCGCCAGAACATTAGAGGGGTTGGCTGCCTAGTAGAAAAAATGCACACAGGTAAGGCTTGCATAAGACACTGTTCACACAGATAAATATGATGCACAGTGTCTGGACAACCTATTGATCACACCAATAGTATTAGCAGGCGGGCTGTCCAGCACTATATATATATATATATACATGCAATACACAAGGAACAACATAAAGGGGCCCTGTTATACCCTGCAAAAAGATGATAAAAGGTGCAAAAAAAATTAAACATTAAATAATGTATAAAATACATTAGATGAGGTATTAGTTACAATTTTGGCCAAAATGGATAAGCCCGCAACCCAACGTCAAGGGTCCTCATAAACTTGTGAGTCCTACTCTAATATCAAAAACAGCTAACATAGAAAAATTAAAAAAAAACCAACATGAAGAGCAAGCTCACCAAAACTTGTCAAATGACAAATGCACTTGCTGGGTGCAGCAGGCCCCTGATAATAAATGCTAAAGCCGCACAGGTGCAAGCTACTGATGAGAGCAACCACCCACTTGCCCGAACATTAGAGGGGTTGGCTGCCTAGTAGAAAAAATGCACACAGGTAAGGCTTGCATAAGACACTATTCACACATATAAATGTGATGCACAGTGTCTGGACAACCTATTCATCACGCCAATAGTATTAGCAGGCGGGCTGTCCAGCACTATATATATACATGCAACACACAAGGAATAACATAAAGGGGCCCTGCTGCAACCTGCAAAAAGATGATAAAAAGTGCAAAAAAGATGAAAAATTAAATAATGTATATAACACATTAGATGAGGTATTAGTTACAATTTTGGCCAAAATGGATAAGCCCGCAACCCAACGTCAAGATTCCTACTCTAACCTCTACCTCATCTAATGTATTATTTACATTATTTAATTTTTCATCTTTTGCGTCAAACTTTGCATCAGCAGACGCATTAGTGGGATGCTCATGCTTATGGTGGCGTCTCCTGCACTTACCAGCCATGTGTATTCCTAAAAACACTGAAGGGCTTGACAGAGGTCTTGGAGCTTCGACCACTGCACAACAGACAACTCCTTGTCTGCCATCCAACTGCCTTCCCGTGTATGTGTATCCTCCCACAAATAAATGACAGCATGCCTCTGTTCGCACAGCCTCTGAAGCATGTGCAGTGTGGAGTTCCACCTTGTTGCAATGTCGATTATTAGGCAGTGCTGGGGAAGATTCAGCAATCGCTGATGGTTCTGCATACGGCTGGAGTGTACGGGCGACCGGCGGATGTGCGAGCAAAGTCTTTGCACCTTCAGGAGCAGAGCTGGTAACTCCAGATAATTTTTCAGGAAGCACTGCACCACCAGGTTCAAGGTGTGAGCCAGGCAAGGAATGTGTTTCAGTTCTGAAAGGGCTATGGCAGCCATAAAATTCCTTCCACTATCACTGACTACCTTGCCTGCCTCAAGATGTACACTGCCCAGCCATGACTGAGTTTGTTGCTGCAAGTACTCGGCCAGTACTTCCGCGGTGTGTCTGTTGTCGCCAAAACACTTCATTTGTAGCACAGCCTGCTGACGCTTACCACTAGCTGTTCCATAATGGGACACCTCATGTGCAACACTGGCAGTTGCGCATGAGTGGTCGTGCGACTGCGCTCTGTGGACGAGCTTTCACTTCTGGAGGAGGAGGAGGAGGGGTGGCGAACGCCTACAGCCAACTGTTTCCTAGACCGTTGGCTAGGCAGAACTGTGCCACTATGGCTGTCCCCTGTGGACCCTGCATCCACCACATTAACCCAGTGCGCCGTGATGGACACGTAACATCCCTGGCCATGCCTACTGGTCCATGCATCTGTTGTGAGATGCACTTTTCTACTGACTGATTGCCTCAGTGCATGGACAATGCGGTCTTTGACATGCTATTGGACGGCTGGGATGGCTTTTCTCGAAAAGAAGTGTCGACTGGGTAGGTCATAGCGTGGTACTGCGTAGGCCATCAAGGCTTTGAAAGCTTTGCTTTCAACCAACCAGTAGGGCATCATCTCTAATGAGATTAGTCTAGCAATGTGGGTGTTCAAACCCTGTGTACGCGGATGACAGGATGAGTACTTTCTTTTCCTAACAAGAGTCTCTAGTAGGGTACGCTGGACTGGAGAGCTGCATATGGTGGAACTAGCGGGGGTGGTGGTGGACATGGCAGATTGAGAGAGGGTTGGTGATGGTATTCTTGATGTTGGCCTATCTACAGTGTTTCCTACCAAGAACATTGTGATTCCCTGACTGCTTTGGCCTTGCGACAATACCTCCACATTTGCTGCTGGTGGTGTCCTAACCGGTGGGCTTACAGTGAGGGAAGCAATGTAGCGTTGCTGACTACCTTCATTCTGAGCAGGTGCACCAACGGTACTGGACGTTTGGTAGTTAGACCAGGCTTGCAAGTGCATGCTGGTTAAATGTCTACGCATGCACGTTGTATTTAAACTTTGGAGATTCTTCCCTCTGCTAAAGGTCTTTGAGCACTTCTTACAGATAACTTTGCACTGATCATTCGGATCTTGGTTAAAAAATTCTCACACTGCACCCTTCCTACTATGGATTACCTTTTCAGGCATTGCACACTGTGCTACTTTCACTGGATGGCCACGGTTTCCTAAAACTGTTTTTGGACTTGACAAACATTTTTGGACAGATACGGGCCTGCCAGATGAAAGCTGTTGTGATGTAGATGGCTGATGCGGCTCATCCTCCTCCGCTTCGGAGCTACTGGCAGCGGCACCCTCTTCCCCCAATGGCTGCCAATCAGGGTCAACAACTGAGTCATCTATCACCTCCTCTTCAATTTCATGTGCACCACCACCACCATCAGTACCAGCTGGCAACGCCCGCCCACGGCCTCTTCCACCAGACTTCCTCATTTTTTGAAAAATCTAACCAAAAAACAACCATTATATGGTACTCTGAAACAAGGTAGAAGGTGTATATAAACTTGTGGAGAATTTTAATCTCCTTTTTTTGGTGGGGAAACTGCAACATAACTCAGGCCCAGTGTATTACACTACACAATGTAAGTGGCAGAACGTGGCTGGAAGATGTACGACAAACTAACAGAACTGTGACATAGATCCACTTACTGCCAATTTAAATCTCCCTTTTTTTTGGGGGGATACTGCAACAAAACTCAGGCCCAGTGTATTACACTACACAATGTAAGTGGCAGAATGTGGCTGGAAGATGTACGACAAACTAACAGAACTGTGACATAGATCCACTTACTGCCAATTTAAATCTCCCTTTTCTGGGGGGGGATACTGCAACAAAACTCAGGCCCAGTGTATTACACTACACAATGTAAGTGGCAGAACATGGCTGGAAGATAGATCAAAAAATACAAGGGCTGTAGTACAATTTCAATCTCCCTACAATGATCTGAGGACAAGTATGGCAGCTGGCAGCAATATAAAGGACTGCTGCACACAAAAGTGTGGACAAAGAAACAAGAGAACTGTGCAGAAAGGAGCAACAGGATTTTTGCTTTTAAAAAAGCAGTTGGTTTGCACAGCGGCATACAAACAGCAATGCAGCGATCAGGGAGCCTTATAGGGCAGCCTAATAAGCTACAGAGCTGATGCACAAAAAAAAACTCTACTGTCCCTGCAAAGAAAAGGTGGTGTTGGACAGAGGAAATCGCTACAGCACAAGCAGTTTCGGGGTTAATCTTCCCCCTCTAAATATATACCTTCTTCTGATGAAGCTGCAGCAGCCTCTCCCTATGCTAAGATCGGCAGAAGTAAGATAGCGGCCAGCGTGCATGCCCCTTTATAGCCCCTATGACGCCACATAAAGCAAGCCAATCACTGTAATGCCCTTCTCTAAGATGGTGGGGACAGAGACCTATGTCATCACGCTGCCCACACTCTGCGTCCTCCTTCATTGGATGAGAAATGGAGCTGAAAGCGTCATACGAAACACGACTTTGGCGCGAAAATCGCAGACCTCATGGCCGATCCCACACTTTGATTTAGTCGGATTTCACAAAACCCGACTTTGCCGAAAGTCGGCGACTTTTGAAAATGTCCGATCCGTTTTGCTCAACCCTATTTATGATCATTATCCATTTGCAGAAGCCATCCTCTTTTCAACATCAACTGGTTTACAGATGGTGTTATGTTTGCATCAAGAATTTGTTAAAATTTCAGTGAATTCATTCTTCCCTCTACCTGTAAATTGTTCCCCGTGCATTTTGCTACAACACAAACCCAAAGAGTGATTGATCCACCCACATACTTAATGGTTGTAGAATGCTCTTTTCCTGAAATTTTTGTAACGATGCAAAAGAGGTTTTCTTCTGATGAGTCTTCCAAGAAGGCTATGTTTGTGCAGGTGATTTGAACAGTAGAAAAATGTACCATAACTCCAGGGTCTGCTAAATCTTTCTGAAGGGCTTTTTCAGTCAAGATTTGCCTCTCTCTTCAAGCAGTTTTGCACTGAAATGTTGCTTCGTATTCAAGACCTTATTTGACCTCCACTTTTCCTGTTGACTGCCATTCCTTAATTATATTTCAAACTTTGCTATCTTCTTATAGCCTTCTTCTGATTTGTGGGTCTCTACCAGGAGGCTGGGTTTTTATAAAGCTGGGAACTTGGCATCATCTCGCCTTTCCTAATGAGGATAGTGAACAAGCCATAACCCTAACAGGCTCATTAAGGTCTGAAACATTGTTCAAAGTTATCTGAGCACACAAATCTCCAAGGGCGCCCAAGTTTTTGCATCTGCCCATTTTCCTTTTTTAATGTTAAAATGTAAAAAATTACAACATATATTTTTTCTGTCTAAAATACAAATGAAATGTGTCATCTTTAACTTTAGCCCTTTTAAAGATCATTTCACCTTCAACTTGTTTAACCCCTTCATGACTCAGCCTATTTTGACCTTAAAGACCTGGCCGTTTTTTGCAATTCTGACCAGTGTCTCTTTATGAGGTAATAACTCAGGAACGCTTCAATGGATCCTAGCAGTTCTGAGATTGTTTTTTTATGACATATTGGGCTTCATGTTAGTCGTAAATTTAGGTCAATAAATTCTGTGTTTATTTGTGATAAAAACAGAAATTTGGCGAAAATTTTGAAAATTTTGCAATTTTCACATTTTGAATTTTTATTCTGTTAAACCAGAGAGTTATGTGACACAAAATAGTTAATAAATAACATTTCCCACACGTCTACTTTACATCAGCACAATTTTGGAAATACATTTTTTTTTTTGCTAGGAAGTTATAAGGGTTAAAATTTGACCAGCGATTTCTCATTTTTACAACGAAATTTACAAAACCTTTTTTTTAGGGACCACCTCACATTTGAAGTCAGTTTGAGGGGTCTATATGGCTGAAAATACCCAAAAGTGACACCATTCTAAAAACTGCACCCCTCAAGGTGCACAAAACCACATTCAAGAAGTTTATTAACCCTTCAGGTGCTTCACAGCAGCAGAAGCAACATGGAAGGAAAAAATGAACATTTAACTTTTTAGTCACAAAAATGATATTTCAGCAACAATTTTTTAATTTTCCCAATGGTAAAAGGAGAAACTGAACCATGCAAGTTGTTGTCCAATTTGTCCTGAGTATGCTGATACCTCATATGTTGGAGTAAACCACTGTTTGGGCACACGGCAGGGCTTGGAAGGGAAGGAGCGCCATTTGACTTTTTGAATGAAAAATTGGCTGCACTCTTTAGCGGACACCATGTCACGTTTGGAGAGCCCCCGTGTGCCTAAAGATTGAAGCATTCCCACAAGTGACCCCATTTTGGAAACTAGATGCCCCAAACTAGACGCCCCAAGGAACTTATCTAGATGCATAAGTGAGCTCTTTAAACCCATAGGTGCTTCACAAATTGATCCGTAGAAATGATAAAGTACTTTTTTTTCACAAAAAAATTATTTTAGCCTCAATTTTTTTCATTTTCACATGGGCAACAGGATAAAATGGATCCTAAAATTTGTTGGGCAATTTCTCCTGAGTACACCGATACCTCACATGTGGGGGTAAACCACTGTTTGGGCACATGGTAAGGCTCGGAAGGGAAGTAGCGCCATTTGACTTTTTGAATGAAAAATTATCTCCATCGTTAGCGGACACCATGTCGCGTTTGGAGAGACCCTGAGTGCCTAAACATTGGAGCTCCCCCACAAGTGACCCCATTCTGGAAACTGGACCCCCCAAGGAACTTATCTAGATGCCTAGTGAGCACTTTAAACCCTCAGGTGCTTCACAAATTGATCCGTAAAAATGAAAAAGTACTTTTTTTTCACTAAAAATTTCTTTTCGCCTCAATTTTTTCATTTTCACATGGGCAATAGGATAAAATGGATCCTAAAATTTGTTGGGCAATTTCTCCCGAGTACGCCGATACCTCATATGTGGGGGTAAACCACTGTTTGGGCACACGGCAGGGCTCGGAAGTGACTTTTTGAATGGAAAATTAGCTCCAATTGTTATCGGATACAATGTCGCGTTTGGAGAGCCCCTGTGTGCCTATGCATTGGAGCTCCCCCACAAGTGACCCGATTTTGGAAACTAGACCCCCCAAGGAACTTATCTAGATGCATACTGAGCACTTTAAACCCCCAGGTGCTTCACAGAAGTTTATAACGCAGAGCCATGAAAATAAAAAATAATTTTTCTTTCCTCAAAAATGATTTTTTAGCCTGCAATTTCCTATTTTTCCAACGGTAATAGGAGAAATTGGACCACAAATGTGGTTGTCCAGTTTGTCCTGAGTACGCAGATACCCCATATGTGGGGGTAAGCCACTGTTTGGGCGCACGGCAGGGCTCAGAAGGGAAGGCACGCCATTTGGCTTTTTAAATAGAAAATTTGCTCCAATCATTAGTGGACACCATGTCGCGTTTGGAGAGCCCCTGTGTGCCTAAACATTGGAGATCCCCCACAAATGACCCCATTTTGGAAACTAGACCCCCAAAGGAACTAATATAGATGTGTGGTGAGCTCTTTGAACCCTCAAGTGCTTCACAGAAGTTTATAACGCAGAGCCGTGAGAATAAAAAAAAAAAATTCTTTTCTCAAAAATGATATTTTAGCCCGCAATTTTTTATTTTCCCAAGGGTAACAGGAAAAATTTGACCCCAAAAGTTGTTGTCCAGTTTCTCCTGAGTACGCTGATACCCCATATGTGGGGGTAAACCACTGTTTGGGCACATGCTGGGGCTCGGAAGTGAAGTAGTGACGTTTTGAAATGCAGACTTTGATGGAATGCTCTGCGGGCATCACGTTGCGTTTGCAGAGCCCCTGATGTGGCTAAACAGTAGAAAACCCCCACAAGTGATCGCATTTTGGAAACTAGACCCCGAAAGGAATTTATCTAGATATGAGGTGAGCACTTTGAACCCCCAAGTGCTTCACAGAAGTTTATAACACAGAGCAGTGAAAATAATAAATAAGTTTTCTTTCCTCAAAAATAATTTTTTAGCCCAGAATTTTTTAATTTTCCCAAAGGTAACAGGAGAAATTTGACCCCAATATTTGTTGTCCGGTTTCTCCTGAGTATGGTGATACCCCATATGTGTGGGTAAACTACTGTTTGGGCACATGGCGGGGCTCGGAAGTGAAGTAGTGACGTTTTGAAATGCAGACTTTGATGGAATGCTCTACGGGCGTCACATTGCGTTTGCAGAGCCCCTGATGTGGATAAACAGTAGAAACCCCCCACAAGTGACCCCGTTTTGGAAACTAGACCCCGAAAGGAACTTACCTAGATATGTGGTGAGCACTTTCAACCCCCAAGTGCTTCACAGAAGTTTATAACGCAGAGCCGTGATAATAATAAATACGTTTTCTTTCCTCAAAAATAATTTTTAGCCCAGAATTTTTTATTTTCCCAAGGGTTACAGGAGAAATTGGACCACAAAAGTTGTTGTCCAGTTTCTCCTGAGTACGCTGATACCCCATGTATGGGGGTAAACCACTGTTTGGGCACACGTCGGGGCTCTGAAGGGAAGTAGTGACTTTTGAAATGCAGACTTTGATGGAATGGTCTGCGGACGTCACGTTGCGTTTGCAGAGCCCCTGGTGTGCCTAAACAGTAGAAACCCCCCACAAGTAACCCCATTTTGTAAACTAGACCCCCCAAGGAACTTATCTAGATATGTGGTGAGCACTTTGAACCCCCAAGTGCTTCACAGACGTTTACAACGCAGAGCCGTGAAAATAAAAAATCATTTTTCTTTCCTCAAAAATGATGTTTTAGCAAGCAATTTTTTATTTTCTCAAGGGTAACAGGAGAAATTGGACCCCAGTAATTGTTGTGCAGTTTGTCCTGAGTATGCTGGTACCCCATATGTGGGAGTAAACCACTGTTTGGGCACACGTCAGGGCTCGGAAGTGAGGGAGCACCATTTGACTTTTTGACTAAAAGATTGGTTGGAATCAATGGTGGCGCCATGTTGCGTTTGGAGACCCCCTGATGTGCCCAAACAGTGGAAACCCCTCAATTCTAACTCCAACACACCCCTAACCCTTATCCCAACTGTAGCTGTAACCCTAATCACAACCCTAACCCCAACACACCCCTAACCACAACCCTAACCCCAACACACCCCTAACCACAACCCCAACCCCAGCACACCCCTAACCCTAACCACAACCCTAACCCTAAGGCTATGTGCCCACGTTGCGGATTCGTGGGAGATTTTTCAGCACCATTTTTGAAAAATCCGCGGGTAAAAGGCACTGCGTTTTACCTGCGGATTTACCGCGGATTGCCAGTGTTTTTTGTGCGGATTTCACCTGCGGATTCCTATTGAGGAACAGGTGTAAAACGCTGCGGAATCCGCACAAAGAATTGACATGCTGCGGAAAATACAACGCAGCATTTCCGCGTGGTATTTTCCGCACCATGGGCACAGCGGATTTGGTTTTCCATATGTTTACATGGTACTGTAAACGTGATGGAACACTGCTGCGGATCCGCAGCCAAATCCGCACCGTGTGCACATAGCCTAATTCTAAGGTATGTGCACACGCTGCGGAAAACGCTGCGGATCCACAGCAGTTTCCCATGAGTTTACAGTTCAATGTAAACCTATGGGAAACAAAAATCGCTGTACACATGCTGCAGAAAAATTGCATGGAAATGCAGCGGTTTACATTCCGCAGCATGTCACTTCTTTCTGCGGATTCCGCAGCGGTTTTACAACTGCTCCAATAGAAAATCGCAGTTGTAAATCCGCAGTGAAATGCGCAGAAAAACCGCGGTAAATCCACGATAAATCCACAGCGGTTTAGCACTGCGGATTTATCAAATCCGCTGCGGAAAAATCCGCAGAGGACCAGAAAACTGTTATGAATAGGTAATTCAGAACCACAATGGACCTTGAAGTTCAGAGCACACAAGTGACCTGACAAAAACCACAAAACATAGGACGAGCTCTGAGACGTGGAAACTCTGCTGACCGCAATCCCTAAACCTATCAAAACACACTAGAGGTAGCCGTGGATTGCGCCTAACGCTCCCTATGCAACTCGGCACAGCCTGAGAAACTAGCTAGTCCTGAAGATAGAAAAATAAGCCTACCTTGCCTCAGAGAAATTCCCCAAAAGGAAAAGGCAGCCCCCCACATATAATGACTGTGAGTTAAGATGAAAATACAAACACAGAGATTAAATAGATTTAGCAAAGTGAGGCCCGACTTACTGAATAGACCTAGGATAGGAAAGATAGCTTTGCGGTCAACACAAAAACCTACAAACAACCACGCAGAGGGGCAAAAAGACCCTCCGCACCGACTAACGGTACGGAGGTGCTCCCTCTGCGTCTCAGAGCTTCCAGCAAGCAAGCAGAACCAAAAAAGCAAGCTGGACAGAAAATATAGCAACAAAAGTAACACAAGCAGAACTTAGCCTATGCTGAGCAGCCAAAAAAGACAAAAAAAATGCCCCTAAAATATAACTTTTAATTAATAATAGGTAAAATAACCTAAGAGAGTCAGGAGACAAGTATTACTTAACCATATAACTTAATACTAAAAAGGATAGAGGTATCTAGGTGAGGGGGGTGTTCTCTCCCTAACTCACCCTACCTTACCGCGGAGGTTGGCACCCTAAAGTCGACATGGCGCCCCCACTCGACGACGGCTCTCCCTTAAGACCCTAATGGAGACTACTTAAAGAAAACACCATCACCAACACCACAAATATTTTAAAGTGCTAATGTGCTAAAGTGCTAAAGTGGCACCTGCAAGGTATATTCCAAATTAGTCGTATACCAATAAATTTATCAGGATTCTTGGATATAAATCCTGCTTCCTAGTAACTGGGGGTGCGAGCTATAAGTAGAGATATAGATAATTTATCTACTCTATATTAGACAAGTGCAGGTTCATATATCTTATCTTATCTTAGATATTATAGAGTTGGCAGAGAATCTTCAAAAGAAAAAAATACGTTCAATAGAATGATATTGTATTAATCACCTGCGCAACATGTGGTGTTCCACACTAAAAATAAGTATATCAATCTAAACACAAGGGGAAATGTCTCATTCTGAGATATTCAGACTCCCCAATTTTATAGAGAACAATCACCACAATAATAAGAGATTACTCGCACATGTTCGGTAAATGGTGACAGTACAGACCCAGTTACATAGCACATTGCAGGATTTTAAATAATCAAAAAGTTAAAAACATGGTTAGAGAAAAAACAGTACTAGTTGTACTCATCATTTTGCTGCCCGTCCCAACGCGTTTCCCCCTGGAGGATGGACCGGGGTTCGTCAGGGGACCAAAAAGGGGGCTTGTTTCCTGAGCCGGTGACCGCTACAATGAGCTACACCCGGCTCTGACCGCTCACTGTGAAGGGTTACCTGTCACTCCTCACCTTGCTTAAATAATATCTGCCGCCATTATCGGCGCGTCTTCCTACCGAATATGGCGTGCTCCCTCTACCGCTCTCAACATCGGCACAGAAAAGAACGTTCCTGCCGTAGGGAGGCCATTCTGTGTCACACGCTGAAAAGGAACGCTATGCGCTCCACCTTGCGCAGGCGCTATATCCGCCGCCATTTTCGGTGCACCTTCCTACTGGATATGGCGTGCTCCCTCTGTCGCTCGCAATATTGGTACGGCAAAGAGGGTTCCTACCATATGGAGGCCATTCCATTTTGTCAGGAGGGGTGATTGGGACAAAAAGATACTCCAGCGAGAGACAAGGTGGATTTACCTTCTAGATTCAATGTCTCCTTCAGGTCTGAATGAGCAGCTCAACTTCACTAGTTTTATTTAAATATTTGGTGGAGCGCATAGCGTTCCTTTTCAGCGTGTGACACAGAATGGCCTCCCTACGGCAGGAACGTTCTTTTCTGTGCCGATGTTGAGAGCGGTAGAGGGAGCACGCCATATTCGGTAGGAAGACGCGCCGATAATGGCGGCAGATATTATTTAAGCAAGGTGAGGAGTGACAGGTAACCCTTCACAGTGAGCGGTCAGAGCCGGGTGTAGCTCATTGTAGCGGTCACCGGCTCAGGAAACAAGCCCCCTTTTTGGTCCCCTGACGAACCCCGGTCCATCCTCCGGGGGGAAACGCGTTGGGACGGGCAGCAAAATGATGAGTACAACTAGTACTGTTTTTTCTCTAACCATGTATTTAACTTTTTGATTATTTAAAATCCTGCAATGTGCTATGTAACTGGGTCTGTACTGTCACCATTTACCGAACATGTGCGAGTAATCTCTTATTATTGTGGTGATTGTTCTCTATAAAATTGGGGAGTCTGAATATCTCAGAATGAGACATTTCCCCTTGTGTTTAGATTGATATACTTATTTTTAGTGTGGAACACCACATGTTGCGCAGGTGATTAATACAATATCATTCTATTGAACGTATTTTTTTCTTTTGAAGATTCTCTGCCAACTCTATAATATCTAAGATAAGATAAGATATATGAACCTGCACATGTCTAATATAGAGTAGATAAATTATCTATATCTCTACTTATAGCTCGCACCCCCAGTTACTAGGAAGCAGGATTTATATCCAAGAATCCTGATAAATTTATTGGTATACGACTAATTTGGAATATACCTTGCAGGTGCCACTTTAGCACATTAGCACTTTAAAATATTTGTGGTGTTGGTGGTGGTGTTTTCTTTAAGTAGTCTCCATTAGGGTCTTAAGGGAGAGCCGTCGTCGAGTGGGGGCGCCATGTCGACTTTAGGGTGCCAACCTCCGCGGTAAGGTAGGGTGAGTTAGGGCGAGAACACCCCCCTCACCTAGATACCTCTATCCTTTTTAGTATTAAGTTATATGGTTAAGTAATACTTGTCTCCTGACTCTCTTAGGTTATTTTACCTATTATTAATTAAAAGTTATATTTTAGGGGCATTTTTTTTGTCTTTTTTGGTTGTTTATGAGTTATATGCTCCGATTCTATTTTTTGTCGGGTTGTTTTTCTTATGCTGACCAGACAATACACAGGAACGATCCAGGAGGAAGCAAGACCAATACTAGAACATTGACTGGAGGCCAGGATCAAAGCACTAGGTGGAGTTAAATAGAGCAGCACCTAATGACTTAACCTCATCACCTGAGGAAGGAAACTCAGAAGCCGCAGTACCACTCGTGACAACAGGAGGGAGCTTGATCACAGAATTCACAACAGTACCCCCCCCTTGAGGAGGGGTCACCGAACCCTCACCAGAGCCCCCAGGCCGACCAGGATGAGCCATATGAAAGGCACGAACAAGATCGGCAGCATGGACATCAGAGGCAAAGACCCAGGAATTATCTTCCTGACCATAACCCTTCCACTTAACCAGATACTGGAGTTTCCGTCTCGAAACACGAGAATCCAAAATCTTCTCCACTATATACTCCAACTCCCCCTCCACCAAAACCGGGGCAGGAGGATCAACAGATGGAACCACAGGCGCCACGTATCTCCGCAACAATGACCTATGGAATACGTTATGGATGGAAAAAGAATCTGGAAGGGTCAAACGAAAAGACACAGGATTAAGAACCTCAGAAATCCTATACGGGCCAATGAAACGAGGCTTAAACTTAGGAGAGGAAACCTTCATAGGAATATAACGAGATGACAACCAAACCAAATCCCCAACACGAAGTCGGGGACCCACACAGCGTCTGCGATTAGCGAAACGTTGAGCCTTCTCCTGGGACAAGTTCAAATTGTCCACTACATGAGTCCAAATCTGCTGCAACCTATCCACCACAGTATCCACACCAGGACAGTCCGAAGACTCAACCTGCCCTGAAGAGAAACGAGGATGGAACCCAGAATTGCAGAAAAACGGTGAAACCAAGGTAGCCGAGCTGGCCCGATTATTAAGAGCGAACTCAGCCAACGGCAAAAAGGACACCCAATCATCCTGATCAGCAGAAACAAAACATCTCAGATATGTTTCCAAGGTCTGATTGGTTCGTTCAGTCTGGCCATTTGTCTGAGGATGGAAAGCCGAGGAAAAAGACAAATCAATGCCCATCCTAGCACAAAAGGCTCGCCAAAACCTCGAAACAAACTGGGAACCTCTGTCAGAAACGATGTTCTCTGGAATGCCATGTAAACGAACCACATGCTGGAAGAACAATGGCACCAAATCAGAGGAGAAAGGTAATTTAGACAAGGGTACCAAATGGATCATCTTAGAGAAGCGATCACAAACTACCCAAATGACCGACATTTTTTGAGAGACGGGGAGATCCGAAATAAAATCCATAGAGATATGTGTCCAAGGCCTCTTCGGGATCGGCAAGGGCAAAAGCAACCCACTGGCACGAGAACAGCAGGGCTTAGCCCGAGCACAAATCCCACAGGACTGCACAAAAGAACGCACATCCCGTGACAGAGACGGCCACCAAAAGGATCTAGCCACCAAATCTCTGGTACCAAAGATTCCAGGATGACCAGCCAACACCGAACAATGAACCTCAGAGATAACTTTATTCATCCACCTATCAGGGACAAACAGTTTCTCTGCTGAGCAACGATCAGGTTTATTAGCCTGAAATTTTTGCAGCACCCGCCGCAAATCAGGGGAGATGGCAGACACAATTACTCCCTCTTTGAGAATACCCGCCGGCTCAGGCAAACCCGGAGAGTCGGGCAGAAAACTCCTAGACAGGGCATCCGCCTTCACATTTTTAGAGCCCGGAAGGTACGAAACCACAAAGTCAAAATGGGAGAAAAACAGCGACCAACGAGCCTGTCTAGGATTCAACCGTTTGGCAGACTCGAGATAAGTCAAGTTCTTGTGATCAGTCAAGACCACCACGCGATGCTTAGCTCCTTCAAGCCAATGACGCCACTCCTCGAATGCCCACTTCATGGCCAGCAACTCTCGATTGCCCACATCATAATTTCGCTCAGCAGGCGAAAACTTCCTGGAAAAGAAGGCGCATGGCTTCATCACCGAGCAATCAGCACCTCTTTGCGACAAAACAGCCCCCGCTCCAATTTCAGAAGCATCAACCTCAACCTGGAACGGAAGCGAAACATCTGGTTGACACAACACAGGGGCAGAAGAAAAACGACGCTTTAACTCTTGAAAAGCTTCCACTGCAGCAGAAGACCAATTGACCACATCAGCACCCTTCTTGGTCAAATCGGTCAATGGTTTAGCAATACTAGAAAAATTACAGATGAAGCGACGATAAAAATTAGCAAAGCCAAGGAGCTTTTGCAGACTCTTCAGAGATGTCGGCTGAGTCCAATCATAAATGGCCTGGACCTTAACAGGGTCCATCTCGATGGTAGAAGGGGAAAAAATGAACCCCAAAAATGAAACCTTCTGAACACCAAAGAGACACTTTGATCCCTTCACAAACAAAGAATTAGCACGCAGGACCTGGAACACCATTCTGACCTGCTTCACATGAGACTCCCAATCATCCGAGAAGACCAAAATATCATCCAAGTATACAATCAGGAATTTATCCAGGTACTCTCGGAAGATGTCATGCATAAAGGACTGAAATACTGATGGAGCATTGGCAAGTCCAAAAGGCATAACCAGGTACTCAAAATGGCCCTCGGTCGTATTAAATGCAGTTTTCCATTCATCGCCCCCTTTAATACGCACAAGATTATATGCACCACGAAGATCTATCTTGGTGAACCAACTAGCCCCCTTAATCCGAGCAAACAAATCAGATAGCAGCGGCAAGGGGTACTGAAATTTGACCGTGATTTTATTTAGAAGGCGGTAATCAATACAAGGTCTCAGCGAACCATCCTTCTTGGCCACAAAAAAGAACCCTGCTCCCAATGGCGACGACGACGGCGGAATATGACCCTTCTCCAAGGATTCTTTTACGTAACTCCACATAGCGGCGTGCTCAGGTACAGATAAATTAAACAGTCGACCCTTAGGAAACTTACTACCAGGAATCAACTCGATAGCACAATCACAATCCCTATGCAGAGGTAGGGCATTGGACTTGGGCTCATCGAATACATCCCGGTAATCAGACAAGAACTCTGGGACCTCAGAAGGGGTGGATGATGAGATAGACAGAAATGGAACATCACCATGTACCCCCTGACAACCCCAGCTGGACTCAGACATTGATTTCCAATCTAATACTGGGTTATGGACTTGTAGCCATGGCAACCCCAACACGACCACATCATGCAGATTTTGCAACACCAGAAAGCGAATATCCTCCTGGTGCGCAGGAGCCATGCACATGTTCAGCTGGGTCCAATACTGAGGCTTATTCTTGGCCAAAGGCGTAGCATCAATTCCTCTCAATGGAATAATACACTGCAAGGGCTCCAAGACAAACCCACAGCGCCTAGCAAACTCCAAGTCCATCAAATTCAGGGCAGCGCCTGAATCCACAAATGCCATGACAGAATAGGAAGACAAAGAGCAGATCAAAGTAACGGACAAAAGAAATTTAGTGCGCTTAGGACAATCGGAGATAGCATGAGTGGAATCACCACAGTAGAAACACAGCCCATTCTGACGTCTGTGTTCTTGCCTTTCAGCTCTGGTCAAAGTCCTATCGCACTGCATAGGCTCAGGTTTATGCTCAGATAATACCGCCAAATGGTGCACAGATTTACGCTCACGCAAGCGTCGACCGATCTGAATGGCCAAAGACATAGACTCATTCAGACCAGCAGGCATAGGAAATCCCACCATGACATCCTTAAGGGCTTCAGAGAGACCCTTTCTGAAGATTGCTGCCAAAGCACATTCATTCCATTGAGTGAGCACAGACCACTTTCTAAACTTCTGACAATAAATCTCTATCTCATCCTGACCCTGACACAGAGCCAGCAAATTTTTCTCTGCCTGATCCACTGAATTAGGTTCATCGTACAGTAATCCGAGCGCCAGAAAAAACGCATCAATATTACATAATGCAGGATCTCCTGGCGCAAGGGAAAATGCCCAGTCTTGAGGGTCGCCACGTAATAAAGAAATAATAATCTTAACTTGTTGAACTGGGTCACCAGAGAAGCGAGGTTTCAACGCCAGAAACAGTTTGCAATTATTTTTGAAACTCAGAAATTTAGCTCTATCTCCAGAAAACAAATCAGGAATAGAATTCTTGGTTCTAACATAGAATTCTGAGCCACAAAGTCTTGAATATTTTGTACTCTTGCAGTGAGAAGATCCACACATGAAGACAGACCTTTAATGTCCATCACCACACCTGTGTCCTGAACCACCCAAATGTCTAGGGGAAAAAAAAGGCAAAACACAGTGCAAAGAAAAAAAAATGGTCTCAGAACTTCTTTTTACCCTCTATTGAGAAGCATAGTACTTTGGGCCTCCAGTACTGTTATGAATAGGTAATTCAGAACCACAATGGACCTTGAAGTTCAGAGCACACAAGTGACCTGACAAAAACCACAAAACATAGGACGAGCTCTGAGATGTGGAAACTCTGCTGACCGCAATCCCTAAACCTATCAAACCACACTAGAGGTAGCCGTGGATTGTGCCTAACGCTCCCTATGCAACTCGGCACAGCCTGAGAAACTAGCTAGTCCTGAAGATAGAAAAATAAGCCTACCTTGCCTCAGAGAAATTCCCCAAAAGAAAAGGCAGCCCCCCACATATAATGACTGTGAGTTAAGATGAAAATACAAACACAGAGATGAAATAGATTTAGCAAAGTGAGGCCTGACTTACTGAATAGACCGAGGATAGGAAAGATAGCTTTGCGGTCAACACAAAAACCTACAAACAACCACGCAGAGGGGCAAAAAGACCCTCCACACCGACTAACGGTACGGAGGTGCTCCCTCTGCGTCTCAGAGCTTCCAGCAAGCAAGCAGAACCAAAAAAGCAAGCTGGAAAGAAAATATAGCAACAAAAGTAACACAAGCAGAACTTAGCTTATGCTTATGCTGAGCAGAGAGGCCACAGGAACGATCCAGGAGGAAGCAAGACCAATACTAGAACATTGACTGGAGGCCAGGATCAAAGCACTAGGTGGAGTTAAATAGAGCAGCACCTAACGACTTAACCTCATCACCTGAGGAAGGAAACTCAGAAGCCGCAGTACCACTCGTGACCACAGGAGGGAGCTTGATCACAGAATTCACAACAGAAAACGTGTGCACATACCGTACCCTAACCCTAACCCTAGTTCTAACTGCAACCTTAGTGGAAAAAAAAATTATTTATTTTATTATTGTCCCTACCTATGGGGGTGACAAAGGGGGGGGGTCATTTACTGTTTTTTTTTTTATTTTGATCACTGTGATAGGTTTTATCACAGTGATCAAAATTCACATTGGAACGAATCTGCCAGCCGGCAGATTTGGCGGGCGCACTGCGAATGCGCCCGCCATTTTGGAAGATGGCGGCGCCCAGGAAAGAAGACGGACGGACCCCGGGAGGCTAGGTAAGTATAAGAGGGAGAGATCAGGGCACGGGGGGCGTCGGAGCACGGGGGGGTGGATCGGAGCATGGGGGGTGAATCGTAACACGGGGGTGGATCGGTGTGCAGGGGGGGTGGATCGGAGTGTGGGGGGTGGATCGGAGTGTGGGGGGGTGGATCGGAGTGCAGGGGGGGTGGATTGGAACACGGGGGTGGGATTGGAGGACGGGGGAGCGGAGCACAGGACGGAGGGGAGCGGACCACAGATCGGAGGGCTGGGGGGGGCGATCGGTGGGGTGGGGGGTCACATAAGTGTTTCCAGCCATGGCCAATGATATTGCAGCATCGGCCATGGCTGGATTGTAATATTTCACCAGTTTTTTAAGCCACCCCCCTGGGCTAAAGTACAACTCCTCTTGTCCCTGCAGGCTGGGTGAAATTACAGTTAACCCATTCACCCGGCCTGCAGGAGCCCAATCCAGCTATGACACATATGCTGCGTCACAGGTCGGATTGGCACATGTTTTCATGATGCATACGGTGCGTCAAAGGTCGGGAAGGGGTTAACTGTTCACAAAAACAGCAATTTTGATCAATGGTGCCCAAACTTTTGCTTTCCACTATATGACTTACTATTGACAGCTTTCTTGATATACACTATATATTGTGCTAAGTCTGATTGCTTTGTTTGCTTTTTTAACCCCTTAAGCCCCGAGGGTGGATTGCACGTTAATGACCGGGCCAATTTTTACAATTCTGACCACTGTCCCTTTATGAGGTTATAGCTCTGGAACACTTCAACAGATCTTGGCGATTCTGACATTGTTTTCTCGTGACGTATTGTACTTCATGTTAGTGGTAAAATTTATTCGATATAACTTGCGTTTATTTGTGAAAAAAATGGAAATTTGGCGAAAATTTTGAAAATTTCGCAATTTTCCAAATTTGAATTTTTATACCCTTAAATCACAGAGATATATCATGCAAAATACTTAATAAGTAACATTTCCCACATGTCTACTTTACATCAGCACAATTTTGGAACGAAAATTTTTTTTTGGTTAGGGAGTTATAAGGGTTAAAAGTTGACCAGCAATTTCTCATTTTTACAACACCATTTTTTTTGGGGACCACATCTCATTTGAAGTCATTTTGAGGGGTCTATATGATAGAAAATACCCAAGTGTGACACCATTCTAAAAACTGCACCCCTCAAGGTGCTCAAAACCATATTCAAGGAGTTTATTAACCCTTCTGGTGCTTTACAGGAATTTTTGGAATGTTTAAATAAAAATGAACATTTAACTTTTTTTCACACAAAATTTATTTCAGCTCCAATTTGTTTTATTTTACCAAAGGTAACAGGAGAAAATGGACCCCAAAAGTTGTTGTACAATTTGTCCTGAGTACGTTGATACCCCATATGTGGGGATAAACCACTGTTTGGGCGCATGGCAGAGCTCGGAAGGAAAGGAGCGCCATTTGACTTTTCAATGCAAAATTGACTGGAATTGAGATGGGATGCCATGTTGCGTTTGGAGAGCCCCTGATGTGCCTAAACATTGAAACCACCCAAAAGTGACACCATTTTGGAACGTAGACCCCCTAAGGAACTTATCTAGATGTGTTTTAAGAGCTTTGAGCCCCAAAGTGTTTCACTACAGTTTATAACGCAGAGCCGTGAAAATAAAAATTCTTTTTTTTTTTCACAAAAAATGATTTTTAGTCCCCAGTTTTGTATTTTCAGAAGGGTAACAGGATAAATTGGACCCCAAAAGTTGTTGTCCTATTTGTCCTGAGTACATTGATACCCCATATGTGGGGGGAAAGCACTGTTTGGGCGCATGGCAGAGCTCGGAAGGGAAGGAGCGCCATTTGGAATACAGACTTAGATGGATTGGTCTGCAGGCATCACGTTGCATTTGCAGAGCCCCTGATGTACCCAAACAGTACAACCCCCCCACAAATGACCCCATATTGGAAACTAGACCCCCCAAGGAACTTATCTAGATGTGTTGTGAGAACTTTGAACCCCCAAGTGTTTCACTTCAGTTTATAACGCAGAGCCGTGAAAATAAAAATTCTTTTTTTTTTCACAAAAATGATTTTTTAGCCCCCAGTTATGCATTTTCACAAGTGTAACAGGATAAATTGGACCCCAAAAGTTGTTGTCCAATTAGTCCTGTGTATGCTGATACCCCATATGTGGGGGGGAAGCACTGTTTGGGCGCATGGCAGAGCTCGGAAGGGAAGGAGCGCCATTTGGAATACAGACTTAGATGGATTGGTCTGCAGGCGTCACGTTGCATTTGCAGAGCCCCTGATGTACCCAAACAGTAGAAACCCCCCCACAAGTGACCCCATATTGGAAACTAGACCCCCAAGGAACTTATCTAGATGTGTTGTGAGAACTTTGAACCCCCAAGTGTTTCACTACAGTTTATAACGCAGAGCCGTGAAAATAAAAAAATTTTTTTTTCACAAAAATGATTTTTTATCCCCCAGTTATGCATTTTCACAAGGGTAACAGGATAAATTGGACCCTAAAAGTTGTTGTCCAATTAGTCCTGTGTACGCTGATACCCCATATGTGGGGAGGAAGCACTGTTTGGGCGCATGGCAGAGCTCGGAAGGGAAGGAGCGCCATTTGGAATACAGACTTAGATGGATTGGTCTGCAGGCGTCACGTTGCATTTGCAGAGCCCCTGATGTACCCAAACAGTACAAACCCCCCACAAGTGACCCCATATTGGAAACTAGACCTCCCAAGGAACCTATCTAGATGTGTTGTGAGAACTTTGAACCCCCAAGTGTTTCACTGCAGTTTACAACGCAGAGCCGCGAAAATAAAAAAAATCTTATTTTTCCCACAAAAATGATTTTTAGCCCCCCACATTTTTATTTTCCCAAGGATAACAAGAGAAGTTGGACCCCAAAAGTTGTTGTTCAATTTGACCTGAGTACGCTGATACCCTATATGTTGGGGTAAACCCCTGTTTGGGCGCACCGGAGAGCTCGGAAGGGAAGGAGCACTGTTTTACTTTTTTAACGCAGAATTGGCTGGAATTGAGATCGGACGCCATGTCGCGTTTGGAGAGCCCCTGATGTGCCTGAACAGTGGAAACTCCCCAATTCTACCTGAAACCCTAACCCTAACACACCCCTAACCCTAATCCCAACGGTAACCCTAACCACACCCCTAACCCTGACACACCCCTAATTCTAATCCCAACCCTAATCCCAACCGTAAATATAATCCAAACCCTAACCCTAACTTTAGCCCCAACCCTAACCCTAACTTTAGCCCCAAATCTAACCCTAACTTTAGCTCCAACCCTAACTCCAACCCTAACCCTAGCCCCAACCCTAACCCTAACCCTAGCCCTAACCCTAGCCCTAACCCTAGCCCCAACCCTAACCCCAACCCTAGCCCCAACCCTAGCCCTAACCCTAGCCCTAACCCTAGCCCTAACCCTAGCCCTAACCCTAACCCTAGCCCTAACCCTAGCCCTAACCCTAATCCTAGCCCTGATGGGAAAATGGAAATAAATACATTTTTTTTAATTTTATTATTTTTCCCTAACTAAGGGGGTGATGAAGGGGGGTTTGATTTACTTTTATAGCGTTTTTATATCTGATTTTTATGATTGGCAGCCGTCACACACTAAAATACGCTTTTTTATAGCAAAAAAGTTTTTGCGTCTCCACATTTTGAGACCTATAATTTTTCCATATTTTGGTCCACAGAGTCATGTGAGGTCTTGTTTTTTGCGGGACGAGTTGACGTTTTTATTGGTAACATATGTGGACACGTGACAGTTTTTAATCACTTTTTATTCCGATTTTTGTGAGGCAGAATGTTAGGAGTCGAGGGTCACATGCTCAGGTACTGCAGCACATTCCATTGGTCCTCCAGGAAGGTCCTGAAAGGGCAAAACTTCAGTAGCAGCTTCCTGTGCTGCAACTATATAAACTGCGCATGACCGCACGGCCATTCGCTAGTATTGTCTTGATATAATGTGTGTGTGTAGATGGATGTATGTCGATGGATGAAAGCTCCTAAGTATCCCTCCCTAGTGTTGTTGACTGCTCGCGGATGATGGTAGCTATCTAGCGCCCGACTAGCCATCTGCACGTTACACACATCACAGCGTCCAGTTGCTGTGTCCGCCAGTACGGCGCCGTGCGCTTCCTCTGTGCTTTCCTTACCCAAGCCTGGGTGGTTAGTGGCATCCGTCAGTGCGGCACCGCATGCACTCTCGTGCCTTTATATACTATTTTAATAGTTTCCTTACACACCCAGTTGTGGTGTTGTGCCAGCAAGTGGTCTAATCGGACTTCAATCCTGAGTTGGGGTTGTGTTCGCTGACTTCTTGCTCGTGCTCTATGTGCGGTACCGCGGTACTGTGACGCAACAGGATCGTTTTCTTCACGCAGGGTGAAGTTTACCCGTGCGTGTATACTTATAGTACCGCCATATAGTCCGTCTTACTAGCAGCAGGGTTTTTACCTGCACGGTGGACCTCGGACTGCGACCGCACCTAGTTTCATATCATCTATACTTGGTGCGTTCCGCCAGTCCTTAGCAGAATACTAGTGCAAAGGTCTGGCTAGTAATGATGGACGATCAGCGTTTACAGCGGTACATCCAGCAGCTGGAGGGAAGGTTGGCGGCTCTTGAGCGTTCAACCTCAGCTGTGGATGTTACTGCTGTCGCTGTTCAGGCTGCAAGTGTGGCTGCAGCTACCTTGTCCACTGCCGCCCCTGTACCGACGCTATCTCGCCTCCCGCTACCAGAGAAATTTTCTGGTGACAGTAAGTCCTGTAGGAGTTTCGTGAGTCAGTGCTCAATACAACTCGAGCTTCTGGCCTCTCGTTTCCCTACAGAGCGGGCTAAGGTGGGCTTTATCATATCTTTATTGTCGGACAGGGCATTGCAGTGGGCTACGCCGCTGTGGGAGCGTGGCGATCATGTGGTGCAGAGTGCTCCATTATTCCTGAGCACTCTGAAACAGGTCTTTTTAGGACCTCTTGTCACCCATGATATGGCGCTCCAACTGTTGGCATTGACTCAGGGCTCGTCCTTGGTCAGCCATTTTGCCATCCACTTCCGCACTCTAGCATCTGAGCTGGAGTGGTCGGATAAAGCCCTTATTCCCATATTTTGGAGGGGGCTGGCTGACCACGTTAAGGATGCCCTGGCCACTAGGGAGATTCCCGCCACACTGGAGGAATTAATAACAGTATCTACTCGTATTGACCTCCGTTTTCACGAGCGGAGGTTAGAGCGAGCCCAGTGTAGGTAGAGGTTTCTGCTGGCTCCCACCTTCGCCAAACCTTTGGAATCTCCAGCCCAGGCTCCTGAGTCTCATGAACCTAAGGTAATGTCACGAGCGGGATCTAAGTCCCGGACCGCTCATGCACTCCAGGTTTGCCATATTTGCCAACAGTCAGGACATCTAGCCACCAGATGTCACCAGCGGTCGAGGAAACGTCAGCGTCTAGTGGTAGTAGGTGGAGGTGCACTAGACTCGGCGACGTTTGCCTCCAAATTGTCCTTTAAGGGGACAATAACTTTTGGCTCATCCTCCCACTCGGTGGAGCTCTGCGTGGTTTCTGGAGCGGAGGGCAATTTTATGTCTTCTGCCTTCGCCCAACGTCACGCAATACCCCTGGTTATGCTATCTCAACCAGTAACGGTACAAGTGGTGAATGGGTCGACACTCCCCGCACAGATAACACATCAGACCATCCCTTTTACTCTGTCCATGTCACCATCCCATCAGGAGATTATATCTCTGCTCGTCATTCCTGAGGGGATTGATGAGGTCCTGTTGGGGATACCTTGGTTACGGTACCACTCTCCTCACATCGAGTGGTCCTCAGGCAGAATTCTGGGATGGGGTGAATCATGTGGGGGTAGGTGTCACCGAGAGTGCGTTCAGGTTGCTACTACAGAGGTACCCACAGATTTTTCCTCTCTCCCCAAGCAATATTGGTCTTATGCAGACGTGTTCTCCAAAAAGGCGGCGGAGACCCTTCCGCCCCATCGCCCCTATGACTGTCCTATCGATCTCTTGCCAGGTGCGGAGCCTCCCCGGGGTCGAGTTTATCCATTATCTCTCCCGGAGACGGAGGCCATGTCTCAGTACATTCAAGAGAATCTGGCAAGAGGGTTCATCAGGAAGTCAGTGTCACCTGCTGGGGCAGGGTTCTTCTTCGTGCAGAAGAAGAATGGGGAATTACGTCCATGCATAGACTACAGGGGTCTTAATGCTATCACCGTTAAGAACAAGTATCCTTTGCCCTTGATATCCGAGCTCTTCGATAGGCTTCGGGGAGCTAGAGTGTTTACTAAATTAGATCTGCGGGGTGCTTATAACCTGATTCGCATCCATGAGGGGGACGAATGGAAAACGGCATTTAACACCAGAGATGGGCACTATGAGTATCTGGTGATGCCCTTTGGGCTCTGTAATGCCCCAGCCGTTTTCCAAGAGTTTGTCAACGACATCTTCCGGGATATGCTTTCCACCTCAGTTGTAGTCTATCTGGATGATATTCTCATCTTTTCTCCAGATATTGACTCCCACCGGAGAGATGTTGGCAGAGTCTTCCACCTCCTACGGGCAAACTCTCTTTATGCTAAGTTGGAGAAGTGTATGTTTGAGCAGGAGTCCTTACCTTTCCTGGGCTATATCATCTCCGCCCAGGGATTGGCTATGGATCCTGCCAAACTACAGGCTGTGATGGACTGACAAGAGCCCCATTCTCTTAAAGCAGTGCAGCGCTTTATGGGGTTCATTAACTATTACCGCCAGTTCATTCCCCACTTCTCAACTCTGGTAGCTCCCTTGGTAGCCCTCACCAAGAAGGGAGCGAATCCCAAATTGTGGTCGGAAGAGGTCTCCAAGGCCTTCACTTCTATTAAGTCCCACTTTGCTAGCGCTCCCATCTTACATCGTCCCGATGTGGATAAGCCATTCCTAATGGAGGTGGATGCCTCATCCGTTGGTGCTGGAGCAGTCCTCTATCAAAAGGATGCTCAAGGTCGGAAGCATCCATGCTTCTTCTTCTCTAAGACCTTCACGCCAGCGGAGAGAAACTACTCCATCGGGGATAGGGAGCTGCTAGCAATGAAATTGGCCATTTCTGAGTGGAGACATCTTCTGGAAGGTGCACGCTTTCCCTTCCAAGTTTACACGGACCACAAAAATTTGGTCTATTTGCAAACAGCCCAGCGGCTAAATTCTCGTCAGGCCAGATGGTCCTTGTTCTTTTCCCGGTTCCACTTTTCCTTCATTTTCTCGCCGGGGAGAAGAATATTCGTGCTGACGCTCTCTCTCGCTCCCTTATGTCAACTGAAGAGGAGGAAGAGGAGCCTCGGCTTATTGTCCCTTCCGAGAGCCTGAGAACCATAGCGCCGGTTTCACTGGATGCTGTGCCTCCGGGCAAGACTTTTGTGCCCATTAATTTGCAACCGGAGGTTCTCTCTTGGGCTCATTCGTCCAGGGTGGGTGGACACTTTGGGACAAAGAGGACATCTGAGCTACTGGCGAGGACGTACTGGTGGCCGCATATGGCCTGGGATGTCAGGGATTATATTCTGGCGTGTGTCTCCTGCGCCAAAAATAAATCTCCGCTTCAAAGGCCAGCTGGGTTGCTCTATCCCTTGCCAGTGGCAGATAGGCCCTGGGAGATGGTCGGGATGGACTTTGTCGTGGGTTTACCCAAATCTCGCGGCTGTACCATCATTTGGGTCATCACCGATCATTCTCAAAAATGGTGCATTTGGTGCCGCTACCACGGTTACCTTCTGCACGGGCCTTGGCAGCGTTGTTCATTAAACACATCTTCCGCCTACATGGTATGCCTGACAAAATTGTCAGTGACCGGGGTCCCCAGTTTGCGTCTCGGTTCTGGAGAGAGCTTTGTCGTCTTCTCAGTATTGAGTTGAATCTCTCTTCCGCTTATCCCGAGACGAATGGGTTGGTAGAGAGGGCCAATCAGACCTTGGTCACATACCTGCGACATTTTGTTTCAGCCAGGCAGGATGACTGGGCATCCTTGCTATCATGGGCAGAGTTTGCGCTGAACAACGCCGTAGCCGACTCCACTGGACAAACCCCATTCCTCCTCAACTATGGTCAGCATCCACGGGTACCTGTGCCTACGCCCGTGTCTTCCGCAGACTCCAGGGTGGCAGACTGGGCTGTGGAGGCACGGGATATTTGGGACCGCACTCAGGATGCCATTTGGGCCTCTAAGGAGAGAATGAGGTCCTCCGCCGATGCTCATCAGCGCCCCGCTCCGACCTTTGCTCCTGGCGACTTGGTGTGGCTCTCCGCCCGTAACATCAGGCTGCGAGTTTAGTCCACTAAGTTTGCTCCTCGCTACTTGGGTCCCTTCAAAGTGCTCGAACAGGTTAATCCTGTGGTTTATCGCTTGGCTCTTCCGCCATGCCTGGGTATCACCGACACCTTTCATGTGTCCCTCCTGAAACCCGAGTACATGTCCCGGTTTTCCGAGTCATCTGCTGGGACATCGGGCTCGTCTTCGGACGATTATGAGGTGAATGCTATTTTGGGGTGCAAGGTGGAACGTGGCAAAAAATTTTTTTGGGTGGACTGGAAGGGTTATGGTCCTGAGGACAGGTCCTGGGAGCCTGCTGAGCACATTCGGGCTCCGCAGCTCATTGCTGCATTCGAGCATAGCGAGGTCCAAGGAGGGGGGGGCCCTAGGAGGGGGGGGTAATGTTAGGAGTCGAGTTTCCTCTGCTGCACAGGGGGAATCTCGATCCCTCTCTGCTGCGGTCTCCCATTCTGTACCGGCCGCAGTGGGGCCTGCTCAGCGGAGGCGTCGCTCCCAGCGTCTTGCTGGGACTGATTCTGTGCAAAGGGTTACTGTTGCCTTTTCTGGCTCTCCTGTTGTACCCTGCACTGATCTGCGGCGAGCGGGCTTCTCTGGGACTAAGTCCTTATTTGCACACACTGAGCATGCCCAGGGCAAGATCTCCCGTTTGAGATCGAGGGTCACATGCTCAGGTACTGCAGCACATTCCATTGGTCCTCCAGGAAGGTCCTGAAAGGGCAAAACTTCAGTAGCAGCTTCCTGTGCTGCAACTATATAAACTGCGCATGACCGCACGGCCATGCGCTAGTATTGTCTTGATATAATGTGTGTGTGTAGATGGATGTATGTCGATGGATGAAAGCTCCTAAGTATCCCTCCCTAGTGTTGTTGACTGCTCGCGGATGATGGTAGCTATCTAGCGCCCAACTAGCCATCTGCACGTTACACACATCACAGCGTCCAGTTGCTGTGTCCGCCAGTACGGCGCCGTGCGCTTCCTCTGCGCTTTCCTTACCCAAGCCTGGGTGGTTAGTGGCGTCCGTCAGTGCGGCACCGCATGCACTCTCGTGCCTTTATATACTATTTTAATAGTTTCCTTACACACCCAGTTGCGGTGTTGTGCCAGCAAGTGGTCTAATCGGACTTCAATCCTGAGTTGGGGTTGTGTTCGCTGACTTCTTGCTCGCGCTCTATGTGCGGTACCGCGGTCCTGTGATGCAACAGGATCGCTTCCTTCACGCAGGGTGAAGTTAACCCGTGCGTGTATACTTATAGTACCGCCATATAGTTCGTCTTACTAGCAGCAGGGTTTTTACCTGCACGGTGGACCTCGGACTGCGAACGCACCTAGTTTCATATCATCTATACTTGGTGCATTCCGCCGGTCCTTAACACAGAATGACCAAAAACCAGCTATTCATGAATTTCTTTTGGGGGAGGCGTTTATACCGTTCTGCGTTTGGTAAAGTGGATGAAGCAGTTTTATACGTCGGGTCAGTACGATTACAGCGATACTTCATTTATATCATTTTTTTATGTTTTGGCGCTTTTATACGATAAAAGCTATTTTATAGAAAAAATTATTATTTTGGCATCGCTTTATTCTCAGGACTATAACTTTTTTATTTTTTTGCATGTTATGCTTTGTGGTGGCTCATTTTTTGCGGGACAAGATGACGCTTTCAGTGCTATCATGGTTATTTATATCCGTCTTTTTGATCGCGTGTTATTCCACTTTTTGTTCAGCAGTATGATAATAAAGCATTGTTTTTTGGCTTGTTTTTTTTTTTTCTTACGGTGTTCACTGAATGGGTTAACTAGTGGGACAGTTTTATAGGTCGGGTCGTTACGGACGCGGCGATACCAAATATGTGTACATATATTGTTTTTTTTTTTTTTTTTAGATAAAGAAATGTATTTATGGGAATAATATTTTTTTTTAATGTATTTATTTATTTATTTTTTTTATTTTTTTTTACACATGTGGAAATTTTTTTTTTTACTTTTTTTACTTTGTCCCGGGGGGGACATCACAGATCGCCGATCTTACAGTTTGCACAGCACTCTGTAAGATCGGCGATCTCACTGACATCGCTGCAGGCTTACCAGCACCTGCAGGCGACCCGGAAGTGCTCCCTGCAGAACCCGGATGCAGCCCCGTGGCCATTTTGGATCCGGGGCCTGCAGGGAGAAGACGTTCCATACAAGGTGAGCACATCACCTTGTACCGATCGTCTCAGGGAAGCACGCAGGGAGCCCCCTCCCTGCGCGATGCTTCCCTGTACCGCCGGCACATCGTGCTCCTGGCACATAGTGCCGGATGTCAGCTGCGATAGTCAGCTGACACCCGGCCGCGATCGGCCGCGCTCCCCCCGTGAGCACGGCCGATCGCATATGACGTACTATCCCGTCACTGGGAATTAAGTCCCAGGTCACCTGGACGGGATAGTACGTCATATGGGATTAAGGGGTTAATTTGAATATTTATAAAGATTTGATATTTTAGTTGTTTTTTTATTTAGCTTTCTTTTTGTTTCTCAATTTATTTTGTTTAAAATATGTCTGAGGTAGCCTATAATATTCTTCATGATTCTTCAGATGCACAACATGTGGATCTGCACCTCATCCGCACCTCAGATTGATGCAATAATAATAAAGCAAATTGGCTACAATGATCATTTTCATGAATCTGAGGATAGAATGAGTATACTCTGAGTCACTGATCATCTGATCATCAAATGAATGTCATATTTAGAATTCATATAAAGTGGATACTTAAAGAAATGGATGACTCACAATAAAAGGTAAAGACAAAACTTTAGCAGCATGTGTTAAAAATCTTAACCTAAATGTTAGTAATGTGCAAATCTT
Source organism: Ranitomeya imitator (assembly GCF_032444005.1). Taxonomy (NCBI): domain Eukaryota; kingdom Metazoa; phylum Chordata; class Amphibia; order Anura; family Dendrobatidae; genus Ranitomeya; species Ranitomeya imitator. The sequence goes on along the minus strand of NC_091282.1, from coordinate 932,907,123 downwards.
TTGAAATTCAAATTTGAGAATGTTTTCAAACTTTCCAACAACATTTGGTTTACATCGAAAAAAACAACAAACATTGCATAATTAAAAAGTCTCTAATTGCTTGAAAATGATGTGTAAAACAATGTGATTTATCCTTGGAATCATATTTTGAGCACTATATTGTAAACAGAAATTTCAATGTCCAACTGACTTCAACCTATCTAGGTATTGGAATTGGACTTGTGGCTTGATGGGAGTGGGAGCTTGAAGGCAGGAGAACAGTATTTATAGAGAGACCTTCCTAAAGAGGAATGGGTCTACCTTATGAGCTGTGGTGTCCTTGATCAGATATACCTAGAAAGGGAGTTTATGTGGGACTGTTCACTGTAAATTTCAAATTCACATGTTTGAGGTATATGGTGAAATCTCCGGTTGCAATGGGATCCCCTTGCCAGACCAACAGAAGGTCATCCACGTATCTCCCAAGCCAATTGATATAATTTACATAAGGGTTATTGTCAGAAAAAATATGCATTTCTTACCACCAGTACATATAGAGGATGGTAAGAGATGGGGAGAATTTTGACCCCATCAGGTCACCCAGTACTTGAACAAAGAGATAAGAGTTAGACACAAAGAAATTATTATGTAGTAGATAAAGGAGGACCAGGATGATGAAATATTTAGGATCTGTTGTATAATTGCTATATTTATCAAGGTGATATTGGGTATGAGTAATGTCGAAATGATGGGGAATGGTGAAGTATAGATTCATCACGTCACATTTTACAAACATAAACCCAATGTTCCAACTGAATTTGTCAAAAACATTAACAACTGTAAAGTTGTCTTTTAAATATCTTGAAGTTCTAATTACTAGAGGCTGGATATGTTCATCCACCCATTGGCTTATATTCTTATTCAGGGAGCCATTCCCCAAAATATTTGTAAGAAGTGGGGCTAGAAAGACTTCTTTGGGGGTTTGTGGTAAACTGTAAAAGATGAGTAATATGGGGTAATCTGGAAACAACCATCTGTGAAGTTTATTATTTATTATCCCCAATCACCCTCCTCTAAGACATGGGATAGTGTATATTTATAGAAAGAGATGAGGACTCATAATAAGTGGATAAATCTTTAAGAATATTATTGGTCAGTTTAATATACAGTTGTGTATCAAGTACAACAATGCAAACTCCTTTAACTGATTCTCGGATAGTTACATTTTCGTTTGATGATTTCCAATGGCTTTGAAACCAATATTACTCATGACTCTACAGCGGTAAGATAATTTAGTCTGTTCATGAAGTAGTCTCAAATCTTTCTAAATGAAAGTCTGTAAGAGATTAAGTGAAGAGACCCTAGATTGTAGAGGATAAAAAGTTACATTTTTTACAGTTACTATAATGTCCTTATCTTGAACCAAGTTAGCCCTAGTTGTGTCATCTTGCAGTGACACGCGGATTAGAACAGCATTGTCTTCCTTTAAGGAAAAAGAAGAGGTGTCCTGTGCTGGAAGAGAAGAAGAGGATTGTTTACTTTTGTTTGTTTGTTAATCAGAGAAAAAAATGTCTTTTGACAGTGAGGAGTCTAGTGAATTTATTTACATATTTGATAGTCTGGAAAGGTCAAAATCTCCACTGGAAGCAAAGATCGAGGTTGTGCACATGCGGAAAGCCATGGTATTTTCACTTGATGGGTCGCAACAATTATCCATGTTTGGGGAATATAAAGAGCTTTGTACTTTACTAAATTAAGAAACAATAGCTTTTATTAGCCACCAAAAATGTATCCCTTAAATTAGGGGGACAAAAAGACGAATTCTACTCTTTTGAATATGAAGAAATAATTACGTCTCAACAAGCAATGAAAAATGAATCCGTTTTTGTCTGGTTTGCTAATCACAAAATGATTAAAAAACTTTTTTGTCAAGCCATCCCAATTTTTTTTTTTGCAAACAAAGCCATTGCACTTCAAAAACAGAAAAAGAAGGTGGCACTCACCATCCAGTAAAACATTCCTTTATTTAGTCCATGACATGGGTACAATGGGAGAGGAGCAGATACCTTCAGTAGACGATGGCCGTTTCACGCTAGCTGCGCTTCAGTGGGTTCTAGAGCATAGAGCATAGGACCCGTTGAAGCGCAGCTAGTGCGAAACGGCCATCGTCCACAGAAGGTATAAATAAAGGAATTTTTGACAAGACGGTGAGTGCCACCTTTTTTCTCTGTTTTTGGACTACAATTGATTCATTTTGTGATGTGCACCTGTATTCCCTCAGTTGTTTGGTGTCCAGCTTACACCCAGGTAAATTTCAATTTCAACTGTTATAATTACAAAAGTACGTGTTGGCAATACACCTCTTTTCAAATGGTAAAACCATTGCACTGTTTTCAACTTGAAATCATTATGGCTTGTTATCACCAAACCTTAAAAAATGTGCCGTATTTTGAGAGTTACTTATTAGGTTATGACAACAGGAGAGTACATTTACCAGCATCATAAATACTGTTAGTACTGTTAGTGTGTGGCTGGCATGGCTGTTAAGTGGCTGTGGAAGGAGCAACATAGTAGAGCGTTAAAATTGGGCAGGCAAGGAAATGCTTGGCAGTTTAAAGCCAGCAACGGCATCCCCGGCAGCAGTACAGTCTATTTCAGAAAACTAAATAGTACAGCCCAAAAGCAAAAAAAAAATCTCTAGGTTAAAGATAATAAAATAGAGCCTCTCCCCAGTTTGAATCTTCCTTATAAAATTTTAAAATAGTGTACTCATTCATGATGCTTCTGGTTTATTCATTGTGTACTGCAACATTGTTCTCCACAATAGTTCTCCAACTAACAATCCTTAAATACAATTTTAAACAATGCTCTGCATGCCAATGTATATGGATAATTTTACTAATTATTGTACTAACATTGTACTAACTTTAGTACTATGACTTTCCATTAAATATGCATGATAAGTGTATCACATAAATTAAATAAATGAACAAAAGTGAATAATTAAGTCGGCTTTGGTATATAATAGAGCAGCGAATTTCCCCAAAAGACTGCCTTTATGCATAGCTCAAACTTTATTATTTTTCATTTTAAGATTTGTGAATTATCTGAAGTAGAGCAATGTATTACAAAATGTATATCATGTTAGGAATGGTTCTCGAAAACAGTGTAAATCAGTTAAAAAACTGGAGAGTTTCATAAATCTAACACATTTTAGCTATAAACATAAGAAAATTAATGTCTCTTGGGTCAATTGCTATCTTACAGCTTTTTTTAACAGTTAATAGATAATTTTCAACATGCATTGTGATATTAGTGATAGCAAGTGAAATAAGAGAATCACGAGATTTATGAGAGCATTCACAATTATTCTGTTGCTCTAAACTATAAATAAATATACCGGAAGCCTCTACTATTGTTTATTATATTAAAATAAATAATTGTAAATGAAAAAAATAATAATTGGAGGAGAATCATTAAGAATGACATAGGGGGCCAGTTATAAGGAATTGCCAGCTGGAGTACACTGACCTGATTCAGCTCTACAGCGACCACACAACGACCTAAACAGCGACGCTGCAGCGATCGGCATCGTTGTCTATATCGCTGCAGCATCGCTAAATGTGACGGTACCCTTAGAAGGGAGGCCACAGAGCAGGAGGTTGCAGTAGATGATCAGGGCATGCACTACTGTTTTTATAGATTCATGGTAGAGGAATCTGTGGATTCAGGACATATTTTTGAGTTTGAGTCTGCCGGAATGAGAAAGGGCTTGGATCTCAGATTTGAAAGAGAAATCGGAGTCAAGCCATTGATTTTGATGGACAAAGTAGATGGGGAGGTTAAAAGAGATTGTGAAAAGATGATGAATTCAGTTTTGTCCATATTAAGTTTTACAAATGCAGCAGAGAAAAATGATGAAATGGAGGACTGATATTGTGGAATTCTGGTGAGTAAGGAGGTGGTACTAGGTCCAGAGAGGTGTGTGTCATCAGCATAGAGGTGATACTTAAAGCTGTGAGACTATGAGCTGTCCAAGGCTGAAGGTGCTGATGGAGTAGAGCAGGGCTCCTAAACTGAACCTTGGGGGACACTGACAGATAGGGGGGGAGATGAGTAGGTGGTGTGTGAGTGGGAGACACTGAATGATCTGTCTGTTAGGTATCAGGAGATCCAAGAAAGGGGCAAGTCTGTGATGCCAAGAGATAAGAGAGTCTGTAGTAAGAGGGAATGGGCCACTCTGTCAAAGGCAGACAACAGTTCCAGGAGGAGGAGGAGAAAGTAGTATTGCTTGCATTTGGCAGTTAGTAGAATGATGCAGTCGTAAGTCTGATTGTAAGTGGTCAAAGAGGGAGCAGGAGGTTAGATTTGAGGACAGTTCAAAATGTGTTGTTTCACTACTTTTGAGGCGTAGGGGAGAAGTGATATGAGGCAATAGCTATACAAAAATGGGTCAAGGGAGGACTTTTGAGAATAGTTGTGATCAAGGTATGTCTGAAGTATGAGGGGAAGACAACTGTTGTTAGTGGCAGGTTGAAGTGGTGGGTTAGTTTCAGGATGAAGACTGTTGTAAGGTTTGAAAAGAGGTGGGATGGGATTGGATCAAGTTTACAGATGGTGAGATATGATTTAGAGAGTAAAGAGAAATTAATTTTCCGTGATGATGAAGTTGGTTTTGGAGAAGGTGAGTTGAGTAATTATGAGGAGGGGCTGTGAGGACTTTAGACAAAGCTTTGTCTTATGTTGTCAATCTTCTGCTTAAAGAATGAGGCAAAGTCTTCAGCTGAGATGGGTGAATGGGAAGGGGGAGCTGGGGACAAGGAGAGAATTGAAAGTACTGAATAGCTGTTTAGGATTGTGAGACAGAGATGATATAAGACATGAGAATTAGGTTTGTTTTGCTGCTGTGAGAAGTTGCGCAGCATTTTGACAACTTCTGTTACTGGGCGGGCTACTCAACTGCCTTTCTTTGGCAGCCGCAAAGGGGTATGCCTTGACGAGGGCCAGAAAGTGCTCCAGTGGATGGCAAGCTCTGCATCAATTAACCTCTTCTCCTCTTCATCCACCTTAACATCACTCAGTACATTACTCATACGTGACACACAAGATTTACCCTTGTTTACCTTGCACCAGAACTTTCCAACCACCCAACTGACTATGGGGTACCACAGATGGGCGAGTCTTCATAAATGTTTGCACATTCTATACCGTGGGCATCACAGTTCTGATTCAAAGATTCACAGACTCAAAAGGAGGAAAGCATCTGTTTTGATGGGCAAAATTTTTTGCAGTTTAATCCAGGGCTGGACAAAGTAAGGTCCAAAGAGAATCCAGATCCTTGTCACCAGACGTTAATCTGTGGGTGGAGGTGATCCTGATTAGACTCAGAAACTTTGTTCTGTGCTATCAGGACAGGAAAAGGAGTATGGTGTTTCTCAGAGTGAGAAATGGGAGAACAGAGATTATGATGATTAGGTGGTAGATCTCACTTGTTGTGGCTTCCCAGACAGACAGTGAGTGATGTAACCACAACAAGAACTGCATCCTCAGTCACAACTCTAGCTGTGGCAGGCAGCAGACGTGGGTGTGAAGTTCTCAGGGGGGCAAGAGTTGGCTAGCCTGGCATATTTTTGAAACTGCAAAGGATGACTCAACAATTGTTATCTGCCAACATGCATCAGTCTGGGAATCTCACTGGCCTAAAATGAGGACTAACAGGCCTTGCCAAAAATCGTCCGTCCCATTAGCTACATCTGCTGCATCTTTCTTCTCTCTCAACGTGGCAAGGGTTATCTCACAGTTCTCAGTCCGCGGAACCTTCACTTGCATACCTGCTAAAGTCGTGGTGAGTTAGAGCCATTCAGCTGTTACAGAAGTGGACATGACTGTTATTTTTGACCAATATAAACCGAGAACATCACATCTTTCTCAATCCACCATAACATCTGCGTCTAGCAGTTTGTCGTTTTCACTCTACTCCTCGCTCTGTCAGCACAGCAGTCAGCCTTCGTTTGTGCAGTTGTGGTTACGTAAAAGACTGTTTCCTCCAACACATGGCAAAGTTAAGAGCTTGAAGTTCACCATCTTAAATCCACTAATAACAATAATGTTTATTTATATAGTGCATAAAGGCACGGATGATTGACCTCGTGGAGACCAAAACATCCAACACCGCAGAGACACCATCACGTGTTTCTCAACGCACGTTTTTGCCCCAGGCCTGGCTATTCACTGCCTGCGTTGAGAAACACGTGATGGTGTCTCCGCAGCTCCTCTACTTGCATTTGCATATTTGGGGGCAGTGTTCTGGATCACTGCGTTGAGAAACACGTGATGGTGTCTCCGCGGTGTTGGATGTTTTGGTCTCCACGAGGTCAATCATCCGTGCCTTTATAGACTTTCTACTAGGCACTGCTCCTGATAGCCAGTTTCCTACTCCACACTGATGAGGGGCAAAAACCCCGAAACAGCTGTCTGTGGATGGATACCATGCTTGGCATAGATGGTTTTCCTTTATTGGATGCTGCCCTTCCCTTGGTTGTTCCTTCCCGGTGAAAGGCCTGGCTATTCACTGCCTGCGTTGAGAAACACGTGATGGTGTCTCCGCAGCTACTCTACTTGCATTTGCATATTTGGGGGCAGTGTTCTGGATCACTGCGTTGAGAAACACGTGATGGTGTCTCCGCGGTGTTGGATGTTTTGGTCTCCACGAGGTCAATCATCCGTGCCTTTATAGACTTTCTACTAGGCACTGCTCCTGATAGCCAGTTTCCTACTCCACACTGATGAGGGGCAAAAACCCCGAAACAGCTGTCTGTGGATGGATACCATGCTTGGCATAGGTGGTTTTCCTTTATTGGATGCTGCCCTTCCCTTGGTTGTTCCTTCCCGGTGAAAGGCCTGGCTATTCACTGCCTGCGTTGAGAAACACGTGATGGTGTCTCCGCAGCTCCTCTCCTTGCATTTGCATATTTGGGGGCAGTGTTCTGGATCACTGCATTGAGAAACACGTGATGGTGTCTCCGCGGTGTTGGATGTTTTGGTCTCCACGAGGTCAATCATCCGTGCCTTTATAGACTTTCTACTAGGCACTGCTCCTGATAGCCAGTTTCCTACTCCACACTGATGAGGGGCAAAAACACCGAAACAGCTGTCTGGAGTGAGGTTTTCTGGAGCAATCCAGACCCTTTTGCAGAGAATTCTGTTTTTTTCTGTGGTCGTTTGTACCGACAGCTTTGAAGATGAGTTATGTGAGGAACACCATCCGAGTGACGTTGGAGCCATCTATCCGGGCAAGGAACAGCGTGGTCTTTATTGTTCGTGACCTTATTGAGGAAAAGGCTGGAGGAAAGCGAGAAAACATCTTTAGTATCAATGAGTTCCCTAATCAAGGTAACTACGACATTACTTTTATGTCAGAGCATTATTGCCTGAACATCTATGAGTGGTTCCGGAATCATGCTAGAGATCCCTGTTTGAAAGGAGTGAAATGTGAACCACTGTTTGGTCTTCAGGAAAGGCAGGTGACTATCACTGTTTATAACCCCTTTACTGAACCTGCATTGTTGGAGAGCTTACTCTCACAGTATTGTGATTTTGTTTCAAAGGGAGAGAAGCAAGTGAACTGCTTAGGAATCTTTAATTGTCGATACAAGTATCGTGTAAGGTTCAGAAGAGATCCTGGCAGTGTGGGTGGGTTCAGACACCCTCCGGCGAACTTCTCTGTGGCAGGGCATAGGGGTTTCCTGACGTACCCTGGGCAGCCTCTGTTTTGCAGGAGATGTTTCTCTTTTGGACATGTCCAGGCAGACTGCCAGAAGGGGCAGTGTTGCCGAAACTGCAAGAAGGAGGGGCATATGGCTGGTGATTGCCCGATGGCTAAGACCTGTGATGTGTGTGGTAGTAGTGACCACATATATAAGGATTGTCCGCAGAGAGCGCCTAGACGCTCAGAGAGTGAATGGAGAGAGGAGGAGGAGAGAAGGAGGAGGTTGGCGATTATCAGAAAGGAATCTGAAAGAATGGAGAGAGAGGAAAGGAGGGAGAGGGAGAAGGAGAGAGAAAGACACTCTGTGACTCCAGATGACATTGTGCTAGCACCCCATGGTGCTATGAGTGATGCACAGAAGGAAGATAAGGAGTTTTGGTTGGCGGCAAAAAAAGTAGAGAAGGGGTTTAAGAAGAAGGAAGAAGATCAGGAAGAAGATGAGGAAGAAGATGATGACTCTACTGTGCCTGAAATATTTTCTCTTGAGGAAGCAATGGATGCAACTGAGGAAGACGTGCGCATTTCTGAAGCTGAGAGCCCTGTGCTCCCCTCAGATCCTCAGAATATTGGAGGGCTTTCTTCAGATGAGGACAGGGGTGGGAATAAGTGTCAGAGGGAGGAGGATGGGGAAAGTGATGAGGCATGCAGTAGTATGCCTAAGAGAAAAATTGGGCCGGCTATAAAAAGATGGAGTGAGCACGAAGGGGCTAGTGGTTCAGAGACTTGCTGTTCAGTCCGAATGGCAGAGGAGGACAATGGTGATACTGGGTAAAATGAAAGCTCAGTGGATCTGTTGTTTTTTTCTCTCCTTTCTGTGAGTCTTGACCTTTGTCAAGGGCTTTTTGTGTAATGTGTGTAGTTTTGTGGTAATTTTTGCATTGTTTTTTGTTTTTATAGTATGGGTTTTTCTATAGTTTCTCAAAATGTGAGAGTTTTTAAGAAAGCGAGGAGGAGAGCAGCAATTCTTGATTTTTTAGCTATGCAGAGTGCATCTATTTTTTGTTTGCAAGAATGTGGGATTGTGGATGGTGTGAAAGGGGATGAGTGGTCTTATGGTGCGTCTGTATGGTCTGGTAGTGCAAATAATAGAAATTATGGTGTGGGTATTTTAGTTAAGGGGCAGGAGGTGGTTTTGAATAATTATTTGGTGGTGGAGGTGGGGAGGTGTATCTTAGCAAATTTTGAATATAAAAATGCTAAGTTTTGTGTTATCAAAATTTATGCGCCAGTAGAAAAAAATGAGCGTAAGTTGTTATTTGAAAAAGTGAAGCTTTTTGTTCCAGGAAGAGTGCCTGTGGTGATTGTGGGTGATATGAATTGTGATGTGGGGGGAGTGAATGTGGATGTGTCTGGAAAAGTTTTGCTGGAGTTAGTTACTGACTTTGATTTGAGTGATATGCAGCGTGTGTGTAAGGTTAACCCTTTGTTAGATACCTTTTTTTCTGATAGTGGAAGAGCACAGTCCAGGTTGGATTATTGTTTTATTTCTAAAAATATTATTCCTGTTGGATATAAGCAGGATAGGGTCGTTTTTTCGGACCATGTTTGTGTGTTGTGCGAGTTAGATATTAATGTTAGTGGTGTGTTTGGAAAGGGTTTGTGGAAATTAAATGTGAAATTGTTGGAAAATGAAGCTGTGAGGAAGGAGTATGTGAGAAAGTATGAACAGTGGTGTAAAAGTAAGGAAAGTTTGGGGAATGTTTGTGAGTGGTGGGATTGGGTTAAGAGGCAGACAAAAAAGTTTTTTAAAAGTGTGGGGTATGAATTTGCGGCAATTAAGAGGGAAAAGTTTGTTAAGTTGAATGTCCATTTATGTTTATTGTATGAATTGAGGGAAGGAGGAATGGAGGTGGAGGAGGGGATAAAAAAGGTTAAAAAAGAAATTAATGAGTTTTTGGAGGAGAAAGGGAAGAGTATTATTTTTAGGGCAAAAATTGATAGAATGGAGCAAGATGAAAGGTGTTCAAGGTTTTTCTTCAAAAAGGTTTTTGGGAAAAAGCAGAGTATGAGTGTTTTGAATGCAGAGGATGGAAGAGAGGTAAGTGGGGAGGATATGTGTGAACATGTGGCTAAGTTTTATGAGGAGCTGTATGCAGTGAAGTGGAGGGATGAGGCTTTGGAGGAGGATGTACTAAGTGTATTAGAAAATAAATTGAGTGAGATGGAGAGAGAGAGAGTGATGGGTGAGGTGACAGGTGATGAGGTATGGAAGGTAATGAATAGCATGGCGGTAAATAAGACTCCAGGAGAGGATGGTCTTCCTATAGAGTTTTATAGGGTGATGTGGCATGTGATTGGTAAGGATTTTGTGGATGTGTGTAAGTATATGTGGTCTAGTATGGAGGTGGCTGAGAGTATGCGTGCAGGGATGGTTGTGTTAATACCTAAAAAAGGAGATTTGAAGAGTTTAAAAAATTGAAGACCGATAACGTTGTTGAATTGCGATTATAAGATCTATGCGAAAGTAATGGCGAATAGGATGCGTGATGTGATAGAGAGTGTGATTGGGGATGAACAGTGTTGTGCAGTGCCTGGGAGACGTATACATGAGTGTGTGTGTATGTTAAGAGATTGTGGGACTGTATGAGTCGGAAGAAGAGTGTATTTGTTTTGAGTTTGGACTTTGAAAAGGCGTATGATCGTTTATCACATAGTTTTTTGTTCCGGGTATTATTGAGAATGGGGTTTCCGCCTGATTTTGTTTGGAGGGTGAGGAGCTTATATAAAGACATTTATAGTTGTGTTTTGATGAATGGTTCTGTGGGTAGAAGAGTAAATGTTTTTTCAGGTGTGCGACAAGGTTGTCCTTTGTCTCCTGTGGTTTTTATTTGTGCGATTGAACCGTTGCTTTGTATGTTGAGGAAAGATAAAGTGATTAGAGGTGTACAAGTGCCAGGAGGTGGAGGGAGGGAATGGAAGGTTAGTGCTTATATGGATGACGTGTGTGTGTTGTGTGATTCAGAGTATTCTGTGAGGCGGGTGAAGTTATTAGCGTCTATTTTTTGTGGTGCGTCAGCATTTAAGGTGAATTGGGAGAAGAGTGAGTGTAAGGTTTTTGGGGGAGGGGTTTTAAGTAAGGATGTAGGAGTGAATGAGGTGACTGGGTCTATTAAGGTTTTGGGGGTGAAATTTTCAGAGAGTTTGGATGGGAAAGAAAGTTGGGATGATGCGAAAGGAAAGGTTGAGCGGAAGTTATGTTTTTGGAAGATGAGAAGTCTTTCGTTTTTTGGAAAAATCTTAGTTATTAAAAGTGTGATTTTGCCTATTTTCTTATATATTGCAGTGGTCTTTCCGCCGGGGTATATGTGTATGAGGGGATTAAATAGGATTCTGTTTGTGTTTTTGTGGAATTCTAGAATGGAGAGGGCTAGGAGGGAGGTTTTGGTGAAATGTTTAGAAAAAGGTGGGTTGGGTTTTCCAAACCTTGAGGTGTTTTTTGGTGTAAATATTGTGGTTTTTGTGTTGAGGGTGATTAGGATGGATGGCAAGTTTTCTTGTCTGTGTAGGTTTTTGTTTGGGGCATATTTATTTCGTTTGAAGTGGCGAGAGAGGGATCTGAGGTATCCGGTTGCTTTTGACGTGCCTAGATGGTATGTGTGGGTTTATAAATTTTTGGTGAAGTATGAGTTGTGTGATGTGGATGTTAGGTTGTTGAGTAATAAGAAGGCTGTGTATAGGATGATTGAATGTAGAGAGACAGAGTGTGGAATAAACATGGTTAGAGGGAATGATATAGAAAAAGTATGGAAGAAAGTGCGGTTAGACGGTATGACGAATAGGCAGAGTGAGATTGTGTGGCAGTCTTTGCATGGAGTGTTACCAGTTAGAGAATTTCAGAAGAATCGTGGGTTGGGGAGAAATGATATGTGTCCAAGAGGTGGGTGTGGTGGAAGGGAAAGTGTAATACATGTGTTTTGGAATTGTCATTATGCTAGGGAGGTGATTGGAAGAATGGGACCGTTGTGTAAAGAATTGTGTGGTGTGAGCTTGTTATCATTCGAGTTGTTCATGTTTGGCTTGGGAATGTGTGATGGAGTGAAGGAGAGAGTGTTGTGGTTAATAGTTGCATGTATAAAGGAAGTATTATGGGATGTGAGGAATGTGTATGTTTTTAAGAGAAAGGAAATTGTAGTAAAGAATAGTTTAAAAGTGATTTTGGGGAAGATGTATGTGTGTTTTCTATGGGATAAAAGAAGAAGGGGGGAGGTGAATGCCGAAGGGATTTAGAAGGTGAAGAAGTGGAGATACCTTGTAAATATGTCTTGACTTGTTTTTTCTGATGTTGTAGTGAACTGAAATTTTCCGATGATGATGGGAACAGCTTTTGTGTTTTGGATTTGACGCAGCTGTTTGGGATTTTTCTTTGGTCTTGGATTTCTGGACCGTGGATTTTCCCATCTGAGGGAAGAAAAAAAAAAAAAAAAAAGAAACAGCTGTCTGTGGATGGATACCATGCTTGGCATAGGTGGTTTTCCTTTATTGGATGCTGCCCTTCCCTTGGTTGTTCCTTCCCGGTGAAAGGCCTGGCTATTCACTGCCTGCGTTGAGAAACACGTGATGGTGTCTCCGCAGCTCCTCTACTTGCATTTGCATATTTGGGGGCAGTGTTCTGGATCACTGCGTTGAGAAACACGTGATGGTGTCTCCGCGGTGTTGGATGTTTTGGTCTCCACGAGGTCAATCATCCGTGCCTTTATAGACTTTCTACTAGGCACTGCTCCTGATAGCCAGTTTCCTACTCCACACTGATGAGGGGCAAAAACCCCGAAACAGCTGTCTGTGGATGGATACCATGCTTGGCATAGGTGGTTTTCCTTTATTGGATGCTGCCCTTCCCTTGGTTGTTCCTTCCCGGTGAAAGGCCTGGCTATTCACTGCCTGCGTTGAGAAACACGTGATGGTGTCTCCGCAGCTCCTCTACTTGCATTTGCATATTTGGGGGCAGTGTTCTGGATCACTGCGTTGAGAAACACGTGATGGTGTCTCCGCGGTGTTGGATGTTTTGGTCTCCACGAGGTCAATCATCCGTGCCTTTATAGACTTTCTACTAGGCACTGCTCCTGATAGCCAGTTTCCTACTCCACACTGATGAGGGGCAAAAACCCCGAAACAGCTGTCTGTGGATGGATACCATGCTTGGCATAGGTGGTTTTCCTTTATTGGATGCTGCTTTTCCCTTGGTTGTTCCTTCCCGGTGAAAGGCCTGGCTATTCACTGCCTGCGTTGAGAAACACGTGATGGTGTCTCCGCAGCTACTCTACTTGCATTTGCATATTTGGGGGCAGTGTTCTGGATCACTGCATTGAGAAACACGTGATGGTGTCTCCGCGGTGTTGGATGTTTTGGTCTCCACGAGGTCAATCATCCGTGCCTTTATAGACTTTCTACTAGGCACTGCTCCTGATAGCCAGTTTCCTACTCCACACTGATGAGGGGCAAAAACCCCGAAACAGCTGTCTGTGGATGGATACCATGCTTGGCATAGGTGGTTTTCCTTTATTGGATGCTGCCCTTCCCTTGGTTGTTCCTTCCCGGTGAAAGGCCTGGCTATTCACTGCCTGCGTTGAGAAACACGTGATGGTGTCTCCGCAGCTCCTCTACTTGTATTTATATAGTGCAGACATATTAACCAGAGCTTTACAATTCAGCAGGTCATATAAAACAGTCATAAGTTACAAAGTTAACTATAATCCAACAATTAAAGCCAAAATAATGACGACCCTGCTCGAAAGAGATTACAATCTACAATTAGGTGGAGGTGACACAAAGTACAGGTGCATATTTACAATGATGGTCCAGCCATCTTGAAAAAATGGGAGTTAGATAAATGCTGTATGAGGTAGTCACCAGCCAATAGTTGTAGTTCTTTTTGGGTGTGGTTGAGTTTCATGTCGAATTATGTTCAGAGAAGTAGAGACTAGGCTATATATAAAAAGGACTTTGATTAGGAAACGTGATAGGCCACCTTAATCAAATGTGTTTTTAGGAATCGCCTAAAAAATTTTAAGTTGTGATTTGTCCTTATTTCATGGAGCAGAAAGCGGAAGAGGTGAGTTATCTAAGTAGGAGATTGAACAGAAGTGGGCAAAGACCAGGGGTGGTACCCTCTTTGTATGTCTCAGAGATTGAAAGTTGTGAAAGGCCATGAGAAATGGGTAGAGAAAGAAGCTGGGAAGCAGTTGGGGAGGTAGACAGCAAATTTTGGAATCCCCAAGGCTTGCAGGACAAACCTATGTAAGTAACCCTTCCTCCACTGCTTCTGTCTCCTCCACCTCCTGTAGGGCATCCACCTGGACCCTCAAACTCTCCCTTAATGAGACACACTTTCCAATAGTGCAGAGAATATACCCCACCTCTGTACTGCCCAGCCAGGGAAACCACAATCAGGCAGTGTTTAAATTTATATAACTTGGAGAAAGCAGTCACACAGTTCAAACTTTGCGGACTCCAAGTTGGGTCTCCTTCATGTGTCTTGCCTGAATTTGGCAGGGCTCTCAGACCACCAGGCCTACACCTCTGACTCATCTACCTGTTAGTGATTATTAGTGTTTAAGCTAGAAATGCTTCTCCAAACTCTGTCCCAGGCCTTGTCCCATGCTTAAATGTAAAATGTGGCCTGCTGGCTGGACCACACAATTACCAAAAAGGATTTATATGCTGAAATGTAGCCTGCTTTCTGTAGCACACTATTAGTCAATACAGTTTAGATTCAGAACCCTTGGCTGGAGAAAAACTAGTATCACTAAATATGTATGTACTTAATGTGGGCTTGTTTCAGGAACATGCTATTAGCACAAGCAATTTGTATTTTCATATGTGGCTCATGCAAGGCAAAAAATATTACCAGCCCAAAATATTTTTCTGGAGACATGTGGTCTAACTTGTGCACCACAGTATTTCCACAAAGAATTTATATTTTGATATGTGGACTCTGGCTTAGGCCAAAATATTATCCGCACAACAGATCAATCTGCCAAATTGTGGCAGTGTTTTAGGACAACTGTATTAGCACAAATAATTTATATTTTCAAATCTGCTTTGTCTCTGAAACACAGTTTAATCACAAATTATTTAAAGTAGCTATTGGGGCTGGTGGCTGCATCACAATATTGGGCCTAAAGATTTTTAAGTGGAAATCTGGCCTTCTGATTCGGCATTGAAACATTGTGATGAAACTAACAATTAGGAGTGGATAATTGTGCCTCGTGGCTGCTTGACCATATTAGGCCTAGCGATGTTCAAGTGGAAATCTGGCCTTCTGATTTTCCACTGAAACACAGTTTTATCACAAATGATTTGAAGCAGCTGGAGACTGCTACCTGATATTAGTCCTAATGATTTTAAAATGGAAATCTGACCTTCTGATTTGCCACTGAAACACAGTTTTAGCACAAACAATCTAGAATAGCAAATGGGGCTTCCGGAGACAGCCACAAAGGTTTTGCATCTACTTTGATGCTGGAAAATCGATTTCACACAGCACAGGATCCTATCTTTTTAACTGACAAGTTCACTTTCAGCACCAGCACTAGTGACCTCTCTGCACTGTAACACTGAGACAATGGCACCAGCAAAAAAAGATGTCCACTTTTTATCTCGCTAGGGACATGTGACTTCAGCTGCCAATTGCAGAAGACTTTGAGTCCTGACATTGTGGATGGTTTCTGCACCCTGATTGTTTGCTGGAATCAACAAGCATAAAGTTAAGGAAAAAATAAGTGTGCCAATCATGTAAACTTTCCACACACTCTTTCAACCTCTCCACACCCCCTCCCCTCATCAAGCAAGTCTCCACCACCCCAATCCATCATACAGCACAACTATACTAGCCAAAGTAACAACAAACGCATTAGTAGAAACGTGATGATTTACTGAACTGTGACCGAATTTTGCCGACTTTGAGTAAAAATGCTTGTGAAATCAAACACGAATCCGAATGTGATACATTCATGCCAAATTTGAGATTGGTGAATGCTTTCCGAACACTTTCACTCATCTCTATTCTCTACATGTGTTTGGTGATGTACTAAGATAATATTTTGGTGTTCTTTACAGATCTACTTTACACCGGAGGGATGTTGGCCATGTTCTGTAGAGATGAAGGAAGAGCTGACTGTATGCCAAGTATGAAAAGTGCATCTTCGTGCAGACCTCTCTTCTGTGTATTGGGTACATCATCTTAGAGACCAGCCTGAAAATAGATCCTGAGAAAGTGTCTGTCGTCTTGAAGTAGCCCCATCCTGACCTCAGAAAGCTATTCTGCAGCTTCTCGGTTTCACAAACTACTGCTCCTATTTCTGCCCTGACCCGGAAGGAGGACGTACCTAAGATAGAGACTCCCGAGTTAGAAAATGCATTTGTGTCTCTAAAGAAGGGCTTCTCCTCAGCTTCAGTGCTGCATCAACTGGACAATAATAAGAAGTTATTCATGGAAGTTGATGCTTCTTCCAGAGGGGCGTCTGTTCTTACCCAGAAGTCTTAATCTGGCCATATGGTTACCTGCGTCTTCTTTTCCAAAATCTTTTCAGATTGCAACTATTTTATAGTCGATCGAAAACTGTTAGCAATTAAATTGGCTTTGGAGAAGTGACGGTTCCTGCTTGAAGGAGCAATGCACCGCGTGGTCATTTACACGGATCACAAGAACTTAGCCTACCTGCAATCTGCACAGCAGCTGAATCCACGACAAGCCAGGTGGTCTCTATTCTTCGCCCGCTTCAACCTAGTTCTCCATTTCCGGCCGACTGATTCTTTTCTGAATTACCGCCAGGAGGAAGAGATCAAACACATCATCGAGCCCTCCAAAATAATTTCAGTCACTCTGCTGTATTTGTGTCAGCTCATATCAGGAAAGATTAACTTTGATGAACCTAATAGGTAGTGATTTCCTCTGTGTAGACACTCGTCTAAGTTGGCTGGCCGTGCTGGTCAGAAGAAACTGCTCTCCTCACTTTCTGACATTACTGGTGGCCGACCTTGTGCTCTTGTGCTGAGAACAAAACTCAGAAACAGTATCCATCCAGTCAGCTACTTCCTCTACCAGTACCTTCTGCTCCCAGGCAGCATATTACGATATATTTCATCACTGATCTTCCAGTATTGGCTGGGTGTACCGTCATATGGAGGGTTGTGGATCACTTTTCCAAGATGGCCCATTTCACTCCACTACCCAGACTCCCATCTGATCTGGTGCTTACAGAGAATCCATATGTTCATAGATAGAGGCCTCTAGTTTATTCTCGCTTCTGGAGAGCTGCCTGCAAGCTACTTAATGTCACTTTGGATTTCTCTTTGGCCTACCATCCTCAATCCAATGGCCAGGTAATGCTTGTCAAGAAGATCCTGACTAACTTACTGTGGCATTTCGCCAATGCCCACCTCAGTGTTTGGGCCAAACTCCTGCCCAAATCTCCATTTTTTGGGGTCTACGGTCAGCATCATACTATTCCATTTCTGATTTCTACTACCTACAACATCCCTGCTACTGATTCCCTCATCCAGAGATTCTCTAAGATCTGGGAGGACACCAAGACCATCTTATTGAAATCCTCAATGGATGAAAAGACATGTAGACAAGAGACTTCAGGATCTGCTTCTGTTTTATTCTGAGGAGAAGGTTTGACTGTCATCTACTTATGACCATTGCAACATACCCTTGTAGAAATTGGGTCCTTGCTTTATCAGTCCATTCCAGGTTCTAAAACAGATTAATCCGATAGCCCAGGGCATTGGCAATTAATTTTCCCGAGGGGCCACATGAGAGACCGTGACCATATTGGAGGGCCGAACCAATAGGCCGAAATTAATTCTGTTGTATATTAATATTGATATTTTATAATTATTATATTATTGAAAATGTTATCAATATTAATTTTATAGCTTAATACTGAGCAGAATTTAGAATGCTGACATCCTCCTACATATTGTTTGAACTCGAGCACAGCCCCTTCTGTGTATCATATGAGCCTCCCAACAGCCCCTTATAGGCCGCATGAGTCCCACAAGCCTCCCCCATATGCAGCATGAGCCCCACACAGTCTACCCCCATATGTGGCATGAGCCCCATACAGCTTCCTCCATATGCAGCATGAGCCCCATACAGCCTCCCTATATACACTGCATGAGCCCCACACAGCCTCTCTACATACTGCATGAGCCCCACACAGCCTCCCTATATACGCTGCATGAGCCCCACACAGCCTCCCCCATTTGCAGCATGTGCCCCACACAGTCTTCCCCATATGCAGCATGAGCCCCACACAGCCTCCCCATATACTGCATGAGCGCCAGACAGCCTCCCTATATACTGCATGAGCCCCACACAGCCTCCCCATATACAGCATGAGCCCAACACAGCCTCCACATATACTGCATGAGCCACACACAGCCTCCCCATATACTGCATGAACCCCCACACAGCCTCCCTATATACACTGCATGTCTCCCCCATAGCTTCCCCATGTCGCCCCATATCCTCCCCATGTGAAGCATGTTGCCTCCATATGCAGCACCATGTGTCATATGCACCCCCATATGCAGCAACATGTCATCCCCCATGTGCAGCACCATGTCATCCCCCATGTGCAGCACCATGTCACCCCCCATGTGCAGCACCATGTCACCCCCATGTGCAAAACCATGTCACCCCCCATGAGGGCAGCACCATGTCGCCCCATGTGTGCAGCACCATGTTGCCCCATGTGTGGAGCACCATGTCGCCCCATGTGTGCAGCTCCATGTCGCCCCATGTGTGCTGCACCATACTGCCACAAGCGTGCAGCACCATGTCACACCCACATAAACTCCCCATGTCCACACAAACAGCCCATACGCATGAGAAAAAAAAAACACCACATGAAGTCAGCACTAAGACATTTTCGATGTACAGAAGATTCTGGCCACAAAAAGGGTAACTTTATTTTTGAGGTTTGGAAGGAATTTGGTCTTCCCCGGTAGGTACATGGACTTACTCACTGTTGTGGCCCCTATGTCACAGTTCCTCCTCCTTCCTCTCTGGCTGCTGCAGGGGCCCATGCAGAGTGCCCTGATCTTTGGGCACTGTGCTTGAGATTATGTGGTGCAGAAGCAAGGCTACTGAGACTGGGTCATGTGGAAAACAGAGTGTTTCTGAGAATAATAGTCCCAAAATGTCTTCTTTAGCTTGGCTGGTTGTCAAAAATGGAGGGGGACCCCATATTGATTGTTTTAATTATTTACTTAAATAAATAAAAAACTGGCATGGGGACCCCTCTATTTTGGATAACTAGCCTTGCTAATGCTGACAACTGGGAGTTGCAGCCCGCAGCTGACAGTTTTGCCTAGCTGGTTATCAAAAATACAGGGGAACCCATGCCATTTTTTATTGTTACTTTTTCAGACACAGGCGCCGGTTGAAGAATACTCTCATCAGCTGAGCCTACTCTTGCTATTATTAGTGGCAGCAGGTGTAGTCTGCTGGGAGTAGGAGTTATTTGACAGCATGGGAGCTGTGGCTGGTGGTAATGATTTTACACTGGATGTTCGGTCCCCCCATGCAAGTGAATGTGGTCCAGGTTCGGATAGTGTTGTGGTACTCAAACTTTTTTTAAACTGTTCAACCGAATCCGCTGGACCCAAACATCCAGGGGTCATCACATCTCTAGAGGTAACGTCACACCTGTCCTACTCTTCGTATTGTGATGTGTATGGTGTGGGGTGACATAATTGTACAGCAGTCAGCTACCTCTAGTCTTCATTCCAGGTGCTCTAAGAGCATACCTTCACTAACTTCATACTAGGTATGCTAAAATAGAACGAGGTACAAGCTATAAAGATACATGAGTATATATATATATATATATATATATATATATAAACTGATATATAGATATATATATATCTATCGATATAGATATGTATATATAAACCACATATATGAATTTTTTTCACTTATTGTCTATATAAATGGGAAGTAAGAGTGAACAGTGTATTTGTTTTCAAAAACTGCTGCAGTGTGTGCTCCTTCATTGTTATAGATATACTGTCACTGCTGTTGTCTTCCCATTTCTGTTAGAATCTGGAATCTCATGGGAGCTGTATCTTGCTATGTGAAAAACAAGACTATGACTCAGGCCGATAGAACTGTTGAGTTAATGGGTCACTGAGTGACAGCTGAGCCATCTCTCTGAGGTATCAGTCACACCGTCACTGTGGAGAATACAAAGTTTTCACTCTGAAGTACATCAATTCTATTTGGGCTGAATTTCTGGTCGTCAAAGATAGGTATTTGTCAATATTCCTCTTGCTAAAATGTGGAATGTAAAGGAACTAAACATAGTTCATATTAGGCCAATATATATCTAAAAACAAATGAAAATTCAGACAGCATGACAACTAGCCAGAAGCCATTAGTCACATTGGGTATTCTAGAATATGTATGTAGTTTATTTATGAAGTTTTCAGAATAATGCAATTTATACACAGGATTCGGCTTGTTGGCCGCGACCAATTAGCGAAGCGTGGTTCAAATTCCGCACCAATTCACAGGCGGACTGCGCCTGTCACTGATTGTTCGCGGCCAGGCGTGACCAATCAGTGAAGCCAGGACCGGCTCCAGGTTTTTGAGGGCCCGGGGAGAAAGAGTCTCAGTGGGACCCCCTCTTTAACACATACCACAATTCATGATGCACAGATACAGCAGAGAAATAAAGCACAGGCAAGTAGCATATAACACAGCCCACGTAGTGTATAACACAGCCCACATAGTATATTGCCCAGCCAAGTAGTATATTGCACAGACACGTACTATATTGCCCAGCCGCGTACTATATTGCTCAGCCACGTATTATATTGCCCAGCCACATAGTATATAGCACAGACACGCTGTATATAGCACAGACACGTTGTATATAGCACAGACACGTAGTATATTGCAGACACATAGTATATTGCCCAGCCACGTAGTATATAGCACAGACACGTAGTATATAGTACAGACACATAGTATATAGCACAGAAACGTAGTATATTGCTCAGCCACTTAGTATACAGCACAGACACGTAGTATATAGCACAGACACGTAGTATATTGCCCAGCCATGTGGTATATTGCCCAGACACGTAGCAAATAGCACAGACGCGTAGTATATAGCAGACACGTAGTATACAGCACAGACACGTAGTATATAGCACAGACACATAGTATATAGCACAGCCATGTAGTATATAGCACAGATACATAGTATATTGCCCAGCCATGTAGTATATTGCCCAGACACGTAGTATATAGCACAGACACGTAGTATATTGCCCAGCCATGTAGTATATTGTCCAGCAACATAGTATATAGCACAGATACATAGTATATAGCACATACATGTAGTATATAGCACAGACACGTAGTATATTGCCCAGCCATGTAATATATTGCAGCCACGTAGTATATTGCACAGCCACATAATATATTGCACAGCCACATAGTATATAGCCCAGCCACGTAGTATATAGCACAGAGACGTAGTATATAACACTGACCATGCAGTATATAACACTGGCCACGTAGTATAGAGCACAGGGATGTAGTATATTGCCCAGCCACGTAATATATACCACAGCCGCGTAGTATACAGCACAGCCCACATAGTATATAGCATAGAGATGTAGTATATAACACAGCCCACGCAGTATCTAACACAGCCCACATAGTATATAGCAATGTGGGCACCATATTCCTGTTAAAAAAAGAATTAAAATAAAAAATAGTTATATACTCACCTTCTGTCGGCCCCCAGGATCCAGCCGAGGCTTTTACCGATGGTCCTCGCTACGCTCCGGTCCCAAGAGTGCATTGTGGTCTCCCGAGATGATGACGTAGCGGTCTCGCGAGACCGCTACGTCATCATCTCGCGAGACCACAATGCATGGACCGGTCACTGCCACAGCATTGCGAGGAGCGGGAAAGGCCTCGGCTGGATCCGGGGGGCCAACGGAAGGTGAGTATATAATATATTTTTATTTTTTTTATTATTTTTAACAATAGATCTTTTACTATTGATGCTGCATAGACAGCATTAATAGTAAAAAGTTTGTCACAGAGGGTTAATAGCAGCGTTAACGGAGTGCGTTTCACAGCGGCATAACGCGGTCCGTTAACGCTGCCATTAACCCTTTGTGAGTGCTGACTGGAGGGGATTATGGAGCGGGCACTGACTGTGGGGAGGAAGGAGCGGCCATTTTGCCGCCAGACTGTGCCCGTCGCTGATTGGTCATGGCCGTTTTGCCGCGACCAATCAGCAATTTGGGATTTCCATGACAGACAGACAAAAGGAGAGACAGAAAGACGGAAGTGACCCTTAGACAATTATATAGGAGATATGTATGTTGAATTGTAACTTCATATTTTTCCTCACTTGGTGTTAATATAAAAAATCTGTGCTGTGAAATAACTTCACTTTTTTCACAGAAATTCAGAATTGTTATTAAAGTGGATGTGGAAATACTTTATATCACAGTGTGAAAACAACATAAATGAGTTAAATCTGCCATGTGTATTTAGCCCCTTAGTGAAAGATACATTTTTGCCTTAATTACTGAGCAAACATTTTTCAAATCTGATGTTTCACTTTATGTGGTAATAACTCTGGAATCTGTCAGCATTTTCAGTGACTATGATTTTTTTTTGTTAGACCGTGTACTTTATGTTAGAAGTAAATTTAGGTTGATATGTTTTGCATTTTTTAAAGAAAATATTAAAACATTTTATGAGAATTTAGAATAATTATTAATTTTTAAACCGTCAATGCATCCTTGACGGGCACTGACAGCTGATACATGCTACCTGAACCATGTTCAGCATGTATTAGACACTAGCTGCATGATTTCAGGCATTTTTAACTCTGAAATTCTGCAATGTTTCAGAGAGAAGCATAATTTCATAGGTGGCAGGGATCGAGCAGCGCTGGAGACTCGTTGAACAGGCGGGTCCCTGGTGACTTCTCCCTGCCCATTACCCTATGTGACAGGTCTCTCCCTGCATGTGTGTCAGTTTTTCCTGTTGTCTATTCCTGGAGTACATTTTATGGTAAATTGTGTCACAGTCTAAAAAGTTCAGTATATTCGGGGTGTTTTCAAGAAGAAGTCACTTACTGTGCTCTCTTCCTGAATTCCTATTCTTTTGCATGTGTGTCACACTTAAATGTTTTAGATCACCAAAGAAATTTAAATATTAGACAAAGATAGCACAAGTAAACACAAAATGCAGTTTTTACATGAAGGTCTTTATTATTAAGGGAAAAAGAAATCCAAACCTACAGGGGCCTGTGTGAAAAAGTGATTGCTCCTCACTCCCCCTAAAAAAACATAAATTAACCGTGGTTTATCACATCTTTGTGAAACTGAGTTTTTTCCTAACTACACCCAGGCCTGATCACTGTCACACTTGTTCTCAATCAAGAAATCACTTAAATAGTACATGCCCGACAAAATGATTCAGACCAAAGATCCTCAACAGCTAGACATTATGCCGCGCTCCAAAGGAAATTCTGGATTAAATGAGAAACAAAGTAATTGAGATCTATCAGTCTGAAAAAAGGTTATAGTGTTGAGTGAGCACTAAAATGGTTGAGTACTCCTTACTCGAGTCGAGCAAATCATAATTAGTGATGAGCGAATATACTCATTACTCGAGATTTTCCGGAGCACGCTCGGGTGTCCTCCGAGTATTTTTTAGTGCTCGGAGATTTAGTTTTCTTCGCCGCAGCTGAATGATTTACAGCTATTAGCCAGCTTGATTAGCAACCAGGCAACCCCCACATGTACTTAGCCTGGCTAATAGCTGTAAATCATTCAGCTGAGGTGATGAAAACTAAATCTCTAAGCACTAAAAAATACTCAGAGGACACCCGAGCGTGCTTGGGAAATCTCGAGTAACGAGTATATTCACTCATCACTAATCATAATGCTTGGATGCTTGACACAATGATTATAATGCAAGTCAAATGGGAAACTAAAGCATTTTTCCAGAAGCCCCCATTGGAGGTCTGGAGAGAAACTAAAAATTGCTGAAATCGATGGAAATAGTGCTTAAATGTCATGGGAACAACCCGGGGAAAATGAATGGAAGCAGCTCTGAATCCCAGGTTGCTGCTGAGAACAATGTTGTCAGAGTATTATGCCAGTTTTATGGACTGACAATAAAACATACAAGGCTGCAATCTGAATTGTTTAGAATGGTACATGTAGAAAATTGGAACTGCATTACTGCCATAGAACAGGGGTTCAGTGCTATATTACAGTACATACAAGTGAAATTTAAAAACTTGGAAATGCAAAATTTGCTACAGGAAAATTTACAGTAAAAAGAAGGTACTTAGCACAGAGATTGGTCAATCTACAGTACAGACCGAAAGTTTGGACACATCTTCTCATTTAAAGATTTTTCTGTATTTTCATGACTATAAAAATTGTATGTTCACACTGAAGGCATCAAAACTATGAATTAACACACGTGGAATTATATACTTAACAAAAAGGTGTGAAACAACTGAAATTATGTGTTACATTCTAGGCTCTTCAAAGTAGCCACCTTTTGCTTTGATGACTGCTTTGCACATTCTTGGCATTCTCTTGATGAGCTTCAAGAGATAGTCACCGGGAATGGTTTTCACTTCACAGGTGTGCCATGTCAGGTTTAATAAGTGGGATTTCTTGCCTTATAAATGGTGTTGGGACAATCAGTTGTGCTGTGCAGAAGTCTAGTGGATACACAGCTGATAGTCCTACTGAATAAACTGTTAGAATTTGTATTTTATTATACTGGGTCATTTATTATGAATGGAATCCACTGACTGCATCCAATGGGAAGGCGGAGCCTCAGAAAAACATTTTTTCCCATTACAAAGGAGTGAGTCTTCTGCACTGGTAAAGCGTATGCATGAAGAGCAAGGTGTGAGGAGTCGAGTTTCCTCTGCTGCGCAGGTGGAATCTCGATCCGTGTCTGCTGCGGTCTCCCATTCTGCATCAGCCGCAGTGGAGCCTGCTCAGTGGAGAGGACGGTCCCAGCGTCTTGCTGGGAATGATATTGTGCAAAGGGTTACTGCTGCCTCTCCAGACTCTGCTATTGTACCCTGCACTGATCTGTGGCGAGCAGTCTTTTCTGGGACTAAGTCCTGCTTTGCACACACTGAGCATGCCCAGGGTAAGATCTCTCAGTGGAGATCAAGAGTCACATGCTCAGGTACTGCAGCAACTTCCATTGGTCCTTCTTGGAAGGTCCTGCAGGTGCTAGGACTAAGTCCTGCTTTGAACACACTGAGCATGCCCAGGGTAAGATCTCTCAGTGGAAATCTAGGGTCATGTGCTCAGTACTGCAGCAACTTCCATTGGTCCTTCTAGGAAGGTCCTGTACGTGCTGCAACTATTTAAGGCTCGCATGGCCGCATGGCCATGCGCTAGTATCTTCCTATGTTATGTGCTTTGCGCCAGTGTGGTCATGTGTTTGTATGTGTTCAGGGACCCGGCTGAAATAAGCCCCTCATCATGCGTTTCAACAAGGCAAACGCAGGAAAAAACGCTTGTAAACGCGTCAAAACGCCGCGTTTGCATTAAAACATGCAAAAACGCATGCACCTAAAAAACGCAGCGTTTAAACGCGTTTAAACGCGTTTTTGCACCAAATGCGTTTAAATGCGTTTGCGTTAAAAATGCTGCAGATCAAAACGCAAGTGTGAAACCAGCCTTATTGCGCTACCTGCTTTACCTAACGTCAAGACCTTGGTGCAAATTTTCATCAGTGAGATTATAAAATTACACGGGATCCCTACCAATATTGTTTACTGCTGAGGAGTGCAATTTAAATCCAAATTTTGAAGGGCATTTTGCAGTCACTTGGGGATCCACCTATCTTTCTCTTCAGCATTTGACCCACTCGCAGTTTAATGGGAAAACTGAAAAGTTTACCAAGAATCTTGAGACTTATCTTTGGTGTTTTGTGACTGAGAATCAGGAGGATTGGGTTACCTACAAACCTCTAGCTGAACTAATCATTGTCATTAGTCTACTGATAAGTCCCCGTTTTTCAGGGTATATGGGTTTCATCCTCAGTTCAGCGCATTTAACAGGAATCGTTCTTCTGGAATAACTGTAGAAGAATGATTTTCACCATTAATTACATCTGTGTTGCAAGGGGTTATTGATAATTTGAGGAAAATGTCATCCAAATTTCAGCGTTTGGCTGATTGGAGACTTTTCGTTGGTCCGGACCTGTGTATTGGTGACTTGGTGTGGTTGTCCTTAAGTTCTCTTGGAAACTGTGTCCCAGGTTCATTGGATCTTCTAAGATTGTAACCGTCCTCAATCCTGTAGCTCTCCGCCTTGCCACCCACTTTTAGGATACATAATGTGTGTCATCGATCTCTACTCAAAAAATATGCAGCTTCCTCTGTACCATCACCGCTATCGCAATCTCAAGTCAGTTTGGATGAAAATGTGGAAATTGAAAAAGCTAAGATCGTTGGTTCTCGCTTAGTTCGTCTTTTGCTTCAGTAGCTGGTACACTGGAAGGGATATTGTCCTGAAGAGAGGATGTGGGTACCATCAGCTAATGTCCATGTGGCCAGGCTAATCTGGTCTTTTCACATGGCACACTCTGATAAACCTGGCCCTCAGGTTCCGGAGGTCCCTGGTAGAAGGGTGGCACTGTCACAGGTTTTCTGCAACATAGAAGAGCCAGAAGACAGTGGCATCTGATTTCTCCTACTTGTGCACTGATTGGAAGTGCTTTACCTTCATATTAAAGGGTGGGTTCATCTACAAAGTTGAGAGCTCTTGGAAGCTTTATTGCATTACGGCTTTCAGCTGTTCACTGTTAGCCATTTCCATCTCCTATATAATCTGGGTCCTGGCAAGAACTCATTGACAGAGATAGCTTATGCTGCATGACTGGAGGTTGTTGTTGGTTGCTGTTGGAGAAGGTGTTTGATGGATTTGTCTGTGACTGTTGATAGGTTTTGAGTGCGTGATAATTCCATTTCTTATCCTACTTTGGTTTAACCCCATCCTCCACTCCCGGTGTTTACCTTTGTTGTTTATGTGTGTACATTTGCATGATTGGTATTTTCCTTTATCCTTGCTCATATTACCCTGTTAGTCTGGTTGGTGTATTATGATACACTACTACTCCTCTCTTCCATGGGTGGGAGAAAGGTACAGACTGAGGGTGGATTCAGGACCTAAGGCAAGGTACATGGACATGGCTTCTTCACCATCAGAAGTTATCTGGGGAACAGAATGAGCTAAGTCGCCCCTAGCGTTAGGGACAGGGAAGGACGTACCTGACATTAGAGTAGTGACACCAAGACTTCCCTGTCCCCAAGAGGAATACTGCACATGTTCTCCTCTTTGTCCTCATCCTCATTCTGGCTCTCCCTAGCCACCTCGTCTTCACAACCTGGTAAAGAGACGAGATGAAGGTGGTGTGGGTAGCACCTTCTGTAGTGCAGGCAACCAGCTCCTGTTCCTCCTCACTAACACCCAATTTGAGAAGATAAGATGAGGCTGGGCTATGTAGCAACACCCTTTATAATTTCTTGTTCCATCCTAACTTGATCCCCCTACAAAGTCTCCTCTTTAATTGTGAGCAGCAAGCATTTCAGTAGACAGAGTTTTGGGATTGTGATGCTGATTATGGTCGAGTCCTCAAAGTTTTGGAAAACTGCACAGATGTTAGACCTCCATGCCCTCTCATCAGCTCTTATGTGCGGAGGCTAACCAGAATACCGATGGGCTTGTTGTAGCTTCTATTCAACTACTGCCCTCTGCTGCTCACAAAGCCTTCCCAACATATGTAATGTTGATTTCCAATACGTGGTGACACCGCACACCAGTCGGTGAGCTGGAAGATGCAAATGATGCCGCATCATTGCGACGGCAATGACAGCTGTAGCTGACTTGCCAAAATGAACACACAAAGTGTACTTTACTAGTATCTCAGGCAGATCTGGATAGGTTTTGAGAAACTGTTGAACTACTAGGTTGAGCATGTCTATAAGGAATGGTACGTGTGCGATTTTGCAAGCTTCAAAGCTGCCATCAGGTTGTAATGGCAATTTTCACACAAGACCATACCTGGTGCTAGGCTCAGGGATGACAGCCACAAATCAGTCTGGTCTGCGGTTTGTCACCTTAGCAGATTACGTAAGCAGAGCCCATTGCCGCTTGATCGAAGCAGTGCTTCCACCTTGCGACCGATGTTGACAATTCAGAGATGGAGGTTGAGGAGGAAGGAGGAGGAGGTGAATTAACTACTGTAGAAGGTAGGGGAAAACCTGATTGAATCAGGGCCCACAATCCTTGGTGTCGTTAGCATGTGTTCTTTCCCAAGTTCTGACTGGGTACCGGTTTTCATAATGTTCACCCAGTGTACCTTCAGAGAAATGTAGGGTCCCTGGCTGCAAGCACTTGTCCAGATGTCTGTGGTTAAGTGTACCTTCCTGTTAACAGCATTGGTCAGGGCATCGCTGATGATATGGGACACATGCTTGTGTAAGGCAGGGTATGCCCCCCAGGAGAAATAGTGACATCGGGGGACTCAGTATCGACGGTTGGCCACAGCCATGAGGTTTCAGGAAATTGCGTCTCTGCAAGCCTAAAACAGCAATGTTTCTAGGGCAAGCAGTTTGAGATATGGCCGTTTCGTAGTGTGTCCTGTGGGTGGCTGCGTATTTACTCTTGCATTCCAAGGAGTGGGATAAGTACAACTAAATGCTGCTCTGGGATAAGGACATGGATGTGCTTGCTGATGGTAGTTGCAAGTGTGCAATCACAGGTAGAGGGTGGGAGGTATCTTTCACAGAAAAGCAGTGGTACCACCCACAGGCACTGTTTCAGTATCCTGGCATTTGTCACAACTATTTGTGAGCTTTGCTTGTATGTGCTGAGCATGCTGGTGGCAGCCAGGCAGGTGCTTCCCCTGCTGATGCTGGTATGGCAAATGTTGCAAATTGCCTTTTTAGGGTTAACTGGACAGTTTAAAAAAATGCCAGACTTGGGAACACCTAAACCTTGGCCTGGCAACTTTTCTTTGGGGAACACTTGCCCTTTTGTGTCTATGGCCAGCCCTCTGCCTCTTCCTGACTGTTTTGGTGCTGTAGATTCCTCCCCCTGTGCTCTGTTGTCCTTGCTCTGCATGTTGCCTTCTCGGGTTGGGTAGTAACTTCATCGTTCACCACTTTATCTTCCAATTCCACACCTCGGTCCTCCTCCTGACTTGCTCATATAACAACATCACTTGTTGGCAGTTGTGTCTCATCATCATCTACCTCTTACGACAATAATTGCATTTTCCCACCTTCGCCTTCTTGTGAGCATGGCGGCTGAAATATTTGGGCATGTCTACATGTGATCAACTCATGCTTCACTTGAAACCGGCAAGGTAAGAGGCCAAAATCTATAAATTGAAATGTGAACAGATCTTCATAGGGTCCAAGTATGGGACCACTTTTCCCTGGGCACTCGCCATGATGGGAGGAAGGAGGATCGGGGTGAGGATTATGTAGTCCAGGAGCAAGGCTTCTGAGACTGGACCATGTGGAAGACAGGGTGGTGATGGCAAAGTAACTGAAAGAATTATCTGCTATCCATCAAACAACATTTCACACTGGTCTGGCTTCTATAATGTTATTCCACGTCCCCCTTCAAATTAGGATAAGAATCTGGATCGACTCAATATGTTAATATGTGTGTTTGTTGTGCTTCTGCAGCAGACACAGTTTTAACTGGCCCATGGCCTCGGTCATTCCGCTCAGCATCAGCACAATGTCCACTTCCCTGTCCCTTATCATTAGCCTTGCCCATTTTAAATTACATATGATATATCGCTGATGAAAAAACACCTCAGATAAACTTCTCACCCTGGTCTGGTGCTGTTTTGCTTCTTACGGACCAAGAAGACTTGATGTGGTAAATGAAATCATGAGTTCTGTGGTCTACCAAAAATTCCTGAAGTGCACTTGACTTATGTAGCAGGACAATGATCCAAAACTCACCAGAGAGTTCACTTCTGAATAGCTTAAGTAAAACAAAATTAAGAATTTGGCATGATCTAATCTAAATCCTGAATTTAATCTGATTGTGATGCTGTGGCTTGACCTTTAAAAGGTGGTTCATGCTCAGAAACACTCCAATGTGGCTGAATCATAACAATTATGCAAAGATGAGTGGGCCAAAATTCCTGCAGAGAGTTGTAAAAGATTCACTGCCAGTTATTGCAAATGCTTGATTGCCAATGTTGCTGCTAAGGGTAACCCAACCAGCTATTGGATTTAAGGAGCAATCACTTTTTCAAACCCTGTAGTTTGGATTTTACTTGTTCCTTAATAACAAGAGAGCTTCATTTAAAAACTGCATTTTGTGGTTAATTGTTTTATCTTTGTCTATTATATAAATTTGTTTGGTGATAAGAAACATTTAAATGAGACAAACATGCAAAAGAATAGGAAATCAGGAAGGGGGCAAACACGTTTTCACACCACTGTATATTTTTCTTATCTTGTGAAAATCTACTATTTTGACAGAAAGACATGGTAGAGTTGGTCGCAATTTTTGCAGTTGAATTTAATTCAAGTTGAATTCTCCAGATTTAATTTTTTTTAATAATTAGCTCAAATTCATCAAAATTGCCTAAAGTGCGATTCATAAGGCCCTTACAATGTGCATACACAAATACATGTCAGAAGTCCCATTCTAGATGCACACTAGGCCTGTTAAATCTTTGTGCATACACATTGTATTATGTAAGTGATATGGATAAGGGCTTAGTCTCTGTTTAATTGATGCTACGAGCATATGTTTGCCATTTACAGTATATTAAGGAATGATCTGAACATATACTTCAAATGTATTTACAGGGCTCCATAGTCGTTCTATCTCAGAAGTTCTTCTGATATACTTACACTGCAAGTTTTGAACTTGGAAGACAGACTTATGCTGCAGACAATACGTAATGCAATGCTCTAGCGGGTCATTGAAGTGAACTATATTTTAAAAAATATATATAATAGAAAATTGCTAGTTAAAAACTCTAAACTACTATGTAGATTGCACAGAATTTCCTATAAATTGAGAGTAAAATGCATTCCATCTATTACGTCCTTAGTTTATGATATTCTTTCAGCTTTACCTTCAAAGGTATTATACAGAGACATTTAGCTGTAATACCCCGATAGAGATTCTTTCTAGGAATCTATTTACTCTGTCAGACAAGACAACATTTTGCAAACATACCTTAACCAAATGTTTCATGACAGTTATTGCTGAAGTAGGAATTGCTAACTGCTATCCAGAATCACAAGGCCCATTATTCTCCCCATTATCTTCCATCTGGAGTAGGAAACATTTTAAACAATGCTAGCTATTAGCTTTTGCTCGGTGTCTTTGCCAAATGTAAACAAATGCACGGTATTTAAAAATGCCAATTGTTGTAGCATTGACCAAATAAATTATTTTTTTTATCATATTTTGTATTCTAGCTAATAATATTCAGCATTTCATGAAACAGATAATATAATATTGAGATAACAAAAGATGAGGAAAAGTAGTAGTGATGTCATAATGTATATTTAGAGAGGAGGTTTAGCTTCCATGAAGAATGATACATCAGGAATTCTATACAAAGCAATAAAGCCTTCAGTTTGTGGTAATGGGTTTGATATAATAATGGATCATCATGATTATGTCTTTCATCTAATTTACAGAGATGAAGTACAGTACAATATTCATCAAGTAATTGAAAGTTTAAATAAAAAACAATCCACAGAAAAAAATTAAGTATTTGACAATCTAAACATTTCTTCCCTACAAAATGAATGAAAGAATCATCTGGAAGACAGGCTCATAATTACTTAGTTGTTTTTAGCTTAGATTTACCCATTACCATTACATGTTTATAGTTAGTCTCTATAGGTAATGAAGTCAGCTGAAAATTTTCACATAGTGATCTGCATTTGGGAGAACCAGTAGAGAGATTAAATGGATCAGTGAAGTTAAACATGTTATGATAGGTATCAACTATGCAGTATCTATTCTTCCTCATTATAAGCTCTTTTTGTTATTGACATACATAGCAGCATAGATTAAAAGTTGTCTCTTATGCTCCAGCACATTTCATAAAGGTGGAGGTCCTGGCTATGTGTGTGGACTTGTGCTGTGAGGGCGCTACCACCATGGAGACCGCATTTAAGCGATGTTGCCGGTTGGCCAGGAACAGATGTTTTAAAGTTCAAGGAGTGAGACAACCAGTTTAAAATAAACTTTTTACTGAACATTTACTTGGGGAGGTCTATGTACAGTAGATAATGGCACATATCTTTTCAAACGTTTCCATGACAAAATGTAATATTTTTCTCACACATATCCAATCCCTTTCTCTAGTGACATACCACCAATGGCAGCAGGCCATGCGACTGCTATGGGGCCCTGAGGCGTGAGGGGGCACAACAAAGTCAGACCGGAATGGCTGTGCCAGGGGCGGACATACTTCAAGTGCAACCCCAGAGGTTTTGGGGGACCCATGAAGGGTGGTTAATAGTAAGGGCAATCTGGCCTGGTTATCCAGCCACAAAAGAAAATGGCATTGGAGCTGCAGGGATCCGTCCTGCTTCCTGCCCGCGCTTCCTGTCTAACATGGCAGTCAGCGGTGCAGATGGATGACATTGCCAGTGAGAGGAAGCTGCTGGCAACGGTGATGTTGTGGCTGCGGGAGAGCATGCGGAGAGGTGAGAGGTGCTGTTTGCTGTGTGTGTATGTACGTGTGTGCATGTGTAGAGATGAGAGGTGGTGTGTGTGTGCGTGCATGCGTAGCGCTGTGGGGGAACGTGCAGAGAGGCGAATGGTGCTGTGTATGTCTGTGTGTAGGTGGTAGAGAGGGCAATGATGGGGTGATGGGGAGAAGGCAATGATGGGATGACGGAGAGGACAATGAAGGGGTGGTGGAATGGGCAATGATGGTGGTGGGGGAGAAGGCAATGATAGAGGTGGTGAAAAGGACAATGATATTGGTGGTCGAAAAGGCAATAATAGGGTGGTGGGGAGGAGGAAATGATGGAAGTGGTGGAATGGGCAATGATGGAGTGGTGGGGAAAAGCCAATGATAGTGGTGGTGGAAAGGGCAATGATGGTGATGGTGGGGGAGGAGGAAATGATGAAGATGGTGGAATGGGCAATGATGGGGGTGGTGGGGAGAAGGCAATGATGATGGCAATGGAAAGGACAATGATGGGCTGTGGGAAGGAAGCAATGATGGAGGTGATGAGGAAGAAGGCAATGATGGGGGTGGTGGTAGAAAGGACAAAGATGGGGCGGTGGGGGAAAGCAATGATGGAGGTGGTGGAATGGGCAATGATGGGGTGGTGGGGAAAAGGCAATGATGGTGGTGGTGGAAAGGACAATGATGGTCATGGTGGAAAGGGCAATAATGGGGTGCTGGGGAAGGAGGAAATAATGGAGGTGGTGAAATGGGCAGTGATTGGTTGGTGGGCGAAAAGACAATGATGGTGGTAGTGGAATAGTGGAAAGGACAATGATGGTGGAAAGGGCAATGATGCGAGTGATGGGGAGGAGGAAATGATGGAGGTGGTGGAATAGGCAATGATGGTGGTGGTGGAGAAGGCAATGATGGAGGTGGTGGGGAGAAAGCCATGATAGAAGTAGTGGAAAGGGCAATGATGGGAGTGCTGGTGGAGACAGCAATGATGGAGATGGGGAGAGGACAATAATGGGATGTGGGGGTGGAGGACAATGAGGGGTGTGGGGATTGGGAAGAGAGAAAGGGGGATTTATAATGGATTTAGGAACAGGAAGGTGGAGGAAGACGTTATTATTGCTTATTATGTTTAACACAGTCCCTTAATATATAGTGTACTCATTTATTATACATAGCACAGCCCCTTAGTATATAGTGTACTCACTTATTATGTAGAGCACAGTCCTATAGTATATAGTGTACTCGCTTATTATGTATAGCGTCATCCCTCAGTAGATAGTGTAGTCACTTTTTACATATAGCACAGTCCCTTAGTATATAGTGTACTCACTTATTATGTCTAACACAGTCCCTCAGTATATAGTGTAATCACTTATTACGTATAACACCATCCTTAGTTACATAGTATCCTCTTTTATCATGTATAACACCATCGCTTATTACATCCCATCCTCTCTAGTTATATATGGTGCCGTCCCTTACTATATAGCTTCCTCTCCTGTTATTTACAGTGCTGACTCTTACATCGTGTATTCTAGTTATTTTTGCTATTCATAGCACCCTCTTTTATTACATAGTCCGCTCTCTTGTTAGAAATAAAATGATTGCTAATGAAGGAGCTGGTGACCAGATGACCAGTCTATCATCTCCTCCATTAGAAAAGATGCTCCATCAGCCATTATTGCATTATATGTTTAACAAGAGAGGACGATATGTAATAAAAAACAGGGCTCTTTATAATCCAATAAGTAAGGGACGGTGCTGTACAAGAAAGGGCACTATATAAGGGACAGAAATATACATAATAAAGGAGGCTATGTAATATATATACATGTACAGTGCCTTGCGAAAGTATTCAGCCCCCTGGAACTTTTCATCCTTTTCCCACCTATCATGCTTCAAACATAAAGATACCAAATGTAAATTTTTGGTGAAGAATCAACAAGTAGAACACAACTGTGAAGTAGAATGAAATTTATTGGTTATTTTTAATTTTTTTGTAAATTCAAAAACTGAAAAGTGGGGCGTGCAATATTATTCGGCCCCTTTAACTTAATACTTTCTTGCACCACCTTTTGCTGTGATTACAGCTGCAAGTCGGTTTTGTACATCGAGAGACTGAAATTCTTGCCCATTCTTCCTTGGCAAACAGCTCGAACTCAGTGAGGTTTGATGGAGATCATTTGTGAACAGCAGTTTTAAGCTCTTTCCACAGATTCTCAATTGGATTGAGGTCTGGACTTTAACTTGGCCATTCTAACATCTGGATATGTTTATTTGTGAGCCATTCCATTGTAGACTTTGCTTTATGTTTGGGATCATTTTTTTGTTGGAAGGCAAATCTCCGTCCCAGTCTCAGGTCTTTTGCAGACTCCAACAGGTTTTCTTCAAGAATGGTCCTGTATTTGGCTTCATCCATCTTCCCGTTAATTTTAATCTTCCCTGTCCCTGCTGAAGAAAAGCAGGCCCAAACCATGATGCTGCCACCACCATGTTTGACAGTGGGGATGGTGTGTTCAGGATGATGAGCTGTGTTGGATTTACGCCAAACATATCGTTTGGCATTGTTGCCAAAAAGTTCGATTTTGGTTTCATCTGAAAAGAGCACCTTCTTCCACATGTTTGGTGTGTCTCCCAGGTGGCTTGTTGCAAACTTCAAACAATACTTTTTATGGATATCTTTGAGAAATAGCTTTCTTCTTGCCACTCTTCCATAAAGGCCAGATTTATGCAGTGTACGACTGATTGTTGTCCTTTGGACAGACTGTCCCACATCAGCTGTAGATCTCTGCAGTTCATCCAGAGTGATCATGGGCTTCTTGGCTGCATCTCTGATCAGTCTTCTCCTTGTTTGAGATGAAAGTTTAGAGGGACGGTCAGGTCTTGGTAGATTTGCCGTGGTATGATGCTCCTTTTATTTCAATATGATCGCTTGCACAGTGCACCTTGGGATGTTTTTAAAGTTTTGGAAATCATTTTGTATCCAAATCCAGCTCTAAACTTCTCCACAACAGTATCAGGGACCTGCCATGTGTGTTCCTTGGTCTTCATGATGCTCTCTGTGCTTCAAACAGAACCCTGAGATTATCACAGAGCAGGTGTTAGGTGTCAAGTTCCCGCCTCTGCACGGGGGGAATCTTGAACCATCTCTGCTGCGGTCTCCCATTCATCTCCAGCCGCAGTGGAGTCTGCTCAGTGGAGACATCGGTCCCAGCGTCTTGCTCAGTCTCACTCTGTGCATAGGATTGCTGCTGCTTTTCCAGCTTCTGCCATTGAAGCCAGTGCTGGGCAGCGGCGAGCAGACGCTTCTGAGACTAAGTCCCACTTTGCACACACTGAGCATGCCCAGGGCAAGATCCCTCAGTGGAGATCTAGGGTCACATGCTCAGGTACTGCAGCGACTTCCATTGGTCCTCCTCACAGAAGGTCCTGTAGGTACTAGGACTAAGTTCTGCTTTGCCCACTGAGCATGCCCAGGGCAAGATCTCTCAGTGGAGATCTAGGGTCACATGCTCAGGTACTGCAGCAATTCCATTGGTCCTTCTTTTGAAAGTTCCTATACGTGCTGCAGCTATTTAAGGCTCGCATGGCCGCACGGCCATGCGCTAGTGTACATTTGTAAACGTGTGTGTTGTGAGTGAAAGTCGCTCTTTAAATGACCCTCCCTGTTGTGAATTCCGCTCTTGGGCTCCCTCTGGTGGTTCTAAGTGGCACTTTTGTGAGTTCCGCTCTTGGGCTCCCTCTTGTGGTTTCAAGTGGTATGGCTGCTCCTTGGAGTTAGCTGTCATCAGCTGCCTCCACTTATCGTCTCTTCTGCTCGGCTATTTAGGCCTGGCTGTTCCTTCAGCCAGTACCACTTGTAAATGGTTCCTGGTTGGATTCACATCTCTTTGGATTTCCCTGTTATCCTGACCAGTTCAGCAAAGCTAAGTTTTTACTTGCGCTTTTCTGTTCACAGATTGTGGACTTATCCGTTCAGTGCTTTCTATGTTTATCCAGTGTTATCAGTATGAATTAATTCTGTCTTGCTGGAAGCTCTGGGAAGCAGATTTACCCTCCACATCTTTAGGAAAAACGTAATAGCAACAATGGATATTAAATATATATAAAATAATAAAAGGTATGTATATATGTATATATATAAAAGAAGCTACTCACTAGTTGCTAGAAAGAAAAAAGAAAAGTGGCTTACCACCCGGATTTGATATAAAAATACCAAAAGACTAACAAACGGACTCCCAATACTAATAAATAAATAAATATATATATACTTAAAACAAAGAAATATACCTATATATATATAAAAGGCCACAAGAGGATAAATCAGATAAAAAAGCCTTTATTTATAATAGTATGGCAACATTAACACAAAAAGTGCATGTGCTTGGGAAATAAATATACACAGGTATACAGGTAAAAATATACGATGAAAATATATATATCTCTAAAAAAGTCCCACAATCTGATTATAAGCGCATGTAAAAAAGATTATTGTGTGCATACACAGGAGGTAGTGTTGTAAGTACAAAAAGTGCTGGAACTAATAAATAATGAAAAAATTGTGTGCAAATGTGTCCTCAATAAAACAGTGTGCAAGTAGGTGTAACCATAAGTTTATGTGCAAAATTTGCATATAAAAAGAGACTAAGTCTACAAGGTGCCAAGTGTCCTCCACTGCACAATAGTATCAAAGATACGCTCACCAATATATACTGTAAGATATGTGGGAATATACCAAATGCTCCCTCCCTATTGGATGACTGTTCGCGGAAGGTGTATGATTGCTATCTAGCACCCGACTTATCCAACAGCACGTTACATACTAATACAGCGTCTAGTTGCTGTGTTCGCCAGTGCGGCGCCGTGCACTTTCACAGCGCTTTCCTGACCCAAGCCTGGGTGGTTAGTGACGTCCGCCAGTACGGCACTGCACGCACTCTCGTGCATTCCTTTGTTATTATTTTGGTTACACTGACACCCCAGTTGCGGTGTCAACCGCAAGTAGTCTACACAGACTCAGATCCCAAGTCAGACTGAGCTCGGAGACTCCTTGCTTGTGCTCTTGTGTGCGGTACCGCGGGCCTGTGACTTAACAGGATTCGCTTCCTTCACACAGGGTGAAGTTAACCCGTGTGTATTCACATTGTACCGCCATATAGTCCGTCATTACTTGGCAGCAGGTTCCATCTCTGCACGGTGGACCCCGGGCTGCGAACGCACCTTATTCTACCTATCTTATTATTTGGTGAGTTCCGCTAGCCCTAACAGCAGGTGCATTTATATGGAGACTTGATTGCACACAAGTGGATTATATTTATCATCATTAGGCATTTAGGAGAACATTGGATCATTCAGAGATCCACAATGAACTTCTGGATTGAGTTTGCTGCACTGAAAGTAAAGGGGCCGAATAATATTGCACGCCCCACTTTTCAGTTTTTGAATTTCCACAAAAGTGTAAAATACCCAATACATTTTGTTAAACTTCACAATTGTGTGCCACTTGTTGTTGATTCTTCACCAAAAATTTACATTTGGTATCTTTATGTTTGAAGCATGATATGTGGGAAAAGGTTGAAAAGTTCCAGGGGGCCGAATACTTTCGCAAGGCACTGTACCTCTGAAAGTGACACTGTCAGTTTGAGTCTTTTGCACAGCCCTCATTCAAAGCCACAACAGTTTAACTTTTACATTATGGTCTTTCAGTTCCCTCAGTGACACCTTTGTTTTAGTCAACTAAGCCACAGCACTTCAGTTGCTATAAAAAAAATCACAATTACTTCTAGTTGATGTATTAGATTGCATTGTTTGTACTTAGTTGACACGGCAGTGTAGGAGATGCAAGACCAGATTTAAATACTTCTGTTGGTAGTTCTGTTATCTGTGGTAAAAAGGCCAGTATTATTAAGGGCAAAACTAGACATGGAAATCAGGATGGTGTCAAGGAGCACAGGACATTTAACACACTGAGACAACTTTCAGTCTAGTCAGGGATGATGATTATGATGATTGTGTTACAGACAAGACCTGGGAACCAGATTGGATTGATGCCTTAATAATGTCATTAAAAGTGAAGCATGATAGTATTTGTAATAAAGAGTGTGCCAAGTGCGAAAATATCTTCTAGTGAAAGACCTGCTGTTTATACAGGCAATGTAGCAACTGCTAATGGTGAAGGAGACACAACAATACCTTTGGTTATGGCAAGCATCTTGGGCATGGAAATTCTTTTTCCTGTGCCAACTAGGGTTGAGCGACTTTTATTTTTATAGGGTCCTCAAAAGTCGGGTCGAGTGAAATCGGCCGATCCTATAGAAAAGTCGGGGTCGGGGTCGACCGAAACACGAAACCCAATGCAGTGCAATGGGATACTAATGGTTCCCAGGGTCTGAAGGAGAGTAAACTCTTCTTCAGGCCCTGGGATCCATATTAATGTGTAAAATAAAGAATAAAAATAAAAAATAGGGATATACTCACCCTCGGACGCGCCCTGGTTCTAGCCGGCAGCCTTCCTTCCTAAGAATGAGCAAGTGAAGGACCTTTGATGACGTCGCGGCTTGTGATTGGTCACGTGACTGCTCATGTGACCGCTCACGCGACCAATCACAAGCCGCGACGTCACCGCAGGTCCTTCACTCACTCATTCTTAGGAGGGGAGACTGCCGGTTAGAACCAGGGCGCGTCCGAGGGTGAGTATATCAATATTTTTTATTTTTATTCTTTATTTTACACATAAATATGGATCCCGATACCGATTCCCGATATCGCAAAAATATCGGAACTCGGTATCGGAATTCTGATAGATCGCCGACCTTATGGCCGACCCCACATAGGGATCGGGTCGGGTTTCATGAAACCCGACTTTGCCAAAAGTCGGTGACTTCTGAAAATGACTGATCCGTTTCGCTCAACCCTAGTGCCAACCATTGAATTTTTTGCGGTCTGCAGGCTTTGCAGGAGAAAAATTAAGTGGCATTACCTACTACTTGAGGGGAAAGCAATATGGACAGAAATCCTCCTACCTTTTCATATTATGCAAGTTTTTCTGGTAGCCAGTTACTATCCTCAAGTAGTGCCTAGTTAGTGTCATCATCATCTACTTCTTGCTATACTCCAACTCCTCTGTTACAACATAATAAACCATACCTGTTTGTGTGACCAGGAAGAAACTATACGCTCCCAGTCATTGGCTTGTGTGCCAATATAATTTCATTTGAGCAAGGCATCATAGATGTCATACCTCCCATTTATATTGGAAAACACAATAACAATGTTGCAACAAGGGAGGCATGAAGAACAGCATCTTCTATATGTTCATTGTTACTCTGGGTCTGTTGGGAACCCTTGAGGATAATGTCACATGCAGCAAGATAGCAGGATTTGAAGGATGAGAGCCAAGGATAAAGAAGAGCCGCTATAGTAGATGGTTTTGGAGGGCATCATTGAAGGTACCCAAGCACAGGCTGGGGACTAGGCAGACAGTGTAAAATCAATGATGACAAAGACAACAATGTTTTTCAACATGAAAATGCCATGCCACATGTTGCTTGTTTTACTGTAAGCAGCATGCATGTCATAAATGTGCTACCATGGCATGAAGCTTAATCAGAATTATGTGCCATCAAGCACATTTAGGATGTCATTGGTCAGAATTACAAAGAGAGCTCCCAGCAGTCAATCTTGATGATATGCAAGCTCAGGTGGATTCAGCGTGGCAGAACATTTCTCATATAAACTTGGTGTATGAGTCTGTGTATTTCTGAGTGCAGAGTTAATAATTAATGAATGAATAAAAAATAATGTTTTGAATATTTTGTTTACATTTTTTCATCGTTTGCACATCATTAACAAGTTTATAGATCATGTAACATAGTAACATAGTAACATAGTTAGTAAGGCCGAAAAAAGACATTTGTCCATCCAGTTCAGCCTATATTCCATCATAATAAATACCCAGATCTACGTCCTTCTACAGAACCTAATAATTGTATGATACAATATTGTTCTGCTCCAGGAAGACATCCAGGCCTTTCTTGAACCCCTCGACTGAGTTCGCCATCACCACCTCCTCAGGCAAGCAATTCCAGATTCTCACTGCCCTAACAGTAAAGAATCCTCTTCTATGTTGGTGGAAAAACCTTCTCTCCTCCAGACGCAAAGAATGCCCCCTTGTGCCCGTCACCTTCCTTGGTATAAACAGATCCTCAGCGAGATATTTGTATTGTCCCCTTATATACTTATACATGGTTATTAGATCGCCCCTCAGTCGT
This sequence comes from Ranitomeya imitator, assembly GCF_032444005.1. NCBI lineage: Eukaryota > Metazoa > Chordata > Amphibia > Anura > Dendrobatidae > Ranitomeya > Ranitomeya imitator. The sequence continues at coordinate 932,866,373 of NC_091282.1, read as the reverse complement.
CTTTTTTCTAGACTAAATAATCCTAATTTCGCTAATCTATCTGGGTATTGTAGTTCTCCCATCCCCTTTATTAATTTTGTTGCCCTCCTTTGTACTCTCTCTAGTTCCATTATATCCTTCCTGAGCACCGGTGCCCAAAACTGGACACAGAACTCCATGTGCGGTCTAACTAGGGATTTGTACAGAGGCAGTATAATGCTCTCATCATGTGTATCCAGACCTCTTTTAATGCACCCCATGATCCTGTTTGCCTTGGCAGCTGCTGCCTGGCACTGGCTGCTCCAGGTAAGTTTATCATTAACTAGGATCCCCAAGTCCTTCTCCCTGTCAGATTTACCCAGTGGTTTCCCGTTCAGTGTGTAATGGTGATATTGATTCCCTCTTCCCATGTGTATAACCTTACATTTATCATTGTTAAACCTCATCTGCCACCTTTCAGCCCAAGTTTCCAACTTATCCAGATCCATCTGTAGCAGAATACTATCTTCTCTTGTATTAACTGCTTTACATAGTTTTGTATCATCTGCAAATATCGATATTTTACTGTGTAAACCTTCTACCAGATCATTAATGAATATGTTGAAGAGAACAGGTCCCAATACTGACCCCTGCGGTACCCCACTGGTCACAGCGACCCAGTTAGAGACTATACCATTTATAACCACCCTCTGCTTTCTATCACTAAGCCAGTTACTAACCCATTTACACACATTTTCCCCCAGACCAAGCATTCTCATTTTGTGTACCAACCTCTTGTGCGGCACGGTATCAAACGCTTTGGAAAAATCGAGATATACCACGTCCAATGACTCACCGTGGTCCAGCCTATAGCTTACCTCTTCATAAAAACTGATTAGATTGGTTTGACAGGAGCGATTTCTCATAAACCCATGCTGATATGGAGTTAAACAGTTATTCTCATTGAGATAATCCAGAATAACATCCCTCAGAAACCCTTCAAATATTTTACCAACAATAGAGGTTAGACTTACTGGCCTATAATTTCCAGGTTCACTTTTAGAGCCCTTTTTGAATATTGGCACCACATTTGCTATGCGCCAGTCCTGCGGAACAGACCCTGTCGCTATAGAGTCACTAAAAATAAGAAATAATGGTTTATCTATTACATTACTTAGTTCTCTTAGTACTCGTGGGTGTATGCCATCCGGACCCGGAGATTTATCTATTTTAATCTTATTTAGCCGGTTTCGCACCTCTTCTTGGGTTAGATTGGTGACCCTTAATATAGGGTTTTCATTGTTTCTTGGGATTTCACCTAGCATTTCATTTTCCACCGTGAATACCGTGGAGAAGAAGGTGTTTAATATGTTAGCTTTTTCCTCGTCATCTACAACCATTCTTTCCTCACTATTTTTTAAGGGGCCTACATTTTCAGTTTTTATTCTTTTACTATTGATATAGTTGAAGAACAGTTTGGGATTAGTTTTACTCTCCTTAGCAATGTGCTTCTCTGTTTCCTTTTTGGCAGCTTTAATTAGTTTTTTAGATAAAGTATTTTTCTCCCTATAGTTTTTTAGAGCTTCAATGGTGCCATCCTGCTTTAGTAGTGCAAATGCTTTCTTTTTACTGTTAATTGCCTGTCTTACTTCTTTGTTTAGCCACATTGGGTTTTTCCTATTTCTAGTCCTTTTATTCCCACAAGGTATAAACCGCTTACACTGCCTATTTAGGATGTTCTTAAACATTTCCCATTTATTATCTGTATTCTCATTTCTGAGGATATTGTCCCAGTCTACCAGATTAAGGGCATCTCTAAGCTGTTCAAACTTTGCCTTCCTAAAGTTCAATGTTTTTGTGACTCCCTGACAAGTCCCCCTAGTGAAAGACAGGTGAAACTGCACAATATTGTGGTCGCTATTTCCTAAATGCCCAACCACCTGCAGATTTGTTATTCTGTCAGGTCTATTAGATAGTATTAGGTCTAAAAGTGCTGCTCCTCTGGTTGGATTCTGCACCAATTGTGAAAGATAATTTTTCTTGGTTATTAGCAGAAACCTGTTGCCTTTATGGGTTTCACAGGTTTCTGTTTCCCAGTTAATATCCGGGTAGTTAAAGTCCCCCATAACCAGGACCTCATTATGGGTTGCAGCTTCATCTATCTGCTTTAGAAGTAGACTTTCCATGCTTTCTGTTATATTTGGGGGTTTGTAACAGACCCCAATGAGAATTTTGTTACCATTTTTCCCTCCATGAATTTCAACCCATATGGACTCGACATCCTCATTCCCTTCGCTAATATCCTCCCTTAAAGTGGACTTTAGACAAGACTTTACATAGAGACAAACCCCTCCTCCTCTCCGATTTTTACGATCCTTTCTAAACAGACTGTAACCCTGTAAGTTAACTGCCCAGTCATAGCTTTCATCTAACCATGTCTCGGTTATTCCCACTATGTCAAAGTTACCTGTAGATATTTCTGCTTCTAGTTCTTCCATCTTGTTTGTCAGGCTTCTGGCGTTTGCGAGCATGCAGTTTAGAGGATTTTGTTTTGTTCCAATCTCCTCACTGTGGATTGTTTTAGAAATGTTCTTACCTCCCTTCTGAGTATGTTTTCCTGGGTCGTCTTTGTTCGAGTCTAATGTTTTTCTTCCCGTCCCCTCTTCTTCTAGTTTAACGCCCTCCTGATGAGTGTAGCGAGTCTTCTGGCGAATGTGTGTTTCCCAGGTTTGTTGAGGTGTAGTCCGTCTCTGGCGAGGAGTCCATCATACCAGTAATTCACACCGTGGTCCAGGAATCCAAATCCTTGTTGTCTGCACCATCGTCTTAGCCAGTTGTTTGCATCAAGGATCCTGTTCCATCTCCTGGTGCCATGCCCGTCTACTGGAAGGATAGAAGAAAAAACTACCTGTGCATCCAGTTCCTTTACTTTCTTCCCCAACTCTTCAAAGTCCTTGCAGATTGTCGGTAGGTCCTTCCTTGCCGTGTCATTGGTGCCAACATGTATCAGAAGAAATGGGTGGACGTCCTTGGAGCTGAAGAGCTTTGGTATCCTATCGGTCACATCCTTGATCATCGCACCTGGAAGGCAGCATACTTCTCTTGCAGTTATGTCCGGTCTGCAGATGGCTGCTTCGGTGCCTCTCAGTAGTGAGTCTCCCACCACCACCACTCTTCGTTGCTTCTTGGCTGTACTTTTTGCTGTCACTTGTTGCTGTGTGCCCTTTTCTTTTTTGCTTGCTGGTATTGCTTCATTCTTAGGTGTGCCATCTTCATCCTCTACAAAGATTTGATATCGGTTCTTCAGTTGTGTGGTTGGTGATTTCTCCATGGTCTTCTTGCTTCTTTTGGTCACATGCTTCCACTCATCTGCTTTTGGAGGTTCTCTGACACTTTTTGCACCTTCTGTGACCAGTAGAGATGCTTCTGTTCTGTCTAGAAAGTCTTCATTCTCTTTGATGAGTTTGTGATTTTCAGAATTCCATTATTTGCAAATTAACGTTGAGGAGTGTATGCTAAGGTCAGTTTCACATTACTAAGGCTGTGTTTCTGATAAAGAGCTTAAAATTGGTTGGATATAGACCTTAGAGACCACAGAACATTTTAGTAATCTCTTTAAAACAGTAGGTTAGAAATAATAATAAAAAAAACTTGTCGACAGTGACATTCAAAATTTTTGCTCATCTCTATTAAAAAATGTTATGACATGAACCTGTCACATCGTTGTAAGCATCTAAACTGTCCCCAAAACATTGTTAGTGATGCAATGTGCATCAATAACATGTTATTTTCATTAAAAACGGCGGTCTAATCATTGTCAAAAAGCACTTTTTATAGTTATATCGCACCTGCTCATTTAGTCATAGGGGTGTGCTTCATTTTCTGTTCATTCAGTCTTCGTTGCCCACTCAATTTGATTGATTTCCCTGGTTGCACTGACGTAACTGGAAACCCACACTTGCACAGTGTGGTGCTTGAAGCTGTGCTTACACAGTGTCAAGCGGGCAGCCGCACTTGCCCAATGTCACGGCACATGCGTGGCTCCTTGATCGACACTACACAAGTGCTGCTGCCCCCTCAACACTGTGCAAGTTCAGGATTCCAGTTGAGTTGGCACAACCAGGGAAATCAATCAAATTGAGTGAGCGGCAATGCCCGTGACTGAACAGAAAATGAAGTGCACCCCTATGACTAATTGATCAGGTGCCATATAACTGTATCAAGTGCTTTTTGCACTCCTATTAGGAAGGGAAGTCCTGCCCCGGGACGATTTCAGGGTATGTGGGGGCACATTTTATAAGTGTTTATTTCAGCATTTGCAGTAGTTGTAACTAAAAAGCCACCTTGTCAGAATGCAGCATTAGTGCTGCACAAGGTGGCTCTTTTAGTTTCAAGTAAATACAAAACCCGGCACTCAACTTTGTGGTGAGAAGAAATTAACAATTTATTGTATCCCAAGAGTTTCAAACGCCTGAGGGGGGTGACAGGTTCCCTTTAAGGACAAGATTGAGATCCACAGGCAGGTTAGCAAGACATACATCACCATCATAGGCCTCCTTGATCTTCGTCTACAGATCTGGATCATGGATTACTCCGATGAAGTTGGCATCCGATAAAATGGTCTTGGGTGGGGATCCAGGTACGGTATCCGCAGAATGGATTCGGGACAAAGCATCAGCCTTCCTATTATGTGAACCTGGACTGTGCGAAATAACAAAATTAAATTAGTTTAAAAATAAATTCGACCAAGCCTGACGTGGAGACAGACATTTTGCAGATCTGATGAACTCTAAATTGTGATGATAGGTCAGCACTCTGATCTGTCATGCCGCCCCTTGCATATGGTGTCTCCATTCCTTAAAGGCTGCAGTAATTGCTAGAAGTTCCTTATCTCCCACGTCGTATTTAACTCTCTTCAGGGGTTAGCCTACGGGAAAAGAAAGCACAAGGATGTAGCAAAGCCTTCTCTCCAGTTCTTTGAGAGAGAATTGCCCCCAACACCTAATCAGAAGCGTCCACCTCCACGATGAAAGGAAGTGCTGGGTCCGGATGAATCAAGAGCAGAGCTGAAGTGAAACATGACTTCAGCCTTTAAAAGGCTTCCTGAGCCTGTGAAGACCACTTAAAGGATTTCTCCTTCTTGGTCAGAGAAGTGATGGGATGGACAATCTCTGAAAAATTTCAGATAAAACGTCTATAAAAATTTGCAAAGCCGATAAAGCGTTGAACTTCCTTAATGTTTTTAAGTGCCAGCCAATCAAGGATTTCTTTAATCTTACCAGATTCCATATTTATCCCTTGAGGTGAGATGATACACCCCAAGAATTGTATTTCTGAACGATGGAAGTCACACTTCTCTGGCTTGATTTAACGATGATTTTCCTGCAAACATCTCAAAACCACTTTGATGTGTTCTTGATGTTCCTGTAGAGAGTCAGAAAAAATTAGGATGTCGTTCAGATAGATTACGACAAACTGGTCCAGTAAATCTCTAAAGATATCATTGGCAAGATGTTTAAAGGTTGCAGGGGCATTGCACAGCCCAAAAGGCATCACCAAGTATTCAAAGTGTCCATACCGACATCTGAAAGCAGTCTTCCATTCATCACCAGGACGGATACGTACCAGATTATATGCCCCACGAAGATCCAATTTAGAAAATACCTTGGCATGATGGATTCTTTTCAATATTTCTGGAATCAAAGGCAAGGGATATCTATTCCTTATGGTCACCTTGTTAAGTTCCCGATAGTCGATACAAGGTCTCAGAGTCCCATCCTTCTTCTTCACAAAAAAATAGATGCCCCTGCTCGTTAGGAAGGACGTATAAAGCCCTTGGCCAAACTCTCATCGATATACTCCTTCAAAGCTTGGAGTTCAGGAGCTGTTACTGGATATACATTACTGAAAGGAATGGCTGCCCCTGGAAGCAGTTCAATAGGACAATCATAAGACCTATGTGGTGGAAGCTAATCTGCCTTCTTCTTATCACAGATATCAGAGAATTCCTTATAAACAGAAGGTAAAGTGAATACTGGTTCCAGAGGCTGCAAATCAAGGGACTTTGGTACAGTTTACAGTGAGAACTCCTCTCCTTCTGCTCAGTGGAAGAAGTAATCATTGAGAGTGCATGGAAAACAACATTCACTGGTAGACTAAATTCAGAGACATGCTTTGCAAAAAAGAAAAAAAAAAGAGCATGAACCGCACATCCCAAAATCATACGTTGATCTAAAGCCGCTAGGCAAAAATTAATATAACTGAATATGAGGTTTTCAGTTTAACATTCTGATCAGACTGTATGAAGCCCACTGCCCCTTCACGGCAAACCTCGTAGTGGGTCCTAACGCCCTAACGGAGCGGAGCCGTGCGGCGCCCACTGCCACAGCGGCCATGCACCAGCAGGGCGGACGGCCTGTTGCCCCACAGCACCCATGCTGCAAGACTGAGTCCCCAAGACTCCAGACCGCACCGCCCCACCAGCACAAAGCCACAGCAACAATGGCCGCCACACAGCACCAACACCAAAATGAAAGGAGCACTTAAACTCACCTTCCTCCAGCTCTTCAGTGAGAGCCAAAATGGGCTAGACCCCTTACTTTGCAGTCTCCTGCTAATTAAAATCACCTGAGCCAAATGGGAGGAGTGCTGGTCCAAGAAGAAGACTAGAACATGCTTTGCAAAAAAGAAAAAAAAAAGAGCATGAACCGCACATCCCAAAATCATACGTTGATCTAAAGCCGCTAGGCAAAAATTAATATAACTGAATATGAGGTTTTCAGTTTAACATTCTGATCAGACTGTATGAAGCCCACTGCCCCTTCACGGCAAACCTCGTAGTGGGTCCTAACGCCCTAACGGAGCGGAGCCGTGCGGCGCCCACCGCCACAGCGGCCATGCACCAGCAGGGCGGACGGCCTGTTGCCCCACAGCACCCATGCTGCAAGACTGAGTCCCCAAGACTCCAGACCGCGCCGCCCCACCAGCACAAAGCCACAGCAACAATGGCCGCCACACAGCACTAACACCAAAATGAAAGGAGCACTTAAACTCACCTTCCTCCAGCTCTTCAGTGAGAGCCAAAATGGGCTAGACCCCTTACTTTGCAGTCTCCTGCTAATTAAAATCACCTGAGCCAAATGGGAGGAGTGCTGGTCCAAGAAGAAGACTAGAACATGCTTTGCAAAAAAGAAAAAAAAAAAGAGCATGAACCGCACATCCAAAAATCATACGTTGATCTAAAGCCGCTAGGCAAAAATTATTATAACTGAATATGAGGTTTTCAGTTTAACATTCTGATCAGACTGTATGAAGCCCACTGCCCCTTCATGGCAAACCTCGTAGTGGGTCCTAACGCCCTAACGGAGCGGAGCCATGCGGCGCCCACCGCCACAGCGGCCATGCACCAGCAGGGCGGACGGCCTGTTGCCCCACAGCACCCATGCTGCAAGACTGAGTCCCCAAGACTCCAGACCGCGCCGCCCCACCAGCACAAAGCCACAGCAACAATGGCCGCCACACAGCACCAACACCAAAATGAAAGGAGCACTTAAACTCACCTTCCTCCAGCTCTAAAGTGAGAGCCAAAATGGGCTAGACCCCTTACTTTGCAGTCTCCTGCTAATTAAAATCACCTGAGCCAAATGGGAGGAGTGCTAGTCCAAGAAGAAGACTAGAACATGCTTTGCAAAAAAGAAAAAAAAAAGAGCATGAACCGCACATCCCAAAATCATACGTTGATCTAAAGCCGCTAGGCAAAAATTAATATAACTGAATATGAGGTTTTCAGTTTAACATTCTGATCAGACTGTATGAAGCCCACTGCCCCTTCACGGCAAACCTCGTAGTGGGTCCTAACGCCCTAACGGAGCGGAGCCGTGCGGCGCCCACCGCCACAGCGGCCATGCACCAGCAGGGCGGACGGCCTGTTGCCCCACAGCACCCATGCTGCAAGACTGAGTCCCCAAGACTCCAGACCGCGCCGCCCCACCAGCACAAAGCCACAGCAACTCCTCCCATTTGGCTCAGGTGATTTTAATTAGCAGGAGACTGCAAAGTAAGGGGTCTAGCCCATTTTGGCTCTCACTGAAGAGCTGGAGGAAGGTGAGTTTAAGTGCTCCTTTCATTTTGGTGTTGGTGCTGTGAGGCGGCCATTGTTGCTGTGGCTTTGTGCTGGTGGGGCGGCGCGGTCTGGAGTCTTGGGGACTCAGTCTTGCAGCATGGGTGCTGTGGGGCAACAGGCCGTCCGCCCTGCTGGTGCATGGTCGCTGTGGCGGTGGGCGCCGCACGGCTCCGCTCCGTTAGGGCGATAGGACCCACTACGAGGTTTGCCGTGAAGGGGCAGTGGGCTTCATACAGTCTGATCAGAATGTTAAACTGAAAACCTCATATTCAGTTATATTAATTTTTGCCTAGCGGCTTTAGATCAACGTATGATTTTGGGATGTGCGGTTCATGCTCTTTTTTTTCTTTTTTGTAAAGCATGTTCTAGTCTTCTTCTTGGACCAGCACTCCTCCCATTTGGCTCAGGTGATTTTAATTAGCAGGAGACTGCAAAGTAAGGGGTCTATCCCATTTTGGCTCTCACTGAAGAGCTGGAGGAAGGTGAGTTTAAGTGCTCCTTTCATTTTGGTGTTGGTGCTGTGTGGCGGCCATTGTTGTTGTGGCTTTGTGCTGGTGGGGCGGCGCGGTCTGGAGTCTTGGGGACTCAGTCTTGCAGCATGGGTGCTGTGGGGCATCAGGCCATCCGCCCTGCTGGTGCATGGTCGCTGTGGCGGTGGGCGCCGCACGGCTCCGCTCCGTTAGGGCGATAGGACCCACTACGAGGTTTGCCGTGAAGGGGCAGTGGGCTTCATACAGTCTGATCAGAATGTTAAACTGAAAACCTCATAATCAGTTATATTAATTTTTGCCTAGCGGCTTTAGATCAACGTATGATTTTGGGATGTGCGGTTCATGCTCTTTTTTTTCTTTTTTGTAAAGCATGTTCTAGTCTTCTTCTTGGACCAGCACTCCTCCCATTTGGCTCAGGTGATTTTAATTAGCAGGAGACTGCAAAGTAAGGGGTCTAGCCCATTTTGGCTCTCACTGAAGAGCTGGAGGAAGGTGAGTTTAAGTGCTCCTTTCATTTTGGTGTTGGTGCTGTGTGGCGGCCATTGTTGCTGTGGCTTTGTGCTGGTGGGGCGGCGCGGTCTGGAGTCTTGGGGACTCAGTCTTGCAGCATGGGTGCTGTGGGGCAACAGGCCGTCCGCCCTGCTGGTGCATGGTCGCTGTGGCGGTGGGCGCCGCACGGCTCCGCTCCGTTAGGGCGATAGGACCCACTACGAGGTTTGCCGTGAAGGGGCAGTGGGCTTCATACAGTCTGATCAGAATGTTAAACTGAAAACCTCATATTCAGTTATATTAATTTTTGCCTAGCGGCTTTAGATCAACGTATGATTTTGGGATGTGCGGTTCATGCTCTTTTTTTTCTTTTTTGTAAAGCATGTTCTAGTCTTCTTCTTGGATCAGCACTCCTCCCATTTGGCTCAGGTGATTTTAATTAGCAGGAGACTGCAAAGTAAGGGGTCTAGCCCATTTTGGCTCTCACTGATGAGCTGGAGGAAGGTGAGTTTAAGTGCTCCTTTCATTTTGGTGTTGGTGCTGTGTGGCGGCCATTGTTGCTGTGGCTTTGTGCTGGTGGGGCGGCGCGGTCTGGAGTCTTGGGGACTCAGTCTTGCAGCATGGGTGCAGTGGGGCAACAGGCCGTCCGCCCTGCTGGTGCATGGTCGCTGTGGCGGTGGGCGCCGCACGGCTCCGCTCCGTTAGGGCGATAGGACCCACTACGAGGTTTGCCGTGAAGGGGCAGTGGGCTTCATACAGTCTGATCAGAATGTTAAACTGAAAACCTCATATTCAGTTATATTAATTTTTGCCTAGCGGCTTTAGATCAACGTATGATTTTGGGATGTGCGGTTCATGCTCTTTTTTTTCTTTTTTGTAAAGCATGTTCTAGTCTTCTTCTTGGACCAGCACTCCTCCCATTTGGCTCAGGTGATTTTAATTAGCAGGAGACTGCAAAGTAAGGGGTCTATCCCATTTTGGCTCTCACTGAAGAGCTGGAGGAAGGTGAGTTTAAGTGCTCCTTTCATTTTGGTGTTGGTGCTGTGTGGCGGCCATTGTTGCTGTGGCTTTGTGCTGGTGGGGTGGCGCGGTCTGGAGTCTTGGGGACTCAGTCTTGCAGCATGGGTGCTGTGGGGCAACAGGCCGTCCGCCCTGCTGGTGCATGGTCGCTGTGGCGGTGGGCGCCGCACGGCTCCGCTCCGTTAGGGCGATAGGACCCACTACGAGGTTTGCCGTGAAGGGGCAGTGGGCTTCATACAGTCTGATCAGAATGTTAAACTGAAAACCTCATATTCAGTTATATTAATTTTTGCCTAGCGGCTTTAGATCAACGTATGATTTTGGGATGTGCGGTTCATGCTCTTTTTTTTCCTTTTTTTTCTTTTTTGTAAATTCAGAGACATCTGACTCAGCATCACAGTTATTATACTCCCTTACTGCTGCTAACACCTTGTTGATCAGGAAGTGGTCAGATTGGCAGCAACAGAAGCAACAGAAGCATAGACTCTCCCGGAGGCGATGCTCTCAGTGTTCATTAATCTCACGCCTCTGCGTAGAGTACCACCTCAGTCTCCCAAGTGGCTTTACCTGCAGGTTCCTTGGGAGAAAGAGAATAATTAGACATGCGATTAAATACTGCCATTTTCTCCTGTCTACGCTCAGTAAGGCGAATATCAATGTGTACACAATGTTGAATAGATGTTTCTAGTTCTTGCGGCGACTCAGAACGAGTTAGCTCATCCTTTATAACATTGGACAGACCTCTCCTGAAAATAGGGAATTGTGCATAACAATTCCAATTGGTATCAACAGCTAACCTTCTAAAATCAGTGGCATATTCAAAAACTGAATGTTTACCCTGGCGTAAAGACAGTAAGGCAGTCTCAGCAGAGGCGTGGCAGTTAGGGTCATCAAACATTAATGCCATAGCAGCCAAAAAATCATCCAATACATTTAAACGTGGATCACGATACTCGAACATCAGATTCCCCTAGGCGAGTGCTCGTGATGTCTATAGCATAATAATACATAACACCTTAGATCAGCGTTTCTCAACTCCAGTCCTCAAGACCCACCAACAGGTCATGTGTTCAGGATTACCTTAGTTTTGCACAGGAAATAGTTTCATCACCTGCACAAGCATTAAATCCATCACATATGCAGTAATTAGGAAATCAAACAGGTCATGTGTTCAGTATTTCCTTAGTTTTGCGCACAAAATAATTTCATCACCTGAACAAGCATTAATTCCATCACCTATGCAGTAATTAGGAAATCCTGAAAACATGACCTGTTGGTGGGTCTTGAGGACCGGAGTTGAGTAACACTGCCTTAGATCGATCAGTGAGAAAGCGGTCGGCATGTACATCAAAATATAACAAACATTGATTTACGAACAACAAAATTTAACACGATCACCATTGTATTGAAATGGCGGCAGCTTAGGAGGGCTTGCTGCCTGCGGCTGTCCTGGGGGTAAGACCACCTGTATGGCCATCTGAGCACTTAGGTCCTGAAAGGCCTGTCCATACTGGGACTACATGCTTTTAAATTTATTTTCCTGAGCATCCATTTGAGTACTCAGATCCTGCAGAATCTGTCCAAATACAGTACCTGCTGATTATGCACCAAGCCTCCAACCTTACTCTGCAGACTGCCCATTTCTTTTTGCAGAGATCTCATCATAGAAAACAGTTGTTCAATATTAGGTCAGCCTTCACATCTTGAAAAGGGACCCAGGATCTCTCCTCTAGTCCGTATCCCCTCCAATGTATGAAGTACTGGAGGGAATTATGGACCCTCCAAGAATCCAGACCCTTCTGAACCTCATATTTCAGGCCAGCGTCCACTGAAAACGGAGGAGGTGGGGATGAAGGAGACAAAGCAGAAGGGACAAACACCTTAGGGATAGGGATTATAATGAATACATGAGACAGCCGATGCCTCACAGTCTCAGATTGGATATTTGAGCTGTCAATCAACACACTGATACAAAATATACCGTGTGCACTACTGGAAGGGGTGGTGCTAAGGTTAGGTTCCCACACCTTTGTACAATGTAAACAAGAACCTAGCACTCAACTGATGCTTTAGTGCAGCTTTTATTGTAGTGGTACACAAAACGTTTCGGTCCAGTCTACGGACCTTCGTCAGTAACTACAAGTGAAAACCAAAATTTATACAAAAATTATATACAAATTACCAAAAACTAAAGTAAATACAAAATAAAGTATATACACAAGATGTTGTAAAGAGATAACAGCATCAATATAAACAATCTGGTCAAGTGTATGCATGAAATATATGCTGGGGAGAAAACCCCGAGTATCCAGGCTTAATATGTTCCACCTTGGCCGAATAATGAAGGGTTAACAAGAGATGATAGAGAAGGGGGGGATACATACCGTACTACAGAATTATAAGAGGGACCATAGGGTCAGAAGTCACTAAAAAGCAGCGTCTGTCGGTGTAAAAGAGTACCGTAAGGAACCCCTAGGGGTTAGTGGTGAAAGTGGTATGAGGAAATATGAGGTAAGACATACCTATTATGTGAGCCCGATGTGAGCGGTACTGCAGGTGAATGATAAGGTAAAAATTACATTTTGAAACAACAATGTCCGGGCAGGACAAGCGCTAGTACAAGGGGTTACCTGAGGAGACCGGTAGGAAAGGGAGCGCTGACCGACGCGGAGTCCACCGTACGTCTGATCAGGAGAAAGTGAAACCGCCGTCTCATAGGAAGGAGGCGGGACCGGCAATGCCCGTGGACCAATCAGCGGCTAAACGGCAACCGGAAGTGACATAGCGCAAGAGATGTGCAAGTGTACGGCTATGTGAGGGGATCTATGGTAATACTACCGGAAGTGACGTCGCGTTGTCATGGCGGCGGGGTGATACACTACCCTGGAGAGGGAATGGAACCGGTGATAGCGCTAGGGGAGAAGATAAAGGATGTAGGGAGATAAGACAGGAGGAAAATGGAGTGATAAGCAGCTGAGGTGCCTACACGGAGATGCTGTAATAGGTGAACGATCTCCAAGGTGCTGGGTGCTCCTAGGATCAATAATGCTGCTTTGTGACACGATCTGCAAGAGGTGGATAACAAGCAGGGTCCGGTGAGACATACGGATGGTGCAAGAGGGATCTCAGTAAAGACGACTCTAATGGTAAAAGAGAGAAAGTATTAGCAAACGGCATAATGTACACCTATAAGATACATTGTTAAGAAGAGACTGAAAAAAAGGGCTAATAGAAATAATAGATGTAGTCCATAATATCCTGTGGAGAAAGTTACATAATAACACAATGCTAATAGATATGACAATATAGTTTCAGAGAAAAGAAGCCAGATCATAGTCTCTGTTAAGTCCCAATGGGTGGAGGGTCTCCAATGCATGAATCCAAAACGCCTCCCTCCGCTTGAGGCGAGCAACTCGGTCGCCACCCCGCCGAATAGGGGGGATGTGTTCTATGACCTGGAACCGTAACTGTGAGACGTTATGGTCCTGGTTGTGAAAATGAAGGGGGATGGGAAGCAACAAGTTCTTACAGCGGATGGTAGATTTATGTTTGGAAATCCGATCGCGTATAGGTTGAGTAGTTTCGCCTATGTATAGGAGTCCACAGGGGCATTTGATTAGGTAAATAACCCATGAAGTGGCGCATGTGAAATAATCCGGAATGCGGAATGACTTCCCAGAGCGAGGATGGTGAAAGCTGGAGCCTTTAAGCACATTGTTGCATTGAGAGCAGTTAAGGCATGGAAAAGTTCCGGTACGCGGACTCTGTAAGAACCGTTGACGGGGAGTGGAAATACCTGATCCCAGGTCTGCCCTAACTAGAGAATCTTTTAGATTGGGTGGGCGTTTAAAACAGGGGAGGAAGGGGTTCTGGAATTCCTTTACGTTGGGGTAACCCTTAGACAACAGGTGCCAATTCTGGCGTATAGACCTGTGTAAGATGTACGCAAACGGATGATATGTATGAACGAACGGTATCCGATTGGAGGCTTTATTGGGTCGAGGGGTAGAGGGGGCAGCAGCCTTTTCAAGTACAGAAGATGGATAACCCCGTTGATTAAACTTAGAGGCCATTTCCTTGAGGCGGACCGATCTGAGTTGTGTGTCAGACACAATCTTGGAGACCCGATGGAACTGGGATTTGGGGACTGAGTATTTTGTGGCCGGAGGGTGAAAACTCGTGAAGTGTAACAGACTGTTACGGTCTGTAGTCTTAGTATAGAGATCAGTGGTAATGGAGCCATCAGGTTGAAGAATGACCATGGTGTCCAAGAAATTAATCTGTGTAGTACTGTGAGACATAGTAAAAGAAATACCTGGCCACGCCGTGTTGAGCCAGTCAAAAAAACGCGCGAGGGCTTCCAACGAGCCTCCCCATATGCAGAATACATCGTCGATGTACCGTTTCCAGACGATGACGTTGTCACTAAATAGAGGATGAGGGTATATCTGACTCTCCTCAAAATCAGCCATGTAGCAGTTAGCATACGGGGGTGCTACGTTGGAGCCCATCGCTGTGCCACGGATTTGTAAGTAGAAATCATCCTGAAACAAAAAGTAATTGCGGGTAAGAATGATGGTTAACAGGTCAATACACAAGTGGATCTGATCAGGTAGGAAACCAGACTGGGTCAGAAGTTTATGGACCGAGTTAATGCCCTCTATGTGGGGGATGGATGTGTATAAGTCTTTAACATCCATGGTCACTAGGGTAGCGTGTGGAGGAATCGGACATACGTCTTTCAGGATATTGAGAAAAGACCCTGTATCTAGGATAAAAGATCTGGATGTCCTGATCAGTGGAGTGAGGATCTTTTCCAGATAGATGGCCAGCGGGGAGAGGATAGAGTCGGTAGATGCGACTATGGGCCTCCCTGGGGGTTTTTCTAGGTTCTTATGAATTTTGGGGATGGTATAGAACACTGGCGTGATGGGATGTGCCTTAGTGAGAAAGTCCCGTGTTTTGGGGTCTAGGACTCCTAATTCAATATATTTCACAAGTGTGTCAGAGATGATCTGCCGGGTCTCGGATAAGGGGTCACGTAGTAACCTAACATAGACCGTAGAGTTATCTAGCTGGCGTTGGATTTCCAGGAGGTAATCGGATCTATTCATTATCACAAGGGCGCCCCCCTTATCTGCGGGTTTGAAAATGAGGTTGTTATCCTTTTGTAGGCCCTGTAAGGCTTGCCGTTCTATGGGAGAGAGATTGGGGGGAAAAAACAATTTGCCCCTTCTAATATCCTCGCATAATGTTTTGAAGGAATTCTTAACGAAGCCTATGAAGGATTCCATGGCATGTGAGCCCTGAGGGGGTCTGAAATGACTTTTAGTGTAAAGGCCTAGACTCCGTGATGAGAGAGGATCGTCAGGTAAAGCCGTTGGGGGCTCAATGGGGGATGGTTCCGGGGATGTGGAAAAGAAAGCCTTCAGTCTAAGTGACCGAAAGAATCTCTGAAGATCCATCTCAAGATCGAATGTATGGCATTGATATGACGGACAAAATGACAAACCCTTCTGCAGGATTTTGTATTCTGCCACACCAAGTAATCTATCAGAAATGTTAATTACCAACGGATTGGTACCTGAGATCTCGTGATCCTCCCTTGGGCCGAGTCTCCTCCGATGTCCGTGGCCGCGCCTCGTGGTCTTCTTCTCGTGAAGCGTTGCCGTTGGCCTAAAAAACGTGGTGGAACAATAGCAGGGGTACCCGGCTCTTGTTCTGAGCCTGATGTCGAGTAGTCGAGGGAGGTGCGTTGTACTTGGCGAGATGCATTTCGACGACCGGAGAAATTGTCCTGCCATCTGTAGACCTGCTGACGTTCGTAGTCCTCCGTGTCCCTATTGAATTTGTTACGTTTTCTGTCCTCTGTTTCCCGTCGATGTTTCTCGATGTTTTTGGATATTTGGTCCTTGAGGGTAGAAAGTTCCTCGGGAGTTCCTGATGAAGATAGTTGAGCCTCAATGGATTTGATGGTCTCGGTGCTTGTAGAAATTGCCTTCTGCAGGTGCTCGATTGTCAGGGTAATAATGTCAAAAGAACACTTATTTAGTATATGTTCATACTTGGTGCAATATTCAGGAGAGTCCCGAAACAGTGTGGGACGTAGTGGAACCCGTAGACCCCTAGGGATCCGTTGTGCTCGTAGATACTCAGAGAGTGTAGCACAGTGGAGTTCAATATAGGTAAAGTGACGGAGCTCCCGTTCAAGATCTCTCCCCCTTGCTTCCCTAGGGGGGATTTTTAGAAAATCGCTACTAAAAGTGGAACGTGCCAAGATATTCGAGGTCTCCTCAGCATTATAGGAGAATGTGGACATGACCCGTCAGTGTGCACCACGCAAGGGAAGAGTATTATACAAAATATACCGTGTGCACTACTGGAAGGGGTGGTGCTAAGGTTAGGTTCCCACACCTTTGTACAATGTAAACAAGAACCTAGCACTCAACTGATGCTTTAGTGCAGCTTTTATTGTAGTGGTACACAAAACGTTTCGGTCCAGTCTACGGACCTTCGTCAGTAACTACAAGTGAAAACCAAAATTTATACAAAAATTATATACAAATTACCAAAAACTAAAGTAAATACAAAATAAAGTATATACACAAGATGTTGTAAAGAGATAACAGCATCAATATAAACAATCTGGTCAAGTGTATGCATGAAATATATGCTGGGGAGAAAACCCCGAGTATCCAGGCTTAATATGTTCCACCTTGGCCGAATAATGAAGGGTTAACAAGAGATGATAGAGAAGGGGGGGATACATACCGTACTACAGAATTATAAGAGGGACCATAGGGTCAGAAGTCACTAAAAAGCAGCGTCTGTCGGTGTAAAAGAGTACCGTAAGGAACCCCTAGGGGTTAGTGGTGAAAGTGGTATGAGGAAATATGAGGTAAGACATACCTATTATGTGAGCCCGATGTGAGCGGTACTGCAGGTGAATGATAAGGTAAAAATTACATACCGAAACAACAATGTCCGGGCAGGACAAGCGCTAGTACAAGGGGTTACCTGAGGAGACCGGTAGGAAAGGGAGCGCTGACCGACGCGGAGTCCACCGTACGTCTGATCAGGAGAAAGTGAAACCGCCGTCACATAGGAAGGAGGCGGGACCAGGGTAGTGTATCACCCCGCCGCCATGACAACGCGACGTCACTTCCGGTAGTATTACCATAGATCCCCTCACATAGCCGTACACTTGCACATCTCTTGCGCTATGTCACTTCCGGTTGCCGTTTAGCCGCTGATTGGTCCACGGGCATTGCCGGTCCCGCCTCCTTCCTATGAGACGGCGGTTTCACTTTCTCCTGATCAGACGTACGGTGGACTCCGCGTCGGTCAGCGCTCCCTTTCCTACCGGTCTCCTCAGGTAACCCCTTGTACTAGCGCTTGTCCTGCCCGGACATTGTTGTTTCGGTATGTAATTTTTACCTTATCATTCACCTGCAGTACCGCTCACATCGGGCTCACATAATAGGTATGTCTTACCTCATATTTCCTCATACCACTTTCACCACTAACCCCTAGGGGTTCCTTACGGTACTCTTTTACACCGACAGACGCTGCTTTTTAGTGACTTCTGACCCTATGGTCCCTCTTATAATTCTGTAGTACGGTATGTATCCCCCCCTTCTCTATCATCTCTTGTTAACCCTTCATTATTCGGCCAAGGTGGAACATATTAAGCCTGGATACTCGGGGTTTTCTCCCCAGCATATATTTCATGCATACACTTGACCAGATTGTTTATATTGATGCTGTTATCTCTTTACAACATCTTGTGTATATACTTTATTTTGTATTTACTTTAGTTTTTGGTAATTTGTATATAATTTTTGTATAAATTTTGGTTTTCACTTGTAGTTACTGACGAAGGTCCGTAGACTGGACCGAAACGTTTTGTGTACCACTACAATAAAAGCTGCACTAAAGCATCAGTTGAGTGCTAGGTTCTTGTTTACATTGTACAAAGGTGTGGGAACCTAACCTTAGCACCACCCCTTCCAGTAGTGCACACGGTATATTTTGTATAATACTCTTCCCTTGCGTGGTGCACACTGACGGGTCATGTCCACATTCTCCTATAATGCTGAGGAGACCTCGAATATCTTGGCACGTTCCACTTTTAGTAGCGATTTTCTAAAAATCCCCCCTAGGGAAGCAAGGGGGAGAGATCTTGAACGGGAGCTCCGTCACTTTACCAATATTGAACTCCACTGTGCTACACTCTCTGAGTATCTACGAGCACAACGGATCCCTAGGGGTCTACGGGTTCCACTACGTCCCACACTGTTTCGGGACTCTCCTGAATATTGCACCAAGTATGAACATATACTAAATAAGTGTTCTTTTGACATTATTACCCTGACAATCGAGCACCTGCAGAAGGCAATTTCTACAAGCACCGAGACCATCAAATCCATTGAGGCTCAACTATCTTCATCAGGAACTCCCGAGGAACTTTCTACCCTCAAGGACCAAATATCCAAAAACATCGAGAAACATCGACGGGAAACAGAGGACAGAAAACGTAACAAATTCAATAGGGACACGGAGGACTACGAACGTCAGCAGGTCTACAGATGGCAGGACAATTTCTCCGGTCGTCGAAATGCATCTCGCCAAGTACAACGCACCTCCCTCGACTACTCGACATCAGGCTCAGAACAAGAGCCGGGTACCCCTGCTATTGTTCCACCACGTTTTTTAGGCCAACGGCAACGCTTCACGAGAAGAAGACCACGAGGCGCGGCCACGGACATCGGAGGAGACTCGGCCCAAGGGAGGATCACGAGATCTCAGGTACCAATCCGTTGGTAATTAACATTTCTGATAGATTACTTGGTGTGGCAGAATACAAAATCCTGCAGAAGGGTTTGTCATTTTGTCCGTCATATCAATGCCATACATTCGATCTTGAGATGGATCTTCAGAGATTCTTTCGGTCACTTAGACTGAAGGCTTTCTTTTCCACATCCCCGGAACCATCCCCCATTGAGCCCCCAACGGCTTTACCTGACGATCCTCTCTCATCACGGAGTCTAGGCCTTTACACTAAAAGTCATTTCAGACCCCCTCAGGGCTCACATGCCATGGAATCCTTCATAGGCTTCGTTAAGGATTCCTTCAAAACATTATGCGAGGATATTAGAAGGGGCAAATTGTTTTTTCCCCCCAATCTCTCTCCCATAGAACGGCAAGCCTTACAGGGCCTACAAAAGGATAACAACCTCATTTTCAAACCCGCAGATAAGGGGGGCGCCCTTGTGATAATGAATAGATCCGATTACCTCCTGGAAATCCAACGCCAGCTAGATAACTCTACGGTCTATGTTAGGTTACTACGTGACCCCTTATCCGAGACCCGGCAGATCATCTCTGACACACTTGTGAAATATATTGAATTAGGAGTCCTAGACCCCAAAACACGGGACTTTCTCACTAAGGCACATCCCATCACGCCAGTGTTCTATACCATCCCCAAAATTCATAAGAACCTAGAAAAACCCCCAGGGAGGCCCATAGTCACATCTACCGACTCTATCCTCTCCCCGCTGGCCATCTATCTGGAAAAGATCCTCACTCCACTGATCAGGACATCCAGATCTTTTATCCTAGATACAGGGTCTTTTCTCAATATCCTGAAAGACGTATGTCCGATTCCTCCACACGCTACCCTAGTGACCATGGATGTTAAAGACTTATACACATCCATCCCCCACATAGAGGGCATTAACTCGGTCCATAAACTTCTGACCCAGTCTGGTTTCCTACCTGATCAGATCCACTTGTGTATTGACCTGTTAACCATCATTCTTACCCGCAATTACTTTTTGTTTCAGGATGATTTCTACTTACAAATCCGTGGCACAGCGATGGGCTCCAACGTAGCACCCCCGTATGCTAACTGCTACATGGCTGATTTTGAGGAGAGTCAGATATACCCTCATCCTCTATTTAGTGACAACGTCATCGTCTGGAAACGGTACATCGACGATGTATTCTGCATATGGGGAGGCTCGTTGGAAGCCCTCGCGCGTTTTTTTGACTGGCTCAACACGGCGTGGCCAGGTATTTCTTTTACTATGTCTCACAGTACTACACAGATTAATTTCTTGGACACCATGGTCATTCTTCAACCTGATGGCTCCATTACCACTGATCTCTATACTAAGACTACAGACCGTAACAGTCTGTTACACTTCACGAGTTTTCACCCTCCGGCCACAAAATACTCAGTCCCCAAATCCCAGTTCCATCGGGTCTCCAAGATTGTGTCTGACACACAACTCAGATCGGTCCGCCTCAAGGAAATGGCCTCTAAGTTTAATCAACGGGGTTATCCATCTTCTGTACTTGAAAAGGCTGCTGCCCCCTCTACCCCTCGACCCAATAAAGCCTCCAATCGGATACCGTTCGTTCATACATATCATCCGTTTGCGTACATCTTACACAGGTCTATACGCCAGAATTGGCACCTGTTGTCTAAGGGTTACCCCAACGTAAAGGAATTCCAGAACCCCTTCCTCCCCTGTTTTAAACGCCCACCCAATCTAAAAGATTCTCTAGTTAGGGCAGACCTGGGATCAGGTATTTCCACTCCCCGTCAACGGTTCTTACAGAGTCCGCGTACCGGAACTTTTCCATGCCTTAACTGCTCTCAATGCAACAATGTGCTTAAAGGCTCCAGCTTTCACCATCCTCGCTCTGGGAAGTCATTCCGCATTCCGGATTATTTCACATGCGCCACTTCATGGGTTATTTACCTAATCAAATGCCCCTGTGGACTCCTATACATAGGCGAAACTACTCAACCTATACGCGATCGGATTTCCAAACATAAATCTACCATCCGCTGTAAGAACTTGTTGCTTCCCATCCCCCTTCATTTTCACAACCAGGACCATAACGTCTCACAGTTACGGTTCCAGGTCATAGAACACATCCCCCCTATTCGGCGGGGTGGCGACCGAGTTGCTCGCCTCAAGCGGAGGGAGGCGTTTTGGATTCATGCATTGGAGACCCTCCACCCATTGGGACTTAACAGAGACTATGATCTGGCTTCTTTTCTCTGAAACTATATTGTCATATCTATTAGCATTGTGTTATTATGTAACTTTCTCCACAGGATATTATGGACTACATCTATTATTTCTATTAGCCCTTTTTTTCAGTCTCTTCTTAACAATGTATCTTATAGGTGTACATTATGCCGTTTGCTAATACTTTCTCTCTTTTACCATTAGAGTCGTCTTTACTGAGATCCCTCTTGCACCATCCGTATGTCTCACCGGACCCTGCTTGTTATCCACCTCTTGCAGATCGTGTCACAAAGCAGCATTATTGATCCTAGGAGCACCCAGCACCTTGGAGATCGTTCACCTATTACAGCATCTCCGTGTAGGCACCTCAGCTGCTTATCACTCCATTTTCCTCCTGTCTTATTTCCCTACATCCTTTATCTTCTCCCCTAGCGCTATCACCGGTTCCATTCCCTCTCCAGGGTAGTGTATCACCCCGCCGCCATGACAACGCGACGTCACTTCCGGTAGTATTACCATAGATCCCCTCACATAGCCGTACACTTGCACATCTCTTGCGCTATGTCACTTCCGGTTGCCGTTTAGCCGCTGATTGGTCCACGGGCATTGCCGGTCCCGCCTCCTTCCTATGAGACGGCGGTTTCACTTTCTCCTGATCAGACGTACGGTGGACTCCGCGTCGGTCAGCGCTCCCTTTCCTACCGGTCTCCTCAGGTAACCCCTTGTACTAGCGCTTGTCCTGCCCGGACATTGTTGTTTCGGTATGTAATTTTTACCTTATCATTCACCTGCAGTACCGCTCACATCGGGCTCACATAATAGGTATGTCTTACCTCATATTTCCTCATACCACTTTCACCACTAACCCCTAGGGGTTCCTTACGGTACTCTTTTACACCGACAGACGCTGCCTATGGTCCCTCTTATAATTCTGTAGTACGGTATGTATCCCCCCCTTCTCTATCATCTCTTGTTAACCCTTCATTATTCGGCCAAGGTGGAACATATTAAGCCTGGATACTCGGGGTTTTCTCCCCAGCATATATTTCATGCATACACTTGACCAGATTGTTTATATTGATGCTGTTATCTCTTTACAACATCTTGTGTATATACTTTATTTTGTATTTACTTTAGTTTTTGGTAATTTGTATATAATTTTTGTATAAATTTTGGTTTTCACTTGTAGTTACTGACGAAGGTCCGTAGACTGGACCGAAACGTTTTGTGTACCACTACAATAAAAGCTGCACTAAAGCATCAGTTGAGTGCTAGGTTCTTGTTTACACATTACACAATCAACACACTGAGACTCAGCACGCCCTGTACCAGATTGGATGGCCAAGCAGTCAGTAATCGCATCCCTGACACACTGAGAGGTAGAAACATGACAGTCTTAATATGAAATATCCATATTAAATCTAGGTATAAGCTGTTTATCATTCAGAACTCTTTGACTGAAATGTACTGTACAGCTAATGCCTTTGCTAAACATGAAATCTCCGCAAACAAGCATTAGCAGTAGAAACGGTCATACTGAGCAGTATGGGGCAGTCTATCAGGGTGTTCTTTTATCTAAGAAGTCAACTTAAAGGGAAGGTGCCATCAAAAAAAATTTTTTTTCAGAAATTGTAAAAATGTAAAGAATTAATGATTACATTTTCTTAAAAAATATTATCATTTGTTTATAATTTAGTAAAATATGAAAAATAATTTGAAAAGTTTTGGAATTTCCACTTTTCAACACTAGGGGGAGCAGCTGCTGAAATTTCAGAAAAACCTAGTGTAGAAATAGCTCACATTACAGCACTGCAGTAATTATGGGCGGAGTCTGCTGACGTGTGTGATGTCTCCTCTCCTCCCCTTCTGGGTGTTTGCTAAGGGATTAGAGAGGATGATATTCAGGAACCCAGTGAGCAGCCATTTTGTTGGTGACTGCAGAGTGGCTGCCGTCACACTAGCAGTATTTGGTCAGTATTTTACCTCAGTATTTGTAAGCCAAAACCAGGAGTGGAACAATTAGAGGAAAAGTATAATAGAAACATATGCACCACTTCTGCATTTATCACCCACTCCTGGTTTTGGCTACAAATACTGAGGTAAAATACTGACCAAATAATGATAGTGTGAAGGCAGCCTTATACTGACAAGTAGACAGTCACCGAGGATGGCAGGCAGCAAGGATTCTGGGAGATATGTGGTGGAGGGAGCAGGGTGACAGCAGCACAGAGTATTTCAGGAGAGCAGTGTGCTGGTCTATAGGGGCCCCCTGTTTGGTGCGCGGAGCAGCCAGGGATTGTACATAGAGCGCTGTCTTTTATACACATGGATGGACCGTCTGCTCCACAGAAATCCAGGAAACATTTCTGCGGATTGATGGCCTGGTCTGACCCAGACTTTGCATGCAGACCCCATTCCCCTCCTCAGATCCTGTCTTCTCCATCCTGTCCTGGTGATATGTGAAAGCGAGGCGACAGGCGAAGTCCGGGGTGACGCTGTGAAGGAAATGTAGCCATATAGTAACGATAAAAATGAGACCCCTCTCTTCAGCTGCCTCACCAGCCCTCCCCTGACTGCACCTAACTGGAGGTCACGCTGCCCCCTCTATTACCCCAGACCCGTGTGCAGGTGCTCAGCCAGAACCACCATAGAATGGGTCCGCTTTCTGAAGATAATACTGCCATAGTGTTCTCACATAATACCGCCATATAGATCACACACAATACTATCAAATAGATCACACAATACTGTCATACAGTTCTCACATAATACCACCATATAGATCACACATAATACCGCCAGTGTTCTCACATACCGCCATATAGATCACACATAATACCGCCAGTGTTCTCACATACCGCCATATAGATCACACATAATACCACCAGTGTTCTCACATACCGCCATATAGATCACACATAATACCGCCAGTGTTCTCACATACCGCCATATAGATCACACATAATACTGCCAGTGTTCTCACATGCCACCATATGCTTCTCACATAATACCGCCATATAATCACCCATAATGCCGCCACATAGATCTCACATGTATTGTAAATAAAGACTCGGCCAGAATAAAGTCCTTTATTAATCTTTTTTATACCATACCGAACGCATAATCCTCGACTCCCTCATCTCCCACAACAAAAATAATGAACCACAATGGGGAAAGACACGCAGGGGGGAGAGGAGTGCATAGGAGAGGATTAGATACTGACTGCTGAGCCGTGTATCTAATCCTGTCCTGTGTGATACTGTGCTGCGCCGTGTATCTAATCCTATCTTGTGTGATACTGTACACAGGACAGGATTAGCTACACAGGACTAGATTAGCTACACAGGACAGAGGTAGCAGTGGTAGATGGTATATAGAGGCAGGCAGCAGTGGTAGATGGTATATAGAGGCAGGCAGCAGTCGTAGATGGTATATAGAGGCAGGCAGCAGTGGTAGATGGTATATGGAGGCAGGCAGCAGTGGTAGGTGGTATATAGAGGCAGGCAGCAGTCGTAGATGGTATATAGAGGCAGGCAGCAGTCGTAGATGGTATATAGAGGCAGGCAGCAGTGGTAGGTGGTATATAGAGGCAGGCAGCAGTCGTAGATGGTATATAGAGGCAGGCAGCAGTGGTAGGTGGTATATAGAGGCAGGCAGCAGTCGTAGATGGTATATAGAGGCAGGCAGCAGTGGTAGATGGTATATAGAGACAGGCAGCAGTGGTAGATGGTATATAGAGACAGGCAGCAGTGGTAGATGGTATATAGAGGCAGGCAGCAGTGGTAGGTGGTATATAGAGGCAGGCAGCAGTCGTAGATGGTATATAGAGGCAGGCAGCAGTCGTAGATGGTATATAGAGGCAGGCAGCAGTCGTAGATGGTATATAGAGACAGGCAGCAGTGGTAGATGGTATATAGAGGCAGGCAGCAGTGGTAGGTGGTATATAGAGGCAGGCAGCAGTCGTAGATGGTATATAGAGGCAGGCAGCAGTCGTAGATGGTATATAGAGGCAGGCAGCAGTGGTAGATGGTATATAGAGACAGGCAGCAGTGGTAGATGGTATATAGAGGCAGGCAGCAGTGGTAGATGGTATATAGAGGCAGGCAGCAGTGGTAGGTGGTATATAGAGGCAGGCAGCAGTCGTAGATGGTATATAGAGGCAGGCAGCAGTCGTAGATGGTATATAGAGGCAGGCAGCAGTGGTAGATGGTATATAGAGACAGGCAGCAGTGGTAGATGGTATATAGAGGCAGGCAGCAGTGGTAGATGGTATATAGAGACAGGCAGCAGTGGTAGATGGTATATAGAGACAGGCAGCAGTGGTATACAGAGGCAGGTAGCGGTGGTATGCAGAGGCAGGTAGCGGTGGTATACAGAGGCAGGTAGCAGTGGTATATAGGGGCTAGTAGCAGTGGTATATAGGGGCTAGTAGCAGTGGTATATAGGGGCTAGTAGCAGTGGTATATAGGGGCTAGTAGCAGTGGTATATAGGGGCTAGTAGCAGTGGTATATAGGGGCTAGAAGCAGTGGTATATAAGGGCTAGTAGCAGTGGTATATAGGGGCTAGTAGCAGTGGTATATAGGGGCTGGTAGCAGTGGTATATAGGGACAGGTAGCAGTGGTATATAGGGACAGGTAGCAGTGGTATATAGGGACAGGTAGCAGTGGTATATAGGGACAGGTAGCAGTGGTATATAGGGGCTAGTAGCAGTGGTATATAGGGGCTAGTAGCAGTGGTATATAGTGGCTAGTAGCAGTGGTATATAGGAGCAGGTAGCAGTGGAATATAGGGACAGGTAGCAGTGGTATATAGGAGCAGGTAGCAGTGGTATATACGGGCTAGTAGCAGTGGTATATAGTGGCTAGTAGCAGTGGTATATAGGAGCAGGTAGCAGTGGTATATAGGGACAGGTAGCAGTGGTATATAGAAGCAGGTAGCAGTGGTATATAGGGGCTAGTAGCAGTGGTATATAGGGGCTAGTAGCAGTGGTATATAGGGGCTAGTAGCAGTGGTATATAGGGGCTAGTAGCAGTGGTATATAGGGGCTAGTAGCAGTGGTATATAGGGGCTAGTAGCAGTGGTATATAGGGGCTAGTAGCAGTGGTATATAGGGGCTAGTAGCAGTGGTATATAGGAGCAGGTAGCAGTGGTATATAGGAGCAGGTAGCAGTGGTATATAGGGGCTAGTAGCAGTGGTATATAGTGGCTAGTAGCAGTGGTATATAGGGGCTAGTAGCAGTGGTATATATTGGCTAGTAGCAGTGGTATATCGGAGCAGGTAGCAGTGGTATATAGTGACAGGTAGCAGTGGTATATAGGAGCAGGTAGCAGTGGTATATAGGGACAGGTAGCAGTGGTATATAGGAGCAGGTAGCAGTGGTATATAGGAGCAGGTAGCAGTGGTATATAGGGACAGGTAGCAGTGGTATATAGGAGCAGGTAGCAGTGGTATATAGGGGCTAGTAGCAGTGGTATATAGGGGCTAGTAGCAGTGGTATATAGGGGCTAGTAGCAGTGGTATATAGGGGCTAGTAGCAGTGGTATATAGTCGCTAGTAGCAGTGGTATATAGGGGCTAGTAGCAGTGGTATATAGGAGCAGGTAGCAGTGGTATATAGGAGCAGGTAGCAGTGGTATATAGGGGCTAGTAGCAGTGGTATATAGTGGCTAGTAGCAGTGGTATATAGGGGCTAGTAGCAGTGGTATATAGTGGCTAGTAGCAGTGGTATATAGGAGCAGGTAGCAGTGGTATATAGGGACAGGTAGCAGTGGTATATAGGAACAGGTAGCAGTGGTATATAGGGGCTAGTAGCAGTGGTATATTGGGGCTAGTAGCAGTGGTATATAGGGGCTAGTAGCAGTGGTATATAGGGGCTAGTAGCAGTGGTATATAGGGGCTAGTAGCAGTGGTATATAGGGGCTAGTAGCAGTGGTATTTAGGAGCAGGTAGCAGTGGTATATAGGAGCAGGTAGCAGTGGTATATAGGGGCTAGTAGCAGTGGTATATAGTGGCTAGTAGCAATGGTATATAGTGGCTAGTAGGAGTGGTATATAGGGACAGGTAGCAGTGGTATATAGTGGCTAGTAGCAGTGGTATATAAGGGCTGGTAGCAGTGGTATATATGGGCTAGTAGCAGTGGTATATAAGGGCTAGTAGCAGTGGTATATAAGGTCTAGTAGCAGTGGTATATAAGGGCTAGTAGCAGTGGTATATAAGGGCTAGTAGCAGTGGTATGTAAGGGCTAGTAGCAGTGGTATATAGGGGCTGGTAGCAGTGGTATATAGGGGCTAGTAGCAGTGGTATATAAGGGCTAGTAGCAGTGGTATATAAGGGCTAGTAGCAGTGGTATATAAGGGCTAGTAGCAGTGCTATATAGGGGTTGGTAGCAGTGGTATATAGGGGCTAGTAGCAGTGGTATATAAGGGCTAGTAGCAGTGGTATATAAGGGCTAGTAGCAGTGGTATATAAGGGCTAGTAGCAGTGGTATATAGGGGTTGGTAGCAGTGGTATATAGGAGCAGGTAGCAGTGGTATATAGGAGCAGGTAGCAGTGGTATATAGGGACAGGTAGCGTGGTATATAGGAGCAGGTAGCAGTGGTATATAGGAGCAGGTAGCAGTGGTATATAGGGACAGGTAGCAGTGGTATGTAGGAGCAGGTAGCAGTGGTATATAGGGGCTAGTAGCAGTGGTATATAGTGGCTAGTAGCAGTGGTATATAGGGGCTAGTAGCAGTGGTATATAGGGGCTAGTAGCAGTGGTATATAGGGGCTAGTAGCAGTGGTATATAGGGGCTAGTAGCAGTGGTATATAGGAGCAGGTAGCAGTGGTATATAGGAGCAGGTAGCAGTGGTATATAGGGGCTAGTAGCAGTGGTATATAGTGGCTAGTAGCAGTGGTATATAGGGGCTAGTAGCAGTGGTATATAGTGGCTAGTAGCAGTGGTATATAGGAGCAGGTAGCAGTGGTATATAGGGACAGGTAGCAGTGGTATATAGGAGCAGGTAGCAGTGGTATATAGGGGCTAGTAGCAGTGGTATATAGGGGCTAGTAGCAGTGGTATATTGGGGCTAGTAGCAGTGGTATATAGGGGCTAGTAGCAGTGGTATATAGGGGCTAGTAGCAGTGGTATATAGGGGCTAGTAGCAGTGGTATATAGGAGCAGGTAGCAGTGGTATATAGGAGCAGGTAGCAGTGGTATATAGGGGCTAGTAGCAGTGGTATATAGTGGCTAGTAGCAGTGGTATATAGTGGCTAGTAGCAGTGGTATATAGGGACAGGTAGCAGTGGTATATAGGGGCTAGTAGCAGTGGTATATAGGGGCTGGTAGCAGTGGTATATAGGGGCTAGTAGCAGTGGTATATAGGAGATGGTAGCAGTGGTTTATAGGGGCTAGTAGCAGTGGTATATAGTGGCTGGTAGCAGTGGTATATAGGGGCAGGTAGCAGTGGTATATAGGGGCTAGTAGCAGTGGTATATAAGGGCTAGTAGCAGTGGTCTATAGGGGCTAGTAGCAGTGGTATATAAGGGCTAGTAGCAGTGAGATATAGGGCCTGGTAGCAGTAGTATATAGGGGCTAGTAGCAGTGGTATATAGGAGCTGGTAGCAGTTGTATATAGGGGCTAGTAGCAGTGGTATATAGTGGCTGGTAGCAGTGGTATATAGGGGCAGGTAGCAGTGGTATATAGGGGCTAGTAGCAGTGGTATATAAGGGCTAGTAGCAGTGGTATATAGGAGCAGGTAGCAGTGGTATATAGGGGCAGGTAGCAGTGGTATATAGGGGCAGGTAGCAGTGGTATATAGGGGCAGGTAGTAGTGGTATATAGGGACAGTTAGCAGTGGTAGATGCATAAGAAAATAAAAACTCTGTACTTACCTTCAGTCCTCTCCCAGGAAGTGCTGAGTCCTGTTCAGGGCAGAGCAGTGTGACGATCTCCCTGCTCTGCTCTGAACAGGTCGGCAGTGAGCAGTGATTGCAGCCTGTGTTGTAATACTAAGTACAGGCTGCAATCACAGCTCCTGGCTGCAGATACTCACCCCGAACCTCGCTCCCAGCAGCAGCTTCTCCCTGGCAGCTCCTGCTATGATCGCACACACTGAGCTGTGTGTGTGATGACAGAGGAAAAAACAAAATGGCCGCGATCTCCTCTCACAGCTGTGACGTAGCAGCCCAGGGGGCGTGCCCAAGTCACAGCTGAGAGGCAGGAGGAGTGGTCGGAGCCCGACTGTTGGCTCCTATGCCCATGGCTGCCGTAAGTGAGGTGTGCAAGTGTCGTGCCCAGACACTTACACCCACACTAATGAAAATGGCGGCCTCCAGTGGCAAAAGTAAAAATGAATAAATAAAAAAGTATTAAAGTAGTACAGTTACTTTTGTATTAAAAATAATTGATTATATAATCAATAATTATTAATACAAAAACTAAAATCACGGCACCCTCCCTTTAAGTCAAAGCTAAAGAAGATGAGAACACATAACAGAGATTAAGGGAACAAAGCAGCATAGCAGCTACTGACTTCAACCCTGTAAATTTATGGATGAATAACTTATTTTAAAAGTAGGCTAAAATAAATATTTTCCCTTTTTCAATTATGCAAATTGAGTACTTGGTATATAATCATTAGCATTGCGATAATTAATGGCACAAATTATTTTTTTCATTGCCGACAGTAATTTAGTGTATATCATCACATTGGTAGTATTTTTCAATACCATAGTTAGTTAGGAAAATCGTTACATGAACAACTTTTTTTTAATAAAAGAAAAGCATCCAGCATGATCAAGAACAATGAGCTGATTCATGGAAAATACTATTTACACAATTGCACCTTCTGTCTTAGCTATAAAGTATCTCTCAAGCAGTCATAGTTTACAGAGCTGGAGCTAGAAGCTCCAAGGTCTCAATGTAGAATCTGTAAGAAGGCTCATTCACAGACCAATGGAATTGCACCAAATCTGCAAAGAATTGCTGAAGCAATGTTAATCAATGGGAATCCAGAATTGCTGTGCACATGCTGCAGGAAATTCTGTCCTGATTCGCAACATTTTATTTTCCGCATCATGTCAATTCTTTTTGCGGATCTACAGCATTTCTGCACCCATTGGCTTGCATTGAGTCAGTCAAATCCACAGACAAACTGCAGTTTTAAAAATGTTTTCAGATTTGCTGTGGATTTGAATGCCAAAAATGCTGCAGAAAGGAAATTATACCAGAAGGAGGAAGAGTGTGTGGGCGGAAAATATGCGTGTCTGCAGAGAATATGTGTGAGCGGAGAATATGTGCGTGTATGTCTGTGTCTGTCTGCGTCTGTCTGCGTGTGTGTGTGCCTGGCTTCGGGTGTTTGCAACTGTCTGCAGGTGTGTGTATGTCTGTCTGTGGGTGTTTGTGTGTCTGTCAGCGAGTGTTGTTTGCGGGTGTGTGTCTGTGGGTGTCTGTGTGTACCAAGGCGTCATCGGATTGGCCTACTACTCCCATACGCCTATGTCTGCTGTCACACATAACAGTGACAGCATGAGCAGATGATGGGAGAGTAGTCCCATCATCCGCCAACTGTGTTCAATTGTAAAAAAAATAAAAAAATTTGCATAATTACATACAATATACATACTCACCAAACACCTAATCCCAGATGCCGGCATCTCCTGCAAGCATTCAAAAATAATAAACCAACATATACTTATGTTTCCGCTGTAGTCCATTTAATATCTAGTGTCCCACGACAATCTCACGTGTAGAACAGTCACATCGGGAGATGTGACTGCTCTACCCTGCCTCCGGCTATACACTAGTAAATTTCATAATTCACCGCACACTCTAATTAGATTCTGTACAACGGATTCATGCAGATAAAAGTGTGGATTTATTTATACATTTGGGAGCATAACAGAATAAAGCGATCTGACACAACGTTTCGGCTCCGCCGGAGCCTTTTTCACGTGATCGCTTATTCCAGTGTGAAAGGAACATACGGAGGAGGGAAAGAGATCCCAATGGTGACACTTACACTAATGAAGATGCAATGGCCTATGTGTGGCTGCTGGCCAGATGAGGGTATTCTGTCTGAGACGCTGTGCTGAGCGGCGCTCCCGCGCCCTGCTTGTGCCGGCTATACACTGACAGGAGGTAATCTCTCCCGCAGAGTATCACTGAGAGTTCACCAGAGTTCATCAGCTCCGGTGCTGTCACTTATGACACCACTGGGTGAGAGCCACGGTGCCGCTAGTGAGAGCACCAGAGCTGATCAGCTGATGAACTCCGGTAAACTCTCATGGCGACTTAGTGATACACTGCAGGAGGGATTACCTCCTGTCAGTGTATCACCAGAGGCCAGGTACAGAGGTCACATCTCCTGATGTGATTGTTCTACATGTGAGATCGTCGTGGGACACTAATTATTAAATGGACTACCGCGGAAACATAAGCAAACTGTATGTTGGTTTATTATTTTTGATTGCTCGCAGGAGACGTGGGCTTCAAGGATTATGCGTTTGATGAGTAGGCATATTATATGTAATTATGTAAATGTTTTTATTTTTTTTACAGTTGAACACAGGCGCCGGATGATGGGACTACTCTCCCATCATTGGTTCATGCTGTCACTGTTATATGTGACAGCAGACATAGCCAGATGAGAGTAGTAGTCCCATCAGACGATGCTTAGGTACACACACCCGCAGACAGACACCCGAATACAGACACACACATCCGCAGACAGACACCCGCAGACAGACACCCGAAGACAGACACACACATCTGCAGACAAATGCAGACACCCACAGACGCATATACAAACACCCGCAGACAGACGCAAACACACACACCCACAAAGACCCTCAGACAGACGCAAACACCCACAGTCAGGCACACAAACCCGCAGACACTCACAGACACAGACACGCACATTTTCTCCTCTCACAAATGTTCTCTGCCCACACACATATTCTCCGCCCACACACTCTTCCTCCTTCTGACATAATTTCCTTTCTGCAGCATTTTTGCCACACTGCTTGCCTCATAGGGCCTCACAGCATTATAGCAATTTGCATTGATGAATGTTATGTTTTCCCAAATAAACTAAAGAATAAATATTGATATGTTAATAGCAATATTCATCTTAAATAATTACATACCTAGCAAGTAAGCATGTCGTACTTGTTAATTATAGGGAAACTAATAAAATGTAAACTTTTTCACTGTGTTAGATATGAAATCTACAAATATTAAAATTATGCACTTAAAAAGTAATTATCTGTGAGTTACATGTTAAGTTAATTATGTTGAGCATGACAGGAAAATTATATTAGCATGTCTTTCTAAGGCTAATTATGATTTGTTTGTTGTATTAGTTTCCTTACAGACACAATAATCTACTCAACTAATAGAATTTAGACCATCAATATTTCTTTAACTTCCTAAATTACATGCCCCAATATGAGATATAGTGTGTCCACATGCTTTAACTCCTTCCCGCATACAACAGCTTTCACCGTCCAAACTAGGACAAATGTTTCAAATCTGATGAGTGACTTTATCTGGCAGTAACTTTGGAATGCTTCTATATATGTCAATGACTCAGACTGATTTTTCATGACACACTGTACACTTAGAGTAAGTGATACATTTATGATATGACATTAAATAGAAATGTGAATGAAATATACACTTGTGATATCATTTACCTTTTTTTATAAGTATTTGAAATTTGCTGAAATGTTGCTATTTTTGATGATCTTTTTATGCTTATTCCCTTACAATTGATAGTCATAATGAAAAACCAATTGATATGGAGAGTTTGTTGGTATAATTTTTTTTAAATGTCTTTTTTTATAAGATGTTAGAAGGCTTAAATGTTTAGTAGAAATGTTTTCATTATTTTCAACAGAAGTTACCAACCCTATTGTTTTAGAACCACATCAATTTTGATGTGACTTTGAGGTGGCTAATAGTTAAGAAATTTCCCAAATAATAACCCATTTTGGAAACTATACCCCTCTTGGAATTTATATAGGGATGTAGTGAACATACTTAAAGTGCAGATGTTTCATAAAGTTTTTAACCCCTTTACCCCTGAGGGTGTTTGCACATTAATGACCAGGCCAATTTTGCAATTCTGACCACTGTCCCTTTATGAGGTTATAACTCTGAAACGTTTCAACAGATCCTTGTGATTCTGACATTATTTTCTCATGACATATTGTACTTCATGACAGTGGTAACATTTCTTTGATATGACATGGTTTATTTGTGGAAAAAAAGGAAATTTTGCAATTGTTCAACTTTGAATTTTCATGCCCTTACACCTCACGCCTCCTGATCATATTGCTGGGCTTTGAAGAAGTCAGTTGCTCTTGAGGAACTGAGAAATGTTCCCTTAGAAAGCTGTTAAAAGCTGATAACTGGCTTTTCATTGAGTTTTCAGGATGTCTTAATTTCTCCCTCCCTGCAAATGGACATACAGTGGGGCAAAAAAGTATTTAGTCAGTCAGCAATAGTGCAAGTTCCACCACTTAAAAAGATGAGAGGCGTCTGTAATTTACATCATAGGTAGACCTCAACTATGGGAGACAAACTGAGAAAAAAAAATTCAGAAAATCACATTGTCTGTTTTTTTAACATTTTATTTGCATATTATGGTGGAAAATAAGTATTTGGTCAGAAACAAACAATCAAGATTTCTGGCTCTCACAGACCTGTAACTTCTTCTTTCACCCCTTAAGCCCCGAGGGTGGTTTGCACGTTAATGACCGGGCCAATTTTTACAATTCTGACCACTGTCCCTTTATGAGGTTATAACTCTGGAACGCTTCAACGGATCTTGGCGATTCTGACATTGTTTTCTCGTGACATATTGTACTTCATTTTAGTAGTAACATTTATTCGATATAACTTGCGTTTATTTGTGAAAAAAACGGAAATTTGGCGAAAATTTTGAAAATTTCGCAATTTTCCAACTTTAAATTTTTATGCCCTTAAATCACAGAGATATGTCACGCAAAATACTTAATAAGTAACATTTCCCACATGTCTCCTTTACATCAGCACAATTTTGGAACCAAAATTTTTTTTTGTTAGGGAGTTATAAGGGTTCAAAGTTGACCAGCAATTTCTCATTTTTACAACACCATTTTTTTTTAGGGACCACATCTCATTTGATGTCATTTTGAGGGGTCTATATGATAGAAAATACCCAAGTGTGACACCATTCTAAAAACTGCACCCCTCAAGGTGCTCAAAACCACATTCAAGAAGTTTATTAACCCTTCAGGGGTTTCACAGGAATTTTTGGAATGTTTAAATAAAAATGAATATTTAACTTTTTTTCACACAAAATTTATTTCAGCTCCAATTTGTTTTATTTTACCAAGGGTAACAGGATAAAATGGATGCCAAACATTGTTGTACAATCTGTACTGAGTACGCTGATACCCCATATGTGGGGGTAAACCACTGTTTGGGCGCATGGCAGAGCTCGGAAGGGAAGGAGCGCCATTTGACTTTTAAATGCAAAATTGACAGGAATTGAGATGGGA
Organism: Ranitomeya imitator; assembly: GCF_032444005.1. NCBI lineage: Eukaryota > Metazoa > Chordata > Amphibia > Anura > Dendrobatidae > Ranitomeya > Ranitomeya imitator. The sequence goes on along the minus strand of NC_091282.1, from coordinate 932,831,715 downwards.
CACCATGTTGCGTTTGGAGAGCCACTGATGTGCCTAAACATTGAAACCCCCCACAAGTGACACCATTTTGGAAAGTAGACACCCTAAGGAACTTATCTAGATGTGTGGTGACCACTTTGACCCACCAATTGCTTCACAGAAGTTTATAATGCAGAGCCGTAAAAATAAAAAATCATATTTTTTCACAAAAATGATCTTTTCGCCCCCAATTTTTTATTTTCCCAAGAGTAAGAGAAGAAATTGAACCTCAAAAATTGTTGGCCAATTTGTCCTGAGTACGCTGATACCCCGTATATGGGTGTAAACCATTGTTTGGGCGTATGGCAGAGCTCGGAAGGGAAGGAGCGCCATTTTACTTTTCAATGCAAAATTGACTGGAATTGAGATGGGATGCCATGTTGCGTTTGGAGAGCCCCTGATGTGCCTAAACATTGAAATCCCCACAAGTGACACCATTTTGGAAAGTAGACCCCTTAAGGAACTTATCTAGAGGTGTGGTGAGCACTTTGACCCAACAAGTGCTTCACAGAAGTTTATAATGCAGAGCCGTAAAAATAAAAAATCATATTTTTTCACAAAAATAATCTTTTCGCCACCAATTTTTTATTTTCCCAAGGGTAAGAGAAGAAATTAGACCACAAAAGTTGTTGTGCAATTTGTCCTGAGTGCGACGATACCCCATATGTGGGGGTAAACCACTGTTTGGGCGCATGGCAGAGCTCGGAAGGAAAGGAGCGCCATTTGACTTTTCAATGCAAAATTGACTGGAATTGAGATGGGACGCCATGTTGCGTTTGGAGAGCCCCTGATGTGCCTAAACATTGGAACCCCTCACAAGTGACACCATTTTGAAAAGTAGACCCCTTAAGGAACTTATCTAGATGTGTGGTGAGCACTTTGACCCAACAAGTGCTTCACAGAAGTTTATAATGCAGAGCCGTAAAAATAAAAAATCTTATTTTTTCACAAAAATGATCTTTTCGCCCCCAATTTTTTATTTTCCCAAGGGTAAGAGAAGAAATTAGACCACAAAAATTGTTGTGCAATTTGTCCTGAGTGCGACGATACCCCATATGTGGGGGTAAACCACTTTTTGGGTGCATAGCAGAGCTCGGAAGGGAAGGAGCGCCATTTGACTTTTCAATGCAAAATTGACTGGAATTAAGATGGGACGCCATGTTGGTTTGGAGAGCCCCTGATGTGCCTAAACATTAAAAACCCCCACAAGTGACACCATTTTGGAAACTAGACCCTCTAAGGAACTTATCTAGATGTGTTTTGAGAGCTTTGAACCCCCAAGTGTTTCACTACAGTTTATAACGCAGAGCTGTTAAAATAAATTTATTTTTTTTTCGCAAAAATTTTTTAGCCCCCAGTTTTGTATTTTCACAAGGGTAACATAATAAATTGGACCCCAAAAGTTGTTGTCCAATTTGTCCTGAGTACGCTGATACCCCATATGTGGGGGGGAACCACTGTTTGGGCGCATGGCAGAGCTCGGAAGGGAAGGAGCGCCATTTGGAATGCAGACTTAGATGGATTGGTCTGCAGGAGTCACGTTGCATTTGCAGAGCCCCTGATGTACCCAAACAGTACAAACCCCCCACAAGTGACCCCATATTAGAAACTAGACCTCCCATGGAACTTATCTAGATGTGTTGTGAGAACTTTGAACCCCTAAGTGTTTCACTACAGTTTATAACGCAGACCCGTGAAAATAAAAATTCTTTTTTTTTTCACAAAAATGATTTTTTAGCCCCCAGCTTTGTATTTTTACAAGGGTAACAGAATAAATTGGACCCCAAAAGTTGTTGTTCAATTTGTCCTGAGTACGCTGATACCCCATATGTGGGGGGGAACCACTGTTTGGGCTCATGGCAGAGCTCGGAAGGGAAGGAGCGCCATTTGGAATGCAGACTTAGATGGATTGGTCTGCAGGCGTCACGTTGCATTTGCAGAGCCCCTGATGTACCCAAACAGTAGAAACCACCCACAAGTGACCCCATATTGGAAACTAGACCTCCCATGGAACTTATCTAGATGTGTTGTGAAAACTTTGAACCCCCAAGTGTTTCACTACAGTTTACAACGCAGAGCCGTGAAAATAAAAATCCTTTTTTTTCCCACAAAAATGATTTTTAGCCCCCCAAATTTTTATTTTCCCAAGGATAACAAGAGAACTTGGACCCAAAAAGTTGTTGTCCAATTTGTCTCGAGTACGCTGATACCCCATATGTTGGGGTAAACCCCTGTTTGGGCGCACGGGAGAGCTCGGAAGTGAAGGAGCACTGTTTTACTTTTTCAATGCAGAATTGGCTGGAATTGAGATCGGACGCCATGTCGCGTTTGGAGAGCCCCTGATGTGTCTAAACAGTGGAAACCCCCCAATTATAAATGAAACCCTAATCCAAACGCACCACTAACCCTAATCCCAACTGTAACCCTAACCACACACCTAACCCAGACACACCCCTAATTCTAATCCCAACCCTAATCCCAACCGTAAATGTAATCCAAACCCTAACCCTAGCCCCAACCCTAGCCCTAACCCTAACCCTAACCGGAAAATGGAAATAAATACATTTTTTTTAATTTTATTATTTTTCCCTAAGGCTAGGTTCACATTGCGTTAGGGAAATCCGTTTAGCACTAGCGGATTGCGCTAACACAATGTCTTTTTAGGTGTCGTGTTTAGTGGTCGCGTTAACGTCCCCGCTCTGGAAGATCGGGGATCGGACCTCGGGCGCGCCGCGGACGCTGCAAGCAGCGTCTGAGGCGCGCCACAAAAGAATGGCACCTTGCTAGCGCGAGCCGAAAATGGCACGCTCTAGCGATGCGCTACACATGAAAATCACATTGCTGTCAATGGTTGTGCTAACGGACCCGTTGCACGGCGTTAATTGTGACATTTTCGCCGTGCAACGCTGTCCGTTAGCGTTAACCCATTAACGCAATGTGAACCTAGCCTAACTAAGGGGGTGATGAAGGGGGGTTTGATTTACTTTTATAGCGAGTTTTTTAGCGGATTTTTATGATTGGCAGCCGTCACACACTAAAAGACGCTTTTTATAGCAAAAAAGTTTTTGCGTCTCCACATTTTGAGACCTATAATTTTTCCATATTTTGGTCCACAGAGTCATGTGAGGTCTTGTTTTTTGCGGGACGAGTTGACGTTTTTATCGGTTACATTTTCGGACACGTGACAGTTTTTGATCGCTTTTTATTCCGATTTTTTTGTGAGGCAGAATGACCAAAAACCAGCTATTCATGAATTTCTTTTGGGGGAGGCGTTTATACCGTTCCGCGTTTGGTAAAATTGATGAAGCAGTTTTATTCTTCGGGTCAGTACGATTACAGCGACACCTCATTTATATCATTTTTTTTATGTTTTGGCGCTTTTATACGATAAAAGCTATTTTATAGAAAAAATAATTATTTTGGCATCGCTTTATTCAGAGGACTATAACTTTTTTACTTTTTTGGTTATGATGCTATATGGCGGCTCGTTTTTTGCGGAACAAGATGACGTTTTCAGAGGTAACATGGTTATTTATATCCGTCTTTTTGATCGCGTGTTATTCCACTCTTTGTTCAGCGTTATGATAATAAAGCGTTGTTTTTTGGCTCGTTTTTTTTTTTTTTTTCTTACGGTGTTCACTGAAGGGGTTAACTAGTGGGCCAGTTTTATAGGTCGGGTCGTTACGGACGCGGCGATACTAAATATGTGTACTTTTATTGTTTTTTTGTTTTTTTTTATGTAAAGAAATGTATTTATGGGAATAATATTTTTTTTTTTCTGCTTTATTTAGGAATTTTTTTTTTATTTTTTTTTTTACAAGTGTGGAAATTTTTTTTTTTACTTTTTCACTTTGTCCCAGGGGGGGACATCACAGATCACCGATCTGACAGTGTGCACAGCACTCTGTTAGATCGGTGATCTAACATACAGCCGGGCAGGATTAGAGCTGCAGCTGCAGCCTGATCCTGACCCGGAAGTGCTCCCTGCAGGACCCGGATGCAGCCCGGCGGCCATTTTGGATCCGGGGACTGCAGGGAGAAGACGCTCGGTACACGGTGAGCACATCACCGTGTACCGATCGTCTCAGGGAAGCCCGCAGGGAGCCCCCTCCCTGCGCGATGCTTCCCTGCACCGCCGGCACACCGCGATCATCTTTGATCGCGGTGTGCCGGGGGTTAATGTGCCGGGAGCGGTCCGTGACCGCTCCTGGCACATAGTGCCGGATGTCAGCTGCGATAGGCAGCTGACACCCGGCCGCGATCGGCCGCGCTCCCCCCGTGAGCGCGGCCGATCGCATATGACGTACTATCCCGTCCATGGGAATTAAGTCCCAGGTCACCTGGACGGGATAGTACGTCATATGGGATTAAGGGGTTAAGAGTCTCCTCTCTCCTCCACTCATTACCTGTAATAATGGCACCTGTTTAAACTTGTTATCAGTATAACAGACACCTGTGCACACCCTCAAACAGTCTGACTCCAAACTCCACTATGGTGAAGACCAAAGAGCTGTCAAAGGACACCAGAAACAAAATTGTAGCCCTGCACCAGGCTGGGAAGACTGAATCTGCAATAGCCAACCAGCTTGGAGTGAAGAAATCAACAGTGGGAGCAATAATTAGAAAATGGAAGACATACAAGACCACTGATAATCTCCCTCGATCTGGGGCTCCACGCAAAATCCCACCCCGTGGGGTCAGAATGATCACAAGAACGGTGAGCAAAAATCCCAGAACCACGCGGGGGGACCTAGTGAATGAACTGCAGAGAGCTGGGACCAATGTAACAAGGCCTACCATAAGTAACACACTACGCCACCATGGACTCAGATCCTGCAGTGCCAAACGTGTCCCACTGCTTAAGCCAGTACATGTCCGGGCCCATCTGAAGTTTGCTAGAGAGCATTTGGATGATCCAGAGGAGTTTTGGGAGAATGTCCTATGGTCTGATGAAACCAAACTGGAACTGTTTGGTAGAAACACAACTTGTCGTGTTTGGAGGAAAAAGAATACTGAGTTGCATCCATCAAACACCATACCTACTGTAAAGCATGGTGGTGGAAACATCATGCTTTGGGGCTGTTTCTCTGCAAAGGGGCCAGGACGACTGATCCGGGTACATGAAAGAATGAATGGGGCCATGTATCATGAGATTTTGAGTGCAAACCTCCTTCCATCAGCAAGGGCATTGAAGATGAAACGTGGCTGGGTCTTTCAACATGACAATGATCCAAAGCACACCGCCAGGGCAACGAAGGAGTGGCTTCGTAAGAAGCATTTCAAGGTCCTGGAGTGGCCTAGCCAGTCTCCAGATCTCAACCCTATAGAAAACCTTTGGAGGGAGTTGAAAGTCCGTGTTGCCAAGCGAAAAGCCAAAAACATCACTGCTCTAGAGGAGATCTGCATGGAGGAATGGGCCAACATACCAACAACAGTGTGTGGCAACCTTGTGAAGACTTACAGAAAACGTTTGACCTCTGTCATTGCCAACAAAGGATATATTACAAAGTATTGAGATTAAATTTTGTTTCTGACCAAATACTTATTTTCCACCATAATATGCAAATAAATTGTTAAAAAAACAGACAATGTGATTTTCTGGATTTTTTTTTCTCAGTTTGTCTCCCATAGTTGAGGTCTACGTATGATGTAAATTACAGACGCCTCTCATCTTTTTAAGTGGTGGAACTTGCACTATTGCTGACTGACTAAATACTTTTTTGCCCCACTGTAAGTGTGTGTTGAAATTGCAATGTCATTAAAACCCAGGTTTATGGTAATGTATTACACTACTAATACATATTTTAAATACATTTTGGGTATCAACTTTTAAAATAAAGCTAATATGTGAAATATACTGCACAGTGAATTTTAGAAGAAAATAAAATAAAAAAAAACAATTTCAGATTTATTGTTTTTTTGTTCACGCCTACTATCGAAAAATGGAAAAAATAGTGATCAATAAGGTTGTGCATACCGACAAATTGTAACAGCTGAAATTACAGCTTAAACATAAAAAAAATAAAAATAAAAAAAGCCCTATCACAACTACATCTACAGAAAAATATAAAGATATGGATACCAGAATATTGTGACTTAGATATGCTTGCTTGTTTTTTAAGTAACAAAACAATAAAAAACCCATATAAATTTCATATTATCGTGATCATAACGACCAGGTAAATATGACTTGTCATTTATACCTAACAGTGAATAGTGTTAAAAATAAAATAAAAATCATTTGTTAATTCTGCTTCCTAAGTAAAAAAATTTAAAAAAATGCATGTACCATAACATTGTACAAATGAAACTTAAAGTTTGTGAGAAATTATTATCATTTAACCCCTTTACCCCCAAGGGTGGTTTGCACGTTAATGACCGGGCCAATTTTTACAATTCTGACCACTGTCCCTTTATGAGGTTATATCTCTGGAACGCTTCAACTGATCCCAGTGATTCTGACAATATTTTCTCGTGACATATTGTACTTCATGATAGTGGTAAAAATTATTTGATAGTACCTGCGTTTATTTGTGAAAAAAATGGAAATTTGGCGAAAATTATGAAAATTTCGCAATTTTCCAACTTTGAATTTTTATGCAGTTAAATCACAGAGATATGTCACACAAAATACTTAAAAAGTAACATTTCCCACATGTCTACTTTACATCAGCACAATTTTGGAACCAAAATTTTTTTTTGTTAGGGAGTTATAAGGGTTAAAAGTTGACCAGCAATTTCTCGTTTTTACAACACCATTTTTTTTAGGGACCGCATCTCATTTGAAGTCATTTTGAGGGGTCTATATGATAGAAAATACCCAAGTGTGACACCATTCTAAAAACTGCACCACTCAAGGTGCTCAAAACCATATTCCAGAAGTTTAATAACCCTTCTGGTGCTTCACAGGAATTTTTGGAATGTTTAAATAAAAATGAACATTTAACTTTTTTTCACAAAAAATTTACTTCAGCTCCAATTTGTTTTATTTTACCAAGGGTAACAGGAGAAAATGGACCCAAAAGTTGTTGTACAATTTGTCCTGAGTACACCGATATCCCATATGTGGGGGTAAACCACTGTTTGGGCACATGACAGAGCTCGGAAGCGAAGGAGCGTCATTTGACTTTTCAATGCAAAATTGACTGGAATCGAGATGGGACACCATGCTGCGTTTGGAGAGCCCCTGATGTGCCTAAACATTGAAACCCCCCACAAGTGACACCATTTTGGAAAGTAGACCCCCTAAGGAACTTATACAGAGGTGTGGTGAGCACTTTAACCCACCAAGTGCTTCACAGAAGTTTATAATGCAGAACCGTAAAAATAAAAAAATCATATTTTTTCACAAAAATTATATTTTCACCCCCAATTTTTTATTTTCCCAAGGGTAAGAGTAGAAATTGGACCCCAAAAGTTGTACAATTTGTCCTGAGTACGCTGATACTCCATTTGTGGGGGTAAACCACTGTTTGGGCGCATGGGAGAGCTCGGAAGGGAAGGAGCGCCGTTTGACTTTTCAATGCAAAATTGACAGGAATTGAGATGGGACGCCATGTTGCGTTTGGAGAGTCACTGATGTGCCTAAACATTGAAACCCCCCACAAGTGACACCATTTTGGAAAGTAGACCCCCTAAGGAACTTATCTAGAGGTGTGGTGAGCACTTTGAACCACCAAGTGCTTCACAGAAGTTTATAATGCAGAACAGTAAAAATAGAAAATCATATTTTTTCACAAAAATTATATTTTTGCCCCCAATTTTTTATTTTCCCAAGGGTAAGAGAAGAAATTGGACCTCAAAAGTTGTTACACAATTTGTCCTGAGTACGCTGATACCCCATATGTGGGGGTAAACCACTGTTTGGGCGCATGGGAGAGCTCGGAAGGGAAGGAGCGCCGTTTGACTTTTCAATGCAAAATTGACAGGAATTGAGATGGGACGCCATGTTGCATTTGGAGAGCCACTGATGTGCCTAAACATTGAAACCCCCCACAAGTGACACCATTTTGGAAAGTAGACCCCCTAAGGAACTTATCTAGATGTGTTTTGAGCGCTTTGACCCACCAAGGGCTTCACAGAAGTTTATAATGCAGAGCCGTAAAAATAAAACAAAAATTTTTTCCAACAAAAATTATTTTTTTAGCCCCCAGTTTTGCATTTTCCTGAGGGTAACAAGAGAAATTGGACATCAAAATTTGTTGCCCAATTTGTCCTGAGTGCGATGATACGCCATATGTGGTGGGAACCACTGTTTGGGCGCATGGGAGGGCTCGGAAGGGAAGGAGCGCCATTTGGAATGCAGACTTAGATGGAATGGTCTGCAGGTGTCACATTGCATTTGCAGAGCCCCTAATGTACCTAAACAGTAGAAACCCCCCACAAGTGAGACCATTTTGGAAAGGAAAGTAGACCCCCTAGGGAACTTATCTAGATGTGTGGTGGGCCCTTTGACCCACCAAGGGCTTCACAGAAGTTTATAATGCAGAGCCGTAAAAATAAAACAAAATTTTTTTCCCACAAAAATTATTTTTTAGCCCCCAGTTTTGTATTTTCCCAAGGGTAACAGGAGAAATTGGACCCAAAAAATTGTTGTCCAATTTGTCCTGAGTGCGCTGATACCCCATATGTGGGGGGGAACCACCGTTTGGGCGCATGGGAGGGCTCAGAAGGGAAGGAGCTCCATTTGGAATGCAGACTTAGATGGAATGGTCTGCAGGTGTCACATTGCGTTTGCAGAGCCCCTAATGTACCTAAACAGTAGAAACCCCCACAAATGACACCATTTTGGAAACTAGACCCCCTAAGGAACTTATCTAGATGTGTTGTGAGAGCTTTGAACCCTCAAGTATTTCACTACAGTTTGTAACGCAGACCCGTGAAAATAAAAAAAAAATAAAAACTTTCCCCCAAAAATTATTTTTTAAGCCCCCAGTTTTGTATTTTCCCGGGGGTAAGAGGAGAAATTCGACCCCAAAAGTTGTTGTCCTATTTGTTCTGAGTACGCTGATACTGCATATGTTGGGGTAAACCCCTGTTTGGGCGCACGGGAGAGCTCGGAAGGGAAGAAGCAATGATTTACTTTTTTAATGCAGAATTGGCTGGAATTGAGATCGGACGCCATGTCGCGTTTGGAGAGCCGCTGATGTGCCTAAACAGTGGAAACCACCCAATTATAACTGAAACCCTAATCCAAACACACCCCTAACCCTAATCCCAACAGTAATCATAACCACATCCCTAACCCTAATCCCAACCCTATTCCCAACTGGAAATGTAATCTAAACCCTAACCGTAACTTTAGCCCCAACCCTAACCCTATTTTTAGCCCCAACCCTAACTGTAGCCCTAACTGTAACCCTAACCCTAACCCTAGCCCTAACCCTAACCCTAGCCCTAAACCTAGCCCTAACCCTAGCCCTAACCCTAACCCTAACCCTAGCCCTAACCTTAACCCTAACCCTAGCCCTAACCCTAACCCTAGCCCTAATGGGAGAATGGAAATAAATACATTTTTTAAATTTTTTAATTTTTCCCTAACTAAGGGGGTGATGAAGGGGGGTTTGATTTACTTTTGTAGCGGGTTTTTTAGCGGATTTTTATGATTGGCAGCCGTCACACACTGAAAGACGCATTTTATTGCAAAAAATATTTTTTGCGTTACCACATTTTGAGAGCTATAATTTTTCCACATTTTGGTCCACAGAGTCATGTGAGGTCTTGTTTTTTGCGGGACGAGTTGACGTTTTTATTGGTTACATTTTTGGGCACGTGACTTTTTTGATCGCTTTTTATTCCGATTTTTGTGAGGCAGAATGACCAAAAACCAGCTATTCATGAATTTCTTTTGGGGGAGGCGTTTATACCGTTCCGCGTTTGGTAAAATTGATAAAGCAGTTTTATTCTTCGGGTCAGTATGATTACAGGGACACCTCATTTATATCATTTTTTTATGTTTTGGCGCTTTTATACGATAAAAACTATTTTATAGAAAAAATAATTATTTTTGCATCGCTTTATTCTCAGGACTATAACTTTTTTACTTTTTTGCTGATGATGCTGTATGGTGGCTCATTTTTTGCGGGACAAGATGACGTTTTCAGTGGTACCATGGTTATTTATATATGTCTTTTTGATCGCGTGTTATTCCACTTTTTGTTCGGCGGTATGATAATGAAGCGTTGTTTTTTGCCTCGTTTTTTTTTTTCTTACGGTGTTTACTGAAGGGGTTAACTAGTGGGCCAGTTTTATAGGTCGGGCCATTATGGACGCGGCAATACTAAATATGTGAACTTTTATTGTTGTTTTTTTTTATTTAAATAAAGAAATGTATTTATGGGAATAATATATATATATATTTTCATTATTTAGGAATATTTTTTTTATTTTTTTTACACATTTGAAAAATTTTTTTTTTACTTTTTTACTTTGTCTCAGGTGGGGACATCACAGATCGGTGATCTGACAGTTTGCACAGCACTCTGTCAGATCACCGCTCTCACTTAGAGCACTGCAGGCTTCACAGTGCCTGCTCTGAGCAGGCTCTGTGAAGCCACCTCCCTCCCTGCAGGACTCGGATGCCGCGGCCATCTTGGATCTGGGCCTGGAGCAGGGAGGGAGGTACAGAGACCCTCGCAGCAACGCGATCACATCGCGTTGCTGCGGGGGGCTCAGGGAAGCCCGCAGGGAGCCCCCTCCCTGCACGATGCTTCCCTGTACCGCCGGCACCTCGCGATCATGTTTGATCACGATGTGCAGGGGGATAATGTGCCATGAGCGCGGCCGATCGCGTATGACGTACTATCCTGTCGGTGGTCATAGGGGCCCACCCCACCTCGACGGGATAGTATGTCTGATGTCAGAAAGGGGTTAAACTACTACTTACTGAGTAAAAATTGTACAATGTAGAAGTCAAAAAATACAGCGACATGAAAACAAGTGATTTTTTAAATAAGTATTTATTGTAGAAAATAATAAAACACAAATAGAACTCCATATCATCATATTTGTGTTGACCTGCATAATACAATTAACAATAGATTTGTGCAGCACAGAGTTAATAAAAGTTTGTTAATAAGTTAGGCATACCTCAAATGATTCCATTGACATATTTAAAGGGAACCTGTCACTATAAAAATGGTATTTTGGAGTTATTATTATATTGAAATTATTGGTATTAATATAATCAATGAACATCGGTATGATTCTGACAAAATTACTTCCTTTTACATTCGTGATTTCATTAATTGCAATTCAAAATATGTTATTTATAAAATCGATTGCAACCTTTGTAATAAGTCTTATATTGGTTGTACTACCCGCAAACTAAAGACACGCTTTACAGAACATCTCCATGATATTTCTAGTATTAGAAACATCAATCGTAATATATCTGCAGCATCAAAACATTTTGTGGATGTACATGCCAGGAATACCAGCTCTTTAACAATTACCGGCATTGAAAAAGTGAAAAAACCTCCTCGCGGCGGCGATCTAGCTAGAACGTTGCTCACACGTGAAGCATTTTGGATATTTAATCTAGGGACTAGATTCCCTGAAGGGTTAAATAAACGTCATGAAATTATGTTTCACTACTGAGATTGATCTTTCATGATTTGTTATGACCTGGTGGTTAAGAGGCCACACTGATATGACCTGGTGGCTAAAACACAACATGGAACGAGCTCTGAGAGGGTGGTATCTCTACTGACCGCAGTCCCTAATCCTAACAACACAACTAGAAATAGCCGTGGGATGTTCCTGACACTCCCTAGACACCTCGTCACAGCCTCAGATATAGCTACCCCTAAAGAAGGAAATAGAAAGCTATCTTGCCTCAGAGAAACCCCCAAAAGGAAAGATAGCCCCCCACAAATATTGACTGTGAAAGGAGAGGGAAATGACGAACTCAGAAATGAAATTAGAATTCAGCAAAGGGAGGCCAAAACTAAACTAGATAGACAGAGAGCAAAGGATACTGTGCGGTCAGTATTAAAAACTACAAAATCCACGCAGAGTTTACAAAAATGAACTCCACACTGACTCACTGCTTCCCAGAGCTTCCAGCTAGCCTGAATAAGACATAGTGACAAGCTGGACAAAAGAGACAAAATGCAAAGCAATAGAGTCCAAACAAATGAACAAACAAAACTAGCAAAACTTATCTTTTGCAGACAAGGACTGGCCATATGAGAAATCCAAGGGAAGAATCAAATCCAACCAAGAACATTGACAGCAGGCATGGACTAAAGCCCAGAGCAGGTTTAAATAACAAACCCAGGCAAGGCGATTAGTGAAGGCAGCTGCTACAGCCACCTAACGGAGCAGCAGTTCCACACAAAACCACCAGAGGGAGCCCAAGGGCAGAACTCGCAAAAATACCATTAGCAACCACAGGAGGGAGCTCCAGAACGGAACTCACAACAGTACCCCCCCTTGAGGAGGGGTCACCGAACCCTCACCAGAGCTCCCAGGCCGATCAGGACGAGCCAAATGGAAAGCATGAACCAAATCGGGAGCATGAACATCGGAGGCAACAACCCAAGAATTATCCTCCTGGCCATAACCCTTCCACTTGACCAGATACTGAAGCTTCCGCCTCGAAAAACGAGAATCCAAAATCTTCTCTACCACATATTCCAATTCCCCCTCAACCAACACCGGAGCAGGAGGATCAACGGAGGGAACCATAGGTACCACATATCTGCGCAACAAGGATCTATGGAACACATTATGAATGGAAAAGGAAGCAGGAAGGGCCAAACAAAAAGATACTGGATTGATAATTTCAGAAATCTTATAAGGCCCAATAAAGCGAGGCTTGAACTTAGGGGAAGAAACCTTCATAGGAACATGACGAGAAGACAACCAGACCAAATCCCCAACACGAAGCCGGGGACCAACACACCGACGACGGTTAGCAAAACGCTGAGCCTTCTCCTGAGACAACGTCAAATTGTCCACCACATAAGTCCAAATTTGCTGCAACCTGTCCACCACGGAATCCACACCAGGACAGTCAGAAGGTTCAAGCTGCCCTGAAGAAAAACGAGGATGAAAACCAAAGTTACAAAAAAAAGGCGAAACCAAGGTAGCCGAACTAGCCCGATTATTAGGGGCAAACTCGGCCAATGGCAAAAAGGTCACCCAATCATCCTGATCAGCAGACACGAAGCATCTCAAATAGGTTTCCAAGGTCTGATTGGTTCGCTCCGTTTGGCTATTTGTCTGAGAATGGAACGCAGAAGAAAAAGACAAATCAATGCCCATTCTAGCACAAAAGGACCGCCAAAACCTAGAAACGAACTGGGAACCTCTGTCAGACACAATATTCTCCGGAATACCATGCAAACGAACCACATGCTGAAAAAATAATGGAACCAAATCAGAAGAGGAAGGCAACTTAGGCAACGGCACCAAATGGACCATCTTAGAAAACCGGTCACAAACCACCCAGATGACAGACATCTTCTGAGAAACAGGAAGATCAGAAATAAAATCCATGGAAATATGCGTCCAGGGCCTCTCAGGAATAGGCAAAGGCAAAGCAACCCGCTGGCACGGGAACAGCAAGGCTTAGCCCGAGCACAGGGACCACAGGACTGCACAAACGAATGCACATCCCGCGACAAGGAAGACCACCAAAAGGACCTAGCCACCAAATCTCTGGTACCGGAAATCCCAGGGTGACCAGCCAACACCGAACAATGAACCTCAGAAATTACCCTACTAGTCCATCTATCAGGAACAAACAATTTTCCCACAGGACAGCGGTCAGGTTTATCAGCCTGAAACTCCTGAAGTACCCGCCGCAAATCAGGGGAGATGGCAGAAAGAATCACCCCCTCCTTGAGGATCCCAGTTGGCTCAAGAACTCCCGGAGAATCAGGCAAAAAACTCCTAGAAAGGGCATCAGCCTTCACATTCTTAGATCCAGGAATATACGAGACCACAAAATCAAAACGTGAGAAAAACAAAGACCACCGAGCCTGTCTAGGATTCAACCGCTTAGCAGACTCGAGGTAAATCAGATTCTTGTGATCAGTCAAGACCACCACGCGATGCTTGGCTCCCTCAAGCCAATGTCGCCACTCCTCAAATGCCCACTTCATAGCCAACAACTCCCGATTGCCGACATCATAATTATGCTCAGAAGACGAAAATTTTCTGGAGAAGAAGGCACAAGGTTTCATCAAAGAGCCATCAGAATTTCTCTGAGACAAAACGGCCCCTGCCCCAATCTCAGAAGCATCAACCTCAACCTGAAAAGGGAGAGAAACATCTGGTTGACGCAACACAGGGGCAGAAGTAAAACGACGTTTAAGCTCCTGAAAGGCCTCAACAGCCGCAGAGGACCAACTCACCACATCAGCGCCCTTCCTCGTCAAATCGGTCAGAGGCTTCACAAAACTAGAAAAATTAGCAATAAAGCGACGATAAAAATTGGCAAAGCCCAAAAATTTCTGAAGGCTCTTTACAGATGTAGGTTGAGTCCAATCATGAATGGCCTGGACTTTAACAGGGACCATTTCAATAGCCGAGGGAGAAAAAATGAAACCCAAAAAAGAAACCCTCTGAACTCCAAAGAGGCACTTAGACCCCTTCACAAACAACGCATTAGTACGAAGGACCTGAAACACCATCCTAACCTGCTTCACATGAGACTCCCAATCATCGGAGAAAACCAAAATATCATCCAAATACACAATCATAAATTTATCCAGATAATTCCGGAAGATATCATGCATAAAGGACTGAAATACCGATGGAGCATTAGAGAGCCCGAATGGCATTACAAGATATTCAAAATGGCCTTCAGGCGTATTAAATGCTGTTTTCCATTCATCACCTTGTTTAATACGCACAAGATTATACGCCCCTCGGAGGTCGATTTTAGTAAACCAACTAGCACCCTTAATCCGAGCAAACAAATCAGAAAGCAAAGGTAACGGATACGGGAATTTGACAGTGATCTTATTGAGAAGGCGATAATCTATACAGGGTCTCAAGGAGCCATCCTTCTTGGCAACAAAAAAAAATCCCGCTCCCAACGGTGACGAAGACCGGCGAAAATGCCCTTTCTCCAAGGACTCCTTTACATAACTCCGCATAGCGGCATGCTCTGGCACAGACAGATTGAAAAGTCGGCCCTTAGGGAACTTATAGCCAGGAATCAAATTAATGGTACAATCGCAGTCCCTATGAGGAGGTAGGGAACTGGACTTGGGCTCATCAAATACATACTGGAAATCCGACAAAAACTCAGGAACTTCAGAAGAAGGGGACGAGGAAATGGACATCAAAGGAATATCACTATGTATCCCCTGACAACCCCAACCAGTCACAGACATAGATCTCCAATCCAGCACTGGATTATGTACCTGTAACCATGGAAAACCCAGCACAACAACATCATGCAAATTATGCAACACCAAAAAACGAATATTTTCCTGATGTGCTGGAGCCATACACATGGTTAACTGTGTCCAGTACTGAGGTTTATTCTTGGCCAATGGCGTAGCATCAATCCCCCTTAAGGGAATAGGACTCTGCAAAGGTTCCAAGGAAAAACCACAGCGCTTGGCAAATTCTTAGTCCATTAAGTTCAGGGCAGCGCCAGAATCCACAAATGCCATAACAGAAAAAGACGACAATGAGCAAATCAGGGTAACAGACAAGAGAAATTTAGGCTGCACAGTACTAATGGTAACAGAGCTAGGGCAATCAGAAATAGCATGAGCTGAATCACCACAGTAAAAACACAGGCCATTCTGACGTCTGAATTCCTGCCGTTCTGCTCTAGTCAAAATCCTATCACATTGCATAGGCTCAGGACTTCGCTCAGAGGACACTGCCATATGGTGCACCGCCTTGCGCTCACGCAAGCGCCGATCAATCTGAATGGCTAGAGACATAGATTCGCTCAAACCGGTAGGTGTAGGAAAGCCCACCATAACATCTTTAAGGGTTTCAGAAAGACCTTTTCTGAAAATAGCAGCCAGCGCTTCTTCATTCCATTTAGTGAGCACAGACCATTTTCTAAATTTCTGGCAATATAACTCTGCCGCTTCCTGACCCTGACACAGGGCCAACAGTGTTTTCTCAGCATGCTCTACAGAGTTAGGTTCGTCATACAACAATCCGAGCGCCTGAAAGAATGCATCTACATTCAATAATGCCGGATTGCCTGTTTCAAGAGCAAATGCCCAGTCTTGAGGATCACCACGCAGTAAGGATATGATGATTTTCACTTGCTGAATGGGATCACCAGAAGAACGGGTTTTCAAAGCAAAAAACAATTTGCAGCTATTTTTAAAGTTCAAAAACTTGGATCTGTCCCCAAAAAACAAATCAGGAGTAGGAATTCTTGGCTCTAGAGCCGGAGTCTGAACAATATAATCTTGGATACTCTGGACTCTTGCAGCAAGTTGATCCACACGAGAAAACAAACCCTGAACCTCCATACCAGAGCATATATCCAGCACCACCCAGATACCAAAAGGAAAAAGAAGACAGAACAGAGCACAGAAAAAAAAATGGTTCAGAACTCTTTTTTTCCCTTCTTTTGAGATGCATTCAATTCATTCCTGGCCTGCTGTACTGTTATGACCTGGTGGTTAAGAGGCCACACTGATATGACCTGGTGGCTAAAACACAACATGGAACGAGCTCTGAGAAGGTGGTATTTCTACTGACCGCAGTCCCTAATCCTAACAACACAACTAGAAATAGCCGTGGGATGTTCCTGACACTCCCTAGACACCTCGTCACAGCCTCAGATATAGCTACCCCTAAAGAAGGAAATAGAAAGCTATCTTGCCTCAGAGAAACCCCCAAAAGGAAAGATAGCCCCCCACAAATATTGACTGTGAAAGGAGAGGGAAATGACGAACTCAGAAATGAAATTAGAATTCAGCAAAGGGAGGCCAAAACTAAACTAGATAGACAGAGAGCAAAGGATACGGTGCGGTCAGTATTAAAAACTACAAAATCAACGCAGAGTTTACAAAAATGAACTCCACACCGACTCACGGTGTCAAGGGGCAAATCTGCTTCCCAGAGTTCCAGCTAGCCTGAATAAGACATAGTGACAAGCTGGACAAAAGAGACAAAATGAAAAGCAATAGAGTCCAAACAAATGGACAAACAAAACTAGCAAAACTTATCTTTTGCAGACAAGGACTGGCCATATGAGAAATCCAAGGGAAGAATCAAATCCAACCAAGAACATTGACAGCAGGCATGGACTAAAGCCCAGAGCAGGTTTAAATAACAAACCCAGGCAAGGCGATTAGTGAAGGCAGCTGCTACAGCCACCTAACGGAGCAGCAGTTCCACTCGAAACCACCAGAGGGAGCCCAAGGGCAGAACTCGCAAAAATACCATTAGCAACCACAGGAGCGAGCTCCAGAACGGAACTCACAACAATGATTATATGTTTTTACCAATCATATTTTGTTATTATTTATATATTTATTTGCTGTTTTTTTGTTTTTTTGTATATATTTTTGTATTCGTTTTTTGTATTATAGTCTGTAACATGACCTATAGGACCTTAAAACATGTGATCTTTTTGCAGCTACCAGATTGGTAGAAGGGTTCTTTATACTTTCACAGGAACCTTGGTGGTTGTGCTTTGATAAAGACCTTTCCGGTCGAAACGCGTTGCCAAACTCACGCAGGTCATGGTGTTGTCTTCATGGAGCTCATGATTCTCATGTTTTTATATTGTTTTCAATAAAGTTTTTCTATTTTATTCATGTTGTTTTAGACCTGTTTTGATATCGTGGTTGGTCTACATCTGCTAGGTTGGCTGTAGTTTAAGACGTGTCAGTCCCAATTATACTGTTTCTACTCTCATGAACTTTATGCCACTTCGGTGGTGTCAGGTGCTCATTTGTTTAAATGCAATTAATCCTGGTTGGGTGTCCATCTGCTGGATTGGGCGTAGTGGAAGACCTGTAGGTACCTATCATAGTATTTCTACTGTGGTGAAATTGATGCCACTTTGGTGTGGTCTGCAAATAATTTTTGGAAATGTGAACAGTCCTAGCTGAATGTCCATCTGCTGGATTGTGCTTACTAGGGTTGAGCGAAACGGATCGGACAAATTCAAAAATCGCAGACTTTCTGCAAAGTCGGGTTTCATGAAACCTGACCCGATCCTAGTGTGGGATCGGCCATGAGGTCAGCGATCTGCGCGCCTAAGTCGCGTTTCGTATGATACTTTCAGCGCAATTTTTCAACCAATGAAGGAGGACACAGAGTGTGGGCAGCGTGATGACATAGGTCTCGGTCCCCTCCATCTTAGAGAAGGGCATGACAGTGATTGGCTTGCTTTCTGCGGCGTCACAGGGGCTATAAAGGGGCGTGCATGCCGGCCACCATCTTACTTCTGCCAATCTTAGCATAGGGAGAGGTTGCTGCAGCTTCATCAGAAGAAGGGATATAGTTAGGGAGGGAAGATTAACCCCCAAACTGCTTGTGCTGTAGCGATTTCCACTGTCTGACACCACCATTTTATTGCAGGGACAGTGGAGGCTATATTTTTGTGCATCAGCTCTGTAGCTTATTAGGCTGCCTTATAAGGCTCCCTGATAGCTGCATTGCTGTTTGCACGCTGCTGTGCAAACCAACTGCTTTTTTAAAAGCAAAAATCCTGTTGCTCCTTTCTGCACAGTTATCTTGTTTATTTGTCCACACTTTTGTGTGCAGCAGTCCTTTTTATTGCTGCTATACTTTTCCTGAGATCATTGTAGGGAGATTGAAATTGTACTACAGTCCTTGTATTTTTTCATATATCTTCCAGCCACTTTCTGCCACTTACATTGTGTTGTTTTATGCACTGGGCCTGAGTTTTGGTTCAGTCTCCCCCCCAAAAAAATGAGATTCAAATTCTCACAAAGTGGATATACTGCAGTCCTGTTAGTTGGTCGTATGTCAGCCAGCCACTTTCTGCCACTTAGATTGCGTTGTTATATACACTGGGCCTGAGTTTTGGTTCAGTCTCCCCCCAAAAAAGTGAGATTCAAATTCTCTCAAAGTTAATATTCTGCAGTCCTGTTAGTTTGTTGTATGTCAGCCAGCCACTTTCTGCCACATTGATTTCGTTGTTATATACACTGGGCCTAAGTTTTGGTTTAGTCTCCCCCCAAAAAAGTGAGATTCAAATTCTCACAAAGTGGATATACTGCAGTCCTGTTAGTTTATCGTATGTCAACCAGCCACTTTCTGCCACTTAGATTGCGTTGCTTTACACACTGGGCCTGAGTTTTGGTTCAGTCTCCCCAAAAAAAGTGAGATTCAAATTCTCACAAAGTGGATATACTGCAGTCCTGTTAGCTTGTCGTATGTCAGCCAGCCACTTTCTGCCACTTAGATTACGTTGCTTTACACACTGGGCCTGAGTTTTGGTTCAGTCTCCCCCCAAAAAAGTGAGATTCAAATTCTCTCAAAGTTAATATTCTGCAGTCCTGTTAGTTTGTTGTATGTCAGCCAGCCACTTTCTGCCACATTGATTTCATTGTTATATACACTGGGCCTAAGTTTTGGTTCAGCCTCCCCCCAAAAAAGTGAGATTCAAATTCTCACAAAGTGGATACACTGCAGTCCTGTTAGTTTATCGTATGTCAACCAGCCACTTTCTACCACTTAGATTGCGTTGTTATATACACTGGGCCAGAGTTTTGGTTCAGTCTCCCCTCAAAAAAGTGAGATTCAAATTCTCTCAAAGTTAATATTCTGCAGTCCTGTTAGTTTGTTGTATGTCAGCCAGCCACTTTCTGCCACATTGATTTCATTGTTATATACACTGGGCCTAAGTTTTGGTTCAGTCTCCCCCCAAAAAAGTGAGATTCAAATTCTCACAAAGTGGATACACTGCAGTCCTGTTAGTTTATCGTATGTCAACCAGCCACTTTCTGCCACTTAGATTGCGTTGTTATATACACTGGGCCTGAGTTTTGGTTCAGTCTCCCCAAAAAAAGTGAGATTCAAATTCTCACAAAGTGGATATACTGCAGTCCTGTTAGCTTGTCGTATGTCAGCCAGCCACTTTCTGCCACTTAGATTGCGTTGTTATATACACTGGGCCTGAGTTTTGGTTCAGTCTCCCCAAAAATAAGTGAGATTCAAATTATCCCAAAGTGGATATACTGCAGTCCTGTTAGTTTGTTGTATGTCAGCCAGCCACTTTCTGCCACTTACATTGTAACATAGTAACATAGTAACATAGTTAGTAAGGCCGAAAAAAGACATTTGTCCATCCAGTTCAGCCTATATTCCATCATAATAAATACCCAGATCTACGTCCTTCTACAGAACCTAATAATTGTATGATACAATATTGTTCTGCTCCAGGAAGACATCCAGGCCTCTCTTGAACCCCTCGACTGAGTTCGCCATCACCACCTCCTCAGGCAAGCAATTCCAGATTCTCACTGCCCTAACAGTAAAGAATCCTCTTCTATGTTGGTGGAAAAACCTTCTCTCCTCCAGACGCAAAGAATGCCCCCTTGTGCCCATCACCTTCCTTGGTATAAACAGATCCTCAGCGAGATATTTGTATTGTCCCCTTATATACTTATACATGGTTATTAGATCGCCCCTCAGTCGTCTTTTTTCTAGACTAAATAATCCTAATTTCGCTAATCTATCTGGGTATTGTAGTTCTCCCATCCCCTTTATTAATTTTGTTGCCCTCCTTTGTACTCTCTCTAGTTCCATTATATCCTTCCTGAGCACCGGTGCC
Source organism: Ranitomeya imitator (assembly GCF_032444005.1). NCBI lineage: Eukaryota > Metazoa > Chordata > Amphibia > Anura > Dendrobatidae > Ranitomeya > Ranitomeya imitator. Next base: position 932,810,948 of record NC_091282.1, on the reverse strand, counting down.
CAAAACTGGACACAGTACTCCATGTGCGGTCTAACTAGGGATTTGTACAGAGGCAGTATAATGCTCTCATCATGTGTATCCAGACCTCTTTTAATGCACCCCATGATCCTGTTTGCCTTGGCAGCTGCTGCCTGGCACTGGCTGCTCCAGGTAAGTTTATCATTAACTAGGATCCCCAAGTCCTTCTCCCTGTCAGATTTACCCAGTGGTTTCCCGTTCAGTGTGTAATGGTGATATTGATTCCTTCTTCCCATGTGTATAACCTTACATTTATCATTGTTAAACCTCATCTGCCACCTTTCAGCCCAAGTTTCCAACTTATCCAGATCCATCTGTAGCAGAATACTATCTTCTCTTGTATTAACTGCTTTACATAGTTTTGTATCATCTGCAAATATCGATATTTTACTGTGTAAACCTTCTACCAGATCATTAATGAATATGTTGAAGAGAACAGGTCCCAATACTGACCCCTGCGGTACCCCACTGGTCACAGCGACCCAGTTAGAGACTATACCATTTATAACCACCCTCTGCTTTCTATCACTAAGCCAGTTACTAACCCATTTACACACATTTTCCCCCAGACCAAGCATTCTCATTTTGTGTACCAACCTCTTGTGCGGCACGGTATCAAACGCTTTGGAAAAATCGAGATATACCACGTCCAATGACTCACCGTGGTCCAGTCTATAGCTTACCTCTTCATAAAAACTGATTAGATTGGTTTGACAGGAGCGATTTCTCATAAACCCATGCTGATATGGAGTTAAACAGTTATTCTCATTGAGATAATCCAGAATAACATCCCTCAGAAACCCTTCAAATATTTTACCAACAATAGAGGTTAGACTTACTGGCCTATAATTTCCAGGTTCACTTTTAGAGCCCTTTTTGAATATTGGCACCACATTTGCTATGCGCCAGTCCTGCGGAACAGACCCTGTCGCTATAGAGTCACTAAAAATAAGAAATAATGGTTTATCTATTACATTACTTAGTTCTCTTAGTACTCGTGGGTGTATGCCATCCGGACCCGGAGATTTATCTATTTTAATCTTATTTAGCCGGTTTCGCACCTCTTCTTGGGTTAGATTGGTGACCCTTAATATAGGGTTTTCATTGTTTCTTGGGATTTCACCTAGCATTTCATTTTCCACCGTGAATACCGTGGAGAAGAAGGTGTTTAATATGTTAGCTTTTTCCTCGTCATCTACAACCATTCTTTCCTCACTATTTTTTAAGGGGCCTACATTTTCAGTTTTTATTCTTTTACTATTGATATAGTTGAAGAACAGTTTGGGATTAGTTTTACTCTCCTTAGCAATGTGCTTCTCTGTTTCCTTTTTGGCAGCTTTAATTAGTTTTTTAGATAAAGTATTTTTCTCCCTATAGTTTTTTAGAGCTTCAATGGTGCCATTCTGCTTTAGTAGTGCAAATGCTTTCTTTTTACTGTTAATTGCCTGTCTTACTTCTTTGTTTAGCCACATTGGGTTTTTCCTATTTCTAGTCCTTTTATTCCCACAAGGTATAAACCGCTTACACTGCCTATTTAGGATGTTCTTAAACATTTCCCATTTATTATCTGTATTCTCATTTCTGAGGATATTGTCCCAGTCTACCAGATTAAGGGCATCTCTAAGCTGTTCAAACTTTGCCTTCCTAAAGTTCAATGTTTTTGTGACTCCCTGACAAGTCCCCCTAGTGAAAGACAGGTGAAACTGCACAATATTGTGGTCGCTATTTCCTAAATGCCCAACCACCTGCAGATTTGTTATTCTGTCAGGTCTATTAGATAGTATTAGGTCTAAAAGTGCTGCTCCTCTGGTTGGATTCTGCACCAATTGTGAAAGATAATTTTTCTTGGTTATTAGCAGAAACCTGTTGCCTTTATGGGTTTCACAGGTTTCTGTTTCCCAGTTAATATCCGGGTAGTTAAAGTCCCCCATAACCAGGACCTCATTATGGGTTGCAGCTTCATCTATCTGCTTTAGAAGTAGACTTTCCATGCTTTCTGTTATATTTGGGGGTTTGTAACAGACCCCAATGAGAATTTTGTTACCATTTTTCCCTCCATGAATTTCAACCCATATGGACTCGACATCCTCATTCCCTTCGCTAATATCCTCCCTTAAAGTGGACTTTAGACAAGACTTTACATAGAGACAAACCCCTCCTCCTCTCCGATTTTTACGATCCTTTCTAAACAGACTGTAACCCTGTAAGTTAACTGCCCAGTCATAGCTTTCATCTAACCATGTCTCGGTTATTCCCACTATGTCAAAGTTACCTGTAGATATTTCTGCTTCTAGTTCTTCCATCTTGTTTGTCAGGCTTCTGGCGTTTGCGAGCATGCAGTTTAGAGGATTTTGTTTTGTTCCAATCTCCTCACTGTGGATTGTTTTAGAAATGTTCTTACCTCCCTTCTGAGTATGTTTTCCTGGGTCGTCTTTGTTCGAGTCTAATGTTTTTCTTCCCGTCCCCTCTTCTTCTAGTTTAACGCCCTCCTGATGAGTGTAGCGAGTCTTCTGGCGAATGTGTGTTTCCCAGGTTTGTTGAGGTGTAGTCCGTCCGTGTTGCATTACAGGAGCTTGCTTGCCCTGCTGCTAGTGTGCTATCAGAAAGAGTCTTCAGTGCTGCTGGTTCAATACTGACCAAAAAAAGGACACGTCTGGCTACCCAGAATGTTGATGCTCTAATCTTCATTAAAATGAACCAATCATGGATTTCAAATTATTTTACCCCACCTTCCCCTGCTGACACGAAGCTTGCCGGAAAAATGTCTTGCTTTTGGCCTCCTCTTTCTGACTTCTCCAATTCCTCCATTTGCAGCTGCTGAATGTCCACCAAAAGCCATTTTTATACCTCCCTAAATGGGCTGACTCCCACCACAGGGCTGTGGTCACCACCTGGCGCAAGCACCTGTGCGAGTGCCGCTTGCCTGGACAGGTGTGTGTGCCCACTCTTGGGCGATGGCACTGGCACAGGGTCCCTCATAATACAATGAAGTGTCTCTGACGGTGGTGGTGCACAACCAACGTCAGACACACCATTGTAATATGAGGGGCCCCGTGCCAGTACCGCCGCCCACAAGAGAGTGTTCCCCCCAGCTCGAACAGTGCTCTACCACTGGCAATACTTACCTCTCCCTGCTCCACCACTGTGTAGTCTGTGCTGTTAAATCCTTCAATGGCACTGCCAATACAAATTTGTTGAAATGATAGATGATAGTTAAAATATACAGGGGCCCTGGCCTCCATTTAGACCAGTTAACACTTTGTGCCTACAACCACTGTATGCTACTCAGCAGAGGAGCCCACCCTGTACCTAGCTATGCCATCTGTTTAGTCCTGTTACCAATTTTGAACTGCATTTAGCCTAGTTTATTATTTGGGCCTACTAACTGTGTCTGCCACTCATTACAGTTGTCCTCCACTGAACAAAGCAATGCCGCCCGTTTAGTCCCGTTACCAATTTTGAACTGCATTTAGCCTACTTTAATATTTGGGCCTACTAACTGTGTCTGCCACTCATTACAGTTGTCCTCCACTGAACAAAGCAATGCCGCCCATTTAGTCCTGTTACCAATTTTGAACTGCATTTAGCCTACTTTAATATTTGGGCCTACTAACTGTGTCTGCCACTCATTACAGTTGTCCTCCACTGAACAAAGCAATGCCGTCCGTTTAGTCCTGTTACCAATTTTGAACTGCATTTAGCCTACTTTAGTATTTGGGCCTACTAACTTTGTCTGCCACTCATTACAGTTGTCCTCCACTGAGCAAAGCAATGCCACCCGTTTAGTCATGATAACAATTTTGAGCTGCATTTAGCCTACTTTAGTATTTGGGCCTACTAACTGTGTCTGCCACTCATTACAGTTGTCCTCCGCTGAACAAAGCAATGCCACCCGTTGATTCCAATTACCAATTTTGAACTGCATTTAGCCTACTTTATTATTTGGGCCTACTAACTGTGTCTGCCACTCATTACAGTTGTCCTCCACTGAACAAAGCAATGCCACCCGTTTAGTCCTGTTACCAATTTTGAACTGCATTTAGCCTACTTTATTAATTGGGCCAACTAGCTGTGTCTGCCACTCATTACAGTTGTCCGCCACTGAACAAAGCAATGCTGCCCGTTTAGTCCTGTTACCAATATTGAACTGCATTTAGCCTACTTTAGTATTTGGGCCTACTAACTGTGTCTGCCACTCATTACAGTTGACCTCCACTGAACAAAGGTATGCCGCCAATTTAGTCCTGTTACCAATTTTTGAACTGCATTTAGCCTACTTTAGTATTTGGGCCTACTAACTGTGTCTGCCACTCATTACAGTTGTCCTCCACTGAACAAAGCAATGCCGCCCATTTAGTCCTGTTACAAATTGTGAACTGCATTTAGACTACTTTATTATTTGGGCCTACTAACTGTGTCTGCCACTCATTACAGTTGTCCTCCACTGAACAAAGCAATGCCGCCCATTTAGTCCTGTTACCAATTTTGAACTGCATTTAGCCTACTTTAATATTTGGGCCTACTAACTGTGTCTGCCACTCATTACAGTTGTCCTCCACTGAACAAAGCAATGCCGTCCATTTAGTCCTGTTACCAATTTTGAACTGCATTTAGCCTACTTTAGTATTTGGGCCTACTAACTTTGTCTGCCACTCATTACAGTTGTCCTCCACTGAACAAAGCAATGCCGACCGTTTAGTCCTGATAACAATTTTGAGCTGCATTTAGCCTACTTTAGTATTTGGGCCTACTAACTGTGTCTGCCACTCATTACAGTTGTCCTCCGCTGAACAAAGCAATGCCACCCGTTGATTCCAATTACCAATTTTGAACTGCATTTAGCCTACTTTAATATTTGGGCCTACTAACTGTGTCTGCCACTCATTACAGTTGTCCTCCACTGAACAAAGCAATGCCACCCGTTTAGTCCTGTTACCAATTTTGAACTGCATTTAGCCTACTTTATTATTTGGGCCAACTAGCTGTGTCTGCCACTCATTACAGTTGTCCTCCACTGAACAAAGCAATGCTGCCCGTTTAGTCTTGTTACCAATTTTGAACTGCATTTAGCCTACTTTAGTATTTGGGCCTACTAACTATGTCAGCCACTCATTACAGTTGACCTCCACTGAACAAAGGTATGCCGCCAATTTAGTCCTGTTACCAATTTTTGAACTGCATTTAGCCTACTTTAGTATTTGGGCCTACTAACTGTGTCTGCCACTCATTACAGTTGTCCTCCACTGAGCAAAGCAATGCCGCCCATTTAGTCCTGTTACAAATTGTGAACTGCATTTAGACTACTTTATTATTTGGGCCTACTAACTGTGTCTGCCACTCATTACAGTTGTCCTCCACTGAACAAAGCAATGCCGCCCATTTAGTCCTGTTACCAATTTTGAACTGCATTTAGCCTACTTTAATATTTGGGCCTACTAACTGTGTCTGCCACTCATTACAGTTGTCCTCCGCTGAACAAAGCAATGCCACCCGTTGATTCCAATTACCAATTTTGAACTGCATTTAGCCTACTTTATTATTTGGGCCTACTAACTGTGTCTGCCACTCATTACAGTTGTCCTCCACTGAACAAAGCAATGCCACCCGTTTAGTCCTGTTACCAATTTTGAACTGCATTTAGCCTACTTTATTATTTGGGCCAACTAGCTGTGTCTGCCACTCATTACAGTTGTCCTCCACTGAACAAAGCAATGCTGCCCGTTTAGTCCTGTTACCAATATTGAACTGCATTTAGCCTACTTTAGTATTTGGGCCTACTAACTGTGTCTGCCACTCATTACAGTTGACCTCCACTGAACAAAGGTATGCCGCCAATTTAGTCCTGTTACCAATTTTTGAACTGCATTTAGCCTACTTTAGTATTTGGGCCTACTAACTGTGTCTGCCACTCATTACAGTTGTCCTCCACTGAACAAAGCAATGCCGCCCATTTAGTCCTGTTACAAATTGTGAACTGCATTTAGACTACTTTATTATTTGGGCCTACTAACTGTGTCTGCCACTCATTACAGTTGTCCTCCACTGAACAAAGCAATGCCGCCCATTTAGTCCTGTTACCAATTTTGAACTGCATTTAGCCTACTTTAATATTTGGGCCTACTAACTGTGTCTGCCACTCATTACAGTTGTCCTCCACTGAACAAAGCAATGCCGTCCATTTAGTCCTGTTACCAATTTTGAACTGCATTTAGCCTACTTTAGTATTTGGGCCTACTAACTTTGTCTGCCACTCATTACAGTTGTCCTCCACTGAACAAAGCAATGCCGCCCATTTAGTCCTGTTACCAATTTTGAGCTGCATTTAGCCTACTTTAATATTTGGGCCTACTAACTGTGTCTGCCACTCATAACAGTTGTCCTCCACTGAACAAAGCAATGCCACCCGTTTAGTCCTGTTACCAATTTTGAACTGCATTTAGCCTACTTTATTATTTGGGCCAACTAGCTGTGTCTGCCACTCATTACAGTTGTCCTCCACTGAACAAAGCCATGCTGCCCGTTTAGTCCTGTTACCAATTTTGAACTGCATTTAGCCTACTTTAGTATTTGGGCCTACTAGCTGTGTCTGCCACTCATTACAGTTGTCCTCCACTGAACAAAGCAATGCTGCCCGTTTAGTCCTGTTACCAATTTTGAACTGCATTTAGCCTACTTTAGTATTTGGGCCTACTAACTGTGTCTGCCACTCATTACAGTTGACCTCCACTGAACAAAGGTATGCCGCCCATTTAGTCCTGTTACCAATTTTTGAACTGCATTTAGCCTACTTTATTATTTGGGCCTACTAACTGTGTCTGCCACTCATTACAGTTGTCCTCCACTGAACAAAGCAATGCCGCCCATTTAGTCCTGTTACCAATTTTGAACTGCATTTAGCCTACTTTAATATTTGGGCCTACTAACTGTGTCTGCCACTCATTACAGTTGTCCTCCACTGAACAAAGCAATGCCGTCCATTTAGTCCTGTTACCAATTTTGAACTGCATTTAGCCTACTTTAGTATTTGGGCCTACTAACTTTGTCTGCCACTCATTACAGTTGTCCTCCACTGAACAAAGCAATGCCGACCGTTTAGTCCTGATAACAATTTTGAGCTGCATTTAGCCTACTTTAGTATTTGGGCCTACTAACTGTGTCTGCCACTCATTACAGTTGTCCTCCACTGAACAAAGCAATGCCACCCGTTTAGTCCTGTTACCAATTTTGAACTGCATTTAGCCTACTTTATTATTTGGGCCAACTAGCTGTGTCTGCCACTCATTACAGTTGTCCTCCACTGAACAAAGCAATGCTGCCCGTTTAGTCCTGTTACCAATTTTGAACTGCATTTAGCCTACTTTAGTATTTGGGCCTACTAACTGTGTCTGCCACTCATTACAGTTGACCTCCACTGAACAAAGGTATGCCGCCCATTTAGTCCTGTTACCAATTTTTGAACTGCATTTAGCCTACTTTAGTATTTGGGCCTACTAACTGTGTCTGCCACGCATTACAGTTGTCCTCCACTGAACAAAGCAATGCCGCCCATTTAGTCCTGTTACAAATTGTGAACTGCATTTAGACTACTTTATTATTTGGGCCTACTAACTGTGTCTGCCACTCATTACAGTTGTCCTCCACTGAACAAAGCAATGCCGCCCGTTTAGTCCTGTTAACAATTTTGAACTGCATTTAGCTTACTTTAGTATTTGGGCCTACTAACTGTGTCTGCCCCTCATTACAGTTGTCCTCCACTGAACAAAGGTATGCCGCCCATTTAGTCCTGTTACCAATTTTTGAACTGCATTTAGCCTACTTTAGTATTTGGGCCTACTAACTGTGTCTGCCACTCATTACAGTTGTCCTCCACTGAACAAAGCAATGCCGCCCATTTAGTCCTGTTACAAATTGTGAACTGCATTTAGACTACTTTATTATTTGGGCCTACTAACTGTGTCTGCCACTCATTACAGTTGTCCTCCACTGAACAAAGCAATGCCGCTTGTTTAGTCCTGTTACCAATTTTGAACTGCATTTAGCCTACTTTATTATTTGGGCCTATATCTGTGTTTCCTCCTCATCTTGCCCATTGCCCAGCCACTGCTAGATGAGTCTGCTGGTACATTGACCCAGACCACTACATTCCCCTTGCACTCTACACAGCCAGAATCTGACCCTGCTGAAAGTCAGGTTCCCCTTCCCGCATACTCTACCACCTCACACGGGGCAAAGAGGAAAGTGCAAATGAAAGTGCAGGTTCCTTCATCAGGTGGGGGGCATACTCGTTAGCGACATCACTGGCACAGGGCCCCTCATAGTGTGCAAAAGTGTCTCTGCCAGTGGGAGGCGCCACTCACCGTCAAACACACCGCCGTACTATGAGGGGCCAGTGCCAACGAGTGGGCCCCTCCGCTTGCTCTGGATCACAGCACTTGCAAAGTTGAAATACTTACCTCTCCCTGCTCCACTGCCGTGATGAATTCCGTGTTTCCTGAGCCAGCCCCACCCCCCACAACTTTAGCCAAATGACCCCCAGTTTTCAATGCCTAACTATTATTATAAAGTAAATTTAGATTGACAAGCTTAAGTAATAAGAATTTTGTTTTTGGCATTAAAATGGGCACTGTAGGTGTTTTCCTGTCCTCCACTCACTGCCGACTTTGATTCCCCATTGACTTGCATTGGGTTTCGTGCTTCAGTCGGCCCCCAGACTTTCACAATAATCGGCCGATTTCACCCGACCCGACTTTTGACAAAGTCGAGTTTCGTGAAACCCGACTCGATCCGAAAAAGTAAAAGTCGCTCAACTCTAGGGCTTACTCATAGTATCTAAAGTGATACTCCAACGATAGTCCAACATGGGGCTCACTTTAAGGGAATTGGTATAAGAACAAGGGAGCATATGAGGGACATAAAAGCAGCACGGTCCGCTACTGACGTAGCCTCATTAAAGACTATTCCTCGATACTTAAAGGGAAGGTGCCATCAAAAAAATTTTTTTTCAGAAATTGTAAAAATGTAAAGAATTAATGATTACATTTTCTCAAAAAATATTATCATTTGTTTATAATTTAGTAAAATATGAAAAATAATTTGAAAAGTTTTGGAATTTCCACTTTTAAACACTAGGGGGAGCAGCTGCTGAAATTTCAGAAAAACCTAGTGTACAACTAGCTCCCATTACTGCACTGCAGTAATTATGGGCGGAGTCTGCTGACGTGTGTGATGTCTCCTCTCCTCTCCTTATGGGTGTTTGCTAAGGGATTAGAGAGGATGATATTCAGGAACCCAGTGAGCAGCCATTTTGTTGGTGACTGCAGAGTATGGCTGCCGTCACACTATCAGTATTTGGTCAGTATTTTACCTCAGTATTTGTAAGCCAAAACCAGGAGTGGAACAAATAGAGGAAAAGTATAATAGAAACATGTGCACCACTTCTGTATTTATCACCCACTCCTGGTTTTGGCTACAAATACTGAGGTAAAATACAAACCAAATAATGATCATGTGAAGGCAGCCTTATACTGACAAGTAGACAGTCACCAAGGATGGCAGGCAGCAAGGATTCTGGGAGATATGTGGTGGAGGGAGCAGGGTGACAGCAGCACAGAGTATTTCAGGAGAGCAGTGTGCTGGTCTATAGGGGCCCCCTGTTTGGTGCGCGGAGCAGCCAGGGATTGTACATAGAGCGCTGTCTTTTATACACATGGATGGACCGTCTGCTCCACAGAAATCCAGGAAACATTTCTGCGGATTGATGGCCTGGTCTGACCCAGACTTTGCATGCAGACCCCATTCCCCTCCTCAGAGCCTGTCTTCTCCATCCTGTCCTGGCAATGTGTGAAAGCGAGGTGACAGGCGCAGTCTGGGGTGACGCTGGGAAGGAAATGTAGCCATATAGTAACGATAAAAATGAGACGCTTCTCTTCAGCTGCCTCACCAGCCTTCGCCTGACTGCACCTAACTGGAGGTCATGCTGCCCCCTCTATTACCCCAGACCCGCGTGCAGGTGCTCAGCCAGAACCACCATAGAATGGGTCCGCTTTCTGAAGATAATACTGCCATAGTGTTCTCACATAATACCGCCATATAGATCACACACAATACTATCAAATAGATCACAATACTGTCATACAGTTCTCACATAATACCACCACATAGATCACACATAATACCGCCAGTGTTCTCACATACCGCCATATAGATCACACATAATACCGCCAGTGTTCTCACATACCACCATATAAATCACACATAATACCGCCAGTGTTCTCACATACCACCATATGCTTCTCACATAACACTGCCATATAGATCACTCATAATGCCGCCACATAGATCTCACATGTATTGTAAAAAAAACTCGGCCAGAATAAAGTCCTTTATTAATCTTTTTTATACCATACCGAACGCATAATCCTCGAGTCCCTCATCTCCCACAACAAAAATAATAAACCACAATGGGGAAAGACACGCAAGGGGGAGAGGAGTCGAGGAGAGGATTAGATACTGACCGCTGAGCCGTGTATCTAATCCTGTCCTGTGTGATACTGTGCTGCGCCGTGTATCTAATCCTATCTTGTGTGATACTGTACACAGGGCAGGATTAGCTACACAGGACTAGATTAGCTACACAGGACAGAGGTAGCAGTGGTAGATGGTATATAGAGGCAGGCAGCAGTGGTAGATGGTATATAGAGGCAGGCAGCAGTGGTAGATGGTATATAGAGGCAGGCAGCAGTGGTAGATGATATATAGAGGCAGGCAGCAGTGGTAGATGGTATATAGAGGCAGGCAGCAGTGGTAGATGGTATATAGAGGCAGGCAGCAGTGGTAGGTGGTATACAGAGGCAGGTAGCGGTGGTATACAGAGGCAGACAGCAGTAATAGATGGTATATAGAGGCAGGCAGCAGTGGTAGGTGGTATACAGAGGCAGGTAGCGGTGGTATACAGAGGCAGGTAGCGGTGGTATATAGAGGCAGGTAGCGGTGGTATACAGAGGCAGGTAGCGGTGGTAGGTGGTATATAGAGGCTGGTAGCAGTGGTAGGTGGTATATAGGGGCTGGTAGCAGTGGTAGGTGGTATATAGAGGCAGGTAGCAGTGGTATATAGGGGCAGGTAGCAGTGGTATATAGGGGCAGGTAGCAGTGGTATATAGGGGCAGGTAGCAGTGGTATATAGGGGCTGGTAGCAGTGGTATATAGGGGCAGGTAGCAGTGGTATATAGGGGCAGGTAGCAGTGGTATATAGGGGCAGGTAGCAGTGGTATATAGGGGCAGGTAGCAGTGGTATATAGGGGCTGGTAGCAGTGGTATATAGGGGCAGGTAGCAGTGGTATATAGGGGCAGGTAGCAGTTGTATATAGGGGCAGGTAGCAGTGGTATATAGGGGCAGGTAGCAGTGGTATATAGGGGCTGGTAGCAGTGGTATATAGGAGCAGGTAGCAGTGGTAGATGCATAAGAAAATAAAAACTCTGTACTTACCTTCAGTCCTCTCCCAGGAAGTGCTGAGTCATGTTCAGGGCAGAGCAGTGTGACGATCTCCCTGCTCTGCTCTGAACAGGTCGGCGGTGAGCAGTGATTGCAGCCTGTGCTGTAATACTAAGTACAGGCTGCAATCGCCGCTCCTGGCTGCAGATACTCACCCCGACCCTCGCTCCCAGCAGCAGCTTCTCCCTGGCAGCTCCTGCTATGATCGCACACACTGAGCTGTGTGTGTGATGACAGAGAAAAATAAAAAACAAAATGGCCGCGATCTCCTCTCACAGCTGTGACGTAGCAGCTCAGTGGGCGTGCCCAAGTCACAGCTGAGAGGCAGGAGGAGCGGTCGGAGCCCGACTGTTGGCTCCTATGCCCATGGCTGCCGTAAGTGAGGTGTGCAAGTGTCGTGCCCAGACACTTACACCCACACTAATGAAAATGGCGGCCTCCAGTGGCAAAAGTAAAAATGAATAAATAAAAAAGTATTAAAGTACTACATTTACTTTTGTATTAAAAATAATTGATTATATAATCAATAATTATTAAAACAAAAACTAAAATCACGGCACCCTCCCTTTAAGGCTGTGCCATGCCTGTGACTTGGAGCTATTAAAAGTCCAAGGGATTGCTCGTATACACTGTGGGATTAGAGGATGAGATCTTAAGCATAGGCTGGCACAGCTTGAGTGTCGTTGGATTATCACTTTAGATACTATGACCCCCTTTAGGTTTGAATGAAAAAATTAGCTTTTCCCCTTTTTTGTAACCGTGTGCGTCTGGTCGGGGATTCACTCTGCCATATGGTGATGTTGTCATTGATGCCCATTTGGAGTCATTGTTTTATTATTTTATCTAATATTTATGTGTTTTTGTGCTTTCACTCACTTTTATTAGTGATCGTTATATTGGATAATGTGTCTTTGACCTTGACACCACGCTAGGTCTCAATTGTGACTGGCATCCCTGTGGACAAGTGATGTTATCTTGACCAGCATCTTTATGCGATGATTCATCATATGCAACCAGGAATATTCATGGTCATGTGAAACGTGCCAATTATTTAATATCTTCCTATAGTTATAACATAATAATTGTATTGTGACATTATTCTTGCCAATATTTATATACTATGAAGACGATATATATCTTTTTGCCCTGGTTGCGGCCCATAGCTGATATGGCCACTTGGTCACTTCCTACAGTGGGTAGCACATGCGCGCGGTTGCATCTCCTTCCTTCATCCCGTAGTGCGTCTCTGTGCGGCGATATACTTTTTGTTGTCACGGGAACATCAGTCCCATGATTCATTGCCTCCTGATGCCAGGCGTGATGATAGGGAGGTGTTTGGCCCTGCCCCATGCGCTTATCAGATGCAGTTGGCTGTGACCCTCTCAACTGCAGGTGATTGGCTTCTGGTCCTATTGTAGGATATATAAAGTAGCAATATGACATTTTAACACACTGCCCCCCGAAGAAGCAGCAGCAAAACGTGCATTGGGGTATCTGTGCAGTGGCTGGAGATATCCCATGGGTGAGAAATAACTTTATTTAAAATGTTTGTAATTCTGGCTCCCTAGGTATACTTATTAGGTCTCTTGTTGCTTGCTAAAGGTGTGGTGACTCTGCCACATCTTTATATTCATTAATGAGGTTGCTGGTTTATATTACCTGTATCTTGCCCATGCATATGTATCATCCTTGAGGGTATCCATTTGTTCACCCATTTTATTAACACCTTTATTAAGTGTATATTTTGACACCTGTTCTGTACCCTCTTGTTATGGATAGCCTGCCACTACCTGTTTGCATCAAAGCTCAATTGACCTGTCCAGTATGTCTGGTTTTTACTATCTGCACTTTTTCGCCTATCTTGTATTAAAGTATTAATAAAGTTGCATATACATATTTTCAAACAGTCTTTATGGCAAAAGTTATTTTTTAAGTAATTATATTTTGGAATTTTAGGCTCTTTTCTTCGCTTATGAATATTATTATTGTGGTGAAATTGATGCCACTTTGGTGTTGTCTGCGAATAATTTTTGGAAATGTGAACACTCCTGGTTGGGTGTCCATCTGCTGGATTGGGCATAGTGGAAGACCAGTCCCTATTATACTATGTCAAAATTACAGTTGTTTTATCTGTAGGAATTTTAGAAAAAACTGCCAAACAGGGGAATAACTCAAGCTTGGCTTTTTATCTTGCCGAGTGGGGGGTTCTATGGAACATTTGACCAAGTTCTCGCTCTGGGCAAACCACTATATCTTCTTGACTGTTTTTGTGCTATGGATCAATCCCTCTCTGCACTGCTGTGCTCGCTAGGTGTGCCACTGTGCCAGGTTGGATTAATGGCCTCATCATTGACAACGTCATCTTCCAATTCCTCTATAAGATCCTGCTTCTGAGGTGCAATTTTAGGCTGACCTGATGACAACTGTGCATTATGATTATCCTCCGGCCGTTTTGCGCCAATCTGGCGTTTCTATGGATCCAAGCCATAGAAACGCCAAATCGGCACGAAAGGCTGTCGTCTTTTTTGTATGTACACCCCTGAGCCGTGAAGATTTTATCATGATGGAATAAAGGTTTACCTGTTTTAGAAGATCGGTGAGTGCTGCCATTTTCTTTTGCCTGCTAAATATATATATACTAGCTGAGGAGCCCGGCGTTGCCTGGGCATAGTAAATATCTGTGGTTAGTTATAGCACCTCACTTCTCTTATTTTCCCATCACACCTCTCATTTTCCCAATCACATCTTTCATTTTCCCCCTCACATCTCTCATTTTCTCCCTCACACCTCTCATTTTCTCCCTCACTCCTCTCATTCCCCCCCAACACTTGTCATTTCAACCTCACATCTGTCATTTTCTGATCACTCCACTATTTTTCCTCACTCCTCTCATTTTGCACTCACACCTTTTCATTTTCACCTCACACCTCTCATTTTCACCTCATCACCTCAGTATATACATGTTTGTCATCTCCCTTATACAGTGGGGAAAAAAAGTATTTAGTCAGTCAGCAATAGTGCAAGTTCCACCACTTAAAAAGATGAGCGGCGTCTGTAATTTACATCATAGGTAGACCTCAACTATGGGAGACAAACTGAGAAAAAAAAATCCAGAAAATCACATTGTCTGTTTTTTTTAACAATTTATTTGCATATTATGGTGGAAAATAAGTATTTGGTCAGAAACAAACAATCAAGATTTCTGGCTCTCACAGACCTGTAACTTCTTTTTTAAGAGTCTCCTCTTTGCTCCACTCATTACCTGTAGTAATGGCACCTGTTTAAACTTGTTATCAGTATAAAAAGACACCTGTGCACACCCTCAAACAGTCTGACTCCAAACTCCACTATGGTGAAGACCAAAGAGCTGTCAAAGGACACCAGAAACAAAATTGTAGCCCTGCACCAGGCTGGGAAGACTGAATCTGCAATAGCCAACCAGCTTGGAGTGAAGAAATCAACAGTGGGAGCAATAATTAGAAAATGGAAGACATACAAGACCACTGATAATCTCCCTCGATCTGGGGCTCCACGCAAAATCCCACCCCGTGGGGTCAGAATGATCACAAGAACGGTGAGCAAAAATCCCAGAACCACGCGGGGGGACCTAGTGAATGAACTGCAGAGAGCTGGGACCAATGTAACAAGGCCTACCATAAGTAACACACTACGCCACCATGGACTCAGATCCTGCAGTGCCAGACGTGTCCCACTGCTTAAGTCAGTACATGTCCGGGCCCGTCTGAAGTTTGCTAGAGAGCATTTGGATGATCCAGAGGAGTTTTGGGAGAATGTCCCATGGTCTGATGACACCAAACTGGAACTGTTTGGTAGAAACACAACTTGTCGTGTTTGGAGGAAAAAGAATACTGAGTTGCATCCATCAAACACCATACCTACTGTAAAGCATGGTGGTGGAAACATCATGCTTTGGGGCTGTTTCTCTGCAAAGGGGCCAGGACGACTTATCCGGGTACATGAAAGAATGAATGGGGCCATGTATCGTGAGATTTTGAGTGCAAACCTCCTTCCATCAGCAAGGGCATTGAAGATGAAACGTGGCTGGGTCTTTCAACATGACAATGATCCAAAGCACACCGCCAGGGCAACGAAGGAGTGGCTTCGTAAGAAGCATTTCAAGGTCCTGGAGTGGCCTAGCCAGTCTCCAGATCTCAACCCTATAGAAAACCTTTGGAGGGAATTGAAAGTCTGTGTTGCCAAGCGAAAAGCCAAAAACATCACTGCTCTAGAGGAGATCTGCATGGAGGAATGGGCCAACATACCAACAACAGTGTGTGGCAACCTTGTGAAGACTTACAGAAAATGTTTGACCTCTGTCATTGTCAACAAAGGATATATTACAAAGTATTGAGATGAAATTTTGTTTCTGACCAAATACTTATTTTCCACCATAATATGCAAATAAAATGTTAAAAAAACAGACAATGTGATTTTCTGGATTTTTTTTTCTCAGTTTGTCTCCCATAGTTGAGGTCTACCTATGATGTAAATTACAGACGCCTCTCATCTTTTTAAGTGGTGGAACTTGCACTATTGCTGACTGACTAAATACTTTTTTGCCCCACTGTATATAGTATACATCTGTATGTCATCGCCTTTAAATAGTATACACCTGTATGTCATCTCCCCTGTATATAGTATATACCTGCTGTGTGTCATCTCCCCTATATATAGTATATACCTGAATGTCATCTCCTTCTATATATAGTATATACCTGTATGTCATCTCCTCCTGTATATAGTATATACCTGTGTGTCATCTCCCCTGTATATATACAGATACAGATACAGATACAGATGACACACAGATATATATCTGTGTGTCATCTCCTCCTGTATATAGTATATACCTGTGTGTCATCTCCTCCTGTATTAGACCTTGTTCACACGTTATTTGCTCAGTATTTTTACCTCAGTATTTGTAAGCTAAATTGGCAGGCTGATAAATCCCCAGCCAACAGGAAGCCCTCCCTCTGGCAGTATATATTAGCTCACACATACACATAATAGACAGGTCATGTGACTGACAGCTGCCGTATTTCCTATATGGTACATTTGTTGTAGTTTGTCTGCTTATTAATCAGATTTTTATTTTTGAAGGATAATACCAGACTTGTGTGTGTTTTAGGGCGAGTTTCGTTTGTCAAGTTGTGTGTGTTGAGTTGCGTGTGGCGACATGCATGTAGTGACTTTTGTGAGATGAGTTTTGTGTGGCAACATGCGTGTAGCAACTTTTTGTGTGTCGAGTTGCATGTGACAGGTTAGTGTAGCAAGTTGTGTGCAGCAAGTTTTGCGCATGGCGAGTTTTGCACGTGGCAAATTTTATGTGTGGTGCCTTTTGAGTATGTGTGAGGCAACTTTTGCATGTGTTGCAACTTTTGTGCATGTGGCAATTATTCCGCGTGTGCAAGTTTTGCGTGTGGCGAGTTTTCCATGAGGTGAGTTTTGCACTTGTGGCGAGTTTTGCAAGAGCCTAGTTTTTGCATGTGGCGAGTTCTGCGCGTGGCGAGTTTTGAGCGGCGACTTTTGTGTTTCGACTTTTATGTGGCGAGGTTGGTGTATTTGTGGTGAAATGTGCGCTGAGGGTAATATGTGTTCAAGCACGTGGTAGTGTGTGGCGCATTTTGTGTGTGTGTTCATATCCCCGTGTGTGGTGAGTATCCCATGTTGGGGCCCCACCTTAGCAACTGTACGGTATATACTCTTTGGCGCCATCGCTCTCATTCTTTAAGTCCCCCTTGTTCACATCTGGCAGCTGTCAATTTGCCTCCTACACTTTTCCTTTCATTTTTTCCCATTATGTAGATAGGGGCAAAATTGTTTGGTGAATTGGAAAGCGCGGGGTTAAAATTTCACCTAACAACATAGCTTTTGACGCTCTCGGGGTCCAGACGTGTGACTGTGCAAAATTTTGTGGCTGTAGCTGCGACGCCTCCAACACTTTTCCTTTCACTTTTTCCCCATTATGTAGATAGGGGCAAAATTGTTTGGTGAATTGGAAAGCACAGGGTTAAAATTTCACCTCACAACATAACCTGTGATGCTCTCGGGGTCCAGACGTGTGACTGTGCAAAATTTTGTGGCTGTAGCTGCGACGCCTCCAACACTTTTCCTTTCACTTTTTTCCCCATTATGTAGATAGGGGCAAAATTGTTTTGTGAATTGGAACGTGCGGGGTTAAAATTTCGCCTCACAACATAGCCTATGACGCTCTCGGGGTCCCGATGTGTGACTGTGCAAAATTTTGTGGCTGTAGCTGCAACGGTGCAGATGCCAATCCCGGACATACATACATACACACACACACACACACATTCAGCTTTATATGTTAGATGTATATATATATATATATATATATATATATATATATATATATATATATATATATATTGCCTTGCTGACACACTGCGGCAGCAGACTAATGAAAATTTTTGCCACTGTTAAATTATGATGTTTACTTATCTCTGCTTGGATTGCGCCAGTCGCACAACTGCTAGATAAAGATACGCTATTTATTAAACCAATAGAATTTTTTTATATCAATTTGTGACACCTTGCAACAGCAGACTAATGAAAATGATTGCCACTGGAAAATTGTGACTTTTGCTTATGTGTGCACAGATTGCATCAGTCGCACAACTGCTAGATAAAAATATACTATTTATTTAACCAATAGAATTGTTGGGGGATTTCTTCGATTCCCTTTCTGAAACACACCAACAGCAGACTCAGGAAAATTACTGGTAAATAGTGGCATTTCAGTAGCTCAGCAGATTTTGTCCCAGTCGCCCAAATGCTAGATAGATATTAGCTATTTAAGCAATAGATGAGGAATTTTGTTTAGCAATTTGCTTTTAAAATGGATGTTACTATATGCTGGCACTGAGGACTATTATTTAGCTGTAAAAAAATATTTTTTTCTAGGCTGATACACAGGAATATTATATAGCTTCAAAATAATTGGTTTTGTATATGCTGGTGCTACCTAA
This sequence comes from Ranitomeya imitator, assembly GCF_032444005.1. NCBI lineage: Eukaryota > Metazoa > Chordata > Amphibia > Anura > Dendrobatidae > Ranitomeya > Ranitomeya imitator. Next base: position 932,792,429 of record NC_091282.1, on the reverse strand, counting down.
TATTGTTTGCCTCTAAAAAGAGTTGATTTGTATTTTATGGTAGTGGATGAAACTCTTCCTATTTCCCCATAATCCCAAAGTCTGTTCCTAATACTCTCCCTCCTATTAAATCTCTCCCTGTGCTATCTCCACCTAACAAAGAACTAACCTTCACAATCTTCAGCATTTAAAAGAGTTTTTTGGAATGCATAACTTTCCCTACATGCTTCTATTACTCTCCCTACGTTCACACTATGCTCTCCCTAAGCTGTTTCTGGCTGAAATGTGCGCAAGATGGGGCCAGCAGCCATTAAATATCCCCTATGATGCTGTAAGGCCAGCCAGTCACAGTATTGCCACACCAAAGACGGTGTCGGCATTACTGCGATTGGCAAGCAAACCTAGCATTTTTATTGGCTGAAAATACAGCGCCAAACATGTGTGGGTCACCCAAATATACCAAGGCGAATACCAAATTACTCACTGAGTAACCTGAATGCCTTACTATTTGTGCAAGTAACAAATTGTGCCAAATGTATTCACACATCACTAATCGCTTTCTCTCATTTCTAGTATTTTAGACTTCCAGACTCGGGCAGTAGCTCTACATACTGTTCATAGAGAGATAATGAAGTAAACGGACCCATGACTGCTGATGGTGTAGAATTTATCTAAATTATTATTTATTTATTAAGCTTACTTTTATCACATATTTTGCAGCCCTTTATAAAAACATTATCATTACTCACAATTCAAATTGAGGCTCAGTGTACTTATTCTTTGTGAAGTAGGAAACCACACAAACGTGAGAGAACAGTAAACCTCCATACAAATTCTGACCTTGGTCAAAGTTGACTTCGGAATGCCAGCATTGCTTAGTGTCTGTCAGAAATCACTGATATGTGAACAGACCACAAAAGTTGGAAATAAGCTTTGTAAGCTCGGTTCTGCTACCATATCTCTGTAGTAAGCTTGGTTATGCTCCCATCTCAGTAGTAATTTTGGTTCTGCTCCCTTATCTCTGTAGCAAGCTTGGTTCTGCTCCCATGTCTCTCTAGTAAGCTCAGTTCTGATCCGTTATCTCTGTAGTAAGCTCAGTTCTGCTCCCATATCTCAGTAGTATTCTCGGTTCTGTTTCCTTATCTCTGTAGTAAGCTTGGTTCTGCTCCCATAAATCTGAACTAAGCTCGGTTCTGCTCCCATATCTCAGTAGTAATCTCGTATCAGCTTCCTTATCTATGTAGTAAGCTTGGTTCTGTTCCCTTATCTCTGAAGTAAGCTCGGTTCTGCTCCCATATCTCTGGAGTAAGCTTGGTTCTGCTCCTTTATCACTTTTGTAAGCTCGGTTCTGCTCCATATCTCTGCAGTAATTTCCTTTCAGTTCCTATATCTCTGTAGTAAGCTCGGTTCTGCTCCCATAGCTCTGTAGCAAGCCTGATTCTGCTCTCTTATCTCTGTAGGAAGCTCAGTTCTGCTATTCTATTCTTCCTCAGGATGAAGAATAGGCAAAACGCGCATTGGAATGGGAGGAGCAGCGGCGATCCACCTCTTGCTTTATCTTCAGGTAAAAATATACATGCAAATCTTGTATCCAGCATGTCTGTAAACCTCCAGATGGCATTTTATTTCTTGCGTCTGCCATTGTATTTACCTCCCTCTTTATGAATGCTTTTTTAAATAAGTGCAATAACACTAGATAGAGAAAAAAATATGCACAGAAGTTTTGGATCAAAAAAAGTTGCATGTATACCAACTTTTTTTTTCATCAAAAACAATATTACTAAGAACCCTGTGTTATTTAAAAGCACAGTTGCTTTTTACTTATTTAGTTACTGCAGGGTTTATGTTTATTTTGCTTCTTGTAGGTTTTGTATGCTTTATGGTCAAAGTCAACATGCGTTTATGTTCTGCATGTATACCAACTTAAACCAAGCTCAATTTTTGTATTTATTTCTGTATTTTTGCATTCTGTTCATTCTGTCTTTAAAGTCTGATGCTTTAATGCAGCTGCAATAGGAGAGGTGGACCACTGCAACTCAACGGCCACTGCTTTGTGATCCCCCCCCAGGCTGAAAAGTGCCAGCCAGCCCCTAATCACAAAGAACCTTTTATACACAACATGTAAATGTCAAATTTTAAGATCTAAGATTTAACAGTTTGTTAATCAACAAAGTAGAAAATCAACCCCAAATGAGGTAGTTTTATTTCTCCACCATTGTGGTCCATTATTGCTTTTGATTCTGGACTCAGCAGAATATCTTCACAGATGCAATACATCAGGTATAGGTGCATCTGGCAAAATGTGCCTTTAATTAACGTAATTGAATTGGATATATTTAATACTATGTTTGTAGTTATAATGCATTGGATTTCAGAATACCAATTAATTTCCATTAGCTAGACATATTAGAAGGAGAATTGAAGTTGCTTCAATGGCTACACAAAGAACAAAACAAGTCAGAGGTAACTGAATACTCAAAAACCAGCGATATGGTCTGCTACATCCAGCATGAAGAAGTCTGCTGTGAAAATTCTTTGACATTCTTTCTATGCACATAATTTCAGCAATAGCACCTTCTGATTGAGGAATTTCCATTTTCACCAAATGATTGGCAGCAGCAGAATATTTCTTCCAGTTTCTTGTATGACTTTGACTTGATGAGCAAATAGAAGCATGTGAAATGTTGAAAGATACAGGGAAAATCTAAATGAAAAAGCAAGCTCTATACATCTATAGGTGAACCAAGATAATCTGAAATATACCTGAATCAGAAACAAATGAAAAAAAAAAAAAAAGCATAAAAAATAAATGATTTTCTCTGGGTTCTATATACTTCCATTTCATTTTAGACTGATAACTGCTGTCCATTAAAATTTAAATGCTAGTTTATTGCATAGATTTCGGAGTGCACACTCCGTCAAATGTCTGTTCTCTGGGGTTAGTTTTCAAATCCAAATACAAGGGCATGAATTCCATACCAAAAGGAACAACATTTTATATATTTGCCTTCTCTCCCAAATATTTAGATGGTTATATCTGAAAACATATCATAAACTCTTCTTTTTACTCTCTATTTTAAAATAAAAATTCTATAAATAATACAACATTTTAACCCCTTGGAAACATTTCCATTTTGTATTATTGTCCACTATTGTTCCTTCCTCTATGCCTTACAAGTGCCATAACTTTATTATTTATACATCTGTCTAACCAAATAAGGGCTTGCTTTTATTGAACGACTTTCATTTAACTGTATAATGTACCATATTAAATATGGGAAAAATCCAAATGAGATAATATTTAAAAAAAAAGAAATTCTGCCATTAAATTTGGAGCTCTTATTTTTGTGGCATGCACTAACAAAATGTACAATTTGTTCTGTGGGTCAGCATGGTAATGGGGATTTAGAGTTTGAATAGTTTTTTTTTTCTTTTACTAGTTAAAAATTAAAAAAATCTTAATTTGCCATATTCTGGCTGCCATAGCTTTTTTTTGTATCCAGTTTTATGCAGTATTTATTGATATCTTATTTTGGGATATATATGACTTTCTGATTTCTAAATATACAATTTTAGAAAGTAAAGTGTTCAAAAACAGCAATTCTGTTTTTGCATTTTTTTTTATTATTATCAACATGCACTGTATAGGATAACTTTTATAATATTTTATTACATTCGGAAAATTACAAGTGATCACAAATATGTTATTTTATTGTATTTCTATGAAACCCACAAGTTGAGTACAAAAAAGGTAGAAATAGTGGCCTTCAGTTTGCCTCTGGCTTTCATGATTTCACCATCAGCACTCAGCTATCATCTCATGGGGAAAGAGGGCAGATACGCTCTCCTTAAGGGCAGTCTCACACGTCCAGATATTTCCGGTACCGGAAAAATCGGTACCGGAATTATCCATGTCCGTGTGCCGGTACGTTTCTGTGGCATATCAGTGTGGCACACGTGCAGGACACGTGTGCCGCCCGTGTGCCCAATGGGTACCACACGCACCGTGCCGGAGACAGCGCTAAAGTTTAGCGCTGTCCCCGGCATCGTGCTGAAGCCCCATTCATATCTTCCCTGCAGCAGCGTTTGCTGTAGAGAAGATATGAATATTAGTGTGTAAAATCAATATCAAGTTCCCCCTTCCCTGTGCGCCCCCCGCTGTGATTAAATTACTCACCTAGCTTCCGGATCCCTCGCAGCGTCCTGTCCTGGCCGCACCTTGTACTGTATGAGCGGTCACGTGGGGCCGCCGATTACAATCATGAATATGCGGCTCCACCTCCCAAAGGGGTGGAGCTGCATATTCATTACTGTAAATGAGCGGCCCCACGTGACCACGGACACACGGTCCGCAAAAAATCAATGACATCTGAAAAGATGCATTGATTTTAATGTATCTACGTGTGTCAGTGGCTCCGGTACATGAGGAAACTGTCACCTCATGTACCGGAGCCACTGACGTGTGAAACCGGCCTAAGGATGACTTATACATATCCACACCTTTAAAATGCCACTGTCACAATTGACTGCAACATCTAAGGAGATAAACTTATATGATCATGTTCATTTCAAACTGCAGCATTTACATTCAAATGCTGAATGTATATTACAGCTGACACTTGCACTCTATACAGTGGGCTGCACATCCTCCATACATTTAGTGAGTACATAAATGTCAGATGTCAAAAAGTTGTTAAAAGCAACCGCTCTCATGACCTGTATGTTCTCCTAAAAAAAAATATTCCAAACATAATAAAAATACTGAAGCATCCTTTTTTGCATTGCACTGTTCCTCTGTGACTCCTCTTGGAAATGTATGAATAAATACATGTTAATATTATCTTGTCTATGTTGGCCCCTTCCCACCGCGGCCCTTTTTTGTTTTTGTTTTTTTGTTTTTCGCTCCCCTCCTTCCCAGAGCCATAACTTTTTAATTTTTCCGTCAATATGGTCATGTGAGGGCACATTTTTTGCAGGACGAGTTGTACTTTTTAACGACACCATTGCTTTTACCATGTCTTGTACTAGAAAACGGAAAAAAACTTCCAAGTGCGGTGAAATTGCAATCCCATACTGGTTTTTTGATTGGCTTTTTTGCTAGCTTCACTAAATGCTAAAACTGACTTGCCTTTATGATTCTACAGGTCATTACGAGTTCATAGAGACCTAACATGACTAGGTTATTTTTTATCTAAGTGGTGAAAAAAAATTCAAAACTTTGCTAAAAAAGAAAAAAAAAAGCGCCATTTTTCGATACCCGTAGCGTTTCCGTTTTTCATGATCTGGGGTCAGGTGAGGGCTTATTTTTTGCGTGTTAAGCTGACATCTTTAATGATACCACTTTTGTGCAGATACATTCTTTTGATCGCCTGTTATTGCATTTTAATTCAATGTCACAGCGACCAAAAAACGTAATTCTGGCGTTTCAAATTTGTAACACAAATTCTGTTTAAGTTAGTGTATGGCATATGACAGCTCACAGCTGTGCTCAGTGAGTACATCCTGGAACCTTTTGAGACCGGAGTAGTCACGAAAGCTTGCAATTTGTTACCATCTTTTCAGCTAGCCATTAAAAGGTATCAATCACTGAGGGACTCTCAATTCTAAATATTTTTCTAGCCATTGGCTAACAGGTACTAAGATACATATTTTTCCTGTGTATCCTGGAAGGAATTTCAACCAAGCGCATGCCCACTAAAAATACAGGAGACCAGAGAGCACAATCACACGCAGGGTCATAGTGGATGGCAGGACTTCCATCAGGAATTTCTGAGCCCCGTACGGGCAACATTGTTGGGCCCCCTTAAGACTCCACTCAGGCTCCATCTCAGCTTTGCCTCAATCCCTTCAACCTTCCACAGTCCCATCACCCACTCTTTAATAATCTTCACGTCTGCACCACAGCCTCATCAATCACACATTAACAGTTCCAATGGGACACCATATCACATACACAGCCATCAGCTTTTGTTTTAGCTAAAAAAAAAATTTTCAAGCCTGCCACCATGACAAGATATACTTTTTTGGCAGGGCCCTACTCTAACCTATTAAATATTTCTTAAAATAGCCAATACTCTTTTAGATATATTTTGATTTATTTTTCTTGAAGGGAATGTGTCACATAATTTTTTTTAAATGATCAATAATACAAGGAACAAATTCCAGTTCACATATTACCACCACATAGTGACCAAATAATACCACATACAAGGAACAAATATCATCACACAATGACCAGAACACATTAAAATCACATAGTGACCGAATGCTACAATACTGATATTTAATAAAGAAAAACAATACTAATATTACCATAAGTGTCATTAAACACAAGTTCTCTGTATGTAGTATACAATGTATAGTGTAAGTGTACAGGTAATACAGGAATCACCAGTGACATTATATATGGGAGCCGTGTATATAGTGTATAGTGTAGAGGTAATACGGTGATCACTGGGGATATTATACACAGGAGCTCTCTATATAGTGTCAGTGTGCAGGTAATACAGGGATTACCAGCGAAATTATACACAGAAGCCCTGTATATAGTTTATAGTGTAAGTGTAAAGGCAATACACTGACATACCAGTGACCTCTGTAGTTGAAGATACTCATTTTTTTTTCTTCATCCGTCATCACTTCTTCCAACTAGGACTCATCTTTGAAGGAAATAAAACACAATTATCTTGAGTACCGCTTCAAAGCACATGCCCCAATTTTCCCCAACTTCTACACTATGCCAGATGAAGAAAGTGCCATAGTGTTGCCCTGCACAATAGCAGTACCCCCCTGAAAACAGTATTCTCAAAAATAAAATACATCACAGCAATATTAATATTCTTAATAACACCTACATTAATAATGTTCCACATCCTGGCCCTTTCTTGTAATGTCCCCCATTCTGGCCCACTAGTGTCTCATTCCCTTCCCCCTTATGTCTTTTTCCTGACCCAATTGTATCTCATTCCTGCCCGCATATGTCTCCTGTCCCCACATTTCCTCACATCCTGGCCCCATGTGTCTCCATTATGCCCCCATATATCCTCCCATCCTGGCCCTATGTGTCTCCATTTTGCCCCCAGGCACCATTAGTCCTCTCATCCTTACACCATGAATCTCCATTCTGCCCCCAGGACCCATATGTCCTCTCCTCCTGTCCCCAGGCCCTATATGATGTCTCATCCTGGTTGCACGAGTCTCCATTCTGTTCCCAAGCCCCATATGTCCTCCCATCATGACTCCAGGCCTCATATGTTGTCTAATTCTGGGACATCTGAGGAAGCACATATAGTTACTGATCCAGCTGAATCCTGCCCCTGGGGCCCTGTAAGCAGATGTAAAAAGAGTGGACTGGACCCACTCCTTTCTTCTGCTCACCAGGCCCCATGATGCAGTAAAGGCAGTAATGCTCTGATGGTGGCCCTGGTGATGGGCTTTCATACTTCACTCTTGTCTGCATCAGCCATTTGCTACACTGATATTTGAAAGTATAGTGAGTAGCAGACAGGAGTGAGGGACGACAGTATGCCCACACTGATAGTTTTTGTGCACTCATCAGACTCCTGCATGAATATTTTTGAATTTTCAGAATGAACATTGATTTTGTTCTCTTGTCTTCGGATTATAATTTTGTATTGCTATATAAGTTTCCTTTGTCTAGCAAAATATGAAAAGTCTTCAATGTGAAGTTTTATGGTATTTAGGAACCTGTACTTTGCATCACAATTTACAATTAGTGGGTCCGATTTACAATAGACTAATCAAATGAACATGACTGCCTAATTTGTCCTACTGATCACACAGTTACAAAAGTCTTAAATATCAATGCATTTCTACCTGCATAAAGAAAGTACTGGAATGCAAACTGTTTCCACATATTGTCAGAAAACACAGACGAAAATGTTAAAAAGATTAAACCAACTTAGAAAAATGCTTAAAATCAGTTGTGAATATAATTAAAAAACTAAACTCGTCAGATATATTTTCACTAACAATCCAGTGGACTGTCCAGCCAAGCTCTCTGACTTTGATTTACACATGGCCAGCTCTTGATCTCTTCAGTCAATCAGTGTCTACAGCAGTCATATGCCATACTACTAGTATCATGGCTCCCATCATGCTCTTTATCTCATTGGCCAATCTGTGTCTGCAGTGGTCACATGCCACATTACTAGTATTATGGCTCCCACTGCACTCTTGATCTCTTAAGCCAATCAGTGTCTGCAGCTGTCTTGTGCCATATTACTAGTATCATGGCTCCCATCACACTCTTGATCTCCTCAGCTAATCTGCAGCAATGATATGCCGTATTCTTGGTACCATGGCCCCCATCATTGAGTGGTGATATCAGCAGTATAGCCCACTAATTGGCCTCAATGGTCACATACAAATGAAACAAGTGAGCAGCATCTCTTTTAGATGTTTCGTAGCACTTTTGCAGCTGCTTTAACCCCTTTCTGCCATTGGACATACTATTCCGTCCATGTGGGGTGGGCCCTAATTCCCAAGGACGGAATAGTACGTCCAGCGCGATCGGCCGCGCTCACGGGGGAGCACAGCCGATCGCGGCCTGGTGTCAGCTGCCTATCACAGCTGACATCCGGCACTATGTGCCAGGAGCGGTCACGGACCGCCCCCGGCACATTAACCCCTGGCACACCGCGATCAAACATGATCACGGTGTGCTGGCAGTACAGGGAAGCATTGCGCAGGGAGGGGGCTCCCTGTGGGCTTCCCTGAGACCCCCGCTGCGAGGGTCTCTTACCTCCCATCCCTGCAGCAGGCCCGGATCCAAAATGGCAGGGAGGGAGGGTGGCTTACCAAGTGCCTGCTCAGAGCAGGCGCTTGGTAAGTCTGCAGCACTGTAAGTCAGATCGCTGATCTGACAGAGTGCTGTGCAAACTGTCAGATCAGCGAACTGTGATGTCCCCCCCGGGACAAAGTAAAAAAGTAAAAAAAAAAAATTCCACATGTGTAAAAAAAGAAAAATCCTAAAGAAAAAAAATATATATTGTTCCCATAAATACATTTCTTTATCTAAATAAAAAAACAAACAATAAAAGTACACATATTTAGTATCGCCGCGTCCATAACGACCCAACCTATAAAACTGTCCCATTAGTTAACCCCTTCAGTAAACACCGTAACAAAAAAAAAAACGAGGCAAAAACAACGCTTTATTATCTGTTAGGACTGGCGGAACGCACCAAGACAGGTGACGAAGATGCGTTCGCAGTCCGGGGTCCACCGTGCAGGTGAGAACCTGCTGCTAGCAATTTGCAGACTCTATAGCGGTACACTAAAGTAAACACGCGTGGGTTAAACCTCACCCAGCGTGAGGAAAGCGATCCTGTTAATTCACAGGACCGCAATACCGCACTAGAGAGCGAGCAAGTGGCCAGCGGACTTAACCCCAGAAGGGATTGAAGCCCGATTAGGCCCTTGCTGGCACAACACCGCAACTGGGTGTGTAGAGAACCTTCAGAAAAATAAGCGCACAAGTGCGCGAGCGATGCCGCACTAACGGACGCCACTAACCACCCAGACTTGGGTATGGAAAGCGCAAGGCATGCGCACGGCGCCGTACTGGCAGGCACAGCTACAGGACGCTGTGATGTGTGTTTAGTGTAGTAGGCTAAGTCGGGCGCTAGATAGCAGCCGTACACCTTCCGCGAACAGACATTCAATAGGGAAGGGGTAACCAAGAACGACTTGCACTCACACATACACACATATCAATTGTAAGACAATACTAGCGCATGGCCGTGCGGTCATGCGCAGTTTATATAGCTGCAGCACAGGAAATGACTACAGAACTTTTGCCCTTCTAGGACCTGCCAAGAGGACCAATGGAATGTGCCGCAGAGCCTGAGCACATGACCCTCGATCTCCAACGGGAGATCTTGCCCTGGGCATGCTCAGTGTGTGCAGATAAGGACTTAGTCCCAGAGAAGTCCGCTCGCTGCTGACCAGAATAGGCTTCAAAGGCAGAAGCTGGAGAAGCAGCAATAACTCTTCTCACAGAGTCAGACTGAGCGAGACGCTGGGATCGACGTCCCTGCTGAGCAGACTCCACTGCGGCTGGAGGGGAATGGGAGACCGCAGCGGAGACGGATCGAGATTCCCCCTGTGCAGCAGAGGAAACTCGACTCCTAACATTACCCCCCTCCTAGGGCCCCCCCCTCCTTGGGCCTCGCTACGCTCGAAGGCAGCAATGAGCTGTGGGGCCCGAATGTTTTCAGCAGGCTCCCAAGACCTGTCCTCTGGACCATAACCCTTCCAATCCACCAAATAAAACTTTTTGCCGCGTACCACCTTGCACCCTAAAATAGCGTTCACCTCGTAATCGTCCGTAGACGAACCCGATGTCCCGGCAGATGACTCGGAAAACCGGGACATGTATACGGGTTTCAAGAGGGACACATGAAAGGTGTCGGTGATACCCAAGCGTGGAGGAAGAGCCAGGCGGTAGACCACGGGATTAACCTGCTCGAGGACCTTGAATGGGCCCAAGTAGCGAGGAGCAAACTTAGTGGACTCAACTCGCAGCCTGATGTTACGGGCGGAGAGCCACACCAAGTCGCCAGGAGCAAAGGCCGGGGCAGGGCGCCGATGTGCATCGGCGGAGGACCTCATTCTCTCCTTCGAGGCCCGAATGGCATCCTGAGTGCGGTCCCAAATGTCCCGTGCCTCCACTGCCCAGTCTGCCACCCTGGAGTCAGCAGAGGACACGGGCATAGGCACAGGAACCCGCGGATGCTGGCCGTAATTAAGGAGGAAAGGAGTCTGACCGGTGGAATCGGCTACAGCGTTATTAAGGGCGAACTCTGCCCATGGTAATAAAGATGCCCAGTCATCCTGCCTGGCAGAAACAAAATGTCGCAGATATGTGACCAGAGTCTGATTGGCCCTCTCTACCAACCCATTCGTCTCGGGATGATATGCGGAAGAGAGATTTAACTCAATGCTGAGAAGACGACAAAGCTCTCTCCAGAACCGAGACGCAAACTGGGGACCCCGGTCACTGACAATTTTGTCTGGCATGCCGTGTAGGCGGAAGATGTGTCTTATGAACAACGCTGCCAAGGCCCGTGCAGAAGGTAACCGTGGGAGCGGCACCAAGTGCACCATTTTCGAGAAATGATCGGTAATTACCCAAATGACGGTACAGCCGCGAGACTTGGGCAAACCCACTACAAAGTCCATCCCGACCATCTCCCAGGGCCTGTCTGCCACCGGCAAGGGATAGAGTAACCCAGACGGCCGTTGTCGAGGAGACTTATCTTTGGCGCATGAGACACACGCCAGAACGTAATCCCTGACATCTCGCAGCATATGCGGCCACCAGTACGTCCTCGCCAGCAGCTCAGATGTCCTTTTAGTCCCAAAGTGTCCACCCACCCTGGAGGAATGAGCCCAAGAGAGAACCTCCGGTCGCAAATTAATGGGCACAAAAGTCTTGCCTGGAGGCACAGACTCAAGCGACACCGGAGCCACGGTTCTCAAGCTCTCCGAAGGAACAATAAGCCGAGGCTCTCCTTCCTCCTCCTCAGATGACACAACAGAGCGAGAAAGAGCATCAGCTCGAATGTTCTTCTCCCCAGCGACATAATGGAGGGTGAAGTGGAATCGGGAGAAGAATAAGGACCATCTGGCCTGGCGAGAATTTAGCCTCTGGGCTGTTTGCAAATATAGCAAATTTTTATGGTCTGTAAATACTTGAAAGGGAAAACGAGCCCCCTCCAAGAGATGTCTCCACTCAGAGAAAGCCAATTTCATCGCTAGCAACTCCCTGTCCCCGATGGAATAATTCCTCTCCGCTGGTGTGAAGGTCTTGGAGAAGAAAAAGCACGGATGCTTCCGACCTTGAGCATCCTTCTGGAAGAGGACTGCTCCAGCACCAACGGAAGAGGCATCCACCTCCATTATAAACGGCTTATCGACATCGGGACGATGTAGGATGGGAGCGCTAGCAAAATGAGACTTAGTAGAAGAAAAGGCCCTGGAGACCTCTTCAGACCACACTTTGGGATTTGCTCCCTTCTTGGTGAGGGCTACCAAGGGAGCTACCAAAGTTGAGAAATGGGGGATGAACTGGCGGTAATAATTAATGAACCCCATAAAGTGCTGCACCGCTTTAAGTGAATGGGGTTCTTGCCAGTCCATCACAGCCTGTAGTTTGGCAGGATCCATAGCCAATCCTTGGGCAGAGATGATATAGCCCAAGAAAGGCAAAGACTCCTGCTCAAACACACACTTCTCCAACTTTGCGTAAAGAGAGTTTGCCCGTAAGAGGTCGAAGACTCTGCCAACATCTCTCCGGTGGGAGTCAATATCTGGAGAGAAGATGAGAATATCATCCAGATAGACTACGACCGAGGTGGAAAGCATATCCCGGAAGATGTCGTTGACAAAGTCTTGGAAAACGGCTGGGGCATTACAGAGCCCGAAGGGCATCACCAGATACTCATAATGCCCATCTCTGGTGTTAAACGCCGTCTTCCATTCGTCCCCCTCACGAATGCGAATCAGGTTATAAGCTCCCCGCAGGTCTAATTTGGTAAATACCTTAGCTCCCCGTAGCCTATCAAAAAGCTCAGAAATCAGGGGCAGCGGGTACTTATTTTTAACGGTGATGGCGTTAAGACCCCTGTAGTCTATGCAAGGACGCAACTCTCCATTCTTCTTCTGTACGAAGAAGAACCCTGCCCCAGCTGGTGACACTGACTTCCTGATAAATCCTCTTGCCAAATTCTCCTGGATGTATTGGGACATAGCCTCCGTTTCCGGGAGAGAGAGGGGATAGACACGTCCCCGAGGAGGTTCTGCTCCAGGCAAGAGATCTATAGGACAGTCATAGGGACGGTGAGGCGGAAGGGTCTCCGCGGCTTTTTTGGAAAAGACGTCTGCATAAGACCAATAGTGTTTGGGGAGAGTAGAGAGATCTGCTGGTATCTCAGTGGTGGAAACCTGAACGCACTCTTTCACACATCTGCCCTTACAGGATTCACTCCAACCCAATATCCTCCCAGAGGTCCACTCAATATGTGGGGAGTGGAAACGAAGCCAGGGCATTCCCAGCAGAATCTCATCCATTCCCTCGGGAAGGACAAGAAGGGAAATAGTCTCCTGGTGGGATGGGGACATGGCTAACGTGAAAGGGACAGTCTGATGTGTGATCTGTAATGGAAGTGTCGACCCATTCACCACTCTCACGGTTACTGGTTTGGCTAGCATAGCCAGAGGTATTGCGTGGCGCTGAGCAAAAGCAGAAGACATAAAATTTCCCTCTGCTCCTGAATCCACACAAAGCTCTACTGTAAGAGTGGATATGCCTAACAGGATTGTCCCTTTAAAGGACAATTTTGAGGAAAATGCCGCGGTGTCCAGTGAACCTCCTCCAATGGACACTAGACGCGATCGTTTTCCCGACCGCCGTGGACATTTATTAGCGAAATGTCCCGGTTGCTGGCAATTTTTACATAGCACAGATACTCGAGCGGTCTGAGACCTAGATCCCGCTCGAGAAACCTCCATGGCCTCATGGGAGTCGGACGCCATAACAGGAGATTCTAGAGGTTTGGCAAAGATGGGAGCCAGCCGAAACCTCTGCCTACACTGGGTCCGCTCCAACCTCCGCTCGTTAAAACGGAGATCGATGCGGGTAGCTATAGTAATAAGCTCCTCCAGTGTGGCGGGAATCTCCCTGGTGGCCAAGGCATCCTTCACATGATCTGCCAGTCCTTTCCAGAACACCGGAATAAGGACTTTATCCGGCCATTCCAGCTCAGAAGCTAGAGTCCGGAATAGGATGGCAAACTGGCTGACCATGGACGAAGCCTGAGTAATTGCCAACAATTGGAGCGCGGTATCGTGGGTGACACGAGGTCCCAGAAAGACCTGCCTCAGAGCGTCCAGGAAGATAAGAGCACTCTGCACCACACGATCACCACGTTCCCAAAGCGGCGTTGCCCACTCCAACGCCCTGCCCGACAAGAGAGATATAATGAATCCCACTTTCGCCCGTTCCGTAGGAAAACGTGCAGCCAGCAGCTCGAGATGTATGGAGCACTGGCTCACGAATCCCCGACATGGCTTACTGTCACCAGCAAACTTGTCTGGAAGCGGGAGACGGGATAAGGTCGGAGCAGGGGTGGCAGCGGACAAACTGGCTGCAGCTGCACTTGCAGCCTGAACAGCGACAGCAGTAACGTCCACAGCTGAGGTTGTGCGCTCGAGAGCCGCCAACCTACCCTCCAGCTGCTGGATGTACTGCTGTAGACGCTGACCGTCTGCCATTTACTAGCCAGACCCTGGCGCTAGTATTATGTTAGGACTGGCGGAACGCACCAAGACAGGTGACGAAGATGCGTTCGCAGTCCGGGGTCCACCGTGCAGGTGAGAACCTGCTGCTAGCAATTTGCAGACTCTATAGCGGTACACTAAAGTAAACACGCGTGGGTTAAACCTCACCCAGCGTGAGGAAAGCGATCCTGTTAATTCACAGGACCGCAATACCGCACTAGAGAGCGAGCAAGTGGCCAGCGGACTTAACCCCAGAAGGGATTGAAGCCCGATTAGGCCCTTGCTGGCACAACACCGCAACTGGGTGTGTAGAGAACCTTCAGAAAAATAAGCGCACAAGTGCGCGAGCGATGCCGCACTAACGGACGCCACTAACCACCCAGACTTGGGTATGGAAAGCGCAAGGCATGCGCACGGCGCCGTACTGGCAGGCACAGCTACAGGACGCTGTGATGTGTGTTTAGTGTAGTAGGCTAAGTCGGGCGCTAGATAGCAGCCGTACACCTTCCGCGAACAGACATTCAATAGGGAAGGGGTAACCAAGAACGACTTGCACTCACACATACACACATATCAATTGTAAGACAATACTAGCGCATGGCCGTGCGGTCATGCGCAGTTTATATAGCTGCAGCACAGGAAATGACTACAGAACTTTTGCCCTTCTAGGACCTGCCAAGAGGACCAATGGAATGTGCCGCAGAGCCTGAGCACATGACCCTCGATCTCCAACGGGAGATCTTGCCCTGGGCATGCTCAGTGTGTGCAGATAAGGACTTAGTCCCAGAGAAGTCCGCTCGCTGCTGACCAGAATAGGCTTCAAAGGCAGAAGCTGGAGAAGCAGCAATAACTCTTCTCACAGAGTCAGACTGAGCGAGACGCTGGGATCGACGTCCCTGCTGAGCAGACTCCACTGCGGCTGGAGGGGAATGGGAGACCGCAGCGGAGACGGATCGAGATTCCCCCTGTGCAGCAGAGGAAACTCGACTCCTAACAATTATCATACTGTCGAACAAAAAGTGGAATAGCATGCGATCAAAAAGACAGATATAAATAACCATGGTACCGCTGAAAACGACATCTTGTCCCGCAAAAAACGAGCCGCCATACAGCATCATCAGCGAAAACATAAAAAAGTTATAGTCCTCAGAAAAAAGCGATGCAATAATAATAATTTTTTTTTTAAATAGTTTTTATTGTGTAAAAGCGCCAAAACATAAAAAAATGATATAAATGAGGTATTGCTGTAATTGTACTGACCAAAAGAATAAAACTGCTTTATCAATTTTACCAAACGCGGAACGGTATAAACGCCTCCCCCAAAAGAAATTCATGAATATCTGGTTTTTAGTCATTCTGCCTCACAAAAATCGGAATAACAAGCGATTAAAAAATGTCACATGCCCGAAAACGTTACCAATAAAAACGTCTACTCGTCCCGCAAAAAACAGGACCTTACATGACTCTGTGGACTCAAATGTGGGAAAATTATAGCTCTCAAAATGTGGTAACGCAAAAAATATTTTTGCAATAAAATGCGTCTTTTAGTGTGTGACGGCTGCCAATCCTAAAAATCCGCTAAAAAGCACGCTATAAAAGTAAATCAAATCCCCCTTCATCACCCCCTATGTATTTATTTCCATTTTCCCATTAGGGTTATGGTTAGGGCTAGGGTTAGGGTTAGGGCTAGGATTAAGGTTAGGGTTAGGGCTAGGGTTAGGGCTAGGGTTAGGGTTAGGCTAGTGTTAGGGTTAGGGCTAGGGTTAGGGCTAGGGTTGGGGTTGGGGCTAAAGTTAGGGTTAGTGTTTGGATTACATTACGGTTGGGAATAGGGTTGGGATTAGGGTTAGGGGTTTGTCTGGGTTAGAGGTGTGGTTAGGGTTACCATTGGGATGAGGGTTAGGGCTGTGTTTGGATTAGGGTTTCAGTTATAATTGGGGGGTTTCCACTGTTGAGGCACATAAGGGGCTTTCCAAACGTGACACGGCGTCCAATCTCAATTCCAGCCAATTCTGCGTTGAAAAAGTAAAACAGTGCTCCTTCCCTTCCAAGCTCTCCCGTGCTCCCAACCAGGGGTTTACCCCAACATATGGGGTGTCAGCGTACTAAGGACAAATTGGTCAACAACTTATGGGGTCCAATTTCTCCTGTTACCTTTGGGAAAATACAAAACTGGGTGCTAAAATATAATTGCAGCACGGTGGCGCAGTGGTTAGCACTACAGCCTTGCAGCGCTGGGGTCCTGGGTTCTAATCCCACCCAGGACAACATCTGCAAAGAGTTTGTATGTTCTCTCCGTGTTTGCGTGGGTTTCCTCCGGGCACTCCGGTTTCCTCCCACATTCCAAAAGACATACTGATAGGAATTCTAGATTGTGAGCCCAATCGGGGACAGCGATGATAATGTATGCAAACTGTAAAGCGCTGCGGAATATGTTAGCGCTATATAAAAATAAAGATTATTATTATTATTATTAATTGTTTTTTTTTTTTTTTTATTTTCACGGCTCTGCGTCATAAACTGTAGTGAAACACTTGGGGCTCAAAGTTCTCACAACACATCTAGATAAGTTCCTTGGGGGGTCTAGTTTCCAATATGGGGTCACTTGTGGGGGTTTCTACTGTTTAGGTACATTAGGGGCTCTGCAAACGCAATGTGATGCCTGCAGACCATTCCATCTAAGTCTGCATTCCAAATTGCGTTCCTTCCCTTCCGAGCCCTCCCATGCGCCCAAACATTGGTTCTCCCCCACATAATGGGTTTCATCGTACTCAGGACAAATTGGACAACAACTTTTGGGGTCCAATTTCTCCTATTACCCTTGGGAAAATACAAAACTGCGGGCTAAAAAATAATTTTGGGGGGAATTTTTTTATTTGATTTTCACAGCTCTGCGTTATAAACTGTAGTGAAACACTTGGGGGTTCAAAGTTCTCTCAACACATCTAGATAAGTTCCTTGGGGGGTCTAGTTTCCAATATGGGGTCACTTGTGGGGGTTTCTACTGTTTAGGTAAGTTAGGGGCTCTGCAAACGCAATGTGATGCCTGCAGACCATTCCATCTAAGTCTGCATTCCAAATGGCGCTCCTTCCCTTCCGGGCCCTCCCATGTGCCCAAACAGTGGTTCTCCCCCACATAATGGGTATCAGCGTACTC
This sequence comes from Ranitomeya imitator, assembly GCF_032444005.1. Lineage (NCBI taxonomy): Eukaryota > Metazoa > Chordata > Amphibia > Anura > Dendrobatidae > Ranitomeya > Ranitomeya imitator. The sequence continues at coordinate 932,774,989 of NC_091282.1, read as the reverse complement.
ATGACAAATTGGACAACAACTTTGGGGTCCAATTTCTCCTGTTACCCTTGGGAAAATACAAAACTGCGGGCTAAAAAATAATTTTGGGGGGAATTTTTTTTTTAATTTTCACGGCTCTGCGTTATAAACTGTAGTGAAACACTTAGGGGTTCAAAGTTCTCACAACACATCTAGATAAGTTCCTTGGGGGGTCTAGTTTCCAATGGGTCACTTGTGGGGGGTTTCTACTGTTTAGGTACATTACATTAGGGACTCTGCAAATGCAATGTGACGCCTGCAGACCAATCCATCTAAGTCTGCATTCCAAATGATGCTCCTTCCCTTCCGAGCTCTGCCATGCGCTCAAATGGTGGTTCTCCCCCACATATCAGGTATCAGCGTACTCAGGACAAATTGGACAATAATATTTAGGGTCCAATTTCTCTTGTTACCCATGGAAAAGTACAAAACTGGGGGCTAAAAATAATTTTTGTGGAAAAAAAATATTTTTTATTTGCACAGCTCTGCCTTATAAACTGTAGTAAAACACTTGGGGGTTCAAAGCTCTCACAACACATCTAGTTGAGTTCCTTAGGGGGTATACTTTCCAAAATTGTATCACTTGTGGGGGGTTTCTACTGTTTAGGCACATTAGGGGCTCTGCAATCGCAATGTGACGCCTGCAGACTAATCCATCTAAGTCTGCATTCCAAATGATGCTTCTTCCCTTCCGAGCTCTGCCATGCACTCAAACGGTGGTTCCCCCCTACATATCAGGTATAAGCTTACTCAGAACAAATTGGACAACAATATTTAGGGTCCAATTTCTCCTGTTACCCATGGAAAAATACAAAACTGGGGGCTAAAAAATAATTTTTGTGGAAAAAAAATATTTTTTTATTTGCACAGCTCTGCGTTATAAACTGTAGTGATACACTTGGGGGTTCAAAGCTCTCGCAACACATCTAGCTGAGTTCCTTAGGGGGTCTAGTTTCCAAAATTGTGTCACTTGTGGGGGTTTCTAGTGTTTAGGTACATTAGGGGCTCTGCAATCGCAATGTGACGCCTGCAGACCATTCCATCTAAGTCTGCATTCCAAATGGCGCTCCTTCCCTTCCGAGCCCTCCCGTGTGCCCAAACGGTGGTTCCCCCCCACATATGGGGTATCAGCATACTCAGGACAAATTGGTCAACAACTTATGGGGTCCAATTTCTCCTGTTACCCTCGGGAAAATACAAAACTGGGGGCTAAAATATAATTTTTGTGGGAAAAATTTTTGTTTTATTTTTACGGCTCTGCATTATAAACTTCTGTGAAGCCCTTGGTGGGTCAAAGTGCTCACCACACACCTAGATAAGTTCCTTAGGGGGTCTACTTTCCAAAATGGTGTCACTTGTGGGGGTTTTCAATGTTTAGGCACATCAGTGGCTCTCCAAACGCAACATGGGGTCCTATCTCAATTCCTGTCAATTTTGCATTGAAAAGTCAAACGGTGCTCCTTCCCTTCCGAGCTCTCCCATGCTCCCAAACAGTGGCTTACCCCCACATATTGGGTATCAGCGTACTCAGGACAAATTGTGCAACAACTTTTGGGGTCCAATTTCTTCTCTTACCCTTGGGAAAATAAACAATTGGGGGCGAAAAGATAATTTTTGTGAAAAAAATGATTTTTTATTTTTACAGTTCTGCATTATAAACTTCTGTGAAGCACATGGTTGGTTAAAGTGCTCACCACACCTCTAGATAAGTTCTTAGGGGGTCTACTTTCCAAAATGGTGTCACTTGTGGGGGGTTTCAATGCTTATGCACATCAGTGACTCTCCAAACGCAACATGGCTTTCCATCTCAATTCCTGTCAATTTTGCATTGAAAAGTCAAACGGCGCTCCTTCCCTTCCGAGCTCTCTTATGCGCCCAAACAGTGGTTTACCCACACATATGGGGTATCAGCGTACTCAGAACAAATTGTGCAACAACTTTTGGGGTCCAATTTCTTCTCTTACCCTTGTGAAAATAAAAAATTGGGGGCGAAAACATAATTTTTGTGAAAAAATATGATTTTTTATTTTTACGGTTCTGCATTATAAATTTCTGTGAAGCACTTGGCAGGTCAAAGTGCTCAACACACCTCTAGATAAGTTCCTTAGGGGGTCTACTTTCCAAAATGGTGTCACTTGTGGGGGGTTTCAATGTTTAGGCACATCAGTGGCTCTCCAAATGCAACATGGCGTCCCATCTATCTCAATTCCTGTCAATTTTGCATTGAAAAGTCAAACGGCGCTCCTTCCCTTCCGAGCTCTCCCATGCGCCCAAACAGTGGTTTACCCCCACATATGGGATATCAGCGTACTCAGGACAAATTGTGCAACAACTTTTGGGGTCCAATTTCTTCTTTTACCCTTGGGAAAATAAAAAATGTTGTTGTAAATATGAGAAATTGCTGGTCAACTTTTAACCCTTTTAACTCCCTAAAAAAAAAATTTTGGTTCCAAAATTGTGCTGATGTAAAGTAGACATGTGGGAAATGTTATTTATTAAGTATTTTGTGTGACATATCTCTGTGATTTAATTGCATAAAAATTAAAAGTTGGAAAATTGCAAAATTTTTGCCAAATTTCCGTTTTTTTCACAAATAAACGCAGGTAATATCAAAGAAATTTTACCACTATCATGAAGTACAATATGTCACGAGAAAACATTGTCAGAATCACTGGGATCCGTTGAAGCATTCCAGAGTCATAACCTCATAAAAGGACAGTGGTCAGAATTGTAAAAATTGGCCTGGTCATTAACGTGCAAACCACCCTTGGGGTAAAGGGGTTAAAAAAAGTTATAAATTTGATGACAGCTAAAGTGCCTAAAAGAATAGAAGTGACAATAAATGATCAGTTGCTAGATATTAATACAAAGTGATTCAAAAAGGATGATGCAAAACTATAGCCTCAACATTCATAATCATGAGAACATGTGATTTTATTAACATGAAAAGACAGACTATCCGAGATTTATTTATATATTACAAGTGTTCAAAGTGAATACCAATGGTGATAGAGGAGATGTCAAGGCGGTAGTCCAGTTCTGCCCAAGCACAAATGTTCCATACTAATCAGCCTGGCTGACTTCCTAGGACTTGCCATGTACACTGTTTCTCATGAAATCATTGAATGGCCCATACTTTTTCCTTGACATAAACACCATGTGGCTTTGAATTGCTTAACCCAAAATTGAATGCAATTTCTATGAGGAGCACATTTACCTTTTCTTTCTGAAATTTTCACTGTATTCTCACATTGAAAGTCATTTTTTTCAAATCTTATGTCATACTATGTAAACACATTTTAAATTTGGCATTAAAAAATTAAAGCTGTGCTGTGATTGGTTACTATTGGCAACTAAGCTAGTTTACTTTGATTTTCAGCCAATGAACATTCACCACTGATGATACTTTCACCACAGGTCTTCCCATTTGCACCATCCTTTTGCTATCACTTTGCGCAGAAAAGTTTAAATAATATTTGTAATGTAATGTACATCTTTGTAATCTAGGTTTTTCACAGAAAGTAATTTCTACTCATTTCTTTTGACAGGACTTTATATAATTCATCATAGTTGTTGAGTCCACTTACTAAAGCCTCATTCACATGGTAAGAGTTGTATGGAACTATAATATTGCATTCATGGAAATGCTTGGGAACTTACAAAACCTCTGTAAGCTTCCAAAAACATACAATTATACAATATTATATAGGTTAAAGTGTTATAGTGGTATTTTTCACTAGAATCATTATTGTAGACCACCAGAGTTAATGGATTGTTATAGAGGGTGACCAGAAAAATGCCCACAGGAAAAATGCCCACAGGAAAATTGCCCACACAGAAAATTCCCCACACGGAAGATTCCCCACACGGAAAATTTCCCACACAGAAATTTGCCCACACAGAAATTTCCCCACATGGAAAATTACCCACATGGAAAATTGCCAATTGCAGCATCACAAAGTTTCAGATCTATGATATTTCAGGTGCAAGGTGTTCACATGATATGTGAAAAGTGCCCACAGACATGAATATCCACAGGAAAACAGTAGAGTTATAGGTGAGATGCTCTGCAGAAAAGAGAATAGAATAGAGCTATAGGCTAAATGCTCTGCAGGACAGGGGGATAGTATGCAGGTATATGTGAGATGGTCTGCAGAGCAGAAGAATAATATAGAATTATAAGTGAGATACTCTGCAGGGCAGGAGAATAATATAGAATTATAGGTGAGATGCTCTGCAGGGCAGGAGAATAATATAGAATTATAGGTGAGATGCTGTTAGGAGTCGAGTTTCCTCTGCTGCACAGGGGGAATCTCGATCCGTCTCCGCTGGGGTCTCCCATTCTCCTCCAGCCGCAGTGGAGTCTGCTCAGCAGGGACGTTGCTCCCAGTGTCTTGCTCGCTCTCACTCTGTACAGAGAGTTACTGCTGCTTCTTCAGCTCCTGCCATTAAAGTCAGTGCTGGTCAGCAGCGAGCGGACTTCCCTGGGACTAAGTCCTTGTTTGCGCACACTGAGCATGCCCAGAGCAAGATCTCCCGTTGGAGATCGAGGATCATGTGCTCTGGCTCTGCAGCGCATTCCATTGGTCCTCTTGGCAGGCCCTGGAAGGGCAAAGTTTCTGTGGCCACTTCCTGTCCTGCAATTATATAAACTGCGCATGACCGAACGGCCATGCGCTAGTGTACATTTGAATACGTGTGTTTGTTGTGAGTGCAAGTCGTTCATTAAATACCCTACCCTATTGTATGACTGTTCGCGTATGGAGTATGGCTGCTATCTAGCGCTCGACAAATCACTCAACGTGTCACACACGTATCAGAGAATATTGCTGTGACCGCCAGTGCGGCGCCACGCGCCAGTAGTGCGCTTCCTGACCCACGTCTGGGTGCTTAGTGGTGCCTGCCAGCACGGCACAGTTCGCACTTCGGTGCTCTAATTATAAGATTTGCCTAACACACCCTGTTGCGGTGTTGTGTCAGCAAGTGGTCTAATCGGACTTCAATCCTAGTTGGGGTTAAGTTCGCTGACTGCTTGCTCGCCTTCTATGTGCGGTACCGCGATCCTGTGACGCAACAGGATCGCTTCCTTCACGTTGGGTGAAGTTTAACCCACGCGAGTATACTTATGAGTACCGCCATATAGTCCATCATTACTCAGCAGCAGGTTCCATCTCTGCACGGTGGACCCCGGGCTACGAACGCACCGTACGCTATCAGTCTTATTATTTGGTGCGTTCCGCTAGCCCTAACATTACACTAGCACCAAGGTCTGGCTAGTGATGACGGACAAACAACAATCCCTGCGGTATATACAGCAGCTGGAGGGTGGGTTGGCGGCTCTCGAGAGCGCAACCTCAGCTGTGGATGTTACCGCAGTTGCTGTACAGGCTGCCAGCGTGGCTGCAGCAACTTTGTCCATTGCCACCACTGTTCCGACATTTTCTCGCCTCCCGCTGCCAGAAAAATTTTCTGGTAATAGCAAATTTTGTAGGCGATTTGTGAGTCAGTGCTCTATTCATCTCGAGCTTCTGGCTGCACGTTTCCCCACAGAGCGGGCTAAGGTGGGATTTATTGTGTCTCTATTGTCGGACAGGGCGTTGGAATGGGCTACGCCGCTGTGGGAGCGTGGCGATCATGTGGTGCAGAGTGCTCCTCTGTTTTTGAGCACTTTAAAACAGGTCTTTTTAGGACCTCAAGTCACCCATGACACTGCGCTCCAACTGCTGGCATTAACTCAGGGTGAGTCCTTGGTCAGTCATTTTGCCGTCCAATTCCGCACTTTAGCATCTGAGCTGGAATGGTCGGATAAAGCTCTTATCCCCATATTTTGGAGGGGCTTGGCTGACCATGTAAAGGACGCTCTGGCCACTAGGGAGATTCCTGCCACACTGGAGGAGTTAATAACAGTCTCCACTCGAATTGACCTCCGTTTTAATGAGCGGAGGTTAGAGCGAGCCCAGTGTAGGCAGAGGTTTCGGCTGGCTCCTACTTTCGCCAAACCTCTGGAATCTCCGGTCCTTGTTCCTGAGTCACATGAGGCCAGGGAAGTGTCACAAGCGGGACCTAAGTCCCGGACCGCTTGTGCACTCAGGGTCTGTCATGTTTGCCAGCAGTCTGGACATTTAGCCACCAGATGTCCTCAGCGGTCGAGGAAACGCCAGCGTCTAGTGGTCATAGGTGGAGGTACACTAGACACGGCGACGTTTGCCTCTAAATTGTCCTTTAAGGGGACAATTACTATAGGCTCATTCTCCCACTCGGTAGAGCTCTGCGTGGTTTCTGGGGCGGAGGGCAATTTTATGTCTTCTGCCTTCGCCCAACGCCACGCAATACCTCTGGTTATGCTAGCTCAACCTGTAACGGTACGAGTGGTGAATGGGTCGACTCTGCCCTCACAGATAACTCACCAGACCATCCCTTTTACTCTGTCCATGTCGCCATCTCATCAAGAGATTATTTCCCTGCTCGTCATTCCAGAGGGAATTGATGAAGTCCTGTTGGGAATACCTTGGCTACGGTACCACTCTCCTCATATCGAGTGGTCCTCAGGCAGAATTCTGGGATGGGGTGAATCTTGTGGGGGTAGGTGTCAGAGGGAGTGCGTTCAGGTAGCTACAACTGAGGTACCCGCAGATCTTTCCTCTCTCCCCAAGCAGTATTGGTCGTATGCAGACGCATTCTCCAAAAAGGCGGCGGAGACCCTTCCGCCCCATCGCCCCTATGACTGTCCTATTGACATCTTGCCTGGTGCTGAGCCTCCCCGGGGTCGAGTCTATCCGCTATCTCTCCCGGAGACGGAGGCAATGTCACAGTACATCCAGGAAAATCTGGCAAGAGGGTTCATCAGGAAGTCAGTGTCACCTGCTGGGGCAGGGTTCTTCTTCGTGCAGAAGAAGAGTGGGGAATTGCGTCCATGCATAGACTACAGGGGTCTTAACGCCATCACCGTTAAGAATAAATAGCCTTTGCCTTTGATATCTGAACTGTTCGATAGGCTTCGGGGAGCAAGGGTATTTACTAAATTAGATCTGCGGGGTGCTTACAACCTGATTCGCATCCGTGAGGGGGACGAATGGAAGACGGCTTTTAACACCAGGGATGGGCACTATGAATATCTGGTGATGCCCTTTGGGCTCTGTAATGCCCCAGCTGTTTTCCAAGACTTTGTGAACGATATCTTCTGGGATATGCTTTCCACCTCGGTCGTAGTCTATCTGGATGATATTCTCATCTACTCTCCAGATATTGACTCCCACCGGAGAGATGTTTGCAAAGTCTTCGACCTCCTACGGACAAACTCCCTCTATGCCAAGTTGGAGAAATGTATGTTTGAGCAGGAGTCCTTACCTTTCCTAGGCTACATCATCTCAGCCCAGGGATTGGCTATGGATGCTGCCAAACTACAGGCTGTGATGGACTGGCAGGAACCCCATTCTCTTAAAGCGGTGCAGCGCTTTATGGGGTTCATCAATTATCGCCAGTTCATCCCGCATTTCTCAACTTTGGTAGCTCCCTTGGTTGCCCTCACCAAGAAGGGGGCGAATCCCAAATTGTGGTCTGAGGATGTCTCCAAGGCTTTTATCTCTATAAAGTCACACTTTGCTAGCGCTCCCATTCTTCATCGCCCCGATGTTGATAAGCCATTTATCATGGAGGTGGATGCCTCTTCTGTTGGTGCTGGAGCAGTCCTCTTCCAAAAGGATGCTCAAGGTCTGAAGCATCCTTGCTTCTTTTTCTCCAAGACCTTCGCACCAGCAGAGAGGAATTATTCCATCGGGGACAGGGAGTTGCTAGCCATGAAGTTGGCTTTCTCGGAGTGGAGACGTCTCTTGGAGGGAGCACGTTTTCCCTTCCAAGTCTTCACAGATCACAAAAATTTGGTGTATCTGCAGACAGCTCAGCGGTTGAATTCTCGCCAGGCCAGATGGTCCTTGTTCTTCTCCCGGTTTCATTTCACCCTCCATTTCCTTTCTGGGGAGAAGAACATTCGGGCCGACACTCTCTCTCGCTCCGTTGTGTCATCTGCGGAGGAGGAGGAGGAGCCTCGGCTTATTGTCCCCACCGAGAGTTTGAGAACCGTGGCCCCGGTTTCGCTGGAGTCTGTGCCCCCGGGCAAGACTTTTGTTCCATCTAGTTTGCGACCGGAGGTTCTCTCTTGGGCGCACTCGTCCAGGGTGGGTGGACATTTTGGTACTAAAAGGACATCAGAGTTACTGGCGAGGACATACTGGTGGCCGCATATGGCTCGTGATGTCGCGGAGTACGTTCTGGCGTGTGTCTCTTGCGCCAGGAACAAGACTCCTCGGCAACGGCCAGCTGGGTTGCTTTATCCTCTGCCCGTGGCTGACAGGCCCTGGGAGATGGTCGGGATGGACTTTGTGGTTGGCTTACCCAAGTCTCGTAATTGCACCATTATCTGGGTGATAACCGATCATTTTTCCAAAATGGTGCATTTGGTGCCTCTTCCACGGCTACCATCTGCACGGGCGTTGGCTGTTTTGTTTATCAAGCATATCTTTCGCTTACACGGTATGCCAGACAAAATTGTTAGTGACCGGGGTCCCCAGTTTGCATCTCGATTCTGGAGGTAGCTATGTTGTCTACTCAGTATTGAGTTAAATCTCTCTTCGGCATATCATCCCGAGACGAATGGGTTGGTAGAAAGGGCCAACCAGACCTTGGTCACATATCTGCGACATTTTGTTTCTGCCAGACAGGATGACTGGGCATCCTTGCTACCGTGGGCAGAGTTTGCACTTAACAATGCCGTAGCCGACTCTACCGGTCAGACTCCATTCCTCTTAAATTACGGCCAGCATCCGCGTGTTCCTGTGCCCATGCCTGTGTCTTCCGCTGATCCCAGGGTGGCAGACTGGGCTGTGGAGGCACGGGACATTTGGGATCGCACGCAGGATGCCATTCGGGCCTCCAAGGAGAGAATGAGGTCCTTCGCCGATATTCATCGGCGCCCCGCTCCGACTTTTGCCCCTGGCGACTTGGTGTGGCTCTCCGCCCGTAACATCAGGCTGCGAGTTGAGTCCACTAAGTTTGCTCCTCGCTACTTGGGTCCCTTCAAGGTTCTCGAACAGGTTAATCCTGTGGTCTACCGCCTGGCTCTTCCTCCATGCTTGGGTATCACCGACACCTTTCATGTGTCCCTCTTGAAACCCGTATACATGTTCCGGTTTTCCGAGTCATCTGCCGGGACATCGGGTTCGTCTACGGACGATTACGAGGTGAACGCTATTTTGGGGTGCAAGGTGGTACGCAGCAAAATGTTTTATTTGGTGGATTGGAAGGGTTATGGTCCAGAGGACAGGTCTTGGGAGCCTGCTGAAAACATTCGGGCCCCACAGCTCATTGCTGCCTTCGAGCGTAGCGAGGCCCAAGGAGGGGGGGCCCTAGGAGGGGGGGTAATGTTAGGAGTCGAGTTTCCTCTGCTGCACAGGGGGAATCTCGATCCATCTCTGCTGCGGTCTCCCATTCTCCTCCAGCCGCAGTGGTGTCTGCTCAGCAGGGACGTCGCTCCCAGTGTCTTGCTCGCTCTCACTCTGTACAGGGAGTTACTGCTGCTACTTCAGCTCCTGCCATTAAAGTCAGTGCTGGTCAGCGGCGAGCGGACTTCCCTGGGACTAAGTCCTTGTTTGCGCACACTGAGCATGCCCAGAGCAAGATCTCCCGTTGGAGATCGAGGATCATGTGCTCTGGCTCTGCAGCGCATTCCATTGGTCCTCTTGGCAGGCCCTGGAAAGGCAAAGTTTCTGTGGCCACTTCCTGTCCTGTAATTATATAAACTGCGCATGACCGCACGGTCATGCGCTAGTGTACATTTGAATATGTGTGTTTGTTGTGAGTGCAAGTCGTTCATTAAATACCCTACCCTATTGTATGACTGTTCGCGTATGGAGTATGGCTGCTATCTAGCGCCCGACAAATCACTCAACGTGTCACACATGTATCAGCGTCTATTGCTGTGACCGCCAGTGCGGCGCCACGCGCCAGTAGTGCGCTTCCTGACCCACGTCTGGGTGCTTAGTGGTGCCTGCCAGCACGGCACAGTTCGCACTTCGGTGCTCTAATTATAAGATTTGCCTAACACACCCTGTTGCGGTGTTGTGTCAGCAAGCGGTCTAATCGGACTTCAATTCTAGTTGGGGTTAAGTTCGCTGACTGCTTGCTCGCCTTCTATGTGCGGTACCGCGATCCTGTGACGCAACAGGATCGCTTCCTTCACGTTGGGTGAAGTTTAACCCACGCGAGTATACTTATGAGTACCGCCATATAGTCCGTCATTACTCAGCAGCAGGTTCCATCTCTGCACGGTGGACCCTGGGCTACGAACGCACCGTACGCTATCAGTCTTATTATTTGGTGCGTTCCGCTAGCCCTAACAGATGCTCTGCAGGGCAGCTGAATAATATAGAATTATAGGTGAGATGCTCTGCAGGGCAGGGGGATAGTATACAGGTATGGGTACAGCCACACTAGCGTCATTTTCAGGGGTGGCAACCAAGCAAAAACACCAGGGAGAAAAATACTTTAGGGAGAAAAATACTTTATCTAAAAAACTAATTAAAGCTGCCAAAAAGGAAACAGAGAAGCACATTGCTAAGGAGAGTAAAACTAATCCCAAACTGTTCTTCAACTCTATCAATAGTAAAAGAATAAAAACTGAAAATGTAGGCCCCTTAAAAAATACTGAGGAAAGAATGGTTGTAGATGACGAGGAAAAAGCTAACATATTAAACACCTTCTTCTCCACGGTATTCACGGTGGAAAATGAAATGCTAGGTGAAATCCCAAGAAACAATGAAAACCCTATATTAAGGGTCACCAATCTAACCCAAGAAGAGGGGCGAAACCAGCTAAATAAGATTAAAATAGATAAATCTCCGGGTCCGGATGGCATACACCCACGAGTACTAAGAGAACTAAGTAATGTAATAGATAAACCATTATTTCTTATTTTTAGGGACTCTATAGCGACGGGGTCTGTTCCACAGGACTGGCGCATAGCAAATGTGTTGCCAATATTCAAAAAGGGCTCTAAAAGTGAACCTGGAAATTATAGGCCAGTAAGTCTAACCTCTATTGTTGGTAAAATATTTGAAGGGTTTCTGAGGGATGTTATTCTGGATTATCTCAATGAGAATAACTGTTTAACTCCATATCAGCATGGGTTTATGAGAAATTGCTCCTGTCAAACCAATCTAATCAGTTTTTATGAAGAGGTAAGCTATAGGCTGGACCACGGTGAGTCATTGGACGTGGTATATCTCGATTTTTCCAAAGCGTTTGATACCGTGCCGCACAAGAGGTTGGTACACAAAATGAGAATGCTTGGTCTGGGGGAAAATGTGTGTAAATGGGTTAGTAACTGGCTTAGTGATAGAAAGCAGAGGGTGGTTATAAATGGTATAGTCTCTAACTGGGTCGCTGTGACCAGTGGGGTACCGCAGGGGTCGGTATTGGGACCTGTTCTCTTCAACATATTCATTAATGATCTGGTAGAAGGTTTACACAGTAAAATATCGATATTTGCAGATGATACAAAACTATGTAAAGCAGTTAATACAAGAGAAGATAGTATTCTGCTACAGATGGATCTGGATAAGTTGGAAACTTGGGCTGAAAGGTGACAGATAAGGTTTAACAATGATAAATTTAAGGTTATACACATGGGAAGACGGAATCAATATCACCATTACACACTGAACGGGAAACCACTGGGTAAATCTGACAGGGAGAAGGACTTGGGGATCCTAGTTAATGATAAACTTACCTGGAGCAGCCAGTGCCAGGCAGCAGCTGCCAAGGCAAACAGGATCATGGGGTGCATGAAAAGAGGTCTGGATACACATGATGAGAGCATTATACTGCCTCTGTACAAATCCCTAGTTAGACCGCACATGGAGTACTGTGTCCAGTTTTGGGCACCGGTGCTCAGGAAGGATATAATGGAACTAGAGAGAGTACAAAGGAGGGCAACAAAATTAATAAAGGGGATGGGAGATCTACAATATCCAGATAGATTAGCGAAATTAGGATTATTTAGTCTAGAAAAAAGACGACTGAGGGGCGATCTAATAACCATGTATAAGTATATAAGGGGACAATACAAATATCTCGCTGAGGATCTGTTTATACCAAGGAAGGTGATGGGCACAAGGGGGCATTCTTTGCGTCTGGAGGAGAGAAGGTTTTTCCACCAACATAGAAGAGGATTCTTTACTGTTAGGGCAGTGAGAATCTGGAATTGCTTGCCTGAGGGGTTGGTGATGGCGAACTCAGTCGAGGGGTTCAAGAGAGGCCTGGATGTCTTCCTGGAGCAGAACAATATTGTATCATACAATTATTAGGTTCTGTAGAAGGACGTAGATCTGGGGATTTATTATGATGGAATATAGGCTGAACTGGATGGACAAATTTCTTTTTTCGGCCTTACTAACTATGTTACTATGTTACTATGTTACCATTCAGATCAAGGAAATGCAGTTTGACTGCAACAGCCAATCACAGAGGCTCTCACAGAGTGTGTGCTTCTGTGATTGGCTGTTTGCCTGTCAATGCAGTGAATATGCATGAGGCTTAATGGATGGGAGACTGGTAAGCCTGATCTACCTTTTACATCATTTATCTATCTGTCTATTCTATTCAATCTATCTATCCTATCTGTCTGTCTTTTCTTTTCGAACGTTATGCTGCACTAGATGGAGGCCACATGCTATCGCATCGGGAGGGCGGTAATGTCCCGATGGGGGCAGGTTTCGCAGCATTGAGAATCTCTCTTCCCATGTGCTCACCCACCTATCCACTCTCTCTTTCCCCATGTGCTGACTTCTCCTGTCTGTGCTCTCTTCTTTGACCTGTCTACCCCCTTGTGCTATCCCTCTTGTCTGCTGTCTCTCTCCTTCCTGTGCTGTGTTCTCCCCTCATGTGCTGTTCCATTTGAGCTGTCTCCCCCCTGTGCTCTCTCTCTCTCACCCCTGTGCGCTTTCTCTCTACCCCATTTGCTGTCTTCTCTCATCATCTCTTCTTTGACCTGTGTACCCCATGTGCTCTCCCCCTTGTCTGCTCTCTCTCTCTCTCCACCACTATTTTACCTGACAAAATGAATCCACCGTGATCCCCTGCTGTAATGTCAGTATTGTCTTTTGCTTCCTCCCCTGTATGAGATGTGGTACGCTCCGCACACGGTCAGACACAGACAATTTTTCAAATGAACTTTCGTTCGTGGGAAAACCCCTTTAATGTGACCAGCTTCCTCTGCCTGTAGATACGTCGTGCATCTGCCTCTGGGATCACCCTAATGATTCACTGTGCCTAATTCATGCAAGCGCAGTAAATCAGACCGCCAGCATCTTTGTGCAGACAGATAGCGGCGGTCACATGAAAACTGCGCATGCACTCCTCCTGTACAAAGATGGTGGCGGTCAGTGAATAATTTGGCTGATCCAGGCGGCGTTGTGTTCACGACGGTGTTCCGCTGGTGGTATCACACAAGAGGCTGTGTACGGCTTATACAGTCTGTGTGTGTGTGTGTGTGGTGCGTAAAGGCGTTAACAGGGTATGTTTATGTAGTGCGACGGTGTTCTGCTGGTGGTACCACGCAAGAGGCTGCGTACGGCATATACAGTGTGTGTTTGTGTGTGTCTGTGGTGCGTACAGCGTATACAGTGTGTGTGTGTGTGTGGTGCGACAGTGTTCCGCTGGTGGTACCGCACAAGAGGCTGGTACCACCAGCAGTTTCCATATTGAGACACCCATCACTTAGGTGTCCCAATATGGAGGTCGGTGAACCTCCGCCGCTTGGAATTCTGAGATCCGGACACATCTGGACAAAACAGGATGTGAAAATATTACAAGGTAAGTATATATTAAGATGATAAAGACCATGTTAAAAACGCATAGCACACAGACACCACACAGATATCACACTGACGTTAGCTGAGAAAAAAAAGCAAAATTGCATCACACTCGTATGATGATACGGAAAGCACTCGTGTGACTGTCATGCATTAAAATCGCTCCGATAACACATACCCTAGTGTGCCTTTACCCTATAGGTGAGATGCTCTGCAGAGCAGGAGAATAGTATAGAGTTATAAGTGAGATGCTCTGCAGCACAGAAGAATGTCCGCAAAAATTGCCCACACAGAAAATTGCTGACAAGTTTATTAAGAACAGTTTATTAAGGAGGTCTAATAACAACAATAACTTCAATTTATTAAGCAATCATTGTACACCTGGAAATAATTTGCCAACTGGTGATAGTCCTGAACAGGAACAGTTTATCAAATTGGTCTAATAACAATAATAACTCCGGTTTAGTAAACAATCACTGCATACCTGCAAATTAGCCATTTTACTGCAAATTAGCTATTCTCCTTAAGTACTTTAGTTTATCTTCAACCTGGGGGTAGTCCTGTACAGACGTTGCCACCATATGATACAGCGCCTCATACTTCCTCTTTTTTATCTCAAGGCAACCCGCCTGTGCATTAGCCAGTGTTAAACAATCCATGTAGAGATATGAATGTTTTTTGGGGGCACCCTCTCCACTTTTCCCTTGATTGTGCTCCTCCCTTCTATACTGGTCTCAGCAGCTTTTCCAAGAAATAATTACTAATCCCCATTTGGAAATCAGTTGAACGGTCATCATATTGTGGATACAATTGGAGACATACAGTGAAGAGCAAGAGGGTAACAACATTTTTAATTTTTGACTTTCAGGCTCCATATCTCACTATCCACTACTGCTTTGATCATGAAACTACCATCATTTTATAGACATCTTGGCTATCTCATACATAAGTTTGACTTGCAGCTATTTAACATATGATTAGTTATGCAGATTCTTGTCATGTCAATGTCTTGCTACTGTTTTGCTACTGGTGGTGGAAAAATTTTATTCTTCCTGAATACTAAAAACTACAACCTGTTCTCACATTCCCTAATAGCTCAGTGTATTGCTAGGTTGATTCACAAGTGAAAGGTCATTGGTAGGGTTGAGCGACTTTTACTTTTATAGGATCGGGTCAGGTTTCACGAAACCCGACTTTTTCAAAAGTCGGGTCGAGTGAAATCAGCCGATCCTATAAAAAAGTCGGGGTCAGGGTCGGCCGAAACACAAAACCCAATGCAGTGCATTGAGTTTTCAATGGTTCCCAGGGTCTGAAGGAGAGGAAACTCTCCTTCAGGCCCTGGGATCCATATTTAAGTGTAAAATAAAGAATTAAAATAAAAAATATTGCTATACTCACCCTCTGACGCGCCCTGGTACTAACCGGCAGCCTTCCTTCCTTAGAATCAGCGCGTGAATGACCTTAGATGACGTCGCGGCTTGTGATTGGTCGTGCGACCGCCCATGTGACCGCTCACGCGACCAATCACAAGCCGCGACGTCACCGAAGGTCCTTCAAGCGCTGATTCTTAGGAAGGAAGGCTGCCGGAAAGAAGCAGGGCGCGTCCGAGGGTGAGTATATACCTAATAGGTATAGCAATAATTTTTATTTTAACTCTTTATTTTACACTTAAATATGGATTCCGATACCGATTTCCGATATTGCAAACATATCGGAACTCGGTATCGGAATTCCGATACCAGATTCAGAAGATCGCCGACCTCATGGCCGACCCCACACAGGGGTCGGGTTTCATGAAACCCGACTTTGCCAAAAGTCGGCGACTTCTGAAAATGGCCGACCCGCTTCGCTCAACCCTGGTCATTGGTTCAAATTGAGGAGCATCCATGAAGATGATTTCCCAAGAAAAGAGAAACAGCGTCATTTAGCGCATCGATAGTGGTCTATTGGCCAGGAAAATTGCCAAACTGCATCATGTGAGTGCTATGACAATTTGAACAATATGAAATGAAGTCTGTCTATCAATTCAGAAGCCTAAAGGTGGATATCTAGGTAAAATCTCAGAGTCAACAAGTTGGCACATCCCAAATGGATTGAGAAATTGAAGATGTCAAGTTCGGTGGAGGAAGCCTGATGATATGGGGTTGTTTCAAAGCCAAAGACATTGGATACTTGACCAGGATCGATGGTGGTCTCAATGCTGAGCTATATGTGAGTATCCTACAAGATGAGTTACTTTGTACACTCAAGTACTATGGGTATGAAAAGGACGACATAGTGTTCCAGCAGGACAACAACATTGGAATTATACGTATAACTGGAGATCTGTGTTATAACATTCTCTATGTATAAAGTTTGCGTTCCTACAAATTCTAGAAGAGTCTAGTGTTGATAATTTCAGGCTGTGTTTGGAAGCACACTGATAAGGGCTTGTTTTCACTTGCGAGGAACACGTCCGTGTCTCGCATGTGGAAACGAAGCTCTGGCGCCGGCACTCCAGAGCGGAGCGTGCAGCCACATAGGAACACATGGAGCCGCACGCTCCGCTCCAGAGTGACGGCACCAGAGCTTCGCTTCCACATGCGAGACACGGACGTATATCTCGCAAGTGAAAACAAGCCCTAATAATGAGAATGACAACTCCCAGTTTAAAATGCCCTCCCATGAATTTTTTATTTCCTAAATCTGTGTATATGTAGTGTATTGTGTGTATTAATATACTCACCTACCGTTACCTTTTCAGGTAACCAGCGCCAATCTGCTCCTGTTCTCAGTAACGTCACCGCTCATCAGACTCCCCTAATCACACTGCACTCTTCATGACTCGGTAGTACTTTTTGCAATTTAAGCCTATGGAGAATCAAAGGTTCCATAGGCATAGATTGTGAAAGAGACTTCCGGTACATGCAAAGAGCATACAGTATAGTCTGAAGAGCAGTGACATCACTGAGAAGTGGAGCAAAGCTTTGCTGGATAATGATAGACAACAGTAGGTGAGTATATTAAAATGTACAGTACAGTACATACACAGATTTTTTAAATAAAAACTTCATGAGAGGGCTTCTTTAATAATTTACATTTGTTAATTTTGCATTAATTTGCTAATAGGAAAAGAAGAAGATTTTAGGCATATGTTTTAATATAAATATAAAGAATTAGATGTTATGTATCTTTCTCAACAGTTCAGTTAATCTATAAATGGCATAATCCTTGTAGTTTGACCATTTTTTTGTCTTGTTATATGCCCAAGAGCTGTGTCATTTCTGACCTGCAAAAAACTTTAATGGGGCTGCAGGTATCAAATGGTACTTCATTGATCTATTCATAAAGTTTTTTTTATAGGATGTCTTTGATGTGTGCTGTCAGTGTGTATCAAAGGATACATTTCAAGAGTCACACGAGGTTTTCTTCAACTCTGCTGAGATTGTCTTCAGTGTACAAAAAGGTCACACATTTTCTATATTCTCATAGAACCAACAAAATCGTATGTTTACATTAAAGAAAGCAAAATATACCTTGTTGTCTCATTAAAATTCCTGGAGAAGCTGAACACCTCAAACATAAAATGTATTTTATTACTTTTGCATGCTCTGTGTGTAAAAGATATACAGACTTTTATCACACTAAACATTGATCTATTGTAAAAGTCTTAAACTTTTCTGTCAGCAAGATGCATTATTTTTGGAGTAAAATCACCAAATGTGCACCATGAAAATCAATCTTACGTTTTTATTTACTTTGAAGTACGTGCTTACAAAAAGTATCCCCCTCCAAATGCACACTGAATGCAGCATCAAGGCAATTATTTTTCCGACCACTACACCGTTTCATCTACTATTTGCCATTGATTGGCCTGGTTGCCAATTTAAAAGGTTGTCCAGTAGTGGGAGATTCCCTCAAAATTGAAATACTCTCCATTGTAACATGTATTCACATCCCACACTAGCACTATTCCATTGATGTGGGCCTAAGGCTGCTGGTTTCGCATAGCAATGTTATGCCATGTGAGTTCTAGCACCAGTCAAACAGTTGCTATTGGATTACTGTCTGCACAGTTAATTCCCATGGAAGAATGTTGGACAAGAAGAAGTGAGAGCATAACTGCCAATTAGTTGCTCTTAACCCCTTCATGACGGAGCTTTTTTCAATTTTGTGTTTTCGTTTTTCGCTCCCCTTCTTTCCAGAGCCATAACTTTTTTATTTTTCCATCAATACGGCCTTGTGTGGGCTTATTTTTTGCAGGACGAGTTGTAATTTTGAAAGACATCATTGGTTTTAGCATGTCATGTACTAAAAAATGTGAAAAAAAATTCTCAATGCGGTGAAATTGCAAAAAACTGCAATCCCACACTTGTTTTTTGTTTGGCATTTTTGCTAGGTTCACTAAATGCTAAAACTGACCTACAACTGTGATTCTCCAGGTCATTATGAGTTCATTGACACCAAATATGTCAAAGTTCTTTTTTATCTAAGTGGTGAAAAAAAATTTCAAAGTTTGCTAAAAAATTTTTTTTGCAATTTTCCAATACCTGTAGCGTCTCTATTTTTTGCCCACCAAGCTGACATTTTTAATGATACCACTTTTGTGCAGATACGTTCTTTTTATCGCCCGATATTGCATTTTAATGCAATGTTGCGGTGACCAAAAAAACATAATTCAGGCTGCTTGATTTTTTTCTCGCTTTTTGCTTGATAGCGGCCAGGTTAATCCTTTTTTTATTGATAGATCAGATGATTCTGAACGCAGAGATACAATTATGTGTAGGTTTGATTTTATTTTTATTGTGGGAGGCTAGAAGCTGCCATAACTTGATTGCTTCTGCTACATAGAGGTGATGGTCAGATCACCCCTATGTAGTAGAATTACAGCATTTCTATGAGGGTGGCGCTCGTAGCAATCTGGCATCAACAACCATAGAGATCTCAAGGTTGTAATGCTGATGCACCGCTGACCCTCGATCATGTGATGGAAGTCAGCGGTGCGCGTATTTCTGGCCCGATAACCAGAAGCGTGTGTTAAATGCTGCTGTCAGAGTTTGACGGAGGCATTTAACTAGTTAATAGGCACGGGCAGATGGTGATTACACAGTAAACCGTGTAGTGAGGAAAAAAAGGAAAAACGCCAGAATTATGCTTTTTTTTACGACACCTGTAGCGTCTTCATTTTTCGTGATCTGGGGTTGAGTGAGGGCTTACATTTGGTGCCAAGCTGATGTTTTAATTAATACCATTTTGGTGTAGATAGCATCTTTGATCATTCATCCATTAGATGCACCAATTCTGGTTCTTAGCCTCGCCTTTTCACCCTTGTCCTGGTGCGGTGGCAGGTGGGTAGTATTTGTGGGGTTGATGTCAGCTTTGTAATCTCAGCTGATATGAAGCCCACAGGTTGATAATGGAGAGGCATCTGTAAGACACTCCCATTACTGACCCCATAGTCTTATTGTAATAAAGACAACGCTAGAATAAAGTCCTTTATTTGAAATAAAATTCACCAACACTCTAACTCTGCTACTTCTGCTTTTGCATGGCTGAGCGCTAGCATGTTGCAAGTGCTGTGAAACCAGGACAGAGAAACTGAGCGGAGGTGAAAAACTGCAGCGCCAACAGTGATGTCAATATGCTAAGAGGAGTTCATAGCTGATGAACTCTGGTGACCTCACTGTCGTCAACACTGGCTGCGTGAGAACTTTCTCAAGAGCACTTATGTCAGTGAGGTCACTGGAGTTCATTAACTATAAATTCCACTCACCTTATTGATGTCACAGCTCGTCTACAGATGTAGCAGAGTTGGAGCGCTTTATGGGACATATGGATTATCGTCAGACAGGTGAGGAATATGGTGTTTTTGAATTAACATTTTTGCATATAAATTGATAAAAGAAGGATGGTTTTATTTTATTTCATTCTATTTAAGTTTTATTTCAAATAATGGACTTTATTCTGGCTATGTCTTTATTATAAAGACTCTCCATAACTAAACCCTGGGTTTGATGTCAGTGGCCATAAAAGAGCTGACATCAGCCCCAAACCTATTTCCCTAATTGCCACTACCACCAGTGGGAAGAGCTGAGAAAAACACTAGAATTGGCACATCTAATAGATGAGCCTTTTCTAGCATGGCTGTGGGCTGCTAGCTTTAGGCATGGGAGGGTAAATATCCATGGCATTTTCCAAGTCTGAGAATACCAACCCCCAGTTGTCTGATTTAGCTTTACTATTTGTGAAAAATGGGGGGGGACTTCATGCCACTTTTTAAAACTTATTTATTTATTGCACAGGTGTCAGCTGTTGAATACTCTCATTAGCTTTGCCTGCTCACACTGCTCTGAGCAAGACCAGGCATATACTGATAAGTGTAGTTTTGACTGTGACCGGCTGTAACCTTTTTACTGCTGTCAGAGCAGTTGGTTCACACGTGTATATCTGTTTTAGGGTATGTGCACACGATGTGGATTTTGCTGCGGATCCGCAGCAGTTTCCCATGAGTTTACAGTACAATGTAAACCTATGGGAAACCAAAAACGCTGTGCCAATGCTGCGGAAAAAAATGCGCGGAAAAAAACGCACGAAAACGCAGCATTTTATTTTCCGCAGCATGTCAATTCTTTGTGCGGAATCCGCAGCGTTTTAACATCTGCTCCAATAGAAAACTGCAGATGTAAATCCCGCAGCGGAATCCGCAATGGAAAAGAGATAAATCCGCAGTAAAAACTGCAGCATTTTTTCAATGCGGATTTATTAAATCCGCTGCGGAAAAATCTGCAGTGGACCATTCTACGTGTGCACATACCCTTATAGCTTAGGAACCGCATCACTCTGACCAGTGTTAATGAACGTACCGTTGATCAGTGTGCATGTTTCCTGCGCTGTCACACAGATGGCAGCGTGGGAAACAATGGATGTTTGAGTACTGTTTTGGCACCTAAATCTAACTTTTTTTACATGTTCGGCGGGACCCGACAGACCCAAATATCCACAAGTGTGAGTATCATTACTCAGTGGAGACTGTCTAGCAATATCTGTGCCATTTCTCATAATACCCTAAGAGATGTTAATGGAAGTCTATTTTGTTTTATTATAGATATTAATTCCACTTTTCCAATGTATCTCAGGATAATTCATGGATTGTACAGCTGCTTGACTGACTATTTTTCTTCTAGTTTCAATTACATTGCTGTCTTGCAATTGATTAACATAAAGATTACAATAATTAAATTGAAAACAGGTCATTTTACACGCTCACATTATTCTTCCCTAAAAACGTGTCCAATTACTTCCTAGAGGTAATGTTTAAATCTGAAAATAGTCTCTTTGATTTCCTTTTGGTGTGCTAAAAATTTTCGGTGCAATCACTTGCTAAATCAGACCACAAAGACTTTTCATTTTAACATAGTTATCTTGTAGAGGTCATTTCTCGTGCTCCCTAATTGAATCCCAATATTAGAGACACACTTTGTAACTGAGCAGCTGCTTCCATTAGGTAAATACTATAATGACTATTGTTATAGCACAATGTAGCAAATGCTCATTTATCATCTGCTCCATGTTGGAACAGACGAATAAGGTGTAGAATGAAGTGTATTTAAGTAGAGAACCAATAATTCCCGGTTAGTCATATTCTATTGATTGGGGGCTTCAAAATTAATTCTAGCTAAGGGAGATACTGGTGAGAAATAGCATCTGCAAAATGGCACCATATGGCACTATTTACACAACTTTCCATATCCTAGAGTCCTTTTGTCAATTAGAATTCAAATACGCTTCTGTTAAATATCCTTCATTATGAAAAGGTTCTGCAAACTTCTTTGTCATTTAAATTATCCCTCCCTGTTTACTTTAAGCTCAATTTTCTGGAAATTCATATTTGCAATGTTCTTCTGTGCTTGCAAAAAAATGAAAAAAAAAATAAAAATAGACAAATAAGATATTAAAAAAAAAGTTGAGCAATTTCTATAGCTGTGCCATGATGCAGAATAAAATACAGAAATATTTTCTTTTACAGTTTTCACTTCAGTGTTTTAAGGAATGTTACTGTACTTTTCTGCACTGAGGTACATTATGGTATATTATCAGCAATTTTAAAATATTTAATTTTAATTGTTAAATAATGTTTGGGGTAAATGTAATTAAATATTTCTGCAGCAACCAGACCATAATTAGATTTTTTTAATTCTTTAATGACAAATTTTGCCAACACTATAATAATCTTGTACTTGGTACTATTTTAAAAGAATGCTTTGGGACAAATGTATGATTGCATCTCAGCCTTGGCAGAAAACATATCAAATTTTGGATGTTGCATTTTAGAGAAAAGTATTACACTCAGTATTAGATATTTTATGTTGTTTAAAGCACTACTCCAGTATTTTTTCAGCACTGGAGTGGTGCTTTAAATGTAAGCCCCCTTCTCTGTCTTTATGTTCACTTTCCGACGGCTTCACCTTATACCGATGCCGCTTCGGTCCACGGTACCATGTTTTGCTTGTAAATTCTGGCTGGTCAGAAGTCAAAAGTTACGTCACAAGAGCTCAATGCAAGTTTGTGAGAGACAGAATGAGTATTGTATTAAAGGGAACCTATCACCCCCAAAATCGCGGGTGAGGTAAGCCCACCGGCATCAGGGGCTTATCTACAGCATTCTGTAATGCTGTAGATAAGCCCCCAATCTTACCTGAAAGAGGAGAAAAAGATGTTAGATTATACTCACCCAGGGGCGGTCCCGCTGCTGGTCCGGTCGGATGGGCGTCTCTGGTCCGCTGCGGCGCCTCCCATCTTCATTCCAAGACGTCCTCTTCTGATCTTCAGCCACGGCTCCGGCGCAGGCGTACTTTCTCTGCCCTGTTGAGGGCAGAGCAAATTACTGCAGTGCGCAGGTGCCAGGCCTCTCTGTCCTTTCTGGCGCCTGCGCACTGCAGTACTTTGTTCTGCCCTCAACAGGGCAGACAAAGTACGCCTGCGCCAGAGCCATGGCTGAAGATCAGAAGAGGACGTCTTGGAATGAAGATGGGAGGCGCCGCAGCGGACCAAAGACACCCATCCGACCGGACCAGCAGCGGGACCGCCCCTGGGTGAGTATAATCTAACGTCTTTTTCTCCTCTTTCAGGTAACATCGGGGGCTTATCTACAGCATTTCAGAATGCTGTAGATAAGCCCTGATGCCGGTGGGCTTACCTCATCCGCGATTTTCGGCGTGGCAGGTTCCCTTTAAATTGAAAAGTTACCCTTGGCATGCTCCGTGAAACACCCCCATAGTGTGATTATGTGGTGCTGATGTGTTGCTATGGCAACCAGAGGCTTAGTAATGCCCTTTGTATCTGTTATATACCCAAGTCTGTCAGTCAAAGACTGATAGGCTAGAGAATGTACTATATTTCATGATTAGCAGAGTGTACTGTCAATGCAAACAAAGGATTGTATGTTCAATTCCACTTATGAGACTTGTAAATATAGTAAAATATATATAGTTAATTAATGTTTTTCAAAGTAAACAAACAATGTGAAAACAAAAAATACCCAAATCCCAGTTTTAAGAATAAATATAAATGATTATTTGGGAAGAAAACAAACCTCTGAAAAAATAACATATTTGGTATAACCGCATTTACAACGACCAAACAAATTCTATAAATTATTCCATTCTTGAATGCTCTTAAAATAAGAAAAACTATGGCTTTACTGCTGTTTTTAATAATCTTGTCTCAAAAAAATTAAATGAAAAGTGATCAAAAAGATATATGTATCTCCAAATGGTAACAGTAAAAACTAAACAATCTTAGGTCAAAACAAGTCATCATTCAGTTCTGTAAACAGAAAAAGGAAAAAGTTAAAAAAATGTAAGATATCTCACAATATGATGACCAAACAAAGTGCACTTTCTTATGATAACATAGGAAAATGTAAACAGATTATATATTGGGCAACTCCACAGTCATAACGATCCAATATACAAGAATAAGAACTGTAAAGTGAATGTGGTATTGTATAGCAAAAAAAAGGGGGTAATAAACCACTCAAACTGAAAAATGGGTGCCCAAAAAATTAATATATAAATAGCAAAAGGGAAACCTAAAATATAACGTTTAATAAATACTAATTAAAAACTATACGACACAACATATAATGACAAACTCGTGCATTGACAACACAGGTCAATCGGACAAGGAACTGATAAACAGTCCAAAGAGGAAAGGTCAGTAGTCAACTTGGAGCCCTACACAGCCTTCAGGGCTTATTATCACAATGTACACCCTGTCACGTAAAGCAGAGGAACCAAAATTACAAATGTATACTACTGTTAAAGAAGTATTGCTTAAGGTTCTCTATAAGGTGAAAAAAGACAGCACCGCTATTTATCACCAATAAGAAGCCTCAAATACACGGGGACACGCATAGAGCTATTGGAACAATCTCACCCAAATGTGATGCTGCAGCATACTGAAATGTGTTCCCCATGTCAGGATAAGAGTCCTAGGGATCAAATTCCGTCCATCTAGGATCCGTTGGACTCCAAGACCACCTCCTGCGTTAAAGACCACCTCCCTACGCGTTTCATCTCAGGGAAGAATCATCAGGGGACAAGGCAGTCAGTACGTGGTCAGGATTTGAAGGAGTGCTCAACCGAGACAAAAAAAATCTCCAGGGAGCCTCTCATCATGAATGTGGTATTGTTTACTTTGTACCAACCAACAGAATAAATATATATACTGTATGTATGTATGTATATATATATATATATATATATATATATATATATATATATATATACACATACAGTGGGGCAAAAAAGTATTTAGTCAGTCAGCAATAGTGCAAGTTCCACCACTTAAAAAGATGAGAGGCGTCTGTAATTTACATCATAGGTAGACCTCAACTATGGGAGACAAACTGAGAAAAAAAAATCCAGAAAATCACATTGTCTGTTTTTTTAACATTTTATTTGCATATTATGGTGGAAAATAAGTATTTGGTCAGAAACAAACAATCAAGATTTCTGGCTCTCACAGACCTGTAACTTCTTCTTTAAGAGTCTCCTCTTTCCTCCACTCATTACCTGTAGTAATGGCACCTGTTTAAACTTGTTATCAGTATAAAAAGACACCTGTGCACACCCTCAAACAGTCTGACTCCAAACTCCACTATGGTGAAGACCAAAGAGCTGTCAAAGGACACCAGAAACAAAATTGTAGCCCTGCACCAGGCTGGGAAGACTGAATCTGCAATAGCCAACCAGCTTGGAGTGAAGAAATCAACAGTGGGAGCAATAATTAGAAAATGGAAGACATACAAGACCACTGATAATCTCCCTCGATCTGGGGCTCCACGCAAAATCCCACCCCGTGGGGTCAGAATGATCACAAGAACGGTGAGCAAAAATCCCAGAACCACGCGGGGGGACCTAGTGAATAAACTGCAGAGAGCTGGGACCAATGTAACAAGGCCTACCATAAGTAACATACTATGCCACCATGGACTCAGATCCTGTAGGCCAGACGTGTCCCACTGCTTAAGCCAGTACATGTCCGGGCCCGTCTGAAGTTTGCTAGAGAGCATTTGGATGATCCAGAGGAGTTTTGGGAGAATGTCCTATGGTCTGATGAAACCAAACTGGAACTGTTTGGTAGAAACACAACTTGTCGTGTTTGGAGGAAAAAGAATACTGAGTTGCATCCATCAAACACCATACCTACTGTAAAGCATGGTGGTGGAAACATCATGCTTTGGGGCTGTTTCTCTGCAAAGGGGCCAGGACGACTGATCCGGGTACATGAAAGAATGAATGGGGCCATGTATCGTGAGATTTTGAGTGCAAACCTCCTTCCATCAGCAAGGGCATTGAAGATGAAACGTGGCTGGGTCTTTCAACATGACAATGATCCAAAGCACACCGCCAGGGCAACGAAGGAGTGGCTTCGTAAGAAGCATTTCAAGGTCCTGGAGTGGCCTAGCCAGTCTCCAGATCTCAACCCTATAGAAAACCTTTGGAGGGAGTTGAAAGTCCGTGTTGCCAAGCGAAAAGCCAAAAACATCACTGCTCTAGAGGAGATCTGCATGGAGGAATGGGCCAACATACCAACAACAGTGTGTGGCAACCTTGTGAAGACTTACAGAAAACGTTTGACCTCTGTCATTGCCAACAAAGGATATATTACAAAGTATTGAGATGAAATTTTGTTTCTGACCAAATACTTATTTTCCACCATAATATGCAAATAAAATGTTTAAAAAACAGACAATGTGATTTTCTGGATTTTTTTTTCTCAGTTTGTCTCCCATAGTTGAGGTCTACCTATGATGTAAATTACAGACGCCTCTCATCTTTTTAAGTGGTGGAACTTGCACTATTGCTGACTGACTAAATACTTTTTTGCCCCACTGTATATATATATACAGTTAGGGCCAGAAATATTTGGACAGTGACACAAGTTTTGTTATTTTAGCTGTTTACAAAAACATGTTCAGAAATACAATTATATATATAATATGGGCTGAAAGTGCACACTCCCAGCTGCAATATGATAGTTTCCACATCCAAATCGGAGAAAGGGTTTAGGAATCATAGCTCTGTAATGCATAGCGTCCTCTTTTTCAAGGGACCAAAAGTAATTGGACAATGGACTCTAAGGGCTGCAATTAACTCTGAAGGCGTCTCCCTCGTTAACCTGTAATCAATGAAGTAGTTAAAAGGTCAGGGTGGATTCCAGGTGTGTGGTTTTGCATTTGGAAGCTGTTGCTGTGAGCAGACAACATGCGGTCAAAGGAACTCTCAATTGAGGTGAAGCAGAACATCCTGAGGCTGAAAAAAAAGAAAAAATCCATCAGAGAGATAGCAGACATGCTTGGAGTAGCAAAATCAACAGTTGGGTACATTCTGAGAAAAAAGGAATTGACTGGTGAGCTTGGGAACTCAAAAAGGCCTGGGCGTCCACGGATGACAACAGTGGTGGATGATCGCCGCATACTTAATTTGGTGAAGAAGAACCCGTTCACAACATCAACTGAAGTCCAGAACACTCTCAGTGAAGTAGGTGTATCTGTCTCTAAGTCAACAGTAAAGAGAAGACTCCATGACAGTAAATACAAAGGGTTCACATCTAGATGCAAACCATTCATCAATACCAAAAATAGACAGGCCAGAGTTAAATTTGCAGAAAAACACCTCAAGAAGCCAGCTCAGTTCTGGAAAAGTATTCTATGGACAGATGAGACAAAGATCAACCTGTACCAGAATGATGGAAAGAAAAAAGTTTGGAGAAGAAAGGGAACGGCACATGATCCAAGGCACACCACATCCTCTGTAAAACATGGTGGAGGCAACGTGATGGCATGGGCATGCATGGCTTTCAATGGCACTGGGTCACTTGTGTTTATTGATGACATAAGAGCAGACAAGAGTAGCCGGATGAATTCTGAAGTGTACCGGGATATACTTTCAGACCAGATTCAGCCAAATGCTGCAAAGTTGATTGGACGGCGCTTCATAGTACAGATGGACAATGACCCCAAGCATACAGCCAAAGCTACCCAGGAGTTCATGAGTGCCAAAAAGTGGAACATTCTGCAATGGCCAAGTCAATCTCCAGATCTAAACCCAATTGAGCATGCATTTCACTTGCTCAAATCCAGACTTAAGACGGAAAGACCCACAAACAAGCAAGACCTGAAGGCTGCGGCTGTAAAGGCCTGGCAAAGCATTAAGAAGGAGGAAACCCAGCGTTTGGTGATGTCCATGGGTTCCAGACTTAAGGCAGTGATTGCCTCCAAAGGATTTGCAACAAAATATTGAAAATAAAAATATTTTGTTTCGGTTATGTTTATTTGTCCAATTACTTTTGACCTCCTAAAATGTGGAGTGTTTGTAAAGAAATGTGTACAATTCCTACATTTTCTATCAGATATTTTTGTTCAACCCTTCAAATTAAATGTTACAATCTGCACTTGAATTCTGTTGTAGAGGTTTCATTTCAAATCCAATGTGGTGGCATGCAGAGCCCAACTCGCGAAAATTGTGTCACTGTCCAAATATTTCTGGCCCTAACTGTATACACACTATATATAATAAATATATACAATATATATATATATATATATATATATATATATATATATATATATATATATATATATGTACATATATATATATATATACACAGTTGTGGCCAAAACTATTGACACCCCTGCAATTCTGTCAGATAATAATCAGTTTCTTCCTGAAAATGATTGCAAACACAAATTCTTTGTTATTATTATCTTCATTTAATTTGTCTTAAATGAAAAAGCACAAAAAGAATTTTCCTAAAGCCAAATTGGATATAATTCCACACCAAACATAAAAAAGGGGTGGACAAAAGTATTGGCACTGATCGAAAAATCATGTGATGCTTCTCTAATTTGTGTAATTAACAGCACCTGTAACTTACCTGTGGCACCTAACAGGTGGTGGCAATAACTAAATCACCCTTGCAGCCAATTGACATGGATTAAAGTTGACTCAACCTCTGTCCTGTGTCCTTGTGTGTACCACATTGAGCATGGAGAAAAGAAAGAAGCCCAAAGAACTGTGTGAGGACTTGAGAAACCAAATTGTGAGGAAGCATGAGCAATCTCAAGGCTACAAGTCCATCTCCAAAGACCTGAATATTCCTGTGTCTACCGTGCGCAGTGTCATCAAGAAGTTTAAAGCCCATGGCACTGTGGCTAACCTCCATAGATGTGGACGGAAAAGAAAAATTGACAAGAAATTTCAACGCAAGATTGTGCGGATGTTGGATAAAGAACCTCGAGAAGAGTCTCTTCTGCTTGTTGCCTGTCCTTAGCAGTGGTTTCCTAGCAGCTATTTTACCATGAAGGCCTGCTGCACAAAGTTTCCTCTTGTTGTAGAGGTGTGTCTGCTGCTAGAATTCTGTGTGGAATTGACCTGGTCTCTAATCTGAGCTTCTGTTAACCTGCGACTTCCGAGGCTGGTGACTTGGATAAACTTATCCTCAGAAGCAGAGGTGACTCTTGGTCTTCCTTTTCTGGGGCGGTCCTCATGTGAGCCAGTTTCTTTGTAGCGCTTGATGGTTTTTGCCACTGCACTTGGGGACACTTTCAAAGTTTTCCCAATTTTTTGGACAGACTGACCTTAATTTCCTAAAGTAATGATGGCCACTCATTCTTCTTTACTTAGCGGCTTTTTTTCTTGCCATAATACAAATTCTAACAGTCTATTCAGTACGACTATCAGCTGTGTATCCACCAGACTTCTGCACAACACAATTGATTGTCTCAACCCCATTTATAAGGCAAGAAATCCCACTTATTAAACCTGACAGGGCACACCTGTGAAGTGGAAACCATTCCCAGTGACTACCTCTTGAAGCTCATCAAGAGAATGTCAAGAGTGTGCAAAACAGTCAACAAAGCAAAAAGTGGCTACTTTGAAGAACCAAGAACATAAGACATAATTTCAGTTGTTTCACACTTTTTTGTTAAGTATATAATTCCACATGTGTTAATTCATAGTTTTGATGCCTTCAGCGTGAATGTACAGTTTTCATAGTCATGAAAATACAGAAAAATCTTTAAATGAGAAGGTGTGTCCAAACTTTTGGTCTGTACTGTGTATATATATATATATATATATATATATATATATATATATATATATATATATATATATATATATATATATATATTTACAGTTGTGACCAAAAGTATTGACACTTAGCCATAAACATGAAAACTCCAGGAGCCTACCATTGGGCACAATGGATGGCCAAAGTGATATATGATCTGAAGATCTTCATGTTTCATCACCAATTTTGTTTAACTTAGATAGAGTTTAAATAAACTCCATCAATTTTGCACTTCTACTTCCGCTTATACTTGAAGGCTCGGGACCTCTGTCAGATCCCTGACACATCGCCACAAAATGACTTGACATTACTGCATGAACTCATAGCATATGAAGAAATCAATATGCCTGTTGCTGGGGCAGCAATAAAAACTGTCAATAGACATCTGTGGTACTTCAGTGACATTATGGTGGGATTGGATTTTTTGACAGTGAGATTCCAATCGCAGAAAAAGTTGAAATGGTACTGGCACTGCAGTAGGAAGGCAACAAAGTTTGCTGATCCCACGTACAGCTTGCAAAATACCTTGTGTCACACAAGAAGCTTCATAGATTCATGTTGTCCAACATATAAAAACTCTGTTTTACTGGTAATAGAAGAAGAATTTATTCAAGATCTTGGTCTGTGGCACAGTAATGTAAGCTACATCAATGCAGCCTCAAAAGTCATTGAGGGATTGAAAATAAAATTGTCAATGATGATGCCGAACACTCAAATGCACTCATGAGTACATTCAATTCATCACTTAACACTCAAGAAGACCAGAAACAGGTTATTCTCCAGTGTGTGGAGAAACATTGCCATGACTATCCTGAAGCAAGTAAAGTGTGTTTCATTAAAGAAAATGAAACCATGAAACTACTGTAAAATTGTACATTTACTTTGCTGCAAGACATTTATTACAAATAATTGTTAGTTTTGTGACAATTGATCCACCAGAAAACAGTGATGCAATGTTACGAAATGTTGTGCATGTTACAATCACACCAAAGAGAATTATTCCAAGGGGTATATATCTACTATATAATCTATATATCTACTATATAATTGTCTAAGGGTGACTTCCGTCTGCCTTTCTGTCTCTCTTTCTGTCTGTCATGGATATTCATTGGTCGCAGCCTCTGCTGTCATGGAAATCCAAGTCGCTGATTGGTCGTGGCAAAACGCCCATGACCATTGCCATGACCAATCAGCGACGGGCACAGTCCGGCGGCTAAATGGCCGCTCTTTCCTCCTCGCTGTCAGTGCCCGCTCCATACTCCCCTCCAGTCAGCCTTCACACAGGGTTAATGGCAGCGTTAATGGACCGCGTTATGCCACAGTGTAATGCACTCCATTAAAGCAGCTATTAACCCTGTGTGACCAACTTTTTATTATTGATGCAACGTATGCAACATCAATAGTAAAAAGATCTATTGTTACAAATAATAATAATTAAAAAAAGGTTATTCTCACCAGTCCTCGGCAGTGCAAGCGGCAGCTGCCGCTGCCAAGGATCAGGGCTGCCACAAGAAATTTCGGGGCCCCATACTGGCAAAATTTTCGGGGCCCCCTTGAGACTCCGCCCAGGCTCCACCCCAGCCCCGCCTCCAGGCTCCACCCCTCGAACTGTCCACAGTCCCACCGCTCTCTCTTGGAAAATCTCCACTTCTCACCTATCACACATTAACAGTTCCCATCACCAGATCACACATATAGCCGGCAGCTTTTGTTTTGGCCAAAAGATTTTTTAAGCCGCCACCAGAACACGGTTGACACTTTTGGCCGGGCCTTACTCTACTGTAACCTATTAACTATTTGTTAAAATATGCAATACAATTTAGGTATATTATTATTTATTTTTCAATTTTTAAAATGACCTATAATACTACATACAAGGAACAAATACCACAGCACTATGACCAGATGACATATTACCACCACAGTGACCGAATAATATCAAACACAAGGAACAAATACCACAACACCATGACCAGACCGCATATTACCACCACATAGTGACTGAATACTACAATACTGATCAGTAATAAAAAAAAAAAACACAATACTATCACCACCAGTGCCATTATGCACAGGAGATCTGTAATTAGTAAGCAGTGTCTGTGTACAGGTAATACAGTGATCACCGGTGACATTATACACAGGACCTCTGTATATAGTATACAGTGTATAGTGTCAGTGTATAGTTAACACTGACTCACCAGTGACGTCTCTAGGTGAAGTCCTTCATCTTTCCTCCAGCACAGACCGCCATCATTTCTTCCAGCCAGGACTCGTCTCTGCAGGAAATAACACAGTAATCTCGAGTTCCATTTGCAGAACACATTACTTAATTTTCACAGCCTCTACATTACACCACATAAAGAAGGTGACATAGTATCACTCTACACAGTAACAGGACCTCCCCCCATTTAAAACAGTATACTCAAAAAATAAAATAAATACATCACTGCAAAAATAATATCCCTTAATTAGCCCCTATGGTAATATTCGCCATCCTAGCCCCCGTGTGTCTCATTGCAGGCTCCAGCCATATGTTCTCCCATCCTGCCCTCATGAGTATCCATTCTGCCCCATATGATCTCCCCATCCTGCCCCATCTGTCTCCATCATATCCATCCTGCCCCATCTGTCTCCAATCCTGCCCCATCTGTCTCCATTCTGCCCCATCTGTTTCCAATCCTGCCCCATCTGGGTCCAGCACTCTGCCCCATCTGTGTCCATCACTCTGCCCCATCTGTGTCCAATCCTGCCCCATCTGTGTCCAGCACTCTGCCCCATCTGTGTCCAATCCTGCCCCATCTGTGTCCAGCACTCTGCCCCATCTGTGTCCAATCCTGCCCCATCTGTGTCCAGCACTCTGCCCCATCTGTGTCCAGCACTCTGCCCCATCTGTGTCCAATCCTGCCCCATCTCTGTCCAGCACTCTGCCCCATCTGTGTCCAATCCTGCCCCATCTCTGTCCAGCACTCTGCCCCATCTCTGTCCAACACTCTGCCCCATCTCTGTCCAGCACTCTGCCCCATTTCTGTCCAGCACATCTGCCCCATCTGTGTCCAATCCTGCCCCATCTGTGTCCAGCACTCTGCCCCATCTGTGTCCAGCACTCTGCCCCATCTGTGTCCAGCACTCTGCCCCATCTGTGTCCAGCACTCTGCCGCATCTGTGTCCAGCACTCTGCCGCATCTGTGTCCAGCATATCTGCCCCATCTGTGTCCAGCATATCTGCCCCATCTGTGTCCAGCACTCTGCCCCATCTGTGTCCAGCACTGAGTCTGCCCCATCTGTTTCCAGTCCTGCCCCATCTGTGTCCAATCCTGCCCCATCTCTGTCCAGCACTCTGCCCCATCTCTGTCCAGCACTCTGCCCCATCTCTGTCCAGCACTCTGCCCCATCTCTGTCCAGCACTCTGCCCCATCTCTGTCCAGCACTCTGCCCAGCACTCTGCCCCATCTCTGCCCAGCACTCTGCCCCATCTCTGTCCAGCACTCTGCCCCATCTCTGTCCAGCACTCTGCCCCATCTCTGTCCAGCACTCTGCCCCATCTCTGTCCAGCACTCTGCCCCATCTCTGTCCAGCACTCTGCCCCATCTCTGTCCAGCACTCTGCCCAGCACTCTGCCCCATCTCTTCCCAGCACTCTGCCCCATCTCTGTCCAGCACTCTGCCCCATCTCTGTCCAGCACTCTGCCCCATCTCTGTCCAGCACTCTGCCCCATCTCTGCCCAGCACTCTGCCCAGCACTCTGCCCCATCTCTGCCCAGCACTCTGCCCCATCTCTGTCCAGCACTCTGCCCCATCTCTGTCCAGCACTCTGCCCCATCTCTGTCCAGCACTCTGCCCCATCTCTGTCCAGCACTCTGCCCCATCTCTGTCCAGCACTCTGCCCCATCTCTGTCCAGCACTCTGCCCCATCTCTGTCCAGCACTCTGCCCAGCACTCTGCCCCATCTCTTCCCAGCACTCTGCCCCATCTCTGTCCAGCACTCTGACCCATCTCTGTCCAGCACTCTGCCCCACCTCTGTCCAGCACTCTGCCCCATCTCTGTCCAGCACTCTGCCCCATCTCTGTCCAGCACTCTGCCCCATCTCTGTCCAGCACTCTGCCCAGCGCTCTGCCCCATCTCTTCCCAGCGCTCTGCCCCATCTCAGTCCAGCACTCTGCCCCATCTCTGTCCAGCACTCTGCCCCATCTCTGTCCAGCACTCTGCCCCATCTCTGTCCAGCACTCTGCCCAGCACTCTGCCCCATCTCTGTCCAGCACTCTGGCCCATCTCTGTCCAGCACTCTGCCCCATCTCTATCCAGCACTCTTCCCAGCACTCTGCCCCATCTCTTCCCAGCACTCTGCCCCATCTCTGTCCAGCACTCTGCCCCATCTCTGTCCAGCACTCTGCCCAGCACTCTGCCCCATCTCTGTCCAGCTCTCTGACCCATCTCTGTCCAGCACTCTGCCCTATCTCTGTCCAGCACTCTGCCCAGCACTCTGCCCCATCTCTTCCCAGCACTCTGCCCTATCTCTTCCCAGCACTCTTCCCCATCTCTGTCCAGCACTCTGCCCCATCTCTGTCCAGCACTCTGCCCAGCACTCTGCCCCATCTCTTCCCAGCACTCTGCCCCATCTCTTCCCAGCACTCTGCCCCATCTCTTCCCAGCACTCTGCCCCATCTCTTCCCAGCACTCTGCCCCATCTCTTCCCAGCACTCTGCCCCATCTCTGTCCAGCACTCTGCCCCATCTCTTCCCAGCACTGTGCCCCATCTCTGTCCAGCACTCTGCCCCATCTCTTCCCAGCACTCTGCCCCATCTCTTCCCAGCACTGTGCCCCATCTCTGTCCAGCACTCTGCCCCATCTCTTCCCAGCACTCTGCCCCATCTCTTCCCAGCACTCTGCCCCATCTCTGTCCAGCACTCTGCTGTCATGATCCCAAAGGCAGGGGATCACAAAAGGACAAGCACAAAAACAAAACAAGCTCTAGGGTGATGGAACCTGAGCTGACCGCGATCCTGAACCTAAACACACAACTAGCAGTAGCCGGGGAACGTGCCTACGATGATTCCTAGACGTCTCGCGCCAGCCGAAGGATTAACTTCCCCTATCAGAAGAAACACAGACCTCACTTGCCTCCAGAGAAACACCCCACAGAAATAGCAGCCCCCCACATGTAATAACGGTGAAATGAGAGGAAAGCACATACGTAGTTATGAAAATAGAATCAGCAAAAATGAGGCCCGCTAAAGCTAGATAGCAGAGGATACAAAAGTGAACTGCGCGGTCAGCGAAAAACCCTTCAAAAAAACCATCCTGAAATTACTTGAACTCATGTGCCAACTCATGGAACATGAGGAGTAATTTCAGCCCACTAGAGCAACCAGCAGCAAGGAATCACATATCTGCAAGCTGGACTAAGACAAAACTTAAGCAAAACGTGGAACAGGAAAATCAAAACTTAGCTTGTCCTGAAGATAACAGACGCAGGGAGCAGAGGTAAAAAGACACGCTGATTACATTGATAGCCGGCGAGGAAATGACAAAAAAGCCAGGAAACTCCCATAACCTGATGGAACAGGTGGACACCAGAGACCGCAGAGAACACAAGTCACCCAGTACCATCAGTAACCACCAGAGGGAGCCCAAAAACAGAACTCACAACAGTACCCCCCCTTGAGGAGGGGTCACCGAACCCTCACGAGAACCACCAGGGCGACCAGGATGAGCCCTATGAAAAGCACGGACCAAATCGGCAGCATGAACATCAGAGGCAATCACCCAAGAATTATCCTCCTGACCATAACCCTTCCACTTGACCAAATACTGGAGTTTCCGTCTGGAAACACGAGAATCCAAGATCTTCTCCACAACATACTCCAATTCACCCTCCACCAGCACCGGAGCAGGAGGCTCAAGCGAAGGAACAACAGGTACCTCATACTTCCGCAACAACGACCGATGGAACACATTATGAATAGCAAACGATGCCGGGAGATCCAAACGAAACGACACAGGGTTAAGAATTTCCAAGATCCTATAGGGACCGATGAACCGAGGCTTGAACTTAGGAGAAGAGACCTTCATAGGAACAAAACGAGAAGACAACCACACCAAGTCCCCAACAAGAAGTCGAGGACCCACGCGGCGACGGCGATTAGCAAACTGCTGAGCCCTCTCCTGGGACAACTTCAAATTGTCCACCACATGACTCCAAATCCGATGCAACCTATCCACCACCATGTCCACTCCAGGACAATCAGAAGGCTCCACCTGACCAGAGGAAAAACGAGGATGAAACCCCGAATTACAAAAGAAAGGAGAAACCAAGGTAGCAGAACTAGCCTGATTATTAAGGGCAAACTCGGCAAGCGGCAAAAAGGAAACCCAATCATCTTGATCAGCAGAAACAAAACACCTTAAATAAGTTTCTAAAGTCTGATTAGTTTGTTCCGTCTGACCATTCGTCTGGGGATGGAATGCAGACGAAAAGGACAAATCAATGCCCATCTTAGCACAGAACGTCCGCCAAAATCTAGACACAAACTGGGATCCCCTGTCAGAAACGATGTTCTTCGGAATGCCATGCAAACGAACCACGTTTTGAAAAAACAGAGGGACCAACTCAGAGGAGGAAGGTAACTTAGGCAAGGGTACCAGATGAACCATCTTAGAAAAGCGGTCACACACAACCCATATGACGGACATTTTTTGAGAGACAGGGAGATCCGAAATAAAGTCCATGGAAATGTGCGTCCAAGGCCTCTTCGGGATAGGCAAAGGTGACAACAATCCACTGGCCCGAGAACAGCAAGGCTTAGCCCTAGCGCAAACTCCACAAGACTGCACGAAAGAACGCACATCCCTCGACAAGGAAGGCCACCAAAAAGACCTGGCCACCAAGTCTCTAGTACCAAATATTCCAGGATGACCTGCCAACACAGAAGAATGGACCTCGGAGATGACTCTACTGGTCCAATTATCCAGAACAAACAGTCTTTCCGGCGGACAACGATCAGGTTTATCCGCCTGAAACTCCTGCAAAGCACGTCGCAAGTCTGGGGAGACAGCCGACAAAATCACCCCATCCCTAAGGATACCAGTGGGCTCAGAATTTCCAGGGGAGTCAGGCACAAAACTCCTAGAAAGAGCATCCGCCTTCACATTCTTTGAACCTGGCAGGTATGTAACCACAAAATTGAAACGGGAGAAAAACAGTGACCAACGAGCCTGTCTAGGATTCAGACGCTTGGCAGACTCAAGGTACATCAGATTTTTGTGATCAGTCAAGACCACCACACGATGTCTAGCACCCTCAAGCCAATGACGCCACTCCTCAAATGCCCACTTCATGGCCAAAAGCTCCCGATTACCAACATCATAATTCCGTTCAGCGGGCGAAAATTTTCTAGAAAAGAACGCACATGGCTTCATCACTGAGCCATCGGAGCTTCTCTGTGAGAAAACCGCCCCCGCTCCGATCTCGGAAGCATCAACCTCAACCTGAAAAGGAAGCGACGTATCTGGCTGACGCAAAACAGGAGCAGAAGAAAACCGGCGCTTAAGTTCCTGAAAGGCCTCCACAGCCGCAGGAGACCAATCAGTAACATCAGCACCCTTTTTAGTCAAATCCGTCAAAGGCTTAACAACACTAGAAAAATTAGTTATGAAGCGACGATAAAAATTAGCAAAGCCTAAGAACTTCTGTAGACTCTTAAGAGATGTAGGCTGCGTCCAGTCACAAATAGCCTGAACCTTGACGGGATCCATCTCAATAGTAGAAAGGGAAAAATATGCCCCAAAAAAGAAATCTTCTGGACTCCAAAGAGACATTTAGAACCTTTTACAAACAAAGAATTGGCCCGCAGGACCTGAAACACCTTCCTGACCTGCTGAACATGAGACTCCCAGTCATCAGAAAAAACCAAAACATCATCCAAATACACGATAATAAATTTATCCAGATATTCACGGAAAATATCGTGCATAAAAGACTGAAAGACAGAAGGAGCATTAGAAAGTCCAAAAGGCATCACCAAATACTCGAAATGGCCCTCAGGCGTATTAAATGCGGTTTTCCACTCATCACCCTGCCTTATCCGCACAAGATTATACGCACCCCGAAGATCAATCTTAGTGAACCATTTAGCCCCCTTAACCCCTTCGCGACACGCGCCGTACTAGTACTGCGCTGCCGGCACTGCATTAGTGCCAGCAGCAGTACTAGTACGGCGCACCGATCACCGCGGTCTCGCCCTGAGCGCCGCGGTGATCGGGTGCGGGTGTCAGCTGCATATGACAGCTGACACCCCGCAGCAATGCCCACGATCGGCGCTATCGCCGATCGCGGGCATTTAACCCCTCTGATGCCGCTGTCAGTAGTGACAGAGGCATAGAGGGGGATCGCGCAGGGACGG
Organism: Ranitomeya imitator; assembly: GCF_032444005.1. Taxonomy (NCBI): domain Eukaryota; kingdom Metazoa; phylum Chordata; class Amphibia; order Anura; family Dendrobatidae; genus Ranitomeya; species Ranitomeya imitator. Next base: position 932,737,086 of record NC_091282.1, on the reverse strand, counting down.
GGGCTCCCTGCGCTCTCCCACCGGAGCAACGCAATGAGATCGCGTTGCTCCGGTGACCCAGAAGGAGTCCCCGGATCCAAGATGGCCGCCGGACTCCTTCCGGGTCATGAAGTGACCTGGCTAGCCGGCGCCTGCTGAGAGCAGGCGCTGGAAAGCCAGCTAAGCTGCCTGTCAGATCGTTGATCTGACAGTGTGCTATGCACAGTGTCAGATCAACGATCTGATCTAATACAGAGATGTCCCACCCTGGGACAATGTTAGAAAGTAAAAAAAAAAAAAAATAGAATGTGTAAAAAAAAAAAAAAAAAAAAATCCCCAAATAAAAAAAAAAAACAATTCCCAATAAATCCATTTATTTATGTAAAAAAAAAAAAAACAATAAATGTACACATATTTGGTATCGCCGCGTCCGTAACGACCCGCTCTATAAAACTATCCCACTAGTTAACCCCTTCAGTGAACACCGCAAAAAAAAAAAAAAAAAAACAAGGCAAAAAACAACGCTTTATTATCATACAGGCGAACATAAAGTGGAATAACACGTGATCAAAGCGACGGATATAAATAACCATGGTACCGCTGAAAACGGCATCTTGTCCCGCAAAAAAAAAGCCGCCATACAGCATCATCAACAGAAAAATAATAAAGTTATAGCTCTCAGAATAATGCGATGCAAAAACAATTATTTTTTTATATAAAATAGTTTTTATTGTGTAAAAGCGCCAAAACATAAAAAAAATTACATAAATGAGGTATCGCTGTAATCGTACTGACCTGAAGAATAAAACTGCTTTATCCATTTTACCACACGTGGAACGGTATAAACGCCTCCCCCAAAAGAAATTCATGAATAGCTGGTTTTTGTTCATTCCGCCTCCCAAAAATCGGAATAAAAAGCGATCAAAAAATGTAATCTGCCCGAAAATGTTACCAATAAAAACGTCAACTCGTCCCGCAAAAAACAAGACCTCATATGACTCTGTGGGCCAAAATATGGATAAATTATAGCTCTCAAAATGTGGTGATGCAAAAACTATTTTTTGCAATAAAAAGCGTCTTTTAGTGTGTGACAGCTGCCAATCATAAAAATCCGCCAAAAAAACGCTATAAAAGTAAATCAAACCCCCCTTCATCACCCCCTTAGTTAGGGAAAAATAATAAAATGTAAAAAAATGTATTTATTTCCATTTTCCCATTAGTGCTAGGGTTAGGGCTAGGGTTAGGGCTAGGGTTAGGGCTAGGGTTAGGGCTAGGGCTAGGGTTAGGGCTAGGGTTAGGGCTAGGGTTAGGGCTAGGGTTATGGTTAGGGTTGGGGTTAGGGTTTCAGTTATAATTGGGGGTTTCCACTGTTTAGGCACATCAGGGGCTCTCCAAACGCGACATGGCGTCCGATCTCAATTCCAGCCAATTCTGCTTTGAAAAAGTAAAACAGGGCTCCTTCCCTTCCGAGTTCTCCTGTGTGCCCAAACAGTGGTTCCCCCCAACATATGGGGTATCAGCGTTCTCAGGACAAGTTGGACAACAACTTTTGGGGTCCAATTTGTCCTGTTACCCTTGGGAAAATAAAAACATAGGGGATAAAATATCATTTTCGTGGAAAAAAAAAATATTTTTTATTTTCACGGCTCTGCGTTATAAACTGTAGTGAAACACTTGTTGGTTCAAAGCTCTCACAACACATCTAGATAAGTTCCCTTGGGGGTCTAGTTTCCAATATGGGGTCACTTGTGGGGGGTTTCTACTGTTTAGGTACATCAGGGGCTCTGCAAATGCAACATGACGCCTGCAGACCAATCCATCTAAGTCTGCATTTCAAATGGCGCTCCTTCCCTTTCGAGCTCTGCCGTGCACCCAAACAGTGGTTCCCCCCAACATATGGGGTATCAGCGTTCTCAGGACAAGTTGGACAACAACTTTTGGGGTCCAATTTGTCCTGTTACCCTTGGGAAAATAAAAACATAGGGGATAAAATATCATTTTCGTGGAAAAAAAATATTTTTTATTTTCACGGCTCTGCGTTATAAACTGTAGTGAAACACTTGTTGGTTCAAAGCTCTCACAACACATCTGGATAAGTTCCTTGGGGGGTCTAGTTTCCAATATGGGGTCACTTGTGGGGGGTTTCTACTGTTTAGGTACATCAGGGGCTCTGCAAATGCAACATGACGCCTGCAGACCAATCCATCTAAGTCTGCATTTCAAATGGCGCTCCTTCCCTTCTGAGCTCTGCCGTGCATCCAAACAGTGGTTTCCCCCAACATATGGGGTATCAGCGTTCTCAGGACAAGTTGGACAACAACTTTTGGGGTCCAATTTGTCCTGTTACCCTTGGGAAAATAAAAACAGGGGATAAAATATCATTTTCGTGGAAAAAAAAATATTTTTTATTTTCACGGCTCTGCGTTATAAACTGTAGTGAAACACTTGTTGGTTCAAAGCTCTCACAACACATCTAGATAAGTTCCTTGGGGGGTCTAGTTTCCAATATGGGGTCACTTGTGGTGGGTTTCTACTGTTTAGGTACATCAGGGGCTCTGCAAATGCAACATGACACCTGCAGTCCATTCCATCTAAGTCTGCATTTCAAACGGTGCTCCTTCCCTTCCGAGCTCTGCCATGCACTCAAACGGTGGTTCCCCCCCACATGTGGGGTATCAGCGTACTCAGGACAAATTGGACAATAACATTTGTGGTCCAATTTCTCCTGTTACCCTTGGGAAAAAAAATTGCGGGCTAAAACATCATTTTGTGGAAAGAAAAAATGATTTTTTAATTTTCACAATGCTACATTCTAAACTTTAGTGAAACAATTGGGGGTTAAAAGTGCTCACCACACATCTAGATAAGTTCCTTAGGGGGTCTTCTTTCCAAAATGGGGTCAGTTGTGGGGGGTTTCCACTGTTAAGGCACGTCAGGGGCTCTCCAAATGCGACATGGCGTCCGATCTCAATTCCAGCCAATTTTGCATTGAAAAGTCAAATGGCACTCCTTCCCTTCCGAGCTCTGCCATGCGCTCAAACAGTAGTTTATCCCCATATATGAAGTATCGACGTACTCAGGACAAATTGCACAACAACTTTTGGGGTCCAATTTATCCTTTTACCCTTGGGAAAATAAAAAATTTGGGGCAAAAAGATCATTTTTTGGGAAAATGAATAAAAAATTTTTTTTTACGGCTCTACATTATAAACTTCTGTGAAGCACTTGGAGGTTCAAAGTGCTCACCACACATCTAGATTAGTTCCTTAGGGGGTCTACTTTCCAAAATGGTGTCACCTGTGGGGGTTTCCACTGTTTAGGCACATCAGGGGCTCTCCAATCGTGACATGGGCTCCGATCTCAATTCCAGCAAATATTGCATTGAAAAGTCAAATAGCGCTCCTTCCCTTCCGAGCTCTGCCATGTGCCCAAACAGTGGTTTACCCCCACATATGGGGTATCGGCGTACTCAGGACAAATTGTACAACGACTTTTGTTGTCCAATTTCTCCTGTTACCCTTGGTAAAATGAAACAAATTGGACCTGAAGTAAAAATTTTGTGAAAAAAAAGTTAAATGTTCAATTTTTTTAAACATTCAAAAAATTCCTGTGAAGCACCTGAAGGGTTAATAAACTTTTTGAATGTGGTTTTGAGTACCTTGAGGGGTGCAGTTTTTAGAATGGTGTCACTTTTGGGCATTTTCTGTCATATAGACCCCTCAAAGTCACTTCAAGTGTGAGGTGGTCCGTAAAAAAATGGTTTTGCAAATTTTGTTGCAAAAATGAGAAATCGCTGGTCAACTTTTAACCCTTATAACGTCCTAACAAAAAAAAATTATGTTTCCAAAATTGTGCTGATGTAAAGCAGACATGTGGGAAATGTTGTTTATTAACTATATTATGTGATATAACTCTCTAATTTAAGGGCATAAAAACTAAGAGTTTGAAAATTGCTAAATTTTCATAATTTCCGACAAATTTTTGTTTTTTTCACAAATAAATGCAAGTCATATTGAAGAAGTTTTACCACTATCATGAAGTACAATATGTCACGAGAAAACAGTGTCAGAATCACCAGGATCCGTTGAAGCGTTTCAGAGTTATAACCTCATAAAGTGACAATGGTCAGAATTGTAAAAATTGGCCCTGTCACTTAGGTGAAAACAGGCTTTGGGGTCAAGGGGTTAATGCGAGCGAACAAATCAGTCAACAATGGCAAAGGATACTGATATTTGACTGTAATCTTATTCAAAAGACGATAATCTATGCAAAGCCTCAAGGAACCATCTTTTTTGGCCACAAAAAAAAAACCTGCTCCCAAAGGGGACGAAGATGGACGGATATGTCCCTTTTCCAAGGACTCCTTAACATAATTCCGCATAGCAGTATGCTCTGGCACTGACAGATTGAACAAATGACCTTTAGGGAATTTACTGCCAGGAATCAAATCTACAGCACAATCGCAATCCCTGTGAGGAGGAAGCGAACTGAGCTTAGGCTCCTCAAAAACCTCCCGATAATCAGACAGAAATACCGGAACCTCAGAAGGAGTAGATGAAGCGATAGAAATCGGAGATGCATCATCATGAACCCCCTGACATCCCCAGCTTAACACAGACATTGTTTTCCAGTCCAGGACTGGGTTATGAGTTTGTAACCATGGCAGACCAAGCACTAAGACATCATGTAAATTATACAGTACCAGGAAGCAAATCACCTCCTGATGAACGGGAGTCATACGCATGGTCACTTGTGTCCAGTACTGAGGTTTATTCATAGCCAAAGGTGTAGAGTCAATTCCGTTCAAAGGAATAGGAACTTCCAGAGGTTCCAGACTAAACCCACAGCGATTGGCAAATGACCAATCCATAAGACTCAGGGCAGCGCCTGAATCCACATAGGCATCGACGGAAATGGATGATAATGAACAAATCAGCGTCACAGACAGAATGAACTTAGACTGTAAAGTACCAATGGCAACAGACTTATCAACCTTTTTTGTGCGTTTAGAGCATGCTGATATAACATGAGCTGAATCACCACAATAAAAACACAATCCATTTTTCCGCCTATAATTTTTCCGTTCACTTCTGGACTGAATTCTATCACATTGCATTATCTCAGGTGCCTGTTCAGAAGTCACCGCCAAATGGTGCACAGGTTTGCGCTCCCGAAAACGCCGATCAATCTGAATAGCCATAGTCATGGACTCATTCAGACCTGTAGGCGCCGGGAACCCCACCATAACATCTTTAATGGCCTCAGAAAGGCCATCTCTGAATTTTGCAGCCAGAGCGCACTCATTCCACTGAGTAAGCACCGACCATTTCCGAAATTTCTGACAATATATTTCTGCTTCATCTTGCCCCTGAGAGAGAGCCAATAAAGCTTTTTCAGCCTGAATCTCTAGGTTAGGTTCCTCATAGAGCAAACCCAGTGCCAGAAAAAACGCATCCACATTGAGCAACGCAGGATCCCCTGGTGCCAATGCAAATGCCCAATTCTGAGGGTCACCAAGCAGGAAAGATATAACAATCCTGACCTGCTGAGCAGGGTCTCCAGAGGAGCGAGATTTCAAGGAAAGAAACAATTTGCAATTGTTCCTAAAATTCAGAAAACTAGATCTATCTCCAGAAAAAAACTCTGGGATAGGAATTCTAGGTTCAGACATAGGCGTATGTACAACAAAATCTTGTATATTTTGAACCTTAGCAGCAAGATTATTCAGGCTGGAAGCCACACTCTGGACGTCCATGATAAACAGCTGAGGTCAGAGCCATTCAAGGATTAAGAGGAAAAAAAAAAAAAAACTTCCTCAGACTACTTTTCCTCCTACTTCAGCCAAAACGATGACCAATTTTCTTTTAGGCCGGCTATACTGTCATGATCCCAATGGCAGGGGATCACAAAAGGACAAGCACAAAAACAAAACAAGCTCTAGGGTGATGGAACCTGACCTGACCGCGATCCTGAACCTAAACACACAACTAGTAGTAGCCGGGGAACGTGCCTACGATGATTCCTAGACGTCTCGCGCCAGCCGAAGGATTAACTTCCCCTATCAGAAGAAACACAGACCTCACTTGCCTCCAGAGAAACACCCCACAGAAATAGCAGCCCCCCACATGTAATAACGGTGAAATGAGAGGAAAGCACATACGTAGTTATGAAAATAGAATCAGCAAAAATGAGGCCCGCTAAAGCTAGATAGCAGAGGATACAAAAGTGAACTGCGCGGTCAGCGAAAAACCCTTCAAAAAAACCATCCTGAAATTACTTGAACTCATGTGCCAACTCATGGAACATGAGGAGTAATTTCAGCCCACTAGAGCAACCAGCAGCAAGGAATCACATATCTGCAAGCTGGACTAAGACAAAACTTAAGCAAAACGTGGAACAGGAAAATCAAAACTAAGCTTGTCCTGAAGATAACAGACGCAGGGAGCAGAGGTAAAAAGACATGCTGATTACATTGATAGCCAGCGAGGAAATGACAAAAAAGCCAGGTTAAATAGGAAACTCCCATAACCTGATGGAACAGGTGGACACCAGAGACCGCAGAGAACACAAGTCACCCAGTACCATCAGTAACCACCAGAGGGAGCCCAAAAACAGAACTCACAACACTCTGCCCAGCACTCTGCCCCATCTCTTCCCAGCACTCTGCCCCATCTCTTCCCAGCACTCTGCCCCATCTCTTCCCAGCACTCTGCCCCATCTCTGTCCAGCACTCTGCCCCATCTCTGTCCAGCACTCTGCCCAGCACTCTGCCCCATCTCTTCCCAGCACTCTGCCCCATCTCTTCCCAGCACTCTGCCCCATCTCTGTCCAGCGTTTTGCCCCTGTGTCCAGCGTTCTTCCCTGGGCCCCCGGATCGCCGCTCTCAAGAAAAAAAAAAAAAAAGAACTTCTTCTTACCTGCCGCGCTCCTGCGGCGGGCGAAGTCTCCACGCGGCGGGCGAAGTCTCCACGCAGCTGCAGCGTGCATGCACTCGCCGGTGACTGACAATGATGTCAGACGCCGGCGACATGCACGCACGCTGCGGCTGACGTCAGCGCCTGCCAACCTCAGATTGGCTGGCGGCGCCGCGGCTGTTAACTATTGACGTGCGGGCCCGCGCCCGCACGTCAATAGCTTTAAACAGCTGCAGCGTCGGCGCTAAGGGCCCGGTTCAGCCTGCGGCTGCCGGTAGGGGCCCGATGAGCAGATAAGACGGCCCCCTCTGCTCACCGGGCCCCATACGCCAGTCACGGCCGTCATGCCCTGATGGCGGCCCTGCCAAGGATGCTATACGAGAAGGACCGTGACATCATCACAGGTCCTGTGACCGTGACATCATCACAGGTCCTGCGCTCATACCAACCCTGGGACCAGAAGTCATGGTCATGTGACCGTGACGTCATCACAGGTCCTGCGCTCATATCAACCCTGGGACCGGAAGTCATGGTCATGTGACCGTGACGTCATCACAGGTCCTGTGCTCATATCAACCCTGGAACTGGAAGCTACGGCGTGCACCGCACACACGTGCAGGACTTCAAGGGGCCTTTAGAAGGTGAGTATATGTTTATTTTTTATTTTAAGTCTTTTTTAACCATGCATATAGTGCCCACATTGCTATATACTATGTGGGCTGTGTAACATACTGCGAGGGCTGCCTAATATACTACATGGCTGCTATGTACTATCTGGGCAGTGTTATATGCTATGTGGGCAATTTTATGTACTGCGTGGTCTGCGTTATATACTACATGGCTGCTATATACTACGTGGGCAGTGTTATATACTGTGTGGGCTGCGTTATATACTACATGGCTGCTATGTACTACCTGGGCTGTGTTATATACTGCGTGGGCAATTTTATATACTGCGTGGGCTGCGTTATACACTACATGGCTGCTATATACTACATGGGCAGTGTTATATACTGTGTGCGCTGCCTTATATACTACATGGCTGCTATATACTACTTGGGCAGTGTTATAAACTATGTGGGCAGTGTTATATACTGTGTGGGCTGCGTTATATACTGCATGGCTGCTATATACTACGTGGCCAGTGTTTTATACTATGTGGGCAATGTTATATCCTGCGTGGCCTGTATTAACACATCGGGTAGTCAAGAATATGTCGTGGCCTGCGCTATATATTATGTGGCTGCTATACACACACTTATTCTAGAATACCCGATGCGTTAGAATCGGGCCACCATCTAGTATATATACATATATATATATATATATATACACAGCTCTGACAAAAATTAAGAAACCACTGCAAAATGTTGAGTTTGTCTGAGTTTTCTCTTTATAGGTATATTTTTGGAGGAAAATACTCTGGTATCATATAGCTGCCACCATTAGGCACAGTGACTCATATCTGCCCTCCATTACTTTATTAGGGAATTTGTCAAATTATATACAGAATGTAAGTCCGCAAGGACAGGGTCCTCTCCCCTCTGTACCAGTCTGTCATTGTAAATTTGTTTACTGTGAACAATATCTAAAACTTTGTATGTAACCTTTTCTCTCCCCCTTGTAATTCGACCTATGACCAGTTTCATTAAATACTATACTGTCTCCCAAATTAATAATTTACATTTGCATGTGTTATGAACTATGTGCTAGGAGTTGTCAAATATAACAGAATAGTGCATATAACACTTATGAGATGTGTAATTCCAGCCAAAAAGTTATTAATTAAATCGTCTGTGGATATCACAGTGTCAAAACCTCATTCAGTAACAGAAAATTAACAGTAGTAAGAAATTTATACAATGGTATTTCTTTCAACCATTAGGGTTTTTTTTTTTAAATATTTCAATCGCCTTGCTTTTATTTCTAATGTACATTATATGTGTAATGGTATATAAATGATCCTTCAAAACGCAATAAGTTACTGGTCTTCAATACAATAGAAAATAAAATGTATTTTCACGAGTGTATAAATGCCACAGTCATACACAATAAGAACGTATACAGCCAAATGCAGACACAATGTCATTCTTATACAAATTACAAACGAAAATAAAGGAGCACAATTTTCAGTTTAATATGCAGTCCGTTATTATACTGTATGTTGTCAATTATGCGCAATTTCATACTGTGCTAAAAGCACTTAACAAATTACACACCATGGAAGCAATCTGGCACAAGTTACAGAAATGCAACATCATTCAGTCATCCATTTTAGGCTTCTGGATCTGGAGTTTCTAAATGGAACCACAAAATTAATTATTTATAGTCAATGATATTCTATGATAAGTAACATTGCTGGAGTTGAAAACTTTAAGCCTACAATTCTCAATTTTTTAAGTAATCTCTGCTGCTTTAAAGAGGGCCTTTCACCAGTTTAAGCATGTTAAACTGGCCACATCATGGAATAGTGGCTGCGGAGCTGAGTAAAGAATAGTTTTTATTAATGTTGATATACAGTGGGGCAAAAAAGTATTTAGTCAGTCAGCAATAGTGCAAGTTCCACCACTTAAAAAGATGAGAGGCGTCTGTAATTTACATCATAGGTAGACCTCAACTATGGGAGACAAACTGAGAAAAAAAAATCCAGAAAATCACATCGTCTGTTTTTTTAACATTTTATTTGCATATTATGGTGGAAAATAAGTATTTGGTCAGAAACAAACAATCAAGATTTCTGGCTCTCACAGACCTGTAACTTCTTCTTTAAGAGTCTCCTCTTTCCTCCACTCATTACCTGTAGTAATGGCACCTGTTTAAACTTGTTATCAGTATAAAAAGACACCTGTGCACACCCTCAAACAGTCTGACTCCAAACTCCACTATGGTGAAGACCAAAGAGCTGTCAAACGACACCAGAAACAAAATTGTAGCCCTGCACCAGGCTGGGAAGACTGAATCTGCAATAGCCAACCAGCTTGGAGTGAAGAAATCAACAGTGGGAGCAATAATTAGAAAATGGAAGACATACAAGACCACTGATAATCTCCCTCGATCTGGGGCTCCACGCAAAATCCCACCCCGTGGGGTCAGAATGATCACAAGAACGGTGAGCAAAAATCCCAGAACCACGCGGGGGGACCTAGTGAATGAACTGCAGAGAGCTGGGACCAATGTAACAAGGCCTACCATAAGTAACACACTACGCCACCATGGACTCAGATCCTGCAGTGCCAGACGTGTCCCACTGCTTAAGCCAGTACATGTCCGGGCCCGTCTGAAGTTTGCTAGAGAGCATTTGGATGATCCAGAGGAGTTTTGGGAGAATGTCCTATGGTCTGATGAAACCAAACTGGAACTGTTTGGTAGAAACACAACTTGTCGTGTTTGGAGGAAAAAGAATACTGAGTTGCATCCATCAAACACCATACCTACTGTAAAGCATGGTGGTGGAAACATCATGCTTTGGGGCTGTTTCTCTGCAAAGGGGCCAGGACGACTGATCCGGGTACATGAAAGAATGAATGGGGCCATGTATCGTGAGATTTTGAGTGCAAACCTCCTTCCATCAGCAAGGGCATTGAAGATGAAACGTGGCTGGGTCTTTCAACATGACAATGATCCAAAGCACACCGCCAGGGCAACGAAGGAGTGGCTTCGTAAGAAGCATTTCAAGGTCCTGGAGTGGCCTAGCCAGTCTCCAGATCTCAACCCTATAGAAAACCTTTGGAGGGAGTTGAAAGTCCGTGTTGCCAAGCGAAAAGCCAAAAACATCACTGCTCTAGAGGAGATCTGCATGGAGGAATGGGCCAACATACCAACAACAGTGTGTGGCAACCTTTTGAAGACTTACAGAAAACGTTTGACCTCTGTCATTGCCAACAAAGGATATATTACAAAGTATTGAGATGAAATTTTGTTTCTGACCAAATACTTATTTTCCACCATAATATGCAAATAAATTGTTAAAAAAACAGACAATGTGATTTTCTGGATTTTTTTTTCTCAGTTTGTCTCCCATAGTTGAGGTCTACCTATGATGTAAATTACAGACGCCTCTCATCTTTTTAAGTGGTGGAACTTGCACTATTGCTGACTGACTAAATACTTTTTTGCCCCACTGTATATATTTTTCTATTTTCTGCTCTCCATTGCAGAGATTTTAGTGTGTAAAGTTTAGGTGATAATCTATGTCATAGTCTAACTGGATGTTACCAGAGATCTCTGGGGTCATGTTAGTCTCCCAACCGGAGCATGACAGCCTCATGCTCAGGTCAGAAGACTCACCTTCAGTCCATGTACTGCAGTCTAAGATCGAACTGATTTGCACAGACATCTGCATGAGCTCTTTTCCATCAAGATCCAGAACACTTTGTTATGATACATAAGCATTACTGTATCTCCCATATCTGCTATACCTAGTAGCTGCAGAGATCAGTGAGTAGCCTGCTTATGATACATCAACCTCATGAAAGGAAGACATACACGCCCAGAGAAAAAAATCTCTGTAATGCCCAAATGAACTATAACATAAATTATAACTTTAGTTTTACAAGCTGATATATCCAACATGGACTAGGTCATAAGTGTCCAGTATTCTGCTTTGGTCTTGTTTTTTCCTTCTTAAACCCACCATACATTGCATAGATATGGGTTTTTATACAGTGGGGCATCTTTTTAAGTGGTGGAACTTGCACTATTGCTGACTGACTAAATACTTTTTTGCCCCGCTGTATATAGTGCTATAGTTTATGATGTTTAGCAAAGGAGCATTGCTCATAGGATTGTTTGGGGTTGATTCAGTATATCATTCTGCATTATTAACCATTTGACATTTGCACAACCAATTGACTTTTGCAGCGCAGAATAGGCTGTAATAGATAGCGGACATCATGTCAAATTTGCAGATCCCCTGATGTGCCTAAAAAGTGGAAAACCCTCACAAGTGACCCCATTTTGGAAACTACAATCCAGAATTAACTTATCTATTAGTGTGGTGAGCACCTAGAACTCACAAGTGATTCACAAAATTCTATAACAATGAGACATGAAATAGGAGAAAATGAAAAGTACACTTTGTTTAGCAATTTATCCTGAATACACCAATACCCCATATGTGATGAAAAGCTACTTTTGAGACTCAGTGCAAAGCTCAAAAAAAAGGAAGCGCCATATTGGAGTTCAGAATTTACGGGAATGGTTTGAGAGTGCCATATCACATTGGCAGAGGCCCTGAAGTGCCAAAACTGCACAACTCCTAAATAATTGACCCCATTTTATAAACTACACCTCCAATTAAATAATCTAGGAGTGCAGTGAGCATGTTGACACCATATGTGCCTCACAGAATTTTATACCATTGGGGGGTGAAAAAAAATAATTACATTTTCACCACTAAAATGTTGTTTTAGCCCCAAGTTTTTATTTGTTAGTATGGTTAATAGGAGCCCACGCCAATTTTTTCCGCGATTTAACCATTTAATTTAATAGCTAGAGACACCAAATTTTACACATATACACTTCTAACATTACTAAAGAGGAATATGCAATAAAAGAAGGGATATGAGATGGTTTACTGAATGTAAGCCATTTCTCATATCATGTCGGGTTTTGGAAGGAGATAGCAAAAGCCGGCAATTGAATTACCGGCTTTTCTCCTATCTAGCGCTGTATGAAATATTAATATATATATATATATGTGTCTCACTGACATATATATATATACTAGCTATTGAACCCGTTCTACGCCCGGGTGGCGAGCATTTATATTGGTATATGGTCTCCATCCTGGTATGTGCTGCTCCATCCTGCGTCCCCATCCTGTCATGCGCTGCTCCATCCTGCGTCCCCATCCTGTCATGTGCTGCTCCATCCTGCGTCCCCATCCTGTCATGCGCTGCTCCATCCTGCGTCCCCATCCTGTCATGTGCTGCTCCATCCTGCGTCCCCATCCTGTCATGCGCTGCTCCATCCTGCGTCCCCATCTTGTCATGCGCTGCTCCCATCCTGCGTCCTCATCCTGTGATGCGCTGCTCCCATCCTGTGATGCGCTGCTCCCATCCTGCGTCCCCATCCTGTCATGTGCTGCTCCATCCTGCGTCCCCATCCTGTCATGTGCTGCTCCATCCTGCGTCCCCATCCTGTCATGCGCTGCTCCATCCTACGTCCCCATCCTGTCATGCGCTGCTCCATCCTGCGCCTCCATTCTGTCATGTGCTGCTCCCATCCTGCGTCCCCATCCTGTCATGCGCTGCTCCATCCCGCGTCCCCATCCTGTCATGCGCTGCTCCCATCCTGCGTCCCCATCCTGTCATGTGCTGCTCCATCCTGCGCCTCCATTCTGTCATGTGCTGCTCCCATCCTGCGTCCCCATCCTGTCATGCGCTGCTCCATCCTGCGTCCTCATCCTGTCATGCGCTGCTCCATCCTGCGTCCCCATCCTGTCATGTGCTGCTCCATCCTGCGCCTCCATTCTGTCATGTGCTGCTCCCATCCTGCGTCCCCATCCTGTCATGTGCTGCTCCCATCCTGCGTCCCCATCCTGTCATGCGCTGCTCCATCCTGCGTCCCCATCCTGTCATGCGCTGCTCCCATCCTGCGTCCCCATCCTGTTATGCGCTGCTCCCATCCTGTGATGCGTTGCTCCCATCCTGCGTCCCCATCCTGTCATGTGCTGCTCCATCCTGCGTCCCCATCCTTATGTGCTGCTCCATCCTGCGTCCCCATCCTTATGTGCTGCTCCATCCTGCGTCCCCATCCTGTCATGTGCTGCTCCATCCTGCGTCCCCATCCTGTCATGCGCTGCTCCCATCCTGCGTCCCCATCCTGTCATGCGCTGCTCCCATCCTGCGTCCCCATCCTGTCATGCGCTGCTCCCATCCTGCGTCCCCATCCTGTCATGCGCTGCTCCCATCCTGCATCCCCATCCTGTCATGCGCTGCACCCATCCTGCGTCCCCATCCTTATGTGCTGCTCCATCCTGCGCCCCCATCCTGTCATGTGCTGCTCCATCCTGCGCCCCCATCCTGTCATGTGCTGCTCCATCCTGCATCCCCATCCTGTCATGTGCTGCTCCATCCTGCGTCCACATCCTGTCATGTGCTGCTCCATTATGCGTCCACATCCTGTCATGTGCTGCTCCATCCTGCGTCCCCATCCTTATGTGCTGCTCCATCCTGCGTCCCCATCCTTATGTGCTGCTCCATCCTGCGTCCCCATCCTTATGTGCTGCTCCATCCTGCGTCCCCATACTGCCTCTGACCCACTCGGCGCCGAGTGCTGGGGGGCCTGAGCAGGCAGGGACACCGGCGCGCTGTGGGGGTCAGGTGCCGGTGTCCCCGCCTGCTCAGGCCCCCCAGCACTTACTATACTCACCTGTCTGTCCCGTTCCAGCGCTGCGCGCCGCCATCTTCCCGGTCTCCTGGCTGTGACTGTTCAGTCAGAGGGCGGCGCCGGCACGCATTAAGCGCGTCATCGCGCCCTCTGAACTGAAGGTCACAGGCCGAAGACCGGGAAGATGGCGGCGCTCAGCGGTGGAACGGGGCCAGGTGAATATGGCCGATACTCACCCTCCTGGCGGTCCCTGCTTCTCTGTTGGAGATCGCGGTGTGCGTTCAGTGTGAACGCACACCACGATCTCCCGGGAGCGTCACTCTGTGAGGCCCAGACTGCGCCGGCGCTTGCGCCTGCGCAGTCTATAAAGGCTTCGGACAGAGTGACGCTCCCAGCGTTATATTATAGATATACCCCTATACTATGTGTAGACATTTATTTTAGCTATTCTATTCTATTTTGTCTGTGTGATTTTACTGTACACCGCACTGAATTGCCAGCTTTTCTCTAGGACACCGCTGCGTATTTCTCTCAATTCACACTGTTGGTCCATGTGTAATCCGTATTTTTCTCGCCCCCAGAGACTTTCATTGGCGATTTTTTTGCTCAATATGCTGACAAACGCAGCATGCTGCGATTTTCTACGGCCGTAGAAGACCATATAATACGGATCAGTAAAATACGGCAGATAGGAGCTGGGCCATAGAGAATCATTGTACCGTGTGCAATCTGTATTATCTGCACCTCTCATACCTCTGTAAAACTCGCTAGTGTGACGCCGGCCTTAGGGGTGCCAAAAGCTGCCAAAAAGTTCATATTAGCGGCAGACATCAGGAAAAGTAGCATCAATTGAATCAGAGTACAAATAGTATAATGTGAGGCATGGATGTATGGGACAGGGCCCGGGACAGGGCTTGAGCCAGCATTTCTAGCTGAAACATTGATCAGTAACAGGTGGATGAGTGACAGGTGTAGATCTGGTGCTTCTAGAGCCCTACCAAATTCAGGCAACACACATGAAGGAGACCCAACTTTGAGTCCAAACATTTTCAACAATTAGCGGCAGATAACAGGAAAAGTAGCACATTTGAAATTTTGAAATGGTGCAGCAGTCAGGCATGAGCTATGCATGAGACAGTGTCTGGGCCAGCATTTTCAGCCTTGAAATTAAGTTGAAATTAAGAGGTTGGTGAGGGACCTATGTAGGCCCGCTGTACTGGGAGCATTGTAAAATTCAGGCAACACACATGAAGGAGACCCAAGTTGGAGTCAAATCATTTCCAAAAATTAGGGGCAGACAGCATGAAAAGTGGCATCAATTGACTCACAGTGGAAATTTTATAATGGCGCAGGATGGATGGAAGGGACAGGGCCTTGCCCAGTATTTCTAGCTTGCAAATTGATCAGTAAGATATGCATGAGTGACAGGTGTAGGCCTGGTGATCTGACACCACTTCCATTATAGGCAACCGAACTTAGAGTCTCCACAGTTCAAAAAATTACTGGCACACATCAGTAAAGTGGCATCAATTTCCCTAGAGTAGAAAAAGTATAATGGGGCTATGAGATCTCTTCTACTATCGGCAAGCCACCAGATGAAGACCCAAATTGTAGTCTCCACATTTCAAAAACATATTGTCCCACACCATTAAAGTGGCATCAATTTCCCCAGAGTAGAAATAGTATAATGGGGATATGAGATCCATTACAGGTAACCCCCAGTTGGAAACCCAACTTGGAGTTTACACATTTAAAAAATTATTGGCAGACAACACTAAAGTGAAAGTGGCTACAATTTCACAGACTAGAAAGACTTTAATAGTGCTCTGAGACCCTTGCCACTACAGGCAACACACAACACAGAGACGCAAATAAGAGTCATCGTTTACCAAAAATTTGGTTTGTCGCAACTAGCAAAAGGAGGAGGAAAAGGAGGAATAGTAGGTGCTTTAAAAAAAGGCAAATTATAAAAGTAACAGATGTGGACATATTTTCTGATTGTTGTGCCACCAAGACACATCAGCAGCAGTAGCTACAGCAGCCACAGAAGCCACGACAAAGGTGTCGCAGACTTCAATAATGCAAGATCAATTTAGCACAATGAAAACTACATCTTCGCCTAGTCAGCCCAGTCTGCGACAAGGTGCAAAAGTCATTAGAGATCCATGACTTGTTCATCTTGAAGAATGTGATATGGTCTACACTTTCAGTGGACAGCCAGATGTGCTTATCCATTGGGACACCACGAGCAGCACTGAAGACACGTTCTGAGAGAATGCTGGCTGCAGGACAAAACCTCCAAGGCATGACTGGTGAGTGCAGGCCACTCTTCCATTTTTGAAAACCAAAATACAAAAGAGTCCAAACTCCCCATGATGGAATCAATATTGAGTTGGAGATACTCCTGCACCATCCTCTCCAGATGTTGACTTTGTGTCAGACTTGTACTCTGGCGCTGGTGCATGGGATGGTGTAAAAAATGTGTGAAATGACTCACAGAAATTGCTTCTGCCACTTGCATTGCTGCTATTGCTAATGTTTTGCATTGTCGTCTCAACGTTTCTGATATTGGAAGTTTACAACTGCAGGCGCATTGTGTGCTTCGCCGCTGTCTTGGGGAAAGCCACTATTAATATTGACTAGAAATGTGTTTTGATACTCCAGCATGTGTGAGTCCCTTTCCAGGGGGGGAAGCATCAGGCAAAACTGAGTCTTGGACCCTGGATCCAACATAGTGGCAATTCAGTAGTCAGCACTATTTCTAATCCTAATAATTCAAGATTCATTTTGTAGTTATTTCAGCAAGAAGGCGCTCATGTGTCGGGTGCTTCCAAGAGATACAAGTCCATTGTGCGTTGTTGGTGGGGTAACACTCAAGCTTGCTTTCTCTGTCTCCTCCCACCAACCATAAAAAACAGACAGGGGATCAGCATACTCTTCATCTACTGATTGTTGCACGTCCATCACCTCTACCTCGTCATCCTCCACTATTTGTTCCTCAGCTCCTGCACCTTCAATAACAGTTTGTCTGGCACCGTAAGTCCTTCTGGATCATCCTCCTTTGCTTCCTCCTCTTTCTCTGGGACCACCACCTCCTCTTGTAGCCCACTCTGCAAATGTGATTTGAACCATGTCAGTATTGTCATGATCCAGTTCTGAGATTATGTTCAGCTCTCTTGTCTCTGGACTGGTCATGTGGGAGTTAATCCTCTCTGCCTCACCCTGGAGCTGGCTGTGCTATTTAAGTCCTCTGCAGCCTGGGGGCCAGTGTCAGCTATAGTTCATGCTGCACTGTTTGAGCTCCTGACCTGTTCCCTGTTATAGTGTTCCTGTTTGCCTCTGACTGCCTGCACCCGTTTATGACTTGTTCTGACCTCTGGCCTGTACCCCGACTCAGTCTTACGTCTCACGTTTTGGTTACCACGTTCCCGGTTGGTTCTGATGTCTTGCTTGTCCCCGATGATTCTCTGCTCGCCCCTTCTGTACCGCGCCGCTATCTCCGTGTATGACCTTGGCTTGTTTCATGTCCCTTTCATTACCTGTGACACCTGTGTTGTTGCTCAGTTTTGCTGTGCTGTGTGTGCAGCCTCCTTTCCTTATCCAGCACCCCCTGGTGGAGGTTGCTCTATACTGCACTGCAGCAGCACATTACATTTATTGCTTTGGCCAAGGCTATGCAAAATGACATACTGTACAAGGGCTTGTCACTGCTGCCACAGCTGCTGCAACATATGCAAAGACGAATTCCACATGTTGTCACATTGCATATAAACTGATTAACCAGTGTTAGGGCTGGCGGAATACACCGAGTAATAAGTATAGTAGCATAGGTGCGTTCACAGCCCGGGGTCCACCGTGCAGGAGTGAGACCTGCTGCTAAAAGATGGCGGCACTATTTGGCGGTATAGACACGAGTTCTGTCACTCGGACTGAATATGAACGAACTCTGTTGCTACACAGAGATGTAAGATTCCACATGGGAATAATACCCTAACTAGGGTTGTGCTTGCTCAGGAACTCTAACCGCACACAAGAAGGAACCTGATGCTAAGACAAGCAGCTAATTGCCTTCACTGATGCTAACTGCCTGCCTGAGAGTATTCCCAAAGCTAGACGATCACACACCACATGTAGAGAGATTGAGATTTTTCCTCCTACTAGCTGCATACCACCATTGCTGTCCAGTTTTCGTGTGTGTTTTTATTTGTTTTTAATTGGTTTTCTTTTCTTTATTATCAGTAATATCTTCCATTGGTCCTCTTCTTCCTCCCGTGTGGATCCAGATCATCTATTCATGCCGCCTTGAATCACGGATTATCGCCACGCGTCAAGCAAGCGCCGTTACATTTAGATGAATATATATAATCTTACATCTGAGTTGTTATTTAGCGTATTTGGTGGCGGTATTGTGTACCCTTTTTTACAGTTCTTCAATGTATGTGAAATTATCCGTATTCATGTGACATTTGTATAACTATTATGGTGTTTGGTGCCCTCTTGTGGCGCTGCTATAGATGCTGCAGGATATTTTTTTTTTTTTGTTGTTGTTTTTTCCCCCTTATGGGTATATTTATATTCAGTGTGGATAACTACAATATAACCTCTCTGGGGGGGCTGCTGCCTTTACAGGTATTTTACATGCCATATTGAGTTCGCATTGGTAGCAGTGCGCATCGCGCTGTGGACATCTGGCTCGGGTATGTGGGCAGGCGTCTCTGCAGCTAGGTGCGGTGGTTCCTGGACGTTTTTGCGGCACGTTTTCCCGGCACCTGCGCACTTGGTCTGACGCCCTGCCTCCATTCCCTGACCTGGCTGTCACAGTGCGCGTGTGCCGTGTGCACCACCGCTATTGGCTTACACTTCACATGTGACCGGGTTCACAGGGGGTTATCTAGAGGTCCTGGTTGTGCCATACTCACACTCCCTTGAGAAAGCGGCGTTGTATTGCCGCGAAATGTGCGTCGGGGGTCTCTCTTTCCGGCTGTGTCTCTCCTCTGCACCCCTCTGCACTGTCTGGTGAGTGTACACTGGTATTGCGCTATTATTTGACCATATGCATCTGCAGCCCACATGGGTGTTGCTTTTGAATAGCTAGGTTGACTTTACTGCTCTACCTGATACTTACCTGTCTTGTATAGTGCTCCTGGTAAGCATATTGTGTGCTTTATCCATTATATGCGGGACTTTCCCTGTCATATGTTTAGGGGTATTTTGGAGGGACTGTCCTCTTTCGGCCCTTCATTGGAACTTATACGCTGTGACTTATTACTGATCGTGTTTTAATCATTTTTATGTATTAATAAAGATTTATTTATATATTGTCCATGATATGCTCCTTATTCTCCTCCTTTGATATGTATTGTGTGGAGCGGACTTGTTTGTCGGGGGGTGTACTATTCTAGTACTCCCATACCCAGACTGTCACAATGGTTTTGGGATTTTGCATAATATGTAGAGAGATTGGTAGTGTGTCAACTGGCAACAAGCATATACACAAATGATATTAGCGCGACTATGCAAACCTTTTATAGTTGCAGCAACTTCAGGACCTTCCAGAGGACAAATGGGAGTTGCTACAGGACCTGAGTGTGTGACCCCCTACCTCCAATGAGAAGTCTTCCTTTGGGCATGCTCAGAAGGGGAAAAGCAGGACTTAGTCCCAGAGGCATCTGCTCGCCGCTGACCAGTACTGGCTACAATAGCTGAGCCTGGAAGAGCAGCAGCAACCAAGCGCAGAGTATCTGCCTGAGCCAGACGCTGGGACCGACATCACCGCTGAGCAGGCTCCAATGTGGCTGGAGAAGAATGGGATACTGCAGCGGAGGTGGTTCAAGATTCCTCCTGTGCAGCGGCGGGAACTTGACACCTAACAACCAGTAGGCCAAAAGACATGTAGTGATGCAAGTCAATAGCATGCAAGGTGCGAACGGTGGAAGTGAGCACACAGTGACTGTGCTTTCTGAAGGAGCGCATCCAAGCCTGGATAACAATGGAGAAATGTTGAAGGCATGAGCCATAAAATTCATGTGTGTGAGGTTGCACCAGCGTAGGGCAGCCACAATGTGTAAGGGACGAAGGAGATCTTCCTCCACTCCTGAAATGTGCTCCCACCCTTGCGTCCCCCAGGCCATAAAGAGCAATCCAATGTTTCCCTTTAACTCCAGGAACAAGCCCGTTGAAGCTCTGTGTCCCCGGCAGTTATCACAAGGGTGTGAACTCTTGTGCAGCTACAGCCATCTGGCTCCCTTTGTTCATTAAGGCTGACATCCTGGCACAACAGATCCCAGGCTAACCAGTACAAGGCTCAGATATGGAATCTAGAAAATGACCTATAATAACAGAATGCAATATCTCTGAGCCTAGCTGAGCACATTATCAGAATCTGCATTCCTTCCCCCACAAACCCATAACATCCAGCCACCCCAAGCGCTCTGCATCATTGAGTTACAAAGCATAGCTATCTGGAATTAAATACAGTGGCTGTATTTAGTCTCTAAGCACAGATAAAATCCAGCAGAAACCAGTGGCTCCGGTGCCAATAATAATAATAATCTTTATATAGTGCCAACAAATTCCGCAGCGCTTTACAGTTTTTTAGAGCTTCGGGCAGAAAGTTATGGACATTCACGGTTCTGGCCTGGAAAACCATACTCTGAAATATGGGAGGCGGGAGGCTGGCCAACCCAGGGGTGGGCGCAGAGTGTGGGAGAGAGCAGCCTAGGAGATAAGAGGCAGCTCCTCATTTTTAGCACAGTTTTTCTACTGGCAGGAGGACCATTAACTGACGTGGCCAGGGGAACCACTTAACTAAGATTTGGACCTCTGATCCATCAGTGGCTCCCTGTGGTCACATGCTACATAACACGGTAATTGCAACATATCTATACCCTACACTTGTACTACAGTTTTGACTGTATACCTGTGTGTATATATATTCGTGAATCGAGATAAAATAGCAGCCCAAGATTAATTTTATATTTAATCGCTGAAAAGGAGCACTAGAAAAATGTATATATATGTATATATATATATGTATATATATATGTTAAGGACTGGCGGAACGCACCATGTATAGATGGTACGAAACTAGGTGCGTTCGCAGTCCGAGGTCCACCGTGCAGGTAAAAGACCCTGCAGCTAGCAAGACGGACAATATGGCGGTACACTAAAGGATACACGCGTGGGTTAAACCTCACCCAGCGTGAAGAAAGCGATCCTGTTAATCCACAGGACCGCAGTACCGCACTAGTGCGCGAGCAAGTGGTCAGCGGACTTAACCCCAGAAGGGATTGGAGCCCGATTAGACCCTTGCTGGCGTAACACCGCAACTGGGTGTGTAGAGAACTTTAAGAAGTATAAGTGCACAAGAGTGCGAGCGATGCCGCACTAACGGACGCCACTAACCACCCAGACTCGGGTATGGAAAGCGCAAGGCAGGCGCACGGCGCCGTACTGGCAGGCACAGCTACAGGACGCTGAGATGTGTGTCTAGTGCTGTAGGCTAAGTCGGGCGCTAGGTAGCAGCCATACACCTTCCGCGAACAGACATTCAATAGGGAAGGGATTTCAAAGGACGACTTGCACTCACAACATACACACATCAAGAATTGTTAGACAATACTAGCGCATGGCCGTGCGGTCATGCGCAGTTTATATAGGAGCAGCACAGGAAGTGGCCACAGCACTTTTGCCCTTCTAGGACCTGCCAAGAGGACCAATGGAATGTGCTGCAGAGCCTGAGCACATGACCCTCGATCTCCAACGGGAGACCTTACGCTGGGCATGCTCAGTACATGCAGACAAGGACTTAGTCCCAGAGAAGTCCGCTCGCTGCTGACCAGTACTGACTTTAATGGCAGAGACTGGAGAAGCAGCACTAACTCTCTGAACAGAGTGAGAATGAGCAAGACGCTGGGACCGACGTCCTTGCTGAGCAGGCTCCACTGCGGCTGGACAAGAATGGGAGACCGCAGCGGAAGTGGCTCGAGATTCCCCCAGTGCAGAAGCGGGAACTCGACCCCTAACATTACCCCCCCTCCTAGGGCCCCCCCCTCCTTGGGCCTCGCTACGTTCAAAGGCAGCAATGAGCTGCGGAGCCCGAATGTGCTCCACAGGCTCCCAGGTTCTATCCTCTGGACCATGACCCTTCCAATCCACCAAATAAAATTTTTTGCCACGTACCACCTTGCTTCCCACAATAGCATTCACCTCAAATTCATCCGTGGATGAACCCGATGTCCCAGCAGAAGACTCAGAAAACCGAGACAAGCGAACGGGCTTTAAGAGGGAAACGTGAAAGGTATCGGTGATACCAAGGCGTGGAGGAATGGCCAAACGGTAAACCACAGGGTTGACCTGTTCCAGAACTTTAAACGGGCCAATGTAGCGAGGAGCAAACTTAGTGGACTCAACTCGCAGCCTGATGTTACGGGCGGAGAGCCACACTAAGTCGCCGGGAGCAAAGACCGGAGCGGGGCGCCGGTGTGTATCAGCCGAAACCCTCATTCTCTCCTTGGAGGCCCGGATAGCATCCTGTGTGCGGTCCCAGATGTCACGTGCCTCCACCGCCCAGTCTGCCACCCTAGAATCGGTGGAGGACACGGGCATGGGCACAGGGACACGCGGATGCTGGCCGTAATTAAGGAGAAAAGGAGTTTGACCAGTGGAATCGGCTACGGCGTTGTTCAGGGCAAATTCCGCCCAAGGTAGCAAAGATGCCCAGTCATCCTGCCTAGCAGAGACGAAATGTCGCAAATATGTCACCAGAGTCTGGTTGGTTCTCTCCACCAACCCATTCGTCTCGGGATGGTAAGCAGAGGAGAGGTTTAACTCTATGCTGAGTAAACGGCAGAGCTCTCTCCAAAACCGAGATGCGAACTGGGGACCCCGATCGCTGACAATCTTATCAGGCATACCATGCAAACGGAAAACGTGTTTAACGAACAACACCGCCAAGGCCCGTGCTGAGGGTAACCGAGGAAGTGGCACCAAATGCACCATCTTAGAGAAATGGTCAGTGGCAACCCAAATAATGGAGCAGCCACGCGACTTGGGTAGACCCACCACAAAGTCCATTCCGACCATCTCCCAGGGCCTGTCTGCCACCGGTAGAGGGTAAAGCAACCCAGCAGGCCGTTGCCGAGGAGACCGATTCTGGGCGCAAGAAACGCACGCCTGAATGTAGTCCCTGACATCTCGGGCCATATGCGGCCACCAGTATGTTCTCGCCAAAAGCTCTGATGTCCTCTTTGTCCCAAAATGCCCCCCCACTCTGGAGGAGTGAGCCCAAGAGAGAACCTCCGGTCGCAAGTTAGCTGGCACGAAAGTCTTGCCCGGGGGCACAGACTCTAGCGAAACCGGAGCTACAGTTCTCAGGCTCTCAGAAGGGACAATAAGCCGAGGCTCCTCCTCCTCCTCCTCAGATGACACTACGGAGCGGGAGAGAGCGTCGGCACGAACGTTCTTCTCCCCGGAGAGAAAATGGAGAGTAAAATGGAACCGGGAGAAGAACAGGGACCATCTAGCCTGGCGAGAATTCAGCCGCTGGGCCGTCTGTATATACACCAAGTTCTTGTGGTCAGTGAAGACTTGGAAGGGAAAGCGAGCTCCCTCCAAGAGGTGTCTCCACTCTGAAAAAGCCAACTTCATAGCTAGCAACTCCCTGTCCCCGATGGAATAATTCCTCTCCGCTGGTGTGAAGGTCTTGGAGAAGAAGAAGCAAGGATGCTTCCGACCTTGAGCATCCTTTTGGAAAAGGACTGCTCCAGCACCAACGGATGAGGCATCCACCTCCAAGATGAATGGTTTATCTACATCGGGGCGATGTAGGATGGGAGCGCTAGCGAAGTGCGACTTAATCGAGAGAAAGGCCTTGGAGACCTCCTCTGACCACAACTTGGGATTTGCTCCCTTCTTGGTGAGGGCGACCAAGGGAGCTACCAAAGTTGAGAAGTGTGGAATGAACTGGCGATAATAATTAATGAACCCCATAAAGCGCTGCACCGCTTTAAGAGAATGGGGTTCCTGCCAGTCCATTACAGCCTGTAGCTTGGCAGGATCCATAGCCAAACCCTGGGCAGAAATGATATATCCAAGGAAAGGCAAGGACTCCTGCTCAAACACACACTTCTCCAACTTAGCGTAGAGGGAGTTTGCCCGTAAGAGGTCGAAGACTTTGCGAACATCTCTCCGATGGGAGTCTATATCTGGAGAGTAGATGAGAATGTCATCCAGATAGACTACGACCGAGGTGGTGAGCATATCCCGAAAGATGTCGTTCACAAAGTCTTGGAAAACGGCTGGGGCATTACAGAGCCCAAAGGGCATCACTAGATATTCATAGTGCCCATCCCTGGTGTTAAAAGCCGTCTTCCATTCATCCCCCTCACGGATGCGAATCAGGTTGTAAGCACCCCGCAGATCTAACTTTGTAAATACCTTTGCTCCCCGTAGCCTATCAAAGAGCTCAGATATCAGGGGTAATGGGTACTTGTTCTTAACGGTAATTGCGTTAAGACCCCTGTAGTCTATGCATGGACGTAAGTCTCCAGTCTTCTTCTGTACGAAGAAGAACCCAGCCCCTGCCGGTGACACTGACTTCCTAATGAATCCTCTTGCCAGATTCTCCTGAATATACTGGGACATTGCCTCCGTCTCCGGGAGAGATAACGGGTAGACTCGACCCCGGGGAGGCTCAGCACCAGGCAAGAGGTCAATAGGACAGTCATAGGGGCGGTGAGGCGGAAGGGTCTCCGCAGCTCTTTTGGAGAACACGTCTGCATGGGACCAATAGTGCTTGGGGAGAGAGGAAAGATCTGCGGGTACCTGTGTAGAAGCAACCTGAACGCACTCCCTCTGACATCTACCCTCACAGGATTTACTCCATCCCAAAATTCTCCCAGAGGACCACTCAATATGAGGAGAATGGTAGCGAAGCCATGGCATCCCCAACAGGACCTCATCAATTCCCTCAGGAATGACTAATAGGGAGATTATCTCCTGATGTGATGGAGACACAGATAGGGTGAAAGGAATGGTTTGGTGGGTAATCTGTGAAGGTAGTGTTGACCCATTTACCACTCGAACGGTCACTGGCTGGGCGAGCATCACCAAGGGTATTGCGTGACGCTGGGCAAAGGCGGAGGACATAAAGTTACCCTCTGCCCCAGAGTCCAAGCATAGCTCGACCGTGAGAGTGGATGGGCCTATGGTAATTGTCCCCTTGAAGGACAACTTTGAGGCAAACGTCGCCGTGTCTAGTGTACCTCCTCCAACTGCCACTAGACGCTGACGTTTCCCCGACCGCTGAGGACTCTTGGAGGCAAGACGTCCTGACTGCTGGCGAACATGACGAACCTTATGTGCACGAGCGGACTGAGACTTGGATCCCGCTCGTGTCACCTCCAAGGTCTCATGTGACTCAGATGTCTGGACTGGAGATTTCAAAGGTTTGGCGAAGGTAGGAGCCAGCCGAAACCTCTGCCTACACTGGGCTCGTTCCAACCTCCGCTCGTTAAAACGGAGGTCTATACGAGTAGAAATAGATATTAACTCCTCCAGTGTGGCAGGAATCTCCCTAGTGGCCAGAGCGTCCTTAACATGGTCAGCCAGGCCCCTCCAGAATATGGGGATAAGGGCTTTATCCGACCACTCCAGCTCGGAAGCTAACGTACGGAATCGGACGGAAAAATGGCTGACCAAGGACTCACCCTGAGTTAATGCCAGTAGTTGGAGCGCTGTATCATGGGTGAGTTGAGGTCCTAGAAAGACCTTTTTCAGCGTGCCCAGAAACAACGGAGCACTCTGCACCACATGATCATCACGCTCCCACAGCGGCGTAGCCCACTCCAACGCCCTGTCCGACAACAGCGAGACAATAAATCCCACCTTAGCCCGCTCTGTAGGAAAACGTGCAGCCAGGAGCTCGAGGTGGATAGAGCACTGACTCACGAATCCCCTACAAGTTTTGCAATCTCCAGAAAATTTTTCTGGCAACGGGAGGCGGGATAATGTCGGAACAGGGGTGGCAGTGGACAAGGTTGCTGCCGCCACGCCAGCAGCCTTTACAGCAACTGCGGTAACATCCACAGCTGAGGTTGAGTTCTCGAGAACCTTCAACCTACCCTCCAACTGCTGGATATACCGCAAAGATTGCTGAATGTCCGCCATACTAGCCAGACCTTGGCGCTAGTATTATGTTAAGGACTGGCGGAACGCACCATGTATAGATGGTACGAAACTAGGTGCGTTCGCAGTCCGAGGTCCACCGTGCAGGTAAAAGACCCTGCAGCTAGCAAGACGGACAATATGGCGGTACACTAAAGGATACACGCGTGGGTTAAACCTCACCCAGCGTGAAGAAAGCGATCCTGTTAATCCACAGGACCGCAGTACCGCACTAGTGCGCGAGCAAGTGGTCAGCGGACTTAACCCCAGAAGGGATTGGAGCCCGATTAGACCCTTGCTGGCGTAACACCGCAACTGGGTGTGTAGAGAACTTTAAGAAGTATAAGTGCACAAGAGTGCGAGCGATGCCGCACTAACGGACGCCACTAACCACCCAGACTCGGGTATGGAAAGCGCAAGGCAGGCGCACGGCGCCGTACTGGCAGGCACAGCTACAGGACGCTGAGATGTGTGTCTAGTGCTGTAGGCTAAGTCGGGCGCTAGGTAGCAGCCATACACCTTCCGCGAACAGACATTCAATAGGGAAGGGATTTCAAAGGACGACTTGCACTCACAACATACACACATCAAGAATTGTTAGACAATACTAGCGCATGGCCGTGCGGTCATGCGCAGTTTATATAGGAGCAGCACAGGAAGTGGCCACAGCACTTTTGCCCTTCTAGGACCTGCCAAGAGGACCAATGGAATGTGCTGCAGAGCCTGAGCACATGACCCTCGATCTCCAACGGGAGACCTTACGCTGGGCATGCTCAGTACATGCAGACAAGGACTTAGTCCCAGAGAAGTCCGCTCGCTGCTGACCAGTACTGACTTTAATGGCAGAGACTGGAGAAGCAGCACTAACTCTCTGAACAGAGTGAGAATGAGCAAGACGCTGGGACCGACGTCCTTGCTGAGCAGGCTCCACTGCGGCTGGACAAGAATGGGAGACCGCAGCGGAAGTGGCTCGAGATTCCCCCAGTGCAGAAGCGGGAACTCGACCCCT
The DNA here is from genome assembly GCF_032444005.1 of Ranitomeya imitator. Lineage (NCBI taxonomy): Eukaryota > Metazoa > Chordata > Amphibia > Anura > Dendrobatidae > Ranitomeya > Ranitomeya imitator. The sequence continues at coordinate 932,709,687 of NC_091282.1, read as the reverse complement.
AACATATATATATATGCATTTTTCTAGTGCTCCTTTTCAGCGATTAAATATAAAATTAATCTTGGGCTGCTATTTTATCTCGATTCACGAATCCCCACGTCTGCCCTCTCAGTTGGTTATATTATACACTAGACCCAGGGTTGGTTTCTGACCCGATATTTGCCTGTTGTAAGACAAGGCTTGTATATCGATTCGAGGACACTGGTGGCAGCATACCGTACTGTGTTAGTGAGGAACTCTGATAGTGATGGCCGGGAGGTCTATATATATATCCCCAGCCTGGACTGGTGATATATATCCCCCTCACTGGGAGTGCCTCAATAACTCATACCTATAAGTGAAGCCTTTCCTGCAACTCTTTGCCCTCGGTGCAGTTTCCTGACTGACCTAGGGAAAGTGGTGGTGCTTGAGAGCCGATCCCTGCTGGTTCCTTCTCTCCTCTCCCCAGAGGTGAGTGAATTTGACACAACCCTTCCCCTGTGTGATGCATCACACCAGGTTTGGACCATTATCGCACAAGGCCTTCCCTGACTCCAGGATCAGTGGAGACAGCCATTGCTCAAACTTCACCTGGATAGCTATCCACAACTCTTAAGGTACCGCCACACATAATGATATCGTTAACGATATCGTTGCTTTTTGTGACGTAGCAACGATATTGTTAACAAAATCGTTATACGTGACAGCGACCAATGATCAGGCCCCTGCTGGGAGATCGTTGGTCGCTGGGGAAAGTCCAGAACTTTATTTCGTCGCTGGATCTCCCGCAGACATCGCTGAATCGGCGTGTGTGACGCCGATTCAGCGATGTCTTCACTGGTAACCAGGGTAAACATCGGGTTACTAAGCGCAGGGCCGCGCTTAGTAACCCGATGTTTACCCTGGTTACCATTGTAAATGTAAAAAAAAAATACAGTACATACTCACATTCCTGTGTCTGTCCCCCGGCCTCAGCCTCCCGCACTGACTGTGAGCGCCGGCCGGCCGTAAAGCACAGCGGTGACGTCACCGCTTTGCTTTACGGCCGTCCGGCGCTGACACAGTGCAGGGAAGCTTACGGCGCGGGACAGACACCGGAATGTAAGTATGTACTGTTTTTTTTTTTTTTTTTTTACATTTACAATGGTAACCAGGGTAAACATCGGGTTACTAAGCGCGGCCCTGCGCTTAGTAACCCGATGTTTACCCTGGTTACCAGGGGACTTCGGCATCGTTGGTCGCTGGAGAGCTGTCTGTGTGACAGCATCATAGGCATAGGCATAGGCATATAGGCATAGGCATAGGCATAGATATAGGCATCATTGCCTATATCGCTGCAGCGTCGCTTAATGTGACAGTACCTTTAAGCTCTGTGATTGCTATCTCCAAGGCATTTAAATTTTAACACTGTCTGCTTTCTACGAGCCCTGGTTGCGCAGTATGGAGGTGGGGGGATTCTCTCTGACCTTTTGAAATGCGTGCCACATTAAGGTAGAGTTTTTTGAGAGCGCAGATGAAGACTCTAGAAGAGGGAGAAACAGTGGAAAAAGTGTTAGGTACAGTGGTTTGTCCCGCAAGCCTCAGGGATTTCAAGACTTGTGGAGCAGCTCCTTCCACGCCAGCTCCAGCAGCCATCATAGTCACCCAGTGCCTAGTTAGCGAGCCATGCTTGCTCGTTCAGGTGTCAGTGATGAAATGCACCCTGGAAGACAGACTTTTTCAAGGAAGGGGTAATGTTTTCTGCGACATGCTGGTGTATTGCAGGCACAATTTTCTTAGAGAAGAAATAGCAACTGTGCAACTGGTACAGGGGGACTGCGACCGATATCAGCTTTTGGAAACTGTCTTTATCCACCAGGTGGAAAGACAGCATTTTTTTGACCAACAGATTGAAGATGAAGAAGTTCAAGTTCTCAACTTTAGCATGTGTAGCAGAAAAAAATCTTTTACGTAACCACGTCGGCGGGACTGAGGGCTGGTTGCTGTGCTGAGAGACAGTGCAGTAGGGTGTACACGACAAACTACTGGGCTGTGAGTGAGATGGTATGGTGGATTAAGAAAGATGTAATTTGCTTGGCTTCTGAGATCAGTCAAAAACAGCAGGCAAGTTCACTTATGTGACAGCTAATGAGCTCTCACGCACCCCAACTGTAGTGGATAAAAAAGTGGAGGTCCTGCAGCTACAGATCTGTGCGACCCTACTTTGTCTGGCTGTGGATCCAACTGAATACATTTGGAGGAAAGGTGCAGTTGCTTTCCTCCTCTTGAGTCTGTGAATCTTTGGAGCAGACCTTTGATGCCCATAGAATAGAATGTGTGAACAGATCTGCAGACTCGCCCATCTGTGGTTCCCCACAGTCAGTTGGGTGGTTGGAGAGTTGTGATCTTAGGGGAAACAAGGGTAATTGGGATGTCACCTCTAAGGACTGTACTGTGTGTGATGTTAAAGTGGAGGAAGAGGAGGAGAGGCCACTTGATGTAGCACTTTTCATCCACTGGAGCACATGCTCTTTCTGACCCTCATCTACAAAGAGTACCACTGTACCACTGCTAAAGAAAGGGAGATGAGTATCCCATCCTGTAACAGAAGTTGTCAGTTGTCGTTGGATAGGATGAGCCGGTGTTTATTCAGTAGAGCTTTCAGTAACAACTGATTAACTTCACACATCTCTAGTTAATAGGAAGAAATTAACCTTAAAGCTCAACGTGCAATTTTTCCTGAGTGTGCCAATTCTCTACATTTATTTGGGAAATATTTTGCAGGCCCAGTGGAAAACTCAGAAGGGAAGGATCTCCATATATTGTAGTGCAGATTTAGTTTTTATGTTTTGCTGATGCCATGATCCACAGGAAGAGGCCCTGAGGTATCATAACAGTAGAGCCCCCCAATAAGTGACAGCATTTTATCGAAGGATGCAGTGATCATACTGACACCACGACTATTTTTTACTACAAAAAGTTTGTTTTAGCTGCAAATTTTACATTTTCAAACTTGGAGATGGGTAAAAATTGCAATAAGATTTGTCAAACATTTTCTGCTGAACATGGCAATATCTCGTATGTGGCTGTGCAGTGCTGCTTAGCCATACGGCAAGACTCGGGCAGTAAGGAGCACTATTTAACTCTTTGAGAACAAATTATAGTAGAATAGTTTTGTGGACTTCAAATACAGAGCCTTTGCATGCCAGAAGAGCAGAAGTGACCCAATTTTGAAAATTACATGACTAAGAATTTATCTACAGGTGTACTGACGATTTAAACTCCGTGGGTGTCTTCCAGAAACTAGCAGCTGTGGATGTTGCCAAGTGAAAATTGCAAATCTGCATAGTATAGTGCCCAGTACAATGTATTTGTCCATTGCATAGTAGTGCCTGTACATTATGTCCAGCTTCTGTTTCTGGAAAAATGAAAATGTAAATTAAGCAGGCTCTCATTGCTACAGAACTGCCAACCATGTGCATTACGGAAGAACGAACATTCTCGGTCATACTTGGATATCACTCGACTATCTCAGTGGTTGAATGCACTCAGTACTCGATGAGCAATGGCTGATGCACAGATTTGAAGCTTGAATCCTCCACCCTGCACTACTAGCACCTGTTCCACAGCCAATAAGCATGCTGGATTGCCTGTCAGTCACTGTAATGCTGTAGCCATCTTGGTAGTGGCATTACTGTGTTTTTTTGGCCGCATTACCTCATCAGAGGTTATAAAAGGACTGGTGCCACCGTGCTTGGCGGTTTGTATACAATACATTATGTTCTTAGCCTGGGGACAGTTGCAGGAGCAGGGCTAGTGGCAGAATACACCCTCTAGGTAGAGCTTAGGGCTTTAAAGTCCATTGCTAAATATATCTGCTGCATGTCACCACATTCTTTTTTTGGGGGTGAAAAATTTACTATATCCATAGAGTATTACATGCTTTATGCTACATTTCAGTGGTATATAACACTGTAAAAAAAGGAGTCAAAATATTTTATGGATTGAATTTGTCATCTGTAGAGTATTCCGTGCTTTGTTTTACCTTTTCAGGGTATATAACACTACAAAAAGCAAACAAAAATGTTCCTGGTTTCAATTTGTCATCTATAGAATATTATTTTACTTTGTGCTATATAATTCATTGGAATATAACACTCCAAAAAAGCATTCAAAACATTTTCTGGATTCAATTTGTTATCCAAAGGATATTACTTGCTTTGTTCTACATTTTGGTATTATATAACAATAAGGATGAGCAAACATGCTTGTTGATACTCGGTTATCACTCAAGCATCACGGTGCTTAGATGTATTTGTTACTCAGCAAGTAATGGGTGTGGCTGATTATAAAACTTGAATCACCACCCGCATTTTGGGTGCCTGTTACACAGCTAATAAGCATGCAAGGATAGTCTGCGTGTCACGGTAATGCCATGGCCATCTTGGTTATTAATATTATTATTTATTTATATAGCACCATTGATTCCATGGTGCTGTACATGAGAAGGGGTTACATACAAGTTACAAATATCACATACAGTAAACAAACTAACAATGACGGAACGATACAGAGGGGCGAGGACCCTGCCCTTGCGGGCTTACTGTGATTGGCTGGCCGTGTGACATCATCAGGGGTTATAAAAGAACAGGCTCACAACTCTGATGCCATGGTACTGTTCTGTGACAATTTGTATTGGAGGGAGAGAGTACTTGTCTAGGCCTGTGTGTGCACAGCATAATTCAGTGGCCTGTAGTATTTATACTGGTGCTGAAGCTGAGCCATCATACGAACAGCACTTATAAGGGCTAATTGTTAGCTTTGCAGTTTGTATCACAACAATCTGTATTTAACCTAGGGAGGGAGAAATAGTCACAGGAGCAGGGAGAGTGACAGAATCCTGTCTGTAGACAGGGATTTGAGTTGTGCAGTCCATTGCAAAATATATAGCTGCACTTTTTTGGGGGGGTAGGTGAAAAAATTGAATGTGATTTGATCCATCAAATAGTATGTGATTTGTGTTACTTTTTTGTGTTATATAACGCTCAAAAAAATAATTAAAAAGTTTTCCCGGGTTAAAATTCTTACCTATACTCTATTCTGTGTTCTGAATTAACTTAATAATAATAATAATAATAATAATAATAATAATAATAATTTTATTTCTATATCGCCAACATATTCCTCAGCACTTTACATTTTATATGGGACTTGTACAGACAATAGATATTACAGCATAAAAATGAACACATAAATCAAAACAGATACCAAGAGGAATGAGGGCCTTACTTGCAAGCTTACAATCTATGAGGATAAAGGGAAGGCACGAAAGGTGGATGGTAAGAATTGCATTTGTTGTTTTTTATACATAACACTCCAAAAAAGCGTTTAAAGATTTTGCAGGGTTACATTTGTCACCCATACAGTATTACTTGGTCTAGAGTACATTTCCTGTGATCTATAAAAACTGAAAATAAAAGAATAAAAAAAAATTCTCAGCCATACAGTTTCACGTGTCCAGTGTTACATTTTTGTGACATCTAGCACTCAATAAAAAGTCATAAAAAATAATCTGGATAACATTTGTACCCCATACACTATTCTGAGGTCTGCTGTAAATTTCTGTGAGATTGTCTAACACTACAAAAAAGTATTTAAAACATTGACTTGATTGCAGTTCTCATCCATACACTTTTCCATGGTCTGGGAGATATTTCCTGTGACCAATAAGACTGAAAAAATGCATTCAAAATGTTGCAGTTTTATATTTCTCAGCCACTCAGTTTCAGGTGAACTCCAAAAATATGTGCTCAACTTGGTTGTTCAGCAGTTTCTGAAAACCTACCCAGATTTGCCAGAGCCAGAGCTGCCTGCTCACTGACTGGTGTGTGATATTATCACACACTGGAACAACACACTGCACATGCTGGCAAGTGTTTGTGAGGATCAGAGGCCAGTGTTTGCGTACCAACTCCAACATGCCTGTCGATATTCTGGTAAACTTCTGCACATAATATCAGAAGAGTGGGCATGGATGCCTGACATTTATGAGGTTCTACATGATTTTGAGGACTCCACAAAAGATGGTGAGCAGCGATCCCACTTCTTTGCTTATTTGAACAGTCAATTAAATATGAAGCTTTCCATGTGGACCATTTTGGAATGGAGGAAGACATAACACAGAGAGATTCTAGCCTTTCCAGCCTCATCTGATCTGCTCAGAGCTGGTTGGATATCAAATAGGAGGTGGATGCTCTTGTACCTTCTGCTACCCATCTGGGTTCCAGTACCGTCAGCTGGTTCTCGGCAGTGTCTTTGGCTCTTGTAGCTTCTGCTCCCCATCCTGGTTCCAGTACCATCAGCTGGTTCCAGGCAAAGCCTTTGGCTTAGGTGCCTCTTTCTCGGTATCCGAGTTCCACTAACGTCTGGTGGTCCTTTGTAGTTCTTTCTGGCACGGGTACCTCCTGCTTAGTAACTGGGTTCCAGTACCATCAGCTGGTCTTCGGTAGTTCCATTGGCTCTTGTACCTTCTGCTACCCTTCCGGGTTCCAGTACCGTCAGCTGGTTCTCGGCAGTGTCTTTGGCATGGGTACTCCCTCCTGCCCAGCCAGGTTCCAGCACGCCAGCTGTTTCCGGGTAGTGTCAAGGTCACTTTGCCTCCAATACGTTGTCCTGTCGGGTTGCGGTCGGGTTAGCCAACTCTATGGTGCCTGCAGTTTAGGTGCTTCCTATGTGGGCTGTGGGAACTGGTAATCAAGGCTGGTTCCGTAGTGCCAATAGGACAAGCTCCCCCTGTAGGACTGTGGGTTTTCGGTAACTCCAGCTGGCTCGCGGCCCTGCAATTTTTTTTTCATGTGGACCTTCTGCTGCCTATCTAAGTTCCAGCACCATTAGCTAGTTCTTTGGAAGTCAATCTTGAATAGGTCCCCCTGGGTTCCAGTACCATCAGCTGGTTTGACGCAGAGCCTTTGGCTTGGGTGCCTCCTTCTCGGTATCCGAGTTCCACCAACATCTGGTGGTCCTTGGTAGTGCTTTCTGGCACGGGTACCTCCTGCTTAGTAACCGGGTTCCAGTACTGTCAGCTGGCCCTCGGTACTTCCATTGGCTCTTGTGCCATCGGCTGCCCATCCAGGTTCCAGTATCGTTGGCTAGTTCTCGGCAGTTCCTCAGCCTTCTCGTACCTTCTGCTACATTTCCAAGTTCAAGCTTTTTGAAATGGTTTTTGGTAATCTCCCTGATGACGACCCTAATGACGACCCTGAAGACCACCCCAAAGAAGATGACGACCCCGGAGACGACGACCCTGGAGATGACGACCCTGAAGACCACCCCGAAGAAGACGACGACCCCGGAGACGACGACCCTGGAGACGACGACCCCGGAGACAACGAACCCAGGAGACGACGACCCTGAAGACCACCATGAAGAAGACCAAAAAGATGACCCTGAAGAAGATGACCAAAAGGATAAAGAACAAGAAGACAGCCACCAAGATAAAGAAGAACAAGAGACAGAAGACCAAGAAGCAGAAGAACAAGAAACTGCAGAACAAAAAGCAGAAGAACATTAGGCGTAAGACTAAAAATCAGAGCAAAAGTTATTATCTAAATTATAAGCAGAAGATGACTAAGCAGTGTATGGGGGTGAGTCCGTTCCTCCTTTTGGTGCCCCTGGAAAAAACCTGCTGTTGCAGGCAAAACTGAACGCGGACAAATCCTGTTGTAAATCTTTTGTGACAGGCAGAACGGTATGTGTAATCTTCAAACTTTTATAGATAGCAACTACAGGAATGCCTGTCACAAATAAGAATATGATGAAGAAGAATATGAAGAAGATGAAGAAGTAGAATATGAAAAAGAATAATAGTTGAATAAGAAGAATATGAAGAATGTAAAAAAAGAATAATAGGAAGAAGGTGAAGAAGAAGAAGATGAATAAGGTGAAGAAGAAGTTGATGAAAAAGATGCCGCTGCTGAGGATGATGAAGGAGAAAGTGTGGGAGAAGTAAAAAAGAAGGTGAAGAGCATGGAAGTAGTGAAACATAAATATATGACAAAATATAAAAAAGCTTAACATAGTCAATACAGTTTCTTTGTAACTCCGACCGTCTTAAAAAAAAATTAATGCCTTCTATTCTATTTGATTAGGCTAAACCTCTATGCCTTTATTGTCTCCTCCACCTCCCCAATACATTCTACATTATTCTTAGTTGTTTTCCTTCATGTAGAATTAACCTACAGGGAAAGAAAGGGTTTATTTTAATTCCGATATTTGTGTCCCATTGACTTGCATTGGTTTCCGATATCGGAATCAGCGATACTCGATATTTTTCAGGTATCTGTCCGATCCAATCCAATCCGATATTTCAGGATATCGGAAGGTATCGCTCAATACTTGTCACAGCCCAAAGGACAGAACCTGGGAACCTGTGGAGCTCATTCGGGCTCCACTGCTCATTGCAGCCTTTTAATGTAGCGAGGCCCTGGGAGTGGGGCCCTAGGAGGCGGGGTAATGTTAGGTGTCAAGTTCCCGCCTCTGCACAGGGGGAATCTCAAACCATCTCTGCTGCTGTTTTCCATTCTCCTCCAGCAGCAGTGGAGCCTGCTCAGCAGATACGTCATTCCCAGCATCTGGCTCAAGCTGATACTGTGCGACTGCTGGATACTGCTGCCCTTCCAGGTTTTGCCTTTGTAGCCAGCTCTGATCAGCAGCAAGCAGGTGTTTCTGGGACTAAGTCCTGTTTTTCCCATACTGAGCATGCCTACGGGATGACCTCCTATTGGAGGTCAGGGGTCACATGCTCGGGTCCTGTTGCGGCTCCTTTTGGACCATGTGGTAGGTCCCATAGGGCTGCTGCTATAAAGGGTTCACATGGCCACTCAGCCATGCGCTAGTGTATACTTGATAACATGTGTGTGGATGTGTGATTGTCGCTCATTAATCATCCCCTTCCTAGTGTTTGACTGCTCGTGAATGGTGGATGCTATCTAGCGCCTGACAGTGCTTCAAGGGATTCAAGCTTCAGGAGGCTAATTTGCATATTCCAGGTGCCTTCTGGGAGAAGCGAAGTCTCCCTAAGCTAGAAGATCGTTGGGTACAGCCGGGACCAGCTGCTTCGAAAGCATCACCAAACCGCGCGCCGTAAGGCGCGCGAATTTTTGCCTGTAGGACATTATTGCAAGAGAGCTTGGCTGAGTAGATTACACAAGAAGGAAAACACACAGCAAGTCAGCAGGATCTAGGAGCAACATGGCAGATGTGACAACCTACATGGTGAGCTGCAGCATGTGCTACATGTTCACAGATCGACCAGAAGAAGAATCCAATTTCACCTGTCAGAAGTGTAGACTAGTGGCCCTTTTAGAAGAAAAGGTGCGGGGTCTGGAAGAAAGAATAGCAACTTTGAAACTCATCAAAGAGAATGAAGACTTTCTAGACAGAACAGAAGCATCTCTACTGGTCACAGAAGGTGCAAAAAGTGTCAGAGAACCTCCAAAAGCAGATGAGTGGAAGCATGTGACCAAAAGAAGCAAGAAGACCATGGAGAAATCACCAACCACACAACTGAAGAACCGATATCAAATCTTTGTAGAGGATGAAGATGGCACACCTAAGAATGAAGCAATACCAGCAAGCAAAAAAGAAAAGGGCACACAGCAACAAGTGACAGCAAAAAGTACAGCCAAGAAGCAACGAAGAGTGGTGGTGGTGGGAGACTCACTACTGAGAGGCACCGAAGCAGCCATCTGCAGACCGGACATAACTGCAAGAGAAGTATGCTGCCTTCCAGGTGCGATGATCAAGGATGTGACCGATAGGATACCAAAGCTCTTCAGCTCCAAGGACGTCCACCCATTTCTTCTGATACATGTTGGCACCAATGACACGGCAAGGAAGGACCTACCGACAATCTGCAAGGACTTTGAAGAGTTGGGGAAGAAAGTAAAGGAACTGGATGCACAGGTAGTTTTTTCTTCTATCCTTCCAGTAGACGGGCATGGCACCAGGAGATGGAACAGGATCCTTGATGCAAACAACTGGCTAAGACGATGGTGCAGACAACAAGGATTTGGATTCCTGGACCACGGTGTGAATTACTGGTACGATGGACTCCTCGCCAGAGACGGACTACACCTCAACAAACCTGGGAAACACACATTCGCCAGAAGACTTGCTACACTCATCAGGAGGGCGTTAAACTAGAAGAAGAGGGGACGGGAAGAAAAACATTAGACTCGAACAAAGACGACCCAGGAAAACATACTCAGAAGGGAGGTAAGAACATTTCTAAAACAATCCACAGTGAGGAGATTGGAACAAAACAAAATCCTCTAAACTGCATGCTCGCAAACGCCAGAAGCCTGACAAACAAGATGGAAGAACTAGAAGCAGAAATATCTACAGGTAACTTTGACATAGTGGGAATAACCGAGACATGGTTAGATGAAAGCTATGACTGGGCAGTTAACTTACAGGGTTACAGTCTGTTTAGAAAGGATCGTAAAAATCGGAGAGGAGGAGGGGTTTGTCTCTATGTAAAGTCTTGTCTAAAGTCCACTTTAAGGGAGGATATTAGCGAAGGGAATGAGGATGTCGAGTCCATATGGGTTGAAATTCATGGAGGGAAAAATGGTAACAAAATTCTCATTGGGGTCTGTTACAAACCCCCAAATATAACAGAAAGCATGGAAAGTCTACTTCTAAAGCAGATAGATGAAGCTGCAACCCATAATGAGGTCCTGGTTATGGGGGACTTTAACTACCCGGATATTAACTGGGAAACAGAAACCTGTGAAACCCATAAAGGCAACAGGTTTCTGCTAATAACCAAGAAAAATTATCTTTCACAATTGGTGCAGAATCCAACCAGAGGAGCAGCACTTTTAGACCTAATACTATCTAATAGACCTGACAGAATAACAAATCTGCAGGTGGTTGGGCATTTAGGAAATAGCGACCACAATATTGTGCAGTTTCACCTGTCTTTCACTAGGGGGACTTGTCAGGGAGTCACAAAAACATTGAACTTTAGGAAGGCAAAGTTTGAACAGCTTAGAGATGCCCTTAATCTGGTAGACTGGGACAATATCCTGAGAAATGAGAATACAGATAATAAATGGGAAATGTTTAAGAACATCCTAAATAGGCAGTGTAAGCGGTTTATACCTTGTGGGAATAAAAGGACTAGAAATAGGAAAAACCCAATGTGGCTAAACAAAGAAGTAAGACAGGCAATTAACAGTAAAAAGAAAGCATTTGCACTACTAAAGCAGGATGGCACCATTGAAGCTCTAAAAAACTATAGGGAGAAAAATACTTTATCTAAAAAACTAATTAAAGCTGCCAAAAAGGAAACAGAGAAGCACATTGCTAAGGAGAGTAAAACTAATCCCAAACTGTTCTTCAACTATATCAATAGTAAAAGAATAAAAACTGAAAATGTAGGCCCCTTAAAAAATAGTGAGGAAAGAATGGTTGTAGATGACGAGGAAAAAGCTAACATATTAAACACCTTCTTCTCCACGGTATTCACGGTGGAAAATGAAATGCTAGGTGAAATCCCAAGAAACAATGAAAACCCTATATTAAGGGTCACCAATCTAACCCAAGAAGAGGTGCGAAACCGGCTAAATAAGATTAAAATAGATAAATCTCCGGGTCCGGATGGCATACACCCACGAGTACTAAGAGAACTAAGTAATGTAATAGATAAACCATTATTTCTTATTTTTAGTGACTCTATAGCGACAGGGTCTGTTCCGCAGGACTGGCGCATAGCAAATGTGGTGCCAATATTCAAAAAGGGCTCTAAAAGTGAACCTGGAAATTATAGGCCAGTAAGTCTAACCTCTATTGTTGGTAAAATATTTGAAGGGTTTCTGAGGGATGTTATTCTGGATTATCTCAATGAGAATAACTGTTTAACTCCATATCAGCATGGGTTTATGAGAAATCGCTCCTGCCAAACCAATCTAATCAGTTTTTATGAAGAGGTAAGCTATAGGCTGGACCACGGTGAGTCATTGGACGTGGTATATCTCGATTTTTCCAAAGCGTTTGATACCGTGCCGCACAAGAGGTTGGTACACAAAATGAGAATGCTTGGTCTGGGGGAAAATGTGTGTAAATGGGTTAGTAACTGGCTTAGTGATAGAAAGCAGAGGGTGGTTATAAATGGTATAGTCTCTAACTGGGTCGCTGTGACCAGTGGGGTACCGCAGGGGTCAGTATTGGGACCTGTTCTCTTCAACATATTCATTAATGATCTGGTAGAAGGTTTACACAGTAAAATATCGATATTTGCAGATGATACAAAACTATGTAAAGCAGTTAATACAAGAGAAGATAGTATTCTGCTACAGATGGATCTGGATAAGTTGGAAACTTGGGCTGAAAGGTGGCAGATGAGGTTTAACAATGATAAATGTAAGGTTATACACATGGGAAGAGGGAATCAATATCACCATTACACACTGAACGGGAAACCACTGGGTAAATCTGACAGGGAGAAGGACTTGGGGATCCTAGTTAATGATAAACTTACCTGGAGCAGCCAGTGCCAGGCAGCAGCTGCCAAGGCAAACAGGATCATGGGGTGCATTAAAAGAGGTCTGGATACACATGATGAGAGCATTATACTGCCTCTGTACAAATCCCTAGTTAGACCACACATGGAGTACTGTGTCCAGTTTTGGGCACCGGTGCTCAGGAAGGATATAATGGAACTAGAGAGAGTACAAAGGAGGGCAACAAAATTAATAAAGGGGATGGGAGAACTACAATACCCAGATAGATTAGCGAAATTAGGATTATTTAGTCTAGAAAAAAGACGACTGAGGGGCGATCCAATAACCATGTATAAGTATATAAGGGGACAATACAAATATCTCGCTGAGGATCTGTTTATACCAAGGAAGGTGACGGGCACAAGGGGGCATTCTTTGCGTCTGGAGGAGAGAAGGTTTTTCCACCAACATAGAAGAGGATTCTTTACTGTTAGGGCAGTGAGAATCTGGAATTGCTTGCCTGAGGAGGTGGTGATGGCGAACTCAGTCGAGGGGTTCAAGAGAGGCCTGGATGTCTTCCTGGAGCAGAACAATATTGTATCATACAATTATTAGGTTCTGTAGAAGGACGTAGATCTGGGTATTTATTATGATGGAATATAGGCTGAACTGGATGGACAAATGTCTTTTTTCGGCCTTACTAACTATGTTACTATGTTACTATGTTACCTGCACAACTCGCACACTATACAGTGTCTAATTGCAGTGACCACTGAGTGCGATGCCGTGCGCTAATAGAGCACTTTCCTGGGCCAAGTCTGGGTGGTTAGTGGAGTCCGCCAGAGTGGCACTGCATGCACTCTTATGCATTTAATTATTATTTCTATTAAACTCTGACACCCCAGTAGCGGTGTCGATCACAGGAGGTCTAGAAGAACTCTTTCCCTGAGTCTTGGGACAGAGTTCTGTGACTCCTTGCTTGCGCTCTTTATGTGGTACGGCGATCCTGTGATGCAGCAGGGTTCACTTTCTTCATACCGGGTGAAGCTAACCTGTGTGTGTATCCACATTATACCACTATGTAGTCCGTCATTACTCAGCAGCAAGTTCCATCTCTGCAGGGTGGACCCCAGGCTGCGAACGCACCTCATACCATCTTTCTAATTATTTGATGCGTTCCGCTAGCCCTAACAATTTGATTCTTCAGATTTTGTATTAGTCTATGCCTGATGAAGAGGCATGAGTTGTCTCGAAAGCTTGCAATTTGTTACCATCTTTTCAGTTAGCCATTAAAAGGTATCAACCGCTGAGGATTCTCAATTCTAAATATTTTTTATCTACTGGCTAATACGGTACAAAGATATATTTCTTTCCTGTATGAAAATGAATGAAAAAATAAACATTTAACTTTTTTCACAAGAATCTTCCTTTAGACTCATTTTTTTTTGCTTTCAAAAAGGTAAGAGGAGAAAATGGTTCATAAAATCTGTTGTGAAATTCCTCTTGAGCATGCCGATACTCCATATAAGGGGGAAAACTACTGTTTGGGTGCTCGGCAGGGCTCGGAAGGGAAGAGCGCCATTTGACTTTTTGTATGTAAAATTTGCTGTTATTAGTGTATTTGCTAATTAGTGTATGCCATTTCATTTTGGAAAGCCTCTGATGTGCCTAAACAGTGGAAACCCCCACAAGTGACACCATTTTTAGAAATTAGACCCTCAGGGTTTCATGCATCAACAGCAAAACAATCAAGAAGTTAAAGCACTCTCCCTTTATAAAAAGATTAATCTTACCATTAGGCTCTCCCTGTTCACACTATATTTGTGGTGCTATGCCACTTTTTCTTTTGCACCTGGTCTCTGCTTTGAACAGCTCTTTCAAGTATACGTTTTTTATGATGTGTTGTATATTTATTTATATAATTATGGACTAAAGTCTTTTTTACACTCTACTTTGGGTTATATACTCCATTTTTCTTTCTGCACCCTCAGGAAACTTATCTGTATGTGTATTGAGCACTTTGAACCCTCACACTTCATAGAAGTTTATAATGTTAAGCCATGAAAATACAAAAAAATTAATTTTTGCAGTAAAAATGTTATGTTTTTAGCTCCAAATTTAGCATTTTCATAAAGGTAACAGGAAAAAATTGTACCATAAAATGTGTTGTGTAATATCTCCTGAGTACGCTGATACCCAATATGTGGAGAAAAACTACTGTTGGGGTGCATAACAGAGCTTGGAAGGAAAGGAGGGCCATTTCACTTTTTGAATCCAAAATTTGCTGGAATAATCAGCGGATGCCATGTCACATGTGGAATGTCCCTGATATGCCTAAACAGTGTAAACCCCTCACAAATGACACCATTTTGGAAAATAGATTCCTCTGGGAATTTATCTAGATGTGTGGTGAGCACGTATTATCCCCAGATGCTTCACAGAAGATTATATCATTGAGCCATGAAAAAAAATCAAAATATTTTCCCACAAAAATGTTTTTAGCACCAAATTTTGTATTGTATAGCAGGAACAAATGGACACCCACATTTTTTGTGTAATTTTTCCTGAGCTTACCTGATACCTCATATGTGGTCAAAAACTACTTTTGAGGCACAATGCAAAGCTCAGAAGGGAAGGAGCGACATATTACAGTGTAGATTTTTCTGCACTGGTTTGAGGGTAATATGCCACATTGGCATAGCCCCTGGGATGCCAGAACAGCAGAACTCCCATACGTGACCTCATTTTACAAACTAAAACTCTCAATGAATTCATCTAGGGGTGCATTGATCACATTGACACCACAGGTGTGTCACAAAATTGTATACCATTGGGCAGTGAAGAAAAAGAAAAATCTAAATTTTTACCACAAAGATTGTGTGTTAGCCCTAAATTTTACATATTCATACTGGAAAATGTGTAAAAATAGCACCAAAGTTTGTCCCACAATTTCTGCTGAATGCAGAAACACCCTATATGTGGCTGTACAGTTTTGCTTAGGCACATGGAGACACTCTAGAGGGACTGAGCGCTATTTGCTTCATAGGACCTCAGATTTTCCTAGAATAGTTTGCAAAGTCCAGATACAGAACCCTTACGTGCTGGAAATGCAGAATCCCCCTTAAGTTTTTGGAAATTACACCCCTTTGGGAATTTGTCTACATGTGTAGTGATGATGTTGACTCAATTGGTGTTTTCCAGAAGCAAGCAGTAGTGGATGTTGCTGAGTGAAACTTGCAAACTGCCATTGTATCAACCAATATGTTGAAGTGACCAGTATGCTGTAGTGACCAGTACATTATGCCCAGCTCATGCTTTTGGAGACAGGCACCTGTAAATTAGGCTGGCTCTCATCTCTACAGAAATGCCAAATATGTGGACTTCGTTGGTCATTTGGATTTTGGATGCGCAGAATTTGCTGAATTTCTTTTGAGGAGTGAGGAGCCATTTCACTTTTCCAGAGCCTTTGTGCTACCACTAACTTGGAAGCCCCTTATGTTTCTGTTAACAAATGACGGATGTGAGTGGGGAATTTTTTTGTGAATTGAGTTGAAGCCTTTATTAGGAGGATTTTACATAACATTTGAGATTACATTTAACCTGTACGCTATGCTGAGCACTTACTTTGGGGTTTGCATCTCAGTCTCCGAGTAACATGATTCAGATAAAACCCCAGAGAGATTATATTCATTATAATAAGGCAGAAGTGTTACTCTGGACTTTGGCCTTTGTCCTGCTTTGTTTTTCCTTTCAGAAGTGCACAAAACTGTAGTTGACGGACCTTTTATACTCCCCTAAAAAGGCGGACACTGCTGGATTACAAGCAAGACAGCATCCATATGCCTCGTTATAGGAAATCTTTCACCATTCAGTATTTCAGAGATTTACATGGAAACTAGTTTAAGAGCACTGTGTAGGGTGCAGGATAAATGTGAGCTGAGACTTAATGAAATGTTTGGGAGGATGTTTTAGGATATTGAAAAAAATCAACAGCAGATGACGTGGGTTGCCCACTTAAGTATTGTGGCCATAATATCAACCAATACCTTGCATACATTGTTATGTTTTGGTGCACTTTATATCTTTTCAGGGTGCAGCTGGGCCCTAGATGGCTCTGTAAACTGTGGCCTCTGTTCACACAGGATGCATTACAGTCAGCAATGGTTAGCCCGCTATATGGCGTCATTATTAGGCTTTGAGCCATATGCTCTGCATTTCTGTGTGAACACGCCACATACAGATTATTTGTTTGCACAGGTGTACCAAGCGGCCAATTCCTGATTGTAGGCTGGCTGCCTTATCGGTATTATTGCACCTGTGTATTTGCCATCTTTATTTGGGTCCGCTGCACCTTGGTTAGTGCAATTGTTTGGAGGCTTTGGACAGATAAGCATCTCTGCCTGTGTACTGGTGGTTTTATGTCTAGAATAGTGGAGGTTTTTCCTCTTATGGTGTTTTTTTGCGCTTTAGGATGCCTAAATAAGCTAAATAGACTGTTTTTGTGAGAAACAGTGCCTGAATGACAATGAGTCTTTTAAAATGCTCTGGAGGAATTTTGGCCCACTCATCTTTGCATAATTGTTGTAATATAGCCACATTGGAGGGTTACCGAGTATGAACTGCCTTTTTGAGGTCATGCCACAGCACCTCAATCGGATTAAGGTCTGGACTTTGACTAGGCAACTCCAAAGTCTTAATTTTGTTTTTCTTAAGCCATTCAGAAGTCGACTTGCTGATGTACTTTTGAACATTATCCTGCTGCATAACCCAAGTGTGCTTCAGCTTGAGATCACAATCAGATGGCTGGACATTGTGATTCAGAATTGTTTTATTGAAGACAGCAGAATTCATCGTTCCAATTACCACAGCAAGTCTTCCAGGTCCTGAAGCAGCAAAACAGCCCCAGACCATCACACTATCACCACCATATTTTACTATTGGTAAGATGTATTTTTTCTGAAATGCTGTGTTTCTTCTATGCCACGTGTAATTGGATATACACCTTCCAAAAAGTTCAACTTTTGTCTTGTCAGTCCATGGAGTATTCTCCCAAAAGTCTTGGGGATCATCAAGATGTTTTCTGGCAAATGTGAGATGAGCCTTTATGTTCTTATTGCCCAGCATTATTATTATTATTATTATTATAATAATAATAATAATAATAATAATAATTTTTATTTATATAGCGCCAACATATTCCGCAGCGCTTTACAAATTATAGAGGGGACTTGTACATACAATAGACATTACAGCATAACAGAAATACAGTTCAAAACAGATATCAAGAGGAGTGAGGGCCCTGCTCGTAAGCTTACAAACTATGAGGAAAAGGGGAGACACGAGAGGTGGATGGTAACAATTGCTATAGTTATTCGGACCAGCCATAGTGTAAGGCTTGGGTGTTCATGTAAAGCTGCATGAACCAGTTAATTAATTTTTTTTTTTTTTTTTTAATATAGGCCACACAGGGATCGTTAGGTTAATGCATTGAGGCGGTAGGCCAGTCTGAACAAATGAGTTTTTAGGGCACGCTTAAAACTGTGGGGATTGGGGATTAATCGTATTATCCTAGGTAGTGCATTCCAAAGAATCGGCGCAGCACGTGTAAAGTCTTGGAGACAGGAGTGGGAGGTTCTGATTATTGAGGATGCTAACCTGAGGTCATCAGCGGAGCGGAGGGCACGGGTAGGGTGGTAGACTGAGACCAGAGAGGAGATGTAGGGTGGTGCTGAGCCATGGAGTGCTTTGTGGATGAGGGTAGTAGTTTTGTACTGGATTCTTGAGTGGATGGGTAACCAGTGTAATGACTGGCACAAGGTAGAGGCATCGGTGTAACGGTTGGTGAGGAATATGATCCTGGCAGCAGCATTCAGGACAGATTGGAGCGGGGAGAGTTTGGTAAGAGGGAGGCCGATTAGTAGAGAGTTACAATAGTCCAGACGAGAATGAATAAGTGAAACAGTAAGAGTTTTTGCAGAGTCGAAAGTAAGAAAAGGGCGAATTCTAGAAATGTTTTTGAGATGCAGGTAAGAAGAGCGAGCCAGTGATCGGATGTGGGGGGTGTTGTGAATTCTGTGGTCACAAGTGGTATTGCAGTCTCTGGGCGTCCTCCCTCAGGTGTTTTGGTGAGCTCGTTGGCTGCCTTGCTATTTAGCTCCACCTGAGTCTGTCTTCCTTGCTCCTTGTCAATGTTCCAGTGTTGGATCTGAGCTACTGCATCTTTCCTTGGGCCTGCTGCTCTGCTAGATAAGTGCTTCTAGTTTGTTTTCTGTTTTTTCTGTCCAGCTTGTTATTATCTTTTGCTGGAAGCTCTGAGAAGCAAAGGGGTGCACCGCCGTGCTGTTAGTTCGGCACGGTGGGTCTTTTTTGCCCCTTTGCGTGGTTTTCGTTTTAGGGTTTTTTGTAGACTGCATAGTTCTCTTTGCTATCCTCGCTCTGTCTAGAATATCGGGCCTCACTTTGCTGAATCTATTTCATTCCTACGTTTGTCTTTTCATCTTGCTAACAGTCATTATATGTGGGGGCTGCCTATTCCTTTGGGGTATTTCTCTGAGGTAAGTCAGGCTTGTATTTCTATCTTCAGGCTAGTCAGCTCCTCAGGCAGTGCCGAGTTGCATAGGTAGTGATAGGCGCAATCCACTGCTGCTTCCAGTTGTGTGAGGACAGTTCAGGTACTGCAGTCTACAGAGATTCCACGTCTCAGAGCTCGTCCTATTGTTTTGGGTTTTTGCCAGATCTCTGTATGTGCGCTGATTACTGCACGCTGTGTTGCCTGATTGCCAGCCATAACAGTACAAGGAGCCAATTCAATGATTTCCAATAGAGGGAAAAAAGAAATCCTGACATCATTTTTTTTTCTTAGCTCTGTCTTCAGTCTTTTTTTTCCCCTAGACATTAGAGTGCTTCAGGACACAGCTGTGGACATGGATATTCAGGCTCTGTGCTCCTCAATGGATAATCTCGTTGTAAATGTACAAAAGATTCAAGATACTATTGATCAGAAATCGATGCTAGAACCAAGAATTCCGATTCCTGATTTGTTTTTTGGTGACAGAACTAAGTTCCTGAGCTTCAGAAATAATTGTAAGCTATTTTTGGCCTTGAAACCTCATTCTTCTGGTAATCCTATTCAACAGGTTTTGATTATTATTTCTTTTTTGCGCGGCGACCCACAGGACTGGGCGTTTTCTCTTGCACCAGGAGATTCTGCATTGAGTAATATTGATGCATTTTTCCAGGCGCTGGGATTGCTTTACGATGAGCCTAATTCAGTGGATCAAGCTGAGAAAAATCTGCTGGCTTTATGCCAGGGTCAGGATGATGTAGAACTATATTGTCAGAAATTTAGAAAATGGTCAGTACTCACTCTGTGGAATGAATCTGCACTAGCGGCTTTGTTCAGAAAGGGTCTCTCTGAAGCTCTTAAGGATGTAATGGTGGGATTTCCTATGCCTGCTGGTTTGAATGAGTCTATGTCCTTGGCCATTCAGATCGGTCGTCGCTTGCGCGAGCGTAAATCTGTGCACCATCTGGCGGTATTGTCTGAGAGTAAGCCTGAGCCTATGCAGTGCAACAGGACTATGACTAAAGTAGAACGGCACGAACACAGACGTCTGAACAGACTGTGTTTCTATTGTGGTGATTCTACTCATGCTATTTCTAATTGTCCTAAACGCACTAGGCGGTTCGATAGCTCTGCCGTTATTGGTACTGTACAGTCCAAATTCCTTTTGTCCATTACCTTAATGTGCTCTTTGTCATCATATTCTGTCATGGCGTTTGTGGATTCAGGCGCTGCCCTGAATCTGATGGATTTGGATTATGCTAAACGTTGTGGATTTTTCTTGGAGCCTTTGCGGTGTCCTATTCCGTTGAGAGGAATTGATGCTACACCTCTGGCCAAGAATAAGCCTCAGTACTGGGCCCAGCTGACCATGTGCATGGCTCCTGCACATCAGGAAGTTATTCGCTTTTTGGTACTGCATAATTTGCATGATGTGGTCGTGTTGGGGTTGCCATGGCTACAAACCCATAATCCAGTATTGGATTGGAACTCTATGTCGGTAACCAGCTGGGGTTGTCAGGGAGTACATGGTGATGTTCCATTTTTGTCTATTTCGTCATCCATTCCTTCTGACATCCCAGAGTTCTTGTCGGACTTTCAGGATGTATTTGAAGAGTCCAAGTCTGATGCCCTTCCTCCGCATAGGAATTGTGATTGTGCTATCGATTTGATTCCTGGTAGTAAATTCCCTAAGGGTCGTTTATTTAATTTGTCCGTACCTGAACACACCGCTATGCGCAGTTATGTGAAGGAGTCCCTGGAGAAGGGACATATTCGCCCATCGTCGTCACCATTGGGAGCAGGGTTCTTTTTTGTAGCCAAGAAGGATGGTTCGCTAAGACCGTGTATTGATTACCGCCTTCTTAATAAGATCACTGTTAAGTTTCAGTATCCCTTGCCATTGATTTCTGACTTGTTTGCTCGGATTAAGGGGGCTAGTTGGTTTACTAAGATTGATCTTCGTGGTGCGTATAATCTGGTGAGAATCAGGCAGGGAGATGAATGGAAAACGGCATTTAATACGCCCGAGGGTCATTTTGAGTATCTGGTGATGCCGTTCGGACTTGCCAATGCTCCATCTGTTTTTCAGTCTTTTATGCATGACATTTTTCGTGAGTATCTGGATAAATTCTTGATTGTTTACTTGGATGACATTTTGATCTTCTCAGATGATTGGGAGTCTCATGTAAAGCAAGTCAGAATGGTTTTCCAGGTACTGCGTGCTAATTCCTTGTTTGTGAAGGGATCAAAGTGTCTCTTCGGTGTGCAGAAAGTTTCATTTTTGGGGTTCATCTTTTCCCCTTCTACTATCGAGATGGATCCGGTTAAGGTTCAGGCCATCCAGGATTGGACTCAGCCGACATCTCTAAAAAGTTTGCAGAAATTCCTGGGCTTTGCTAATTTTTATCGTCGCTTCATCTGTAATTTTTCTAGCATTGCCAGACCATTGACCGATTTGACCAAGAAGGGTGCTGATTTGGTTAATTGGTCTTCTGCTGCCGTGGAAGCTTTTCAGGAGTTGAAGCGTCGTTTTTGCTGTGCCCCTGTGTTGTGTCAACCTGATGTTTCTCTTCCGTTCCAGGTCGAGGTTGATGCTTCTGAGATTGGTGCAGGGGCGGTTTTGTCACAGAGAGGTTCTGGTTGCTCAGTGTTCAAACCATGTGCTTTCTTTTCCAGGAAATTTTCTGCTGCTGAGCGTAATTATGATGTGGGCAACCGAGAGTTGCTGGCCATGAAGTGGGCATTCGAGGAGTGGCGTCATTGGCTTGAGGGTGCTAAGCATCGCGTGGTGGTTTTGACTGATCATAAGAACCTTACTTATCTTGAGTCTGCCAAGCGCTTGAATCCTAGACAGGCCCGTTGGTCGTTATTTTTTGCTCGTTTTGATTTTGTGATTTCATACCTTCCGGGCTCTAAAAATGTGAAGGCGGATGCTCTGTCTAGGAGTTTTGTGCCCGACTCTCCGGGGTTATCTGAGCCGGCGAGTATCCTCAAGGAAGGAGTCATTGTGTCTGCCATCTCCCCTGATTTGCGGAGAGTGTTGCAGAAATTTCAGGCTAATAAACCTGATCGTTGTCCGGCCGAGAAACTGTTCGTCCCTGATAGGTGGACTAGTAAAGTTATCTCTGAACTTCATTGTTCGGTGCTGGCCGGTCATCCAGGAATCTTTGGTACCAGGGAGTTGGTTGCTAGATCCTTTTGGTGGCCGTCTCTGTCGCGGGATGTGCGTGCTTTTGTGCAGTCCTGTGGAATTTGTGCTAGGGCTAAGCCCTGCTGTTCACGTGCCAGTGGGTTGCTTTTGCCCTTGCCGGTCCCGAAGAGGCCTTGGACACATATTTCGATGGATTTCATTTCTGACCTTCCCGTTTCTCAAAAGATGTCTGTCATTTGGGTGGTCTGTGATCGCTTTTCTAAAATGGTCCATCTGGTGCCCTTGGTTAAATTGCCTTCCTCCTCTGATTTGGTGCCTTTGTTCTTCCAGCATGTGGTTCGTTTACATGGCATTCCTGAGAATATTGTTTCTGACAGAGGTTCCCAGTTTGTCTCAAGGTTCTGGCGAGCCTTTTGTGGTAGGATGGGCATTGACCTATCTTTTTCCTCGGCCTTCCATCCTCAGACTAATGGCCAGACCGAACGAACCAATCAGACCTTGGAAACATATCTGAGATGTTTTGTTTCCGCTGACCAGGATGATTGGGTGTCATTTTTGCCGTTGGCTGAGTTCGCCCTTAATAATCGGGCCAGCTCGGCTACCTTGGTCTCTCCATTTTTCTGCAATTCTGGGTTCCATCCTCGTTTCTCTTCAGGACAGGTTGAGTCTTCGGACTGTCCTGGTGTGGATTATGTGGTGGACAGGTTGCAGCAGATCTGGACTCAGGTAGTGGACAATTTGACCTTGTCCCAGGAGAAGGCTCAGCTTTTCGCTAATCGCAGACGCCGTGTGGGACCCCGACTTCGTGTTGGGGATCTGGTTTGGTTATCTTCTCGTCATATACCTATGAAGGTTTCCTCTCCTAAATTTAAACCTCGTTTTATTGGTCCGTATAGGATTTCTGAGATTCTCAATCCGGTGTCTTTTCGTCTGACCCTCCCAGACTCCTTTTCCATACATAATGTATTCCATAGGTCGTTGTTGAGGAGATACGTGGCACCTATGGTTCCATCTGTGGAGCCTCCTGCCCCTGTTTTGGTGGAGGGGGAATTGGAGTATATTGTGGAGAAGATTTTGGATTCTCGTGTCTCTAGACGGAAACTCCAGTATCTGGTCAAATGGAAGGGTTATGCTCAGGAAGATAATTCCTGGGTTTTTGCCTCTGATGTCCATGCCCCAGATCTTGTTCGTGCCTTTCATGTGGCTCATCCTGGTCGGCCTGGGGGTTCTGGTGAGGGTTCGGTGACCCCTCCTCAAGGGGGGGGTACTGTTGTGAATTCTGTGGTCACAAGTGGTATTGCAGTCTCTGGGCGTCCTCCCTCAGGTGTTTTGGTGAGCTCGTTGGCTGCCTTGCTATTTAGCTCCACCTGAGTCTGTCTTCCTTGCTCCTTGTCAATGTTCCAGTGTTGGATCTGAGCTACTGCATCTTTCCTTGGGCCTGCTGCTCTGCTAGATAAGTGCTTCTAGTTTGTTTTCTGTTTTTTCTGTCCAGCTTGTTATTATCTTTTGCTGGAAGCTCTGAGAAGCAAAGGGGTGCACCGCCGTGCTGTTAGTTCGGCACGGTGGGTCTTTTTTGCCCCTTTGCGTGGTTTTCGTTTTAGGGTTTTTTGTAGACTGCATAGTTCTCTTTGCTATCCTCGCTCTGTCTAGAATATCGGGCCTCACTTTGCTGAATCTATTTCATTCCTACGTTTGTCTTTTCATCTTGCTAACAGTCATTATATGTGGGGGCTGCCTATTCCTTTGGGGTATTTCTCTGAGGTAAGTCAGGCTTGTATTTCTATCTTCAGGCTAGTCAGCTCCTCAGGCAGTGCCGAGTTGCATAGGTAGTGATAGGCGCAATCCACTGCTGCTTCCAGTTGTGTGAGGACAGTTCAGGTACTGCAGTCTACAGAGATTCCACGTCTCAGAGCTCGTCCTATTGTTTTGGGTTTTTGCCAGATCTCTGTATGTGCGCTGATTACTGCACGCTGTGTTGCCTGATTGCCAGCCATAACAGGGGGGTGAATGAAAGGTCAGAATCAAGGATGACCCCAAGGCAGCGGGCATGTTGCTTTGGAGTAATGGTGGAACCGCAAACGGAGATGGCAATGTCAGGCAAAGGTAGGTTAGTAGAGGGAGAAAACACGAGGAGTTCAGTTATTATTATTATTATTATTATTATTATTATTATAGCGCCATTTATTCCATGGTGCTTTACATGTAAGGAGGGGTATACATAATAAAAACAAGTACAATAATCTTAAACAATACAAGTCATAACTGGTACAGGAGGAGAGAGGATCCTGCCTGCGAAGGATCACAATCTACAAGGGATGAGTGAGAATACAGTAGGCGAGGGTAGAGCTGGTCATGCAGCATTGCTTTTTGTCTTGGAACTCTGCCATGCAGGCCATTTTTGCCCAGTGTCTTTCTTATGGTGAGTCATGAACACTGACCTGAACTGAGGCCTGCAGTGCTTTAGATGTTATTTGGTCTTTTGTGACCTCTTGGATTAGTTAGTGCTGTGCTTTTGAGGTCATTTTGGTTGGCCGACCACTTCAGGGAAAGATTACCACTGTTCCATGTTTTCACCATTTGTGGATAATGGCTCTCACTGTGGTTCACTGGAGTCCTAAAGCTTGAAAAATGGCTTTAGAACCTTTTCCAAAGTGATAAATGTCAATTACTTTGTTTCTCACTAGTTACATAATTTCTCTGGATCACTGCATAATGTCTAGCTTTTGCAGAGCTTTTGGTCTACTACACTTTGTCAGACATGTCCGATTTATCTGCTTTCTTGATTGAGAAAAGGTGTGGCATTAATCAGGCCTGTGTGTGGCTTTGGAATTTGTACTCAGCTTCCTAAAGATATGATAAACCACAGTTAACTTATTATTAAAAAGCCGGGCAATCACTTTTTCACACAGGGCACTGTAGGTTTGGATTTCTTTTTCCATTAGTAATAAAGGCATTAATTTAAAAACTATGTTTTGTGTTTACTTGTGTTATCTTTGTCTAAAATTTAAATTTAATTAGTGATCTGGAACATTTAAGTGTGACAAACATGCAAAAGAAAAGGAAATTAAGAAAGGGCAAACACTTTTTCACACTGCAGTATATGTGATTGAAAGTTAAAGAAGATAGAGCTATGGCCTTTCAAGAGACCCAAATTTTGAAATAGCGTAGGCTTGACAGCCATCTTATCTCCATAGTACATAATTCCAGAAGATATGCTAGTGAGGCAATAAGTGAAAAGCTGCTTCATTCCAATACAATATCGCACCTACCTACTTCTATGGATGTGTACTGCTCAACACATTTATCATTTTTATAAAGAACATTACTAAGTTTGTAATGTGGTAATAGATGTTATTGACATTAAGTACATTGCTTTTTTTATCTCAGTTTTTTAATCATAGTTCCTTATGTGCAATTATTTCTTAGCTTTACTTGCACAAATTAATCTGTATCTATAACCTTTTTTTTTTAGCAATAGGTGGAAACTGCTACCCAAATAAGCAGCAGGAGATATGATTCCAATACTAGGCGCCAGTGCATCTATATACTGTATATACTTGAGTATAAGCTGACCCGAGTATAAGCCGAGGCACCTACTTTTGCCACGGAAAACAGGGTAAGCTTATTGACTCAAGTATAAGCCGGGTATGTATTGTCCCCTCATCCCTGTCCTGCTATGCATGGCTCCCCCTTCTCTGTCTTGGTATGAATGCCTCTTCATCCTTGTCCCTGCAGGCTTCCTCTGTTCCTGGAATTGTATGCATGCTTCCCCCTTTCCTGTCCTGGTATGAATGCCTCCCCTCACTGCCCCTGTTTGTATGCTTCCCCTTTCACTGTATGCATGCCTCCTTATCCCCTATCCCTGTGTGCATGTTTCCAATTGAAAAAAACAAAACACCATACCCACCTACCTGCAGACCCTGGGTGCTGGCACTGTATCTTGTTCCAGCCACCGACGTCTGCCTGCAGCTCTTCCTGTGCTCAGCGGTCAAGTGGTACCGCTCATTAACCCCTTTACCCCCAAGGGTTGTTTGCACGTTAATGACCGGTCCAATTTTTACAATTCTGACCACTTTATGAGGTTATACCTCTGGAACGCTTCAACGGATGCTGGTGATTTTGACACTGTTTTCTCATGACATATGGTACTTCATGATAGTGGTAAAATTTATTTGATATTACCTGCATTTATTTGTGAAAAAAATGGAAATTTGGCAAAAATTTTGAAAATTTTGCAATTTTCCAACTTTGAATTTATATGCAATTAAATAACAGAGATATGTCACACAAAATACTTAATATGTAACATTTCCCACATGTCTACTTTACATCAGCACAATTTTGGAACCAAATTTTTTTTTGTTAGGGAGTTATAAGGGTTAAAAGTTGACCAGAAATTTCTCATTTTTACAACACCATTTTTTTAGGGACCACATCTCATTTGAAGTGAAGTATATCGTGGCACAGCTGTGTCGGTGCTCAAGAGAGGTTTCCCACACCAGTAATCATATAGTAGATAAATAACTTGGCACTCAACTTCGTGGATAGTGATGATAAAGAAAATCAAAATTTATTACTTTGAGTAGCAGTCCAGCAAAATAAACGTTTTGGTCAAACATTAAGACCTTCTTCAGTAAACCGACTGTTGGTGTGATGGAGTATATAGGGCACTTATATATGTATGAAGGGTCCTATGATGAAGTTTTGTAGGACCTCAATGGTGGAGGCAAATATCCGAACAAAAGGATATGTATTTTCATCCACAATAATTATGTAGAAAAGGGATTATGTAGAAAAAGGAGCTAATATGGATGTCTAGAGAGGTAAGGGGCATAAGGATGATGCCGGAGAATGAGGTAACGGACGGTATCCAATAAATAGCATGAGACAAAGTAATCCTGGCCGAAATTCAGAGTATAGAATAGGAGCAGCGGTAATCTAATGCACAAAGTGTCATAAGGAAAATTCCAAAGAGGTTGAATGGCGGCGGATACCGCGTTGATGTACTCCTCCTGCCTATCATATACCGGAGCTGACCTGCATCGCTATTCCTCTTTGTCCATCCAGTTCAGCCTATATTCCATCATAATAAATCCCCAGATCTACGTCCTTCTACAGAACCTAATAATTGTATGATACAATATTGTTCTGCTCCAGGAAGACATCCAGGCCTCTCTTGAACCCCTCGACTGAGTTCGCCATCACCACCACCTCAGGCAAGCAATTCCAGATTCTCACTGCCCTAACAGTAAAGAATCCTCTTCTATGTTGGTGGAAAAACCTTCTCTCCTCCAGACGCAAAGAATGCCCCCTTGTGCCCGTCACCTTCCTTGGTATAAACAGATCCTCAGCGAGATATTTGTATTGTCCCCTTATATACTTATACATGTTTATTAGATCGCCCCTCAGTCGTTTCAGCAAAGGGAGGCCAGACTTACTAAATAGACAGAGGATAGGAAAGGTAACTTTGCGATCAGCACAAAAACCTACAAAAGACCACGCAGAGTGTGCAAGAAAGACCTCTGCACCGACTCACGGTGCGGAGGGGCCACTCTGCATCCCAGAGCTTCCAGCTAGCAAGACAAAATCATGAAAACCAGCTGGACAAGAAAGCAGAGAACAAAATAAGACTATAAGGAACTTAGCTTCTGCAGGAGAAGGCAGGTCACCAGAGAGATCCAGGAGCGAACTGAACGAATGCAAAAACATTGACAGCTGGCATGGAGTAACGATCTGAGAGGAGTTAAATAGAGCAGCCAACCAAAGGATAACCCATATCACCCGTGCAAGGAACCTCAGAAGCAGCAGCTTCACTCAAAGCCACCAGAGGGAGCCCATAGACAGAACTCGCCGAAGTACCATTCACGACCACAGGAGGGAATTCGACAACAGAATTCACAACAGTACCCCCCCTTGAGGAGGGGTGACCGAACCCTCACCAGAGCCCCCAGGCCGATCAGGATGAGCCAAATAAAAGGCACGAACCAGATCAGCAGCATGAACATCAGAGGCAAAAACCCAGGAATTATCTTCCTGACCATAACCCTTCCACTTGACCAGGTACTGGAGTTTCCGTCTCGAAACACGAGAATCCAAAATCTTCTCCACCACATACTCCAACTCCCCCTCGACCAACACCGGGGCAGGAGGATCAACGGAGGGAACCATAGGCGCCACGTATCTCCGCAATAACGACCTATGGAACACATTATGGATGGCAAAAGAAGCTGGAAGGTCCAAACGAAATGACACAGGATTAAGAACTTCAGAAATCTTGTATGGCCCAATGAAACGAGGCTTAAACTTAGGAGAGGAAACCTTCATAGGAACGTGACGAGATGACAACCAAACCAAATCCCCAACATGAAGTCGGGGACCAACACAACGCCGGCGGTTAGCAAAACGTTGAGCCTTCTCCTGGGACAATGTCAAATTGTCCACCACATGAGTCCAAATCTGCTGCAACCTGTCCACCTCCGCATCCACACCAGGACAGTCCGAAGGCTCAACCTGCCCTGAAGAGAAACGAGGATGGAAACCAGAATTACAGAAAAAAGGAGAAACTGAAGTAGCCGAGCTGGCCCGATTATTAAGGGCGAACTCAGCCAAAGGCAAGAAGGACACCCAATCATCCTGATCAGCAGAAACAAAGCATCTCAGATATGTCTCCAAGGTCTGATTAGTTCGTTCGGTTTGGCCATTAGTCTGAGGATGGAAAGCCGAAGAAAAAGACAAATCAATGCCCATCTTAGCGCAAAAGGACCGCCAAAACCTCGAAACAAACTGGGAACCTCTGTCCGAGACGATGTTCTCTGGAATGCCATGCAAACGAACCACATGCTGGAAAAACAATGGCACCAAATCAGAGGAGGAAAGCAATTTAGACAAGGGTACCAAATGGACCATCTTAGAGAAGCGATCACAAACCACCCAAATGACCGACATCTTTTGAGAATCAGAAATAAAATCCATGGAAATATGCGTCCAGGGCCTCTTTGGGATCGGCAAGGGCAAAAGCAACCCACTGGCACGAGAACAGCAGGGCTTAGCCCGAGCACAAGTCCCACAGGACTGCACAAAAGAACGCACATCCCGTGACAAAGAAGGCCGCCAAAAGGATCTAGCCACCAAATCTCTGGTACCAAAGATTCCAGGATGACCAGCCAACACTGAACAATGAATCTCAGAGATAGCTCTACTAGTCCATCTATCAGGGACAAACAGTTTCTCCGTAGGACAACGGTCAGGTCTATCAGCCTGAAACTTTTGCAGCACATGCCGCAAATCAGGGGAAATGGCAGACAAAATTACCCCTTCTTTAAGAATACCCGCCGGCTCCGGAACACCCGGAGAGTCAGGCACAAAACTCCTTGACAGGGCGTCAGCCTTCACATTCTTAGATCCCGGAAGGTATGAAACCACAAAATCAAAACGGGAGAAAAAGAGTGACCATCGAGCCTGTCTAGGATTCAACCGTTTGGCAGACTCAAGATAAGTCAAATTCTTGTGATCCGTCAAGACCACCACACGATGTTTAGCTCCTTCAAGCCAATGTCGCCACTCCTCGAATGCCCACTTCATGGCCAACAACTCCCGATTGCCCCACATCATAATTGCGCTCAGCAGGCGAGAATTTCTAGAAAAGAAGGCACAGGGTTTCTTCACCGAGCCATCAGAACTTCTTTGCGACAAAACAGCCCCTGCTCCAATTTCAGAAGCATCAACCTCAACCTGAAAAGGGAGCGAAACATCTGGCTGGCACAACACAGGGGCAGAAGCAAAACGACGCTTCAACTCCTGAAAAGCCTCTACAGCCGCAGAGGACCAATTGACCACATCAGCACCTTTCTTGGTCAAATCAGTCAACGGTTTAGCAATACTGGAAAAATTAGCGATGAAGTTACGATAAAAATTAGCAAAGCCCAGGAACTTCTGTAAGCTCTTCACAGATGTCGGCTGAGTCCAATCGTAAATGGCCTGAACTTTAACAGGGTCCATCTCGATAGTAGAAGGGGAAAAAATGAAACCTAAAAATGAAACCTTCTGAACTCCAAAGAGACACTTTGACCCCTTCACAAACAAGGAATTCGCACGAAGGACCTGGAACACCATTCTGACCTGCTTCACATGAGACTCCCAATCATCCGAAAAGACCAAAATGTCATCCAAATATACAATCATGAATCTATCCAGGTACTCTCGGAAGATGTCATGCATAAAGGACTGAAACACAGATGGAGCATTAGAAAGCCCGAATGGCATAACCAGGTACTCAAAATGGCCCTCGGGCATATTAAATGCCGTTTTCCATTCATCACCCTGTTTAATTCGCACAAGATTATACGCACCACGAAGATCTATCTTGGTGAACCAACTAGCCCCCTTAATCCGAGCAAATAAATCAGACAGCAGCGGCAAAGGATACTGAAATTTGACTGTGATCTTATTAAGAAGGCGGTAATCAATACAAGGTCTCAAAGAACCATCCTTCTTGGCCACAAAAAAGAACCCTGCTCCCAATGGTGACGACGACGGACAAATATGACCCTTCTCCAAGGATTCCTTTATATAGCTCCGCATAGCGGCGTGCTCTGGCACAGATAAATTAAACAGACGGCCCTTAGGAAACTTACTACTTACTACCAGGAATCAAATTAATAGCACAGTCGCAATCCCTATGAGGAGGTAGGGCACCAGATTTGGGCTCTTCAAATACATCCCGGTAATCTGATAAAAACTCAGGGACTTCCGAAGGAGTAGATGGCGAAATTGACAGCAATGGTACATCACCATGTACCCCCTGACAACCCCAGCTGGACACAGACATAGATTTCCAATCCAACACTGGATTATGGACCTGTAGCCATGGCAACCCCAAAACGACCACATCATGCAGATTATGCAACACCAAAAAGCGAATATCCTCCTGATGTGCAGGAGCCATGCACATGATCAATTGAGTCCAGTACTGAGGCTTATTCTTGGCCAAAGGCATAGCATCAATTCCTCTCAATGGAATAGGATACTGCAAGGGCTCCAAGAAAAAAACACAGCGCCTGGCAAACTCCAAGTCCATCAAATTCAGGGCAGCGCCTGAATCCACAAATACCATAACAGAATAGGACGACAAAGAGCAAATCAGAGTAACAGACAAAAGAAATTTAGACTGTACCGTACCAATGGTGGCAGACCTAGCGAACCGCTTAGTGCGCTTAGGACAATCGGAGATAGCATGAGTGAAATCACCACAGTAAAAACACAGCCCATTCCGACGTCTGTGTTCTTGCCGTTCAGCTCTGGTCAAAGTCCTATCACACTGCATAGGCTCAGGCCTATGCTCAGAGAATACCACCAAATGGTGCACAGCTTTGCGCTCACGCATGCGCCGATCGATCTGAATGGCCAAAGACATACACTCATTCAGACCAGCAGGCGTGGGAAATCCCACCATGGCATGCTTAAGGGCTTCAGAAAGACCCTTTCTGAAAATTGCCGCCAGGGCACATTCATTCCACTGAGTAAGCACAGACCACTATCTAAACTTCTGACAGTACGCCTCCGCTTCATCCTGACCCTGACACAAAGCCAGCAAGATTTTCTCTGCCTGATCCACTGATTTTGGTTCATCATAAAGCAATCCAAGCGCTAGAAAAAAAGCATCAACATCACGCAATGCCGGATCTCCTGGCGCAAGGGAAAATGCCCAGTCTTGAGGGTCACCACGCAACAAAGAAATAATGATTTTTACCTGTTGAACGGGGTCACCAGAGGAGCGGGGTTTCAAAGCTAGAAACAGTTTACAATTATTTTTGAAATTCAAGAACCTAGATCTATCCCCAGAAAACAAGTCAGGAATAGGAATTTTAGGCTCTAACATAGGATTCTGAACCACAAAATCTTGAATGTTTTGTACCCTTGCAGAGAGATGATCCATACAAGAGGACAGACCTTGAATGTCCATATCTACACCTGTGTCCTGAACCACCCAAAGGTCTAGGGGAAAAGAAAGACAAAACACAGTGCAAAGAAAAAAAAATGGTCTCAGAAGTTCTCTTATCCCTCTATTGAGATGCATTAATACTTTTGGCCAGCTGTACTGTTATGACCTGGTGGTTAGGAGCACCCGGAATGACCTGATAGTTAAACCTCATACAGGACGAGCTCTGGGATGTGGGAGCTCTGCTGACCGCAAGCCCTAATCCTATCACACACACTAGAAATAGCCGTGGAGCGCTCCTGACCAGACCTAGGCGCCTCGTCACAGCCTATGAACTATCTAGCCCTAGAGATAGAAAATAAAGCCTACCTTGCCTCAGAGAAATTCCCCAAAGGTAAAGGCAGCCCCCCACATATATTGACTGTGAGTAAGATAAAAGTCACAAACACAGAGATGAAACAGGTTTCAGCAAAGGGAGGCCAGACTTACTAAATAGACAGAGGATAGGAAAGGTAACTTTGCGATCAGCACAAAAACCTACAAAAGACCATGCAGAGTGTGCAAGAAAGACCTCTGCACCGACTCACGGTGCGGAGGGGCCACTCTGCATCCCAGAGCTTCCAGCTAGCAAGACAAAATCATGAAAACCAGCTGGACAAGAAAACAGAGAACAAAATAAGACTATAAGGAACTTAGCTTCTGCAGGAGAAGGCAGGTCACCAGAGAGATCCAGGAGCGAACTGAATGAATGCAAAAACATTGACAGCTGGCATGGAGTAACGATCTGAGAGGAGTTAAATAGAGCAGCCAACCAAAGGATAACCCACGTCACCCGTGCAAGGAACCTCAGAAGCAGCAGCTTCACTCAAAGCCACCAGAGGGAGCCCATAGACAGAACTCGCCGAAGTACCATTCACGACCACAGGAGGGAATTCGACAACAGAATTCACAACATGGGACGCCATGTTGCGTTTAGAGAGCCACTAATGTGCCTAAACATTGAAAACCCCAACAAATGACACCATTTTGGAAAGTAGACCCCCTAAGGAACTCATCTAGATGTGTTGTGAGAGCTTTGAACCCCCTGTTAGGGCTAGAGGAACGCACCGAGTAATAGGTAGATAGCTACAAGGTGCATTCGCAGCCCGGGATCCACCGTGCAGAAATATCTGCTGCTAAGTAAAGGCAGAAGGACTCTGAGCTCACACATGGGTTAGGCTTCACCCCGTGTGAACTGGTAGGGAACTCTGTTTCCTCACAGTCGCGCTGTACACAAAGCTAATGCCCTAACTTGGCTAATTGCCCCCACTGACGCTAGCTGCCTGCCTGAGTGTACAGTCCCAATGCCAACAGCTTCACACGACATAGAACTGAGTGGTATAGTATCCACTGGCATAAGCCAAAACACATATGATACTGGCAAATGGCCTTGCGGCCATGCGAGCCTTAAATAGCTGCAGCACGTACAGGACCCTTCAAAGAAGGACCAATGGAATTGCTGCAGTACCTGAGCATGTGACCCTAGATCTCCACTGAGAGATCTTACCTTAGGCATGCTCAGTGTGCAAAGCAGAACTTAGTCCTAGCACCTGCAGGACCTTCCGTGAGAAGGACCAATGGAAGTCGCTGCAGTACCTGAGCATGTGACCCTAAACCTCCACGGAGAGATCTTGCCCTGGGCATGCTCAGTGTGTGCAAAGCAGGACCCAGAAAAGCCTGCTCGCCGCAGAACAGTGCAGGGTACAATAGCAGAGCCTGGAGAGGCAGTAGTAACCCTTTGCACAGTATTAGTCTCAGTGAGACGCTGGGAGCAACGTCTCTGCTGAGCAGGCTGCACTGCGGCCGATGCAGAATGGGAGACCGCAGCAGACACGAATCGAGATTCCCCCTGTGCAGCAGAGGAAACACAGTTTATACAGTTTATAACTCAGAGCCGTGAAAATAAAAATTATTTTTTTCCCACAAAAATTATTTTTTTGGCCCCCAGTTTTGTATTTTCCCAAGAGGAACAGGAGAAATTGGACCCAAAAGTTGTTGTCCAATTTGTCCTGAGTACGCTGATACCCCATATGTGGGGGGAACCATTGTTTGAGTGCATGGCAGAGCTTGGAAGCGAAGGAGCGTCATTTGGAATGCAGACTTAGATGGATTGGTCTGCAGGCCTCACATTGCGATTGCAGAGCCCCTAATGTACCTAAACAGTAGAAACTCCCCATAAGTGACCCCATATTGGAAAATAGACCCCCCAAGGAACTTATCTAGATGTGTTGTGAGAACTTTGAACCCCCAAGTGTTTCACTACAGTTTATAACGCAGAGCCGTGAAAATGAAAAATCTTTTTTTTCCACAAAAATTATATTTTAGCCCCCAGTTTTGTATTTTCCCAAGGGTAGTAGGAGAAATTAGACCCTTAAAGTTGTTGTCCAATGTGTCCTGAGAATGCTGATACCCCACATGTTGGGGTAAACCCCTGTTTGGGTGCACGTGAGAGCTCGGAAGAGAAGGAGCAAGGGTTTACTTTTTAACACAGAATTGGCTGGAAATGAGATCGGACGCCATGTCATGTTTGGAGAGCCCCTTATGTGCCTAAACAGTGGAAACCCCCCAGTTATAACTGAAACCCTAATCCAAACACACCCCTAACCCTAATCCAAATGGTAACCCTAACCACACCCCTAACCCTGACACACCCCTAGCCCTAATCCCAACCCTATTCCCAACTGTAAATGTAATCCAAACCCTAACCCTAACTATAGCCAGAACCCTAACCCTAACTTTAGCCCCAACCCTAACCCTAACCCTAGCCCTAGCCCTAACCCTAACCCTAGCCCTAACCATAGCCCTAACCCTAATCCTAACCCTAGCCCTAACCGTAGCCCTAACCCTAACCCTAATGCTAGCCCTAACACTAACTTTAGTCCCAACTCTAACCCTAACCCTAGCCCTAACCCTAACCCTAAAGCTAGATTCAAATTGCGTTAGTGTAATCCATTTAGGGGAACCGCTAACAGATTGCGCTAACGCAATGTCCAAAAAGGGATTGCATTTATCAATCCCACTAGCGCAGATGCCCGATCTGCGGCAGCGAAGAACGGACCCTGAATGCTGCAAGCAGCGCTCGAGGTCCGTCCGAAAATAGCGGCACATCGCTGACGCATGCCAAAAATGGCATACGTTAGCGATGCGTTAGCACATTGCAGTCAATGGGTGCGCTAACGAATCCGTTACATAGCGTTAATTATGACAATTGCGCCATGTAACGGAGTCCGTTAGTGGACACCCACTAACGCAATGTGAACCTAGCCTAATGGAAAAATGGAAATAAATACATTTTTTCAATTGTTTAATTTTTCCCTACTTAAGGGGGTGATGAAGGTGGGTTTGATTTACTTTTAAAGCGGGTTTTGTAGCGGATTTTTATGATTGGCAGCTGTCACACACTAAAAGACGCTTTCTATTGCAAAAAATATTTTTGCGTTACCACATTTTGAGAGTTATAATTTTTCTATATTTGGGTCCACAGAGTCATGAGAGGTCTTGTTTTTTGCGGGACGAGTTGACGTTTTTATTAGTACCATTTTCGGGCACGTGACTTTCTTGATCGGTTTTTATTCCAATTTTTGTGAGGCAGAATGACTAAAAACCAGCTATTCATGTATTTCTTTTAGGGGATTCATTTATACTGTTCCGCGTTTGGTAAAATGGATAAAGCAGTTTTATTCTTCAGGTCAGTACGAGTTCAGCGATACCTCATTTATATCATTTTTTTATGTTTTGGTGCTTTTATACGATAAAAATTATTTTATAGAAAAAAAAATTATTTTTGCATCCCTTTATTCTGAGGACTATAACTTTTTTATTTTTTCTTTGATGATGCTGTATGGCAGCTCATTTTCAGCGGTACCATGGTTATTTATATCCATCTTTTTTGATCGCGTGTTATTCCACTTTTTGTTTGGCGGTATGATAATAAAGCATTGTTTTTTGCCTCGTTTTTTTTTTTTTTTACAGTGTTCACTGAAGGGGTTAACTAGTGGGACAGTTTTATAGGTCGGGTCGTTACGGACGCGGCGATACTAAATATGTGCACTTTTATTGTTTTTTTATTTAGATAAAGAGATGTATTTCTAGGAACAATATATATATATATATTTTTTTTTGGGGGGGGGGGAATTTAAAAAAATTTTTTTTACACATGTGAATATTTTTTTTTTCACTATAACGTTGCCCCGGGGGGCATCATGTTATAGTGTAAGATCGCTGATATGACACTTTGCTGTGCACTGTGTCAGATCAGCGATGTGACATGCACTCCTGCAGGCTTACCAGCGCTTGATCTGAGCAGGCACTAGTAAGCCACCTCCCTGCAAGACCCGGATGCTGCCCCGCAGCCATTTTGGATCCGGGCCTGCTGCAGGGAGGAGGTAAGAGACCCTCACAGCAACGCGATCACATTGCATTGGTCCGAGGGTCTCAGGGAAGCATGCAGGGAGCCCCCTCCCTGCGCGATGCTTCCCTATACCGCCGGAACACTGCGATCATGTTTGATCGCAGTGTGCCAGGGGTTAATGTGCCGGGGCGGTCTGTGACAGCTCCTGGCACATAGCTGACACCCGGCCGCGATCGGCTGCGCTCCCCCCGTGAGCACGGCCGATCGCATATGATGTACTATCCCATCGGTGGTCATACAGGCCCACCCCACCTCGACGGGATAGTACGTCTAATGTCAGAAAGGGGTTAAAGTAATGAATATGCGCTCCACGCCTATGGGAGTGGAGAGGCATCCATATTCATCACCTTAATGAGTGGTACCACATGACCGCTGAGCACAGAAAGAGCTACAGGCAGGTGCTGGCGGCTGGAACGAGATGCAGTGCCAGCACCCAGGGCGCGCAGGTAGTTGAGTATTATGTGTGCGCCGGCTCCTGACACCCACTGCTCTGCCGCCCCCCTCCCCTGCTGGCTTTCTGTACCGTGACTCGTGTTTAAGCCGATGGGGCGTTTTCAGCACAAAAAAATGGGCTGAAAAACTCGGCTATACATGAGTAAATATGGTATTTATATATGTTTTCAGGTGTGATGAAAAAGCGTAATTTCTTTGCCAAATTTTTTATTAATATTATTTTTTTAGGCAGTTCACTGAAGGAGTTAAATATTGTGACAGTTTAATAGACCGGATCATTACAGATGACGCAATACCAAATATGGGTCTTTTTTTTACATAAATATACCTATTCATTGATTTAATATTTTTCTTACTGTTTTTGTTTAATTATTTTATGATTTTTTAAAAAATATTTTTATACAATTTTTTTTTTTTTTTTTACTTTTTTAATTAGTCCCTCTATGGAACTTTAGCTTTTATGACTCTAATCGCTGGTGTAATGCATTGCAGTTGCAATGCATTATATCTGTCAGTGCTACACTGACAGAGGGCTCTTTGTCCATGCTCTAAGTATGGTCTAACAGACTTGTAATACCTCAGGTTGCAATAGCAATGATCAGGCCTTTGTGATGATGTCACGGGGGTGCCTGAAGGGAGAGGGAGCCCCATCCCTCTCCCACCCTTATAAAAGCAGCTATTGCTATCAATTGCGGCATTAAGATGGTTAAATGGCCAGGGTAGTACCAGAACTGCTCCTGACTGTGACAGCCAGGGCTTGGCTATATCTATCACCAAACTCCTGGTGGGCAGTAACTGTGCGTGTATAATCATCACGGCTTAAATGTATGTCATTTGGAAGGAACCCCTTCCCAACCATTACATAAACTTATGTAAAATTTCTTGAAGGGGTTATTAAACTTATTCTGCCAAATAAATTTCAGTAGTTATAGTAATAAATTGAAAATATCTTGACAAAGTTATCCAAGAAGGAGTATATCTTTTATTTTGACTTATTAAATCTTTGAACATGACCAGAGATGTAATTCATTGCAATATGTGAAAGGGCTTTTTTTTAAACAAATTACTTAATAATTTCTGTGAAGAATATAATACTGTACGTGTTAAAATCACAAAGAGGAAAATCCAGGGACTTTTCTAATTAATGTTCAGTAAAATGGATTAACTTTAAGTTATTGAAAACCTGAAATTTTACACCTCAGCTTATGATACTTTATTCAGTTGGTCATGGCACTACCCACACATTAATAAACATGAAAAAAACACCA
The DNA here is from genome assembly GCF_032444005.1 of Ranitomeya imitator. Taxonomy (NCBI): domain Eukaryota; kingdom Metazoa; phylum Chordata; class Amphibia; order Anura; family Dendrobatidae; genus Ranitomeya; species Ranitomeya imitator. The sequence continues at coordinate 932,671,399 of NC_091282.1, read as the reverse complement.
GAAAAACAGGCACAAGTGCTTACCTGTCTAGGCCTTGAAACAAATGCACTATCATGGTGCAGCAGCCCAAGTAAAGATGGTGACTACACAGGTGCGGTAATACCATGAGACAGCCTGCCTACAATCAGGGATTGGCCTTTGACACATCAGTGCAAACAAATAATCTGCAGCAGTGTTCACACAGGGAATGCACAGCATCTGGATCATAGCCTATCAGTATTGCCCTGTGGCGGGCTGCCCAGTGCTAACTGTAATGCGTCCTGTATGAACAGAGGCCACAGTCTACAAAGCCATCTGGGCCCAACTGCACCCCGAAAAATACAAATAAATAAAGCGCACAAAAAAATTAAAATATGTAAAACCTTTGACGTGGGTTGCCAGCTTACATATTGTGGCCATAATCTTAACTAATACCTTACATATTTTGATATGTTTTTGTACACTTTATTTATTTGTATTTTTTGGGGTGCAGTTGGGCCCAGATGGCTTTGTAGACTGTGGCCTCTGTTCACACAGGACTCATTACAGTTATCACTGGGCAGCCCGCCACAGGGCGTTAGAAGAACACTAGTGTATAGTCTGTGAAAAAAAATAATAATTCAGACATTGAATGTAGAGAGAAAGAAAGAAGAGTTTACATTGACTGATCACAGTGAATATAGTTCAGGTACTGAATTTCAGTTACATATATTTTCATTGTTTGTGCAGAAGCAAGCTATCAATATTGCTGAATGAAAAAAAAATCTCACTCAGGCAAAGTTTGTGTCTCAAACAACTATACTGAGATTTTTCACACCTGCTTTACTAGTCTAACTTGATGTACCTATGTGGCACACCAGTGCTAAAGCCTGTTGCTGCTGTTATATTATCATTATGGCGGATACCTATCATGTCTTATTCACTTATTTTGTGGAAAGTCTGAAGACTTTAAAAAGAAACTATCCAGCACTCAAAGAAGAAGTAAATCTAAGAACTATAAAATCTGGGTAGTTTAAAGACTGACATACTCCACTGTAGGTGCTACCAGATACACATTGATTTACTCCTTTCTTAGGGTATGTGTCCACGTTCAGGATTGCATCAGGATTTGGTCAGGATTTTCCATCAGTTTTTGTAAGCCAAAACCAGGAGTGAATGATAAATACAGAAGTTGTGCATATGTTTCTATTATACTTTTCCGCTAATTGTTCCACTCCTGGTTTTGGCTTACAAATACTGATGAAAAATCCTGACCAAATCCTGATGCAATCCTGAACGTGGACACATACCCTTAGATTGCTCATCATCCTCAGCCTTAGTATTCATATTGAAGATGTTTGCCAACCTATGCAGCCTTGGTAGTGCATCCTTTAAACACAGTATATTAACCCCTTTCCCACTTTGGACGTATCCATACATCCCTGTGACCTGGGCATTATTGATATGGGACGGATGGATGCGTTCTGGTGATCGTGCACACACACAGGCTGTGTGCGTGCCATTGCTGCCGGGTGTCAGCTGATCCTGACAGCTGACATCTGGCACTCAGTGCCAGGAGCGGTCCAGCACCTCATCCAGTACTTTAACTCTAAATGCCACTATCGATCTTGATTGTGGCATTTCCTGGAGCAGGCAGAGGGAAGACAGCCCCTCTGCCCATGGATTGAACATGATTGTGGGGTGCCGATCATTGCCACGGGGACCCGATGTCATCATGATGACACCCTGGTCACCGGAACCAGCAATGTTGCTAGATTATGCTCAGAGCATGATCAGCAACTATCTATCAATGAAAAATGATAGTCCCATACTGGGACAATGTAAAAGAAAGTTTAAAAAAAGTATTAAATAATTGTAAAAATAATTTTAAAAAAAATCCAAAAATAATTTTAAAAAATCTAAAGAAATTGTGCCTATAAATAGAGATGAGCAAATATTTAAATATTTGGTTTGGATTCTGATTGCCGAATTTGCTGAATATTCGCCGAACATAACTGAACGCCATTACAGTCAATGGGAGGCAAAAGCCAACCCATGCACAACATCTTCAAACGGCCCCAAAATCTGCCAACACATATCAAATTAGGCGGAGCCACCAGGAAAGTGGCCTCAATTAACCCTCAGTACAAATTGCAGCATGGCACAGCAGCAATCAGCCATGCATGAGGTATCGGGGTCTGGGCCAGCATTTACTTTACAGATTGAATGTCAGAGTAAGACGAGGTGGATAATGGATCGGTGTAGGCCTGCTGTGCTGGGAACCCTAATACTACATGCAAAAGCTGAACCAGCTTTAATACTCAGCCACACTCAGGTGGCACAAAAATCAGTTTAATAGACTTCTCTTGTCAGAAAAATCAAAGTATAGCAACACGGGTAGTTGACTCAAAGGAGGTGGAGGCCTGACTGTCTCGGAGGCCTACTGCTACAGGCAACACACATGAAGGAGACCCAACCAGGAGTCTACACATTTACAAAAATTAATGGCAGACACCAACAAAGTGGCATCAATTGCAATAGAGTATAACTAGTATCGTAGGGACTGACACCTCTTCCACTACAGCCAACTCAGCAGATGTAGATTGTAATGGGCAAGGAGGTGCAACCACTGTGCTGTATCCCTCAGAAAGCCTGGAAGGGCGTAACTACATGGCCTACCAAATCCCAACTCGGACAAGTGGCAGCAGGTGAAAACTGCATCCCAAGGAGGGACAAGAATGTGTCACCAGATTTACTCCAGGGCTGACCTACAGAAGGTAGCAGCTGACCTCTTACAGCGGGTAAGCTGCTACTGTCCGAAGGATGGATGATGAAGGCAGACAGGCACTGCAGAGACACTGGAACCACAGGTGCATATGGGACCAGCTGAGGAACAGAAAAACAATGGCAGGTGCGGGATGGATCAGGTGTTAGACAGATGGGCACTGGCAGGTGCTATTTGGACTGGCTGATGGACAGAGGAGCATAGACAGGTACGAACAGACGAGTACAGACAGGTATGAGCAGATGGGTACAGGGTAGACTAGCAAACGGGAGGACCTGGGGAATCTGACAACTAGCAAGCATGCAAGGGAAGCTAACAATGTAGCCCAGACACCTCCATGTTTAAAAAAAATATTGAAAAGTGTAAAAATATTTTTTTAAATCACCAAATAAAGAAAAAAGAAACTATTTTTTTCCAACATGTACATTTATGTAAATAAAAAAAATAAACAATAACGGTAGACATATTTGGTATTGCCACATCCGTAATTAACCACTCTATAACCCTGTCCCACTAGTTAACCCCTTCAGTGAACACCGTATAACAAATAGGTCCTGCTAAAAACATCATCTTGTCCCGCTAAAAACAAACCACCATATAGCTGCATCAGGAGAACAATATCTCTCAGAATAAAGTGATGCACAAATAATTATTTTTTCTATAAAATAGTTTTTATTGTGAAAAGCGCCAATACAAAGAAAATATAAATAAATTGGGTAGCATGGTAATCATACTGACCCGAAAAATAACCCTGCCTTACCAATTTTACCACACACGGAACAGTATAAAAAAAATCATTTCCTGAATTGCTGCTTTTTGTTGATTTTGTCTCCCAAACATCGATATAGAAAGTGATCAAAACATTTCCAATAAAACGTCAGCTTGTCCTGCAAAACACAAGCCATAACATGACTCTGTTGGACGAAATATGGAAAAATTATAGCTCTCAAAATGTGTTGAGGCAAAAACTAATTTAATAAAATTCAATAAAAAGGGTCTTTTAGTGTGTGACAGCAGCCAAACATAAAAACCAGATATAAATCTGGTATAGTTAATATACCACTGAGCTGAAGAAAAAAGTCGCCTAAGTCACTTACACCAAGGAACACATGGTGTAAAAAAGAAATATTGCAAATTTTTCACATGCTGTTGATTTTTTCATTCTGCCTCCCAAAGATCACAGTCAGAATTGGCACACATTTATCCTGCTGAATGTTTATACCAAGATTTCCATGTAAAACTCTGAATTACGTGATTCAAACAGAACCCCTGGCACAAGGTTCTCTATAATGAGGCAGATGGAGGCACTGTGGACACCATAGGATCTGTGATCCGGTGATGTCAGACTTTTTAGGATTGCATAAAAGTGCCATAGTTTTGTTCAGTTCTGAAAAGAACACTGTTGAACAGAGGTCAGACAGAGTCCAGAGTAACTCTGATGCCTCATTGTAGTGAATGGATCCATCGGGGGCTTCTTCTGTCACATCACTCGGAGATTTACATGGAAACCCCAATATAAGTGCTCAGCATAGAGCGCCGGATAAATGTGATCATAAATGTTATGTAAAATGTTCTCAATATAAACTTTCGCTCAATCGACAAAAAAGCAAGCCCTCACTTAGGTCTGTCATTTGTTAACGGAAATATAGGGGACTTCCACATTACTGGCAGAACAAAGGCTCTAGAAAAGCGAAATGGCTCCTCACCCCCAAAAGGAAATCAGCAAATTCTCCACATCTGCAGTGCTGCAGTGCTTACAGCTTCTGAATGATGTGGAGGCTGAAGAGGAAGAGGTGCAGGAGCTGTAGACTGTGGGGGCAACCCTGGTTAATGTACGACCCACAATACTCAGCTTGGGGAGGATGTGTTCCATCACAAAGTCTGACTGGGTCCCGGCTTCCACTATGTTAACCCAGTGTGCCGTCAGTGAGGTGTACCGTTCCTACCCACAAGCACTTGTCCACGTGTCCATGGTTAGGTAAACTTTTCCAGCAACAGCACTGTTGAGCGCGCAGGTAACATTGTGGGACATGTGCTGGTGTAATGCCAGTACAGCACACCAAGAGAAATAGTGGTGACTGGGGACCGAGTACCCTGGGATGGCCGCCGCCAGGCGGCGGAAAGCTTCCATCTCAAGGAGCCTAAAAGGCAACATTTCAAGCTCAAGCAGATGAGAAATGTTAGAATTTAGTACTGTGGCCTGTGGGGCATTGGCTGCATATTTCTGCTTGCGTTCCAATAGGAATATACTCACCCTCGGAAGCGCCCTGCTTCCTTCCGACAGCCTTCCTTCCTAAGAATCAGCCCTTCCAGGACCTTCGGTGACGTCGTGGGTGACGTCGCGGCTTGTGATTGGCCGCGCGAGCGGTCACATGGGCGGCCGCGCGGCCAATCACAAGCCGCGACGTCACCGCGACGTCACGGCAAGGTCCTAGAAGCGCGGATTCGAAGGAGGAAGGCTGCCGGTTAGTACCAGGGCGCGTCAGAGGGTAAGTATTGCAATATTTTTTATTTTAATTCTATATTTTACACTTAAATATGGATCCCAGGGCCTGAAGGAGAGTTTCCGCTCCTTCAGACCCTGGGAACCATGGAAACCCAATGCACTGCATTGGGTTTCGAGTTTCGGCCGACCCCGACCCCGACTTTTTTATAGGATCGGCCGATTTCACTCAACCCAACTTTTCCAAAAGTCGGGTTTCGTGAAACCCGACCCGATCCTATAAAAGTGAAGGTCGCTCAACCCTAGTATTCACTGTATGCAGATAATACAAAAGTTTTTCCTGCTGATGTGCTAGTGATACATCTCAACTCTGGTTGTGAAGGGGCATTGGGATCAGCAGAACCCTTGGCCTGACAAAACTATTACACCTGCAGTCAGCAGAGCCCTTCGCCTGACAAAACTATTACACCTGCAGATGGTGGACCCACTGTGCCAAGGGCTGGGCTTAGCCATGGCCCTCCTGGTTAAGTGCTTACCTTGTTTGTAAGGCTTGCTCCCGGTACTGCAGCTGCTCCTCCAGATCGCAGCCAGGAAAGCAAAGACAGTCCGTGACCAGCTGCTGAGGGCTACAGCACCACCGTATATGCTGAGGGTGCTTATTGGCTCTGCTTGGCCCTGTGTTGCATCACACAGGTAGTGCCCTGCAGAGCTGTATGCTCTGCTTGCGGGCAAAACAAAACTTATACACCAAAAACCCTCCCTGCAGGGTTTCTCTCTCAAACTGGAATCTGTCACCATAGGCCACTTTCAATGCCTAGCCTGGAGATAACAGACCAGCCCCACTTCCTTCTTGCAGTCTGTTGAAAAAATAAAAGCCCATATAAGCTTTTCCTGAACAATACCTAGGCCAAATAGTTTGACCAGGTCTGCTCCTACTTTTATTTTGCCCTGTGACTCACAAGCATCCTGCTGTGACCACAAGGTGTCCTGCTGTGGCCACAAGGCACTCCAGTGTGTCTAATAGGACCCTGTCTGCATCCTTGGGAATACATAACCCATGCATATGATCCCCCTCCCTTTCTCACAGTGCATAAGTGCAGCTGGTTTGGGTGAATAGCAGTGATGAGTCAAATAGTCCACTGGAATAGTAACAGATGCACAATAGAGAATATTAAGAAAAAATATTTCAAGAAAAAGTCATTTGTATCTGTGAGAAGCGGTCAGAAATCAAATCTGCAAATATCACATTAAGAGGGTAACAGCTGAGGCCATGTGAACCAATAAGAAACTATGGAGGAGAAGACCCCCAAGTGTACCGCCACCAACATCTATGGCTTCTCAAGGGGATGTGACTGCTTCTTATTGCATGTGGTAAGTATAAATACATGATTAAAATAAGACACAATTAGGTATTTCAAAAAAGTTATTGAATAATTACCAGCTGTTGGGAGTAGCATGCATGGCCGATCAGCATGGTGTCCGCCTTGTTGTTAATGCTCAGTAGATCAACTATGCATAAAGTTGGTTGACAGTGTATAGTGCACATGTGCTAGAAAGAATGTTCATCACAGGGCTTAGCGCACACGTGCTATGAAAGCTCGACATGACGGCATCTAGTACGCATGCGCTAGAATGAATAAGCGTCACAGAACTCAATGTGAAGTATATGGGAGTGGAAACGCCAGAAAAAATAAATGACTGGGCAAGAAAATAACATGTGAAAGAGGCAACAATATGCGCATGTTCGAAAGTAATACAACCATGCTATAGCAGGTGACATGATAGTAAAATGAAAAAACATATAATGCATATTAATAGAAAAATGCAGGTACTATGGATATGAATAATTCACACATGATTGAGTATAAAGAGGCATTAATAGAGGTGCAAAAGGCAAAGAATAAGGCAATATAGCCAAGAACACAGACACATGTGGAACAAAGCCATACATGTTATTGAAATAAGGAAGGTAAGGGATAAAAAGTAATAAATAAGAAAACATAGATGAAAAAATAATTGAAAAAAATGTAAAATAAAAATACCGTATATGTAAATATATATATATATATATATATATATATATATATATATATATATATATAATCACGATGATATTAGGCCCATAAAATACATTTAAATTAACTGAAAAAACCACTGAGTGAAGTATGAAAAACAGTGACCTAGACCGGGGCGATAAGTATTCCGGTGTCTCTGCTGAATGGAGAGGGGCCACGCAAGGATGCCGGCACTGGCATTATAATATTATGGGAGAATTTAGTTGCAAATTCTTAATTTTCTCTACAGTGGAAATGGACACCACACCGTACACTTTTTCATAAATTGTCAATATGTGTAAATCATGGACATGTTAGTTCCACCAAAGACAGAAATTCTAAAAGCTCTTTTCAGAGCATCAATGCTTGAAGGGTTCTTGGTTCTTCAATTAATGTCTGTATGTGTCTATATTAAACTGTGACATGTGTATCTTTTGATTTCTCTGAACGTCTATTTAATGGTAGTTTTCAGCATTCTATTAATTTCTATTGATAATAATATATTTTGAGTGTGGCCCATCTGACAGATAACATGACCAATTAGCACAACAATATAATGGATATTTATAGTAATAGGAAACACCATCTTTTCAGATGTCCTGCTGCTGGTGTTGTGCTGCCTACTTTTGTATTGCATGGATGCTTATCCTAGTAAATGAAGCCTACTCAAATAGTGTGGGAGCAGTACTCTATCCACATAGCCAATCATCTCTGTTAATTTACACCTTGCTATATCTGTAACTACAGTACTGTTCAAACAGTCGGGGAATAAGCAATCCAATTATTCACAGCTCTTGCCTTCTCATTGTGGCAATTTATTTTTCCTGTCTTTTCCATCTGAGTTTGAATGAAATGATGACTTCATTTGCATTTACCTATTGAAAGAGTGTGGTTACCTAAAATAGGGAATTCTCAATTGTATCAACTTCTTAAGAATGAGGGGCGAAGGAAATTGACATGGTGATGTCTTGAAAGCGCTGTTGAATTAATGGCGCATTATGAACAAGTAAAATAGATAAATAACTGCAATATTGGAACCGTGGGATGCTGGAGTGTAATGTTTGCAATGACCTATGACAGGCACAAAACCCTGCACGATGGCTGGAAAGTGCCCATTCAGTGTCACATTGCCTTATTCTGGCCATATGGTAGCCATAATGCACCTTGGCCCTCACACTGTACCCCATTCTCCTGCAATCAAAAGTTTCAGTTCACACTAGCGGTTTGTTCTGCAGCAAAACCTAATCTCTTGGCAGGAAAGAAACTGCACAAAAAAGCTGGTTTTCTTTGCATTTTTTGCTGCGTTTTTGGCATGATAGATTTGTCTCTCGTGCATGCTGATAAAGTTTAGTGTTGCAAAAAAAGCCCTATTCCATAGAATTAGGTTCTGGCACAAAAAACGCAGCAAAACCTAATACTTGTGTTTTTGGTGCAGTTTTTCACCACCCATTCATTTCAATGGGTGAAAAACACTGAAAAAAAAAACGCTGAAAGAAGTGACATGCTCCATTGTGCAAAAAACACACAAACACAAAATCCTGATGATAAAAAAAACAATGTGTGCGATACTCCTCGCTGCAAAACCCCAGGGAATGAAGGTAAAGTAGGTCAATGACCTATATTTACCTGCATTTGCGGTGAGGCGCCCTCTGCTGGCTGTTCATAGATTGTGGGAACTTTCCTAGAAAGCCTGGGCGCTGTGTGTGACGCCGGCCTAATTAGTTTCTTAAATTAAGGACAGAGTCGCCCTTGTTAGTTTGTCATTTGTATCGACATGTTAAGGAAGAAAAAAGCAGTTCAAAGTTGCAATTGTAATCTTAGAAAAGTGGAAAGCTGGTTAAAAGTCTCAAAACACACATCCATGAAGCATCTCGTAATATCATACAATATCATGTATGGTCCCACACATGCCCCCTTGTGCAAAAGTATTTCTAAAAAACTTTTCTTAAAAGTAGCTGCATGACATAAGTGCTGTGTTTGCGCCTTTTTCATTTCTATTTTTTTCCAGATTGAAACAATAAAAATTCAGAGGTCTGTAAACATAAATTGTAAAGTTGCAAATCCTTAGCAGAAATAGGAAAGAAGTTTGTGTAAGAAGGAATATTTTGATTAAAATGTGGGAGGCAAGGAAAAGAGAAACTTTTAAAGTTGTGCTATGATTTATTTCCCAATACATCTTCAAAATGCCTGCAATGTAATGGCAGCCCATTTAACACAATACTTGTCCATGTTCTCTGTTTGTTTGCTTCCTGTTCTGTTCATAAATTAGACAAACAAACACTCAAGGTTTCAGGGAAAAACAAAAATTCTGATAAGGAGGAAAAACTAATCCCTTCTCCATGCAGCAATCTTCACATTATACAATGCAAATAATTGGATGTGCTTGTCGCTCTATGCGGTTTTGAAATATTATTATAACTTAATAAGATTATGGAATTTACACAGTTTGACTAAGTACGTAATATATGTGCATGGTTATTATATTAATAGAAGACTGAGACTTGATATCAGCAAAGGTCATCTGTACCCAACCTTTCGAGATGTGGGAACACTGACAACTGCTCAACATTTCGGCAATAAACATGTTGTTTCACTAATCAATAGCTACAAACTGGTTACTGATTGGTGCAGAGGTGACTTCTGTGCAAAGTTCTAGACATCTGACTCACAAACTAGATATCTGGATTGTTGATCCATGGTAAATAAATAACTCTTTGGAGTTTACAATTATCTCAAAGTTTTTTACGATAGAAAACTCATACTAATGCAGATACATCTCCTAAAGAAATCATATAATCAAGGAAAAAAATGTTTCCAATACATAAAAAGCAGAGAAAAGTTTATGTGATGTAAGAAATTAGAAACTGTCATGTATGCTAAGTTTACATGACTACATAAAACAATCGTCTGAGTTGCATTCACAAATCTCATTTGCGCAATCCTTTCTTATACAGCATCAGTTACAAAAAATGTACAAGACCAAACACAGTTTGCTATTTTAAAAAATTGCAATATTTTCACAAAAAATCACGCTATATACGACTGCCCCATGTGGAATCACATTTCTTTTTGCACACCAACAGACTTGAATGGACGGTCTCAATCTGACACACAAACGAATTGTTGCCATTTTTTTCACATGCAGATTCAGTTAGTGAAACAAATCGCTGATCTACACTCCTCTTTTGAATAACATTTATTTGAGTGCCATGCATGTGCTGTCCATTTTTTTCAGACAGCACTTAGAACAAAAAGGTTTGTGCGAACTAAGCCTTACATGTACGGTGGGTACGGAAAGAACTCAGACCCCTTAAAATGTTTCACTCTTTGTTTCATTGCAGCCATTTGGTAAATTCAAAAAAGTTCATTTTTTCCTCATTAATGTACACTCTGCACCCCATCTTGACTGAAAAAAAAACATAAATGTAGAAATTTTTGCAAATTTATTAAAAAAGAAAAGTTGAAATATCACATGGTCATAAGTATTCAGACCTTTTGCTTAGCATTTAGTAGAAGCATCCTTTTGAGCTAGTACAGCCATGAGTCTTCTTCGGAATCATGCAACAAGTTTTTCCACACCTCTGCCATTCTTCCTTGCAGATCCTCTCCAGTTTCTGCGACCTTGGCTGATAAGTACCATTGTATTTTTGCTATGTTTATAACTGAATTCTTTGGGAATTTTTAAAAAGTTCCTTTTATTTGTTTGGTTATGCTGTTGATTTTACTTTAAAGTTTGTTAAAAAACTAAAGTTACAAGATCTCCTTTTGAAGGGAACCTATGTTAGGGGTCGAGTTCCCGCTTCTGCACAGGGGGAATCTCGAGCCACCTCCGCTGCGGTCTCCCATTCTTGTCCAGCCGCAGTGGAGTCTGCTCAGCAAAGACGTCGGTCCCAGCGTCTTGCTCATTCTCACTCTGTTCTGAGAGTTACTGCTGCTTCTCCAGTCTCTGCCATTAAAGTCAGTGCTGGTCAGCAGCGAGCGGACTTCTCTGGGACTAAGTCCTTGTCTGCACGTACTGAGCATGTCCAGGGTAAGATCTCCCATTGGAGATCGAGGGTCATGTGCTCAGGCTCTGCAGCACATTCCATTGGTCCTTTTGGCAGGTCTTGGAAGGGCAAAGGTACTGTAGCCACTTCCTGTGCTGCTGCTATATAAACTGCGCATGACCGCACGGCCATGCGCTAGTATTGTCTTACAATTGAATACGTGTGTTTGTTGTGAGTGCAAGTCGTTCATTAAATACCCCTACCCTATTGTATGACTGTTCGCGTATGGAGTATGGCTGCTATCTAGCGCCCAACTAATCACTCAACGTGTCACACACGTATCAGCGTCTATTGCTGTGACCGCCAGTGCGGCGCCACGCGCCAGTAGTGCGCTTCCTGACCCACGTCTGGGTGCTTAGTGGTGCCTGCCAGCACGGCACAGTTCGCACTTCGGTGCTCTAATTATAAGAGTTGCCTAACACACCCTGTTGCAGTGTTGTGTCAGCAAGTGGTCTAATCGGACTTCAATCCTGTGTCTTGGGGTTGTGTTAGCTGACTCCTTGCTTGCACTCTTTAGTGCGGTATTGCGGACCTGTGGTTTTACCGGGTTCGCTTCCACCGCCATATTACGCTGCCATTTACTAGCAGCAGGTTTTTACCTGCACGGTGGACCCTGGACTGCGAACGCATCTATTACATCTTTCTTGGTGCGTTCCGCCAGTCCTAACAGAATACTAGCGCCAGGGTCTGGCTAGTAAATGGCAGACGATCAGCGTTTACAGTGGTACATCCAGCAGCTGGAGGGAAGGTTGGCGGCTCTAGAGCGTTCAACCTCAGCTGTGGATGTCACTGCTGTCGCTGTTCAGGCTGCAAGTGTAGCCGCAGCCAGTTTGTCCGCTGCCACCTCTGCCCCGACTTTATCCCGTCTCCCGCTTCCTGACAAGTTTGCTGGTGACAGTTAACAATGTCGCGGATTCGTAAGCCAGTGCTCCATATACCTTGAGCTCCTGGCGGTGCGTTTCCCTACGGAACGGGCGAAAGTGGGATTTATTTTATCTCTCTTGTCGGGCAGGGCGTTGGAGTGGGCAACGCCACTTTGGGAGCGTGATGACCGTGTGGTACAGAGTGCTCCGCTCTTTCTGGACGCTCTGAAGCAGGTCTTTTTGGGACCCCGTATTACACACGATACCGCGCTCCAGTTATTGACAATCACTCAGGGTTCGTCCGTGGTCAGTCAGTTTGCCATCCAGTTCCGGACTCTAGCCTCGGAGTTAGAGTGGTCGGATAAAGTTCTAATTCCGGTGTTCTGGAGGGGACTGGCAGACCACGTGAAGGACGCCTTAGCCACCAGGGAGATACCCGCCACACTGGAGGAGCTTATTTCTCTATCTACCCGCATCGACCTCCGTTTTCACGAACGAAGGTTAGAGCAGACCCAGTGTAGGCAGAGGTTTAAACTGGCTCCCACCTTCGCCAGACCTCTTGAATCTTCCGTTTTGGTGTCCGACTCCCATGAGCCCATGGAGGTTTCTCGAGCGGGACCTAAGTCTCAGGCCGCTCGAGTACCCATGGTTTGTAAAAATTGTCACCAACGAGGACATTACACTAATAAATGTCCACGGCGCTCGGGAAAACGATCGCGTCTAGTAACTTTAGGGGGAGGTTCACTAGACACAGCGGCTTTTTCCTCCAAACTGTCCTTTAAAGGGACAATCCTGTTTGACTCATCCACTCTACCAGTCGAGCTTTGTGTGGATTCAGGAGCAGAGGGAAATTTCATGTCCTCTGCTTTTGCTCTGCGCCACGCTGTACCACTTGTTATGCTCGCCAAACCTGTAACTGTTAGAGTTGTGAATGGGTCGACACTTCCACAACAAATCACACACCAGACGGTTCCATTCTCGTTGTCCACCAGGAGATTATTTCCCTTCTAGTCCTACCCGAGGGAATGGATGAGATTTTACTGGGAATACCCTGGCTCCGTTACCACTCCCCACATATTGAGTGGTCCTCTGGGAGAATATTGGGTTGGAGTAAGTCTTGTATGGGCAGGTGTGTGAGTGAGTGTGTACAGGTCTCTACTACCGAGGTACCCGCAGACCTTTCATCTCTTCCAAGGTACTATTGGTGCTATGCAGATGTATTCTCTAAAAAGGCAGCAGAGACTCTACCGCCTCATCGCCCCTATAACTGTCCTATTGACCTCTTGCCTGGAGCTGAACCTCCTCGGGGAAGGGTATATCCCCTCTCTCTCCCTGAGACGGAGGCTATGTCTCAATACATCCAGGAGAATTTGGCAAGAGGATTCATTAGGAAGTCAGTGTCTCCTGCAGGGGCGGGATTCTTCTTCGTACAGAAGAAGAACGGGGAATTACGTCCTTGCATTGATTACAGGGGTCTCAATGCTATCACCATTAAAAATAAGTACCCGTTGCCCCTGATATCGGAGCTCTTTGACAGGCTAAGGGGAGCAAAGATATTCACAAAACTAGATCTGCGGGGTGCCTACAACTTAATTCGCATCCGTGAGGGGGACGAATGGAAAACGGCTTTCAATACCAGGGATGGGCACTATGAGTACCTGGTGATGCCCTTCGGGCTCTGTAATGCCCCAGCCGTTTTTCAGGACTTTGTCAACGATATCTTCCGGGATATGCTTTCCACCTCGGTTGTAGTCTATCTGGATGATATTCTCATCTTCTCTCCAGATATTGACTCCCACCGGAGAGATGTTGGCAGAGTCTTCGAACTCTTACGGGCGAATTCCTTATATGCAAAGTTGGAGAAGTGTGTGTTTGAACAGGAGTCCTTGCCTTTCCTGGGCTATATCATCTCGGCCCAGGGATTGGCTATGGATCCTGCCAAACTACAAGCAGTGATGGACTGGCAGGAACCCCATTCTCTTAAAGCGGTGCAGCGCTTTATGGGGTTCATAAATTACTATCGCCAGTTCATTCCCCACTTCTCAACTTTGGTAGCTCCCTTGGTATCCCTCACCAAGAAGGGAGCGAATCCCAAATCGTGGTCCGAAGGGGTCTCCAAGGCCTTCTCTTCTATAAAGTCCCATTTTGCCAGTGCTCCTATCTTACATCGTCCCGATGTGGGTAAGCCATTCCTTTTGGAAGTGGATGCCTCATCCGTTGGTGCTGGAGCAGTCCTCTATCAAAAGGATGCTCAGGGTCGGAAGCACCCATGCTTCTTTTTTTCAAAGACCTTCACACCAGCGGAGAGAAATTACTCCATCGGGGATAGAGAGTTGCTGGCAATGAAGTTGGCCTTTTCGGAGTGGAGACATCTCTTGGAGGGTGCTCGGTTCCCATTCCAAGTTTTCACAGATCACAAGAATTTGGTCTATTTACAAACAGCCCAGCGGCTGAATTCTCGTCAGGCCAGATGGTCCTTGTTTTTCTCCCGGTTCCACTTTACCCTACATTATCTCGCCGGGGAGAAGAACATTCGTGCTGACACTCTCTCTCGCTCCTTCGTGTCAGCTGAGGAGGAGGAGGACGAGCCTCGGCTCATTGTCCCTTCGGAGAGTCTGAGAACTGTAGCTCCGGTTTCGCTGGAGTCTGTGCCCCCGGGCAAGACTTTTGCTCCCATCAATTTGCGTCCAGAGGTTCTCGCTTGGGCTCATTCATCCAGAGTGGGTGGACACTTTGGGGCAAAAAGGACATCTGAGCTACTGGCGAGGACGTACTGGTGGCCACATATGGTTTGTGACGTCGGAGACTACGTTCAGGCATGTGTCTCTTGTGCCAAGAATAAGTCTTCCCGACAACGGCTAGCTGGTTTGTTATACCCTCTGCCGGTGGCAGACAGGCCCTGGGAGATGGTCGGGATGGATTTTGTTGTGGGTCTGCCCAAGTCTTGTGGCTGTACCATTATTTGGGTAATCACCGACCATTTTTCTAAAATGGTGCATTTGGTGCCGCTTCCCCGGTTACCTTCTGCACGGGCCTTGGCAGCGTTGTTTGTCAAACACATCTTTCGTCTTCACGGTATGCCAGACAAAATTATCAGTGACCGAGGTCCCCAGTTTGCGTCTCGGTTCTGGAGAGAGCTTTGTCGTCTTCTCAGTATCGAGTTGAATCTCTTTTCGGCTTATCATCCTGAGACGAATGGGTTGGTAGAGAGAGCCAACCAGACCTTGGTCACATATCTGCGACATTTTGTTTCGGCTAAGCAGGATGACTGGGCATCTTTGCTACCGTGGGCGGAGTTTGCTCTTAACAATGCCGTCGCTGATTCCACTGGACAGACTCCATTCCTCCTTAACTATGGTCAGCATCCGCGGGTACCTGTGCCCATGCCCGTGTCTTCCGCCGATTCCAGGGTGGCAGACTGGGCTGTGGAGGCACGGGACATTTGGGATCGCACTCAGGATGCCATTCAGGCTTCCAAGGAGAGAATGAGGTCCTCCGCCGATGCACATCGGCGCCCCGCTCCAACCTTTGCTCCTGGCGACTTAGTGTGGCTCTCCGCCCGTAACATCAGGCTGCGAGTTGAGTCTACCAAGTTTGCACCTCGCTACTTAGGTCCTTTTAAGGTCCTCGAACAGGTTAATCCTGTGGTTTACCGTCTGGCCCTTCCTCCACGCCTAGGTATCACCGACACCTTTCACGTGTCCCTCCTTAAGCCCGTCTACATGTCCCGGTTTTCTGAGTCATCTACTGGGACGTCGGGTTCGTCTACGGACGATTACGAGGTGAACGCTATCTTGGGGTACAAGGTGGTTCATGGCAAAAAATTTTATTTGGTGGATTGGAGGGGTTACGGTCCTGAGGATAGATCCTGGGAGCCTGCTGAGCACATTCAGGCTCCGCAGCTCATTGCTGCCTTTGAACGTAGCGAGGCCCAAGGAGGGGGGGCATGTTAGGGGTCGAGTTCCTGCTTCTGCACAGGGGGAATCTCGAGCCACCTCCGCTGCGGTCTCCCATTCTTGTCCAGCCGCAGTGGAGTCTGCTCAGCAAAGACGTCGGTCCCAGCATCTTGCTCATTCTCACTCTGTTCTGAGAGTTACTGCTGCTTCTCCAGTCTCTGCCATTAAAGTCAGTGCTGGTCAGCAGCGAGCGGACTTCTCTGGGACTAAGTCCTTGTCTGCACGTACTGAGCATGTCCAGGGTAAGATCTCCCGTTGGAGATCGAGGGTCATGTGCTCAGGCTCTGCAGCACATTCCATTGGTCCTTTTGGCAGGTCTTGGAAGGGCAAAGGTACTGTAGCCACTTCCTGTGCTGCTGCTATATAAACTGCGCATGACCGCACGGCCATGCGCTAGTATTGTCTTACAATTGAATACGTGTGTTTGTTGTGAGGGCAAGTCGTTCATTAAATACCCCTACCCTATTGTATGACTGTTCGCGTATGGAGTATGGCTGCTATCTAGCGCCCAACTAATCACTCAACATGTCACACACGTATCAGCGTCTATTGCTGTGACCGCCAGTGCGGCGCCACGTGCCAGTAGTGCGCTTCCTGACCCACGTCTGGGTGCTTAGTGGTGCCTGCCAGCACGGCACAGTTCGCACTTCGGTGCTCTAATTATAAGAGTTGCCTAACACACCCTGTTGCGGTGTTGTGTCAGCAAGTGGTCTAATCGGACTTCAATCCTGTGTCTTGGGGTTGTGTTCGCTGACTCCTTGCTTGCACTCTTTAGTGCGGTATTGTGGACCTGTGGTTTTACCGGGTTCGCTTCCACCGCCATATTACGCTGCCATTTACTAGCAGCAGGTTTTTACCTGCACGGTGGACCCCGGACTGCAAACGCATCTATTACATCTTTCTTGGTGCGTTCCGCCAGTCCTAACAACCTATCACCAGAAAAAAAAACACTATTAACCTGGAGATATGGGGTTAAACTGATGGTTGTTAGGCTGGCGTCACACTAGGCGTAAGACAATACGGTCCGAGTTTTACGGCTGTAATACGCACGTAATATGCATAAAAGTTCCAGAAATAGTGTTCCGTAGGTAATCCGTTGGCAAGGTGTAGTTGCGTATTTTGCACTTGTACTGTTGCGTGTGCGATCCGTATGTGATCCGTAATGCATATTTTTCACGCAACATCACAAAATGGACATTTAACGGTTCTCTGGCCTGCAAATAATTCAAATCATCATCAACAACCCTATCTAAGCCCTCTACAGCAGGTGGCACCCTCCCATCTGGCCATTTAGTTGTTTATTTTGCGTGTGTTGGTATTACCTTCAAAACATGTCTGACCATCTGTCTTTAAGCACAACTCAGCGGGTGTTGTTTCACTGGCTGTTGTCGCGTTGCTTTGGGCAGCCATATCCTGTGATTGTTGATCCGCGAAGGAGGAAACGAAGATTGTGGGTGCATCCTCTATTGACCCAACGCCTCAGTAAAGGACATTTTGAGAGGCTCTATACAGCTTTGAGGTCACATCCTGACAAGTTCTATCTGTACTGTCACATCACCATCAGTACCTTTGATATCTTGTTGGAGATCTTACGTCCAGGTGTCACCTATCAGGACACAAGGATGCGCAAAGCCATATCTGCAGAGGAGCGTCTTCTCCTTACCTTATGGTATGTATTCAACATTCTCACATACTGTATGTTGATGATATTTTTTTATGTGTTGTGTTCTAGCAGGTTTTTGAAAGTATATGTGTACATTAGGGCACAAGCAGATCAACCAAACTGTGTTTAATGTTCTAGTAAAGTAACCAAGGGAAATGTACAATTTAAAATTATTTTAATTATTTACATTGTAAATAATGTTTTTGAAAATATACTATGCACTTGTGCTTCATCATGTTTTGTTTGAACTCTTGTTACATACCTAATATTATATTTATTTGTCTTTAAGCTTCCTGTCCACTGGCTTGTCGTATGCGGGACTACACCTGGAGTTTCTGATTGGGCGGTCGACAATTTCGGTCATTGTGCATTCAACCTGTAGTCAAATATGGGCTAAACTTCAGGAACTTGTTATGCCTGAGCCAAAACAGGAGGATTGGCTAAAAATCGCCAATGGCTTCCAGGACACTTGTGACTTCCCTAACTGCATTGGAGCTGTGGATGGGAAACATATCAGGGTGCGTAAGCCGCCGAACTCTGGCTCCCAATTCTACAATTATAAGCAGTTTTTCTCTGTAGTTCTGTTAGCTGTAGTTGACAGTAACTACAGGTTTATAATTGTAGACATTGGGGCCTATGGGCGAACTGGAGACTCTAGGGTCTTCAATTCATCCATTATGGGTCGGCGGCTACGTGACAACCAGTTAGACCTCTCACCGCCACAATAACTCCCAGGCTCCAATGCGGAAGCATTGCCTTTTTTTTCTTGTTGGAGATGAGGCGTTCCAACTGATGAGGCACGTCATGAGGCCTTATCCCCGGAGCAACCTGGACCACCGGCGGAGGGTCTTTAATTTGAGGCTTTCCAGGGCGCGGAGACTGGTGGAGTGCGCCTTTGGGATTTTGGTGGCAAACTGGTGTGTTCTTCAGTCTGCCATTCAGCTCAGTGAGGCTACAGTCAATGAAGTCATAAAAGCCTGTGTTAATTTGCACAATTTTACCCGCATACATGATTGTTCCTCAGCTGATATTGGTGAACACCTGTTGAGCAATGTAATTAGGCCTACACCACATGGCCCTCCTCCGCGCCGTCCCCTTTCTGGTCTTAAAGTTAGGGATGTATTCACAAATTATTTTGTTTCTCCTCATGGTGCCACTCCCTGGCAAGATTATGCAGTTTTGCATGTATGATTTTTTTTTGTTTGAAAATATATTCTAAGTTTGCCAAAACATTTAAAAATTCTCATTTAAACTCTGTGTGTTGTATTTACTTAATTCACATATGGTTATGAGCACAGCATGTGTGTGTGATGTAAGAATGATTTGACCACAACCATAATTAGGCTTTAAACGATATTTTTTACTTACCGCAAAAGCCTTTTTGATTTAACTCAAAATATTTGTTGTTATCTTATGTTGTTTTTTCCAGCAAATTAAATTTTTTTTAAAAGAACTTGAACATCATAAAAAAGTGCTATGACAGCACAAACATAAAGAACACATGGTTATGTTCACCAAACACAAAAAATACATAACCAAATCACAGATTTTAGTAAGTAGGTTGTGGAGATGGGGGTAGGTCTGGGTCCTGATTAGATGGCCTTTGTTGGCCAAATTGTCCTTCACCCTGTGTGGATGATGTGTGGGCCAGAGGAAAGTTCGGCCTTGACTCATGTGGCACAGTTGGGTAATGGCCATAAGGAATCTGACCAAATTCCTCAGTTTGGTGAAAATATGGCCTGGAATCATATCCAACCCCAATATGGCCATGTCGTGCAAACCCAGGTTGGGACCAGCCTCCAGCACTGGGTGTGGACAAGTGGCCCTTTTGGGAAGGTTGATGATAGTTTGCCATATGGTACTGATGTTGCCATGGTGGGTTTGGTGTGGGTAGGGGTTGAGGTGTAGGCTCACGTGGAGGGGGTTCTTCAAATCCCTGTTGACCACGCACCTGTTGACATCTTTGCAGCTGCAGGACATTACGTGATGACAGCTGCCAATTCTCAATAGACTTCATAAGCTGATATTGGTCATTTGGGGGGGTGCATGCATCAATAAGGATTTGAATGCACCTTCTCACATGAAGCCTCATCTCACGCTCTAGGGGACGTAAGTACCGGGCCAGGCTCCTCGTAAAGCCCTCCTCACCATCATCCTCAGTTACCCTTGCCAGGTAGTTCAACACCCCAGCATCGATATTTCTCCTACTTTGGAGTACCTCTCTTCTGCGGCAAGCACGCTGTGACATCCCTGCAGCCTGTGATGAGTGCTCCAGGGTAACAGTAGGGCTGCTGCTGTTGGCAGGATCATCCTGGCTTGCTTGTGCTGCTGCTCCTGATGTTGTTGGTGGGGCATCATATTGGCCAGGTGCTGCTGGAGCTGGATGTGTGGTAGACAAGGATCCTGGAGGGACGGCGCATGACGCATCTGAAGATGGACCAGCCACCTGTCCTCCTTCCCCAACTGGGTCTATGACCACCTCCGAATCCGACCCTGTCTCCCTCTCAGTGAGGTTAGACTGTGTTCTGTTATGAAAGTATGTAGGAAAAATTAAAAAAAAATAAATGTCTGACCATTCTAAACATATGTGGAAAATGTGTTGTGAGGTTTGTACTTACGGTCTGAGGTCCATGCTGGGATTCAAGAAGGTCAAAGATCATAATATATATATATATATTTTGGTAGGAGGTGCGCCTGACCCACTCCTGTCACGCTGCTGCCTCTCCCTCCTATATTGATCGTGGATGCTCCGCCATCTTCTCATCACATCAACCACTGCAACAAAATAGAGTAAAATAACTTATTACGACATTATGCACAGTGGTCACACAAGGTGTAATTGACTACACAGATTTTAGTGTAGAAGATCGGAGGAAACAGGAGTATTCAGGGTTAAAAAATAGTAAGCTTTATTACAAAAACATATCAAGTCATATAAATATATTCCAAAAAGTGATACTAAAACCGGATGATGTGCCAGATCAATAGCGCCACCTATGCCCCAATAGTACATAATACATAGTGAGAGGTAAAGGGGAAAGTATGTTCCAAAAAAAAAAAAATCTATGTTCTGACCAAGTGGTCAAAAATGTGCAAATATGCAGCAGGAACAACACTCACCAAAGGATAGATGGGGGAAGTGGCACTAGATTGCATCCAAGAGCGCCCCAATGTACGTTTCGCTTTTTAGTATGTCAGCTTTATCAACTCCTGTTTCCTCCGATCTTCTATGTTTATATGGAGTGGGGTAACTTTGTTCCCTATGGCGTAACTGTACGCAATATCTAAAGCATTATGTGGTTGTCTGGTACCCTGTTTATACAGATTTTAGTGTAACACAAAAGAATAAAAATCACACCGGCACTCCCAGGGGGGGTACACTAGAAAGCTGCAGGTGCCTAGACAGCTACTGTGCTAAATCTGTCATATGACACAAAAAAAGGTATAAATCGAAAAAGACACCGCGCTAACTAGGTGAAGAAACAAATAATGGGTACGTATAATCCAAGGAGTAGGTAAACTTCTAGTTAAACAATAATAGTAGATAGAAAATGGCCAGCAGTGGGGGCAGCCAATAAGAAAATGGCCGCAACCACCAGCAGAAGAAACGGTAACACGTACAGTGAGGGTGTCACCGGTGTCAATAAATGTCAATAGTATCAGTAAATGTCAGTAAACAAATGAGCAATTGTTCACAGAGCCAGCAAAATTGCCTATTGTGGCCACGGTATGAGGTATAATGGAGAAATAATAAAGTGTGTGGCAAATGTATATAATGAACAAAAAGACTGCACACTTAAGGTACCTTCACACATAACGATATTGTTAACGATATCGTTGCTATTTGTGACGTAGCAACGATATCGTTAATGAAATCGTTATGTGTGACAGCGACCAACGATCAGGCCCCTGCTGGGAGATCGTTGGTCGCTGAATAAAGTCCAGAACTTTATTTCGTCACTGGACTCCCTGGAGACATCGCTGGATCGGCGTGTGTGACACCGATCCAGCGATGTCTTCACTGGTAACCAGGGTAAATATCGGGTAACTAAGCGCAGGGCCGCGCTTAGTAACCCGATGTTTACCCTGGTTACCATGCTAAAAGTAAAAAAAAACAAACACTACATACTTACCTACCGCTGTCTGTCCTCCAGCGCTGCGCTCTGCACTCCTCCTGTACTGGCTGTGAGCCGGAAAGCAGAGCGGTGACGTCACCGCTCTGCTTTCCGGCTCCCAGACAGTACAGGAGGAGAGCAGAGAAGCAGAGCGCAGCGCTGGAGGACAGACGGCTGTAGGTAAGTATGTACTGTTTGTTTTTTTTTACTTTTAGCATGGTAACCAGGGTAAACATCGGGTTACTAAGCGCGGCCCTGCGCTTAGTTACCCGATGTTTACCCTGGTTACCGGCATCGTTGGTCGCTGGAGAGCGGTCTGTGTGACAGCTCTCCAGCGACCAAACAGCGACGCTGCAGCGATTCGGATCGTTGTCGGTATCGCTGCAGCGTCGCTAAATGTGAAGGGGCCTTTACTCGATTAGATGTTTCTGCCGTGGAGATGCTGGCGCTGTCCTAGGAAGTATTGGAGCAGAATCACCAGCGGCCCGGGTATATGAAGATGCAGAGTCCAAGACGGCAGCATGAGGCGGCAACCACACCTGTAAGTATAGGGAGCGTCCTCCTTGGTGAGTGCACAGCCTCCGTGTGCCTGGAACGCTGCTAGCTGGCACACGTGGGCCGGAAGGGAGCGGCTGCAAAGAGCGGTGAGAGAGAGGGGGGCGTGGTCTGGGTGACGTCACCAAGACAGGAGGGTAAGGAGCAAAGGACGGATGCCGCACAGGACCAAAATTGCCGTCTTGGACTCTGCATCTTCAAACACCCGGGCCGCTGGTGATTCTGATCCAATACTTCCTAGGACAGCGCCAGCATTTGTTTACTGACATTTACTGATACTATTGACATTTATTGACACCTGTGACACCCTCACTGTACGTATTACAGTTTCTTCTGTTGGTGGTTGCGGCCATTTTCTTATTGGCTGCACCCACTGCTGGCCATTTTCTATCTACTATTATTGTTTAACTAGACGTTTACCTACTCCTTGGATTATACGTACCCATTATTTGTTTCTTCACCTAGTTAGCGCGGTGTCTTTTTCGATTTATAGATTTTAGTGTAGCCTAGGAATATGCATTTGTTGAATAAATTTATTATTAATTTTGAAAAAAAAAAAAAAGAATGTAAGGCCACAAGGACAGAGTCTGCTACCCTCTATCCCAGTATGTATTTTTGCTGTTTTGTAAGGAACATCTGTAAGAACCCTTTATTTAACCCGTTTCTCATGTACAGCACCATGGACTTAATGGTGTTATATAAATTAATGTATGAAAAAATTAACAATTTTAGGAAAAATACTTCAAAGGAGTTAGGTACTGCTGTTTCACATTAAAATCAATTCACAAACATGAGTGTACTAAATTATTTGGCTCTGTGCCTCATGTGGCTGCTGGTCATAATGTGGGAATAGGGACCCACATATACTACTCCATGCTGCATCTTTTTGGGCCCTGTTCGCATAGTTGGGATCTCTCTGGTCCCAAATTACTGGCCTTTCTTGCACCAAAATAATTAACATGTCCACATTGATGATGTTAGCCATGCTGATTATCACTCCGTGGAGGCGTGCAGCAGACTTCTGGGTTCACTGTCTGGCTTTTTCAGCTAATTAGCATGTCTAAGCTTCCTGACTGAGGCCTAGGGACATTTCCTGGCACCTGCCAGAGTGTAGTGTATTTCTCGCAAGTCACACGCATGGTCTGTATGTATTCCGTATTTTGCGTGCCCCCATAGACTTGCATTGGTGTATTTTTTGCGCAATACGCTGACAAACGCAGCATGCTGCAATTTTCTACGCCCGTACAATACCGTATATTACGGATGCGTAATATATGGCTGAGAGGAGCAGCCCCATAGAGATTCATTGGGCCGTGTGTAATGCGTATTTTACGGATGTATTTTATGCGCACATACGTCCGTAAAACTCGCTAGTGTGACACCGGCCTTAGCCTTATTGACTTGTCTGACGCACGCACTTAGCCTAACACTGCAGGGTGAAAATGCATTCGGGTTTAATCTGTTCTGAAAATTCTAATTGGGAAGGATGTTGCTTAAAGGGAACCTGTCACCAGGAAAAATGGTGTTGACCTGCAGTTATGAGGTTAATCTGTAGGTTAATAGTACCAGTGCCCACACTTAGTAGCTGAACACTGAGGGTAGGAAATGAACTTTATTCTCCTGGCATCATTTCAGTTTCAGCCACGGGGATGGCACCACCGCTGGTTCAGTCATCCCTATGAGTTTACAGAGTGGCATCTGTATCTGTGCCCCAGCCCTGACTGACAGCTGGCCCTAATGTAGAGCCAGTGTCAATCAGTACTCAGGGCACGGTTACAGAAGCCCCTCTGTATACTCAGAATGATGACTGAACCAGTGTCGGCGCCATCCTTGTGACTGAAACCAAAATACTGCCGGGGAGAATAAAGTTCATTTTCTACCTGCAGTGTTCAGCTCAGTGTGGGCACTAGTCACTATTAACCTACAGACTAACCACATATCTGCAAATCAACACCGTTTTTCCTGGTGACAGATTCCCAAACAAATCATATATATTATGTTCAAACTAAGAGACTAAGTTATTCTTGACCCCATAAGATCTGGGAAATAAGAGAGGCTACAAAGAGTCCTCATGATAAGTTGGTGAATTAATTAAAATTAAGTGAATCTCTAGCACCTAAAGTTGAGAGAGAATCATCCTCCTCATCTATCAAAGGACCATTTGGAGAAACCTCAGCTTTAGCTGAGTATAGGAAATGCTGTTAATAATACCAAATGCAATTACTATCAAAACTACTATTACTATAAGGGCTCTTACTCACATGCGAGAAACTCGGATGAGTCTCGCATGTTAATACCCGGCACTGCACCCGGTACTCAGATCGGAGCGTGCGGCCGCATAGAAATACATGCAGCTGCATGCTCCGCTTCTGAGTGCCGGGTGCAGTGCTGGGTATTGACGTGCAAGACTCATCCAAGTTTCTCACATGTGAGTATCAGCCCTTACTATTACTATCAGATTACCTACCTTCTGTTTATCAACATATTATGAAAGCTATAGTAATTACCTTGTTTATAGTGAAAATTAATTCCATTGTAGGGGATGAATTTTTCACACTAAGGCTGGCCTCACACTAGCGAGTTTTACAGATGTATGAGAGGTGCAGAAAATATGGATTGCATACGGTACAATTATTCTCTATGCCCCTGCTACTATCTGCCGTATTTTACTGATCCGTATTATACGGTCTTCTACGGCCGTAGAAAATCGCAGCATGCTGCGTTTGTCACCGTATTGCGCAAAAAATACGCCATTGAAAGTCTATGGGGACGAGAAAAATACGGATTACACATGGACCAACAGTGTGACTTGCGAGAAATACGCAGCAGTGTCCTATAGAAAAGCCGGCAATTCAGTGCGGTGTACAGTAAAATCACACTGACAGGTTAGAATAGAATAGATAGAATAAATGTCCACACATAGTATAGGGGTATATATATATATATATATATATATATATATATATATCAGTGAGACACATATATGTATATATATTAATATTTCATACATCGCTAGATAGCTTAAAAGCCGGTAATTCAATTGCCGGCTTTTGCTATCTCCTTCCCAAACCTGACATGAGATGAGACATGGTTTACATACAGTAAACCATCTCATACACCTTTTCTTGCATATTCCACACTACTAATGTTAGTAGTGTGTATGTGCAAAATTTGGGCTCTCTAGCTATTAAATAAGCTATTAAATAAAAGGGTTAAATCGTGGAAAAAATTGGCGTGGGCTCCCGCGTGAAGCCGGTGATTGAGGGCAGATATTAATAGCCCCCCCTGGCTAAAAACATCTGCCCCCAGCCACCCCAGAAAAGGCACATCTGGAAGATGCGCCTATTCTGGCACTTGGCCACTCTCTTCCCGTTCCCGTGTAGTGGTGGGATATGGGGTAATGAAGGGTTAATGTCAACTTGCTATTGTAAGGTGACATTAAACCAGATTAATAATGGAGAGGCGTCAATTATGACACCTATCCATTATTAATCCAATAGTATGAGATGGTAAAAAAAACACACACATTATTACAAAGTATTTTAATTAAATAAATACACAGGTTGTTGTAATATTTTACTATACTGGTAATCCACCTGAAGACCCTCGTTCTGTAAAAAAGGTAAAATAAAAAATCAACAATATCCCATATCTTCCGTCATTCTTTCACGTCGTTCTGTCACCCTGCTGTTCTGTTCCCATATACTATACACTTGTATTGCTCTTGGGTCACTATGACCCGGTTTATTAAATCTTGATTTTAGATACTCTAACTCAATTATTTTTATACCTTTTGCTTACTAGACTGTATGGGAACATATTTGGAAATAAAAAAAAAAAATAAAAATGAAATTGAAATCTTTATTTTTTTTTATTAAAAAAAAACCTTAATAATAAGAAAAACGAAAAATAGCAAACTACACATATGTGGTAAAACAAACAAACCAAAACAAGCAAATCAAACATTTTGTGAAAAAAATGAACGATAATAAACACTTCAATTTGAACAAATTTACATGGTAATATAAATTTATGTATCCTTGCATGAAGAACAATAAACATGGGCTTTGCATAAGATTTTTTTGCATCCAGAACATGTAATGCTTGTTTTATTATCACAAGAATAAGGGCAATAGCTGCACCTCTTTCTTTTTATTCTGGAAGCACCGCTGGTAGAGGCCATGGGGGTAGAAGTGCTTGTGGAGGCCATTTTTTCACTTTCCTGAGCACGTTGCTGGATGCTCTGTAGAAGGCCTGCTGCTGCTTCCGTTCTGAAAACAAGGAGATAAGCCAGGAAGACTGACTTACTTAGCGCCAAAAAATCATTTGCAGGCCTTTAGAGCTCAGCTTTACAAAATAAGGCCCTCTTACACAGCGCGTTCTGTGCAGTCCGTTCTGCGCAGAATATACACGTATAGTGCACACCTAGTGATCTCTCTGGATGCGCTCTACATTTTAATTTAGACTGTGCAGTACAAATAATCAATATAAAGCCATTTTTTTGGTGCGCAGATCTCAAAGCATATACCTAGCAGAGCTCGTGTAAGACCCCCATTGAAATAATTTAGGAAATAAATAAATTGATATACAATAGTAGATGCAATAAATAGACCCAAATGAGGTTATAACTCCTTTATTTTACTGAAAATATGGCCTCACAGCTGTAAAAAATAATGACGGGTCACTATGACCCGAACACGACAAGTGTACAAATCGGCGTGTAGCAAAAAATAAACACACACACACAAAAAAATACTCATAGATAGGCCCCCCAAATGAGGAAAAGTCAAGTAACCTCAAGTTTGAGAAACTTGTAGAAAAATATCTACAGGGCCTCACAAATTCTCTTCAGGTCACAATGACCCGAACAGAACAGCAGGGTTAAAAATCTGCGCAGTTTTGATGCAGATTTTCATGTTTTTTTGTGCAGATTCGTATGGGTTTTTGTAAGCTAAATAAATATATATTATTTAACTGAAAATAAAAATTTGTGATGTAATTTCTTTGTCTAACCTCTTCTTTTACATACACTATTGAATACCATAATATCATCACATACCATGTTCACATATAATGTACACAAATCAAATATAAGTGGATATCTATAGATATATCTAGAGCAAAAAATTTGGAACAGCACACGTATAAAAGTACTATTAGTGCAGGGCCTCTCAGCAAGGAGTCCCCTCCTTGCAAAGGGTTATAAATTCATAAAAAAGAGGCAGCACTCCAGTAGTTTCAAAATTACAAAAGGGACTTTAATTGACATGGTGGCGTGGTGACATTGAGTCTTTCTCAAGCAATGTTGAGGGTGCACATACAAATATTTAAAGAGGTGATGCAATTAGATGATTAACATATCAAGTGCAAAAATAAAAAGTAATATATCATAGAAATGTTTCATTTTAGTGATATCCTTTAAACATGATTTTTAAAGTGACAGTGCAATATTAAAAAGTAGTTCCATATAAAATTCATCATATAACAGTGTTGTTTTAATTGCATCATGTGTTATATATTTAGATAAGGGGCTCACCCAGCTGCAAACTGATGTGGTATACATTTGCCCTTCTTTTCTAATCAACTGATAACATTTCTTTTAGGGCTAAAACAAATTATGGACTTTGCAAAATTGCTCTGGTATAGTTATTAAGTACCTCATATGAAAACCAGGGCATTTAGGTAATTCAATTAAGGGCCCCTTTCCACTTGTGAGGAAAACGGACGAGTGCAATCCGATAAAAAATCGGATTGCACTCGGACCATGTTAATCAATAGGTGACATTCCATTTGCGATTTTTCTTCTCAGCCGAAATCGGACTGAGAAAAATCTGTGTCGGCTGAGAAAAAAATCGCAGCATGCTGCGTATTGCTGCGATTGTCGGACGAGACTCGCCAATGCAAGTCAATGGGTGCAAGAAAAAAAACGCACAGCACTCGCACCATGCGAGTGCTGTCCAATTTTTACGCACCCGTGTCCTTAGAAAAGCCGGCAATTCAGCGTAGAGTACAGTAAAATCACACTGACAGGTTAGAATAGAGTAGATATATACACATAGAATAGGTATATATATATATATATATATGTCAGGGAGACACCTATGTATATATATATATATTAATATTTCTTCCAGCGCGAGATAGCTTTAATGCTGGTAATTCAATTACCGGCTGTTAGGTCTCGAGTTTCCGCTTCTGCACAGGGGGAATCTCGAGCCATCTCCGCTGCGGTCTCCCATTCTTATCCAGCCGCAGTGGAGTCTGCTCAGCAGGGACGTCGGTCCCAGCGTCTTGCTCAGTCTCACTCTGTACAGAGAGTTACTGCTGCTTCTTCAGCTTCTGCCATTAAAGCCAGTGCTGGTCAGCAGCGAGCGGACTTCTCTGGGACTAAGTCCTTGTCTGCACACACTGCGCATGCCCAGGGCAAGATCTCCCGTTGGAGATCGAGGGTCATGTGCTCAGGCTCTGCAGCACATTCCATTGGTCCTTTTGGCAGGTCTTGGAAGGGCAAAGTTTCTGTGGCCACTTCCTGTGCTGCAACTATATAAACTGCGCATGACCGCACGGCCATGCGCTAGTGTACAATTGTTAATGTGTGTATGTTGTGAGTGCAAGTCATCCTTGGATACCCCTTCCCTATTGAATGCCTGTTCACGGAAGGTGTATGGTTGCTATCTAGCGCCCGACTTATCCTACAGCACGAATCACACATTACAGCGTCCAGTTGCTGTGACCGCCAGTACGGCGCCGTGCACTTCCTCTGTGCTTTCCTTACCCAAGCCTGGGTGGTTAGTGGCGTTCGTCAGTGCGGCACCGCATGCACTCTTGTGCCTTAAAATTGTTATTCAGTTTCCTTACACACCCAGTTGCGGTGTTGTGCCAGCAAGGGTCTAATCGGACTTCAATCCTAGTTGGGGTTGAGTTCGCTGACTACTTGCTCGCGCTCTATGTGCGGTACCGCGGTCCTGTGATGCAACAGGATCGCTTCCTTCACGCTGGGTGAAGTTTAACCCACGTGTGTATACTTATGAGTACCACCATATAGTCCGTCATTACTTGGCAGCAGGTTCCATCTCTGCACGGTGGACCCCGGGCTGCGAACGCACCATACTCTATCTGTCCTATTATTTGGTGCGTTCCGCTAGCCCTAACATTACACTAGCGCCAGGGTCTGGCTAGTAATGACGGACAAACAGCAATCCTTGCGGTATATCCAGCAGCTGGAGGGTAGGTTGGCGGCTCTTGAGAGCGCAACCTCAGCTGTGGATGTTACCGCAGTTGCTGTACAGGCTGCTAGCGTGGCTGCAGCAACCCTGTCCATTGCCACCCCTGCTCCGACATTTTCTCGCCTCCCGCTGCCAGAAAAATTTTCTGGTGACAGCAAATTTTGTAGGGGATTTGTGAGTCAGTGCTCTATTCACCTCGAGCTCCCGGCTGCACGTTTTCCCACAGAGCGGGCTAAGGTGGGATTTATAGTGTCTCTCTTGTCGGACAGGGCGTTGGAATGGGCTACGCCGCTGTGGGAGCGTGGTGATCATGTGGTGCAGAGTGCTCCGCTGTTTCTGAGCACTCTGAAACAGGTCTTTTTAGGACCTCAAGTCACCCATGATACTGCGCTCCAACTGCTGGCATTAACTCAGGGTGAGTCCTTGGTCAGTCATTTTGCCGTCCAATTCCGCACTTTAGCTTCTGAGCTGGATTGGTCGGATAAACCTCTTATCCCCATATTTTGGAGGGGCCTGGCTGATCACGTTAAGGACGCTCTGGCCACTAGGGAGATTCCTGCCACACTGGAGGAGTTAATAACTGTCTCCACTCGAATTGACCTCCGTTTTAATGAGCGGAGGTTAGAGTGAGCCCAGTGTAGGCAGAGGTTTCGGCTGGCTCCTACCTTCGCCAAACCTCTGGAATCTCCGGTCCGGGTTCCTGAGTCACATGAGGCCAGGGAAGTGTCACAAGCGGGATCTAAGTCCCGGACCGCTTGTGCACTCAAGGTCTGTCATGTTTGCCAGCAGTCAGGACATCTAGCCACCAGATGTTCTCAGCGGTCGAGGAAACGTCAGCATCTAGTGGTAGTAGGTGGAGGTACACTAGACACGGCGATGTTTGCCTCTAAATTGTCCTTTAAGAGGACAATTACTATAGGCTCATTCTCCCACTCGGTAGAGCTGTGTGTGGATTCTGGGGCGGAGGGCAATTTTATGTCTTCTGCCTTCACCCAACGTCACGCAATACCCTTGGTTATGCTAGCTCAACCAGTAACGGTACGAGTGGTGAATGGGTCGCCACTGCCCTCACAGATAACACACCAGACCATCCCTTTTACTCTGTCCATGTCGCCATCTCATCAGGAGATTATATCTCTGCTCGTCATTCCTGAGGGAATTGATGAGGTCCTGTTGGGAATACCTTGGCTACGGTACCACTCTCCTCATATCGAGTGGTCCTCTGGCAGAATCCTGGGATGGGGCAAATCTTGTGGGGGTAGGTGTCAGAGGGAGTGCGTTCAGGTTGCTACTACAGAGGTACCCGCAGATCTTTCCTCTCTCCCCAAGCAGTATTGGTCTTATGCAGACGTGTTCTCCAAAAAGGCGGCGGAGATCCTTCCGCCCCATCGCCCCTATGACTGTTCTATTGATCTCTTGCCTGGTGCTGAGCCTCCCCGGGGTCGAGTCTATCCGCTATCTCTCCCGGAGACGGAGGCAATGTCACAGTACATCCAGGAGAATCTGGCAAGAGGATTCATTAGGAAGTCAGTGTCACCTGCTGGAGCAGGGTTCTTCTTCGTGCAGAAGAAGAATGGGGAATTGCGTCCATGCATAGACTACAGGGGTCTTAATGCCATCACCGTTAAAAATAAGTATCCTTTGCCCTTGATATCTGAGCTCTTCGATAGGCTTCGGGGAGCAAGGGTATTTACTAAACTAGATCTGCGGGGTGCTTACAACCTGATTCGCATCCGTGAGGGGGACGAATGGAAGACGGCTTTTAACACCAGGGATGGGCACTATGAATATCTGGTGATGCCCTTCGGGCTCTGTAATGCCCCAGCCGTTTTCCAAGACTTTGTGAACGATATCTTCCGGGATATGCTTTCCACCTCGGTCGTAGTCTATCTGGATGATATTCTCATCTACTCTCCAGATATTGACTCCCACCGGAGAGATGTTTGCAAAGTCTTCGACCTCCTACGGGCAAACTCCCTCTATGCAAAGCTGGAGAAGTGTATTTTTGAGCAGGAGTCTTTACCTTTCCTGGGCTATATTAATTCCGCCCAGGGATTGGCTATGGATCCTGCCAAACTACAGGCTGTGATGGACTGGCAAGAAGCCCATTCTCTTAAAGCGGTGCAGCGCTTTATGGGGTTCATTAATTATTACCGCCAGTTCATTCCCCACTTCTCAACTTTGGTAGCTCCCTTGGTAGCCCTCACCAAGAAGGGAGCAAATCCCAAATTGTGGTCTGAAGAGGTCTCCAAGGCCTTCTCTTCTATTAAGTCTCATTTTGCTAGCGCTCCCATCCTACATCGTCCCGATGTGGATAAGCCGTTTATAATGGAGGTGGATGCCTCATCCGTTGGTGCAGGAGCAGTCCTCTTCCAAAAGGATGCTCAAGGTCGGAAGCATCCTTGCTTCTTCTACTCCAAGACCTTCACACCAGCGGAGAGGAATTATTCCATCGGGGACAGGGAGTTGCTAGCGATGAAGTTGGCTTTCTCGGAGTGGAGACATCTCTTGGAGGGGGCTCGCTTTCCCTTTCAAGTCTTCACGGACCACAAAAATTTGTTATATTTGCAAACAGCCCAGCGGCTAAATTCTCGCCAGGCCAGATGGTCCTTGTTCTTCTCCCGGTTCCACTTTACCCTACATTATCTCGCCGGGGAGAAGAACATTCGTGCTGACGCTCTCTCTCGCTCCTTCGTGTCATCTGAGGAGGAGGAAGGGGAGCCTCGGCTTATTGTCCCTTCGGAGAGTCTGAGAACTGTAGCTCCGGTTTCGCTGGAGTCTGTGCCCCCGGGCAAGACTTTTGTTCCCATCAATTTGCGTCCAGAGGTTCTCGCTTGGGCTCATTCGTACAGGGTGGGTGGACACTTTGGGACAAAAAGGACATCT
Source organism: Ranitomeya imitator (assembly GCF_032444005.1). Taxonomy (NCBI): domain Eukaryota; kingdom Metazoa; phylum Chordata; class Amphibia; order Anura; family Dendrobatidae; genus Ranitomeya; species Ranitomeya imitator. Next base: position 932,638,849 of record NC_091282.1, on the reverse strand, counting down.
GAGCTGCTGGCGAGGTCGTACTGGTGGCCACATATGGTTCGTGATGTCAGAGATTACATTCAGGCATGTGTCTCCTGTGCCAAAAATAAATCTCCTCGACAACGGCCAGCAGGGTTACTCTATCCCTTGCCGGTGGCAGACAGGCCCTGGGAGATGGTCGGGATGGACTTTGTGGTGGGTTTGCCCAAGTCTCGTGGCTGTACCATCATTTGGGTTGTCACCGATCATTTTTCTAAAATGGTGCATTTGGTCCCGCTTCCACGGTTACCTTCTGCACGGGCCTTGGCAGCGTTGTTCATAAAACACATCTTCCGCCTACACGGTATGCCGGACAAAATTGTCAGTGACCGGGGTCCCCAGTTTGCGTCTCGGTTCTGGAGAGAGCTTTGTCGTCTTCTCTGCATTGAGTTAAATCTCTCTTCCGCATATCATCCCGAGACGAACGGGTTGGTAGAGAGAGCCAACCAGACCTTGGTCACATATCTGCGACATTTTGTCTCAGCCAGGCAGGATGACTGGACATCCTTGCTACCGTGGGCAGAGTTTGCACTTAACAATGCCGTAGCCGACTCCACCGGTCAGACTCCATTCCTCCTAAATTACGGCCAGCATCCGCGTGTTCCTGTGCCCATGCCTGTGTCTTCTGCTGACTCCAGGGTGGCAGACTGGGCTGTGGAGGCACGGGACATTTGGGACCGCACGCAGGATGCCATTCGGGCCTCCAAGGAGAGAATGAGGTCCTCCGCCGATGTTCATCGGCGCCCCGCTCCGACCTTTGCTCCTGGCGACTTGGTGTGGCTCTCCGCCCGTAACATCAGGCTGCGAGTTGAGTCCACTAAGTTTGCTCCTCGCTACTTGGGTCCCTTCAAGGTTCTCGAACGGGTTAATCCTGTGGTCTACCGTTTGGCTCTTCCTCCACACTTGGGTATCACCGACACCTTTCATGTGTCCCTCTTGAAACCCGTATACATGTCCCGGTTTTCCGAGTCATCTGCCGGGACATCGGGTTCGTCTACGGACGATTACAAGGTGAACGCTATTTTGGGGTGCAAGGTGGTACGCGGCAAAAAGTTCTATCTGGTGGATTGGAAGGGTTATGGCCCAGAGGACAGGTCATGGGAGCCTGCTGAAAACATTCGGGCCCCACAGCTCATTGCTGCCTTCGAGCGTAGCGAGACCCAAGGAGGGGGGGGGCCCTAGGAGGGGGGGTAATGTTAGGTCTCGAGTTCCCGCTTTTGCACAGGGGGAATCTCGAGCCATCTCCGCTGCGGTCTCCCATTCTTATCCAGCCGCAGTGGAGTCTGCTCATCAGGGACATCGGTCCCAGCGATTTGCTCAGTCTCACTCTGTACAGAGAGTTACTGCTGCTTCTTCAGCTTCTGCCATTAAAGCCAGTGCTGGTCAGCAGCGAGCGGACTTCTCTGGGACTAAGTCCTTGTCTGCACACACTGAGCATGCCCAGGGCAAGATCTCCCGTTGGAGATCGAGGGTCATGTGCTCAGGCTATGCAGCACATTCCATTGGTCCTCTTGGCAGGTCTTGGAAGGGCAAAGTTTCTGTGGCCACTTCCTGTGCTGCAACTATATAAACTGCGCATGACCGCACGGCCATGCGCTAGTGTACAATTGTTAATGTGTGTATGTTGTGAGTGCAAGTCCTCCTTGGATACCCCTTCCCTATTGAATGCCTGTTCACGGAAGGTGTATGGTTGCTATCTAGCGCCCGACTTATCCTACAGCACGAATCACACATTACAGCGTCCAGTTGCTGTGACCGCCAGTACGGCGCCGTGCACTTCCTCTGTGCTTTCATTACCCAAGCCTGGGTGGTTAGTGGCGTTCGTCAGTGCGGCACCGCATGCACTCTTGTGCCTTAAAATTGTTATTCAGTTTCCTTACACACCCACTTGCGGTGTTGTGCCAGCAAGGGTCTAATCGGACTTCAATCCTAGTTGGGGTTGAGTTCGCTGACTACTTGCTCGCGCTCTATGTGCGGTACCGCGGTCCTGTGATGCAACAGGATCGCTTCCTTCACACGGGGTGAAGTTTAACCCATGTGTGTATACTTATGAGTACTGCCATATAGTCCGTCATTACTTGGCAGCAGTTTCCATCTCTGCACGGTGGACCCCGGGCTGCGAACGCACCATACTCTATCTGTCCTATTATTTGGTGCGTTCCGCTAGCCCTAACACCGGCTTTTGCTTTCTCCTTCACAAACCCGACATGATATGAGACCTGGTTTACATACAGTAAACCATCTCATATCACCATTTTTTTTGCATATTCCACACTACTAATGTTAGTAGTGTGTATATGCAAAATTTTGCCGTTCTAGCTAGTAAAATAAGGGGTTAAATGGCGGAAAAATTTGGCGTGGGCTCCCGCACAATTTTCTCCGCCAGAGTAGTAAAGCCAGTGACTGAGGGCAGATATTAATAGCCTGGAGAGGGTCCACGGTTATTGGCCCCCCCCTGGCTAAAAACATCTGCCCCCAGCCACCCCAGAACAGGCACATCTGGAAGATGTGCCTATTCTGGCACTTGGCCACTCTCTTCCCACTCCCGTGTAGCGGTGGGATATGGGGTAATGAAGGGTTAATGTCACCTTGCTATTGTAAGGTGATATAAAGCCTAATTAATAATGGAGAGGCGTCAATTATGACACCTATCCATTATTAATCCAATACTAGTAAAGGGTTAAAAAAAAACCACACACATTATTAAAATTTAATTTATTGAAAAAATCACAAAGGTTGTTGTATTAATTTATTCTACTCTCAATCCACTCACTGAAGACCCTCGATCTGTAACAAAAAAAAAATAATAAACCAACAATATACATACCTTCCGAGGATCTGGCACGTCCATTGATGTAGATCCATCTGAAGGGGTTAAAATATTTTGCAGACACGAGTGCAGGATGCTCATTTCTGCAAAACCCCGGCGAATGAAGCTAAATATAGGTCAATGATCTATATTTAGCTTCATTTGCGGTGAGGCGCCCTCTGCTGGCTGTTCCTACATCGTGGGAACTTTACTAGAAAGCTCCCTGGCTCGAGTTCATATGAGGACAACCAGCAGAGGGCGCCCTCTTATGATCTCGAGCAAGGGAGCTTTCTAGGAAAGTTCCCACTATCTAGGAACAGCCAGCAGAGGGCGCCTCACCGCAAATGAAGCTAAATATAAGTCATTGACCTATATTTAGCTTCATTCGCCGGGGTTTTGCAGAAATGAGCATCCTGCATTAGCGGAGCTCATGTCTGCAAAATATTTTAACCCCTTCAGATGGATCTACATCGTTGGACGTGCCAGATCCTCGGAAGGTATGTATATTGTTGGTTTATTATTTTTTTTTTGTTACAGATCGAGGGTCTTCAGTGAGTGGATTGAGAGTAGAATAAATTAATACAACAACCTTTGTGATTTTTTCAATAAATTAATTTTTAATAATGTGCGTGTGTTTTTTTTTTAACCCTTTACTAGTATTGGATTAATAATGGATAGGTGTCATAATTGACGCCTCTCCATTATTAATTAGGCTTAATGTCACCTTACAACAGCAAGGTGGCATTAACCCTTCATTACCCCATATCCCACCGCTACACGGGAATGGGAAGAGAGTGGCCAAGTGCCAGAATAGGCGCATCTTCCAGATGTGCCTGTTCTGGGGTGGCTGGGGGCAGATATTTTTAGCCAGGGGGGGCCAATAACCATGGACCCTCTCCAGGCTATTAATATCTGCCCTCAGTCACTGGCTTTACTACTCTGGCGGAGAAAATTGTGCGGGAGCCCACGCCAATTTTTTCCGTCATTTAACCCCTTATTTTACTAGCTAGAACGGCCAAATTTTGCATATATACACTACTAACATTAGTAGTGTGGAATATGCAAAAAAAAAATGGTGATATGAGATGGTTTACTGTATGTAAACCATGTCTCATATCATGTCGGGTTTGTGAAGGAGATAGGAAAAGCCGGTAATTGAATTACAAGCTTTAAAGCTATCTCGCGCTGGAAGAAATATAAATATATATATATAGGTGTCTCCCTGACATATATATATGTATATATACCTATTCTATGTGTATATATCTACTCTAATCTAACCTGTCAGTGTGATTTTACTGTACTCTGCGCAGAATTGTCGGCTTTTCTAAGGAGACCCGTGCGTAAAAATCGGACAGCAACACGGATGTCATACGGATGTTGCGATAAAAAAATCGCATCACACTCGCATGACACTCGCATGGCACTCGCAGACGTTACATCAGTTTTTTCGGTCCGTAAATCGGACCGTTTTTTTCTCACACAAGTGGAAAGGGGCCCTAAGGAACATCCATATAAGGGTGGATCACCCTTACCTCAGATCCCCGATCAGATCCCTTGTGAGAGAGATCCCTCATGAACCAGTGGTGTCCCAGACAAGGATACCAACCCTCACAGATTGGAACCCCTGACCATGGACGACCCAGGTAATAATGGGTTTATTTACCATGCTGTCAGTATATGGACCTATGTTCTCCCTTTTGTACATAAAATATACGAAGCAAAACTCACAAACATTGCATATATTGGCGAATGATAATGAAATAATGGATCTCTTTACTACAGAAAAATGTAAAGAAATATAACATCCCACAACACTTATACAGTTTAGGCGAGTCCACTTCATTTGTGATACTTGTGAATAAAGTGATCTGTAAAAAAAAAAGAAGAAATAAAGTATTAAAAAATGTCTTGAGGATCTTATATTCCCTATTGTACCGCTGACAGGTTGGGAGAGAGAAGGAAGGCACAAAGAAAATCCAATCCATCCTACATTATAGAATTTATTTTAAAATCTACATTCAGACTCTCCCATTTTGAGGTGGGCTTCGGCGGTGAGCTCACCTCAAAGCAGCGAGATGTGGCCGCAATGGGCGCGAGCAAATCGCTTTCCGCCAGGGCCTATTAACTAGTTAAATGCCACTGTCAAACTCTGACAGTGGCATTTAACAAGCGCCGCCGGCCACGCGGCCGGAAGCGCTCGCACTGCTGACTCTCATCACATGATCAGGGGTCAGCAGTGCATTGCAATAACAACCTGAGGTCTCCTTGAGACCGCTATGGTTGTTGATGGCAGATTGTTTTGAGCGCCATCCTCTGGTCAGCGCTCAAAGCAATGCTGCATATCTGCTACATAGAGGTGATCTGTGCTTCACCTCTATGTTGCAAAGGCGACTGTGTAGTGGCAGCTTCTAGCCTCCTATGGAAGTTATTGAAGCATGCCAAAAAAAATGTGTTTAAAAGCATAAAAATATAAAAGTTCAAATCACTCCCCTTTCGCCACAATCACTGATCTATCAATAAAAAAAGGATTAACCTGATTGCTAAATGACGTAGCGAGAAAAAAATCAAAACACCAAAATTACATTTTTTTGGTCGCAACAACATTGAATTAAAATGCAATAATGGGCAATCAAAAAAACAAAAAAGTGGTATAAAAAAAACATCAGCTCAGCATGCAAAAAGTAAACCCTCACCCAACCCCAGATCACGAAAAATGGAGACGCTACGGGTATCGGAAAATGGCGCAATTTTTTATTTTTTTTCGCAAAGTTTGGATTTTTTTTCAACACTTAGAAAGAAAAGAACCTTGACTTCTTTTGTGTCTTTGAACTCATAATGACCTGGAGAATCATAATGGCAGGTCAGTTTTAGCATTTAGTGTACCTAGCAAAAAAGCCAAACCAAAAACTAATGTGGGATTGCACTTTTTTTGCAATTTCATCTCATTTGGAATTTTTTTCCTATTTTCTGTTACACGACATGGTAAATCCAATGATATCATTCAAAAGTACAACTCGTCCCGCAAATAATAAGCCCTCACATGGCCATATTGATGGAAAAATAAAAACGTTATGGCTCTGGAGAGAAGGGGAGCGAAAAACAAAAACGAAAATAGATCTGGGGTTTAAGGGGGTTAAGGATATTGAGTCTATGTATCTACTCCAGCTCCCTTCTTTTTAAAAGGTGAACTCTGTCACCTCCTCGCTCCTCGCCTTTGTATGGGGACTGTGTCTATGATCTTGAATTTTAGTTGTCTTTCAGAGTGTCCAATCTCAACAAATAAAAACATTAGGAGAGAATTAATGCATGATAAACATGGGTAACATCCTGTTAGGGCAAGCGGAATGCACAAAATTATAAGAGAGATAGTATAGGTGCGTTTGAAGCCCGGGGTCCACCGTGCAGAGATGGAACCTGCTGCTGAGTAATGACGGACTATATGGCGGTACAATGTGGATACACACCTTGGTTAACTTCACCCAGTGTGAAGGAAGCAAACCCTGTTGCGTCACAGGGCCGTGGTACCGCATCAAGAGTGCAAGCAAGGAGTCTCAGGACTCTTTTACATGACACAGGATTAGAGTACGTTCAGACAACTTGGACTCGACACTGCAACTGGGATGTCAGAGTAACTGAAAATATAACTTAAATGCACAAGAGTGTGTGCTGTGTCGCTCTGGCGGACGGCACTAGCCACCCAGACTTGGGATAGGAAAGCGCTCTAATAGCTCATGGAGCCGCACTGGCGGTCACAGCAATTAGATGCTGTTTTGTGTGTTTAACGCTGATGGCTCAGCCGTGCTCTAGATAGCAGACATCCACCTTACGCGAGCAGTCATACACAAGGGAGGGGATGATTAAAGAACGACTTGCACTCATCAACACACACATTTTCAAATGTACAATAGCGAAAGTGGTACAAGACCTTCCAGATGGATCAATAGGAGCCGCAACACGACCTGAGCATGAGACCCCCAACCTCCAATGGGAGGTCATCCCCTGGGCATGCTCAGTATGGGAAAAGCAGGACAGTCCCAGAAAGACCTGCTCACTGCTGGACATTGCTGACTACAAGGACAGAGCCTGGAAGGGCAATAGTAACCAGTTGTCCAGTATCAGCCTGAGCCAGATGCTGGGACTGATGTCTCCGCTGAGCAGACTCCACTGCGGCTGGAGAAGAATGGGAGACCGCAGTGGAGATGGTTTGAGATTCCCCCTGTGCAGGGGTGGGAACTTGACACCTAACACATCCCTTTATTATTGTGCCTGTTAAGTATGTTTCTAATACAATTTTTGGATGTGAATGTCAAACAACAAGCTGGCACATTGAGTACAGACTTACTCGTTAAACCAACGGATAGGAATTACATTCTTTTGAAAATACTGGAGTGCTGCCTCTTTTTTCTGAATTTATAGATCTATCTATCTATCTATTTATCTGTCTATAGATATATCTATCTATCCATATAGATAGATAGTACACAAAAAGGGAAACCGCACAAAAAGATGTAAAAAAAGGACTTTAGTGCCCTGTGGCGTGGCAATGTTTCGGATAAAACAAATCCTTTCTCGCACTTAGGCACTTAGCCTCTCTTCCCACTGCCCTGTAGTGGTGGCATATGGGGTAATAGTTGGGGGGTTGATGTTATATGTGACAGCATTCGTAGCTAGATGGGAGCAGTAGGCCCATGAGAAGATGCCTTGCTACACAAACCCGCACACACCAGCACACACCAGCACACAAACAGGGACACATGCAAACACACACACAGAGACAGAGCCGCACACACAGGGATACAGACACCCGCACACAGACACACACAGACCCGCACATATACATACATGCAGACCCTCGCAGACAGACACGCACATAGTCTGTGCACACATATATAGTCTCCGCCCCCACACTCTTCCTCCACCCTTTCTGCAGCATTTCTCACACGCAACTACGCAGCAAAACCGCAAATCATTTTACACCTGCGGTTTTGCTGCGGATTTTACTGACTCAATGGAAGTCAATAGATGCTTAAACACTGCCAATCAGCAAAAAGAATTGACATGCTGCAGAAAGTAAAATGCTACAAATCTGCGCATATTTTTCCACAGCATGTGCACACCAATTCTGAATTTCACATTGACTAACATTGCTTGTTCATTACACTGTGGATTTGAGGCAATTCCGCACGTCCAAAAATGCTGTGAATCCGCATTAAAATCCGCAACATGTGCACATAGCCTTAATACTTATTAGAATGTACATGTTGTTTAAAACATTCTCAAAATTAGAAATATTGCTGTATTTTCTATATTTTACCTGTATATAGCTTAACTCTACTTCAATACTCTGAAAACAAATTAAAAAATGTTAGACAGATTAAATTTGAAGATCTTTCCATGACAGCAAATTAATTTTGAAGGCTTTAGTTAGACTTAGTGTAAGGCAAAGAAGTCATGGAGTGAAAAGTGGCAGTCTCAGTAAAAATCATCCATGTGTGAGATGTTAATTTTACATGCTGGTAAAACAAGCAGAATTATAGAGTTTTTGTGTCTGAGAAATAACAAGCAGGAGCCTTTTTTTTCATGCATTCTGATATAATTAACTCTTGTGGTTTCAATACTGTACTGGTGCACAAGGGAATGGCTACCATTGTGCTCAAATAATGGGACCTGTTTATTATAAACCAAGGTTATAGCTACTTTTCATAAATACAGCGGAAAAATAATTGCTAATAGAAAATGAAATACTGATGCTAAGTCTCTTTTTTCAGATGAATAGTAGGGTAGTTGTGTCCTTAACAGTGCAATGAGGAAAACCTTGCAGTCTATCTGGTGTGAAACATATTGTTTGCTTTTACATTAAGTTTACCAAAATTACATATTTAATTTGAGGAAATTGACTTTAATTGATGAGGTAGCCTTTCAGTTCCACTAGATGTGTAGCATATGAGTATAACTGTATGTAAAATATAACCCTAGGAAAAAAACAAAATTAGCATATACACTACAGTAGGTAAATAAATATGCAGTAATGCTAAATGTAAATAAAATAGTGTTCTTATACAAAATGTAGAGACAGCTGGACGGCACCACCGCTCTCAAACACAGTGTGAACTGCTCACCTGCAATGGAGGTTCAGACTTCTGATCACGGGTGCCTTGGCAGAAGCAGTTGACAGTCAATGCGGTATAAAGAAGAAAAGAGCCGGCACTCACCGATCGTCCGGAACAGGCACCTTTATTGAAGTGCGGTTAAAACATCTTCACGGCCGGGGGTGCTAAACAAGGAGAGCGGAAAGCATGACGACGGCCGTTTCGCGCCTAGTGTGCGCTTCTACGGGTCAATGTGTGCTTAGTTGTGACTTTTTTGATTAAAAATGCATAAAAGCCACCCCACCACTGCAAGGTGTACCCAATCAAGAGGGTCCAGAATACCTCACTGTTACCTAGAAACACTCATTATTGTAATGCTCTCCAACCATTTGGCAAACAAACTGCCTTCTGTTACCGCCAAATAATTTTAATATTGGCTCATCAATCCAGAGCACCTGCTGACAGTCTTCAGCATCTTAGTTTCTATGTTTTCACGCACAGTTCATTCCTATACTCCTACTATATTTTAGACACAGCATGGACCAGTGTGAAGACAGTCGTCAAGAAGTGGCTTAAATTTGGTGCAACCTGTAAGTGAACAATCCTCAAAAACTGATGAAAAACAAGAATAAAATTGGTTTGGGAGGCTGGCAGGAGGCCTACGACAACATTAAATGGCATATAGGAATGTCTACCAAGTACTTGCGTAATGCAAGTAACAACAATCTTCATATATCTGATCTGCGGAGTTGAGTGGCAAGACAAGATATTTTTGTTAGTAAAACAAAAAAACAAGCCTGGCTTTACTTTGCCAAAACCTACATCAAGTCTGCCAAAACTGTGTGGGAAAACATGTTATGGTCAATGGTTCTATTTTTAAGGTTTTTTTCAAGGTGAAGAAAATTATAAAAAGTTCTAAACATAAGTCAATTTTGAAGCAAAACCTTCAAGCCTTTGCTAAAAAGCTGAAGATAATGACAAATTTCACCTTTCAGCATGACAACAACCCTGGGCATACCTACAAATAAGTAAAATAATTACTTTGCCAGGAGAAGATCATAGTTTTGGAATGGCACAGCCAGAGATCAGACCTGAATTCAGTTTAAAATCTGTGGGTTGATCTGAAGAGGGCCGCACACAGGAGATGACGGATTTTGCAGCTATAATCATGATCCCAACCATGTGAGCCGAACATGGATAGCTAAAGCCAGTACTTACCCCAGGCCAGCAAGTTGGGTCCCTCATTACGCTAGTAAGTACCCTCTTTAGCTATCCCTGTTCGGCTCACATGGTTGGGATTATGATTATAGCTGCATTTTGGCACTTTAGCACTAGCACTTTACTACTGAGCACACTTAATGTTGCTTCCTAATCAGGATATGATCAGAGTTTTGGTCACTAAGAGGTTTTTCTTACATATATATAAATTATTATTGAGTTATCTCATTACTAAACTCTTTCAGGGAATACATTGGTTTCGGAAGCTATTCATATATATATTGAACTTAATTTAATTTAAAATGGATTTTTATTCTCAATGGAATCAATGTGATTTACAAATCTGATAGCCTGGAATTATAATTAGGATCCACTGTTACCTGCTTCAGTCTGAATATTCTGTTCAAAAATTTTTTTTAATATTATGTGTTTATAACAAAATTAATTTTTGGCCTAAAATACTCCTTTTGTCCCCATTTTGCTTCACTTAAGTTGATTTGGGTCTTGTGTATGATGGTGGAGGCATGTTGTCACTGAAGGAGATTCAACAGAACAACTGGGAAACTAGGGCATAGACCCAAAACTGGGACTGTCCGGCGACATCATGGAAAGGTGGTAACTATTGATTTAATTTTTTGTTCATTTATTCCTAGTTGGAACACCTATAACTTTTTCATTTTTTACACAAGCTTCACTATATGAAGGTCTCGCTTTTTTGTGAGACGAGCTATAGTTTTTTAAGTGCCACTTTGCCTTGAAGAAATGCTTTTTATTTGCATGTTTTCTGCACGTGTCTGCAATAAACTACACAATAAGAATCTTTTCTGTTTATTGCATTTTTTGCAGCTTGTTTTACATGTTTCCTCCATTATTTTATACATTTTTTATGCGGATTTGAAGCGGCAATTTAAATGTGTTTTTTTTTCTGAACTAAAAAAGCAACTGTATTTTTTACATGCATTTTTGTATGCTTTTTTAACATGTATTTTTTTCAGATTCCCAACAGAAGCCTAAAAAATTTCACCAAATGGCAGAGTTCAACAAAACTCATGCCCACTGTGTATCTAAAGAGGCTGTTGAACCATGAAGTTTTAGTGCATTTTTTTCTCCTTATGCTTCTATGGGTAGATTAAAAACCAAAAACTCATCAAATAAGGGGAGGAATGCATAAAAAAACACAACAAAAGCACAATACTCAGAGAAGATTGTTATTATGCCACCTTAATAAAAGCATAGATAAAGAGGAGCAGAAAAAAAAAGCATGGGTCATGCTACACGTCCTCAAAATAATTTTTTTTATTTAATTTTTTAAGGGCTTATATATAGTAAGGGGTTGCTTCACTTGGCTGCTTGCAGAGGTAGACTCAGAAATGCCTGTTGAGTTAAGTCACTTGCTGGTTTATTAAAAAACAACATAAACCATAGCAGTGTTGAATAAAGCAAATGTGGCCTTTCTAGCCCAGTGGCAAGACCAAATAAATATAAAGTTCAAAAGAGTCATTACCCTGCAGGAATCACTTGCAGGTAACATATAAAGTCCACAGCTCCTGCTGGAGCCACGTGGGAGTTCCTCCTCTCCCAGGACACAATATTCACTGACTCTAGTTCAGCAATTTAAGCCAGATCATGTGATGATCACTTGACTGTGGCATCATCCAAAGTCCTGTCAATACATCTTCCGGTGTTGGCTTAGCAGGTGGAGTTACAGTGGGCATCCTCCCACCCATTCTATTGATGCCCACATAAAACCAACCCATTTATGCAACTTTAAATGAACCCTCTCAACACATAGCATGCTGGAGGAAAAATATCCTGGTTTCACATCACTGCAGTGACACATATTTCCCCTCATACACTGTGCCAGTGACCCTGCCCACACTCTGGATCTTCAGTAGTTTGCAAAAGGGTGTAGGTCAAGGAGTAGAAAAATATTTAGAATTGAGAGTCCTCAGTGGTTCTGAGTGGTCCTCAGTGGTTGATACCTTTTAATGGCTAACTGAAAAGATGGTAACAAATTGCAAGCTTTCGAGACTACACAGGTCTCTTCATCAGGCAAAGACTAAAACAAATTCTGAAGAATCACATATTTATGCACAACATAGTATAGGGAAAAAAAAAAAAAAAAAAAAAAAAAACCATGGATAAGCCAGGTGACATGAAGCAGAATTACCATGGGTGATAAACAGTTACGTCCATAAATATTGGGCCAATTCTTAGATAAGGATTGTTTTATTGTCCTGTGATTAGGGTCTCTGTTTTAATGACCCTTCATGGTCTGAGGGGCAAGTTCCTTAGTTGATGTAAAAAGACATAAATCCATGTGACACATTCATTCCTGCATTAAGAGTGTCAAAGGTCGTCATCAGTTTATATTCCCAGACTCTCCTGTCTTTCTGCGATTTGAAGTTTCCTTTCAATACAAGTAATTTCATGTCCATAATGTTATGATTTGGGAGACAGAAATGTATTGCCACCGGTAGATCCATTCTTTTTTCTCTTATTGTATGGCGATGGGAGTTCATTCTTGTTCTAAGCTTCTGCCCTGTCTCCCCCACATACAGACCCCCAGTTGGACATTTAGTACATATAATTAGGTACACCACATTAGAAGTGACGCAGCTGAAAGTACCTGGGATCTTGTAGTCCTGATGTGAATTGGGGATCGTTATCTTGTCTGTGGTCATTATAAATGGACAGGTTTTACATTTTTTCTGGTTGCAAGGAAAGGTTCCTGCAGCTGTTGGAGAGGACAGGGAGCTCCTGACAATGATGCTTCTTAGATTTGGGGGCTGCCTAAAACACAGTAGTGGGGGGTCTGGAAAAATGGATTGTAATCGGGCATCTTTTTGCAGTAAAGGTTGTAATTTCCGTGCAGCTCCCCTTAGCACCTCCAGATTTGGGTTGTAGGTAACCACTAGAGGTACCCGGTTATTTTCTTCTTTAGTTTTGTAATGTAGCAGGTGTTTCCTTGATATTCTGGTGGCTCTTGTGATCTGATTTTCAATTGTTCTTGGATGGTAGCCCTGATTCAAAAAGATCTTTCTGAGGCGACCAAGGTGCTCATCCCTATCCATGGGGTTGGAACATATACGATTGTATCTGATGGCTTGGCTGTAGACAATAGAGTTTTTTATGTGTTTTGGATGGAAACTGTCCCATTTAAGGTATGTTGGGCGGTCGATTGGCTTCTGATACAGGGATGTCTCTATTTCATTTTTCTGCAGCCTAATGATGGTGTCCAAAAAGTTAATTTCAGTGCAGGAGTAGTTGAGTGTCAAGTTGATGGTAGGATGAAATTGATTAAACTGTTCATGGAACGTCTTTAGCTGCGGCTCAGACTCCGTCCAGATGATTAAAATGTCATCAATGTAGCGGTAGTACGCCAGAGGCCTGATGGGGCATGAGGACAAAAAGTCGCTTTCAAGCTTGGCCATGAAAAGATTTGCATACTGTGGGGCCATTTTACTTCCCATTGCTGTGCCAGTCTCCTGTAGATAGATCTTCTTGTCAAACTCAAAGTAATTGTGGGTGAGGATGAATTTTATAAGTTTCACCACAGAATTTGCATCAGTCCCTGCGTTTTCCAGGAAGAATTTGCAGGCATTTAATCCATCCTGGTGTGGGATATTGGAGTACAAAGATTCCACATCCATGGTGGCCAGGATGGTTCCTTCTGGTAGAGGACCTATTGCTGATAGTTTATTCAGTAGGTCAGTTGTGTCCTGAATGAAGCTGGGTAATCACAGGACAATAAAACAATCCTTATCTAAGAATTGGCCCAATATTTATGGACGTAACTGTTTATCACCCATGGTAATTCTGCTTCATGTCACCTGGCTTATCCATGGTTTTTTTTTTTTTTTTTTTTTTTTTTCCTATACTATGTTGTGCATAAATATGTGATTCTTCAGAATTTGTTTTAGTCTTTGCCTGATGAAGAGACCTGTGTAGTCTCGAAAGCTTGCAATTTGTTACCATCTTTTCAGTTAGCCATTAAAAGGTATCAACCACTGAGGACCACTCAGAACCACTGAGGACTCTCAATTCTAAATATTTTTCTATCCACTGGCTAACACGGTACCAAGATATATTTCTTTCCTGGGTCAAGGAGTATTAATACAAACCGCAAATTGAATCTCAAAGTGTTGAAATCGTGTGAAACCATGAATTCCCAGAAAAATGATGTTGCCTATCCTGGCTCCCACCCTGTAATTATGTCTCCTGTCCTGTAATAATGTCCCCCACCATAGTCCCCAACCTGTAGTAATGCCTCCTCCATAGTCCCCAACCTGTAATAATGTCCCCCACCTGTAATAATGCTCCTCATACTGACCTCCTTTCAGTAATAATGCCTCTGTCCTGGCTTCCATTCAGAAATATTGTCCTCTGTTTTGGCTCATATTTTTTAATACTATCTCACCATCAGAGCTTTTATTATGTAGTGATGCCTTCCATCCTTTTTCTCATCTTACAGCACAGTAGTATCCAGTAATGTCCTCCATCCTGATCCCCCATCCTGTAATCCTGCCTTTTATGAAATGCACATTAAAAAAAAAAAAAACAGCTGGTGCACAGGCGCAGGGCAGCACATTTTTATGACATCATGCGCTGACGGTGACGAACACACTGAAATCAGCTGTCGGCCTTTAGTTTGCTGGTGTCATGTATAGCTGTTACAGTGCAGGAAAATGGTGACTCTCTGCTTCACAATACATTTCAATTGAGTATTTGTCCAATGACAAACATCTTGTTGAAAATAGTGCTGTGCTGGCATCAATGGGCTCCCTTCCTCTCCAGGCCCTCATTCTGTAAAAATGTCCTTTCCTGTCATAATATCCCCTGTATTCCATATATGCCCTTCTAGTGGAAAACCTGTTAATGAATTTGAATCTCACCCGGCTTTCAAACAAAGATGACCATAGTTATTTGAGGCTGCCAGATGTTCTAATGTTTGCTATTTGTGGAAACATGGGTCTGAACTATGGGTAAACTATGGCTTTATCTTATCCCATCCTTTTTGTTCCCACGGGAGAAAGCTGATTCAGAATTATCTGTCAGGGGCTTATCTTGCCTTGCTTTTTGAAATAACATGCACTTTCAGCCAATTTAAGTGATTTTAAAAGAAGTAACTGTTTGCTGAATATTTGGTCAGTCAGCCCGTATCTTAAATCTAAGAATATCTAAAAATATAGTAATGAGAACTGATCTATTAAAATATAAATAGCAAACACAGGCTGTATGATGTAGAACATGATGGATGGTGACAGCTTTCTTAACAGGGGTAACCAGTCGAAACTTTTAAAATCTTAAGAAATAGTTCTAACATATCTTTTCATTTTTTATTGTTGCATTCCAGGAGCCATAACATATACTGTATATATATATATATATATATATATATATATATATATATTTATATATACCGCATACATATATATATATATATTTTTTTTCTTTTGCTGTTGTTGCTATGTTAGGGTTATTTTTGTGAGATCAGTGGTATTTCCTCATGACACCTGATACGGAAAAAACTGTGACAGCAAAGATCTGGTCTTCCCGGGTGATTTGCATGAAAAAGGAAATGTAGTTTGAATAAAAGTTACAATTAAAAGGGATAGATGAAAATAAGATACAAAAAGGCTTGTATGGAAATTCTATGAGTATGAGAGGGGATTCTGACCTGTTGAAAATGGTGCAATATTTAAACCAAAGTTCTGGCTCACATATATTGAGTTTCTGTTTTTAGAAGATACTTTCTGTGATATAGTAAAAAGTCAGCATTTAGACAACATATGATATTTATGTAGGATGCAATGATTCCTCACATACATTGAAGAACTCTACTGCTTGGCAGCAGATTCATTACCCTTCCACAGAGAGAGAGAAATTTAGTCTAAGAAGAGGATTCCCAGTTTCCCATTCAGACGAAGATGTTTATTCTCAGCGAGGAAAGGAAAGTTTAGGACCTGGTATACGAGAGATGCCTTAATGTGGCTACCAG
Organism: Ranitomeya imitator; assembly: GCF_032444005.1. Classification (NCBI taxonomy): domain Eukaryota; kingdom Metazoa; phylum Chordata; class Amphibia; order Anura; family Dendrobatidae; genus Ranitomeya; species Ranitomeya imitator. The sequence goes on along the minus strand of NC_091282.1, from coordinate 932,622,711 downwards.
GTACACATGAATTGGCCAATTTATGAGCTAAACGCTCTCATTTTTTCATATTTCTAGTGCAGTAATGCAGTTCAATTTTCATGTTGCATGTTTGCATGTTTTAGCGCCGCAGTGTGCTGACTAATTTATTTGACAAAAATTTTTTTAAGGCCATATTGCAATTTTGTAACATAGCAAACTCCAGGCTTATACTAGAAGCCATCAAAAATTGTTATATTTCCCAAAATGTTACCAATAAAAACCCTAACTTATCCCACACAAACCAGCCTCCACTCAGGTTCATCATCTGTCACTGGATGTATAGAGAGGTTCCCATGTTACTGGTAGAACAAACACTATGGAAAAAGGCTTCCACCCTCCCAAATAAAATCCAGTTAAATCTGCGCTCCCAAATCCAAATGTCTCCCTACTTCTGAGCCCCACTGCAGTAAACTGGCATATTTTCAATTCTCCAGAATAAATCATTTTGTGGTTGCTACAAAATAATCACCACGCACATAGATGAATTCATTAAGATGTTCAATTTTAACAGTGAGGTCACTTTTCTGCTGTTGTGGCACCTCGGGCTGCTCAAATGTCAACTCCAAACTATGATACAGGAAAGAAATATATCTTGGTACCGTGTTAGCCAGTAGATAGAAAAATATTTAGAATTGAGAGTCCTCAGTGGTTGATACCTTTTAATGGCTAACTGAAAAGATAGCCATTGCCATAGCCAGCAATATAACAGAAAGCATGGAAAGTCTACTTCTAAAGCAGATAGATGAAGCTGCAACCCATAATGAGGTCCTGGTTATGGGGGACTTTAACTACCCGGATATTAACTGGGAAACAGAAACCTGTGAAACCCATAAAGGCAACAGGTTTCTGCTAATAACCAAGAAAAATTATCTTTCACAATTGGTGCAGAATCCAACCAGAGGAGCAGCACTTTTAGACCTAATACTATCTAATAGACCTGACAGAATAACAAATCTGCAGGTGGTTGGGCATTTAGGAAATAGCGACCACAATATTGTGCAGTTTCACCTGTCTTTCACTAGGGGGACTTGTCAGGGAGTCACAAAAACATTGAACTTTAGGAAGGCAAAGTTTGAACAGCTTAGAGATGCCCTTAATCTGGTAGACTGGGACAATATCCTCAGAAATGAGAATACAGATAATAAATGGGAAATGTTTAAGAACATCCTAAATAGGCAGTGTAAGCGGTTTATACCTTGTGGGAATAAAAGGACTAGAAATAGGAAAAACCCAATGTGGCTAAACAAAGAAGTAAGACAGGCAATTAACAGTAAAAAGAAAGCATTTGCACTACTAAAGCAGGATGGCACCATTGAAGCTCTAAAAAACTATAGGGAGAAAAATACTTTATCTAAAAAACTAATTAAAGCTGCCAAAAAGGAAACAGAGAAGCACATTGCTAAGGAGAGTAAAACTAATCCCAAACTGTTCTTCAACTTTATCAATAGTAAAAGAATAAAAACTGAAAATGTAGGCCCCTTAAAAAATAGTGAGGAAAGAATGGTTGTAGATGACGAGGAAAAAGCTAACATATTAAACACCTTCTTCTCCACGGTATTCACGGTGGAAAATGAAATGCTAGGTGAAATCCCAAGAAACAATGAAAACCCTATATTAAGGGTCACCAATCTAACCCAAGAAGAGGTGCGAAATCGGCTAAATAAGATTAAAATAGATAAATCTCCGGGTCCGGATGGCATACACCCACGAGTACTAAGAGAACTAAGTAATGTAATAGATAAACCATTATTTCTTATTTTTAGTGACTCTATAGCGACAGGGTCTGTTCCGCAGGACTGGCGCATAGCAAATGTGGTGCCAATATTCAAAAAGGGCTCTAAAAGTGAACCTGGAAATTATAGGCCAGTAAGTCTAACCTCTATTGTTGGTAAAATATTTGAAGGGTTTCTGAGGGATGTTATTCTGGATTATCTCAATGAGAATAACTGTTTAACTCCATATCAGCATGGGTTTATGAGAAATCGCTCCTGTCAAACCAATCTAATCAGTTTTTATGAAGAGGTAAGCTATAGACTGGACCACGGTGAGTCATTGGACGTGGTATATCTCGATTTTTCCAAAGCGTTTGATACCGTGCCGCACAAGAGGTTGGTACACAAAATGAGAATGCTTGGTCTGGGGGAAAATGTGTGTAAATGGGTTAGTAACTGGCTTAGTGATAGAAAGCAGAGGGTGGTTATAAATGGTATAGTCTCTAACTGGGTCGCTGTGACCAGTGGGGTACCGCAGGGGTCAGTATTGGGACCTGTTCTCTTCAACATATTCATTAATGATCTGGTAGAAGGTTTACACAGTAAAATATCGATATTTGCAGATGATACAAAACTATGTAAAGCAGTTAATACAAGAGAAGATAGTATTCTGCTACAGATGGATCTGGATAAGTTGGAAACTTGGGCTGAAAGGTGGCAGATGAGGTTTAACAATGATAAATGTAGGGTTATACACATGGGAAGAGGGAATCAATATCACCATTACACACTGAACGGGAAACCACTGGGTAAATCTGACAGGGAGAAGGACTTGGGGATCCTAGTTAATGATAAACTTACCTGGAGCAGCCAGTGCCAGGCAGCAGCTGCCAAGGCAAACAGGATCATGGGGTGCATTAAAAGAGGTCTGGATACACATGATGAGAGCATTATACTGCCTCTGTACAAATCCCTAGTTAGACCGCACATGGAGTACTGTGTCCAGTTTTGGGCACCAGTGCTCAGGAAGGATATAATGGAACTAGAGAGAGTACAAAGGAGGGCAACAAAATTAATAAAGGGGATGGGAGAACTACAATACCCAGATAGATTAGCGAAATTAGGATTATTTAGTCTAGAAAAAAGACGACTGAGGGGCGATCTAATAACCATGTATAAGTATATAAGGGGACAATACAAATATCTCGCTGAGGATCTGTTTATACCAAGGAAGGTGACGGGCACAAGGGGGCATTCTTTGCGTCTGGAGGAGAGAAGGTTTTTCCACCAACATAGAAGAGGATTCTTTACTGTTAGGGCAGTGAGAATCTGGAATTGCTTGCCTGAGGAGGTGGTGATGGCGAACTCAGTCGAGGGGTTCAAGAGAGGCCTGGATGTCTTCCTGGAGCAGAACAATATTGTATCATACAATTATTAGGTTCTGTAGAAGGACGTAGATCTGGATATTTATTATGATGGAATATAGGCTGAACTGGATGGACAAATGTCTTTTTTCGGCCTTACTAACTATGTTACTATGTTACTATGTTACTATGGTAACAAATTGCAAGCTTTCGAGACTACACAGGTCTCTTCATCAGGCAAAGATTAAAACAAATTCTGAAGAATCACATATTTATGCATAACATAGCACAGAACAAAAAAAAAGGGAAAAACCATGAATAAGACAGACCATGGATAAGACAGGTGACATGAAGCAGAATTACCATGAGTGATAAACAGGTATGTCCATAAATATTGGGCCAGTTCTCAGATAAGGATTGTTTTATTGGGGTCTCTCTGTTGTTATGACCCCTCATAGTCTGAGGGGCAAGTTCCTTAGTTGATGTAAAAAGACATAAATCCATGCGACACATTCATTCCTGCAGTGAGAGTGTCAAAGGTCGTCATCAGTTTATATTCCCAGACTCTTCTGTCTCTCTGAGATTTGAAGCTACCTTTTAACACAAATAATTTTATGTCCATAATGTTATGATTTGGGAGACAAAAATGTATTGTCACTAGTGTTGAGCGATACCGTCCGATACTTGAAAGTATCGGTATCGGATAGTATCGGCCGATACCCGAAAAATATCGGATATCGCCGATACCGATATCCGATACCAATACAAGTCAATGGGACATCAAGTATCGGAAGGTATCCTCATGGATCCCAGGGTCTGAAGGAGAGGAAACTCTCCTTCAGGCCCTGGGATCCATATTAAAGTGTAAAATAAAGAATTAAAATAAAAAATATTGTTATATTCACCTCTCCGGCGGCCCCTGGACATCAGCGGGAGGATCCGGCGTCCGGCACGGCTTCTTTCTTCAAAATGCGCGCCTTCAGGACCTGTGGAATGACGTCCCGGCTTCTGATTGGTCGCGTGCCGCCCATGTGACCGCCACGCGACCAATCAGAAGCCGCGACGTCATTCCTCAGGTCCTAGAAGGCGCTCATTCTAGGACTTTAGCTGAGGAATGACGTCGCGGCTTCTGATTGGTCGCGTGGCGGTCACATGGGCGGCACGCGACCAATCAGAAGCCGGGACGTCATTCCACAGGTCCTGAAGGCGCGCATTTTGAAGAAAGAAGCCGTGCCGGACGCCGGATCCTCCCGCTGATGTCCAGGGGCCGCCGGAGAGGTGAATATAACAATATTTTTTATTTTAATTCTTTATTTTACACTTCCGATACCGATACCCGATATCACAAAAATATCGGATCTCGGTATCGGAATTCCGATACCGCAAGTATCGGCCGATACCCGATACTTGCGGTATCGGAATGCTCAACACTAATTGTCACAAGTAGATCCATTCTTTTTTCTCTTATTGTGTGGCGGTGAGAATTCATTATTGTTCTAAGCTTTTGCCCCGTCTCCCCCACATACAGACCTCCAGTTGGACATTTAGTACAAATAATTAGGTACACCACATTAGAAGTGACGCAGCTGGAAGTACCTGGTATCTTGTAGTCCTGATGTGAATTGGGGATCTTTATCTTGTCCGTGGTCATTATAAATGGACAGGTTTTACATTTTTTCTGGTTGCAAGGAAAGGTACCTGCAGCTGTTGGAGAGGACAGGGAGCTCTTGACAATGATGCTTCTTAGATTTGGGGGCTGCCTAAAACACAGTAGTGGGGGGTCTGGAAAAATGGATTGTAAGCGGGCATCTTTTTGCAGTAAAGGTTGTAATTTCTGTGCAGCTCCCCTTAGCACCCCCAGATTTGGATTGTAGGTAGCTATTAGAGGTATCCGGTTATTTTCATCTTTAGCTTTGTAATGTAGCAGGTGATTCCTTGATATTCTTTTGGCACTTGTGATCTTGGTTTCAATTGTTCTTGGATGGTAGCCCTGGTTCAAAAAGGTCATTCTGAGGCGACCAAGGTGTTCATCCTTATCATTGGGTTGGAACATATACGATTGTATCTGATGGCTTGGCTGTAGACAATAGAGTTTTTTATGTGTTTTGGATGGAAACTGTCCCATTTAAGGTTTTTGGACGGTCGATTGGCTTCTGATACAGGGATGTCTCTATTATATTGTTCTGCAGCCTAATGATGGTGTCCAAAAAGTTAATTTCAGTGCAGGAGTAGTTGAGTGTCAAGTTGATGGTAGGATGAAATTGATTAAACTGTTCATGGAACGTCTTTAGCTGTGGCTCAGACTCTGTCCAGATGATTAAAATGTCATCAATGTAGCGGTAGTAGGCCAGAGGCCTGATGGGACATGAGGACAAAAAGTCACTTTCAAACTTGGCCATGAAAAGACCATCCTGGCCACCATGGATGTGGAATCTTTGTACTCCAATATCACACACCAGGATGGAATAAATGCCTGCAAATTCTTCCTGGAAAACACAGGGACTGATGCAAATTCTGTGGTGAAACTTATAAAATTCATCCTCACCCACAATTACTTTGAATTCGACTAGAAGATCTATCTACAGGAGACTGTGTTAGGGGTCAAGTGCCCGCTTCTGCACAGGGGGAATCTCGGGCCGTTTCTGCTGCGGTCTCCCATTCTTCTCCTGCCGCAGTGCATCCTGCTCAGCGGAGACGTCGGTCCCAGCATCTTGCTCAGTCCCACTCTGTACAAAGAGTTACTGCTGCCTTTCCGGCTTCTGCCATTGAAGCCAGTGCTGAGCAGCGGCGAGCAGACGCTTCTGGGACTAAGTCCTGCTTTTCTCGTTCTGAGCATGCCCTGAGTAAGATCTCTCAGTGGAGATCGAGGGTCACATGATCAGATACTGCAGCTAAGTCCATTGGTCCTTTCAAGAAGGTCCTTTAACCCCTTAGCGACCGCCGATACGCCTTTTAACGGCGGCCGCTAAGGGTACTTAAACCACAGCGCCGTTAATTAACGGCGCTGTGGAAAAAGTCCATAGCGCCCCCCAGAGGCCGATTTTCTCCGGGGTCTCGGCTGCCGAGGGTAGCCGAGACCCCAGAGAACATGATTCGGGGGGTTTTTAACCCACCCCGCTTTTGCGATCGCCGGTAATTAACCGTTTACCGGCGATCGCAAAAAAAAAAAAAAAAAAAAAGCGATCTCTTTTTAATTTCTCTGTCCTCCGATGTGATCGCACATCGGAGGACAGAGAAAAGGGGTCCCAGGTGGCCCCCCAATACTCACCTAGCTCCCCCGATGCTCCTCGTGTCTCCCGGTGGGCGCCGCCATCTTCAAAATGGCGGGCGCATGCGCAGTGCGCCCGCCGGCCGGCACCGGGAGAATCTTTGGGGTCTCGGCTGCCGGGGGTAGCCGAGACCCCAAAGAGCACGATCGGGGTCGGTATTACCGACCCCTGTTTTGCGATCGCCGGTAATTAACTGTTTACCGGCGACCGCAAAAAAAAAAAAAAAAAAAAAGTAAAGTGTAATTCTCTGTCCTCTGATGTGATCGCACATCAGAGGACAGAGAAATAGGGGGATTCGGGGACCCTAGCATACTCACCTAGGTCCCTGGATCCTCTTGCTGCTCCTCCTGGCCGCCGGCAGCAGAACATGGTGGACGCATGCCCAGTGCGCCCGCCATCTGTCTCCATCTGCCGGCCGGCAGGAGAACAGCAGTTGGGGCTAAAATTAGGGTTAGGGGTAGGGTTAGGGTTAGGGTTAGGGGTAGGGTTAGGGGTAGGGTTAGGGGTAGGGGTAGGGTTAGGGGTAGGGTTAGGGGTAGGGTTAGGGGTAGGGGTAGGGTTAGGTTAGGGGTAGGGCTAGGGTTAGGGCTAGGGTTGGGGCTAAATTTAGGGTTAGGGTTGGGGCTAAATTTAGGGTTAGGGTTGGGGCTAAATTTAGGGTTAGGGTTGGGGCTAAACTTAGGGTTAGGCTTCTTTCACACTTACGTCGGTACGGGGCCGTCGCAATGCGTCGGCCCGACATACCGACGCACGTTGTGAAAATTGTGCACAACGTGGGCAGCAGCTGTAGTTTTTCAACACATCCGCTGCCCAATCTATGTCCTGGGGAGGAGGGGGCGGAGTTACGGCCACGCATGCGCGGTCAGAAATGGCGGATGCGACGTACAAAAAAATGTTTCATTGAACGTTTTTTTGTGCCGACGCTCCGCCAAAACACAACTGATCCAGTGCACGACGGACGCGACGTGTGGCCATCCGTCACGATCCGTCGGCAATACAAGTCTATGGGCAAAAAACGCATCCTGCGGGCACATTTGCAGGATCCATTTCTTGTCCAAAACGACGGATTGTGACGGAATGCCAAACGACGCAAGTGTAAAAGTAGCCCTAGGGCTAGGGTTAGGGTTGGGGCTAAAGTTAGGGCTAGGGTTGGGGCTAAAGTTAGGGTTAGAGCTGGGATTAGGGTTAGGGTTTGGATTAGGGTTGGTATTAGGGTTAGGGTTGGCATTAGGGTTACGCTTGGGATTAGGGTTAGGTTTGGGATTAGGGTTAAGGTTAGGGTTGTGATTAGGGGTGTATTGGGATTAGGGTTAGGTTTGAGGTTAGGGTTGAGATTAGGATTAGGGGTGTGTTGGATTTAGGGTTTTGATTAGGGTTATGGTTAGGGTTGACATTAGGGTTGTTTTGGGGTAAGGGTTGTGATTATGGTTAGGGTTAGTGATTAGGATTATGGATGAGGTTGGGATTAGGGTTAGGGGTGTGTTGGGGTTAGGGTTGGAGCTAGAATTGGGGGGTTTCCACTGTTTAGGTACATCAGGGGGTCTCCAAACACGACAGCCAATTTTGCGCTCAAAAAGTCAAATGGTGCTCCCTCCCTTCTGAGCTCTGCCGTGCGCCCAAACAGTGGGTTACCCCCACATATGGGGCATCAGCGTACTCGGGATAAATTGGACAACAACTTCTGGGGTCCAATTTCTCTTGTTACCCTTGTGAAAATAAAAACTTGGGGGCTACAAAATCTTTTTTGTGAAAAAAAAAATATTTTTTATTTTCACGACTCTGCATTCTAAACTTCTGTGAAGCACTTGGGCATTCAAAGTTCTCACCACACATCTAGATAAGTTCCTTGGGGGGTCTAGTTTCCAAAATGGGGTCACTTGTGGGGGGTTACTACAGTTTAGGTACATCAGGGGCTCTGCAATCGCAACATAATGCCCACAGACCATTCTATCAAAGTCTGCATTCCAAAAAGGCGCTCCTTCCCTTCTGAGCTCTGCCGTGCGCCCAAACAGTGGTTTACCCCCACATATGGCGCATCATCGTACTCGGGATAAATTGGACAACAACTATTGCAGTCTAATTTCTCCTGTTACCCTTGTGAAAATAAAAACTTGGGGGCTACAATATCTTTTTTGTGGAAAAAAAAATATTTTTTATTTTCACGACTCTGCATTCTAAACTTCTGTGAAGCACTTGGGCATTCAAAGTTCTCACCACACATCTAGATAAGTTCCTTGGGGGGTCTAGTTTCCAAAATGGGGTCACTTGTGGAGGGTTTCTACTGGTTAGGTACATCAGGGGCTCTCCAAACGCAACATAATACCCGCAGACCATTCTATCAAAGTCTGCATTCCAAAACGGCGCTCCTTCCTTCCGAGCTCTGCCGTGCGCCCAAACAGTGGTTTACCCCCACATATGGGGTACCAGCATACTCAGGACAAATTGGACAACATCTTTTGGGGTCCAATTTCTCTTGTTACCCTTGTGTAAATAAAAATTTGGTGGCTAAAAAATCTTTTTTGTGGAAAAAAAAAAAATTTTTATTTTCACGGCTCTGCATTATAAACTTCTGTGTAACGCACTTGGGCACTCAAGGTTCTCACCACACATCTAGATAAGTTCCATGGGGGGTCTAGTTTCCAAAATGGGGTCACTTGTGGGGGATTTCTACTGTTTAGGCACATCAGGGGCTCTCCAAACGCGACATGGCGTCCGATCTCAATTCCAGCCAATTCTACATTGAAAAAGTAAAACGGCGCTCCTTCACTTCCAAGCTCTGCGGTGCGCCCAAACAGTGGTTTACCCCAACATATTGGGTATCGACGTACTCAGGAGAAATTGCACAACAACTTTAGTGGTCTAATTTCTCCTGTTACCCTTGTGAAAATAAAAATTTGTGGGCAAAAAGATCATTTTTGTAGAAAAAATGCAATTTTTTTTTTCACGGCTCTACGTTATAAACTTCTGTGAAGCACATGGGGGTTCAAAGTGCTCGCCACACATCTAGATAAGTTCCTTAAGGGGTCTAGTTTCCAAAATGGTGTCACTTGTGGGGGGTTTCCACTGTTTAGGCACATCAGGGGCTCTCCAAACGCGACATGGCGTCCAATCTCAATTCCAGCCAATTCTACATTGAAAAAGTAAAACGGCGCTCCTTCACTTCTAAGTTCTGCGGTGCGCCCTAACAGTGGTTTACCCCCACATATGGGGTATTGGCGTATTCAGGAGAAATTGCATAACAAAATTTATGGTTACATTTCTGTTTTTACACTTGTGAAAATAAAAAAAATGGTTCTGAATTAAGATGTTTGCAAAAAAAAGTTAAATGTTCATTTTTTCCTTCCACATTGTTTCAGTTCCTGTGAAGCACATAAAGGGTTAATAAACTTCTTGAATGTGGTTTTGAGACCCTTTAGGGGTGTAGTTTTTAGAATGGTGTCACACTTCATTATTTTCTATCATATAGACCCCTCAAAATGACTTCAAATGTGATGTGGTCCCTAAAAAAAAATGGTGTTGTAAAAATGAGAAATTGCTGGTCAACTTTTAACCCTTATAACTCCCTAACAAAAAAAATTTTGTTTCCAAAATTGTGCTGATGAAAAGTAGACATGTGGGAAATGTTATTTATTAACTATTTTTTATGACATATCTCTCTGATTTAAGGGCATAAAAATACAAAATTTGAAAATTGCAAAATTTTAAAAATTTTCGCCATATTTCCGTTTTTTTCATAAATAATCGCAAGTAATATCGAAGAAATGTTACCACTAACATGAAGTACAATATGTCACGAAAAAACAATCTCAGAATCAGCGGGATCCGTTGAAGCGTTCCAGAGTTATAACCTCATAAAGTGACAGTGGTCAGAATTGCAAAAATTGGCTCGGTCATTAAGTACCAAATTGGCTCTGTCACTAAGGGGTTAAGTGCTAGGACTAAGTCTTGCTTTGCACACACTGAGCATGCCCAGGGCAAGATCTCTCAGTGGAGATTTAGGGTCACATATTGAGGTATGGCAGTCTCTCATTGGTCCTTATAGGAAGGTCTTTTACTTGCTGCAGCTATATAAGGCTCGCATGGCTGCACGGCCATGCGCTAGTGTACATTTGTATATGTGTGTTTGTTGTGAGTGCAAGTCGTTCATTAAATACCCCTACCCTATTGTATTACTGTTCGCATAAGGTGTATGGCTGCTACCTAGCGCTTGACTAATCATTCAATGTGTTACACACGAATCAGCGTCTATTGCTGTGACCGCCAGTGCCGCGCCACATGCCAGTAGTGCGCTTCCTAACCCACGTCCGGGTACTAGTGGTGTCTGCCAGCCCGGCACAGTTCGCACTTCGGTGCTATTACTATACCTAACACACCCAGTTGCGGTGTGGTGCACAAGTAGTCTGTACGGACTTCAACCCTGAGTCTTGGGATTGAGTTCGCTGACTCCTTGCTTGCACTCATTTGTGCGGTATTGCGGACCTGTGGCTTTACAGGGTTCGCTTCCACCGCCATATAGCACTGCCATTTACTAGCAGCAGGTTTTCACCCGCACGGTGGACCCCGGACTGCGAACGCACCAATATTATTTAATCTTTTACTTGGTGTGTTCCGCCAGTCCTAACAGACTGGCACAGCAATGGAATGTAAAATGGCCCCCCAGTATGCAAGTCTTTTCAGGGCCAAGCTTGAAAGTGACTTTTTTTCCTCATGTCCCAAAGACATGTCCCCTTCATGAACAGGTCCCTTGAGGGGGGTTTCTATTGTTTAGGCATATTAGAGGCCCTACAAAAGCAGCGTGGCACCTGTAATCTATTTCAGCCAAATGCTCCTTCCCTTAAGAGCCCTGCCGTTTGTCCAAATAAAGGTTTCGGGCAACATGTATGGTGTCAGCACACTCAAAAGAAACTAAATAACAAATTTCAGGGTCCATTTTCTTGTGCTATTCCTTTTAAAAGTGAAATAATTGGGGCTAAAGCAACATTTTGGAGGAAAAATTACAATTTATTATTTTTTTGCACTATTTTCTGTGTAGCACCTGAAGGGATAAAAAATATCCTTACAACAGTTTTGAAGTATCTTGGTGGTGCATAATTTAATATATCATCACTTTTGGGGAGTTTCCAATATATATAGGCCCTTCAAATTCCATTTAAATCTGAATAGGTCTCTAAAACAACAGGTTTTGTAAATGTCTTGAAGTAATAAGAAATTTGCTGCTCAACTTTTAACCCATTGAATATACTAACAATATAAAAAGAGGTTTGAAAAATCATGCAGATGTAAAGTAGACATATGGAAAATATGGCTAATGAATTATTTTTTACAGCATGAGTTAAGGCTATAAAAATTGGAAGTTTAAAAATGCAAATTTTTCAACATTCCAAAGTTCAGATATCTTCACAAATAAATGTAAAACATATTAACACAAATGTATTCCTAACATAAAGTACAATGTGACACAAAAAAAAAACTTTCTCAGAATCACTGGGATATGTTGAAGCATTCAAAAGATATTTCCAAATGAAGTGGCACAGGTCAGATTTATAAAATTTGGCATGATCATAAAGGGTTGAAGGTGTTATTTGTGGTACAAATTTCTAAAAATTGTCCCTAGAAGCAAGTGAATGTGTATAAACTAGATTCAAACGAAATCATTGTTTGAGGCCCATTGCTGTATAATATACTATATACTGTCTGGATGAACAGATAGTCAGATTTATGAAAAGACAGTCAGATAGATGAATATACAGACAAATGGATGAACAGACAAATGGATGAATAGACAGATAGATGGACAGACGGATGAACAGACGGAAGAACAGACAACAGACGGATGAACAGACAGACAGAAAGATGAAAAGACATATGAACAGACAGACAGATCATTAATTGAAAAATCCAAAATATACTTGTGTGGAGTTTCTCTCATTGAGATGAGTATATTTATTAGTACATTTATGTATCATCAAAAAATTACCATATTTAGAAAAAATGCAAACAATTCCCACAACAGCAATTGCTTAAGGTAAATATTTGTTGGACTCTGGGGTACAAATAGCTTGCAATCAATGTTGTTAATGAAAAAATAAGATATTTTTTACAGCAATCTACTAAACAACATTAAATGAAGCTTAGCTCACAACAGGATTAATTTCAAATACTAAAGCAGAAAGCTGCAAGGCTTGTAACTATGACATTTTTATATGTGTGAAATCTTAGATATTTTCTGTTACCGGCCAAAAAGCAACAGATCACAGAATTATCGTAGTTACAAACTGCGACTCCTTTGTAGTCCATGACTTCTAATTGAACATACAGCTTTTTGTACAATTATCTCCATGCATGTTGCCATTCAGACTGGAATCTCCATTGATTATTTAGAGTTTATGCTGTGACCCGCACTTTGTTATGTGATCTTGGATTCCCTGCTGTAAATAGATTAAGCCTCATGATTTTTATGCAGTTATCAATGGTGATAATAAATCAGAAAAAACACAATGTATATATAAAATGTGTATTAATGTAATGTGTATTCCATTTACAGACTTTCATCTGCAGGACTTCTTTAAAACTAAAAAAAAGTATTAAAATGTATTGCTATTTATTTTATGTAGATATTGGTAACCTTATAAATATCACTAAAAAAAGGGTTGTCCAGTATTCTGATAAAAGACTGCAAACACTGTATGTGACATAAAAGGATTTTCCCCTGAATAAAAACACATTTGAATCAAGAGAATAATAATATGCTTTCAAAAGATGATCCTGTGCTGAGATAACCTTATAAATGTGCCCCTGCTGTGTACTGTGTAATGGCTGATAATGACCATGCAGGAACATGGTCAGTTCCAAGATACAGTCCTGCTCATCGTTATTAACACTCATAAAGTGTAAGTACATAATGTGGAATATCTACTGAAAAAAAATGAATCAAGTGAATCAGTTTTGTACGATTGACATGTGCCCACAACAGCCGCAGGTGGACTCGTGAACCACCCGCGACTGTTAAACAGTTAAATGCCCATGTCAAACTGTGACAGGGGCATTTAACGTGTGCTTCCGGCAATCGCACCAAAAATCTCACCTATGGGTGACTCTGTCACGTGATCGTGGGTCACCGATGAGTCAGCATGACAACGAGAGGTCTCCAGCAGACCTCAATGGTTGTCACTGCATGATTGCTATGAGCAAGTTATCATATCTGCTACATACAGGCAATCTGATCATTGCCAGTATGTAGCAGAGCTGATCGGGTTATGGCAGCTTCTAGTCTCCCGTAAAGACTATTGAAGCATGCCAAAAGTAAAAAAAAAACATTTTTAAGAACATAAAAAAATGTAAGTTAAATCACCCCCCTTTGCCCCATTCAAAATAAAACAATAAAAAAATCAATCATACACATATTTGGTATCGCAGTGTTCAGAATCGTCCAATCTATCAATATAAAAAATGAATTCACCCAATCATAGTAACATAGTAACATAGTTAGTAAGGCCGAAAAAAGACATTTGTCCATCCAGTTCAGCCTATATTCCATCATAATAAATACCCAGATCTACGTCCTTCTACAGAACCTAATAATTGTATGATACAATATTGTTCTGCTCCAGGAAGACATCCAGGCCTCTCTTGAACCCCTCGACTGAGTTCGCCATCACCACCTCCTCAGGCAAGCAATTCCAGATTCTCACTGCCCTAACAGTAAAGAATCCTCTTCTATGTTGGTGGAAAAACCTTCTCTCCTCCAGACGCAAAGAATGCCCCCTTGTGCCCGTCACCTTCCTTGGTATAAACAGATCCTCAGCGAGATATTTGTATTGTCCCCTTATATACTTATACATGGTTATTAGATCGCCCCTCAGTCGTCTTTTTTCTAGACTAAATAATCCTAATTTCGCTAATCTATCTGGGTATTGTAGTTCTCCCATCCCCTTTATTAATTTTGTTGCCCTCCTTTGTACTCTCTCTAGTTCCATTATATCCTTCCTGAGCACCGGTGCCCAAAACTGGACACAGTACTCCATGTGCGGTCTAACTAGGGATTTGTACAGAGGCAGTATAATGCTCTCATCATGTGTATCCAGACCTCTTTTAATGCACCCCATGATCCTGTTTGCCTTGGCAGCTGCTGCCTGACACTGGCTGCTCCAGGTAAGTTTATCATTAACTAGGATCCCCAAGTCCTTCTCCCTGTCAGATTTACCCAGTGGTTTCCCGTTCAGTGTGTAATGGTGATATTGATTCCCTCTTCCCATGTGTATAACCTTACATTTATCATTGTTAAACCTCATCTGCCACCTTTCAGCCCAAGTTTCCAACTTATCCAGATCCATCTGTAGCAGAATACTATCTTCTCTTGTATTAACTGCTTTACATAGTTTTGTATCATCTGCAAATATCGATATTTTACTGTGTAAACCTTTTACCAGATCATTAATGAATATGTTGAAGAGAACAGGTCCCAATACTGACCCCTGCGGTACCCCACTGGTCACAGCGACCCAGTTAGAGACTATACCATTTATAACCACCCTCTGCTTTCTATCACTAAGCCAGTTACTAACCCATTTACACACATGTTCCCCCAGACCAAGCATTCTCATTTTGTGTACCAACCTCTTGTGCGGCACGGTATCAAACGCTTTGGAAAAATCGAGATATACCACGTCCAATGACTCACCGTGGTCCAGCCTATAGCTTACCTCTTCATAAAAACTGATTAGATTGGTTTGACAGGAGCGATTTCTCATAAACCCATGCTGATATGGAGTTAAACAGTTATTCTCATTGAGATAATCCAGAATAACATCCCTCAGAAACCCTTCAAATATTTTACCAACAATAGAGGTTAGACTTACTGGCCTATAATTTCCAGGTTCACTTTTAGAGCCCTTTTTGAATATTGGCACCACATTTGCTATGCGCCAGTCCTGCGGAACAGACCCTGTCGCTATAGAGTCACTAAAAATAAGAAATAATGGTTTATCTATTACATTACTTAGTTCTCTTAGTACTCGTGGGTGTATGCCATCCGGACCCGGAGATTTATCTATTTTAATCTTATTTAGCCGGTTTCGCACCTCTTCTTGGGTTAGATTGGTGACCCTTAATATAGGGTTTTCATTGTTTCTTGGGATTTCACCTAGCATTTCATTTTCCACCGTGAATACCGTGGAGAAGAAGGTGTTTAATATGTTAGCTTTTTCCTCGTCATCTACAATCATTCTTTCCTCACTATTTTTTAAGGGGCCTACATTTTCAGTTTTTATTCTTTTACTATTGATATAGTTGAAGAACAGTTTGGGATTAGTTTTACTCTCCTTAGCAATGTGCTTCTCTGTTTCCTTTTTGGCAGCTTTAATTAGTTTTTTAGATAAAGTATTTTTCTCCCTATAGTTTTTTAGAGCTTCAATGGTGCCATCCTGCTTTAGTAGTGCAAATGCTTTCTTTTTACTGTTAATTGCCTGTCTTACTTCTTTGTTTAGCCACATTGGGTTTTTCCTATTTCTAGTCCTTTTATTCCCACAAGGTATAAACCGCTTACACTGCCTATTTAGGATGTTCTTAAACATTTCCCATTTGTTATCTGTATTCTTATTTCTGAGGATATTGTCCCAGTCTACCAGATTAAGGGCATCTCTAAGCTGTTCAAACTTTGCCTTCCTAAAGTTCAATGTTTTTGTGACTCCCTGACAAGTCCCCCTAGTGAAAGACAGGTGAAACTGCACAATATTGTGGTCGCTATTTCCTAAATGCCCAACCACCTGCAGATTTGTTATTCTGTCAGGTCTATTAGATAGTATTAGGTCTAAAAGTGCTGCTCCTCTGGTTGGATTCTGCACCAATTGTGAAAGATAATTTTTCTTGGTTATTAGCAGAAACCTGTTGCCTTTATGGGTTTCACAGGTTTCTGTTTCCCAGTTAATATCCGGGTAGTTAAAGTCCCCCATAACCAGGACCTCATTATGGGTTGCAGCTTCATCTATCTGCTTTAGAAGTAGACTTTCCATGCTTTCTGTTATATTTGGGGGTTTGTAACAGACCCCAATGAGAATTTTGTTATCATTTTTCCCTCCATGAATTTCAACCCATATGGACTCGACATCCTCATTCCCTTCGCTAATATCCTCCCTTAAAGTGGACTTTAGACAAGACTTTACATAGAGACAAACCCCTCCTCCTCTCCGATTTTTACGATCCTTTCTAAACAGACTGTAACCCTGTAAGTTGACTGCCCAGTCATAGCTTTCATCTAACCATGTCTCGGTTATTCCCACTATGTCAAAGTTACCTGTAGATATTTCTGCTTCTAGTTCTTCCATCTTGTTTGTCAGGCTTCTGGCGTTTGCGAGCATGCAGTTTAGAGGATTTTGTTTTGTTCCAATCTCCTCACTGTGGATTGTTTTAGAAATGTTCTTACCTCCCTTCAGAGTATGTTTTCCTGGGTCGTCTTTGTTCGAGTCTAATGTTTTTCTTCCCGTCCCCTCTTCTTCTAGTTTCAATCGCAAAACAGCGTAACGAGGAAAAAAATCAAAACTCCAGAATTAATTTTTTTTGTTCGCTGCAACATTGCATTAAAATGTAGTAACAGGCCATCAAAAGATCGTGTCTGCACCAACATGGCATCAATGACAACATCAGCTCGGCATGCAAAAAATTCATTAACTTTGCTATCTTTTCTTTTAAAAAACAATTTTACCAACACTATAATTAACTTTTGACAATCTTTACAACACCAATTATACAACTCTTGTCAAAAAGTACATAACAAAAAATGCTAGGTACCGTATATAAAGTACAATAAAATAATAGGCCATAGTATAGTTGTGGTGAGTACAGTTGTCAAATTGGTCAAAACAGGTGTGCAAAAAAAGACATGCAGATTTATATGTCTAAGGTTTTTTCTTTACTTTCCAAAAAAATAGAACTGACTTTCCAAAAATGATCTGATAAGAAATGCTAGGTACAGCAGGGTGTTGTATTGGTGTGGCATATACAGATGTAAAATTTGACTAGTATAACAGACACACAAACATACACACACACACACACACTTTATGAGGTTAACATTCACAGCTAAATGTCTAATTTTCACCCCCTGATTTCAGATTTTTTTTGTGTAAAAACCTTTGCATTATCTGGCTTTGCTATTTAGTGCATTACGAACAAAGAACAAAAGCAGTATACAATTGCAATTCAAATCCAAAGGACAGATGCCAGCTACACCCTATCACTAATCAATCACACCGGCACTGCCACTTTTTCTGACCTTCTCCCCTACAAATTGAATCATTGCATTATTATTATTTGATGAATATTTTAGGGCTTATTCTTCTTTTCTCTATTACTGAGCCTTGAACTCTCACCATCCTAAAATTCACCCTATAATGACTACTGCATTTCCTGCCAAGGCTTTTATACAGGCTATGACAGTTCCTCCTTATTGGCTGCGCTATATCATGTGATAAGATTGCTAGACAGTATTATGGATTATGGATTATACAGTGTGGCCATGCATGCTGTCATGTCAGTCTTACAAGAGAAAGAAATAGCCAGTTTACCACCTCGGTGTGTAACAGAACTGACTTCCTGAGGGCTACCAGAGTGTTGAATGAAAAAAAAAAAAACAGGACGAGTCCAGCTGATGAAAAAGCTTGTCTTTATTCTAAATTAGTATAAAATAGTTACATGGCACCCATATGTGCAGCTACGTGTTTCAAACACGAGCTGTGTTCTTTGTCAAAGCTGCAATGCACACAACTAACCCATAATTTATGCAATTGTCAATAAACCACACCTCCCAAAACAGGAAAAAAAAAGACTACTGCATTTCCTGCCAAGGCTTTTATACAGGCTATGACAGTTCCTCCTTATTGGCTGTGCTATATAATGTGATAAGATTGCTAGACTGCATTATGGATTACACAGTGCGGCCATGCATGCTGTCATGTCAGTCTTATGTCACTGACGCAATCTTCGGTATAAAAAACAGCAGTAATTTTGTTTTTTGATAATCCGAGTGAATGGAGTCACAAATTGTTGAATGCATTGGCACCTGCGAGTTTTATAAATTTGACTCAAATTTGATTTACGTTGAAATTACATTGATAACCTCTGATAGTGATTGAATTTGACAATTCGCTGAGATTTGGTCAGGAAGTTCTATTTGTACAGTCTCTATTTTATCTGATGTGAATCAAATATTACTTATGATGCTCTTGGAGCTCCAGACCCTAAAACATGATAATCATAATAAACATAGGGTCAAAAGAAAATAATTTTCACCTCTGCGCTCACCTGTTTCTCCACCTCAGCCCCCCATTGGGTTCTCCGTATAACTCCATTCAACTTCTATTCTTCTTCCGTACTTGCAATGTCCTCTACCTGTATTTTTACACTGCAATGGGCTTCCAACAGTGAGTATGTCTCTGATATCATAACACGCATTGTTTTATCAGAGGTTTACTCCATGCTAAAAGTCCCAGCGCAATGTGAAGCAGCAGGAGGAGGATGTTTCTTTGGAAAAAAAAGAGGTCGGACGGATTTGTGTAGATGACTGGATGGGCGCTGCTTCAGATACGTGGACAGCAAAGGAAGTATTTTTTTTTATTTTTACCCAAGAATAGGTCATCAATGTTAAAACAGTGGACAACCTCTTTAAGTACCAGTATCTCTCCTGCTCTATAACTTACAGAGAGATTTGAATAATGCTATTTAAAGGAATTTCTAATAATTCATACCTCTAATATTCTATCTAAAGTATGACTAAAAATAAAGTTAGACTTTGGAATGCAAAACTGAAGTTTCGAAAGTCAAATAAGGATATTTTCTGACCTGAATGGATAAACTCTTATGCATTGACAGGAAGTGAAATATTTGACATGCATTTACATTTGCTGAGGAGAAAACTATTATTGTCTGCCTGACATTCAAAGGTAAGCAAAAACAAAAGTCATTTTTATGTGGATGCAGATTTATAACAAATGTTTGAATTTTGATATTTATTTTGTAGGTTAAGTACACCATTGAAGTGCCTGATAAAAAGGAGCTCAGCTTCTGCTGTGTAATGCCACACTGTCAACTGTTCCTGTGTTAAATCACTCAGGCAGCCAAGCCAAACAGCCAAAACTTCAACCAAACCAATCAACATTGCCACTGCCTTTGTTTGAGCAATGAGATGGTAAGAAGTTTGGCACTTTGTGGGGGAGGCTGACCTAAATCCTGAGCAATGTAAATACTGAGTCTCGAGATACTGAACATTTGGACCATTGTGGCTACTGTGGTCCAACACTAAAGCCACATTTATATGAGCCTACTAGGACAAGTTAACGACCACTAATCGTCTACATTCTAGTTGACCAGTGGTTGCTTAGAGACCTGCTTAGTCAGGCCAACCCCTGCTCTAGCTGCACATAAGAATCATTTATATGTTTGTTCTGTGACCATACACTGTCATCGGTCTCAACAGTACACATCCTGTTTAGACTGAATAGTGTGCTACATCGAGCAGTTAGTTTTAAGATCGTTCGTCTTGTAGTTGCCAGCCTTTTTAGATAATAAGGAAACAAGTCTTTCTAAATTCCTCATTCCTGATTATCAGCTTTTCTAAATGGATCCTAAGCCCTCGGACTGCTGATGTGCCCTACCACAAGATATAAGGGCAAAACATGCTGAGATTTGTTTTAGTGCTACATGGAGTCCTATAAACTCTGTAAGGATCATGAAAATGTGGAAAAACAAAACAAATGAATGATTGCAGTGGTTTGGCAAAAAACGTGTTTTTCCTCGATTATCTCTGCTTTGGCAGATTTTTCCATTGCCTTTTTCCAAGGTGAGATAGAAATCATCCAAGTATGTATGAGTCATGTTAATGGCCACTTCCAATGCATTGTAGTATTTGTTAAGTGAGTATTTTAGTCCTGTATAATAAAGCAGTAGTTTGTAAGTCCACTATAATCAGTGATAATGTGACTTTGTTGGGGGACTAATTTACTCCATTTAGGAATCAGTGATTTGCAAGACACAACCCCTTGTGTTGTTGAAGTTATGTTAAAGGTAAAGAGAACCTGTAAACAAATTTTATAGACAGAAATAATATGACTTTGTAGGCACTTGATTTGTGCCCCAATAAAAATTATACCTGCTTTTAAAAATGCAATGTGCATATTTTGAGAAAGCCAACATAAGTGTATCAGGGTCAATGCACCTAGAATTCTATATAAAATATGTAGGGCCAAAAAATAGAAGATAGATGTCTCTAACTAATTTACATCAATATAAAGTGAGTTATTAAGCTGTACAAATATAACAGTTACACAATAAACACAGCTTAGTTTTAACCATATACACATAAATAAAAATAGTAAGAGCAGATGAAATGGAAGTCCATTGTTTCAGTTTTTTACTTTCCAAGTCCTGCAGGAATTGAAATGATCATTGTATAAAAAGTTGACATATTTGCATCACGTATATGGGACATGAAATCATTATACTACTCTCTATAGCATAATATGGATTTCCAGTTCCACAACACATTATCTAAAGTGACTTTTTATTACATCTGTGAAGGTCATAATTAACATCGATTTTCCTGGAAACATAGCATTGTACTAATCTTCTGAGTTACAATGTGCAATTTGTGCAGCAAGCCGACAGCAATCTGCAGTTATAGACAATGTATACAAAAGATATATTGTTTTTGAATATTTTATGAAGCCCCTCTACTCAAGAATATGGATACCAAAGAGGTAGACCATGTGATTACAGAGAGAAAGGGATCCAGACAGTGCTGTTAGGTGGTGAGTATCCACAGCACTCATCTGACCAGTGGAAGTGGAGTACTGTCTAGAGGGAAAGAAGTATGAAATAGACACCAGAAAATGTTGTAGTTGGTGGGAAATCCAGCATTATGATGAAGTCCCTATTTTAAACTTGTTAAAAAAGTGGAATTTTTCCAAAAAAGCTAGAGTCCTCTTACAGGTGCACCTCACAAAATTAAAATATCATCAAATAATTAATTTATTTCAGTTCTTCAAAACAAAAAGTGAAACTCATATATTATATAGAGTCATTACAAACAAAGTCATCTATTTCAAGTACTAATTTCTGTTAATGTTGATGATTATGGCTTACAGCCAATGAAAACCCAAAAGTCAACATCTCAGCAAATTAGAATAATTTATAACACCAACTTGAAAAAATGATTTTAAAATCTGAAATGTTGGCCTACTGAAATGTATATTCAGCAAATGCACTCAATACTTGGTCTGGGCTCCTTTTGCATCAATTACTGCATCAATGTGGTGAGACATGAAGGCAATCAGCCTGTGGCACTGCCGACGTGTTATGGAAACTCAGGTTGCTTTGAAAGCAGCCTTCAGGTCATCTGCATTGTTTGGTCCGGTGTCTCTCAGCTTCCTCTTGACAATACATCATAGATTCTCTATGGGGTTAAGGTCAGGTGAGTTTGCTGACCAACCAAGAACTGCTATTATTGAATTATAAAGGGTCATTTAGACAACCCTAAACCCACATGGCGAATACATTGTGGCTACACTTTAATAATTCAAGCAACAAAAGTATATTAGCAATACGTAAGGACATAAAATTACACCCATACCAATTACACACATCCCAAAATGAAACACCATAGGGAATCGGAAAGCATAACCGTTATGATAATCATCTCCATGACTGATTGGAGCCTAACGATCTGCTAAATTAAGGTCAATTATATCCATACAAGTATTGTTACATATGGATTGTACCATCATTAGAGACACCACATCAGAGAAGAGGGGACCTTAACATACACATAGAGGTGTACAGCATCTCTTCATGTTCACAAACAACAAAATTCTTCAAGGCTTCATAAAGATCCAATTAGTGCCAGTTATGGAACGTTATGACACTCCACATAGTATAGAAACCATTGCTTGAAGAACCGAGTTTTCATAATAGATCATTTTTTTGCATGTACGTTATAATTATAATGATGATAGGTCACCTAGTCCTATGTGCATATGGTTACCTTATATGAAATTTTGGTATTGTGTACCATGCAGAAAAGTCTTATAAGTTGTTATTAAAGCAGAATAAAGTAAATGTTCTGGAGTGGTCTTCTCAGTCTCCTGACCTCAATATCATTGAGCCACTCTGGGGAGATCTCAAGCGTGCAGTTCATGCTAGATAGCCCAGTAATTTACAGGAACTGGAGAAGAGTGGGTAGCTTTACCATCTGAGAAAATAAAGAACCTCATCCACAAAAGACATCAAGCTGTCATTGATGGTAAAGAGGGCAATACATGGTATTAAGAAATGGGGTACGTAAACTTTTGATTAGGGTCATTTGAATGTTTTCGGTTGTCATTATTATTTAACCCCTTAGTGACAGAGCCAATTTGGTACTTAACCCCTCTCTGACATTAAATGTACTATCCCGTCGAGGTGGCCTGGACCCGTATGACCGCCGGTGGGATAGTACGTCATATGCTATCAGCCGCGCTCACGGGGGGAGCGCGGCCAATCCTTAGCTGAATATCACAGCTAACATCCGGCACTATGCGCCAGGAGTGGTTCCGGACCACTCCCAGCACATTAACCTCTGGAACACTGTGATCAAACATAATCACAGCGTTCCCGGCATAGGGAAGCATCGCGCAGGGAGGCATCGTGCTTCCCTGAAACCCCCAGAGTAAAGCGATGTGATCGCGTTGTTCCGAGACTCTCCTCCATTCTCCTCCCTGCAGGCCCCAGATCCAAGATGGCAAAGGGGGTTCCATATGGGTCCTGCAGGAAGGTGGCTTGCGAGCGACTGGTGACAACAGGCACCGGCAAGCCTCCAGCACTGCCTGTCAGATCACTGATCTGACACAGCACTGTGCAAAGTGTCAGATCAGCGATCTGGCACTCCATAGTAATGTCCCACCCTGGGACAATGTAAAAAAAAAATCACACTGTGTAAAATATTTTTTTTAAAATTCCTAAATAAACAAAAAAACAATAAATGAATATTGTTCCAATGAATACATTTCATTAGGTAAATAAAAAAAAACAATAAAAGTACACATATTTATCTCCGCATCAGTAGCGACCCAACCTATAAAAGTGTCCCACTAGTTAACCCCTTCAGTGAACACCATAAAAAAATAAAAAACAAGGCAAAAAACAGTGCTTGATCATCATATCGCTGAACAAAAAGTGGAATAATACATGATCAAAAATAAACATGGTACTGCTGAAAACGTCATCTTATCCTGCAAAAAACGAGCCACCATACAGCATCATCAGCGAAAAAAAAGTTATAGCCCTCAGAATGAAGCGATGCAAAAAATAATTATTTTTATATAAAACAGTTTTTATTGTATAAAAGCACCAAAACATAAAAAATTATATAAATGAGATATCGCTGTAATCGTACTAACCCAAGGAATAAAACTGCTTTATCAATTTTACTAAATACGGAAGGGTATAAACGCCCCAACAAAGAAATTCATGAATTGCTGTTTTTTGTTCATTCTGCCTAACAGAAATCGGAATAAAAAGCAATCAAAAAATGTCATGTGCCCAAAAATGGTACCAATAAAAACATCAACTCTTCCAGCAAAAAACAAGACCTCACATGATTCTGTGGGCAAAATATGGGAAAATTATAGCTTTTAAAATATGTGGTGACTCAAAAACTATTTTTTGCAATAAAAAGCGTCTTTTAGTGTGTGACAGCTGCCAAACAAACCCGCTATAAATAGTAAATCACCCCCCCCCCTTTATCACTGCCTTAGTTAGGGAAAAATAATAAAATTAAAAAAAAGTATTTATTTCCATTTTTCCATTAGGCTTAGGGTTAGGGTGGGGCTAAAGTTAGGGTTGGAGCTAAAGTTAGGGTTAGGGTTGGAGCTTGAGTTGGAGTTAGGGTTTGCATTACGTTTATGGTTGGGTTAGGGGTGTGTCAGGGTTAGGGGTGTGGCTAGGGTTATTGTCAGGGTTGTGATTAGGGTTAGAGGTGTATTGGAGTTAGCGGTGTGTTCAGGTTAGGGGTGTGGTTAGGGTTATGGTCAGGGTTGGGATTAGGGTTAGGGGTGTGTTGGGGTTAAGAGTGCGTTAGGGTTAGGGGTGCCATTAGGGTTGTGATTAGGGTTAGGGGTGTGATGGGGTTAGGGTTGGAGTTAGAATTGGGGGTTTCCACTGTTTAGGCACATCAGGGGCTCTGCAAATGCAAAATGACACCCGCATACCATTCCATCAAAGTCTGCATTCCAAAACGCCACTTCTTCCCTTCCGAGCCCCGACGTGTGCCCAAACAGTGGTTCACCCCCACATGTGGGGTATCAGTGTACTCAGGACAAATTGGACAACTTTTGAGGCCAATTTCTCCTGTAACCCTTGGGAAAATAAGAGTTTGGGTGCTAAAAAATCATTTTTCTGGGAAAAAATGATTTTTTTCATTTTTACAGCTCGGCATTATAAACTTTAGTGAAACACTTGGGGGTTCAAAGTTCTCATAACACATCTAGATAAGTTCCTTTGGGGGTCACTTGGGGGGTTTCTACTGTTTAGGTACATCAGGGGCTCTACAAATGCAATGCGAAGCATGCAGAACAATTCCATCAAAGTCTGCTTTCCAAAACGCCTCTTCTTCCCTTCCCAGCCTCAATGTGTGCCCAAACAGTAGTTTTCTCCCACATATGGGGTATCAGCGTACTCAGCACAAATTGGACAACAACTTTTGGGGTCCAATTTCTCCTATTATCCTTGGTAAAATAAAATGAATTGGATCTGAAGCAATTTTTTTTGTGAAAAAATGTTAAATGTTCACTTTTTTTAAACATTCCAAAAATTCCTGTGAAGCGCCTGAAGAATTACTAAACTTCTTAAATATGGTTTTGAGCACCTTGAGGGGTGCAGTTTTTAGAATGGTGTCAATTTTTGGTGTTTTCTATCATATAAACCCTTCAAAGTGACTTCAAATGTGATGTGGTCCCAAAAGAAAAATCGTGTTGTAAAAATGAGAAAATGCTGGTCAATTTTTAACCCTCATAACTCCAAAATTGGTTCCAAAATTGTGCTGATGTAAAGTAGACATGTGGTAAATGTTACTTATTAAGTATTTTGTGTAACATATCTCTGTGATTTAAGTGCATGAAAATTCAAAGTTGGAAAATTGTAAAAATTTTGCGAAATTTCCATTTTTTCACAAATAAACCCAGGTAATATCAAAGAAATTTTACCACTATCATGAAGTACAATATGTCTAGAGAAAACAGTGTCAGAATCACCAGGATCCGTTATAGCATTCCAGAGTTATAACCTCATAAATGGACAGTGGTCAGAATTGTAAAAATTGGCCCGGTCATTAATGTGCAAACCACCCTTGGGGGTAAAGGGGTTAAAGGGACTCTGTCACCTGAATTTGGCGGGACTGGTTTTGGGTCATATGGGCGGAGTTTTCGGGTGTTTGATTCACCCTTTCCTTACCCGCTGGCTGCATGCTGGCTGCAATATTGGATTGAAGTTTATTCTCTGTCCTCCATAGTACACGCCTGCGCAAGGAAAGATTGCATTGTGCAGGCATGTACTACAGAGGACAGAGAATGAACTTCAATCCAATATTGCAGCCAGCATGCAGCCAGCGGGTAAGGAAAGGGTGAATCAAACACCGAAAACTCCGCCCATATGACCCAAAACCAGTCCCGCCAAATTCAGGTGACAGGCTCCCTTTAATGACCAAGCCAATTTTTGCAATTTTGACCACTTTCACTTTATGGATTTATAGCTCTGGAACGCTTCAATGTATCCCACTGATACTGAGATTGTTTTTTCGTAACATATTGCACTTCATGTTAGTGGTAAAAGTTCTTCGATATGAAAAAAATGGAAATTTGCTAATTTTTGTACACTTAAATCAGAGAGCGGTGTCACACAAAATAGTTAATAAATAACATTTTCCATATGTCAACCACATGTCAACTGTAAGCAGCACAATTTTGGAAACATAATTATTTATGTTAGGAAGTTATAAGTGTTAAAAGTTGACCAGCGAATTCTCATTTTTCCAACAAACTTTACAAAATCTTTTTTAGGGACCACCTCACAGTTGAAGAAAGTTTAGGGATCAAAATAACAGAAAATACCAAAAAGTGACACCATTCTAAACTGTACCCTTCAAGGTGTGCAAAACCATATTCAAGAAGTTGATTAACCCTTCTGTTAGGAGTCGAGTTTCCTCTGCTGCAAAGGGGGAATCTCGATCCGTGTCTGCTGCGGTCTCCCATTTGGTATCGGCCGCAGTGGGCTCTGCTCAGCGGAGACGTCGCTCCCAGCGTCTTGCTGAGGCTGGTTCGGTGCATAGGGTCACTACTGCCTTTTCTGGCTTTCCTATGGTACCCTGCACTGATCTGCGGCGAGCAAGCCTCTCTGGGACTAAGTCCTTATTTGCTCACACTGAGCATGCCCAGGGCAGGGTCTCCCATTGGAGGTCGAGGGCCACATGTTCTGTCACATGCTCAGGTACTGCAGTACATTCCATTGGTCCTCCTGGAAGGTCCTGAAAGGGCAAAAACTTCAGTAGCAGCTTCCTGTGCTGCAACTATATGAACTGCCCATGACCGCATGGCCATGCGCTAGTATTGTCTTGTAAATATGTGTGTGTGTTGTGAGTGAAAGTCGCTCTTTAAATAACCCTCCCTATTGAATGTCTGTTCGCGGAAGGTGTATGTTTGCTATCTAGCGCCCGACTTATCCTACAGCACGTAACACACATCACAGCGTCCAGTTGCTGTGTCCGCCAGTACGGCGCCGTGCGCTTCCTCTGCGCTTTCCTTACCCAAGCCTGGGTGGTTAGTGGCGTCCGTCAGTGCAGCACCGCACGCACTCTCGTGCCTTTATTTACTATTTCAATAGTTTCCTTTCACACCCAGTTGCGGTGTTGTGCCAGCAGTGGTCTAATCGGACTTCAATCCTAGTTGGGGTTGTGTTCGCTGACTTATTGCTCGCGCTCTATGTGCGGTACCGCGGTCCTGTGACGCAACAGGATCGCTTCCTTCACGCAGGGTGAAGTTAACCCTTGTATGTATACTTATAGTACCGCCATATAGTCCGTCTTACTTAGCAGCAGGTACTTTCCTGCACGGTGGATCCCGGGTTGCGAACGCACCAATTCCATTTAATAAACTATATATTTGGTGCGTTCCACCAACCTTAACAGAATACTAGCGCCAGGATCTGGCTAAGTAATGGCGGATGAACAACGATTGCAGGGGTACATCCAGCTGCTGGAGGGCCGGTTGGCGTCTCTTGAGCGTGCAACCTCGGCGGTGGATGTTACCGCAATAGCTGTTCAGGCAGCAGCAGCTTTACCCACTGCCACCTCTGTTCCGACCCTATCTCACCTTCCTTTGCCTGAGAGATACTCTGGGGACAGTAAGTCCTGTAAGGGTTTCGTGAGCCAATGTGGTATACACCTCGAGTTCCTGGCTGCACGTTTCCCTACTGAGCGGGCAAAGGTGGGATTCATAATCTCCCTCTTGTCGGACAGAGCGTTGGAGTGGGCTACGCCGCTGTGGGAGCGCAACGACCATGTGGTGCGGAGTGTTCCTCGGTTTCTGGACTCTCTGAAACAGGTCTTTTTAGGACCTCAAGTCGCCCATGATACAGTGCTCCAGTTGCTGGCTTTGACTCAGGGTTCAACCATGGTCAGTCATTTTGCTGTTCTCTTCCGGACATTAGCGTCTGAGTTGGAATGGTCAGATAAAACCCTCATTCCCGTATTTTGGAGGGGGCTGGCTGACCATGTGAAAGACGCTTTGGCCACTAGGGAGATTCCCGCCACACTGGAGGAGCTCATAGCCATATCTACTCGCATAGACCTTCGTTTTCACGAGCGAAGGTTGGAGCGAGCCCAGTGTAGGCAGAGGTTTCGGCTGGCTCCCACCTTCGCCAAACCTTTGGAATCTCCAGTCCAGGCGTCCGAGTCACATGAGGCCTTAGAGGTGACACGAGCGGGATTCAAGTCTCAGTCCGCCCGTGCACATAAGGTCCGTCATGTTTACCGGCAGTCAGGACATCTTGCCTCCAAGGGTCCTCAGCGGTCGGGGAAACGTCAGCGTTTAGTGGCAGTTGGAGGAGGTACACTAGACACGGCGACGTTTGCCTCAAAGTTGTCCTTCAAGGGGACAATTACCGTAGGCCAATCCACTCTTATGGTCGAGCTATGCGTGGATTCTGGGGCAGAGGGTAATTTTATGTCTTCCTCTTTTGCCCAGCGTCACGCAATACCTTTGGTGATGCTCGCCAAGCCTGTGACCGTTCGAAGTGGTAAATGGGTCAACACTACCCTCACAGATTACCCACCAAACCATTCCTTTCACGCTTTCTGTGTCTCCATCACATCAGGAGATAATCTCCCTATTAGTCATTCCTGAGGGAATTGATGAGGTCCTGTTGGGGATACCATGGCTTCGCTACCATTCTCCTCATATTGAGTGGTCCTCTGGGAGAATTTTGGGATGGAGTAAATCCTGCGAGGGTAGATGTCAGAGGGAGTGCGTTCAGGTTGCTACTACACAGGTACCCGCAGATCTTTCCTCTCTCCCCAAGCACTATTGGCCCTATGCAGACGTGTTCTCCAAAAGAGCTGCGGAGACCCTTCCGCCTCACCGCCCCTATGACTGTCCTATTGACCTCTTGCCTGTTGCTGAGCCTCCCCGGGGTCGAGTGTATCCGTTACCTCTCCTGGAGACGGAGGCAATGTCTCAGTACATCCAAGAGAATCTGGCAAGAGGATTCATTAGGAAGTCAGTGTCACCGGCAGGGGCTGGGTTCTTCTTCGTACAGAAGAAGACTGGAGACTTACGTCCATGCATAGACTACAGGGGTCTTAACGCCATCACCGTTAAGAACAAGTACCCATTACCCCTGATATCTGAGCTGTTTGATAGGCTACGGGGAGCGAGGGTATTTACGAAGTTATATCTGCGGGGTGCCTACAACTTGATTTGCATCCGTGAGGGGGATGAATGGAAGACGGCTTTTAACACCAGGGATGGGCACTATAAATATCTGGTGATGCCCTTTGGGCTCTGTAATGCCCCAGCCATTTTCCAAGACTTTGTGAATGACATCTTCCGGGATATGCTCACCACCTCGGTCGTAGTCTATCTGGATGATATTCTCATCTTCTCCCCAGATATTGACTCCCATCGGAGAGATGTTCGCAAAGTCTTCGACCTCTTACGGGCAAACTCCCTCTACGCCAAGTTGGAGAAGTGTGTGTTTGAGCAGGAGTCCTTGCCTTTCCTTGGTTATATCATCTCTGCCCAGGGTTTGGCTATGGATCCTGCCAAGCTACAGGCTGTAATGGACTGGCAGGAACCCCATTCTCTGTGCCCCCGGGCAAGACTTTCGTACCAGCTAACTTGCGACCGGAGGTTCTCTCTTGGGCTCACTCCTCCAGAGTGGGTGGGCATTTTGGGACCAAGAGGACATCTGAGCTTTTGGCGAGAACATACTGGTGGCCGCATATGGCCCGAGATGTCAGGGACTATATTCAGGCGTGCGTTTCTTGCGCCCAGAATCGGTCTCCTCGGCAATGGCCTGCTGGGTTGCTTTACCCTCTACCGGTGGCAGACAGGCCCTGGGAGATGGTCGGGATGGACTTTGTGGTGGGCCTACCCAAGTCACGTGGCTGCTCCATTATTTGGGTTGTCACCGACCATTTCTCAAAAATGGTGCATTTGGTGCCGCTTCCTCGGTTACCCTCAGCACGGGCCGTGGCGGTGTTGTTCATTAGGCACGTTTTCCGATTGCATGGTATGCCTGATAAGATTGTCAGCGATCGGGGTCCCTAGTTCGCGTCTCGGTTTTGGAGAGAGCTCTGCCGTTTACTCAGCATAGAGTTAAACCTCTCCTCTGCATACCATCCCGAGACGAATGGGTTGGTGGAGAGAACCAACCAGACTCTGGTGACATATTTGCGAAATTTCGTCTCTGCTAGGCAGGATGACTGGGCATCTTTGATACCTTGGGCGGAATTTGCCTTGAACAACGCCGTAGCCGATTCCACTGGTCAAACTCCTTTTCTCCTTAATTACGGCCAGCATCCGCGTGTCCCTGTGCCCATGCCCGTGTCATCCACCGATTCTAGGGTGGCAGACTGGGCGGTGGAGGCACGTGACATCTGGGACCGCACACAGGATGCCATCCGGGCCTCCAAGGAGAGAATGAGGGTTTCGGCTGATACACACCGGCGCCCCGCTCCGGTCTTTGCTCCTGGCGACTTAGTGTTGCTCTCCGCCCGTAACATCAGGCTGCGAGTTGAGTCCACTAAGTTTGCTCCTCGCTACATTGGCCCGTTTAAGGTTCTGGAACAGGTCAACCCTGTGGTCTACCGTTTGGCTATTCCTCCACGCCTTGGTATCACCGATACTTTTCACGTTTCCCTCTTAAAGCCCGTTCATTTATCCCAGTTTTCTGAGTCATCTGCTGGGACATCGGGTTCATCCACGGATGAGTTTGAGGTGAATGCTATTGTGGGGTGCAAGGTGGTACGTGGCAAGAAATTTTATCTGGTGGACTGGAAGGGTCACGGCCCAGAGGATAGAACCTGGGAGCCTGTGGAGCACATTCGGGCTCTGCTGCTTATCGCAGCTTTTGAGCGTAGTGAGGCTCAAGGAGGGGGGCCCTAGGAGGGGGGGCAATGTTAGGAGTCGAGTTTCCTCTGCTGCACAGGGGGAATCTCGATCCGTGTCTGCTGTGGTCTCCCATTCGGTATCGGCCGCAGTGGGCTCTGCTCAGCGGAGACGTCGCTCCCAGCGCCTCGCTGAGGCTGATTCGGTGCATAGGGTCACTACTGCCTTTTCTGGCTTTCCTATGGTACCCTGCACTGATCTGCGGCGAGCAAGCCTCTCTGGGACTAAGTCCTTATTTGCTCACACTGAGCATGCCCAGGGCAGGGTCTCCCATTGGAGGTCAAGGGCCACATGTTCGGTCACATGCTCAGGTACTGCAGTACATTCCATTGGTCCTCCTGGAAGGTCCTGAAAGGGCAAAACATGCTCAGGTACTGCAGCACTTTCCATTGGTCCTCCTGGAAGGTCCTGAAAGGGCAAAAACTTCAGTAGCAGCTTCCTGTGCTGCAACTATATAAACTGCGCATGACCGCACGGCCATGCGCTAGTATTGTCTTGTAAATATGTTTGTGTGTTGTGAGTGAAAGTCACTCTTTAAATAACCCTCCCTATTGAATGTCTGTTCGCGGAAGGTGTATGTTTGCTATCTAGCGCCCAACTTATCCTACAGCATGTAACACACATCACAGCGTCCAGTTGCTGTGTCCGCCAGTACGGCGCCGTGCGCTTCCTCTGCGCTTTCCTTACCCAAGCCTGGGTGGTTAGTGGCGTCCGTCAGTGCGGCACCGCACGCACTCTCGTGCCTTTATTTACTATTTCAATAGTTTCCTTTCACACCCAGTTGTGGTGTTGTGCCAGCAGTGGTCTAATCGGACTTCAATCCTAGTTGGGGTTGTGTTCGCTGACTTATTGCTCGCGCTCTATGTGCGGTACCGCGGTCCTGTGACGCAACAGGATCGCTTCCTTCACGCAGGGTGAAGTTAACCCTTGTATGTATACTTATAGTACCGCCATATAGTCCGTCTTACTTAGCAGCAGGTACTTTCCTGCACGGTGGATCCCGGGTTGTGAACGCACCAATTCCATTTAATAAACTATATATTTGGTGCGTTCCGCCAACCTTAACACCTTCAGGTGCTTCACGAGGACTAAAGCAATGTGGAAGGAAAACGTGAACATTTGACTTTCTCACAAAAAATATGTTGTGCAATTTATTCTGAGTACATCAATACCCCATATGTGGGGGAAAGCCTCTATTTGGGCGCATGGCATGGCTCAGAAGGGAGAGAGCACCATTTGACTTTTTAAACACAAAATTGTCTGGAACTCTAGCCTAATCCTAACTTTCGCAAAACCCTAACTTTAGCCCAACGCTAAACCTAACCCAACCCTAACTCCAACCCTAACACTAGCCCATCCTAACCCCAACTTTAGCCCAACCCTAACTTTAGCTCAACCCTAACACTAATGAAAAAATGGAAATAAATACTTATTTTATTTTATTATTTTTAAGTGGGTCTATCACAGTGATCAAACTGAACCAATAGGAAAAATTTCCTATTGTTGCCGGGTAGTGGCTGGCAGATCTCGTTGGGTGCACTGCACATGCCCTGCAATTTTCTCCCGAAAGAAGACGCTGCCAGCCGTGGGACTTCACAGGGGGATACAGGGACACTGGGGGACCCCATTTCTCTCTCCTCTGATGTGCGATCACATTTGAGGAGAGAGAAATTAAATGGGAAATTTGACATTTTCTTTTTTTTGCGGTCACCATTATTCTGTTAATAATGGAGATCGCAATACTGGGGTCGGTAAAAAATGAGCCGAATCATGTTCTTCAGTAGCCGAGTCCCAGGAGATATTCCAATGCTTGGGGGCCCTATACACTTATTTATCAGCGTCATTAAAAAAAGCAGCGCGGAGGAAAAAGTACCCTTAGCTGTTAAAAAAAGAAAACACAGTAGTTTGACAATAAATGGCTTCACCCAACCACTGACCATGAGTGGAGAAAAAGCTTTGGTGGTATCATTCATATTCTGTGAAAAAAGGCCAAGAAAGGAAAAATTCTGCCAGGGTATGTAAACTTTTGAGCATAACTATATATGCCAAAATAATATCTAAACAGCCCAAGTGAATAACACTGGCCGATGTGCTGAAATTTGAACTCTGGTTTCAACATCGGCTACATTGAAGATGGTTAAATCTGTGAAGTCTCAGATCAGTGACTGTGGCTCTCTAGTTGTCTGCTGACATAGGCAATGATCCTGCAAAAAAATAGTTTCTGATGTAATCTGCACACAATTCCTTATGTGATGCCTGTTTGAGTCAGTGCAAAGCATGAGACCTAATTTGGCTAGAAGAGAGGCTCACTGACGAGGGCCAACAGCCCAAAACACTGTGTCTGTGAATTGAGATACTGATTTGGCTTTTATCCTAAGTCAAATTGCATGACTCGTTAAAGGGTTGATTGTGACTTGTACCATCGCTACTTCCAACAGGTGGCGCTATAGAGTTTAAGTCCTCCTTTTCTCTGAAGAGGCAATTTGCATATTAAATTTCCCAGAGGAGCATTGGACGACAAATAAGCCTCCTTACCTTGACAAGCCAGAGATGGTATGTCACTCTCCATAAGGAGAAACGATACCCCTTAGACCCCAGTCCAGAGTCTCTCATCTAGCCAAATTAGTTCTCATGCTTCACACTGATAAGGGCCAACAGTCCGAAACATTGTGTCTGCGAATTGAGATACTGATTTGGCTTTTATCCTAAGTCATATTGCACGACTCGTTAAAGGGTTGATTATGACTTGTAGGATGGCTACTTCCAACAGGAGGCGCTATAGAGTTTAACCCCTTAATGACCGCCAATACGCCTTTTAACTGACCTGACATATAAGAGAATATCCTCCCCATACAGTTAACAATCCAGCATCCATCAGCTGTACACTATAGCTGACAACTTTCTGCATCAGCCACGATCAGTGTTTGCACCGTCCAAATCTGTTTAACCCCTTAGATGCTGCTGTAAATAGTGACTACATCATTATAAATGATTAACAGAGTGTGGGGGCTTCCTCTTTATCCCAATTGGCACCCTGAGATCGTGACTGTGTGGTCCTGATGTTTGCCATGGCAATTCATGACCAAATAGCGGCCTTAGAGTCTGCCGGCTGTTGAAACCTGTTCAGAAGTTAGAGGCATTTAGGTGGTAAAAATACACTTCTTCATTTATGTCATGCCACATTGCATTAATTCCTGTAAAGCACCTGAAGGGTTAATAAACTACCTGACAGCAGTTTTTGATATGTCAGGGGGCGCTGTTTTTAAAATGGTATCACATGTGGGGGTTTCCCAATATGAGTCCCCTAAAGTCACTTCAAACATGGATAAGTCCCTAAAAAAATAAATTTAGTAAATTTCCTTGAAAAAATGAAAAATTACTGCTACATTTTGAAACCTCCTAAAATGCTAAAAAAAAATAATATAATATTTTACAAATGATGCTGATGTAAAGCAGACATGTGGGAAATGTTATTTATTAATTTTTTTTTGTGTTATGACCATCTGGATTAAAGGGATAATCATTCAAATTTTGAAAATTGCTAATTTTTTAACATTTTTCTCAAATTTTTGATATTTTTTATAAATAAACACAAAACATATTGACCTAAATTGACCATTATCATAAAGTATAATGTGTCACGAAAAAACAGTCTCAAAATCACTGGCATTTGTTGAAGCGTTGCAGAGTTATTACCACATAAAGTGACACTGGTCAAATTTCAAAAATTTGGCTCCGTCACTAAGGGGTTAAGTCCTCTTTTTCTCTGAAGAGGCAATTTGCATAAAATAGATTAAGGATTCTATATGTTATATTACTATAAATATAGGGTGAAACTTGCAAGGAAGTACATTTATCTCTAAGCTTGTAATCTACTAATGCTTCTTTATGGTACTCTCCTGAAATATAATTCAAGGTGCCAATATTTTCAAGTGAAATATCTATTATGGCTCTAATTAGCATTGAATTAAATTATGCTGGATCATAAGTGCATTGGCTTTTCCTTGACAAGTACTTATTGCCCACTCAGGGCTTCTGTGAATGTAACAATTCATTTGAAAGAATTCTAGTGAAGTTTATTGTGCTTTATATGTGTCTGCTTGGCCCCCATTACTAGATATAAACATGAAATTGGCTCTTTTCTCTCAATTTTATCGAGCAAACCCACTGCAGCTGCACTTTAATATTGAAGTAAAAATATGAAATTTTTTTAACTGTTGAATTATACCCGCCAGCAGCATTTCTGGTCTTGGATGGCAGAGAGAAAAAGATATCAGGCAATATTGTACTGTCTTTTTTTCCATTAAATTAATATATTTGTTAATCAATGGAATTATTTTCTGAAAATAATTCCCTAATTGGTGCATACATAAGTGATAGGGGGTGGTTCTGCATTTATGATCACTAGTAGCCATCCCTGTTAATCATCAGTGTTTTCTACATCTAAACCCATGCAAATAAGCTGACAATAGTACGCAAGATTAATGTTGTTTTGGAGAGGTGGGAAGCCATCAAGGGACTTTGTGATCTAATGGAATGTATAGTAATATGGGAAATAGCATGGTTTTCATGATTTTACTATCAACAACGTAGTTTTTTTTCTGCACTACTGTTAGAACAATAACATCCAAGAAAGACATGTGCCAGGAATAAAATAACATAACAAGATAATAAGCAAAAGAGTATTGTTAAAACGTTAAACTTGAAATATAATTCAAAAGCAATATATATGTATAAACATTGAATACAGATAGACTATAATTTGGTGGGTGAGCTACTATGGGAAGCCCCTGTATATGGTTAAATATAGAGAAAATACATTTGTAAATAAGCTATATACTTATAATTATGGAAATATATACACAGACCTCACAAGCACATGTGTGTTAGTTAAAGTGCTGCTAAGTAAACCACACCACAATAGGTAAGTATGCAGTCACTTGGAATTTTTCATGTTTTGCTACCTCACAACCTGGAATTTCACATTTTTTTTGAGGGTTTGCATCAGTTCATGTAAACAACTTGCCTATAACTGCGAACATTTGCTTTTTCTTTTTATTGAGAGTCTAAAAACAAATAGGACAAAAGGACAGTGTGTGTAAGGAGGTGGCAGGTCCCTTCAGTTGTGCCGTCTCCATCTCAGTGTGGCCCCCGTGCGTCCTATATAAATATGTTGCATACCTTACTGAAAAATGTCTGTGTATTGTCATGTGTAATGCTATGTACCATTTAATGTTATTCTCTTGTGTTTTACACTGCACTATGTTCAAATTGTGTAATAATGGAAATTCTCCTTTAAGTATCTGTGTTGCACTAAGTTAGGGATGGTTGATAGTTAAATTGTGGGCTGGGCCAGCAGCAGGAAAGACGACAGGAAGCTGCTGTCTCCAGTCAGAAGCTCGAGTACATTAGCCCAGAGCAGATGTATAGTAACAGCCGAGGCATTGCCAGACTCCCAGATGGGGAGAGATCTGTTGTCCCAGGCTCAAGGGACTCAGAGGAGCTTGAAAGGACATGAGAGGACTCAAGAGGGGTCCCAAAGACTAAAAAGAACTAAGGACCACAACATGAGCTCCAGGACTCTGGAAGGGCCCCCGCTGGAGGGGTTTTAAGCACCCAGATCCCAGCGAGTGGACAATTGTATCAGCACGGGTTTACTAGGGACCGTTCATGTCAGACTAATTTGATCAGCTTCTATGAAGAGGTAAGTTGCGGACTGGACCAAGGGAACCCAGTAGATGTAGTGTATATGGACCTTTCAAAAGCTTTTGATACGGTGCCACACAAAAGGTTGATACGTAAAATGAGAATAATGGGGATAGGGGAAAATATGTGTAAGTGGGTTGAGAGCTGGCTCAGGGATAGGAAACAAAGGGTGGTTATTAATGGAACACACTCGGACTGGGTCGCGGTTAGCAGTGGGGTACCACAGGGGTCAGTATTGGGCCCTCTTCTTTTTAACATATTTATTAATGACCTTGTAGGGGGCATTCAGAGTAGAATTTCAATACTTGCAGATGACACTAAACTCTGCAGCGTAATCAATACAGGGGAGGACAATTTTATATTACAGGATGATTTATGTAAACTAGAAGCTTGGGCTGATAAATGGCAAATGAGCTTTAATGGGGATAAATGTAAGGTCATGCACTTGGGTAGAAGTAATAAGATGTATAACTATGTGCTTAATTCTAAAACTCTGGGCAAAACCGTCAATGAAAAAGACCTGGGTGTATGGGTGGATGACAAAGTCATATTCAGTGGCCAGTGACAGGCAGCTGCTACTAAGGCAAATAAAATAATGGGATGCATTAAAAGAGGCATAGATGCTCATGAGGAGAACATCATTTTACCTCTATACAAGTCACTAGTTTGACCACACTTAGAATACTGTGCACAGTTCTGGTCTCCGGTGTATAAGAAAGACATAGCTGAACTAGAGTGGGTGCAGAGAAGAGTGACCAAGGTTATTAGAGGACTGGGGGGTCTGCAATACCAAGATAGGTTATTACACTTGGGGCTATTTAGTTTGGAAAAATGAAGACTAAGGGCTGATCTTATTTTAATGTATAAATATATGAGGGGACAGTACAAAGACCTTTCTGTTGATCTTTTTAATCATAGACCTGAGACAGGGACAAGGGGGCATCCTCTACGTCTGGAGGAAAGAAGGTCTAAGCATAATAACAAATGCGGATTCTTTACTGTAAGAGCAGTGAGACTATGGAACTCTCTGCCGTATGATGTTGTAATGAGTGATTCGTTACTTAAATTTAAGAGGGGACTGGATGCCTTTCTGGAAAAGTATAATGTTACAGGGTATATATACTAGATTCCTTGATAGGGTGTTAATCCAGGGAAATAGTTTGATTGCCGTATGTGTTGTCGGGAAGGAATTTTTTTCCCCAATGTGGAGCTTACTCTTTGCCACATGGGTTTTTTTGCCTTCCTCTAGATCAACATGTTAGGGCATGT
This sequence comes from Ranitomeya imitator, assembly GCF_032444005.1. NCBI lineage: Eukaryota > Metazoa > Chordata > Amphibia > Anura > Dendrobatidae > Ranitomeya > Ranitomeya imitator. The sequence continues at coordinate 932,584,687 of NC_091282.1, read as the reverse complement.
TAGGTTAGGCTATGGGTTGAACTAGATGGACTTAAAGTCTTCCTTAAACCTTAATAACTATGTAACTATGTATTGTGAATCTTCGGCTGCTGCAGCCACTGTGGGTACGGTTGTGGAGAGTGTCAGGGAGAGAACAGATATTCCAGTGTTGTACTGTTCTCCTTATATTCCATTCTTGTTCATTAAAAGTTATGCCCTGTTGGACAACAGTTGCCTGCTAGGACTCTAATTTGCCTTGACTACTGTGGCCAGAGAGAGAACAAGGTAAACTGCGGGAAAAGCTGTGTCGGTCCAGCTTGTTTATGTACAAGGGGCCGGAGGTGCTCCCTGACCATATGCTCAGTGGACTGTGTCTTTAAGTAACTCAGCTGTAACTCCTCCCAATCCACCTTGCTACATGCTCATAACTAGTCACCCCCTAAAGTCAGTACTTTGTAGAGCCTCCTTTTTCAGCTGTTACAGCTGTAAGTCGCATTTGATTAGTCTCTATAAGCTTTCCACATTTTGCCACTGGGATTTTTGCCCATTCCTCAAGGGAGAACTACTCCAGCTCCTTCAAGTTAAATGGCTTCCTCTGGTGAACAGCAATCTTCAAGTTTTCTCAATAGGATTAAGGTTTGGGCTTTAATTAGGTCACTCCAAAACATGTACCGTATATACTCGAGTATAAGCCGACCCGAGTATAAGCCGACCCCCCTAATTTTGCCACAAAAAACTGGGAAAACTTATTGACTCGAGTATAAGCCTAGGGTGGAAATGCAGCATTTACCGGTGAATTTAAAAAATAAAAATAGATCATTATTTCCCCATAGCTGTGCCATATAGTGCTCTGCACCGTTCATATTTCCCCATAGCTGTGCCCCATATAGCGCTCTGCACCGTTCATTTTGTCCCATAGCTGTGCCCCGTATAGTGCTCTGCACCGTTCATTTTGTCCCATGGCTGTGCCCCATACTGTGCTTGGCACCGTTCATTTTGTCCCATATCTGTGCCCCATACTGTGCTCGGCACCGTTCATTATTGTCCCATATCTGTGCCCCATATACAATGCTCTGCACCGTTCATTTTGTCCCATAGCTGTGCCCCATACAGTGCTCTGCACCGAGAATAACTGTTTAACTCCATATCAGCATGGGTTTATGAGAAATCGCTCCTGTCAAACCAATCTAATCAGTTTTTATGAAGAGGTAAGCTATAGACTGGACCACGGTGAGTCATTGGACGTGGTATATCTCGATTTTTCCAAAGCGTTTGATACCGTGCCGCACAAGAGGTTGGTACACAAAATGAGAATGCTTGGTCTGGGGGAAAATGTGTGTAAATGGGTTAGTAACTGGCTTAGTGATAGAAAGCAGAGGGTGGTTATAAATGGTATAGTCTCTAACTGGGTCGCTGTGACCAGTGGGGTACCGCAGGGGTCAGTATTGGGACCTGTTCTCTTCAACATATTCATTAATGATCTGGTAGAAGGTTTACACAGTAAAATATCGATATTTGCAGATGATACAAAACTATGTAAAGCAGTTAATACAAGAGAAGATAGTATTCTGCTACAGATGGATCTGGATAAGTTGGAAACTTGGGCTGAAAGGTGGCAGATGAGGTTTAACAATGATAAATGTAAGGTTATACACATGGGAAGAGGGAATCAATATCACCATTACACACTGAACGGGAAACCACTGGGTAAATCTGACAGGGAGAAGGACTTGGGGATCCTAGTTAATGATAAACTTACCTGGAGCAGCCAGTGCCAGGCAGCAGCTGCCAAGGCAAACAGGATCATGGGGTGCATTAAAAGAGGTCTGGATACACATGATGAGAGCATTATACTGCCTCTGTACAAATCCCTAGTTAGACCGCACATGGAGTACTGTGTCCAGTTTTGGGCACCGGTGCTCAGGAAGGATATAATGGAACTAGAGAGAGTACAAAGGAGGGCAACAAAATTAATAAAGGGGATGGGAGAACTACAATACCCAGATAGATTAGCAAAATTAGGATTATTTAGTCTAGAAAAAAGACGACTGAGGGGCGATCTAATAACCATGTATAAGTATATAAGGGGACAATACAAATATCTCGCTGAGGATCTGTTTATACCAAGGAAGGTGACTGGCACAAGGGGGCATTCTTTGCGTCTGGAGGAGAGAAGGTTTTTCCACCAACATAGAAGAGGATTCTTTACTGTTAGGGCAGTGAGAATCTGGAATTGCTTGCCTGAGGAGGTGGTGATGGCGAACTCAGTCGAGGGGTTCAAGAGAGGCCTGGATGTCTTCCTGGAGCAGAACAATATTGTATCATACAATTATTAGGTTCTGTAGAAGGACGTAGATCTGGGTATTTATTATGATGGAATATAGGCTGAACTGGATGGACAAATGTCTTTTTTCGGCCTTACTAACTATGTTACTATGTTACTATGTTACTATGTTCATTGTGCCCCATATCTGTGCCCCATATAGTGCTCTGCACCGTTCATTGTGCCCCATAGCTGTGCCCCATATACAGTGCTCTGCACCGTTCATTGTGCCCCATAGCTGTGCCCCATATACAGTGCTCTGCACCGTTCATTGTGTCCCATAGCTGTGCCTCATATACAGTGCTCTGCACCGTTCATTGTGCCCCATAGCTGTGCCCCATATACAGTGCTCTGCACCGTTCATTGTGTCCCATAGCTGTGCCCCATATACAGTGCTCTGCACCGTTCATTGTGCCCCATAGCTGTGCCCCATATACAGTGCTCTGCACCGTTCATTGTGCCCCATAGCTGTGCCCCATATACAGTGCTCTGCACCGTTCATTGTGCCCCATAGCTGTGCCCCATATAGTGCTCTGCACCGTTCATTGTGCCCCATAGCTGTGCCCCATATACAGTGCTCTGCACCGTTCATTGTGCCCCATAGCTGTGTCCCATATACAGTGCTCTGCACCGTTCATTGTGCCCCATAGCTGTGCCCCATATAGTGCTCTGCACCGTTCATATATCCCCATAGATGCTCCACATAAATCTGTGCCGCCTCTGCTGCTGCTGCAATAAAAAAAAAAACCACATACTCACCTCTCTTGCTTGCAGCTCCCAGCGTCAGGATCGCTGGGACCAGGTAAGTATGTAATATTCACCTGTCCGCGTTCCAGCCGCCGGGCGTCGCTCCATCTTCCCGGCGCCTCCATCTTCCTGGCGTCTCTGCTCTGACTGATCAGGCAGAGGTTGCCGCGCACACTTTATGCGTCATCGCGCCCTCTGACCTCAACAGTCAGAGCGTAGAGACGCCGGGAAGATGGAGGCGCCGGGAAGATGGAGCGACGCCCGGTGGCTGGAACGCGGACAGGTGAATATTACATACTTACCTGGTCCCAGCGATCCTGACGCTCCCTCTACCTGGTCTTCGGTGCCGCAGCCTCTTTCTCTATCAGCGGTCACCGGCACCGCTGATTAGAGAAATGAATACGTGGCTCCACCCCTATGGGAGGTGGAGCCGCCTATTCATTTTTTTAATGAGCGGTCCCACGTGACCGCTGAAGAGGGGAAGAACTGCAGCACCGAAGACCGTGGGACGGCAGGGGGAGCGCCAGGATCACCAGGACTAGGTAAGTATACCTCAGCGCCCTCACCCCCTCACCCGCCGACCGTGCCACCCCCCTTGACTCGAGTATAAGCCAAGAGGGGCACTTTCAGCCCAAAAATTTGGGCTGAAAATCGCGGCTTATACTCGAGTATATACGGTACATGTTTCCCCTCAAACCAATCATGTTTTGCTTTATGCTTTGGGTCATTGTCTTGTTGGAAGATGAACCTCCATTCCAGTCTCAAATCTCTGACAGACTGAAACAGATTTTGCTCAAGAATATCCCTGTATTTTGCAACATCCATCTTCCTCTCGACTTGGACCATTTTCCCTGTTTTTGCTGCTGAAAAACACCCCATAGCATGATGATGTTATTGAGGTGATGAGTTTTGTTGGTTTGGTGCCAGACATAGCGCTTACCTTGGTGGCCACAAAGTTCAATTTTGGTCTTATCTTCCTCCATACAAAGGGGAGTCTCCAACATGTCTTTTGGAAAACTCAAAATTAGCCTTACAATTTTTGTGTGTAAGTAAAGGCTTTTTTTCTGCCCATTCTTCCATAAAGGCCAGTTCTATGGAGTGTACAGCTTATTATTCAGTCTCTGCACGGGAACTCTACCACTTCTGCAGCTTTACTTTAGGTCTCTGTGCTGCCTCTCTGATTAATACCCTCCATGCCCTGTCTGAGAGTTTTTGTGGGTAGCCCTCTCTTGGCAGGTTTGTTGTGGTACCATGTTCTTTCCATTTGATGGTAATGGAATTGATGATGCCCCAGGGGTCATCAGAGATTGTGAAAATTTTTTATAACCCATTCTTGACTTGTGCTTATCAACAACTTTGTCTCTGACTCTTATGGAACTCTCCATGATGTTGTTTGGTTAGTGATGTCTCTTGATTAATACCTTCACGACCTTGAGATTTTCAGTTTTTACTCCCCTTTTTCCCAGAGCCATAACTTTTTTATTTTTTACTCATTATGGCCGTGACAGGGCTTGCTTGTTGTGGGACAATTTGTGCTTTTGAAAGACACCATTGATTTTACCATATAGTGTAGTGGAAATGGGAAAAAAACAATTGCTGTGAAATTCCAAAAAAGTGCAATACCACAATTTTATTTTTTTATACCATGTTCACTAAATGCTAAAACTGACCAGCCATTATGATTATTCAGGTCATTATGAGTTTGCAGATGCCAAACATGTATAGGTTATTTTTTGTTAGTGTTGAAAAAAATGATACCATATTTTTGAGACTTGTAGCATCTTTTTATATCTGGGACATAGATCATACACATATTATTTTAATAAAAGACACACAGACATAATCACCTCACTCCCATTTGCCTAGCACTCTGCTGCGATCCCTGAGGCACCATTTCCGGTCTGGCCAGCACGTTTGCTAGCACGATGATGTCAGTGGTTAGTAATGATGAGCGAGTGTGCTTGTTACTTGAGATTTCCGAAAATGCTCGGGTGTTGTACGAGTATCTTAGGTGTGCTAATAGATTATGTTTGTGTTGCCGCAGCTACATGATTTGTGGCTGTTAGATAGCCTGAATACATGTGGGGATTCCCTAACAAACAGGCAATCCCTGAATGTGTTCAGGTTGTCTAACAGCTGCAAATCATGTAGCTGCGGCGACACAAACATAATCTTCCAGCATGCCGAAGATGCTCAGAGAACACTCAAGCATGCTCGGAAATCTCACGTAACGAGCACACTCACTCATCACTAGTGGTCAGTGATGAATATTGGGGTTTGCATCGATCCGATATTTATGAGAGCTATATATTCGACGTTGTAGCAAAAGGACAAACATAACACATCCACTCACATCACTGTAAAGTCACTTGAACACCTCAAACTTATCATTCAACAGAGGGATAATGCTACCCATGCTATGTTTCATCTCTATAGAAACCTGACAACAATATCTCCTGTCTGGGACCTCCAAGAGTGAAGTTATCCTTAAAGTTGAGGCTCTCATAGTCTTCTAAAGACCTAGCACACCCCACGACCAGCTCTCCATCTGAACACATCAAGGGCAGCTATGTGATCCCAACCTTAATCTAATAAAACCGAGTTTGGGGTGTATGTAATCTGTCAGTTCTTGAAGACTCAGTACTCTGTGGTTCTGTCCCATTGATCTAAGGAGTTGTTCTAAGGAGTGCTTTCCTCCGCTTAATGCCAGTACATTTTCCCATGGGCCAGAGTTCACCCCAGATCAGGCTGTAAGGCAACGCTGCATCAATGAAGTCAGCTCCAGTCACTGATGCTGCGCCGGCAGCTTCTCATTCATTCATCAGTACTTTACCGCCAGGGTGGTTGCATTAGCACCGCTCCTGGTTGTAAACTATATATCCCCCAGATATGGATTATGGCGTGGGACTAAGTGCCGGACAGGTATGGTGTATTGTTGTTTTTTTCTTTTTTCTTTTTTACAGGGTGTCACATGGGTTAGGAGAATAATAAAGACGGCAAACTGTGTTTATTGTTTTATTTCAATAAAAAACTTTTTTCTGGCTGTCTTTTTTTAACCCATTAACAACTATAGGATTAGTGATGGATAGGTGTCTTATTGACACCTCTCCATAACTAAGCTGGCTTGACATCACCTTACAATACAAAGGTGACATTACTCCCCCGGTTACCCCATATGTTGTGAATTCTGTGGCTGAATTCACTCCCGTGGTCACAAGTGGTACTGCAGCTGCTGAGCTTCCTCCCTCAGGTGTTCTGGTGAGCTCGTTAACTGCTTCATTACTTAACTCCGCCTGATGCTGCTATCCTTGCTCCTTGTCAATGTTTCAGTGTTGGATCTGAGCTTCTCCTGATTGTTCCTGTGACCTGCTGCTCTGTATAGCTAAGTGCTTTTTGCTTTTTTGTTGCTTTTTTTTCTGTCCAGCTTGTCTTTTGTTTTGCTGGAAGCTCTGAGACGCAAAGGGTGTACCGCCGTGCCGTTAGTTCGGCACGGTGGGTTTTTTTTGCCCCCTTTGCGTGGTTTTGCTTTAGGGTTTTTTGTAGACTGCAAAGTTCGCTTTACTGTCCTCGCTCTGTCCTAGAATATCGGGCCCCACTTTGCTGAATCTATTTCATCCCTACGTTTTGTCTTTTCATCTTACTCACCGTCATTATATGTGGGGGGCTGCCTTTTCCTTTGGGGAATTTCTCTGGGGCAAGTCAGGCCTATTTTTCTATCTTCAGGCTAGCTAGTTTCTTAGGCTGTGCCGAGTTGCCTAGGTAGTTGTTAGGCGCAATCCACAGCCGCTTTTAGTTGTGTTTAGGATAGGATCAGGGGTGCAGTCTACAGAGTTTCCACGTCTCAGAGCTCGTTCTTGTAATTTTGGGTATTTGTCAGATCACTGTGTGCGCTCTGATCGCTAAGCACACTGTGTTTCTGGATTGCCTTCATAACACCTGTCATTAGCAAACATAACAGTACAAGGAGCCTAACTAATGATTCTCAATAGAGGGAAAGAAAAAGTTCTGACATCATTTTCTTTTTTTTTTTCTGCTCTGTGTTCACTTTTTTTTTTTTTCCCCTAGACATTTGGGTGATTCTGGACACAGGTGTGGACATGGATATTCAGGGTCTGTGCTCTTCAATGGATAATCTCGTTATAAATGTACAAAAAATTCAAGATACTATTGATCAGAAATCTATGTTAGAACCAAGAATTCCTATTCCTGATTTGTTTTTTGGAGATAGAACTAAGTTTCTAAGTTTCAAAAATAATTGTAAGCTATTTCTGGCCTTGAAACCTCATTCTTCTGGTAATCCTATTCAACAGGTTTTGATTATTATTTCTTTTTTGCGCGGCGACCCTCAAGACTGGGCATTTTCTCTTGCGCCAGGAGACCCTGCATTGAGTAGTGTCGATGCGTTTTTCCTGGCGCTCGGATTGCTGTACGATGAGCCTAATTCAGTGGATCAGGCTGAGAAAAATTTGCTGGCTTTGTGCCAGGGTCAGGATGATATAGAAGTATATTGTCAGAAATTTAGGAAATGGTCAGTACTCACTCAGTGGAATGAATCTGCGCTGGCAGCTTTGTTCAGAAAGGGTCTCTCTGAGGCTCTTAAGGATGTCATGGTGGGATTTCCTATGCCTGCTGGTTTGAATGAGTCATTGTCTTTGGCCATTCAGATCGGTCGACGCTTGCGCGAGCGTAAATCTGTGCACCATTTGGCGGTACTGCCTGAGGTTAAACCTGAGCCTATGCAGTGCGATAGGACTATGACTAGAGTTGAACGGCAGGAATACAGACGTCTGAATGGTCTGTGTTTCTACTGTGGTGATTCCACTCATGCTATTTCTGATTGTCCTAAGCGCACTAAGCGGTCCGCTAGGTCTGCCGTCATTGGTACTGTACAGTCCAAATTCCTTCTGTCCATTACCTTGATATGCTCTTTGTCGTCGTTTTCTGTCATGGCGTTTGTGGATTCGGGCGCTGCCCTGAATCTGATGGATTTGGATTATGCTAAACGTTGTGGGTTTTTCTTGGAGCCTTTGCGGTGTCCTATTCCATTGAGAGGAATTGATGCTACACCTTTGGCCAAGAATAAACCTCAATACTGGGCCCAGCTGACCATGTGCATGGCTCCTGCACATCAGGAAGTTATTCGCTTTCTGGTGTTGCATAATCTGCATGATGTGGTCGTGTTGGGGTTGCCATGGCTACAAACCCATAATCCAGTATTGGATTGGAATTCCATGTCGGTATCCAGCTGGGGTTGTCAGGGGGTACATGGTGATGTTCCATTTTTGTCGATTTCGTCATCCACCCCTTCTGAGGTCCCAGAGTTCTTGTCTGATTATCAGGATGTATTTGAAGAGCCCAAGTCCGATGCTCTACCTCCGCATAGGGATTGTGATTGTGCTATCAATTTGATTCCTGGTAGTAAATTCCCTAAAGGTCGATTATTTAATTTATCCGTGCCCGAACACGCCGCTATGCGCAGTTATGTGAAGGAATCCCTGGAGAAGGGACATATTCGCCCATCGTCATCACCACTGGGAGCAGGGTTCTTCTTTGTAGCCAAGAAGGATGGTTCACTGAGACCGTGTATTGATTACCGCCTTCTTAATAAGATCACTGTTAAATTTCAGTATCCCTTGCCATTGTTATCTGACTTGTTTGCTCGGATTAAGGGGGCTAGTTGGTTCACTAAGATAGATCTTCGTGGTGCGTATAATCTGGTGAGAATCAGGCAAGGAGATGAATGGAAAACTGCATTCAATACGCCCGAGGGTCATTTTGAGTATCTAGTGATGCCGTTCGGACTTGCCAATGCTCCATCTGTGTTTCAGTCTTTTATGCATGACATCTTCCGTGAGTATCTGGATAAATTCCTGATTGTTTACTTGGATGACATTTTGATCTTCTCAGATGATTGGGAGTCTCATGTGAAGCAGGTCAGAATGGTTTTTCAGGTCCTGCGTGCTAACTCTTTGTTTGTGAAGGGATCAAAGTGTCTCTTCGGTGTGCAGAAAGTTTCATTTTTGGGGTTCATCTTTACCCCTTCTACTATCGAGATGGATCCAGTTAAGGTCCAAGCCATCCAGGATTGGATTCAGCCGACATCTCTGAAAAGTCTGCAAAAGTTCCTGGGCTTTGCTAATTTTTATCGTCGCTTCATCTGTAATTTTTCTAGCATTGCCAAACCATTGACCGATTTGACCAAGAAGGGTGCTGATTTGGTTAATTGGTCTTCTGCTGCTGTGGAAGCTTTTCAGGAGTTGAAGAGTCATTTTTGTTCTGCCCCTGTGTTGTGTCAGCCAGATGTTTCTCTTCCGTTCCAGGTCGAGGTTGATGCTTCTGAGATTGGAGCAGGTGCGGTTTTGTCACAGAGAGGTTCTGATTGCTCAGTGATGAAACCATGTGCTTTCTTTTCCAGGAAGTTTTCGCCCGCTGAGTGTAATTATGATGTGGGCAATCGAGAGTTGCTGGCCATGAAGTGGGCATTCGAGGAGTGGCGTCATTGGCTTGAAGGAGCTAAGCATCGCGTGGTGGTATTGACTGATCATAAGAACTTGACTTATCTCGAGTCTGCCAAGCGCTTGAATCCTAGACAGGCCCGTTGGTCGTTATTTTTTGCCCGCTTCGACTTTGTGATTTCGTACCTTCCGGGCTCTAAAAATGTGAAGGCGGATGCTCTGTCTAGGAGTTTTGTGCCTGACTCTCCGGGTTTATCTGAGCCAGCGGGTATCCTCAAGGAAGGAGTCATTGTGTCTGCCATCTCCCCTGATTTGCGGCGGGTGCTGCAAAAATTTCAGGCGAATAAACCTGATCGTTGTCCAGCAGAGAAACTGTTCGTCCCTGATAGGTGGACTAATAAACTTATCTCTGAACTTCATTGTTCGGTGTTGGCTGGTCATCCTGGAATCTTTGGTACCAGAGAGTTAGTGGCTAGATCCTTCTGGTGGCCATCTCTGTCACGGGATGTACGTACTTTTGTGCAGTCCTGTGGGATTTGTGCTAGGGCTAAGCCCTGCTGTTCTCGTGCCAGTGGGTTGCTTTTGCCCTTGCCGGTCCCAAAGAGGCCTTGGACACATATTTCGATGGATTTCATTTCTGACCTTCCCGTTTCTCAAAAGATGTCAGTCATTTGGGTGGTCTGTGATCGCTTTTCTAAAATGGTCCATCTGGTGCCCTTGGCTAAATTGCCTTCCTCCTCTGATTTGGTACCTTTGTTCTTTCAGCATGTGGTTCGGTTGCATGGCATTCCTGAGAATATTGTTTCTGACAGAGGTTCCCAGTTTGTTTCAAGGTTTTGGCGAGCCTTTTGTGGTAGGATGGGCATTGACCTATCCTTTTCCTCGGCTTTCCATCCTCAGACTAATGGCCAGACCGAACGAACCAATCAGACCTTGGAAACATATCTGAGATGTTTTATTTCTGCAGACCAGGATGATTGGGTATCCTTTTTGCCGTTGGCTGAGTTCGCCCTTAATAATCGGGCCAGCTCGGCTACCTTGGTTTCTCCATTTTTTGCAATTCTGGGTTCCATCCTCGTTTCTCTTCAGGACAGGTTGAGTCTTCGGACTGTCCTGGTGTGGATTCTGTGGTGGATAGGTTGCAGCAGATCTTAACTCAGGTAGTGGACAATTTGATCTTGTCCCAGGAGAAAGCTCAACTTTTCGCTAATCGCAGACGCCGTGTGGGTCCCCGACTTCGTTTTGGGGATCTGGTTTGGTTATCTTCTCGTCATATTCCTATGAAGGTTTCCTCTCCTAAATTTAAACCTCGTTTTATTGGTCCATATAGGATTTCTGAGGTTCTCAATCCTGTGTCTTTTCGTTTGACCCTCCCAGACTCCTTTTCCATACATAATGTATTCCATAGGTCGTTGTTGCGGAGATACGTGGCACCTATGGTTCCATCTGTTGAGCCTCCTGCCCCAGTTTTGGTGGAGGGGGAATTGGAGTATATTGTGGAGAAGATTTTGGATTCTCGTGTTTCTAGACGGAAACTCCAGTATCTGGTTAAATGGAAGGGTTATGCTCAGGAAGATAATTCCTGGGTTTTTGCCTCTGATGTTCATGCTTCCGATCTTGTTCGTGCCTTTCATGCGGCTCATCCTGGTCGGCCTGGGGGCTCTGGTGAGGGTTCGGTGACCCCTCCTCAAGGGGGGGGTACTGTTGTGAATTCTGTGGCTGAATTCACTCCTGTGGTCACAAGTGGTACTGCAGCTGCTGAGTTTCCTCCCTCAGGTGTTCTGGTGAGCTCGTTAACTGCTTCATTACTTAACTCCGCCTGATGCTGCTATCCTTGCTCCTTGTCAATGTTTCAGTGTTGGATCTGAGCTTCTCCTGATTGTTCCTGTGACCTGCTGCTCTGTATAGCTAAGTGCTTTTTGCTTTTTTGTTGCTTTTTTTTCTGTCCAGCTTGTCTTTTGTTTTGCTGGAAGCTCTGAGACGCAAAGGGTGTACCGCCGTGCCGTTAGTTCGGCACGGTGGGTTTTTTTTGCCCCCTTTGCGTGGTTTTGCTTTAGGGTTTTTTGTAGACTGCAAAGTTCGCTTTACTGTCCTCGCTCTGTCCTAGAATATCGGGCCCCACTTTGCTGAATCTATTTCATCCCTACGTTTTGTCTTTTCATCTTACTCACCGTCATTATATGTGGGGGGCTGCCTTTTCCTTTGGGGAATTTCTCTGGGGCAAGTCAGGCCTATTTTTCTATCTTCAGGCTAGCTAGTTTCTTAGGCTGTGCCGAGTTGCCTAGGTAGTTGTTAGGCGCAATCCACAGCCGCTTTTAGTTGTGTTTAGGATAGGATCAGGGGTGCAGTCTACAGAGTTTCCACGTCTCAGAGCTCGTTCTTGTAATTTTGGGTATTTGTCAGATCACTGTGTGCGCTCTGATCGCTAAGCACACTGTGTTTCTGGATTGCCTTCATAACACCTGTCATTAGCAAACATAACACCCATATGTTACAGGGTAGAGGAAAGAGAGAGACTAAGTGCCAGAATTGATGCATCTTACAGATACGCCATTTCTGGGGTGGATGTGAGCTGGTGTTTGTAGCCGGGGAGGAGCAATAACCATGGTCCATTCCTAGGCTATGAATATCAGCCCGCAGTTGTCTGCATAGCCTTTTCTGGCTATTAATTATAATGGACCCGGCATAATTTTTTTGGGGTCCCCCTATTTTCATGGCCAGCAAAGGCTAAATATACAGCTGTGGGCTGAGATTCATAGCCTGGGAAGATCCATGGGTATTAACCCCATCCTAAGCTATAAACATCGGCCCCCAGTTGCTGGATTTCCCTCTCTGGTGCAGAATATTACGTGGGAGCCCATGCCATTTTTTCCCTGAAAAGATTATGTTATTAAATACATACAAGTCCCATAATTTGCACACAAACAATGCTAATTGCATTGGCCACACATTAATATATCAAACTATTCTGCATGGATTTACTGTATATAAACCATGACTCCTATCCTGTTGGCTCCTGCATTGATTTTACAGAAATCGACAAAAGAAACCGGAAAATCTTCCATCTATAGCTATTTTTTCTTGCACCCACTGACTTGCATTGGACTCGCTACTCGTTACAAATACCCGAGTGTTAGGACCTACTCATTATGAGTATAATGAGTCCGGATATTTCACTACTCACTCATCCCTAGTAATTGTATATAACATATTGTTTAGTTCCCATTTTGTAACAGCTTTGCATACTTTCCAGATTAATAATATAAAATATAACAACTCCATTCTGCTTGCTTATAAACCACACCCCTCAGCCTGTATGGGGTGTGCAATAGGCTGTTATAAATTTCTTTTGTTGTTGTGGAGTTGGCAGTGATCATTTTAGGGTATATACAATATATATCTTCCAAGCATTGGAAACAGAGGTATATATACCATACACTCACTGTGAGTTCACCTATAACTGGCTCAGTAGAGAAAACAGGCACTGGCTCATCCATCACTAAACAGTCAATTGCATACTTGTCCTGATGATTGGAGACAGCAGACTTGCATTGACAATTGAATTTCTCTTGGAAATTAGAACCTATCGTACATGATATGTGCAAAACAGTATGTTTCCATACAATGCCAGCAACAGCAATATACCTAGCTGTAGTATGTCTCATAAACTCCCAACCACAGTGTCCAACTGTACAAAAGCAGGTGACACTGTGCACTAAACCTAAATTATAGTGTGTCCTCCAAAACAAATCACTAGGTGCAACAGTCTACTAAAACTGAAGTGTCGGCAAAAAAAATCTTTACATGTAAAATCAGTGTCATGATTTCAGTTCATAAAAGTGCACACAATGGGGGAGATAATTAAAAACAGTCTAATAGCCAAACTGGCTTGGTTGCCCATAGCAATCAATCAAAACTCAGCTTTCACTTCTACTAATTTTAGCAAAAAAATTCACAATAAAACACTTGAATGTTAAGATTTTGTGATTTTGTTGAAATTGTAAAGATTTTATTGACGACACTGTAGTGTCTGCTGATAGGATGCCTCAAACAAGAGCCAGTAAGCCTTTATTTCACGCTTCAACACCATTTAATGCCAGTCAAAGAGTCCACATATCACCACAATTCAACTCACTAACCTTGAATGCCCATGTAATGTCATCAACAGCCTTCGTTACATTAGATACAATAAAAATACTATTTTTTAAAGAGAATATTACTAAAAGCATTAAATATATAATTTAAACCTGATAACGTTACATTTATTATTAACAGACGTCAAAAAACCAACTGACTTGTTCTATATTGGGATTATTATTTCAATACATTTTTTTTTTACCAATTACCATTTATATAATTGAAAAACAACCAAACTAAGAATGTGATAACAAGGGGCAATATAGATTAAAAAACCAAAAGAATACCCCTAGAAAAGATATTTTATTATTAATTACTTAACATTGAACAAATGTGCAGTCACAAAAATGTAGGTTTAAGTAGGAGATAAGAGTATATCAGCAGTTTGAAGATAAATATGATTTGGGATTATATCTATATTACCCTGGTAGGCCCTAAAGACAGATGGCCTACCTGCCAGCAGTGGTTGGTACCCTAGATGAGTGATGTGGCACCCCTGCTCCACAATGGTTATCCCTTGAATCCCTACTTGTCCCTTACACTAAATATATATACATATATACAGCTCTGGCAAAAATTTAGAGACCACCACATCAAAACCCAGTCATGGGCAGCCCAATCTCCAGACCTGAACCCATTGAAAACAAAACAAAAAATAACTGCTTAAATTTTTGTGCCACAAGCAGTCTGAAAGACTGGTGGAAAGCATGCCAAGTGCATGAAAGCTGTCATTAAAAATCATGGTTATTCCACAAAATATTGCTTTCTGAACTCTTCCTCAGTTAAAACAGTATTGTTGCTTCTAAATAATTATGAACGTGATTTCTTTGCATTATTTGAGGTCTGAAAGCCCTGGGTTTTATTTTAATTTTTACCATTTTTCTTTGTCAGAAAAAAAGTTCCAAAATTCATTGCTTGGACTAAAAGAACAATTTACATTTTACTCAAAATATACTATAAAGAGAAAAATCAGACAAACTGAACATTTTGCAGCGGTCTCTTAATTTTTGCCAGAGTTGTACATACACACACAATAAATATTTTACACATTCACTTGGACCCAATGGATCAAGTAAATCTTTGAGTCTCTCTTTCTGTTATATCTAGATAGTTAATATATGTCATCTCTTTTTTTAACGGTAGTCTTTTATATAACTGATTAATTTTTATATAATGTCGTGCTTGAATAATATTTAAAAAATCTAAAAAAAGCACTATGCAAAACTTTTAGGCTGGTGTAGCAAAAATGCTACAAGTTAAGAATGCTTTCAAAAATAAAATTAAGTTTATTTTTACCAATTAACCAAATATAAAATAAATGAACAAAAGAGAAATCTTAAATCAGTATTCAGTATCAGGTGTGATCACATTTGCCCTCAACGCATGATCAAAGCATCAATTCTTTTAGGTATAAATGCACACAATTTTTGTAGAAACTCGGTAAGGAGGATGTTCCAAATATCTTGAAGAGCAAACTACAGATCTTCTGTTTGGATTAAGGCTTGTGAAGATCCCTCTCTCTCTCTTTATTTTATCCAGGATAGACTCGAGGATGGTGAGAGCAAGGCTGTGCATTCACCATATCATTACTTTCAACAGTCCTTGTTCTTATTTACAGCTCTTAATAAGATTTGCTTTATGTTTGGGTTGTTGTCCTGATGGAAAATGGAATAGGAGCCAATAAGATGCCTCCCTGATGATATCGCTTGTTGGGTAATTATCTGTCTGTATTTCTCAGCCTTGAGGAAACCATTAAACATGACCATATTCCCAATTCCAGTTGCTGAAATGTAGTTCCAAATTTGAATTGAATCTTCACTATGCTTTACTGTTGCCTTCGGAACCAATTAAAACTTATATTTTTGAAATTATGCTTTCACACCTGTCTTAAAATTTTTCCCAATACTGTATTTAAGAGTAGACACATCGTGCCATAATACCCAATCTGTGATTATGTATTTAGTGTTCAAAGTTATCATCCATAATCATTTTCACAAGCAACAAATATGAGTAATATAATACAGACTCACCCTTCCATAAAAACAAACAAAGAAATGTTAATGCGAGTAAATTAAAATAGTCATCAACTCCAGTTCCTTCATTCCAATTACTAACGTTATTTATGAGCACCTTGCATTTGTATCCATTTTACAATTAAATCCCTAGACCAGTTACTAATGCCTTTAATACCTGTTTTTCATTAGTTCATATTAAACGACTCATTGCCACAGTTTTCACTTGAACAGCCTTCTCATAAAATCTGGTTAGGCATGATAGTGATATTGCATAATAAATTTAAAGTATTAAATCATGCAGCAAAAATTGTGTCCATATCAGACCACATTGTTCATTATAGCTATTTATGGAGCTTAGAACCATTACCATTTCAATTTCTTTACATTTAAATGTAAAACGGCAGCAGATGGAGTCACAGCCATATGGTTTCCTTCCAGAGAGCCAATCTTCCTACTTAAAATACCATTACCTATTTTACTTCCTGAAAAAAAAAGATAACCAGTCAAAAACATAAAAAAGTTATTGACCATAATTGCAATCTTCCACAATGCTGTCCTTTTAGAATTGTGTAATGAAATATAAATATTAGCTAGCCTATCCCTATTAACTTATTAATTATAAGAGCCCAATAGATTCCATAGTAACAATTCCTTTCTTACACAGTCTCATTTTCTGGTAAGCTAAAATGCTTTAAAACCCCACATTTTAAAATAATTGTAACCTTTTCGCTCCTGATCCTGTTTTTGCCTTCGTGACTTGGCCACATTTTTCAATTCTGACCAGTGTCAATATATGAGGTCATAACTCAAGAACGCTTCAACGGATCCTGGCGATTCTGAGAATATTTTCTTGTGACATATTATACTTCATGATAGTGGTAATATTTATTTGATATGTCTTGCGGTTATTTGTTAAAAAATGAAAATTTGGTGAAAATTTTGAAAATTTTGAAAATTTTCAAACTTTTAATTTTGTATGCCCTTAAATCAAAGAGTTATATAACACAAAATAATTAATACTTAACATTTACCATATGTCTACTTTACATAAGCACAATTTTGGAAACAATTTTTTTGTTAGGAAGTTATAAGGGTTAAAATTTGACAAGCAATTTTTCATTTTTACAACAAAACTTGCAATACCATTTTTTAAGGGACCACTTCACATTTAAAGTCAGTTTGGGGGGGTCAATATGACAGAAAATGCTTAAAAGTGACACCATTCTAAAAACTGCACCCTTCCATGTTCTGAAAACCACATTCAAGAAGTTCAAGTGCTTCACATGAATGAATGAATGTGGAAGGAAAAAATAAACATTTACTTTTCTTTCAAAAAAATGTTCCTTTAGTCCTAACTTTTTCACTTTCGTAAGGGAAACAGGAGAAAATGGACTATACATTTTGTTTTGCAATTTCTCCTGAGTATGCCGATACCCTATATATGGGGGAAATCTACTGTTTGGGCACACAGCAGGGCTCAGGAGGGAAAGAGTGCCATTTGACTTTTGGAATGCAAAATTGGCTGGAATCGATAGCGGACGCCATGTTGCGTTTGGGGAGCCCCTGACGTACCTAAACAGTCGAAACCCTCAATAATTGACCCCATTTTGGAAACTAAGCCCCTTAGGGGACTTATCTAGATGTGTTTTGATCACCTTGAACTCACAGGTGCTTTACAGAAATTTATAACCCAGAGCCGTGGAAATAAAAAAAATAACATTTTTCACAAATATATATTTTTAGCACCATATTTTGCATTTTTATAAGAATAACAGGAGAAATTGCTCCATACAATTTGTTGATAAATTTCTCCTGAGCACGCTGATACCCCATATGTGGGAGAATCCTACTATTTGGGCGTACAGCAGGGCTTGTAAGGGAAGGAGGGCCATTTGACTTTTGGAATGCAAAATTGGCTGGAATCAAAAGCTGACGCCATTTTGCTTTTGGAGAGCCCCTGACAAGCCTAAACAGTGGAAACCCATAACAATTGACTCCATTTCGGAAACTAGACCCCTTGGGGAACTTATGTAGATGTGTATTGAGTAACCTGAAGCCACAGGTGTTTCACAAAAGTTTATAACGTAGAGCCGTGGAAATAAAAAAAATAAAATTTTTCTCAAATCTTTTGAGCTCCATATTTTGCATTTTCATAAGGGTATCAGGAGAAATTGCTCCATTCAGTTTGTAATGTAATTTCTCCTGAGAACACCAACACCCCATATGTGGGAGAATACTACTGTTTAGGTGCACGGCAGGGCTTGGAATGCAAAGAGCAACATTTGAGTTTTGGACTGCAAAATTGGCTGGAATTGATAGCGGACACCATGTTGCATTTGGAGAGCCCCTGATGTGCCTAAACAGTGGAAACCCACTATATGTGACCATATTTTGGAAACTAGACCATTTAGGGAACTTATCTAGATTTGTATTGAGCACCTTGAACCCACAGGTGCTTCACAGAAGTTTATAACGTAGAGCAGTGGAAATAAAAAAATAACATTTTTCACCAAAAAATCTTTTTAGCTCCATATTTTGAATTTTCATAAGAGTAACAAGATAAATTGCTGCATACAATTTGTTGTGCAATTTCTCCTGAGCACTCCGATACCCCATATGTGGGAAAATACTACTTTTTGGGCGCATGGCAGAGCTAGGAAGGGAAGGGTTAGTGGAGAGCAGATTTTGCTGGAATTATTTGTGGGTGGCATGTCACACTGTCAGAGCCCCTGACGTGCTTAAACAGTTGAAACCCCAAACAAGTGACCCCATTTTTTGAAACAAGACCCCCATGGAACTTATCAAGAAATGTGGTGGGAACTTTGAACCCCCAAGTGCTTCACAGAAGTTAATAACGTAGAGCCATAGAAATAAAAAATCATATTTTTTTCCACAAAAAATAATCTTTTCACCCTCAATTGCTTTTTTCCCAAAGGGTAACAGGAGAAATTGGACCACAAAAGTTGTTTTGCAATTTGTCCTGAGTATGCTGCCACCCTATATGTGGGGGTAAACCACTGTTTGGGCACATGGCAGACTCGGAAAAGAAGGAGCGCCATATTGGAGTTCAGATTTTGCGGGAATTTAGGGTGTCATGTCACATTGTCAAAGCCCCTGAGGTGCCATAAAAGCATAAGCCCCCAAAAGTGACTGCATTTAAAAAAAAACCTCTTCCCTGAATGAATTCTTCTAGTGGTGCAGTGAGCATACTGACTCCATAGCTGTTCCATAGAAAATTATAGCATTGGGCAGTGAAGAAAAATCCTACATTGGAAAATAGGTAGATAGGTAAATAATCACTACACCCATAGATGAATTTGCAGAGGGGTGTAATTTTCAATTCACAGACGGATATCATTAGCAAAATAGAGTCACTTCAAGGGGATTCTGCTGTTATGGCACTTCCGAGAACCGCTATGTGCCAGAACAACAGAATCCCCCTGAAGTGATCCCATTTTCAAAATGACACCCCTCTGGGAATTCATCTATGGATATAGTGACCATTTTAACTACATGTATGATTTTCTGATTTTCTGAAAACGAAGTAGAAGTTTTAGAGCAAAAATTGCAAAAATGTCATTGTAGTGCCAATTATATTGTGCCCAGCTTGTGTCTTTGGGGAAATCCCCCCAACTAACCCCAGAAATTGCTAAGTCAGCTCTACTCAAATGTGTCTGTCACTAAATAAACCAAATGCTTGAATGTCAAAACAGTTTAAAAACGTGGTTCTGTGTGGAAGATTTTACAGCAGTCATGGAGGCATAAGGCCGGAAATGATGGGCATTGAGGGCAATAATAGCGGGTATCATGCCTCATTCCTCTTTTGGAACATACATGACACCTTCTCTGGGGTTCTTTCTTGTTTCAGTTGCTGAAATGAGTGCAATAAAATGTTGCTCAGTGAGTCTTCTGACATCTTCAGAGTCTAAAGAATTGGCGGGGACAACATTTTCAAAAATAGGATGTTCAATGACTTTTTCCTGTTAATTAAGGAAAGTATCTGCATTTCCGGCTTTTTTGTATAACACAAAAGAATTATATGTGGCAACCTGAAACAAATAAATTACTAACTTTTTTTTACCAGGTATATGATTTTCTTGATACCTGGTATGGCTGTAGAACCTAATCTGCAAGGTCCTCACCCCAATATATTTGTTGCAGTCAATGACATGCACAGGTTTTGGAGTAGTGGATCCCTGTTTTTCAGTGGCCCTTATGGCATCTGTGTGGATCGAGCTCAGGATAAAAATATATTTTTTATCCTTATACTTAAGGGCAAGCAGTTCTCCATTGTTTAAAACCTCTGACTGCACCTTTCGGAACTTTTCATTTACCAGTGATTGTGGAAACCGCTGACGGTTTTTGAAAATGGTCCCACCAGCCCCTATGTTATGATCAGACTTTTAAATAGGGTATGCTGGTGTAGTAGTTGTTAACATACAGATTATAGTCTTTTTGTAAAAATGGAGTTATCAGCTCCCAAACGATTTTTCCAGATGTCCCCAGATAAGTAGGGCATCCCTGTGGGTTTAGTTGGCTATCTTTCCCCTCATAAATGCAAAAAGATGATGTGTATCCTATCCAGTTTATAGAGCTTTATTCCAAATCTTGCCCTCTCAGAAGGAATGAATTGCTTGAGGTGCAGTCTTCCTTTGAATTGCACAAGGAACTCATCAATAGAAATGTTTTCTGTTGGGGTATAGAGCTTTAAGAACTTTTCTGTCAAGTCTTTGATGATGGGTCTGATTTTGAATAGTTTGTCATGCTCTGGGGCATCTCTGGGCAGGGATTGACTTTTGTCGGTAAAATGCCAAAACCTCATGAGTAGGGTTGAGCGAAACGGATTGGTCAATTTCATAAGTCTCTCTGACCGATCCTTCACTGTATGTTTTGCTGGTTCCTCCTCCTCTCACCTTCCCCTTACTGTTGGGGTTCCTCAAGGATCAGTCCTAGGCCCCCTACTCTTCTCGTTGTATACTGCCCCTATTGGACAAACAATCAGTAGATTTGGTTTCCAGTACCATCTCTATGCTGACGACACCCAATTATACACTTCTTCTCCTGATATCACACCGACCTTTTTAGAAAACACCAGTGATTGTCTTACCGCTGTCTCTAACATCATGTCCTCCCTCTATCTGAAACTAAACCTGTCAAAAACTGAACTCCTCGTGTTCTCTCCCTCTACTAACCTACCTTTGCCTGACATTGCCATCTCCGTATGCGGTTCCACCATTACTCCAAAGCAACATGCCCGCTGCCTTGGGGTCATCCTTGATTCTGACCTTTCATTCACCCCCTACATCCGATCACTGGCTCGCTCTTCTTACCTGCATCTCAAAAACATTTCTAAAATTCGCCCTTTTCTTACTTTCGACTCTGCAAAAACTCTGACTGTTTCACTTATTCATTCTCGTCTGGACTATTGTAACTCTCTACTAATCGGCCTCCCTCTTGCAAAACTCTCCCCGCTCCAATCTGTCCTGAATGCTGCAGCCAGGATCATATTCCTCACCAACCGTTACACCGATGCCTCTACCCTGTGCCAGTCATTACACTGGCTACCCATCCACTCCAGAATCCAGTACAAAACTACTACCCTCATCCACAAAGCACTCCATGGCTCAGCACCACCCTACATCTCCTCCCTGGTATCAGTCTGCCACCCTACCCGTGCCCTCCGCTCCGCTAATGACCTCAGGTTAGCATCCTCAATAATCAGAACCTCCCACTCCCGTCTCCAAGACTTTACACGTGCTGCGCCGATTCTTTGGAATGCACTACCTAGGTTAATACGATTAATCCCCAATCCCCACAGTTTTAAGCGTGCCCTAAAAACTCATTTGTTCAGACTGGCCTACCGCCTCAATGCATTAACCTAACGATCCCTGTGTGGCCTATTTATAATAAAAAAAAAAAAGGTTCCTCGCATCATGTTCTCATAAACTTTATGCAGTTAATAGCCCTCTGTGTCTGTACTGCTACATACTTAGGCAGTTAACTGGTTCATGCAGCTTTACATGAACACCTGAGCCTTACACTATAGCTGGTCCGAATAACTAAAGCAATTGTTACCATCCACCTCTCGTGTCTCCACTTTTCCCCATAGTTTGTAAGCTTGCGAGCAGGGCCCTCATTCCTCCTGGTATCTGTTTTGAACTGTGATTTCTGTTATGCTGTAATGTCTATTGTCTGTACAAGTCCCCTCTATAATTTGTAAAGCGCTGCGGAATATGTTGGCGCTATATAAATAAAAATTATTATTATTATTATTATAAGTCGCCGACTTTCGGCAAAGTCGGGTTTCGTGAAACCCGAGCCGATCCCAGTGTGGGATCGGCCACGCGGTCGGCGATCTTCACGCCAAAGTCGCGTTTCCTATGATGCATTCAGCACCATTTCTCAGCCAATGAAGGTGGACGCAGTGTGTGGGCAGCGTGATGACATAGGTCTCAGTCCCCACCATCTTAGAGAAGGGCATTACAGTGAATGGCTTGCTTTCTGCGGCATCACAGGGGCTATAAAGGGGCGTGCACGCCGACCGCCATCTTACTTCTGCCGCTCTGAGCATAGGGAGAGGTTGCTGTAGCTTCGTCTGAAGCAGGGATATTATTAGGAAGGGAATATTAATCCCCAAACCGCTTGTGCTGTAGCGTCCAACACCACCTTTTCCTTGCAGGGACAGTGGAGGCTAGATTTCTGTGCATCAGCTCTGTAGCTTATAAGGCTGCCTTATAAGGCTCCCTGATAGCTGCATTGCTATTTGTACGCCGCTGTGCAAACCAACTGCTTTTTTCAAAGCAAAAATCTTGTTGCTCCTTCTTTTCTGCACAGTTCTCTTGTTTCTTTGTCCACACTCTTGTGTGCAGCAGTCCTTTATATTGCTGGCATACTTGTCCTTTGATCATTGTAGGGAGATTGAAATTCTACTACAGCCCTTGTATTTTTTAATATATCTACCAACCACTTTCTGCCACTCAAACTGTGTAGTGTAATACAGTGGGCCTGATTTTTTCCTGCTGTCTCACACACACAAATGAGGGAGATTTATGTGGCCACTGAGTGCATCTGCATCAGTCCTGTTTGTGGCATCTGTCATCCACTTTCTGCCACTCAAACTGTAGTGTAATAGAGTGGGTCTGATTTTTTTCCTGCTGTCTCCCACACATAAAAAAGGGAGATTTGTATTGCCACTGAGTGTATCTGCATCAGTCCTGTGGTGCACAGGACATAGAAGAGGAGGTGATAGATGACCCAGTTGTTAACCCCGGTTGGCAACCATTGGGGGAACAGGGTGCCGCCGGCAGTAGCTCTGAAGCAGAGGAGGAGGAGCCATAGCAGGCATCAACATCGCAACAGCTTTCATCAGGCAGGCCCGTATCTGGCCAAAAACGTGTGCCAAAACCAAAAACAGTTGTAGGACAGCATGGCGATCCGGTTAAAGTAGCTCAGTGTGCAATGCCTGAAAAGGTATCCGATAGTAGGAAGAGTGCAGTCTGGCAATTTGTTAACCAAGATCCAAATGATCAGTGCAAAGTCATCTGTAAGAAATACTCAAGGACCTTCAGCAGAGGTCAGAATGTGAAAAATCTAAATACAAGTTGCATGCGTAGACATTTAACCACCATAATTTGTAAGCCTGGACTAACTACCAAATGTCCTGTAACATTGTTGCACCCTCTCACAATGAAGCTAGTCAGCAATGCTACATTCCTTCCCTCATTGTAAGCCCACCGTTTATGACACCACCTGCAGGAAATGTGGAGGTTTCATCGCAAGGCCAAAGCAGTCAGGGAATCACCAGGTTCGTGGTAGGAAACACTGTATGTAGGCCAACTGCAAGAGTACCATCACCAACCCTCTCTCAGTCTGCCATGTCCACCATCACCCCCGCTAGTTCCACCATATGCAGCTCTCCAGTCCAGCTCACCCTAAAAGAGACTCTCGTTAGGAATAGGAAGAACTCATCCTCTCATCGGCGTACACAGTGTTTGAACGCCCACATTGCTAGACTAATCTCGTTAGAGATGATGCCCTACCGGTTAGTTGAAAGTGAAGCTTTCAAAGCCCTGATGGACTACGCTATACCATGCTACAACCTACCCAGTCGACACTTCTTTGCGAGAAAAGCCAACCCAGCCCTCCACCAGCATGTAAAAGACCGCATTGTCCATGCACTCAGGCAATCTGTCAGTAGAAATGTACACCTCACAATAGATGCATGGACCAGTAGGCATGGCCAGGGACGTTACGTGTCCATCACGGCACACTGGGTTAATGGGGTGGATGCAGGGTCCACAGGGGACAGCCATATTGGGACAGTTCTGCCTAGCCCATGGTCTAGGAAACAGTTGGCTGTAGGCGTTCGCCCCCCCTCCTCCTCGTCCTCCAGCAGAAGCGAGAGCTCGTCCACTGACAGCAGTCGCACGACCACTCCATCCGCAGCTGCCACTGTTTCACACGAGGTGTCCCATTATGGAACAGCTAGTGGCAAGCGTCAGCAGGCTGTGTTGGAAATGAAGTGTTTGGGCGACAACAGACACACTGCGGAAGTTCTGTCCGAGTTCTTGCAGCAAGAAACTCCGTCATGGCTGGGCAGTGTACATCTTGAGTCAGGCAAGGTAGTCAGTGATAATGGAAGGAATTTTATGGCTGCCATAGCCCTTTCACAACTGAAACACATTCCTTGCCTGGCTCACACCTTGAACCTGGTGGTGCAGTGCTTCCTGAAAAGTTATTCAGGGTTATCCGACCTGCTCCTCACGGTGCGCAGACTTTGCTCGCACATCCGCCATTCACCCGTACACTCCAGCCGTATGCAGAACCATCAGCGATCTTTGAAGCTTCCTCAGCACCGCCTAAGGCCGGTTTCACAAGTCCAGAAAATTCCAGTACCGTATAAAATCGGTACTGGAGTTATCCATGTCCGTGTGTCCATGTTTTTTCAGAACAGCGGGGAGGGCGCACAGGGGGTGGGAAGGCGGGGGACACATAGATCTTTATTTTAAACACTATTATTCATATTTTCTCTGCAGCAAACGCTGCTGCAGGGAAGATATGAATCGCGGCTTCAGCACCAGTGTGGGGACAGCGCTTAATGTAGCGCTGTCCCCTGCACGGCACACGGACTGCACACGGACAACGTCCGTGTGCGGTACGTGTTTTACACAGACCCATTGACTTTAATGGGTCCTTGTAATACGTGCGCTCCCACGAACACTGACATGTCTCCGTGTTTGGCACACGGAGACACGGTCCACAAAAAATCACTGACATCTGAACAGATGCATTGATTTTAATGTGTCTACGTGTGTCAGTGTCTCCGGTACGTGAGGAAACTGTCACCTCACGTACCGGAGACACTGACATGTGAAACCGGCATAATAATCAACGTTGCAACAAGGTGGAACTCCACACTGCACATGCTCCAGAGGCTGTGCTAACAGAGGCATGCTGTTATGTATTTGTGGGAGGACACACATACACGGGCAGGCAATTGGATGGCAGACATGGAGTTGTCAGGTGTGCAGTGGTCAAAGCTACAAGATCTGTGTCAAGTCCTTCAGTGTTTTGAGGAATGCACATGCCTGGTTAGTGCAGATGATGCCATCATAAGCATGAGCATCCCCATAATAAGTCTGCTGATGCAAAGTTTGACGCACATAAAGGAACAGGCTTCTGCAGCCGAGGACGAGGAAAGCCTTGATGACAGTCAGCCATTGTCTGGTCAGGGAAGTCTACTGGACGAGTTGGCAGGCGAAGAGGAGGAGGACGAGGAGGATGATGGGGATGAATATTTTTTGTATGAGGAAGCTTCTCAAGGGGCAATAGAAACTGGTGGCATTGCAAGGTCAGGTTCAGGGTTTTTGAGGGAGACAAGTGACGTTGATTTGCCAGAAAGTGCTCCTCAACCCAGCACAAGCAGTGATTTGACCCCTGGAACATTGACCCACATGGTGGATTATGCCTTGTGTATCCTAAAAACAGACCCCCACATTATAAAAACGGTGACCGATGACGATTACTGGTTGGCCTGCCTCCTGGATCCACGCTATAAAGGGAAATTGCAAAATATCATGCCACATGAGAACCTTGAGCAAATATTGGCAACCAAACTCTACTCTTGTAGACCGTTTGTTTCAGGCATTCCCAGCACACAGCAGCGGTGATGGTTCTCACACGAGCTGCAGGGGGCAACAGGGCAGAAGTGTTAGAGGTGCACAAATCAGAAGTGGCGTTGGACAGAGGGGTTTTCTGACCAGGTTGTGGAGTGATTTCGCAATGACCGCAGACAGGACAGTTACTGCAGCATTAATTCAAAGTGATAGGAGACAACATTTGTCCAGTATGGTTACTAACTATTTTTCATCCCTTATCGATGTTCTCCCTCACCCGTCATTCCCATTTGATTAATGGGCATCCAAAATAGACACCTGAATTGGCAGAATATGCATTGCAGGAGCTTGCTTGCCCAATGGCTAGTGTGCTATCAGATAGAGTCTTCAGTGCTGCTGGTTCAATACTGACCGTAAAAAGGAGTCGTCTGGCTACCCAAAATGTTGATGATCTAACCTTCATTAAAATGAACCAATCATGGATTTCTAATTATTTTGCCCCACCTTTCCTGGCTGACACCAGCTTTCCTGTAAAAAGGTCTTGCTTTTGGACTGGTCTTACTCACTGTTCCAATTTCTCCATTTGAGGTTGCTGTGTGTCCAGCATACGACATTTTTACACCTCCCTAAATGGGCTGACTCCCCCACCGGGGCCATGGTCACCACTTGGCGCAAGCACCCGTGAGAGTGCTGTTTGTCTGAAGAGTTGGGTGTGCCCACTTTTGGATGACGGCACTGGCACAGGGTCCCTCATAGTACAATGAAGTGTCTCTGGCGGTGGTGGTGCGCACCCAACATCAAACACACCGTTGTAACATGAGGGGTCCTGGGCCAGTACCGCCGGCCACGAGAGAGTGTCCCCCCCAAGCTCAAACAGTGCTCTACCACTTGCAAAATTATCTCTCACTGCTCCACCACTGTTTAGTCTATGTGGTGATTTATCCTTCAATACCTGGCACTGACAATACCAATTTGTTGACATGTATGATGCTAGTTAAAATATTCAGGGGCCCTGTAATACATTTACACCAGTAAATAATTTGCGCCAAATAACAATGTCTGAAAGTCAGCAGAGGAGCCCACCCCTGTACCTAAGTATGCCACCCTTTTTTTTGTTTTGTTTTGTTTTTTTGCGAGACATTAACATAGTAACATAGTAACATAGTTAGTGAGGCTGAAAAAAGACATTTGTCCATCCAGTTCAGCCTATATTCCATCATAATAAATCCCCAGATCTACGTCCTTCTACAGAACCTAATAATTGTATGATTCAATATTGTTCTGCTCCAGGAAGACATCCAGGCCTCTCTTGAACCCCTCGACTGAGTTCGCCATCACCACCTCCTCAGGCAAGCAATTCCAGATTCTCACTGCCCTAACAGTAAAGAATCCTCTTCTATGTTGGTGGAAAAACCTTCTCTCCTCCAGACGCAAAGAATGCCCCCTTGTGCCCGTCACCTTCCTTGGTATAAACAGATCCTCAGCGAGATATTTGTATTGTCCCCTTATATACTTATACATGGTTATTAGATCGCCCCTCATTCGTCTTTTTTCTAGACTAAATAATCCTAATTTCGCTAATCTATCTGGGTATTGTAGTTCTCCCATCCCCTTTATTAATTTTGTTGCCCTCCTTTGTACTCTCTCTAGTTCCATTATATCCTTCCTGAGCACCGGTGCCCAAAACTGGACACAGTACTCCATGTGCGGTCTAACTAGGGATTTGTACAGAGGCAGTATAATGCTCTCATCATGTGTATCCAGACCTCTTTTAATGCACCCCATGATCCTGTTTGCCTTGGCAGCTGCTGCCTGGCACTGGCTGCTCCAGGTAAGTTTATCATTAACTAGGATCCCCAAGTCCTTCTCCCTGTCAGATTTACCCAGTGGTTTCCCGTTCAGTGTGTAATGGTGATATTGATTCCCTCTTCCCATGTGTATAACCTTACATTTATCATTGTTAAACCTCATCTGCCACCTTTCAGCCCAAGTTTCCAACTTATCCAGATCCATCTGTAGCAGAATACTATCTTCTCTTGTATTAACTGCTTTACATAGTTTTGTATCATCTGCAAATATCGATATTTTACTGTGTAAACCTTCTACCAGATCATTAATGAATATGTTGAAGAGAACAGGTCCCAATACTGACCCCTGCGGTACCCCACTGGTCACAGCGACCCAGTTAGAGACTATACCATTTATAACCACCCTCTGCTTTCTATCACTAAGCCAGTTACTAACCCATTTACACACATTTTCCCCCAGACCAAGCATTCTCATTTTGTGTACCAACCTCTTGTGCGGCACGGTATCAAACGCTTTGGAAAAATCGAGATATACCACGTCCAATGACTCACCGTGGTCCAGTCTATAGCTTACCTCTTCATAAAAACTGATTAGATTGGTTTGACAGGAGCGATTTCTCATAAACCCATGCTGATATGGAGTTAAACAGTTATTCTCATTGAGATAATCCAGAATAACATCCCTCAGAAACCCTTCAAATATTTTACCAACAATAGAGGTTAGACTTACTGGCCTATAATTTCCAGGTTCACTTTTAGAGCCCTTTTTGAATATTGGCACCACATTTGCTATGCGCCAGTCCTGCGGAACAGACCCTGTCGCTATAGAGTCACTAAAAATAAGAAATAATGGTTTATCTATTACATTACTTAGTTCTCTTAGTACTCGTGGGTGTATGCCATCCGGACCCGGAGATTTATCTATTTTAATCTTATTTAGCCGGTTTCGCACCTCTTCTTGGGTTAGATTGGTGACCCTTAATATAGGGTTTTCATTGTTTCTTGGGATTTCACCTAGCATTTCATTTTCCACCGTGAATACCGTGGAGAAGAAGGTGTTTAATATGTTAGCTTTTTCCTCGTCATCTACAACCATTCTTTCCTCACTATTTTTTAAGGGGCCTACATTTTCAGTTTTTATTCTTTTACTATTGATATAGTTGAAGAACAGTTTGGGATTAGTTTTACTCTCCTTAGCAATGTGCTTCTCTGTTTCCTTTTTGGCAGCTTTAATTAGTTTTTTAGATAAAGTATTTTTCTCCCTATAGTTTTTTAGAGCTTCAATGGTGCCATCCTGCTTTAGTAGTGCAAATGCTTTCTTTTTACTGTTAATTGCCTGTCTTACTTCTTTGTTTAGCCACATTGGGTTTTTCCTATTTCTAGTCCTTTTATTCCCACAAGGTATAAACCGCTTACACTGCCTATTTAGGATGTTCTTAAACATTTCCCATTTATTATCTGTATTCTTATTTCTGAGGATATTGTCCCAGTCTACCAGATTAAGGGCATCTCTAAGCTGGTCAAACTTTGCCTTCCTAAAGTTCAATGTTTTTGTGACTCCCTGACAAGTCCCCCTAGTGAAAGACAGGTGAAACTGCACAATATTGTGGTCGCTATTTCCTAAATGCCCGACCACCTGCAGATTTGTTATTCTGTCAGGTCTATTAGATAGTATTAGGTCTAAAAGTGCTGCTCCTCTGGTTGGATTCTGCACCAATTGTGAAAGATAATTTTTCTTGGTTATTAGCAGAAACCTGTTGCCTTTATGGGTTTCACAGGTTTCTGTTTCCCAGTTAATATCCGGGTAGTTAAAGTCCCCCATAACCAGGACCTCATTATGGGTTGCAGCTTCATCTATCTGCTTTAGAAGTAGACTTTCCATGCTTTCTGTTATATTTGGGGGTTTGTAACAGACCCCAATGAGAATTTTGTTACCATTTTTCCCTCCATGAATTTCAACCCATATGGACTCGACATCCTCATTCCCTTCGCTAATATCCTCCCTTAAAGTGGACTTTAGACAAGACTTTACATAGAGACAAACCCCTCCTCCTCTCCGATTTTTACGATCCTTTCTAAACAGACTGTAACCCTGTAAGTTAACTGCCCAGTCATAGCTTTCATCTAACCATGTCTCGGTTATTCCCACTATGTCAAAGTTACCTGTAGATATTTCTGCTTCTAGTTCTTCCATCTTGTTTGTCAGGCTTCTGGCGTTTGCGAGCATGCAGTTTAGAGGATTTTGTTTTGTTCCAATCTCCTCACTGTGGATTGTTTTAGAAATGTTCTTACCTCCCTTCAGAGTATGTTTTCCTGGGTCGTCTTTGTTCGAGTCTAATGTTTTTCTTCCCGTCCCCTCTTCTTCTAGTTTAACGCCCTCCTGATGAGTGTAGCGAGTCTTCTGGCGAATGTGTGTTTCCCAGGTTTGTTGAGGTGTAGTCCGTCTCTGGCGAGGAGTCCATCATACCAATAATTCACACCGTGGTCCAGGAATCCAAATCCTTGTTGTCTGCACCATCGTCTTAGCCAGTTGTTTGCATCAAGGATCCTGTTCCATCTCCTGGTGCCATGCCCGTCTACTGGAAGGATAGAAGAAAAAACTACCTGTGCATCCAGTTCCTTTACTTTCTTCCCCAACTCTTCAAAGTCCTTGCAGATTGTCGGTAGGTCCTTCCTTGCCGTGTCATTGGTGCCAACATGTATCAGAAGAAATGGGTGGACGTCCTTGGAGCTGAAGAGCTTTGGTATCCTATCGGTCACATCCTTGATCATCGCACCTGGAAGGCAGCATACTTCTCTTGCAGTTATGTCCGGTCTGCAGATGGCTGCTTCTGTGCCTCTCAGTAGTGAGTCTCCCACCACCACCACTCTTCGTTGCTTCTTGGCTGTACTTTTTGCTGTCACTTGTTGCTGTGTGCCCTTTTCTTTTTTGCTTGCTGGTATTGCTTCATTCTTAGGTGTGCCATCTTCATCCTCTACAAAGATTTGATATCAGGTTAAGATTTAAGATCAGGTGGAGTTAAGTAGAGAAGAAGCTAACGAGCTCACCAGATCACCTGAGGGAGGAAACTCAGAAGCTGCAGTACCACTTTCCTCCACAAACGGAAGATCCCAGAGAGAATCAGCCGAAGTACCACTTGTGACCACAGGAGTGAACTCTGCCACAGAATTCACAACAGGCGAGCTCCTACAACACTGTGAATCAAGGACTGTTCCCTGGTAAAACTGGGGGTTGCTGAGTCTCTGGTGCCCACAGCAGGCACAGAATCCCCACATCCTCTCCCTGCAGAAACTCCGCGCCCACGACCACGTGCCTTACTCCCTGCCTTCTTCATCTTGGTAGGCTGTTAAAGATAGACAGAAACGTACTAAGGGCTTAGTGTGCTTATTCCTGAACAGCTGCTAACAGGTATAAGAAACACTAATTTTATAAAATGTGGACTAGACTTTAATATGAGCTAATGTGGCCTACACAACTGTAAAGTGGAGTGTTTGGTGAACTTTATTAACTTTGTTTTTCACAATAAGACACTGAATGTGCCCAAAGATGTTAAACCGATAGTATCACAAACTTTTTGCAGCTGTTACAATGCAGGAAGGTAACCTACAATGCAATAGATGAGGCTCTAAAAAATAGGCTAATACTAATCTGGCTGGGTCTGCAGGGCACAAGTCAGCAGAAAGGCTCCTCTATCTACTCCTAAGTAGTGTTTGCAAGCGATCTAGCTGGATACAGATGGAACCACACTAATAGGAGAAATCAGGAAAAATGAGCAGCACTAATGCAAAAAAGGACAATGTATGAGGCAGTGATGCATGCTGAGCGGACTACAACCGGAGGTGGCTGCAGAACACACTACAGCGTGAGCTGCACTCACACACAGAGACGTCACAGACAGCCATGAACAGCGCTGCAAGGCAAAAGAAAGCTTCTCTTACAGCGGTTGCTAATGTAGCCTGGGTAAAGCACAATAATGCAAATCACTAGCTCAAACTGTCCCTCAGAGTCAGAACAGCAGCGTCCTGTCCCTAAGTAAATTCACAGCAGAGTGAACCCAAAATGGCGGCGGCGGCGGCTTTTATAGTGCATCATGACATCATTTCAGCAGTCAATCACAGCCATGCCATTAGTTAACATGCCTAACATGCATAACAGGATGTGCCCACACTTCTTAGGATTCCTCAGTAGCTGAATAAAATTAAACTGACTCATTGCATTATGGGAACTTCCGATTCCGGTATTTGATATTCTAAAAGTATCGGAACTCCGATACTGCGAATATCGACTGATACCCCATATTGCAGTATCGGAATGCTCAACACTAATGACGGCTGTAACAAAAATACCACACTGGCAAATCTGTGGCCTTTCACGTTTTTTTGGAGCTAAATAGCGCTGTATAGAATTTGAGTATCACACAGCCACAAAGGAAGTAAACCGGCCTCCAATGGCAAAACTTGGAGCAGAGATATATGACTTTTTTTTTGAGGGGGGGGATTTTTGGAAAATAAAAAAATAAGCTGCAGCAGCATGCAGTTATGGAGCTTTGGGAAGGATGCAGTGGGACCAATGGAGGCACATACAGTGCCTGAGGGCCTTGCACTGATGTGGATATGCTGTGCCCTGACTACCTAGCGCTGCAATATTGGGACCCACGAATTAGCCCTAAAAAGGACCTTTGGGTTCTCAGGAGTTGCAGACCTACACTAACTCTAAAACCACGATTCTGACCCTATCTCAGCAGCACCTCTCCCTACTCTCGCTGAAACAGGAACAGAATGCGACGAGCAGGGCGTCGCTAGGTCGCTTATTCTCGGGATGATGCTGGGCGGCACAGCCAATCACTGCACGACCACAACAAAGATGGCTGTGGCATTTCATGGCCTGGCAGACAATCCCTGCACCGTGATTGGGTCTCTAAAGTCCACCAAAACTGCTGGGTGGAAACTGCAGTTACTGCCGAATAATCCCGAAATGCTCGCTGCGCGGCGAGTACCCCGATTCCCTCGATACTCGGGCGAGTAATGAATAGTGGCGAGCACGTTCGCTCATCACTAATTAACATGTCTATAGATCCTGTGATTTTCAAACTGTAATCACTTTTCCTTCCTGGTTTTGTTTTTGATTGTTTGCGCATTTTTTTAAATTTACTTAAAGTATTTTATTTGCCATAGCTTAGATTTTCAAACTACAAAACATAGCCCCATACATTTTAGCCTTCTCTGCTTCTCTTTACAGCTTTGGCACCTACAGGATATGATATTTTGCAAATGGAAAAATTCTTCTGCTTTTCTAAAGAATGGGTCAAGCATGCCTTCAGGGGCACAGCCAGACCAAGCCTCATCTGTCAAAGCTGTTCTCTGTGCAGTTAGACCATATGGGGCTCAGCAGTTTAGCTTGAAATTCAGATGGAAGAAGCTAGTGATGTGCACTGAGTGTATCTTGAAAAGAATATTGTCAGGATTCAAACTACTGTATGTTGCATATCTCTGCAATGTCAAATCACAGAAATGTGAATTTGGACACTTTATCTTTCTTATTCATTTATAGCATCCCTCACTTAGTAAAGTGAATATACATATTTTACACAAGTGGGAAACTGGAATTTATAGGCCGACACACACTCACATATTTAATTTTCTACTTGAGTTTTCTGGTGCAGCATCACTTAATTTCTATCATGTTTGACTATGTAATTTCAAGGTGACAGTTTTGTTGCTATGCTTACATATTAGCTAGAGATGAGCAATTTATTTGCATGGAATTGAACTGTACTTGAATTTAGCAAAAATCTTCATTCTATGAAATACAGATTGTTTGTAAGGTGCTCCATGCGAATTCAGCAAAATGACAAACAGTTGCGACCGCCATCTTGCTGAGCGGTAGAGGGTCACAAAAAGGTGACCAAAATATATATACACACTAACCTCACTGCTTCCATCTCCCATTGTCTTTGCCCCTTCCTGCTAGCTATCGCAGAAGTTCATGTATTATTACTGTGCTTTTCCCATAGTACCCTTCTTTCTGCAACTCCTCCTATCTTTAGCCCACTTTCTTGTTGTGATCAGTGCCATCTTGAACAACACACGCTTCAGTACTGGTGAAAGGCTTCTCTTGTTACCGCTAACTTTGTGCTTCTAAATTCACAAAAATAGACATTTACTGATTTAATTACAATTTGCAGTTTCATTGTACCATCCGTATGTACACAGTAATCATTGGAGAAGGCCTCATCTTCCAATCTTTTTCTAAAGCAATCCAATTCACAATCTTTTTAAAATCATCCCAAGTCAAGTTCTTGCTTTGTCCAGTTTTGTTGTATTTCTCGTTGTCAGATGTCAGTATTATATAAAGAAGGCAACATTTACTCATTTAATGACCAGTTGCAGTGTAACTTCACCATCTGTGTTTACGAGGTAGTCGTGGGAGAGGGCCTCATCATCCAAACTTTTTCCATTTGACATCAAAAGGCAGCACAATCCACTAACTGTATGCCAATGAATGTACCTCCAGCAACATGACAAGCTATACATTTTGTTGGCAAACTAGTGGATGACTGGGATCATACCCAGTGGATAAGGAAGTGGACGCATATTCGGAGTATAACAAGCAGTAGAGGAGGAAAACAATGATAATGATGGTGATAACATCACCAACCAAGTTCAGCTTCACTACCAGAAAAAAGAGCATGGCAAGAAGGGGGAGGAGGACAACTTGAGGTATGCTTCAATTGCTGTCTTGAAATTGCCAAATAAGGAGGGGATATTACTTTGTGCTGATGGTGAGCCATAATTTCTTGTGTATATGAGCATGTTTCAATATCCCCTTGTGGAGCCTCGAGGCTGCAAAAGAATTGTCTGATGGCAATGTGGAAAAGAAATGCCTCACATGAGAAGCCCGCATATATGATTCCCCACCACTGCTGAAAGCAGCTAAGGCTAGCTTCAAACTAGAGTTTGGCAGGGCTGTGGATGGCAGCCTTCTTCCTCCGTGAAGCCCTGCCCACTGCCACACCTCTTCCTTCAGCTCCGCCTATGTCTGCATGCGTTCTGTGTACCCTATCTTTAACATTGGGTACACAGACCATGTGGATGTATGTGGATGCCTCCCCATGCTTCGTTTTGAAGCTGCGCCGACCACAACAAAATCCTAACAGGTTGCGTTCGACGCAGTTCAGGGCAGCATCAAGACGATGGATGCGGAGGCATCTGCTTACATCCGCATGGCCTGCGTACCCAATGTTAAAGATAGGGTACACAGAGCGCATTCAGATGTACGTGGAGCTGAAGGAAGAGGCGCAGAAGTGGGCGAGGCTTCACTGAGGAAGAAGCCTGCTGCCCGCAGCCCTGCCAAATGCTAGCGTGAAGCCTGCCTAACACATGCTAATCCTTTATACTATTGTTGTTTTTTCTATTACAGTGCCACATCTGTTGCCTGTGCATATATTTGGACACATTGATAATGTTTAATATTTGTTTAAACTTCGTTTACAACCCTAGAAAAATATCATATTAACTAGGAAGACTAGACACTGGCATGGTTAATGTTATAGATGAAAAGAATACTGTAATTCAATACAATACAATAGTAACCTGTCCATAATATCACTATGGCTTGTATGTAAAAAGAAACCACATCAAACTAATGACAGGAGGTTGGAAAACTACATAAAAATGCTTCCACAGACAGTACTGTTGGCAAAATTAAATAGATAAGCAAAAAAGTAAAATGTGACTGTTTTTGTGATTTACCTTTTTTCGTATTGGGGAGAAGGTGGAGACATTTTTAGGTGCACATGCAAAGTTATTTGCAGCAACAACAAGCAGTATTGTTGTGGAGCCTAATATTGTTAAATGTGACTAGTCAAACAATTCCAAAATCTTAACCTTTTATTGTTTGTTTTATATTATTTTTTTATTTTTGAAATTGATTTATTTATTTTTTAAATATTGACCATCCTTCCGCTTCAACAAAATTTTAACATAATATAAGGAAACTCGAAAATGCTAGGTTGCGAATTTGCTACATGTAAGTTCATGACTGGAAATAAGCATGCAGTAAAACCGGACAGTGTTGTCATGGGGTGTATGGTATCTAAATTAGATAATTAAAACAGATGTTCAAAATATAAAAAGAGACATTTTGTATTAAAGATGAAAAAAGAAAACTATAGCCATGTGCCTTTAAAAATAGGATGGGACCAGAAAATCTTGTTGGATTAGGGCCCCAAAAGCAAGCCCCGGCAAATGGACGTTGTATTGAGGTGGCCTGTGTACATGTCAAATATAAGAGTGTTAGGGCAATGAAGCAGGCTAAAAATAATGTTTTACACTAAACGCAAACTTTGTTAGGTAAACAGTAGTGTTGAGCATTCCGATACTGCAAGTATCGGGTATCGGCCGATATTTGCTGTATCGGAATTCCGATACCGAGTTCCGATATTTTTGTAATATCGGAAATCGGAATCGGCGTGTGCGGTGCATATGGTTCCCAGGGTCTGGAGGAGAGGAAACTCTCCTTCAGGCCCTGTGATCCATATTAATGACCGCGACGTCATCGAAGGTCCCTCACTCTCTGCAATTCTCAGGAACGGAGGCAGACGCTCGCAGCGGTGACAGCCAGGGTCCTTCGGAGGGGTGGGTATATCCATATTTATTATTTTTATTCTTTATTTTTTACATTAATATGGATCCCAAGGCCTGAAGGAGAGTTTCCTCTCATTGAGACCCTGGGAACCATCCAGGATACCTTCCGATATTTGTGTCCCATTGACTTGCATTGGTTTTGGGTATCGGTATCGGCGAGATCCGATATTTTGCCGGTATCGGCCGATACCATCCGATACCGATACTTTCAAATATCTGAAGGTATCGCTCAACACTAGTAAACAGTTGTTTCATGGTTGTGGAAGTTTCTCTTTTAAAAAAAATTGGCTTGCCCATCTCAAAATACAGGGATAGACTTTTGGTGACACTCAAACTTTACATTCAGGATTAGGTTTTAGTTGAACAATTAGCAATGAGGGGTATAATACTGATCCTCCTTTCTTGCAGTGTGTGAAAAATGCATGTAGCTATTAAGATGATGTTACTGCAACATTTCTCTGATCAATCAATTAACAGTCACATTGAGGGACCAAATAGCTTTAGCAGTTCCCTAAATATCATTTGTATTTTTGGATTAATAATCTCAAATTGAGCCTTTCATTTTCAATCTGTACAGCACTGAACTAGTTCACCACAATGGCATTTTACTATTTTTCTGTCCCTATGTGGTTTGCTCGGAACTCCTGTTGCTAAACAGTACAAGCATGAAATGGAGTTCCTTGCATCTTTTTTCTGTCTGTCCTTATGAATCAAATTGCATATTGCTCAAATTCATAGGGAACTGCAAATTTCAAGATATTCTATGCTAATTCGATACTCCGCTGATCACTCCACTTATCTTCATTTCTGTGGCATGAAATTGTGTGAAATGTTTCTAATCATGATTAAATTATCTCTGCACTGTGTCTCTGTAAAATATAGATAATTTAGTTATTTGCACAGAAAGTACATATCTTTTCAATTTGAATTTCTTACTATCAACCCCTAATACTTATGTGGGTGATATTATTTATTGAAAGCCCATACTGGACAACGGACAGTAAGCATCCAGGACAGACAAAAAGTTGAGCAGTGAATTTTTTCTTTACATTTTTGCTGCTTATCTCACCAGCCACCTTTGCTGCTACTTACCTGCTGTCCAGTTGTACTTGCCTCAGTGTCACTGCATCTCTGGCACAGTGTTCACTCTGGACAGCAAGTTCACTGTTTATGCTCTGGGGTCTACTAGTAGCTGGAAGTCCTTTCCTAGAGTGAACACAGTGACGTGACATATGGACACAAGCTCCAGAAATCACCGCACATGCATAGTCTACTCCAGGTCCTGCAATCAGCCAAAAGCTCCTACTAGCATGAACGTTAGACTGGAAATGAGACACGCTGGAGGCATGGGAGACCAGACATTGGGCAGGGAGCAGCAGAAGCAGCCAAAGAGGTGAGTGGTTAGTTTAGCATGAGAATTTATATATGTTATGTTTATTATGCTCAGTGACCCCAGAGCATTTTACGGGACTCTAAATTTGTGGAAAAGAACTTTTCAGCGAATTGCATTTCCCAGTCAAATCCATATGAACAGGTGAATTTGAATTTTGTCAGATCGGATCATCTATATCTCCAAATTATCCTGAGATCCAATGCTCTGACATTCATGGCAAATTAATTTGCTTGTTATATTTGATGGTAAATTCAAATTAAATTATTACAAAACATGTTTTATTTGTATAAAATCCTAAAATTACACAATATTTGAATTTATCAAGTGACAGAAATAAAATAAAAGTCAGGTAGAAACACAGTAAGTAGAACTATGAAAAATGAAGTTAGTTCGCCCAAGCAGTCCAGCTATTCCATCCCTTCAAATAAATTAATTTAGAAGATTGTTTGCTATTTTTGAAGCATGGTAGGTCTTTAAGTTTCCCAGTTACACTGATGTTTTAAGATCTGGGTGTCCCAATTTATTTATTAGGAGATTTAGGGTATGTGCACATGTCAGGATTTCTTGAAGAAATTTCCTGAATAAACCCGGAAATTTTCTGCAAGAAATCCGCATTTTTTTTTTGCGGTTTTTTCCCGTTTTTTTCGCTGTTTTTTTAGCATTTTGCAAGCGAAATTAGCTTGCAGAATGCTAAAGTTTTCTAAGCGATCTGTAGCATCGCTTGGAAAAGTGACTGACAGGTTGGTCACACTTGTCAAACATAGTGTTTGACAAGTGTGACCAACTTTTTACTTATACTTATACTTACCTGCAGACAGCCGATCTCCTCAGCAGCGTCCGTTCCTATAGATGGTGTGTGTGTGCAGGACCTTCGATGACGTCGCGGTGACGTGAGCGGTCACAAGAGCGGTCACGGGACCAATCACAAGACGGCGACGTCATCGCAGGTCCTTCACACAGAGCATCTATAGGAATGGAAGAGAGAGCATGCACCGATGAGAGGCGGGAGGACTCCGGGGCCTATAGAGGGTGAGTATATCACTATTTTTTATTTTAATTCTTTTTTTTTACCAATTATATGGTGCCCAGTCGGTGGAGGAGAGTCTCCTCTCCTCCACCCTGGGTACCAACCGCACATAATCTGCTTACTTCCCGCATGGTGTGCACAGACCCATGCGGAAAGTAAACAGATCAATGCATTCCTAGGTGTGCGGAATCCCCGCAATTCCGGAAATTTAATGAACATGTTGCTTTTTTTTCCGCAATGCGATTTTTTCTCGGAAAAAAAGCAATATTTGCACAAGAAATGCGGAATACACTTTAAATAATAGGAGGCATATGTAAGCGTTTTTTTCACGTTTTTATCACGTTTTTATAGCGAAAAAAACGCAAAAAAAACGTGAAAAATACTGAACGTATGCACATGGCCTTAGAGCTACAGTCAGATAAGTTCACTTTTATATTGCTCTGCAATCAGACTTTTGATATTATGGAAATTTACTTGGAAAATTAGACAGTTCGGGGTATGCAGCTTTGAAGTATCAGTGGTAATCTGTGTTTAATCAGGGAGGAAACCTGGCCATGAACCTTAGATAACCGTCAGCTGAATAACCCAACAGCTTTCTCCCTGACTACTTTTAATATAAAGA
Source organism: Ranitomeya imitator (assembly GCF_032444005.1). Lineage (NCBI taxonomy): Eukaryota > Metazoa > Chordata > Amphibia > Anura > Dendrobatidae > Ranitomeya > Ranitomeya imitator. The sequence continues at coordinate 932,545,420 of NC_091282.1, read as the reverse complement.
TATACAACTCAGCAGCCTTCATGTTTTCTCCATAGGGACAGTGGTGTAGGCTACTGCTATAATCTTCCGACTGCTGTTTATCAGCCTGCAAAGTAAAAGGGCTGCATGACTGAAATTCAATTGCCTGCTGCCTTTCTGCACAGATATCATCTGTATGGGGACAGTCGGGAAGCCTCATCCATGTTGTTAGAGATCCAAAGCATGAATGTGAGGATGTCAACAACAGAATATGTAGATTTTATTTGATACTTTTAGCTATTAAATATGACTATGAACAAATGTGTGTTATGATTGGTTAGTCACATAGTTTTGACATGTTTTGTCATGTACATATTATTTGGTAAATTTGTGTGGTTCATGGGAGTTTAGCTGACAGAATTTCACCTTTGTTGAAAAGTCTCTGTTACATTTTTTGTAACAGAGATGAGATTATTGCATAGATACAGAACAGATTAAAAATGATAGCATAGAGACAGTAACTGAACCAAACTTATTGCATTGATATAAAAAGAACAAAACATTTAGGTCCCAGGCCACAGCATAAAAAAATAGTCATGCATGCCAATGCATATTTGGGCACACATATAATTGTGTGAAAAAGTGTTTGCCCCTTTCCTGATTTCTTATTCTTTTGCATGGCTTTCACACTTAAATGTATCAGATCAACAAATAAATGTAAATATTAGACTAAGATAACACAAGTAAACACTCAATTTACTTTTTAAATGAATGTCTTTGTTATTTAGGGAAAAATAAATCCAAACCTACAGGTCCATGTGTGAAAAAGTGATTGCCTCCTAAACCTAATGACTGGTTGGGCCACTCTTAGCACTAACAACTGCAATCAAGCTTTGCGGTAACTGGCATTGAATCTTTTACAACTCTCTGGAGGAATTTTGTCTTTCTCATCATTGCAGAATTGCTGTAATTCAGCCACATTGGAGGGTTTTCGGGCATGAATCGCCTTTTTAAAGTCACGCCACAGCATTTCATTAGGACTAAGGTTAGGACTTTGACTAGGCCACTCCAAAGTCCTAATTTTGTTTTTCTTAAGACTTTCAGAGGTGGATTTGTTTAGGATCATTGTCCTTCTGCTTAACCCAAGTGCTTTTCAACTTGATACCATGAACACAAAAAGTCACACCTACTCGATGCACAAATTCTGGTGCTTTGACCATCTCTTACCACTTGCCCTATGGTGGTGGCAAGTGGAGTTCATGTCAGCTGTTTTATGGCCTCTAACATGAAGTCCACAGGTTATTAATGGAGAGGCGTCTATAAAAAAAACATTACTAACACTATAGTTAGGTTGTAAAAAAAGACACAGTCAGAATAAAATTCTTTATTTGAAAGAAAGATACAGACGCTCTCGTATATATAAAAATGAGTGTATGTGTATATATGTGTGAAACGATGTTTGCGTCATAATGGTTGCCATGGCGATGATGATGTCATAATGGTTGCCATGGCAGCAATGATGTCATAATAGGTTGCAATGGTGATGATTATGTCATAACTAGATTGTGGCCCGATTCTAACGCATCGGGTATTCTAGAATATGCATGTCCCCGTAGTATATGGACAATGATGATTCCAGAATTCGCGGCAGACTGTGCCCGTCGCTGATTGGTCGAGGCAACCTTTATGATATCATCATCGCCATGGCAACCATTATGACATCTACGTCGATACTGTGCCCGTCGCTGAATCAGAAATGTGGGATTTCTACGTCCATTATGACATCATCGTCGCTGTGCCCGTTGCTGATTGGTCGAGGCCTGGCGGCCTCGACCAATCAGACGCGGGATGTCTACGTCCTTTATGACATCATCGTCGCTGTGCCCGTCGCTGATTGGTCGAGGCCTGGCGGCCTCGACCAATCAGAGACGCGGGTTTCTATGTCGATACTGTGCCCGTCGCTGATTGATCGAGGCCGCCAGGCCTCGACCAATCAGAGACGTGGGATTTCCAGGACAGACAGACAGAAAGACAGACAGACAGAAAGACAGACGGAAAAACCCTTAGACAATTATATATATAGATGGTTGTCATGGTGATGATGATGTCATAATAAGTTGCCATGGTGACAATGATGTCACAATGGTTGCCATGGCGAAGATTATGTCATAATGGGTATATGGGAACAAAACTATGGGAATGGAGGATGTGTGATGGGTATAAGGGCACAAGACTTCGGGATGTAGGATATGTATGATGGGTATATGGGCACGGGACTACAGGATGGAGAGTGTGCATGATGGGTATATGGGCATGGGACTATGGGATGGAGGATGCGTATGATGGGTATATGGGCACGGGACTATGGGATGGAGGATATGTATGATGGCAATATGGGCATGGTCCTATGGGATGGAGGATGTGTGATGGGTATATGGGTATGGGACTATGGGATGGGGATATGTATGATGGGTATATGGGCATGGGACTATGGGATGGAGGATGTGTATGATGGGTATAAGGGCTGTGTAAGGGCTATTTGTCCAAGAAGGAGAGTGATGGGGTGATATGCCAGATGACCTGGCCTCCATAGTCACCAGACCTGAACCCAATTGAGATGGTTTGGGGTGAGCTGGACCACAGAATGAAGGCAAAACGGCCAACAGGTGCTAAGCATCTCTGGGAACTCCTTCAAGATTGTTGGAAGACCATTCCCGGTGACTTCCTCTTGAGGCTCATCAAGAGAATGCCAAGAGTATGCAAAGGAGTCATCAAAGCACAAGGTGGCTACTTTGAAGAGCCTAGAATATAAGACATAATTTCAGTTTTTTCACACTTTTTGTTAAGTATATAAATCCACATGTGTTAATTCATAGTTTTGATGCCTTCAAAGTGAATGTACAATTTTCATAGTCATGAAAATACATAAAAATCTTTAAATGAGATGTGACCAAACTTTTGGTCTGTACTGTATTTGTGTATCAACAATGCTGTCATAATGGTTGCCATGGCATTGATGATGTCGTAATAGGGTGCAATGGTGACGGTTATGTCGGTTATGTCATGGTTGCCATGGTGACGATGATGTAACAATAATTTGCAATGGTGATTGTTATGTCATAAAAGTTGCCATGGTGATGATGATGTCATATTAGGTTGCCATTGCGACAATTTTGTCAGAATTGTTGCCATGGTGAAGATGATGTCATAATGGGTATATGGGCATGGAACTATGGGATGGAGGATATGTATGATGGGAATATGGGCATGGGACTATGGGATGGAGGATATGTATGATGGGTATATGGGCACGGGACTATGGGATGGAGGATGTGTGATGGATATATGGACACGGGACTATGGGATGGAATTTGTGTATGATGGCTATATGGGCATGGGATTATGGGATGGAGGATAATCATAATTTATTATAACTAACCACAGTTAGTTACTATGCCCTTGCAACGCCGGGCTCTTCAGCTAGTTTTAAATAAAAATAAAAAATCACATTTATACACACCTTACACCTATTCCATTGAAGCCTTTGTATCCTTTAAAAAATAGAAAATAATAAACAACCCTGATAATCACCTTATGCCTAATCAACCGATGCCCATGTGCCATGTAAAAAAATAAAAATAAAAAACGATCATATCCCTCATCTGTCTGACATGAAGATGATCCATTCTATCCCACGTTGATTCAAATGATTTGGAAAGCAGTCACATTTGTGACTGTGGGCTTGATAAATGCAGGTAACAGCAGTTTTTACTAGAGAAATGTTATTTATTCCTGAAAAAGACTTTTGTTTCAATCCTGAAAGCAGATTACAAGTACTGAAATAGCAATTAGACATTGTTTATATGTCTGCTCTAATCTAAGCTCTCCCTTCTAGATTAACTCTCCCTGAAGGAGAGTGTGCTGAGCATCAAATCACCGGGTTTTTATAAGACCCGTTGATGCGATACCAACATGGCTGGAGCATAACCTTGTAAGGCAAGAAATCCCTGCATGTTTATTGGTGGTCTAACAACCGCAAAACATGCAGGGCGGGGATTCAAGCATGGTGCGAGTAATGAGCGTACCCCAGCACCCCGATAGACTATTGAGCAATGGCGAGCATGCTCGATCATCACTTCTAAGGCCTCTTTCACACTTCAGTTGTTTGGCGTCAGTCTAAAACCGCCATTTCCCTCAAATAACGGATCCGTCTTTTTTTACAGATCCCTTATTTTCCCATAGACTTGCATTAGCGATGGATTGTGACGGATGGTCGTCCGTTCCATCCGCCATGCGACGGATCCGTCGAAATTTGGCGGACGTCATTTAGACATAGACGGACATTATAAAGTTTTTGTCAACGATGAAATGGCGGATCGCGACGGATCCGTCGCGTCCGCCATTCCATAGAATGGCCGCCTATGGGCGACGGATCCGTCGCGACCGTCATTTCCATGCTCAAAAAGTAGATTCTTTTCCCAGACAACGCCCAAGTAACGGATCCGTCAAAAAAACGGATCCATTAGAACCGTTTTCTCAACAATTGTGACAGATCCGTCGATCCGTCACTATGTCGGAAGTGGCTGACGCCAAACAACTGAAGTGTGAAAGAAGCCTAACACTGCCATTTTAAAAATTTGCTTGAATCTCAATAATGAAAAGTTTGTAATCACTAAAAGTAAGTGGACCTGTGGATGTTGGGGTGTTTCAGGTTCGGTAGAAGTACAGTTGAAAGTTCGGTATCCTAACATGACCATGAACCCAATAGAAGTCAATGGAGACCCAAACTTTGATGCTTTGAAAATGGCTGAAAAATGGTCATAGTAGAGGCTTGGCAGCTGCAAAAGGAAGATAAATACAGGTAAAAGCAGAGCAATTTCCCTGAAGCAAATTTGGATATGAAAATAGCTTAAAATAACAGGATAGAAAAATAAAAAATCATAATTGTGAACTAGAAAGTGGAGGAGGAGTTTGGAGAGGGGTGGAGGTGTAGATGGAAGGGGCGTAGGAGATGGAGGTAGCCAACACTCTTTGTGTTTTGTTTTTTGTATTGATTGTTGGGGGGCACTCCGAAAACAGGCAGTTTAACAATCTGCTGGCTAATACTCTGCACTTTTTTGTTGAAACAAATTATTAGAACATCAAATAGAGGACATGGCCATGTTGCTGGTGGTTGTTTGCATGCTGCAGGGAGAGAAAGGCCATGGTTTATCTGTGGCTGCTATAAACCTAAATGAAACACCTTCCTCTGAGGCATGCAGATGACAGGACGTTTTGTGTAATTTTGTATGCCTGAGTAATGCAAGATGACTGGTAAGTAGAGTTGAGCGATTTTTACTTTTTTTGGATCGAGTCGGGTTTCGCGAAACCCGACTTAGTCAAAAGTCGGGTCGGATGAAATCGGCCGATTATTGCGAAAAGTCGGGGGCCGACTAAAACACGAAACCCAATGCAAGTCAATGGGGAATCAAAGTCGGCAGTGAGTGGAGGACAGGAAAACATCTACAGTGCTCATTTTAACCCCTTAAGCCCCGAGGGTGGTTTGCACGTTAATGACCTGGCCAATTTTTACAATTCTGACCACTGTCCCTTTATGAGGTTATAACTCTGGAACCCTTCAACAGATCCCAGTGATTCTGACATTGCTTTCTCGGGACATATTGTACTTCATGATAGTGGTAAAAATTATTTGATAGTACCTGCATTTGTTTGTGAAAAAAACGGAAATTTGGCGAAAATTATGAAAATTTCACAATTTTCCAACTTTGAATTTTTATGCAATTAAATCACAGAGATATGTCACACAAAATACTTAATAAGTAACATTTCCCACATGTTTACTTTACATCAGCACAATTTCGGAACCAAAATTTTTTTTTGTTAGGGAGTTATAAAGGTTAAAAGTTGACCAGCAATTTCTCATTTTTACAACACCATTTTTTTTTAGGGACCGCATCTCATTTGAAGTAATTTTGAGGGGTCTATATGATAGAAAATACCCAAGTGTGACACCATTCTAAAAACTGCACCCCTCAAGGTGCTCAAAACCATATTCAAGAAGTTTATTAACCCTTCTGGTGCTTCACAGGAATTTTTGGAATGTTTAAATAAAAATGTAGTGGATGCTTTCCTGAAACGGATAATACAAAGAATAGCAGGTTTACCCAGAATCCTTTGCAGTAGGCGGAGCTATGCAAATCATCTCTTTCCACCCCAGTCTAATCCACAGCGCTTGGAACCGCCAAGCGTGCAATGCTGCGGATTAGTTTCTAAATTTACACAGCCAACCAATTCCTACCTGTGGACACGTGTTTCGGGCTTTAGGCCCTCATCAGCACAGGGCTGGAATTGGTTGGCTGTATGGAGTGGGGCTCGGTGAGCAAGCGATACATATATGCTAGCCACCTTAGGGAGAGACCCAAGTTGGGCTAAATGTAGCGGGACGAAAGAGACCGAAAAGCCCTCTACTTAAAGGAAATACATAGTGGATGCTTTCCTGAAACGGAAAGTACTTGCAAGCAGCATAATACAAAGAATAGCAGGTTTACCCAGAATCCTTTGCAGTAGGCGGAGCTATGCAAATCATCTCTTTCCACCCCAGTCTAATCCACAGCGCTTGGAACCGCCAAGCGTGCAATGCTGCGGATTAGTTTCTAAATTTACACAGCCAACCAATTCCTACCTGTGGACACGTGTTTCGGGCTTTAGGCCCTCATCAGCACAGGGTACAGCCAACCAATTCCAGCCCTGTGCTGATGAGGGCTTCAGGAAAGCATCCACTATGTATTTCCTTTAAGTAGAGGGCTTTTCTGTCTCTTTCGTCCCGCTACATTTAGCCCAACTTGGGTCTCTCCCTAAGGTGGCTAGCATATATGTAAATAAAAATGAACATTTAACTTTTTTTCACAAAAAATTTACTTCAGCTCCAATTTGTTTTATTTTACCAAGGGTAACAGGAGAAAATGGATGCCAAAAGTTGTTGTACATTTGTCCTGAGTACACTGATACCCCATATGTGGGGGTAAACCACTGTTTGGGCGCATGACAGAGCTCGGAAGCGAAGGAGCGCCATTTGACTTTTCAATGCAAAATTGACTGGAATCGAGATGGGACACCATGTTGCGTTTGGAGAGCCCCTGATGTGCCTAAACATTGAAACCCCCCACAAGTGACACCATTTTGGAAAGTAGACCCCCTAAGGAACTTATCTAGAGGTGTGGTGAGCACTTGACCCGCCAAGTGCTTCACAGAAGTTTATAATGCAGAACCGTAAAAATAAAAAATCATATTTTTTCACAAACATTATCTTTTCGCCCCCAATTTTGTATTTTCCCAAGGGTAAGAGAAGAAATTGGACCCCAAAAGTTATTATACAATTTGTCCTGAGTACGCTGATACCCCATATGTGGGAGTAAACCACTGTTTGGGTGAATGGGAGAGCTCAGAAGGGAAAGAGCGCCGTTTGACTTTTCAATGCAAAATTGACAGGAATTGAGATGGGACACCATGTTGCGTTTGGAGAGCCAATGATGTGCCTAAACATTGAAACCCCCCACAAGTGACACCATTTTGGAAAGTAGACCCCCTAATGAATTTATCTAGATGTGTTTTGAGCGCTTTGACTCACCAAGGGCTTCACAGAAGTTTATAATGCAGAGTTGTAAAAATAAAACAAAAATTTTTTCCCACAAAAATTATTTTTTAGCCCCCAGTTTTGTATTTTCCCGAGGGTAAGAAGAGAAATTCGACCCCAAAAGCTGTTGTCCAATTTGTCCTGAGTGCACTGATACCCCATATGTGGGGGGGAACCACTGTTTGGCCGCATGGGAGGGCTCGGAAGGGAAGGAGCGCCATTTGGAATGCAGACTTAGATGGAATGGTCTGCAGATGTCACATTGCGTTTGCAGAGCCCCTAATTTACCTAAACAGTAGAAACCCCACACAAGTGACCCCATATTGGAAACTAGACCCCCCAGGGAACTCATCTAGATGTGTTGTGAGAACTTTGAACCCCCAAGTGTTTCACTACAGTTTATAACGCAGAGCCTTGAAAATAAAAAATCTTTTTTTTCCCACAAAAAATACTTTTTAGCCCCCAGTTTTGTATTTTCCCAAGGGTAACAGGAGAAATTGGACCCCAAAAGTTGTTGTCCTATTTGTCCTGAGTACGCGGATACCCCATATGTTGGGGTAAACCCTTATTTGGGCACACGGGAGAGCTCGGAAGGGAAGGAGCACTGTTTTACTTTTTCAACACAGAATTGGCTGGAATTGAGATCGGACGCCATGTCGCGTTTGGAGAGCCCCTGATGTGCCTAAACAGTGGAACCCCCTCAATTATAACTGAAACCCTAATCCAAACAGTAACCCTAACCACACCTCTAACCCTGACACACTCCTAACCCTAATCCCAACCCTATTACCAACTGTAAATGTAATCTAAACCCTAACCGTAACTTTAGTCCCAACCTTAACCCTAACTTTAGCCCCAACCCTAACTGTGGCCCTAACCCTAGCCCTAACCCTAACCCTAGCTCTAACCCTAACCCTAGCCCTAACCCTAACCCTAGCCCTAACCCTAGCCCTAACCCTAGCCCAAGCCCTAACCCTAGCCCTAACCCTAGCCCTAACCCTAGCCCTAACCCTAACCCTAACCCTAGCCCTAACCCTAACCCTAGCCCTAACCCTAACCCTAGCCCTAACCCTAACCCTAAGGGGAAAATGGAAATAAATACATTTTTTTAATTTTTCCTTAACTAAGGGGGTGATGAAGGGGGGTTTGATTTACTTTTATAGCGGGTTTTTTAGCGGATTTTTATGATTGGCAGCCGTCACACACTGAAAGACGCTTTTTATTGCAAAAAATATTTTTTGCGTTACCACATTTTGAGAGCTATAATTTTTCCATATTTTGGTCCACAGAGTCATGTGAGGTCTTGTTTTTTGCGGGACGAGTTGACGTTTTTATTGGTAACATCTTCAGGCACGTGACATTTTTAGATCGCTTTTTATTACGATTTTTGTGAGGCAGAATGACCAAAAACCAGCTATTCATGAATTTCTTTTGGGGGAGGCGTTTATACCGTTCCGTTTTTGGTAAAATTGATAAAGCAGTTTTATTCTTTGGGTCAGTGCGATTACAGCGATACCTCATTTAAATCATTTTTTCAGGTTTTGGCGCTTTTATACGATAAAAACTATTTTATAGAAAAAATAATTATTTTTGCATCGCTTTATTCTCAGGACTATAACTTTTTTATTTTTTCACTGATGATGCTGCATGGCAGCTTTTTTTTTGCGGGACAAGATGACGCTTTCAGTGGTACCATGGCTATTTATATCTGTCTTTTTGATCGCGTGTTATTCCACTTTTTGTTCGGCTGTATGATAATAAAGCGTTGTTTTTTGCCTCGTTTTTTTTTTTTTTCTTATGGTGTTTACTGAAGGGGTTAACTAGTGGGCCAGTTTTATAGGTCGGGTCGTTACGGACGCGGCGATACTAAATATGTGTACTTTTATTGTTTTTTTATTATTATTTAGATAAAGAAATTTATTTATGGGAATAATATTTTTTTTTTCATTATTTAGATATATATATATATATATTATTTTTTTTACACATTTGGAAATTTTTTTTTTACTTTTTAACTTTGTCCCAAGGGCGGACAGTACAGATCGGTGATCTGCCAGTTTGCACAGCACTCTGACAGATCACCGATCTGTCTGAGAGCAGTGCAGCCTTACCAAGTGCCTGCTCTGAGCAGGCACTTGGTAAGCCACCTCCCTCCCTGCAGGACCTGGATCCGCGGCCATCTTGGATCCGGGTCCAGCAAGGAGGAAGGAGCTAGGAGACCCTCGCAGCAACGCGATCACATCGCGCTGCTGCGGGTGGCTCAGGGAAGCCCGCAGGGAGCCCCCTCCCTGCGCGATGCTTCCCTATACCACCGGCACATCGCGATCAAGTTTGATCGCGGTGTGTCGGGGGTTAATGTGCCGGGGGCGGTCCGTGACCGCTCCTGGCACATAGTGCCGGATGTCAGCTGCGATAGGCAGCTGACACCCGGCCGCGATCGGCTGCGCTCCCCCCGTGAGCGCGGCCGATCGCCTATGACGTACTATCCCGTCGGTGGGAATTAAAGCCCACCCCACCTCCACAGGATAGTACGTCATATGGGATTAAGGGGTTAATGCCAAAAATATCAATTCTTATTACTTAAGCTTGTCAATCTTAATTTACCGTATATACTCGAGTATAAGCCGACCCGAGTATAAGCCGACCCCCCTAATTTTGCCACAAAAAACTGGGAAAACTTATTGACTCGAGTATAAGCCTAGGGTGGAAATGCAGCAACTACCGGTGAATTTCAAAAATAAAAATAGATCATTATTTCCCCATAGCTGTGCCATATAGTGCTCTACACCATTCATATTACCCCATAGCTGTGCCCCATATAGTGCTCTGCACCGTTCATTGTGCCCCCTAGCTGTGCCATATACAGTGCTCTGCACCGTTCACTGTGCCCCCTAGCTGTGCCATATACGGTGCCCTGCACCGTTCACTGTGCCCCATAGCTGTGCTATATACGGTGCTCTGCACCGTTCACTGTGCCCCATAGCTGTGCCTTATACGGTGCTCTGCACCGTTCACTGTGCCCCCTAGCTGTGCCTTATACGGTGCTCTGCACCGTTCATTGTGCCCCCTAGCTGTGCCTTATACGGTGCTCTGCACCGTTCATTGTGCCCCCTAGCTGTGCCTTATACGGTGCTCTGCACCGTTCATTGTGCCCCCTAGCTGTGCCTTATACGGTGCTCTGCACCGTTCACTGTGCCCCATTGCTGTGCCTTATACGGTGCTCTGCACCGTTCATTGTGCCCCCTAGCTGTGCCTTATACGGTGCTCTGCACCGTTCACTGTGCCCCATTGCTGTGCCTTATACGGTGCTCTTCACCGTTCACTGTGCCCCATAGATGCTCCACATTAATCTGTGCTGCCGCTGCTACTGCTGCAATAAAAAAAAAAAACCACATACTCACCTCCCTTGATTGCAGCTCCCAGCGTCTCGTTCCGGCGCCTCCATCTTCCCGGCGTCTCTGCTCTGACTGATCAGGCAGAGGGCGCCGCGCACACTATATGCGTCATCGCGCCCTCTGCCTGAACAGTCAGAGAGCGCAGACGCCGGGAAGATGGAGGCGCCGGCCGGGAAGATGGATCGGCGCCCGGCGGCTGGAACGAGGACAGGTGAATATAACATACTCACCTAGTCCTGGCGATCCTCGCGCTGTCCCCTCCTGTCTTCGGCGCTGCAGCTTCTTTCTCTATCAGCGGTCACCGGCACCGCTGATTAGAGAAATGAATAAGCGGCTCCGCCCCTATGGGAGGTGGAGCCGCTTATTCATTTCTGTAATGAGCGGTCCCACGTGACCGCTGAAGAGAGGAAGAAGCTGCAGCGCCGAAGCCCGTGGGACGGCAGGGACAGCGCGAGGATCGCTGGGACTAGGTAAGTATACCCCAGCGCCCTCAGCCCCTCACCTGCCGACCCCACCGCTACCGTGACTCGAGTATAAGCCGAGGGGGGCACTTTCAGCCCTAAAATTTGGGCTGAAAATCTCGGCTTATACTCGAGTATATACGGTACTTTATAATAATAGTTAGGCATTGAAAACTGGGGGTCATTTTGCTAAAGTTGTGGGGGGTAGGGCTGGCTCAAGATTTTCGTGGGCTCAGGAAACGCGGAATATGTCACGGCGGTGGAGCAGGGAGAGGTAAGTATTTCAACTTTGCAAGTGCTGTGATCCTGAGCAAGCAGGGGGGCCCACTCGTTGGCACTGGCACAGGGCCCCTCATAGTACGGTGGTGTGTTTGACGGCAGGTGACGCCTCCCACTGGCAGAGACACTTTTGCGTACTATGAGGGGCCCTGTGCCAGTGACATCGCCAACGAGTATGCCTCCCCACCTGATGAAGGAACCTGCACTTTCATCTGCACCTTCCTCTTTGTCCCCGTCTAAGGTGGTATAGTATGCGGGAAGGGGAACCTGACTTTCAGCAGGGTCAGATTCTGGCTGTGTAGAGTGCAAGGGGAATGTAGTGGTCTGGGTCAATGTACCAGCAGACTCATGTAGCAGTGGGTGGGCAATGGGCAGGATGAGGAGGAAACACAAATATAGGCCCCAAATAAAAAAGTAGGCTAAATGCAGTTCAAAATTGGTAACAGGACTAAACAGGCGGCATTGCCTTGTTCAGTGGAGGAAAACTGTAATGAGTGGCAGACACAGTTAGTAAGCCCAAATAATAAAGTGGGCTAAATGTCTGCCAAAAAATTGTTCATAAATAAACAGTTGGCATAGCTAGGTACAGGGGTGGGCTCCTCTGCTGAGTAGCAGACAGTGGAAGTAGGCGCAAAGTATTAACTTGTCTAAATGGAGGCCAGGGCCCCTGTATATTTTAACTATCATCTATCATTTCAACAAATTTGTATTGGCAGTGCCATTGAAGGATTTAACAGCACAGACTACACAGTGGTGGAGCAGGGAGAGGTAAGTATTGCACGTGGTAGAGCACTGTTCGAGCTGGGGGGGAACACTCTCTCGTGGGCGGCGGTACTGGCACAGGGCCCCTCATATTACGACGATGTGTCTGACGTTGGTTGTGCACCACCACCATCAGAGACACTTCATTGTACTATGAGGGACCCTGTGCCAGTGCCGTCGCCCAAGAGTGGGCCCAACCACCTGTCCAGGCAAACGGCACTCGCACGGGTGCTTGTGCCAGGTGGTGACCACGGCCCTGTGGGGGGAGTCAGCCCGTTTAGGGAGGTATAAAAATGGCCTATGGTGGACATTCAGCAGCTGCAAATAGAGGAATTGGAGAAGTCAGTAAGAGGAGGCCAAAAGCAAGACATTTTTCTTGCAATCTACGTGTCAGCAGGGGAATTTGGGGCAAAATAATTTGAAATCCATGATTGGTTCATTTTATTGAAGGTTAGATCATCAACATTCTGGGTAGCCAGACGTGTCCTTTTTTTGGTCAGTATTGAACCAGCAGCACTGAAGACACTTTCTGATAGCACACTAGCAGTAGGGCAACCGAGCTCCTGTAATGATTATTCTGCCAATTCATGCCAGGTGTCTATTTTAGATGCCCAGTAATCAAAGGGGAATGACCTGTGAGGGAGAACATCGATAAGGAAGTAAACGTAGTTCATAACCATACTGGACAAATGCTGTCTCCTGTCACTTTGAATCGATGCAGCAGTACCTGTCCTGTCAGCAGTCATTGCGAAATCACTCCACAACCTGGTCATAAAACAACCCTGTCCAACGCTACTTCAGATTTGTGCACCTCTAACATCTCTGCCATGTTGCCCCCTACGGCTCGTGTGAGAACCATCACTGCCGCTGTGTGCTGGGAATGCCTGCACAAAATGGTCTACAAGAGTTGCTTGTTGGTAGCCAATATTTGCTCAAGGTTCTCATGTGGCATGATATTTTGTAATTTTCCTTTATATCATGGATCCAGGAGGCAGGCCAACCAGCAATCGTCATCAGTCATCATTTTGATAATGCGGGGGTTCCTTTTTAGGATACGCAAGGCATACTCAGCCATGTGGGCCAATGTTCCAGGTGTCAATTCACTGCTTGTGCTGGGTTGAGGAGCACTTTCTTGCAAATCAACATCACTTGTGTCCCGCAAAATCCCAGTTCCTGACCTTGTAATGCCACCAGTTTCTATTGCCCCCTGAGAAGCATGCTCCTATAAATATTCAACTCTGTCATCATCCTCCTCCTCCTCTTTGTCCGCCACCTCGTCCAGGAGAGTTCCCTGAGCAGACAATGGCTGACTTTCATCAAGGCTTCCCTCCTTCTCGGCTGCAGACGCCAGCTCCTTAATGTGGATCAAACTTTGCATCAGCAGACGCATTAGTGGGATGCTCATGCTTATCATGACGTCGTCTGCACTTACCAACCGTGTGCATTCCTCAAAACACTGAAGGACTTGACAGAGGTCTTGTAGCTTCGACCACTGCACACCAGACAACTCCATGTCTGCCATCCAAGTGCCTGCCTGTGCATGTGTATCCTCCCACAAATTAATTACAGCACACCTCTGTTCACACAGCCTCTGAACCATGTGCAGTGTGAAGTTTCCACCTTGTTGCAATGTCGATTATTAGGTGGTGCTGGGGAAGATTCAGCGATCGCTGATGGTTCAGCATATAGCTGGAGTGTACAGGTGACCGGCGGATGTGCGAGCAAAGTCTTCGTACCTTCAGGAGCAGGGCTGGTAACTCCGGATAATTTTTGAGAAAGCACTGCACCACCAGGTTCAAGGTGTGAGTCAGGCAAGGTATGTGTTTAAGTTCTGAAAGGGCTATGGCAGCCATAAAATTCCTTCCGTTATCACTGACTACCTTGCCTGCCTCAAGATGTACACTGCCCAGCCATGACTGAGTTTGTTGCTGCAAGTACTCGGCCAGTACTTCTGTGGTGTGTCTGTTGTCACCCAAACACATCATGTGTAACACAGCCTGCTGACGCTTACCACTAGCTGTTCGATAATGAGACACCTCATGTGCAACACTGGCAGCTGCGGATGGAGTGGTCATGAGACTGCGCTCTTTGGACGAGCTTTCACTTCTGGAGGAGGAGGGGTGGCGAACGCCTAAAGCCAACTGTTTCCTAGACCGTGTTCTAGGCAGAACTGTCCTACTATGGCTGTCCCCTGTGGACCCTGCATCCACCACATTAACCCAGTGCGCCATGATGGACATGTAGTGTCCCTGGCCATGCCTACTGGTCCATGCATCTGTTGTGAGGTGCACCTTTCCACTGACTGATTGCCTCAGTGCATGGACAATGCGGTCTTTGACATGCTGGTGGAGGGCTGGGATGGCTTTTCTCACAAAGAAGTGCTGACTGGGTAGGTCATAGCCTGGTACTGCGTAGGCCATCAGGTCTTTGAAAGCTTCACTTTCAACCAACCGGGAGGGCATCATCTCTGTTGTGAATTCTGTTGTCGAACTCCCTCCTGTGGTCGTGAATGGTACTTCGGCGAGTTCTGTCCATGGACTCCCTCTGGTGGCTGTGAGTGAAGCTGCTGCTTCTGAGGTTCCTTACACAGGTGACGTGGTTTATCCTTTGGTTGGCTGCTCTATTTAACTCCACTCAGAGCGTTACTCCATGCCAGCTGTCAATGTTCCTGCATTGGTTAAGTTCGCTCTTGGATCTTTCTGGTGACCTGTCTTCTCCAGCAGAAGCTAAGTTCCTGATCGTTATTATTTGTTCATTGTTTCCTTGTCCAGCTGGTTATCATGATTTTGTCTTGCTAGCTGGAAGCTCTGGGATGCAGAGTGGCATCTCCGCACCATTAGTCGGTGCGGAGGTCTTTTTGCACACTCTGCGTGGTCTTTTGTAGTTTTTTGTGCTGACCGCAAAGATACCTTTCCTATCCTCTGTCTGTTTAGTAAGTCTGGCCTCCCTTTGCTGAAACCTGTTTCATTTCTGCATTTGTGACTTTCATCTTTACTCACAGTCAATATATGTGGGGGGCTGCCTTTTCCTTTGGGGAATTTCTCTGAGGCAAGGTAGGCTTTATTTTCTATCTCTAGGGCTAGCTAGCTAGTCAGGAACGCTCCACGGCTATTTCTAGTTGTTGTGATAGGATTAGGGCCTGCGGTCAGCAGAGCTCCCACATCCCAGAGCTTGTCCTGTGTGAGTTTAACTATAAGGTCGTGCCGGGTGCTCCTAACCACCAGGTCCATAACAGTACAGCTGGCCCAAAGTATTAATGCATCTCAATAGAGGGATAAGAGAAGTTCAGAGACCAATTTTTTTTCTTTGCACTGTGTTTTGTCTTTCTTTTCCCCTAAACCTTTGGGTGGTTCAGGACACAGGTGTAGATATGGACATTCAAGGTCTGTCCTCTTGTGTGGATCATCTCACTGCAAGGGTACAAAACATTCAAGATTTTGTGGTTCAGAATCCTATGTTAGAGCCTAGAATTCCTATTCCTGATTTATTTTCTGGGGATAGATCTAGGTTCTTGAATTTCAAAAATAATTGTAAACTGTTTCTAGCTTTGAGACCCCGCTCCTCTGGTGGCCCCGTTAAACAAGTAAAAATCATTATTTCTTTGTTGCGTGATGACCCTCAAGACTGGGCATTTTCCCTTGCGCCAGGAGATCCTGCATTGCGTGATGTTGATGCGTTTTTTCTGGCGCTTGGACTGCTTTATGATGAACCAAATTCAGTCGATCAGGCAGAGAAAATCTTGCTGGCTTTGTTTCAGGGTCAGGATGAAGCGGAGGTGTACTGTCAGAAGTTTAGAAAGTGGTCTGTGCTTACTCAGTGGAATGAGTGTGCCCTGGCGGCAATTTTCAGAAAGGGTCTTTCTGAAGCCCTTAAGGATGTCATGGTGGGATTTCCCACGCCTGCCGGTCTGAATGAGTCTATGTCCTTGGCCATTCAGATCGATCGGCGCTTGCGTGAGCGCAAAGCTGTGCACCATCTGGCGGTATTCTCTGAGCATAGGCCTGAGCCTATGCAGTGTGATAGGACTTTGACCAGAGCTGAACGGCAAGAACACAGACGTCGGAATGGGCTGTGTTTTTACTGTGGTGACTCCATTCATGCTATCTCCGATTGTCCTAAGCGCACTAAGCGGTTCGCTAGGTCTGCCACCATTGGTACGGTACAGTCTAAATTTCTTTTGTCCGTTACTCTGATTTGCTCTCTGTCGTCCTATTCTGTTATGGCATTTGTGGATTCAGGTGCTGCCCTGAATTTGATGGACTTGGAGTTTGCCAGGTGCTGTGGTTTTTTCTTGGAGCCCTTGCAGTATCCTATTCCATTGAGAGGAATTGATGCTACACCTTTGGCCAAGAATAAGCCTCAGTACTGGACTCAATTGACCATGTGCATGGCTCCTGCACATCAGGAGGATATTCGCTTTTTGGTTGTTGCATAATCTGCATGATGTAGTCGTTTTGGGGTTGCCATGGCTACAGGTCCATAATCCAGTGTTGGATTGGAAATCTATGTCTGTGTCCGGCTGGGGTTGTCAGGGGATACATGGTGATATTCCATTGTTGTCAATTTCGCCTTCCACTCCTTCTGAAGTCCCTGAGTTTTTATCAGATTACCGGGATGTATTTGAAGAGCCCAAATCCGGTGCCCTACCTCCTCATAGGGATTGCGATTGTGCTATTAATTTGATTCCTGGTAGTAAGTTTCCTAAGGGCCGTCTGTTTAATTTATCTGTGCCAGAGCACGCCGCTATGCGGAGTTATATAAAGGAATCCTTGGAGAAGGGTCATATTCGCCCGTCGTCGTCACCATTGGGAGCAGGGTTCTTTTTTGTGGCCAAGAAGGATGGCTCTTTGAGACCTTGTATTGATTACCGCCTTCTTAATAAGATCACAGTCAAATTTCAGTATCCTTTGCCGCTGCTGTCTGATTTGTTTGCTTGGATTAAGGGGGCTAGTTGGTTTACCAAGATAGATCTTCGAGGGGCGTATAATCTTGTGCGAATTAAAAAGGGTGATGAATGGAAAACAGCATTTAATACGCCCGAGGGCCATTTTGAGTACCTGGTTATGCCATTCAGGCTTTCTAATGCTCCATCTGTGTTTCAGTCCTTTATGCATGACATCTTCTGAGAGTACCTGGATAGATTCATGATTGTATATTTGGATGACATTTTGGTCTTTTCGGATGATTGGGAGTCTCATGTGAAGCAAGTCAGAATGGTGTTCCAGGTCCTTCGCGCGAATTCCTTGTTTGTGAAGGGGTCAAAGTGTCTCTTTGGAGTTCAGAAGGTTTCATTTTTGGGTTTCATTATTTCCCCTTCTACTATCGAGATGGACCCTGTTAAAGTTCAGGCCATTTATGATTGGACTCGCCGACATCTGTGAAGAGCCTGCAGAAGTTCCTGGGCTTTGCTAATTTTTACCGTCGCTTCATCGCTATTTTTTCTAGTATTGCTAAACCGTTGACTGATTTGACCAAGAAAGGTGCTGATGTGGTCAATTGGTCCTCTGCGGCTGTAGAGGCTTTTCAGGAGTTGAAGCGTCGTTTTTCTTCTACCCCTGTGTTGTGCCAGCCAGATGTTTTGCTCCCGTTTCAGGTCGAGGTTGATGCTTCTGAGATTGGAGCAGGGGCTGTTTTGTCGCAAAGAAGTTCTGATGGCTCGGTGATGAAACCATGTGCCTTCTTTTCTAGAAAATTCTCGCCTGCTGAGCGCAATTATGATGTTGGCAATCGAGAGTTGTTGGCCATGAAGTGGGCATTCAAGGAGTGGCGACATTGGCTTGAAGGAGCTAAACATCGCGTGGTGGTCTTGACGGATCACAAGAATTTGACTTATCTCGAGTCTGCCAAACGGTTGAATCCTAGACAGGCTCGATGGTCACTCTTTTTCTTCCGTTTTGATTTTGTGGTTTCATACCTTCCGGGATCTAAGAATGTGAAGGCTGATGCCCTGTCAAGGAGTTTTGTGCCTGACTCTCCGGGTGTTCCGGAGTCGGCGGGTATTCTTAAAGAGAGGGTAATTTTATCTGCCATCTCCCCTGATTTGCGGCGCGTGCTGCAGAAGATTCAGGCTGATAGACCTGACCGTTGTCCAACGGAGAAACTGTTTGTCCCTGATAGATGGACTAGTAGAGCTATCTCTGAGGTTCATTGTTCGGTGTTGGCTGGTCATCCTGGAATCTTTGGTACCAGAGATTTGGTGGCTAGATCCTTTTGGTGGCCTTCTTTGTCACGGGATGTGCGTTCTTTTGTGCAGTCCTGTGGGACTTGTGCTCGGGCTAAGCCCTGCTGTTCTCGTGCCAGTGGGTTGCTTTTGCCCTTGCCGATCCCGAAGAGGCCCTGGACGCATATCTCCATGGATTTTATTTCTGATCTCCCTGTTTCTCAAAGGATGTCGGTCATTTGGGTGGTTTGTGATCGCTTCTCTAAGATGGTTCATTTGGTACCCTTGTCTAAATTGCCTTCCTCCTCTGATTTGGTGCCATTGTTTTTCCAGCATGTGGTTTGTTTGCATGGCATTCCGGAGAACATCATCTCGGACAGAGGTTCCCAGTTTGTTTCGAGGTTTTGGCGGTCCTTTTGTGCTAAGATGGGCATTGATTTGTCTTTTTCTTCGGCTTTCCATCCTCAGACTAATGGCCAAACCGAACGAACTAATCAGACTTTGGAAACATATCTGAGATGCTTTGTTTCTGCTGATCAGGATGATTGGGTGTCCTTCTTGCCTTTGGCTGAGTTCGCCCTTAATAATCAGGCCAGCTTGGCTACTCTAGTTTCTACTTTTTTCTGTAATTCTGGTTTCCATCCTCGTTTCTCTTCAGGGCAGGTTGAGCCTTCGGACTGTCCTGGTGTGGATACGGTGGTGGACAGGTTGCAGCAGATTTGGACTCATGTGGTGGACAATTTGACATTGTCCCAGGAGAAGGCTCAATGTTTCGCTAACCGCCGGCGCTGTGTTGGTCCCCGACTTCGTGTTGGGGATTTGGTTTGGTTGTCATCTCGTCATGTTCCTATGAAGGTTTCCTCTCCTAAGTTTAAGCTTTGTTTCATTGGGCCATATAAGATTTCTGAAGTTCTTAATCCTGTGTCATTTCGTTTGGACCTTCCAGCTTCTTTTGCCATCCATAATGTGTTCCATAGGTCGTTGTTGCGGAGATACGTGGCGCCTATGGTTCCCTCCGTTGATCCTCCTGCCCCGGTGTTGGTCGATGGGGAGTTGGAGTATGTGGTGGAGAAGATTTTGAATTCTCGTATTTCAAGACGGAAACTCCAGTACCTGGTCAAGTGGAAGGGTTATGGTCAGGAAGATAATTCCTGGCTTTTTGCCTCTGATGTTCATGCTGCCGATCTAGTTCGTGCCTTTCATTTGGCTCATCCTGATCGGCCTGGGGGCTCTGGTGAGGGTTCGGTGACCCCTCCTAAAGGGAAGGGTACTGTTGTGAATTCTGTTGTCGAACTCCCTCCTGTGGTCGTGAATGGTACTTCGGCGAGTTCTGTCCATGGACTCCCTCTGGTGGCTGTGAGTGAAGCTGCTGCTTCTGAGGTTCCTTACACAGGTGACGTGGTTTATCCTTTGGTTGGCTGCTCTATTTAACTCCACTCAGAGCGTTACTCCATGCCAGCTGTCAATGTTCCTGCATTGGTTCAGTTCGCTCTTGGATCTTTCTGGTGACCTGTCTTCTCCAGCAGAAGCTAAGTTCCTGATCGTTATTATTTGTTCATTGTTTCCTTGTCCAGCTGGTTATCATGATTTTGTCTTGCTAGCTGGTAGCTCTGGGATGCAGAGTGGCATCTCCGCACCGTTAGTCGGTGCGGAGGTCTTTTTGCACACTCTGCGTGATCTTTTGTAGTTTTTTGTGCTGACCGCAAAGATACCTTTCCTATCCTCTGTCTGTTTAGTAAGTCTGGCCTCCCTTTGCTGAAACCTGTTTCATTTCTGCGTTTGTGACTTTCATCTTTACTCACAGTCAATATACGTGGGGGGCTGCCTTTTCCTTTGGGGAATTTCTCTGAGGCAAGGTAGGCTTTATTTTATATCTCTAGGGCTAGCTAGCTCTTAGGCTGTGAAGAGGCGTCTAGGGAGTGTCAGGAACGCTCCACAGCTATTTCTAGTTGTTGTGATAGGATTAGGGCCTGCGGTCAGCAGAGCTCCCACATCCCAGAGCTTGTCCTGTGTGAGTTTAACTATCAGGTCGTGCCGGGTGCTCCTAACCACCAGGTCCATAACACATCTCTAACGAGATTAGTATAGCAATGTGGGCGTTCTAACTCTGTGTACGCGGATGAGAGGATGAGTACTTTCTTTTCCTAATGAGAGTCTCTTGTCGGGTGAGCTGGACTGGAGAGCTGCATATGGTGGAACTAGCAGTGGTGGCGGTGGACATGGCGGATTGGGAGAGGGTTGGTGATGGTATTCTTGATATTGGCCTACATACAGTGTTTCCTAAGAATAACCTTGTGATTCCCTGACTGCTTTGGCCTTGCGTCGATACCTCCACATTTGCTGCTGCTGGTGTCCTAATCAGTGGGCTTACAGTGAGGGAAGCAATGTAGTGTTGCTGACTACCTTCATTCTGAGCAAGTGCACCAACGGTATGGGACGCTTGGTAGTTAGTCCAGGCTTGCAAGTGCTTGCTGGTTAAATGTCTAAGCATGCACATTGTATTTAAATTTTGAAGATTCTTCCCTCTGTTAAAGGTCTTTGAGCATTTCTTTCAAATAACTTTTGAATGATCATTCGGATCTTGGTTAAAAAATTGCCACGCTACACTCTTCCTACTATGGAATACCTTTTCAGGCATTGCACGCTGTGCTACTTTCACCGGATGGCCATGCTGTCCTAAAACTGTTTTTGTTTTTGACAAATGTTTTTGGCCTGATACGGGCCTGCCAGATGGAACCTGTTGCGATGTAGATGGCTGCTGTGGATCATCCTCCTCCGCTTCTGAGCTACTGGCAGTGGCACCCTCTTCCCCCCAATGGCTGCCAATCTGGGTCAACAACTGAGTCATCTATCACCTCCTCTTCAATGTTATGTGCACCTTCCTCTGTGTCACCGTGTAAGGTGCTATTGAATTCGGGACGGGGCACCATAGTCTCATCAGGGTAAGAATCCTTCTCAGTAGACTGTGAGGGCAATGTAGTGATCTGAGTCAATGGAACAGCATAATAACCTAGCTGTGGCTGTGCATCAGTGCACTCCATGTCTGAATCCTCTTTTAATGGGCAGTTAGCAATTTCCATTCTAACCAAGGCACGTTACGTGTAAAGAGCTCCATGGAGTAACCTGTAGTGTCGTCTGACGCATCCTTCACTTTTGGTTTGGGTGAAGGACACAAGGAAACGTCTTGTTCCTGACTGGGAGCATCCATTGACGACTCCCTGCTTTTTTATTTGGAATTTTCTAAAGAGGAGGCGAAAGAGCTAGAGGCTGAGTCAGCAAGGAAAGCTTTCCTGCTGCTCCGGCTTTAAAAGCTGTTTTCCTACTCCCATATAAGGGAGCCTTCAAGGCCTTGTGTAGCCAGACGATAACGCTGGCTCAACACCTCCAGCCTTAGGTGCTATTGTGCTTTTGCCACTACCACTAGATGCACCACCATCACCACCACCATCAGTACCAGCTCTCAACCACCGCCCACGGGCTCTTCCACCAGACTTCCTCATTTTTTTGGAAAATCTAACCAAAATAACAACCGTTATATGGTACAGTAAAACAAGGTAGAAGGTGTATATAAACTTGTTGAGAATTTAAATCTCCCTTTTTTTTGGGAGACTGAACCAAAACTCAGGCCCTGTGCATAAAACAACACAATGTAAGTGGCAGAAAGTGGCTGGCTGATATACGACAAACTAACAGGACTTAAGTATATCCACTTTGTGAGAATTTGAATCTCACTTTTTTGGGGGGAGACTGAACCAAAACTCAGGCCCAGTGTATAAAACAACACAATGTAAGTGGCAGAAAGTGGCTGGAAGATATATGAAAAAATACAAGGACTGTAGTACAATTTCAATCTCCCCACAATGATCTCAGGACAATTATGGCAGCAATAAAAAGGACTGCTGCACACAAAAGTGTGGACAAATAAACAAGATAACTGTGCAGAAAGGAGCAACAGGATTTTTGCTTTTAAAAAAGCAGTTGGTTTGCACAGCAGCATGCAAACAGCAATGCAGCTATCAGGGAGCCTTATAGGGCAACCTAATAAGCTACAGAGCTGATGCACAAAAATATAGCCTCCACTGTCCCTGCAAAAAAATGGTGGTGTTGGACAGTGGAAATCGCTACAGCACAAGCAGTTTGGGGGTTAATCTTCCCTCCCTACCTATATTCCTTCTTCTGATGAAGCTGCAGCAACCTCTCCCTATGCTAAGATCGGCAGATGTAAGATGGCGGTCGGCGAGCACGCCCCTTTATAGCCCCTGTGACGCTACAGTAATCAAGCCAATCACTGTCATGCCCTTCTCTAAGATAGTGGGGACCGAGACCTATGTCATCACGCTGCCCACACTCTGCATCCTCCTTCATTGGCTGAAAAATGGCACTGAAAGCGTCATATGAAACGCGACTTTTGCGCGCAGATTGGCGACCTCATGGCCGATCCCACACTAGGATCGGGTCGGGTTTCATGAAACCGGACTTTGCCGAAAGTCGGCAATTTTTTAATTTGTCCGATCCGTTTCGCTCAACCCTACTGGTGAGCCCAGAACAAGTAGAGATGGCTTCAGAATGGTTGGCTGAGAGTGCATTCAATTCTTTCACTTTGTCTTCCACCCAGTCCCAGTTCAGAAAGCACAGAATGTGCACTTGCAGCTCATGGGCATCTGTCTTCCACCTCACTTCCTTGCATATCAGGCAAGCAGTCTGAGCCCAAAGTTATGCAGCAGTCACTGCTGATTTTTCATTAATCTTCTGGCTGTGGTCCTGTAGGCCATTCACCTGTCCCGGCCCCACAAGTGGAAGATATTGAGTGCATTGATTCCCAACCACTTGTTCAATCAGCAGACCACTGCAGCAAATCTCTGATGATGATAATGAAATACAGGTGCCAGCTGTTGCAGCTTTCTGCTCTGTGCAGTCCAGAAAGGAGGGCACAATCTATTCAAATGGAATCTGCATTCTTAAAAACAAATAGCGCTCTTTCCTGTATCTTCCTTGTGCTCAAACAGTAGTGTACAACCACATATGCTCTGTAAAACAACTGCAATGCTCAGTAAAAATTTAATATCAAATAATGGGTTAATTTTGTCTTATTACCCCTCATAGAAATGATAAATTTGGTACTAAAACAGTATTTTTTGTTGAAAAAATGTAATTTTATCTTTTCACATCTAAATGTTATAAAGTTATCGAAATCACTTGTAGGTTAAAAATGTACACTCTGCACAGGGGAAATCTTGAGTCATCTATGCTGTGGTCTCCCATTCTTCTCCAGCCGCAGTGGAGCCTGCTCAGTGGAAACATCAGTCGCAGCATCTGGCTCAGGCAGATACTCTGCATCTGGCTACTGCTGTTCTTCCAGGCTCTGCCATTATAGCTAGTACTGGTCAGCGGCGAGGACTCGCTTCTGGAATTAAGTCCTGCTTTCTCCCTTCTGAGCATGCCCAAAGGAAGACCTCTCATTGGAGGTCAGGGGTCACACGCTCAGGTCCTGAAGGAAGGTCCTGAAGTTTCTGCAACTATAAAAGGTTCACACGGCTGCACGGCCATGGGCTAGTATCAATCTTTGTTATGAGCTTTGCACCAGTGCGGACATGTATGCTTGTGGTCAGGGCTCAGCTGAAATAAGCCACTAGAATACCGGCACCTCCGGTGAGGAGTTTGGTTGCATGCATTCAGGGCCCGGCTGAAATAAGCCACTAGAATACCGGCACCACCGGTGAGGAATTGTTTGTGTGCTCCTCTGACTACATGACCACTTAGCAGTTAGCTGTGTACTCCTGTGAGCTTAATAGGACACATTGCTTTTCTATCACGGTGACTATGTAAAGTTACAGAGCTCGCTTTTACCGCCATATAGTGCCATTTGCTAGCAGCAGGTTCTCCTCCTGCACGGTGGACCCCGGGCTGCGAACGCACCAATAATCACATCTATATTTACTCGGTG
Organism: Ranitomeya imitator; assembly: GCF_032444005.1. NCBI lineage: Eukaryota > Metazoa > Chordata > Amphibia > Anura > Dendrobatidae > Ranitomeya > Ranitomeya imitator. The sequence goes on along the minus strand of NC_091282.1, from coordinate 932,520,828 downwards.
CATTTCGCCAGCCCTAACATAATACTAGCGCCAGGGTCTGGCTAATAAATGAAGGATCAACAGCAATCTTTGCGGTGAATCCAGCAGCTGGAGGGTAGATTGGCGGCTCTCGAGCGCTCAGTCTCAGCAGTGGATGTTACCGCAGTTGCTGTTCAGGCTGCTAGCGTGGCTGCAGCAACCTTGTCCACTGCCACCCCTGTTCTGACTCTTTCTCGCCTCCTGCTGCCAGAGAAATTTTCTGGAGATAGTAAATCTTGTAGAGGCTTCATGAGCCAGTGCTCTATACATCTCGAGCTTCTGGCTGCACGTTTCCCCACAGAGCGGGCAAAGGTGGGATTTATAGTGTCTCTCCTGTCGGACAGGGTGTTGGAGTGGGCTACGCTGCTGTGGGAGCGTGGCGATCATGTGGTGCAGAGTGCTCCACTGTTCCTGAGCACACTGAAACAGGTCTTTTTAGGACCTCGAGTAACCCATGATATGGTGCTCCAACTGTTGGCATTGACTCAGGGCTCGTCCTTGGTCAGCCATTTTGCCATCCACTTCTGCACCCTAGCATCTGAGCTTGAGTGCTCAGATAAAGCCCTTATCCCTATATTTTGGAGGGGGCTGGCTGACCATGTGAAGGACGCTCTGGCCACTAGTGAGATTCCCGCCACACTGGAGGAGTTAATAACTTTGTCCACTTGTATTGACCTCCGTTTTCATGAGCGGAGGTTAGAGCGAGCCCAGTGTAGGCAGAGGTTTTGGCTGACTCCCACCTTTGCCAAACCTTTGGAATCTCCGGTCATGGTCCCTGAGTCACATGAGGCCATGGAAGTGTGACGAGCGGGATCTAAGTCCCGGACCGCTCATGCACTCATGGTCTGTCATGTTTGCCAGCAGTGAGGACATCTTGCCACCAGATGTTCCCGGTCGAGGAAACGTCAGCGTCTACTGGTAGTAGGTAGAGGTACACTAGAAATGGCAACATTTGCCTCCAAATTGTCCTTTAAGGGGACAATTACTATAGACTCATTCTCCCATTCGGTAGAGCTCTGCGTGGATTCTGGGGCAGAGGGCAATTTTATGTCTTCTGCCTTCGCTCAACGTCACGCAATTCCCCTGGTAATGCTAGCTCAGCCAGTTACCGTAAGAGTGGTGAATGGGTTGACACTGCCCTCACAGATAACACACCAGACCATCCCTTTCTCTCTGTCCATGTCACTATCTCATCAGGAGATAATATCTCTGTTCATCATTCCTGAGGGAATTGATGAGTTCCTGTTAGGGATACCTTGGCTACGGTACCACTCTCCTCATATCGAGTGGTCCACAGGCAGAATTTTGGGATGGGGTGAATCTTGTGGGGGTAGATGTCAGAGGGAAAGCGTTAAGGTTGCTACTACTGAGGTACCCGCAGATCTATCCTCTCTCCCCAAGCAATATTGGCCCTATGCAGACGTGTTCTCCAAAAGGGCTGCGGTAACCCTGTCGCCTCACCGTCCCTATGACTGTCCTATTGACCTCTTGCCTGGTGCTGAGCCTGCCTGGGGTCGAGTCTATCCGTAATTTCTCCTGGAAACGGAGGCAATGTCTCAGTACATCCAGGAAAATCTGGCAAGAGGATTCATTAGGAAGTCAGTGTCACCTGCAGGGGCTGGGTTCTTCTTCATGCAGAAGATGAACGGGGAACTACGTCCATGCATAGACTTCAGGGGTTTTAACGCCATCACCATTAAGAATAAGTGTCCCCTGCCTCTGATATCTGAGCTTTTTGATAGGCTTCGGGGAGCAAGGGTATTTGCTAAACTAGATCTGCGGGGTGCTTACAACCTGATTCACATCCGTAAGGGGGACAAATGGAAGACGGCTTTTAACACCAGGGATGGGCACTATGAATATCTAGTGATGCCCTTTAGGCTCCGTTATGCCCCAGCCGTTTTCCAAGACTTTGTAAATGATATCTTCCGGCACATCCTTTCCACCCCTGTTGTAGTCTATCTGGAAGATATTCTCATCTACTCTCCAGATATTGACTCCAACCAAAGAGATGTTTGCAAAGTCTTCGACCTCTTACAAGCTAATTCCCTCTATGCCAAGTTGGAGAAATGTGTGTTTGAGCTGGAGTTTTTACCTTTCCTGGGCTATATCATCTACACCCAGGGATTGGCTGTAGATCCTGCAAAACTACAGGCTGTGAAGGACTGGCAAGAACCCCATTCTCTTATAGCGGTGCAGCGCTTTATGGGGTTCATTAACTCTAATCGTCAGTCCATTCCTCATTTCTCAACTCTGCTAGCTCCCTTGGTAGCCCTCACCAAGAAGGGAGGAAATCCCAAATTGTGGTCTGAGGAGGTCTCCAAGGCCTTCATTTCTATTAAGTCCCATTTTGCTAGCACTCCCATCATACATCGCCCCGATGTAGATAAGTCGTTTATAATGGAGGTGGATGCCTCTTCCATTGGTTCTGGAGTAGTCCTCTTTCAAAAGGATGCTCAAGATCGGAAGCATCCCTGCTTCTTCTTTTCTAAGACGTTCCCACTAGCGGAGAGGAATTATTCCATCGGGGACAAGGAGTTGCTAGCAATGAAGTTGGCCTTCTCTGAGTGGAGACATCTTTTGGAGGGGGCGCGCTATCCTTTCCAAGTATTCACATACCACAAGAATTTGGTTTACCTACAAACAGCCCAGCTGTTAAATTCTCGTCAGGCCAGATGGTCCTTGTTCTTCTCCTGGTTTCATTTCACCCTCCATTTCCTTTCCAAGGAGAATAACATTCGTGCCGACGCTCTCTCTTGCTCTGTTGTATCATCTGAGGAGGAGGAAGAAGAGCCTCGGCTTATTGTCGCTACCGAGAGTCTGAGAACTGTGGCCCCGGTTTCGCTTGAGTCTGTGCCTCCAGGCAAGACTTTTGCACCATCCAGTCTGAGTCTGGAGGTTCTCTCTTGGGCTCACTCATCCAGAGTGGGTGGACATTTTGGGTCCAAAAGGACATCTGAGCTACTGGTGAGGACATACTGGTGGTCACATATGGCCGTGACATCGCAGACTGTGTCTCCTGCACCAAGAACAAGTCTCCTCGTCAATGGCCAGCTGGGTTGCTTTACCCCCTGCCGGTGGCAGAGAGGCCCTGGGAGATGGTCAGGATGAATTTTGTGGTGGGCTTACCCAAGTCTCCTAGCTGTACCATTATTTGGGTAATCACCGACAATTTTTCCAAAATGGTGCTCTTGGTACCTCTTCCATGGCTACCTTCTGCATGGGCGCTGGCAGCGTTGTTCATCAAACATATCTTTCACCTACATGGTATGCCGGACAAAATTGTCAGTGACCGGGGTCCCCAGTTTGCGTCTCAATTCTGGATAGAGCTTTGTCGTCTGCTCAGCATTGAGTTGAATCTCTCCTCGGTATATCATCCCGAGATGAATGGGTTGGTTGAGAGGGCCAACCAGACCCTGGTCACATATTTACGACATTTTGTTTCTGCCAGGCAGGATGACTGGGCACCCTTGCTACCGTGGGAGGAGATTGCACTAAACATCGCCGTAACCGACTCCACCGGTCAGACTCCATTCCTCCATAATTACAACCAGCATCTTTGTGTCCCTGTGCCCATGCCCGTGTCTTCCGCTAACTTCAAGGTGGCAGACTGGACTGTGGAAGCACGGGACATTTAGGACCGCACTCAGGATGCCATTCGGACCACCAAGGAGAGAATGAGGTCCTCATCAATGCTCATCGGTGCCCCACTCCGACCTTTGCTCCTGGCGACTTGCTGTGGCTCTCTGCCCATTACATCAGGCTGCGTGTCGAGTCCACTAAGTTTGCACCACGCTACTTGGGTCACTTCTAGGTCCTCAAACAAGTTATCCCTGTGCTCTACCATCTGGCCCTTCCTCCTCACCTAGGTATCACCGACACCTTTCATGTGTCCCTCTTGAAGCCCATACACATGTCCCGGTTTTCCGAGTCATCTGCTGGGACATCGGGTTTATCTACGGACGATTCCGAGGTGAACGCTATTTTGGCGTGCAAGGTGGTACGTAGCAAGAAATTTTATTTGGTGAAGGGTTATGGTCCAGAGGACAGGTCTTGGGAACCTGTTGAGCACATTCGAGCGTAGGAAGGTCCAAGGAGGGGGCCCCTAGCAGGGGGGGTAATGTTAGGGCTCGAGTTCCCGCCTTTGCACAGGGGGAACTCGAGCCAGTCTCCCACTCTTCTCCAGCCGCAGTGGAGCCTGCTCAACGGAGACATCGGTCCCAGTGTCTGGCTTAGGCAGATACTCTGCGTCTGGCTACTGCTGTTCTTCCAGGCTCTGCCATTATAGCTAGTACTGGTCAGCGGCGAGGACTCACTTCTGGGACTAAGTACTGCTTTCTCCCTTCTGAGCATGCCCAAAGGAAGACCACTCATTGGAGGTCAGGGGTCACACACTTAGGTCCTGAAGCAACTCCCATTGGTCCTCTAGGAAGTTCCTGAAGTTGCTGCAACTATAAAAGGTTTGCATGGCCGCACGGCCATGCACTAGTATCAATCTTTGTTATGAGCTTTGCGCCAGTGTGGTCACGTATGCTTGTAGTCAGAGCTCGGCTGAAATAAGCAACTAGAATACCGGCACCTCCGGTGAGGAGTTTGGCTGCATGTATTCAGGGTCCAGCTGAAATAATCCATTAGAATACCGGCACCTCCAGTGAGGAATTGTTTGTGTGCTCCTCTGACTACATGACCACTGACTGCTATCAGCTCAGCAGTTAGCTGTGTACTCCTGTGAGCTTAACAGGACACAGTGCTTTTCTATCACGACGACTCTGTGAAGTAACAGAGCTCACTTATACCGCCATATACTCCTGCACGGTGGACTCCGGGCTGCGAACGCACCAATAATAACATCAATATTTACTCGGTGTGTTCCACCAGCCCTAACACACTCCTAGATGAATTTCTTCAGGGGTTTAGTTTAAAAAATGGGGTCCCTTGATGGGTTTCTGCTGTTTTTGCATGTCAGGGGATCTGCAAATGCGACATGATATTCACAATCTATTCCAGACAAATTTCCGCTCCCAAAATCAAATAGCGCTCTTTTCTTTCGGAGACCTGCCATGTGCCTAAAAAGCAGCTTTTGACCACATACAGTGGGGAAAATAAGTATTTGATACATTGGCGATTTTGCAAGTTTTCTCAACTAGAATGTAGAGGTCTCTAATTTTTATCTTAGGTACACTTCAACTGTGAGAGACAGAATCTTAACCCCTTCATGACCAGAGGTATTTTCATTTTTGCATTTTTGTTTTTGCTCCCCTTTTCTCAGAGCCATAACTTTTTTATTTTTTGTCAATATCGCCATGTGAAGGCTTGTTTTTTGTTTTTTACTATCCACTAGATAACACGGTACCAAGATATAAATCTTTCCTATATCTAGATGGCTACAAGAAATGTTTGGAGGCTGTCCTCAATGCCAAAGGTTGTGCAACCAAGTATTACTAAGGGGTGCCTTTATAGCTGCACATATTGTTTATTCTGTTTCTTCTTTGAAATTGCAAAATGGAAGTATAAAAATTATGTTTTATTGTTGTATTACTTTGGACCACTAATTAAAAAACCCTGATGATATACACTGTGTTCCAAATTATTATGCAAATTATATTTTTCTCGGATTTTCCGAAATGGTCCGTGCAAATGACAGTCAATCTAATGAACGTCATCACCCGTTAGATTATACATCAAATTTTATTGAAGAAACCTCCCAATGATAACAGTATAATCTCCAAAATAAATAAAAATTCAAAATGCACTGTTCCAAATTATTAGGCACAGTAGAATTTCTATACATTTGATATGTTTTAAAGAACTGAAAACGCTCATTTGAGGAATTTGCAGCATTAGGAGGTCACATTCACTGAACAAAACAGCTATTTAACTCCAAAACCTCCTAACAGGCCAAGTTACATGTTCACATAGGACCCCTTCTTTGATATCACCTTCACAATTCTTGCATCCATTGAATTTGTGAGTTTTTGGAGAGTTTCTGCTTGTATTTCTTTGCATAAAGTCAGAATAGCCTTCCAGAGCCGCTGTTTTGATGTGAACTGCTTCCCACCCTCATAGATATTTTGCTTGATGATACTCCAAAGGTTCTCCGTACGGTTGAGGTCAGGTGAAGATCGTGGCCACACCATGAGTTTATCTCCTTTTATGCCCATAGCGGCCAATGACTCAGAGGTATTCTTTGCAGCATGAGATGGTGCATTGTCATACATGAAGATGATTTTGCTCCTGAAGGCAAGTTTCTGCTTTTTAGACCATGGAAGAAAGTTGTCAGTCAGAAACTCTGCATACTTTGCAGAGGTCATTTTCACACCTTCAGGAACCTTAATGGGCCCAACCAGCTGTTTCCCCATGATTCCGGACCAAAATCATGACTCCTCCACCTCCTTGCTGATGTCGCAGCCTTGTTGAGACATTGTGGCCTCCACCAACCATCCACTACTCCATCCATCTGGACCATCCAGGGTTGTTTGACACTCATCAGTAAACAAGACTGTTTGAAAATTAGTCGTCATGTATGTCTGGGCCCACTGCGACCGTTTCGACTTGTGAACACTGTTCAGGGGTGGCCGAATAGTAGGTTTATGAACCAGAGCAAGCCTTTGAAGGATCCTACACCTTGAGATTCAAGGGACTTCAGAGGCACCAGCAGCTTCAAATATCTGTTTGCTGGTTTGTAATGGCTTTTTAGCAACTGGTCCTCATTCTGCTTTTATCAGCACATACATGTCTGTGCTCAGATTCAGCCACATATCTCTTAACAGTACGATGATCACGCTTAAGTATTCGGGAAATATCTCATGTTTTCATCCCTTGACCAAGGCATTGCACTAGTTGATGCTTTTCAGCAGCAGAGAAATCCTTTTTATTTCCCTTGTTGCTTAAAAACTGTGGCCTGCTTAATAATGTGGAACATCATTTTTAAGTAGTTTTCCTTTCATTAGAATCACCTGGAAAACTAATTATCACATGTGTTTAAGATTGATTTCAGTTATCTATTGAGCCCTGAGACACAATACCATCCATGAGTTTATTTGAAAAACAAAAAATTTAATCTTTATGAAACTTAAATCCAATTTGCATAATAATTTGGAACACAGTGTAGGTTTGGTACATTTCTATTTATGTCTCAAGATATTTTACAGTCTACGAAAAAATGACGGTGTACCAATAATGTTGAGCAGCACTGTAATATAAAGTCACTGTGCCTCAATAAGAAATGCCCACTCTCAACTTGCACATGTTGCAATGTTGTAAACTAATTATCCCTCAATTGTACTATCCCTGAACTTCATATCGGGACACTCATTCCTGATGCACATTTCCCCAAAAATTGCTTGCCTTTTCTCAGGGCATTCACGTTACATTTAAGGACCTCTCCATGACTGGCAGCTAAAACAGCCATTGTACTCCATTTCATTTAAATGGAGTGTGGTAGCAATTATTTGCTAGAAACACATATAACAAAAAAAAATTGCAGACATAATAAATCATAATTTAGCTTCCTAAAAATGAATAGATCATTGCTGATGTCTCCAGTTTATTTAGATCTAAAACAGAAACAATAAAGTCATTTCATATAAATAGGGTGTTATTCATAGTTTATTAGAAAAAAAGCAGATAATATAATATGTGAATGAATAAATCATAAATCAAAGGTATATATATATATATATATATATATATATATATATATATATATATATACAGTATATATATATCTACTATATAAAGCTGAATGTGTGTGTGTGTGTGTATGTGTGTGTGTATGTCCGGGATTGGCATCTGCACCGTCGCAGCTACAGCCACAAAATTTTGCACAGTCACACGTCTGGACCCCGAGAGCGTCATAGGCTATATTGTGAGGCGAAATTTTAACCCCACGCGTTCCAATTCACCAAACAATTTTGCCCCTATCTACATAATGGGGAAAAAAGTGAAAGGAAAAGTGTTGGAAGCGTCGCACCTACAGCAACAAAATTTTGCACAGTCACACGTCTGGACCCTGAGAGCGTCATAGGCTATGTTGTGAGGTGAAATTTTAACCCCGCGCGTTCAAATTCACCAAACAATTTTGCCCCTATCTACATAATGGGGAAAAAAGTGAAAGGAAAAGTGTTGGAAGCGTCGCAGCTACAGAAACAAAATTTTGCACAGTCACACGTCTGGACCCTGAGAGCGTCATAGGCTACGTTGTGAGGTGAAGTTTTAACCCCGCGCGTTCCAATTCACCAAACAATTTTGCCCCTATCTACATAATGGGGAAAAAAGTGAAAGGAAAAGTGTTGGAGGCGTCGCAGCTACAGCCACAAAATTTTACACAGTCACACGTCTGGACCCCGAGAGCGTCATAGGCTATGTTGTGAGGTGAAATTTTAACCCCGCGCTTTCCAATTCACCAAACAATTTTGCCCCTATCTACATAATGGGGAAAAAAGTGAAAGGAAAAGTGTTGGAAGCGTCGCACCTACAGCAACAAAATTTTGCACAGTCACACGTCTGGACCCTGAGAGCGTCATAGGCTATGTTGTGAGGTGAAATTTTAACCCCGCGCGTTCAAATTCACCAAACAATTTTGCCCCTATCTACATAATGGGGAAAAAAGTGAAAGGAAAAGTGTTGGAGGCGTCGCAGCTACAGAAACAAAATTTTGCACAGTCACACGTCTGGACCCTGAGAGCGTCATAGGCTACGTTGTGAGGTGAAGTTTTAACCCCGCGCGTTCCAATTCACCAAACAATTTTGCCCCTATCTACATAATGGGGAAAAAAGTGAAAGGAAAAGTGTTGGAGGCGTCGCAGCTACAGCCACAAAATTTTACACAGTCACACGTCTGGACCCTGAGAGCGTCATAGGCTATGTTGTGAGGCGAAATTTTAACCCCGCGCGTTCAAATTCACCAAACAATTTTGCCCCTATCTACATAATGGGGAAAAAGTGAAAGGAAAAGTGTTGGAGGCGTCGCAGCTTCAGAAACAAAATTTTGCACAGTCGCACGTCGGGACCCTGAGAGCGTCATAGGCTTCGTTGTGAGGTGAAATTTTAACCCCGCGCTTTCCAATTCACCAAACAATTTTGCCCCTATCTACATAATGGGGAAAAAGTGAAAGGAAAAGTGTTGGAAGCGTCGCAGCTACAGCAACAAAATTTTGCACAGTCACACGTCTGGACCCCGAGAGCGTCATAGGCTATGTTGTGAGGTGAAATTTTAACCCCGCGCTTTCCAATTCACCAAACAATTTTGCCCCTATCTACATAATGGGAAAAAATGAAAGGAAAAGTGTAGGAGGCAAATTGACAGCTGCCAGATGTGAACAAGGGGGACTTAAAGAATGAGAGCGATGGCGCCAAAGAGTATATACCGTACAGTTGCTAAGGTGGGGCCTGGACATGGGATACTCACCACACACGGGGATATGAATACACACAAAATGCGCCACACACTACCACGTGCTTGAACACATATTACCCTCAGCACACATTTCACCACAAATACACCAACCTCGCCACATAAAAATCAAAACACAAAAGTCGCCACTCAAAACTCGCCACGCGCAGAACTCGCCACATGCAAAAACTTGGCTCTTGCAAAACTCGCCACAAGTGCAAAATTCTCCTCATGAAAAACTCGCCACACGCAAAACTTGCACACGCGGAAAAATTGCCACATGCACAAAAGTTGCAACACATGCAAAAGTTGCCTCACACAAAACTTGCACATACTCAAAAGGCACCACACATAATACTCGCCATGCGCAAAACTTGCTGCACACAACTTGCTACACTAACCTGTCACATGCAACTCGACACACAAAAAGTTGCTACACGCATGTTGCTACACAAAACTCATCTCACAAAAGTCGCTACATGCATGTCGCCACACGCAACTCAACACACACAACTTGACAAACAAAACTCGCCCTAAAACACACACAAGTCTGGTATTATCCTTCAAAAATAAAAATCTGATTAATAAGCAGACAAACTACAACAATTGCACCATATAGGAAATACGGCAGCTGTCAGTCACATGACCTGTCTATTATGTGTATGTGTGAGCTAATATATACTGCCAGGGGGAGGGCTTCCTGTTGGCTGGGGATTTATCAGGCTGCCAATTTAGCTTACAAATACTGAGGTAAAAATACTGAGCAAATAACGTGTGAACGAGGTCTAATACAGGAGGAGATGACACACAGGTATATACTATATACAGGGGATATGACACACAGATATATACTATATACAGGAGAGATGACACACAGGTATATACTATATAGAGGAGGAGATGACATATAGGTACATATATATACAGGAGGAGATGACATACAGGTATATACTATATACAGGAGGAGATGACATAAAGGTATATGCTATATATAGAAGATGACATGCAGGTATATACTATATGCAGGATGAGATGACACTCAGATATATACTATATACAGGGGAGATGACACACAGGTATATACTATATACAGGAGGAGATGACATACAGGTATATGCTATATATAGAAGATGACATGCAGGTATATACTATATGCAGGAGGAGATGACACTCAGATATATACTATATACAGGGGAGATGACACACAGGTATATACTATATACAGGAGGAGATGACATACAGGTATATACTATATATAGAAGGAGATGACATTCAGGTATATACTATATATAGGGGAGATGACACACAGCAGGTATATACTATATACAGGGGAGATGACATACAAGTATATACTATATACAGGAGATGACATACAGATGTATACTATATATAAGGGAGATGACAAACATGTATATACTGAGGTGATGAGGTGAAAATGAGAGGTGTGAGGTGAAAATGAAAAGGTGTGAGTGCAAAATGAGAGGAGTGAGGAAAAATAGTGGAGTGATCAGAAAATGACAGATGTGAGGTTGAAATGACAAGTGTTAGGGGGGAATGAGAGGAGTGAGGGAGAAAATGAGAGGTGTGAGGGAGAAAATGAGAGATGTGAGGGGGAAAATGAAAGATGTGATTGGGAAAATGAGAGGCGTGATGGGAAAATAAGAGAAGTGAGGTGCTATAACTAACCACAGATATTTACTATGCCCAGGCAACGCCGGGCTCTTCAGCTAGTACATATATATATATATATATATATATATATATATACCATTTTCACAAAGATGGAAGAACAAAGAGAAAGATTATCATTTTCCGTTGATGTATATCCATTGATATCATGTTGGTGTTGTGTAATAAATACACACTATTATTATGGTCTGGGTCAATGAAATGCAGTAAATATTCCTTGTCCACTACACACAATCAGCTACAGCATGAATATATAACTTCATGTTTAGTGGTTGGTGGCTAATTGTCACTTTCATACATTCATACAGCATATTTATATACTAGCCCCACATAACGCTTAACAGCATGAGTTCTATGAACGATACTGAGAAATGTAGGCTCACAGCTGCATTTAGAAGTATTGGCTGCATTCCTGCTGGATTCAGAATTAGCTTTACATTAACTCAAATTGCTTTTCAGACTTGTTTCCTTTCTTTTTATATTTTTTGAAAAGCATAGCTAACACCCCTATTTCTAAAGCTGAGATATTGTAAATAACAACAGGGTGCATTCTGTGCATCAAGTTTCTAGTAATTTCAACACATAAAGATGAAACAAGCATATAGATTAAGTAGGAGTCTATTTATTCAATGCCTACAGTATAAGAGTTGACATTAAAAAGGATGAAAAAGAAAAAGACGCTCGGGATCAAGTGGTTTCATATTTCAATGCAACTAACATCTACCACTGCTAAAACCCCTGGCAAAAATTATGGAATTACCGGCCTTGGAGGATGTTCATTCAGGTCTATAATTTTGTGGAAAAAAAGCAGATCACAGACATGGCACAAAACTAAAGTCATTTCAAATGACAACTTTCTGGCTTTAAAAAACACTAAAAGAAATCAAGAACAAAAAATGTGGTAGTCAGTAATGGTTACTTTTTTAACCAATCATAGGGGAAGAATTATGGAGTCACTCAATTCTGAGAAAAAAATTATGGAATCATGAAAATCATGAAAAACAAACAAACAAAAAAACACTCCAAAACATTGGTAGTATTTTTGTTATGACCTGGTGGTTAGGAGCACCCGGAATGACCTGATAGTTAAACCTCATACAGGACGAGCCCTGGGATGTGGGAGCTCTGCTGACCGCAAGCCCTAATCCTATCACACACACTAGAAATAGCCGTGGAGCGCTCCTGACCAGACCTAGGCGCCTCGTCACAGCCTAAGAACTATCTAGCCCTAGAGATAGAAAATATAGTCTACCTTGCCTCAGAGAAATTCCCCAAAGGTAAAGGAAGCCCCCCACATATATTGACTGTGAGTAAAGATGAAACTCACAAACGCAGAAATGAAACAGGTTTCAGCAAAGGGAGGCCAGACTTACTAAATAGACAGAGGATAGGAAAGGTAACTTTGCGATCAGCACAAAACCTACAAAAGACCACGCAGAGTGTGCAAAAAAGACCTCCGCACTGACTCACGGTGCGGAGGGGCCACTCTGCATCCCAGAGCTTCCAGCTAGCAAGACAAAATCATGATAACCAGCTGGACAAGAAAACAGTGAACAAATAATGACTATCAGGAACTTAGCTTCTGCAGGAGAAGGCAGGTCACCAGAGAGATCCAGGAGCGAACTGAACCAATGCAAAAACATTGACAGCTGGCATGGAGTAACGATCTGAGAGGAGTTAAATAGAGCAGCCAACCAAAGGATAAACCACGTCACCTGTGTAAGGAACCTCAGAAGCAGCAGCTTCACTCATAGCCACCAGAGGGAGCCCATAGACAGAACTCGCCGAAGTACCATTCACAACCACAGGAAGTAGTTCAACAACAGAATTCACAACATATTTTGTTGCACCACCTCTGGCTTTTATAACCGTTTGCAATCTTTGAGGCATGGACTTAATGAGTGCCAAACAGTACTCTTCATTAGGGTTGAGCGACTTTTACTTTTATAGGATCGGGTCGGGTTTCACGAAACCCGACTTTTTCAAAAGTCGGGTCGAGTGAAATCGGCCGATCCTATAAAAAAGTCGGGGTCAGGGTCGGCCGAAACTCGAAACCCAATGCAGTGCATTGGGTTTCCAATGGTTCCCAGGGTCTGAAGGAGAGGAAACTCTCCTTCAGGCCCTGCAATCCATATTTAAGTGTAAAATAAAGATTTAAAATAAAAAATATCGCTATACTCACCCTCGGACGCGCCCTGGTACTAACCGGCAGCCTTTCTTCCTTCGAATCAGCGCTTGCAGGACCTTGCGCTGACGTCGCGGCTTGTGATTGGTCGCGCGAGTGGTCACATGGGCGGTCGCGCGACCAATCACAAGCCGCGACGTCACCGCGACGTCACCGCAAGGTCCTGCAAGCGCTGATTCGAAGGAAGAAAGGCTGCCGGTTAGTACCAGGGCGCGTCAGAGGGTAAATATAGCGATATTTTTTATTTTAATTCTTTATTTTACACTTAAATATGGATTCCGAGATCGATTTCCGATATTGCAAACATATCGGAACTCGGTATCGGAATTCCGATCCCAGATTCAGAAGATCGCCGACCTCATGGCCGACCCCACACAGGGGTCGGGTCGGGTTTCATGAAACCCGACTTTGCCAAAAGTCGGCGACTTCTGAAAATGGCCGACCCGTTTCGCTCAACCCTACTCTTCATCAATCTGGCTCCAACTTTCTCTGATTGCTGTTGCCAGATCATCTTTACAGGTTTGTGCCTTGCCATTGACCATATTATTGAACTTCCACCAAAGATATTCAATTGGATTAAGAGCTGGACTATTAGCAGGCCGTGACATTCACCTTATGTGTCTTTTTTCAAGGAATGTTTTCACAGTTTTTGCTCTATGGCAGGATGCATTATCATCTTGAAAAATGATTTTGTCATCCCCAAACATCCTTTCAATTAATGGGATAAGAAAGTGTCCAAAATATCAACATAAACTTGTGCATTTATTGAAGATGTAATGACAGCCATCTCCCTAGTGCCTTTATTTGACATGCAGCCCCATATCATCAATGACTGTGGACATTTGCATGTTCTCTTCAGGAAGTCATCTTTATAAATCTCATTGGAATGGCACCAAATAAAATTTCCAGCATCATGATCTTGCCCAATGCTGATTCGCGATTCAACACTGAATATGACTTTCATCCAGTCATCCACAGTCAATGATTGCTTTTCCTTAGCCCATTGTAAGCTTGTTTTTTTCTGTTTAGGTGTTAATGATGGCTTTCATTTAACTTTTCTGCATGTGAATCCCATTTCCTTTAGGTGGTTTCTTACAGTTCGGTCACAGATTCCAGTTTCCTCTCATTTGTATCTCATTTTTTTGTTGTGCATTTCCTGTTTTGGAGACATATTGCTTTAAGATTCCGGTCTTGACTCTTTGATGTCTTTCTTGGTCTACCAGTATGTTTGCCTTTAACAATCTCCCCATGTTGTTTGTATTTGGTCCAGATTTTAGACACAGCTGACTATGGACAACCAACATTTGATGATTTACCCTCTTTTAAGAGTTTGATAATCCTCTCCTTTGTTTCAATTGACATCTCTCGTGTTGGAGCCATGATTCATGTCAGTCCACTTGGTGCAACAGCTCTCCGAAGTGTTATCACCCCTTTTTATATGCAGACTAACGAGCAGATCTAATTTGATGCAGGTGCTATTTTTGTGTATGAAAATTCACAGGGTGATTCCATAATTTTTTTCTCAGAATTGAGTGATTCTATAATTTTCTCCCCTATGCTTGGTTAAAAAAAGTAACCATTACTAGGGTTGAGCGAAACGGATCGGTCATTTTCATAAGTCGCCGACTTTTGGCAAAGTCGGGTTTCATGAAACCCGATCCGATCCCAGCATGGGATCAGCCATGCGGTACGCGACCTTCGCGCCAAAGTCGCGTTTCATATGATGCGTTCAGTGCCATTTCTCAGCCAATGCAGGAGGACGCAGATTGTGGGCAGCATGATGACATAGTTCTTGGTCCCCACCATCTTAGAAAAGGACATGGCAGTGATTGGCTTGCTTTCTGCGGCGTCACAGGGGCTATAAAGGGGCATGCACGCCGACCGCCATCTTACTGCTGCTGATCTGAGCATAGGGAGAGGTTGCTTCCGCTTCGTCAGAAGCAGGGATAGCGTTAGGCAGGGAATATAAACCCCCAAACCGCTTGTGCTGTAGTGATTTCCACTGTCCAACACCACCTTTTCCTTGCAGGGACAGTGGAGGCTAGATTTCTGTGCATCAGCTCTGTAGCTTATTAGGCTGCCTTATAAGGCTCCCTGATAGCTGCATTGCTGTTTATACGCCGCTGTGCAAACCAACTGCTTTTTTCAAAGCACAAATCCTGTTGTTCCTTCCTTTCTGCACAGCTATCTTCTTTGTTTGGCCACACTTTTGTGTGCAGCAGTCCTTTTTGTTGCTGCCTGCCATACATTTCTGAGATTACTGTAGGGAGATAGTAATTGTAGTACAGTCCCTTTTTATATATATATCTTCAAGCCACTTTCTGCCCCTGAAACTGTGTAGTGTGAAACAGTGGGCCTGTATTTTTCTGCACTGTCCCACACCTAAAAAGGGAGATTAATATTGGCAAATCTGTGCATCTGTGCCAGTCCAGTCTGTGGTATATGTCTGTCATTTTGTGCCACTGAAACAATACTGTAAAACAGTGGGCCAGATTTATTCACTAGTCTCCCATCAAAAAAAATAGAAGGGGAGATTAATATTGGCAAATCTGTGCATCTGTGCTAGTCCAGTCTGTGGTATCGGTCTGTCATTTTGTGCCACTGAAACAATACTGTAAAACAGTGGGCCAGATTTATTTACTAGTCTCCCATCAAAAAAAAAAAAGAAGGGGAGATTAATATTGGCAAATCTGTGCATCTGTGCCAGTCCAGTCTGTGGTATTGGTCTGTCATTTTGTGCCACTGAAACAATACTGTAAAACAGTGGGCCAGATTTATTCACTAGTCTCCCATCCAAAAAAAAAAGAAGGGGAGATTAATATTGGCAAATCTGTGCATCTGTGCCAGTCCAGTCTGTGGTATTGGTCTGTCATTTTGTGCCACTGAAACAATACTGTAAAACAGTGGGCCAGATTTAATCACTAGTCTCCCATCAAAAAAAAAAAGAAGGAGAGATTAATATTGGCAAATCTGTGCATCTGTGCCAGTCCAGTCTGTGGCATCGGTCTGTCATTTTGTGCCACTGATACAATACTGTAAAACAGTGGGCCAGATTTATTCAATAGTCTCCCATCAAAAAAAAAAAAAAAAGAAGGGGAGATTAATATTGGCAAATCTTTGCATCTGTGCCAGTCCAGTCTGTGGTATTGGTCTGTCATTTTGTGCCACTGAAACAATACTGTAAAACAGTGGGCCAGATTTAATCACTAGTCTCCCATCAAAAAAAAAGAAGGGGAGATTAATATTGGCAAATCTGTGCATCTGTGCCAGTCCAGTCTGTGGTATCGGTCTGTCATTTTGTGCCACAGAAACAATACTGTAAAACAGTGTGCCAGATTTAATCACTAGTCTCCCATCAAAAAAAAAAAAGAAGGGGAGATTAATATTAGCAAATCTGTGCATCTGTGCCAGTCCAGTCTGTGGTATCGGTCTGTCATTTTGTGCCACTGAAACAATACTGTAAAACAGTGGGCCAGATTTAATCACTAGTCTCCCATCAAAAAAAAAAAGAAGGGGAGATTTTTATTTCCAGTGTGTGCATCTGCGTTAGTCCTGTTATTGGCATATCTGTCAGCCACTGTCTGCTACTGAAACTGTGCACTGTAATACAGTGGGCCTGATTTTTCCTGCAGTGTCACACACCTATAGAGGGAGATTTAAATTCACAGCAATTTTGCGTCCACCTTGTAACTGGTTTTACAGTACCAAATACCGTTTGTTAGTTTGGTTACATATTTCCAAGAATGAGGAAGTCTGGTGGAAGAGGTCATGGCCGTGGGCAGTCATTGCCAGCTGGTAATGATGGTAGTGGTGGTGGAGCATCAAGTGGTCGTGGGAAAAGCAATATAGCACCAAAGTCTCGAGTTGTTCAGCCACCGTCATCGTCTGGCTACACAAGGCCTCGAACGTTCCCTTTTCTGGGAGTAGGAAAACCGCTTTTAAAGCCAGAGCAGCAGGAACAAGTTTTGGCTTTCATTGCTGCCTCTAGCTCTTTTGCCTCCTCTTCGGAAAGTGCAAAATGTAAAAGCAGCGTGTCGTCAGTGGATGTTCCCGGTCAGGGACAAGTCGCTTCCTTGAGTTCTTCACCCAGAACAACAGAGAAGGATGCGTCAGGCGACACAACGGGTTACTCCATGGAGCTCTCTACACATACCGTTCCTGGGTTAGAAAGGGAAATTGTTAACAGGCCATGCCCATTACAAGATGAATCGGACATGGAGTGCACAGACGCACAGCCACAGCCAGATTATTATGCTGTTCCTTTGACTCAGATCACAACATTGCCCTCGCAGTGTACTTATCCAGAATCTGACCCAGATGAGACTATGGAGCCCTGTCACGAACGCTATAGCACCGGCTTACACGGTGACACAGAGGAAGGTGCACAGGACATAGAAAAGGAGGTCATAGATGACCCAGTTGTTGACCCCGATTGGCAGCCATTGGGGAAACAGGGTGCAGCCGGCAGTAGCTCTGAAGCGGAGGAGAAGGAGCCGCAGCAGGCATCAACATCGCAACAGGTTCTATGTGGCAGGCCTGTATCTTGCCAAAAACGTGTGGCAAAACCAAAAACAGTTGTAGGACAGCGTGGCCATCCAGTTAAAGTAGCTCAGTGTGCAATGCCTGAAAAGGTATCCGATAGTAGGAAGAGTGCAGTCTGGCATTTTTTTAACCAAGATCCAAATGATCAGTGCAAAGTCATCTGTAAGAAATGCTCAAGGACCTTCAGCAGAGGTCAGAATTTTAAAAATCTAAATACAAGTTGCATGCGTAGACATTTAACCACCATGCAGTTGCAAGCCTGTACTAACTACCATACGTCCCTTAATATTGTTGCACCCTCTCACAATGGAGCTAGTCAGCAACACTACATCCCTTCCCTCACTGTAAGCCCACCATTTACCACACCACCTGCAGCAAATGTGGAGGTTTCGACGCAAGGCCAAAGCAGTCAGGGAATCACCAGGTTCTTGGTAGGAAACACTGTATGTAGGCCAACTGCAAGAATACCATCACCAACCCTCTCTCAGTCTGCCATGTCCACCGGCACCCCCGCTAGTTCCACCATATAGAGAACACCAAAAACCTAAAACAAAGATCAAAAGAAGGAGAACCACCAGGCTAGGATGTGCAAAATATTCAATTTTATTATTTATTATGGTAACAAATGGTAATATAATATTATAAAATTATTAAAAAGATGCGCACTGCAGGACATATACTGCTATAGATATTACATACATATATATAAAAAAGATTAATTAGTAACCCTCTTTAAAAAATGGGGAGGCAAAACCTGATGCTGGAAAAAGAAAAAATATTTTTTGTGAAAAAAATATATATACCGTATATCTGTATAGAATATATATACACATATATATCACAATAAGTGAATAAAAGTGCTCAGGTGCTGTAATAAATAAATAATGTTTGCATTGGTCCAGAATAATATATAACAGGGCCAGCATAAATATCAGAAC
The DNA here is from genome assembly GCF_032444005.1 of Ranitomeya imitator. Taxonomy (NCBI): domain Eukaryota; kingdom Metazoa; phylum Chordata; class Amphibia; order Anura; family Dendrobatidae; genus Ranitomeya; species Ranitomeya imitator. Next base: position 932,502,062 of record NC_091282.1, on the reverse strand, counting down.
ACCACTGTGATTGTAAAAAAAGTGATAAGAGGTAATTAAGAGCATACAGGTACCTTGGTAGGGTTACTGTCCTTGTGCACAACGCGCCCCGAAGCGCGTTTCGGTACAGTTTCCTTCGTCAGGGGGAGTAAATTACAGTATAACGCCAGGTTTTTATAGTGCGTGCACTTCAATGATTAGCCGCGGTCCGAGTACCCATGGCGCATGCGCAGCCAGGAGGTCCCGGAAGTTCCGGAGCACCACGTCACATGACTGGACGCACGGCATTATGGAACCGGCGTAACCAAGGCCACAGCGACGCTATACTCCAGGACATCGGGGGCACAGACCACTCATGCGCACAACTAGGAGCGCGTAACCATTGAGTACAGATAAGGTAACTAAAGACAGCGCGATCATCATATAGAAAATAAGTGGGGATTTATTCTAAAAAAACATATGGTGATGAAAAAGGTCCCTAATTAGCCCACGAGTGTGGGTCAAAAAATCCCGGAGCCCCGCATCACGTGACCAAACGCACGGAAAAATCCGGCGTAACCAAGGCCACAGTGCAGCGATATCAGGGGCATAGACCACGCATGCGCATAGCCACAAGTGCATAGTGGACGCAGATAGGAAAATAGGGTTAACGATGGACAGCACGATCAACATGAACGGGGGAGACACTATTATGTACGTACATATAACATGCAAAGGCCATTTAGCAATATCAAATATAACTAATTAGCCCAAACTAATATGGATCAAAAAAATTTTTTTACCACAAAAGGACTGCAATGATAATATATATACATATATATAAAGAGTCATATACATGAACAAAACGTGAAAGGGAGACATATAAAAATAATAAATATAAATAAAGAAGGAAAAAATGAGGGAAAAAAATGAGGGAAAATATATATATATATATGAAATAAAAATAAAAATTAATAATAAAAATAAAATTAAATAAAAATTAATATTTATTAAATAATATATCAAAAAAAATAAATAAATAAAAATAAATAAATAATAAATAAAAAATAATAAATAATAATAGTTGTAGAACATAATAATAAATAAATAAAAATCAAAACAGAAAAAAATCAAAAAAGAAAAAAGTAAATATGTTTGAAAAAATAAAATAAAACTAAGATGTCTCTATTCCACCTATTTCACAGATAGCAAAGACCACATGTAGTATAATTAAAAATACAGTGCATCATATAGACTAAACATAATAATGTCTTATAATGGTAATAAATATATATCAAAGATGGTCCACATATGATAACACCCAACTTAATGGGGTACTGAATGTCCATAATTGCTGAAGAAGAATGGTATTTCAACAGGTAGGCATCCATAGTAGTCACATTTAGTCCATCTTCAAAGCATAATGACCAGTAACATCACTAAAATATAAAGGCGTTAAAATCTACAAAAACTAAAATAAAAATGACAGTGTGCAAAAAAAGGGGGCCAGTACAAAAAGGCCAAGAAAAAGAAAAAGGACAGGGGAGTCTAAAATGATCATAAAAAGGGGGCAAAGGATAGATGTTCATTTAGACCATTAGGGAAAACCGTATCAAGCGTCCAGATCCACTTTGTTTCCATCATGGCCAACCGCGAACTAATCTTTCCACCACGTTCACTGGGTTTAATAACATCAATACCAGTCACTCTCAAAAGGGACGCATCACAATTGTGAAACAGTTTAAAATGTTTTGGTAAAGTCTTTAACCCCTTTCTGACATCGGACGTACTATCCCGTCGAGGTGGGGTGGGCCCCTATGACCACGGACGGGATAGTACGTCCAGCGCGATCGGCGGCGCTCACGGGGGGAGCACGGCCGATCGCGGCCGGGTGTCAGCTGCCTATCGCAGCTGACGTCCGGCACTATGTGCCAGGAGCGGTCACGGACCGCCCCCGGCACATTAACCCCTGGCACACCACGATCAAAGATGATCGCGATGTGCCGGCGGTGCAGGGAAGCATCACGCAGGGAGGGGGCTCCCTGCGGGTTTTTCTGAGCCCCCCGCAGCAACGCGATGTGATCGCGTTGCTGCGAGGGTCTTACCTCCCTCCCTGCCTGCTCCAGACCCGGATCCAAGATGGCCGCGGATCCGGGTCCTGCAGGGAGGGAGGTGGCTTCACAGAGCCTGCTCAGAGCAGGCACTGTGAAGCAGCCTGCACTGCTATCAAATCGGTGATCTGACAGAGTGCTGTGCAAACTGTCAGATCATCGATCTGTGATGTTCCCCCCTGGGACAAAGTAAAAAAGTAAAAAAAAAATTTTCCAAATGTGTAAAAAAAAATTAAAAAAAATATTCCTAAATAATGAAAAAAAAAATAAATATTATTCCCATAAATACATTTCTTTATCTAAATAAATTTAAAAAAAACAATAAAAGTACATATATTTAGTATCGCCGCGTCCGTAACGGCCCGACCTATAAAACTGGCCCACTAGTTAACCCCTTCAGTAAACACCGTAAGAAAAAAAAAAACGAGGCAAAAAACAACGCTTTATTATCATACCCCCGAACAAAAAGTAGAATAACACGCGATCAAAAGGACAGATATAAATAACCATGGTACCGCTGAAAGCGGCATCTTGTCCCGCAAAAAACGAGCCACCATACAGCATCATCATCAAAAAAGTAGAAAAGTTATAGTCCTGAGAATAAAGCGATGCAAAAATAATTATTTTTTCTATAAAATAGTTTTTATCGTATAAAAGCGCCAAAACATAAAAAAATTATATTAATGAGGTGTCGCTGTAATCGTACTGACCCGAAGAATAAAACTGCTTTATCAATTTTACCAAACGTGGAATGGTATAAACGCCTCCCCCAAAAGAAATTCATGAATAGCTGGTTTTTGGTCATTCTGCCTCACAAAAATCGGAATAAAAAGCGATCAAAAAATGTCACGTGCCCGAAAATGTTACCAATAAAAACGTCAACTCGTCCCGCAAAAAACAAGACCTCACATGACTCTGTGGACCAAAATATGGAAAAATTATAGCTCTCAAAATGTGGTAATGCAAAAAATATTTTTTGCAATAAAAAGCGTCTTTCAGTGTGTGACGGCTGCCAATCATAAAAATCCACTAAAAAACCCACTATAAAAGAAAATCAAACCCCCCTTCATAACCCCCTTAGTTAGGGAAAAATTTAAAAAATGTATTTATTTCCATTTTCCCATTAGGGCTAGGGTTAGAGCTAGGGTTAGAGCTAGGGTTAGGGTTAGGGCTAGGGTTAGGGTTAGGGCTAGGGTTAGGGCTAGGGTTGGGGCTAGGGCTACAGTTCGGGTTGGGGCTAAAATTACAGTTAGGGTTTAGATTACATTTACAGATGGGAATAGGGTTGGGATTAGGGTTAGGGGTGTGTCAGGGTTAGAGGTGTGTTTAGGGTTACCGTTGGAATTAGGGTTAGGGGAGTGTTTGGATTAGGGTTTCAGTTATAATTGGGGGGTTTCCACTGTTTAGGCACATCAGGGGCTCTCCAAAAGCGACATGGAGTCCGATCTCAATTCCAGCCAATTCTGCGTTGAAAAAGTAAAACAGTGCTTCTTCCCTTCCGAGCTCTCCCGTGTGCCCAAACAGGGGTTTACCCCAACATATGGGGTATCAGCGTACTCAGGACAAATAGGACAACAACTGTTGGGGTCCAATTTCTCCTGTTACCCTTGGGAAAATACAAAACTGGGGGCTAAAAAATAATTTTTGTGGGAAAAAAAAGATTTTTTATTTTTACGGCTCTGCGTTATAAACTGTAGTGAAACACTTGGGGGTTCAAAGTTCTCACAACACATCTATATAAGTTCCCTGGGGGGTCTAGTTTCCAATATGGGGTCACTTGTGGGGGGTTTCTACTGTTTAGGTACATTAGGGGTTCTGCAAATGCAATGTGACGCCTGCAGACCATTCCATCTAAGTCTGTATTCCAAATGGCGCTCCTTCCCTTCCGAGCTCTGCAATGCGCCCAAACAGTGGTTCCCCCCCACTTATGGGGTATCAGCGTACTCAGGACAAATTGGACAACAACTTTTGAGGTCCAATTTATCCTGTTACCCTTGTGAAAATACAAAACTGGGGGCTAAAATATCATTTTTGTGAAAAAAAAAATAATTTTTATTTTCACGGCTCTGCGTTATAAACTGGAGTGAAACACTTGGGGGTTTAAAGTTCTCACAACACATCTAGATAAGTTCCTGGGGGTCTAGTTTCCACTATGGGGTCATTTGTGGGGAGTTTCTACTGTTTGGGTACATCAGGGGCTCTGCAAATGCAACGTGATGCCTGCAGACCAATCCATCTAAGTCTGTATTCCAAATGGCGCTCCTTCCCTTCCGAGCTCTGCCATGCGCCCAAACAGTGCTTCCCCCCCCACATAAGGGGTATCAGCGTACTCAGGACAAATTGGACAACAACTTATGGGGTCCAATTTATCCTGTTACCCTTGTAAAAATACAAAACTGGGGACTAAAAAATTATTTTTGTGAAAAAAAGAATTTTTATTTTCACGGCTCTGCGTTATAAACTGTAGTGAAACACTTGGGGGCTCAAAGCTCTCAAAAAACATCTAGATAAGTTCCTTAGGGGGTCTACTTTCCAAAATGGTGTCATTTGTGGGTGGTTTCAATGTTTAGGCACATCAGGGGCTCTCCAAACGCAACATGGCGTCCAATCTCAATTCCAGTCAATTTTGCATTGAAAAGTCAAATGGCGCTCCTTCCCTTCCGAGCTCTGCCATGCGCCCAAACAATGGTTTACACCCACATATGGGGTATCATCGTACTCAGGACAAATTGCACAACAACTTTTGTGGTCTAATTTCTTCTCGTACCCTTGGGAAAATAAAAAATTGGGGGCAAAATATCATTTTTGTGAAAAAATGATTTTTTTTATTTTTACGGCTCTGCATTATAAACTTCTATGAAGCACTTGTTGGATCAAAGTGCTCACCACACATCTAGATAAGTTCCTCAAGGGGTCTACTTTCCAAAATGGTGTCACTTGTGGGGGGTTTCAATGTTTAGGCACATCAGGGGCTCTCCAAACGCAACATGGCGTCCCATCTCAATTCCAGTCAATTTTGCATTGAAAAGTCAAATGGCGCTCCTTCCCTTCCGAGCTCTGCCATGCGCCCAAACAATGGCTTACATTCACATATGGGGTATCAGCATACTCAGGACATATTGCACAACAACTTTTGTGGTCTAATTTCTTCTCTTACCCTTGGGAAAATAAAAAATTGGGGGCAAAATATCATTTTTGTGAAAAAAAAATGATTTTTTATTTTTACGTCTGTGCATTATAAACTTCTATGAAGCACTTGTTGGGTCAAAGTGCTCACCACACATCTAGATAAGTTCCTCAAGGGGTCTACTTTCCAAAATGGTGTCACTTGTGGGGGGTTTCAATGTTTAGGCACATCAGGGGCTCTCCAAACGCAACATGGCATCCCATCTCAATTCCAGTCAATTTTGCATTGAAAAGTCAAATGGCGCTCCTTTCCTTCCGAGCTCTGCCATGCGTCCAAACAGTGGTTTATCCCCACATATGGGGTATCAACGTACTTAGGACAAATTGTACAACAACTTTTGGGGTCCATTTTCTCCTGTTACCCTTGGTAAAATAAAACAAATTGGAGCTGAAATAAATTTTGTGTGAAAAAAAGTTAAGTGTTCATTTTTATTTAAACATTCCAAAAATTCCTGTAAAACACCTGAAGGGTTAATAAACTTCTTGAATGTGGTTTTGAGCACCTTGAGGGGTGCAGTTTTTAGAATGTTGTCGCACTTGGCACTTGGGTATTTTCCATCATATAGACAACTCAAAATGACTTCAAATGAGATGTGGTCCCTAAAAAAAAAATGGTGTTGTAAAAATGAGAAATTGCTGGTCAACTTTTAACCCTTATAACTCCCTAACAAAAAAAAATTTTGGTTCCAAAATTGTGCTGATGTAAAGTAGACATGTGGGTAATTTCCTCTTTTTTTCATTTTTTTGATGGTATTATATGTACGATTTACATTTTTCATGGTTGTATAATATTTATGTCTAATAAAATCAGTTTGTAACTTTACAAAACTGTAAGATGTGGTTCTTCTGAGCAACCTTGATTTAGTACTATACTATATACATACCCTTTGGTTTGGATCGCAAACGCTCTCTTTTTTCTCTTTATGATTATAATATGTGGGTAATGTTACTTATTAAGAATTTTGCATGACATATCTCTGTGATTTAAGGGTATAAAAATTAAAAGTTGAAAAATTACAAAATTTTCTAAATTTTTGCCAAATTTCCGTTTTTTTCTCAATGAGAGGCGTTCAAACCCTGTGTACGCGGATGCGAGGATATGAACTTTCTGCTCCTAACGAGAGTCTCATGTAGGGTGAGCTGGACTGGAGAGCTGCAGATGGTGGAACTAGCAGGGGTGCCGGTGGACATGGCAGACTGAGAGAGGGTTGGAGATGGTATTCTTGTTGGTGCCCTACATGCAGTGTTTCCTACCACGAACCTGGTGATTCCCTGACTGCTTTGTCCTGGCGAGAGAAAACACCGTGTTCACAGCTATACTGTGGTGCTTAGACTAGGTTCCCAGACCTTCAATACAAATAGAAAGAAGTCTAGCACTCAACTTAAGCGGCGAAAGATTTGATTTATTTGTAGCACTCGAAACGTTTCAGTCCATAAGGACTTTCATCAGTCACTACAAAGTCATAACAAAATAAACAAAATAAAGAGTACAACCAGTACAAAACAACGAAAGTATATACAAATGACAAAAAAACAAAATATCATATAAACATATAAAGCCAATAACAATGAGGACATCATAAACGATCATATCTGAGTAAATATATGAAGGCAGTGGATATATAGCAAATAGCTCCGTTCACTGCCAAATGAGGTCATAGTGAGTTGTTGTGAGGACCGATATAGCAAGAAGAAAGCAAAAAGGGAACAAAAAACGTACCGTGCCGTTAGAAGCCCGTAGGGCTGGGTTCAGAAAGAGCAGGGATGCACAGAATGTGCCTAATAAAATGCAGAAAGAAGACAATCGGTAAATGGAGCAGGGGGGAAAGAGGAGAAAGAGGGCATATGTAAAAAAGGTACTTACAAAAAGCGCCGCCACAGCTTGCGTTATAGAGAATGGAGGTAAAATAGAGCTGTGAGGCAGAAAATAAAGGATATAGATCAGAACCTGCAAAGGTTATCTGAAAGCTAGAGGCCATATATATGTGTGACATAAATAAGGGAAAAAGTAGGTACCTTAGTTAGAGTGCTGTAATGGTGGGGCAATGGCCGCACATCAGGATGTAGCACCCACAAGCTATAGAATAGAGGGATAAATGCGCCATATAGTTCAAAGGAGTGGCAGCAGGCCAATATGTAGTAACAGTGGGTGAGTAGATGTTACCTGAAAGCGCTGGTGTTCGGGGTGAGGGGCACTGCCTCCAGACACGATATCCACTGCTAGTCTGAGGAGTGTATAGCCCCATGTGTTTAAATAACCAGGGGAGAGGAAGCTAGGTGAATGGGGGGCGGGACCACCGAATCAGATGTGACAAAGCACAGCTGTGTGAGAGCTGGGAGAAGGTGTAAATGTGGATTAGCAGCACAGTATGTGTTCCACATAATGTGCAGAGCACACAAGGGGACTAAAAACACAAGGGGGAGTGTAGTATTTGCACAAACTAGCATGCAGTAGATGAAGGACCGGACTAAATGTATGAATAAGGTGTAGTCCTATATAAGATAAATAATGATGAAACATGGGGAAGAAAAAACCCGAAATATATGGGAGATACAAATATAAGAGAGAATTAGACATAGTGTCTAAAGGGGGAAAAAAAAAAAAACCTGCACATACATACACAATTGCACTTGCACACACACACACACACGCACACACACACACACACACACACACACACACACACACACACACACACACACAATGGCCAGTAATAAAGGTGGAGATGTAAAAGTGGGCTGCACCAAGAATTGCAGTAGAAGAAGAATCAATAGGATATGCTAACAATGCAGAAGGGAAGAACGAAGGTGGAAAATGCAGTAAAATAGAAAAATGCTGAATGAAAAGGTAGCACAATAAGTGAAACACAACATGTTGAACCATAGGTGAAAAATGAGACGCCTGTGGAGAGAAGAGAATGACTATGGACACATAGGTAATCCGTGGTGTGATTACATCAAGAACAAAGTAAGGCGTGATGGAGTGTCCTCGGGTAGAAACTAGACCTGTTGAGTGACAAGGTCTCGAGTGGAAGGCCGTGACGTGCCCATCAGATAAATTAGTAGAGGCGACTCTAAGGAAAACAGAAATAGATGTTAGGATAAACACATACTACATCTCTTAAAGACCGTACATCATACATAAGGCATAAACAGTCAAATTAGGTAAATGCAGTTAATTCATATTCTCTGTTCAATCCCTTGGGTGATAACGTGTCTAGTGTATGTATCCAAAATGCTTCTCGCTTTTTAAGGCTCAAAATTCTGTTGCCACCACGGCGTGGGGGTGGTACCTGTTCCAGAACCAGAAATTTCAACTGGGAGATGTTATGTCCCATTGAGGCAAAGTGATGGGGTATTGGTAGGAGAAGATTATTGCAGCGAATGGTCGATTTATGTTTAGACACCCTATCACGGACAGATTGAGATATCTCGCCTACATATAGCAAGCCGCAAGGGCATTTTATGACGTATACCACATAAGCTGAATTGCATGTGAAATGGCCCTGTATTTTAAATTCTTTTCCGGAATATGGGTGTGTGATTCTATCCCCTTTAAGAACATTATTGCATTGCGCACAATGCAAGCATGGAAAGGTCCCTACCCTAGGTTTATTTTATGCAAAAACTGTTGTCGAGACGTGGTACATGGGCCAATATCCGCCTTGACAAAGGTGTCCTTTAGACTAGGGGCCCTCTTAAAACACGGCAAAATAGGTTGCTTAAATTCTGGAACTTCAGGGTAGGCGGTGGAGAGTATGTACCAGTTTCTGCGTATGGATTTATGCAGCCTATATACCGAGGGGTGGAACGAGTGTACAAACGGGATCCGTTTAGTATTATCTCTTTTTGGTGTGTTTGGTGTCAGTCTGGATTCCTCTAAAAGGGGAAGTGGGTAGCCCCTAGCCTGAAATTTATGCGTCATTTCACGGATACGCGACTCAGTATCGGACACAATTCATTGTACCCTATGGAATTGTGCCCTGGGAATCGACTTCTTAGTCGAAGGGGGGTGGAGACTCCCGAAATGTAAGAGGCTGTTACGATCCGTACTTTTTGAGTATAAGTCGGTACTCAAGACACCCTCCGGGTTTTTGATAACAAGTGTGTCCAAGAAATTCATCCTCACGAGATTGTAATTAATGGTGAAGCCAATGCCCGGCCAAGAGGTATTAAGTACTTCAAAGAAAGCGTGGAGGGTCTCTGTGGAGCCACGCCATATACAGAAAACATCATCAATGTATCTCTTCCATATAATGACATTATCCTGGAAGAGAGGGTTCTTATAGATGATGCTTTCCTCAAAATCGATCATATAGGCGTTAGCATACGGAGGGGCTGCGTGCGATCCCATCACGGTCCCCCTTACCTGTAAATAAAAGGTTTCTTGGAAAAGAAAAAAGTTAGACGTCAGTATCAATTTAAATAGGTCAGTACAAAGGGAAATCTGGTCAATGTCCATTTCCGTCTTTTCTAGCAAACGTCGTACGGAATCAATACCCTCAATATGGGGTATTGAGGTGTATAAGTCCCTAACATCAAGGGTCACCAAAAGGGCGTCAGTCGGAATTGAATGTGTATCACGGATAAGATGGAGGAAGGAACCTGTATCCAAGAGAAAGGATTTGGATTGTTGTATCAGTGGGGTAAGAATTCTTTCAAGGTACTTTGCGATAGGGGACAATAGAGAATCTGTGGAGGCCACAATGGGCCTTCCGGGGGGATTATTCAAGTTCTTGTGGACCTTGGGTAATGTATAAAGAACTGGGATAATTGGGTTGGGATGTGTCAGGTAAGTACAGGTTTTCTGGTCCAGAATCCCAAGGCTCATGTATTTATGTAGTATTACCTCAATTTCGTGATGGATGGAATTAGAAGGGTCTCTATCCAGTGGCTGATAGACTGACGTGTCACCTAGTTGTCGTGTGATTTCTGCTAAATACATGGTTTTGTCCATAATGACCAGTGCTCCACCTTTATCTGCTAGTTTAATTACAATTGATTTGTCATCTTGTAGGTTTTTAAGGGAGTGTCTCTCCTCAACAGTAAGGTTGGATGGATAAAAGAGTGTACCTTTCTCCACATCATCTTTAAAGGATAGAAACGAGTCATGTACAAAATCAATAAAGGTTTCCACAGCATGGGAGGAGCGTGGAGGTCTAAAATGACTCTTCGATCATAGCCCTAGACTAGAGGAAGATAGGAGCCTAGGGTTACATACAGTGGTACTACTATCACCAGTACTGGGTGTGGTAGAGAAATATGCTTTCAGTCTTATCAGGCGGAAAAAACGCTGGAGATCCATGTCCAAGTCAAATGTCCGGCATCGATATGAAGGACAAAATGAGAGGCCCTTCTGTAAAAGAGAATGTTCTGCAACATTTAGGGTTCTGGAAGAGATGTTGATTACCAGATTTTCCATACCTTCGATCTGGTGGTCCGTCCTGAGTCCTGATTTCTTCTTTGATTTCTGTCCCCGTCTTGTTTTCTTCTGGGATATCGGCGCTGACCTAAAAAAGAAGGGGGAGGTAGCGAGGTAGAGGGTCCCTGTTCGAGATCCGATCCCGAGGTAGAGAGATCTGATGATATGGGTTGTTGGGCCCGTGTGTTCATGCGCCAAGAGCTGTCCTGCCATCGGTAGACTCTGTTATATTTATAATCTTCAGCGCCTCTCGTGAATTTATTGCGCTTCCTTGTCTTGATGTCTCTCTTATGGCGGTTGATGCGTTCCTGGATCTCAGCTTTGAGGGAGCTCAGTTCCTCAGGTGTACCGGTAGTGGACAATTGAGCTTCAATCGTTTTGATTTTTTCTGAGTTGTCAGCAATAGCCCGCTGAAGATGCTCTACTGTCAGGGTGATCAGATCCAGAGAACACTTGTTAAGAATATGCTCAAATTTAGCGCAAAAATCAGGTGAATCTCTGAAGAGTGTGGGGCGCAGAGGAACCCGTAAACCTCTAGGAATGCGTTGCACTCGTAAATATTCTGTGAGGGTGGCGCAATGCAACTCGAGGTTAACAGACGATCTAAGTTCACGCTCCAAGTCCCTTCCGCGGATTTCCCGTGGTGGGATGGAGAGAAACTCACTTGATAATTTTGACTGGGCGAGGATATTTGCGGTTTCCTCTGCGTTATATGAAAAAATAGGAAGGGAGGACATGACCTTGTGGCGTGCAACACGTATGGGAAGATACACGTGAGAGAAAACACCGTGTGCACAGCTATACTGTGGTGCTTAGACTAGGTTCCCAGACCTTCAATACAAATAGAAAGAAGTCTAGCACTCAACTTAAGCGGCGAAAGATTTGATTTATTTGTAGCACTCGAAACGTTTCAGTCCATAAGGACTTTCATCAGTCACTACAAAGTCATAACAAAATAAACAAAATAAAGAGTACAACCAGTACAAAACAACGAAAGTATATACAAATGACAAAAAACAAAATATCATATAAACATATAAAGCCGATAACAATGAGGACATCATAAACGATCATATCTGAGTAAATATATGAAGGCAGTGGATATATAGCAAATAGCTCCGTTCAGTGCCAAATGAGGTGATAGTGAGTTGTTGTGAGGACCGATATAGCAAGAAGAAAGCAAAAAGGGAACAAAAAACGTACCGTGCCGTTAGAAGCCCGTAGGGCTGGGTTCAGAAAGAGCAGGGATGCACAGAATGTGCCTAATAAAATGCAGAAAGAAGACAATCGGTAAATGGAGCAGGGGGGAAAGAGGAGAAAGAGGGCATATGTAAAAAAGGTACTTACAAAAAGTGCCGCCACAGCTTGCGTTATAGAGAATGGAGGTAAAATAGAGCTGTGAGGCAGAAAATAAAGGGTATAGATCAGAACCTGCAAAGGGTATCTGAAAGCTAGAGGCCATATATATGTGTGACATAAATAAGGGAAAAAGTAGGTACCTTAGTTAGAGTGCTGTAATGGTGGGGCAATGGCCGCACATCAGGATGTAGCACCCACAAGCTATAGAAAAGAGGGAGAAATGCGCCATATAGTTCAAAGGAGTGGCAGCAGGCCAATATGTAGTAACACTGGGTGAGTAGATGTTACCTGAAAGCGCTGGTGTTCGGGGTGAGGGGCACTGCCTCCAGACACGGTATCCACCGCTAGTCTGAGGAGTGTATAGCCCCATGTGTTTAAATAACCAACACAAGGGGGAGTGTAGTATTTGCACAAACTAGCATGCAGTAGATGAAGGACCGGACTAAATGTATGAATAAGGTGTAGTCCTATATAAGATAAATAATGATGAAACATGGGGAAGAAAAAACCCGAAATATATGGGAGATACAAATATAAGAGAGAATTAGACATAGTGTCTAAAGGGGAAAAAAAAAAAAAACCTGCACATACATACACAATTAAACTTGCACACACACACACACACACACACACACACACACACACACACACACACACACACACACACACACACAATGGCCAGTAATAAAGGTGGAGATGTAAAAGTGGGCTGCACCAAAAATTGCAGTAGAAGAAGAATCAATAGGATATGCTAACAATGCAGAAGGGAAGAACGAAGGTGGAAAATGCAGTAAAATAGAAAAATGCTGAATGAAAAGGTAGCACAATAAGTGAAACACAACATGTTGAACCATAGGTGAAAAATGAGACGCCTGTGGAGAGAAGAGAATGACTATGGACACATAGGTAATCCGTGGTGTGATTACATCAAGAACAAAGTAAGGCGTGATGGAGTGTCCTCGGGAAGAAACTAGACCGGTTGAGTGACAAGGTCTCGAGTGGAAGGCCGTGACGTGCCCATCAGATAAATTAGTAGAGGCGACTCTAAGGGAAACAGAAATAGATGTTAGGATAAACATATCCTACATCTCTTAAAGACCGTACATCATACATAAGGCATAAACAGTCAAATTAGGTAAATGCAGTTAATTCATATTCTCTGTTCAATCCCTTGGGTGATAACGTGTCTAGTGTATGTATCCAAAATGCTTCTCGCTTTTTAAGGCTCAAAATTCTGTTGCCACCACGGCGTGGGGGTGGTACCTGTTCCAGAACCAGAAATTTCAACTGGGAGATGTTATGTCCCATTGAGGCAAAGTGATGGGGTATTGGTAGGAGAAGATTATTGCAGCGAATGGTCGATTTATGTTTAGACACCCTATCACGGACAGATTGAGATATCTCGCCTACATATAGCAAGCCGCAAGGGCATTTTATGACGTATACCACATAAGCTGAATTGCATGTGAAATGGCCCTGTATTTTAAATTCTTTTCCGGAATATGGGTGTGTGATTCTATCCCCTTTAAGAACATTATTGCATTGCGCACAATGCAAGCATGGAAAGGTCCCTACCCTAGGTTTATGCAAAAACTGTTGTCGAGACGTGGTACATGGGCCAATATCCGCCTTGACAAAGGTGTCCCTTAGACTAGGGGCCCTCTTAAAACACGGCAAAAAAGGTTGCTTAAATTCTGGAACTTCAGGGTAGGCGGTGGAGAGTATGTACCAGTTTCTGCGTATGGATTTATGCAGCCTATATACCGAGGGGTGGAACGAGTGTACAAACGGGATCCGTTTAGTATTATCTCTTTTTGGTGTGTTTGGTGTCAGTCTGGATTCCTCTAAAAGGGGAAGTGGGTAGCCCCTAGCCTGAAATTTATGCGTCATTTCACGGATACGCGACTCAGTATCGGACACAATTCATTGTACCCTATGGAATTGTGCCCTGGGAATCGACTTCTTAGTCGAAGGGGGGTGGAGACTCCCGAAATGTAAGAGGCTGTTACGATCCGTACTTTTTGAGTATAAGTCGGTACTCAAGACACCCTCCGGGTTTTTGATAACAAGTGTGTCCAAGAAATTCATCCTCACGAGATCGTAATTAATGGTGAAGCCAATGCCCGGCCAAGAGGTATTAAGTACTTCAAAGAAAGCGTGGAGGGTCTCTGTGGAGCCACGCCATATACAGAAAACATCATCAATGTATCTCTTCCATATAATGACATTATCCTGGAAGAGAGGGTTCTTATAGATGATGCTTTCCTCAAAATCGATCATATAGGCGTTAGCATACGGAGGGGCTGCGTGCGATCCCATCGCGGTCCCCCTTACCTGTAAATAAAAAGCTTCTTGGAAAAGAAAAAAGTTAGACGTCAGCATCAATTTAAATAGGTCAGTGCAAAGGGAAATCTGGTCAATGTCCATTTCCGTCTTTTCTAGCAAACGTCGTACGGAATCAATACCCTCAATATGGGGTATTGAGGTGTATAAGTCCCTAACATCAAGGGTCACCAAAAGGGCGTCAGTCGGAATTGAATGTGTATCACGGATAAGATAGAGGAAGGAACCTGTATCCAAGAGAAAGGATTTGGATTGTTGTATCAGTGGGGTAAGGACTGATGAAAGTCCTTATGGACTGAAACGTTTCGAGTGCTACAAATAAATCAAATCTTTCGCCGCTTAAGTTGAGTGCTAGACTTCTTTCTATTTGCTTTGTCCTGGTGACGCAAACTGCACATTTACTGCAGGTGGTGCGGTAAACGGTGGGCTTACATTGAGGGAAGGGATGTAGCGTTGCTGACTAGCTTCATTGGCAGAGGGTGCTACAACCTTAAGGTACGTTTGGTAGTTAGTCCAGGCTTGCAATTGCATGGTGGTTAAATGTCTACGCATGCAACTTGTATTTAGATTTTTAACATTCTGACCTCTGCTTAAGGTACTTGAACATTTTTCACAGATGACTTTGCGCTGATCATTTGGATGTTGTTTAAAAAAATGCCAGACTGCACTCTTCCTACTATCGTATACCTTTTCAGGCATTGCAGACTGAGCTTCTTTAACCAGATGGCCACGCTGTCCTACAACTGCTTTTGGTTTTGCCATGCATTTTTGGTCAGATACGGGCCTGGCAGATGGAACCTGTTGCGATGTTGATGCCTGCTGCGGCTCCTCCTCTTCCGCTTCAGAGCTACTGCTGCCTGCACCCTGTTCCCCCAATGGCTGCCAATCGGGGTAAACAACTGGGTCATCTATGACCTCCTCTTCTATGTCGTGTGCAACTTCGTCTGTGTCACCGTGTAAGCCGGTGCTATAGCGTTCGTGATGGGGCTCTATAGTCTCATCAGGGTCAGATTCTGGATCAGTACACTGCGAGGGCAATGTTCTGATCTGAGTCAAAGGAACAGCATAGTAATCTGGCTGTGCCTGTGCATCTGTGCACTCCATGTCCGATTCATCTTTTAATGGGCATGGCCTGTTAACAATTTCCCTTTCTAACCCAGGAACGGTATGTTTAAAGAGCTCCATGGAGTAACCCGTTGTGTCGCCTGACGCATCCTTCTCTGTTGTTCTTGGTGAAGAAGACAAGTAAGCGACTTGTCCCTGACCGGGAACATCCACTGACGACGCGCTGCTTTTACATTTAGCAGTTTCCGAAAAGGAGGCGAAAGAGCTTGAGGCAGAGGCAGCAAGGAAAGCCAAAACTTGGTCCTGCTGCTCCGGCTTTAAAAGCAGTTTTCCTACTCCCAGAAAAGGGAGCGTACGAGGCCTTGTGTAGCCAGACGATGACGCTGGATCAACAACTCGAGACTTAGGTGCTATATTGATTTTCCCACGACCACCTGATGCTCCACCACCACTACCATCATTACCAGCTGGCAATGACCGCCCACGGCCACGACCTCTTCCACCAGACTTCCTCATTGTTTGAAAAACGTAACCAAACAAACAAACGGTATTTGTTACTGTAAAACCAGTTACAAGGTGTACTCAAACTTGTGGTGAATTTATATCTCCCTTTATAGATGGGTGAGACTGCAGGGAAAATCAGGCCCAATGTATAACAGTACACAGCTTATGTGGCAGACAGATATGCCACTAACAGGACTGACGCAGATGCACACACTACCAATAAAAATCTCCCCCTTTTTATTTTTTCTGGGAGAATATTGAAGAAATCAGGCCCACACTTATACATTATATATTCTGTGGCAGAAGGACTTGGGGATCCTAGTTAATGATAAACTTACCTGGAGCAGCCAGTGCCAGGCAGCAGCTGCCAAGGCAAACAGGATCATGGGGTGCATTAATAGAGGTCTGGATACACATGATGAGAGCATTATACTGCCTCTGTACAAATCCCTAGTTAGACCGCACATGGAGTACTGTGTCCAGTTTTGGGCACCGGTGCTCAGGAAGGATATAATGGAACTAGAGAGAGTACAAAGGAGGGCAACAAAATTAATAAAGGGGATGGGAGAACTACAATACCTAGATAGATTAGCGAAATTAGGATTATTTAGTCTAGAAAAAAGACGACTGAGGGGCGATCTAATAACCATGTATAAGTATATAAGGGGAGAATACAAATATCTCGCTGAGGATTTGTTTATATCAAGGAAGGTGACGGGCACAAGGGGGCATTCTTTGCGTCTGGAGGAGAAAAGGTTTTTCCACCAACATAGAAGAGGATTCTTTACTGTTAGGGCAGTGAGAATCTGGAATTGCTTGCCTGAGGAGGTGGTGATGGCGAACTCAGTCGAGGGGTTCAAGAGAGGCCTGTATGTCTTCCTGGAGCAGAACAATATTGTATCATACAATTATTAGGTTCTGTAGAAGGACGTAAATCTGGGGATTTATTATGATGGAATATAGGCTGAACTGGATGGACAAAAGTCTTTTTTCGGCCTTACTAACCATGTTACTATGTTACTATGTAAAATGAAAGACAGATGCCACAGACAGGACTGGCAGGGATGCAGATTTGCCAATCTTAATCTCCCACTTGTTTTATTTTTTTCTGGGAGAATTGTGAAGAAATCAGGGCCACTGTATTTGAGTATATTTTCTGTGGCACAAAATGAAATACAGATGCCACAGACAGGACTGGCAGTGATGCAGATTTGCCAATCTTAATCTCCTACTTGTTTTATTTTCTGGGAGAATTGTGAAGAAATCAGGGCCACTGTATTTGAGTAAATTTTCTGTGGCAGAAAATGAAAGACAGATGCCACAGACAGGACTGGCAGGGATGCAGATTTGCCAGTCTTTATCTCCCACTTGTTTTATTTTTTTTTCTGGGAGAATTGTGAAGAAATCAAGGCCACTGTATTTGAGTATATTTTATGTGGCAGAAAATGAAAGACAGATGCCACAGACAGGACTGGCAGTGATGCAGATTTGCCAATCTTAATCTTCCACTTGTTTTTTTTTTTTCTGGGAGAATTGTGAAGAAATCAGGGCCACTGTATTTGAGTATATTTTCTGTGGCTCAAAATGAAAGACAGATACCACAGACAGGAATGGCACAGATGCAGATTTGCCAATCTTAATCTCCCACTTGTTTTATTTTTTTTTCTGAGAGAATTGTGAAGAAATCAGGGCCACTGTATTTGAGTATATTTTCTGTGGCACAAAATGAAAGACAGATACCACAGACAGGAATGGCACAGATGCAGGTTTGCCAATCTTAATCTCCCACTTGTTTTATTTTTTTTTCTGGGAGAATTGTGAAGAAATCAGGGCCACTGTATTTGAGTATATTTTCTGTGGCAGAAAATGAAAGACAGATGCCACAGACAGGACTGGCAGGGATGCAGATTTGCCAATCTTAATCTCCCACTATTTTTTTTTTCAGGGAGACTAGTGAATAAATCTGGGCCACTGTATTAGAGTATATTTTCTGTGGCAGAAAGTGGCTTGAAGAGATATAAAAAAAAGGGACTGTACTACAATTACTATCTCCCTACAGTAATCTCAGAAAAGCATGGCAGGCAACAATAAAAAGGACTGCTGCACAAAAAAGTCAAAAGTGTGGACAAACAAACAAGATAGCTGTGCAGAAAGGAAGGAGCAACAGGATTTGTGCTTTGAAAAAAGCAGTTGGTTTGCACAGCGGCGTACAACAGCAATGCAGCTATCAGGGAGCCTTCTAGGGCAGCCCAATAAGCTACAGAACTGATGAACAAAAATCTTGCCTCCACTGTCACTGCAAACAAAAGGTGGTGTTGGACAGTGTAAATCACTACAGCACAAGCGGTTTGGGGGTTAATGTACCCTGCCTAACGCTATCCCTGCTTCTGACAAAGCGGCAGCAACCTCTCCCTATACTCAGATCAGCAGCAGTAAGATGGCGGTCGGCGGGCACGCCCCTTTATAGCCCCTGTGACGCCGCAGAAAGCAAGCCAATCACTGAAATGCCCTTCTCTAAGATGGTGGGGACCAGGACCTATGTCATCATGCTGCCCACACTCTGCGTCCACCTTCATTGGCTGGGAAATGGCGCTGAATGCGTCATAGAAACGCGACTTTGGCGCGAAGGTCGCCGACCGCGTGGCCGACCCCACACAGGGATCGGGTCGGGTTCATGAAAACCGACTTTGCCAAAAGTCGGCGACTTATGAAAATGACCAATCCGTTTCGCTCAACCCTACTGGGGAGTGGATAATGGGGTTAAACTAAAGTAGGAGAAGAAAGGGAATTATCCCACACTCAAAACCTAGCAACAGTCGCAGATTAATCAACCAAATGACTATTCTAATAACGAATAACAACAACCTCCAACATCATGCAGCAAAAGCCAGCTCTGACAATGAGTGCTAGCCAGGACCAACACACAGGTCTGGGTCCACCAAATGTGTCTGATCAGACACACTCTTATATTTGGACTCCATCTTCCTTACATTAACAATAACCCCTTGCCATACAAACATAATTGATTATGAAAACCATACCTCTTCAGGTATTCCAGAAAAACGATTCCTATTAAATGAGCTGAACTGAAGATGGAACCCATATGCCCCGAAAAACAGTGACACACCAGCAGACTCGTGACAATGATTATTTACTGCAAATTCAGCTAGAGGTCAGTAGGTAACCCAATCTTCCTGATTCTCAGATACACAACACCTAAGATACAGTGGGTACGGAATGTACTCAGACCCCTTTAAATTTTTCACTTTTTGTTTCATTGTAGCCATTTGGTAAATTCAAAAGGTTCATTTTTTTCACATTACTGTACACTTTGCACCCCATCATGATTGAATAAAAACAGAAATGTAGTATTTTTTGCAAATTTATAAAAAAATACTGAAATATCATATCGTCACAAGTATTCAGACCCTTTGGTCAGTATTGAGTAGAAGCACCCTTTGAGCTTGTACTGCCATGCGTCTTCTTGGGAACGATGCAAGAAGTTTTTCACACCTGGATTGTGTGATCCTCTGCCATTCTTCCTTGCAGATCCTCTCCAATTCCATCAGGTTGGATGGTGAACGTCGGTGGACAGCCATTTTTAGGTCTATCCAGAAATGCTCGATTGGGTTTAGGTCAGGGCTCTGGCTGGGCCACTCAAGAATGGTCACAGAGTTGTTCTGAAGCCACTCCTTTGTTATTTTAGCTGTGTACTTAAGGTCATTGTCTTGTTGGAAGGTGAAGCTTCAGCCAAGTCTGATGTCCAGAGCACTCTGGAAGAGGTTTCATCCAGGATATCTCTGTACATGGCAGCATTTATGTTTCCTTCAATGACAACCAGTCATCCTGTCCATAAAGCTGAAAACACACTCATAGCATGATGCTGCCACCACCATGTTTTACTGTTGGGATTGCATTGGGCAGGTGATGAGCAGTGCCTGGTTTTCTCCACACATACCGCTTAGAATTATCACTAAAAAGGCCTATCTTCGTCTCATCAGACCAGAGAATGTTATGTCTCATAATTTGGGAGTCCTTCATGTGTTTTTTAGCAAATTCTATACAGGCTTTCATATGTCTTGCACTGAGGAGAGACTTCTGTCAAGCCACTCTGCTATAAAGGCCCAACTAATGGAGGACTGCAGTGATTGTTGACTTTGTGGAACTTTCTCCCATCTCCCTTCTGCATCTCTGGAGATCACAGTGATCTTGTGGATATTCTTTACCTCTCTCACCAAGGCTCTTCTCCCACGATTACTCAGTTTGGCTGGACGGCCAGGTCTTGGAAGACTTCTGGTGGTCCAAAAATTCTTACATTTAAGGATTATGGAGGCCATTGTGCTCTTAGGAACCTTGAATACTGCAGAAATTCTGTTGTAACCTTGGCCAGATCTCTGCCTTGCCACAATTCTGTCTTGGCCAGTTCCTTTGACCTCATGATTCTCATTTGGTCTGACATGCACTGTGAGCTGTGAGGTCTTATATACAATGCCTACAAGTAGTATTCAACCCCCTGCAGATTTAGCAGGTTTAATAAGATGCAAATAAGTTAGAGCCTTCAAACTTCAAACAAGAGCAGGATTTATTAACAGATGCATAAATCTTACAAACCAAAAAGTTTTGTTTCTCAGTTAAATTTTTATAAATTTAAACATAAAAGTGTGGGTCAATTATTATTCAACCCCTAGGTTTAATATTTTGTGGAATAACCTTTGTTTGCAATTACAGCTAATAATCGTCTTTTATAAGACCTGATCAGGCCGGCACAGGTCTCTGGAGTTATCTTGGCCCACTCCTCCATGCAGATCTTCTCCAAGTTATCTAGGTTCTTTGGGTGTCTCATGTGGACTTTAATCTTGAGCTCCTTCCACAAGTTTTCAATTGGGTTAAGGTCAGGAGACTGACTAGGCCACTGCAACACCTTGATTTTTTGCCTCTTGAACCAGGTCTTGGTTTTCTTGGCTGTGTGTTTTGGGTCGTTGTCTTGTTGGAAGATGAAATGACGACCAATCTTAAGATCCTTGATGGAGGAGCGGAGGTTCTTGGCCAAAATCTCCAGGTAGGCCGTGCTCTCCATCTTCCCATGGATGCGGACCAGATGGCCAAGTCCCTTGGCTGAGAAACAGCCCCACAGCATGATGCTGCCACCACCATGCTTGACTGTAGGGATGGTATTCTTGGGGTCGTATGCAGTGCCATCCAGTCTCCAAACGTCACGTGTGTGGTTGGCACCAAAGATCTCAATCTTGGTCTCATCAGACCAGAGAACCTTGAACCAGTCAGTCTCAGAGTCCTCCAAGTGAACATGAGCAAACTGTAGACAAGCCTTGACATGACGCTTTGAAAGTAAAGGTACCTTACGGGCTCGTCTGGAACGGAGACCATTGCGGTGGAGTACGTTACTTATGGTATTGACTGAAACCAATGTCCCCACTGCCATGAGATCTTCCCGGAGCTCCTTCCTTGTTGTCCTTGGGTTAGCCTTGACTCTTCGGACAAGCCTGGCCTCGGCACGGGAGGAAACTTTCAAAGGCTGTCCAGGCCGTGGAAGGCTAACAGTAGTTCCATAAGCCTTCCACTTCCGGATGATGCTCCCAACAGTGGAGACAGGTAGGCCCAACTCCTTGGAAAGGGTTTTGTACCCCTTGCCAGCCTTGTGACCCTCCACGATCTTGTCTCTGATGGCCTTGGAATGCTCCTTTGTCTTTCCCATGTTGACCATGTATGAGTGCTGTTCACAAGTTTGGGGAGGGTCTTAAATAGTCAGAAAAGGCTGGAAAAAGAGATAATTAATCCAAACATGTGAAGCTCATTGTTCTTTGTGCCTGAACTACTTCTTAATACTTTAGGGGAACCAAACATAATTCTGGTGGGTTGAGGGGTTGAATAATAAATGACCCTCTGAAAAGACTTTTCACAATTTAAAAAAAAATAAACAAAGAAATAACATTCTTTTTTGCTGCAGTGCATTTCACACTTCCAGGCTGATCTACAGTCCAAATCTCACAATGCCAAGTTAATTCCAAATGTGTAAACCTGCTAAATCTGCAGGGGTTGAATACTACTTGTAGGCACTGTAGATAGGACTTGAAAAGGCACACACCTATAAGTTTAATTAAACACAGCAGGCCTCCAATGAAGGAGTAGAACCATCTCAAGGAGGATCACAAGGAAATGAACAGCATGTGACTTAAATATGAGTGTCTGAGCAAAAGGGTCTGAATACTTATGACAGTATGATATTTAAGTTTTTATTTTTATTAACTTTGCAAAAATGTCTACATTTCTGGGGGGGTTTTCAGTCAAGATGGGGTGCAAAGTGAACTTTAATGTGAAAAAAATGAACTTTCTTGAATTTACCAAATGGCTGCAATGAAACAAAGAGTGAAACATTTAAAGGGGTCTGAATACTTTCCGTACCCACTGTAAGTCTAAAGATTCTGATAAACCCATTCAGTTTTCCCATTTCGACTGCAGGTGAAATGCTGTAGAGAACGACACATGACAAATGAGTGCAAAACGTCCTCCAAAATCTGGAAATAAACTGCACTCCCCAGTCTGAAACAATATCAATAGGGATCATATGTCATTTTATTATTATTATTATTATTATTTATTGTTATAGCGCCATTTATTCCATGGCGCTTTACATGTGAGGAGGGGTATACATAATAAAAACAAGTACAATAATCTTAAACAATACAAGTCATAACTGGTACAGGAGGAGTGAGGAGCCTGCCCGCAAAGGCTCACAATCTACAAGGGATGGGTGAGAATACAGTAGGTGAGGATAGAGCTGGTCATGCAGCGGTTTGGTCGATCGGTGGTTACTGCAGGTTGTAGGCTTGTCGGAAGAGGTGGGTCTTCAGGTTCTTTTTGAAGGTTTCGATGGAAGGTGAGAGTCTGATGTGTTGTGGTAGAGGGTTCCAGAGGAGGGGTGATACGCGAGAGAAATCTTGTATACGATTGTGGGAAGAGGAGATAAGAGGGGAGTAGAGAAGGAGATCTTGTGAGGATCGGAGGTTGCTTGTAGGTAAGTACCGGGAGACGAGGTCACATATGTATGGCGGAGACAGGTTGTGGATGGCTTTGTACGTCATGATTAGGGTTTTGTAGTGGATCATAAGAATCTCATGTATTTTACAATATCTCTGATGAAAATCTGCACTACAGTCTTGGCATTAGGTAAAGCGGATAGCGCAATAAAATGTGACATTTTATTGAATCCGTCTACCACCACCAAAATTACAATATTACCTGTTGACATGGGTTGATCAGTGATAAAATCGACCGATAAATGAGTCCAAGGTCTACAGGGAATCTCCAATAGTTCCAGAGACCCAAACGGATGAGTATGAGAGGAATTAGAAAACGCACAGACACTGCAGGAGGCAGCTACTTACTCCCAGACATCCTGATGCACCCCTGACCATTAAAATCACTGAGTAAGAAGAACTGTGGTGGCTTTATTACCAGGAATTTCAGCTAATACCGAATTATGATGTTCACTAAGAACTATCAGATGGAGATTCACAGGCATAAACAGGTACCAATAGTACAGGCTTCAAGGGTGTCCCCCAGAGTGTCAACTACATCTTTGTTCTTTTTCCTTGGCCTATATGTAACAAAAAAGTTAAACTTGTTGAATGACAATGCCCATCTTGCCTGTCGAGGCATTAGATGTTTGGCAGACTCGAGATACATGATATTCTTATGATCCGTAGTTACCATAACCAGATGAACTGCTCCCTCCAAAAAATGAATCCACTCTTTAAAGGCCCACTTGATTCCAAGATTTCCCCTTTACCAATGTCAATTTCTCTTTACAGATGACAGTTTTTTAGAAAAATATGCACATGGGCGCCATTTACCGAGAGATGCACATTGCGACATTAAAGCCCCCAGCCCCACTCCAGGAGCGTCAACTTCTACAAAAATCAGCTGAGTGAAATCAGGCTGTATGAGAATTGGTGCAAATGCAAAACACTACTTCAAGTTATCGAATGCCTCCCTGGATGGACTGGACCACTTGGAAAAATCTGTCCCTTTCCTGGTCATATCTGTCAGAGGTTTGGCCACTACCAAAAAGTTTTTGATGAACTTACGGTACTAGTTGGTGAAACCCAAAAAACTTTGGAACGCCTAGAAATCCTCAGTATGATCCCATTCCAATATCACCTGAACTGTCACCGGATCAATGTGAAAATTGGTGGATGATAACACCTCCTAGAAAAGGGATCTCCTCAACCATGATCATACATTTCTCTGGTTTGGCAAACAATTTATTATCTCGGAGTATCTGTAAGACCTGCCTGACATGTACCTGATGTGAATTGAGGTCAGTTGAGTAAATTAACATGTCATCAAGATAGATTACTACAAATCTACCTATCAGGTTGCTAAAAGTGTCATTTGCAAAGTGTTGAGCGTCGGCGGGAGCTTTCATCAACCAAAATGGTATCACAGGGTTCTCATAGTGTCCCTCAGGCGTATTGAAAGCTGTTTTGCACTCATCCCCCTTTTTAATACTAATGAGATTACACCCCCTAAGATCCAGTTTAGAAAACTATTTTGCTCCTACAATCTGATCAAAGAGGTCTGTGTTGAGAGGAAGTGAATACGGATCCTTGACCATGATATAATTTAGTTTGTGTAAATCTAGGCAGGGGCATAACCCTATGTGTTTCTTCTATACAAAGAAAAACCCTGCTACAATGGGGGATGAGGATGGTCTGATAAAACCCTTTGTCAAACTTTCCACAATATAATCCTTGATGGCTTGCTTCACTGGACCAAAGATATTATATAGTCTTCTCTTAGGCAGCTTGGTCCCAGGGACAATATTAATGGTACAGTCTTAAGGGCGATGGGTAGGAACTTCTTGCCCTCCCTGCTCCGAGAACACATCCCCAAAGTCAGACAGGTATTTAGGCACAGAGGGGGTATCCATCCTTGCAATTCGGGTGCCCATTGTCTTTGACAATACTCATTCCACTTTACCACTTTCTGCTTCTGCTAATCTACCTCGGGGTTGTGCAGAGTGAGCCAAGGAAGTCCAAGAACCACAGGAGAGGGCAGACCCTCTAGCACATAACAGTCAATACCTTCTAAGTGCATGGCCCATACCTGTAGATGTAACCCTCGGACGGCTTGAATAAAATACCCCTGTCTCAAGGGTGAGAAGTCAATGGCTATTATGGGAATAGGTATGTGGTTTCAGGCCCTGGACTTTGACGAACCTAGCGTTGATCAAGTAAAACCCCGCCCCATTGTCCAGAAATGCAGAAATAACCATTGTATTTTTGTCCATATGGATTTCAGCCAGCAGAAAAAATTATGCCCTTCCCACGGAGGAGATATGTACACTCAGGTGGTTGCTTACCTCCCTGCATACCGGGCTCCTTAATTTTCCAGCAGCAGTTTACTGTGGGATAGGGAAGGACACATGACCACGAAATGGCCCTTTCTACCACAGTAAAAACATACTCCAGTTTACACCAAACAAAAGACTGCTTTCCAGAATGAATAGCCTAGTCCAACTGCATAGGTTCCTCAGATGACTCACACCAAGTTTCCCTTGGCCCCTGGACCTTACGCGCACTGGGGTGTCTTTTTATGTCTCTAGCGAAGATGACAATCTACCTGGATAGCAAGAGACATGGCCAACTCAAGGGAAACTGGAGTCTAATTCAGGGCTAAGGCATCCTTCAACCTTACTGATAACCCTTCACAGAACTGGCTACAGAGCGTGGAGTTATTCCACTTGGTGTCCGTGGACCACCTCCAAAACTCAAAGCAATACTCCTCTGCCTGCCGTTCTCCCTGCTGAAGCTGTCATAGTGTGGACTTAGCCAGGGAGATGCATTCGGGTCATCGTATATATTAGGCAGCGCTAGAAAAAATTCCTCCATCATCTTGAGTACTGGGAGTCAGACAGGAGAGAGAATGTCCATGCTTGGGGATCAGCCTGAAGGAGCAAGAATATTAACCCCTCCCATTGCTCCTCATTTCCTGAAGAGCAAGAACATAACCTGAAGTATAGTTTACAGGCCTCCCTGAAAACAATAAACTTGTCATGCCCCCAGTGTTATGATACGGTGGTCTAGGAGCAACATGGAACGACCTCTGAAGAAAGTGGTAACTGTACTGACCGCAGTCCCTAAGCTCAACACAACACTAGAAGTAGCCGTGGAATGCTCCTAACTCTCCCTAGGCATCTCGTCACAGCCTAAGAGCTAACTACCCCTAAAGAAAGAAGCAGGAAAGCTATCTTGCCTCAGAGAAAATCCCCAAAGGATAGATTAGCCCCCCACAAATAAAGACTGTGAGTGGAGAGGGAAAAGACATACACAGAATGAAACCAGGATGAGCACAGGAGGCCAGTCTAGCTAAATAGATAGGACAGGATGGAATACTGTGCGGTCAGTATAAAACACTACAAAATTCCACGCAGAGTTTACAAAAAATCTCCACACCTGACTAAAGGTGTGGAGGGCAAATCTGCCTCCCAGAGCTTCCAGCAAGACAGAATTAATTCACACTGATAAGCTGGACAAACATAGAAAGCACAGAATGGATAAGTCCACAATCTATGGACAGAAAAGAGCAAGCAAAAACTTAGCTTTGCTGAACTGGTCAGTAGGGTTGAGCGAAACGGGTCGTTCATTTTCAAAAGTCGCCGACTTTTGGCAAAGTCGGGTTTCATGAAACCCGATCCGACCCCTGTGCGGGGTCGGCCATGCGGTACGCGACTTTCGCGCCAAAGTCGCGTTTCAATGACGCGAAAAGCGCCATTTCTCAGCCAATGAAGGTAAACGCAGAGTGTGGGCAGCGGGATGACATAGGTCCTGGTCCCCACCATCTTAGAGAAGGGCATTGCAGTGATTGGCTTGCTGTCTGCGGCGTCACAGGGGCTATAAAGGGGAGTTCCCGCCGACCGCCATGTAACTGCTGCTGATCTGAGCTTAGGGAGAGGTTGCTGCCGCTTCGTCAGAAGCAGGGATAGCGTTAGGCAGGGTCCATTAACCACCAAACCGCTTGTGCTGTAGCGATTTCCACTGCCCAACACCACCTTCGGTGTGCAGGGACAGTGGAAGCTACATTTTTTTTTTTTTTCCCCCTCAGCGCTGTAGCTCATTGGGCTGCCCTAGAAGGCTCCCTGATAGCTGCATTGCTGTGTGTACGCCGCTGTGCAAACCAACTGCTTTTTTCAAAGCACAAATCCTCTTGTTCCTTCCTTTCTGCACAGCTATCTTTTTTGTTTGTACACACTTTTTATTTAATTTGTGCATCAGTCCACTCCTTATTGCTGCCTGCCATACCTGGCTGAGATTACTGCAGGGAGATAGTAATTGAAGGACACTCCCTGTTTTTTTTTTTTTTTTTGTGGGAGATTAAGATTGACATTTCTGCTAGAGTGCCATCCCTGTCTGTGTCATCTCTCACTCAGTGGGCCATAGAAAGCCTATTTATTTTTTTGCTTGATTTGGGTTATAAAATCTACCTGAAAAAATCACTACATCAATCAGTGGGAGAAAAATATTGGCCTCAGGGCTTGTGTGCCACTCTTGACTCCTGTGTGCATCATCACTCACTCAGTGGGCCATAGAAAGCCTATTTATTTTTTTGCTTGATTTTGGTTCTAAAATCTACCTGAAAAAATCACTACATCAATCAGTGGGAGAAAACTATTGGCCTCAGGGCTTGTGTGCCACTCCTGACTCCTGTGTGCATCATCACTCACTCAGTGGGCCATAGAAAGCCCTTTTTTTTTTTTTTTGCTTTATTTGGGTTCTAAATTCTACCTGAAAAAATCAATAAATCAATCAGTGGGAGATTAATATTGGCCTTTGGGCTTGTGTGCCAGTCCTAAGCGTGCCATCTCTCTCTCTCAGATAGTGGGCCATAGAAAGCCTATTTTTTTTTTTTTTATTGGGTTTATAAATTTTCCCTGGAACCAAAAAAAAAAAAGTGGGAGATTAATATTGGCCTCTGGGCTTGTGTGCCAGTCCTGAGCGTGCCATCTCTCTCACAAATAGTGGGCCATAGTTACATAGTTACATAGTTATTAAGGTTGAAGGAAGACTATATGTCCATCTAGTTCAACCCATAGCCTAACCTAACATGTTGATCCAGAGGAAGGCAAAAAAAACCCATGTGCAAAGAGTAAGCTCCACATTGGGGAAAAAAATTCCTTCCCGACTCCACATACGGCAATCAGACTAGTTCCCTGGATCAACGCCCTATCAAGGAATCTAGTGTATATACCCTGTAACATTATACTTTTCCAGAAAGGTATCCAGTCCCCTCTTAAATTTAAGTAATGAATCACTCATTACAACATCATACGGCAGAGAGTTCCATAGTCTCACTGCTCTTACAGTAAAGAATCCGCGTCTGTTATTATGCTTAAACCTTTTTTCCTCCAACCGCAGAGGATGCCCCCTTGTCCCTGTTTCAGGTCTATGATTAAAAAGATCATCAGAAAGGTCTTTGTACTGTCCCCTCATATATTTATACATTAAAATAAGATCACCCCTTAGTCTTCGTTTTTCCAAACTAAATAGCCCCAAGTGTAATAACCTATCTTGGTATTGCAGACCCCCCAGTCCTCTAATAACCTTGGTCGCTCTTCTCTGCACCCGCTCCAGTTCAGCTATGTCTTTCTTAAACAACGGAGACCAGAACTGTGCACAGTATTCTAAGTGTGGTCGAACTAGTGACTTGTATAGAGGTAAAATTATGTTCTCCTCATGAGCATCTATGCCTCTTTTAATGCATCCCATTATTTTATTTGCCTTTGTAGCAGCTGCCTGACACTGGCCACTGAATTTAAGTTTGTCATCCACCCATACACCCAGGTCTTTTCCATTGACGGTTTTGCCCAGAGTTCTAGAATTAAGCACATAATTATACATCTTATTACTTCTACCCAAATGCATGACCTTACATTTATCCCCATTAAAGCTCATTTGCCATTTATCAGCCCAAGCTTCTAGTTTACATAAATCATCCTGTAATATAAAATTGTCCTCCTCTGTATTGATTACCCTGCAGAGTTTAGTGTCATCTGCAAATATTGAAATTCTACTCTGAATGCCCCCTACAAGGTCATTAATAAATATGTTAAAAAGAAGAAGGCCCAATACTGACCCCTGTGGTACCCCACTGCTAACCGCTACCCAGTCCGAGTGTGCTCCATTAATAACCACCCTTTGTTTCCTATCCCTGAGCCAGCTCTCAACCCACTTGCACATATTTTCCCCTATCCCCATTATTCTCATTTTATGTATCAACCTTTTGTGTGGCACCGTATCAAAAGCTTTTGAAAAGTCCATATACACTACATCCACTGGGTTCCCTTGGTCCAATCTGGAACTTACCTCTTCATAGAAACTGATCAAATTAGTCTGACATGAACGGTCCCTAGTAAACCCATGCTGATACTGGGTCATGAGGTTATTCCTCTTCAGATACTCCAGTATAGCATCCCTTAGAATGCCCTCCAGGATTTTACCCACAGTAGAGGTTAAGCTTACTGGCCTATAATTTCCGAGTTCAGTTTTTGTCCCCTTTTTGAATATTGGCACCACATTTGCTATACGCCAGTCCTGTGGCACAGACCCTGTTATTATGGAGTCTTTAAAGATTAAAAATAATGGTCTATCAATGACTGTACTTAATTCCTGCAGTACTCGAGGGTGTATCCCATCCGGGCCCGGAGATTTGTCAATTTTAGTGATTTTTAGACGCCGCCGCACTTCCTGCTGGGTTAAGCAGGTGACATTTAATTGGGAATTTTTATTACTAGACATTTTGTCTGCCATGGGATTTTCTTGTGTAAATACTGATGAAAAAAAAGTCATAGCCATAGAAAGCCTATTTATTTTTTTGCTTGATTTGGGTTCTAAAATGTACCTGAAAAAATCACTACATCAATCAGTGGGAGAAAAATATTGGCCTCAGGGCTTGTGTGCCACTCCTGACTCCTGTGTGCATCATCACTCACTCAATGGGCCATAGAAAGCCCATTTTTTTTTTTTTTTGCTTTATTTGGGTTCTAAATTCTACCTGAAAAAATCAATAAATCAATCAGTGGGAGATTAATATTGGCCTTTGGGCTTGTGTGCCAGTCCTAAGCGTGCCATCTCTCTCTCTCAGATAGTGGGCCATAGAAAGCCTATTTATTTATTTATTTTTTTATTGGGTTTATAAATTTTCCCTGGAAAAAAAAAAAAAGTGGGAGATTAATATTGGCCTCTGGGCTTGTGTGCCAGTCCTGAGCGTGCCATCTCTCTCACAAATAGTGGGCCATAGAAAGCCTATTTATTTATTTTTTTGGGGTTTTATAAATTCTCCCTTAAAAAAAAAGGGAGATTAATATTGGCCTTTGGGCTTGTGTGCCAGTCCTAAGCGTGCCATCTCTCTCTGTCTCTCAGATAGTAGGCCATAGAAAGCCTATTTATTATTTTTTTTATTGGGTTTATAAATTTTCCCTGGAACAAAAAAAAAAAAGTGGGAGATAAATATTGGCCTCTGGGCTTGTGTGCCACTCCTGACTCCTGTGTGCGTCATCTCTCACTCAGTGGGCCATAGAAAGCCTTTTTTTGTTTTATTTGTTTTCTAAATTCTCCCTGAAAAAATCATTTTATTTTATTTGGTTTCTAAATTCTTCCTGAAAAAATCATTTTATTCTATTATTTTTTTTTCCTAAAGTCTCCCTGAAAAAAAAAAAAAAAAAACAAATCAGTGGGAGATTAATATTGCCCTTTCTGCTTGTGTGCCAGTCTTGACTCCTGGGTGTGCCATCTCTCTCTCTCTCTCCAATTGTGGGCCATAGAAAGCCTATTATTTTTTTAGCTTGATTGGGTTCCAAAATCTACCTGAAAAAATCACTACATCAATCAGTGGGAGATAAATATTGGCCTCTGGGCTTGTGTGCCACTCCTGACTCCTGTGTGCGTCATCTCTCACTCAGTGGGCCATAGAAAGCCTTTTTTTGTTTTATTTGTTTTCTAAATTCTCCCTGAAAAAATCATTTTATTTTATTTGGTTTCTAAATTCTTCCTAAAAAAATCATTTTATTCTATTTTTTTTTTTTCCTAAAGTCTCCCTGAAAAAAACAAAAAAACAAAAACAAATCAGTGGGAGATTAATATTGCCCTTTCTGCTTGTGTGCCAGTCTTGACTCCTGGGTGTGCCATCTCTCTCTCTCTCTCCAATTGTGGGCCATAGAAAGCCTATTATTTTTTTTAGCTTGATTTGGGTTCCAAAATCTACCTGAAAAAATCACTACATCAATCAGTGGGAGATAAATATTGGCCTCTGGGCTTGTGTGCCACTCCTGACTCCTGTGTGCGTCATCTCTCACTCAGTGGGCCATAGAAAGGCTTTTTTTGTTTTATTTGTTTTCTAAATTCTCCCTGAAAAAATCATTTTATTTTATTTGGTTTCTAAATTCTTCCTGAAAAAATCATTTTATTCTATTTTTTTTTTCCTAAAGTCTCCCTTAAAAAAAAAAAAAAATCAAATCAGTGGGAGATTAATATTTACATTTGTGCTTCAGTGACAGTCCTGCGTGTGTGGCATCTCTCTCATTTGTTGCCACCAACAACAGAGTGTGTAACATTGTGCCTGATTTTCGTTGTGGTCTCACTCACCTGTAAAGGGGTAGCTAAATCATACTGAAGTTATAGCTCACCGTGTAATTTGTGTGACAGCAACAAATACCGTTAGTTTGTTTACGTTTTAAAACAATGAGGAAGTATGGTGGAAGAGGTCGTGGCCGGGGGCGTTCATTGTCAGCTGGTAATGAGGGTAGTGGTAGTGGTGGAGCATCAGCTGGTCGTGGGAAAAAAAATATTGCACCTAAGTCTGGAGCTGTGGAGCCAGGTTCGTCGTCAGGCTACACAAGGCCTCGAACGCTCCCTTTTCTGGGAGTAGGAAAACCGCTTTTAAAGCCGGAGCAGCAAGAGCAAGTTTTGGCTTATCTTGCTGACTCAGCCTCTAGCTCTTTTGCCTCCTCTCGTGAAACTGGTAAATGTCAAAGCAGCGCATCGTTAGTGGATGTTCACGGTCAGGGACAAGTCGCTTCCTTGTGCTCTTCAGCAAAAACAACAACAGAGAAGAATGCAGCAGGCGACACAACGGGTTACTCCATGGAGCTCTTTACACATACCGTCCCTGGCTTAGAAAGTGAAGCAGTTAACAGTCCATGCCCATTACAAGTTGAATCTGACATGGAGTGCACTGATGCACCGCCACAGCCAGACTACTATGCTTGTCCTTTGACTCAGACCACAACATTGCCCTCGCAGGGTGCTGATCATGAATCAGACCTTGATGAGACTATGTTGCCCCATCACGAACGCTATACCACCGACCGACACGGTGACACAGACGAAGTTGCACACGAGCTACAAGAAGAGGTAATAGATGACCCAGTTCTTGACCCCGATTGGCAGCCATTGGGGGAACAGGGTGCAGGCGGCAGCAGTTCTGAAGCGGAGGAGGAGGGGCCGCAGCAGGCATCAACATCGCAACAGGTTCCATCTGCCGGGCCCGTATCTTGCCCAAAACGCGTGGCAAAGCCAAAACCTGTTGAAGGACAGCGTGGCCATCCGGTTAAAGCTCAGTCTGCAATGCCTGAAAAGGTATCCGATGCTAGAAAGAGTGCAGTCTGGCATTTTTTTAAACAACATCCAATTGATCAGCGCAAAGTCATCTGTCAAAAATGTTCAACTACCTTAAGCAGAGGACAGAATCTGAAAAGTCTCAATACAAGTTGCATGCATAGACATTTAACCACCATGCATTTGCAAGCCTGGACTAACTACCAAATGTCCCTTAAGGTTGTAGCACCCTCGGCCAATGAAGCTAGTCAGCAACGCAACATCCCTTCCGGCAGTGTAGGGCCACCATTTTCCGCACCACCTGCAGTATCTGTGCAGGTTTCTTTGCCAGCCCAAAGCAGTCAGGGTCAGGGAATCACCAGTTTCGTAGTAGGAAACACTGCATCTAGGGCACCGGCGGCAACAATACCATCTCCCACCGTCTCTCAGTCTGCCATGTCCACCGGCACCCCCGCTAGTTCCACGATCTCCAGCTCTCCAGTCCAGCTCACCCTACATGAGACTATGGTTAGAAAAAGGAAGTACTTAGCCTCGCATCCGCGTACACAGGGTTTGAACGCACACATAGCTAGACTATTCTCGTTAGAGATGATGCCCTACCGGTTAGTTGAAAGCGAAGCTTTCAAAGCCCTGATGGACTACGCTGTACCACGCTACGAGCTACCCAGTCGACACTTTTTTTCCAGAAAAGCCATCCCAGCCCTCCACCAGCATGTTAAAGAGCGCATCGTCCATGCACTCAGGCAATCTGTGAGCACAAAGGTGCACCTGACAACAGATGCATGGACCAGTAGGCATGGCCAGGGACGTTACGTGTCCATCACGGCACACTGGGTAAATGTGGTGGATGCAGGGTCCACAGGGGACAGCAAGTTTGGGACAGTTCTGCCTAGCCCACGGTCCTCTTCGTCCTCCTGCAGAAGCGAGAGCTCGTCCACAGACCGCAGTCGCACAACCACTCCATCCGCAGCTGCCACTGTTGCACACCAGGTCTCCCATTATGGGGCAGCTACTGGCAAACGTCAGCAGGCTGTATTGGCTATGAAGTGTTTGGGCGACAACAGACACACCGCGGAAGTTCTGTCCGAGTTCTTGCAGAAAGAAACGCAGTCGTGGCTGGGCACTGTAGATCTTGAGGCAGGCAAGGTAGTGAGTGATAACGGAAGGAATTTCATGGCTGCCATCTCCCTTTCCCAACTGAAACACATTCCTTGCCTGGCTCACACCTTAAACCTGGTGGTGCAGTGCTTCCTGAAAAGTTATCCGGGGTTATCCGACCTGCTCCTCAAAGTGCGTGGACTTTGCTCACATATCCGCCGTTCGCCCGTACACTCCAGCCGTATGCAGACCTATCAGCGTTCTTTGAACCTTCCCCAGCATCGCCTAATCATAGACGTTGCAACAAGGTGGAACTCAACACTGCACATGCTTCAGAGACTGTGTGAACAGAGGCGGGCTGTTATGTTTTTGTGGGAGGATACACATACACGGGC
Source organism: Ranitomeya imitator (assembly GCF_032444005.1). Taxonomy (NCBI): domain Eukaryota; kingdom Metazoa; phylum Chordata; class Amphibia; order Anura; family Dendrobatidae; genus Ranitomeya; species Ranitomeya imitator. The sequence goes on along the minus strand of NC_091282.1, from coordinate 932,467,990 downwards.
AGGCAGTAGGATGGCAGACATGGAGTTGTCAGGTGTGCAGTGGTCGAAGATTCAAGACATGTGTCAAGTCCTTCAGTGTTTTGAGGAATGCACACGGCTGGTTAGTGCAGACAACGCCATAATAAGCATGAGCATCCCCCTAATGCGTCTGCTGATGCAAAGTTTGACGCACATAAAGGATCAGGCGTCTGCAGCTGAGGAAGAGGAAAGCCTTGATGACAGTCAGCCATTGTCTGGCCAGGGCAGTGTACAGGACGAGGTAGCGGGCGAAGAGGAGGAGGAGGACGAGGAGGATGATGGGGATGATTATATTTTTAATGAGGAAGCTTTTCCGGGGCCACTGGAAATTGGTGGCGCGGCAAGGCCGGGTTCCGGTTTTTTGAGGGACACAAGTGACGTGGATTTGCCTGAAACTGCCCCTCAACCAAGCACAACCGCAGATTTGAGAACTGGAACTTTGGCCCACATGGCGGATTATGCCTTACGTATCCTCAAAAGGGACACACGCATAACTAAAATGATGAATGATGATGATTACTGGTTGGCCTGCCTCCTTGATCCTCGCTATAAAGGCAAATTGCAAAATATAATGCCACATGAGAACTTGGAACTAATATTAGCAACCAAACAATCAACTCTTGTTGACCGTTTGCTTCTGGCATTCCCTGCACACAGCGCCCGTGATCGTTCTCACACGAGCTGCAGGGGCCAGCAGACCAGAGGAGTTAGAGGGGCAGAAATCAGAAGTGGCGTTGGCCAGAGGGGTTTTCTGACCAGGTTGTGGAGTGATTTTGCTATGACCGCAGACAGGACAGGTACTGCAGCATCAATTCAAAGTGACAGGAGACAACATTTGTCCAGTATGGTTACAAACTATTTTTCATCCCTTATCGATGTTCTCCCTCAACCGTCATTCCCATTTGATTACTGGGCATCAAAATTAGACACCTGGCCAGAATTGGCAGAATATGCATTGCAGGAGCTTGCTTGCCCGGCAGCTAGTGTCCTATCAGAAAGAGTATTCAGTGCTGCAGGTTCAATACTAACAGAAAAAAGGACTCGTCTGGCTACCCAAAATGTAGATGATCTAACTTTCATTAAAATGAACCACAACTGGATTTCGAAATCTTTTGCCCCACCTTGCCCGGCTGACACCTAGCTTTCCTATGAAAAGGTCTTGCCTGTGGACTATTCTGAGTGCCTTTTCCAATCTCATAATTTTCTGCACCTGATTGTCCAGCATACGACATGTTTACACCTCACTAAATGGCCAAACTCCCCACACGGGGCTGTGGTATCGACACTTGGCGACAGCACCCGTGAGAGTGCAGTTTGTCTGAAGAGGTGGGTGAGCCCGCTTTTGGTCGACGGCACTGCCACTCGGTCCCTCCTAGTACAATAAAGTGTCTCTGGCGGTGGTGGTGCGCACCCAACGTCAGACACACAGTTGTAATATGAGGGGCCCTGGGCCTGTACCGCCGGCCACAAGACAGTTCCCCCCCCCAGCTCAAACAGTGCTCTACCACTTGCAAAATTATCTCACAGCTCCACCAATGTTTAGTCTATGCGCTGACATCCTTCAATGCCTGCCACTGACAATACCATTGTATTGACATTTTTGTTATGTTAGGCCTTCGATGCCTGTCTGTGGTCACTCCTTCCACTAGGCCTCCACTGACCACACCACTGCTGCCCGTGTACCCCTGGAACCAATTTAAAATTGCCTACAGCCAGCCCAATTTATTATGTTAGGGCTTCGAAGCCTGTCTGCAGTCCCTCCTTCCACTAGGCCTCCACTGACCACACCACTGCTGCCCGTGTACCCCTGGAACCAATTTAAAATTGCCTACAGCCATGTGTTATCATTTTAGGCCTTCGATGCCTGTCTGCGGTCACTCCTTCCACTAGGCCTCCACTGACCACACCACTGCTGCCCGTGTACCCCTGGAACCAATTTAAAATTGCCTACAGCCATGTGTTATTATTTTAGGCCTTCGATGCCTGTCTGCGGTCACTCCTTCCACTAGGCCTCCACTGACCACACCACTGCTGCCCGTGTACCCCTGGAACCAATTTAAAATTGCCTACAGCCATGTGTTATTATTTTAGGCCTTCGATGCCTGTCTGCGGTCACTCCTTCCACTAGGCCTCCACTGACCACACCACTGCTGCCCGTGTACCCCTGGAACCAATTTAAAATTGCCTACAGCCATGTGTTATTATTTTAGGCCTTCGATGCCTGTCTGCGGTCACTCCTTCCACTAGGCCTCCACTGACCACACCACTGCTGCCCGTGTACCCCTGGAACCAATTTAAAATTGCCTACAGCCATGTGTTATTATTTTAGGCCTTCGATGCCTGTCTGCGGTCACTCCTTCCACTAGGCCTCCACTGACCACACCACTGCTGCCCGTGTACCCCTGGAACCAATTTAAAATTGCCTACAGCCATGTGTTATTATTTTAGGCCTTCGATGCCTGTCTGCGGTCACTCCTTCCACTAGGCCTCCACTGACCACACCACTGCTGCCCGTGTACCCCTGGAACCAATTTAAAATTGCCTACAGCCATGTGTTATTATTTTAGGCCTTCGATGCCTGTCTGCGGTCACTCCTTCCACTAGGCCTCCACTGACCACACCACTGCTGCCCGTGTACCCCTGGAACCAATTTAAAATTGCCTACAGCCATGTGTTATTATTTTAGGCCTTCGATGCCTGTCTGCGGTCACTCCTTCCACTAGGCCTCCACTGACCACACCACTGCTGCCCGTGTACCCCTGGAACCAATTTAAAATTGCCTACAGCCATGTATTATTATTTTAGGCCTTCGATGCCTGTCTGCGGTCACTCCTTCCACTAGGCCTCCACTGACCACACCACTGCTGCCCGTGTACCCCTGGAACCAATTTAAAATTGCCTACAGCCATGTGTTATTATTTTAGGCCTTCGATGCCTGTCTGCGGTCACTCCTTCCACTAGGCCTCCACTGACCACACCACTGCTGCCCGTGTACCCCTGGAACCAATTTAAAATTGCCTACAGCCATGTGTTATTATTTTAGGCCTTCGATGCCTGTCTGCGGTCACTCCTTCCACTAGGCCTCCACTGACCACACCACTGCTGCCCGTGTACCACTGGAACCAATTTAAAATTGCCTACAGCCATGTGTTATTATTTTAGGCCTTCGATGTCTGTCTGCGGACACTCCTTCCACTAGGCCTCCACTGACCACACCACTGCTGCCCGTGTACCCCTGGAACCAATTTAAAATTGCCTACAGCCATGTGTTATTATTTTAGGCCTTCGATGTCTGTCTGTGGTCACTCCTTCCACTAGGCCTCCACTGACCACACCACTGCTGCCCGTGTACCCCTGGAACCAATTTAAAATTGCCTACAGCCATGTGTTATTATTTTAGGCCTTCGATGCCTGTCTGCGGTCACTCCTTCCACTAGTCCTCCACTGACCACACCACTGCTGCCCGTGTACCCCTGGAACCAACATCAGAAAATATAAAAATAAGTATTTTGCTTATAAAAAAGAAAATACTGGAGAGATATCAAATGCAGACATTTTAACATTAAAAACAAACACATACAACAAAAATCTGGTACAGTACTAAAAATGGCCACCAGCTACAATAACTTTCTCCTGCAAGTAGTTAACTGAAAGGTTTTTTCAATTTTAAACACAGATATGGCATCCACCGAGTGTTGTCCTGTCGCGTCTTCTTTATATTATTGCCAAGAAGATGCAAAACAATGAAAATAATAAAATCATTATTTACCAAAAAAATAGAGTAAGTCAAAACCACATTGCAAATAAACATTCATTACAAATAAAGAAGCAGGGCGCGTCCGAGGGTGAGTATATACCTAATAAGAATATAATCACCCTCCGACGCGCCCTGCTTCTTTCCGACAGCCTTCCTTCCTAAGAATCAGCCCTTCCGTGGTGTAGAGAGAGGGTTTGTTACACTCCAAGGTGTTCCCCAGGTTGCCTTTCCTGAGCTTCGATCTTCCGGCTCTCGTTTAGTAGTTGTTGGAAACTACGCTGCATTGGGCCTACAAATTGGGTATGGGGTGTAGAGAGATGGTGTGTTCCACTCCAAGGTGTTCCCCAGGTTGCCTTTCCTGAGCTTCGATCTTCCGGCTCTCGTTTAGTAGTTGTTGGAAACTACGCTGCATTAGGCCTACAAATTGGGTATGGGGTGTAGAGAGATGGTGTGTTCCACTGTAGAGAGATGGTGTGTTCCACTCCAAGGTGTTCCCCAGGTTTCCTCGCCAATGCTTCGATCATCATGCTCTCGTTTAGTAGTTGTTGGAAACTACGCTGCATTAGGCCTACAAATTGGGTATGGGGTGTAGAGAGATGGTGTGTTCCACTCCAAGGTGTTCCCCAGGTTTCCTCTCCATTGCTTCGATCTTCATGCTCTCGTTTAGTAGTTGTTGGAAACTACGCTGCATTAGGCCTACAAATTGGGTATGGGGTGTAGAGAGATGGTGTGTTACACTCCAAGGTGTTCCCCAGGTTTCCTCTCCATTGCTTCGATCTTCCGGCTCTCGTTTAGTAGTTGTTGGAAACTACGCTGCATTAGGCCTACAAATTGGGTATGGGGTGTAGAGAGATGGTGTGTTCCACTGTAGAGAGATGGTGTGTTCCACTCCAAGGTGTTCCCCAGGTTTCCTCGCCAATGCTTCGATCATCATTCTCTCGTTTAGCAGTTGTTGGAAACTACGCTGCATTAGGCCTACAAATTGGGTATGGGGTGTAGAGAGATGGTGTGTTCCACTCCAAGGTGTTCCCCAGGTTTCCTCTCCATTGCTTCGATCTTCCGGCTCTCGTTTAGTAGTTGTTGGAAACTATGCTGCATTAGGCCTACAAATTGGGTATGGGGTGTAGAGAGATGGTGTGTTACACTCCAAGGTGTTCCCCAGGTTTCCTCTCCATTGCTTCGATCTTCCGGCTCTCGTTTAGTAGTTGTTGGAAACTACGCTGCATTAGGCCTACAAATTGGGTATGGGGTGTAGAGAGATGGTGTGTTCCACTGTAGAGAGATGGCGTGTTCCACTCCAAGGTGTTCCCCAGGTTTCCTCGCCAATGCTTCGATCATCATGCTCTCGTTTAGTAGTTGTTGGAAACTATGCTGCATTAGGCCTACAAATTGGGTATGGGGTGTAGAGAGATGGTGTGTTCCACTCCAAGGTGTTCCCCAGGTTTCCTCTCCATTGCTTCAATCATCATGCTCTCGTTTAGTAGTTGTTGGAAACTACGCTGCATTAGGCCTACAAATTGGGTATGGGGTGTAGAGAGATGGTGTGTTACACTCCAAGGTGTTCCCCAGGTTTCCTCTCCATTGCTTCGATCTTCCGGCTCTCGTTTAGTAGTTGTTGGAAACTACGCTGCATTAGGCCTACAAATTGGGTATGGGGTGTAGAGAGATGGTGTGTTCCACTGTAGAGAGATGGTGTGTTCCACTCCAAGGTGTTCCCCAGGTTTCCTCGCCAATGCTTCGATCATCATGCTCTCGTTTAGTAGTTGTTGGAAACTACGCTGCATTAGGCCTACAAATTGGGTATGGGGTGTAGAGAGATGGTGTGTTCCACTCCAAGGTGTTCCCCAAGTTTCCTCTCCATTGCTTCGATCTTCATGCTCTCGTTTAGTAGTTGTTGGAAACTACGCTGCATTGGGCCTACAAATTGGGTATGGGGTGTAGAGAGATGGTGTGTTACACTCCAAGGTGTTCCCCAGGTTTCCTCTCCATTGCTTCGATCTTCCGGCTCTCGTTTAGTAGTTGTTGGAAACTACGCTACATTGGGCCTACAAATTGGGTATGGGGTGTAGAGAGATGGTGTGTTCCACTCCAAGGTGTTCTCCAGGTTGCCTTTCCTGAGCTTCGATCTTCCGGCTCTCGTTTAGTAGTTGTTGGAAACTACGCTGCATTAGGCCTACAAATTGGGTATGGGGTGTAGAGAGATGGTGTGTTCCACTGTAGAGAGATGGTGTGTTCCACTCCAAGGTGTTCCCCAGGTTTCCTCGCCAATGCTTCGATCATCATGCTCTCGTTTAGTAGTTGTTGGAAACTACGCTGCATTAGGCCTACAAATTGGGTATGGGGTGTAGAGAGATGGTGTGTTCCACTCCAAGGTGTTCCCCAGGTTTCCTCGCCAATGCTTCGATCATCATGCTCTTGTTTAGTAGTTGTTGGAAACTACGCTGCATTAGACCTACAAATTGGGTATGGGGTGTAGAGAGATGGTGTGTTCCACTCCAAGGTGTTCTCCAGGTTGCCTTTCCTGAACTTCTATCTTCAGGCTCTCATTAAATTGTGGTTAAACGGAACAACTGCATTTGGCGTACTAGTTGGTTTGGGGCCTACTATCGGTGTCTGCCGCTCCTTGCTGTTCTCCTGGTTTCCTGTCCTGAAATTCCGTTTTCAGGCGCTCGTTAAGTAGTTGTTAATGTTAGACTGCATTTGGCCTACTAGTTGGGTTGGGGCCTACTATCGGTGTCTGCCACTCCTTGCTGTTCTCCTCCACTGAACAAAGCTGTGCCGCCTGTTTACTACTGTTGCCAATTTTGAACTGCATTTCGACTACTTACTGATTTGGGCCTACTCTCTGTGTCAGCCTCTCATTCCAGTTGTCCTCCACTGCAATGCCCCCTGATTAGTCCTGTGTTACCAATTTTGAACTGCATTTAGCCCACTTTATTCTTTGGGCCTATATCTGTGTTTCCTCCTCATCCTGCCCATTGCCCAGCCAGTGATAGATGAGTCTGCTGGTACAGTGACCCATAATGCAACATTTCCCGTGCACGCTACACTGCAAGATTGTGACCCTGCTGAAAGTCAGGTCCCCCTTCCCGCATACCATACCACCTTACACGGGGACAAACAGGAAGGTGCAGATGAAAGCGCAGGTTCCTTCATCAGGTGGGGGGAGGAATACTAGTTGGCGACGTTACTGGCACAGGGCCTCTCATGGTACGCAAAAGTGTTGCTGCCGGTGGGAGGCGCCCCCGCCGTGCAAACACACCGCTGTACTTTGAGGGGCCCTGTGCCAGTGCCAATGCCAACGAGTGGGCCCCCCCTGCTTGCTCAGGTTCACAGCACTTGCAAAGTTGAAATACTTACCTCTCCCTGCTCCACTGCCGTGACGTGGTCCAGATTTCCTGGGCCCACTAATTACTTGAACCAGCCCTACCCACCACAACTTTAGCCAAATGAACCCCAATTTCAAATGCCTTCCAATTATTATAAGGTAAATTACGCTTGACAAGCTTCATTAAGAAGAATGGATGGTTTTGACATTAAAATGGGCACTCTAGGTGTTTTCCTTGCCCCCACTCACTGCCGACTATGCTGCCCCATTGACTTGCATTGGGTTTCGTGTTTCGGTCGATCCCGACTTTACGTCATAATCGGCCGATTTCACTCGACCCGACTTTTGAGATAGTCGGGTTTCGCGAAACCCGGCTCGACTCTAAAAAGGTCAAGGTCGCTCAACTCTACTGGTCAGGATAACAGGGAACTCCAAAGAGATGTGAATCCAACCAGGAACAATTTACAAGTGGCACTGGCTGAAGAAAGAGCCAGGCCTAAATAGCCGAGCAGAAGAGACGATAAGTGGAGGCAGCTGATGACAGCTAACTCCAAGGAGCAGCCATACCACTAGAAACCACAAGAGGGAGCCCAAGAGCAGAACTCACAAAAGTGCCACTTACAAACACCGTAGGGGGCCCAAGAGCGGAATTCACAACACCCAGAGTACCTGTTAGGAAAAGTAATCTTGGGCTTTACTAAGGGTTGCCTGGGAGTCATGGTCCCCAAACCTGATGTGTTAGGGTGTTGCAAATTGACAGTGCGTAGATCTGTGGCCTTCAGGCTGAGCTGCTTCAGTTGCCCTGTCAGAGCAGTGATGTGATAGGATTCATAATGAATCAAAAAATGCTTTTAGTCAGAGCTAATGTCACAGCTCTGTTGTTGGGTGTCCTGGGACCAGCGGCTCCTCCACTGTCCCTAAGGCTAAGAGCACCTTAGCTTGCCCTGTTCCCCTGATTATTTCGGATATAAAGTAAGTAAGGTAATACAAATAGAGGTAATGAAAAATACCAAACATACAAATATACACACACAAACCATCCAAATCCATCCAAAGTAGGAGAAGAAAGGGAATTATCACACACTCAAAACCGAGCAAGAGTCACAGATAAATCCACCAACCGCCTACTCTAACAACCAAGAACAGCAACTTCCAGCCATGCAGCAAAAGCTACCTCTGACAATGAGTGCTAGCCAGGACCTTGATTATATAGCAGATGGGAGTGACTAACAGTGTACAATTGAGAGCCTAAACTCTCCAGGTGTTCTCAACTGAGCAGATTAACGCCATGCACTGTGAAAATAAATGTACACTGTTTAATACGAAGGTGAAGTGCTTATAACCAGAGAAGGAGTAGGAGAAATCAGATGCTGCAGTCTTCTGGCTTCTCTTAGTCATGGTAAACCCACGACTGCCACTCTGTGCAATGTAGGAGGGCATAAACTGAAGTAATGAACTGTCAGTACTGGAGTATCATTGCAAAACTAAAAAAGGACCTTTATAGCATGATTTTGCATGTTAAAGTAAAGGAATAGCCATAATGGCACTGTTATACAGATTAAGCAGATTATTTTAATGAAGAAAGTCACATGGGGGTTGTTCTGTGTTCAGCATTTAAAGTTTTGGAGTAATAAGCTTTGGATTCATAAGGTCAGGACGGTGAGTAGGTTGATTTCCTGGCAGTATTCAGTAAAGTAGTGCCGGTGGGATGCATGTACAGATTGAGATCTCTACTCCAGGACATGTGAGCCTTCTTCGACTGAGGCAATGTTTTTTTGTTGATTTATGCAAATCGAACAGCAAATTGTTAACATTTTCAGAGATGTCCTAATTTTGTATTTTACTTGAATTTGATTTGCATCAATTTGCTCATTTCTAATGGACTGTCTGAAAATGTGACAAGACAGCCTGACCCACTTTACTAAACGTGGTAATTTAAAAAATGTCTGGACAAAGTGTACACTGCCTAAAAGTGAATCTCTATAATTGTATTTTAAGGTGAAGTGCATGATTTCACTTTGTTTAAATTGACACTTAAAAATGCAAAATTGTTTGAACAAAAAAAAAAATTAGCAGGAAAATAAGAAAATAAGGCAGTACAGTATGTGAATCTACAATAGACAATATTTAGGCACCTCTTCCGGCAAGCCTATAACCTGCAGTAACCACCGATCGACCAAACCGCTGCATAACCAGCTCTACCCTCGCCTACTGTATCCTCACCCACCCCTTGTAGATTGTGAGCCTTCGCGGGCAGGGTCCTCTCTCCTCCTGTACCAGTTATGACTTGTATTGTTTAAGATTATTGTACTTGTTTTTATTATGTATACCCCTCCTTACATGTAAAGCGCCATGGAATAAATGGCACTATAACAATAAATAATAATAATAATAATTTAGGCATGCTATGTCCAGTGACACTGTGCTCTGTCTGTTCATGAATTACAGTATGGATCCATGAATTAAGTAGGAAACAAAGACAGTTCTGGATAGGAATATCAGAGCAATCACATGCTGCAGATGGCACATTTAAGTGCCTACTTAGAAAATAGTTTGAAAGGAGAAAATTAGACTTGCTATAATCTCTACAGGCACATGGGAGAAAAAAAATGTATTATTCCAGCTTCGATATAATACAGATGCATTTTCTGAAACTCATGCCAGCTCAAACTTGGCAGTGATTTTTGGAAATCTTCTTAATTCCCTAACACAACTTCAGATCTTATTGAAGGAAATAGAGAACAAAACAAGAAATGATAAATCTGGAAATGTTCCTATCACACAATTGTTCTTCAATTATTCTGTGAGTTAAACTCTTGAAATGTTTCTCAGTGTTTGCATGGCAGTCATGTTGTGTGATTTAGTGTATGCTAACAGTATGTTGTAATTACAGATAGTAAAAAATAAATTACATTTTATCAAGGTGCAACAAACCCACTGTAGCATTTACATTTGCATTTAAAATGTTTTTGAACCCGGCATTGGAAAATAAACGTGAAAATGAACTATGACTTAAAAAAAACGACTTTAATCTTTTCTCTTACTAAATGTGTTTCTCATCTTCTATCTCTTCAGGATTCATTTACATGAGAGAATACAGAAAATGTTTCAAAGTCAGTAAATGATCAGTAAATGATCTGAAGCCACTGAAATGATGAACTCTCCATTTTCCAAAGAGATAGGAGGTGGAATTCACCATTGTGATTTAAATTCAAATCAAACAATCCACTCAAAGGACTAGGACACTGTTAGTCATGCTTGGCAGAATATTTTCCAAAGCTGACCTCTGTTTTCAGCAGACTGGCTTACACCTTTTCCCGAGGCTAATGGATTTGGGGATGAAAGTGATGCGCACGGTAGCTTTAATAGAAGAGCTCTCGTTTCCTTTTACAGTATTTCGAAATACATACCGCAAGCACATCAAAGTCAATTCCCCAGATGTGTATGTCTTTTCCAAAAATGATGGCTTTAGGAATGCTTTGGAAAAAATCATTGCTTACTAAACTTTCAGAAATAAACCATTCAGTTCTGCATTTTGGTTTAGTTTCTCCTGTGTACTTGGTAGGCTATCTGTGTTAACTTGTCTTATGAATTCTTGTTAGTATACAATTATGTACATTTGAAACACTTTTTAAAATGAATTAGCTTTTCTGATATTACAGTTTAACCTCTTCAAGACCTTGCCCTTTTTCGGTTTTGCTTTTTCGGTTTTCGCTCCCCTTCTTCCCAGAGCCATAATTTTTCCATCACTATGGCCATTGTTTTTTGCTGGACAAGTTGTACTTTTGAACGACATAATTGGTTTTAGCATGTAGTGTACTAGAAACTGGGAAATAAATTCCAAGTGCGATGAAATTACACAAAAAGTGCAATCCCACACTTGTTTTTTGTTTGGCTTTTTTTGCTAGGTTCACTAAATGCAAAAACTAACCTGCCATTTTGATTCATACAAGTTCATAGACACCAAACATGTCTATGTTATGTTTTATCTAAGTGGTAAAAAAAAAATTCCTAACTTTGCTAAAAAAAAAAAAAAATTGCGCAATTTTCCAATACCCATAACGCCTCCATTTTTCGTGATCTGGGGTCAGTTGGGGGCTTATTTTTTGCATGCTGAGCTGATGATTTTATTGATATCATTTTGGTGCAGATACGTTCTTTTGATCACCCGTTATTACATTTTAATAAATGTAATGGCGACCAAAAAAACTAATTCTGGAGTTTCGATATTTTTTCTCGCTACGCCAATTAGCGATCAGGTTAATCCTTTTTTTATTGATAGATTGGGCGATACCAAATATGTGTAGGTTTGATTTTTTTTTATTTTTATTTTGAATGGGTTGAAAGGGGGGTGATTTAAACTTTTATATATTTTTTTTCATATTTTTAAAAACATTTTTTTTCTCTTTTGCCATGCTTCAATAGCCTCCATGGGAGGCTAGGAGCATCCACTACTTGATCGGCTCTGCTACATAGGAGCAATCCTCAGATTGCCCCTATGTAGTAGATTTACTGCATTGCTATGAGCGCCGACCACAGGGTGGCACTCACAGCAATCTAGCATCAACAAACATAGAGGTCTCAAGGAGACTTCTGGTTGTTATGCCGACGCATCGCTGACACCCTATCATGTGACGGGGATGGCGATGCGCTCATTGCTGACCCGATGGCTGGAAGCGGTAGTTAAATGACGCTGTCAGCGCTTGACAGCGGCATTTAACTAGTTAATAGCGGCAGGTGAATTGCAATTCCACCCGCCACTATTGCGGGCACATGTCAGCTGATCCAAACAGCTGAAATGTCCCGGCTTTGATGTGGGCTTACCGCCAGAGTCCACATCAAAGTAGGGGATCTGAGGGCGAGAAGGGGTTATGTAAAGATATGTCACAATTTTGGATCATTGTTTCTTATCTGCACTGTTGTCCCATTCCGGTGCAACTCTTGCTACTCTTGTCAAAATTTAGTGATACAATTTTCTGGGTGTATCTATTCTGTTGGGTAGTGTCAGAACTGCTTGGACAGTGACAGAGTATGCAGGAACAAGACTTCAACTGACGCCGTCAAGATGTCTGAAAAAGATGATCCAGGATTGTTATATATTTTGGGGAAATTTAATTACTTACTAAAACAGACATACATACCGTACAGTACATTCCGTGTTTCCTCGAAAATAAGACATACCCCAAAAATAAGCCCTAGCATGATTTTACAGGATTTTTGAAGTACGCTTGAAATATAAGTCCCACTCCAGAAACAAGCCCTAGTTAAAGTTAGGACCGGCTTTTGTAGTGTTGAGCAATCTGGTCAACTGTCCAGGGCCTACACTCTCTTAGGGGCCACTAGCATTTCTATTTTGAATTTAAACTGATTAAATACTTTTGGTGACATCATTGTGATGTGATCATAATGACACCAAAAGATCTTTCCCTGGTTTGCAGGCTAGCATTAGGGGAAATGGTGGCAAACTGGGCAATGTCTAAGGGCCCTCACTCTCTTAGGTTTCCCCAGCATTTCTATTCTGAGGTTAAGACTGCTTAAGTACCTTTGAGGGCATTACAGTCATGTGACCATTATGTCACCAAAGATCCTTATATGGCAGGTGTCTAGAAGAACTGAAGAGAAGACAGGTAGTTGTGTACCGTATTTACAGAGTATATGCATTTACATGTGTATGTGCAGTGTGTGTACATGTATACATTTATATGCACAGTGTGCATTTAATACATGTGTCTGAGCAGTGTGTGTGATGACTTGATTGTATTTGGATTAACCCCTTTACCCCCAAGGGTGGTTTGCACGTTAATGACCGGGCCAATTTTTACAATTCTGACCACTGTCCCTTTATGAGGTTATAACTCTGGAACGCTTCAACGGATTCCAGTGATTCTGACACTGTTTTCTCATGACATATTGTAATTCATAATAGTGGTAAAAATTATTTGATAGTACCTGCATTTATTTGTGAAAAAAACGGAAATTTGGCGAAAATTATGAAAATTGCGCAATTTTCCAACTTTGAATTTTTATTCAATTAAATCACAGAGATATGTCACACAAAATACTTAAAAAGTAACATTTCCCACATGTCTACTTTACATCAGCACAATTTTGGAACCACAATTTTTTTTTGTTAGGGAGTTATAAGGGTTAAAAGTTGACCAGCAATTTCTCATTTTTACAACACCATTTTTTTTAGGGACCACATCTCATTTGAAGTCATTTTAGGGGTCTATATGATAGAAAATACCCAAGTGTGACACCATTCTAAAAACTGCACCCCTCATGGTGCTCAAAACCATATTCAAGAAGTTTATTAACCCTTCTGGTGCTTCACAGGAATTTTTGGAATGTTTAAATAAAAATGAACATTTAACTTTTTTTCACACTAAATTTATTTCATCTCCAATTTATTTTATTTTACCAAGGGTAACAGGAGAAAATGGACCCCAAAAGTTGTTGTACAATTTGTCCTGACTACACCGATACCCCATATGTGGGGGTAAACCACTGTTTGGGCGCATGACAGAGCTCGGAAGCGAAGGAGCGCCATTTGACTTTTCAATGCAAAATTGACTGGAATCGAGATGGGACACCATGTTGCGTTTGGAGAGCCCCTGATGTGCCTAAACATTGAAACCCCCCACAAGTGACACCATTTTGGAAAGTAGACCCCCTTAGGAACTTATCTAGAGGTGTGGTGAGCACTTTGACCCACCAAGTGCTTCACAGAAGTTTATAATGCAGAACCGTAAAAATAAAAAATAATATTTTTTCACAAAAATTATCTTTTCGCCCCCAATGTTTTATTTTCCCAAGGGTAAGAGAAGAAATTGGACCCCAAAAGTTGTTGTACAATTTGTCCTGAGTACGCTGATACCCCATATGTGGGGGTAAACCACTGTTTGGTCGCATGGGAGAGCTCGGAAGGGAAGGAGCGCCGTTTGATTTTTCAATGCAAAATTGACAGGAATTGAGATGGGACGCCATGTTGCGTTTAGAGAGCCACTGATGTGCCTAAACATTGAAACCCCCCACAAGTGACACCATTTTGGAAAGTAGAACCCCTAAGGAACTTATCTAGATGTGTTTTGAGCGCTTTGACCCACCAAGGGCTTCACAGAAGTTTATAATGCAGAGCCGTAAAAATAAAACAAAAATTTTTTCCCACAAAAATTATTTTTTAGCCCCCAGTTTTGTATTTTCCCGAGGGTAACAGGTGAAATTGGACCCCAAAATTTGTTGTTCAATTTATCCTGAGTGCGCTGATACCCCATAAGTGGGGGGGAACCACTGTTTGGGCGCATGGGAGGGCTTGGAAGGGAAGGAGCTCCATTTGGAATACAGACTTAGATGGAATGGTCTGCAGGTGTCACATTGCGTTTGCAGAGCACCTAATGTACCTAAACAGTAGAAACCCCTCACAAGTGACACCATTTTGGAAACTAGACACCCTAAGGCACTCATCTAGATGTGTTGTTAGAGCTTTGAACCCCCAAGTGTTTCACTACAGTTTGTAACGCAGAGCCGTGAAAATTAAAAAAAAAAACTTTCCCCCCAAAATTATTTTTTAGCCCCCAGTTTTGTATTTTCCCGAGGGTAAGAGGAGAAATTCGACCCCAAAAGTTGTTGTCCAATTTGTCCTGAGTACACTGATACCCCATATTTGGGGGGAACCACCGTTTGGGCGCATAGGAGGGCTCGGAAGGGAAGGAGTGCCATTTGGAATGCAGACTTAGATGGAATAGTCTGCAGGCGTCACATTGCGTTTGCAGAGCCCCTAATGTACCTAAACAGTAGAAACCCCCCACAAGTGACCCCATATTGGAAACTAGACCCCTCAGGGAACTCATCTAGATGTGTTGTGAGAACTTTGAACCCCCAAGTGTTTCACTACAGTTTATAACGCAGAGCCGTGAAAATAAAAAATCTTTTTTTTCCCACAAAAATTATTTTTTAGCCCCCAGTTTTGCATTTTCCCAAAGGTAACAGGAGAAATTGGACCCCAAAAGTTGTCCTATTTGTCCTGAGTACGCTGATATGTTGGGGTAAACCCCTCTTTGGGCACACGGGAGAGCTCGGAAGGGAAGGAGCACTGTTTTACTTTTTCAACGCAGAATTGGTTGGAATTGAGATCGGACGCCATGTCATGTTTGGAGAGCCCCTGATGTGCCTAAACAGTGGAAACCCCCCAATTATAACTGAAACCCTAATCCAAACACACCCCTAACCCTAATTCCAACAGTAACCCTAACCACACCTCTAACCCTGACACACCCCTAACCCTAATCCCAACCCTATTCCCAACCGTAAATGTAATCTAAACCCTAACCGTAACTTTAGCCCCAACCCTAATTGTAGCCTTAATCCTAGCCCCAACCCTAGCCTTAACCCTAGCCCTAACCCTAACCCTAGCCCTAACCCTAACCCTAGCCCTAACCTTAGCCCTTACCCTAGCCCTAACCCTAACCCTAGCCCTAACCCTAGCCCGAACCCTAGCCCTAACCCTAACCCTAGCCCTAACCCTAGCCCTAACTCTAGCCCTAACCCTAGCCCTAACCCTAACCCTAACCCTAGCCCTAACCCTAGCCCTAATGGGAAAATGGAAATAAGTACATTTTTTTAATTTTTCCCTACCTAAGGGGGTGATGAAGGGGGGTTTGATTTACTTTTATAGCGAGTTTTTTAGCGGATTTTTATGATAGGCAGCCATCACACACTGAAAGATGCTTTTTATTGCAAAAATTATTTTTTGCGTTACCACATTTTGAGAGCTATAATTTTTCCATATTTTGGTCCACAGAGTCATGTGAGGTCTTGTTTTTTTCGGGACGAGTTGACATTTTTTTTGGTAACATTTTCGGACATGTGACATTTTTTGATCACTTTTTATTCCGATTTTTGTGAGGCAGAATGACCAAAAACCAGCTACTCATGAATTTCTTTTGGGGGAAGCGTTTATACCGTTCCGCATTTGGTAAAATTGATAAAGCAGTTTTATTCAGTTTTATTCTTCGGGTCAGTACGATTACAGCGACACCTCATTTATATCATTTTTTTATTTTTTGGCGCATTTATACGATAAAAACTATTTTATAGAAAAAATAATTCTTTTGGCATCGCTTTATTCTCAGGACTATAACTTTTTTATTTTTATGCTGATTATGCTGTATGGCAGCTCGTTTTTTGCGGGACAAGATGACGTTTTCAGTGGTACCATGGTTATTTATATCTGTCTTTTTGATCGCGTGTTATTCCACTTTTTGTTCGGCGGTATGATAATAAAGCGTTGTTTTTTGCCTCATTTTCTTTTTCTTTTTTCTTACGGTGTTTACTGAAGGGGTTAACTAGTGGGCCAGTTTTATAGGTTGGGTCGTTACGGACGCGGCGATACTAAATATGTGTACTTTTATTGTTTTTTTATTTAGATGAAGAAATGTATTTATGGGAATAATATACAGTTAGGGCCAGAAATATTTGGACAGTGACACAATTTTCGCGAGTTGGGCTCTGCATGCCACCACATTGGATTTGAAATGAAACCTCTACAACAGAATTCAAGTGCAGATTGTAACGTTTAATTTGAAGGGTTGAACAAAAATATCTGATAGAAAATGTAGGAATTGTACACATTTCTTTACAAACACTCCACATTTTAGGAGGTCAAAAGTAATTGGACAAATAAACATAACCCAAACAAAATATTTTTATTTTCAATATTTTGTTGCAAATCCTTTGGAGGCAATCACTGCCTTAAGTCTGGAACCCATGGACATCACCAAACGCTGGGTTTCCTCCTTCTTAATGCTTTGCCAGGCTTTTACAGCCGCAGCCTTCAGGTCTTGCTTGTTTGTGGGTCTTTCCGTCTTAAGTCTGGATTTGAGCAAGTGAAATGCATGCTCAATTGGGTTTAGATCTGGAGATTGACTTGGCCATTGCAGAATGTTCCACTTTTTGGCACTCATGAACTCCTGGGTAGCTTTGCCTGTATGCTTGGGGTCATTGTCCATCTGTACTATGAAGCGCCGTCCAATCAACTTTGCAGCATTTGGCTGAATCTCGGCTGAAAGTATATCCCGGTACACTTCAGAATTCATCCGGCTACTCTTGTCTGCTCTTATGTCATCAATAAACACAAGTGACCCAGTGCCATTGAAAGCCATGCATGCCCATGCCATCACGTTGCCTCCACCATGTTTTACAGAGGATGTGGTGTGCCTTGGATCATGTGCCGTTCCCTTTCTTCTCCAAACTTTTTTCTTCCCATCATTCTGGTACAGGTTGATCTTTGTCTCATCTGTCCATAGAATACTTTTCCAGAACTGAGCTGGCTTCTTGAGGTGTTTTTCTGCAAATTTAACTCTGGCCTGTCTATTTTTGGTATTGATGAATGGTTTGCATCTAGATGTGAACCCTTTGTATTTACTGTCATGGAGTCTTCTCTTTACTGTTGACTTAGAGACAGATACACCTACTTCACTGAGAGTGTTCTGGACTTCAGTTGATCTTGTGAACGGGTTCTTCTTCACCAAATTAAGTATGCGGCGATCATCCACCACTGTTGTCATCCGTGGACGCCCAGGCCTTTTTGAGTTCCCAAGCTCACCAGTCAATTCCTTTTTTCTCAGAATGTACCCAACTGTTGATTTTGCTACTCCAAGCATGTCTGCTATCTCTCTGATGGATTTTTTCTTTTTTTTCAGCCTCAGGATGTTCTGCTTCACCTCAATTGAGAGTTCCTTTGACCGCATGTTGTCTGCTCACAGCAACAGCTTCCAAATGCAAAACCACACACCTGGAATCCACCCCTGACCTTTTAACTACTTCATTGATTACAGGTTAACGAGGGAGACGCCTTCAGAGTTAATTGCAGCCCTTAGAGTCCATTGTCCAATTACTTTTGGTCCCTTGAAAAAGAGGACGCTATGCATTACAGAGCTATGATTCCTAAACCCTTTCTCCGATTTGGATGTGGAAACTATCATATTGCAGCTGGGAGTGTGCACTTTCAGCCCATATTATATATATAATTGTATTTCTGAACATATTTTTGTAAACAGCTAAAATAACAAAACTTGTGTCACTGTCCAAATATTTCTGGCCCTAACTGTATATATATTTTTTTTCATTATTTAGGAATATTTTTTTAAATTTTTTTTTTACACATTTGGAAATTTTTTTTTTAACTTTTTTATTTTGTCCCAGGGGGGGACATCACAGATCAGTGATCTGACAGTTTGCACAGCACTCTGTCAGATCACTGATCTCACTTAGAGCAGTGCAGCCTTCACAGTGCCTGCTCTGAGCAGGCTCTGTGAAGCCACCTCCCTCCCTGCAGGACCCGGATCCACGGCCATCTTGGATCCGGGCCTGGAGCAAGCAGGGAGGGAGGTAAGACCCTCGCAGCAACGCTATCACATCGCGTTGCTGCGGGGGGCTCAGGGAAGCCCGCAGGGAGCCCCCTCTCTGCGGGAAGCTTCCCTATACCGCCGGCACATCGCGATCATCTTTGATCGCGGTGTTCCGGGGGTTAATGTGCCGGGGGCGGTCCGTGACCGCTCCTGGCACATAGTGCCGGATGTCAGCTGCGATAGGCATATGACCTGTGAGCACTGCCGATCGCATATGACGTACTATCCCGTTCGTGGTCATAGGGGCCCACCCCACCTTGACGGGATAGTACGTCTAATGTCAGAAAGGGGTTCATATTGATTTTTTTGGTTACATAGTTACATAGGCTGAAAAAAAGACCTAAAGTCCAACAAGTTCAACCTTTCTCTACCAATTGTTTTTATTGTCACTAAATTAACTATAACACGCAATATTGTTCAAGAATAAATGTGGATTGTTGTTTTCGGAGAAACGCAGTGATCATGAAAATCTGTTTTACTAAATACTTTCATTCACCATGAAATAACAATTCTGAGCATATAACTGTGTTATGTCATTCCTGTTACAGCTCCTCAAAAATTATAATTACATTGAAAATTGGGTGCTAACATTCTCCTTATATAGAAGTGTCTCAATGCACTGTTTGAAAATATTAGCACTGATTGGACAGAGTCAGAAAGTCAAGAAAATATGTTCCAGGAATGTTATGTTTTGGGAATACAATACATGTAATATTTAAAACAAGCCGAACACTTTCTTCTTCCACCTTCTGCTTTTCCTCACTGCTGGTGAAATATCTCCCAAGCCTGGACCTCCACAACTGATACCCACCATTAATTTTCCCTCCTATTACTAGAAATGAGCAAATATTTCATTGTTCGGTTCAGACTATGATTGCTGAATTTGCAATATTCTCTAATTGTTTCATTAAATATTCACCAAACATAGCTGAATGCCATTCAAGTCAGGGGGAGGAAAAAACAAACGCATGCACAACAACTTCTAATGGCTCCAAAAGCTGCCAAAACACATCAAATGAGTAATCGATACCAGGAAAGTGGCCTCAATTCAACCACAGTGCAAATTGTAGCATGGCACTGCAGCAATCAGCCATGTATGAGGTATCGTGATCTGAGCCAGCATTTACAGCTTTCAATTTAATGTCAAAGTAAGACAAGGTGGGTGAGGGATCACTGTAGGCCTGCTGTGCTGGGAGCCCTGATACCACATACAACAGCTCAACCTGCTTTCATGCTGAGTCACACTCAGGTGGCACAAATATCAGTTTCGTAGACTAACATTGTCAGAAAAATCTAAGAATAGTAGTAACACAGATAGTTGACCCCAAATATATTGGATGCCTGACGGTCTCCGAGGTCTGCTGGCTCAGGTAACATACATGAAGGAGATCCAACCAAGAGTTTACACATTTTCAAAAAATATTGAGAGACACCACCAAAGTGGCATCAATTTCACCACAGTGTAAATTGGATAATAGGGACCGACAGGTTTTCCACTACATCCAACCCAGCAGATGGACACCCAACCAGGAATATTAAAATTTTAAAAAATTAGGGCCTGACACCACAGAAGTAGCACCAATTTCACAAGAGTAGAAATAGTATAATAGGGACTGACAAGTTTTCTACTACGCCCAATCCAGTAGACAGACACCCAACCAGGAGTGTTCACATTTCCAAAAACTATTGGCAGACGCTCCCAAAGTAACATAAATTTCACCGCAGTATAAATAGAATAATAGGGACCGGCAGGTCTTCCACTTCACCCAACCCAGCAGATAGAAACACAACCAGGAGTGTTCACATTTTAAAAAATTATTGGCAGATGCTACAAAATTGACATCTATTTCACCCCAATAGAAATATTATAATAGGAACCAACAGCACCCAACCCAGCAGATGGACACCCAATGAGGAGATTTCAAATTTTAAAAAAACGAGGGTCTGACACCACTGAAGTGGCATAAATTTCAAGAGAGTAGAAAAAGTGTAATTGTAATTTCTGTATAGTCTACAATTGGGGTGCAAAAGTCCTTGGAGATCCATGCCTTGTTTATCTTGATGAAAATTAGGAGGTCTGCACTTTCAGGCAACAGCCGGATGTGCTAATCTGTCAGGATACCACCAGGAACGCTGAAGACATGTTTTGAGAGAACGCTGGCTGCCAGCCTCTATAAAATCTCCAAGGCACGTGTGGTGAGCTAAGGCCACTCATCCATTTTGGAAAACCAAAATGTGAAAAGGTCCAAGCCCTCCCTGTTGGTATTGATATTTAGTTCCATATACTCCTTCACCATCCTCTCCATTTGTTCACTATGTGTAAATCTTGTACTCTGTTGTGCTGGTGCATGATCTGGTCTAAAAAAAAGTGTCAAAGGACCCACAGAAAAAGCTTTTCCACTTACATTACTGCTGCTGCTTATGTTTTGGCATTGACAAATTGTTGTGCCAGAGGTTGGAAGTCTAGAGCTGTGATGCGAACTGTGTGCTTCACTGCTGTCATGGGGAAAAGCTCTCTTAAGGTTGTGTAAAAGCTTATTTCGATACTACAGCATTCATGGGTCCCTGTCCAGGGTGGGAAGTATCTGGCAAAATTTGGTTTCATAATGTGAATCTATCAGAGTGGCAACTCAGTAGTCAGCAAAATTTCAAATTTCTAACTATACAGGGATCATGTTGCAGATAGTGCAGTAAGAATGCTCTCTTTAGTCGGGCTACACCATGAGGTCCAAGTCCATGCTGTGTTGGAGGCTGGGTAACACTGATGCTTGTTTACTCCATTCCCTCCCACAAACCACGAATAGCAGAGAGGGGAAGATTGTCCTCTTTAGCTCCTGACAGTTGCTCACCCATTACCTCTTCCTCCTCCATTTGTTTCTGGGATCTTGCACCTTATCATATCATGATTAAGGGTGCTTTGCCACCTGAAACGCGTAGATAGATAGTGTTCTTATCCTTATTGTGCTGATGTTTTTATCCTCTGCTTCTACATGAAGTGAATAAAGTACCAAGTTTTTACTTTTCACTGTCTCGTTGAGCTGGATATTCTTTTTTTGCTTTTTGGATTCCCCACGCCTTGACACAGCGTTTCCGTGCTCCGAGTGGAACTGTTAATATGGTGAGCTGGATTTTCTTTTTCGATCTTGCACCTTGACTAACAGATTATCTGTTATCACTAACCCACTCAATCTCAGTAATCCACCCTCCCTTGGCAACAGTCTGTAACTTTGAGACAATGTTATCCCTTTGGCATCCTACTTTGCTTCCTCCTCTTTTACAATCTCCTTCAACAGGCTATTCAAAGTCTACCCCAGCATATAGATGACTGGAATAGTGATGCTGATGTTGGCGTCGTCAGCACTATCCATCTTAATAGCCATTTTGAAACTGGGCAAAAGTGTGCAGAGGTCTTTACTCTGTGCTTACTTTGTAAATGTGATATGCGCTATGTCCGTACTACCTTGGCCCAGGCTATATGACATGACATACTGTGTCAGGGCTTGTTGCTGCTGCCACAGTGGCTGCGACATGTGTAGAGTGGAATTACACCTTGTCGGCACATTGCATATCAAGATGTTAACTGGCATGCACAAAGACCTTTCGATTGATACAAGTCGATGCAAGCACACAGCTTCTGTGCTTTCTGCAGCAGCTCACCCAGGCCAGGATAGTGGCGGAGAAAATGCTGTATCACCATGTTTAGGACGTGAGCCATGCAAGGCATATCTGTGAGCTGGCCTCGCCATAGGGCCGCTACCAGGTTTGCACCATTATCGGACACGGCCTTCCCAGGATGCAGGTTCAGCGGGGACAGCCACTGCTGAACCTCGGCATAGAGAGCTATCCACAACTCTTCACCTGTTTGACTGCGATCTCCAAGGCATATCAATTTTATCTCTGCCTGTTTGCATTGAGTCCTGGCTATACAATACAGAGGATGTGGTGATTCGCTCTGCACTGTTGGAATGGTGGCTCATTAAGGCAGAGGTTGAGTGCGCAGGTGGAGGCCTAGAGGAGCTAGAGAAGGAGGCAGAAGTAGTAGAGGAAGTGTTAATTGTAGAGGTTTGTCCTGCAAGCCTTGGGGATTTCAAGACTTATGGAGCAGTGCCTGCCACCACAGCCACCAGAGTCACCCAGTGACAAGTCAGCGAGATGTCATGCCCCTGGCCATGCTTATTCGTCCAAGTGTCTGGGGTGAAATGCATCCTGGCAGACATAGATTTAGTCAAGAAATGGCGGATGTCTTGTCTGTGACATGCTGGTGTAGCGCAGTCACAGCTTTCTTAGAAAAGCAATGGTGATGGGGCAATTGGTAGTGGGGGACTGTGATAGCCATCAGCTTTCATAAATCATCTGTATCTGCCAGGCAGGCAGCATATCCGTGGCCAACAGATTCAATATGGTGGAGCTTAACCTCTTAGCTTTGTCATGCATAGGAGGAAACAATCTTTTATGCGACCACAACTGTAGTACCGTGGGCTGCCTGCAGTGCTGAGAGAGGGTGGAGTATGGTGAGTCAGACAAACTGCTAGACCATGAAAGAGGTGCAGGCGGAGATGTTACGGTGGACGGAGAACATTGTCGTGTGCTCGTTCTCTGAGATTGGTCAAAAATAGCAGACATATTCGCTTCCGTTAAAGCTGACAGCAGGCTCACAATCATCGTGACTGGAGCAGGTAAAGAGTCCGAGGTTCTGGGGTCAAAAACCTGCATCTCAATAGTTGACACAGTAACAGAGGAGGAGGAAGCAGCAGATGCAATTTATTGGGTGGCTGATGGTTGTTGAGGTCCGCAGGTTCTCATTTTAGTGAAGTGGGATTCCCAGAGTAATGCCTGTTGATTGTGCATGTGAAGGTTCAAACATGTAGAAGTCAAATTATTATTATTAAATTTTACCTCTACTCAGTTTTTTTTGCAACATTGGCAGTTTACATGAGTTGGTTCATCCTTTGCAGTGTCAAAAAAGGCCCAGGTTAGGCACCCTTTGCCACCCTTTTGAGCTGAAGACCCGTGGACTCTGCTGGTCACAGTCACAGTTGTAGCTGAGGATGCATTGGTCATCATGGCTGAATCACTAGGTTTCTGCGATGTATGGCGCAATATAACCTGTTGTGAATTCTGTTTTTGAACTCCCTCCTGTGGTCATGAATGGTACTTCGGCGAGTTCTGTCCATGGACTCCCTCTGGTGGCTGTGAGTGTAGCTGCTGCTTCTGAGGTTCCTTCCACAGGGGACGTAGTTTATTCTTTGGCTGGCTGTTCTATTTAACTCCACTCAGATCGTTACTCCATGCCAGCTGTCAATGTTCTTGTACTGGTTCAGTTCGCTCTTGGATCTTTCTGGTGACCTGTCTACTCCAGCAGAAGCTAAGTCCCTGCTAGTTATTATTTGTTCATTGTTTCCTTGTCCAGTTGGCTATCATGATTTTGCCTTGCTAGCTGGAAGCTCTGGGATGCAGAGTGGCACCTCCGCACCGTGAGTCGGTGCGGAGGTCTTTTTGCACACTCTGCGTGGTCTTTTGTAGTTTTTTGTGCTGACCGCAAAGATACCTTTCCTATCCTCAGTCTGTTTAGTAAGTCTGGCCTCCCTTTGCTGAAACCTGTTTCATTTCTGTGTTTGTGACTTTCATCTTAACTCACAGTCAATATATGTGGGGGGCTGCCTTTTCCTTTGGGGAATTTCTCTGAGGCAAGGTAGGCTTTATTTTCTATCTTTAGGGCTAGTTAGCTCTTAGGCTGTGAAGAGGCGTCTAGGTCGTGTTAGGTATGCTCCACGGCTATTTCTAGTTGTGTGATAGGATTAGGGGTTGCGGTCAGCAGATCTCCCACTTCCCAGAGCTTCTCCTGTGTGAGTTTAACCATCAGGTCGTTCCGGGTGCTCCTAACCACCAGGTCCATAACAGTAACCTCCTCATCTTCCTCCTCGGATGACATTCTCAGCTGTGTGCCTCTATTTTCACACCAACTGGGATCTACCACTTCATCAACATCATCCTCTGTGTTATCTCATTTTTCGCCCTTGGAGTCGCCCTCCTCCTCTTCCTGCCCTGACAGCATAGTACAGTACCCATGAGCCACAGATATCTGAGTCTTATCAGGATCAACCACCTGGGGGGATAATTTGTGTGTCACCTACCTCTGTGGCCTGTACTGAGTGTGATGATGAGGTGGAAGAAGATGAGCAGAGGCCACTTGAAGCTGCACTTGCCATCCACTCGGGTACATGCTCTTTCTGTGCCTCATCAACAAGGCATACCACTGTGCGTCTGCCAAAGAAAGGTAATGGAGTAGCCCATCCAGTAACGGAAGTTGTCAGTTGTCTTTTGCAAAATGTAATGTTGTTGGTTCAGTAGTGCTTTCACAAACATTAGCACCTACCTCATGTACTCCTTGAACACCAAGCATAATCCCCCTTTCACCACGGCCTCGCTTTTCCCAGTCATGTTTCTCAGATAGTGTTGTAGGAGCACAATATTTACAACAAAACATTAGATTTTTAACCCTGCAACAGCTCTGCAAACAGCTGAATTTCAGCAGCAGTAAATTACAAGGTGAGATATGGAGTGCTGAATTGTGTTAGTCTCAGAAGAAAGAATTGTTTGAGTTTGGATGAGGCCTGTATGACAAAGAAGATACACACGTGGTCAAAATTGCTGATACCCCTCGTTTAATGACAGAAAAACACACAATGGTCACAGAAATAACTTGGATCTGACAAAAGTAATAATAAATTTAAAAAAAACTATGAAAATTAACAAATTAAAGTCAGGCATTGATTTTTAACCATGCTTCCACAGAATTAAAAAAAATAAAATAAAACTCATGAAATAGGCCTGGATAGAAATGATGGTACTCCTGAAAATAATATGACAAATGGGACATGTTAAATCAAGGTGTGTCCACTAACTAACATCAATTTGAAAGTAAAATATCCCCTACTATACAACATAAGTAACAGAAGAATTTTTTTGGTGCAGATTACGACTCTATAATAGACTAGATGGTACTAACAATTTGAAAGTCAGATGTCCTCTACTGTATGACATTAGTAACAAAAGAATTTTTTTGGGGGGGAGGCTGTGGATCAGGCCTCTATAACAGAATAGATGCTACAAACAATTTGAAAGTGAGATGTCTCCTACTGTATGACATTAGTAACAGAACAATATTTTGAGGCCTGTGGATTAGGTCTCTATAACAGACTAGATGGTATAAACAATTTGAAAGTGAGATGTCCCCAACTGTATGACGTTAGTAACAGAATAATTTGTTTTTGGCCCATGGATTAGGCCTCTATACCTTTATACCAGACTAGGTAGCACAAGCAATTTAAGTCAGATGTCCCCTACTATATGACATTAGTAACAGAATAATTTTTTGAGGTCTGTGGATAAGGACTCTATAACAGATTAGATACTATAAACAACTTGAAAGTGTCCCCTACTGTATGACGTTAGTAACAGAAGAATTTTGGGGGGCCTGTGGATTAGGACTCTATAACAGACTAGATGCTACAAACAATTTGAAAGTGAGATATCCCCTAGCATAAGGATGCCGTCACACTAGCAGTATTTGGTCAGAATTTTACATCAGTATT
This sequence comes from Ranitomeya imitator, assembly GCF_032444005.1. Taxonomy (NCBI): domain Eukaryota; kingdom Metazoa; phylum Chordata; class Amphibia; order Anura; family Dendrobatidae; genus Ranitomeya; species Ranitomeya imitator. The sequence goes on along the minus strand of NC_091282.1, from coordinate 932,441,884 downwards.
TGTAAGCCAAAACCAGGAGTGGAACAAATAGAGGCAAAGTATAATAGAAACATATGCACCACGTCTGCATTTATTACTCACTCCTGGTTTTGGCCTACAAATACTGATGTAAAATACTGACCAAATACTGCTAGTGTGACGGCAGCCTTAGTATCAGAAGAATTTTTTTTTAGTGTGGGTGACACCTGTATAAACTAGAAGATATGCTCCAAACTATTTGAAATTTGGATTTAGCCTGCTGTATCACATTTGTAAAACTTCAAAAACATTGTTTATTACTATGTGCAACAGTTCTGCACACACAACAATTTAACCACCACAAAATTGCACTGTACGATATGGTGGCTTGTATCACGTTTAGCAACAGAAGTTTTTTTTTGTTATGTGCGTGAGGTCTGCAGACAGTTTAATTTCAACCCAACAAAATGACAACATGGGATACGATGGGCTGTATCACATTTTGCAATAGAAAAACTATACTATTTTTAAAAATGTGCATTAGGTCTGCAGACAGTTTCATATCACCACCACAAAATGACAACGTGGAATATAGCGAACTGTATCACATTTAGAATCAGAAAAAAATGTTATATTTCTTTTTAATATGCATGAGCTATGCACACTGTGGAATTTCACTGCCACTAAATAACAAGGGTCAATATGGCATGATGAATCACGCTAGCAACTGCCCCGAAAAAATATTTCTTTATGCGCAACAGCTCAAATCACAGAACTATGTCACCACAGCTCCAAATGACAAATTATTATATGGCATGCTATTTCACAATTAGCTAGTGAAAATATAAGATTTAGAATGCTATACTCCTGCTTGATACACAACAGAAGCAGTGAACAACACACTTGTATGACATGTGCACTGCTGTCTTTGTTTGTGGACTTAGTAATGGCAAAAAAATTGCTAGAAAGTCGATTTCACAGACACACAGGATGCTGCTTAGCTAAGTTATTTGAGTATGAAACAACTGCCTAGCTAACTAGCTAAAATCTATCTTCTAACACTACCAGCATCAGGAGCAGCCTCTTGGCGCTGTTACAGTGTCAAAATGGCACTAGAACAAGATGTCCACTCTTTATATGGAGATTTCAGTAGCCAATGACACAAGTTATTGTGTCACGACATTGTGGATGTTTTCTGTGCCCTGATTGGCAAGCCACAATGTGCATACATAAAGTTAGGGGAAAGTTTTTTCTACAGTTTACAAGTGCACCATGCCTCTGAGCTCTGCAAACCCACTCCCCTCATCAAACATACGCCAAACGCTCATGATAAACCACTGTTGCAAAAGTGCTGAAATCACTTTTGTGAGAACACAAATATGTTACTGCACTTTTTACCGAATGTTACAGATTTTCCCTGATTTCGTAAAATTTTGCTCAGGTTTCCGATCACGAATTCAAATGTCTCAAATTTCTGTTAAATTTATGTTTGGAGATCGTTTTCTGAAAAAAAATTGTTAATCACTGTCTATCACTCCCCATAGACTAGAAACTACAGTAATCCCTGCAACATAACACCAATTTCTTTGATGACCACTCTGCTGCCCCCTTGTTCTGAAGCGCTTTGTAATGCCTTTTCTGTCTGCAATAAGCATCAAATTATCTAAGACCTCTTTACCTCTCACAATCTTTCCTGGGCCTCACCAAAACATGGCTGATGCCTGCCCGACATTGCCTCACCTGTTGCGCTGTGTGAGGACACAATCCCACTTGCGATGAACTGATATCAGCGCTAGCAATTTTCCAACGGCACTCGTGCTGATGTCAGTTTCAGTTGAAACCAGAAGTTTACATACACTATATAAAAAACACATATGCATGTTTTTCTCAATATCTGACGTGAAATCAGAATAAACCTTTCTGGTCAATTAGGATTACCATAATTATTAATATTTGCCAAATGCAAAAATAATGAGAGAGAGAATGTTTTAAGGGATTTTTAGTACTTCCTGCAAAGTCAAAAGTTTACATACACTAAGATTACTTTGCCTTTAAACAATTCTGGACTGCTAATATTATGATGTCATGTGTTTGAAAGCTTCTGATAGGCTTTTTGACAACATCTGAGTTAAATAGAGACACACTTTTGGATGTGTTTTAATGCACACTTGAAACAAACTGCTTCTTTGTGTAGCATCATGACAAAGTCCCAAGAAATCAGCTAAGATATCAGGAAGAGAATTGTGGACTAGCACAAGTCTTGCTCACACTTTGGTACAATTTCAAGATAACTGAAGGTGCCTCGATCATCTGTACAAACAATTATACTCAAGTACAAAATAAGATGGGAATGTCCAGCCATCATACACCTCAGGAAGGCGATGGGTTCTGTGTATAAGAAATGAACGTGCTTTGGTCTGACATGTGCATATCAACCCAAGGACAAAAGCAAAAGTCCTTGCGAAGATGATGGCAGAAGCTGGTAAGATTGTGTACATATCCACAGTGAAACAAACACTGTATCAACATGGGCTGAAAGGTCACTCTGCCAAGAAAAAGCCATTATTGCAAAATAAAGATAAAAAGACAGATTAACCCCTTAAGCCCCAAGGGTGGTTTGCACATTAATGACCGGGCCAATTTTTAAATTTCTGACCATTGTTCCTTTATGAGGTTATAACTCTGGAATGCTTCAACGGATCCTGGTGATTCTGACAATGTTTTCTCGAGACATATTGTACTTCATGATAGTGGTAAAATTTCTTTGATATTACCTGCGTTATATGTGAAAAAAAAGGAAATTTGGCAAAAATTTAGAAAGTTTTGCAATTTTCCAAATTGGATTTTTATGCCCTTAAATCACAGAGATACAGTACAGGCCAAAAGTTTGGACACACCTTCTCATTTAAAGATTTTTCTGTATTTTCATGACTATGAAAATTGTAAATTCACCCTAAAGGCATCAAAACTATGAATTAACACATGTGGAATTATATACTTAACAAAAAAGTATGAAACAACTGAAAATAAGTCTTATATTCTAGGTTCTTCAAAGTATCCACCTTTTGCTTAGATGACTGCTTTGCACACTCTTGGCATTCTCTTGATGAGCTTCAAGAGGTAGTCACCGGGAATGGTTTTCACTTCACAGGTGTGCCCTGTCAGGTTTAATAAGTGGGATTTCTTGCCTCATAAATGGGGTTGGGACCATCAGGTGTGTTGTGCAGAAGTCTGGTGGATACACAGCTGATAGTCCTACTGAATAGACTGTTAGAATTTGTATTATGGCAAGAAAAAAGCAGCTAAGTAAAGAAAAACTAGTGGTCATCATTACATTAAGAAATGAAGGTCAGTCTGAAAAATTGTGAAAACTTTGAAAGTGTCCCCAAGTGCAGTTGCAAAAACCATCAAGAGCTACAAAGAAACTGGCTCACATGAGGACCGCCCCAGGAAAGGAAGTCGAAGAGTCGCCTCTGCTTCTGAGGCTAAGTTTATCCGAGTCACCAGCCTCAGAAATCGCTGGTTAACAGCAGCTCAGATTAGAGACCAGGTCAATGCCACACAGAGTTCTAGCAGCAGACATATCTCTACAGCAACTGTTAAGAGGAGACTTTGTGCAGCAGGCCTTCATGGTAAAATAGCTGCTAGGAAACCACTGCTAAGGACAGGCAACAAGCAGAAGAGACTTGGTTGGGCTAAAGAACACAAGGAATGGACATTAGACCAGTGGAAATCTGTGCTTTGGTCTGATGAGTCCAAATTTGAGATCTTTGGTTCCAACCACCGTGTATTTGTGCAACGCGGAAAAGGTAAACGGATGGACTCTACATGCCTGGTTCCCACCGTGAAGCATGGAGGAGGAGGTGTGATGGTGTGGGGGTGCATGACTGGTGACACTGTTTGGGATTTATTCAAAATTGAAGGCATACTGAACCAGCATGGATACCACAGCATCTTGCAGCGGCATGCTATTCCATCCACTTTGCGTTTAGTTGGACCATCATTTATTTTTCAACAGGACAATGACCCCAAACACACCTCCAGGCTGTGTAAGGGCTATTTGACCAAGAAGGAGAGTGATGGGGTGCTACGCCAGATGACCTGGCCTCCACAGTCACCAGACCTGAACCCAATCGAGATGGTTTGGGGTGAGCTGGACCGCAGAGTGAAGGCAAAAGGGCCAACAACTGTTAAACATCTCTGGGAACACCTTCAAGATTGTTGGAAGACCATTTCCGGTGACTACCTCTTGAAGCTCATCAAGAGAATGCCAAAAGTGTGCAAAGCAGTCATCAAAGCAAAAGGTGGCTACTTTGAAGAACCTAGAATATAAGACATATTTTCAGTTGTTTCACACTTTTTGTTAAGTATATAATTCCACATGTGTTAATTCATAGTTTTGATGCCTTCAGTGTGAATTTACAATTTTCATAGTCATGAAAATACTGAAAAATCTTTAAATGAGAAGGTGTGTCCAAACTTTTGGTCTGTACTGTATGTCACACAAAAAACTTAATAAGTAACATTTCCCACATGTCTACTTTACATCAGCAAAATTTTGGAAATAATTTTTTTTTTTTGTTAGGGAGTTATAAAAGTTAAAAGTTGACCAGCAATTTCTCATTTTTACAACACCATTTTTTTTAGGGAGCACATCATTTTTGAAGCAATTTTGAGGGGTCTATATGATAGAAAATAACCAAGTGTGACACCATTCTAAAAACTGCACTCGTCAAGGAGCTCAAAACCACATTCAAGAAGTTTATTAACCCTTCTGGTGCTTCACAGGAATTTTTGGAATGTTTAAAAAAAATGAACATTTAATTTTTTTTCACAAAAAATTTACTTCAGTTCCAATTTGTTTTATTTTACCAAGGGTAACAGGAGAAAATGGACCCTAAAAGTTGTCGTAAAATTTGTCCTGAGTACCCAGATACCCCATATGTGGGGGTAAACCACTGTTTGGGCACATGGCAGAGCTCTGAAGGGAAGGAGCGCCATTTGACTTTTCAATGCAAAATTGGCTGGAAATGAGATGGGACGCTGATAGGGCTAGCGGAACGCACCGAGAAAATAGAGATGTTTATTATAAATGGTGGGTTCACAGCCCAGGGTCCACCGTGCAGGAGGAACCTGCTGCTAGCAAATGGCGGCACTGTTTGGCGGTATAGACTAGATCTGTTACTTCACAGAGTAGCCGTGAAAGGGAGCACTGCGCTCTGTAAAGGTACCGTAACATTTAGCGATGCTCCAGCGATATAGACAACGATCTGACCTAAACTAGATCGCTGGAGCGTTGCTGTTCGGTCGCTGTAGAGATGTCAAACACAGCAACTCCAGAATGATGCAGGAGCAATCCAGTGACGTACTTATCATTCAATGAAAAAACATTGCAAGCATCGTTGCTTTTGCTGTCAAACATGACGAATCACGCCGACCTGATGACCAAATAAAGTTCTGGACTTTCAGCTATGACCAGCGATGTCACAGCAGGATCCTGATCGCTGCTGCGTGTCAAACACAACAAGATCGCTATCCAGGATGCTTCAACGTCACGGATCGTTGTCGTTCTCGTAGTAAAGTTGCTCAGTGTGAAGGTACCTTTAGCCTCACAGGAGCACAAGCTTACAAGGTTCTGTAGAAGGACGTAGATCTGGGGATTTATTATGATGGAATATAGGCTGAACTGGATGGACAAATGTCTTTTTTTGGCCTTACTAACTATGTTACTATGTTACTATGTTACTATGTTACTGCCAAGCTGATAGCAGTCAGTGATTTTGCAACATGCAATCTCCTCACTGGAGAAGCCGGTGTTCTAGGGGCTTATTTCAGCCGGGTCCCTGAACACACTCATACAATCTCCTCACCAGAGGTGCTGGTATTCTAGGGGCTTATTTCAGCCAGGTCCCTGAATACACTCATGCATAACCACTCTGGCGCAAAGCACATATATGGATTGACACTAGCGCATGGCCGTGCGGCCATGCGAGCCTTATATAGCTACAGCAAGTAAAAGACCTTCCTAGAAGGACCAATGAGACACTGCCATACCTGAGCATGTGACCCTAAATCTCCACTTAGAGATCTTGCCCTTGGCATGCTCAGTGTGTGTAAAGCAAGACTTAGTCCTAGCACTTAAAGAACCAATGGACTTAGCAGCAGTATCTGACCACTGAGAGATCTTACTCAGGGCATGCTCAGAACGAGAGAAGCAGGACTTAGTCCCAGAAGCGTCTGCTCACCGCTGCCCAGCACTGACTTCAATGGCAGAAGCAGGAAAAGCAGCAGTAACTCTTTGTACAGAGTGGGACTGAGCAAGACGCTGGGACCGACGTCTCCGCTGAGCAGGCTCCACTGTGGCAGGAGAAGAATGGGAGACCGCAGCGGAGATGGCCCAAGATTTCCCCTGTGCAGAGGCGGGAACTCGACCCCTAACATCACCCCCTCTCCTAGGGCCCTTCCCCCCCTTGGGCCTCACTATGCTCGAATGCAGCAAGGAATGTGCTCAGCAGGCCCAAATGGCATCCTGAGTGCGGTCCCAAATATCCCGTGCCTCCACAGCCCAGTCTGCCACCCTGAAGTCGACGGAAGACACGGACATAGGCACAGGTACCCGCGGATGCTGACTATAGTTGAGGAGGAATGGGGTTTGTTCAGTGGAGTCGGCTACGGCGTTGTTCAGTGCAAACTCTGCCCATGATAGCGAGGATGCCCAGTCATCCTTCCTGGCTGAGACAAAATGTCGCAGATATGTGACCAAGGTCTGGTTGACCCTCTCTACCAACCCATTCATCTCGAGATGATACGCGGAAGAGAGATTTAACTCAATTCTGAGAAGAAGACAAAGCTCTCTCCAGAACTGAGACGCAAACTGGGGACCCCGGTCACTGACAATTTTGTCTGGCATACCGTGTAGGCTGAAGATGTGTTTTATGAACAACGCTGCCCAGGCCCGTGCAGAAGGTAACCGTGGTAGCGGCACCAAATGCACCATTTTCGAGAAATGATCGGTGATGACCCAAATGGTGGTACAGCCGCGAGACTTGGGTAACCCACAACAAAGTCCATCCCGACCATTTCCAAGGGCCTGTCTGCCACAGGCAAGGGATAGAGTAACCCAGCTGGCCATTGACGAGGGGATTTATTTTTGGCGCAGGAGACACGTCTGAATATAATCTCTGACATCCCGGACCATATGTGGCCACCAGTACGTCCTCGCCAGCAGCTCAGATGTCCTCTTTGTCCCAAAGTGTCCACCCACCCTGGACAAATGAGCCCAAGAGAGAACCTCTGGTCGCAAATTAATGGGCACAAAAGTCTTGCCCGGAGGCACAGACTTCAGCGAAACCGGCACTACGGTTCTCAGGCTCTCTGAAGGGACAATAAGCCGAGGCTCCCCTTCCTCCTCCTCAGATGACACAACAGAGCGAGAGAGAGCATCAGCACGAATGTTCTTCTCCCCAGCGAGATAATGAAGGGTGAAACCCTAATCTCAATCCTATTCAAAATTTCTGAGCAAAGCTGAAAAGGCAGGTGCAAGCAATGCAACCTACAAACCTCGACCAGTCACACCAGATTTGTCAGGAAGAATGAGCCCAAATTCCGGCCTACTATTGTGAGAAGCTTGTTGAAGGATATCCCAAACTTTTGACCCAAGTCATTCAGTTTAAAGGCAATGGTACCAAACCTTAATTAAATGTTTGTAAACTTTTAACTTGCAGTAAGTAAAAATGCCTTTAAACATTGTCTCTCTCTCATTATTTTGGCATTTGGCAAATATTAACAACCTGGTAATCCTATTTGACCTAAATAGGGAAATGTTTATTCTGATTTCATGTCAGATATTGAGAAAAATATGCATATGTGTCTTTTCATATAGTGTATGTAAACTTCTGGTTTCAACTGTAGGTGAAGTGAGTTAATTGGCTGTGAACTCTCAAGACCTTTTCAATGTCAAATAAGTTATAGGAGTTCACCGCGAGACACTGAGCAGCAGTAGCAGACGCTGCTCAGTTTGTCTGCTGGGTGACAGGCTGTATGGTCGCATCATGCAACCATGTAGCTTGCCATCTAGATGTAGGGAAGCTAGACCTAGGACAAATGGATTATTATCTTCTCATTAAACAGATGAGCAATATTGCTGTTTATTATTTTAATTAGGTTGCAGAGAAAAATGGCTTCGCTGGAATGGGCAATGCTGTAAGTATGGTTTAATTAAGATTGATTAAAGGAGTCTGCGTCATTTTTTCAATTAAAGAACATTATTCTGGGTGTGTGTCTATACAATGTGACTGTGGGGTTAGTAATGGGGGCATCTGATAGAAGCCTCTCCATTACAAATCCCTGGGCTTCATGTCACTTGACAATACAAAGGTGACATCAACCCCCCTCAACTATCACTCCACTTGCCACCGTATCAGGGCAAGTGGGAAGAGAAAGGCTAGGGGCCAGAATTGGCACATCTTATAGATGCACCTTTTCTGGGGCAGCTAAGTGTTCATGTTTTTAACCTGGGGGGAAATATCCATGTCTCCTTCCTAGGCTATTAATATCAGCTCGCAGCTGTCTGCCTAGCCTTTGCTGGTTAGCAATTATAAGGGGACACTACGTGATATTCTTTCAGGGTCCCTCTTTTAGTAGGCAGTAAAGGTTTAGTATACATCTGGGAGCTGATATTAATAGCCTTGGAAGCTCCTGTTCTATGGCCAAATTGGTGCAGAGACAAATATGTTTTCACTATCAGATACATTCAGGTGTGTGTTTTTTTCTGCATAGTCCTTTCCTCTTTTCTGACATATATTATTTTTATGCAGTATGCAACACTCTACTGTAAATTTAAATTTAAGGTCTGACTATTAGTGCACCCACTATTTTCTTTATTTCTTCAGAAACAAATACAGTTGAACTTAACTAATTTTGTGGTGCTGAAAACGAATATAATGCTTAAATTTGCTAATTAGCCCAAATTTTTAAGATCCAGAGGAGGTTGTAATTATTTATGACACCTTTCATTCAGGCTTAAAGAAAAATGTATTATTTCATCATCATTATTACTGTACATTGTTAGTAGCTAGTCTGTTATATCATCTATTTACTGTATTAAGCCTTCTGTATTTTATCATCTTAGGGTGACCAAATCAAAAAACACCAACTCAACTCTGATGATGTAATCCTAATCACCATTGCACAACCTATTTTTTTAAATGCTCTCTGTGTAAGTTTTACAGCTTTAGGATTTCTTAGTTTACTGTCTTAGTATTATGGAATGTTTCTACATGTTTTTTCAGATATGTTTCGTTTTTGCATTAACAAAGCTAATAGGTTTTAATACATATGCAGAGTAGTTTTTGGGTGAAAAAAAGGTGAAACTTGACTACCATGATAAGAAAACCAAACCAAAACCAAATACAGAAGAACTGCTGGTTCCAAAAGCACCAGAAACATTTTCATGCTAATCAAGTGAGGAAGAGGAGGGCAATTGGTGTCTTAAAGCATCTTAATCTCATGACAAAGACTTTCTGTCAGCAACCTGTCGTAATTGAGAAGCATCTCCCTCTGAAAAATAGGTAAGCTAAAAACTGCAACTGACCCTGCCATTAACTGTATAGACTAGAGATATTGACCAATCCCTAAAGTTTCCTGTTTGAGCAGAGAAAGCCCTAACCACAGACTAGAAGATGGCAGCTCAGACCTATGCTCCCAGAAAGGCTGTTGGGAAGGCAGAAGAAAGTGTGAAATCCCTACAAAAGGGAAAGTGTGCTCAATGAAGAAAAGATCCCAGAATAAGTGAAGTAAACAGCAAAACACAAAATAAAGTATAAAATATGGACTGTTAAATGATATGCTGCCTACTTCCTAAAAAGAAAGGAGATATTGCCTAACAGGAATCTCATTGTGTTTGACACGCAGCAGTGATCAGGATCCCGCTGTGCCATTGCTGGTCGGAGCTAGAAGTCCAGAAGTTTATTTGGTCGTCAGTTCGGCATGTATCGTCATGTTTGACAGCAAAAGCAACGATGCCAGCAATGTTTTTACATGGAGCTGACAACCAACGAGAATGATAAGTGAGTCGCCATTACGTCACTGGATCGCTCCTGCATCGTTCTGGAGTTGCTGTGTTTGACGTCTCTACAACGACCTAAACAGCGACGTTCCAGTGATCGGCTCGTTGTCTATATCACTGCAGCGTCGCTGAGTGTGACGGTACCTTAAGGCTGACCTCTTAGGTTCCAAGCTACAGCAATAGAATCTCCTAGCGGGCAATGTTCAGATTTCTTTATTCCGCTTTAATCCGCATCTTGTCCAATAGTTCTTCTTGGAGGGCAATCTTGTGGCATGCAAAAATCAACAGTTTAATGGGAGCTCTGAAAATAAGTCACAATCCAGAGGAATGGATTAGCCCAAATCAAGCCTAAAAGCCGTCTTGCTGCATAATGACAAAATGCTACCTTCAATTTCAGTTGGTTATGCAGTCCACATGAAAGAAACCTATGACAACATGAAACTGCTGTTGATGTGCCTGAAATAAGACCAACATTTGTGGTCCCTCTGTAGTGACTTAAATGTCTTAGGCCGGTTTCACACTTGTGTTTTTATGATCTGCGGAGGGCTGCGGACTTCCTCTGTGAAGCCCCGCCCACGGCGGCACCTACGCCGCTAGCTCCACCTACTTCTGCATGCGGCCCGCATGCGGCCTGCGTACCTATCTTTAACATTAGGTACGCAGGTTGTGCGGCTGTATGCGGATTCTTACGCATGCTTTAAAGATAGGTACACAGGCTGCATGCGGGCCGCATGCAGAAGTAGGGGGAGATAGCGGCGGAAGTGCGGCTGAGGGCGGGGCTTCACAGAGAAAGTCCGCAGCCCGCCGCAGATCAGGTAAACGCTAGTGTGAAAATAGCCTTAAATAGAGATGAAATTCAGAATGAAAGTTGCACATTCGGATTCGTGTTCAGCAGATTCCCAAGCATTTTTCAATAAATCGGCAAAATTCATCCAAAGATCGGTAAATGATCGAATTTCCATGCTTTTTTAGGACTTTGGCTAGGACAGTGGTGCTATATGATGAGCAGATGCGTCTTGTTTGATGAGGGGAGGGTGTAGGGAGTGGTCAGAGTAGCGGCGGACTGTATTTTCTTTTATTATGATTTTTTATTAACTTAATGTGTGGAGATTCTGGCAGCCAATCAGGGAGCTAAAACCATCCACAACGTCCAAACACAAGGGCTTCTGTCATTGGCTGCAAAAGTCACATGTCTCTCTCCATATAAAATGCAGATGTGTTGTTTTTACCTTGCCACAAACACTTTCTTCTGTACCAAACAAACTAATGAAGGTGCAGTAGCCGGTGAACAAATGGAGGAGGATAAGGAGGAAGAGGTGATGGGCGTGCAGCAGTCAGGAGATGAGAATAATGATCCCCCTCTGTTGTCCGTGGTTTGCGGGAGGGGATGGAGGAAGCAAGCTTGAGTGTTAACTCACCACAAACACCACAAACACCACTCACTCTACCTTCTGACCAACTGCATGTCAGAAGGTACATAAGTCATAACTACAGTCTGTAGCAGAGGAGAGCTTTGCGAAGCACCCATGGGATTAGAAAACTGACCCTGCCTCTGGGACTGTGAAGTTTCTAACTTTTGCTCCTCTCTGGCCAGATCCTGGATCATGAGGGTTAGATTCATCACTTGATCAAAGAGTGTACTAACTGGATCCATTTGTGGCAGAAAAAAAGTATAAGACCAAATATAATGTAAAGCTAGTCACCGCTCACGGACGAGCCGTGAGGCGGGGTAGTCAAACCTTTAGGGTTCAGATATGAAGAGACCACGTAGCAAACAAAAGGAAAAAGATAAAGGCAAGTCACGGTCCCAGGTCAGAATACTAAGAAATTAGCAGATCAAAGAAAAAGTATTGAGAAAACAAATGGTCAGAACAAGGTTCATATTCAAGCAGCAATAGATCAATAAACAGAGCAGAGAATTACCAGGCTAACAGTACCACTGAGCATATGCTACGAAAGGCAAAGATCTGTTGCTGAAAGCCCAGCTAATTAGCAAGATAATTATTTATAAAAAGGGAGCTCCTGCAAGAAGCTGAGCACCTCCCTGTCTTGGACGGCTGAGCTGTCAATCAATGTACTGACAGCTCAGCATGCACCTGCAACCGATTGGATGACAGAGCTGCCACTCACTGCGCCCAAGACACACTGAGGGGACGTCTCGTGACACATAATGTCACTGAGAATTGGAGCAAAATGGTGATGGATCCAGGAGAAGGGTGGAAGTAGGTAGTAGAATAGTGGAGAATATTAATACACTCACTCCAAACTATATATACACAGAATCAATAGTATTCTTAAAGTGCATCTTTAACCCCTTGGTGACAGAGACAATTTGGTACTTAATGACCGAGCCAATTTTTGCAATTCTGACCACTGTCACTTTATGAGGTTATAACTCTGGAACGCTTCAACGGATGCCGCTGATTCTTTTTTTGTGACATATTGTACTTCATGTTAGTGGTAACATTTCTTCGATATTACTTGCGATTATTTATGAAAAAAACGGAAATATGGCAAAAAAATTTAAAATTTTGCAATTTTCAAACTTTGTATTTTTATGCCCTTAAATCAGAGAGATATGTCATGAAAAATAGTTAATAAATAACATTTCCCACATGTCTACTTTACATCAGCCCAATTTTGGAAACAAAATTTTTTTTTGTTAGGGAGTTATAAGGGTTAAAAGTTGACCAGCAATTTCTCATTTTTACAAAACCATTTTTTTTTAGGGACCACATCACATTTGAAGTCATTTTGAGGGGTCTATATGATAGAAAATACCCAAGTGTGACACCATTCTAAAAACTACACCCCTCAAGGTTCTCAAAACCACATTCAAGAAGTTTATTAACCCTTTACGTGCTTCACAGGAACTGAAAAAATGTGGAAGGAAAAAATGAACATTTAACTTTTTTTTGCAAACATCTTAATTCAGAACCTTTTTTTTATTTTCACAAGTGTAAAAACAGAAATGTAACCATAAATTTTGTTATGCAATTTCTCCTGAATACGCCAATACCCCATATGTGGGGGTAAACCACTTTTTGGGCGCACCGCAGAACTTAGAAGTGAAGGAGCGCCGTTTGACTTTTTCAATGCAGAATTGGCTGGAATTGAGATCGGACGCCATGTCACGTTTAGAGAGCCCCTGATGTGCCTAAACAGTAGAAACCCCCCACAAGTGACACCATTTTGGAAACTAGACCCCTTAAGGAACTTATCTAGATGTGTGGTGAGCACTTTGAACCCCCATGTGCTTCACAGAAGTTTATAACGTAGAGCCGTGAAAATAAAAAATCGCTTTTGTTTACACAAAAATGATTTTTCGCCCACAAATTCTTATTTTCACAAGGGTAACAGGAGAAATTAGACCACAAAAGTTGTTGTGCTATTTCTCCTGAATACGTCGATACCCCATGTGTGAGGGTAAACCACTGTTTGGGCGCACCGCAGAGCTTGGAAGTAAAGGAACGCCGTTTTACTTTTTCAATGTAGAATTGGCTGGAATTGAGATTGGACGCCATGTCGCGTTTGGAGAGCCCCTGATGTGCCTAAACAGTGGAAACCCCCCACAAGTGACCCCATTTTGGAAACTAGACCCCATAAGGAACTTATCTAGATGTGTGGTGAGCAATTTGAACCCCCATGTGCTTCACAAAAGTTTATAATGTAGAGCCGTGAAAAAAAAAATCGCATTTTTTCTACAAAAATGATCTTTTTGCCCACAAATTTTTATTTTCACAAGGGTAACAGGAGAAATTAGACCAGAAAAGTTGTTGTGCAATTTCTCCTGAGTACGCTGATACCCAATATATGGGGGTAAACCACTGTTAGGGCGCACCGCAGAGCTTGGAAGAGAAGGAGTACCGTTTTACTTTTTCAATGTAGAATTGGCTGGAATTGAGATTGGACGCCATGTCGCATTTGGAGAGCCCCTGTTGTGCCTTAACAGTGGAAACCCCCCACAAGTGACACCATTTTGGAAACTAGACCCCCCATGAAACTTATCTAGATGTGTGGTGAGAACTTTGAATGCCCAAGTGCTTCACAGAAGTTAAGAATGCAGAATCGTGAAAATAAAAAAAAAATTTTTTTCCACAAAAAAGATATTATAGCCCCCAAGTTTTTATTTTCACAAGGGTAACAGGAGAAATTGGACTGCAATAGTTGTTGTCCAATTTATCCCGAGTATGCTGATGCCCCATATGTGGGGGTAAACCACTGTTTGGCGCACGGCAGAGCTCGGAAGGGAAGGAGCGCCGTTTTGGAATGCAGACTTAGATAGAATGGTCTGTGGTCGTTATGTTGCGTTTGCAGAGCTCCTGATGTACCTAAACAGTAGTAACCCCCCACAAGTGACCCCGTTTTGGAAACTAGACCCCCCAAGGAACTTATATTAGACTAGATTGTGGCCCGATTCTAACGCATCGGGTATTCTAGAATATGCATGTCCCAGTAGTATATGGACAATGATGATTCCAGAATTCGCGGCAGACTGTGCCCGTCGCTGATTGGTCGAGGCGACCTTTATGACATCATCGTCGCCATGGCAACCATTATGACATCATCGCCGTTGTGCCCATTGCTGATTGGTCGAGGCCTGGCGGCCTCGACCAATCAGAGATGCGGGATATCTACGTCCTTTATGACATCATCGTCGCTGTGCTCGTCGCTGATTGGTCGAGGCCTGGCGGCCTCGACCAATCAGAGACGCGGGATTTCTACGTCGATGCTGTGCCGGTCTCTGATTGGTCGAGGCCTGGCGGCCTCGACCAATCAGAGAGTCGGGATTTCCAGGACAGACAGACAGACAGACAGACAGACAGACGGAAAAACCCTTAGGCAATTATATATATAGATGTGTGGTGAGAACTTTGAATGCCCAAGTGCTTCACAGAAATTTATAATGCAGAGTCATAAAAAAAAATATATATATATTTTTCCACAAAAAAGATTTTGTAGCCCCAAGTTTTTATTTTCACAAGGGTAACAAGAGAAATTGGACCCCAGAAGTTGTTGTCCAATTTATCCCGAGTACGCTGATGCCCCATATGTGGGGGTAACTCACTGTTTGGGCGCACGGCAGAGCTCAGAAGGGAGGGAGCACCATTTGACTTTTTGAGCGCAAAATTGGCTGTCGTGTTTGGAGACCCCCTGATGTAACTAAACAGTGGAAACCCCCCAATTCTAGCTCCAACCCTAACCCCAACACAGCCCTAACCCTAATCCCAACCTGATCCATAATCCTAATCACTAACCCTAACCATAATCACAACCCTTACCCCAAAACAACCCTAATGTCAACAATAACCATAACCCTAGTCAAAACCCTAAATCCAACACACCCCTAATCCTAATCTCAACCCTAACCTCAAACCTAACCCTAATCCCAATACACCCCTAATCACAACCCTAACCCTAACCCTAATCACAACCCTAACCTTAACACTAATCCCAAACCTAACCCTAATCCCAAGCGTAACCCTAATGCCAACCTTAACCCTAATATCAACCGTAATCCAAACCCTAACCCTAATCCCAACTCTAACCCTAACTTTAGCCCCAACCCTAGCCCTAACTTTAGCCCCAACCCTAACCCTAGCCCTAAGGCTACTTTCACACTTGCGTCGTTTGGCATCCGTCGCAATCCGTCGTTTTGGACAAGAAACAGATCCTGCAAATGTGCCCGCAGGATGCGTTTTTTGCCCATAGACTTGTATTGCCGACGGATCGTGACGGATGGCCACACGTCGCGTCCGTCGTGCACTGGATCAGTTGTGTTTTGGCGGACCGTCGGCACAAAAAAACGTTCAATGAAACGTTTTTTTGTATGTCGCATCCGCCATTTCTGACCGCACATGCGTGGCCGTAACTCCGCGCCCTCCTCCCCAGGACATAGATTGAGCAGCGGATGCATTGAAAAACTACAGCCGCTGCCCACGTTGTGCACAATTTTCACAACGTGCATCAGTATGTCGGGCCGACGCATTGCGACGGCTCCGTACCGACGTAAGTGTGAAAGAAGCCTAACCCTAAATTTGGCCCCAACCCTAATCCTAAATTTAGCCCCAACCCTAAACCTAAATTTACCCCTAACCCTAGCCCTAACCCTAGCCCTAACCCTAGCCCTAACCCTAGCCCTAACCCTAACCCTAACCCTAACCCTAGCCCTAGCCCTAACCCTACCCCTAGCCCTACCCCTAACCCTACCCCTAACCCTAACCCTAGCCCTAACCCTAGCCCTAACCTAAACCCTAGCCCTAACCCTACCCCTACCCCTAACCCTACCCATAACCCTAACCCTACCCCTAACCCTAGCCCTAACCCTAGCCCTAACCCTAACCCTAGCCCTAACCCTACCCCTACCCCTACTGCGCATGCGCCCGCCATTTTCTTTTGCCGGCGGCCAGGAGGAGCAGCATGAGAATCCAGGGACGCAGGTGAGTATTGTAGGGTCCCCGAATCCCCCTATTTCTCTGTCCTCTGATGTGCGATCACATCAGAGGACAGAGATTTACACTTTACTTTTTTTTTTTTGCGGTCGCCGGTAAACAGTTAATTACCGGCGATCGCAAAACAGGGGTCGGTAAAACCGACCCCGATCTTGCTCTTTGGGGTCTCGGCTACCCCCGGCAGCCGAGACCCCAAAGATTCTCGCGGGGCCGGCCGGCGGGCGCACTGCGCATGCGCCCGCCATTTTTAAGATGGCGGCGCCCACCGGGAGCCACGAGGAGCATCAGGGGAGATAGGTAAGTATTGGGGGGCCACCTGGGACCCCTTTTCTCTGTCCTCCGATGTGCGATCACATCGGAGGACAGAGAAATTAAAAAGAGATCGCTTTTTTTTTTTGCGATCGCCGGTAAACGGTTAATTACCGGCGATCGCAAATGCGGGGAGGGTAAAAAAAACCCCGAATCATGTTCTCTGGGGTCTCGGCTACCCCCAGCAGCCGAGACCCCGGAGAAAATCCGACTCTGGGGGGCGCTATTTACTTTTTCCACAGCGCCGTTAATTAACGGCGCTGTGGTTTAAGTACCCTTAGCGGCCGCCGTTAAAAGGCGTATCGGCGGTCGCTAAGGGGTTAAGTGCATTCTCCCACCCACCTGCTTTAAATCTATTTTCACCCTTCTCTGTCTCTATAAAGCTATTGGCTGGTGATCAAAGAAGGGGGGAAGGAAATAGAAAGAAAACAAGTAGGTGAGAAGGTGTACTTAAAAGTTTGTTTACACTACAGGTGCAATGAGAGCCTGCATTTGGTTTGAATCAGAGGCGTAGCTAGGGTTTTGGTCCAGGGGTGGGAATCTTCTGAGTGGGCCCCTAACAAGGTAACCTTGATTACGACTCGGTGATGCGCCCGAATACTGGAGGAGAACCTCAGCAGATGACGGCGCTGTTACTGAAGATAATCTCTATATAAAAACCAACTTAGATATTACCGCCATATGGTCAGTGGTAAATACCAGCCCTACAGAACATATAACAAATCACTGCACAGTTACAGATAATGTCTTACCGCTGATGTACTTTCGGATGGAATCGTTCATTTTTCCCGTCTTTACCATCTGGCCCAGACCGACACGACAACTTCTTCCAGCCATGACTCGTCTGCAGAGAATACAACAAAGACACGTTTCACTTCTCATGTTCCAGCCCTATCACCATCTACTACCAACCTGCACAAACTCCTCATCCTGCTTATACCCCGATACTGAGCCGCTGCTGCCGTATGTGTTTCTATTACTGCACCTGATACCCCAATACTGAGCTGCTGCTGCAGTATGTGTCCCTATTACTCCACCTAATACCCCAACACTGAGCCGCTGCTGCCGTATGTGTCCCTATTACTGCACGTGATACCCCAATACTGAGCCGCTGCTGCTGTATGTGTCCCTATTACTCCACCTGATACCCCAATACTGAGCCGCTGCTGCCATATGTGTCCCTATTACTGCCCCTGATACCCCAATACTTAGCCGCTGCTGCCATATGTGTCCCTATTACTGCACCTGCTGTGTGGTTCTCTGTGCCCTCTAAATTCTAAAGCACCCCTCTATAATACAGTAATGCCGGGTGCAAGTGTCCTAGAAAACACTGCCCGTATTTTGCCCCTAGAAAGTAATAATGTAATAATGCCCTGTGTGCCCCTTGATAGCCACAGTAACCAGAATTCCCCTATAACAATAAGTGCCCACATTACATTTCATAAAGTCCCGAGTCTCCTCCCTGTATAGCTCCCTATACACAGTATGATGCTCTCTTATACACATTATAATGCACCCACACAGTATACTGACTCCTTAGTAGCCCCCAAACTGTTTGATGGCTCCAACAATGTATTATGACCCCCACGCTGTAATCTCCATACTGTATGATGGCCCCCTAGATAGCCTCCATATACAGTAGCATAGTGCACCAAATAGTCCACAATATAGTATAATGCACTCCCCATAGGCAGACTCTATAGCATACGGCAGCCCACATAGGCAGTAATGAGGCAGCACTCCCATATAGGCAGACACTGTAATAAGGCAGCACCCCCATATAGGCAGACACTGTAATAAGGCAGCACCCCCATATAGGCAGACCTTGTAATAAGGCAGTATCCTCATAGGGTATAAGGTAGCACCCCCATAGGCAGAGCCTTTAATAAGGTGGCAGACCCTATAATAAGGCGGCACCCCCGTAGTCAGACTCTGTAATAAGGCAGTCCCCATAGTAAAATCCTGTAATAAGGCAGCACCCCCATAGCCAGACCCTGTAATAAGGCAGCACCCCTATAGGCAAACCCTGTAATAAGGCAGCACCCCCATAGTCAGACCCTGTAATGAGGCAGCACCCCTATAGTCAGTCCCTGTAATAAGGCAGCCCCCCATAGGCAGACCCTGTAATAAGGCAGCCCCCCATAGGCAGACCCTGTAATAAGGCAGCCCCCCATATGCAAACCCTGTAATGAGGCAGCAGCACCCATTAAAAAAAATAAATAAATAAATACTCACCTCTCTTCTTCCTGGTTCCGGCGCTGCTCCCGTTGATCTCCTGACAGCTGGCACCGGGCAGTGACATCATCGCACCCGCTGTCAGTGTCGGTGACGTCAGACGCCGACACTGACAGGGCGATGATGGGAGAAGGAGCGCTCCTTCTCCCATCATTGTGATCAGCTGTATTAGCTAAATGCCGGTACAGCTGATTTTCCGATGACGAGTTGGGGCCCACTGCTGGCACCGGGCCCCCCGCCTGCACAGGGGCCCTATAGCAGCCGGGTGACAGAGCAGGGAGATCGATTCTCCCTGCTCTGATGCAGAATGTAACTGTATCGGCGCGCGCACTTACAGTAGCGTAGCTCCGGGTGGGCCCCCTCTGAGCACCTGGCCCGAGGTGTCCACCTCCTCTGCCACCCCTGTAGTTACGCTACTGGTTTGAACAGTCATTATTTGCTGACAGAAGACCCCTTTTACTCTTGGGTTTTCTCTTTGAAATGTACATCACTAACAAGTAAATAGAATGATGGTGCATCTAAAAATGCTGTAAATTATTTGTCTTACCAGAAATGTTACTCAGAAATGAGATTTTTACTATGATAGCTGGAAGTGACTAAGTATTTCTATAGACATACAAAGACACAATGCCAGTTGTTAACATGTGGTGCCTTGTTTCTTTCAGCAGACAAGTTTCCTAATAACAAACTGACTGCAATGTAATTGTGTGCAGACATATAAAGCTTTGTAATTACTGCATTTGCAACCTAATATCAGTTAAATTTAAATTAGCATATTGAGCATGTCTTAATATTTACTCTTTCACTAAGAGTTTCTAAAAGACATCACAGCGGTAGGAAAGCAGGTAGCAGTCACACATACAGGTGGATGATTAACGTGATGAAGCGAACATAACAAATCTCTTTGCCCTTAGGTGGTATATTTCTGCTTTAACATAAGTATGCAATTAAGATCTAGCATTTACTCTAATGGCATTTTAATTACATGCTGATTTTAATTGCTTCCAGTTTATATTTTATTTGAAATATGACAGAAAAATAGCCTGAAGTATTTGAAATGTTTATGTTATTGAAAGGGATTTTGGACATAGGTAAAATGGTCATCTTTCAAACTTTTGAAACATAACAGTAAGGGCTGATGCAGACGTCTGTGCAAATCAGTCCAATTATGGACTGCTAATGCACAGACTTGTCGCAGTTCTCCTGACCTAAGAGTGACAGCATCATAGATATACAAGTGCTTCTCACTAAATTAGATCATCAAAAAGTTGATTCATTTCAGTTCTTCAATATAAAAAGTGAAACTCATATATTAAAATAGATTCATTATAAAGAGAGTGATCTATTTCAAGTGTTTATTTCTGTTAATGTGGATGATTATGGCTTACAGCCAATTAAACCCCAAAAGTCATTATATCAGTAAATTAGAATACTTTATAACACCAGCTTGAAAAATGATTTTCAAATCCAAAATGTTGGCTTACTGAAATGTATGTTTAGTAAATGCACTCAAAACTTAGGGCCTCCTTTGCATCAATTACTGCATCAATGCAGCGTGACATGGAGGCGATCAGCCTGTGGCACTGCTGAGGTGTTATGGAAGCCCATGTTGCTTTGATAGCAGCTTTCAGCTCGCCTGCATAGTTGGGTCTGGTGTCTCTCATCTTTCTCTTGACAATACTCCATAGATTCTCTATTCTATTCTGATCAGAGTTTGAGCTGACTGTCATTAGCATAATCAATCCGATTTTATCTGATGAGAGACTCTACAATCATGTGACCCCAGCTTAAGTTAGAATCATTTGTTAGAATCATAAGATCATTTCATGCAAAATTTTATTGCAGGAAATCTGCAGCTTAATACAGTACTAGCTGAGCAGATGAGATTTTAGCAAATCACACCAACAATTTGATACAAGTTTATGCATGGAAGTCTGGTGCCACCGACCCAAAGAATAAAGTTGTCTAAATGCTTACACCGCATGAGGAATGACGCAATAAATAAGTGAAACCAATTCTTCACCTGCTTTTGATTTGTTCATTCTGCCTCACAAAGATTGCAGTAAGGCTTGTCTCACAATTATCCTGTGCTCTACGCTGAGCAGTTACACCGGTATTTCCATGCTAATCTCTGAAATATGTGTTTGAGATGGAACCACCAGCGGAAGATTTCCTATAATGAAGCAGATGGCAGAACTGTGGACGCCATCTGACTTATAATCTGGCAGCATCTGTCTACTCAGGAGTGCATAAAAACATGATCCACCACAGTTCTGTGCACCTCTGAAAGAAGGACAATGCTGAACAGAGGTCAGACAGTGTCCAGAGCAACTCTTCTTCCTCATTATATTGAGTGCCTCCCTTGGGAGTTTCATGTGAATCACGTAACTCAGAGATTTAGATGGAAACTCCAAATTAAGTGCTCAGCTTAGAGCGCAGGATAAATGTAACATAGTAACATAGTAACATAGTTAGTAAGGCCGAAAAAAGACATTTGTCCATCCAGTTCAGCCTATATTCCATCATAATAAATACCCAAATCTACGTCCTTCCACAGAACCTAATAATTGTATGATACAATATTGTTCTGCTCCAGGAAGACATCCAGGCCTCTCTTGAACCCCTCGACTGAGTTCGCCATCACCACCTCCTCAGGCAAGCAATTCCAGATTCTCACTGCCCTAACAGTAAAGAATCCTCTTCTATGTTGGTGGAAAAACCTTCTCTCCTCCAGACGCAAAGAATGCCCCCTTGTGCCCGTCACCTTCCTTGGTATAAACAGATCCTCAGCGAGATATTTGTATTGTCCCCTTATATACTTATACATGGTTATTAGATCGCCCCTCAGTCGTCTTTTTTCCAGACTAAATAATCCTAATTTCGCTAATCTATCTGGGTATTGTAGTTCTCCCATCCCCTTTATTAATTTTGTTGCCCTCCTTTGTACTCTCTCTAGTTCCATTATATCCTTCCTGAGCACCGGTGCCCAAAACTGGACACAGTACTCCATGTGCGGTCTAACTAGGGATTTGTACAGAGGCAGTATAATGCTCTCATCATGTGTATCCAGACCTCTTTTAATGCACCCCATGATCCTGTTTGCCTTGGCAGCTGCTGCCTGGCACTGGCTGCTCCAGGTAAGTTTATCATTAACTAGGATCCCCAAGTCCTTCTCCCTGTCAGATTTACCCAGTGGTTTCCCGTTCAGTGTGTAATGGTGATATTGATTCCCTCTTCCCATGTGTATAACCTTACATTTATCATTGTTAAACCTCATCTGCCACCTTTCAGCCCAAGTTTCCAACTTATCCAGATCCATCTGTAGCAGAATACTATCTTCTCTTGTATTAACTGCTTTACATAGCTTTGTATCATCTGCAAATATCGATATTTTACTGTGTAAACCTTCTACCAGATCATTAATGAATATGTTGAAGAGAACAGGTCCCAATACTGACCCCTGCGGTACCCCACTGGTCACAGCGACCCAGTTAGAGACTATACCATTTATAACCACCCTCTGCTTTCTATCACTAAGCCAGTTACTAACCCATTTACACACATTTTCCCCCAGACCAAGCATTCTCATTTTGTGTACCAACCTCTTGTGCGGCACGGTATCAAACGCTTTGATACCATACGTTATGTAAAATGCTCCCAATAAAAGATTCAACTCAATCCAGAAAAAAAAAGCAAATCCCCACTAAGGTCCTTCATCTGTTGACCAAAATATAGGCGTTTTCTATGTTAATGGTAGTAGATGGGTGTTATGACCTGGTGGTTAGGAGCACCCGGAATGGCCTGATAGTTAAACCTCATACAGGACGAGCTCTGGGATGTGGGAGCTCTGCTGACCGCAAGCCCTAATCCTATCACACACACTAGAAATAGCCGTGGAGTGCTCCTGACCAGACCTAGGCGCCTCGTCACAGCCTAAGAGCTATCTAGCCCTAGAGATAGAAAATAAAGCCTACCTTGCCTCAGAGAAATTCCCCAAAGGAATAGGCAGCCCCCCACATATAATGACTGTGAGTAAAGATGAAAGTCACAAACGCAGAAATGAAACAGGTTTCAGCAAAGGGAGGCCAGACTTACTAAATAGACAGAGGATAGGAAAGGTAACTTTGCGATCAGCACAAAAACCTACAAAAGACCACACAGAGTGTGCACAAAAGACCTCCGCACCGAGTCACGGTGCGGAGGGGCCACTCTGCATCCCAGAGCTTCCAGCTAGCAAGACAAAATCATGATAACCAGCTGGACAAGAAAACAGTGAACAAATAATGACTATCAGGAACTTAGCTTCTGCAGGAGAAGGCAGGTCACCAGAGAGATCCAGGAGCGAACTGAACCAATTCAAAAACATTGACAGCTGGCATGGAGTAACGATCTGAGAGGAGTTAAATAGAGCAACCAACCAAAGGATAAACCACGTCACCTGTGTAAGGAACCTCAGAAGCAGCAGCTTCACTCATAGCCACCAGAGGGAGCCCATAGACAGAACTCGCCGAAGTACCATTCACGAACACAGGAGGGAGCCCGACAACAGAATTCACAACACATGGGCTCTAAAAAAGCAAAATGGCTCCTCGCCCCTCAAAAGAAGATTAGTGAATTCTGATCTCCCAAATCTAAATGCCCCCTCCCTTCTGAGCTGTAGTATGCATAAACTACCTTTAATGTCCAGATGTTTGACAGGGGTTTAATTTCTAAAATGTGGTCAGTTGAGGGGAGATTCTGATCTTCTAGGACTTAGTGGCTCTGTATATGAAGTCAAATATGGAGGCAAATAAAGCTCCATCCCTCCCGGGTCTCCCCATATGGATAATCAGTTCTGTACCATTATAATGGGGTATTTCTACATTTAGTAGAAATTGTGGGACAAATTTTAGTGCCCTTTTAACTCATTTTTCTATGTGAAAATGTAAAATTTGGGGCTAAAACAAAATATTGGTGGTAAAAATGCATTTTTTTCTTCACTTCCCAATGGTATAACATTCTGTGACACACCTGCAGCATCAATATGATCACTTGGACCCTAGATGAATTAATTGAGAGGTTTAGTTTGTAAAATGGGGTTACTTATGGGGGATTCTGCTGTTCATGCACCTCCCGATTACAAGTAGGGTAGTAGCACACTCAGGAGAAATTGTACAACAAACTGAAAGGTCCATTTTTTTCCTGTTAGCCCTTATAAAATTTAAAAATGTGGGACTAAAACAACATATTAGTTGAAGAAAAGTAATTATTCTTACTTCACCACCCAGTGGTATAAATTTATGTGTGGTACATATAGTGTCAATATGATCACTGTACCCCTAGATGAATTCATTGAGAAGTGTCATTTGTAAAATGACATCACTTAGTGGGGGTTTCTGCTGTTTTGGCACCTCAGGGGCTCTGCTATTGTGACATGACACCCTCAAACTATATCAGCAAAATTTGAACTCCAATGTGGTGCTTCCTCCCTTCTGAACTTTGCACTGTGCCTCAAAAGTAGTTTTCCCACACACATGCGGTATTGGCACACTCAGCAGAAATCGCACCACAAATTTTGTGGGCCATTTTTTTCCTTTACAATTGAGAAAATAAAAAAATTAGGGGCTAAAAAAAAATTTTAACTGGAAAAAAAAAAGATTTTTTTATTTTTTTATCTCTACGTTATAAATTGTGTAACACCTGGGGGTTCAATGCGGTCACCACACATGTACATAAGTTCCTTGAACAGTCTAGCCTCCAAAATAGTTTCACTTATGGGGGTTTCGACTGTTTAGGCACATCAGGGGCTCTGCAAGTGCGACATGGTGTCCACTCTCGATTCCAGCCTATTATGGATTAAAAAAACTCAAACGGTGCTCCTTCTGAGCCCTGCCATGCTCTTAAACAGTAGTTTTTTCCTGTATAAATGGAAAATCGCTGTACTCAGGAGAAATTGCACAGTTTTTTGGGGTCTGAATTCTCCTATTTCCCTTTTGAAAATAAAAAAATTGAGGCTAATAGGTCATTTTGTGGAAAAAATATTTATTTATTTTCACGGCTCTATGTTATAAACTTCTGTGAAGCATCTTGGGGTTCAAGATGCTCACCACACATCTAGATAAGTTTCTTAAGTGGTCCAGTTTCCAAAATCGTTTTACCATATGGGGAGTTTAAACTGTTTAGGCACATCAGGGGCTCTCCAGAGGTGACATGGCATCCGCTCTCGATTCCAGACAATTTTATGTTAAAAAAAAACAAACCTTGCTCCTTCCCTTCCAAGCCGTGCACCCAAACAATGGGTTTTGCCCGCATATTGGATATTGGCGTGCTCACCAGAAAATGAGCAACAAATATTGGAGCTCATTTTATTCTGATACCCTTGTGACCTTGTGAAAATAAAAAAATTGGGTCCTATTTAAAATTTTTGTGAAAAAAATTAAAGGTTTCTTTTTCCTTCCACATTGCTTCAGTTCCTGTGAAGTACTTCAAGAGTAAATGAACTTCTTGATTGTGGTTTTGAGCACTTTGAGGGGTGCAATTTTTAGAATGGTGTCACTTTTGGGTATTTTGTGTCAAATAGGCCCCACAAAGTCTCTTCAAATATGTCCCTAAAAAAAATGGTTTTGTAAATTTTGTTGGTAAAATGAGAGCTTGCTGGTGAATTTTTAACCCTTATGACTTACTAACAAAAAAAATATGTTTCAAAAATTGTGTTGATGTAGACATGTGAGAAATGTTATGTGTTAATTATGTTGTGTAACAAAACTCTCTGATTTAAGGGCATACAAATTAACCCCTCTGTGACCTTAGACGTACTATCCCGTCGAGGTGCCCTGGGCTTATCTGACCCTGGACGGGATAGTACGTCATAGCCGATCGGCCGCGCTCACGGGGGGAGCGCGGCCGATCGCGGCCGGGTGTCAGCTGCTTATCGCAGCTGACATCCGGCACTATGTGCCAGGAGCGGTCACGGACCGCCCCCGGCACATTAACCCCTGGCACACCGCGATCAAAGATGATCGCGATGTGCCGGCGGTGCAGGAAAGCACCGCGCAGGGAGGGGGCTCCCTGCGGGCTTCCCTGAGACCCCCGGAGCAACGCGATGTGATCGCGTTGCTGCGAGGGTCTCACCTCCCTCCCTGCTCCCTCCAGCCCCGGATCCAAGATGGCCGCGGATCCGGGTCCTGCAGGGAGGGAGGTGGCTTCACAGAGCCTGCTCAGAGCAGGCACTGTGAAGCCTGCAGCGCTGCATGTCAGATCAATGATCTGACAGAGTGCTGTGCAAACTGTCAGATCACTGATCTGTGATGTCCCCCCCTGGGACAAAGTAAAAAAGTAAAAAAAAAATTTTCCAAATGTGTAAAAAAAATAAAAAAAAATATTCCAATATAATGAAAAAAAATATATATATATTATTCCCATAAATACATTTCTTCATCTAAATAAAAAAAAAAAAACAATAAAAGTACACATATTTAGTATCGCCGTGTCCGTAACGAACCGACCTATAAAACTGTCCCACTAGTTAACCCCTTCAGTAAACACCGTAAGAAAAAAAAAAAAAAACCGAGGCAAAAAACAACGCTTTATTATCATACCACCGAACAAAAAGTGGAATAACACGCGATCAAAAAGACAGATATAAATACCCATGGTACCGCTGAAAGCGTCATATTGTCCCGCAAAAAAAGAGCCGCCATACAGCATCATCAGCAAAAAAATAAAAAAGTTATAGTCCTGAGAATAAAGCGATGCAAAAATAATTATTTTTTCTGTAAAATAGTTTTTATCGTATAAAAGCGCCAAACCATAAAAAAATGATATAAATGAGGTATCGCTGTAATCGCACTGACCCGAAGAATAAAACTGATTTATCAATTTTACCAAACGCGGAACGGTATAAACGCCTCCCCCAATAGAAATTCATGAATAGCTGGCTTTTGGTCATCAAAAAATGTCACGTGCCCAAAAATGTTTTCAATAAAAACGTCAACTCGTCCCGCAAAAAACAAGACCTCACATGACTCTGTGGACCAAAATATGGAAAAATTATAGCTCTCAAAATGTGGTATTGCAAAAAATATTTTTTGCAATAAAAAGGGTCTTTCAGTGTGTGACGGCTGCCAATCATAAAAATCCGCTAAAAAACCCGCTATAAAAGTAAATCAAACCCCCCTTCATCACCCCCTTAGTTAGGGAAAAATAAAAAAAAATGTATTTATTTCCATTTTCCCATTAGGGCTAGGGTTAGGGTTAGGGCTAGGGTTAGGGCTAGGGCTAGGGTTAGGGCTAGGGTTAGGGCTAGGGTTAGGGCTAGGGTTAGGGCTAGGGTTAGGGCTAGGGCTAGGGTTAGGGTTAGGGTTAGGGCTAGGGTTAGGGCTAGGGTTAGGGCTAGGGCTAGGGTTAGGGCTAGGGTTAGGGCTAGGGTTAGGGCTAGGGTTAGGGCTAGGGTTAGGGCTAGGGTTAGGGTTAGGGCTAGGGTTAGGGCTAGGGTTAGGGCTAGGGTTAGGGTTAGGGTTGGGGCTACAGTTAGGGTTGGGGCTAAAGTTAGGGTTAGGGTTTAGATTACATTTACAGTTGGGAATAGGGTTGGGATTAGGGTTAGGGGTGTGTCAGGGTTAGAGGTGTGGTTAGGGTTACTGTTGGAATTAGGGTTAGGGGTGTGTTTACATTAGGGTTTCAGTTATAATTGGGGGGTTTCCACTGTTTCGGCACATCAGGGGCTCTCCAAACACGACATGGCGTCCGATCTCAATTCCAGCCAATTCTGCGTTGAAAAAGTAAAACAGTGCTCCTTCCCTTCCGAGCTCTCCTGTGTGCCCAAACAGGAGTTTACCCCAACATATGGGGTATCAGCGTACTCAGGACAAATTGGACAACAACTTTTGTGGACCAATTTCTCCTGTTACCCTTGGGAAAATACAAAACTGGGGGCTAAAAAATAATTTTTGTGGGAAAACAAAAAGATTTTTTATTTTCACGGCTCTGCGTTATAAACTGTAGTGAAACACTTGGGGGTTCAAAGTTCTCACAACACATCGAGATAAGTTCATTGAGGGGTCTAGTTTCCAATATGGGGTCACTTGTGGGGGGTTTCTACTGTTTAGGTACATTAGGGGCTCTGCAAACGCAATGTGACGCCTGCAGACCAATCCATCTAAGTCTGCATTCCAAATGATGCTCCTTCCCTTCCGAGCCCTCCCATGCGCCCAAACGGTGGTTCCCCCCCACATATCGGGTATCAGCGTACTCAGGACAAATTGGACAACAACATTTAGGGTCCAATTTCTCCTGCTAACCTTGGAAAAATACAAAACTGGGGGCTAAAATATAATTTTTGTGGAAAAAAAAATATTTTTTATTTGCATGGCTCTGCGTTATAAACTGTAGTGAAATACTTGGGGGTTCAAAGCTCTCACAACACATCAAGATGAGTTCCTTAGGGGGTCTACTTTCCAAAATGGTGTCACTTGTGGGGGGTTTCTACTGTTTAGGTACATTAGGGGCTCTGCAAACGCAATGTGACGCCTGCAGACCATTCCATCTAAGTCTGCATTCCAAATGGCGCTCCTTCCCTTCCGAGCCCTCCCATGCGCCCAAACGGTGGTTCCCCCCCACATATGGGGTATCAGCGTACTCAGGACAAATTGGACAACAAATTTTGGGGTCCAATTTCTCCTGTTACCCTAGGGAAAATACAAAACTGGGGGCTAAAAAATAATTTTTGTGGGAAAAAAATTTTGTTTTATTTTTATGGCTCTGCATTATAAACTTCTGTGAAGCCCTTGGTGGGTCAAAGTGCTCACCACACATCCAGATAAGTTCCTTAGGGGGTCTACTTTCCAAAATGGTGTCACTTGTGGGGGGTTTCAATGTTTAGGCACATCAGTGGCTCTCCAAACGCAACATGGCGTCCCATCTCAATTCCTGTCAATTTTGCATTGAAAAGTCAAACGGCGCTCCTTCCCTTCCGAGCTCTCCCATGCGCCCAAACAGTGGTTTACTGCCACATATGGGGTATCAGCGTACTCAGGACAAATTGTACAACAACTTTTGAGGTCCAATTTCTTCTCTTACCCTTGGAAAAATAAAAAATTGGGGGCAAAAATATAATTTTTGTGAAAAAATATGATTTTTTATTTTTACGGTTCTGCATTATAAACTTCTGTGAAGCACTTGGTGGGTCAAAGTGCTCACCACACCTCTAGATAAGTTCCTTAGGGGGTCTACTTTCCAAAATGGTGTCACTTGTGGGGGGTTTCAATGTTTAGGCACATCAGTGGCTCTCCAAACGCAACATGGCGTCCCATCTCAATTTCTGTCAATTTTGCATTGAAAAGTCAAACTGCGCTCCTTCCCTTCCGAGCTCTCCCATGCGTCCAAACAGTGGTTTACTGCCACATGTGGGGTATCAGCGTACTCAGGACAAATTGGACAACAACTTTTGAGGTCCAATTTCTTCTCTTACCCTTGGAAAAATAAAAAATTGGGGGCAAAAATATAATTTTTGTGAAAAAATATGATTTTTTATTTTTACGGTTCTGCATTATAAACTTCTGTGAAGCACTTGGTGGGTCAAAGTGCTCACCACACATCCAGATAAGTTCCTTAGGGGGTCTACTTTCCAAAATGGTGTCACTTGTGGGGGGTTTCAATGTTTAGGCACATCAGTGGCTCTCCAAACGCAACATGGCGTCCCATCTCAATTCCTGTCAATTTTGCATTGAAAAGTCAAATAGCGCTCCTTCCCTTCCGAGCTCTCCCATGCGCCCAAACAGTGGTTTACTGCCACATATGGGGTATCAGCGTACTCAGGACAAATTGGACAACAACTTTCTGGGTCCAATTTCTCCTGTTACCCTTGGTAAAATAAAACAAATTGGAGCTGAAGTAAATTTTTTGTGTAAAAAAGTTAAATGTTCATTTTAATTTAAACATTCCAAAAATTCCTATTAAACACCTGAAGGGTTAATAAACTTCTTGAATGTGGTTTTGAGCACCTTGAGGGGTGCAGTTTTTAGAATGGTGTCACACTTGGGCATTTTCTATCATATAGACCCCTCAAAATGACTTCAAATGAGACGTGGTCCCTAAAAAAAAATGGTGTTGTAAAAATGAGAAATTGCTGGTCAACTTTTAACCCTTATAACTCCCTAACAAAAAAAAAATTGGTTCCAAAATTATGCTGATGTAAAGTAGACATGTGGGAAATGTTACTTATTAAGTATTTTGTGTGACATATCTCTGTGATTTAATTGCATAAAAATTCAAAGTTTGAAAATTGCGAAATTTTCAAAATTTTCGCCAAATTTCCGTTTTTTTCACAAATAAACGCAGGTACTATCAAAGAAATTTTACCACTATCATGAAGTACAATATGTCACGAGAAAACAATGTCAGAATCACCAGGATCCGTTGAAGCGTTTCGGAGTTATAACCTCATAAAGGGACAGTGGTCAGAATTGTAAAAATTGGCCTGGTCATTAACGTGCAAACCACCCTTGGGGGTAAAGGGGTTAAAAGTAAGAAAATTGTGAAATGTTAAAAATATTTGCCAAATTTATGATTTTTTCACTAATGAACGAAAGAGATATTGAACACATTTTACCACTGTCATGAAGATCAAGGTGTCAAGAAAAAAAATCTCAAAATCAGGGGGATTTTTTTAAATGTTCCAGAGTTATTACCACATAAAGTGACGGTGGCACTGGTCAGATCTAAAAAATGAGGCCCGGTCATTAACTTAAAACCTAGAACCTTAACCCCTTTCTGACATTAGACATACTATCCCGTCGAGGTGGGGTGGGCCCCTATGACCACCGACGGGATAGTACGTCATATGCGATCGGCAGCGCTCACGGGGGGAGCGCCGCCGATAGCGGCCGGGTGTCAGCTGTTTATCACAGCTGACATCCGGCACTATGTGCCAGGAGCGGTCACGGACCGCCCCCGGCACATTAACCCCTGGCACACCGCGATCAAAGATGATCGTGATGTGCCAGCGGTACAGGGAAGCTTCCCGCAGGGAGGGGGCTCCCTGTGGGCTTCCCTGAGCCCCCCGCAGCAACGCGATGTGATCGCGTTGCAGCGAGGGTCTTCTCACCTCCCTCCCTGCTCCAGCCCCGGATCCAAGATGGCCGCGGATCCGGGTCCTGCAGGAAGGGAGGTGGCTTCACAGAGCCTGCTCAGAGCAGGCACTGTGAAGCCTGCAGTGCTGCATGTCAGATCGGTGATCTGACAGTGTGCTGTGCAAACTGTCAGATCACCGATCTGTGATGTCCCCCCTGGGGCAAAATAAAAAAGTAAAAAAAAGAAATTTCCAAATGTGTAAAAAAAAAAAAAAATATTCCTAAATAATGAAAAAAAAAATATTATTCCCATAAATACATTTCTTCATCTAAATAAAAAAAAACAATAAAAGTACACATATTTAGAATCGCCGCGTCCGTAACGACCCAACCCATAAAACTGGCCCACTAGTTAACCCCTTCAGTAACCACCGTAAGAAAAAAAAAACAAAAAAAAACGAGGCAAAAAACAACGCTTTATTATCATACCACCGAACAAAAAGTGGAATAACATGCGATCAAAAAGACAAATATAAATAACCATGGTATCGCTGAAAACGTCATATTGTCCCGCAAAAAACGAGCCGCCAAACAGCATCATCAGCAAAAAAATAAAAAAGTTATAGTCCTGAGAATAAAACGATGCAAAAATAATTATTTTTTCTGTAAAATAGTTTTTATTGTATAAAAGCGCCAAAACATAAAAAAATGATATAAATAAGGTGACGCTGTAATCGTACTGACCCGAAGAATAAAACTGCTTTATCAATTTTACCAAACGCGGAACGGTATAAAGCCTCCCCCAAAAGAAATTCATGAATAGCTGGTTTTTGGTCATTCTTCCTCACAAAAATCGGAATAAAAAACGATCAAAAAATGTCACATGCCCGAAAATGTTACCAATAAAATTGTCAACTCGTCCCGCAAAAAACAAGACCTTACATGACTCTGTGGACGAAAATATGGAAAAATTATAGCTCTCAAAATGTGGTAACGCAAAAAATATTTTTTGCAATATAAAGCGTCTTTCAGTGTGTGACGGCTGCCAATCATAAAAATCCGCTAAAAAACTCGCTATAAAAGTAAATCAAACCCCCCTTCATCACTCCCTTAGTTAGGGAAAAATTAAAAAAAATTATTTATTTCCATTTTCCCATTAGGGCTAGGGCTAGGGTTAGGGCTAGGGCTAGGGTTAGGGCTAGGGTTAGGGCTAGGGTTAGGGCTAGGGTTAGGGTTAGGGTTAGGGCTAGGGTTAGGGCTAGGCTTAGGGTTAGGGTTACAGGTAGGGTTAGGGCTAGGGTTAGGGTTAGGGTTGGGGCTACAGTTAGGGTTGGGGCTAAAGTTAGGGTTAGGGTTTAGATTACATTTACAGTTGGGAATAGGGTTGGGATTAGGGTTAGGGGTGTGTCAGGGTTAGAGGTGTGGTTAGGGTTACTGTTGGAATTAGGGTTAGGGGTGTGTTTGGATCAGGGTTTCAGTTATAATTGGGGGGTTTCCACTGTTTAGGAACATCAGGGGCTCTCCAAACACGACATGGCATCCGATCTCAATTCCAGCCAATTCTGCGTTGAAAAAGTAAAACAGTGCTCCTTCCCTTCCGAGCTCTCCCGTGTGCCCAAACAGGGGTTTACCCCAACATATGGGGTATCAGCGTACTCAGGACAAATAGGACAACAACTTTTGGGGTCCAATTTCTCCTGTTACCCTTGTAAAAATACAAAACTGGGGACTAAAAAATCATTTTTGTGAAAAGAAAAAGAATTTTTATTTTCACGGCTCTGCGTTATAAACTGTAGTGAAACACTTGGGGGCTCAAAGCTCTCAAAAAACATCTAGATAAGTTCCTTAGGGGTCTACTTTCCAAAATGGTGTCATTTGTGGGTGGTTTCAATGTTTAGGCACATCAGTGGCTCTCTAAACGCAACATGGCATCCAATCTCAATTCCAGTCAATTTTGCATTGAAAAGTCAAACGGCGCTCCTTCCTTTCCGAGCTCTCCCATGCGCCCAAACAGTAGTTTACCCCCACATATGTGGTATCAGCGTACTCAGGACAAATTGTACAACAACTTTTGGGGTCCAAATTATTCTCTTACCCTTGGGAAAATAAAAAAATTGGGGGCGAAAAGATAATTTTTGTGAAAAAATATGATTTTTTATTTTTACGGTTCTGCATTATAAACTTCTGTGAAGCACTTGGTGGGTGAAAGTGTTCACCACACCTCTAGATAAGTTCCTTAGGGGGTCTACTTTCCAAAATGGTGTCACTTGTGGGGGGTTTCAATGTTTAGGCACATCAGTGGCTCTCCAAACGCAACATGGCGTCCCATCTCAATTCCTGTCAATTTTGCATTGAAAAGTCAAACGGCGCTCCTTCGTTTCTGAGCTCTGTCATGCGCCCAAACAGTGGTTTACCCCCACATATGGGGTATCGGTGTACTCAGGACAAATTGTACAACAACTTTTGGGGTCAATTTTCTCCTGTTACCCTTGGTAAAATAAAACAAATTGGAGCTGAAGTAAATTTTTTGTGAAAAAAAGTTAAATGTTCATTTTTATTTAAACATTCCAAAAATTCCTGTGAAGCACCAGAAGGGTTAATAAACTTATTGAATATGGTTTTGAGCACCATGAGGGGTGCAGTTTTTAGAATGGTGTCACACTTGGGTATTTTCTATCATATAGACCCCTCAAAATGACTTCAAATGAGATGTGGTCCCTAAAAAAAAGTGGTGTTGTAAAAATGAGAAATTACTGGTCAACTATTAACCCTTATAACTCCCTAACAAAAAAAAATATTGGTTCCAACATTGTGCTGATGTAAAGTAGACATGTGGGAAATATTACTTATTAAGTATTTTGTGTGACATATCTCTGTGATTTATTTGCATAAAAATTCAAAGTTGGAAAATTGCGAAATTTTCATAATTTTCGACAAATTTCCATTTTTTTCACAAATAAATGTAGGTACTATCAAAGAATTTTTACCACTATCATGAAGTCCAATATGTCTTGAGAAAACAGTGTCAGAATCACTTGGATCCGTTGAAGCGTTCCAGAGTTATAACCTCATAAAGGGACAGTAGTCAGAATTGTAAAAATTGGCCCGGTCATTAACGTGCAAACCACCCTTTGGGGTAAAGGGGTTAACCTACATATACTGTATTACTAAGTTTTTTTTAATTTCACGTGTACCATTGATTTAAGAAATATGAATTAATATGAAAGGTTACTCTTCAAGTTTTGTAGTACAGCTCTAAGATACTTCTAGAACTAACAGGGAATAAGCTGATGAGAAAAGAAGGATACTATTTAATATTTTCTAAATGACAGAGATGTGCACACTCTATGGGGTACAATTGTATAATTTAACAGTTATTAACTTTTTAAATCCATATATTATTTTTTATCTTCAATGTATTAATTGATATTGAACGAATACTAGAAGAAATATTCTTGTGTCAGCAGAGATGCTGATTATGATGAATCTTGCCATATTTAGAATATGCAATACTGTATGTTATTCGTTCCAAGTCTTTTTAATATACTTTTCTTAGCCAACAGATGTCAGCCTTAGAAGAAGTCTTTTGCCTGCGGCCTTTTCAGTCACTTCACAAACTTTGCAAGACATTAAAATTATCCAAAGTAAACTAATACTGATATATTTGCATAAATTTACACCTTTTAGAAACATACTTGCCAAGATTTGAATTTAATTCTAATGGTTTCTATGCTTAAATGTCTCAGGCAAAAGGTGAGCTTTCACAGTGATCTACATGCAAACGTTTCTGTTAAACGTACGGTAATTTCATATGCAAATAGACTCTCCACAGAACAAGAAAAACTGAATTTTAGTGCCAACTATTGGATGTAGCAATTCTTAAAGGGAACCTGTCACCCCGTTTTTTCAATATGAGATAAAAAATACCGTTAAATAGGGCCTGAGCTGTGCTTTACAATAGTGTATTTTTTGTCCCCCGATTCCCCACCTATGCTGCCGAAATACCTTACTAAAGTTGCCGTTTTCGCCTGTCAATCACGCTGGTCAAATGGGCGTGGTTAAATCCCTGTTTCTCCCCCTGCTCCTCGGCGTGTCTGATGTAAATTCGATCTGTGAATCGCACAGATCACGCTCTTTTTTGGCAGTTGCGCAGTGCATTCTGCTCTTGCGCATTATGCTTTGCCCAACTGTGGGCATAGCATACAGC
Organism: Ranitomeya imitator; assembly: GCF_032444005.1. Taxonomy (NCBI): domain Eukaryota; kingdom Metazoa; phylum Chordata; class Amphibia; order Anura; family Dendrobatidae; genus Ranitomeya; species Ranitomeya imitator. Next base: position 932,406,610 of record NC_091282.1, on the reverse strand, counting down.
ACATCACTGAGCATGCGCAGTGATGTGCTGTATGCTATGCCCACAGTTGGGCAAAGCATCAGGCGCAAAAACAGAATGCACTGCGCAACTGCCAAAAAAGAGCGCGATCTGTGCGATTCACAGATAGAATTTACGTCAGACACGCCGAGGAGCGGGGGAGAGAGAAACAGGGATTTCACCACGCCCATTTGACCAGCGTGATTGACAGGCAAAAATGGCAACTTTAGTAAGGTATTTCGGCAGCATAGGTGGGGAATCAGGGGACAAAAAATACACTATTGTAAAGCACAGCTCAGGCACTATTTAACGGTATTTTTATCTCCTACTGAAAAAACGGGGTGACAGGTTCCCTTTAAAGTCAGTATCAACCCTTTAACGAGCCATGCTGTTATGAAAGGTAATTCAGTACCACAATGGACATAGAGGTCAGCGCACATACAGTGACCTGGCAATAACCCAAAAAACAAGAACGAGCTCTGAGACGTGGGAACTCTGTTGACCGCAATCCCTAATCCTCTCCAACCACACTAAAGGCAGCCGTGGATTGCGCCTAACGCTCCCTATGCAACTCGGCACGGCCTGAGAAACTAGCTAGCCTGAAGATAGAAAATAAGCCTACCTTGCCTCAGAGAAATACCCCAAAGGAAAAGGCAGCCCCCACATATAATGACTGTGAGTTAAGATGAAAAGACAAACGTAGAGATGAAATAGATTTAGCAAAGTGAGGCCCAACTTTCTGAACAGAGCGAGGATAGGAAAGGTAACTTTGCGGTCAACACAAAACCCTACAAAAACCACGCAAAGGGGGCAAAAAGACCCTCCGTACCGAACTAACGGCACGGAGGTACACCCTCTGCGTCCCAGAGCTTCCAGCAAGCAGGAAAAAACAAATCGACATGCTGGACAGAAAAAACAGCAAACAAATAGCAAAGAGGAACTTAGCTAAGCAGAGCAGCAGGCCACAGGAACGATCCAGGAGGAAACAGGTCCAATACTAGAACATTGACTGGAGGCCAGGATCAAAGCACTAGGTGGAGTTAAATAGAGCAGCACCTAACGACTTCACCACATCACCTGAGGAAGGAAACTCAGAAGCCGCAGTACCACTTTCCTCCACCAACGGAAGCTCACAGAGAGAATCAGCCGAAGTACCACTTGTGACCACAGGAGGGAGCTCTGCCACAGAATTCACAACAGTACCCCCCCCCTTGAGGAGGGGTCACCGAACCCTCACCAGAGCTCCCAGGACGACCAGGATGAGCCATATGAAAGGCACGAACAAGATCGGGAGCATGGACATCAGAGGCAAAGACCCAGGAATTATCTTCCTGAGCATAACCCTTCCACTTAACCAGATACTGGAGTTTCCGCCTTGAAACACAAGAATCCAAAATCTTCTCCACAATATACTCCAACTCCCCCTCCACCAAAACCGAGGCAGGAGGATCAACAGATGGAACCATAGGTGCCACGTATCTCCGCAACAATGACCTATGGAATACGTTATGTAAGGAAAAAGAATCCTGAAGGGTCAGACGAAAAGACACAGGATTAAGAACCTCAGAAATCCTATACGGACCAATAAAACGAGGTTTAAACTTAGGAGAGGAAACCTTCATAGGAATATGACGAGAAGATAACCAAACCAAGTCCCCAACCCGAAGTCGGGGACCCACACAGCGTCTGCGATTAGCGAAACGTTGAACCTTCTCCTGGGACAAAGTCAAATTGTCCACTACATGAGTCCAAATCTGCTGCAACCTGTCCACCACAGTATCCACACTAGGACAGTCTGAAGACTCAACCTGCCCTGAAGAGAAACGAGGATGGAACCCAGAGTTGCAGAAAAACGGTGAAACCAAGGTAGCCGAGCTGGCCCGATTATTTAAGGTACCGTCACACTTAGCGACGCTGCAGCGATACCGACAACGATTCGGATCGCTGCAGCGTCGCTGTTTGGTCGCTGGAGAGCTGTCACACAGACAGCTCTCCAGCGACCAACGATCCTGAGGTCCCCGGTAACCAGGGTAAACATCGGGTAACTAAGTGCAGGGCCGCGCTTAGTAACCCGATGTTTACCCTGGTTACCAGCGTAAAAAAACAAACAGTACATACTTACATTCAGCTGTCTGTCCCTTGCCGTCTGCTTCCTGCACTGACTGCTGGCCGTAAAGTGAAAGCAGAGCACAGCCACAGTGGTGAGTTACCGCTGTGTGACTCACCGCTGTGCTGTGCTTTCACTTTCACTTTACGGCCAGCAGTCAGTGCAGGAAGCAGACGGCAAGGGACAGACAGCTGAATGTAAGTATGTACTGTTTGTTTTTTTGCGCCGGTAACCATGGTAAACATCGGGTTACTAAGCGCGGCCCTGCGCTTAGTTACCCGATGTTTACCCTGGTTACCAGTGAAGACATCGCTGAATCGGTGTCACACACGCCGATTCAGCGATGTCTGCGGGGAGTCCAGCGATGAAACAAAGTTCTGGACTTTCTTCCCCGACCAGCGACATCACAGCAGGGGCCTGATCGCTGCTGCGTGTCACACTGGACGATATCGCTAGCGAGGACGCTGCAACGTCACAGATCGCTAGCGATATCGTCTAGTGTGACGGTACCTTAAGGGCGAACTCAGCCAAAGGCAAAAAGAACACCCAGTCATCCTGATCAGCAGAAACAAAGCATCTCAGATATGTTTCCAAGGTCTGATTGGTTCGTTCGGTCTGGCCATTAGTCTGAGGATGGAAAGCCGAGGAAAAAGAAAAGTCAATGCCCATCCTACCACAAAAGGCTCGCCAAAACCTCGAAACAAACTGGGAACCTCTGTCAGAAATGATATTCTCTGGAATGCCATGTAAACGAACCACATGCTGGAAAAACAATGGCACCAAATCAGAGGAGGAAGGCAATTTAGACAAGGGTACCAAATGGACCATCTTAGAGAAGCGATCACAGACCACCCAAATGACTGACATCTTTTGAGAGACGGGAAGATCTGAAATAAAATCCATAGAGATATGAGTCCAAGGCCTCTTCGGGACCGGCAAGGGCAAAAGCAACCCACTGGCACGAGAACAGCAGGGCTTAGCCCGAGCACAAATCCCACAGGACTGCACAAAAGTACGCACATCCCGCGACAGAGATGGCCACCAAAAGGATCTAGCCACTAACTCTCTGGTACCAAAGATTCCAGGATGACCAGCCAACACCGAACAATGAACCTCAGAGATAACTTTATTCGTCCACCTATCAGGGACAAACAGTTTCTCCGCTGGGCAACGATCAGGTTTATTAGCCTGAAATTTTTGCAGCACCCGCCGCAAATCAGGGGAGATGGCAGACACAATTACTCCCTCTTTGAGAATACCCGCCGGCTCAGATACACCCGGAGAGTCGGGCACAAAACTCCTAGACAGAGCATCCGCCTTCACATTTTTAGAACCCAGAAGGTATGAAATCACAAAGTCAAAATGGGCAAAAAACAACGACCAACGAGCTTGTCTAGGATTCAACCGCTTGGCGGACTCGAGATAAGTCAAGTTCTTATGATCAGTCAAGACCACCACGCGATGCTTAGCTCCTTCAAGCCAATGACGCCACTCCTCGAATGCCCACTTCATGGCCAGCAACTCTCGATTGCCCACATCATAATTTCGCTCAGCAGGCGAAAACTTCCTGGAAAAGAAGGCGCATGGTTTCATCACCGAGCAATCAGAACTTCTCTGCGACAAAACAGCCCCTGCTCCAATCTCAGAAGCATCAACCTCGACCTGGAACGGAAGTGAAACATCTGCTTGACACAACACAGGGGCAGAAGAAAAACGATGCTTCAACTCTTGAAAAGCTTCCACAGCAGCAGAAGACCAATTGACCACATCAGCTCCTTTCTTGGTCAAATCGGTCAATGGTTTAGCAATACTAGAAAAATTGCAGATGAAGCGACGATAAAAATTAGCAAAGCCCAGGAACTTTTGCAGACTTTTCAGAGATGTCGGCTGAGTCCAATTATGGATGGCTTGGACCTTAACAGGGTCCATCTCGATAGTAGAAGGGGAAAAGATGAACCCCAAAAATGAAACCTTCTGAACACCAAAGAGACACTTTGATCCCTTCACAAACAAAGAATTAGCACGCAGGACCTGAAACACCGTTCTGACCTGCTTCACATGAGACTCCCAATCATCCGAGAAGATCAAAATGTCATCTAAGTACACAATCAGGAATTTATCCAGGTACTCTCGGAAGATGTCATACATAAAGGACTGAAACACTGATGGAGCATTGGCAAGTCCGAATGGCATTACTAGATACTCAAAATGGCCCTCGGGCGTATTAAATGCAGTTTTCCACTCATCGCCTCGCTTAATACGCACAAGATTATACGCACCACGAAGATCTATCTTGGTGAACCAACTAGCCCCCTTAATCCGAGCAAACAAATCAGATAACAATGGCAAGGGGTACTGAAATTTAACCGTGATCTTATTTAGAAGGCGGTAATCTATACAAGGTCTCAGTGAACCATCCTTCTTGGCTACAAAAAAGAACCCAGCTCCTAATGGCGACGATGACGGGCGAATATGCCCCTTCTCCAAAGACTCCTTCACATAACTCTGCATAGCGGCGTGCTCAGGCACAGATAAATTAAACAGTCGACCTTTTGGGAATTTACTACCAGGAATCAAATCGATAGCACAATCACAATCCCTATGCGGAGGTAGGGTATCGGACTTGGGCTCATCAAATAAATCCCGGTAATCAGACAAGAACTCAGGAACCTCAGAAGGGGTGGATGACGAAATAGTCAGAAATGGGACATCACCATGTACCCCCTGACAACCCCAGCTGGACACAGACATGGATTTCCAATCTAATACTGGATTATGGACTTGTAGCCATGGCAACCCCAACACGACCACATCATGCAGATTATGCAACACCAGAAAGCGAATAACCTCCTGATGTGCAGGAGCCATGCACATGGTCAGCTGGGTCCAGTACTGAGGCTTATTCTTGGCCAAAGGCTTAGCATCAATTCCTCTCAATGGAATAGGACACTGCAAGGGCTCCAAGAAAAACCCACAACGCCTAGCATACTCCAAGTCCATCAAATTCAGAGCAGCGCCTGAGTCCACAAATGCCATGACAGAATACGATGACAAAGAGCAGATCAAGGTAACAGACAGAAGAAATTTTGACTGTACCGTACCAATGGTGGCAGACCTAGCGAACCGCTTAGTGCGCTTAGGACAATCAGAGATAGCATGAGTGGAATCACCACAGTAGAAACACAGCCCAATCAGACGTCTGTGTTCTTGCCGTTCAACTCTGGTCAAAGTCCTATCGCACTGCATAGGCTCAGGTTTAACCCCTTCCCGACCTTTGACGCATACGCTGCGTCATGAAAGTCGGTGCCATTCCGACCCATGACGCAGCATATGCGTCATGGAAAGATCGCGTCCCTGCAGATCGGGTGAAAGGGTTAACTCCCATTTCACCCGATCTGCAGGGACAGGGGGAGTGGTAGTTTAGCCCAGGGGGGGTGGCTTCACCCCCTCGTGGCTACGATCGCTCTGATTGGCTGTTGAAAGTGAAACTGCCAATCAGAGCGATTTGTAATATTTCACCTAAAAAACTGGTGAAATATTACAATCCAGCCATGGCCGATGCTGCAATATCATCGGCCATGGCTGGAAACACTTATGTGCACCCACCCCACCCCTCCGATCGCCCCCCCAGCCCCCCGATCTGTAGTCCGCTCCCCTCCGTCCTGTGCTCCGCTCCCCCGTCCTCCTGTCCGCTTCCCCGTGCACCAATCACACCCCCTGTGCTGCAATCAAACCCCCCCGCACTCCGATCCCCCCCCCCGCACACAGCGACCCCCCCCCGTGCTCCGATCCACCCCCCCCCGCACAGCGATCCCTCACCCCGTGCTCCAATCCTCCCCCGTGCTCCAATCCTCCCTCCCGTGTTCCGATCCACCCCCCCCATGATCCGATCCACCCCCCCGTGCTCCGACGCCCCCCCCGTGCCCTGATCTCCCCCCCCTTATACTTACCTGGCCGCCCGAGGTCCGTCCGTCTTCTTTCCTGGGCGCCGCCATCTTCCAAAATGGCGGGCGCATGTGCAGTGCGCCCGCCGAATCTGCCGGCCGGCAGATTCGTTCCAGAGTGAATTTTGATCACTGAGATATATCCTATCTCAGTGATCAAAATAAAAAAAATAGTAAATGACCCCCCCCTTTGTCACCCCCATAGATAGGGACAATAAAAAAAATAAAGAATTTTTTTTTTTTTCACTAAGGTTGGGGTAAGAACTAGGGTTAGGGTTAGGGGTAGGGGTAGGGTTAGGGGTAGGGTTAGGGGTAGGGTTAGGGGTAGGGGTAGGGTTAGGGGTAGGGGTAGGGTTAGGGGTAGGGGTAGGGTTAGGGGTAGGGTTAGGGCTAGGGTTAGGGTTTCGGTATGTGCACACGTATTCTGGTCCTATGCGGATTTTTCCGCAGCGGATTTGAAAAATCCACAGTGCTAAACCGCTGCCGATTTATCGTGGATTTACCGCGGTTTTTCTGCGCATTTCACTGCGGTTTTACAACTGCGATTTTCTATTGGAGCAGTTCTAAAACCGCTGCGGAATCCGCAGAAAGAAGTGACATGCTGCGGAATGTAAACCGCTGCGTTTCCGTGCAGTTTTTCCGCAGCATGTGTACAGCGATTTTTGGTTCCCATAGGTTCACATTGAACTGTAAACTCATGGGAAACTGCTGCGGATCCGCAGCGTTTTCCGCAGCGTGTGCACATACCTTTAGAATTAGGCTATGTGCACACGGTGCGGATTGGCCGCTGCGGATCCGCAGCAGTGTTCCATCGGGTTTACAGTACCATGTAAACATATGGAAAACCAAATCCGCCGTGCCCATGGTGCAGAAAATACCGCGCGGGAACGCTGCGTTGTATTTTCCGCAGCATGCCAATTCTTTGTGCGGATTCCGCAGCGTTTTACACCTGTTCCTCAATAGGAATCCACAGGTGAAATCCGCACAAAAAACACTGGAAATCCACGGTAAATCCACAGGTAAAACGCAGTGCCTTTTACCCGCGGATTTTTCAAAAATGATGCTGAAAAATCTCATACGAATCCGCAACGTTGGCACATAGCCTTAGAGTTGGGTTGGAATTAGGGTTGTGGTTAGGGTTAGGGGTGTGTTGGGGTTAGGGTTGTGGTTAGGGGTGTGTTGGGGTTAGGGTTGTGATTAGGGTTACGGCTACAGTTGGGATAAGGGTTAGGGGTGTGTTGGAGGTAGAATTGAGGGGTTTCCACTGTTTAGGCACTTCAGGGGGTCTCCAAACGCAACATGGCGCCACCATTGATTCCAGCCAATCTTGTATTCAAAAATTCAAATGGTGCTCCCTCACTTCCGAACCCCGACGTGTGCCCAAACAGTGGTTTACCCCCACATATGGGGTACCAGCATACTCAGGACAAACTGCGCAACAATTACTGGGGTCCAATTTCTCCTGTTACCCTTGAGAAAATAAAAAATTGCTTGCTAAAACATCATTTTTGAGGAAAGAAAAATGATTTTTTATTTTCACGGCTCTGCGTTGTAAACGTCTGTGAAGCACTTGGGGGTTCAAAGTGCTCACCACATATCTAGATAAGTTCCTTGGGGGGTCTAGTTTCCAAAATGGGGTCACTTGTGGGGGGTTTCTACTGTTTAGGCACACCAGGGGCTCTGCAAACGCAACGTGACGCCCGCAGACCATTCCATCAAAGTCTGCATTTCAAAAGTCACTACTTCCCTTCTGAGCCCCCACGTGTGCCCAAACAGTGGTTTACCCCCACACATGGGGCATCAGCGTACTCAGGAGAAACTGGACAACAACTTTTGTGGTCCAATTTCTCCTGTAACCCTTGGGAAAATAAAAAATTCTGGGCTAAAAAATTATTTTTGAGGAAAGAAAACGTATTTATTATTTTCACGGCTCTGCGTTATAAACTTCTGTAAAGCACTTGGGGGTTGAAAGTGCTCACCACACATCTAGATAAGTTCCTTTGGGGGTCTAGTTTCCAAAATGGGGTCACTTGTGGGGGGTTTCTACTGTTTAGGCACACCAGGGGCTCTGCAAACGCAATGTGACGCCCGCAGACCATTCCATCAAAGTCTGCATTTCAAAAGTCACTACTTCCCTTCTGAGCCCCCACGTGTGCCCAAACAGTGGTTTACCCCCACACATGGGGTATCAGCGTACTCAGGAGAAACTGGACAACAACTTTTGTGGTCAAATTTCTCCTGTAACCCTTGGGAAAATAAAAAATTCTGGGCTAAAAAATTATTTTTGAGGAAAGAAAACGTATTTATTATTTTCACGGCTCTGCGTTATAAACTTCTGTAAAGCACTTGGGGGTTGAAAGTGCTCACCACACATCTAGATAAGTTCCTTTGGGGGTCTAGTTTCCAAAATGGGGTCACTTGTGGGGGGTTTCTACTGTTTAGGCACACCAGGGGCTCTGCAAACGCAATGTGATGCCCGCAGACCATTCCATCAAAGTCTGCATTTCAAAAGTCACTACTTCCCTTCTGAGCCCCCACGTGTGCCCAAACAGTGGTTTACCCCCACACATGGGGTATCAGCGTACTCAGGAGAAACTGGACAACAACTTTTGTGGTCCAATTTCTCCTGTAACCCTTGGGAAAATAAAAAATTCTGGGCTAAAAAATTATTTTTGAGGAAAGAAAACGTATTTATTATTTTCACTGCTCTGTGTTATGAACTTCTGTGAAGCACTTGGGGGTTCAAAGTGCTCACCTCACATCTAGATAAGTTCCTTTCGAGGTCTAGTTTCCAAAATGGGGTCACTTGTGGGGGGTTTCTACTGTTTAGCCACATCAGGGGCTCTGCAAACGCAACGTGACGCCCGCAGAGCATTCCATCAAAGTCTGCATTTCAAGACGTCACTACTTCACTTCCGAGCCCCAGCATGTGCCTAAACAGTGGTTTACCCCCACATATGGGGTATCAGCGTACTCAGGAGAAACTGGACAACAACTTTTGGGGTCAAATTTCTCCTGTTACCCTTGGGAAAATAAAAAATTGCGGGCTAAAATTCATTTTTGAGAAAATAATTTTTTTTTTTTATTTTCATGGCTCTGCGTTATAAACTTCTGTGAAGCACTTGAGGGTTCAAAGTGCTCACTACACATCTAGATTAGTTCCTTTGGGGGTCTAGTTTCCAAAATGGGGTAATTTGTGGGGGATCTCCAATGTTTAGGCACACAGGGGCTCTCCAAACGCGACATGGTGTCCGCTAATGATTGGAGATAATTTTCCATTTAAAAAGCCAAATGGCGTGCCTTCCCTTCTGAGCCCTGCCGTGCGCCCAAACAGTGGTTTACCCCCACATATGGAGTATCTGCATACTCAGGACAAACTGGACAACAACATTTGTGGTCCAATTTCTCCTATTACCATTGGCAAAATAGGAAATTCCAGGCTAAAAAATCATTTTTGAGAAAAGAAAAATTATTTTTTATTTTCATGGCTCTGCATTATAAACTTCTGTGAAGCACCTGGGGGTTTAAAGTGCTCAGTATGCATCTAGATAAGTTCCTTGGGGGGTCTAGTTTCCAAAATGGGGTCACTTGTGGGGGAGCTCCATTGCATAGGCACACAGGGGCTCTCCAAATGCGACATGGTGTCCGCTAACAATTGGAGCTAATTTTCCATTCAAAAAGTTAAAAGGCGCGCCTTCCCTTCCGAGCCCTGCCGTGTGCCCAAACAGTGGTTTACCCCCACATATGAGGTATCGGCGTACTCGGGAGAAATTGCTCAACAAATTTTAGGATCCATTTTATCCTATTGCCCATGTGAAAATGAAAAAATTGAGGCGAAAATAAATTTTTTGTGAAAAAAAAGTACTTTTTCATTTTTACGGATCAATTTGTGAAGCACCTGAGGGTTTAAAGTGCTCACTAGGCATCTAGATAAGTTCCTTGGGGGGTCCAGTTTCCAAAATGGGGTCACATGTGGGGGAGCTCCAATGTTTAAGCACACAGGGTCTCTCCAAACGCGACATGGTGTCCGCTATCGATGGAGATAATTTTTCATTCAAAAAGTCAAATGGCGCTCCTTCCCTTCCGAGCCTTACCATGTGCCCAAACAGTGGTTTCCCCCCACATGTGAAGTATCGGTGTACTCAGGAGAAATTGCCAAACAAATTTTAGGATCCATTTTATCCTGTTGTCCATGTGAAAATGAAAAAATTGAGGCTAAAATAATTTTTTTGTGAAAAAAAAGTACTTTTTCATTTTTACGGATCAATTTGTGAAGCACCTGGGGGTTTAAAGGGCTCACTATGCATCTAGATAAGTTCCTTGGGGCGTCTAGTTTCCAAAATGGGGTCACTTGTGGGGGAGCTCCAATTTTTAGGCACACGGGGGCTCTCCAAATGTGACATGGTGTCCGCTAAAGAGTGCAGCCAATTTTTCATTCAAAAAGTCAAATGGCGCTCCTTCCCTTCCAAGCCCTGCCGTGCGCCCAAACAGTGGTTTACCCCCACATATGAGGTATCAGCGTACTCAGGACAAATTGGACAACAACGTACGTGGTTCAGTTTCTCCTTTTACCATTGGGAAAATAAAAAAATTGTTGCTGAAAAATCATTTTTGTGACTAAAAAGTTAAATGTTCATTTTTTCCTTCCATGTTGCTTCTGCTGCTGTGAAGCACCTGAAGGGTTAATAAACTTCTTGAATGTGGTTTTGTGCACCTTGAGGGGTGCAGTTTTTAGAATGGTGTCACTTTTGGGTATTTTCAGCCATATAGACCCCTCAAACTGACTTCAAATGTGAGGTGGTCCCTAAAAAAAATGGTTTTGTAAATTTCGTTGTAAAAATGAGAAATCGCTGGTCAAATTTTAACCCTTATAACTTCCTAGCAAAAAAAAATTTTGTTTCCAAAATTGTGCTGATGTAAAGTAGACGTGTGGGAAATGTTATTTATTAACTATTTTGTGTCACATAACTCTCTGGTTTAACAGAATAAAAATTCAAAATGTGAAAATTGCGAAATTTTCAAAATTTTCGCCAAATTTCCGTTTTTATCACAAATAAACACAGAATTTATTGACCTAAATTTACCACTAACATGAAGCCCAATATGTCACGAAAAAACAATCTCAGAACCGCTAGGATCCATTGAAGCGTTCCTGAGTTATTACCTCATGAAGGGACACTGGTCAGAATTGCAAAAAACGGCAAGGTCTTTAAGGTCAAAATAGGCTGGGTCATGAAGGGGTTAAGCTCAGGTAATACCGCCAAATGGTGCACAGATTTACGCTCGCGCAAGCGTCGACCTATCTGAATGGCCAAAGACATAGACTCATTCAGACCAGCAGGCATAGGAAATCCCACCATGACATCCTTAAGGGCTTCAGAGAGACCTTTTCTGAAAATAGCTGCGAGCGCACCTTCATTCCACTGAGTGAGTACGGACCACTTTCTAATTTTCTGACAATATACCTCTATTTCATCCTGACCCTGACACAGAGCCAGCAAATTCTTCTCTGCCTGATCCACAGAATTAGGCTCATCATACAGCAATCCGAGCGCCAGGAAAAACGCATCGATATTACTTAATGCAGGATCTCCTGACGCAAGAGAAAATGCCCAGTCCTGAGGGTCGCCACGCAAAAAAGAAATAACGATCCTAACTTGTTGAACTGGGTCACTCAGAAATTTAGTTCTATCTCCAAAAAACAAATCAGGAATAGGAATTTTCGGTTCTAACATAGAATTCTGAACCACAAAGTCTTGAATACTTTGTACTCTTGCCGTGAGCTGATCCACACATGAAGACAGACCTTTAATGTCCATTGCTACACCTGTGTCCTGAACCACCCAAATGTCTAGGGGAAAAAAAAGGCAAAACACAGTGCAGAGAAAAAAAAATGGTCTCAGAACTTCTTTTTTCCCTCTATTGAGAATCATTAGTGCTTTTGGCCTCCAGTACTGTTATGAAAGGTAATTCAGTACCACAATGGACATAGAGGTCAGCGCACATACAGTGACCTGGCAATAACCCAAAAAACAAGAACGAGCTCTGAGACGTGGGAACTCTGTGCACCGCAATCCCTAATCCTCTCCAACCACATTAAAGGCAGCCGTGGATTGCGCCTAACGCTCCCTATGCAACTCGGCACGGCCTGAGAAACTAGCTAGCCTGAAGATAGAAAATAAGCCTACCTTGCCTCAGAGAAATACCCCAAAGGAAAAGGCAGCCCCCACATATAATGACTGTGAGTAAAGATGAAAAGACAAACGTAGAGATGAAATAGATTTAGCAAAGTGAGGCCCAACTTTCTGAACAGAGCGAGGATAGGAAAGGTAACTTTGCGGTCAACACAAAACCCTACAAAAACCACCCAAAGGGTGCAAAAAGACCCTCCGTACCGAACTAATGGCACGGAGGTACACCCTCTGCGTCCCAGAGCTTCCAGCAAGCAGGAAAAAACAAATCGACAAGCTGGACAGAAAAAAACAGCAAACAAATAGCAAAGAGGAACTTAGCTAAGCAGAGCAGCAGGCCACAGGAACGATCCAGGAGGAAACAGGTCCAATACTAGAACATTGACTGGAGGCCAGGATCAAAGCACTAGGTGGAGTTAAATAGAGCAGCACCTAACGACTTCACCACTCACCTGAGGAAGGAAACTCAGAAGCCGCAGTACCACTTTCCTCCACCAACGGAAGCTCACAGAGAGAATCAGCCGAAGTACCACTTGTGACCACAGGAGGGAGCTCTGCCACAGAATTCACAACACCATGCCATATGACCAGACATTCCATTTGCAGGCATGCATTTCAGGGTATTTGCATCTCATTAATGCAATGCAGTAGGTCTGATTTGGCTGCATGAGAGGACTCTGACAGTGAGTAAAAGGGGCTAATGTTTCTCCTATTGGAAACATGCTGATGCAAGGAGACTTAAAAGCAATGCAATGCACATATTTACAATATAAATGCAGAAGTTGCGTTAAGATTTTCTATCAATGTTGTTGACTTTTTTCAGCAGTTCAAATTATTTTAACCTCTTAGTGATGGAGCCAAATTTTTGCAATCTGACCAGTGTCAATTTATGTGGTAATAACTCTGCAACGTTTCAACAAATCCGAGTAATTTTGAGACTGGTTTTTCGTTAAACATTATACTTCATGATAATGGTAAATTTAGGTCAATATGTTTTGTGTTTATTTATAAAAAAATATCAAAAATTTGAGAAAAATGTTAAAAAATTCGCAATTTTTAAAATTTTAATGATTATTCCTTTAATCCAGATGGTCATACCACAGCAAACCATTAATAAATAACATTTCCCACATGTCTGCTTTACATCAGCACCATTTGTAAAATGTTATTTTATTTTGTTAGCATTTTAGGAGGTTTAAAAATGTAGCAGCAATTTTTCATTTTTCAAGGAAGTTTACTAAATTAATTTTTTTAGGGACTTATCCATGTTTGAAGTGACTTTAGGGGTCTCATATATTGAGACACCCCCAAACGTGATACCATTTTAAAAACAGCACCCCCTGACATATCAAAAACTGCCATCAGGTAGTTTATTAACTCTTCAGGTGCTTTACAAGAATTAATGCAAAGTGGTATGACAGAAATGAAAATGTGTATTTTTACCACCTAAATGGCGCTAACTTCTGGACAGATTACTACAGCCGTCAGACTCCAAGGCCGTTATTTGGTCATGAATTGCCACGGCAAACATCAGGACCACACAATCATGATCTAAGGGCACCGATTGGGATAAAGAGGAAGCCCCCACACTCTGTTAACCATATATAATGATGAGGCCACTATTTACAGCAGCATCTAAGGGGTTAAACAGATTTGGATGGTGCAAACACTGATCATGCCTGATGCAGAAAGTTGTCAGCTATAGTGCACAACCGACAGATGCTGGATTGTCACCTGTATGGGGAGGCTATTCTCTTATATGTCAGGTCAGTTAAAAGGTGTATTGGCAGTCATTAAGGGGTTAAAATGATAAGAAGTATTCCAAGTCAGTCATCTGGATGTCCTATGGAACATACATCAACTAAAGAATAACAATGACTAATTCTCATCCAAATATTCAGTGGCCAACTGTGATGGCTAGTAAGAAATACTATTGTACATGCCAAAAAGAGCCATATGGAGTAATACGGCACAGAAGGTATGTCTTTATAACTGTCTTTTCATGTCATCCCTGTCATTATATCATTCTTCAAATTAAAATTTGAAATATTCTCTTTTATAATTTTTCTCTTTAAAAAGTCAGTTCCAACTTTATAAGATAATTTATCCCATGGAGTTGGAACTGGTTTTTCTCAAAAGGGAGATTTTCAGCAAAGTGTATATAGACATTGTTTAAAGTACTCACATTAATTACTCTTTTTTTACTAAGTCTATGTACTGTATATGTGTATGTAGTATGTGGTAATATACTCACCTACTCTGACCTTTTTTTCCAGTGTTGAAAGCGGTTATGCTCCTTTTTGCACTCTGTGTGATAGCCGGAAGTGACTTTAACAATGTAAGCCTTTTGAGTGGCAGAATGAGACTCCATAGACTTATATTGCAAAGAGACTTCTATCTCATGCATATGGCTTTAGTACTACCTTTGCTACATGGGTTTTCTGCATCCTGAGAGAGCATTCGTTCGGAGACCTGAGCAGGTGAGAACTTCTGCCCCTTTTCTGCTGTATTCATTCTTCAATTTTTGGAGGATTTTTAGTCCTCTTTTTGTGTCTTTGCTATTAACTTGACGACCCTTGATGCTGGTTGCAAACTTGCATATCTTGGGCAAAATATCAATAATACCTCACATATTTATATGTATTTTCTGCACTTTATTTTTCAGGGTGCAGCCAAGCCCAGCAATTTTGGTAAACTGTGTGCGTCTGTTCACATGGGATGCATTTAGTGCTGGGCAGCCCACCTGATCTAATAGGCTGTAATCCAGATACTGTATATTGCCTGTATGTGCACTGCACCCTATACAAGCAGCTTTTGTGCAATCATATACTAAGCAATCAACCCGTCCATGAATTGGTAGGCTGTGAGTGATTGTCAGTATTTTGCACCTATGTTGCCGCCATCTTTACTACATGGGTTTGCTGCATCCTGAGAGTGCCCCTTTCTGCTGTATTAAATCGCGCATACAACATAGAGTGAACCAGCTAGTTTCTCAGAAGAGAAGTGGAACGCTTCTGAATACTGGAGAAGGCGGCGGTAGGTGAGAGTATTAAAAAACACACTAGACAACATACTATACACATATACACAGATTTAGTAAAAAAAACTTCATGTCTAACCCTAATGATGACCAATTTTAGCTGATGTCTCAGTAAAGAGAGTAGACATAGACTATTGGAAGTATAGTTACTTGCATACTGAACATCATACAGTTCAAACCTCAATGAATAAGACAATGGTGTAAATACTCTGCTTTCATTTAGACTGTAATGAAGTAATTTCACTACTGTTAAATGTCCAATGAAAGCTTCCAGCATTCAGATTGAAAGGCAAAGACAGGTTAGAGGAACATTTATTTAGACATCCTGGACAGAAAAATTCCAACAGAGGCTATGTTTTACAAAGCCTGTACTCACATAACAAACTTTTTAATCCAGTTAGATGAACGCTGAATAATCCATAGCAGACATGAAAGGACAAATTAGGGCTTCCTACAAGACTATGAAAAAGTTAAACCTGATTATAATATAAAGTAATTAAAAAACAATACATGGCAATGCAGGGCAACTTGCCAATTGCAGGCAGCTTAGACTGCCCATGCTGATCCATATCCTATGCTGAAAGTGCCTGTGACATGTAGAATATGTCAATCAAAACTGGATCGTGAAGCAATGGAAGAAGGTATCCTGGTCTGATGAGTCACATATTCTTTTGAAACAAGTGATTAGACTGGTGAGTTTTTAATTGTTTCTTTGAGAAGAGATGGCATCAGGAATTCATGTAAATTTTACTTTGACATATACAAGCAGCCCAAAATTTGTTGCAGACTAACTACACATCTTGATTGCAACAGAATTCTCTAAATACATTGGCCTTCTTCAGGCACTTATAACCACAAAGGTTTGCTGAACAAATAATGTTAAAGTTATTGATGTGGCCTCTAATGTGACAAATCTCAGTTGGATGAAGTACATGTGGCTTGTTGTGGGAAAAAACACAACACTGCTACAACACTGTGCAAATTATTAAAGACTAAATGCATACATATACAGTGCCTTGCAAAAGTATTCGGCTCCCTGGATCTTTTGAACCTTTTCCCACAAATCATGCTTCAAACATAAAGATACAAAATGTAAATTTTTGGTGAAGAATCAACAACAACCTATCCAACCGCACATTTAGCGTTTCCCACTCCCACACTACCTCCTCATCCCGCCCTCTCTCTGTTGGAGTCCCTCAAGGCTCTATCCTAGGGCCCCTACTTTTTTCCATCTATAGCCTTGGCCTAGGACAACTCATAAAGTCCCATGGCTTCCAGTACCACCTATATGTGGACGAAACTCAGATCTACCTCTCTGGCCCAGATGTCGCCTCTCTGCTGTCTAGAATCCACAAATGTCTGTCAGCCATATCCTCCTTCCTCACCTCTCGCTTCCTTAAACTCAAAGTACACAAAACCGAATTCATCATCCTTCCCAAACCTCACGTATCCCCCTACCTGATCTATCTATTATGGTAAATGGCATCACGCTCTCACCCGCACCTGAAATCCGCTGCCTCGGGGTAACTCTCGACTCTGCCCTGTCCTTCAAACCTCACGTCCAAGCTCTTGCCACCTCCTGTCGCCTCCAACTCAAAAATATTGCTAGAATCCGTTCCTTGCTCAGCCCACAATCTACCAAAACTCTTGTGTACGCTCTTGTCATCTCCCGCCTCGATTACTGCAACACCCTCCTCTGTGGCCTCCCAGCTAACTCTCTTTCACCACTCCAGTCTGTCCTCAACTCTGCTGCCCGGCTAGTCCACCTCTCTCCTCGCTACTCCCCTGCTTCTCCCCTCTGCAAATCTCTCCACTGGCTCCCAATTCCCCAACGAATCCAGTTCAAACTACTAACACTGATCTACAAAGCCATTCACAACCTGTCCCCTCCCTATATCTCTGAACTAATCTCCCAATATCTTCCCTCACGTAATCTCCGATCCCCCCAAGACCTCCTACTCTCCTCCACACTTATTTGTTCCTCACACAACCGCCTCCAAGATTTCTCCCGAATATCCCCCATCCTCTGGAATTCCATGCCTCAACACGTCCGATTATCCACCACCCTCGGATCCTTCAGACGGAAGCTGAAAACCCATCTCTTCAGGAAAGCCTACAGCCTACAATAACCAAGCCGCTGTCTCACCGCTGCCAGAGCCGCCGCCGCACCACCGCCAGAGCTGCCGCCTGACCGCCGCCAGAGCCGCCGCCTCACCCCTACCTTCTGTCTCTTCCCCACTATCCCATAGAATGTAAGTCCGCAAGGACAGGGTCCTCTCCCCCATGTACCAGTCTGTCACTGTAAACCTGTTTACTGTAAATGATATCTATAACCCTGTATGTAACCCTTTCTCATGTACAGCACCATGGAAATAATGGTGCTATATAAATAAATAATAATAATAATAATAATAAGTGGAACACAATTGTGAAGTTGAATGAAATTTATTGGTTAATTTTAATTTTTGTGGAAATTCCAAAACTGAAAAATGGGGCGGGCAATATTATTCGGCCCCTTTAACTTAATACTTTGTTGCACCACCTTTTGCTGCGATTACAGCTGCAAGTTGCTTGGGGTAGGTCTCTATCAGTTTTGTATATTGAGAGACTGAAATTCTTGCCCATTCTTTCTTTTCAAACAGCTCGAGCTCAGTGAAGTTTGATGGAGATCGTTTGTGAACAGCAGTTTTCAGCTCTTTCCACAGATTCTCGATTGGATTGAGGTCTGGACTTTTACTTGGCCATTGTAACACCTGGATACGTTTATTTGTGAACCATTCCATTGTAGATTTTTCTTTATGTTTGGGATCATTGTCTTGTTGGAAGACAAATCTCCATCCCAGTTTCAGGTCTTTTGCAGACTCCAACAAGTTTTCTTCAAGATTGGTCCTGTATTTGGCTCCATCCATCTTCCCATCAATTTTAACCATCTTCACTGTCCCTGCTGAAAAAAAGAAGGCCCAAACCATGATGCTGCCATCACCATGTTTGACAGTGGGGATGGTGTGTTCAGGGTGATGAGCTTTGTTGCCTTTATGCCAAACATGTCGTTTGGCATCATTGCCAAAAAGTTCGATTTTGGTTTCATCTGACCAGAGCACCTTCTTCCATATGTTTGGTGTGTCTCCCAAGTGGCTTGTTGCAAACTTTAAACAACACTTTTTATGAACATCTTTGAGAAATGGTTTTCTTCTTGCCATTCTTCCATAAAGGCCAGATTTGTGCAGTATCCGACTGATTGTTGTCCTATGGACAGACTGTCCCAACTCAGCTATAGATCTCTGCAGTTCATCCAGAGTGATCATGGGCCTCTTGGCTGCATCTCTGATCAGTCTTCTCCTTGTTTGAGATGTAAGATTAGAGGGACGGCTGGGTGTTGGTAGATTTGCCGTGGTATGATATTCCTTCCATTTCTATATGATCACGTGCACAGTGCTCCGTGGGATGTTTAAAGTTTTGTAAATCATTTTGTATCCAAGTCTGGCTTTAAACTTCTCCACAACAGTATCACGGACCTGCCTGTTGTGTTCCTTGGTCTTTATGATGCTCTCTGTGCTTCAAACAGAACCCTGAGACTATCACAGAGCAGGTGCATTTATACGGAGACTTGAATACACACAGGTGGATTATATTTATCATCATTAGGCATTTAGGACAACATTAGATCATTCAGAGATCCACAATGAACTTCTGGAGTGATTTTTTTGCACTGAAAGTAAAGGGGCCGAATAATATTGCACGCCCCACTTTTCACTTTTGAATTTCCCAAAAAATTTAAAATAACCAATTAATTTTGTTCAACTTTTGCAACTGTGTTCCACTTGTTGTTGATTCTTCACCAAAAATTTGCATTTGGTATCTCTATGTTTGAAGCATGATACGTGGGAAAATGTTGAAAAGTTCCAGGGAGCTGATTACTTTTGCAAGGCACTGTACGATTCTGCAAGGTTTGAAGCGTGCTATAGCAAAGTGTTTGTAGAATAGTCATAACATTTGTACATCTACATATTCAATTGATTTTATAAAAAGTGATACTAGAAATGAGCAAGAAAATTAACAGAACCCCTCATGCAATGTCCACATTGATAATCCCTGGCAACTGGACTGGAGTCCTGTGAACTTCCTTGACCAGCACTCAAATGCCAGTATCCTTGGTGCCTCATCTGATTACTTGCCCCCTCCACAATATCATAATGTTGTTTAAGACCTAGTCCCTAGGCCTCCTGAGATCATACAGTGTATCTCACTGCATCATCATGTTGTTGCAGGGGCCACGTTATCAGAAAAGGTGCTCTGGATGCTGATGTTTGAGGAATAATGTGGATAACAGACTAGGGTCCTGGAAATCTTTCTGCTTAACTCTTCTTACTATCTTAATTTTTATGCTTTCTGTACTTGAGTGTTGTCGCTTTCTCCATATTGTTCTTAGATTCTATAAATGCATCTTGATTCGGTAGTTTTCTTTAGACTAAAGTATAACTGGATTCCACTTTCCCCCAGTTAATTTGAATATATTTGCCCTAAAAGAGATAACACTGTTTAGTATAAAGGTAAGTCACCTTGTCACTGGCAGATGGTTTCTCACACTTTGATCAAAATGTGTACAAAGACCTTCAAATTTCAGTGTGATAAGGTGTTTGCTACTGTATTGCATGCATTATGTACTACAACAATTAGCATGATATATGATGGCCCACCTTGCAACTATCCGGACAGAAAGTATCTGTTGCTGACTAGCAATAAGCGGATCATTTGAAATTCGAATTCACTGATTTCACTGAATTTTCCCCAAAAATGTGATTTACAATGAATAAATTCATGCCAATTTCAATACTAGAAATATTGTCATTGCTCATAAAATACATGTGAGGGGAGAGGAAAGAGAAAAAGAAGGCCCTGCTGACCATTAAAGTTTATACTCTACAGGAAAGAGAGGATTCCCCTGATCGCAAGAGCTTACATTTTAAAGGTGTTCGAACCCCACTGGCCATAAGCACATAGTTTGGTCAAATCATGCCTGCCAATCAACCAATATCAAGGTTGTCTCAAAAAACTGATTGGCCCCTACAAGTATGTGGAATGTCCGCCAACGCTGTGGGGCAATCGGTACTGGGTCTGGTACTTAAAGGGATGTCACGGAGGCAGCGACCCGGTCCCTGGCCCTGCGCGCCTATGTTAAAGGAAAAGTCTTTAAAGGGGTTTTGAATAAAGGTTGTGTTCGTGATGCCACCTGTGGTATTCGGTCAGTGGGGACTGACCATGCTTAAAGGGGGTCCTCTGGGATGATGTTATGGCAGCTAAGATGGTATAACTTCCCACAGGTAAAGTTGGGTCCCCAGGGCTCCCGTTGTTTAGCTGGAGATGGTGGGTAGTGTACAAAGAAACAGAGGTCACAGGTTTGCAGTCTCTACCTGGTTTACTGAAGACCTTAGGCTGCCACAGTCCAGGGTCCCAGATTACAGGTACAGGCGGGGTTCGGCCGGCTAGGAAGTGAGTTCAGAGTCCTCTTTACCAGGTGGAGTTGAAAGTTGAAAGCCTTCCTACTAGCACTGTGGTGTAGTCCCTTGCCGCCTGTGGCTTCTGTCAAGGTCCTCACAGTTCTCTCTGTCTTCCATAACGCTGGGAAACTAACCCGAATGAGAGGTGGCTCAAGCCTTTTTACAGGATCTCTATCACAACCAGGGCTCTATGCACCACTGTGCTCATGGGTATTAGGGCGGACAGGAGAAGTGCAATCCAGCTGTCCTGCCAATTTCTGCTGTGTCTCCAACACAACCTTGATCTTCCGGCTGCTGGAATCTGCGCTCTGCTGGGAGGTACCCCAATCTCGGCTGTTTTGCCTAGTTGTCACTCTCCTGTACTTCACTCTCCTGCATGCTCACTGTCACGCTGTTCTGTCTGTATCTGATTTTCGACAATGCATGTCTTTGCTTTAACCCTTTGCTCTTTTCCCCCTAATTGAACTGGGACACTGTTGGCTGTTACCTGTATGGAGCCTGCTCAGTTCCCGACTCTGCTGCGTAGCTGTACATGGGTGGTTGTGTCTTTGCTCTGCTGTTTGACCATCCGCATGTGCGGTCCCTGGTTGCCCCTGTGGAAGCTGTCCACGGGTTGTCAGGTCATTTGCAGTTGGTGCATGACTTTCCACGTGTGTCTGGGCCTGCAGTCGCTGCCAGGTGCCCTGAGCCTCAGCTCCTACACTGATTGTGCTGCAATGGTTTCTGTTTGTGCTAAGGGCATGCACAGCCACACCTCCCCGGCTTTTATCAGGGTTAGTGTGTGTACTTGAAATACTGTCCCCAGCCAATTGTTGAGGGGCAGCTCCTATATACAGTTCCCCTGCCCTACGGGTGGGGCCTGAGATACTCACAAAGCTCCTGAACTTTGCTATGTGTGTTTGTGTTCCTGCACCTCTCCTGTCATATTTTGGTACCAAAGTACTTGCCTTGAGTCCTGTTATGTCCTGTTCTGGCACCTATCCTGGAGGCGGTATATCCAGGCCTGAATCCTGTGTCTGCTGTGTTATGTTCCTGGAATCCCTCTGCATCTGGAGCCTTGCACCCAGAGACTTTGAGTCTCTTGTAACCGGTGTTTCTGCTGAGCATCTACTACTGTGTGCTCTGGCTACCATGTGGTGCTAGCTCCTGGCAGGCCCAGCAATCCTGCAGTTCTAGCACCATCCCGCTTGAATTCTTTCTTAGATCCGATGCCCGGATCCTGATGACCGCTGCCTGGAGCTTGAAGCTGGATGACTGTGGTGGTGCCTGTAGGTCATGTCGGATGTCCGGAACTGAACAACTCCTGTCTGATGTCTGCCGGTGACCCTGTGTCCAGATGCCCTGATGACCTGATGTAATCGTGTATGCTGATATCTTGCCTGCATCCTGATATCCTCGTGTACCCTGATGTCTTGCCTGTGTCCTGATGACCTCATGTACCCTGATGTCCTGCCTGTGTCCTGATATCCCAATGTCCTGCCTATGTGTGCCTCAGTGTTCCATTGGTGCCTTGGGGTCCACTGGGTGGTACCCTTCTGAAAGGTGTGGAATCAGGATCATGGCATAGTCATGTTTGGTTTGTGTACTCTGTGACTTTACTTTACTAAACTTTACTTTCTCTATACCTGAAGTTGTGCAGTGTACTCAAGTTCTATGTGTCTGATCCTTGTCCACATGCTCAGCTGCCACAGAACCCCGGTCTCTGCCCTCTCCTGGTTGGGTAGGCCCGGGTCCCCCTCTGCAGTATAGATGGCCCATATTGCGTCCCTGGGGAACGCGCCCCCACGCCATCGTGGTCGGTCAGTGAGGGGGCGTCTATGGGCTGGGCCGCATCAGCGGCTGCAGCTTACCATGACAGAAGCTCAGGCCTTGGACTCAGCTGAGAATATATGGATGGTAGGACTGTTTCTGAGCCCTGCTTGGCCGTCGGATGAGATGGCTTGAATCCCAACTGGTAGTGGACTAGATTGCGCAACCCTGCGCCTGATCAGCGGTTTGGATTTCTGGAGAAATGAACTCTGCTGCTCGTGAACTGGGACTTACCACCTATCCCAAGAAAAGTTTCAGTGTATTTTTGGGGGACTTCAGAAGAGGGGGCTTTAGGAGGGGATAATGTCACGCCATTCTGCCTGTATCTGGTTTTCAGCATGACAATGCATGTCTTTGCTTTAACCCTTTGCTCTTTTCCCCCTGATTGAGCTGGAATACTGTTGGCTGTTACCTGTATGGAGCCTGCTCAGTTCCCTGCTCTGCTGCATAGCCGTACATGGGTGGTTAGGTCTTTGCTCTGCTTTTTGACCATCCGCATGTGCGGTCCCTGGTTGCCACTGTGGAAGCTGTCCGTGGGTTGCGAGGTTATTTTTGCAGTTGGAGCATGACTTTCCACGTGTGTCTGGGCATGCAGTCACTGCCAGGTGTCCTGAGCCTCAATTCCTGCACTGATTGTGCTGTAATGGTTTCTGTTTGTGCTAAGGGTGTGCACAGCCACACCTCCCTGGCTTTTATCAGGGTTAGTGTGTGTACTTGAAATACTGTCCCCTGAACTTTGCTATGTGTGTTTGTGTTCCTGCACCCCTCCTGTCATGTTTTGGTACCAAAGTCCTTGCCTTGAGTCCTGTTATGTTCTGTTCTGGCGCCTATCCTGGAGGCAGTATATCCAGGCCTGAATCCTTTATCCTGTCTCTGTCTGAACTGTATCTGCTGTGTTATGTTCCTGGAATCCTTCTGTGTCTGGAGCCTCGCACCCAGTGACTTAGAGTCTCTTGTAACCAAGGTTTCTGCTGAGCATCTACTACTCTGTGCTCTGGCTACCATGTGGCGCTAGCTCATGGCAGGCCCAGCAATTCTGCGGTTCTAGCACGATCCCGCTTGAGTTCCTTGCTAGGTCCGATGCCTGGAGCCTGATGACTGCAACCTGGAGCTTGGAGCCGGATGACTGTGGTGGTGCCTGTAGGTCGTGTCGGATGTCAGGAACCGAGCGACTCCCGTCTGATGTCTGTCAGTGATCATGTGTCTAGATGCCCTGATGACCTGAAGTCCTCATGTACCCTCATGTCTTGCCTGCATCCCGAAGTCCTCATGTACCCTGATGTCTTGCCTGCGTCCTGATGACCTTGTGTACCCTGATGATCTGCCTGTGTCCTGATATCCCGATGTCCCGCCTATGTTTGCCTCGGTGATCCGTTGGTGCCTTGGGGTCCACTGGGAGGTACCCTTCTAAAAGGTGTGGAATCAGGAGCCTGGCATAGTCATGTTTGGTTTATGTATTGTGTGACTTTACTTTTGTAAATTTTACTTTCTCTACACCTGAAGTTGTGCAGTGTACTCAAGTTCTATGTGTCTGATCCTTGTGCACATGCTCAGCTGCCACAGAACACCGGTCTCTGCCCTCCCCTAGTTGGGTAGGTCCGGGGCCCCCTCTGCGGCATAGAGGGTCCATATGGCGTCCCTGGGGACGCACACTCCACGCCATCATGGTCGGTCGGCTTGGGGGCATCTATGGGCTGCGCCGCATCTGCGGCTGAGCTTACCATGACTTTCACTACAAGCTGTTCTTCCTTCTGTGTTATCGCTGTCCAGTAGCTGCAGCACCCTCTTGGCTGCACGGCACCTTCAGTCCTTCCTTCTCCTCTGTCTCTCTGACAGGAACTAATTTTCCCTCCAGACCAAAATATGTATATAGGAGAGCAACCCATAAGCTGAATCAGAGCTCCCCCTTCTGGCCCGGAGTGTGAACATGTTGTATGTTTGTGGTTACCTGATAAAGAGGATCTTTGTTCGCTTCCAAGCATGACATCACTCTTCCCGTGAGAAAAGCAATGCCAATGTAACAACCAGGACCATGGGGTGGTACGCTTCCCCCCCCGTTAAATCCAGTACTCCCATACTGGGAAAAGAAAATAACCATACAGGTTAAAGGCATAGACATACAAAAAACTTTAAATGCTTATGAAAAGGTTAAACAATGGCTTCCTTTTATTGGAGGTAAGTATTTTTTAAACATTGCAGGAACATACTGTATACATATTATTAATAACTTTCAAAAAATATAAAACTTTCCTATAACATTCTATGAAATGGCAACTACCCTTTATGGGTATACTATCCTTTAAGACCTTCTTCAATCAAAGTGCAAAAACTTCAGCTCTACTTTCATTATAATTCTCAATGCTATCTGCATTCTTTAACTAACTCGCATTTAAAACACTATTTACTTCTCTTACAGGGTAACTTCTCTGACTGCATTAAACACTATCACTTCTATAAAGTGCAACACGTTTTAACATTCATGTAACAGTGCAATAAATATTAAAGTCAAAAACTGAACATTTTAACAGCAGTAATGATGCGGGGGACCCGTTGTAAACCCCCAACGTAGGTCTTAGGTGGGCTATAAGGCGTAACATCCTGACCTGGTCATCAGCTTTGCCAGACGGTTTTTCTTCAGGTCACTGTAAAACAAATCAACTCTTAAGGTACACATTAGCAACTGTTTATTTAAAGGTTCCACGCAAAACCAGTAGAAAGCACCTAAAGATGTTCCAACTTTATACAATGGATTGTTTGTGGACCATTCACTGTCCATGGCCTCAGTGTCTTTAAACAAATAAATGAACTGCTAATGGAAACTTGGCCAGGTTAAACTAAACTTAAACTCTGAACTATTCACAGTCAGGTTTTCTTTGAGTACTAATTTACTGCTTCTATGGGCACACTTGAACATTACAGTCTCCTTGCCAGAAGTTTAGACTTATACCAGGTACGATATACAGCTCATCAGTACCCATGAAGGGAGTCTGGGTGCTTTCTGAATGCAGTTCTGCTGTAGTTTGGATAGACCTGGAACACATGGTGGTTAGTTCTCTGCTGGGGGAAGGTGTAGGGGTTACCTTGCCAGGTAATGATGCCAGTGACTTAGGTGTGGTTACTGGCAGTGGCTCTGAGTTACTTGCGAGTGACCTGGGTCCTGTTCCTTTTGGTTTCCATTTGTGGACATGCAGCGCATACCACCCTTTTTCTCCCCAATGCCTGGTGTAACTGATGCAGTCTCCTGGGTAGAGGTCCCTGTCCGGGTGTCCCTCTAATAGCTGGGGTTCTACATCACGCCTGGTGACAAATACCTCCAGCTGCAAGCAAGGTTCTTTATTAATGCCCCAGCTGGATTTGATGTGAAATGCCACTACAGTCCCATGTCTCTATGGGCCCATGTCCTCATGATTTATACTGGCCTGAGCTTTAGCCTGCAAATTCCTTTCTACTGCGGCCCTGCTCCCTGTCCTCCTGCACCTGTTTAAGGGCAGTACTCCTTCTGGTTGATAACCTCCAGACATTCTCCCTCAGCCAGGGCCTACCCCAGGGAGCCCCATCAAGTTAGTGCAGGAGTGCTCCCACCGGAAGGTTATCCATTCTCCAAGTGCTTCATGGGCCTCTCTTTTTGGCTGCAACGGGGCTTCGGAGGTATGCACGATCTCCCAGGGCCACTCCCAATCAATCAATCTGCACACCCAGCTGGGTGGTAGGGGTGGTGGAGCGTCTACAGGCCTTATCGGGGTATCCTTGGCTACCGGGGCAGGGTCGGTCTTCTTACCTGCCGCCACGCTGTCTCCAATGCCGGACTCCTCAGCTGCAGTCTGGAATCCCGGAAGCTGGCTCAGCTGCTGCTCCCACGCTTTTGCGGCTGTGCGGAACCAGGGCTGCCAGAGCTGAAAGCACAGCTCTTCCACTTCTGCCACAAGAACCTCCAGGTTCATCCCTGATGGCAGGTCTTTTTCTTTCTCCCTTTGGCTGGGGCAGATTCCTGCTTACTCCCCCTCCTCCGGGTGACCTCCACTCTCCATTTTGCCAACCAGGTTCTGAGCCACGTCTTTCTATTGTTCCTTCCATGCCTCCTTTCATGGGTGGTTCCTTTTTCCTTGTTTCCCGCCATCCCAGACTAGGACTTCTCTTGGGGATGGACAGATCACTCGGACATAGTAGTAGCTATGAGGGGCGGCCAAAACTTTTGTGCCATTCTTCCAAGCTCCGCCCATGATAACACGCCCCACTCCTCCTGCACTATAATGGCGGCGGCTTTGATAGTAATTTACAGTTCACTGTCCCACAGGTAAACACAGTGTCCTAGGTGCACAAGACCCAGTCCACTGGGTCAGCCCATCCTGTTCGTGGCACCAAAAATGGAACACCTGCCAGGGCCATGGGGTACTCGGTACCAGGTCCGGTACTTAAAGAGGGATGTCATGGTGGCTGCGACCTGGTCCGTGGCCCTGGTTGCCCATGTTAAAGGAAAAGTCTTTAAAAGGGTTTTGAATAAAGTTTGTGTTTATGATGTCACCTGTGGTATTCGGTCAGTGGGGACCAATGCTGCTTAACAGATTGATGTTCTGGCAGCTAAAATGGTATAACTTCCCACAGGTGAAGTTTGGTCTCCAGGGCTTCCGGTGTGTAGCTGGAGATGGTCAGTAGTGTTTAAAGAAATGGAGGACACAAGTTTGCAGTCTCTTTGCCGGGTTTACTGAAGACTTCAGGCTGCCACAGTCCAGGGTCCCAGATTACAGGTACAGGCAGGATCCGTCCAGCTTGGAAGTGAGTTCAGAGTCCCCTTTACCAGGTAGAGTTGAAAGCCTTTCTACTAGCGCTATGGTGTAGTCCCTTGTTGCCTGTGGCTTCTGTCAAGGTCCTCACAGTTCTCTCTTTCCTCCACATAAGTGGGACACTAACCCGTATGGCAGGTGGCTCGAGCCTTTTTACAGGGTCTCTATCATGACCTGGGCTCTATGCACCACTATGTCTCGTGGATATTAGGGCTGACAGGGAGTGTGTAGTCCAGTTGCCCTGCCGGTTTCTGCTGTGCCTCCTAGAGTCCGACACAACTTTGGTCTTCCAGCTACCAGAAACTGCGCTCTGCAGGGAAGTAGCCCAATCAAGGCTGTCGTACCCAGTTGTCACTCTCCTGTGCTTCGTTCTCCTGCGCGCTCACTACAAGCTGTTCTTCCTTTTGTGTTATCTCTGTCCAGGAGCTGTAGCACCCTCTTGGCTGCATGGCCCCTTCAGTCTTTCCTTTTCCTCTGCCTCTCTGACAGGAACTACCTTTCCCTCCCAATGCGAATATACTGTATATATAGGGGAGCCACCCATAAGCTGGATCAGAGCTCCCCCTTCTGGCCTGGAATGTGAACATGTTATATGCTTGTGGTTACCTGGTAAAGAAGATCTTCATTCACTTCCTAGCGTGACATCACTCTTCCCGTGAGGAAAGCAATGCCACTGTAACAACCAGGACCCTGGGGTGATACATATGAATACCTCTCTTAGGCTTATGTCTGCATTTCTGGGTGAATGTGAACACCTCTCCCTTCAACATATGGTGATTTTAATTACACCAGATTCCTACCCACCCGTAAATGCAAGCTTTACTGAGAGAGGTGTCCAGAAATTCAGACATCAGACTAAGAGATATTCATACACATAGGGACCCATCATTTTTTTGAGACCACATTGACGTTGGTTGATGGGCAGGCATGATTTGGCCAACTTATGTGCAAAACATCTAATTTTTTTCCTAATATTCAGAAGCCGCATTGCTATTCACATTACATATATTTCACATTGACATGCTTTAGCATGATAGAGTGCAACTTTTTTTGTATTTTTTTGCATATTAGCAGTGAGCACAGCTAGGGTGGTAGACTGAGAGGAGAGAGGAAGTGGTGCTGAACCGTGGAGTGCTTTGTGGGTAACAGTGATAAATTTATATTGGACTCTAAAGCAAATGGGTAACCTGTGCAATGACTGGCACAGGCTAGAGGCATCAATGTAGCGGTTGGAAAAGAATATGGTCCTGGATGCAGTATTCATAACGCATTGGAGAGGGAAGTGTTTCGGAAGAGGGAGGCCAATTAATAGAAAATTGCAATAGTCTATAAGAGCAATAAAGAGAATAAGAGAAACGGTCGGATTCTTGAGATTTTTTGTGAGTGACATGAGTGAGGAATCGGATGTAGAGGGTGAATGAAATATCTGAATCAAATATGTCACTAAGACAGTAGGCTTGTTGCTGGGGCAAGAAGATTCAAGGAGCCTTTTAAATTCTTCTTCTGTGACCCCTTTAAAGACAAAAACTGAGCTACATACAGTTTGGGACAGAGGATCATATGTTATGAGTATTGGGAGAAAATTTCTGGTCGGATATTGTCAATATTTTCTTTGAAATAATTGGCCAGCTTGTCAGCGCTGAGGTGGGTGGTGAGGGTCTGCACTCTTGGATTGAAGAGAAAATGAAAAATGTTAATGAGTTATTTAGGATGGTTGGAAAGTGAAATAATAAGGCTGTTGAAGTAGGTTTGTTTTGAGAGGTCAAGAGAGAGCTGGGTGTTTTAGGCATAAACTTATGGATGAAATCTTCAGCCAGATTGGATTTTCCACACAGACATTTGGCGCACTTGGAGCACCGCTGTAGTATTTGTGTTTGAAGCCTGTGCCATTGTTTTTGCTATCTGTGCTGAGATGTTATAAATGAGCAAACAAAAAACTGTAAAACAAAAATCGCAATATGGTCTTATCTGAGTAAAATTAGGGAAACAAACAGAAGAAATGCTTCTCTAATAAAGTTGTGAAGTTGCAACCCCTTTATAAACATGAAAAGGCTGCTGAAGATTCACGGACTAAGGAACATGTAAGGCTGGAGAGTAGTGAGTTAAAACTTTTTTGCTAGTGGTGCAATGATGAGCCAAGTAGACAATGCTTAGAAATGCAGTTTATTTGTCAAGAAATTCAGTTTATTTAGCTCCTCAATGCACCGCTTGCAGTGCAGACTTAAACCACTACTCTCAAGCTTTACATGAGTTCTTCTAAACATAGGAGGTGCATCTTCATCCAGGGCTCTTTGCAATATTTCCTTATAATTTTTCAAAGCAGAGTTGGAGTATGAGAGAGAAGACACTGAGGCCAATGTCCTGAGCGTGGTGACAGTTATTGACAGAGAATGAAAGAAGTTTGTGATCAGAGAATGAGAGAGGGAGCTAAAATCAGGAGCTGACAAGGTCCAGAAAATTCATATCTTCATGGATAGGACAGTTAATAAGTTGTGAAAGGCCAAGAGAGGAAATTAGAGATAAAAGGTTTGTGGCAGATGGGGAGAAGGACTCATCAGTGGTTATGTTTAAAGTCCCTCATGATAAGAGCAGGGATGTTACAGGATAGAAAGTGTGGAAACCAGTTGTCAAAGTAACCCAGGAACTGATGGCAGGGGCCTGGTGAGTAATACACAACTGACACTCGTAGGGAGAAGGGCCAGTAGAGTATGACAGTGTGGACCTGAAAATAAGTTAGGGTACTGAGAGGATAACCTGAAATCACATTTTGTTGAAAGGAGTAGACCAACACCTCCACCTGGTCTGTTGTCAGATCTGGTGGTATGTAAAAAATGATTCCAATTAGGAATCTGAAGGCCATATATAAAGCAGCAAGACTGTTTAATTGATTCCTGTCTGTGCAAGGTTAAAAGACCTTGTGTGTGCTGCTTATACTCTGCTTGTCTGAGAGTGGGAACCCTACCTGGAAAGGTGGAACTGCTCTGTATCTTGTACTATGTTAGGAACTCAATATTGTTTTTGGATCGCCCACAGACACAGGGCCACGCGTTCTCGGTACCCGGCCTCTCTGCTTCGGTTCTGAGGCTGTCATGGTGGCTAGACACAGTCCGCGACCCTGCTAAGGGGCGTCCAATAAAGGTGGTGCAGTCTGTCAGGGGTTCGTGACGCCACCTGTGGTGTTCGGTCAGGGCGACCGACGCTGCTGTGGGGTCCGCTGGGGTGATGGAATGGCAGCTGGATGGTATACCTTCCCACAGGTGAAGTATGTCCCCAGGGCTTCCCAGTAAGATGGATGGTGATGGTGTGAGGTGCAGGCAATAACGAGGACACAAGGTGGCAGTCTCTTTACCTCTTTACTGTAGACTTCAGGATCCTCAGTCCAGAGCACGTTTAACAGGGCTATCAGAGACCGGCCGGGCCGATGGGCCCTTCCAGAGTCTCCTTCGCAGATGGAAATCGTTGCCTACCACTAGCGCCTGTGTGTTGTAGTCATACCCTGCTGAGCATTCGGAATAGTCCTCACAACTGCTGTTCTCGTTCGTCGTTCTCTACAGCTCTCTCTCTTTCTTTAGTTCCAGATGTTGCTAGTTTCTTGTCC
Organism: Ranitomeya imitator; assembly: GCF_032444005.1. NCBI lineage: Eukaryota > Metazoa > Chordata > Amphibia > Anura > Dendrobatidae > Ranitomeya > Ranitomeya imitator. The sequence goes on along the minus strand of NC_091282.1, from coordinate 932,375,645 downwards.
CCCAGTATGTTTTGGCTAGGACGCATCCGTATGACGGGAAGGCCTGGAGGTCTTCCGGGACCCTAGAGACGCCCTCTCCCACTGTTGCCCCCTATGTCTTCTTAGGAAATTTAAGATAATTAAACAAAAGCACAACAAACCTCAGCATGATACATGTAATCAGGTATACCAACAGTCACAAACACGACTATATGCTGAGTCCGAAGAAGGAAAATTGTAATGTGACTAGTCGCTAAACATAATAACTAAACAAATGATCCACAAGGACCGAAGAAAACGACCAAAAAGTCAATATAATTCAAAATAGTAGAAAAAATCTTTATTACAAAAAGCAGTAAAATACAGACAAAACAGAGAACAGGTGGGGAAGAACGCCACATGGTGTATACACGTACAACACCGATGTGTAAAACCACCATAGGCGCAAGGGACCAGGAGAAGGGGAACATCCGCATATAAATGTTGACCAGTAATACACACAAGTTGCTAGGAGCTACCGCAGCCGCATAGGCTCATATATAATAGTATACGAAGCAGTGCTAGGATTATACCATGGTCACATCACATTAATTAGTTACCAATAGGTCATATGCAAACTGAGACCCTGCTACAGAGTAGCAACACTGCTACAAGGATACCAAATACACAAGTGCATAAGTATAGCCACGGTGCGGTGCTTACCTTGTATATATGTAGCGGAGTATCAACCCACCCTGGGACCGTGCGCCCTCCCCTAGGGTGGTTTTAAACATCGGTGTTGTACGTGTGTACACCATGTGGCGTTCTTCCCCACCTGTTCTCTGTTTTGTCTGTATTTTACTGCTTTTTGTAATAAAGATTTTTTCTACTATTTTGAATTATATTGACTTTTTGGTCGTTTTCTTCGGTCCTTGTGGATCATTTGTTTAGTTATTAGGAAATTTAAGGTAGACAGCCAACCCATAATTAACTGTCCTGCTGAGTTCGAAGTAAGGCCTAGAGTCAGTTACTCCCGCGGTGTTCTGGCCACCGGCTATGCGCCTCAGTAGGATGTTGCCTCGGTCTCACAGCACGACTCCTACTGGCTCTCCTTTGTGCTTGATCTCGTTTACACTGTTCCACAATATCCTTCCCTTTGTGTCTCTTTCTTAGGATACCGCCGCAAGGTAGTGCAGGTGCGGTTCCGTTACGTTCTGTTCTGTTCGTTAGGCACCTGCCAGGTTCCCACGCCTGACAGGTACCCCCCTGTGTCTTCTCCCTGCAACACCCCCTGCCACGGGATGGTGCCTGAATCCAACCCAGTCAGCTTCTGACTAACTTCCTCCCCAACCCCTAGTTTTACCAGTGTGAGGAGTGGCCCAATAAATAAAGCCTTTTTCTCCCCCTAGTGGCCGGAGTGTGAAGTGTAAAGTGTTCTGGTGATACCTGGTCAGGAGAATTCCTTCAGTGCCATCAGACGTACCATCACTCCCCTTAGTGGCAGAGCGTCATACTGCAACGACCAGATCTCTGGGGCGCTGCACTATGCTCTTCCTGGAGCGTAAAAATAGTATTATTATACATTTTTATTGCTCCATTTATTCCATGGTGCTTTGCATGTGAAAAAGGGGGCAAATATAGACAAATACAATAAACATGAGCAAAAACAAGGCACTAACAGGAACAGAAGGAGAGAGGACCCTACCCATGAGGGCTCACAGTCTGCAGGGGATGAGTCAGGATACACTAGGAGAGGGTAGAGCTGGTTGTACAGTGGTTCAGTAGGTTGAGGATCGCTGCAGCCTGTAGGCTTGTCGGAAATCGTGAGTCTTCAGGTTCTTTGTGAAGGTTTCTATGGTAGGCGAGAGTCTGATGTGCTGGGGTAGAGTTCCAGAGTATGGCGGAAGCACAGGAAAAGTCTTGGATGCAGTTGTGGGAAGAAGAGATAAGAGGGGAGAAGAGAAGGAGATCTTGTGAGGATCTAAAGTTGCGCGTAAGTAAGTACCGGGAGACCATGCCACAGATGTATGGAAGAGAATGGTTGTGGATGGCTTTGTATGTCATAGTAAGGGCTTTGAACTGGAGTCTCTGGACGATAGGAAGCCAGTGAAGTGCTTGGCATAGGAGAGAGGCTAGGGAATAGGAGTGAAACAGGTAGATTAGTCGGGCAGCATCGTGTAGGATGGATTGGAGTGGTGCCATAGTGCTAGAGGGGAGACCAGAGAGCAGGAGATTGCAGTAGTCAAGGTGGGAGATGATAAGGGGGTGCTCTAGTGTTTTTGTGATTTCGTGGTCATGAAATGTGCAGATCCGGAAAATATTTTTGAGTTTCAGATGGCAGGAGGAGGCATGGGCTTGGATATGTGGCTTGAAAAAGAGGGCAGAGTCGAGGATAACCCGGAGGCACCGAGCATGCAGGACAGGGGAAAGTGAGCAGCCATTGATATTGATGGATAGGTCTGGTGGAGGGGTAGAGTGAGATGGGGGAAAGATGATGAATTCTGTTATGTCCATGTTGTTTTAGAAAGCGAGCAAAAAAGAAGGCCGAGATAGCAGACAGACAGTGTGGGATTTTGGTGAGTATGTAGGTGAGATCAGGTCTGGATAGGTAGATCTGCTTGTCATCAGCTTACAGATCATACTGCAAACCATAGGATTCTATGAGCTGTCCCAGGCCAAAGGTGTAGATGGAGACGAGTAGGGGTCCTAGAACTGAGCCTTGAGGAACACCGACAGAAAGGGGCAAGGTGATGAGGTGGTGTGGGCGAGGGAGACACTGAATGTTTGGTCTGTTAGATATGACAAGATCCAGGATAGGGCCTAGTCTGTGATGCCCAGAGATGATACAATCTGTAGCAGGATGGAGTGGTAGACAGTGTCAAAGGCAGAAGACAGGTCCAGGAAAAGGAGGACAGAGTTGTGTCGCTTGCTCTTGGTGGTTAGTAGGTCATTGATGACTTTAGTTAGGGCAGTTTCACTTGAGTGATGGGTCGGAAGCCAGATAGAGATATCGGGCGTTAGTTAGACAGAGAGGATGGGTCAAGGGAGGGCTTTTTAGGATGGGTGTGATCTTGGCATGCTTGAAGGATAAGGGGAAGACACCAGTTGTGAGTGAGAGGTAGAAGAGGTGTGTTAGGGTTGGGATGAAGGTACTAATAGAGAACCGTGTGCACTACTAAGGAAGGTGCCGTAGGAGGATCCCACACCATGAAGTAATACAAAACAAACTAGGCACTCAACTTATGGATGAATTTTTTGACTTTTAATATAGTCAAGGCAAAACGTTTCGGCCACATCTGGCCTTTATAAATTACAAACTATACAGGAGTGCCAGGGATTTGTGGGAATGCTGTGGATTTTAGCGAGGCACATCTCGGTATGGTCAGTTTCACAAGAGTATGAGGTATCTAAAGGGGAAAAAACCCCAATGGTAAACAAGCCAGGGGATCTGAATATGCGCACGTGCCTGGAGAAAGTCGCAGCGTTGGCTGCTTGTTGAGCCTGTAGGTCAAAAGTCCAAAACATATTACATTTTACCCTTTTGATTGTCAATCTGTAATATATATATATATATATATATATATATATATACACAGTGGGTACGGAAAGTATTCAGACCTCTAGACCTCTTTAATATATTCACTGTTGTGAATTCTGCTTTTGGGTTCCCTCCAGTGGTTGTAGGTGGGAATGCAGTTGTCTCTGAGTCGCAATCCTGGCCAGGTGTATCTGCTGATTGCAGTTCTGACTGGGATATTTAGGTGTGCAGGATTCATTAGTCCTTTCCAGTTGTCAATGTTTCTTGTGAAGTGTTGGATCACTTTCTGGCTTCTCCTGCTTAGCTGCCAATTCAGCAAAGATAAGTGTCTGTTTCTTTTTCTGTATAGATAACAAGTGACTAGCACACTCCAAGAGATTGTGATGCAAAATAAAGGGGTTTATTACATACAAAGTCACAAATGTTTTGGTCAACTCTTGACCTTCATCAGTGTGCTAGAAAGAAAATTATATACAGAACAAAAAAATATATTAAAAAAACTGGGAGTGTAACAAAAAATAGGACATAGTGATAACAAAACAACAGAAGTATATACATCACGAGAACAAAAAGTCATAAGACGTAAAGAGATATACAATCATGGAGTACAATCAGCAAAACCACGTCTATGTTAGAGTATAGCTGCAGATCGATATATGTGCAAGGAACCGCAAGAATAGAACATAAGTACCAGTGTGGGACTAGAAAAATATATACAGTGGCATGGCACGGGGAAGACTAAAGTAGTATGGCAGTGGAGCGAGGGGGGCGGGTGGGTATAGTCTATGATAGGAGACCTACCTAGGTACACCTGTATGCTTGGATGAGCCCCAATGTAGAGTACAATAAATTGCATCTATAGAGAATGGAAATATAATAATGACCTATACAGCAGTAGTGTCGTTACAGTGTGCTATGTGAGACTAAATGTAGTCATAGCATAAGGGTACATACCAATTAGATAGTTCTGGTGAACTTGAACCAGATAAGGTAGCAGGGAAAAGTCTATAGAGGAGAATATGCTGAGTAAAACAGGGGGTATATATAGGTAGAGAAATTTATAATATAATATAGTGGAGTGCCAACTGACTAAGACAGGGGTACATACCCGGTAAGATGGATAGGCCAAAGGAAGGAACCTTACGGCTGAAAACTAGACCGCCGATCTATAAGGGTAAAAAGTATATATATATATGTAAGCCGAACGGCTGCTGGGAAGGCTTGACACATGGGCGATAGGTGGAACTAGTGTAGGTAAAAACCGATACAAAAAACTTACCAGCGCACAGAGAGTATGAGTCTCCGCGGTGTCCACCGCAAGGAGGAGTGTGTGGTAATGTGCCTAGTTCAGCTATAAATAGAGAGTGAAAGAGCGCGCAGTGTCAGCCGGAATGTGGTCCGGAAAAGGGGGCGGGGCGGTGGTGACGCCAGTGTCAGCTGGCCACAGGGGGCGGTAACCTATGCGTTCCACAGAGGAGAATAAAGATGGAGGTGCGTTCCAGAAGAGAAAGCGGTGATAACGCCAGTGTCAGCTGGCCACAAGGGGCGGTAACATGTGCGTTCCACAGAGGAGAATGAAGATGGAGGTGCGTTCCTAGAAGAGAAAGCGGTGACTCGCTGTGCGGGTGGCCGTGGAGTGTCACAGGCAGCAGAAGCATGGAATCAAAATGGACGGTTCTGTAAAAACAAAACTATAATTAGTATATGATGGTACTTGGGGCCACACATGGTACATATTAGAGAAACCAAAAATTACTAAAGGCATATCATAGTGTAGCAATATACATATAGATGCAGTCACTCTACCAAAAGGAAAAGCATGACTAATACAAATCCCAAAATTGGTCACATGCTAAACGTAAATGTACTATTACTAAAAAACACTGCTCTATATCATGTCTATATGAGACATGGGGGTAAAGACCCCTCTGGGTAAACTAAATGCCCATGGTATAACAGAGAATGATGTCAGGGATAGGATCCCAAAGTACGTATGAAAAGACCTGGTATAAAGACATCATGTGTGGTTCCCAACATGTAAAATTCTTCTGTTCCCGGGGAACGGCTGAAAGTTATAAATGATGGTAAAGAACAAATAGCAGAGACACATGTAACATACGGCTCGCAAAATGACACTAATTACATAAAGGACATTAATTCATAGTCCCTGTTAAGTCCTCTAGGGGTGAGGGTATTGAGCTCATGGATCCAGTATGCCTCCCTGCGTTTAAGCATAGAGATGCGATCCCCGCCGCGTCTAGGTGGTGTAACTTGTTCTATGATTTGAAATTTTAATTGTGACAAATTATGACCCTTTTCAATAAAGTGTGATGGAAGGGGAAGCAAAAGGTTCTTACACCGGATAGTGGATTTGTGCTTAGATATCCGTGATTTAACCGGTTGGGTGGTCTCTCCTACGTACAGCAACCCGCAGGGGCATTTAATAACATATACTGCAAAATTGGTATTGCAGGTAAAGAAGCCGTTAACTTGGTATCTTTTCCAAGTATGTGGATGGTGAATGCTATTGCCCTTAATAACATTATTGCACTGGTTACAGCTGAGACAAGGGAAAGTACCCGTTTTTGGATTACTCAAGAATCGCTGGGATGACCCAGGGTGTATAGGACCAATGTCGGCACGAACCAGATTGTCCTTAATGTTGCGAGGTCGTTTAAAACACGGAAGAAAAGGGTGTTGGAACTCTTTCACCATGGGGAATGCTGTTTGAAGAATATGCCAATGTTGGCGGATGGTTTTGTGTAGTCTGTATGCCGCGGGATGGTATTGGTGCACAAATGGGATACGTGACATGGCAGAATTTCTTTCCCTCGTGGTATCGTTGGGATTAACGGTATCTAGGACACGAGGGGGATACCCTCTCTCTCGGAATTTGGACTTCATCTCTGATGTCCTCTGTACTCTGATAATGGGATCGGAGACGATTTTGTTAACTCTATGTAGCTGTGATTTAGGGATTGATTTTTTCTTATTTCTAGGATGGAAACTATCATAGTGTAACAAACTGTTACGGTCCGTGGGTTTGGGCACCTATTGACTGTGCACCTCCCTCCTCGGCTGTGCTTTGCATCTTCTATACCACTATGTTTCTTTTTCTGTGGCACACATGCAGTGTGCTTATATTCTGTACTATTCATTTGTTTTTGTCTTGTCCAGCTTAGACTGTGTCAGTGTTTTCTCAGTCTTGTTGGATTCTCTGGAGTTGCAGATGTACGCTCCACATCTTTAGTTAGATGGTGGAGTTTTTGTATTTTCTGCTGTGGATATTTTTGGAAGGATTTTTAATACTGACCGCTTAGTATCCTGTCCTATCCTTTCCTATTTAGCTAGTGTGTGCCTCATTTGCTAAATCCTGTCTCCTGCCTGCGTGTGTCTTTTCCTCTACTACTCACAGTCAATATTTGTGGGGGGCTGCCTATCCTTTGGGGTTCTGCTCTGAGGCAAGGTAGAATTCCTATTTCCATCTATAGGGGTATTTAGTCCTCCGGCCGTGTCGAAGGTGTCTAGGTTTTGTTAGGCACACCCCACGGCTACTTCTAGTTGCGCTGTTAAGATCAGGGTTTGCGGTCAGTATAGTTACCACCTACTCCAGTGAAAGTTTTCATGCTGCTCCAAGGTCACCTGATCATAACAGTACAACTGGCCCGTAATGAGTTAAATGCATCTCAGAAGAAGGGAAGAAAGGTCTTGAGCCATTTTTTTTTCTTCAGTCTACTTTGTCTTCTCCTCCCTCTTTATCTTTGGGTGGCTGAAGAGCCTTGTGCTAGCATGAATGTTCAGGAATTAGCTTCTCGTGTAGACCAGCTTGCTGCTAGGGTACAGGGTATTTCTGACTATATTGTTCAGACTCCTGTTTTAGAACCGAAGATTCCTACTCCTGATTTGTTTTTTGGTGACAGGTCCAAATTTTTGAGTTTTAAAAGCAACTGTTAACTGTTTTTTGCTTTGAGACCTCGATCCCCCGGTGATTCCATTCAGCAGGTTAAAATTGTCATCTTCCTGCTGCGTGGCGACCCGCAGGATTGGGCATTTTCCCTGGAATCTGGGAATCCGGCTTTGCTTGATGTAGACTCCTTTTTTCAGGCTTTGGGATTGTTATATGATGAACCTAATTCTGTGGATCAAGATGAGAAGACCTTGTTGGCCCTGTCTCAGGGTCAAGAGGCGGCAGAATTGTATTGTCAGAAATTCAGAAAATGGTCGGTTTTGACTAAATGGAATAATGATGCTTTGGTGGCAATTTTCAGAAAGGGTCTTTCTGAATCTGTTAAAGATGTTATGGTGGGTGTTGTGAATTCTGTTGTCGGGCTCCCTCCTGTGGTCATGAATGGTACTTCGGCTGGTTCTGTCCATGGACTTCCTCTGGAGGGTGTTTCTGAGTTTCCTTCCACAGGTGACGCGGTTAATTCGTTAGCTGGATGCTCTATTTAACGCCACTTAGATCTTTGCTCCATGCCACCTGTCAATGTTCCAGTATTGGTCTAGTTCACTCCTGGATCGTTCTTGTGACCTGTCTTCCCAGCAGAAGCTAAGTTCCTGCCTGTTTTTCTTTGGTTTGCTATTTTTCTGTCCAGCTTGCTATTTTTATTTTTGTCTTGCTTGCTGGAAGCTCTGGGACGCAGAAGGAGCGCCTCCGCACCATGAGTCGGTGCGGAGGGTCTTTTTGCGCCCTCTGCGTGGTCTTTTTGTAGGTTTTTGTGCTGACCGCAAAGCAAGCTTTCCTATCCTCAGTCTGTTCAGTATGTCGGGCCTCACTTTGCTAAATCTATTTAATCTCTGTGTTTGTATTTTCATCTTTACTCACAGTCATTATATGTGGGGGGCTGCCTTTTCCTTTGGGGAATTTCTCTGAGGCAAGGTAGGCTTTATTTTTCTATCTTCAGGGCTAGCTTGTTCCTTAGGCTGTGCCGAGTTGCATAGGGAGCGTTAGGAGCAATCCACGGCTATTTCTAGTGTGTTTGATAGGATTAGGGATTGCGGTCAGCAGAGTTCCCACGTCCCAGAGCTCGTCCTTTATTATCAGTAACTATCAGGTCATTCCGTGTGCTCTTAACCACCAGGTCCATTATTGTCCTGACCACCAGGTCACAACAGTACAGGTGGCCCAAAGTACTAATGCATCTCAATAGAGGGATAAGAGAAGTTCTGAGACCATTTTTTTTTCTTTGCAGTGTGTTTTGTCTCTCTTTTCCCCTTTACCTCTGGGTGGTTCAGGACACAGGTGTAAACATGGATATTCAAGGTCAGTCCTCTTGGATGGATAATCTCACTACAAGGGTACAAAACATTCAAGATTTTGTGGTTCAGAATCCGATGTCAGAGCCTAGGATTCCAATTCCTGATTTGTTTTTTGGTGATAGATCTAAGTTCTTGAATTTCAAAAATAATTGTAAATTGTTTCTTGCCTTGAAACCTCGCTCCTCAGGTGACCCTGTTCAACAAGTAAAGATCATTATTTCTTTGTTACGTGGTGACCCTCAAGACTGGGCATTTTCCCTTGCGCCAGGAGATCCGGCATTGCGTGATGTTGATGCGTTTTTCCTGGCACTTGGATTGCTTTATGACGAACCTAATTCAGTGGATCAGGCAGAGAAAATCTTGCTGGCTCTGTGTCAGGGTCAGGATGAAGCGGAGATATATTGTCAGAAGTTTAGAAAGTGGTCTGTGCTCACTCAGTGGAATGAATGTGCCCTGGCAGCAATCTTCAGAAAGGGTCTCTCTGAAGCCCTTAAGGATGTCATGGTGGGATTTCCCATGCCTGCTGGTCTGAATGAGTCTATGTCTTTGGCCATTCAGATCGATCGACGCTTGCGTGAGCGTAAAGCTGTGCACCATTTGGCGGTACTATCTGAGCATGGGCCTGAGCCTATGCAATGTGATAGGACTTTGACCAGAGCTGAACGGCAAGAACACAGACGTCGGAATGGGCTATGTTTTTACTGTGGTGATTCCACTCATGCTATCTCCGATTGTCCTAAGCGCGCTAAGCGGTTCGCTAGGTCTGCCACCATTGGTACGGTACAGTCTAAATTTCTATTGTCCATTACTCTGATTTGCTCTTTGTCATCCTATTCTGTTATGGCATTTGTGGATTCAGGCGCTGCCCTGAATTTGATGGACTTGGAGTATGCTAGGCGCTGTGGTTTTTTCTTTGGAGCCCTTGCAGTAGCCTGTTCCATTGAGAGGAATTGATGCTACGCCTTTGGCCAAGAATAAGCCTCAGTACTGGACCCAATTGACCATGTGCATGGCTCCTGCACATCAGAAGGATATCCGCTTTCTGGTGTTGCATAATCTGCAAGATGTGGTTGTTTTGGGGTTGCCATGGCTACAGGTTCATAATCCAGTATTGGACTGGAAATCTATGTCTGTGTCCAGCTGGGGTTGCCAGGGGGTACATGGTGATGTTCCATTTTTGTCTATTTCGTCTTCCACTCCATCTGAAGTTCCAGAGTTTTTGTTGGATTATCGGGATGTATTTGATGAGCCCAAAGCCAGTGCCCTACCTCCTCATAGGGATTGCGATTGTGCAATTAATTTGATTCCTGGTAGTAAGTTTCCTAAGGGCCGATTGTTCAATTTATCTGTGCCAGAACACGCTGCTATGCGGAGTTATACAAAGGAATCCTTGGAGAAAGGCCACATTCGCCCGTCGTCATCACCGTTAGGAGCAGGGTTCTTTTTTGTGGCCAAGAAGGATGGTTCTTTGAGACCTTGTATTGATTACCGCCTTCTTAATAAAATTACAGTCAAATTTCAGTATCCTTTGCCGTTGCTGTCTGATTTGTTTGCTCGTATTAAAGGGGCTAGTTGGTTTACCAAGATAGATCTTCGAGGGGCGTATAATCTTGTGCATATTAAACAAGGCGATGAATGGAAAACAGCATTTAATACGCCCGAGGGCCATTTTGAGTACCTGGTTATGCCATTCGGGCTTTCCAATGCTCCATCAGTATTTCAGTCCTTTATGCATGACATCTTCCGAGAGTACCTGGATAAATTCCTGATTGTGTATTTGGATGATATTTTGGTCTTTTCGGATGATTGGGAGTCTCATGTGAAGCAGGTCAGAATGGTGTTCCAGGTCCTTCGTGCGAATTCCTTGTTTGTGAAGGGGTCAAAGTGTCTCTTTGGAGTTCAGAAGGTTTCATTTTTGGGGTTAATTTTTTCCCCTTCTACTATCGAGATGGACCCTGTTAAAGTCCAGGCCATTTACGATTGGACTCAGCCGACATCTGTGAAGAGCCTGCAAAAGTTCCTGGGCTTTGCTAATTTTTATCGGCGCTTCAGCGCTAATTTTTCTAGTGTTGCTAAAGCGTTGACTGATTTGACCAAGAAGGGTGCTGATGTGGTCAATTGGTCTTCTGCAGCTGTAGAGGCTTTTCAGGAGTTGAAGCGTCGTTTTTCTTCTGCCCCTGTGTTGTGCCAGCCAGATGTTTCGCTCCCGTTTCAGGTTGAGGTTGATGCTTCTGAGATTGCAGCAGGGGCTGTTTTGTCGCAAAGAAGTTCTGATGGCTCGGTGATGAAGCCATGTGCTTTCTTTTCTAGAAAGTTTTTGCCTGCTGAGCGTAATTATGATGTTGGTAATCGAGAGTTGTTGGCCATGAAGTGGGCATTCGAGGAGTGGCGTCATTGGCTTGAAGGAGCCAAGCATCGCGTGGTGGTCTTGACTAGGGTTGAGCGACCTTGACTTTTTTAGGGTCGAGCCGGGTTTCGCAAAACCCGACTATCTCAAAAGTCGAGTCGAGTGAAATCGGCCGATTATGGCGAAAAGTCGAGGATCGACCGAAACACGAAACCCAATGCAAAGCCAATGGGATTTTTTTTTTTTTCTCTCTCTCTCTCTCTCTCTCTCTCTCTCTCCTCCGTCCGTCCCTGAACTGAAAAGCTGGTGTTACACATTGCAAATCGCTACAGCGCACAAGCGACAACATGGCGATAGGTCTTAGGGGCGTGGACGCCTATGTCATCACTCTGCCCACGCCCCTTCATTGGCTGAAAAAAATGGCGCCAAGCGCGTCATACGAAACGCGACTTTGGCGCGAAAGTCGCGTACCGCATGGCCGACCCCACACAGGGATCGGGTCGGGTTTCATGAAACCCGACTTTGCCAAAAGTCGGCGACTTTTGAAAATGAACGATCCGTTTCGCTCAACCCTAGTCTTGACAGATCACAAGAATTTGACTTATCTTGAGTCTGCCAAACGGTTGAATCCGAGACAGGCTCGATGGTCGTTATTTTTCTCCCGTTTTGATTTTGTGGTTTCGTACCTTCCGGGCTCTAAGAATGTGAAGGCTGATGCCCTGTCAAGGAGTTTTGTGCCTGACTCTCCGGGTGTTCCTGAGCCGGCGGGTATTCTCAAAGAGGGGGTAATTTTGTCGGCCATCTCCCCTGATTTGCGGCGGGTGCTGAAAAAATTTCAGGCTGATAGACCTGACCGTTGCCCAGCGGAGAAACTGTTTGTCCCTGATAGATGGACTAGTAGAGTTATCTCTGAGATTCATTGTTCAGTGTTGGCTGGGCATCCTGGAATCTTTGGTACCAGAGATTTGGTGGCTAGATCCTTTTGGTGGCCGTCTTTGTCACGGGATGTGCGTTCTTTTGTGCAGTCCTGTGGGACTTGTGCTCGGGCTAAGCCCTGCTGTTCTCGTGCCAGTCGGTTGCTTTTGCCCTTGCCGGTCCCGAAGAGGCCCTGGACGCATATTTCTATGGATTTTATTTTGGATCTCCCCGTCTCTCAAAAGATGTCGGTCATTTGGGTGGTTTGTGATCGCTTTTCTAAGATGGTCCATTTGGTACCTTTGTCTAAATTACCTTCCTCCTCTGATTTGGTGCCATTATTTTTCCAGCATGTGGTTCGTTTACATGGTATTCCGGAGAACATCGTTTCTGACAGAGGTTCCCAGTTTGTTTCGAGGTTTTGGCGATCCTTTTGTGCTAGGATGGGCATTGATTTGTCTTTTTACTCGGCTTTCCATCCTCAGACAAATGGCCAAACCGAACGAACTAATCAAACTTTGGAAACATATCTGAGATGCTTTGTTTCTGCTGATCAGGATGATTGGGTGTCCTTTTTGCCGTTGGCTGAGTTTGCCCTTAATAATCGGGCCAGCTTGGCTACTTTGGTTTCGCCGTTTTTCTGCAATTCTGGTTTCCATCCTCGTTTCTCTTCAGGGCAGGTTGAGTCTTCGGACTGTCCTGGTGTAGATACTGTGGTGGATAGGTTGCAGCAGATTTGGACTCATGTGGTGGACAATTTGACATTGTCCCAGGAGAAGGCTCAACGTTTCGCTAACCGCCGGCACTGTGTGGGTCCCCGACTTCGTGTTGGGGATTTGGTTTGGTTATCGTCTCGTTATGTTCCTATGAAGGTTTCCTCTCCTAAGTTTAAGCCTTGTTTCATTGGTCCGTATAAGATTTCTGAGGTTATCAATCCTGTGTCATTTCGTTTGGCCCTTCCTGCTTCTTTTGCCATCCATAATGTGTTCCATAGGTCGTTGTTGCGGAGATACGTGGCGCCTGTGGTTCCATCCGTTGATCCTCCTGCCCCGGTGTTGGTTGAGGGGGAGTTGGAGTATGTGGTGGAGAAGATTTTGGATTCTCGTATTTCGAGACGGAAACTCCAGTACCTGGTCAAGTGGAAGGGTTATGGTCAGGAAGATAATTCCTGGGTTTTTGCCTCTGTTGTTCATGCTGCCGATCTGGTTCGTGCCTTTCATTTGGCTCATCCTGGTCGGCCTGGGGGCTCTGGTGAGGGTTCGGTGACCCCTCCTCAAGGGGGGGTACTGTTGTGAATTCTGTTGTCGGGCTCCCTCCTGTGGTCATGAATGGTACTTCGGCTGGTTCTGTCCATGGACTTCCTCTGGTGGGTGTTTCTGAGTTTCCTTCCACAGGTGACGAGGTTAATTCGTTAGCTGGCTGCTCTATTTAACTCCACTTAGATCATTGCTCCATGCCACCTGTCAATGTTCCAGTATTGGTCTTGTTCACTCCTGGATCGTTCATGTGACCTGTCTTCCCAGCAGAAGCTAAGTTCCTGCTTGTTTTTCTCTTGTTTGCTGTTTTTCTGTCCAGCTTGCTATTTTGATTTTTGTCTTGCTTGCTGGAAGCTTTGGGACGCAGAGGGAGCGCCTCCGCACCGTGAGTCGGTGCGGAGGGTCTTTTTGTGCCCTCTGCGTGGTCTTTTTGTAGTTTTTTGTGCTGACCGCAAAGTTGCCTTTCCTATCCTCAGTCTGTTCAGTAAGTCGGGCCTCACTTTGCTAAATCTATTTCATCTCTGTGTTTGTAATTTTCATCTTTACTCACAGTCATTATATGTGGGGGGCTGCCTTTTCCTTTAGGGAATTTCTCTGAGGCAAGGTAGGCTTTATTTTTCTATCTTCAGGGCTAACTAGTTTCTTAGGCTGTGACGAGTTGCATAGGGAGCGTTAGGAGCAATCCACGGATATTTCTAGTGTGTGTGATAGGATTAGGGATTGTGGTCAGCAGTGTTCCCACGTCCCAGAGCTCGTCCTTGATTATCAGTAACTATCAGGTCATTCCGTGTGCTCTTAACCACCAGGTCCATTATTGTCCTGACCACCAGGTCATAACAGGTGGGGTTTCCCACACCTTCCGGTCTGAGTGATTCTATGTCTCTGGCCATTCAGATTGACCGGCGCTTGCGGGAGCGCAGAACTGTGCGCGCTGTGGCGTTATCCTCAGAGCAAATTCCTGAGCCTATGCAGTGTGATAGAATTCTGTCTAGAACGGAACGACAAGGTTTCAGACGTCAGAATAGATTGTGTTATTATTGTGGCGACACTTCTCATGTCATTTCTGTCTGCCCTGAGCGGACAAAGAGGATGGCCAGTTCTATTACCATCAGTGCTCATTGTCATCATTTTTTGTCATTTCTGTCATGGTGTTTATGGATTCAGGCGCCGCCTTGAACTTAATGGACTTTGAGTTTGCCAAGCGTTGTGGTTTTCCCTTGCAGCCTTTGCAGAACCCTATTCCTTTAAGGGGCATTGATGCTACACCCTTGGCTAAAAATAAGCCCCAGTTTTGGACACAGGTGACCATGCGCATGGCGCCAGCCCATCAGGAAGATTGTCGATTTCTGGTGTTGCATAATTTGCATGATGCTATCGTGCTGGGTTTTCCGTGGTTGCAGGTACATAATCCTGTGTTGGATTGGAAGTCCATGTCTGTGACTAGTTGGGGTTGTCAGGGGGTTCATAATGATGTTCCTTTGATGTCAATCTCCTCTTCTTCCTTTTCTGAAATTCCAGAGTTTTTGTCTGATTTTCAGGATGTATTTGATGAGCCCAAGTCCAGTTTCCTTCCACCACACAGGGACTGCGATTGTGCTATTGACTTAATTCCAGGCTGTAAGTTTCCTAAGGGTCGACTTTTCAACCTGTCTGTGCCCGAACATACCGCCATGCGGAGCTATATTAGGGAGTCTTTGGAGAAAGGGCATATTCGACCATCTTCTTCACCGATGGGTTCTGTTTTGTTGCTAAAAAAGATGGTTCCTTGAGACCCTGTATTGATTATCGCCTCTTGAATAAGATCACAGTCAAGTTTCAATACCCTTTACCTTTGCTTTCCGATTTGTTTGCTAGGATTAAGGGTGCTAGTTGGTTTACGAAGATTGACCTTCGGGGGGCATATAATCTTGTTCGTATTAAGCAGGGTGATGAATGGAAAACTGCATTTAACACGCCCGAAGGCCATTTTGAATACCTTGTGATGCCATTCGGACTCTCTAATGCTCCATCTGTTTTTCAGTCCTTCATGCATGATATCTTCCGGACTTATCTTGATAAATTCTTGATTGTATATTTGGACGATATTTGGATTTTTTCCGATGATTGAGAGTCTCATGTGCAACAGGTCAGGATGGTATTTCAGATCCTTCGTGACAATGCTTTGTTTGTGAAAGGGTCTAAGTGTCTCTTTGGGGTGCAGAAGGCTTCTTTTTTGGGCTTTATTTTTTCTCCCTCGTCTATAGAGATGGATCCGGTTAAGGTTCAGGCCATTCATGATTGGATTCAGCCCACATTCGTGAAGAGCCTTCAGAAATTTTGGGGTTTTGCAAATTTTTATCGCCATTTCATTGCTAATTTTTCCAGCGTGGTTAAACCCTTGACCGATTTGACGAAGAAAGGCGCTGATGGGGCTAATTGGTCCTCTGAGGCTGTCTCTGCCTTTCAGGAGCTTAAACATCGATTTACTTCTGCTCCGATGTTGCGCCAACCAGGTGTTTCTCTTCTGTTTCAGGTTGAGGTTGACGCTTCTGAGATTGGGGCAGGGGCCGTTTTGTCTCAGAGGGATCCTGTTGGTTCCTTAATGAAACCGTGTGCCTTCTTTTCCCGTAAGTTTTCGCCTGCTGAACGCAATTATGATGTCGGCAATCGGGAGTTGTTGGCTATGAAGTGGGCTTTTGAGGAGTGGCGACATTGGCTTGAGGGAGCTAAGCACCGTATTGTGGTCTTGACCGATCATAAGAATCTGATTTACCTTGAGTCTGCCAAACGGCTGAATCCTAGACAGGCTCGATGGTCCTTGTTTTTTTCCTGTTTTGATTTCGTGGTCTCATACCTTCGGGGTTCTAAGAATATTAAGGCTGATGCCTTCTCTAGGAGTTTTTTGCCTGATTCTCCTGAGGTCTTAGAACCGGTCGGTATTCTGAAAGAAGGGGTGGTCCTTTCTGCCATTTCCCCTGATTTACGATGGGTTCTTCAGGAATTTCAGGCTGACAAACCTGACTGCTGTCTTGTGGGGAAACTGTTTGTTCCTGACAGGTGGACTAGTAGAGTGATTTCTGAGGTTCACTGTTCCGTGTTGGCTGGTCATCCTGGCATTTTTGGTACCAGAGACTTGGTTGGTAGGTCCTTTTGATGGCCTTCTTTGTCGCGTGATGTGCGTTTTTTTGTGCAGTCCTGTGGGACTCGTGCGTGGGCCAAGCCTTGTTGTTCCCGTGCTAGTGGGTTGCTTTTGCCATTGCCAGTCCCTGAGAGGCCCTGTATGCATATTTTGATGGATTTTATTTCTGATCTTCCGATCTCCCAGAAGATGTCTGTTATATGGGTTGTTTATGACCGGTTCTCTAAAATGGTTCATTTGGTGCCTTTGCCTAAATTGCCTTCCTCTTCAGATTTGGTTCTGTTCTTTTTTCAGCATGTGGTTCGTTTGCATGGTATTCCTGAGAATATTGTGTCCAACAGAGGTTCCCAGTTTGTTTCTAGGTTTTGGCGGGCCTTTTGTGCTAGGCTGGGCATTGATTTGTCTTTTTCTTCTGCATTTCATCCTCAGACAAATGGCCAGACCGAGCGAACTAATCAGACTTTGGAGACTTATTTGAGATGCTTTGTGTCTGCTGATCAGGATGATTGGGTGGCCTTCTTGCCATTGTGCGAGTTTGCCCTTAATAATCATCGGACTAGTTCGGCTAGTTTAGTTTCGCCTTTCTTTTGTAATTTTGGTTTTCATCCTCGTTTTTCTTCTGGGCAGGTTGAGCCTTCTGACTGTCCTGGTGTGGATTCTGTGGTTGACAGGTTGCAGCAGATTTGGGCTCATGTGGTAGACAATTTGGTGTTGTCTCAGGAGGAGGCTCAACGTTTTGCTAACCATCGTCGGTGTGTTGGTTCCCGGCTTCGGGTTGTGGATCTGGTCTGTTTGTCTTCCCATCATGTTCCTATGTAGGTTTCTTCCCCTAAGTTTAAGCCTCGGTTTATTGGTCCTTGTGAGATTTCTGAGATTATTAATCCGGTGTCTTTTCGTTTGGCGCTTCCGGCCTCTTTTGCTATCCATAATGTCTTCCATAGGTCTTAATTGCGGAAATATGTGGTGCCCGTTGTTCCCTCTGTTGATCCTCCGGCCCCTGTGTTGGTTGATGGAGAGTTGGAGTATGTGGTTGAGAAGATTTTGGATTCTCGTTTTTCGAGGCGGAGGCTTCAGTACCTTGTCAAATGGAAGGGTTATGGCCAGGAGGATAATTCATGGGTTTTTGCCTCTGATATCTATGCTGCTGATTTGGTCCGTGCCTTTCATCTGGCTCATCCTGATCGTCCTGGGGGCCCTGGTGAGGGTTCGGTGACCCCTCCTCAAGGGGGGGTACTGTTGTGAATTCTGCTTTTGGGTTCCCTCCAGTGGTTGTAGGTGGGAATGCAGTTGTCTCTGAGTCGCAGTCCTGGCCAGGTGTATCTGCTGATTGCAGTTCTGACTGGGATATTTAGGTGTGCAGGATTCATTAGTCCTTTCCAGTTGTCAATGTTTCTTGTGAAGTGTTGGATCACTTTCTGGCTTCTCCTGCTTAGCTGCTAATTCAGCAAAGATAAGTGTGTGTTTCTTTTTCTGTGGCACAAATGCAGTGTGCTTATATTCTGTACTATTCATTTGTTTTTATCTTGTCCAGCTTAGACTGTGTCAGTGTTTTCTCAGTCTTGTTGGATTCTCTGGAGTTGCAGATGTACGCTCCACATCTTTAGTTAGATGGTGGAGTTTTTGTATTTTCTGCTGTGGATATTTTTGGAAGGATTTTTAATACTGACCGCTTAGTATCCTGTCCTATCCTTTCCTATTTAGCTAGTGTGTGCCTCATTTGCTAAATCCTGTTTCCTGCCTGCGTGTGTCTTTTCCTCTACTACTCACAGTCAATATTTGCGGGGGGCTTCCTTTCCTTTGGGGTTCTGCTCTGAGGCAAGGTAGAATTCCTATTTCCATCTATAGGGGTATTTAGTCCTCCGGCTGTGTCGAGTGTTATGACCTGGTGGTTAGGACAATAATGGACCTGGTGGTTAAGAGCACACGAAATGACCTGATAGTTACTAATAATATAGGACGAGCTCTGAGACGTGGGAACTCTGCTGACCGCAATCCCTAATCCTATCACACACACTAGAAATAGCAGTGGATTGCTCCTAACGCTCCCTATGCAACTCGTCACAGCCTAAGAAACTAGCTAGCCCTGAAGATAGAAAAATAAAGCCTACCTTGCCTCAGAGAAATTCCCCAAAGGAAAAGGCAGCCCCCCACATATAATGACTGTGAGTAAAGATGAAAATTACAAACATAGAGATGAAATAGATTTAGCAAAGTGAGGCCCGACTTACTGAACAGACTGAGGATAGGAAAGGCAACTTTGCGGTCAGCACAAAAAACTACAAAAAGACCACGCAGAGGGCGCAAAAAGACCCTCCGCACCGACTCACGGTGCAGAGGCGCTCCCTCTGCGTCCCAGAGCTTCCAGCAAGCAAGACAAAAATCAAAATAGCAAGCTGGACAGAAAAACAGCAAACAAGAGAAAAACAAGCAGGAACTTAGCTTCTGCTGGGAAGACAGGTCACAAGAACGATCCAGGAGTGAACAAGACCAATAATGGAACATTGACAGGTGGCATGGAGCAATGATCTAAGTGGAGTTAAATAGAGCAGCCAGCTAACGAATTAACCTCGTCACCTGTGGAAGGAAACTCAGAAGCCGCAGCCCCACTCACAACCACCAGAGGAAGCCTATGGACAGAACCAGCCGAAGTACCATTCACGACCACAGGAGGGAGCTTGACAACAGAATTCACAACAGTCGAGGTGTCTAGGTTTTGTTAGGCACACCCCACGGCTACTTCTAGTTGCGGTGTTAAGATCAGGGTTTGCGGTCAGTATAGTTACCACTAGGGTTGAGCGAAACGGATCGTTCATTTTTAAAAGTCGCCGACTTTTGGCAAAGTCGGGTTTCATGAAACCCGATCCGACCCTTGTGTGGGGTCGGCCATGCGGTACGCGACTTTCACGCCAAAGTCGCGTTTCAATGACGCGAAAAGCGCCATTTCTCAGCCAATGAAGGTGGACGCAGAGTGTGGGCAGCGTGATGACATAGGTCCTGGTCCCCACCATCTTAGAGAAGGGCGTTGCAGTGCTTGGCTTGCTGTCTGCAGCGTTACAGGGGCTATAAAGGGGCGTTCCCGCCGACCGCAATCTTACTGCTGCTGATCTGAGCCTAGGGAGAGGTTGCTGCCGCTTCTTCAGAAGCAGGGATAGCGTTAGGCAGGTTCCATTAACCACCAAACCGCTTGTGCTGTAGCGATTTCCACTGTCCAACACCACCTTTTGTTTGCAGGGACAGTGGAAGCTACATTTTTTTTTTCTCAGCGCTGTAGCTCATTGGGCTGCCCTAGAAGGCTCCCTGATAGCTGCATTGCTGTGTGTACGCCGCTGTGCAAACCAACTGCTTTTTTCAAAGCACAAATCCTGTTGTTCCTTCCTTTCTGCACAGCTATCTTGTTTGTTTGTCCACACTTTTTATTTCATTTGTGCATCAGTCCACTCCTTATTGCTGCCTGCCATACCTGGCTGAGATTACTGCAGGGAGATAGTAATTGTAGGACAGTCCCTGTTTTTTTTTTTTGTGGGAGATTAAGATTGGCATTTCTGCTACAGTGCCATCCCTGTGTGTGCCATCTCTCTCACATAGTGGGCCATAGAAAGCCTTTTCATTTTTCTGTTTTTTTTTGTGGGGTTTATAAATTCTCCCTGATAAAAAAAATACAGTGGGAGATTAATAATGGCCTTTGGGCTTCTGTGCCAGTCCTGAGTGTTCCATCTCTCTCTCAAATAGTGGGCCATAGAAAGCCTATTGTTTTTTTTTTATTGGGTTTCTAAATACTCCCAGAAAAAAAAAAAAAAAAAATCAGTGGGAGATTAATATTGCCCTTTCTGCTTGTGTGCCACTCCTGACTCCTGGGTGTGCCATCTCTCTCTCTCAACTAGTGGGCCATAGAAAGCCTATTTTTTTTTATTGTGTTTCTAAATTCTCCCTGAAAAAATCAAAAAGAAATCAGTGGGAGATTAATATTGCCCTTTCTGCTTGTGTGCCACTCCTGACTCCTGGGTGTGCCATCTCTCTCTTTCAAATAGTGGGCACTGGGCCATAGAAAGCCTTTTTTTTATTGTGTTTCTAAATTCTCCCTGAAAAAATCAAAAAGAAATCAGTGGGAGATTAATATTGCCCTTTCTGCTTGTGTGCCACTCCTGACTCCTGGGTGTGCCATCTCTCTCTCTCAAATAGTGGGCCATAGAAAGCCTATTTTTTTTATTGTGTTTCTAAATTCTCCCTGAAAAAATAAAAAAAAAAATCAGTGGGAGATTAATATTGCCCTTTCTGCTTGTGTGCCAGTCTTGACTCCTGGGTGTGCCATCTCTCTCTCTCAAATAGTGGGCACTGGGCCATAGAAAGGCTATTTTTTTTTTATTTGGTTTCTAAATTCTCCCTTAAAAATCATTTTATTTTATTTGGTTTCTAAATTCGCCCTGAAAAAATCATTTTATTTTATTTTGTTTCTAAAGTCTCCCTGAAAAAAAAAAAATCAGTGGGAGATTAATATTGCCCTTTCTGCTTGTGTGCCAGTCTTGACTCCTGGGTGTGCCATCTCTCTCTCTCAAATAGTGGGCCATTGAAAGCCTATTTTTTTTTTATTTGGTTTCTAAATTCTCCCTGAACAAATCAAAAAAAAAAGTGGGAGATCAATATTGACATTTCTGCTTGAGTGACAGTCCTGCGTGTGTGGCATCTCTCTCATTTGGTGCCACCGAAAACAGAGTGTGTAACATTGTGCCTGATTTTCCTTGCGGTCTCACCCACCTGTAAAGGGATATCTAAATCATACTGAAGTTATAGCTCACCGTGTAAGTTGTTTGACAGCAACAAATACTGTTACTTTGGTTACATTTTTAAAACAATGAGGAAGTCTGGTGGAAGAGGTCGTGGCCGTGGGCGTTCATTGTCAGCTGGTAATGATGGTAGTGGTAGTGGAGCATCAGGTGGTTATGGGAAAAAAAATATTGCACCTAAGCCTGGAGCTGTGGAGCCAGGTTCGTCGTCTGGCTACAGAAGGCCTCGAACGCTCCCTTTTCTGGGAGTAGGAAAACCGCTTTTAAAGCCGGAGCAGCAAGAGCAAGTTTTGGCTTACCTTGCTGACTCAGCCTCTAGCTCTTTTGCCTCCTCTTTTGAAACTGGTAAATGTAAAAGCAGCGCGTCGTTAGTGGATGTTCACGGTCAGGGACAAGTCACTTCCTTGTCCTCTTCAGCAAAAACAACAACAGAGAAGGATGCAGCAGGCGACACAACGGGTTACTCCATGGAGCTCTTTACACATACCGTCCCTGGCTTAGAAAGTGAAGCAGTTAACAGGCCATGCCCATTACAAGTTGAATCTGACATGGAGTGCACTGATGCACAGCCACAGCCAGACTACTATGCTGGTCCTTTGACTCAGACCACAACATTGCCCTCGCAGGGTACTGATCCAGAATCAGACCCTGATGAGACTATGTTGCCCCGTCACGAACGCTCTACCACCGACTTACACGGTGACACAGACAAAGTTGCGCACGAGCTAGAAGAGGAGGTTATAGATGACCCAGTTGTTGACCCCGATTGGCAGCCATTGGGGGAACAGGGTGCAGGCGACAGTAGTTCTGAAGCGGAGGAGGAGGGGCAGCAGCAGGCATCAACATCGCAACAGGTTCCATCTGCCGGGCCCGTAGATGGGACAAAACGCGTGGCAAAGCCAAAAACTGTTGGAGGAGAGCGTGTCCATCTGGTTAAAGCTCAGTCTGCAATGCCTGAAAAGGGATCCGAGGCTCGAAAGAGTGCAGTCTGGCATTTTTTTAAACAACATCCAATTGATCCGCACAAAGTCATCTGTCAAAAATGTTCAACTACCTTAAGCAGAGGTCAGAATCTGAAAAGTCTGAATACAAGTTGCATGCATAGACATTTAACCACCATGCATTTGCAAGCCTGGACTAACTACCAAACGTCCCGTAAGGTTGTAGCACCCTCGGCCAATGAAGCTACTCACCAACGCTACATCCCTGCCGTCACTGTAAGGCCACCATTTTCCGCACCACCTGCAGTATCTGTGCAGGTTTCTTTGCCAGGCCAAAGCAGTCAGGGTAAGGGAATCACCAGTTTCGTATTAGGAAACACTGCATCTAGGGCACAGGCGGAAACAATACCGTCTCCAACCGTCTCTCAGTCTGCCATGTCCACCGGCACACCCGCTAGTTCCACGATCTCCAGCTCTCCAGTCCAGCTCACCCTACATGAGACTCTGGTTAGAAAAAGGAAGTACTTATCCTGGCATCCGCGTACACAGGGTTTGAACGCCCACATAGCTAGACTAATCTCGTTAGAGATGATGCCCTACCGGTTAGTTGAAAGTGAAGCTTTCAAAGCCCTGATGGACTACGCTGTAGCACGCTACGAGCTACCCAGTCGACACTTTTTTTCCAGAAAAGCCATCCCAGCCCTCCACCAGCATGTTAAAGAGCGCATCGTCCATGCACTCAGGCAATCTGTGAGTACAAAGGTGCACCTGACAACAGATGCATGGACCAGTAGGCATGGCCAGGGACGTTACGTGTCCATCACGGCACACTGGGTGAATGTGGTGGATGCAGGGTCCACAGGGGACAGCAATTTCGGGACAGTTCTGCCTAGCCCACGGTCTAGGAAACAGTTGGCTGTAGGCGTTCGCACCCCCTCCTCCTCCTCCTCGTCCTCCTGCAGAATCGAGAGCTCGTCCACAGTTCGCAGTCACCCAATCACTCCATCCGCAGCTGCCACTGTTGCACACCAGTTGTCCCATTATGGGGCAGCTACTGGCAAGCGTCAGCAGGCTGTATTGGCTATGAAGTGTTTGGGCGACAACAGACACACCGCGGAAGTTCTGTCCGAGTTCTTGCAGAAAGAAACACAGTCGTGGCTGGGCACAGTAGATATTGAGGCAGGCAAGGTAGTGAGTGATAACGGAAAGAATTTCATGGCTGCCATCTCCCTTTCCCAACTGAAACACATTCCTTGCCTGGCTCACACCTTAAACCTGGTGGTGCAGTGCTTCCTGAAAACTTATCCGGGGTTATCCGACCTGCTCCTCAAAGTGCTCGAACTTTGCTCACATATCCGCCGTTCGCCCGTACACTCCAGCCGTATGCAGACCTATCAGCGGTCTTTGAACCTTCCCCAGCATCGCCTAATCATAGACGTTGCAACAAGGTGGAACTCAACACTGCACATGCTTCAGAGACTGTGCGAACAGAGGTGGGCTGAAATGTTTTTGTGGGAGGATACGCATACACGGGCAGGCAGTAGGATGGCAGACATGGAGTTGTCAGGTGTGCAGTGGTCGAAGATACAAGACATGTGTCAAGTCCTTCAGTGTTTTGAGGAATGCACACGGCTGGTTAGTGCAGACAACGCCATAATAAGCATGAGCATCCCCCTAATGCGTCTGCTGATGCAAAGTTTTACGCACATAAAAAATCAGGCGTCTGCAGCAGAGGAACAGGAAAGCCTTGATGACAGTCAGCCATTGTCTGGTCAGGGCAGTGTACAGGATGAGGTAGCGAGCGAAGAGGAGGAGGACGAGGAGGATGATGGGGATGAGTATATTTTTAATGAGGAAGCTTTTCCGGGGCCACTGGAAATTGGTGGCGTGGCAAGGCCGGGTTCTGGTTTTTTGAGGGACACAAGTGACGTAGATTTGCCTGAAACTGCCCCTCAACCCAGCACAACCGCAGATTTGACAATTGGAACTTTGGCCCACATGGCGGATTATGCCTTACGTATCCTCAAAAGGGACACACGCATTACTAAAATGATGAACGATGACGATTACTGGTTGGCCTGCCTCCTTGATCCTCGCTATAAAGGCAAATTGCAAAATATTATGCCACTTGTTGACCGTTTGCTTCAGGCATTCCCAGCACACAGCGCCCGTGATCGTTCTCACATGAGCAGCAGGGGGCAGCAGAACAGAAGTGTTAGAGGTGCAGAAATCCGAAGTGGCGTTGGACAGAGGGGTTTTCTGACCAGGTTGTGGAGTGATTTTGCTATGACCGCAGACAGGACAGGTACTGCTGCATCAATTCAAAGTGACAGGAGACAACATTTGTCAAGTATGGTTACTAACTATTTTTCATCACTTAGCGATGTTCTACCTCAACCGTCATTCCCATTTGATTACTGGGCATCCAAATTAGACACCTGGCCAGAATTGGCAGAATATGCATTGCAGGAGCTTGCTTGCCCGGCAGCTAGTGTCCTATCAGAAAGAGTATTCAGTGATGCAGGTTCAATATTAACCGAAAAAAGGACTCGTCTGGCCACCCAAAATGTTGATGATCTAACCTTTATTAAAATGAACCACAACTGGATTTCGAATTCTTTTGCCCCACCTTGCCCGGCCGACACCTAGCTTTCCTATGAAAAGGTATTGACTACTCTGAATGACTTAACCAATCTCGTAATTTGCAGCAGCTAATTGTCCAGCATACGACATGTTTACACCTCCCTAAATGGCCAAACTCCCCACACGGGGCCGTGGTATCGCCACTTGGCGCAAGCACCCGTGAGAGTGCTGTTTGTCTGAAGAGGTGGGTGTGCCCGCTTTTGGTCTACGGCACTGCCACTGGGTCCCTCATAGTACAATAAAGTGTCTCTGGCGGTGGTGGTGCGCACCCAACGTCAGACATACTGTTGTAACATGAGGGGCCCTGGGCATGTACCGCCGGCCACAAGAGAGTTCACCCACCCCCAATTATCTCTCACAGTTACACCTATGTTTAGTCTATGCGCTGACATCCGTAAATTACTGCCACTGACAATACCATTGTGTTGACATGTATGATGGTACGTAACATAGTCAGGGACAGTGTCCTATATTTACCCAAGTAAATACTTTGTGCAAAATTACTAGGTCTGAAACTACGCAGAGGAGCCCAACCCTGTACCTAATGATTGCACCCTTTTGGTTTTTCTTTTTGTTGTAATGCGAGACATTAACATGTATTGATTTTTTGGGACTACTAACTGGCAGACACTCATTACAATCGGCCGCCGCTAACAACACCAATGGTGCCCACTGCCTGTGTACCCCTGCAAGAGAATTCAAAGTGCCTACAGCCCAATTTTATTATGTTAGGCCTTCGAAGCCTGTCTGTGGTCCCTCCTTCCACTAGGAGTCCACTGACCTGTCTACTGCTGCCCGTGTTCCCCTGGAACCAATGTTAAAGTGCCCACAGCCCTAATTTATTATGTTAGGCCTTCGAAGCCTGTCTGCGGTCCCTCCTTCCACTAGGCCTCCACTGACCAGTCTACTGTTGCCCGTGCACCCCTGGAGCCAATTCTAAAGTGCCTACAGCCCAATTTTATTATGTTAGGCCTTCGAAGCCTGTCTGCTGTCCCTTCTTTCTACTACTCCTCCACTGACCAGACCACTGCTGCCCGTGTACCCCTGGAACCTATTTAAAAGTGCCTACAGCCCAATTTTTTATGTTAGGCCTTCGAAGCCTGTCTGCGGTCCCTTCTTTCTACTACTCCTCCACTGACCAGACCACTGCTGCCCGTGTACCCCTGGAACCTATTTAAAAGTGCCTACAGCCCAATTTTTTTATGTTAGGCCTTCGAAGCCTGTCTGCGGTCCCTTCTTTCTACTACTCCTCCACTGGCCAGTCTACTGCTGCCCGTGCACCCCTGGAACCAATTCTAAAGTGCCTACAGCCCAATTTTATTATGTTAGGCCTTCGAAGCCTGTCTGCGGTCCCTCCTTCCACTAGGCCTCCACTGACCAGTCTACTGCTGCCCGTGTACCCCTGGAACCAATGTTAAAGTGCCCACAGCCCTAACTTATTATGTTAGGCCTTCGAAGCCTGTCTGCGGTCCCTCCTTCCACTAGGCCTCCACTGACCAGTCTACTGCTGCCCGTGCACCCCTGGAACCAATTCTAAAGTGCCTACAGCCATATTTTATTATGTTAGGCCTTCAAAGCCTGTCTGCGGTCCGTTCTTTCTACTACTCCTCCACTGACCAGACCACTGCTGCCCGTGTACCCCTGGAACCTATTTAAAAGTGCCTACAGCCCAAATTTTTTATGTTAGGCCTTCGAAGCATGTCTGCGGTCCCTTCTTTCTACTACTCCTCCACTGACCAGACCACTGCTGCCCGTGTACCCCTGGAACCTATTTAAAAGTGCCTACAGCCCAATTTTTTTATGTTAGGCCTTCGAAGCCTGTCTGCGGTCCCTCCTTCCACTAGGCCTCCACTGACCAGTCTACTGCTGCCTGTGCACCCCTGGAACCAATTCTAAAGTGCCTACAGCCATATTTTATTATGTTAGGCCTTCAAAGCCTGTCTGCGGTCCGTTCTTTCTACTACTCCTCCACTGACCAGACCACTGCTGCCCGTGTACCCCTGGAACCTATTTAAAAGTGCCTACAGCCCAATTTTTTTATGTTAGGCCTTCGAAGCATGTCTGCGGTCCCTTCTTTCTACTACTCCTCCACTGACCAGAATACTGCTGCCCGTGTACCCCTGGAACCTATTTAAAAGTGCTAACAGCCCAATTTTTTTATGTTAGGCTTTCGAAGCCTGTCTGCGGTCCCTCCTTCCACTAGGCCTCCACTGACCAGTCTACTGCTGCCCGTGCACCCCTGGAACCAATTCTAAAGTGCCTACAGCCCAATTTTATTATGTTAGGCCTTCGAAGCCTGTCTGTGGTCCGTTCTTTCTACTACTCCTCCACTGACAAGACCACTGCTGCCCGTGAACCCCTGGAACCAATTTTAAAGTGCCTACAGCTCAATTTTATTATGTTAGGCCTTCGAAGCCTGTCTGCGGTCCGTTCTTTCTACTACTCCTCCACTGACCAGAGCACTGCTGCCCGTGTACCCCTGGAACCAATTTTAAAGTGCCTACAGCCCTAATTCATTATGTTAGGCCTTCGAAGCCTGTCTGCAGTCCCTCCTTCCACTAGGCCTCCACTGACCAGTCTACTGCTTCCCGTGCACCCCTGGAACCAATTCTAAAGTGCCTACAGCCCAATTTTATTATGTTAGGCCTTCTAAGCCTGTCTGCGGTCCGTTCTTTCTACTACTCCTCCACTGACCAGACCACTGCTGCCCGTGTACCCCTGGAACCAATTTTAAAGTGCCTACAGCCAAATTTTATTATGTTAGGCCTTCGAAGCCTGTCTGCGGTCCCTCCTTCCACTAGGCCTCCACTGACCAGTCTACTGCTGCCCGTGTACCCCTGGAACCAATGTTAAAGTGCCCACAGCCCTAATTTATTATGTTAGGCCTTCGAAGCCTGTCTGCGGTCCGTTCTTTCTACTACTCCTCCACTGACCAGACCACTGCTGCCCGTGTACCCCTGGAACCTATTTAAAAGTGCCTACAGCCCAATTTTTTATGTTAGGCCTTCGAAGCCTGTCTGCGGTCCCTTCTATCTACTACTCCTCCACCGACCAGACCACTGCTGCCCGTGTACCCCTGGAACTTATTTAAAAGTGCCCACAGCCCAATTTTTTTATGTTAGGCCTTCGAAGCCTGTCTGCGGTCCCTCCTTCCACTAGGCCTCCACTGACCAGTCTACTACTGCCCGTGTACCCCTGGAACCAATGTTAAAGTGCCCACAGCCCTAATTTATTATGTTAGGCGTTCGAAGCCTGTCTGCGGTCCCTCCTTCCACTAGGCCTCCACTGACCAGTCTACTGCTGCCCGTGCACCCCTGGAACCAATTCTAAAGTGCCTACAGCCCAATTTTATTATGTTAGGCCTTTGAAGCCTGTCTGCGGTCCTTCCTTCCAATAGTTCTCCACTGACCAGACCAATGCTGGCCGTGTACCCCTGGAACCCAGCTGAAAGTGCATGGAGCCTCCTTTTTTTCTTTGTTTTATATTTAGAAAGCCCAGATGAACTACGCTGTACCACGGTTCAAGCTACCCAGTCGACATTTCTTTTGCGAGAAAAGCCATCCCAGCCCTCCACCGGCATGAAAAAGTCTGCATTGTCATAGCACTCAGGCAATCAAACAGTAGAAAGGTGCACCTGACAAGAGACGCATGGACCAGTAGGCATGTCCACAAAAAGTTACGTGTCCATTACGGCGCACTGGGTTAATGTGTTGGATACATGGTCCACAGGGGACAGCCTACAAAGTCTGTCTGCAGTCCCTAATTCAAATTGTTCTCCGCTGACCACACCACTGCTGCACGTGTACCCCTGGAACCAATTTTAAAGTGCCTACAACCTAATTTTGTTATGTTAGGCCTACTACGCCTGTCTGCGGTCCCTCCTTCCAATACTCGTCCACTGACCACATCACTGCTGCCCGTGGACCCCTGGAACCTATTTTTAATGGCATAGAGCATCCTTTTTTTAATAGTAGGCGTACAAAGTCTGTCTGCGGTCCACTATTGAAATTGTCCTCCACTGCCCAGAGCAATGCTGCCTGTGTACCCCTGTAACCTTTTCTAAACTGCAGTGAGCCACATTTTTGGTTTAAGGCCTACTACCTGTGTCTGTCTGAGCCACTCAATAAAGCTGTCCTCCTTTGAAAAAAGCAGAGCGTCAATAGTCTTGTTTTCAGCCTCTAGGAATTTTAAAACTGCATTGGGGCTACTACTTTGGTAGGGCCTACTAACGGTGTCTGCCGCACCAAGGTGTGCCCCAGGTTTCCACTCCATTGCTTCGATCTTCCTACTCTCGTTTAGTAGTTGTTGCAAACTACACTGCATTAGGCCTACAAATTGGGTATGGGGTGTAGAGACGGTGTGTCGCACTCCAAGGTGTTCCCCAGGTTTCCTCGCCATTGCTTCGGTCTTCCGACTCTCGTTTAGTAGTTGTTGCAAACTAAACTGCATTAGGCCTACAAATTGGGTATGGGGTGTAGAGACGGTGTGTCCCACTCCAAGGTGTTCCCCAGGTTTCCTCGCCATTGCTTCGGTCTTCCGACTCTCGTTTAGTAGTTGTTGCAAACTACACTGCATTAGGCCTACAAATTGGGTATGGGGTGTAGAGACGGTGTGTCCCACTCCAAGGTGTTCCCCAGGTTTCCTCGCCATTGCTTCGATCTTCCTACTCTCGTGTAGTAGTTGTTGCAAACTACACTGCATTAGGCCTACAAATTGGGTATGGGGTGTAGAGAGACGGTGTGTTACACTCCAAGGTGTTCCCCAGGTTTCGTCCACATTGCTTCAATCTTCCTACTCTCGTTTAGTAGTTGTTGCAAACTACACTGCATTAGGCCTACAAATTGGGTATGGGGTGTAGAGAGACGGTGTGTTACACTCCAAGGTGTTCCCCAGGTTTCGTCCACATTGCTTCGATCTTCCTACTCTCGTTTAGTAGTTGTTGCAAACTACACTGCATTAGGCCTACAAATTGGGTATGGGGTGTAGAGAGACGGTGTGTTGCACTCCAAGGTGTTCCCCAGGTTTCGTCCACATTGCTTCGATCTTCCTACTCTCGTTTAGTAGTTGTTGCAAGCTACACTGCATTAGGCCTACAAATTGGGTATGGGGTGTAGAGACGGTGTGTCCCACTCCAAGGTGTTCCCCAGGTTTCCTCGCCATTGGTTCGGTCTTCCGACTATCGTTTAGTAGTTGTTGCAAACTAAACTGCATTAGGCCTACAAATTGGGTATGGGGTGTAGAGACGGTGTGTCGTACTCCAAGGTGTTCCCCAGGTTTCCTCGCCATTGCTTCGGTCTTCCGACTCTCGTTTAGTAGTTGTTGCAAACTACACTGCATTAGGCCTACAAATTGGGTATGGGGTGTAGAGACGGTGTGTCCCACTCCAAGGTGCTCCCCAGGTTTCCTCGCCATTGCTTCGATCTTCCTACTCTCGTTTAGTAGTTGTTGCAAACTACACTGCATTAGTCCTACAAATTGGCTATGGGGTGTAGAGAGACGGTTTGTTACACTCCAAGGTGTTCCCCAGGTTTCGTCCACATTGCTTCGATCTTCCTACTCTCGTTTAGTAGTTGTTGCAAACTACACTGCATTAGGCCTACAAATTGGGTATGGGGTGTAGAGAGACGGTGTGTTACACTCCAAGGTTGTTATGGCTGGCAATCAGGCAACACAGCGTGCAGTAATCAGCGCACATACAGAGATCTGGCAATAACCAAAAACAATAAGACGAGCTCTGAGACGTGGAATCTCTGTAGACTGCAGTACCTAATCTATCCTCACACAACTATAAGCAGCAGTGGATTGCGCCTAACAACTACCTATGCAACTCGGCACTGCCTGAGGAGCTGACTAGCCTGAAGATAGAAATACAAGCCTGACTTACCTCAGAGAAATACCCCAAAGGAATAGGCAGCCCCCCACATATAATGACTGTTAGCAAGATGAAAAGACAAACGTAGGAATGAAATAGATTCAGCAAAGTGAGGCCCGATATTCTAGACAGAGCGAGGATAGCAAAGAGAACTATGCAGTCTACAAAAAACCCTAAAACGAAAACCACGCAAAGGGGCAAAAAGACCCACCGTGCCGAACTAACAGCACGGCGGTGCACCCCTCTGCTTCTCAGAGCTTCCAGCAAAAGACAATAGCAAGCTGGACAGAAAAAACAGAAAACAAACTAGAAGCACTTATCTAGCAGAGCAGCAGGCCCAAGGAAAGATGCAGTAGCTCAGATCCAACACTGGAACATTGACAAGGAGCAAGGAAGACAGACTCAGGTGGAGCTAAATAGCAAGGCAGCCAACGAGCTCACCAAAACACCTGAGGGAGGAAGCCCAGAGACTGCAATACCACTTGTGACCACAGAAGTGAACTCAGCCACAGAATTCACAACAGTACCCCCCCCTTGAGGAGGGGTCACCGAACCCTCACCAGAACCCCCAGGCCGACCAGGATGAGCCACATGAAAGGCACGAACAAGATCTGGGGCATGGACATCAGAGGCAAAAACCCAGGAATTATCTTCCTGAGCATAACCCTTCCATTTGACCAGATACTGGAGTTTCCGTCTAGAGACACGAGAATCCAAAATCTTCTCCACAATATACTCCAATTCCCCCTCCACCAAAACAGGGGCAGGAGGCTCCACAGATGGAACCATAGGTGCCACGTATCTCCTCAACAACGACCTATGGAATACATTATGTATGGAAAAGGAGTCTGGGAGGGTCAGACGAAAAGACACCGGATTGAGAATCTCAGAAATCCTATACGGACCAATAAAACGAGGTTTAAATTTAGGAGAGGAAACCTTCATAGGAATATGACGAGAAGATAACCAAACCAAATCCCCAACACGAAGTCGGGGTCCCACACGGCGTCTGCGATTAGCGAAAAGCTGAGCCTTCTCCTGGGACAAGGTCAAATTGTCCACTACCTGAGTCCAGATCTGCTGCAACCTGTCCACCACAGAATCCACACCAGGACAGTCCGAAGACTCAACCTGTCCTGAAGAGAAACGAGGATGGAACCCAGAATTGCAGAAAAATGGAGAGACCAAGGTAGCCGAGCTGGCCCGATTATTAAGGGCGAACTCAGCCAACGGCAAAAAGGACACCCAATCATCCTGGTCAGCGGAAACAAAACATCTCAGATATGTTTCCAAGGTCTGATTGGTTCGTTCGGTCTGGCCATTAGTCTGAGGATGGAAGGCCGAGGAGAAAGATAGGTCAATGCCCATCCTACCACAAAAGGCTCGCCAGAACCTCGAGACAAACTGGGAACCTCTGTCAGAAACAATATTCTCAGGAATGCCATGTAAACGAACCACATGCTGGAAGAACAAAGGCACCAAATCAGAGGAGGAAGGCAATTTAACCAAGGGCACCAGATGG
Source organism: Ranitomeya imitator (assembly GCF_032444005.1). Taxonomy (NCBI): domain Eukaryota; kingdom Metazoa; phylum Chordata; class Amphibia; order Anura; family Dendrobatidae; genus Ranitomeya; species Ranitomeya imitator. The sequence continues at coordinate 932,343,495 of NC_091282.1, read as the reverse complement.
ACCATTTTAGAAAAGCGATCACAGACCACCCAAATGACCGACATTTTTTGAGAAACGGGAAGGTCAGAAATGAAATCCATCGAAATATGTGTCCAAGGCCTCTTCGGGACCGGCAAGGGCAAAAGCAACCCACTGGCACGTGAACAGCAGGGCTTAGCCCTAGCACAAATTCCACAGGACTGCACAAAAGCACGCACATCCCGTGACAGAGATGGCCACCAGAAGGATCTAGCAACCAACTCCCTGGTACCAAAGATTCCTGGATGACCGGCCAGCACCGAACAATGAAGTTCAGAGATAACTTTACTAGTCCACCTATCAGGCACGAACAGTTTCTCGGCCGGACAACGATCAGGTTTATTAGCCTGAAATTTCTGCAACACTCCGCAAATCAGGGGAGATGGCAGACACAATGACTCCTTCCTTGAGGATACTCGCCGGCTCAGATAACCCCGGAGAGTCGGGCACAAAACTCCTAGACAGAGCATCCGCCTTCACATTTTTAGAGCCCGGAAGGTATGAAATCACAAAATCAAAACGAGCAAAAAATAACGACCAACGGGCCTGTCTAGGATTCAAGCGCTTGGCAGACTCGAGATAAGTCAAGTTCTTATGATCAGTCAATACCACCACGCGATGCTTAGCACCCTCAAGCCAATGACGCCACTCCTCGAATGCCCACTTCATGGCCAGCAACTCTCGGTTGCCCACATCATAATTACGCTCAGCAGCAGAAAATTTCCTGGAAAAGAAAGCACATGGTTTGAACACTGAGCAACCAGAACCTCTCTGTGACAAAACCGCCCCTGCACCAATCTCAGAAGCATCAACCTCGACCTGGAACGGAAGAGAAACATCAGGTTGACACAACACAGGGGCACAGCAAAAACGACGCTTCAACTCCTGAAAAGCTTCCACGGCAGCAGAAGACCAATTAACCAAATCAGCACCCTTCTTGGTCAAATCGGTCAATGGTCTGGCAATGCTAGAAAAATTACAGATGAAGCGACGATAAAAATTAGCAAAGCCCAGGAATTTCTGCAGACTTTTTAGAGATGTCGGCTGAGTCCAATCCTGGATGGCCTGAACCTTAACCGGATCCATCTCGATAGTAGAAGGGGAAAAGATGAACCCCAAAAATGAAACTTTCTGCACACCGAAGAGACACTTTGATCCCTTCACGAACAAGGAATTAGCACGCAGTACCTGGAAAACCATTCTGACTTGCTTCACATGAGACTCCCAATCATCTGAGAAGATCAAAATGTCATCCAAGTAAACAATCAAGAATTTATCCAGATACTCACGGAAAATGTCATGAATAAAAGACTGAAAAACAGATGGAGCATTGGCAAGTCCGAACGGCATCACCAGATACTCAAAATGACCCTCGGGCGTATTAAATGCCGTTTTCCATTCATCTCCCTGCCTGATTCTCACCAGATTATACGCACCACGAAGATCAATCTTAGTAAACCAACTAGCCCCCTTAATCCGAGCAAACAAGTCAGAAATCAATGGCAAGGGATACTGAAACTTAACAGTGATCTTATTAAGAAGGCGGTAATCAATACACGGTCTTAGCGAACCATCCTTCTTGGCTACAAAAAAGAACCCTGCTCCCAATGGTGACGACGATGGGCGAATATGTCCCTTCTCCAGGGACTCCTTCACATAACTGCGCATAGCGGTGTGCTCAGGTACGGACAAATTAAATAAACGACCCTTAGGGAACTTACTACCAGGAATCAAATCGATAGCACAATCACAATTCCTATGCGGAGGTAGGGCATCAGACTTGGACTCTTCAAATACATCCTGAAAGTCCGACAAGAACTCTGGGATGTCAGAAGGAATGGATGACGAAATAGACAAAAATGGAACATCACCATGTACTCCCTGACAACCCCAGCTGGTTACCGACATAGAGTTCCAATCCAATACTGGATTATGGGTTTGTAGCCATGGCAACCCCAACACGACCACATCATGCAAATTATGCAGTACCAGAAAGCGAATAACTTCCTGATGTGCAGGAGCCATGCACATGGTCAGCTGGGCCCAGTACTGAGGCTTATTCTTGGCCAAAGGTGTAGCATCAATTCCTCTCAACGGAATAGGACACCGCAAAGGCTCCAAGAAAAATCCACAACGTTTAGCATAATCCAAATCCATCAGATTCAGGGCAGCGCCTGAATCCACAAACGCCATGACAGAATACGATGACAAAGAGCACATTAAGGTAATGGACAAAAGGAATTTGGACTGTACAGTACCAATAACGGCAGAGCTATCGAACCGCCTAGTGCGTTTAGGACAATTAGAAATAGCATGAGTAGAATCACCACAATAGAAACACAGTCTGTTCAGACGTCTGTGTTCTTGCCGTTCTACTTTAGTCATAGTCCTGTCGCACTGCATAGGCTCAGGTTTACTCTCAGGCAGTACCGCCAGATGGTGCACAGATTTACGCTCGCGCAAGCGACGACCGATCTGAATGGCCAAGGACATAGACTCATTCAAACCAGCAGGCATAGGAAATCCCACCATTACATCCTTAAGAGCTTCAGAGAGACCCTTTCTGAACAAAGCCGCTAGTGCAGATTCATTCCACAGAGTGAGTACTGACCATTTCCTAAATTTCTGACAATATACTTCTACATCATCCTGACCCTGGCATAAAGCCAGCAGATTTTTCTCAGCCTGATCCACTGAATTAGGCTCATCGTAAAGCAATCCGAGCGCCAGGAAAAATGCATCAACATTACTCAATGCAGAATCTCCTGGTGCAAGAGAAAACGCCCAGTCCTGTGGGTCGCCGCGCAAAAAAGAAATAATAATCAAAACCTGTTGAATAGGATTACCAGAAGAATGAGGTTTCAAGGCCAAAAATAGCTTACAATTATTTCTGAAGCTCAGGAACTTAGTTCTGTCACCAAAAAACAAATCAGGAATCGGAATTCTTGGTTCTAGCATCGATTTCTGATCAATAGTATCTTGAATCTTTTGTACATTTACAACGAGATTATCCATTGAGGAGCACAGAGCCTGAATATCCATGTCCACAGCTGTGTCCTGAAGCACTCTAATGTCTAGGGGAAAAAAAGACTGAAGACAGAGCTAAGAAAAAAAAATGATGTCAGGATTTCTTTTTTCCCTCTATTGGGAATCATTGGTTGGCTCCTTGTACTGTTATGGCTGGCAATCAGGCAACACAGCGTGCAGTAATCAGCGCACATACAGAGATCTGGCAATAACCAAAAACAATAAGACGAGCTCTGAGACGTGGAATCTCTGTAGACTGCAGTACCTAATCTATCCTCACACAACTATAAGCAGCAGTGGATTGCGCCTAACAACTACCTATGCAACTCGGCACTGCCTGAGGAGCTGACTAGCCTGAAGATAGAAATACAAGCCTGACTTACCTCAGAGAAATACCCCAAAGGAATAGGCAGCCCCCCACATATAATGACTGTTAGCAAGATGAAAAGACAAACGTAGGAATGAAATAGATTCAGCAAAGTGAGGCCCGATATTCTAGACAGAGCGAGGATAGCAAAGAGAACTATGCAGTCTACAAAAAACCCTAAAACGAAAACCACGCAAAGGGGCAAAAAGACCCACCGTGCCGAACTAACAGCACGGCGGTGCACCCCTCTGCTTCTCAGAGCTTCCAGCAAAAGACAATAGCAAGCTGGACAGAAAAAACAGAAAACAAACTAGAAGCACTTATCTAGCAGAGCAGCAGGCCCAAGGAAAGATGCAGTAGCTCAGATCCAACACTGGAACATTGACAAGGAGCAAGGAAGACAGACTCAGGTGGAGCTAAATAGCAAGGCAGCCAACGAGCTCACCAAAACACCTGAGGGAGGAAGCCCAGAGACTGCAATACCACTTGTGACCACAGAAGTGAACTCAGCCACAGAATTCACAACACAAGGTGTTCCCCAGGTTTCGTCCACATTGCTTCGATCTTCCTACTCTCGTTTAGTAGTTGTTGCAAACTACACTGCATTAGGCCTACAAATTGGGTATGGGGTGTAGAGAGACGGTGTGTTACACTCCAAGGTGTTCCCCAGGTTTCGTCCACAGTGCTTCGATCTTCCTACTCTCGTTTAGTAGTTGTTGCAAACTACACTGCATTAGGCCTACAAATTGGGTACGGGGTGTAGAGACGGTGTGTCCCACTCCAAGGTGTTCCCCAGGTTTCCTCGCCATTGCTTCGGTCTTCCGAGTCTCGTTTAGTAGTTGTTGCAAACTACACTGCATTAGGCCTACAAATTGGGTATGGGGTGTAGAGACGGTGTGTTCCACTCCAAGGTGTTCCCCAGGTTTCCTCTCCATTGCTTTGGTCTTCCGACTCTCGTTTAGTAGTTGTTGCAAACTACACTGCATTAGGCCTACAAATTTGGTATGGGGTGTAGAGACGGTGTGTCCCACTCCAAGGTGTTCCCCAGGTTTCCTCGCCATTGCTTCGGTCTTCCGAGTCTCGTTTAGTAGTTGTTGCAAACTACACTGCATTAGGCCTACAAATTGGGTATGGGGTGTAGAGACGGTGTGTTCCACTCCAAGGTGTTCCCCAGGTTTCCTCTCCATTGCTTTGGTCTTCCGACTCTCGTTTAGTAGTTGTTGCAAACTACACTGCATTAGGCCTACAAATTTGGTATGGGGTGTAGAGACAGTGTGTTCCACTCCAAGGTGTTCCCCAGGTTTCCTCGCCATTGCTTCGGTCTTCCGACTCTCGTTTAGTAGTTGTTGCAAACTACACTGCATTAGGCCTACAAATTGGGTATGGGGTGTAGAGAGACGGTGTGTTACACTCCAAAGTGTTCCCCAGGTTTCCTCTCCATTGCTTGCGTCTTCCGACTCTCGTTTAGTAGTTGTTGTAAACTGTACTGCATTAAGCCTACAAATTGGGTATGGGGTGCAGAGAGACGGTGTGTTACAATCCAAGGTGTTCCCCAGGTTTCGTCCACATTGCTTCGATCTTCCTACTCTCGTTTAGTAGTTGTTGAAAACTACACTGCATTAGGCCTACAAATTGGGTATGGGGTGTAGAGAGACGGTGTGTTACACTCCAAGGTGTTCCCCAGGTTTCGTCCACATTGCTTCGATCTTCCTACTCTCGTTTAGTAGTTGTTGAAAACTACACTGCATTAGGCCTACAAGTTGGGTCTGGGTTGTAGAGACGGTGTCCTCCGCTCCAAGGTGTTCTCCAGGTTGCCTCTCCATTGCTTCAATCTTCATGCTCGTGTTAAGTAGTTGTTGAAACAACACTACATTATGCCTACAAGTTGGGTCTGGGTCATAGAGACGGTGTCTTCCGCTCCAAGGTGTTCTCCAGGTTGCCTCTCCATAGCTTCGATCTTCTAGCTCTCGTTAAGTAGTTGTTGAAACAACACTGCATTAGGCCTACAAGTTGGGTCTGGGTTGTAGAGACGGTGTCTTCCGCTCCAAGGTGTTCTCCAGGTTGCCTTTCCTGAGCTTCTATCTTCAGGCTCTTGTTAAATAGTTGTTAAATGGAACAACTGCATTTGGCGTACTAGTTGGTTTGGGGCCTATTAACAGTGTCTGCCGCTCCTTGCTGTTCTCCTGGTTTCCTGTCCTGAAATTCCATTTTCAGGCGCTCGTTAAGTAGTTGTTAATGTTAGACTGCATTTGGCCTACTAGTTGGGTTGGGGCCTACTATCGGTGTCTGCCACTCCTTGCTGTTCTCCTCCACTGAACAAAGCAGTGCCGCCTGTTTACTACTGTTGCCAATTTTGAACTGCATTTCGACTACTTACTGATTTGGGCCTACTCTCTGTGTCAGCCTCTCATTCCAGTTGTCCTCCACTGCAATGCCCCCTGGTTAGTCCTGTGTTACCAATTTTGAACTGCATTTAGCCCACTTTATTCTTTGGCCATATATCTGTGTTTCCTCCTCATCCTGCCCATTGCCCAGCCAGTGATAGATGAGTCTGCTGGTACATTGACCCATAACGCAACATTCCCCGTGCACGCTACACAGCAAGATTGGGACCCTGCTGAAAGTCAGGTTCCTCTTCCCGCATACCATACCACCTTACACGGGGACAAAGAGGAAGGTGCAGATGAAAGTGCAGGTTCCTTCATCAGGTGGGGGGAGGAATACTAGTTGGCGACGTCACTGGCACAGGGCCTCTCATAGTACGCAAAAGTGTTGCTGCCGGTGGGAGGCGCCCCGGCCGTGCAAACACACCGCTGTACTTTGAGGGGCCCTGTGCCAGTGCCAATGCCAACGAGTGGGCCCCCCCTGCTTGCTCAGGATCACAGCACTTGCAAAGTTGAAATACTTACCTCTCCCTGCTCCACTGCCGTGACGTGGTCCAGATTTACTGGGCCCACTAATTACTTGAACCAGCCCTACCCCCCACAACTTTAGCCAAATGACCCCCAATTTCAAATGCCTTCCAATTATTATAAGCTAAATTACGATTGACAAGCTTCTGTAACAAAAATGGATGTTTTTGCCATTAAAATGGGCAGTATAGGTGTTTTCCTGGCCTCCACTCACTGCCGACTATGCTCCCCCATTGACTTGCATTGGGTTTCGTGTTTCGGTCGATACCCGACTTTTCGCGATAATCGGCCGATTCCACTCGACTCGACTTTTAAGATAGTCGGGTTTCGCGAAACACGGCTCGACTCTAAAAAGGTCAAGGTCGCTCAACCCTAGTTACCACCTACTCCAGTGAAAGTTTTCATGCTGCTCCAAGGTCAACTGATCATAACAATTCACTCTTTGTTTCATTGCAGCCATTTGGTAAATTCAAAAAGTTCATTTTTTTCACATAAATGTACACTCTGCGCCCCTTCTTAGCTGAAAAAACAAACAAATGTAATGTGGGAGGAAACCCACGCAAACAAAGGGACAACATACAAATTCCTTGCAGATGTTGTCCTTAGTAGGATTTGAACCTGGTCCCCACCACTATATATATCTTTATCTCTATATAGATATACATCTTATATATAATTGTCGAAGGGTCACTTCCGTCTGTCTCTCTGTCCTTCTGTCACGGTTATTCATTCGCTGATTGGTCTCGCCAGCTGCCTGTCATGGCTGCCGCGACCAATCAGCGACGGGCACAGTCCAGAAGAAAATGGCCGCTCCTTACTCCCCGCAGTCAGTGCCTGTCACCCGCATACTCCCCTCCGGTCACCGCTAACATAGGGTTTATGCCAGCGGTAACAGACAGCGTTATGCCGCGGGTAACGCACTCCGTTACCGCCGCTATTAATCCTGTGCGTCCCCAACTTTTTACTATTGACGCTGCCTATGCGGCATCAATAGTAAAAAATGTAATGTTAAAAATAATGAAAAAAAAAAACCTGCTATACACACACTCCAATAACAGTTATGTCTGTCGAGTTTATGATTTTTTCTTTATGATTATATATACTTTAAAACTGTCTATATCATGTGTGTGATTGTACATTGCCTCCTGGTGTCACCAGCCTTCACAGTATTGGTTCTTTGGCAATTGTCCTATTTCTGAGCTTGTTTTTTGTTGTACAGGCATAGATATAGTTTACATATGTATGTTGGATATATTTATTTAATTGCCTGTCTACTTATTAACACTCCTGGCATAATACTGCCACCATATAGTGTTCTCTGTCCGTATGTTGGCGGGCTGTCTCTCCCCCCTGTGAATTCTCCCTGCTTGCTCTGTCCGTGGGTGTGTTTTGGCGCCGACTCACCCATGAGATTGCGCAGTAGAGACTATGACGCGGTGTTTTGATCGCTCGCCTCCTCCGGACAGTACACTTAGAATGGATAGTGTATCTGTGTCTCCTAGGTTACCGCTGCAGACGCGCCATGATAGTGCTGGCGGCGCAGGCGCAGTAAATGTGTTTACCTATTAGCGGCCGCTTCCTGATTATTCTCCCCTGCCCGCTCAGTGGTAGAGCGGATGTGTATGTTGGCGGCCCCACGTGACTTCACAGTGCCGATCTGGATGCTTGCCGACTGGCCTATCAGCTTCTTACCTAGTTCTAGTATCTTGCCCCTATTGGTATTGCTACACCTTGTGACTTCTCTTGTCGGATATATAGGGAGGTTTTATCCTCCATCAAAACCACGCCCCCTGAAGAAGGTGAACCCGCACCGAAACGTGCGTTGGGGACTAAGGACCGGACAGACTAGCCTCTTTTGATATGGGTAAATACCGTTGCTAAATCTTTTACGGCTGTGGCTCTTTTGTGGGGTTAAATCCACCTTACTGGTTATCTATACCTGCGGGTTATATGGTGCGGGTGTGCCTTAGAGCAGTGGAGGCCACATGACATGTTATGCTCTATATATAGGCTCCCCTCCCCCTGTTTCCCTGTAAATTTATATAACATATAAATAGTTTTACTATACACTTGACCTGTTTCTAACCCCCGCTCAGTGTACCGCAGCTGCTGGATACATTATATCACACTGTGTGTACCCATCATGGAGGTATAGTCCTACCGCTCCTTATTATTTTTTGGAATCTGCCATACACCCATTTTTACTATGCCGTCACTGGATATATTGATTGCTCCGTTGTTCTGTACATACGCTTTATAGTAGCTCTGTGTATGTTTTTAATCTTATATTTACTAAAGATTTGTCATGTTTGTTCAATAGTGGCATGTCCGTTTGACTCATTTGTTCTCCTGTTGTCCTATATATGTTTTGAGTCGTTTTTTGCCCCTGATAGATATGCTACTTAGCATTTATATGCCAGTTTATGCATGGTTATTCCAGTAGATGAATATGTTTTCGGGACTATTTGTGTTATTGATGCTTTCTGTGTTTCTCACAGCTTCAAGTTCCAAAGCAGCTATGGATTATAAAGCACGTGAGCAATCATGGCTTACACGTATTAATGAGGTGTTCAGTGACAGTTCCAAGGCATCAGTGGCGGATGGCAGCAGGGATGCACATGAGGCAATCAAGAAGTTGAAGGATTTATTACATAGACGGACTCGCATCTGGTAGAATCGTGCGTTTTTGATTAAATATATAGAAACCGGTCTTACACCGAGGCGTCTGAGAGTCCAGGTTTACCCGTCATTTGAGGTGGAGGATGTGGTTTTAAGGCAAAATTGGGAGGAGCTTGCTACAACATGCTCTAAAGGCTTTATGGAGCTGCTGGCTCAATCTAATAAAGAGTATATAGACTCCCTGGATAGGGAAATTGAGACTGTACTGGGTATATTAAAGCGAGATCTGTCTGAGGTGGAGTTGCAAACACTCAATGGTGAAATTGATAAAGAATTCCAGAAATGGGAGAAGGATATCTGTGCCACTAAGACTACCAAATTCCAGCGGGATGTTGGGGATGGGCAGTCCAACACGGTGTATAGGTGGAACATAAAATCTCGTAGACATATAAAAGGCCTCAGGAGAAGGTCTACATCTGCCTCTATGACCTCTCAGGCATCCAGTGAAGAATCATCAAGATCTTTGTTGAAAACGTCCGAATCCCATAAGATGTTTCCAAACAGGGAAGCCCAGGTGGTCAAGCGTAAGGTTGGATACATCAATAAACAAGATAAAAAATATAAAACCAACCAACTGGAGGTAATCAACCTGTCTGAATATACTCTTACTCAGGCTCAATTGGAGGTTCTTTCCAGGGGTTTGACATTTTCACCAACTAATAATTTAGATTTTTTTACAGCCATAAAAGATTTATTTTTATTTGCAAGAAAATTAATACTCAAAAAATTACACAGTAAAGGATATGGTGGGCCTGAAGCACAAGCAGATATGGAAGCCCTCAAGGCCCTGGAGGAACTTCTAATTGAGCAGGAGTCAATGGCTGCAGGTATGTTCCCATGCTTCGTACATCCACGATCCACTCGCTTTCCCCCCTTGTCGGCTTGCCCTGCTGTCGATATTTTTACCAGATTAGTAATGAAGGACTTTGAACATCTGACCACCCGTCGTAAAAGCGATAACCTCACAGCACAGCAGCGTTTAGCTCTGAGAGATTTGAGAAGCTATAAGGAAATTGTGATTAAGCCAGCCGACAAGGGGGGAAACATAGTGATATGGCCACAGTGGATGTATGAAAAGGAGGCCTATAGGCAGCTGAAAGACAGGAAAACATACTGTCGTCTTGACCGCAACCCTACAGTACCCTTCTCGGCAGAACTTGAATTGATTCTACAGCAGGCTGTTGAAAAGGGTATCATATCTAAAAAAATAATGGAGGGACGGTTTACTAAAACTCCTAAAGTCCAGACCATTTATTTCACACCTAAAATCCACAAGGACTCGCTGACTCCGCCAGGCTGGCCCATTGTGTCGGGCCTGGGTGGACTCTGTGAACCTGTGTGTAGGTTTATAGATTACTATCTCAAGCCTCTTGTAGAATCACTTCCTTCGTACGCACGTGATACGATGGACGTTCTGTCGAGAATTGACGGTATGTCTTTGGATAGTGAAATGATACTTGTTACGGCAGATATTGAATCGCTGTACACGTGCATCCGACACGACGATGGTCTCCGGGCCTGTCAGTTCTTTCTTGCTAGCAGCAACTGGGATGACCCTTTGTGTGAATTTGTCCTGCAGCTGCTTCGGTACATCCTTACTCACAATTTTTTCGTTTTTCGTGACATCTTTTATTTACAGCAGTGCGGCACTGCCATGGGGGCGGCCTGTGCGCCCTCTTTTGCTAATCTCTTCCTTGGGTTTTGGGAGAGAGAGGTTTTTGGTGGAGAGGGCGCCCAGGCAGCGGACCATGTGAAAGTGCTGGCTACGTTATATTGACGACGTTTTTATTGTGTGGCAGGGTACTGAACAGCAGCTCCGGGACTTTATGGATGGCTTGAACTCGAATATGTATAATATTAAATTGACTTATAAATACAGCAGGACCGAGGTGGACTTCCTTGATATTAAAATCTTCACTGATGAACATCTGCAGTTACAGACTGATGTGTATCGGAAGCCCACCTCAGTTAATGCATTGTTGCATGCGAGTTCGAGCCACCCTCCAGCCACTATTAGGGCCATCCCAGTAGGCCAATTCCTCAGGATGAGACGTGTGTGCTCATAGGAGGAAAAATTTGAGGCCCAGTCGGCGGACCTCCGTGACAGGTTTCGGATGCGCGGGTACAGTGAACGCTGTATAAAGCGAGGCTATCTTAGGGCGAAAAAAAGCAATCGCCCTGCTCTGTTACATGGCCAGTCCAAAATAAAAAAGGATGAAGAACATATCAGATTTATATCAACATACAATGGCCAGTGGACACAGATGAGGGAATGTCTTAGGCAACACTGGAATGTACTTCACACTGACCCCATCCTCTCTTGATACCTATCCCCGGACCCACTCATGACAGCAAGAAGAAGCCAAAATTTGGGAGACATGCTGGTCAATAGCCACTATGTCCCAGAAGTTAAAAACCCCTTCAATTCACATGGACCACCCCATGGCTGTTTTCCATGTGGGAGATGCATGGCATGTAAGAATATGCTGAGAACCACCACTGTTATGAACTGGTAATTCAGAAACACAATGGACCTGGTGGTTAAGAGCACACAAAGTGACCTGATAGTTACTAATAACATAGGACGAGCTCTGAGACGTGGGAACTCTGCTGACCGCAATCCCTAATCCTATCACACCACACTAGAGGTAGCCGTGGAGCGCTCCTGACCAGACCTAGGCGCCTCGGGCACAGCCTCAGAAACTAGCTAGCCCTGAAGATAGAAAAATAAGCCTACCTTGCCTCAGAGAAATTCCCCAAAGGAAAAGGCAGCCCCCCACATATAATGACTGTGAGTAAAGATGAAAATACAAACACAGAGATGAAATAGGTTTTAGCAAAGTGAGGCCCGACTTACTGAATAGACCAAGGATAGTAAAGATAGCTTTGCGGTCAGCACAAAAACCTACAAATAACCATGCAGAGGGCGCAAAAAGACCCTCCGTACCGATTAACGGCACGGAGGTGCTCCCTCTGCGTCCCAGAGCTTCCAGCAAGCAAGAAAAACCAATATAGCAAGCTGGACAGAAAAAATAGCAAACAAAAGTAACACAAGCAGAACTTAGCTTATGCAGGGCAGACAGGCCACAAGAACGATCCAGGAAAGAGCAAGACCAATACTGGAACATTGACTGGAGGCCAGGAACAAAGAACTAGGTGGAGTTAAATAGAGCAGCACCTAACGACTTAACCTCGTCACCTGAGGAAGGAAACTCAGAAGCCGCAGCCCCACTCATATCCACCAGAGGAAGCTCATAGACAGAACCAGCCGAAGTATCACTCATGACAACAAGAGGGAGCTTGACCACAGAATTCACAACACACCACCTTCACCTCATCTGACGGGAAACGTACTTTTGATATTAGACACTATATCACCTGTGTGACAACACAGGTGATATACTATGCCACATGTGGGTGTCACAAGATTTATATTGGTCTGACGTCTCGTCAGTTGAGAATTCGAACCCGAGAGCATGTGCGTGACATACTAGCATCTGCCTCGGTTACGGATGAGACCCTGTTAAAAACCATACCAAGACACTTTCGCACATACCATCAGAGTGACCCTAAATCCTTCATGGTCAGGGGCATCCAGCATACTCAACTTGGAATCCGTGGTGGAGACATTAAGCAACTACTTGCCCAGAAAGAATGTAGGTGGATCACTGTTTTGGGCACAATGTCTCCACGTGGCCTTAATGAATCGCATGGCTTTGCTTCTTTCCTATAATCACCACTTTGTGGTGTGATTATTTTGTATCTATTCCTCTTGCCTTATGTGCCCCTGCCTGACCTTCTGCTGCTGTATTGTCTTTTAACCTGGTTTTGGTGTTTCTTTTTAATCATTTTAATTTATTTTTTTATCCATTATTTCAGTTATCCGCTATGTGCAATATATTGATCAGAACATGTACGGTACGATTCGCTCAAGATATACCCCTATGTTCCCCCGAAGTCACGCACCTTATACCATGGAGTGGCACCTCTGAAGTTACTCAATCTGTCACACTTTAAGGAGAAGTGTGACTCTAGTATCGACTTAGCACTTTGTAGTTATATTATGTTGATTAACTATTTGTGGTCTATATATGGTTATGTCTGTCGAGTTTATGATTTTTTCTTTATGATTATATATACTTTAAAACTGTCTATATCATGTGTGTGATTGTACATTGCCTCCTGTTTTGGCTCGGTGCATGGTGGGGGTGGGGCGCCAGCCTCCCGGGTGTCACCAGCCTTCACAGTATTGGTTCTTTGGCAATTGTCCTATTTCTGTGCTTGTTTTTGTTGTACAGGCATAGATATAGTTTACATATGTATGTTGGATATATTTATTTAATTGCCTGTCTACTTATTAACACTCCTGGCATAATACTGCCACCATATAGTGTTCTCTTTCCGTATGTTGGTGGGCTGTCTCTCCTCCCTGTGAATTCTCCCTGCTTGCTCTGTCCGTGGGTGTGTTTTGGTGCCGACTCACCCATGAGATTGCGCAGTAGAGACTATGATGCAGTGTTTTGATCGCTCGCCTCCTCTGGACAGCACACTTAGAATGGATAGTGTATCTGTGTCTCCTAGGTTACCGCTGCAGACGCGCCATGATAGTGCTGGCGGCGCAGGCGCAGTAAATGTGTTTACCTATTAGCGGCCGCTTCCTGATTATTCTCCCCTGCCCGCTCAGTGGTAGAGCGGATGTGTCTGTTGGCGGCCCCACGTGACTTCACAGCGCCGATCTGGATGCTTGCCGACTGGCCTATCAGCTTCTTACCTAGTTCTAGTATCTTGCCCCTATTGGTATTGCTACACCTTGTGACTTCTCTTGTCGGATATCTAGGGAGGTTATATCCTCCATCAAAACCACGCCCCCTGACGAAGGTGAACCCGCACCGAAACGTGCGTTGGGGACTAAGGACAGGACAGACTAGCCTCTTTTGATATGGGTAAATACCGTTGCTAACTCTTTTACGGCTGTGGCTCTTTTGTGGGGTTAAATCCACCTTACTGGTTATCTATACCTGCGGGTTATATGGTGAGGGTGTGCCTTAGAGCAGTGGAGACCACATGACATGTTATGCTCTATATATAGGCTCCCCTCCCCCTGTTTCCCTGTAAATTTATATAACATATAAATAGTTTTACTATTCACTTGACCTGTATCTAACCCCCGCTCAGTGTACCGCAGCTGCTGGATACATTATATCACACTGTGTGTACCCATCATGGAGGTATAGTCCTACCGCTCCTTATTATTTTTTGGAATCTGTCCATACACCCATTTTTACTATGCCGTCACTGGATATATTGATTGCTCCGTTGTTCTGTACATACGCTTTATAGTAGCTCTGTGTATGTTTTTAATCTTATATTTAATAAAGATTTTTCACGTTTGTTCAATAGTGGCATGTCCGCTTGACTCATTTGTTCTCCTGTTGTCCTATACACACACTCCGTAGTTGCTCGCCCCAGCCGACATCTTCCGTTGCAGCTTCCGGTGGCAAACATGGTATGGGAGAAGGACCTGCTATGACGTCACAGTCATGTGACCGTGCCATCATCACAGGCCCTGCGCGTCTGCACTAAAAAAGACCTGCCATGACGTCACAGTCATGTGACCGCGACGTCATCACAGGCCCTGCGTTCATACCAACCCTGGGACCGGAAGCTGCCATGGACTACAAGGGGCCCTCGAAAAGGTGAGAATATGTTTAGTTTTTATTTTTTAACCTGTGAAGAACCTGGCTGGGCAATATACTACGTGACTGGCCAATATACTATGAGGCTCTGTGCTGTATACTACGTCGCTGTGCAATGTACTATGTGGCTCTGTGCTGTACACTACATCACTGGGCAATATAAAATGTCACTGGGTTATATACTACGTAACTGGGCAATATACTACGTGGCTCTGTGCTGTATACTACGTCGCTGTGCAATGTACTATGTGGCTCTGTGCTGTATACTACGTCCCTGGGCAATATAATATGTCACTGGGCAATATACTACGTGACTGGGCAATATACTACGTGGCTGCACAATATACTACGTCACTAGGCAATGTACTACGTAACTGGGCAATATACTATGTGGCTGGGCAATATACTACATCACTGGGCAATATACTACGTGGTTGGGCAATATACTACATGACTGGGCAATATACTACGTGGTTGGGCAATATACTACGTCACTGGGCAATATACTACATGGCTGGGCAATATACTACGTGAATGGGCAATATACTATGTGGCTGGGCAATATACTACGTGTCTGGGCAATATACTACGTCACTGGGCAATATACTACGTGGCTGGGCAATATACTACGTGAATGGGCAATATACTATGTGGCTGGGCAATATACTACGTGGCTGGGCAATATACTACGTGGCTGGGCAATATACTACATTACTGGGCAATATACTATGTAGCTGTGCAATATACTAAGTGGCTGGGCAATATACTATGTGACTGGGCAATATACTACGTGGCTGTGCAATATACTATGTGGTTGGGCAATATGCTACTTGGCTGGGCAATATACTATGTGGCTGGGCAATATACTACGTGGCTGGGCAATATACTATGTGGCTGGGCAATATACTACGTGACTGGGCAATAAACTATGTGGCTGGGCAATAAACTACGTGACTGGGCAATATACTACGTGGCTGGGCAATATACTATGTAGCTGGGCAATATACTACGTGGACATGCATATTCTAGAATACCCGATGCGTTAGAATCGGGCCACCATCTAGTATATATATATATATATATATATATATATGTAGCAATAAGCACTAAATATTAGAATAATAATATTGAATACAATATAGAATAAAGAACACATAATGTTGTATGTGGTTTACTAAAAGATATATGGCCAGTGTGTGGTTTACTATAAGATATGTGTATATGGCCAGTAAAAAGCTATAGATTTAACTGTTTTATGGCCTAAGAAAAGAGGTAATTTTTTATGTGCCCTTCTGACATAGTTTGGGGTTTGGATTTCAAGTGAACACTAAAAAATGAGGAAATGGATGTCTTGTCTGTAAATCTTTTGCTGCTTATCTAAATGTTTAGACACAATGATGAATTATTGTGAGAAATTAGCTTCTAAAAAAAAGCTGCACCCCACGCACAGGAAATTCCCCCTCATCTCAATGAGGCACATGGAATAAAATCTCTAATGAGTTTGTTTACTTAACTTTATCTAAGTATTTTATGTTTTTCTTTTAGTGGAGGTGATGACTAAGTAGGTTGGCAAAGATTATGGTATGTCTACTCAAGTTGACTGTGATCATCCATCATAAAAGGAGCTTTGTCATATGGTTCAGCTGCTCAATATCACTTTGCCATTTGAGCTCTTTGCAATATGTTTAAAGTTAAAAATGTTTAGTTTATGGTTTAAATGTTGATTAGCTGTGTGCTCACTTTTCAGATTTGTGATTTACAAATAGTTCATGTCATAGTGGAAAACAAAAGGTTAAAAATCTATTTGAATGCAACATTTTCCATTGACTCAGACTATTTAATTTATTTAAAGTTGACGCAATTGAATTTTTTTTCACTGTTCCTACATCCGCATGGATCATTCAAGTCTTGAGATGTAAGTAAATGTAAAAACGTAGGGAGCAAACTAGTTGATTAGAAAGTCACTGTGTGAAATTACACAGACTTGGTCTAATACTTATGTGAATTATTTTCTATTTCATTCTTTCTTTTTTAATGCCATGGAAACAACTAAGACTTTGCAATTTATGCCACTTTTAAATACTTTCAATTTTTTTGTTATAGCTTAGTTAAGAATAATAATATTCTTTATATACCTAGTTGCAGCATTCTCAAAAAGAGATATTAAAATCAGATGAAGTTGTATACAATAAAAAGAAGAAAATGGTCTTGTTAAACAACCACATAGGGTAACAAAATGCATTAAAGAGCAAGGTTATTGATATTGTTAAAGGATAGCTGACTTAAAATAATTATTTACTGGAAGGTTCAATGTCATTGAGAAAGAATATAAAAGTAGCATATTTCTGTGTCCTGGAGAAGGCAGTGAGAGTTTGTGATAAGGGAGAGTAATAGTGGTAGGTCACAAGCTAGGTGGTAAAGTCAGATGAAAAGATTTAGAGAAATGCAGCAATGTGAATTAACTAGAACTTTAAATTGAGTTATAAAGAAAAAATCCACTGCAATGACAGACAATAAAGCAGAAATATTAGCAAGATCATTAGGGAAGAAACCTCATTCCACATTTATGTTAGTTTAATAAAACAATTCTGATTACCTATTAAATATTCTTTGCAAGCACAAGCCTTGCAAAATAGGGTTAACATAAATCCGATGTGTAAAAGTCAAGAAAGAGATCCTCACTGATTTTGTTTTAAGCTGTATATCTAGCGTGGTCACTTTAATACACGGGTGGAGAATGTTTTTTTCTGCCGAGCAACATTTGTATATTTTTAAAATCAGTGGCTGGCCATACAAAATTATCAGCTTAAAAATTAGGAATACAATACTTGGTCAAGCTTTTAATTAACTCATTGCTGATGTGATAGCTGAAACCTCTTCTCTTTTGTGAGGTGTGTGATGTTTGGTTGCTTTGATGATGTTGTAAAAAGCACATCATTTTTCAGGTTTGCCCCAATCAGTCTGAAGGGCAGTCGATTCTTTGCAATGGTAAGTTTTGGTAAGAACTGCAATAAGTTGTTCCGAACACGAGAGATCAGCGAACCACTTAAAATTCTAATTTGCTTGTTCGTGCATATTTTATCGGGAAGTTATTCCCTGTGAATTTAATGTTCCTTATTATTCTTTGGGGCTTTTGCAGAACCCAAAGCACAATGAACATAAGATATAAAAAGATAAATAATTGTGCTCACCTCATCGCTTACCTGTCCGGCTGTTCTTTCTGCTCCATGTTTGCGCTACGGTTTCTTTCTTGACTGATGTGCACTCTAGGTCAGAATTTCCAGCCTTAAGTAGGCCCCAGAGCATGCACTATGCATTCCGGGACCTACATGCAGCTGGAATCCTTAGCGTAGAATGAACAACGGGCTGGAGATGTGATGTGATGAAGGCATGGAGGACCAGACAGCTGACAGGGTGAGGAGGGCCTGTGAGAGAGGTGACCAGTGAGGTGATGTGAGGAGATGTTTTTTCTTCAACCTTTGGTTGGCTCTCAACTGTTCAGCAAGATGGAGGCCACAGCTATTTACAAAAAAATCCTATTCCCTAGAATACAGCTGTTTTGCAAAATTTTACTAAAATTCAATTACACATGAATACATTTGCCCATCTCTATAAGAACACATGTATAATTTAATGCATGTCTCCTCAAACAAGAAACATCACTGAATGGATATAAAACTCAAGCATTGAGAGGTCAACATTTTATATAACATAGGATACACTGAGACTGCTAAATGTACATCACATAGAAGACATTGAGACTGCTGTATACTATATATATATATATATATATATATATATATATATATATACAGTACAGACCAAAAGTTTGGACACACCTCATTTAAAGATTTTTCTGTATTTTCATGACCATGAAAATTGTAAATTCACACTGAAGGCATCAAAACTATGAATTAACGCATGTGGAATTATATACTTAACAAAAAAGTGTGAAACAACTGAAAATATGTCTTATATTCTAGGTTCTTCAAAGTAGCCACCTTTTGCTATGATGATGACTGCTTTGCACAATCTTGGAAATGGTTTTCACTTCACGCGTGTGCCCTGTCAGATTTAATAAGTGGGATTTCTTGCCTTATAAATGAGGTTGGGACCATCAGTTGTGTTGAGCAGAAGTCTGGTGGATACACAGCTGGTAGTCCTACTGAATAGACTGTTAGAATTTGTAATATGGCAAGAAAAAAGGAACTAAGTAAAGAAAAACGAGTGGCGATTAGAGTTGAGCGACCTTGACCTTTTTAGAGTCGAGCCGGGTTTCGCGAAATCCGACTATCTCAAAAGTCGGGTCGAGTGAAATCGGCCGATTATGACGTAAAGTCGGGATCGACCGAAACACGAAACCCAATGCAAGTCAATGGGGCAGCATAGTCGGCAGTGAGTGGGGGCCAGGAAAACACCTAGAGTGCCCATTTTAATGTCAAAACCATCTATTCTTCTTAATGAAGCTTGTCAAGCGTAATTTACCTTATAATAATTGGAAGGCATTTGAAATTGGGGGTCATTTGGCTAAAGTTGTGGTGGGTAGGGCTGGTTCAAGTAATTAGTGGGCCCAGGAAATCTGGACCACGTCACGGCAGTGGAGCAGGGAGAGGTAAGTATTTCAACTTTGCAAGTGCTGTGAACCTGAGCAAGCAGGGGGGGCCCACTCGTTGGCATTGGCACTGGCACAGGGCCCCTCAAAGTACAGCGGTGTGTTTGCACGGCGGGGGCGCCTCCCACCGGCAGCAACACTTTTGCGTACTATGAGAGGCCCTGTGCCAGTGACGTCGCCAACTAGTATTCCTCCCCCCACCTGATGAAGGAACCTGCACTTTCATCTGCACCTTCCTCTTTGTCCCCGTGTAAGGTGGTATGGTATGCGGGAAGAGCAACCTGACTTTCAGCAGGGTCACAATGTTGTTGTGTAGCGTGCACGGGGAATGTTGCGTTATGGGTCAATGTACCAGCAGACTCATCTATCACTGGCTGGGCAATGGGCAGGATGAGGAGGAAACACAGATATAGGCCCAAATAATAAAGTGGGCTAAATGCAGTTCAAAATTGGTAACACAGGAATAACCAGGGGGCATTGCAGTGGAGGACAACTGGAATGAGAGGCTGACACAGAGAGTAGGCCCAAATCAGTAAGTAGTCGAAATGCAGTTCAAAATTGGCAACCGTAGTAAACAGGCGGCACAG
Organism: Ranitomeya imitator; assembly: GCF_032444005.1. Classification (NCBI taxonomy): domain Eukaryota; kingdom Metazoa; phylum Chordata; class Amphibia; order Anura; family Dendrobatidae; genus Ranitomeya; species Ranitomeya imitator. Next base: position 932,323,597 of record NC_091282.1, on the reverse strand, counting down.
CTTTGTTCAGTGGAGGAGAACAGCAAGGAGTGGCAGACACCGATAGTAGGCCCCAACCCAACTAGTAGGCCAAATGCAGTCTAACATTAACAACTACTTAACGAGCGCCTGAAAACGGAATTTCAGGACAGGAAACCAGGAGAACAGCAAGGAGCGGCAGACACTGTTAGTAGGCCCCAAACGAACTAGTACGCCAAATGCAGTTGTTTCATTTAACCACAATTTAACGAGAGCCTGAAGATAGAAGCTCAGGAAAGGCAACCTGGAGAACACCTTGGAGTGGAACACACCATCTCTCTCCACCCCATACCCATTTTGTAGGCCTAATGCTGTGTAGTTTTCTACAACTACTAAATGAGAGTCGGAAGACCGAAGCAATGGCAAGGCAACCTGGGGAACACCTTGGAGTGTAACACACCATCTCTCTCCACCCGATACCCATTTTGTAGGCCTAATGCAGTGTAGTTTTCTACAACTACTAAACGAGAGTCGGAAGATCGAAGCAATGGCGAGGAAACCTGGAGAACACCTTGGAGTGTAACACACCATCTCTCTCCACCCCATACCCATTTTGTAGGCCTAATGCTGTGTAGTTTTCTACAACTACTAAACGAGAGTCGGAAGACCGAAGCAATGGCAAGGCAACCTGGGGAACACCTTGGAGTGTAACACACCATCTCTCTCCACCCGATACCCATTTTGTAGGCCTAATGCAGTGTAGTTTTCTACAACTACTAAACGAGAGTCGGAAGACCGAAGCAATGGCAAGGCAACCTGGGGAACACCTTGGAGTGTAACACACCATCTCTCTCCACCCGATACCCATTTTGTAGGCCTAATGCAGTGTAGTTTTCTACAACTACTAAACGAGAGTCGGAAGATCGAAGCAATGGCGAGGAAACCTGGAGAACACCTTGGAGTGTAACACACCATCTCTCTCCACCCCATACCCATTTTGTAGGCCTAATGCTGTGTAGTTTTCTACAACTACTAAACGAGAGTCGGAAGACCGAAGCAATGGCAAGGCAACCTGGGGAACACCTTGGAGTGTAACACACCATCTCTCTCCACCCGATACCCATTTTGTAGGCCTAATGCAGTGTAGTTTTCTACAACTACTAAACGAGAGTCGGAAGATCGAAGCAATGGCGAGGAAACCTGGAGAACACCTTGGAGTGTAACACACCATCTCTCTCCACCCCATACCCATTTTGTAGGCCTAATGCTGTGTAGTTTTCTACAACTACTAAACTAGAGTCGGAAGACCGAAGCAATGGCAAGGCACCCTGGGGAACACCTTGGAGTGTAACACACCATCTCTCTCCACCCCATACCCATTTTGTAGGCCTAATGCTGTGTAGTTTTCTACAACTACTAAACGAGAGTCGGAAGACCGAAGCAATGGCAAGTCAACCTGGGGAACACCTTGGAGTGTAACACACCATCTCTCTCCACCCGATACCCATTTTGTAGGCCTAATGCAGTGTATGTTTTCTACAACTACTAAACGAGAGTCGGAAGACTGAAGCAATGGCAAGGCAACCTGGGGAACACCTTGGAGTGTAACACACCATCTCTCTCCACCCGATACCCATTTTGTAGGCCTAATGCAGTGTAGTTTTCTACAACTACTAAACGAGAGTCGGAAGACCGAAGCAATGGCAAGGCAACCTGGGGAACACCTTGGAGTGTAACACACCATCTCTCTCCACCCGATACCCATTTTGTAGGCCTAATGCAGTGTAGTTTTCTACAACTACTAAACGAGAGTCGGAAGATCGAAGCAATGGCGAGGAAACCTGGAGAACACCTTGGAGTGTAACACACCATCTCTCTCCACCCCATACCCATTTTGTAGGCCTAATGCTGTGTAGTTTTCTACAACTACTAAACGAGAGTCAGAAGATCGAAGCAATGGCGAGGAAACCTGGAGAACACCTTGGAGTGTAACACACCATCTCTCTCCACCCCATACCCATTTTGTAGGCCTAATGCTGCCTACTTTCCGACAACTACTAAACAAGAGCATGAAGATCGAAGCTCAGGAAAGGCAACCTGGGGAACACCTTGGAGTGTAACACACCCTCTCTCTACACCACGGAAGGGCTGATTCTTAGGAAGGAAGGCTGTCGGAAAGAAGCAGGGCGCGTCCGAGGGTGATAATATTCTTATTAGGTATATACTCACCCTCGGACGCGCCCTGCTTCTTTATTTGTAATGAATGTTTATTTGCAATGTGGTTTTGACTTACTCTATTTTTTTGGTAAATAATGATTTTATTATTTTCATTGTTTTGCATCTTCTTGGCAATAATATAAAGAAGACGTGACAGGACAACACTCGGTGGATGCCATATCTGTGTTTTAAATTGAAAAAAACTTTCAGTTAACTACTTGCAGGAGAAAGTTATTGTAGCTGGTGGCCATTTTTAGTACTGTACCAGATTTTTGTTGTATGTGTTTGTTTTTAATGTTAAAGTGTCTGCATTTGATATCTCTCCAGTATTTTCTTTTTTTATAAGCAAAATACTTATTTTTATATTTTCTGATGTTGGTTCAAGGGGTACACCGGCAGCAGTAGACAGGTCAGTGGAGGCCTAGTGGAAGGAGGGACCGCAGACAGGCTTCGAAGCCCTAACATAATAAATTGGGCTGGCTGTAGGCAATTTAAAATTGGTTCCAGGGGAACCCGGGCAGCAGTAGACAGGTCAGTGGAGGCCTAGTGGAAGGAGGGACCGCAGACAGGCTTCGAAGCCCTAACATAATAAATTGGCCTGGCTGTAGGCAATTTAAAATTGGTTCCAGGGGAACCCGGGCAGCAGTAGACAGGTCAGTGGAGGCCTAGTGGAAGGAGGGACCGCAGACAGGCTTCGAAGCCCTAACATAATAAATTGGGCTGGCTGTAGGCAATTTAAAATTGGTTCCAGGGGAACCCGGGCAGCAGTAGACAGGTCAGTGGAGGCCTAGTGGAAGGAGGGACCGCAGACAGGCTTCGAAGCCCTAACATAATAAATTGGCCTGGCTGTAGGCAATTTAAAATTGGTTCCAGGGGAACCCGGGCAGCAGTAGACAGGTCAGTGGAGGCCTAGTGGAAGGAGGGACCGCAGACAGGCTTCGAAGCCCTAACATAATAAATTGGGCTGGCTGTAGGCAATTTAAAATTGGTTCCAGGGGAACCCGGGCAGCAGTAGACAGGTCAGTGGAGGCCTAGTGGAAGGAGGGACCGCAGACAGGCTTCGAAGCCCTAACATAATAAATTGGGCTGGCTGTAGGCAATTTAAAATTGGTTCCAGGGGAACCCGGGCAGCAGTAGACAGGTCAGTGGAGGCCTAGTGGAAGGAGGGACCGCAGACAGGCTTCGAAGCCCTAACATAATAAATTGGCCTGGCTGTAGGCAATTTACAATTGGTTCTAGGGGAACACGGGCGGCAGTAGACAGGTCAGTGGAGGCCTAGTGGAAGGAGGGACGGCAGGCAGGCTTCGAAGCCCTAACATAATAAATTGGGCTGGCTGTAGGCAATTTAAAATTGGTTCCAGGGGAACCCGGGCAGCAGTAGACAGGTCAGTGGAGGCCTAGTGGAAGGAGGGACCGCAGACAGGCTTCGAAGCCCTAACATAATAAATTGGCCTGGCTGTAGGCAATTTACAATTGGTTCCAGGGGAACACGGGCGGCAGTAGACAGGTCAGTGGAGGCCTAGTGGAAGGAGGGACCGCAGACAGGCTTCGAAGCCCTAACATAATAAATTGGGCTGGCTGTAGGCAATTTAAAATTGGTTCCAGGGGAACCCGGGCAGCAGTAGACAGGTCAGTGGAGGCCTAGTGGAAGGAGGGACCGCAGACAGGCTTCGAAGCCCTAACATAATAAATTGGGCTGGCTGTAGGCAATTTAAAATTGGTTCCAGGGGAACCCGGGCAGCAGTAGACAGGTCAGTGGAGGCCTAGTGGAAGGAGGGACCGCAGACAGGCTTCGAAGCCCTAACATAATAAATTGGCCTGGCTGTAGGCAATTTAAAATTGGTTCCAGGGGAACCCGGGCAGCAGTAGACAGGTCAGTGGAGGCCTAGTGGAAGGAGGGACCGCAGACAGGCTTCGAAGCCCTAACATAATAAATTGGGCGGGCTGTAGGCAATTTAAAATTGGTTCCAGGGGAACCCGGGCAGCAGTAGACAGGTCAGTGGAGGCCTAGTGGAAGGAGGGACCGCAGACAGGCTTCGAAGCCCTAACATAATAAATTGGGCTGGCTGTAGGCAATTTAAAATTGGTTCCAGGGGAATCCGGGCAGCAGTAGACAGGTCAGTGGAGGCCTAGTGGAAGGAGGGACCGCAGACAGGCTTCGAAGCCCTAACATAATAAATTGGGCTGGCTGTAGGCAATTTAAAATTGGTTCCAGGGGAACCCGGGCAGCAGTAGACAGGTCAGTGGAGGCCTAGTGGAAGGAATGACCGCAGACAGGCTTCGAAGCCCTAACATAATAAATTGGGCTGGCTGTAGGCAATTTAAAATTGGTTCCAGGGGAACCAGGGCAGCAGTAGACAGGTCAGTGGAGGCCTAGTGGAAGGAGTGACCGCAGACAGGCTTCGAAGGCCTAACATAAGAAAAATGTCAATACAATGGTATTGACAGTGCCAGGCATTGAAGGATGTCAGCGCATAGACTAAACATTGGTGGAGCTGTGAGAGAAAATTTTGCAAGTGGTAGAGCACTGTTTGACCTGGGGGGGGACTGTCTTGTGGCCGGCGGTACAGGCCCAGGGCCCCTCATATTACAACGGTGTGTCTGACGTTGGGTGCGCACCACCACCGCCAGACACTTTATTGTACTATGAGGGACCTAGTGGCAGTGCCGTCGACCAAAAGCGGGCACACCCACCTCTTCAGACAAACAGTACTCTCATGGGTGCTGGCGCCAAGTGGCGATACCACGGCCCCGTGTGGGGACTTTGGCCATTTAGGGAGGTGTTAACATGTCGGATGCTGGACAATCAGGTGCTGCAAATTACGAGATTGGAAAAGTCGTTCAGAATAGTCCACAGGCAAGACCTTTACATAGGAAAGCTAGGTGTCAGCCGGGCAAGGTGGGGCAAAAGATTATTATTATTATTATTATTATACATTTTTATAGCGCCATTTATTCCATGGCGCTTTACATGTGAATACGGGGCAAATATAGACAAATACATTAAACATGAGCAGATAACAAGGCACACGAGTACATAAGGAGGGAGGACCCTGCCCGCGAGGGCTCACAGTCTGCAGGATTTCGAAATCCAGTTGTGGTTCATTTTAATGAAGGTTAGATCATCTACATTTTGGGTAGCCAGACGAGTCCTTTTTTCTGTTAGTATTGAACCTGCAGCACTGAATACTCTTTCTGATAGGACACTAGCTGCCGGGCAAGCAAGCTCCTGCAATGCATATTCTGCCAATTCTGGCCAGGTGTCTAATTTTGATGCCCAGTAATCAAATGGGAATGACGGTTGAGGGAGAACGTCGATAAGGGATGAAAAATAGTTAGTAACCATACTGGACAAATGTTGTCTCCTGTCACTTTGAATTGATGCTGCAGTACCTGTCCTGTCTGCGGTCATAGCAAAATCACTCCACAACCTGGTCAGAAAACCCCTCTGGCCAACGACACTTCTGATTTCTGCCCCTCTAACACCTCTGGTCTGCTGGCCCCTGCAGCTCGTGTTAGAACGATCACGGGCGCTGTGTGCAGGGAATGCCAGAAGCAAACGGTCAACAAGAGTTGATTGTTTGGTTGCTAATATTAGTTCCAAGTTCTCATGTGGCATTATATTTTGCAATTTGCCTTTATAGCGAGGATCAAGGAGGCAGGCCAACCAGTAATCGTCATCGTTCATCATTTTTGTTATGCGTGTGTGTCTTTTGAGGATATGTAAGGCATAATCCGCCATGTGGGCCAAAGTTCCAGTTCTCAAATCTGTGGTTATGCTTGGTTGAGGGGCAGTTTCAGGCAAATCCACGTCACTTGTGTCCCTCCAAAAACCAGAACCCGGCCTTGCCGCGCCAACAATTTCCACTGGCCCTGGAAAAGCTTCCTCATTAAAAATATAATCATCCCCATCATCCTCCTCGTCCTCCTCCTCCTCTTCGCCCGCTACCTCGTCCTGTACACTGCCCTGGCCAGACAATGGCTGACTGTCATCAAGGCTTTCCTCTTCCTCAGCTGCAGACGCCTGATCCTTTATGTGCGTCAAACTTTGCATCAGCAGACGCATTAGGGGGATGCTCATGCTTATTATGGCGTTGTCTGCACTAACCAGCCGTGTGCATTCCTCAAAACACTGAAGGACTTGACACATGTCTTGAATCTTCGACCACTGCACACCTGACAACTCCATGTCTGCCATCCTACTGCCTGCCCGTGTATGTGTATCCTCCCACAAAAACATAACAGCCCGCCTCTGTTCACACAGTCTCTGAAGCATGTGCAGTGTTGAGTTCCACCTTGTTGCAACGTCTATGCTGGGGAAGGTTCAAAGAACGCTGATAGGTCTGCATACGGCTGGAGTGTACGGGCGAACGGCGGATATGTGAGCAAAGTCCACGCACTTTGAGGAGCAGGTCGGATAACCCCGGATAACTTTTCAGGAAGCACTGCACCACCAGGTTTAAGGTGTGAGCCAGGCAAGGAATGTGTTTCAGTTGGGAAATGGAGATGGCAGCCATGAAATTCCTTCCGTTATCACTCACTACCTTGCCTGCCTCAAGATCTACAGTGCCCAGCCACGACTGCGTTTCTTTCTGCAAGAACTCGGACAGAACTTCAGCGGTGTGTCTGTTGTCGCCCAAACACTTCATAGCCAATACAGCCTGCTGACGTTTGCCAGTAGCTGCCCCATAATGGGAGACCTGGTGTGCAACAGTGGCAGCTGCGGATGGAGTGGTTGTGCGACTGCGGTCTGTGGACGAGGTCTCGCTTCTGCAGGAGGACGAGGAGGAGGAGGAGGGGGTGTGAATGGCTACAGCCAACTGTTTCCTAGACCGTGGGCTAGGCAGAACTGTCCCAAACTTGCTGTCCCCTGTGGACCCTGCATCCACCACATTTACCCAGTGTGCCGTGATGGACACGTAACGTCCCTGGCCATGCCTACTGGTCCATGCATCTGTTGTCAGGTGCACCTTTGTGCTCACAGATTGCCTGAGTGCATGGACGATGCGCTCTTTAACATGCTGGTGGAGGGCTGGGATGGCTTTTCTGGAAAAAAAGTGTCGACTGGGTAGCTCGTAGCGTGGTACAGCGTAGTCCATCAGGGCTTTGAAAGCTTCGCTTTCAACTAACCGGTAGGGCATCATCTCTAACGAGATTAGTCTAGCTATGTGGGCGTTCAAACCCTGTGTACGCGGATGCGAGGCTAAGTACTTCCTTTTTCTAACCATAGTCTCATGTAGGGTGAGCTGGACTGGAGAGCTGGAGATCGTGGAACTAGCGGGGGTGCCGGTGGACATGGCAGACTGAGAGACGGTGGGAGATGGTATTGTTGCCGCCGGTGCCCTAGATGCAGTGTTTCCTACTACGAAACTGGTGATTCCCTGACCCTGACTTCTTTGGCCTGGCAAAGAAACCTGCACAGATACTGCAGGTGGTGCAGAAAATGGTGGCCCTACACTGCCGGAAGGGATGTTGCGTTGATGACTAGCTTCATTGGCCGAGGGTGCTACAACCTTAAGGGACGTTTGGTAGTTAGTCCAAGCTTGCAAATGCATGGTGGTTAAATGTCTATGCATGCAACTTGTATTGAGACTTTTCAGATTCTGCCCTCTGCTTAAGGTAGTTGAACATTTTTGACTGATGACTTTGCGCTGATCAATTGGATGTTGTTTAAAAAAATGCCAGACTGCACTCTTTCTAGCATCGGATACCTTTTCAGGCATTGCAGACTGAGCTTTAACCGGATGGCCACGCTGTCCTCCAACAGGTTTTGACTTTGGCACGCGTTTTGGGCAAGATACGGGCCCGGCAGATGGAACCTGTTGCGATGTTGATGCCTGCTGCGGCCCCTCCTCCTCCGCTTCAGAACTGCTGCCGCCTGCACCCTGTTCCCCCAATGGCTGCCAATCGGGGTCAAGAACTGGGTCATCTATTACCTCTTCTTGTAGCTCGTGTGCAACTTCGTCTGTGTCACCTTGTCGGTCGGTGGTATAGCGTTCGTGATGGGGCAACATAGTCTCATCAGGGTCTGATTCTTGATCAGCACCCTGCGAGGGCAATGTTGTGGTCTGAGTCAAAGGACCAGCATAGTAGTCTGGCTGTGGCTGTGCATCAGTGCACTCCATGTCAGATTCAACTTGTAATGGGCATTGACTGTTAACTGCTTCACTTTCTAAGCCAGGGACGGTATGTGTAAAGAGCTCCATGGAGTAACCCGTTGTGTCGCCTGCTGCATTCTTCTCTGTTGTTGTTTTTGCTGAAGAGGACAAGGAAGCGACTTGTCCCTGACCGTGAACATCCACTAACGACGCGCTGCTTTTACTTTTACCAGTTTCACGAGAGGAGGCAAAAGAGCTAGAGGCTGAGTCAGCAAGATAAGCCAAAACTTGCTCTTGCTGCTCCGGCTTTAAAAGCGGTTTTCCTACTCCCAGAAAAGGGAGCGTTCGAGGCCTTGTGTAGCCAGACGACGAACCTGGCTCCACAGCTCCAGACTTAGGTGCAATATTTTTTTTCCCACGACCACCTGATGCTCCACCACTACCACTACCCTCATTACCAGCTGACAATGAACGCCCCCGGCCACGACCTCTTCCACCAGACTTCCTCATTGTTTTAAAAACGTTACCAAACTAACGGTATTTGTTGCAGTCACACAACTTACACGGTGAGCTATAACTTCAGTATGATTTAGCTACCCCTTTACAGGTGGGTGAGACCACAACGAAAATCAGGCACAATGTTACACACTCTGTTGTTGGTGGCAACAAATGAGAGAGATGCCACACACGCAGGACTGTCACTGAAGCGCAAATGTAAATATTAATCTCCCACTGATTTGTTTTCTTTTTTAAAAAGGAGACTTTAGAAAAAAAAAAAAAATGATTTTTTAAGGAAGAATTTATAAACCAAATAAAATGAAATGATTTTTTCAGGGAGAATTTAGAAAACAAATAAAACATAAAATAGCCTTTCTAGGGCCCAGTGAGTGAGAGAGGACGCACACAGGAGTCAGGAGTGGCACACAAGCCCAGAGGCCAATATTTATCTCCCACTGATTGATTTAGTGATTTTTTCAGGTAGATTTTGGAACCCAAATCAAGCAAAAAAATTAATAGGCTTTCTATGGCCCACAATTGGAGAGAGAGAGATGGCACACCCAGGAGTCAAGACTGGCACACAAGCAGAAAGGGCAATATTAATCTCCCACTGATTTGATTTTCTTTTTTTTTTTCAGGGAGACTTTAGAAAAAAAAATACAAAAAAATGAATTTTTCAGGAAGAATTTAGAAACAAAATAAAATAAAATGATTGTTTCAGGGAGAATTTAGAAAACAAATAAAAAAAAATAGGCTTTGTAGGGCCCACTGAGTGAGAGAGGACGCACACAGGAGTCAGGAGTGGCACACAAGCCCAGAGGCCAATATTTATCTCCCACTGATTGATTTAGTGATTTTTTCAGGTAGATTTTGGAACCCAAATCAAGCAAAAAAATTAATAGGCTTTCTATGGCCCACAATTGGATAGAGAGATATGGCACACCCAGGAGTCAAGACTGGCACACAAGCAGAAAGGGCAATATTAATCTCCCACTGATTTGTTTTTGTTTGTTTTTTTTCAGGGAGACTTTAGAAAAAAAAAATACAAAAAAAATGATTTTTTTCAGGAATAATTTAGAAACCAAATAAAATAAAATGATTTTTTCAGGGAGAATTTAGAAAACAAATAAAACAAAAAATAGGCTTTCTAGGGCCCACTGAGTGAGAGAGGACGCACACAGGAGTCAGGAGTGGCACACAAGCCCAGAGGCCAATATTTATCTCCCACTGATTGATTTATTGATTTTTTCAGGTAGAATTTAGAACCCAAATCAACCAAAAAAATAAATAGGCTTTCTATGGCCCACTATTTGTGAGAGAGATGGCACGCTCAGGACTGGCACACAAGCCCAGAGGCCAATATTAATCTCCCACTTTTTTTTTTTTTCCAGGGAAAATTTATAAACCCAATAAAAAAAATAATAAATAGGCTTTCTATGGCCCACTATCTGAGAGAGAGAGATGGCACGCTTAGGACTGGCACACAAGCCCAAAGGCCAATATTAATCTCCCACTGATTGATTTATTGATTTTTTCAGGTAGATTTTGGAACCCAAATCAAGCAAAAAAATAAATAGGCTTTCTATGGCCCACTGAGAGATGGCACACACAGGAGTAAGGAGTGGCACACAAGCCCTGAGGCCAATATTTTTCTCCCACTGATTGATGTAGGTGGTGTTGGGCAGTGGAAATCGCTACAGCACAAGCGGTTTGGTGGTTAATGGACCCTGCCTAACGCTATCCCTGCTTCTGACGAAGCGGCAGCAACCTCTCCCTAGGCTCAGATCAGCAGCAGTAACATGGCGGTCGGCGGGAACGCCCCTTTATAGCCCCTGTGACGCCGCGGACAGCAAGCCAATCACTGCAATGCCCTTCTCTAAGATGGTGGGGACCAGGACCTATGTCATCACGCTGCCCACACTCTGCGTTTACCTTCATTGGCTGAGAAATGGTGCTTTTCGCGTCATTGAAACGCGACTTTGGCGCGAAAGTCACGTACCGCATGGCCGACCCCGCACAGGGGTCGGATCGGGTTTCATGAAACCCGACTTTGTCAAAAGTCGGCGACTTTTGAAAATGTTCGACCCGTTTCGCTCAACCCTAGTGGCGATCATTACTTTAAGAAATGAAGGTCAGTCAGTCTAAAAAATTGGGAAAACTTTGAAAGTGTCCCCAAGTGCAGTTGCAAAAACCATCAAGCGCTACAAAGAAGCTGGCTCAAATAAGGACCGCCCCAGGAAAGGAAGACAAAGAGTCACCTCTGCTTCTGAGCATAAGTTTATCCGAGCCACCAGCCTCAGAAATTGCAGGTTAACAGCAGCTCAGATTAGAGACCAGGTCAATGCCACACAGAGTTCTAGCAGCAGACACATCTCTACAACAACTGTTAAGAGGAGACTTTGTGCAGCAGGCCTTCATGGTAAAATAGCTGCTAGGAAACAACTGCTAAGGAAAGGCAGCAAGCATAAGAGACTTGTTTGGGCTAAAGAACACAAGGAATGGACATTAGACCAGTGGAAATCTGTGCTTTGGTCTGATGAGTCCAAATTTGAGATCTTCGGTTCCAACCACCGTGTCTTTGTGTGACGCAGAACAGAGGGACTCTACATGCCTGGTTCCCACCGTGAAGCATGGAGGAGGAGGTGTGATGGTGTGGGGGTGCTTTACTGGTGACACTGTTGGGTATTTATTAAAACTTGAAGGCAGCATGCTATTTCATCCGGTTTGCATTTAGTTGGACCATTATTTATTTTTCAACAGGACAATGACTCTAAACACACCTCCAGGCTGTGTAAGGGCTCTTTGACCAAGAAGGAGAATGATGGGGTGCTACGACAGATGACCTGGCCTCCACATTCACCAGACCTGGACCCAATCGACATGGTTTGGGGTGAGCTGGACCGCAGAGTGAAGGCAAAAGGGCCAACAAGTGCTAAGCATCTCTAGGAACTCATTCAAGATTGTTGGAAGACCATTTCTGGTGACTACCTCTTGAAGCCCATCAAGAGAATGCCAAGAGTGTGCAAAGCAGTCATCAAAGCAAAAGGTGGCTAATTTGAAGAACCTAGAATATAAGACATATTTTCAGTTGTTTCACACTATTTTGTTAAGTATATAATTCCACATGTGTTATTTCATAGTTTTGATGCCTTCAGTGTGAATTTACAATTTTCATGAAAATACAGAAAAATCTTTAAATGAGAAGGTATGTCCAAACATTTGGTCTGTACTTTACACTGCAGAGTACCGCTCCTCCTGTCCTGTATATATACACTGCACAGCACCACTTCTCCTGTACTGTATATATACTGTACACTGCACAGTACCACTTCTCCTGTTCTGTATATATACACTCAGCGTCGGACTGGAGTACCTTGGGCCCACCAGAGAAAAATCATTCTTGGGGCCCACCTTGCATTTATATAGAAATAATACCAATTCTGTTGCAAAATGAGGTTATATCAAACAGCAAAGTGTTTATTAGAACCTGAAGACTCTTTTTCACATGTAAAGTGCCATGGAATAAATGGTGCTATAATAGTGAATAATAGTAATAATAATAATAATAATGATAATAAAAATAATAATAAATCACCAATTTAACTTAATGTATAAATAACAAACTAAAGAAACACTCCAGGCAAAAAAAACACTTATGTCTCGTTCAGGGCCTGTTGGAAAGTTGCATAACACAAGAATAAATAATTTCATGGTACATTTCCTTTAAGTATAAGGCCGGCGTCACACACAGCGTAAAACAATACGGTCCGTATATTATGGCCGTAATACGCTGAAAAGTCCCCAAAATAGTGGTCCGTAGCTCCTCTGTAGGCAGGGTGTGTCACTGTGTTTTGCGCATGGCATCCTCCGTATGTAATCCGTATGGCAGCCGTAATGCGTGTTTTTATCGCAGGCTTGCAAAACCGACATACGGCTATACAAGGGATCCATGTGTTAAAAAAAAAAACATATATACTGTCTCTATATATATATATATATATATGTCAGGGAGACACATATATGTATATATATTATTACTTCATACAGCGCGAGATAGCAGAAAGCCGGTAATTCAATTGCCGGCTTTTGCTTTCTCCTTCCTAAAACCCGACATGATATGAGACCTGGTTACATACAGTAAACCATCTCATATCACCATTTTTTTTGCATATTCCACACTACTAATGTCAGTAGTGTGTATATGCACAATTTGGCCGTTCTAGCTAGTAAATTAAGGGGTTAAATGGCGGAAAAAATTGGCGTGGGCTCCCGCACAGTTTTCTCCGCCAGAGTAGTAAAGCCAGTGACTGAGGGCAGATATTAATAGCCTGGAGAGGGTCCATGGTTATTGCCCCCCTCCCCCCAGCTAAAAACATCTGCCCCCAGCCACCCCAGAAAAGGCACATCTGGAAGATGCGCCTATTCTGGCACTTGGCCACTCTCTTCCCATTCCCGTGTAACGGTGGGATATGGGGTAATGAAGGGTTAATGCCACCTTGCTATTGTAAGGTGACATTAAGCCTAATTAATAATGGAGAGGCGTCAATTATGACACCTATCCATTATTAATCCAATACTAGTAAAGGGTTAAAAAAAAACACACACATTATTAAAAATTAATTTATTGAAAAAAATCACAAAGGCTGTTGTATTAATTTATTCTACTCTCAATCAACTCACTGAAGACCCTCGATCTGTAAATAAAAAAAAATAATAAACCAACAATATACTTACCTTCCGAGGATCTGGCACGTCCAACGATGTAGATCCATCTGAAGGGGTTAAAATATTTTGCAGACACGAGCTCCGCTAATGCAGGATGCTCATTTCTGCAAAACCCCGGCGAATGAAGCTAAATATAGGTCAATGATCTATATTTAGCTTCATTTGCGGTGAGGCGCCCTCTGCTGGCTGTTCCTAGATCGTGGGAATTTTCCTAGAAAGCTCCCAGGCTCGAGATCATAAGAGGGCACCCTCTGCTGGTTGTCCTCATATGAACTCGAGCAAGTAAGATACAGTGTTTAAAGTTTTGGAAATCATTTTGTATCCAAACAGTATCATTGACCTGCCTGTTGTGTTCCTTGGTCTTCATGATGCTCTCTGTGCTTCAAACAGAACCCTGAGACTATCACAGAGCAGGCGCATTTTTTTTGCAGAGAATTGATTACACACAGGTGGATTATATTTATCATCGTAAGGCATTTAGAACAGCATTGGATCATTAAGAGATCTACAATGAACTTCTGGAGTGAGTTTGCTGCACTGAAAGTAAAGGGGCCAAATAATATTGCACGCCCCACTTTTCAGTTTTGATTTTCCACAAAAATTTTAAATAACCAATAAATTTCGTTCAACTTCACAATTTTGTTCCACTTGTTGTTGATTCTTCACCAAAAATTTACGTTTGGTATCTTTATGTTTGAAGCATGATATGTGGGAAAAGGTTGAAAAGTTCCAGGGAGCCGAATACATTCAGAAGGCATTGTAATTGCAATCTTGGCTGGGGCAAAGGGTACCCACCTGTATATAACAGTCACTTGAATTTACATGTTTGGCAGAATGCAAGAAAAGGTGAAGAAACTTTTCAAATTACTATACAACCTTTGAAAAAACTAGAAGAATGCACCAAATGTGCCAGAACATTTCTATAATATCCCAAACATTCCCTTTATCATTTTACAAACTTTGTAATTCTTGAAACATAGTTTTGCTCAGCATAGTTATTGGATATTTTTATCCATGAACTTCTGAGCTGTCTCATTTGTCTCTAGCACTTATATTCACCAGCAAGCAGCTGACTGGTGCTAAACCCTCAAGCTGTTGTACCAATTAACCTCTCTCTCTGTTTCACAGTTATAAAAATAATTCTGTACTATTCCTCATAGTTAACCAAATAACACATTAGTTTTAGTAAATATGGTGCATAAAATTAAATTTTATGAACAGCGGTCATTCTTTAGTTCTACAATAGTTAGGGACAGAAGTATAATTTGTTAGTGCTACAGTAGTTAGAGACAGAAGTATAATTTGTCTCCTTAAATGAAGATATGAATTTTGTTATGATGAACCCTGTAGCGAACAAAACTGATAATAATTAGTGATGAGCAAATGTGATGGATAAGGCGTTATTCTAGCATGCTCAGGTGCTAGACAAGTGTCTTCTGCATGTTCAAATAATATGTTCGAGTCCCCACGCCTGCATGTCTGTCGGCTGTTCGACAGCCACAACGCATGCATGGATTGCCTGTTGATTATCCCTGCATGTGTTGTGGCTGTCTTAACAGCTGCTAAACATGCAGCAGTAGGGACTCAGACATATTTTTTGAGCATGCCGAAGCCACTCGGTTAGCACCCAAGCATTTTCGGATAACACTTATCAGAGCACGTTCGCTCATCATTAGTAATTAGTAATGGGCGAATCCCTGTATGTTTGGGTTCAGCTGAATATTTTAAAAAGTTCCATTCGGGTACCAGACCAGTACGTGAACACAACCTTGAACCCAGACCCCATTCAAATGAATCGGGGCCTGAACATCTGTTGTTTGCCACGCTGTCATATGCATGACAGCTCAGCATAACTGCTTCTGATCGGCGGTAAGATTATTACACTTGAAATAGATCACTCTGTTTGTAATGACTCTCAATAATATACGACTTTCACTTTTTGTGTTGAAGAAATCTAATAAATTAACTGTTTGACGATATTATAATTTTTGTCAGAAGCACCTGTATATTTCATAACCAGCATGGCAAAACTGACATCTGTGAGCTGCAACCCTCAACTGTCAGCTTTAGAGTAGCTGGTTTTCAAGATTAGAGGTGTCCCCACACCGTTTTTTAATTATTTAAATAAATAATAACAAAATAATTAAAAAAATGACATAGGGTCCCCCCATTTTTGACAATCAGCCAAGCTAAAGCAGACAGCTGTTGGCTGATATTCTCATGCTGGTAAGGGCATAGTGGCCTAGCCTAAAAATAACAGCCCACAACCTTCCCAAAAAAGGTGCATCTACTATATGCACTAATTCTGGAGCTTTGTCCAGCTCTTTTCATTTGCCCTGTGGCAGTGGCAAATGGGTTCATATTTGTGGTGTTGATGTTACCATTGTATTTCCATGTGACATCAAGCTCACCTAATTCCAATTTCATTGAAACCCTTGCCTCCTGTTAAGAAAAACAGTATTATCCCTCCCCTATCCGACATACTGTCTCACACCGTAATACTTGTCTGTGATAATTGGTTTTCAACCTGGACAGTGCCAAAATGCGACCGTCCAGGCTGAAATCCACTGGAGAATTGGAAGTTGCAAGTGCAGCATCAGTAAATAGCGATGAATTCATCAAGGTTACCGCAGGTCACAGAGGTTGCGCTCCCAGCTCATGTCCGTGTGAGCTGGGCAGATGAACTGTGGTGACTTCAGTGTGATCACCACTAGCACCAAGAGAAAAAATCTCACAGTGCAGCGCTGAACTCAGTGAGAATTTTTTTACAGTTAACTGTGGTGAGCTCAAGGAGCTCAGAGTTTTTCTCACACTGCGGTGATTTAACTGGGGTCACCGCAGTTCATTTGCCCTGCTCACACTGAAGTGAGCTGGGAATGCATTCTCCCTGGCCTTCTGAATTCTCAATGAACTCACTTCAAGTCAATGACGCTGTGCTCACATTTTGGCATCTTTCAGTTTAAAAAACAATTATTGCAAACATGGGTTATGGTGTGGGAAAGTATGTTGAGCAGGTGAAGGATATTATTGATTTTTATTATGTTTTGTTTGTTTTTTAACAGGAGATTAGGGCTTCAATAAATTTTGGTGTTTATTATTTTCAGTTTTCAACTGGAGATGGTGGCTTCAATGGAATGGGCGTTAAGTGAGTATAACTGTGCTTGTTATTTTTAACCCCTTCATGATTCAGCCTATTTTGACCTTAATGACCTGGCCATTTTTTGCAATTCTGACCAGTGTCCCTTTATGAGGTAATAACTCAAGAATGCTTCAAAGGATCCTAGCGATTCTGAGATTGTTTTTCGTGACAAATTGAGCTTCATGTCAGTGGTAAATTTAGGTCGATAATTTTTGCGTTTATTTGTAAAAAACAGACATTTTTTAAGTTTAGAATTTTTATTCTGTTAACCCTGCTGTTCTGTTCGCATTTGCTATACACTTGTACTGTTCCCGGGTCAATATGACCCGACCTATTAATTCTTGATTTTTAGCTACTCTAAGTGTTTGATTTGAATTTTTTTTTCATTATTATACTGTATGTGAACATGGTTGATCATAAACAAATTAAAATTTTAATTTAAACTTAATAATTTATTTTTTTCATAAAAAGGTTACGCAGGCTTTTTACAATTATCTTTGATTGTTGGCATTTTGCACACAAATAACATAGAAGCTTTACATTACTTTTACTAAAACATGAAATTTAACTTTTTGAAAACAATATTTACAAATCAACAAATGAAAAATCATAAAAACTTCAACCTTTTTAGAAAGAAAAATGAAAAACTGAACATGTTCATGCATTTTTACACTGAACACAATAATAAGACACATGTCCTTTACACAGATATTTTGAACATCCAGCACCTGTCAGATTAGTCTTATTGTCACAGGAAGATGGACACAAGCTACATCTCTTCCTTTTTTTGCTGGTAGCTGTGCTGACGAAGGACGGACCGAAACGCGCGATGGGGCGGGCACTCACCCCCCCTGGTTCCCCACATCTGCTGTGCATTGTCCATATAGTAAGTATTGAGGCTTACTTGTTCTCCATATGAGATCGGCTTGGAGGCTGCTTAGTCACACGTGACAGGACCCAAAGCGGGGGATACTCCCCTGGGATCTTAGTATGATTAAATATTTGGCACCAATATAAATAGTTAGGTGGATTTCCCCTTATCATATGTGATTATACACCATGTGAGGGTGCAAGGAGACATATACTAGGATCCTGTACAGGGTCTCATAGAGGGATTTTTTGCAGCAGGATATATGCTAACTATGGTGTATATGCACCTTGTTTTGGATTGTGTTTCTACTAAGCTAGATTATAGCTGAGGTTTTTCATTAATTGTGGGGTTACTGGTGGGGGTGGGGCCCTTGGTGATTTACTATTTCAGGTTGTAAACTGTCACACACCTGGGTTATGTCTTGTTATGTATTTTAATGTCTTGAATAAAGATTTTGTACATTTTATTATTAACGGACTGGTACATCATTTTCCCTATGGGAATTAGGTTCTAAGTATATGGATGTGTCCTTGGTAGTGTTGAGCATTCCGATACCGCAAGTATCGGGTATCGGTCGATACTTGCGGTATCGGAATTCCGATACCGAGATCCGATACTTTTGTGGTATCGGGTAACGGTATCGGATCCATAGGGATGTGTAAAATAAAGAATTAAAATAAAAAATATTGATATATTCACCTCTCCGGCGGCCCCTGTACATCACGCTGCTAACCGGCAGGCTTCTTTGTTTAAAATGAGCGCGTTTAGGGCCTGCGAATAACGTCGCGGCTTCTGATTGGTCGCGTGCCGCTCATGTGACCTCCACGCGACCAATCAGAAGCCGCGACGTCATTCGCAGGTCTTAAATTCCTAGAATTAGGAGTTTAGTGAATGAGAATGACGTCGCGGCTTCTGATTGGTCGCGGCACGCCTGCCGGTTAGCAGCGTGATGTACAGGGGCCGCCGGAGAGGTGAATATATCAATATTTTTTATTTTAATTCTTTATTTTACACATCCCTATGGATCCCAGGGCCTGAAGGAGAGTTTCCTCTCCTTCAGACCCTGGGAACCATCAGGATACCTTCCGATACTTGGTGTCCCATTGACTTGTATTGGTATCGGATATCGGTATCGGCGATGTCCGATATTTTTCGGGTATCGGCCGATACTATCCGATACCGATACTTTCAAGTATCAGACGGTATCGCTCAACACTAGTCCTTGGTATAAGGTCGCCATATGGGGTGGTGTGGTTAATTATTGTATATATATTACATACTTTATCCACTTATCTTCCACCCAAATATGTGGTATTGTTGTTTTTTTGTGATTTACACAAATAACAAAGAAGCTTTACATTACTATTACTAAAACATGAAATATAACTTTTTGAAAACAATATTTACAAATCAACAAATGAAAAATCATAAAAACTTCAACCTTTTTAGAAAGAAAAATGAAAAACGGAACATGTTCATGTGTTTTTACACTGAACACAATAATAAGACACATGTCCTTTACACAGATATTTTGAACATCCAGCACATGTCAGAGTAGTCTTATTGTCACAGGAAGATGGACAGAAGCTACATCTCTTCCTTTTTTTGCTGGTAGCTGTGCTGGTGGAGGCCGTGGATGTGGAGTCTCTTTCTTGGGCATGCTGGCCACTTTTTACAATGGCTGTTGCTCCTTCACTTCTGGGGGTCACTTTTCTGCTCTCAATATATGGCCTAACCAGGGATTTGCCCAATTCCTCAAGAAATAATCTTCTTTTATGCAGCTTTTTCCGGTTCCAATCGGGGTCGATTATCTCTCCATAAGACAAATGCATTGTATGCAGAAACGTCCAGTATGCTATAAAATAAAATCCTTGGCCACCGATGGTTTTGCGTTTGCATCTATATGTTGATATTGCTTCGTCTAAAGTATCAACTGCTCCCTTTGTGGTATTATAATCCAAAATAATGTCAGGCTTTCTGTCTTCTCTATCACTTACGGCATTGTCATGGTGCATTGTGCTCATTAGAATTACCTAAGTTTGAAAAAGAAAAGAATAGTTGTAAAGATATGTATTCACAGAGTCAGTCAATAGACATTTTAGAAACATTTTTATCCAAGTTTTGAAAAAAAAGAATACCTTTAAAGATGTGTATTCACAGCTCAGTGCTCTCTCTCTCACAGATTCCAGTGTCTCTTTCACAGGACTTAGCTTCAGGGTGTAAGTCAAATGACTGGTGTCCAATTTATAAGACAACAGTGTCTTCTCTCACAAACTGAAAATTCATTTGACTAAATAAATACTTAATTACTGATCCCCAGCCTTTGAATGATAGACAACCAGTCTCCTCTCTCACAAACAGCAAATGGATAATACTAGATAATTACTTGTTTACTGATAAGAACAGTGAAACCACCACCATTTTAAGATGAAGTACACATAAAAAAACATAACTTTTGCAGTCAGAAATAATCAGAGACCTGTAGAACAGTATAAAATGCTATCGGGTCATATTGACCCGAACAGTACAAGTGTAACAATCAGCGTGTAGCAAAAAGTAAACAAAAACAAAAGAAACATATAGAGCTCCACAATTGAGAAGTCAAGATACCACTAGTTTCAAATCCTCATATAAAAAAATCTACAGGGTCTCAAAAATCATTTCAGGTCATATTGACCCGAACAGTACAGCAGGGTTAAACCACAGAGTTATGTGACACAAAATAGTTAATAAATAACATTACCCACATGTCTACTTTACATCAGCACAATTTTGGAAACAATTTTTTTTTTTTGCTAGGAAGTTATAGGGGTTAAAATTTGACCAGCGATTTCTCATTTTTACAACAAAATTTACAAAACCATATATTTTAGGGACCACCTCACATTTGAAGTCAGTTTGAAGGGTCTATATGGCTTAAAAAGTGACACCGTTCTAAAAAATGCACCCCACAAGGTTCTCAAAACCATATTCAAGAAGTTTATTAACCCATCAGGTGTTTCACAGCAGCAGAAGCAACATGGAAGGAAAAAATTAACATTTAACATTTTAGTCACAAAAATCAACTTTTAGCAACAATTTTTTTTATTTTCCCAAGGGTAAAAGGAGAAACTGGACATCGAAAGTTGTACAATTTGTCCTGAGAACGCCGATACCCCATATGTGGGAGAATCACTGTTGGGCGCACGACAGGGCTCGGAAGGGAAGAAGCGCCATTTGACTTTTTGAATGAAAAATTGGCTCCAGTCTTTAGCGGACACCATGTCACGTTTGGAGAGCCCTTGTGTGCCTAAAGATTAGAGCTCCCCCACAAGTGACCCCATTTTGGAAACTAGACCCCCCCAGGGAACTTATCTAGATGCATAGTGAGCACTGTAAATCCCCCAGGTGCTTCACAAATTGATCCGTAAAAATGAAAAAGTACTTTTTTTTCACAAAAAATTTCTTTTCGCCTCAATTTTTCATTTTCACATGGGCAATAGGATAAAATGGATCATAAAATTTGTTGGGCAATTTCTCCCAAGTACGCCGATACCTAACATGTGGGGGTAAACCACTGTTTGGCACACAGCAAGGCTCGGAAGGGAAGGACCGCCATTTGACTTTTTGAATGAAAAATTAGCTATATTCATTAGCGGACACCATGTCGCGTTTGGAGAGACCCTGTGTGCCTAAACATTGGAGCTCCCCAACAAGTGACCTCATTTTGGAAACTAGACCCCCCAACGAACTTATCTAAATGTGTCATGAGCACTTTGAACCCCCAAGTGCTTCACAGAAGTTTATAACGCAGAGCCATGAAAATAAAAAATAATTTTTCTTTCCTCAAAAACTATTTTTTAGCCTGCAATTTTTTATTTTCACAGGGGTAACAGGAGAATATGAACCCCAATAGTTGTTTTCCAGTTTGCCCTTAGTACGCTGACACCCCATATATGGGTTGAACCAGTTTGGGCACACGTTGGGGCTCGGAAGGGAAGTAGTGACGTTTTGAAATGCAGACTTTGATGGAATGGTCTTCGGGCATCACGTTGCGTTGCAGAGCCCCTGATGTACCTAAACAGTAGAAACCCACCACAAGTGACCCCGTTTCGAAAACTTGACCCCCCAAGGAACGTATCTAGATGTGTGGTGAGCATTTTGAACCTCCAAGTGCTTCACAGAATTTTATAACGCAAAACCGGGAAAATAAAAATAATTTTTTTCCCCACAAAAATAATTTTTTAGCCCCTATTTTTGAATTTTTCCAAGCGTACCAGGAGAAATTAGACCCCTAAAGTTGTGGTATAATTTTTCCTGAGTACGCTTATGCCCCATATGTTTGGGTAAACCACTGTTTGGGTGCATGTCGGGGCATGGAAGGGAGGGAGCACCATTTGACTTTTTGAATGCAAGATTGGCTGGAATCAATGGTGGCGCCATGTCGTGATTGTAGACCCCCTAATGTGCCTAAACAGTGGAAACCCCTCAATTCTAACTTCAACACTATCCCCAATACACCCCTATCCCTAATCCCATCTCTAACCATAACCGTAATCAAAACCCTAACCCCAACACACCCCTAACCACAACCCTAAACCCAACACACCCCTTACTCTAATCCCAACCCTAACCACAACCATAACCCCAACACACCACCAACCCTGGTAACCAAAGAAAAAAGCAGGATGCACTTACCAATCTTCAAAGTAGCAAATTTTATTGAGTCTTCACAATTAAAACTTCATGGTCGGGGGAGAAGAAAAGGAACTCCTTTTCTTCTCCCCCGGCCATGAAGTTTTAATTGTGAAGACTCAATAAAATTTGCTACTTTGAAGATTGGTGAGTGCATCCTGCTTTTTTCTTTGGTTACCTGGGACATATATGTTATTTCATAGTTTTGCACCCGATATCTTTTTCGCCATGGCTGTTGCTGACATGATATAGCTTTTTAGTACCGGCTTTCCTGAAGATTATGGATTTAGTTGGGGCAGTGCCGTCCATATGCTATTTTTTCTCTTTTATTCGTTTTTGATACACCACCAACCCTATTCCCAACCCTAACCACCATAACCCTAACCACAAGCCTAACCCTAACCCCAACACAACCCTAACCCTAATCTTAATCCTAATTCCAACCCTAACTCTAGTTCCAACCCTAACCCTAAGGCTATGTGCCCACGTTGCGGATTCTTGTGCTGATTTTTCTGCACCATTTTTAAAAAATCCGCAGGTAAAACACATGTGTTTTACTTGCGGATTTACCGCAGATTTCCAGTGTTTATTGTGTGGATTTCACCTGCAGATACCTATTGAGGAAAAGGTGTAAAGCATTGCAGAATCCGCACAAAGAATTGACATGCTGCAGAAAATACAACGCAGCATTTCCGCATGATATTTTCCGCACCATGGGCACAGTGGATTTGGTTTTCCATAGGTTTACATAGTGCTGTAAACATTATGGAAAACTGCCACTAATCCACAGCGGCCAATCCGCATCATGTGCACATAGCCTAATTCTAAACCTAACCCTAATTGCAACCCTAACCCTAGCCCTAACCCTAATTGCAACCCTAACCCTAATTCTAACCCTAACCCTAATTGCAACCCTAACCCTAATTGCAACCCTAATTCTAACCCTAACCCTAATTGCAACCCTAACACTAATTGCAACCCTAACCCTAGTGGAAAAAAATAAATAAATATATTTTCCTTATTTCTTTTTTCCCCTACCTATTGGGGTGATAAATGAGGGCTTTATTTACTATTTTTTTATTTTGATCACTGTGATGGAACCTATCACAGTGACCAAAATGTACCTGGAATGAATCTGCCGGCCGGCAGATTTGGCGGGCTCGCTGCACATGCACCCACAATTTTGGAAGATGGCGGCACCCATCGCTGAAGACGGATGGACACCGGGAGGGACACCGGGACTCTGAAAGTATGGGGGTGTGGGATCGGACAGCGTGAGGCAGAGGGGAGACCAGGGGCAGGCAGAGGGGAGTGGAGGACAGAACAGAGGGGAGGAACGACTGACAGCAGCGGCAGATCGCCGCTGTCAGTCGGTGGAGGGGGCAGATCGCGGTCTCCAGCCATGGTCGATGATATTGCAGCATCGGCCATGGCTGGATTGTAATATTTCCCCAAGTTTCATAGGTAAAATATTACAAATTGCTCTGATTGGGTGTTTCACTTTCAACAGCCAATCAAAGCGATCGTAGCCACATGGGGGCAAAGCCACCCTTCCTGGGCTCAAGTACCACTCCCCGGTCCCTGAAGGTCCGGAGAAATTTTAGATAACCCTTTCACCCGATCTGCAGGAACGCGATCCTGCCATGATGACGCCACATAGGCATCACAGGTCAGATTGGCACTGACTTTCATGACACCTATGTGGCGTCCCAGGTCGGGAAGGGGTTCAATAAAAAAAGTAAAACTGTTTTTTTTATTTCAAATGAAATATATAAGAAATTGCAGGGTTTGTTATTTCTAAACTCATTTGTAAAATGGTGTGCATTTTTTTTGTCAAATAAAGGACTTTATTCTGGGTGTTTTTTATTGACAATATAACTATGGAGTTAGTAATGGATAGGCATTTTTCAGACTGCTGGGCTTGATGTCACATGAAAATACAAAGGTGACATCAACTCTACAAAAATTAAGACCACTTGCCACTGCCATAGGGCAAGTTGGAAAATCTGGACAAAACACCAGAATTAACACATCTAATAGATGCCCCTTTTCTAGGGTGGCTGCAGGCTACTTTTTTTAGACTGGGGCAATATCCATGGCCCTTTAACTGCCTTAGAATACCTACCCCAGCTGTCTGCTTTAGCTGGTTGTCAAAATGGGAGCGATCACACATCATTTTTTAAATTATGTATTTAAATATTTATTGATAATCAGCCGTCATAAAGCTGACAGCTGAGGGTTGCAGTTCACAGCACTAAGTTTTGCCATTCTGGTTATCAAAAACAGAAGAGACCCCACGAATTTTATTTTATTAATTTATTAATAGTGCAGGCTGATGAATACTCCAATCAGCTGCACATGCTCTTGCTGCTATCTTGCAAGCGTATGGTGATAGGAGTAGTACTTTCTCATCAATCAATGCCTCTGTGACCAGAGATAAACTTTTTACCGCTGATCACAGCTGCTGGCATTCCGGTATTAATCTTACCGCTGATCAGAGACAACAGTCAAGCAGGTGACAGCGTGGGAAACATCTGATGTTTGGGGTGCCAAACTCAAACAGTAACACGGACTTCCTGGAGCAGTCTGTGTTCGAGTCTGTGCCCAAGCAGTAGGTCTTGGGTACGGACTTCAAGCATTACTGTTTGGGCTCACTCATTACTATTAGTAACTACCAAATCTGCAAAGATAAGTTCATGTCAAAATGGTAATATACAGTAGAGCCTAATTTGGTATTGTTGACTAGGTACCTGAAAATTCTTCAACATAAAGAATTTCACCTTGTGTTATAAATGAAAATGTTTGCACCATTAAGACAAACTTTTCCTAAAAGCCTGGGGATTTATGTTCCCTGCTCCAACAACTATTTACTGCCCCATCAACTATATTTCTTGAATGTTTTGCTTCCTTGGTGCAGTGGCCATTTTCCATTTTTGAGCTCATTTTTTCCTCCCCTTCTTTAAAGTCATAACTTTTTATTATCATCAACAAAGCAATGTGAAGCCTGTTTTTTGTCCAGACAAATTGCAGATTTGAGTGACTATATTCAGTTTGCCATAAAACGTACTAGAAAATAGGGAAAAAATTGCAAGTGTGGCGAAATGCTGAAAAAAAACCACATTTTTGTTTTTTGGGCTTTGTTTTTACATGTTCATCATGGGATAAAAATGAAATGCTAGCACAATTCTTCAGGTCAGTTTATTAAAGTGCTAGGTTGTAAAATGTTTTCCTATTGAAGAAAAACATTCAGAAGTATATAAAAAACAATCATTTCTGAGATACATAACATTTTTATTTTCCATTAAGCTTGCATTTGATATGGAAAATCAGTGGAAGCACATCAAAAAATGTAATTCACACATGATTTTATCACTAAATTTTAAGTCAAAGCAAAATATAAGTAAGCTTAAAGACATAGCAACTTTGTTTAAAACTTGACATACAGTAAGGTCCAGAAATTTTTGAAAAGTGAATGAATCTTTATGATTTGCACTGTGCACGCCACTAAATTGTAATTAAAATGAAGCAACTAAGATGCAATTGAAGTGTAGACTTAGATAGGTTCAAGTGTAGGTTTAAATAAATATTATGTGAAACATTTTGGAACCACAACCATTTTTCTACAAAACCTCTTCATTTCAGGGGCTCAAAAGTAATTGGACAACATTACTTTTCTGGAAATAATATGCTGATTTTTAATTCCTTTTGGAGAGTGCTTTGCAGAAAATGACTCTTTGAAGTCTGGAAACCATGCACATAACAAAACCCATTACTGCAGCTAACTTCAATTGTTGCTTGTTTGTGGGTCTTTCTGCCTTAATTTTTGTCTTAAGCGTGTGAAATACATGCTTGAAGGGGCTGAAATCTGGTGAAGGACAAGGCTATTTCAGAGTACTCCACTTCTTGGCCTTAAAAAAAACCTTCTTGGTTTCTTCTGCAGTATGTTTTGGCTTATTATCCATCTTTACTGTGAAGCATTATCAAACCTTGCTGCATTTAGGTGAATCTGAGCAGAAAGTACAGCTTTCTAGATTTTAGAATTCATCAGGGTGCTTCTGTCTTGAGTCACATCATCAATAAACACTAGTGGAAGCTATGCATGCAAATGCCATCACATTGCCTCCATCATGTGTTACAGAGGATGCGATATGCTTTGGATAATGAGCCGTTCCAAGCCTTCTCCACACTTTCTTCTTCTCATCACTCTGGTACTCATTGATCTTTGTTTCATCTTTCTTTTCCAGAACTGGGCTGGCTTCTTTAGATGTTTGTTTGGTTATCAAATTCTAATCTGGCCTTTCTATTTTTAAGGATGATTAATAGTTTGCACCTTGTGGTGAACTCCCTGTATTTGCACTCAATAAGACTTCTCTTTATGGTAGACTTAGATACTGAAACACCTTCTTCCTGGAGAGTTTTCTTCACTTGGGTGGATGCTGTGAAGAGGTTTTTCTTCAGCATGCAAAGGATTCTGAGGTCATCCACCATATCATGTCTTCCATGGAAATCCAGGTCTTTTTGACTTACCAAGCTCACCAGTGCGTTCTTTTTTTGCAAAATGTACCAAACTGTTGATTTTCCCACTCCTAACATTTCTGCTATCTCTATGATGAATATCTTATTTTTTTTTTTCAGCCTATTGATAGTTTGATTCTCTTCTATTGAGAGTTCCTTTGACTGTATGTTGTTTGTTTACAGCAACAGCTTACAAATGCAAATATCACACCTGGAGTATGTACCAGATGTTTTACCTGGTTAATTAATGATGGATTAGCAAGTGAATATTCCATTCAGCCCATTAACCCCTTAGCGACCGCCGATACGCCTTTTAACGGCGGCCGATAAGGGTACTTAAACCACAGCGCCGTTAATTAACGGCGCTGTGGAAAAAGTCCATAGCGCCCCCCAGAGGCCGATTTTCTCCGGGGTCTCGGCTGCCGAGGGTAGCCGAGACCCCAGAGAACATGATTCGGGGGTTTTTTAACCCACCCCGCATTTGCGATCGCCGGTAGTTAACCGTTTACCGGCGATCGCAAAAAAAAAAAAAAAAAAAGCGATCTCTTTTAAATTTCTCTGTCCTCCGATGTGATCGCACATCGGAGGACAGAGAAAAGGGGTCCCAGGTGGCCCCCCAATACTCACCTAGCTCCCCCGATGCTCCTCGTGTCTCCCGGTGGGCGCCGCCATCTTCAAAATGGCGGGCGCATGCGCAGTGCGCCCGCCGGCCGGCACCGGGAGAATCTTTGGGGTCTCGGCTGCCGGGGGTAGCCGAGACCCCAAAGAGCACGATCGGGGTCGGTATTACCGACCCCTGTTTTGCGATCGCCAGTAATTAACTGTTTACCGGCGACCGCAAAAAAAAAAAAAAAAGTAAAGTGTAATTCTCTGTCCTCTGATGTGATCGCACATCAGAGGACAGAGAAATAGGGGGATTCAGGGACCCTAGCATACTCACCTAGGTCCCTGGATCCTCTTGCTGCTCCTCCTGGCCGCCGGCAGCAGAACATGGCGGACGCATGCCCAGTGCGCCCGCCATCTGTCTCCATCTGCCGGCCGGCAGGAGAACAGCAGTTGGGGCTAAAATTAGGGGTAGGGTTAGGGGTAGGGTTAGGGTTAGGGGTAGGGTTAGGGTTAGGGGTAGGGTTAGGGGTAGGGTTAGGGGTAGGGTTAGGGGTAGGGTTAGGTTAGGGTTAGGGGTAGGGTTAGGTTAGGGTTAGGGGTAGGGTTAGGTTAGGGTTAGGGGTAGGGTTAGGGGTAGGGTTAGGGGTAGGGTTAGGTTAGGGTTAGGGGTAGGGTTAGGTTAGGGTTAGGGTTAGGGGTAGGGTTAGGGGTAGGGGTAGGGTTAGGGGTAGGGTTAGGTTAGGGGTAGGGTTAGGGGTAGGGTTAGAGTTAGGTTAGGGGTAGGGGTAGGGTTAGGTTAGGGGTAGGGTTAGGGGTAGGGTTAGGTTAGGGGTAGGGTTAGGGGTAGGGTTAGGTTAGGGGTAGGGTTAGGGGTAGGGTTAGGGGTAGGGTTAGGTTAGGGGTAGGGCTAGGGTTGGGGCTAAATTTAGGGTTAGGGTTAGGGCTAAATTTAGGGTTAGGGTTGGGGCTAAACTTAGGGTTAGGCTTCTTTCACACTTACGTCGGTACGGGGCCGTCGCAATGCGTCGGCCCGACATACCGACGCATGTTGTGAAAATTGTGCACAACGTGGGCAGCAGCTGTAGTTTTTCAACACATCCGCTGCCCAATCTATGTCCTGGGGAGGAGGGGGCGGAGTTACGGCCACGCATGCGCGGTCAGAAATGGCGGATGCGACGTACAAAAAAACGTTTCATTGAACGTTTTTTGTGCCGACGCTCCGCCAAAACACAACTGATCCAGTGCACGACGGACGCGACGTGTGGCCATCCGTCACGATCCGTCGGCAATACAAGTCTATGGGTAAAAAACGCATCCTGCGGGCACATTTGCAGGATCCGTTTCTTGTCCAAAACGACGGATTGCGACGGAATGCCAAACGACGCAAGTGTGAAAGTAGCCCTAGGGCTAGGGTTAGGGTTGGGGCTAAAGTTAGGGCTAGGGTTGGGGCTAAAGTTAGGGTTAGAGCTGGGATTAGGGTTAGGGTTTGGATTAGGGTTCGTATTAGGGTTAGGGTTGGCATTAGGGTTACGCTTGGGATTAGGGTTAGGTTTGGGATTAGGGTTAAGGTTAGGGTTGTGATTAGGGGTGTATTGGGATTAGGGTTAGGTTTGAGGTTAGGGTTGAGATTAGGATTAGGGGTGTGTTGGATTTAGGGTTTTGATTAGGGTTATGGTTAGGGTTGACTTGGGGTAAGGGTTGTGATTATGGTTAGGGTTAGTGATTAGGATTATGGATGAGGTTGGGATTAGGGTTAGGGGTGTGTTGGGGTTAGGGTTGGAGCTAGAATTGGGGGGTTTCCACTGTTTAGGTACATCAGGGGGTCTCCAAACACGACAGCCAATTTTGCGCTCAAAAAGTCAAATGGTGCTCCCTCCCTTCTGAGCTCTGCCGTGCGCCCAAACAGTGGGTTACCCCCACATATGGGGCATCAGCGTACTCGGGATAAATTGGACAACAACTTCTGGGGTCCAATTTCTCTTGTTACCCTTGTGAAAATAAAAACTTGGGGGGCTACAAAATCTCTTTTGTGAAAAAAAAATATTTTTTATTTTCACGACTCTGCATTCTAAACTTCTGTGAAGCACTTGGGCATTCAAAGTTCTCACCACACTTCTAGATAAGTTCCTTGGGGGTCTAGTTTCCAAAATGGGGTCACTTGTGGGGGGTTACTACAGTTTAGGTACATCAGGGGCTCTGCAATCGCAACATAATGCCCACAGACCATTCTATCAAAGTCTGCATTCCAAAAAGGCGCTCCTTCCCTTCCGAGCTCTGCCGTGCACCCAAACAGTGGTTTACTGCCACATATGGCGCATCAGCGTACTCGGGATAAATTGGACAACAACTTTTGGGGTCCAGTTTCTCTTGTTACCCTTGTGAAAATAAAAATTTGGTGGCTAAAAAATCTTTTTTGTGGAAAAAAAAAATATTTTTTATTTTCACGGCTCTGCATTATAAACTTCTGTGAAGCACTTGGGCATTCAAGGTTCTCACCACACATCTAGATAAGTTCCATGGGGGGTCTAGTTTCCAAAATGGGGTCACTTGTGGGGGATTTCTACTGTTTAGGCACATCAGGGGCTCTCCAAACGCGACATGGCGTCCGATCTCAATTCCAGCGAATTCTACATTGAAAAAGTAAAACGGCACTCTTTCTCTTCCAAGCTCTGCGGTGCGCCCAAACAGTGGTTTACCCCCACATATTGGGTATCGACGTACTCAGGAGAAATTGCACAACAACTTTTGTGGTCTAATTTCTCCTGTTACCCTTGTGAAAATAAAAATTTGTAGGCAAAAAGATCATTTTTGTAGAAAAAATGCAATTTTTTTTTTTCACGGCTCTACGTTATAAACTTCTGTGAAGCACATGGGGGTTCAAAGTGCTCGCCACACATCTAGATAAGTTCCTTAAGGGGTCTAGTTTCCAAAATGGTGTCACTTGTGGGGGGTTTCCACTGTTTAGGCACATCAAGGGCTCTCCAAACGCGACATGGCGTCCAATCTCAATTCCAGCCAATTCTACATTGAAAAAGTAAAACGGCACTCCTTCTCTTCCAAGCTCTGCGGTGCGCCCTAACAGTTGTTTACCCCCACATATTGGGTATCAGCGTACTCAGGAGAAATTGCACAACAACTTTTGTGGTCTAATTTCTCCTGTTACCCTTGTGAAAATAAGAATTTGTGGGCAAAAAGATCATTTTTGTGTAAACAAAAGCGATTTTTTATTTTCACGGCTCTACGTTATAAACTTCTGTGAAGCACTTGGGGGTTCAAAGTGCTCACCACACATCTAGATAAGTTCCTTAAGGGGTCTAGTTTCCAAAATGGTGTCACTTGTGGGGAGTTTCCACTGTTTAGGCACATCAGGGGCTCTCTAAACGTGACATGGCGTCCGATCTCAATTCCAGCCAATTCTGCATTGAAAAAGTCAAACGGCGCTCCTTCACTTCTAAGTTCTGCGGTGCGCCCTAACAGTGGTTTACCCCCACATATGGGGTATTGGCGTATTCAGGAGAAATTGCATAACAAAATTTATGGTTACATTTCTGTTTTTACACTTGTGAAAATAAAAAAAATGGTTCTGAATTAAAATAAAAAATATTGATATATTCACCTCTCCGGCGGCCCCTGTACATCACGCTGCTAACCGGCAGGCTTCTTTGTTTAAAATGAGCGCGTTTAGGGCCTGCGAATAACGTCGCGGCTTCTGATTGGTCGCGTGCCGCTCATGTGACCTCCACGCGACCAATCAGAAGCCGCGACGTCATTCGCAGGTCTTAAATTCCTAGAATTAGGAGTTTAGTGAATGAGAATGACGTCGCGGCTTCTGATTGGTCGCGGCACGCCTGCCGGTTAGCAGCGTGATGTACAGGGGCCGCCGGAGAGGTGAATATATCAATATTTTTTATTTTAATTCTTTATTTTACACATCCCTATGGATCCCAGGGCCTGAAGGAGAGTTTCCTCTCCTTCAGACCCTGGGAACCATCAGGATACCTTCTGATACTTGGTGTCCCATTGACTTGTATTGGTATCGGATATCGGTATCGGCGATGTCCGATATTTTTCGGGTATCGGCCGATACTATCCGATACCGATACTTTCAAGTATCAGACGGTATCGCTCAACACTAGTCCTTGGTATAAGGTCGCCATATGGGGTGGTGTGGTTAATTATTGTATATATATTACATACTTTATCCACTTATCTTCCACCCAAATATGTGGTATTGTTGTTTTTTTGTGATTTACACAAATAACAAAGAAGCTTTACATTACTATTACTAAAACATGAAATATAACTTTTTGAAAACAATATTTACAAATCAACAAATGAAAAATCATAAAAACTTCAACCTTTTTAGAAAGAAAAATGAAAAACGGAACATGTTCATGTGTTTTTACACTGAACACAATAATAAGACACATGTCCTTTACACAGATATTTTGAACATCCAGCACATGTCAGAGTAGTCTTATTGTCACAGGAAGATGGACAGAAGCTACATCTCTTCCTTTTTTTGCTGGTAGCTGTGCTGGTGGAGGCCGTGGATGTGGAGTCTCTTTCTTGGGCATGCTGGCCACTTTTTACAATGGCTGTTGCTCCTTCACTTCTGGGGGTCACTTTTCTGCTCTCAATATATGGCCTAACCAGGGATTTGCCCAATTCCTCAAGAAATAATCTTCTTTTATGCAGCTTTTTCCGGTTCCAATCGGGGTCGATTATCTCTCCATAAGACAAATGCATTGTATGCAGAAACGTCCAGTATGCTATAAAATAAAATCCTTGGCCACCGATGGTTTTGCGTTTGCATCTATATGTTGATATTGCTTCGTCTAAAGTATCAACTGCTCCCTTTGTGGTATTATAATCCAAAATAATGTCAGGCTTTCTGTCTTCTCTATCACTTACGGCATTGTCATGGTGCATTGTGCTCATTAGAATTACCTAAGTTTGAAAAAGAAAAGAATAGTTGTAAAGATATGTATTCACAGAGTCAGTCAATAGACATTTTAGAAACATTTTTATCCAAGTTTTGAAAAAAAAGAATACCTTTAAAGATGTGTATTCACAGCTCAGTGCTCTCTCTCTCACAGATTCCAGTGTCTCTTTCACAGGACTTAGCTTCAGGGTGTAAGTCAAATGACTGGTGTCCAATTTATAAGACAACAGTGTCTTCTCTCACAAACTGAAAATTCATTTGACTAAATAAATACTTAATTACTGATCCCCAGCCTTTGAATGATAGACAACCAGTCTCCTCTCTCACAAACAGCAAATGGATAATACTAGATAATTACTTGTTTACTGATAAGAACAGTGAAACCACCACCATTTTAAGATGAAGTACACATAAAAAAACATAACTTTTGCAGTCAGAAATAATCAGAGACCTGTAGAACAGTATAAAATGCTATCGGGTCATATTGACCCGAACAGTACAAGTGTAACAATCAGTGTGTAGCAAAAAGTAAACAAAAACAAAAGAAACATATAGAGCTCCACAATTGAGAAGTCAAGATACCACTAGTTTCAAATCCTCATATAAAAAAATCTACAGGGTCTCAAAAATCATTTCAGGTCATATTGACCCGAACAGTACAGCAGGGTTAAACCACAGAGTTATGTGACACAAAATAGTTAATAAATAACATTACCCACATGTCTACTTTACATCAGCACAATTTTGGAAACAATTTTTTTTTTTGCTAGGAAGTTATAGGGGTTAAAATTTGACCAGCGATTTCTCATTTTTACAACAAAATTTACAAAACCATATATTTTAGGGACCACCTCACATTTGAAGTCAGTTTGAAGGGTCTATATGGCTTAAAAAGTGACACCGTTCTAAAAAATGCACCCCACAAGGTTCTCAAAACCATATTCAAGAAGTTTATTAACCCATCAGGTGTTTCACAGCAGCAGAAGCAACATGGAAGGAAAAAATTAACATTTAACATTTTAGTCACAAAAATCAACTTTTAGCAACAATTTTTTTTATTTTCCCAAGGGTAAAAGGAGAAACTGGACATCGAAAGTTGTACAATTTGTCCTGAGAACGCCGATACCCCATATGTGGGAGAATCACTGTTGGGCGCACGACAGGGCTCGGAAGGGAAGAAGCGCCATTTGACTTTTTGAATGAAAAATTGGCTCCAGTCTTTAGCGGACACCATGTCACGTTTGGAGAGCCCTTGTGTGCCTAAAGATTAGAGCTCCCCCACAAGTGACCCCATTTTGGAAACTAGACCCCCCCCAGGGAACTTATCTAGATGCATAGTGAGCACTGTAAATCCCCCAGGTGCTTCACAAATTGATCCGTAAAAATGAAAAAGTACTTTTTTTTCACAAAAAAATTCTTTTCGCCTCAATTTTTCATTTTCACATGGGCAATAGGATAAAATGGATCATAAAATTTGTTGGGCAATTTCTCCCAAGTACGCCGATACCTAACATGTGGGGGTAAACCACTGTTTGGCACACAGCAAGGCTCGGAAGGGAAGGACCGCCATTTGACTTTTTGAATGAAAAATTAGCTATATTCATTAGCGGACACCATGTCGCGTTTGGAGAGACCCTGTGTGCCTAAACATTGGAGCTCCCCAACAAGTGACCTCATTTTGGAAACTAGACCCCCCAACGAACTTATCTAAATGTGTCATGAGCACTTTGAACCCCCAAGTGCTTCACAGAAGTTTATAACGCAGAGCCATGAAAATAAAAAATAATTTTTCTTTCCTCAAAAACTATTTTTTAGCCTGCAATTTTTTATTTTCACAGGGGTAACAGGAGAATATGAACCCCAATAGTTGTTTTCCAGTTTGCCCTTAGTACGCTGACACCCCATATATGGGTTGAACCAGTTTGGGCACACGTTGGGGCTCGGAAGGGAAGTAGTGACGTTTTGAAATGCAGACTTTGATGGAATGGTCTTCGGGCATCACGTTGCGTTGCAGAGCCCCTGATGTACCTAAACAGTAGAAACCCACCACAAGTGACCCCGTTTCGAAAACTTGACCCCCCAAGGAACGTATCTAGATGTGT
Source organism: Ranitomeya imitator (assembly GCF_032444005.1). NCBI lineage: Eukaryota > Metazoa > Chordata > Amphibia > Anura > Dendrobatidae > Ranitomeya > Ranitomeya imitator. The sequence goes on along the minus strand of NC_091282.1, from coordinate 932,289,249 downwards.
GGTGAGCACTTTGAACCTCCAAGTGCTTCACAGAATTTTATAACGCAAAACCGGGAAAATAAAAATAATTTTTTTCCCCACAAAAATAATTTTTTAGCCCCTATTTTTGAATTTTTCCAAGCGTACCAGGAGAAATTAGACCCCTAAAGTTGTGGTATAATTTTTCCTGAGTACGCTTATGCCCCATATGTTTGGGTAAACCACTGTTTGGGTGCATGTCGGGGCATGGAAGGGAGGGAGCACCATTTGACTTTTTGAATGCAAGATTGGCTGGAATCAATGGTGGCGCCATGTCGTGATTGTAGACCCCCTAATGTGCCTAAACAGTGGAAACCCCTCAATTCTAACTTCAACACTATCCCCAATACACCCCTATCCCTAATCCCATCTCTAACCATAACCGTAATCAAAACCCTAACCCCAACACACCCCTAACCACAACCCTAAACCCAACACACCCCTTACTCTAATCCCAACCCTAACCACAACCATAACCCCAACACACCACCAACCCTGGTAACCAAAGAAAAAAGCAGGATGCACTTACCAATCTTCAAAGTAGCAAATTTTATTGAGTCTTCACAATTAAAACTTCATGGTCGGGGGAGAAGAAAAGGAACTCCTTTTCTTCTCCCCCGGCCATGAAGTTTTAATTGTGAAGACTCAATAAAATTTGCTACTTTGAAGATTGGTGAGTGCATCCTGCTTTTTTCTTTGGTTACCTGGGACATATATGTTATTTCATAGTTTTGCACCCGATATCTTTTTCGCCATGGCTGTTGCTGACATGATATAGCTTTTTAGTACCGGCTTTCCTGAAGATTATGGATTTAGTTGGGGCAGTGCCGTCCATATGCTATTTTTTCTCTTTTATTCGTTTTTGATACACCACCAACCCTATTCCCAACCCTAACCACCATAACCCTAACCACAAGCCTAACCCTAACCCCAACACAACCCTAACCCTAATCTTAATCCTAATTCCAACCCTAACTCTAGTTCCAACCCTAACCCTAAGGCTATGTGCCCACGTTGCGGATTCTTGTGCGGATTTTTCTGCACCATTTTTAAAAAATCCGCAGGTAAAACACATGTGTTTTACTTGCGGATTTACCGCAGATTTCCAGTGTTTATTGTGTGGATTTCACCTGCAGATACCTATTGAGGAAAAGGTGTAAAGCATTGCAGAATCCGCACAAAGAATTGACATGCTGCAGAAAATACAACGCAGCATTTCCGCATGATATTTTCCGCACCATGGGCACAGTGGATTTGGTTTTCCATAGGTTTACATAGTGCTGTAAACATTATGGAAAACTGCCACTAATCCACAGCGGCCAATCCGCATCATGTGCACATAGCCTAATTCTAAACCTAACCCTAATTGCAACCCTAACCCTAGCCCTAACCCTAATTGCAACCCTAACCCTAATTCTAACCCTAACCCTAATTGCAACCCTAACCCTAATTGCAACCCTAATTCTAACCCTAACCCTAATTGCAACCCTAACACTAATTGCAACCCTAACCCTAGTGGAAAAAAATAAATAAATATATTTTCCTTATTTCTTTTTTCCCCTACCTATTGGGGTGATAAATGGGGGCTTTATTTACTATTTTTTTATTTTGATCACTGTGATAGAACCTATCACAGTGACCAAAATGTACCTGGAATGAATCTGCCGGCCGGCAGATTTGGCGGGCTCGCTGCACATGCACCCACAATTTTGGAAGATGGCGGCACCCATCGCTGAAGACGGATGGACACCGGGAGGGACACCGGGACTCTGAAAGTATGGGGGTGTGGGATCGGACAGCGTGAGGCAGAGGGGAGACCAGGGGCAGGCAGAGGGGAGTGGAGGACAGAACAGAGGGGAGGAACGACTGACAGCAGCGGCAGATCGCCGCTGTCAGTCGGTGGAGGGGGCAGATCGCGGTCTCCAGCCATGGTCGATGATATTGCAGCATCGGCCATGGCTGGATTGTAATATTTCCCCAAGTTTCATAGGTAAAATATTACAAATTGCTCTGATTGGGTGTTTCACTTTCAACAGCCAATCAAAGCGATCGTAGCCACGTGGGGGCAAAGCCACCCTTCCTGGGCTCAAGTACCACTCCCCGGTCCCTGAAGGTCCGGAGAAATTTTAGATAACCCTTTCACCCGATCTGCAGGAACGCGATCCTGCCATGATGACGCCACATAGGCATCACAGGTCAGATTGGCACTCACTTTCATGACACCTATGTGGCGTCCCAGGTCGGGAAGGGGTTCAATAAAAAAAGTAAAACTGTTTTTTTTATTTCAAATGAAATATATAAGAAATTGCAGGGTTTGTTATTTCTAAACTCATTTGTAAAATGGTGTGCATTTTTTTTGTCAAATAAAGGACTTTATTCTGGGTGTTTTTTATTGACAATATAACTATGGAGTTAGTAATGGATAGGCATTTTTCAGACTGCTGGGCTTGATGTCACATGAAAATACAAAGGTGACATCAACTCTACAAAAATTAAGACCACTTGCCACTGCCATAGGGCAAGTTGGAAAATCTGGACAAAACACCAGAATTAACACATCTAATAGATGCCCCTTTTCTAGGGTGGCTGCAGGCTACTTTTTTTAGACTGGGGCAATATCCATGGCCCTTTAACTGCCTTAGAATACCTACCCCAGCTGTCTGCTTTAGCTGGTTGTCAAAATGGGAGCGATCACACATCATTTTTTAAATTATGTATTTAAATATTTATTGATAATCAGCCGTCATAAAGCTGACAGCTGAGGGTTGCAGTTCACAGCACTAAGTTTTGCCATTCTGGTTATCAAAAACAGAAGAGACCCCACGAATTTTATTTTATTAATTTATTAATAGTGCAGGCTGATGAATACTCCAATCAGCTGCACATGCTCTTGCTGCTATCTTGCAAGCGTATGGTGATAGGAGTAGTACTTTCTCATCAATCAATGCCTCTGTGACCAGAGATAAACTTTTTACCGCTGATCACAGCTGCTGGCATTCCGGTATTAATCTTACCGCTGATCAGAGACAACAGTCAAGCAGGTGACAGCGTGGGAAACATCTGATGTTTGGGGTGCCAAACTCAAACAGTAACACGGACTTCCTGGAGCAGTCTGTGTTCGAGTCTGTGCCCAAGCAGTAGGTCTTGGGTACGGACTTCAAGCATTACTGTTTGGGCTCACTCATTACTATTAGTAACTACCAAATCTGCAAAGATAAGTTCATGTCAAAATGGTAATATACAGTAGAGCCTAATTTGGTATTGTTGACTAGGTACCTGAAAATTCTTCAACATAAAGAATTTCACCTTGTGTTATAAATGAAAATGTTTGCACCATTAAGACAAACTTTTCCTAAAAGCCTGGGGATTTATGTTCCCTGCTCCAACAACTATTTACTGCCCCATCAACTATATTTCTTGAATGTTTTGCTTCCTTGGTGCAGTGGCCATTTTCCATTTTTGAGCTCATTTTTTCCTCCCCTTCTTTAAAGTCATAACTTTTTATTATCATCAACAAAGCAATGTGAAGCCTGTTTTTTGTCCAGACAAATTGCAGATTTGAGTGACTATATTCAGTTTGCCATAAAACGTACTAGAAAATAGGGAAAAAATTGCAAGTGTGGCGAAATGCTGAAAAAAAAACACATTTTTGTTTTTTGGGCTTTGTTTTTACATGTTCATCATGGGATAAAAATGAAATGCTAGCACAATTCTTCAGGTCAGTTTATTAAAGTGCTAGGTTGTAAAATGTTTTCCTATTGAAGAAAAACATTCAGAAGTATATAAAAAACAATCATTTCTGAGATACATAACATTTTTATTTTCCATTAAGCTTGCATTTGATATGGAAAATCAGTGGAAGCACATCAAAAAATGTAATTCACACATGATTTTATCACTAAATTTTAAGTCAAAGCAAAATATAAGTAAGCTTAAAGACATAGCAACTTTGTTTAAAACTTGACATACAGTAAGGTCCAGAAATTTTTGAAAAGTGAATGAATCTTTATGATTTGCACTGTGCACGCCACTAAATTGTAATTAAAATGAAGCAACTAAGATGCAATTGAAGTGTAGACTTAGATAGGTTCAAGTGTAGGTTTAAATAAATATTATGTGAAACATTTTGGAACCACAACCATTTTTCTACAAAACCTCTTCATTTCAGGGGCTCAAAAGTAATTGGACAACATTACTTTTCTGGAAATAATATGCTGATTTTTAATTCCTTTTGGAGAGTGCTTTGCAGAAAATGACTCTTTGAAGTCTGGAAACCATGCACATAACAAAACCCATTACTGCAGCTAACTTCAATTGTTGCTTGTTTGTGGGTCTTTCTGCCTTAATTTTTGTCTTAAGCGTGTGAAATACATGCTTGAAGGGGCTGAAATCTGGTGAAGGACAAGGCTATTTCAGAGTACTCCACTTCTTGGCCTTAAAAAAAACCTTCTTGGTTTCTTCTGCAGTATGTTTTGGCTTATTATCCATCTTTACTGTGAAGCATTATCAAACCTTGCTGCATTTAGGTGAATCTGAGCAGAAAGTACAGCTTTCTAGATTTTAGAATTCATCAGGGTGCTTCTGTCTTGAGTCACATCATCAATAAACACTAGTGGAAGCTATGCATGCAAATGCCATCACATTGCCTCCATCATGTGTTACAGAGGATGCGATATGCTTTGGATAATGAGCCGTTCCAAGCCTTCTCCACACTTTCTTCTTCTCATCACTCTGGTACTCATTGATCTTTGTTTCATCTTTCTTTTCCAGAACTGGGCTGGCTTCTTTAGATGTTTGTTTGGTTATCAAATTCTAATCTGGCCTTTCTATTTTTAAGGATGATTAATAGTTTGCACCTTGTGGTGAACTCCCTGTATTTGCACTCAATAAGACTTCTCTTTATGGTAGACTTAGATACTGAAACACCTTCTTCCTGGAGAGTTTTCTTCACTTGGGTGGATGCTGTGAAGAGGTTTTTCTTCAGCATGCAAAGGATTCTGAGGTCATCCACCATATCATGTCTTCCATGGAAATCCAGGTCTTTTTGACTTACCAAGCTCACCAGTGCGTTCTTTTTTTGCAAAATGTACCAAACTGTTGATTTTCCCACTCCTAACATTTCTGCTATCTCTATGATGAATATCTTATTTTTTATTTTCAGCCTATTGATAGTTTGATTCTCTTCTATTGAGAGTTCCTTTGACTGTATGTTGTTTGTTTACAGCAACAGCTTACAAATGCAAATATCACACCTGGAGTATGTACCAGATGTTTTACCTGGTTAATTAATGATGGATTAGCAAGTGAATATTCCATTCAGCCCATTAACCCCTTAGCGACCGCCGATACGCCTTTTAACGGCGGCCGATAAGGGTACTTAAACCACAGCGCCGTTAATTAACGGCGCTGTGGAAAAAGTCCATAGCGCCCCCCAGAGGCCGATTTTCTCCGGGGTCTCGGCTGCCGAGGGTAGCCGAGACCCCAGAGAACATGATTCGGGGGGTTTTTAACCCACCCCGCATTTGCGATCGCCGGTAATTAACCGTTTACCGGCGATCGCAAAAAAAAAAAAAAAAAAGCGATCTCTTTTAAATTTCTCTGTCCTCCGATGTGATCGCACATCGGAGGACAGAGAAAAGGGGTCCCAGGTGGCCCCCCAATACTCACCTAGCTCCCCCGATGCTCCTCGTGTCTCCCGGTGGGCGCCGCCATCTTCAAAATGGCGGGCGCATGCGCAGTGCGCCCGCCGGCCGGCACCGGGAGAATCTTTGGGGTCTCGGCTGCCGGGGGTAGCCGAGACCCCAAAGAGCACGATCGGGTCGGTATTACCGACCCCTGTTTTGCGATCGCCGGTAATTAACTGTTTACCGGCGACCGCAAAAAAAAAAAAAAAAGTAAAGTGTAATTCTCTGTCCTCTGATGTGATCGCACATCAGAGGACAGAGAAATAGGGGGATTCAGGGACCCTAGCATACTCACCTAGGTCCCTGGATCCTCTTGCTGCTCCTCCTGGCCGCCGGCAGCAGAACATGGCGGACGCATGCCCAGTGCGCCCGCCATCTGTCTCCATCTGCCGGCCGGCAGGAGAACAGCAGTTGGGGCTAAAATTAGGGGTAGGGTTAGGGGTAGGGTTAGGGTTAGGGGTAGGGTTAGGGTTAGGGGTAGGGTTAGGGGTAGGGTTAGGGGTAGGGTTAGGGGTAGGGTTAGGTTAGGGTTAGGGGTAGGGTTAGGTTAGGGTTAGGGGTAGGGTTAGGTTAGGGTTAGGGGTAGGGTTAGGGGTAGGGTTAGGGGTAGGGTTAGGTTAGGGTTAGGGGTAGGGTTAGGTTAGGGTTAGGGTTAGGGGTAGGGTTAGGGGTAGGGTTAGGGGTAGGGTTAGGTTAGGGGTAGGGTTAGGGGTAGGGTTAGGGTTAGGTTAGGGGTAGGGGTAGGGTTAGGTTAGGGGTAGGGTTAGGGGTAGGGTTAGGTTAGGGGTAGGGTTAGGGGTAGGGTTAGGTTAGGGGTAGGGTTAGGGGTAGGGTTAGGGGTAGGGTTAGGTTAGGGGTAGGGCTAGGGTTGGGGCTAAATTTAGGGTTAGGGTTAGGGCTAAATTTAGGGTTAGGGTTGGGGCTAAACTTAGGGTTAGGCTTCTTTCACACTTACGTCGGTACGGGGCCGTCGCAATGCGTCGGCCCGACATACCGACGCATGTTGTGAAAATTGTGCACAACGTGGGCAGCAGCTGTAGTTTTTCAACACATCCGCTGCCCAATCTATGTCCTGGGGAGGAGGGGGCGGAGTTACGGCCACGCATGCGCGGTCAGAAATGGCGGATGCGACGTACAAAAAAACGTTTCATTGAACGTTTTTTGTGCCGACGCTCCGCCAAAACACAACTGATCCAGTGCACGACGGACGCGACGTGTGGCCATCCGTCACGATCCGTCGGCAATACAAGTCTATGGGTAAAAAACGCATCCTGCGGGCACATTTGCAGGATCCGTTTCTTGTCCAAAACGACGGATTGCAACGGAATGCCAAACGACGCAAGTGTGAAAGTAGCCCTAGGGCTAGGGTTAGGGTTGGGGCTAAAGTTAGGGCTAGGGTTGGGGCTAAAGTTAGGGTTAGAGCTGGGATTAGGGTTAGGGTTTGGATTAGGGTTCGTATTAGGGTTAGGGTTGGCATTAGGGTTACGCTTGGGATTAGGGTTAGGTTTGGGATTAGGGTTAAGGTTAGGGTTGTGATTAGGGGTGTATTGGGATTAGGGTTAGGTTTGAGGTTAGGGTTGAGATTAGGATTAGGGGTGTGTTGGATTTAGGGTTTTGATTAGGGTTATGGTTAGGGTTGACTTGGGGTAAGGGTTGTGATTATGGTTAGGGTTAGTGATTAGGATTATGGATGAGGTTGGGATTAGGGTTAGGGGTGTGTTGGGGTTAGGGTTGGAGCTAGAATTGGGGGGTTTCCACTGTTTAGGTACATCAGGGGGTCTCCAAACACGACAGCCAATTTTGCGCTCAAAAAGTCAAATGGTGCTCCCTCCCTTCTGAGCTCTGCCGTGCGCCCAAACAGTGGGTTACCCCCACATATGGGGCATCAGCGTACTCGGGATAAATTGGACAACAACTTCTGGGGTCCAATTTCTCTTGTTACCCTTGTGAAAATAAAAACTTGGGGGGCTACAAAATCTCTTTTGTGAAAAAAAAATATTTTTTATTTTCACGACTCTGCATTCTAAACTTCTGTGAAGCACTTGGGCATTCAAAGTTCTCACCACACTTCTAGATAAGTTCCTTGGGGGTCTAGTTTCCAAAATGGGGTCACTTGTGGGGGGTTACTACAGTTTAGGTACATCAGGGGCTCTGCAATCGCAACATAATGCCCACAGACCATTCTATCAAAGTCTGCATTCCAAAAAGGCGCTCCTTCCCTTCCGAGCTCTGCCGTGCGCCCAAACAGTGGTTTACCGCCACATATGGCGCATCAGCGTACTCGGGATAAATTGGACAACAACTTTTGGGGTCCAGTTTCTCTTGTTACCCTTGTGAAAATAAAAATTTGGTGGCTAAAAAATCTTTTTTGTGGAAAAAAAAAATATTTTTTATTTTCACGGCTCTGCATTATAAACTTCTGTGAAGCACTTGGGCATTCAAGGTTCTCACCACACATCTAGATAAGTTTCATGGGGGGTCTAGTTTCCAAAATGGGGTCACTTGTGGGGGATTTCTACTGTTTAGGCACATCAGGGGCTCTCCAAACGCGACATGGCGTCCGATCTCAATTCCAGCGAATTCTACATTGAAAAAGTAAAACGGCACTCTTTCTCTTCCAAGCTCTGCGGTGCGCCCAAACAGTGGTTTACCCCCACATATTGGGTATCGACGTACTCAGGAGAAATTGCACAACAACTTTTGTGGTCTAATTTCTCCTGTTACCCTTGTGAAAATAAAAATTTGTAGGCAAAAAGATCATTTTTGTAGAAAAAATGCAATTTTTTTTTTCACGGCTCTACGTTATAAACTTCTGTGAAGCACATGGGGGTTCAAAGTGCTCGCCACACATCTAGATAAGTTCCTTAAGGGGTCTAGTTTCCAAAATGGTGTCACTTGTGGGGGGTTTCCACTGTTTAGGCACATCAAGGGCTCTCCAAACGCGACATGGCGTCCAATCTCAATTCCAGCCAATTCTACATTGAAAAAGTAAAACGGCACTCCTTCTCTTCCAAGCTCTGCGGTGCGCCCTAACAGTTGTTTACCCCCACATATTGGGTATCAGCGTACTCAGGAGAAATTGCACAACAACTTTTGTGGTCTAATTTCTCCTGTTACCCTTGTGAAAATAAGAATTTGTGGGCAAAAAGATCATTTTTGTGTAAACAAAAGCGATTTTTTATTTTCACGGCTCTACGTTATAAACTTCTGTGAAGCACTTGGGGGTTCAAAGTGCTCACCACACATCTAGATAAGTTCCTTAAGGGGTCTAGTTTCCAAAATGGTGTCACTTGTGGGGAGTTTCCACTGTTTAGGCACATCAGGGGCTCTCTAAACGTGACATGGCGTCCGATCTCAATTCCAGCCAATTCTGCATTGAAAAAGTCAAACGGCGCTCCTTCACTTCTAAGTTCTGCGGTGCGCCCTAACAGTGGTTTACCCCCACATATGGGGTATTGGCGTATTCAGGAGAAATTGCATAACAAAATTTATGGTTACATTTCTGTTTTTACACTTGTGAAAATAAAAAAAATGGTTCTGAATTAAGATGTTTGCAAAAAAAAGTTAAATGTTCATTTTTTCCTTCCACATTGTTTCAGTTCCTGTGAAGCACGTAAAGGGTTAATAAACTTCTTGAATGTAGTTTTGAGAACCTTGAGGGGTGTAGTTTTTAGAATGGTGTCACACTTGGGTATTTTCTATCATATAGACCCCTCAAAATGACTTCAAACGTGATGTGGTCCCTAAAAAAAAATGGTGTTGTAAAAATGAGAAATTGCTGGTCAACTTTTAACCCTTATAACTCCCTAACAAAAAAAAATGTTGTTTCCAAAATTGTGCTGATGTAAAGTAGACATGTGGGAAATGTTATTTATTAACTATTTTTTATGACATATCTCTCTGATTTAAGGGCATAAAAATACAAATTTTGAAAACTGCAAAATTTTAAAAATTTTCGCCATATTTCCGTTTTTTTCATAAATAATCGCAAGTAATATCGAAGAAATGTTACCACTAACATGAAGTACAATATGTCACGAAAAAACAATCTCAGAATCAGCGGGATCCGTTGAAGCGTTCCAGAGTTATAACCTCATAAAGTGACAGTGGTCAGAATTGCAAAAATTGGCCTGGTCATTAAGTACCAAATTGGCTCTGTCACTAAGGGGTTAAAGAGCTTTTTAGATACTTGTTTAATTATGATTGGTTCCTTTAAAAAGATGCAGCTACATATTAAAGAGCTATAATTCCTAAATCCTTATTCCAATTAAAATAAGAATACCATCAAATTAAAGCTGAGATTCTGGACTTTATATTAATTATATAACTATTTCTTAAAATTTTTTGGTAAACAGCCAAAAACACATGTAAAAAATGCAATGAGAAATACACAAGTTACCTAATTTATCTAATAGATGCAGAAATGGTGCAGAAAATCTGCAACATCTAAAACTCATCAAAAGCTCATTGTGAGAATGCAGCCTAACGGTTGTGTGAATGCTTGTTTTTTTTGTGTGGTGAGCTGACAATTTTATTGATATCATTTTAGGGTACATAAAAAACGCTATGAAAAGAAAAGAACGAATGGTAATTCTGACATTTCATTTTTGTTTTGATTTATTTTGTTTGCAGAACAGGTTAAATAATTTTATATTTTGAAAGATCAGGCTCTTACTGACATGGCAATACCAAATATGATAATTTTTTTAAATCTTTACTTTTAAAGGGTGTGAAAGCAGAGTTATTACAATTTCTATGTTTTTTATTATTTTAAATTTTTATTTTTATAGTTTTAGTAGTTTAGAGGACTGCAATATACGGAAAAAAATTATGATCTCATAAAATTATGAAACCCAGGCTGTTGTTGGACTTCACAGGAATATGAACCATATCAGTTCATCAGTACACTGAATTTGCATTGTAAGTGTGGAGCTATAAACAACAGATACAGTGTAACCCTGAGACCTTATGCCTTAAATACAGCTGTCAGTGATTGACAGTGACAGTTAAAGGTTTAACAGTAGCAAACAGAGATTTACTGTAAAATTGGAAAGTGGCAAAAAAAAAACATGTATGGGGTGTTTTCCTGTTGTGCTCAGAAAATGCAGATCTGTGCAAATCCATTAAGAAATTGAAATCATTTTGAGATGGACGAAAAAAAATAAGAATTAAAATATTGTGATTGAACTAGTGATGTGCGTCAGTGTGCTTGAGATGCTCATTACTGGGTGAGAATTGTTGAAGGCTCGAGTCCCCACCCTGCATGTATGGTACTTGTTAGACAGCCAATAAACATGTGGGGATTGCCTGCCAGCCCCTGTAATGCCACAGCCATCTTGGTTATGGTATTACTGTGATCACCTGGTCGCATAGTGTCATCGGGACTGTGTAAGACTCGGGACACCATGCTCAGCAGTTTACCAACAGAAACAGGTAGGGCAGTGACTAGTGCTGTTGGCCTAGGTACAGAGTTGTGCCTGCGTATAGGCAGGAATTAGAGAATAATAACATTTCTTTCAACTGCAACAATAGCCCTTATTAGAGCTAATTATAATCAATATTAATACTGCTGTTAGCAGCACTTAGAGAACGATTGTGCCGAAGGGATAGTCTAGGAGAGAATAGGGTTAATTGCATGTCCTTTCTGCTGCAACTCATACTAAAAGTACTTCTCAGGGCTAGTTATATTATTTTTGCTCACAATTCTGCAAATTGTTCTGAGTAGGGAAATATTTGTACTGTGCCAGTTTTGCTTCAAAAGCATACAGCCAGACTTTCTTGGTTAGCAATAGCATCGCTATATTGCTACTGAGAGTAACAAGTCCATCTGAGGTGGGCAATTTTCCTGAGCTACTAAACCTGCAAAGTTCTTTCAGCAGGAAAATATTCTATGACATTTATACTACACCAGTTATGCGTCAAAAGCATACAGCCAGACTTGGTTGATTAGCAATAGCATCGCTATACTGCTACTGCAATGTAACAAGTCCATGTGAGGTGGGCAAATTTTTCTTCGATACTAGTCCTGCAAAGTTTTTTCAGCCAGGAAATATTATGCGCCATTTAAACTCTGCCAGTTGTGCATCAAAAGCACACATTGTTATTATTATTATTATTATTTATTTATATAGCCCCATTGATTCCATGGTGCTTTACATGAGAAGGGGTTGCATACAATTTACAGATATCACTTACAGTAAACAAACTAACAATGACAGACTAATACAGAAGGGCGAGGACCCTTGCCCTTGCGGGCTTACATTCTATAGGATTATGGGGCAGGAGACAGTAGGTTATGGGTTGCAGGAGCTCTGGTGTTGGTGAGGTGGTAGCTTCGGTAGTGATGAGGCAGCAGCGGGGTCAGTGCAGGCTGTAGGCTTCCCTGAAGAGATGGGTTTTCAGGTTCCGTCTGAAGGATCCAAATGTGGTTGATAGTCGGACGTGTTGGGGCAAATAATTCCAAAGGATAGGGGATATTCGGGAGATGTTTTGGAGGTGGTTGGATGAGGAGCGAATAAGTGTGAAGGAGAGAAGGAGGTCTTGGGAGGACCGGAGATCACGTGAGGGAAGATATCATAGTAACATAGTTAGTAAGGCCGAAAAAAGACATTTGTCCATCCAGTTCAGCCTATATTCCATCATAATAAATCCCCAGATCTACGTCCTTCTACAGAACCTAATAATTGTATGATACAATATTGTTCTGCTCCAGGAAGACATCCAGGCCTCTCTTGAACCCCTCGACTGAGTTCGCCATCACCACCTCCTCAGGCAAGCAATTCCAGATTGTCACTGCCCTAACAGTAAAGAATCCTCTTCTATGTTGGTGGAAAAACCTTCTCTCCTCCAGACGCAAAGAATGCCCCCTTGTGCCCGTCACCTTCCTTGGTATAAACAGATCCTCAGCGAGATATTTGTATTGTCCCCTTATATACTTATACATGGTTATTAGATCGCCCCTCAGTCGTCTCAGTATCGGGAGATTAGTTCAGAGATATATGGAGGAGACAGGTTGTGGATGGCTTTGTAGGTCAGTATTAGTAATTTGAACTGGATACGCATCCACACTTGATTGGTTTCAATAGCATCGCTAAATAGCACAATCAGTGAAAGAAGTCCATCTGACGTAGGGAAATTTTCCTGAGAAACTAATCCTGCAAATGTTTTTCAGCAGGGAAATGTTATATGCAGTTTATGCAGCACCAGTTGTGTATCAAAAGCATACAGCCATACAGCCAGATTTGGTTGGTTATCAATAGCTTTGCTATATTGCTATTGCAGTGTAACAAGTCCATTTGAGGTGAGCAAATTTTCCTGAGATACAAGTTGTTAGGTGTCAAGTTCCCGCCTCTGCACAGGGGGAATCTCAAACCATCTCCACTGCGGTCTCCCATTCTTCTCCAGCCACAGTGGAGTCTGCTCAGTGGAGGTGTCGTTCCCAGCGTCTAGCTTAGGCTGATACTGGACGACTGGTTACTACTGTCCTTCCAGGCTCTGTCCTTGTAGCCAGCAATGTTTAGCAGCGAGCAGGTCTTTCCAATACTGAGCATGCCCACAGAAAGGCCTCCCATTGGTGGTCGGGGGTCACATTCTCAGGTCCTGTTTTGGCTCCTATTAGTCCATCATGAAGGGCTTGTACCACTTCCGCTATAAAAGGTTCGCATGGCCTTTCGGCCATGTGCTAGTGTACATTTGAAAACATGTGTGTGTTGATGAGTGCAAGTCGTTCTTTAATCATCCCCTCCATTTTGTATGACTGCTCGCATAAGGTGGATTTCTGCTATCCAGCGCCCGGCTGAGCTATCAGCATTAAACACACAAAATAGCATCTAATTGCTGTAACCGCCAGTGCGGCGATGTGCGGTATTAGAGCGCTTTCCTATCCCAAGTTTGGGTGGTTAGTGGCGTCCGCCAGAGTGGCACAGCATGCACTCTTGTTTATTTAAGTTATATTTTCAGTTACTCTGTCACCCCAGTTGCAGTGTCGAGCGTAAGTGGTCTGAACGTACTCTAATCCTGTGTCTTGGGATAGAGTCCTTGCTTGCGCTCTTGGTGCCGTACCATGGCCCTGTGAAGCAGCAGTGTTTGCTTCCTTCACACTGGGTAACATAGTAACATAGTAACATAGTTAGTAAGGCCGAAAAAAGACATTTGTCCATCCAGTTCAGCCTATATTCCATCATAATAAATCCCCAGATCTACGTCCTTCTACAGAACCTAATAATTGTATGATACAATATTGTTCTGCTCCAGGAAGACATCCAGGCCTCTCTTGAACCCCTCCACTGAGTTCGCCATCACCACCTCCTCAGGCAAGCAATTCCAGATTCTCACTGCCCTAACAGTAAAGAATCCTCTTCTATGTTGGTGGAAAAACCTTCTCTCCTCCAGACGCAAAGAATGCCCCCTTGTGCCCGTCACCTTCCTTGGTATAAACAGATCCTCAGCGAGATATTTGTATTGTCCCCTTATATACTTATACATGGTTATTAGTTCGCCCCTCAGTCGTCTTTTTTCTAGACTAAATAATCCTAATTTCGCTAATCTATCTGGGTATTGTAGTTCTCCCATCCCCTTTATTAATTTTGTTGCCCTCCTTTGTACTCTCTCTAGTTCCATTATATCCTTCCTGAGCACCGGTGCCCAAAACTGGACACAGTACTCCATGTGCGGTCTAACTAGGGATTTGTACAGAGGCAGTATAATGCTCTCATCATGTGTATCCAGACCTCTTTTAATGCACCCCATGATCCTGTTTGCCTTGGCAGCTGCTGCCTGGCACTGGCTGCTCCAGGTAAGTTTATCATTAACTAGGATCCCCAAGTCCTTCTCCCTGTCAGATTTACCCAGTGGTTTCCCATTCAGTGTGTAATGGTGATATTGATTCCTTCTTCCCATGTGTATAACCTTACATTTATCATTGTTAAACCTCATCTGCCACCTTTCAGCCCAAGTTTCCAACTTATCCAGATCCATCTGTAGCAGAATACTATCTTCTCTTGTATTTTACTGCTTTACATAGTTTTGTATCATCTGCAAATATCGATATTTTACTGTGTAAACCTTCTACCAGATCATTAATGAATATGTTGAAGAGAACAGGTCCCAATACCGACCCCTGCGGTACCCCACTGGTCACAGCAACCCAGTTAGAGACTATACCATTTATAACCACCCTCTGCTTTCTATCACTAAACCAGTTACTAACCCATTTACACACATTTTCCCCCAGACCAAGCATTCTCATTTTGTTTACCAACCTCTTGTGCGGCACGGTATCAAACGCTTTGGAAAAATCGAGATATACCACGTCCAATGACTCACCGTGGTCCAGCCTATAGCTTACCTCTTCATAAAAACTGATTAGATTGGTTTGGCAGGAGCGATTTCTCATAAACCCATGCTGATATGGAGTTAAACAGTTATTCTCATTGAGATAATCCAGAATAACATCCCTCAGAAACCCTTCAAATATTTTACCAACAATAGAGGTTAGACTTACTGGCCTATAATTTCCAGGTTCACTTTTAGAGCCCTTTTTGAATATTGGCACCACATTTGCTATGCGCCAGTCCTGCGGAACAGACCCTGTCGCTATAGAGTCCCTAAAAATAAGAAATAATGGTTTATCTATTACATTACTTAGTTCTCTTAGTACTCGTGGGTGTATGCCATCCGGACCCAGAGATTTATCTATTTTAATCTTATTTAGCCGGTTCCGCACCTCTTCTTGGGTTAGATTGGTGACCCTTAATATAGGGTTTTCATGGTTTCTTGGGATTTCACCTAGCATTTCATTTTCCACCGTGAATACCGTGGAGAAGAAGGTGTTTAATATGTTAGCTTTTTCCTCGTCATCTACAACCATTCTTTCCTCACTATTTTTTAAGGGGCCTACATTTTCAGTTTTTATTCTTTTACTATTGATATAGTTGAAGAACAGTTTGGGATTAGTTTTACTCTCCTTAGCAATGTGCTTCTCTGTTTCCTTTTTGGCAGCTTTAATTAGTTTTTTAGATAAAGTATTTTTCTCCCTATAGTTTTTTAAGAGCTTCAATGGTGCCATCCTGCTTTAGTAGTGCAAATGCTTTCTTTTTACTGTTAATTGCCTGTCTTACTTCTTTGTTTAGCCACATTGGGTTTTTCCTATTTCTAGTCCTTTTATTCCCACAAGGTATAAACCGCTTACACTGCCTATTTAGGATGTTCTTAAACATTTCCCATTTATTATCTGTATTCTTATTTCTGAGGATATTGTCCCAGTCTACCAGATTAAGGGCATCTCTAAGCTGGTCAAACTTTGCCTTCCTAAAGTTCAGTGTTTTTGTGACTCCCTGACAAGTCCCCCTAGTGAAAGACAGGTGAAACTGTACAATATTGTGGTCGCTATTTCCTAGATGCCCAACCACCTGCAGATTTGTTATTCTGTCAGGTCTATTAGATAGTATTAGGTCTAAAAGTGCTGCTCCTCTGGTTGGATTCTGCACCAATTGTGAAAGATAATTTTTCTTGGTTATTAGCAGAAACCTGTTGCCTTTATGGGTTTCACAGGTTTCTGTTTCCCAGTTAATATCCGGGTAGTTAAAGTCCCCCATAACCAGGACCTCATTATGGGTTGCAGCTTCATCTATCTGCTTTAGAAGTAGACTTTCCATGGTTTCTGTTATATTTGGGGGTTTGTAACAGACCCCAATGAGAATTTTGTTACCATTTTTCCCTCCATGAATTTCGACCCATATGGACTCGACATCCTCATTTCCTTTGCTAATATCCTCCCTTAAAGTGGACTTTAGACAAAACTTTACATAGAGACAAACCCCTCCTCCTCTCCGATTTTTACGATCCTTTCTAAACAGACTGTAACCCTGTAAGTTAACTGCCCAGTCATAGCTTTCATCTAACCATGTCTTGGTTATTCCCACTATGTCAAAGTTACCTGTAGATATTTCTACTTCTAGTTCTTCCATCTTGTTTGTCAGGCTTCTGGCGTTTGCGAGCATGCAGTTTAGAGGATTTTGTTTTGTTCCAATCTCCTCGCTGTGGATTGTTTTAGAAATGTTCTTACCTCCCTTCTGAGTATGTTTTCCTGGGTCTTCTTTGTTCAAGTCTAATGTTTTTCTTCCCGTCCCCTCTTCTTCTAGTTTAACGCCCTCCTGATGAGTGTAGCGAGTCTTCTGGCGAATGTGTGTTTCCCAGGTTTGTTGAGGTGTAGTCCGTCTCTGGCGAGGAGTCCATCGTACAAGTAATTCACACCGTGGTCCAGGAATCCGAATCCTTGTTGTCTGCACCATCGTCTTAGCCAGTTGTTTGCATCAAGGATCCTGTTCCATCTCCTGGTGCCATGCCCGTCTACTGGAAGGATAGAAGAAAAAACTACCTGTGCATCCAGTTCCTTTACTTTCTTCCCCAACTCTTCAAAGTCCTTGCAGATTGTCGGTAGGTCCTTCCTTGCCGTGTCATTGGTGCCAACATGTATCAGAAGAAATGGGTGGACGTCCTTGGAGCTGAAGAGCTTTGGTATCCTATCGGTCACATCCTTGATCATCGCACCTGGAAGGCAGCATACTTCTCTTGCAGTTATGTCCGGTCTGCAGATGGCTGCTTCTGTGCCTTTCAGTAGTGAGTCTCCCACCACCACCACTCTTCGTTGCTTCTTGGCTGTACTTTTTGCTGTCACTTGTTGCTGTGTGCCCTTTTCTTTTTTGCTTGCTGGTATTGCTTCATCCTTAGGTGTGCCATCTTCATCCTCTACAAAGATTTGATATCGGTTCTTCAGTTGCGTGGTTGGTGATTTCTCCATGGTCTTCTTGCTTCTTTTGGTCACATGCTTCCACTCATCTGCTTTTGGAGGTTCTCTGACACTTTTTTCACCTTCTGTGACCAGTAGAGATGCTTCTGTTCTGTCTAGAAAGTCTTCATTCTCTTTGATGAGTTTCAAAGTTGCTATTCTTTCTTCCAGACCCCGCATCTTTTCTTCTAAAAGGGCCACTAGTCTACACTTCTGACAGGTGAAATTTGATTCTTCTTCTGGTCGATCTGTGAACATGTAGCACATGCTGCAGCTCACCATGTAGGTTGTCACATCTGCCATGTTGCTCCTAGATCCTGCAGACTTGCTATGTGCTTTCCTTCTGGTGTAATCTACTCAGCCAAGCTCTCTTGCAATAATGTCCTACAGGCAAAAATTTGCGCGCCTTACGGTGCGGGTGAAGTTAACCCATGTGTATCCACATTGTACTGCCATATAGTCTGTCATTACTCAGCAGCAGGTTCCATCTCTGCACCGTGGCCCTCGGGCTGCGAACCCACCTATACCATCTCTCTTATAATTTGGTGCGTTCCGCTAACCATAACACAAGTCCTGCAAAGTTTTTCCAGCAGCAAAATAATATACACCTTTAATACTGTACCAGTTGTGTAACAAAATCATACAGCCAGACTTAGTTGGTTGCAATAGCATTGCTATATAGCACCAGCGGTGAAACAAGCCCATCTGACGTGTGCAAATTTTCCTGCAATAATAATCCTGCAAAGTTTTTTCAGCAGTGAAATACTATATGTCATTTATACTGCACCAGTTGTGTGTTAGAAGCATACAGCCAGACTTGGTTGGTTAACAACAGGACCACAACAGTCAGGAAGAGGCAGTGGGGTGGCTAGAGACACAATGCGGGCAACTGTTCCCCAAAGCACCGATATGAGTGAAGTTAACAGGCCAAGGGGTAGGTGTTCCCGAGTCTGGTACTTTTTTAAAGACAGTCCAGTTAACCCAAGAAAGGCTATTTGCAACATCTGCTCTGCCAGCATCAGCAGGGAAGCACAACAATCAACCTGAACACCACCAGCTTTCTCAGGCACATGACAGTGAAGCATCCAACTAGTTGACACCACTGCCTCTTCCCTGTTTTACGTGTAGGCCAATCCCCTGACTATGATGTAAGAGAAGGAATATAAACCAGCTCACCCATGATGCATAAGCTGAATTTCGGGAGCATGGACCCGCTGTGTCCAGGTGTGTAGAATCGAAAAGAAGAAAATATCCAGCTTCACCGAATCCATGAAAAAAAGTTTTCTTTATTCGCAAACTTAAATATGGAGGATACAAACTTCAGCACAAACCATATGGGTATGAATCATTCTCAACGTGTTTCTGGAGACTAAGCTCCCTTAATTATGACAACTTGTCATGACTAAGACTGCTTGTTCTGGAAATGTTGCCATTTAGGTTTGTGGAGACAAAAGCTTTCCGCAAGCTCATGACGGCGGCTGTCCTTCCGTACTCGGTCCCCAGCTGCTTTTATTTCTCTTGGTGTGCCATCCCCATCTTACACAAACACGTGTACCATAATATCAGTTATGCCCTGACCAACGCTTTTACTTAACCATGGACACGTGGCCAGGGGCCTTACATTTCCCTGGCAGCACACTTAGTGAAAATTGTGGAAAAACCAACCCTAAAAAAAGTTTTTCCCATTATAAAGGAGTTGGCATCCTGGACTGATAATGCTCATGCACTAAATCTATGGGCTTAAAAATATTTTCCCCTGGTATGTATACATATACAGTGCCTTGCGAAAGTGTTCGACCCCCTGGAACTTTTCAACCTTTTCCCACATATCATGCTTCAAACCTAAAGATACCAAATCCGGCTTTAAACTTCTCCATAACAGTATCATGGACCTGCCTGTTGTGTTCCGTGGTCTTCATGATGCTCTCTGTGCTTCAAACAGAACCCTGAGACTATTACAGAGCAGGTGCATTTATATGGAGACTAGATTACACACAGGTGGATTATAAATATCATCATTAGGCATTTAGGACAATATTGGATGATTCAGAGATCCACAATGAACTTCTGGAGTGAGTTTGCTGCACTGAAAGTAAAAGGGCCGAATAATATTGCACGCCCCACTTTTCAGTTTTGAATTTCCACAAAAATGTAAAATAACCAATACATTTCGTTCAACTTCACAATTGTTTTCCATTTGTTGTTGATTCTTCACCAAAAATGTATATTTGTTATCTTTATGTTTGAAGCATGATATGTGGGAAAAGGTTGAAAAGTTCCAGGGGGAGGAATACTTTCGCAAAGCACTGTAGGTATACTGTGGAACACTCGAAAGACTAACGTCAAGAAGTGGCTTATCTTTATCACTACAGTGACATTACTTAGAACTGGATGTCCTTAAAAAATAAATTAAAAGACAAAAATTAAATTGGTTTTGGAGGCTGCCAAAATGCCTACAGAAACGTTAAAGGAACTGCATTAGTTTCTGGCAAGTACTGGTTGTGTACTTCATGAGACAGCAATTTCCTGCATTCTTCATTTTGTTAGCATTGGCACAATGCACTAAATAAATATGAAAATAAAGTGCATTAGCCACCCGGGGTCCACCGTGCAGAGATGGCAAACTGCAGCTAGGAGACAATGACGAATACAATCAGCGAGCGAAAGTGACTAACACTGAGCTAACATCACTGAGTGGAGAAGCACGTGGCTGTGCTAATCGCACACAGCAACGGAAAAGGAACTCTGCTTTAGCACTATGCTTATTGGCACACAGCCACAGAGAAATATGACACTAAACGCACACCATGTTAACTCCACAGGAGTATGCAAGCCCCACTGGGGCAATGGAACCTGTAGTGGACTCCAATCACTCACAGAACTCCTCTCCGGAGGGAACAGAATTCTAAAGGCACTAGCGCCTGCCCCGAATTCAACCACACAATCTCCTCTCAGGGAAAGATGGAATTCTAAAGGCACTGAGCCATCCCTGAGTACATACAGCAGAGTCCACACTACCGTTAGGTTCCTCACACACACCAAACATAAATGATCTTAGTGCACCGACAGGAGCACCAAAGATCTTTTTATAATTTCTGACTGAGTCTGAGCAAGACGCCGAAACTGATGTCTTTGCTTGAGCGTGAGAAAATAATCAGAAAAATTCCCACGCTCAAATTCATCTGAGGTTATGCCAGCAGGGGGCGCAGCACCGCAAGTCTAGGTAGCTACGTTCCCCTGCTTTCCATTCATTCCCCAGTTTTTACAGGCAGGGGTGGCTGCATTAGCAGGCTCCTGCTTGTAAAATTATTTAACCCCTTCAGAAGGATATACAGCGTGGGACAAGACTGAACGACAGAAGGTTTGGGATATTGTTGATTTTTTATTTTAACTTTGATTCAGGTGACAATGGTCTTCTTCAATTGGATTGAGAGTATAATAAACTATTACAACACCCTGTGCCTTTATTTCAATAAAATGCTTTTTTCATAATGTGTGTGTGTTTTACTAAACATTTACTACTATTGGATTAATAATGAATAAGTCCTTGAGTCCTCCCCATTATTAACCTGGCTTAATGCCACTTTAGAATAGCAAGGTGACATTAACCCTTTATTACCCCATATTCCACAGCTACGGGGAGTGGGAAGAGAGAGGCTAAGTGCCAGAATAGGCGCATCTTCCAGATGTGCCTTTTCTGGGGTGGCTGGGGGCAGATGTTTTTAGCCAGGGGGGTCCTATAACCATGGTCCCTCTCTAGGCTATTAATATCTGCTCTCAGTCACTGGCTTTCCCACTCTGGCGGAGAAAATTGCACGGGAGCCCACGCCAATTTTTACCGTGATTTAACCCTTTATTTTAATAGCTAGAGTCTCCAAATTTTGCACACAGACACTTGGAACATTATTAGTGAGGAATATGTTAAAAAATAAGGGATATGAAATGGTTTACTGTATGTAAACCATGTCTCATATTCTGTCGGGTTTGGGAAGGAGATAGCAAAAGCCGGCAATTGAATTACCGGCTTTTCTGCTATCTAGCGCTGTATGAAATATAAATAAATATATATAAATATATTTTTTATCAATAAATATAAATAAATATATTTATTTATCCTTTCTCAAGATACTATATCTGAAACGTTGCCACGCCGTTCAGGCATTAAAGCCCGTTTTTCTTTAATTTTTGTGCTGTTTTCCTTTTTTTATTTCTATTATTGGAAGCCATTTGAACATTGGTTGGAAAAGCGCTGCATGACAACTGCGGTAATACGTGATGCTGTTCCAATTTTGACATATATATATACATATATATATGTGTGTCTCACTGACATATATATATATATATATATATATATAGACTGTATATATGTTTTCAAGAATATTTGAGCCCATGGATCCATTGTATGTCCGTTTTGCAAGCCAGCAAGAAAATCTCGCTGTACGGATGCCATACGGATTACACACGGAGGTTTACATGTGCAAAGTATGCTGGCACAGCCTGCCTACGGATGACATACGGATCACTATTTTGGGAATATTTCTGCGTATTACGCATGTAAAATATGGACCGTATTTCCCTACGCTGAGTGTGACCCCAGCCTTAGAGACCACAAACCTTGGAATATCATTTGTATAGTAGCCTACAAGTGTCTTCATTTTTGCAGATACACCAGGGACCACCAAGCTAGCGAGACATCAAGGTCCAACTGTGTGAGCCATCCAGCCAGTTTCCTGATGTAAGTATTACAGACCACAAACATTGGAATATCATTTGTATAGTTGCCTACAAGTGTATTCATTTTTGCAGATACACCAGGGACCACCGAGCCAGCGAGACACCAAGGCCCAACTGTGTGAGTCATCCAGCCAGTTTCCTGATGTAAGTATTACAGACCACAAACCTTGGAACATCATTTGTATAGTTGCCTACAAGTGTCTTCATTTTTGCAGATACACCAGGGACCACCGAGCCGACAATAAAAAAAATCTTCTTCTGGGAGCCCTCCTCCACAGCGTCAGCATAGTGTGGTAAATTTAATATAATTTTTTTGTTTTTGGTGTTCTAGTTAAAATTTCTGTAAACACTATATGCATTATGTATTCACAGGAAGCTGAAGCAGCCGAGGGCCTCTCAGAAGGAGACGAGATGGGTGGAGAAATACAAGGAGCGGGCACACAGAGTGTAAATTGTGCCAAAACAGTCGCTTTACACATCACAGTGCACCCAACACATACAAAACAGTTCATCATACATCACAGTACACATACAACATATGCCAACATCCAACATAATTCATTTTCCTTTTTTCAGTTTGCTGCACCTGAAGGTCCTCCCAGCAGCTCCCAGATTCGGCGTTGTAATCGCCACTGCGGTCAGCCAGCAGTGAGGTTTTTTTTTTGTTTTTTTTTTTGTCTCTTGGTACTTTTGTGTTTCAGTGTACTAATGTTTTTTTTTGCTCTTTTCACAGGATCCACAGCGTGTTCCCGACTCAGATGGTGAGGACGGCGGACTCGATGTGGACAGCCTCATCGAGGAGGTCCGCGAGTGGGAGCAGCTGTGGAATGTGACTGACCGCAGGCATGCAGATCTGACAGTCATACGTCGGCTCTGGTTGGAAGTATGTCACAACATTATAGGCAACTGGGAGGACCAAGATCTAAGTCAGCAGACTCAAGAACGTAAGTAGTCACATCTCAGTAATTTCTCAAGCAGGTCAGAATGTGTTGTACTTAACCCATTTTTTTGTCATTCTTCTCTTTACAGGTGAAAGGGTTACGAAGCAGTAGCGGTCACTCAGGGATCGCATCAAGAGGGAGTTTAATAAGGAGATGCAGGCCCCGACTGGCTCAAGAGGATGCCGGTCAAAATACAAATTCAGCCGCGCCCTCTCATTCCTCCGGGCAACAATGCTGAGTAGAAGGTAAATATTCAACAGCCCATTGAAAAATTCACCATTTTTACCTGTCTAACTTGTTTGGTTTCAGGCAGGGCGTTTCTTTCTATCAATATATTAATTGTTTTTTTCCTATTTCACAGCACCGTCTGTAGCCATCAGGAGCCTGCATCTACCTTGTACCCCTCTGGAGTCCACCACAGAGGGCCACGTCGTTAGACCCCACCCCTCTGACCCCTCGTCTGGTCCTTCCAGTGCCTCTGCCCCATCCACTTTCACTACAGCCAGCACTGGAGCATCATTGCAGCCTTCGTTACTTGAAGCTGCTGGTGACGAGTTAGCGCTCCCTTTACCCCACCCCTCTGATCCTGCCACCTCCAAACCACCATTAGGTTCATCGTGGCAGCAACTGAGGGGTACGGAAAGGAGCTATGCTCCTGAGTTCTTGCATCTGAATGCAGCCTTATAAAGCTCTTTCAAAGTTTTGGGAGAGCAAGTGACTGCTGGGTTCAACATGCTGCAAACACGCATGAGTGAACACAGCAGTCGTTTGGATAGGCTGCATTCAGATGCAAGTCAATCTCCAAACAACCTTTTTTTTCAATCCATGCTCAGGAGAATGGAAAAGCTTACTCTTGACCAGCAGATGCGGGTAATGCAAGGCTGCCATGCTGCTCTAGTGCAGGTCATCTCCGAAGCGTCTCCAACACCCACACCTCCCAACACAGCCAGTGTCTCTCAAAACAACCCTTTTCAAAACACTTTCCCAGCCCAGGCCCAATTTCCAGGCCAGACCCAATTCCCAGGCCAGGCCTAATTCCCAGGCCAGGCCCAATTCCCAGGCCAGGCCCAATACCCAACCCAGTCCAAATACCCAACCCAGTCCCAATTCCCATTCCGGCCCCAAATCACAATGTCCTCACCAATGTTTTCTTCCTTGTCAAGCTTTCCTTTCCTGTTTAGTATTCACCTACCCCAACACCACCCCCCTGCTCAGCCTCCTGATTCCCCCCCTTCCACTACACCCCAACCCAGTAGGCTTTCCCTCACAATCGACGTGGTCCAACCTTCCAGCCCCTCCGCTAGTATCTCCACCCCACACTTTACAGAGTTGTAAAAATGTTATATTACCTTTTTAAAAAATGTTATTAGCTTAAAAATGTTTGTTTCCAAAAATTTAAAAGTTCAAATATATTTTATACCCAAAAAAGGTTTATAAATGTGTTTACCACAACAAAAGTTAAAAAAAATATATTTTATGACAAAAGGTTTGAAAGAAATTGTCAAAAATATGTTAAATAAAAATTTGTTTGGTTTAAAAACTATTTTTTGGTTTAGTGGCTTCATTTAAGTATGCTAACAAAAAAAAAGGTAAAAAAACATTACACACCACACGTTAAAAGGTATAACATATTTGGTTTATTACAAAACATGCTTAACTTTTGGAGACTAATTGATAAAACTTGGTGTCATTTAAAACACTTTGTACAGAAACATAAATCACAGAGACATGAAAGAAAGATCTCACACTATGTTGTCTTGCCATGGAACTCTGCCTACAGGTGACACGAAATACTCTGCAAAGTGGTCCCTCATTCTGGAAACAGAACCTACAGAACAAACAGAGCTGCTTTGGTAATCCCACAAGGTTGTCTCAGAGTCCTCATCATTCATGGAAACAGGCTACTTGGAAAGAACATTGTTATGCAGCACCACCCAGGCCTTGACAACCTCATCCACTGTTTGTGTCTGCAGTCTTATGGCAGTTAGCAGCACTCACCACTTTGCGGTTAAAATGTCAAACGCACACTCCACCACTCGTCTGGCTCTAGTTAAGCGGTAATTAAAAACTTTTGGTTCGGGTCAAGTCTCTGCTTGCATACGGTTTTAGTAGGTGTGGTGACAACTGGAATGCCTCATCACCAACAGACAGATGGCATAGGTGGTCCAGTTGTTCCCAGGAGTGGTCTTGCTGGTGGAAAATCATAGCTGTCTCCATACAGACAACGGCCCATTGGAGAAGTTTTGAAGACTTGCGAGTCGTTGGACCGGCCATAGGCTCCAATGTCCACAGCCATAAATTTACAGTAGGCATCTGCTATGGCCATGAGTACTATTGAAAAGTACTTTTTGTAGTTAAAGTACTCTGAGCCAGATCCTGCCGGTTTTGCAATACAGATGTGTTTGCCATCTACGGGACCCAAGCAATTTGGGAAATGGCATAGTTTCTCAAAATGTTCAGCACTCTGCAGCCAGATGTCCATAGTCGGTTGTGGAATGTACTCCTGGTGCAAGGTATCCCAGATTACCAGGCAGGTCACTTTCACAATTCCAGAAATTGTTGATATTCCAAGGCGGACCTAGTAATGTAGTGAAGTTAGGGATTCTCCTGTAGCAAGGAATCTGTGAAAAACAAATACAAATGTTAGTAAAAATTGCAAAGACCAACATAACATTTTGAAGCAATTTACACAAATATTACATTTTTTTAAGTTTTGATAAATGTCACTGTGGAAGTTTTTCTTCTGTTGTAGTGCACATTAAAAACAGCATTTTTACATCTGTGCATTCCTATTATGGAGGAGGTGTTAAAAACTGTGGAATGGCCACAAACAATAAAAAATTAACATGCTTCAGAAAATGCAATGCAGTGTTTCAGCGCAGTATTTCTGCAGCATGTTCACTGCTGATGTGGTTTTCCATATGTTAAAACATGTTTACATGGCATTAAATATGAACAATGCTAAAAAAAAAAAAAACATAACAAGTAGGCTCACCGCAGTGTCACTATCAACCGCTCTGCCGGTGAGATGGAAAACCTCATCTGTGTGTCTTGCCTTTGGATGACATCCCCAACTTGTTCCAGCAAAACATCAAAGTGTTCCTGCCTCATCCGAACATAATTAAAAAATGTCTCCGGGTTCTGCCACAACTCCATGTGGAGAGTTGAATAAACGTCCCGGGTCATCCGCTGTGCGTTTATGGGATGTATCCATAGTCGTCGCCGGCGACGTCGCTGTTGAAGAATCCTCCGTCTTGCTGCTGCCTCCTTCTCCTGAACTATTATATCCAGCCGATTGGTCTCAAAAATAACATCAGTAACTACGTTCGCAATCTTCACAAGCACTCCTTCCATCTCTGCCACTTTCTCTAAACCCTTTCAAAGATGGGCTGTAAAAACAGTCAATATATAGTTTTCCCTATTTTCCAGTAGCCAATCACATTTGGGAGACTCCCATTTTTTTTGCCATGGAAAACGGATCCGTCATAAAAACGGATGAAACGGATGGTAAAAACGGACAAAACGGATGCAACTGATACTGTTTTTCGATGGAACCGTCTAGCAGATCCATCGAAATACTGGATGCATCCGTTTTTCACTATTTGTGACGCATTCGTCGATACGTCGCGCCAACACTTTGTGACGGCCATGAGAAGACGGAAGTGTGAAAGCAGCCTAACACATATGTCTGGCTTATAGCCTTTGCTTACAAAAAAAACCTCACAAGTCTGTCTATGTTTTGCCAATCTACATCAAATGTTCCAAAAGCAAGTGGAAAAATGTGTTATTCATTGAACACACCAATCCCAAATGGTATGCTTGGCTCAAAGTCAACACTGAGAATCACCAACCAAACATCATAGTTGTAAGGAATAATGGTGAGGGCAGCATTACACTTTGGCTTGACAAATGCTCAACTATCAATGATCTAACATCTTCCTATAGTGGGGCAAAAAAGTATTTAGTCAGTCAGCAATAGTGCAAGTTCCACCACTTAAAAAGATGAGAGGTGTCTGTAATTTACAGATGTTTTTAGCCAGGGGGGTCCTATAACCATGGTCCCTCTCTAGGCTATTAATATCTGCTCTCAGTCACTGGCTTTCCCACTCTGGCGGAGAAAATTGCACGGGAGCCCACGCCAATTTTTACCGTGATTTAACCCTTTATTTTAATAGCTAGAGTCTCCAAATTTTGCACACAGACACTTGGAACATTATTAGTGAGGAATATGTTAAAAAATAAGGGATATGAAATGGTTTACTGTATGTAAACCATGTCTCATATTCTGTCGGGTTTGGGAAGGAGATAGCAAAAGCCGGCAATTGAATTACCGGCTTTTCTGCTATCTAGCGCTGTATGAAATATAAATAAATATATATAAATATATTTTTTATCAATAAATATAAATAAATATATTTATTTATCCTTTCTCAAGATACTATATCTGAAACGTTGCCACGCCGTTCAGGCATTAAAGCCCGTTTTTCTTTAATTTTTGTGCTGTTTTCCTGTTTTTATTTCTATTATTGGAAGCCATTTGAACATTGGTTGGAAAAGCGCTGCATGACAACTGCGGTAATACGTGATGCTGTTCCAATTTTGACATATATATATATATGTGTGTCTCACTGACATATATATATATATATATATATATATATATAGACTGTATATATGTTTTCAAGAATATTTGAGCCCATGGATCCATTGTATGTCCGTTTTGCAAGCCAGCAAGAAAATCTCGCTGTACGGATGCCATACGGATTACACACGGAGGTTTACATGTGCAAAGTATGCTGGCACAGCCTGCCTACGGATGACATACGGATCACTATTTTGGGAATATTTCTGCGTATTACGCATGTAAAATATGGACCGTATTTCCCTACGCTGAGTGTGACCCCAGCCTTAGAGACCACAAACCTTGGAATATCATTTGTATAGTAGCCTACAAGTGTCTTCATTTTTGCAGATACACCAGGGACCACCAAGCTAGCGAGACATCAAGGTCCAACTGTGTGAGCCATCCAGCCAGTTTCCTGATGTAAGTATTACAGACCACAAACATTGGAATATCATTTGTATAGTTGCCTACAAGTGTCTTCATTTTTGCAGATACACCAGGGACCACCGAGCCAACGAGACACCAAGGCCCAACTGTGTGAGTCATCCAGCCAGTTTCCTGATGTAAGTATTACAGACCACAAACCTTGGAACATCATTTGTATAGTTGCCTACAAGTGTCTTCATTTTTGCAGATACACCAGGGACCACCGAGCCGACAATAAAAAAAATCTTCTTCTGGGAGCCCTCCTCCACAGCGTCAGCATAGTGAGGTAAATTTAATATAATTTTTTTGTTTTTGGTGTTCTAGTTAAAATTTCTGTAAACACTATATGCATTATGTATTCACAGGAACCTGAAGCAGCCGAGGGCCTCTCAGAAGGAGACGAGATGAGTGGAGAAATACAAGGAGCGGGCACACAGAGTGTGAGTTGTGCCAAAACAGTCGCTTTACACATCACAGTGCACCCAACACATACAAAACAGTTCATCATACATCACAGTACACATACAACATATGCCAACATCCAACATAATTCATTTTCCTTTTTTCAGTTTGCTGTACCTGAAGGTCCTCCCAGCAGCTCCCAGATTCGGCGTTGTAATCGCCACTGCGGTCAGCCAGCAGTGAGGTTTTTTTTTTGTTTTTTTTTTGTCTCTTGGTACTTTTGTGTTTCAGTGTACTAATGTTTTTTTTTGCTCTTTTCACAGGATCCACAGCGTGTTCCCGACTCAGATGGTGAGGACGGCGGACTCGATGTGGACAGCCTCATCGAGGAGGTCCGCGAGTGGGAGCAGCTGTGGAATGTGACTGACCGCAGGCATGCAGATCTGACAGTCATACGTCGGCTCTGGTTGGAAGTATGTCACAACATTATAGGCAACTGGGAGGACCAAGATCTAAGTCAGCAGACTCAAGAACGTAAGTAGACACATCTCAGTAATTTCTCAAGCAGGTCAGAATGTGTTGTACTTAACCCATTTTTTTGTCATTCTTCTCTTTACAGGTGAAAGGGTTACGAAGCAGTAGCGGTCACTCAGGGATCGCTTCAAGAGGGAGTTTAACAAGGAGATGCAGGCCCCGACTGGCTCAAGAGGATGCCGGTCAAAATACAAATTCAGCCGCGCCCTCTCATTCCTCCGGGCAACAATGCTGAGTAGAAGGTAAATATTCAACAGCCCATTGAAAAATTCACCATTTTTACCTGTCTAACTTGTTTGGTTTCAGGCAGGGCGTTTCTTTCTATCAATATATTAATTGTTTTTTTCCTATTTCACAGCACCGTCTGTAGCCATCAGGAGCCTGCATCTACCTTGTACCCCTCTGGAGTCCACCACAGAGGGCCACGTCGTTAGACCCCACCCCTCTGACCCCTCGTCTGGTCCTTCCAGTGCCTCTGCCCCATCCACTTTCACTACAGCCAGCACTGGAGCATCATTGCAGCCTTCGTTACTTGAAGCTGCTGGTGACGAGTTAGCGCTCCCTTTACCCCACCCCTCTGATCCTGCCACCTCCAAACCACCATTAGGTTCATCGTGGCAGCAACTGAGGGGTCCGGAAAGGAGCTATGCTCCTGAGTTCTTGCATCTGAATGCAGCCTTATAAAGCTCTTTCAAAATTTTGGGAGAGCAAGTGACTGCTGGGTTCAACATGCTGCAAACACGCATGAGTGAACACAGCAGTCGTTTGGATAGGCTGCATTCAGATGCAAGTCAATCTCCAAACAACCTTTTTTTTCAATCCATGCTCAGGAGAATGGAAAAGCTTACTCTTGACCAGCAGATGCGGGTAATGCAAGGCTGCCATGCTGCTCTAGTGCAGGTCATCTCCGAAGCGTCTCCAACACCCATACCTCCCAACACAGCCAGTGTCTCTCAAAACAACCCTTTTCAAAACACTTTCCCAGCCCAGGCCCAATTTCCAGGCCAGACCCAATTCCCAGGCCAGGCCTAATTCCCAGGCCAGGCCCAAGTCCCAGGCCAGGCCCAATACCCAACCCAGTCCAAATACCCAACCCAGTCCCAATTCCCATTCCGGCCCCAAATCACAATGTCCTCACCAATGTTTTCTTCCTTGTCAAGCTTTCCTTTCCTGTTTAGTATTCACCTACCCCAACACCACCCCCCCTGCTCAGCCTCCTGATTCCCCCCCTTCCACAACACCCCAACCCAGTAGGCTTTCCCTCACAATCGACGTGGTCCTACCTTCCAGCCCCTCCGCTAGTATCTCCACCCCACACTTTACAGAGTTGTAAAAATGTTATATTACCTTTTTAAAAAATGTTATTAGCTTAAAAATGTTTGTTTCCAAAAATTTAAAAGTTCAAATATATTTTATACCCAAAAAAGGTTTATAAATGTGTTTACCACAGCAAAGGTTAAAAAAAATATATTTTATGACAAAAGGTTTGAAAGAAATTGTCAAAAATATGTTAAATAAAAATTTGTTTGGTTTAAAAACTATTTTTTGGTTTAGTGGCTTCATTTAAGTATGCTAACAAAAAAAAAGGTAAAAAAACATTACACACCACACGTTAAAAGGTATAACATATTTGGTTTATTACAAAACATGCTTAACTTTTGGAGACTAATTGATAAAACTTGGTGTCATTTAAAACACTTTGTACAGAAACATAAATCACAGAGACATGAAAGAAAGATCTCACACTATGTTGTCTTGCCATGGAACTCTGCCTACAGGTGACACGAAATACTCTGCAAAGTGGTCCCTCATTCTGGAAACAGAACCTGCAGAACAAACAGAGCTGCTTTGGTAATCCCACAAGGTTGTCTCAGAGTCCTCATCATCCATGGAAACAGGCTACTTGGAAAGAACATTGTTATGCAGCACCACCCAGGCCTTGACAACCTCATCCACTGTTTGTGTCTGCAGTCTTATGGCAGTTAGCAGCACTCACCACTTTGCGGTTAAAATGTCAAACGCACACTCCACCACTCGTCTGGCTCTAGTTAAGCGGTAATTAAAAACTTTTGGTTCGGGTCAAGTCTCTGCTTGCATACGGTTTTAGTAGGTGTGGTGACAATTGGAATGCCTCATCACCAACAGACAGATGGCATAGGTGGTCCTGTTGTTCCCAGGAGTGGTCTTACTGGTGGAAAATCATAGCTGTCTCCATACAGACAACGGCCCATTGGAGAAGTTTTGAAGACTTGCGAGTCGTTAGACCGGCCATAGGCTCCAATGTCCACAGCCATAAATTTACAGTAGGCATCTGCTATGGCCATGAGTACTATTGAAAAGTACTTTCTGTAGTTAAAGTACTCTGAGCCAGATCCTGCCGGTTTTGCAATACAGATGTGTTTGCCATCTACGGGACCCAAGCAATTTGGGAAATGGCATAGTTTCTCAAAATGTTCAGCACTCTGCAGCCAGATGTCCATAGTCGGTTGTGGAATGTACTCCTGGTGCAAGGTATCCCAGATTGCCAGGCAGGTCACTTTCACAATTCCAGAAATTGTTGATATTCCAAGGCGGACCTAGTAATGTAGTGAAGTTAGGGATTCTCCTGTAGCAAGGAATCTGTGAAAAACAAATACAAATGTTAGTAAAAATTGCAAAGACCAACATAACATTTTGAAGCAATTTACACAAATATTACATTTTTTAAAGTTTTGATAAATGTCACTGTGGAAGTTTTTCTTCTGTTGTAGTGCACATTAAAAACAGCATTTTTACATCTGTGCATTCCTATTATGGAGGAGGTGTTAAAAACTGTGGAATGGCCACAAACAATAAAAAATTAACATGCTTCAGAAAATGCAATGCAGTGTTTCAGCGCAGTATTTCTGCAGCATGTTCACTGCTGATGTGGTTTTCCATAGGTTAAAACATGTTTACATGGCATTAAATATGAACAATGCTAAAAAAAAACAAAACATAACAAGTAGGCTCACCGCAGTGTCACTATCAACCGCTCTGCCGGTGAGATGGAAAACCTCATCTGTGTGTCTTGCCTTTGGATGACATCCCCAACTTGTTCCAGCAAAACATCAAAGTGTTCCTGCCTCATCCGAACATAATTAAAAAATGTCTCCGGGTTCTGCCACAACTCCATGTGGAGAGTTGAATAAACGTCCCGGGCCATCCGCTGTGCGTTTATGGGATGTATCCATAGTCGTCGCCGGCGACGTCGCTGTTGAAGAATCCTCCGTCTTGCTGCTGCCTCCTTCTCCTGAACTATTATATCCAGCCGATTGGTCTCATAAATAACATCAGTAACTACGTTCGCAATCTTCACAAGCACTCCTTCCATCTCTGCCACTTTCTCTAAACCCTTTCAAAGATGGGCTGTAAAAACAGTCAATATATAGTTTTCCCTATTTTCCAGTAGCCAATCACATTTGGGAGACTCCCATTTTTTTTGCCATGGAAAACGGATCCGTCATAAAAACGGATGAAACGGATGGTAAAAACGGACAAAACGGATGCAAATGATCCAGTTTTTCGATGGAACCGTCTAGCAGATCCATCGAAATACTGGATGCATCCGTTTTTCACTATTTGTGACGCATTCGTCGATACGTCGCGCCAACACTTTGTGACGGCCATGAGAAGACGGAAGTGTGAAAGCAGCCTAACACATATGTCTGGCTTATAGCCTTTGCTTACAAAAAAAACCTCACAAGTCTGTCTATGTTTTGCCAATCTACATCAAATGTTCCAAAAGCAAGTGGAAAAATGTGTTATTCATTGAACACACCAATCCCAAATGGTATGCTTGGCTCAAAGTCAACACTGAGAATCACCAACCAAACATCATAGTTATAAGGAATAATGGTGAGGGCAGCATTACACTTTGGCTTGACAAATGCTCAACTATCAATGATCTAACATCTTCCTATAGTGGGGCAAAAAAGTATTTAGTCAGTCAGCAATAGTGCAAGTTCCACCACTTAAAAAGATGAGAGGCGTCTGTAATTTACATCATAGGTAGACCTCAACTATGGGAGACAAACTGAGAAAAAAAATCCAGAAAATCACATTGTCTGTTTTTTTAACAATTTATTTGCATATTATGGTGGAAAATAAGTATTTGGTCAGAAACAAAATTTCATCTCAATACTTTGTAATATATCCTTTGTTGGCAATGACAGAGGTCAAACACAAGGTTGCCACACACTGTTGTTGGTATGTTGGCCCATTCCTCCATGCAGATCTCCTCTAGAGCAGTGATGTTTTTGGCTTTTCGCTTGGCAACACGGACTTTCAACTCCCTCCAAAGGTTTTCTATAGGGTTGAGATCTGGAGACTGGCTAGGCCACTCCAGGACCTTGAAATGCTTCTTACGAAGCCACTCCTTCGTTGTCCTGGCGGTGTGCTTTGAATCATTTTCATGTTGAAAGACCCAGCCACGTTTCATCTTCAATGCCCTTGCTGATGGAAGGAGGTTTGCACTCAAAATCTCACGATACATGGCCCCATTCATTCTTTCATGTACCCGGATCAGTCGTCCTGGCCCCTTTGCAGAGAAACAGCCCCAAAGCATGATGTTTCCACCACCATGCTTTACAGTAGGTATGATGTTTGATGGATGCAACTCAGTATTCTTTTTCCTCCAAACACGACAAGTTGTGTTTCTACCAAACAGTTCCAGTTTGGTTTCATCAGACCATAGGACATTCTCCCAAAACTCCTCTGGATCATCCAAATGCTCTCTAGCAAACTTCAGATGGGCCCGGACATGTACTGGCTTAAGGAGTGGGACACGTCTGGCACTGCAGGATCTGAGTCCATGTTGGCGTAGTGTGTTACTTATGGTAGGCCTTGTTACATTGGTCCCAGCTCTCTGCAGTTCATTCACTAGGTCCCCCCGCGTGGTTCTGGGATTTTTGCTCACCGTTCTTGTGATCATTCTGACCCCACGGGGTGGGATTTTGCGTGGAGCCCCAGATCGAGGGAGATTATCAGTGGTCTTGTACGTCTTCCATTTTCTAATTATTGCTCCCACTGTTGATTTCTTCACTCCAAGCAGGTTGGCTATTGCAGATTCAGTCTTCCCAGCCTGGTGCAGGGCTACAATTTTGTTTCTGGTGTCCTTTGACAGCTCTTTGGTCTTCACCATAGTGGAGTTTGGAGTCAGACTGTTTGAGGGTGTGCACAGGTGTCTTTTTATACTGATAACAAGTTTAAACAGGTGCCATTACTACAGGTAATAAGTGGATGAAAGAGGAGACTCTTAAAGAAGAAGTTACAGGTCTGTGAGAGCCAGAAATCTTGATTGTTTGTTTCTGACCAAATACTTATTTTCCACCATAATATGCAAATAAATTGTTAAAAAAACAGACAATGTGATTTTCTGGATTTTTTTTTCTCAGTTTGTCTCCCATAGCTGAGGTCTACCTATGGTGTAAATTACAGACGCCTCTCATCTTTTTAAGTGGTGGAACTTGCACTATTGCTGACTGACTAAATACTTTTTTGCCCCACTGTATATGGAGTGGGTCAAATGCAGGAATGCCATGATTTATTCGCCCATTGACACATCTGAGATTCATGCACATCTTTTATCTATGATTTACACGGATAAATCATGTGTTCCCATTATAGTTCTACAAGGCTGGTTCACATGTCATTGCTATTTTTTTACCTTAATGTCTCCAAAAAAATGACCCAAACATGTCTGATTTTGTTCCAATTCATGAACCAAAATCGCACAATCAAGTTTATGCCATTGATGTTGCACCCTAGGGCTGTCCGTTTTACTTTTAAATTGATAAGATTTTTTTTAACATATGCAAAAACTAGTACTACATTGATGGTAAAAATAGATGCACAGGCCAAAAATTTAGGAAAATTGGATTCACCAATGAAGAATGGTTCATTTTTTCTCGTATGTAGGAAAAAATTGGACATCTAAATGAGGGGTTATTGTAACCAATTTTACTTCTACACTTCTTTCAGAGAAGTCAGTAAAGTGTCCTCCTTTAAATAGATTCTCTGTGATTTGACAGTCCATTATGTAATTGCATATACCTGACACTACCAATTTCTGGCGGCAGCACAACACTGACAGCTTAAATATAATCACTGCTTCACATTTGAAAACCATCAGCTCTGAAAAAAACATCTATTCTGATTGATTTTTAATTCAATGAACAAATATTTTCAGTTAAATCCACTTTTATGGAAGAATGAACATTGTGCTTTACATATTATGATGAGGACATGGCTGTATATGAGTCATCATTAACGAATTCATAGTGATTAAAAGTATATCTATTTATTACATATCAGTTTTAACAATATTCAGTTTATCCCTTCCTATAATATGCAGTAAAAATTTAAAGTGTAGAGGCATTATGTATTGTAAATAATAATGCATAATGTTTAGTATGAACAAGCAGGGGTATAGATGTAAGGAATGAAGTGGAAGCAGTTACACCCAGTACTTGGTAACTAATGGGTCATGTGTCATGAATTAAGATACTTACAAAATAAATGGAACAGGGTAGATTGGTAGATATAGCCAGGGACCAGAGACCAAGATTTTAAAGTTATACAGTACCTCTTGATCCATTAACCTCTTAACAACTACTGATATGCCTTTTAAAGGTGGCAGTTAAGGGTACTTATTCCTCAGCGCCACTTTTCAACGGAACTGAGAAGTAAGGCTATAGCGACCTCCAGCGTCAGATGTCCAGCGGAGACCCTGGAGAACATGATCAGGGACAGTTTTTACAGTCCCTTGTCATGTGATCACCGTTATTCACTGAATAACGACAATCACAAAAAAAAGTCTGGTTTAAAATTAATTTCTCTCTTCTCTGATATGCATCTAGCATATCAGAGAAGAGAGAAATAGGGTCACCCAAGCCACCTCCATACCTCTGCCATCCCTGCACCCTCCTGCTCCAGCCCCTGGACCTCCACATCATTATCAGGGGAAAAAATGGAGGGCGCATGCGTAGTGCGAGGTCATTAAATCAGTTAATTTTACATTATTTTGTGAATTTCTGTCTGCAGATCACCATAAACAGCCCGAACCTGTCATTGAATGCATGGAAAGAAGCTATCATATTGTGGACTGTGAAAGAGATGAATTTCTGACACAATACACCAGGGTGTATTATGAGCACACTACACCAGCCTGTATTACGGGCACACTAAACTAGCCTGTATTATGGCCATGGCACAACAGGCTGTATTACGGGCACGCTACACAAGCCTGTATTATAGGCATGCTACATCAAGCTGTATTATGAGCCCATTACACCAGCCTGTATTACAGGCACTCTACACCACACTGTATTACGGGAATGCTACGCCAGCCTGTAATATGGCCATGCTACAACAGGTTGTATTATTGGCACACTACACCACCCTGTATTACGGGAAAGCTACACCAGGCTGTATTTCGGGTTTGCTAAACTAGCCTGCATTATGGCCGTGGTACAACAGGCTGTATTATAGGCACACTACACAAGTCTGTATTACGGGCATGCTACACCGAGCTGTATTACGAACATGCTATACCAGCCTGTATTGTGGGCTTGCTAAACAATGCTGTATTATGGGCACACTGCAACAGACTGTTATGATATTCTACACAAGGCTGCTATGGAACGCTACACAAGGCTGCTTTGGCACTCTACGCAACAATGTTATGGCACTCCACACAAGGCTGTCAGGGCACTCTGGAGAAAGCTTTTGAAAGCCCACCAGGGCCGTGGGGTACTTGGTACCAGGTGCGGTACTTAAGGGGACATGTCATGGTGGTGGTGACCCAGTCCGTGGCCCTGGGTGCCCATGCTAAAGAGATAGTCTTTAAAGGGTTTTGTAAAATAATTAATGTTCGTGACGCCACCTGTGGAATTTGGTCAGGGGTGACCAACGCTGCTTAAAGGGGTCCCTGTTGTGAATTCCGTTCTTGGTTGTAAGTAGTATTTTTGGGAGTTCTGCTCTTGGGCTCCTCCTGTGGTCTTTAGTGGTATGACTGCTTCTTGGATTTAGCTTCTCAGCTGTTTCCTTTGATTGTCTTTTGGGCTCGGCTATATTAGTCTGGCCTTAGCCCTCATTCGATGCCAGTTGTCAATTGTCAATTGTCTCTGCCTGGAGTCATTGCTCTTGGATTGTCCTGACTTTCTGACCAAATTCTGCAAAGCTAAGTCCTTCCATGTCCTTTGCAGTTCACTTATTGTGGACTTGTTGTTTTGTACTGTCTTGTTTTTTGCTCATTTGTCCAGTTTATCAGTATGGATCTATTTAGCTAAACTGGAAGCTCTGGGCAGCAGAGTTTGCCCTCCACACCTTTAGTTAGGTGTGGAGATTTTTGCATTTCTCTGCAGTGGACTTTTTCTAGTTTTTTCTACTGACCGCACAGAGCTCTTTTCTGTACTTTCCTTTTTAGCTAGAAGTGGCCTCCTGTGCTCAATCTTGTTTCATACTACGTATGTCATTTCCTTCTCCTCTCACAGTCATTACATGTGGGGGGCTGTCTTTCCTTTGGGGATTTTCTCTGAGGCAAGATAGTTTTCCTGCTTCTATCTTTAGGGCTAGTTAGCTCTTAGGCTGTGACGAGTTGCCTAGGGAGCGTTAGGAGCAATCCACGGCTGCTTCTAGTTGTGTGTTGAGCTTAGGATCTGCGGTCATTGTAGATACCACCTGCTCAGAGCTAGTCTCATGTCGCTCCATAATCACCAGACCATAACAGGTCCCCTGGGGTGATGTTATGGCAGCCAGATGGTATAACTTCCTACAGGTGAAGTAGGTCCCCAGGGCTCCCATGTGTAGATGGAGATGGTGTAATGAGAAACAGAGGACACAAGGTGGCAGTCTCTTTACCTTTTTAATGAAGCAATTTAGGCAGCCACATCCCTGGGTACCAGATCACAGGTGCTGGTCCGTCCGTAGATGGGTCGTCCGTCTTGATGATAGAGGTCATTGATTCTTCCACTGATCATTGGGATCCTCTTCTGTCGTTGCCAGGGAACATCTTCCGGACTGGAAGCCAGCTTGATTTTTTCCTTTGGGGATTCCTGCAGGAACTGCACGGATTTAACTTGGACAGCTATCCTTTTAGTCAGTTCCTGTACCTCGAGGCGCAATCCTTTGGAGGGATCATCATCCAGGATCTGTGCGTCGGCCTCTACGGGGACCTGAGGAAAGGGTGCCACTTCCTGGTGGTACGTGATGGCCGGTTGCCTAGGGGGCACTGTGTGGCTGGGCTGAGGTTCATGTAGCACCAGGATGGTACTGTCTTTAAATTGTGCAAAGTCCAGGTCAGGGTTTTGCAAGGCCAGGATGCATAGCTGAGACCTGTGGGTGCTGGACAGGAGCGCTTCAATGAACTGTTCCTTTAAGAACCTGTCCCCATCCTGCACGCTGTTAAGGTCCACCTGTTTGCTGGCCAGTAGTGCCTCCTGAAGATTAAGGGCATAGTCCCATCTGCTATCCTGTGCTCTTTGCTTGCACCCGAAAAAACTCATTTTAATTTCTAAAAGTATAAATGTAAACACTGGCGCTCTGGAAAGGACTGGCCCAAGGGTGAGATTAGTATAGAGAGCTGCTGGTGATTAGAGCAGGTTCTGTGTGTGCTGCCTGCTGGAAAGCAAAGCCTAAAAAAATCGACAATATATCACTGCTCTACTCCATACATGTGTGGAGAACAATTGTAGTAGGGGGGTAATGATAAAGGTGAAAAATTTGTAAATGAAAAGAAACTTACTGCGATTATGCCAAAATAACGGTTCTAATGAAAAGGTACTGGGTTTAAAAAGGTGATGGTCCCAGCATTTTGTGGAATAGGGTCTAGTGTGCCTTATAAGCAAATGGAGTTTGTGAATAAAACTTTTAATATGCAGTAAATAGTGGTGGTATGTCTGTAATTATACTTACTGGAGTGCCGTGAGGCAGTGTGACCCCTTAAAGAAATGGTGTAGATAGATAGGTTGGTAGTTAATCCGTTGATGCTGCGTTAGTATGCTGCCATTCAAAGGGAGGTATGATGTCCTGTTAGCATAATATGTAGTCACTATGACTTAGCTGTTCGGAGTATAGCAGATGAAGATGATGTAATAAGAAACAGAGGACACAAGATTGCAGTCTTTTTACCACTTTACTGAAGCAATTCAGGCAGCCGCAGTCCAGGGTACAGGATTACAGGTGCTGGTGGTGGTCTGGCCGGTTTGGAAGCAAGTTGGGATTTCCCACTTATCAGGTGGGGTTAGAAGCCTTCCCTTTAGTGCTGTGGTGTAGTTCCTTGCTGCCTGTCCAATAAGGTGGGACACTAATCTGTATGACAGGTGGCTCGAGCCTTTTCACAGGGTCTCTATCATGACCCAGGCTCTATACGCCACTGTGTCTTCAGGTGTTAGGGAGGGCAAGAGACCTGTAGTTCAGTTGTCCTGCCAGCTTCTTCTGTGAGTCTTAGAGGCCCTCACAACCTCGGTTTTCCAGTCACCGGTGTTTGCTCTTTGTCAAGAGGTAGCTAAATTGCAGCTATTCTCCTCTGGTCTTAACTTCGCCTTTGCCGCTGTTCCCTTTCAGTCTCTTTATCAGTTGCTCTGTTCTGTCTTTCCTTCCTAACTGCCTAGCAATGGCCTAGCAACTGACTCCTCCTACTGACCAGAGAGAGCAGCTCCCCTGAAGTCGGGTGTAGAGCTCCACTTCTTGCCTGAAATCAGAATGGTGTTGTATGTGCTGATTACCTGTGAAATGGATCCTTCCCTGCTTCCAAGAGTGACACCACTCTCCCCGTGAGGAAAGCAATACCACTGTAACAATCGGTTACCTGGGGCGTTACACTGTTAGGGCACTCTAAACAAGGCTGTTAGGGCACTCTGCAATAGGTTCTGGGATTGTATACCAGGTTGTTATGGCACCGGCCATCAGAATGGCAGCACAACACATGATCCAGCCTTCATGCAGGCTAGGTCACTTGGTGCGTCTGACAATTACAGCCATGCCAACAACCTTTATTAGGCTGGCAAACCTGAACATTAACACGGACTTCTGAAAGTCCATGTTCGGGTTCGGTACTGGACACTAGATGTCCAGTACGAACACCGAACTTTACCATTTAGGTTCACTCATCCCTAATAAAGACGCAGTTTTGATGTTTACAACTATTAACTTATCAACTTTATTATGCTTGTCAACACTGCGAATTTTAATGAGGCTCTTATAAAATGTAGCTTGAAGTGTCTTTAATGAAAATTAATCCAGCCATGCATACAAGGGACAGCTAAAGAAAGTGGTTAATCTTTTTAACTATTGCAATACAATACTACAATTGTGGGGCGCTAACAGAAGAGGCAGTCTTTTCCTTACAATTTCAGAGAAATCTCCCATCTTGAAGAAGTTTTCCAGCCACAAAGCTCAGAGGGTAAATTTATTACTGCTGTGTTCTGTATTTTGCTGATCACTGTTGAAAAGTTACAATAAATAGCCAAACAGTTTGTACACAGGTAATGAAGAAAAAAATTGCAGATGTATTTAATGACAAAATAAATAATTTAATTATGCATGTTAATAACACAAGCTGCATTGTGCAGAATTTGCCTTATTACATACGATGTACAGATTTATTTTTCAAATTATGACAGAACTTTGTATAGCAAGAAGCAGACCGAGAAACCTATAAAGGACAATTTACATGTCCTAGTCTTTAATTTCTTAACTAAATGAAATCAGACTTCACTTGCGAACATGACACATGTGAGGCAGGCGGCTGTGAATAGCTGACAGATTTTAACAAGATTTTATTTTATTCATTAATGCTGGCAAATCAAATCCCAGTGCCATTCTTTTTTGAGCAAGTTGTCAATTTCAGAAGAATTGAGCATTTGCTTTCAGAGCTTAATACAACAAAAAAAATTATTTAGCACTTAAACAAAAGCTACATTAACAACCTAACAATGAAATGCGGACAGATGGCTCCAGATTGTCAATTCCTTTGCACGGATTAAATATATTTAATTTGCCATTAAAAGCATTTGTACCTTTAAATTAAATTATCCTTTATGGACTTTGCAAAACAAGTCTGGACCCTACGGATTTCAGTATCTAGCTGAGGTACCAAATATAATGGCCCTGGAAAAACACTACATTTCTGAACTAACAGTTTAGCTGTTCATTATCATAATCTGGGAACATGAGAATAAACTATTTATCAAGTTGGCTCACAAAATGTAATCATCAGTCAAAAACTAGTACCTGGACAGGCCTGCTATGTAAATCAATTGCTGCAGGAGTCACCTTTAAAACCATTATTACCATTTGGACTCTCATAGCTAGTTCAGCATTTTCCTGTGGATATAGTTTGATGCTATTCACTGGAGTATAACACACACTAAAGTAATAATCCATTTTAGCATACAGCAGATTTCATGCAGAAAACTTGTACAGCATGTATTAGGCTTAGCCAAGGCAAATACATTATATACCCTGCTCAACAAAAATTAAGGAAACATTTAAATCACCTATTGGATTTCAATGAACAAAAGATGAAAATCTTTACTGATAAACCATGTACCGTAATTAGAATATATGGTCCTCACATGTCTGCATGCAATTTTAACAATGTCTGGTTATTTCAAATGAGTCTGCTGATTTTTTCTGGGGGGATCTTCTCCCAGAATTGGATCAGCCATCAGTCAGCTCCTCGACAATCTGTGGTTATACTTGGAGTCATCAGATGAAGTTCTCAATTGTATTCAGGTCTGTGGAATGTGAAGGCCAGTCAACACTATCAATAACTTTATTCTCCTGGTAATATCTACATACTCTAAAACAATAGGTAAACATATAACCCTAAGCCCATTCTCCTACAAATAGGGTGGGCAACACTCCATCAAATGTGTAAACATACTGACCATTTGGGCATTAAACCAAATGAAATCAAGAAGTGGCTTTTACTTTTCAATAAAAAAATAGCCTTTATTTACTTATGTTGAAATACACACAAAAATAAAATAGTGCCTCTAAACCAGTGACTAATAACTTAAAGGTCAGCTGAAAACATGTGCATGTAAATATCCAAAAAACACGATTAAGGAATGAAAAAATCTTTGCTGCTCATATAACCATTATATACTGCTTGCTAGGGTTGAGCGACCTTTACTTTTATAGGATCGGGTCGGGTTTCACGAAACCCAACTTTTTCAAAAGTCGGGTCGAGTGTAATCGGCCGATCCTATAAAAAAGTCGGGGTCGGCCGAAACTCGAAACCCAATGCAGTGCATTGGGTTTCCAATGGTTCCCAGGGTCTGAAGGAGCGGAAACTCTCCTTCAGGCCTTAGGATCCATATTTAAGTGTAAAATAAAGAATTAAAATAAAAAATATCGCCATACTTACCCTCTGACGCGCCATGGTACTAACCGGGAACCTTCCTTCCTTAGAATCAGCCTTCCAGGACCTTGCGGTGACGTCGCGGTGACGTCGCGGCTTGTGATTGGTCGCGCGGCCGCCCATGTGACCGCTCGCGCGACCAAACACAAGCCGCGACGTCACCGCGACGTCACCGAAGGTCCTGGAAGGGCTGATTCTTAGGAAGGAAGGCTGCCGGAAAGAAGCAGGGCGCGTCCGAGGGTGAGTATATTCCTATTAGGTATATACTCACCCTCGGACGTGCCCTGCTTCTTTCCGGCAGCCTTCCTTCCTAAGAATCAGCCCTTCCAGGACCTTCGGTGACGTCGCGGTGACGTCGCGGCTTGTGATTGGTCGCGCGAGCGGTCACATGGGCGGCCGCGCGACCAATCACAAGCCGCGACGTCACCGCAAGGTCTTGGAAGGCTTATTCTAAGGAAGGAAGGTTCCCGGTTAGTACCAGGGTGCGTCAGAGGGTAAGTATGGCGATATTTTTTATTTTAATTCTTTATTTTACACTTAAATCTGAATTCCGATACCAATTCCCGATATCTTAAACATATCGGGAATCGGTATCGGAATTCCGATTCCAGATTCAGAAGATCGCCGACTTCATGGCTGACCCCACACAGGGGTCGGGTCGGGTTTCATGAAACCCGACTTTGCCAAAAGTCGGCAACTTCTGAAAATTGCCGACCCGTTTCGCTCAACCCTACTGCTTGCTAACACTATAAAGGATATTTATGTTTCACCTAGTATTAAACATAGATTGTTTGTGGAAAGATCTATTGTCCTAAGAATAACTACTTGAAATGCACTGTCTATTCAGACATACTAATGAGGAGCACAAGGAGAAACCATATGAAAAGCATATATACGGAGTGTGACTATGTATATAAGTGCGTGGCAAAACTACAGATAAATCCACTCCTCCGTTCTGCGGATGTATCAAAATCATGCATGTGCGTGGCAACTCCATTGCACAGGCGAATCCATAACTGAGTTCTATGGTATACCGCAACACCATCAATCATGAATAATACTGAATGGCTCACTACAATATGCAAATCCCAATCAATACATATTACCTTAATGGATGCACAGCTTCCTGAATGTGGTGCCAAGTGGCACACTGAACCTTCTGCTGCCCGACGCGCGTTTCGCGTTATGCTTCTTCCTGGGCGCGTGTCTAAGGATAGGGCGTCATGGAATTTAACTTCCAAAGTGACCAATGGGGTTCAAGCAAGGTGCAATTTAATACTACGCATCATATGATGGTACTATATACAGCTGAAATCTGACAGGGAATATACGATATCCAACCATTTCAAAGGGGACTGCTGCAAGATTTATATCAAAGCAAATTAAAGTGTATATCCAACTAATCAACCACAGCTAATATTTAAAGGACTTGCTCCCATAAACACTTCGCTATGTAACAAGTCATGCAAATTATAAAGGAGCAGGGTCTTGCGGTAGGTGTTAAACGTCCATCTATATGTACATGACAATATTGCAGTGGGTATTAGCTATCTATATGTGAATGACAATATTGGCCATATGTAGTATAACAAAACATGCATGTGTACCTGCTACATAATTTATAAAAGAAGGTGATTATTTAAATCTAAACTTGTCACCTATTGCTGATATTACAGGAAAACCAAACACCAATTTCATAAATTTTCTGGAAAGATATAATTTTACGATACACTGTCATACACTTTACAGCAGATAATCAATCGCTAAAAAAGTGTGACTTAATTCTTATTTTACTCATAATAGTAGTATCCATACTCAGAACCTTACGGTAAAACACACATATCATCCCCATATAAAGAGACAATAACCTGTAAAGAAATAAACCAATAATGTACAGTGAACTGGCTGGATATCGCTCTGTACCCCTGAACATGAATCTATTATTTTTTACATCCATTACCTGCTCTATCATGCACGTTGCGGTGGTAATTTTAAGTATATTTTATACATCACTGAGGGTCTATGACTGGCATAAATAGAGTCATGTTCATGGGTACCGAGCGATATCCAGTGTTTGGTTTTCCTGTAATATTAGCAATAGGTGACAAATTTAGATTTAACTAATCACCTTTTTTTATAAATTATGTAGCAGGTACACATGCATGTTTTGTTTTACTACATATGGCCAATATTGTCATTCACATATAGATAGCTGTTTAATACCTACCGCAATATTGTCATGTACATACAGATGGACGTTTAATACCTACCGCAAGACCCTGCTCCATTATAATTTGCATGACTTGTTACATAGCGAAGTGTTTATGGGAGCAAGTCCTTTAAATATTAGCTGTGGTTGATTAGTTGGATATACACTTTAATTTGCT
Organism: Ranitomeya imitator; assembly: GCF_032444005.1. Classification (NCBI taxonomy): domain Eukaryota; kingdom Metazoa; phylum Chordata; class Amphibia; order Anura; family Dendrobatidae; genus Ranitomeya; species Ranitomeya imitator. The sequence continues at coordinate 932,244,321 of NC_091282.1, read as the reverse complement.
TTGATATAAATCTTGCAGCAGTCCCCTTTGAAATGGTTGGATATCGTATATTCCCTGTCAGACTTCAGCTGTATGTAGTACCATCATATGACGCGTAGTATTAAATCGCACCTTGCTTTAACCCCATTGGTCACTTTGGAAGTTAAATTCCATGACACCCTGTCCTTAGACACGCCCCCAGGAAGAAGCATAACGCGAAACGCGCGTTGGGCAGCAGGAGGTTCAGTGTGTCACTTGGCACCACATTCAGGAAGCTGTGCATCCATTAAGGTAATATGTATTGATTGGGATTTGCATATTGTAGTGAGCCATTCAGTATTATTCATGATTGATGGTGTTGCGGTATACCATAGAACTCAGTTATGGATTCGCCTGTGCAATGGAGTTGCCACGCACATGCATGATTTTGATACATCCGCACAACGGAGGAGTGGATTTATCTGTGTAGTAGATTTGCCACGTACTTATAAGATTTTTTGATACATAGTCACACTCCGTATATACGCTTTTCATATGGGTTCTCCTTGTGCTCCTCATTAGTATGTCTGAATAGACAGTTCATTTCAAGTAGTTATTCTTAGGACAATAGATCTTTCCACAAACAATCTATGTTTAATACTAGGTGAAACATAAATGTCCTTTATAGTGTTAGCAAGCAGTATATAATGGTTATATGAGCAGCAAAGAATTTTTCACTCCCTAATCGTGTTTTTTGGATATTTACATGCACATGTTTTCAGCTGACCTTTGAGAGTTATTAGTCACTGGTTTAGAGGTACTATTTTATTGTTGTGTGTATTTTAACATTTACAGTAAATAATGGCTGTTTTTTTATATTGAAAAGTAAAAGACACTTCTTGATTTCATTTGGTTTAATGCCCAAATGGTCAGTGTGTTTATTCTCTAAAGCAAGAATTGTCCTGCACCAAGGAAAATTCATGTTACTCTGGACCCACCAAAGGTTTGACAATGGCTCTGAACATTTCATCTCAGTTTCTAACAGTAATCAGTGCGCCTTTAGTTATTGGGTGGAGGTTTATACAAAGTGGGGATTTGCATAACCAGGCCATCAGCGACTAACCGTCAAACCTGTCATGCTGGATAATGTTGTAGGCAGCATAATATTCATCACAATGTCTCCAAAGTACCTCCTCTCTTCCATTTCTAGTGTTCTATAGCAAAAACAACAGAATTGCATGGCTCAGGTGCCACGACTGGACATCGGGGTCTAATGCCGCCCTCATGAAGTGAGTGTCTGACAATTAGACAGAAGCATGCTTGCCTGTACCTCCTAAGGCTCATTTTGCACCATAATTTGCAAAATAAATCTTGCTAAATCAGACAAGGTGATTTTCTGGATTTGTTTTCTCATTTTGACTTTCATAGTTGTGGTCTACCTATGATGTCAATTACAGGCCTCTTACATCTTTTTAAGTGGGAGAACTTGCACAATTGGTGGCCGACTGAATACTTTTTTCCCCACTGTATATAGATAGATAGATAGATAGATAGATAGATAGATAGATAGATAGATAGATAGATAAACAGATATACTGTATATGATTCTTCTCTATTCTTGCATTTTGTAAATGTGCTTTCATTAATATATTTGTTTTTCCAAAGCCATTCATGTGAACTCCTTTTTCTCACTTTAAAGTGACATTCTCATTACTTTAGTTCAACAGGCCTCTTCATGTTTAGTGAATGCGTTACAGTGAACTGTGCTCACTATACTCTGATAACTGATTTCATTGTCAATATCCACTTAAAGAACAGCTCTATAATTCAGTTCCATGGCACTAAGTTGGCTTTTTAAACAATCCATCAGTCAGTGTTTTCATAGGATTCCAGTCACAAAAGGCTTTTATGGTTTGTTTTTATAGGATGAAGGATTCTGGTCACTGCCTGGGCTTCAATACATATGTTTTAGCTTTTAATAATCACTAAAAATGGGGTTGGTAGAAGAAGACTTTCTATTAAGCAGACATTGTCACTTGCCATTTAGTAGGTGTATGGAGGAGTTTGAGATCTTCTGCCTCAGTCCTAACTAGGATAGAATTTTCTCTTAGTATAATAAATTTCCCAGAAGAGCATTGCACGGCAAATAAGCCTCCTTACCTAAACATGCCAGAGCTGGTATATCACTCTCCACAATGAGAAACGTTGCCCCTTAGAAGCTATTATCTAGGAAGGATAGTAGGGCAGTACTCAACATTGCTCAAAAACAGGATTTTATGTGCTATATCTTATTGTTTCCCAGGGCAGAAACAAAGACATCTTGCAAATATTTATTATATACTACCTGAAGAGCCCGGCGTTGCTCGGGCATAATAACTAACTGTGGTTAGTTATAGCACCTCACTTCTCTCATTTTCTCATCACACCTTTCATTTTCCCCCTCACATCTCTCATTTTCCCCCTCACTCCTCTCATTTCCCCCTAAAACCTATCATTTTGACCTCACACCTGTCATTTTCCCCTCAGTATATACCTGTATGTCATCTCCTGTATCTATAATATAACGCTGGGAGCGTCACTCTGTCCGAAGCCTTTATAGACTGCGCAGGCGCAAGCGCCGGCGCAGTCTGGGCCTCACAGAGTGACGCTCCCGGGAGATCGCGGTGTGCGTTCACACTGAACGCACACCGCGATCTCCAACAGAGAAGCAGGGACCGCCAGGAGGGTGAGTATCGCCTATATTCACCTGTCCTGCGTTCCATCGCTGAGCGCCGCCATCTTCCCGGTCTTCGACCTGTAACCTTCAGTTCAGAGGGCGCGATGACGCGCTTAATGCGCACCGGCGCCGCTGATGGCGGCACCCAGCGCTGGAACGCAGGACAGGTGAATATAGTAAGTGCTGGGGGGCCTGAGCTGGCGGCGATACCGGCACCTGACCCCCACAGCGCTCCGGTGTGACCCGCCTGCTCAGGCCCCCCAGCACTCGGCGCCGAGCGGGTCAGAGGCATCATGGGGACGCAGGATGGAGCAGCACATAAGGATGGGGACACAGGATGGAGCAGCACATAAGGATGGGGACGCAGGATGGAGCAGCACATAAGGATGGGGACGCAGGATGGAGCAGCACATGAAAGGATGGGGACGCAGGATGGAGCTGCACATGACAGGTTGGGGACATAGGATGGCAGCAGCACATGACAGGATGGGGACGCAGGATGGAGCAGCACATGACAGGATGGGGACGCAGGATGGAGCAGCACATAAGGATGGGGACTCAGGATGGAGCAGCACATGAAAGGATGGGGACGCAGGATGGAGCAGCACATGACAGGATGGGGACGCAGGATGGAGCAGCACATAAGGATGGGGACGCAGGATGGGTGCAGCGCATGACAGGATGGGGACGCAGGATGGGAGCAGCGCATGACAGGATGGGGACGCAGGATGGGAGCAGCGCATGACAGGATGGGGACGCAGGATGGAGCAGCACATGACAGGATGGGGACGCAGGATGGGAGCAGCACATGACAGAATGGAGGCGCAGGATGGAGCAGCACATGACAGGATGGGGACGCAGGATGGGAGCAGCGCATGACAGGATGGAGACGCAGGATGGAGCAGCGCATGACAGGATGGGGACGCAGGATGGGAGCAGCACATGACAGAATGGAGGCGCAGGATGGAGCAGCACATGACAGGATGGGGACGCAGGATGGGAGCAGCGCATGACAGGATGGGGACGCAGGATGGAGCAGCACATGACAGGATGGGGACGCAGGATGGAGCAGCACATGACAGGATGGGGACGCAGGATGGGAGCAGCGCATCACAGGATGGGAGCAGCACATGACAGGATGGGGACGCAGGATGGGAGCAGCGCATGACAGGATGGGGACGCAGGATGGGAGCAGCGCATGACAGGATGGGGACGCAGGATGGAGCAGCACATGACAGGATGGGGACACAGGATGGAGCAGCGCATGACAGGATGGGGACGCAGGATGGAGCAGCACATGACAAGATGGGGACGCAGGATGGAGCAGCGCATGACAGGATGGGGACGCAGGATGGAGCAGCACATGACAGGATGGGGACACAGGATGGAGCAGCACATACCAGGATGGAGACCATATACCAATATAAATGCTCGCCACCCGGGCGTAGAACGGGTTCAATAGCTAGTATAGTATATAGCTGTATGTCATCTCCTCCTGTATATAGCATACACCTGTATGTCATCTTCCCTGTATATAGTATATACCTATGTGTCATCTCCTCCTGTATATAGTATATACCTGTATGTCATCTCCTATATATAGTATACACCTGTATGTCATCTCCTCCTGTATATAGTATATACCTGTATGTCATCTCCTCCTGTATATAGTATATACCTGTATATTATCTCCCCTGTATACAGTATATACCTATATGTCATCTCCCCTGTATATAGTATATAGCTGTATGTCATCTCCTCCTGTATATAGTAAATATCTGTATGTCATACCCTACTGTATATAGTATATACCTATGTGTCATCTCCTCCTGTACATAGCATATACCTGTATGTCATCTTCCCTGTATAAAGTATATACCAATGTATCATCTCCTCCTTTATATAGAATATACTTGAATGTCATCTGCTATATATAGCATATACCTGTATGTCATCTCCTCCTGTATATAGTATATACCTATATGTAATCTCCCCTGTATATAGTATATAGCTGTATCTCATCTCCCCTGTATATGGTCTATACCTGTATGTAATAATATATGATAATAATAATAATAATAATAATTTTTATTTATATAGCGCCAACATATTCCGCAGCGCTTTACAATTTATAGAGGGGACTTGTACAGACAATAGACATCTGAACAAATGAGTTTTTAGGGCACGCTTAAAACTGTGGGGATTGGGGACTAATCGCATTAACCTAGGTAGTGCATTCCAAAGGATTGGCGCAGCACGTGTAAAGTCTTGGAGACGGGAGTGGGAGGTTCTGATTATTGAGGATGCTAACCTCAGGTCATTAGCGGAGTGGAGGGCACGGGTAGGGTGGTAGACTGAGACCAGAGAGGAGATGTAGGGTGGTGCTGAGCCATGGAGTGCTTTGTGGATGAGGGTAGTAGTTTTGTACTGGATTCTTGAGTGGATGGGTAACCAGTGTAATGACTGGCACAATGTAGAGGCATCGGTGTAACGGTTGGTGAGGAATGTGATCCTGGCTGCAGTATTCAGGACAGATTGGAGCGGGGAGAGTTTGGTAAGAGGGAGGCCGATTAGTAGAGAGTTACAATAGTCCAGACGAGAATGAATAAGTGAGACAGTAAGAGTTTTTGCAGAGTCAAAAGTAAGAAAAGGGTGAATTCTAGAAATGTTTTTGAGGTGCAGATAAGAAGAGCGAGCCAGTGATCGGATGTGGGGGGTGAATGAAAGCTCGGAATCAAGGATGACCCCAAGGCAGCGGGCATGTTGCTTTGGAGTAATGGTGGAACCGCACACGAAGATGGCAATGTCAGGCAAAGGTAGGTTAATAGAGGGAGAAAACACGAGGAGTTCAGTTTTTGACAGGTTTAGTTTCAGATAGAGGGAGGACATCATGTTAGAGACAGCGGTAAGACAATCACTGGTGTTTACTAAAAAGGCAGGCGTGATATCAGGAGAAGAAGTGTATAATTGGGTGTCGTCAGCATAGAGATGGTACTGGAAACCAAATCTACTGATTGTTTGTCCAATAGGGGCAGTATACAACGAGAAGAGGAGGGGGCCTAGGACTGATCCTTGAGGAACCCCAACAGTAAGGGGAAGTTGAGAGGAGGAGGAACCAGCAAAACATAGTGAAGGATCGGTCAGAGAGATAGGAGGAGAACCAAGAGAGAACGGTGTCCTTGAGGCTGATGGAGCGGAGCATAGTGAGGAGGAGCTGATGATCGAAGTATCGATCAGTATCGAATGCTGCAGAGAGATCCAAGAGAATTAGCATGGAGTAGTGACCATTAGATTTAGCTGTTAGTAGGTCATTAGAGACTTTAGTGAGGGCAGTTTCAGTAGAGTGTAAAGAGCAGAAGCCAGATTGAAGAGGGTCGAGAAAAGAGTTATCTGAGAGATAGCGGGTAAGACAGGAGTGGACCAGGCGTTCGAGGAGTTTAGAGATGAAGGGAAGATTAGAGACAGGTCTATAATTAGCGGCACAGTTTTGGTCGAGGGATGGTTTTTTAAGTAATTGATGTATGATGGCATGCTTAAATGAGGAGGGAAAAATACCGGAAGTGAGGGAAAGGTTGAATATTTTTGTCAGGTGAGAGGTGACAGCCGGGGAAAGGGACTGGAGGAGATGTGACGGAATAGGGTCACTGGTGCAAGTAGTCGGGCAAGAAGATGCAAGGAGCCTGATTACTTCTTCTTCTGTAACTGGTTCAAAGTCAGAGAGTGAACTAGATGCAGTGGGGGAGGGAGGACAGTGCATGGTATGAGGAGATTGGGAGATGATTTCCTGTCGAATGTGGTCAATTTTTTCTTTGAAGTAATTGGCCAGATCGTCAGCACGGAGATCTGTGGTTGGGGCCTGCACTCTTGGGTTGAGTAGGGACAGAAAAGTGTCAAAGAGATGTTTAGGGTTATTGGACAGGGAGGTGATCAAGGTGTTGAAATAGGTTTGTTTGGAGAGGTGAAGGGCAGAGTTGTATGTTTTTAGCATGAACTTATAATGGATGAAATCTTCGGGTAGATTAGATTTTCTCCACAGACATTCGGCGCACCTGGAGCACCGTTGCAGGAAACGTGTTTGCAGCATGTGCCACGGTTGTCGCCGTCTGTGCTGAGTTGTTTTATGTATAGGAGGTGCAGCTTCATCCAGGGCACTTTGCAGGGTTTCATTGTAAGGCTTCAGAGTAGAATCAGGACATGAGATGGAGATAATATTATTAGTATTATTATTATACATTTTTATAGCGCCATTTATTCCATGGCGCTTTACATGTGAATACGAGGCAAATATAGACAAATACATTAAACATGAGCAGATATCAGGCACACGGGTACATAAGGAGAGAGGACCCTGCCCCGAGGGCTCACAGTCTGCAGGGGATGGGTGATGAAACACTAGGAGAGTGTAGGGCAGGTTGCGCGGCGGTTCAGTAACTTCAGGATCACTGCAGGCTGAAGGCTTGTTGGAAGAGGTGGGTCTTCAGGTTCTTTTTGAAGGTTTCTATGGTAGGCGAGAGTCTGATGTGTTGGGGTAGAGAGTTCCAGTGTATGGGGCAAGCATGGGAGAAGTCTTAAATGCGGTTGTGGGAAGAAGAGATGAGAGGGGAGTAGAGAAGGAGGTCTTGAGAGGATCGGAGGTTGCGTGTAGGTAGGTACCGGGAGACCATGTCACAGATGTATGGAGGAGAAAGGTTGTGGATGGCTTTGTATGTCATTGTGAGGGTTTTGAACTGGAGTCTCTGGGCGATAGGAAGCCAGTGAAGGGCTTGACATAGGGGAGAGGCTGGGGAATAGCGGGGAGACAGGTAGATTAGTCGGGCAGCAGAGTGTAGGATGGATTGGAGCGGTGCCAGAGTGCTAGAGGGGAGTCCAGAGAGTAGGAGGTTGCAGTAGTCGAGGCGGGAGATGATAAGGGCATGCACTAGCGTTTTTGCGGTGTCGCGGTCAAGGAAAGCACGGATCCGGGAAATATTTTTGAGTTTGAGACGGCAGGAGGAGGCAAGGGCTTGGATATGTGGCTTGAAAGAGAGGGCAGAGTCGAGGATCACCCCGAGGCACCGGGCGTGTGGGACTGGGGAAAGTGAGCAGCCATTGACATTGATGGATAGGTCTGGTGGAAGGGTAGAGTGAGATGGGGGAAAGATGATGAATTCTGTTTTGTCCATGTTCAGTTGTAGAAAGCGAGCAGAAAAGAAGGCTGAAATAGCAGACAGACAGTGCGGGATTTTGGTAAGTAAGGAGGTGAGGTCAGGTCCGGATAGGTAGATCTGCGTGTCATCAGCGTAGAGATGGTACTGCATACCGTGGGATTCTATGAGCTGTCCCAAGCCGAAAGTGTAGATGGAGAAGAGTAGGGGTCCTAGAACAGAGCCTTGAGGAACACCGACTGACAAGGGGCGAAGTGAGGAGGTGGTGTGGGGGAGGGAGACACTGAATGTTCGGTCTGTCAGATATGACGAGATCCAGGAAAGGGCCAAGTTTGTGATGCCAAGAGATGAGAGAATTTGTAGCAAAAGGGAGTGGTCCACAGTGTCAAAGGCAGAAGACAGGTCCAGGAGAAGGAGGACAGAGTAGTGTCGCTTGCTCCTGGCAGTTAGTAGGTCATTGGTAACTTTAGTTAGGGCAGTTTCAGTTGAGTGATGGGAACGGAAGCCTGATTGTAACCGATCAAAGAGGGAGCAGGAGGAGAGGTGGGAGGACAGTTCAAGATGGACGTGTTGCTCCAGTAATTTGGAGGCATAAGGGAGAAGAGATATTGGGCGATAGCTAGACACAGAGGATGGGTCGAGGGAGGGCTTTTTGAGGATGGGTGTGATCTTGGCATGCTTGAAGGATGAGGGGAAGACACCTGTTGTGAGTGAGAGGTTGAAGAGGTGCGTTAGGGTTGGGATGAAGACCATGGAAAGGTTAGGGATGAGGTGGGATGGGAGCGGGTCAAGCGTGCAGGTGGTGAGGTGGGATCTTGACAGGAGGGTGGAGAGCTGATCTTCTGTCATGGAGGAGAAGCTGGTTTTGGAGGAGCAGGGTTGAGCAGCTAAGAGGGGCAGTGGGTGCTTTGGGCCAAAGCTTTCTCTGATCGTATTGATCTTCTGTTTAAAGAAAGAGGCGAAGTCTTCAGCAGAAATGAGGGGGGAGGGAGGAGGTCCTGGGGGACGGAGTAGAGAATTGAAAGTGTTGAAAAGCTATTTAGGGTTGTGAGACAGGGAGGATATGAGAGATGAGAAGTAAGTTTGTTTTGCGGCAGTGAGTGCAGACTTGAAGCTGGCGAGGGACTGCTTGTATGTAGTGAAGTGGTCGGCAGAGCGGGATTGCTTCCATCTCCGCTCAGCAATCCTGGAAGCCCGTCTTAATTCTTTGGTCAGGCTGGTCAGCCAGGGCTGCCTGTTAATTGGACGAGTTTTACTATGCATGAGCGGGGCGGCCGAATCGAGTGTTGCTGTTATTGTGGTGTTATAAAAAGTGGCAGCAGCATCTGTGTCATGAAGGGAGGCTATGTCTGTGAGAGTGAGAAGGGACTCCGACAGTGATTGTAAGTTGAGATGTTTGAGATTTCTGCGAGGGAGTTTGTGGAGTGGGGGAAAAAGATTGGGGCCAATGAGTTCTTCATGAGTTTCTGGGTGTTAATGGCCTGTATGTTTCTATAAGTGTGGAAAGTGGGGGTGACCTGAGCGGGATGGTAGTTATTGATAGAGAATGAAAGAAGGTTGTGGTCAGAGAGCGGGAGAGGGGAGTTTGTGAAATCATCTATTGAGCAAAGCCGGGAGAAGACCAAGTCAAGGGAGTTTCCATCTTCATGCATTGGAGAGTTAATATGCTGCGAGAGGCCGAAAGAGGAGGTTAGAGATAAAAGGTGAGAAACAGGTGGGGAGAGGGGAGAAGCAATGGGGATGTTGAAATCACCCATGATAAGGGTGGGGGTGTCACAGGAGAGAAAGTGTGGAAGCCAAGTGGCAAAGTGATCCAGGAACTGATGAGAGGGGCCAGGAGGACGATACGCCACCACCACTCACATGGAGAAGGGGACGTAGAGTCTGACAGCATGGACCTCAAAGGAAGGGAAGACAAGTGAGGGTACTTGGGGGATAACTTGGAAAGTACATTTGGGTGAAAGGAGCAGACCAACGCCTCCACCTGCTCTGTTGTCTGATCTTGGGGTATGAGAAAAATATAGTCCACCATATGAAAGAGCAGCAGCAGCAGTGGTGTCTGACTGCTGGATCCAGGTTTCAGTAAGAGCCAGGAAATTAAGAGAATTAGAAAGGAAGAAGTCATGAATGAAGGAGAGTTTATTACACACAGAGCGAGAATTCCAAAGGGCACAATTGAAAGAGACAGAAGGCATGCATGGAATATTAATAAGGTTAGAGGGGTTTCTGGGTGTAGCAATTGGGAGGTTTGACTGGCTATAACATGGGGGGGGCCGGGGTTTGGAGAGATGTCTCCAGCAACTAGGAGAAGGAGGATAGAAAGAGTGTGCAGATGGTTAAGTGATTTGTGAGAGCGTCTCTTGTGTTGGATGGTGGGACTGAATGGATCTGCGCTGTTAAGCCATGTGAACAGAGCATGAGTACTATACATAGGAGAGGCCAGGACAGAGGGGCCGATATGGAAGGAGTGTAGAGAGTTAATGCAAGGGCAGTGAATGTGAGTGAATGCAGCAGCCAGGATATAGGTAATACAAATACATATGGTGAGTATTTGTTCGGTTTCAAGGGAATAGTGAATATATTTAGTTTTTCTCACCTGTCTCCTGCCCTGTCTAACTGCCATGTTATAACTGCCGAATACTTAGAAAAAAAGTACTTTGAATAAAAATACACGAATAATAGTGCACGAATGCACCCCTGCATGAATGCTTCCCCAAGCTATGTCTACATTTATAGAAGGCTAGCTCTTAGATCTCACTTTTTTTTGTCATCTCCTCCTGTATATAGTAACATAGTAACATAGTAACATAGTTAGTGAGGCCGAAAAAAGACATTTGTCCATCCAGTTCAGCCTATATTCCATCATAATAAATCCCCAGATCTACGTCCTTCTACAGAACCTAATAATTGTATGATACAATATTGTTCTGCTCCAGGAAGACATCCAGGCCTCTCTTGAACCCCTCGACTGAGTTCGCCATCACCACCTCCTCAGGCAAGGAATTCCAGATTCTCACTGCCCTAACAGTAAAGAATCCTCTTCTATGTTGGTGGAAAAACCTTCTCTCCTCCAGACGCAAAGAATGCCCCCTTGTGCCCGTCACCTTCCTTGGTATAAACAGATCCTCAGTGAGATATTTGTATTGTCCCCTTATATACTTATACATGGTTATTAGACCGCCCCTCAGTCATCCTTTTTCTAGACTAAATAATCCTAATTTCGCTAATCTATCTGGGTATTGTAGTTCTCCCATCCCCTTTATTAATTTTGTTGCCCTCCTTTGTACTCTCTCTAGTTCTATTATATCCTTCCTGAGCACCGGTGCCCAAAACTGGACACAGTACTCCATGTGCGGTCTAACTAGGGATTTCTACAGAGGCAGTATAATGCTCTCATCATGTGTATCCAGACCTCTTTTAATGCACCCCATGATCCTGTTTGCCTTGGCAGCTGCTGCCTGGCACTGGCTGCTCCAGGTAAGTTTATCATTAACTAGGATCCCCAAGTCCTTCTCCCTGTCAGATTTACCCAGTGGTTTCCCATTCAGTGTGTAATGGTGATATTGATTCCTTCTTCCCATGTGTATAACCTTACATTTATCATTGTTAAACCTCATCTGCCACCTTTCAGCCCAAGTTTCCAACTTATCCAGATCCATCTGTAGCAGAATACTATCTTCTCTTGTATTAACTGCTTTACATAGTTTTGTATCATCTGCAAATATCGATATTTTACTGTGTAAACCTTCTACCAGATCATTAATGAATATGTTGAAGAGAACAGGTCCCAATACCGACCCCTGCGGTACCCCACTGGTCACAGCGACCCAGTTAGAGACTATACCATTTATAACCACCCTCTGCTTTCTATCACTAAGCCAGTTACTAACCCATTTACACACATTTTCCCCCAGACCAAGCATTCTCATTTTGTGTACCAACCTCTTGTGCGGCACAGTATCAAACGCTTTGGAAAAATCGAGATAGACCACGTCCAATGACTCACCGTGGTCCAGCCTATAGCTTACCTCTTCATAAAAACTGATTAGATTGGTTTGACAGGAGCGATTTCTCATAAACCCATGCTGATATGGAGTTAAACAGTTATTCTCATTGAGATAATCCAGAATAACATCCCTCAGAAACCCTTCAAATATTTTACCAACAATAGAGGTTAGACTTACTGGCCTATAATTTCCAGGTTCACTTTTAGAGCCCTTTTTGAATATTGGCACCACATTTGCTATGCGCCAGTCCTGCGGACAGACCCCGTCGCTATAGAGTCCCTAAAAATAAGAAATAATGGTTTATCTATTACATTACTTAGTTCTTTTAGTACTCGTGGGTGTATGCCATCCGGATCCGGAGATTTATCTATTTTAATCTTATTTAGCCAGTTTCGCACCTCTTCTTGGGTTATATTGGTGACCCGTAATATAGGGTTTTCATTGTTTCTTGGGATTTCACCTAGCATTTCATTTTCCACCGTGAATACCGTGGAGATGAAGGTGTTTAATATGTTAGCTTTTTCCTCGTCATCTACAACCATTCTTTCCTCACTATTTTTTAAGGGGACTACATTTTCAGTTTTTATTCTTTTACTATTGATATAGTTGAAGAACAGTTTGGGATTAGTTTTACTCTCCTTAGCACTGTGCTTCTCTGTTTCCTTTTTGGCAGCTTTAATTAGATTTTTAGATAAAGCATTTTTCTCCCTATAGTTTTTAGAGCTTCAATGGTGCCATCCTGCTTTAGTAGTGCAAATGCTTTCTTTTTACTGTTAATTGCATGTCTTACTTCTTTGTTTAGCCACATTGGGTTTTTCCTATTTCTAGTCCTTTTATTCCCACAAGGTATAAACCGCTTACAGTGCCTATTTAGGATGTTCTTAAACATTTTCCATTTATTATCTGTATTCTTATTGTGAAGGAACAAATTATGAAAGTTTCTCCATTTTGTGCTTTGACTCCATTTTGTTGTTGGTTAAAGATAAATTCTGTTATTTAATTATATAGAAGGTTACAGCTGCTATGAAATAACTCTGTCCTGTTTCTCACGAAGATAACATTTTGTTATTCAGCTAGTCTATGGTTCATAATTGGTATAAAGACCTTGAGTTTTCTCACTCGAGCCAGATAAGAGACTCGTGGGTGTATCGCTATGCAAGACTGAGGCATCTGTTAATATGTTTTTCTATGCCAAAAAGACATGACCATATCTGTAGTTTCCATTTTTCCTGTATCCTCATTGGTTAAGTTTTTCCTGCATTCTTATAGGTTAAGAACTGTGAGCGTGTTCTTATGCTGATTGGTTGAAGTATAATTTCTATGACTATGAAAACTCATACACAATAAACGGGGGCCCAGAGATCTGCTCGATCCCCCACACAGAGGCACGAGTCTCCGTCTGGTAATTTTCAGTTGCCGGCAACGCCCTTTAGATTAATTTGGAAATCACTGAGTCAACAGTGAAGGATCACTTTAGATCCTCCCTCAACAGCTTGGCGCCCGAAAACGTGGGGCCCCAAACAGGAACGCCTCTGCCCCCCGGAGGACAACAAGACAAAGGACCCTCGGAGCGGACACAGGCACTGGAAAATTGGGACTGATCATCCCCCACAACAACCACGGTAAGTTGACAGTTATACTGTCCAGACTGACCGTTTGGTGTGGTTTTCCTGTGTTTGTTGCTGCAAAGAGGATCTGAGGTTTGTCCCCGATGGTGGGTGATTTTTGGGTGGAATCATATAGAGGTGTAGTTCCGTTGGGAGCCCAGTGCTCGAACCGTACCTCATAAGGGACGGACACCCCGGATTGACCAGTGATGTAATTCTCTTTATAGTTAAAATATCCTGAATTCCTGATCATTGTTAGAATCAGGCGCAGTGAGGTGATCGAAGATTGGGTAGGATACGTAACTCAGGAATATATAGAAGTATACAGTATATATATCCAGAGGTATTCGGAGGGAAGTCTAAGACGCCCTCCTCCTTTCACTGAGTACCGCGTTTTTGGGTTGTCCCAGCGGGGGACAGAGAGACCCAGTGGAACAAACCGTAAAGGCCTCTCGGTATTGTGCACAACTAGGTAAGGATATTTAGCTCTAAAGGAGAATCATGTTTCATGGAAGTAAGAGAAGACTTTGAATTTGTGTGTTGAATCTGATATTGTTAGCCCAAAGATGGGGAAAATATTCTCAATCATTGGTTTTTCTAAGGTGTTCTGGCATATGAATTGTGTGATGAAGGTTTTGTAGAAATTAATTACAGAACTGCTGTATTCTGTTTCTGTGTATAGATTTCCAAAATATCCGATGGGAGGGGTAGGTCAAACAGCTGCGTTTTTGCTTTCTTTTGTGTTGAGGAATGCTGTGATGTTCTTATCTGTTCTGTGTTTCTGGTATGGAGGGGGCAATGCTGCGTCCTCTCTGAATTTTCTATCCATGTGTAGCATGTACTGGAAGATCTGTGCTTTATTTAAAGCAATAGTACAATATTGTATTGAAGTAGAAAGAAATATTGTAAGTTTAAAGTAAAAAATGGCGCCTATTTTTAGAAGGAAACTTGAAAGAGATTGTTTGGTTATCAGTGTAATTGAAAGATTGGTAAAAGATTCACCTGCTTCGAGTTGAGTGGTTGATATATAGCAAATTAAGGATTAACAGAGAAAGTGAATTCGGATTTGTTTTTGTTACGTTGAAAAAGGAAAGTTATCTATTACTATAACAAAAACTGGATGTTTGTGGTGCAAGAAGGAACTGAGAAAGTGATTGAGGGTAATGTGTTAGAAAGACAAACAATTAAAAATAATAATCTGGAGTCTCCCTGCTAGATGATAAGGTCCCTCCCCAGGAAACCAAGCCTCTTCTCCCGACTGTAAGCTCTGTGCCCCTTAACCCCAAAGCTCCAATATATCCTGGGTTGCCAAAACTCAGTGCGCCCCCACCCTATGATCCTGCCGGATGGATTTGTGATGTATGCAGAGTTACTAATTCTCAGTGGAGACAGGTCTGTTACAATTGTGAAGCAAGAAGACCCTGAGTTGTAGCCCCCACCTTTCCCTTGGTAAATGCTGACGGCACTTATTATCAGCCACCGCCAGCACCAGTCCCTTCTATGCTTCGTATTGCTAGTGGTTATGAGTATCCACCCCCTCCTACTTTAGTTACCCGATTCAGAAACATCCCCCATGGCCTTCTATAGACAAATAGCAGCGAATCGAGAGATTTATTCCACTCCCCGGAAAGATCTGTTACACTTACTCCATGTGAAGGCTGGAGAGGGGTATTTTCCAATTATTGAGGGTGGCATAATGTATAATGTGAACGGGGGAACCTATGAGAGTGATGTTGATTTCTGTAATGCTTTAAAGGTTTGGGCACAAGATAGACTAGCGGACCAAGCTACCTCCCTCACAGATGTCACACAGGACAAGGGGGAGACTGCCGAGAAGTTCTATGGGCGTCTTATGGTAGTACTTAAAGATTTGGGGTTTTCACTGTATAATAAACCCCATTCACACCTTTTTGCAGTAGCTTTGATGTCCGGCCTTAAATCTGAATTGAAAGAGGCAATAATGTCAATGAGACTCGATACTGAGACTTCCATTCTGGACGATGCATTGAAAAAAAAAAAAAGTAGTACAAAGTTTTCAGAAGAACTTAACTCGCTCTGCGTCAACAGTGAGATCAAGGGTTAAATCAGTAGCTGCAGCGATTTCTGCTCCAATCTCAGCTACCCCCCCACAGCTGCAAGGACACAGCTCCGTTCCTTATCAGTGGCCCACTCGATTCCAGCTCCTGACCTCCTCCCACCTTACACAAATCCAGTCCCATACTCCAATATCCATTTTAACCCTATATCTGGGAATCTCCCTCGCCATGTCAATTCTCAGATCAAGAGCTTGTTTTAATTAGAGTAGATGGCAGACCCAATAAATATACTCTCACAAAACCCATCCCTGTGGGACCTTTCCCTGAAGTTACTGCTCAGTTTGTAATCTCTCCCTCATGTCTGGTAAATTTACTGGGGGCAGATTTATTATCACAAGTTCCGCTCCAGAATATAAATCCAAGATGCTGGTCAAATGGTATTTATGTTATATAACCCCTATGCAGATGAACATAATGAGATGTATATCTTACATGCCCTTCCCACGGTTATGATGGCCCTGATAGGCCCAGATTAACCCCAATAATGCCTGTAGAACCAGTAAAAGTGTTTCTCAAACCTGGTGCCCCTTTTCCCAAAGTCCATCAGTACCCTTTGAAACATGATCAGGAGCGGGGCCTCAAGGGGCAAATGCAAACTTTACTCGATAATGGTGCCCTGGTACCCTGTGTTTCTCCATGTAACACGCCCTTGTTTCCGGTTAAGAAAAAGACCCCACCCGGCCAACCCCCTGTGTACCGGCTGGTACAAGATCTACGGGCAGTTAATGCAGCCACTGTTCTAAAAACTCCAGTGGTGCCTAATCCACATACTCTTGTCCCAGATACCTCAAGACGCTGCTTGGTTCACAGTTATCGACCTTGCCAATGCCTTCTTCAGCATTCCATTACACCCAGATTGCCAGTTTCTGTTTGCATTCACTTATCAGGGATGACAATTGATGTGGACAGTTATGCCACAAGGGGCCCAAAACAGTCCCAATCAGTTTGCAAAAAATATGAGCCAATGTCTTTTACCCTGGCAGTTAGAATATCCTTATGTCACGCTGCTTCAGTATGTGGGTAACCTTTTGTTGTGTGCACGAACAGAGCAGGAAGCCATTGTTGCCACTGTTAGCCTTCTCAAGTATCTGGCAGATCTGAACTGTCGGGTTTCGGCCTCGAAACTTCGGTTCTGCCTTGGTCAAGTGATATTTTTGGGTCACTGTTTCCTTCAGGGTGCCAGACACCTCACAGAAGAAAGAAAAATAGCAGTCAGCTCCCTTCTTTTCCCAAAAGATGAGACTGAACTCCAGCGTTTTCTTGGACTATGTACTTATTGTTGTCAGTGGATACCGGACGCATCCCGCATAATGCAGCCTCTCTACAATGCCCTGAAAGATGGTTCAAGATATGATGATTTTAGCAGATTCCACACTGGATACACTGTTACTACAGAAGGCACTGTAGTGCACGCAGCTGCACTCCCTCCCTCACTGTCAGCACAAGAAGTAGAACTTCAGGATTTGTCTACTGTATGTGTTCTGGCCAGAGACAGGCGGGCTAATATATACACGGACTCACAGTATGCATTTGGTATTGCTCATGATTTTGGAGCCCTATGCGCCAATCGAGGATTTGTTACTACTGCCGGGACTCCAGTGAAGAATGTTGAAGCTGTTAAAACCCTCATGGACTCAATCAAATTACCTACCCAGGTGGCCATTATCAAAGTTAAGGCACACGGTCCTAGGAACAGTCCACAGACTGGTGGTAACGCCTTTGCGGATATGCAAGCAAAAGCTGCTGCTCTTCTACCCGTTGAACCGCCCATACCAGCTATGGTGATCACACGCTCTCAGCGTAAACAGTTACAAGAAACACTGACTCTACAGGAACCTGATGATCTATGCCAGACTGAGGTTTTCTGCCGGACCCCGCGAGACCGCTTAATGACGATGCAGAGAATATCTCCAAAGGAAGAGGTGAAGCAGTGGAAAGCTGATGGAGCATGTATGGACAATGGTCTCTGGAAAAAGGACCAACTTGTGTGTCTCCCTAAGCGGATGTACCCTGCTATTGCCACGTGGGCACATGGGCCCACATATCGAGGAAAAAAAAAAAACAGGCCCTAGCCCTGGTACAAAAATTCTACTGGGCTCCAGGTATTTCTACAGTCCTGACAGCACTCAAATATGTAATATCTATCAGACCTGCAATCCTGGTCAACTTCAACGTGTACCCCCAAAGTATCTTGCTAAGCCCGACTATCCTTTCCAAAGGCTCCAGGTGGACCACATCACGTTGCCTAAGTATGAACATTGTCTGGTGGTTGTCGACATGTTCTCCAGTTGGCCAGAAGCATTCCCCGTTACCAACATGACTGCAAAAACCACAGCAAAGAAACTGGTGATGGAAGTTATATGCAGATATGGTGTTCCAGAAGTTGATGAAAGTGACCAAAGCCCGGCCTTTTCTTCTCATGTGTATCAGGAGGTTCTGACAATGCTTGGATCCACTGTAGCCCTCCATACTCCGTACCATCCACAATCTAGTAGGAAAGTTAAGAGGCTGAACGGCACACTGAAGGGACAATTGACCAAAATGATGCAGGAGACTACGGCTCCATGGCCAGGGCTCTTACACATTCGTACTACCCCTATTGCAAAACATGGCCTGTCCCCATATGAGATATTGTTTGTTGCTAGTCCTCAGTTACAAATTTCCAGCCTCAGTAGTTATCAGAAGAAACTGACCGTGCTGTTCAATATGTTATTCAGCTTAGTAAAAATTTTGCTAACACCCATGTTTTAGTTTATTCTTCCCTTCCAGATTCAGCAGAAACCGACACTTGTCACAATTTGAAGCCTGGTGGTTTTATGGTCGTGAAAAGCTATGTCAGAAAACACGGACTAGAACCCTTGTATGACGGTCCCTACCAAGTCCTCCTCATTACTCCTATGTCAGTAAAGCTGGAAGGAAGGCCGACGTGGATCCACGTATCTCACTGCAAGCTGGTCAAACAGACTAGTGGCAAATAAGGGGACATGATGTTTTGGTTTTTCGTATTTCCATATAATAATATTGATAACCGAATGGGACAGCCTAAATTCTCCAATATCCTTGAATAATAAGTTTGTACAATATCATGAAAGATTAGTAGTACAGATGGGTATAGCCAAAAAAATTCAGTTCTATTTTCATTTACCCTATGATTACACAAATGTGGGATAAATTGCTTAGGGCCACAGATTATCCAGATGATCAAATATGGGATATATTGGATATATTTAATACTACTGTTGCTGTCCAAAACTAACTTATCATAGTCACTAATCAATATACTGTAGTACTGGATTACTTAACAGCAGCACAGGGTGGTATGTGTCAGATTATTGGACCCGCATGCTGTCATTATATAGAACCCAATAGTACAATAAAGTTAAAGTTAAAGGACTTTCAAAGATTTAGAGATCAATATGATAAAGACAATGACCGTAATAGGGACAGTTGGTGGGCAGACACCTTTTCCTTTCTTAATCCAGCCAATTGGTTTAAGGGATTTGGGGGCTGGATAGCTGGAATCTTGCAAAGTTTGTTACACATCGCTGCCTTTATCCTTGTCATGTATGTAATACTAAAACTTGTTCTTTGGTGTATTTCTGTATTTATTAGGAAATTCTGCACTAAGACAACTAATGATGAAACCAAAAGCATTGCCACCCCTGCTCTTCTCTAGACCGATTTCACAAAGTTACCTGATGAAGATGTTGAAACCAAGCGTATGGCTATCTTAAAAAGATCCCCACCACCGTCATCAATAATTGTTATTTGTAAATTCTAGTATACAGGGGGGACGGGTACGCCGCAACAGCCATGGCTGGTAACATGGCACCAGTCATGTGAAGACCAGTACCCCTCGAGCTTATAGCTTGGGATAGTACCTCTGATGCTGGACATTAATTAACAAAATTTATCTAGGGGGAATGTGAAGGAACAAATTATGAAAGATTCTCCATTTTGTGCTTTGACTCCATTTTGTTGTTGGTAAAAGATAAATTCTGTTATTTAATTATATAGAAGGTTACAGCTGCTATGAAATAACTCTGTCCTGTTTCTCACGAAGATAACATTTTGTTATTCAGCTAGTCTATGGCTCATAATTGGTATAAAGACCTTGAGTTTTCTCACTCGAGCCAGATAAGAGACTCGTGGGTGTATCGCTATACAAGACTGAGGCATCTGTTAATATGTTTTTCTATGCCAAAAAGACATGACCATATCTGTAGTTTCCATTTTTCCTGTATCCTCATGGGTTAAGTTTTTCCTGCATTCTTATAGGTAAGAACTGTGAGCGTGTTCTTATGCTGATTGGTTGAAGTATAATTTCTATGACTATGAAAACTCATACACAATAAACGGGGGCCCAGAGATCTGCTCGATCCCCCACACAGAGGCACGAGTCTCCGTCTGGTCATTTTCAGTTGCCGGCAACGCCCTTTAGATAAATTTGGAAATCACTGAGTCAACCGTGAAGGATCACTTTAGATCCTCCCTAAACATTATTTCTGAGGATATTGTCCCAGTCTACCAGATTAAGGGCATCTCTAAGCTGGTCAAACTTTGCCTTCCTAAAGTTCAGTGTTTTTGTGACTCCCTGACAAGTCCCCCTAGTGAAAGACAGGTGAAACTGTGCAATATTGTGGTCGCTATTTCCTAGATGCCCGACCACCTGCAGATTTGTTAATCTGTCAGATCTATAAGATAGTATTAGGTCTAAAAGTGCTGCTCCTCTGGTTGGATTCTGCACCAATTGTGAAAGATAATTTTTCTTGGTTATTAGCAGAAACCTGTTGCTTTTATGGGTTTCACAGGTTTCTGTTTCCCAGTTAATATCCGGGTAGTTAAAGTCCCCCATAACCAGGACTTCATTATGGGTTGCAGCTTCATCTATCTGCTTTAGAAGTAGACTTTCCATGGTTTCTATTATATTTGGGGGTTTGTAACAGACCCCAATGAGAATTTTGTTACCATTTTTTCCTCCATGAATTTCGACCCATATGGACTCGACATCCTCATTCCCTTCGCTAATATCCTCCCTTAAAGTGGACTTTAGACAAGACTTTACATAGAGACAAACCCCTCCTCCTCTCCGATTTTTACGATCCTTTCTAAACAGACTGTAACCCTGTAAGTTAACTGCCCAGTCATAGCTTTCATCTAACCATGTCTCGGTTATTCCCCCTATGTCAAAGTTACCTGTAGATAGTTCTGCTTCTAGTTCTTCCATCTTGTTTGTCAGGCTTCTGGCATTTGCGAGCATGCAGTTTAGAGGATTTTGTTTTGTTCCAATCTCCTCGCTGTGGATTGTTTTAGAAATGTTCTTACCTCCCTTCTGAGTATGTTTTCCTGGGTCTTCTTTGTTCGAGTCTAATGTTTTTCTTCCTGTATGTCATCTCCTCCTATATGTAGTATATAAATTTGTCATCTCTTCCTGTAAATAGTATATGACTGTGTGTCATCTCCTCCTGTATACAGTATATACCTGTGTGTCATCTCCCCTGTATATAGTATGTACCTGT
Organism: Ranitomeya imitator; assembly: GCF_032444005.1. Taxonomy (NCBI): domain Eukaryota; kingdom Metazoa; phylum Chordata; class Amphibia; order Anura; family Dendrobatidae; genus Ranitomeya; species Ranitomeya imitator. The sequence goes on along the minus strand of NC_091282.1, from coordinate 932,223,274 downwards.
ATGTCATCTCCTCCTGTATATAGTATATAAATGTATGTAATCTCCTCCTGTATATAGTATATGCCTGTGTGTCATCTACTGTATATAGTATATACCTGTGTGTCATCTCCTCTGTATATAGTATATACCTATAGTATATAGTATATACCTTTATGTCATCTCCAAATGTATATTGTATATACGTGTATGTCATCTCCTCCTGTATATATTATGTACCCGGACTTCATCACCATGAAGGAGGAAGAGAAAACATATATCCTTCTGGGAGAAGAAGAGAGAGAAGTGGAGATCGCAGCGCGGTATGTGAGCGAATGTCATAGACTGCGAAAAAGAGAACTATGATGCCATGGACTATAGCCCGCACAATGGATCTGCCCCCATCCACCTTCCCTATGCCATGGACTATAGCCCCCAACCTGGATCTGCCCCATCCACCTCCCCTATGCCATGGACTAGAGCCCCTACCCTGGATCTGCCCCCATCCACCTTCCCTACAGCTCCTACAGGCTTTATACACTTGCTTTGGCAAAAATGAAGTGTATTTGGTCCTGCCAATAAAGCTTTTTTGAATCTTGAATCTTGTATGTCATCTCCTCCTGTATATAGTATGTACCTGAGTCATCTCCTCCTGTATATAGTATACTAGATGGTGACCCGATTCTAAAGCAACAGGTATTCTAAAATATGCATGTTCACGTAGTATATTGCCCAGCCAATTAGTATATTGCCCAACCACGTAGTATATTGCCCAGTCACGTAGTATATTGCCCAGCTACGTAGTATATTTGTGTGTCATCTCCCCCTGTATATAGTATATACAAGTATGTCATCTCCTCCTGTATATAGCATATACCTGTATGTCATCTCCTAATGTATATTGTATATATGTGTATGTCATCTCCTCCTGTTTATGCTATGTACCTGTATGTCATCTCCTCCTGTATATAGTATATACCTATATGTCATCTGCTCCTGTATATAATATAGACCTGCATGTCATCTCCTACTGTATATAGTATATACCTGTATGTCATCTGCTCCTGTATTTAGTTTATACCTATATGTCATATCCTGTATATAGTATATACCTATTTGGCATCTCCTGTATATAGTATATACCTGTATGTCATTTCCTTCTGTATATAGTATGTACCTGTGTGTCATCTGTTCCTAAATATAGTATATACCTGTGTGTAATCTCCTCCTGTATATAGTATAAACCTGTGTGTCATCTGTTATGATCTGGTGGCCTACGAGCAGCATGAGACGGACTCTGGAGAAGGTGGTCCCTGTACTGACCGCAAACCCTGAACCTAGCAGCGCAACTAGAAGTAGCCGTGGGGAGTACCTAACACTCCCTAGACCCCTCGGCACAGCCTAAGATCTAACTACCCCTAAAGACAAAAACAGGAAACCTATCTTGCCTCAGAGAAAATCCCCAAAGGATAGATAGCCCCCCACAAATATTGACTGTGAGAGGAGAGGGAAATAACATACGCAGATATGAAATCAGATTTTAGCATAGGAGGCTATACTAGCTAAAAAGAAAGAATAGAACAGAGTACTATGCGGTCAGTATAAAAACACTGACAGGCACTGACTAAAGGATCCTGCAAAGCTATATACCCCAGTCAGTTTTGCAATTAGTAGATACACCTGTCCACTCCTGCAGTCCAGGCACAACTGCATTACCCTCTACAACCACTAGAGGGAGCCCAAAAGCTCAATTCACAACAGTCATCTCCTCGTGTATATAGTATATTCCTGTATGTCATCTCCTAATGTATATTGAATATACGTGAATGTCATCTCCTCCTGTATATACTACGTACCTATATGCCATCTCCTCCTGTATATAGTATATACCTATATGTCATCTGCTCCTGTATATAGTACAAACCTGTATGTCATCTCCTCCTGTATATAGTATATGCCTGTGTGTCATCTCCTCCTGTATATAGTATATACCTGTATGTCATCTACTCCTGTATTTAGTATATACATAGTAACATAGTAACATAGTAACATAGTTAGTAAGGCCGAAAAAAGACATTTGTCCATCCAGTTCAGCCTATATTCCATCATAATAAATACCCAGATCTACGTCCTTCTACAGAACCTAATAATTGTATGATACAATATTGTTCTGCTCCAGGAAGACATCCAGGCCTCTCTTGAACCCCTCGACTGAGTTCGCCATCACCACCTCCTCAGGCAAGCAATTCCAGATTCTCACTGCCCTAACAGTAAAGAATCCTCTTCTATGTTGGTGGAAAAACCTTCTCTCCTCCAGACGCAAAGAATGCCCCCTTGTGCCCGTCACCTTCCTTGGTATAAACAGATCCTCAGCGAGATATTTGTATTGTCCCCTTATATACTTATACATGGTTATTAGATCGCCCCTCAGTCGTCTTTTTTCTAGACTAAATAATCCTAATTTCGCTAATCTATCTGGGTATTGTAGTTCTCCCATCCCCTTTATTAATTTTGTTGCCCTCCTTTGTACTCTCTCTAGTTCCATTATATCCTTCCTGAGCACCGGTGCCCAAAACTGGACACAGTACTCCATGTGCGGTCTAACTAGGGATTTGTACAGAGGCAGTATAATGCTCTCATCATGTGTATCCAGACCTCTTTTAATGCACCCCATGATCCTGTTTGCCTTGGCAGCTGCTGCCTGGCACTGGCTGCTCCAGGTAAGTTTATCATTAACTAGGATCCCCAAGTCCTTCTCCCTGTCAGATTTACCCAGTGGTTTCCCGTTCAGTGTGTAATGGTGATATTGATTCCCTCTTCCCATGTGTATAACCTTACATTTATCATTGTTAAACCTCATCTGCCACCTTTCAGCCCAAGTTTCCAACTTATCCAGATCCATCTGTAGCAGAATACTATCTTCTCTTGTATTAACTGCTTTACATAGTTTTGTATCATCTGCAAATATCGATATTTTACTGTGTAAACCTTCTACCAGATCATTAATGAATATGTTGAAGAGAACAGGTCCCAATACTGACCCCTGCGGTACCCCACTGGTCACAGCGACCCAGTTAGAGACTATACCATTTATAACCACCCTCTGCTTTCTATCACTAAGCCAGTTACTAACCCATTTACACACATTTTCCCCCAGACCAAGCATTCTCATTTTGTGTACCAACCTCTTGTGCGGCACGGTATCAAACGCTTTGGAAAAATCGAGATATACCACGTCCAATGACTCACCGTGGTCCAGTCTATAGCTTACCTCTTCATAAAAACTGATTAGATTGGTTTGACAGGAGCGATTTCTCATAAACCCATGCTGATATGGAGTTAAACAGTTATTCTCATTGAGATAATCCAGAATAACATCCCTCAGAAACCCTTCAAATATTTTACCAACAATAGAGGTTAGACTTACTGGCCTATAATTTCCAGGTTCACTTTTAGAGCCCTTTTTGAATATTGGCACCACATTTGCTATGCGCCAGTCCTGCGGAACAGACCCTGTCGCTATAGAGTCACTAAAAATAAGAAATAATGGTTTATCTATTACATTACTTAGTTCTCTTAGTACTCGTGGGTGTATGCCATCCGGACCCGGAGATTTATCTATTTTAATCTTATTTAGCCGGTTTCGCACCTCTTCTTGGGTTAGATTGGTGACCCTTAATATAGGGTTTTCATTGTTTCTTGGGATTTCACCTAGCATTTCATTTTCCACCGTGAATACCGTGGAGAAGAAGGTGTTTAATATGTTAGCTTTTTCCTCGTCATCTACAACCATTCTTTCCTCACTATTTTTTAAGGGGCCTACATTTTCAGTTTTTATTCTTTTACTATTGATATAGTTGAAGAACAGTTTGGGATTAGTTTTACTCTCCTTAGCAATGTGCTTCTCTGTTTCCTTTTTGGCAGCTTTAATTAGTTTTTTAGATAAAGTATTTTTCTCCCTATAGTTTTTTAGAGCTTCAATGGTGCCATCCTGCTTTAGTAGTGCAAATGCTTTCTTTTTACTGTTAATTGCCTGTCTTACTTCTTTGTTTAGCCACATTGGGTTTTTCCTATTTCTAGTCCTTTTATTCCCACAAGGTATAAACCGCTTACACTGCCTATTTAGGATGTTCTTAAACATTTCCCATTTATTATCTGTATTCTCATTTCTGAGGATATTGTCCCAGTCTACCAGATTAAGGGCATCTCTAAGCTGTTCAAACTTTGCCTTCCTAAAGTTCAATGTTTTTGTGACTCCCTGACAAGTCCCCCTAGTGAAAGACAGGTGAAACTGCACAATATTGTGGTCGCTATTTCCTAAATGCCCAACCACCTGCAGATTTGTTATTCTGTCAGGTCTATTAGATAGTATTAGGTCTAAAAGTGCTGCTCCTCTGGTTGGATTCTGCACCAATTGTGAAAGATAATTTTTCTTGGTTATTAGCAGAAACCTGTTGCCTTTATGGGTTTCACAGGTTTCTGTTTCCCAGTTAATATCCGGGTAGTTAAAGTCCCCCATAACCAGGACCTCATTATGGGTTGCAGCTTCATCTATCTGCTTTAGAAGTAGACTTTCCATGGTTTCTGTTATATTTGGGGGTTTGTAACAGACCCCAATGAGAATTTTGTTACCATTTTTTCCCTCCATGAATTTCGACCCATATGGACTCGACATCCTCATTCCCTTCGCTAATATCCTCCCTTAAAGTGGACTTTAGACAAGACTTTACATAGAGACAAACCCCTCCTCCTCTCCGATTTTTACGATCCTTTCTAAACAGACTGTAACCCTGTAAGTTAACTGCCCAGTCATAGCTTTCATCTAACCATGTCTCGGTTATTCCCACTATGTCAAAGTTACCTGTAGATATTTCTGCTTCTAGTTCTTCCATCTTGTTTGTCAGGCTTCTGGCGTTTGCGAGCATGCAGTTTAGAAGATTTTGTTTTGTTCCAATCTCCTCACTGTGGATTGTTTTAGAAATGTTCTTACCTCCCTTCTGAGTATGTTTTCCTGGGTCGTCTTTGTTCGAGTCTAATGTTTTTCTTCCCGTCCCCTCTTCTTCTAGTTTAACGCCCTCCTGATGAGTGTAGCGAGTCTTCTGGCGAATGTGTGTTTCCCAGGTTTGTTGAGGTGTAGTCCGTCTCTGGCGAGGAGTCCATCATACCAGTAATTCACACCGTGGTCCAGGAATCCAAATCCTTGTTGTCTGCACCATCGTCTTAGCCAGTTGTTTGCATCAAGGATCCTGTTCCATCTCCTGGTGCCATGCCCGTCTACTGGAAGGATAGAAGAAAAAACTACCTGTGCATCCAGTTCCTTTACTTTCTTCCCCAACTCTTCAAAGTCCTTGCAGATTGTCGGTAGGTCCTTCCTTGCCGTGTCATTGGTGCCAACATGTATCAGAAGAAATGGGTGGACGTCCTTGGAGCTGAAGAGCTTTGGTATCCTATCGGTCACATCCTTGATCATCGCACCTGGAAGGCAGCATACTTCTCTTGCAGTTATGTCCGGTCTGCAGATGGCTGCTTCGGTGCCTCTCAGTAGTGAGTCTCCCACCACCACCACTCTTCGTTGCTTCTTGGCTGTACTTTTTGCTGTCACTTGTTGCTGTGTGCCCTTTTGTTTTTTGCTTGCTGGTATTGCTTCATTCTTAGGTGTGCCATCTTCATCCTCTACAAAGATTTGATATCGGTTCTTCAGTTGTGTGGTTGGTGATTTCTCCATGGTCTTCTTGCTTCTTTTGGTCACATGCTTCCACTCATCTGCTTTTGGAGGTTCTCTGACGCTTTTTGCACCTTCTGTGACCAGTAGAGATGCTTCTGTTCTGTCTAGAAAGTCTTCATTCTCTTTGATGAGTTTCAAAGTTGCTATTCTTTCTTCCAGACCCCGCACCTTTTCTTCTAAAAGGGCCACTAGTCTACACTTCTGACAGGTGAAATTGGATTCTTCTTCTGGTCGATCTGTGAACATGTAGCACATGCTGCAGCTCACCATGTAGGTTGTCACATCTGCCATGTTGCTCCTAGATCCTGCTGACTTGCTGTGTGTTTTCCTTCTTGTGTAATCTACTCAGCCAAGCTCTCTTGCAATAATGTCCTACAGGCAAAAATTCGCGCGCCGTAAGGCGCGCGGTTTGGTGATGCTTTCGAAGCAGCTGGTCCCGGCTGTACCCAACGATCTTCTAGCTTAGGGAGACTTCACTTCTCCCAGAAGGCACCTGGAATATGCAAATTAGCCTCCTGAAGCTTGAATCCCTGGTTTGGTGATGCTTTCGAAGCAGCTGGTCCCGGCTGTACCCAACGATCTTCTAGCTTAGGGAGACTTCACTTCTCCCAGAAGGCACCTGGAATATGCAAATTAGCCTCCTGAAGCTTGAATCCCTGGTTTGGTGATGCTTTCGAAGCAGCTGGTCCCGGCTGTACCCAACGATCTTCTAGCTTAGGGAGACTTCACTTCTCCCAGAAGGCACCTGGAATATGCAAATTAGCCTCCTGAAGCTTGAATCCCTGGTTTGGTGATGCTTTCGAAGCAGCTGGTCCCGGCTGTACCCAACGATCTTCTAGCTTAGGGAGACTTCACTTCTCCCAGAAGGCACCTGGAATATGCAAATTAGCCTCCTGAAGCTTGAATCCCTGGTTTGGTGATGCTTTCGAAGCAGCTGGTCCCGGCTGTACCCAACGATCTTCTAGCTTAGGGAGACTTCACTTCTCCCAGAAGGCACCTGGAATATGCAAATTAGCCTCCTGAAGCTTGAATCCCTGGTTTGGTGATGCTTTCGAAGCAGCTGGTCCCGGCTGTACCCAACGATCTTCTAGCTTAGGGAGACTTCACTTCTCCCAGAAGGCACCTGGAATATGCAAATTAGCCTCCTGAAGCTTGAATCCCTGGTTTGGTGATGCTTTCGAAGCAGCTGGTCCCGGCTGTACCCAACGATCTTCTAGCTTAGGGAGACTTCACTTCTCCCAGAAGGCACCTGGAATATGCAAATTAGCCTCCTGAAGCTTGAATCCCTGGTTTGGTGATGCTTTCGAAGCAGCTGGTCCCGGCTGTACCCAACGATCTTCTAGCTTAGGGAGACTTCACTTCTCCCAGAAGGCACCTGGAATATGCAAATTAGCCTCCTGAAGCTTGAATCCCTGGTTTGGTGATGCTTTCGAAGCAGCTGGTCCCGGCTGTACCCAACGATCTTCTAGCTTAGGGAGACTTCACTTCTCCCAGAAGGCACCTGGAATATGCAAATTAGCCTCCTGAAGCTTGAATCCCTGGTTTGGTGATGCTTTCGAAGCAGCTGGTCCCGGCTGTACCCAACGACCTTCTAGCTTAGGGAGACTTCACTTCTCCCAGAAGGCACCTGGAATATGCAAATTAGCCTCCTGAAGCTTGAATCCCTGGTTTGGTGATGCTTTCGAAGCAGCTGGTCCCGGCTGTACCCAACGATCTTCTAGCTTAGGGAGACTTCACTTCTCCCAGAAGGCACCTGGAATATGCAAATTAGCCTCCTGAAGCTTGAATCCCTGGTTTGGTGATGCTTTCGAAGCAGCTGGTCCCGGCTGTACCCAACGATCTTCTAGCTTAGGGAGACTTCACTTCTCCCAGAAGGCACCTGGAATATGCAAATTAGCCTCCTGAAGCTTGAATCCCTGGTTTGGTGATGCTTTCGAAGCAGCTGGTCCCGGCTGTACCCAACGATCTTCTAGCTTAGGGAGACTTCACTTCTCCCAGAAGGCACCTGGAATATGCAAATTAGCCTCCTGAAGCTTGAATCCCTGGTTTGGTGATGCTTTCGAAGCAGCTGGTCCCGGCTGTACCCAACGATCTTCTAGCTTAGGGAGACTTCACTTCTCCCAGAAGGCACCTGGAATATGCAAATTAGCCTCCTGAAGCTTGAATCCCTGGTTTGGTGATGCTTTCGAAGCAGCTGGTCCCGGCTGTACCCAACGATCTTCTAGCTTAGGGAGACTTCACTTCTCCCAGAAGGCACCTGGAATATGCAAATTAGCCTCCTGAAGCTTGAATCCCTGGTTTGGTGATGCTTTCGAAGCAGCTGGTCCCGGCTGTACCCAACGATCTTCTAGCTTAGGGAGACTTCACTTCTCCCAGAAGGCACCTGGAATATGCAAATTAGCCTCCTGAAGCTTGAATCCCTGGTTTGGTGATGCTTTCGAAGCAGCTGGTCCCGGCTGTACCCAACGATCTTCTAGCTTAGGGAGACTTCACTTCTCCCAGAAGGCACCTGGAATATGCAAATTAGCCTCCTGAAGCTTGAATCCCTGGTTTGGTGATGCTTTCGAAGCAGCTGGTCCCGGCTGTACCCAACGATCTTCTAGCTTAGGGAGACTTCACTTCTCCCAGAAGGCACCTGGAATATGCAAATTAGCCTCCTGAAGCTTGAATCCCTGGTTTGGTGATGCTTTCGAAGCAGCTGGTCCCGGCTGTACCCAACGATCTTCTAGCTTAGGGAGACTTCACTTCTCCCAGAAGGCACCTGGAATATGCAAATTAGCCTCCTGAAGCTTGAATCCCTGGTTTGGTGATGCTTTCGAAGCAGCTGGTCCCGGCTGTACCCAACGATCTTCTAGCTTAGGGAGACTTCACTTCTCCCAGAAGGCACCTGGAATATGCAAATTAGCCTCCTGAAGCTTGAATCCCTGGTTTGGGGATGCTTTCGAAGCAGCTGGTCCCGGCTGTACCCAACGATCTTCTAGCTTAGGGAGACTTCACTTCTCCCAGAAGGCACCTGGAATATGCAAATTAGCCTCCTGAAGCTTGAATCCCTGGTTTGGTGATGCTTTCGAAGCAGCTGGTCCCGGCTGTACCCAACGATCTTCTAGCTTAGGGAGACTTCACTTCTCCCAGAAGGCACCTGGAATATGCAAATTAGCCTCCTGAAGCTTGAATCCCTGGTTTGGTGATGCTTTCGAAGCAGCTGGTCCCGGCTGTACCCAACGATCTTCTAGCTTAGGGAGACTTCACTTCTCCCAGAAGGCACCTGGAATATGCAAATTAGCCTCCTGAAGCTTGAATCCCTGGTTTGGTGATGCTTTCGAAGCAGCTGGTCCCGGCTGTACCCAACGATCTTCTAGCTTAGGGAGACTTCACTTCTCCCAGAAGGCACCTGGAATATGCAAATTAGCCTCCTGAAGCTTGAATCCCTGGTTTGGTGATGCTTTCGAAGCAGCTGGTCCCGGCTGTACCCAACGATCTTCTAGCTTAGGGAGACTTCACTTCTCCCAGAAGGCACCTGGAATATGCAAATTAGCCTCCTGAAGCTTGAATCCCTGGTTTGGTGATGCTTTCGAAGCAGCTGGTCCCGGCTGTACCCAACGATCTTCTAGCTTAGGGAGACTTCACTTCTCCCAGAAGGCACCTGGAATATGCAAATTAGCCTCCTGAAGCTTGAATCCCTGGTTTGGTGATGCTTTCGAAGCAGCTGGTCCCGGCTGTACCCAACGATCTTCTAGCTTAGGGAGACTTCACTTCTCCCAGAAGGCACCTGGAATATGCAAATTAGCCTCCTGAAGCTTGAATCCCTGGTTTGGTGATGCTTTCGAAGCAGCTGGTCCCGGCTGTACCCAACGATCTTCTAGCTTAGGGAGACTTCACTTCTCCCAGAAGGCACCTGGAATATGCAAATTAGCCTCCTGAAGCTTGAATCCCTGGTTTGGTGATGCTTTCGAAGCAGCTGGTCCCGGCTGTACCCAACGACCTTCTAGCTTAGGGAGACTTCACTTCTCCCAGAAGGCACCTGGAATATGCAAATTAGCCTCCTGAAGCTTGAATCCCTGGTTTGGTGATGCTTTCGAAGCAGCTGGTCCCGGCTGTACCCAACGATCTTCTAGCTTAGGGAGACTTCACTTCTCCCAGAAGGCACCTGGAATATGCAAATTAGCCTCCTGAAGCTTGAATCCCTGGTTTGGTGATGCTTTCGAAGCAGCTGGTCCCGGCTGTACCCAACGATCTTCTAGCTTAGGGAGACTTCACTTCTCCCAGAAGGCACCTGGAATATGCAAATTAGCCTCCTGAAGCTTGAATCCCTGGTTTGGTGATGCTTTCGAAGCAGCTGGTCCCGGCTGTACCCAACGATCTTCTAGCTTAGGGAGACTTCACTTCTCCCAGAAGGCACCTGGAATATGCAAATTAGCCTCCTGAAGCTTGAATCCCTGGTTTGGTGATGCTTTCGAAGCAGCTGGTCCCGGCTGTACCCAACGATCTTCTAGCTTAGGGAGACTTCACTTCTCCCAGAAGGCACCTGGAATATGCAAATTAGCCTCCTGAAGCTTGAATCCCTGGTTTGGTGATGCTTTCGAAGCAGCTGGTCCCGGCTGTACCCAACGATCTTCTAGCTTAGAGAGACTTCACTTCTCCCAGAAGGCACCTGGAATATGCAAATTAGCCTCCTGAAGCTTGAATCCCTGGTTTGGTGATGCTTTCGAAGCAGCTGGTCCCGGCTGTACCCAACGATCTTCTAGCTTAGGGAGACTTCACTTCTCCCAGAAGGCACCTGGAATATGCAAATTAGCCTCCTGAAGCTTGAATCCCTGGTTTGGTGATGCTTTCGAAGCAGCTGGTCCCGGCTGTACCCAACGATCTTCTAGCTTAGGGAGACTTCACTTCTCCCAGAAGGCACCTGGAATATGCAAATTAGCCTCCTGAAGCTTGAATCCCTGGTTTGGTGATGCTTTCGAAGCAGCTGGTCCCGGCTGTACCCAACGATCTTCTAGCTTAGGGAGACTTCACTTCTCCCAGAAGGCACCTGGAATATGCAAATTAGCCTCCTGAAGCTTGAATCCCTGGTTTGGTGATGCTTTCGAAGCAGCTGGTCCCGGCTGTACCCAACGATCTTCTAGCTTAGGGAGACTTCACTTCTCCCAGAAGGCACCTGGAATATGCAAATTAGCCTCCTGAAGCTTGAATCCCTGGTTTGGTGATGCTTTCGAAGCAGCTGGTCCCGGCTGTACCCAACGATCTTCTAGCTTAGGGAGACTTCACTTCTCCCAGAAGGCACCTGGAATATGCAAATTAGCCTCCTGAAGCTTGAATCCCTGGTTTGGTGATGCTTTCGAAGCAGCTGGTCCCGGCTGTACCCAACGATCTTCTAGCTTAGAGAGACTTCACTTCTCCCAGAAGGCACCTGGAATATGCAAATTAGCCTCCTGAAGCTTGAATCCCTGGTTTGGTGATGCTTTCGAAGCAGCTGGTCCCGGCTGTACCCAACGATCTTCTAGCTTAGGGAGACTTCACTTCTCCCAGAAGGCACCTGGAATATGCAAATTAGCCTCCTGAAGCTTGAATCCCTGGTTTGGTGATGCTTTCGAAGCAGCTGGTCCCGGCTGTACCCAACGATCTTCTAGCTTAGGGAGACTTCACTTCTCCCAGAAGGCACCTGGAATATGCAAATTAGCCTCCTGAAGCTTGAATCCCTGGTTTGGTGATGCTTTCGAAGCAGCTGGTCCCGGCTGTACCCAACGATCTTCTAGCTTAGGGAGACTTCACTTCTCCCAGAAGGCACCTGGAATATGCAAATTAGCCTCCTGAAGCTTGAATCCCTGGTTTGGTGATGCTTTCGAAGCAGCTGGTCCCGGCTGTACCCAACGATCTTCTAGCTTAGGGAGACTTCACTTCTCCCAGAAGGCACCTGGAATATGCAAATTAGCCTCCTGAAGCTTGAATCCCTGGTTTGGTGATGCTTTCGAAGCAGCTGGTCCCGGCTGTACCCAACGATCTTCTAGCTTAGGGAGACTTCACTTCTCCCAGAAGGCACCTGGAATATGCAAATTAGCCTCCTGAAGCTTGAATCCCTGGTTTGGTGATGCTTTCGAAGCAGCTGGTCCCGGCTGTACCCAACGATCTTCTAGCTTAGGGAGACTTCACTTCTCCCAGAAGGCACCTGGAATATGCAAATTAGCCTCCTGAAGCTTGAATCCCTGGTTTGGTGATGCTTTCGAAGCAGCTGGTCCCGGCTGTACCCAACGATCTTCTAGCTTAGGGAGACTTCACTTCTCCCAGAAGGCACCTGGAATATGCAAATTAGCCTCCTGAAGCTTGAATCCCTGGTTTGGTGATGCTTTCGAAGCAGCTGGTCCTGGCTGTACCCAACGATCTTCTAGCTTAGGGAGACTTCACTTCTCCCAGAAGGCACCTGGAATATGCAAATTAGCCTCCTGAAGCTTGAATCCCTGGTTTGGTGATGCTTTCGAAGCAGCTGGTCCCGGCTGTACCCAACGATCTTCTAGCTTAGGGAGACTTCACTTCTCCCAGAAGGCACCTGGAATATGCAAATTAGCCTCCTGAAGCTTGAATCCCTGGTTTGGTGATGCTTTCGAAGCAGCTGGTCCCGGCTGTACCCAACGATCTTCTAGCTTAGGGAGACTTCACTTCTCCCAGAAGGCACCTGGAATATGCAAATTAGCCTCCTGAAGCTTGAATCCCTGGTTTGGTGATGCTTTCGAAGCAGCTGGTCCCGGCTGTACCCAACGATCTTCTAGCTTAGAGAGACTTCACTTCTCCCAGAAGGCACCTGGAATATGCAAATTAGCCTCCTGAAGCTTGAATCCCTGGTTTGGTGATGCTTTCGAAGCAGCTGGTCCCGGCTGTACCCAACGATCTTCTAGCTTAGGGAGACTTCACTTCTCCCAGAAGGCACCTGGAATATGCAAATTAGCCTCCTGAAGCTTGAATCCCTGGTTTGGTGATGCTTTCGAAGCAGCTGGTCCCGGCTGTACCCAACGATCTTCTAGCTTAGGGAGACTTCACTTCTCCCAGAAGGCACCTGGAATATGCAAATTAGCCTCCTGAAGCTTGAATCCCTGGTTTGGTGATGCTTTCGAAGCAGCTGGTCCCGGCTGTACCCAACGATCTTCTAGCTTAGAGAGACTTCACTTCTCCCAGAATGCACCTGGAATATGCAAATTAGCCTCCTGAAGCTTGAATCCCTGGTTTGGTGATGCTTTCGAAGCAGCTGGTCCCGGCTGTACCCAACGATCTTCTAGCTTAGGGAGACTTCACTTCTCCCAGAAGGCACCTGGAATATGCAAATTAGCCTCCTGAAGCTTGAATCCCTGGTTTGGTGATGCTTTCGAAGCAGCTGGTCCCGGCTGTACCCAACGATCTTCTAGCTTAGGGAGACTTCACTTCTCCTGTATGTCATCTCCTGTATATAGTATATACCTGTATGTCATCTCCTTCTGTATATAGTATGTACCTGTGTGTCATCTGCTCCTGTATATAGTATATACCTGTGTGTCATCTCCTCCTGTATATAGTAAAAACCTATATGTCATCTCCTCGAGTATACAGTACATACCTGTATGTCATCTCCTCTTGTATATAGATTATAACTGTATGTTATCTTCGCTGTATATAGTATATACCTGTGTGTCATCTCCTCCTGTATTAGACCTCGTTCACACGTTATTTGGTAAGTATTTTTACCTCAGTATTTGTGAGCTTAAACTTGGAGTAAAACAATCAAAGGAAAAGATTATTAGAAACACGTCACCACTTCTGTATTTTACTCTCACTCATGGTTTTGGCTTACAAATACTGAGGTAAAATACTGACCAAATACTGAACGTGTGAATGTGGCCTTATACACAGCCTCCACCTGCAGCACCTCACTCTCCTCTATATACAGCCTCATACTTCAGCAGCTCCTCATTTCTCTCATTTTCCCCTGACATCTTTATTTTCCCTCTCACATCTCTATCCATGAGGCTCCTCCCTTTCCTTTGACAACATGACTCACAGAAGCATCTTCCATTCTAGACACAAAGGAGCTAGATGTGGCCTGTGCCTGCTATGCGGAGTGGGCATGACTATGTGGAGTGGGTGTGGTTCACTACATACATACAGACACACACATACATATCCTTTTATATAATAGGTTAGGTTCACATTGCATTATTGCAGTCCGTTTAGCGCATACTCTAATGGACTGTGTTAACGCAATGTCCAAAAAGGGATCGCGTTTAGCGATCGCGCTAGCACAGATGCCCGATGTACCTAATCCTATCCTGTGTGATACTGTGTGCTGACCTGTGTATCTAATACTATCCTGTGTTATACAGAATGCTGACCGGTGTATCTAATCCTATCCTGTGTGATACTGTCTGCTGAGACATGTATCTAATCCACTTCTGTGTGATACAGTATGCAGAGCCATGTATCTATTGCTATCCTGTATGATACTGTCTGCTGAGCCATGTATCTAATCCTATCCTGTGTGATACTGTCTGCTGAGCCATATATCTATTCCTATCCTGTGATACTGTCTGCTGAACCATCCATCTAATCCTATCCTGTGTTACTGTCTGCTGAGCTGTGTATCTAATAGTGTTGAGCGATACCGTCCGATATTTGAAGGTATCGGTATCGGATGGTATCGGCCGATATCCAAAAAATATCGGATATCGCCGATACCGATACCAATACAACTCAATGGGACACAAATATCGGAAGGTATCCGTAATGGTTCCCAGGGTCTGAAGGAGAGGAAACTCTCCTTCAGACCCTGGGATCCATATTAATGTGTAAAATAAAGAATAAAAATAAAAAATATTGATATACTTACCCTCAGACGGCCCTGGTTGTCACCACTGCAATCGCCATGCTTTTCTTCCTAAGAATGAGCGCTTTAATGACCTTCGATGACGTCTCGGCTTGTGATTGGTCGCTGAGCGGTCATGTGACTGCTCACGCGACCAATCACAAGCCGCGACGTCATCGAAGGTCCTTAACGCGCTCATTCTTAGGAATGAGCGCGTTAATAACCTTCGATGGTGTCGCGGCTTGTGATTGGTCGCGTGAGCGGTCACATGACCGCTCAGCGACCAATCACAAGCCGCGACGTCATCAAAGGTACTTAACAAGCTCATTCATAGGAAGGAAAACATGGCGATTGCAGCGGTGACAACCAGGGCCCGTCCGAGGGTAAGTATATCAATATTTTTTATTTTTATTCTTTATTTTACACATTAATCTAAATCCCGATACCGATTCCCGATATCACAAAAATATCAGAACTCGGTATCGGAATTCCGATACCGCAAATATCGGCCGATACCCGATACTTGCGGTATCGGAATGCTCAACACTAGTATCTAATCCTCTCCTGTGTGATACTGTCTGCTGAGCCATGTACCTAATCCTCTACTATGTGATACTGTCTCCTGAGCTGTGTTTCTAATCCTATACTGTGTGTTACTGTCTGCTAAGCTGTGTATCTAATCCTCTCCTGTGTGACACTGTTTGCTGAGCTGTATCTAATCATATCCTGTGTGATTCTGTCTGTTGAGCCATGTATCTAATCCTATCCTGTGTAATACTGTCTTCTGAGCCATGTACTCAATCCTATCCTGTGTGATACTGTCTCCTGAGCTGTGTATCTAATCCTATCCTGTGTGATACTGTCTGAGTGTCTGAGCCGTGTATCTAATCCTGTCCTGTGTGATACTGTCTGAGTGTCTGAGCCGTGTATCTAATCCTGTCCTGTGTGATACTGTCTGCTAAGCCATGTACCTAATCCTATCCTGTGTGATACTGTGTGCTGAGCAGTGTATCTAATCCTATCCTGTGTGATACTGTGTGCTGAGCCGTGTATCTAATACTATCCTGTGTTATACAGAATGCTGACCGGTGTATCTAATCCTATCCTGTGTAATACTGTCTGCTGAGACATGTATCTAATCCACTTCTGTGTGATACAGTATGCAGAGCCTTGTATCTATTGCTATCCTGTATGATACTGTCTGCTGAGCCATCTATCTATTCCTATCCTGTGATACTGTCTGCTGAGCCATGCATCTAATCCTATCCTGTGTTTCTGTCTGCTGAGCTGTGTATCTAATCCTCTCCTGTGTGATGCTGACTACTTAGCCATGTATTTAATCCTCTCCTGGGTGATACTGTCTGCTGAGCCGTGTAGCTAATCCTCTCCTGTGTGATACTGACTACTGAGCCGTGTATCTAATCCTATCCTGTGTGATACTGTCTGCTGAGACATGTATCTAATCCACTTCTGTGTGATACAGTATGCAGAGCCATGTATCTATTTATCCTGTATGATACTGTCTGCTGAGCCATGTATCTAAAAGCTATCCTATGTGATAATGTCTGCTTAGCCATCTATCTATTCCTATCCTGTGATACTGTCTGCTGAGCCATGCATCTAATCTTATCCTGTCTTACTGTCTGCATAGCTGTGTATCTAATCCTCTTCTGTGAGATGCTGACTGCTGAACCGTGTTTCTAATTCTCTCCTGTGTGATACTCTCTGCTGAGCCGTGTATATAATCCTCTCCTGTGTGATACTGTCTGCTGAGCCATGTATCTAATCCTATTTTGTGTGATACGGTCTGCTGAGCCGTGTATCTAATCCTCTCTTTTGTGATACAGTCTGATGAGCCATGTATCTAATCCTATCCTGTGTGTTACTGTCCGCTGAGCTGTGTATCTAATCCTATCCTGTGTGATACTGTCTGCTGAGCCATGCATCTATTCTTATCCTGTGATACTGTCTGCTGAGCCATGCATCTAATCCTATCCTGTGTTACTGTCTGCTGAGCTGTGTATCTAATCCTCTCCTGTGTGATCCTGACTGCTGAACCGTGTATCTAATCCTCTCCTGTGTGATACTGTCTGCTGAGACATGTATCTAATCCTATCCTGTGTGATACTGTCTGCTGAGCCGTGTATCTAACCCAATCCTGTATGATACTGACTGCAGAACCGTGTAACAAATCCTATCCTGTGTGATACTGTCTGCTGAGCTGTATCTAATCCTATCCTGTGTGATACTGTCTGCTGAGCGTGTATCTAATCCTATGCTGTGTGAAACTGTCTACTGAGCCATGCAGCTAATCCTCTCCTGTGTGATACTGTCTGCTGAGCCGTGTAGGTAATCCTCTCCTGCGTGATACGGTCTGCTGAGCCATGTATCTAATCCTCTCCTGTGTGATCCAGTCTGCTGAGCCATGTATCTAATCCTATCCTGTGTCTTACTGTCTGCTGAGCTGTGTATCTAATCCTCTCCTGTGTGATCCTGACTGCTGAACCGTGTATCTAATCCTCTCCTGTGTGATACTGTCTGCTGAGACATGTATCTAATCCTATCCTGTGTGATACTGTCTGCTGAGCCGTGTATCTAACCCAATCCTGTATGATACTGACTGCAGAACGTGTAACAAATCCTATCCTGTGTGATACTGTCTGCTGAGCTGTATCTAATCCTATCCTGTGTGATACTGTCTGCTGAGCGTGTATCTAATCCTATGCTGTGTGAAACTGTCTGCTGAGCCATGTAGCTAATCCTCTCCTGCGTGATACGGTCTGCTGAGCCATGTATCTAATCCTCTCCTGTGTGATCCAGTCTGCTGAGCCATGTATCTAATCCTATCCTGTGTCTTACTGTCTGCTGAGCCGTGTATCTAATCCTATCCTGTGTCTTACTGTCTGCTGAGCAGTGTATCTAATCCTATCCTGTGTGATACTGTCTGCTGAGCTGTATCTAATCCTATCCTGTGTGATACTGTCTGCTGAGCTGTGTATCTAATCCTCTCCTGTGTGATACTGTCTGCTGAGCCATGTATCTAATCTTATTATGTGTGATACTGTCTTCTAAGCCATGCATCTAATCCTATCCTGTGTTACTATCTGCTGAGCTGAGTATCTAATCCTCTCCCGTGTGATACTGCCTACTGAGCCATGTATCTAATCCAATCCTGTGTGTTACTGTCTGCTGGGCCGTGCATCTAATCCTATCCTGTGTGATACTGTCTGCTGAGCCATTTATCTAATCCAATCCAGTATATTGACTGCTGAATCGTAAATTGAATCCTATCCTGTGTGATACTGTCTGCTGAGCTGTATCTAATCCTATCCTGTGTGATACTGTCTGCTGAGCCGTGTATCTAATCCAATCCTGCATGATACTGACTGCTGAGCCGTGAATCAAATCCTATCCTGTGTGATAATGTCTGCTGAGTTGTGTATCTAATCCTCTCCTTTGTGATACGGTCTGCTGAGCTGTGTATCTAATCCTATCCTGTGTGATACTGTCTGCTGAGCCGTGTAGCTAATCCAATCCTGTATGATATTGACTGCTGAACCGTATATCGAATCCTATCCTTTGTGGTACTGTCTGCTGAGCTATATATAATCCTAACCTGTGTGATACTGTCTGCTGAGCAGTGTATCTAATCCTCTCCTGTGTGATACTGTCTGCTGAGCCATGTAGCTAATCCTTTCCTGTGTGATACGGTCTGCTGAACTGTGTATCTAATCCTCCCCTGTGTGATACAGTCTGCTGAGCTATGTATCTAATTATATCCTGTGTATTACTGTCTGCTGAGCCAAGTATCTAATTATATCCTGTGTGATACTGTCTGCTGAGCCATGTATCTATTCCTATGCTGTGATACTGACTGCTGAGCCGTGTATCTAATCCTATCCTGTGTGATACTGTCTGCTGAGCCATGTATCTAATCCTACCCTGTGTGATACTGTCTGCTGATCCATGTATCTATTCCTATCCTGTGATACTGTCTGCTGAGCCGTGTATCTAATCCTATCCTGTGTTACTGTCTGATGAGCTGTGTATCTAATAATCCTATCCTGTGTGATACTGTCTGCTGATCCATGTATCTATTCCTATCCTGTGATACTGTCTGCTGAGCCATGCATCTAATCCTATCCTGTGTTACTGTCTGATGAGCTGTGTATCTAATAATCCTATCCTGTGTGATACTGTATGCTGAGAAGTGCATCTAATCCTATCCTGTGTGATACTGTCTGCTGAGCCGGGTATCTAATCCTATGCTGTGTGATACTGTCTGCTGAGCCGGGTATCTAATCCTATGCTGTGTGATACTGTCTGCTAAGGCTACGTTCACATTTGCGTTGCTGGGCGCAGCATCGTCGACGCATACCAACGTATGCGTCATGCGCCCCTATCTTTAACATGGGGGGCGCATGGACATGCTCCGATATGCGTTGTACTGCGTTTTACGACGCATGCGTCATATAGACGCACAAGACGGGGCGCAGAGGACGCTACTTGTAGCATTTTCCCTGTGCCAAAATTCTTAATCTGTAGGGTCTTATGACAACGCATGCATCGCAAAACGTGTATTTGCGTTGTTGGTTGGGTTGCGTCGCGTCGCCGACGCTGCGCCCAACAACGCCAATTTGAACGTAGCCTAAGCCGTTTATCTAATCCTATCCTGTGTGTTACTGGGCTCCCCCTGCAGTCTGTGTCAAAGGGTGGTCTGTGTCGGCACGGTAATAAATGATGTTATTTCCAGCTTTACAGAAGGACGATAACACCATAGAAATGATAAGAATAATAGGCCTCAGTTACCAGAACTGTCTACAAGGAAAACTGTTGCTCATAGCAACCAATCACAGCTCAGCTTCTTATAAACAGCTCCTTTGAAATGAACGATGCATAATGATTGGTTGCCGATACATACACACGCATACATACACTCATTTTTATATATATAGATGTAAAGTTTATGCAAGTTCAGCTGCATCTAAAGTAGATGAAGGAAGCCAGGATTCATAGTCCTAATGGCTTTATTCCATGTAATAATAGCCACTTCTCGAGTCTACATGTGCTGCCTTCTTTGAAAAGCTTGGCTTGGAGAATACAGTTACAGACCAGTGATGTTTGGCACCCAGTTGGAAATTTTACAATGGGGCTCATGAGCTTCAAGTTACACCACTGGCTCCATTATAAAGCATCAGATAGAACATGTAGAATACAAAGTCTGCGCTCTGGTGCAAACCCTGCATTACACACCACTAACATATTAAATAAAGGAGAAAGAGGAGTATGCGGTTAAAAAGATTATTTTATTGTGCAGAGAAGGTCCTGGTGGACCTATCCGGGCTTGCACAAGATCGATCCTCCTACAGAGGGTTCATCCATCAAGTCGTCATGGCTTGAGACCAAGCTGAAGGCCATTAAAAAGAAAAAAAGAATATATATTATTCCAGAGAAAGATAAGCTGCAGAGGGATTTGGCCAAGGCTTAGGCCGGCCTCACACTAGCAAATTTTACGGACGTAAGAGAGGTGCAGAAAATACGGATTGCACACGGTACAATGCATCTCTATGGCCCAGCTTCTACCTGCCGTATTTTACGGATCCGTATTATACGGCCTTCTACGGCCGTAGAAAATCGCAGCATGCTGCGTTTGTCACCATAGTGCGCAAAAAAATTGCCAATTAAAGTCTATGGGGGCGAGACATATACGGATTACACACGGACCAACAGTGTGACTTGCGTGAAATACGCCAGACATCTCCAGACATCGCCAGGTGCAAGGAATCGAGCCAAGCCCTCAATCATGAAACTCAGACATGCTAATTAGCTCAAAAAGCCACACAGACATCCCGGAAGTCTGGTGCTCGCCTCCACAGAGTTCCAAGCAGCATGGCATCCATCATTAACGTGGATATGCTCCTCATCCTGGTCCAAGAAAGGCCAGAAATATGGGACAAGCGGGATCCCAACTACTCAAACTGGGCCAGGAAAGAGGCAGCTTGGAGGGCCACGTGCGGAGCAGACAAGTCTATGTAAGTACACTCATGTATTCTCAAGATTTAACTTTAAAAGATGCTTTCCCTACATGATTACTTGAGCAATCATTTTTATCTTTATACAGTTAGGTCCATATATATTTGGACAGAGACAACATTTTTCTAATTTTGGTCATAGACATTACTACAATGAATTTTAAACAAAACAATTCAGATACAGTTGAAGTTCAGACTTTCAGCTTTCATTTGAGGGTATCCACATTAAAATTAGATGAAGGGTTTAGGAGTTTCAGCTCCTCAACATGTGCCACCCTGTTTTTAAAGGGACCAAAAGTAATTGGACAATTGACTCCAAGGCTATTTCACGGACAGGTGTGGGCAATACCTTCGTTATGTCATTCTCAATTAAGCAGATAAAAGGCCTGGAGTTGATTTGAGGTGTGGTGCTTGCATTTGGAAGGTTTTGCTGTGAAGTAAACATGTGGTCAAAGGAGCTCTCCATGCAGGTGAAACAAGCCATCCTAAAGCTGCGAAAACAGAAAAAACCCATCCGAGAAATTGCTACAATATTAGGAGTGGCAAAATCTACAGTTTGGTACATCCTGAGAAAGAAAGAAAGCACTGGTGAATTCATCAATGCAAAAAGACCTGGGCGCCCACGGAAGACAACAGTGGTGGATGATCGCAGAATAATCTCCATGGTGAAGAGAAACCCCTTCACAACAGCCAACCAAGTGAACAACACTCTCCAGGAGGTAGGCGTATCCAGGGGTGGATTAAGGGTAGCCAGGGCCCCGGGCTGTTCAGACACTGTGGGCCCCCCCCCGGTCATGTGACGGGGGTCATGTGACGGGAGTCATGTGATGGGGGTCATGATATACCCGAACCAGATTATTCCAGAAAAATGGCCGGGCCCTACTCTACTGTAACCTATTAAATATTTGGTAGAATCTGCAATACAATTTAGGTATATTTTGACCAATAATATCACATACAAGGAACAAATACCACCGCACCATGTCAAGACCACATATTACCACCACTTGGTGACCAAATATCACATACAAGGGACAAATACCACAACACCATTTCCAGACCACATATTACCACCACATAGTGACTGAATACTACAATACTGATCAGTAAAAAACAACAACACAATACTATCACCATAAGTGCCAGTATTCACAGGAGATCTGTACTTAGTATGCAGTGTCTGTGTAGAGGTAATACAGAGATCACTGGTGACATTATACACAGGACCTCTATATAGTATACAGTGTATAGTGTAAGTGTATAGGTAACAATGACTCACCAGTGACGTCTCTAGGTGAAGTCCTTCATCTTTCATCCAGCACAGACCGCCATCATTTCTTCCAGCCAGGACTCGTTTCTGCAGGAAATAACACAGTTATCTCAAGCTCCGCTTGTAGAACACATTACTTAATTTTTCACAACTTCTACATTACACCACATGAAGAAAAAAAGGCGATATAGTGTCAGTCTGCACAGTAACAGGACCGACCCCCATTTAAAACAGTATACTCAAAAAATAAAATAAATACATCACTGCAGTAATAATATCCCTTAATTAGCCCCTATGGTAATAATATTCCACATCCTGGCCCCGTGTGTCTCATTCCTGGCTCCAGCCATATGTTCTCACATCCTGCCCTCATGAGTATCCATTCTACCCCATATGATCTCCACATCCTGCCCCATATGTCTCCATCGTATCCATCCTGCCCCATGATCCAATCCTGCCCCATGTCTTTCATTCTGCCCCGTGTCTCCAATCATGCCCCGTGTCTACATTCTGCCCATGCCTCCAGTCCTGCCCCCAGTGTGTCCAGCAATCTGCCCCAGTATGTCCAGCATATTGCCCCAGTGTCCAGCAATCTGCCCCAGTGTCTACAGCATATTGCCCCCAGACAGTGTGTTAAGCAATCTGCCCCAGTGTGTCCAGCAATCTGCCCCAGTGTGTCCAGCATATTACCCCCAGTGTGTCCAGCAATCTGCCCCAGTATGTCCAGCATAATGCCCCAGTGTGTCCAGCATATTGCCTCCAGACAGTGTGTCCAGCAATCTGCCCCAGTGCGTCCAGCATTGCCCCCAGACAGTGTGTCCAGAATATTACCAACCGTGTGTCCAGCAATCTGCCCCAGTATGTCCAGCATTTCCCCCAGTGTCTCCAGCATTGCCCCAGTGTCTCCAGCAATCTGCCCCAGTGTCTCCAGCAATCTGCCCCAGTGTCCTCCAGCAATCCGCCCCAGAGTCCTCCAGCAATCTGCCCGTGTCCTCCAGCAATCTGCCCCAGTGTCCTCCAGCAATCTGCCCCAGTGTCCTCCAGCAATCTGCCCCCAGTGTCCTCCAGCAATCTGCCCCAGTGTCCTCCAGCATTGCCCCAGTGTCCTCCAGCATTGCCCCAGTGTCCTCCAGCTATCTGCCCCAGTGTCCTCCAGCCATCTGCCCCAGTGTCCTCCAGCCATCTGCCCCACTGTCCTCCAGCATTGCCCCAGTGTCCTCCAGCAATCTGCCCCAGTGTCCTCCAGCAATCTGCCCCAGTGTCCTCCAGCAATCTGCCCCAGTGCGTCCAGCATTGCCCCCAGACAGTGTGTCCAGAATATTACCAACCGTGTGTCCAGCAATCTGCCCCAGTATGTCCAGCATTTCCCCCAGTGTCTCCAGCATTGCCCCAGTGTCTCCAGCAATCTGCCCCAGTGTCCTCCAGCAATCTGCCCCAGAGTCCTCCAGCAATCTGCCCGTGTCCTCCAGCAATCTGCCCCAGTGTCCTCCAGCAATTTGCCCCAGTGTCCTCCAGCAATCTGCCCCAGTGTCCTCCAGCAATCTGCCCCAGTGTCCTCCAGCATTGCCCCAGTGTCCTCCAGCATTGCCCCAGTGTCCTCCAGCTATCTGCCCCAGTGTCCTCCAGCCATCTGCCCCAGTGTCCTCCAGCCATCTGCCCCAGTGTCCTCCAGCCATCTGCCCCAGTGTCCTCCAGCATTGCCCCAGTGTCCTCCAGCAATCTGCCCCAGTGTCCTCCAGCAATCTGCCCCAGTGTCCTCCAGCATTGCCCCAGTGTCCTCCAGCAATCTGCCCCAGTGTCCTCCAGCCATCTGCCCCAGTGTCCTCCAGCCATCTGCCCCAGTGTCCTCCAGCCATCTGCCCCAGTGTCCTCCAGCAATCTGCCCCAGTGTCCTCCAGCAATCTGCCCCAGTGTCCTCCAGCATTGCCCCAGTGTCTCCACCGTTATAAAAAAAAAAAAAAAAAAAAAAAACAAGCAGTCTCCTCACCTGTCCGCGCTCCAGGCGGCGAGCTCCCTGCAGCAGAGCACACTCGCCGGCGACTGACAATGACGTCAGACGCCGGCGACGTGTGCGCCTGCGGCCGACATCAGCCGCCAGCCTCCAATTGGCTGGCGGCTGTTGTTAACTATTGACGTGCAGGAGCGCGCCCGCACGTCAATAGGAAACCGCCGCAGCGCCGGAAGGGGCCCGGTGAGCAGATGAGAAGGGGCACGATGCGGGCCCCCTCTCTCTGCCCACCGGGTACGGCGGGTGGGCACATAAATGCCGGCGGCGGCCGCCGGCATTCACAGATGATATCAGAGGGTCAATCTGTGCGGTAGCCCAGGGCCCCCCCAGACCACTGGGCCCTGGGCTACCGCCCATATTGACCCTCTGATAATCCGCCCCTGGGCGTATCAATATCCAAATCTACCATAAAGAGAAGACTACATGAAAGTAAATACAGAGGGTTCACTGCATGGTGCAAGCCACTCATAAGCATCAAGAATAAAAAGGCTAGACTAAACTTTGCTAAAAAACATCTAAAAAAGCCAGCACAGTTCTGGAAGAACATTCTTTGGACAGATGAAACCAAGATCAACCTCTACCAGAATGATGGAAAGTGAAAATTATGGCAAAGGTGTGGTACAGCTCATGATCCAAAGCATACCACATCATCTGTAAAACATGGCGGGGGCAGTGTGATGGCTTGGGCATGCATGGCTGCCAGTGGCACTGGGTCACTAGTGTTTATTGATGATGTGACACAGGACAGAAGCAGCCGAATGAATTCTGAGGTCTTCAGAGACATACTGAGGGCTCAGATCCAGCCAAATGTAGCCAAACTGATTGGTCGTCGTTTCATACTACAGATGGACCATGACCCAAAACAAAGCCAAAGCAACCCAGGAGTTTATTAAAGCAAAGAAGTGGAATATTCTTGAATGGCCAAGTCAGTCACCTGATCTCAACCCAATTGAGCAGCATTTCACTTGTTAAAGACTAAACTTCAGGCAGAAAGGCCAACAAACAAACAGCAACTGAAAACCACTGCAATGAAGGCCTGGCAGAGCATCAAAAAGGAGGAAACACAGCGTCTGGTGATGTCCATGAGTTCAAGACTTCAGGCAGTCATTGCCCACAAAGGGTTTTCAACCAAGTACTAAAAATGAACGTTTTATTTAAAATTATTGAATCTGTCCAATTACTTTTGGTCCCTTTAAAAACAAGGTGGCACATGTTAAGGAGCTGCAACTCCTAAACCCTTCATCCAATTTTAATGTGGATACCCACAAATGAAAGCTGAAAGTCTGAACTTCAACTGCATCTGAATTGTTTTGTTTAAAATTCATTGTGGTAATGTCTATAACAAAAATTAGAAAAATGTTGTCTCTGTCCAAATATATATGGACCTAACTGTATGTCATTTGTGGGCTTTTTGGCATTTTTTAAAGCTGAGTAACATGCCAAAGTGTTTCTGGACATAGTTCATCTTGATCTTTCCCTGCTAAATATTTTCTTGGCCTCATACCCCATCCAGAGGGTTGTTGTCCCTTGTCTTATTTTTACATAATTTTGAGCATTATTATCATTATAGCACAAGGCATTTTCCTTTCCTATCCTATCCTATCTTACCTAATGTATGTTTGCAAGAACCGCGTTCTCTCCCCTCTCTACCAGTCTGATACTGTCAAGTTAGTAACTGTGGGCGATATATAGACCTCTGCATGTAACCCCTTTATCATCTGCCTCACCATGGAAATTATGGTGCTCTACCAACTTTTTACACAAAAATAAAAATATGACTGACAACTGGAATAAGCTATGTTCAGAATGATATTGAACATTATTTCTGCCCATGTAATTGCAGTGGATGATGTTATGACACGATCGCGCAGCATCCGGGACCAATACTGGCGGGAAAGACAGCAGCGGGCTAGAAGTGGGTCAGCAGCCCCACTGAAGAAGCGGAAATACATATATTATGACCGTCTTTCCTTTTTGGATGTCAGAATGGATCTTAGGCAGTAAGTAAAAACCACTCAACACATTTGTAATGAAACTAAATCTTAGTCTGTTTTGTGGATTAGGGTTATTACATTGCGAATTACATATAAGGATGTGTCAATATAGTGCAAACAATAATGTAAACAAGCATAAATTCCAAAAGGGTCCTGGAGGAGAGAGGACCCTGGCCGCCAAGCATCCCAGGCTTCAACAAGGGATGGGTGAGAATGTAGTATGCAAGTTTAGAGATGTTCATGCAGTGTTTTGTGGGATGGGTTGTTACTGCATGCTATCTGATTGTTTGAAGAGGTGGGTCTTCATGGTTTTAGTCTAGCTTGAAATGGTATGCCACATTTTGATGTGTTGTGATAGTGTTTGGTACATTTGTGGGGATCCACAAGACAAATCTTGTATATTCTTGTGTGAATATGAGATAATAGGGGAGTAGAGAAGGAGATGTTGTGCTGATGTGAGGTTGTGTTTTGTTTTGGTAATATTGCACACAGATATGTAATTAAACAATGTCCACAAAATAATTACCTTTTATTGTTTTATTAAGAGAACACAGTCTAGCCTCACAGAGAGGGAAACCGGATCAGAATCTGACCCTATCATAGATCCTGTAAGTGTGGAGGAAGAGGTTGCAGGACCATCTTTGGCTTCATCAGCATCCATCCTTGAGGACCCATCAGCATCATCATCACTGCAGGCAGCAGCAAGTGAGGAAGATGCTGCACCACCACCCTCAGCAGCACATGATGCGGAAAGGCTTGAGGAACATGGCCACAGCAGCAGCCCTACAGGCCCACTGGTGTCATCCCCACAGGCAGCTGGGCCTTTACGGAGATTCCGGCGAAGGAGAGAGCTGGAAGCCAGAAGAAGTGATGTTGATGCTGGGGTCCTCAATTATTTGGCCAGGGCAGCCACGGATGATGGCGAGGAGGCCTTTGCCCGCAGCCTTACCCGTTACCTTAGACCCCTTCCCCGTGAGGTGAGGCTACGTGTGAGAGGGTGTATGCAAATCCTGATTGATTTAAGCACCCCTCCAAATAACCCCTATGAGGTTTTTGAATATCTGGAGCGAAGGCAGCTTTGCCAAACCAACCTCTTGCGCCTTCAATTCCCTCAACAGGAGCACAATCAAACAGGATTTGCAGCACCTACTCCACGTATGCCTCCACTTCAACCCCTCCCAACCCAAAATCTACAAAGGCCATCAGACTACCAAATGGCAGGCTACAACCCCCAATCCCAATATGGCCACTACTCCAGACCCAGTGATGTTGGCTGGTCCCAACCTGGGTTTGGACAACATGGCCATTTTGGGTTGGGGTATGATGCAAGGCAATCTGTACCTCAGCATGATGCACAGAGCCAATTGGCTTATGGTCACCACACATCTGGCCAATATGGACAAGGCCAGTATTTTGGGCCACAAGCCACTGCATCCTCACAGGATGAACTGCCATCAGCCCAACAAAGGCCCCCTGACCAGGACCCAGAGCTGTCAACATCTCCCCCACCAACTTACAGGGATCTGTAAGTTTTTTATTTTTTGCTGGTTTATTTTGTTTTTATTTTGGTAGCTGGCTACCATGTTAATTTTGTGTTTGCCCACCATTTCCACTTTGTCGTGGATCCTTGTTAGAAAGCAACCCATAAAAAAGGGTTATACAAACCATATGCCTAAAATATGGTGTAAAGAACAAAACAAAAGGGTTGCTATGTTAGTAAAAAGTTATCAGCAAAGCCAATTGATGTTTGTGGATTAATCATTTTTGCATCACACACATATAGTGTTGAGCATTCCGATACCGCAAGTATCGGCCGATACTTGCGGTATCGGAATTCCGATACCGAGTTCCGATACTTTTGTGGTATCGGGAATCGGTATCGGACCAATCAGAAGCCGTGACGTCATGGAAGTCCCTAAACGCGCTCATTTTAAACAAAGAAGGCTGCCGGTTACCAGCGGTGATGTCCAGGGGCCTCCGGAGAGGTAAGTATATCAATATTTTTTATTTTAATTCTTTATTTTACACATTAATATGGATCCCAGGGCCTGAAGGAGAGTTTCCTCTCCTTCAGACCCTGGGAACCATCAGGATACCTTCCGATACTTGGTATCCCATTGACTTGTATTGGTATCGGGTATCGGTATCGACGATATCCGATACTTTTCGGGTATCGGCCGATACTATCCGATACCGATACTTTCAAGTATCGGACAGTATCGCTCAACACTACACACATATTCTGAAAAGATAAACATATGGTCAGTAAGGAAACAAAACACACACAGTACGGTTTCAGTGGATGAAAATAGTATATTTCCCAAACATATCTTTAAAAAAATGAAATCACAACTGAGAAACAGCATAATCTTGCCAGGGAGTAGAACCCTGAGGAGAAACAAAATAATTGGTCAATATATCCCTAACTTTTATGCCAGAAAGGGGACGGAGCGGAGGAGGGCCATGTGGTGTTGGCCTAATTACACTACGCAACATGTGTTCATCATTACCATCTGAGAAGCAATCATGTATGCGTGTATAGTTGTGCAAAATTACTGATGCTTCTGATTACTTCATTTACTGTAGCCTCACTGAGCTGTATGGCAGTCTGTAGGACACGCCATTTGGCCACCAGAATACCAAAGGCGCACTCCACCAGTCTGCGCGCCCTAGAAAGGCGCAAATTAAATATCCTCCGACGGTGGTCCAGGTTGCGCCGGGGATAAGGCCTCATGACGTGTCTGGTGAGTTGGAAGGCCTCATCTCCAACCAAAAAAAAGGCAGTGCTTCTGCAGTGGAGCCTGGAAGTTGTTGTGGTGGTGGGAGGTCTAAATGGTTGTCACATAGCCGCCGACCCATTGTAGACGAATTGAAGACCCTAGAGTCTCCAGTTCGGCCATAGGCCCCAATGTCTACAATTATAAACCTGTAGTTACTGTCAACTACAGCTAACAGAACTACAGCGAAAAACTGCTTATAGTTGTAGAATTGGGAGCCAGAGTTCGGCGGCTTACGTACCCTAATATGTTTCCCATCCACCGCTCCAATGCAGTTTGGGAAGTCACAATTGACCTGGAAACCACGGGCTATTTTGAGCCAATCAGCCTGTTTTGGCTCAGGCATCACAAGGTCCTTAAGTCTATCCCATATTTGGCGACAGGTTAACCGCACAATGCCAGAAATGGTGGAGCGGCCAATCAAAAATTCAAGGTGGAGACCCGCAAAGGACAATCCAGTGGACAGAAATCTGTAAGTGAAAAATAAAAAAAAATTAGGTATGTTTCAAGAGTGAACACAAAACATGAATAAGCACAATCATATTTGCATTTGTCTGATACTAGATTAACGCTGGAAAGGGAAAAATGTCCTTAAGGGGCTTAACTATAACAGTTACGTCACTTTGTCACATCTGCTTGGGACATAATGTACACATATTCCGGGAAAAAAAAGATTAAAAACAAAAAAAGGTAAAAAAAAAAGATCATCAACATACAGTATGTGAGGATGTAGAATACATACCGTAACGTGAGGAGAAGACGCTCCTCAGCGGAGATAGCTTTGCGCAGCCTTGTGTCCTGAAATGTTATTCCTGGGCGTAATATCTCCAACAATCTGTCAAATGTTTGGATTGTCATGCGACAGTAGAGATAAAACTTTTCAGGATGTTCCCGCAGAGCTGTATATAGCCGATGAAAATGGCCTTTAGTGAGGCGTTTAGTCAGAAGAGGATGCACCCACATTCTTCTGCTTCTCCTTCGCGGATCCACAATCAAAGGGTATGGGTGCCCAAACCGACGAGACAATAGCCAGTTGAACAAAACCCGCTGCGTTGGGGTGAACTGCAGGTGGTCAGACATGGTACAAATGTTACCACAACACTCCAACAGTTGACAAACCACAAAATGACCATATGGGAGTGAGCCACCTGTTGTACAGGCCTTAAATAGGGTTGATGAGGGTAATTTAAATCAATTTCAGCCGCCAAAACCGTTAAATGTCCATTTTGTCAGGTTGCGTGAAAAATACGCATTACGGTGGGCATACGGATTACATATGCAACATTACATGCGCAAAATACGCGACCACACCTTGCCTACGGAGTACTTACGGATCACCGTATTTCTAATTTTGAGGCGTATTACGGCCGTAAAATACGGACCGTATTTTTCAACGCTGAGTGTGAGGCCGGCCTTACTCTATTCCATGTACCAAAAAACACATGTACAATCAGCCATGCCATCTCTGCATGTGTACAACAGAGATCAGAAGGGATAGCTGTTGGCTAAACTACCGTTCATCTGACACATATTTTCTGTGTAATGGCACATATAGAGTCCATATAGATCAAGATATTAATTCATGACAATTTTCTCCTTCCAATAGTTTATTACAGTTCATTTATATAAAAATCTGTCATATTAAACTGACTATCTTGAAACAATGTAACAAGACACAATATGACACAATCGTGACATGGCAATGATTAATTATGCAAAGTTGGTACATAGCCAGAAAAGCACAGTTACAGGCTCTGCATCTGTTGACTGCTATATAACTAGAAAAGATTAATGAATGAGTGAACAATATGTAATAACTACTGGAAACAACCCGGAGAGAGATATGCACATTTAACTATATAGCCTCAACAGTAACTAGCCTTTTCCTAAATGGCAGAAAAAACAATTTTGCCTCTTAATTGATGGTCATTCAATGCTTGTAAAGAGCAAATGACTGACACTGGACTCAACATCCATTGAAAAATCATAGACTCCGTTTATCTGTAGGCCAACAATAAGCCTTATCCATTTTATTTCACAATTGCTAAATGCCTGATATATAAATTTTAATATTTTTTTTTATATTTATACTTTCATATCAGCTGCTAATTCAGTTTAATCTAATTGTTCACATTGTTATTGGCACTAGCTCCGTACTTTATTTGTAATTTATATAACACTCTTAACATGCTTATTTTTTAATATATGATAGACCATGGGTCTGTAATTTAGATATATACCTCTTTATACTCTGTCAAGGTTTTATAAATGTATGCTCATACTTACCCACTTTGTGCTTTCAGTTGCACATAATACCTATTGGTCCGTGTGTTCCGCCTTTTGGCCTCTTTTGTGGTGTTTTCTTCATTTTAATATCTTACCATATGTATTTTTTTTATTGTTTTGTTATACAATAAAAATGATTTTATCTTCTACTCTGGCTAATATTTAGAGTGTTTTGGTTGACACTTGTAAGACTGCTCTCACTAAGTGTATTGGGGGACACTCGCTTGGCACGGGATTAACGTAGTCAGGCACGATTTTTTAACACAAAACAGTCCATACAGTTTATTAAAGGGTCATAAACCGGGTTATGCACAGTTCATTATGTACATTTCTTAGAAACACAACAGGCACCAACTGGTGATATTAACTTGCAGTTTTATCTTAACACTTCATTTACGGCTTTGACTCACGGACAATAAACATGCTGGACCTCTCACTTCACCCAGTTACCATGGGTGTCCGTACCCCGTACAGTTCACCAATGTACAAAGTCACATACAGCGCATATGACACTGGGTCGCGGTCTCTAAACACGCCGAACCTCACTCCGTTCAGTCACCATGGGAGACCACACAGTTCATAGAACATTACAAGCACCAACAGTCTGTATAGGTACCTGACGGGAGCTCCTGCTCCACCTGCTGGCTCCTTGTCAGTCCACTCCTCTGGGAAAGCTGCCTCACAGGGATCACCAACTAGCCTGGGCGGCATATCCTAGTCAGTCCAGACCCTCCGAAGTACGGTAGCTTCCCCCACATAGACCATCCAGAATCATAGTCTTTCTGTGCGCTATTCAGGGATCCAGTCCTAGTCCCAGGACCTCCCAACACACCACCATGTGCTCTTCAGGAAGCCTCCTCCCAGGTCTTCCAACACAGTTTGCCCAGTGTGCTATTCAGGATTCCTACTCCCAGGAAATCCAACACATTGGCATCTCCTCCTTACATGAACCGCACATGTGACCTGTCCAGGTGCCATTCAGGACCTCGTCCAACACCCCAGGCATATAACCTGTCCAGGTGCTATTCAGGACATCAGACCAATACCCCAGGCATATGACCTGTCCAGATGCTATTCAGGATGTCAGACCAACACCCCAGGCCACTAGCAGGTCCAAAGTCCCACCATGTGCTCTTCAGGACTCCTACTGTCAGGAAATCCAACACAGGTTGCTCAGTGTGCTAGTTAGGACTCCTACTCCCAGGAAATCCAACAAACCAGCATGTGACCTGTCCAGGTGCTATTCAGGACCTCTGTCCAACACCCCAGGTCACCAGGTCCAAAGCCCCACCATGTGCTCTTCAGGACTCCTACTCCCAGGAAATCCAACACAGGTTGTTCAGTGTGTTATTCAGGGATCCGGTCCTACTCCCAGGACCTCCAAACACACAGGCTCTCCAGGACCTTCCACTGGACCCACACAGGAACATGTGACACACACCCTGGTCACATTATATACCCTTAACCACTCCCATGGGTGGGGGTGTGGATGTGTGGCTAGTTTGTCCCGCCCATCTCACACAACTAGCCTAGTAAGTCTCCCTACAACTACACCATACATATACACACTCTTGAGGGACTACAGGTCCCAGAACAACAACATTGCATCAGACTTACCACGCAGACTCCCTCTGCGACACATATCGGCCATTCACAACACAGCCAGTCACTGTTTCACTACGATTATCACAATAGATATGCCTCCATGCACATCCCAAGGAGCACTCACAGCGCCCCCAAGCTGTCACAGGGGTCACTGCATCACACACTATATAATATGAGA
This sequence comes from Ranitomeya imitator, assembly GCF_032444005.1. NCBI lineage: Eukaryota > Metazoa > Chordata > Amphibia > Anura > Dendrobatidae > Ranitomeya > Ranitomeya imitator. The sequence goes on along the minus strand of NC_091282.1, from coordinate 932,190,602 downwards.
CTCTAAGGCCTTCTATCTATAGGATCTATTTTATAGGCGTTTCTGCCTAATATATAAAGTCAGGGAAAAGCATGACCTACCACTTTGAGGTTGGCAACAATTTTGATCTCAAGGAAAACAACATTTTTTTTATTTTCCTCTCTGAGTTGCTGCAGCCATAAGCTTATTATATATACATTATTTGGATGCCAAAATTGATTCAGAGCAACAAAGATGTAGATGACTTTTTCCTTTGGCTAAAAAAGTTTAAATGTATTTATTTTTTTCAGAATATGTTTATTACAAAACAAAACTATTTTTTATTTAAAAATCTCTGTTTTTGCACTTATTGTATGATTTTGTAAAGTTTATTTTTATTACTTTCATTTTTTCAATAGAGCAGTTGAATTATTAGTTTTTAATTTCATTATATCATATATAATGGCTACTTCGTTGTCATCTGGGGTGCGGTCACATCACGTGCGGTCACGTTTCCTGCACTATCCTTTTGTGAACCTGCTGTGATTACATCTTGTGAACCTGTCACATGATATTAGGCATTTGTCAGGCCCTCCAGCCTGGTCCTGTTGATGGAACGTCATCAGTGATGCGCTGTTTCAGGGTGGGGGTCAGCACTGTGTTAAATGCACTTGTACAGGACAAGCTGACCACTGTTTGCTGCAGTCATGTGATGCACAGATAGAGCAGTCAGTGATGTGCACTATGGAAAATACAGACTTAGCATTAAGCCTCATGCAGCGTAAAGTCCAGACATCACACTGACCAATGTAATTCAATAGGGTTGGTCTGATGACTGTGATTCAATAGGGCTACTCAGATAACAGGTTTTTTTTCACACGGCATGAGTATGCTTGTGAAAAAAATCGCAGTATGCACTATTCTCTCAGATAAGACTCGCCTATTCAAGCCTATGGGTGCCTAAAAAACGGTTCTCATACCATACAGATAATCCCTACTGTGTCCAATTTTCACAGATACATTGGCATTAACCTCGGAAACTGTATTTTACCATTTACATTCTAAATTGTTGATGTATAAATACATAGGCCATATGGATGTCACCCAGACATACATTTGATAACCAAATCCCACGAGGTGTGCAAAAATCCAATCAATCTAAGATAGGGGGTACAATAATGATGCTTGCTAAGTCCTGCTCCACGTGCTGCACATCACTTTGTCACCATTCTGCCACATAAAGAGGCAGCATATCAGTATAGCACCCCCCTAATTGGCCTTTTTGAATCTAAGGAGGCTCCTAATACCCAGGACCCTTCATAGTCTACTCCTTTACATTCATTCATCTCCCCTGAGGAGTCCCCTACCACAGGGTTATGAAACGTGTAGGAAAAGTTTGTACAAGGACATTTTTAGAGGGACCCTGTCCTTTTCAGGAGAGGAGATGTTGCATTGGGCATGACAGGGAATGTAGTTTTACTTGTCTGACTTTATTTCACTTTTCTCCCTCTAAGGCTTCTTTCACACTTGTGTTGGTACGGGCCCGTCCCTTAGCGTCGGCGAGACATACCGACGCATGTTGTGATAATATGGCACAACGTGGGCAGCGGATGAAGTTTTTCAAAGCATCCGCTGCCCATTGTAAAGTCCCAGGGAGGAAGGGGCAGAGTTCCGGACGCGCATGCCTGGTAGGAAATGGCGGACCCGACGTACGAAAAAACATTCCCTTGAACGTTTTTTCGTGCCGACGGTCCACCAAAACACAATGCATCCAGTGCACGACGGACGAGACGTATGGCCATACGTCGCGATCCGTCGGCAATACAAGTCTATGGTCAAAAAACGCATCCTGCGGGCACATTTGCAGGATCTGTTTTTTCCCCAAAGCGATGCATTGTGACGGATCTAAAATGACGCAAGTGTGAAAGTAGCCTTACATGATGTTTTTGCTGATCGAAAACTTCTAACGGTAAGATCCAACCATTTTTTAATTGAGCACTGGCTCACTTTATCACATTAATGAATGTATATGTCATTGCGAGGCATTGGCTATCCATATTTTATCTGGAATATTAAAAAAGTTATTTTTTGTCTATGATATCTGATCCTGCTTACCCCTACGGACACAAATTTGGACACATCGATGACAATACAGCTGAAAATAGTCTGAGTTTTCAGAATGAAGATCGGATGACTTCTCAAAACCTTTTCTAATCCTGGCCCTATGCCAGGACAACTGACACTATGTACTGTCGATGCTTCAGGTTCACAGCAAGTATTGCAGAGAGGTGAACAGGAGAAGAGGCAGAAAGGAAAACAAGGCACATTATGATATGTAGGCAATTATTGTCATGTAAAATTGTCAAAAAATCATTTGGGGACATATTTTGAAAAACATACACAAAAAAATTTACATAAATTAAACTGATTGTAGTGTGTATGGATGCACAGAACCAAAGCGATAAGCGACCATGTTAACCAGTGTTCAATTTCCTTGCAACACAACCACAGGGAAAAACAATCCCTTTGCACACCTTGTGTATTTAGACCACATTTTCCTGTAGCAACAGTGACTGGAGCTAGCTCCGATCGCTGCGGTTCATCCATCTAAATGTCACTGTCAATCATTGACAGTGGCATTTAAATGTTGTTTTCCAATGATTGTGGGGTACCGAAGGGTTACCATGTCAGACCAAGGCTTACAGAGGGCCTCTGTAACTCTGAGCTCATGAATCTTACTATATACTACATAATATGAAGTTTTCACAAGTAAGAATGCATTTGCCTTTTCAATATTAGGACTGGATTGTGGTTTTAGAAATTGAATTTTCTGATACTCTTCCATTAGCAGTGAAAGTAATACAGTGGCGACGTCCAGTTTGATTAGTTGCTTTGCATGTCTTAGTTATTACCCGCCTCATTAGACAAGACTTTTGCAAAAAAGGTGAGAAAAATATTGCAATGTTTTAAATCATTTTCAGGACTTTTCTAAAACTTTTCTAAATGAAAAAAAAAAAACAGTTTTGGTTCGCTGAAATTTGTATTAAAATTGAAAACAATACTTAAACTGATGCCACATTATTTCACAAAGAAAAAACTTGTATATTGGTAAGCTGGCTGTACTGTAGAAATAAGGAAGGCGAGACAAGGCAAGTGCTAATACATTACTCCAAGTAAAGTGGCTACATTTTAATGACATTTTAAACATGCTATATAATAATGCAAGGTACTTGCTTGAATTAATTTATTATTTTGGTATATTACAGCTAGTTTTTACTTTTTTTATAAGAAAATATCACCAAACTATGATCAATAGTTTCAATAAATATACTAAATTATTAATAATAATAATAAATTAAAATATTGTTATCCATATGGACAATTGTAATTTGTAAATGAAAGTGCTGCTTTTTGTTACTAACATTGAATCTCAAATAGGATTTTGCATAAAAAGGGACAATCTTGTGGTACAAATGTTAGTCCAGGATTTGTAGAAATTGTCTACTTTACAGCAGTAAGGGCCCCTTTCCACTTGCGAGGAAAACGGACGAGTGCAATCCGATAAAAAATCGGATTGCACTCGGACCAATGTTATTTAATAGGTGTCTTTTCATTTGCAATTTTTTTCTCAGCCGAAATCGGACTGAGAAAAATCTTTGTCGGCTGAGAAAAAAATCGCAGCATGCTGCGTATTGCTGCGATTCTCGGACTAGACTCGCCAATGCAAGTCAATGGGTGCGAGAAAAAAAACGCATGGCATACGGACCATCCGTATTCCATCCGTTTTTTACGGATACCTTAACATTCTGAAGCATAAAACACTGTAAATAGTCCTGTAAATGACTGTATTAAAATAATTGCAGAGAAAAAAAAAGGAATACATACGGATGTCATACGGATGTAAAAAGGATGATGCGATTAAAAATCGCATTGCACTCGCATTACACTCGCATGACAATCGCACACGGTACATCCGTTTTTTCGGTCCAGATTACGGACCGTTTTTTTTTCTCCCAAGTGGAAAGGGGCCCTAATAATCTCGGAAATCAGCTCTTCCTAATCAGAAATACAAAACTGCTATGTCCCCAATGATTTCTTGTAGTTTTTCCCACCCAAGTTTCCATACCAACAGTAGTCTGTGGCAATGTGCATAATAATCATAATGTAGTGCTGCTGGGAATGTCTGCAGAAAACTGACATCAAATAGCAATAAAAACAAGATTGAAAACACACAAAAGTCCTTTCAAAATCAAAGAAAAATGTGTCGGCCTCCTGCCCCCTCCCAAGTACAATGTGCTTCAATGTGCTTCAATGTGCTGAACGTCTGTGTACCTCCTAAAGTAATCACATATTCTGTTTACATACAATGTCACTAAGTCTACATAAATAGCTTCAGTCTGGAAACCAAACAACGTTATGATGATTTTCAATAACTAAACAACCGGACCCTCTGTGGATTCTTGCATTAGGAGTGTGTACAAATGCAATTTTTGCCTTCATTTCCCTGTAGAGCCCGGTGCACAAACATTTAGTAGTTGCAAAGTATTCATGTTTCTTGCAATCTTTTCTGCATCTACTTCCATAATTGTTTATAGGAAAACATACCGTGAAAAAGCATCTCATTCATAATTTAGAACTTGCGAGATGGCATACATTTTATATAATCTACTATATAAAGCTGAATGTGTGTGTGTGTGTGTGTGTGTGTGTGTATGTCCGGGATTGGCATCTGCACCGTCGCAGCTACAGCCACAAAATTTTGCACAGTCACACGTCTGGACCCCGAGAGCGTCATAGGCTATATTGTGAGGCGAAATTTTAACCCCGCGCGTTCCAATTCACCAAACAATTTTGCCCCTATCTACATAATGGGGAAAAAAGTGAAAGGAAAAGTGTTGGAGGCGTCGCAGCTACAGAAACAAAATTTTGCACAGGCACACGTCTGGACCCTGAGAGCATCATAGGCTATGTTGTGAGGTGAAATTTTAATCCCGCGCTTTCCAATTCACCAAACAATTTTGCCCCTATCTACATAATGGGGAAAAAGTTAAATGAAAAGTGTTGGAGGGGTCGCAGCTAAAGCCACAAAATTTTGCACAGTCACACGTCTGGACCCTGAGAGCGTCATAGGCTATGTTGTGAGGTGAAATTTTAACTCCGCGCTTTCCAATTCACCAAACTAATTTTCCCCTATCTACATAATGGGGAAAAGTGAAAGGAAAAGTGTTGGAGGCAAATTGACAGCTGCCAGATGTGAACAAGGGGGACTTAAAGAATGAGAGCGATGGCGCAAAAGAGTATATACCGTACAGTTGCTAAGGTGGGACCCCGACATGGGATACTCAGCACACATGGGGATATGAACACACACACAAAATGCGCCACACACTACCACGTGCTTGAACACATATACCACCCTCAGCACACATTTCACCACACATACACCAACCTCGCCACATAAAAGTCGAAACACAAAAGTCGCCGCTCAAAACTCGCCACACGCAAAACTCACCACATGCAAAAACTAGGCTCACGCAAACCTCGCCACAAGTGCAAAACTCACCTCATGGAAAACTCGCCACACGCAAAACTTGCACACGCGGAAAAATTGCCACATGCACAAAATTTGCAACACATGCAAAAGTTGCCTCACACAAAACTTGCACATACTCAAAAGGCACCAGACATAAAACTCACCACGCGCAAAACTCGCCATGCGCAAAACTTGCTGCACACAACTTACTACACTAACCTGTTACATGCAACTCGACACACAAAAAGTTGCTACACGCATGTTGCCACACAAAACTCATCTCACAAAAGTCGCTACATGCATGTCGCCACACACAACTCAACACACACAACTTGACAAACGAAACTCGCCCTAAAACACACACAAGTCTGGTATTAGCCTTCAAAAATAAAAATCTGATTAATAAGCAGACAAACTACAAGAGCAAGAAATGTACCATATAGGAAATACAGCAGCTGTCAGTCACATGACCTGTCTATTATGTGTATGTGTGAGCTAATATATACTGCCAGGGGGAGGGCTTCCTGTTGGCTGGGGATTTATCAGGCTGCCAATTTATCTTACAAATACTGAGGTAAAAATACTGAGCAAATAACGTGTTAACGAGGTCTAATACAGGAGATCACACAGGTATATACTATATCCAGGGGAGATAGCACACAGGTATATACTATATAGAGGAGGAGATGACATACAGGTACATACTATATACAGGAGGAGATGACATACAGGTTTATACTAAATACAGGAGGAGATGACACACAGGTATATACTATATACAGGAGCAGATTACCTACAGGTATATACTATATACAGGAGGAGATGACATACAGGTATATGCTATATATAGAAGATGACATATAAGTATATACTATATACAGGAGATGACACACAGCAGGTATATACTATATACAGGGGAGATGACACACAGGTATATACTATATACAGGAGGAGATGACATACAGGTATATACTATATATAGAAGGAGATGACATACAGGTATATACTATATATAGGAGGAGATGACATACAGGTATATACTATATATAGGAGGAGATGGCATACAGGTATATACTATATACAGGGGAGATGACACACAGCAGGTATATACTATATACAGGGGAGATGACATACAGGTATATACTATATACAGGAGATGACATACAGGTGTATACTATATATAAGGGAGATGACAAACATGTATATACTGAGGTGAAAATGAGAGGTGTGAGGTGAAAATGAAAAGGTGTGAGTGCAAAATGAGAGGAGTGAGGGAAAATAGTGTAGTGATTGGAAAATGACAGATGTGAGGACGAAATGACAAGTGTTGGGGGGAATGAGAGGAGTGAGGGAGAAAATGAGAGGTGTGAGGGGGAAAATGAGAGGCGTGATGGGAAAATAAGAGAAGTGACGTGCTATAACTAACCACAGATATTTACTATGCCCAGGCAACGCCGGGCTGTTCAGCTAGTCTACTATATAAAGCTGAATGTGTGTATGTGTGTGTGTGTGTATGTGTGTATGTCCGGGATTGGCATCTGCACCGTCGCAGCTACAGCCACAAAATTTTGCACAGTCACACGTCTGGACCCCGAGAGCGTCATAGGCTATGTTGTGAGGCGAAATTTTAACCCCGCGCGTTCCAATTCACCAAACAATTTTGCCCCTATCTACATAATGGGGAAAAAAGTGAAAGGAAAAGTGTTGGAAGAGTCGCAGCTACAGCCACAAAATTTTGCACAGTCACACGTCTGGACCCTGAGAGCGTCATAGGCTATGTTGTGAGGTGAAATTTTAACTCCGCGCTTTCCAATTCACCAAACTATTTTTCCCCTATCTACATAATGGGGAAAAGTGAAAGGAAAAGTGTTGGAGGCAAATTGACAGCTGCCAGATGTGAACAAGGGGGACTTAAAGAGTGAAAGCGATGGCGCCAAAGAGTATATACCGTACAGTTGCTAAGGTGGGACCCCGACATGGGATACTCACCACAAACGGGGATATGAACACACACACAAAATGCGCCACACACTACCACGTGCTTGAACACATATGCCACCCTCATCACACATTTCACCACACATACACCAACCTCGCCACATAAAAGTTGAAACACAAAAGTCGCCGCTCAAAACTCGCCACATGCAAAAAATAGGCTCACGCAAAACTCACCACAAGTGCAAAACTCACCTCATGGAAAACTCGCCACACGCAAAACTTGCACATGCGGAAAAATTGCCACATGCACAAAATTTGCAACACATGCAAAAGTTGCCTCACACAAAACTTGCACATACTCAAAAGGCACCAGACATAAAACTCACCACGTGCAAAACTCGCCATGCGCAAAACTTGCTGCACACAACCTACACTAACTACACTAACCTGTCACATGCAACTCGACACACAAAAAGTTGCCACACGCATGTTGCCACACAAAACTCATCTCACAAAAGTCGCTACATGCATGTCGCCACACACAACTCAACACACACAACTTGACAAACGAAACTCGCCCTAAAACACACACAAGTCTGGTATTAGCCTTCAAAAATAAAATTCTGATTAATAAGCAGACAAACTACAAGAGCAACAAATGTACCATATAGGAAATACGCCAGCTGTCAGTCACATGACCTGTCTATTATGTGTATGTGTGAGCTAATATATACTGCCAGGGGGAGGGCTTCCTGTTGGCTGGGGATTTATCAGGCTGCCAATTTATCTTACAAATACTGAGGTAAAAATACTGAGCAAATAACGTGTTAATGAGGTCTAATACAGGAGATCACACAGGTATATACTATATACAGGGGAGATGACACACAGATATATACTATATACAGGAGAGATGACACACAGGTATATACTATATAAAGGAGGAGATGACATACAGGTACATACTATATACAGGAGGAGATGACATACAGGTATATACTATATATAGAAGGAGATGACATACAGGTATATACTATATATAGGAGGAGATGACATACAGGTATATACTATATATAGGAGGAGATGACATACAGGTATATACTATATATAGGAGGAGATGACATACAGGTATATACTATATACAGGGGAGATGACACACAGCAGGTATATACTATATACAGGGGAGATGACATACAGGTATATACTATATACAGGAGATGACATACAGGTGTACACTATATATAAGTATATACATGTTTATATATATAAACATGTATATACTGAGGTGAAAATGAGAGGTGTGAGGTGAAAATGAAAAGGTGTGAGTGCAAAATGAGAGGAGTGAGGGAAAATAGTGTAGTGATCGGAAAATGACAGATGTGAGGTCGAAATGACAAGTGTTAGGCGGGAATGAGAGGAGTGAGGGAGAAATGAGAGGTGTGAGGGAGAAAATGAGAGATGTGAGGGGGAAAATTAAAGATGTGATTGGGAAAATGAGAGGCGTGATGGGAAAATAAGAGAAGTGATGTGCTATAACTAACCACAGATATTTACTATGCCCAGGCAATGCTGGGCTCTTCAGCTAGTCTAATATATAAAGCTGAATGTTTGTATGTGTGTATGTCCGGGATTGGCATCTGCACCGTCGCAGCTCCGTCGCAGCTACAGCCACAAAATTTTGCACAGTCACACGTCTGGACCCTGAGAGCGTCATAGGCTATGTTGTGAGGTGAAATTTTAACCCCGCGCTTTCCAATTCACCAAACAATTTTGCCCCTATCTACATAATGGGGAAAAAAGTGAAAGGAAAAGTGTTGGAGGCGTCGCAGCTACAGCCGCAAAATTTTGCACAGTCACACATCTGGACCCTGAGAGCATCATAGGCTATGTTGTGAGGTGAAATTTTAACCCCGTGCTTTCCAACTCACCAAACAATTTTGCCCCTATCTACATAATGGGGAAAAGTGAAAGGAAAAGTGTTGGAGGCAAATTGACAGCTGCCAGATGTGAACAAGGGGGACTTAAAGAAAGAGAGTGATGGCACAAAAGAGTATATACCGTACAGTTGCTAAGGTGGGGCCCCGACATGGGATACTCACGACACGGGGATATGAACACACACACAAAATGCGCCACACACTTCCACGTGCTTGAACACATATCACCCTCAGCACACATTTCACCACACATACACCAACCTCGCCACATAAAAGTCGCCGCTCAAAACTCGCCACGCGCAAAACTCACCACATGCAAAACTAGGCTCACTCAAAACTCGCCACACGTGCAAAACTCACCTCATTGGAAACTCGCCACACGCAAAACTTGCACCCGCGGAAAAATTGCCACATGCACAAAAGTTGCAACACATGCTAAAGTTGCCTCACACAAAACTTGCACATACTCAAGATGCACCAGACATAAAACTTGCCACGCGCAAAACTCGCCATGCGCAAAACTTGCTGCACACAACTTGCTACACTAACCTGTCACATGTAACTCAACACACAAAAAGTTGCTACACGCATGTCGCCACACAAAACTCATCTCACAAAAGTCGCTACATGCATGTCGCCACATGCAACTCAACACACACAACTTGACACATGAAACTCGCCCTAAAACACACACAAGTCTGGTATTATCCTTCAAAAATAAAAATCTGATTAATAAGCAGACAAACTACAAGAGCAACAAATGTACCATATAGGAAATACGGCAGCTGTCAGTCACATGACCTGTCTATTATGTGTATGTGTGAGCTAATATATACTGCCAGGGGGGAGGGCTTCCTGTTGGCTGGGGATTTATCAGGCTGCCAATTTAGTACTATATACAGGAGAGATGACACACAGGTATATACTATATACAGGAGGAGATGACACACAGGTATATACTATATACAGTAGGAGATGACACACAGGTATATACTATACACAGTAGCAGATGACACACAGGTATATACTATCTACAGGAGCAGATGACACACAGGTATATACTATATACAGGAGGAGATGACTTAAAGGTATATAGGAGTGAGGGGGAAAATGAGAGGTGTAAGGGAGAAAATGAGAGGTGTAAGGGAGAAAATGAGAGCCATGATGGGAAAATAAGAGACGTGAGGTGCTATAACTAACCACAGATATTTACTATGCCCAGGCAACGCCGGGCTCTTCAGCTAGTGTGTTATAAAAACACACAGAGTATACCGCATCATGAAGGCCCTCACCAAAGTTCTTTTAAAATGGCTTAAAATAATACTTTTATGCTTATCACTAGGGTTGAGCGAAACGGGTCGGCCATTTTCAGAAGTCGCCGACTTTTGGCAAAGTCGGGTTTCATGAAACCCGACCAGACCCCTGTGTGGGGTCGGCCATGAGGTCGGCAATCTTCTGAATCTGGTATCGGAATTCCGATACCGAGTTCCGATATGTTTGCAATATCGGAAATCGGTATCGGAATCCATATTTAAGTGTAAAATAAAGAATTAAAATAAAAAATATTGCTATACTTACCCTCTGACGCGCCCTGGTACTAACCGGCAGCCTTCCTTCCTAAGAATCAGCGCTTGAAGGACCTTCGGTGACGTCGCGGTTTGTGATTGGTCACGTGAGCGGTCAAAGGGCGGTCGTGCGACCAATCACAAGCCGCGACGTCATCTAAAGGTCCTTCACGCACTGATTCTAAGGAAGGAAGGCTGCCGGTTAGTACCAGGGCGCGTCAGAGGGTGAGTATAGCAATATTTTTTATTTTAATTCTTTATTTTACACTTAAATATGGATCCCAGGGCCTGAAGGAGAGTTTCTGCCTTGAAATGAGGTTTATTGTACTAACAGAAAATGTGCAATCTGCATTCAAACAAAATTTGACAGGTGCATAAATATGGGCACCACACCAGAAAAGTGACATTAATATTTAGTAGATCCTCCTTTTGAAAAAATAACAGCCTCTAGTCGCTTCCTGTAGCTTTTAATGAGTTCCTGGATCCTGGATGAAGGTATTTTTGACCATTTCTCTTTACAAAACAATTCCAGTTCAGTTAAGTTTGATGGTCGCTGAGCATGGACAGCCCTCTTCAAATGATCTCACAGATGTTCAATGCTATTCAGGTCTGGAGACTGGGATGGCCATTCCAGAACAGTGTAATTGTTCCTCTGCATGAATGCCTGAGTAGATTTGGAGCGGTGTTTTGGATCATTGTCTTGCTGAAAGATCCATCCCCTGCTTAACTTCAACTTTGTCACTGATTCATGAACATTATTGTCAAGAGTCTGCTGATACTGAGAGGAATCCATGCATCCCTCAACTTCAACAAGATTCCCGGTTCCGGCATTGGCCACACAGCCCCAAAGCATGATGGAACCTCCACCAAATTTTACTGTGGGTAGCAAGTGTTTTTCTTGAAATGCTGTGTTTTTTGGCCGCCATGCATAATGCCTTTTTGTATGACCAAACAACTCAACCTTGGTTTCATCAGTCCACAGGACCTTCTTCCAAAAAGAAATTGGCTTCTCCAAATGTGCTTTTGCATACCTCAGCTGACTCTGTTTGTGGTGTGCTTGCAGAAACGGCTTCTTTCACATCACTCTCCCATACAGCTTCTCCTTGTGCAAAGTGCGTTGTATAGTTGACCGATGCACAATGACACCATCTGCAGCAAGTTGATGCTGCAGCTCTCTGGAGGTGGTCTGAGGATTGTCCTGGACGGATCTCACCATTCTTCTTCTCTGCCTTTCTGATGTTTTTCTTGGCCTGCCACTTCTGGCCTTAACAAGAACTGTACCTGTGTTCTTCCATTTCCTTACTATGTTCCTCACAGTGGAAATTGACAGGTTAAATCTCTGAGACAGCTTTTTGTATCCTTCCCCTGAACAACTATGTTGAATAATCTTTGTTTTCAGATCATTAGACAGTTGTTTTGAGGAGCCCATGATGCCAATCTTCAGAGGAGATTCAAACAGGAGAACAACTTGCAAGTGGCCACTTTAAGTAGCTTTTCTAATGATTGCATACACCTGGCTATGAAGTTCAACGCTCAATGAGGTTAGAAAACCAAAAAAAGTGCTTTAGTAAGTCAGTAAAAAGTAGGTAGGAGTATTTAAAACAAGAAAATGATAAGGGTGCCCATACTTATGCACCTGTCAAATTTTGTTTGAATGCAGATTGCACATTTTCTGTTAGTACAATAAACCTCATTTCAAGGCAGAAACATTACTGTGTCCAACAGTTATCAGATATATGAAACTGAAAAAGCTGTTGCAAAAAAAACAATTTTTATAAAACATAAAGCTTAAGATTAATAGGGGTGCCCAAACTTTTTCATATAACTGTATATATATATATATATATATATATACCGTATATATATATATATACATATATATATATATATACCAGGGCTTCAAAGGAGAACTTGAGAAGATGTGGAAGGTGAAAGCAACAGCGATTTCAGTGGTGATAGGGAACACCAGAAAGAGAGAGGACTCGACTAATAATGGTATGCACACCGGCCAATAATAAGAAAATAAGACAAATTTTATTGTTAAACCTCAAGCAACAAACACACAATAAAACCACTTAAAAGGCCTAAATGTGAGACCGATCACCAGCACCCCTTAAATATTGAATGCCTATTACACTGTGACATTACCAAGAGATTAATTAAAGATACAAATACAAAATAAGATGCATAGTACAGTTGGTTATGGAGGTATGCAATATTAACAAAATCTCTTGCTCTGTAGACCCCAGTATAGCAATAATATGCTGAGAAAAATACTCCAAATGATGGAATGTTGAACTGAATAATTATGTGCAGTATATATAAAACATGCTTAAACCCTAATAATGACCTCATAGAGATTAATTGTGACGTTATATATACAGAGCTCCTAACACCAAAATATGGAGCTTCATATATGAGTTATTGCTAGATGATAATCTGCAATTTACTTTAAGCATGCTTAAGTCCTAATGATATCACCATAGAAAATATACATGGCAAGATAATATAGAGACATGGTATCACGGTATAAAACCCCATGCAGTAATATGCTGAATGCAATTTGATTATGATGTTATATACACAGAGATCCTGGTGCCAACGTATAGAACCTCATATATGAGGTATTGCTAGATACCATTCTGCAGTGCACTTTAAGCATGCTCGGATCCCGATGATGACCCCATGAAGAACATGTATGACAAAATATATACAAAAACCTGATATCACAATGTAAACCCTCATACATAAGGCATAGCCCTTATAGAATAAAGGGCATAAAGAGTGAACAGGGCAAACACGCCTATAAAGGATAAGATATAAAGGTTATAATACCAATTGTTGAAAACATCCAGTATCTCAAGAAATAAGAAGTGACCAAAGGGTCTAACAGTCATAGGAAATATAAAGCCAACTGCTGGAGAATAGTCAGGGCTAATACGCCCAAATAAGAGACAAGAGAGGGGGGGCGAGGCAAGAGCCCCACGCGTATCGCTGCTGCTGCAGCTTCGTCAGTGGTGATAGGAGGCCTTGGAGCAGTGACCACTAAGTTGGAAGAATGGCTATAACAGATCCCAGGAGCAACATCCGACCTCTCTGTCCAGAAAAGCGCAATTCTGGGAACAACTAAGATCCTGTGCAGAACCCTCAAACTCCCAGGTCTCTGGTAGAGGACCCGAGAATGAGAAAGGACAACAAAGACCACCCCCATTAGGGGTGAGAAGGAAGTTTATATATATATAAAGGGTGGGCCATGTATATGGATACAGCTAAATAAAATGGGAATGGTTGGTGATATCAACTTCCTGTTTGTGGAACATTAGTATATGGGAGGGGGAAAATGTTCAAGATGAGTGGTGACCATGGCCATTTTGAAGTCGGACATTTTGGATCCAACTTTATTTTTTCCAATGGGAAGAGGGTCATGTGACATCAAACTTTTTGAGAATTTCCCAAGAAAAACAATGGTGTGCTTGGTTTTAATGTAACTTTTTTTCTTTCATGAATTATTTACAAGTTTATGACCACTTATAAAATGTGTTCAAAGTGCTGCCCATTTTGTTGGATTGTCAATGCAACCCTCTTCTCCCACTCTTGACACACTGATAGCGACACCGCAGAAGAAATGCTAGCACAGGCTTCCAGTATCCAATGTTTCAGATGCTGCACATCTCGTATCTTCACAGCATAGACAATTGCCTTCAGATGACCCAAAAGATAAAAGTCTAAGGGGGTCAGATCGGGAGACTTTGGTGGCTATTGGCTTTATATTTCCTATGACTGTTAGACACTTTGGCCCATGACCACCAATCCACTTTCCAGGAAACTGTTCATGTAGGAATGCTCGGACCTGACACCCAAGATAGTGCACCACCACATTATGGGTGTCATAAAAAATGTGTCATAAAATTAAATCACCTGTTTTCGAATGAATCAATACATTAACATTAGGGTAGGTTCAAAACAACAGTTCAGGAAATCGTTCAGCGCTGCATTCAGAAAATTGTGTTGTTTTTTCTCATTTGTTATCAGTGTAGATTCCATGTACAATCCATTTTTTTCAACTCAACAGCTATCAACCATTTACGACCATTTCCAGTTTCCTATGTTACAGAATAGTAATTTATCCTTAAAAATCGGATGCTGTGCGGTGGCTCAGATTTTTTTCTCATGCCCATAGACTTGAGTGGGTGTTTCATCTGTCTTTTCATTGCATATGTATTTCAGTATTCTATTTTGGCAGTGGTATACCAAAGAACCATACTGTGGCCTGTTACAGCACTTTTAGGCAGTGCTCCTGCCTCCTAGAATTACTTTTTACATGGTTCTTTTTGGCCATGCAATATTCATATGAAATATTCCAACAAATTATAAATACGTTTTAACAACAAATCAAGACACTTAACTGTAAGGTTATGCTTTGCCATGATTTTAAGGGCCGACTGCTGCTGAATAATCCTTTTGTCTGCTAAGGGAAACCTGCCAGTGCCTAGCATATCTGGTTGATATCACATTTTTCCAAGGTTGATGAAATTTGTCTCTGGTACTAGCACTCTGAGTTAGGGAAAATATTGGAGTGGAAGTCAAGGGTGGGGGCAAGGGGCGCTTGAAATTTCCCATACTAAGGCACCTGTCAGCTGAATCAGGCATGCAGAAGAAGATGATGATGATGATAATGACTATTTTGTGGTGGTCAAAATCTGAGAATCAGAGAGGGGTGACGAGGAGGTGTTGCCATCAGTGGAGAAGGTTCCTGGCATCAGCAATTCACAACGAAGGTGATGTGCATCAAAAGTTATTCTTTTTGCCAAACACATTTTCTCTGCTTCCAAATCTGAAGCACATGATGTCGCATTTGCTGTTTGTTTGTGAGGCTCTATACCACCTAAGGGGTATGGTGTGGTGGAGCATGCAACCATCTCATGTGAGGCAGTTCTTTTGCATGTTGCTGCCAGATGATTCTTTGGCCCTCTGCAAGAGAAAAATAAGCTGTGGACATCCCATTTCGTATAGTTAACTACAATTCTTCAAATGCAAAACACCTGCTTATCTGGCAAGGTCAAGCTGGCCAGCTATCATGGCAAGCCTCAGGCTGTCATCCTCTTCCTCCTTACCACCTTCATCTTTATGTCAGCCAAGCCACACCATAATACTCCCTGGTCAGTATCATCACTGTGATCTCCTCCTTCTGCATGTTGTACATTGAGTACGCTTCTACTACCTTCTTGTCATACAGCATATATTGATCCCAATTGTGTGTTGAAGAAGTTACTTGGTTTGCCAAGTAAACTTGCACCTAGATAAGTTCCTGGTGGTGCAGTTGCTGCCTTATCAGTGTGTAGATTCTGAAGCCTTTTGAGAAATGATGGTGTGCATTCAGTCTCGCTGGAAAATACCAAGCCATTATTATTTCTCATTGAAAGAGGTGCCCAGTCTGTTCTCACATGCAGGAGAATGTGGGATACTCTCTGTATTTGTCTTTGAGCACCAAAGGGCACTGCAAAGTAGATACCTGGAGCGGAAACTAAGGCCATGGACAATACATGAGTTTCACGGCTTACTGGGCAATGTTTTTACCGTCAGTGATGCAACACCTACAGTATATCTGACATGATGTGCAAGATGTTTTATCTGCCAATGCGACAATCTGGTACACAAAACCAAGTGTGTAAAACCCAAAATTTGTGAAAATTAATTATGCACAAATCAGTGAGTAGACTATCATGCACCTACAACTGGTGAAAATGATTTATTGGCCGTACCATCTGCCTGCCTACCTGACTGTGATTTCCACCATTCTATTGCCACCAGTGCCAGTAGAGCACACTCATGCTGGCTTATGCCATAATTAAACATTATTGCCTTTTTTTGTCATCCCAACCTCCTTAGGCCAGTCTCACATGTCCAGATATTTCCAGTACCGAAAAAAACGGTCCCAGAGCTATCCATATCCGTGTGTCCATGTGTAAACGTAGGCCATCTGTCTGTCATCCCTGTACACGCACCCATTTTGACTTTAATAATAATAATAATCTTTATTTTTATATAGCGCTAACATATTCCGCAGCGCTTTACAGACATTATCATCGCTGTCCCCAATGGGGCTCACAATCTAAATTCCCTATCAATATGTCTTTGGAATGTGGGAGGAAACCGGAGTGCCCGGAGGAAACCCACGCAAACACGGAGAGAACATACAAACTCTTTGCAGATGTTGTCCTTGGTGGGATTTGAACCCAGGACTCCAGCGCTGCAAGGCTGCAGTGCTAACCACTAAGCCACTGTGCTGCCCCACGGTGGCCATCCGTGCGCTCACACAAACACTCACATATCTCCGTGTTTTGCACATGGACAACACACGGTCCGTGAAAACATGCTGACATCTGCAGAAACACATTTATTTTAATGTGTCTACGTGTGTCAGTGTCTCCGATACGTGAGGAAACTGTCACCACACGTACCGGAGCCACTGACGTGTGAAACCGGCCTTATAGATAATAAGCGCTTGTGTGAATTGGTGAACTATGTGTTACTTTGTAATGTTTGATATTGTTTTACACAAATCCTCTTGAATGGTAAAGTGCTGTGTAACACGTTGGCGCTATATAAATAAAACTGTTACTACCGCAGCCACATGACTCTTTGAAAACCATTGCTAGTATGGGCACATTTACTAGGCATGCTCTGTGACCTGTGCAGAAGTCATTGTGCAAGGAGAGGGAGAAAGTGAGCTGTTGCTATCACCTATTGTGATTGTATCCTGTGTTATCTGAATATAGGTGTTGTAGCTGTTTGCGTTCTGACCCAATATCAGACATGCCAGATCACCAGTGAGGCCTAATCAGGAGGTTATGCCCGTCATTTTACAAGCGCGCTTGGAGACAAAGGACACCACACACATATTCTGTGAACAAGTCAATTTTACCTGATGTAATGCAACAAGAGGCAGTATTTTATACCATTTCCAACAAATGTAACTCTGAATGTAATTAATTTAGCCCCCACCATCACCCAAGGTCATACTGACCTTTATTTCTCACGTACCCAGAGCATGTTGTGGCTGACTATTGAGAACATACATGATAAGAAGAGGAGACTAGCAGACTACTGTAACAACAGATTCTAGAAATTCTAATAGTTAAAGGCAAAAGGCACTTAAAGGCAAACTATTAACCCTTCTATATCAAAGGTGTCACCTTTCATTTTAATTGTAATATATTGAGATGACTACTGAAAGATCTCCATAGAACAGAAAAAGCCAGATTATTATTTAACACAATGGCCAGCGTGAAAACAGCAAATGTTCTTTTAAATATAGACTTAAAAATATTAACCATTTAAAATTTCTTAAAAATATGTATAACATAAAACATGTATTTGACATTAGGTTATTTTCTGAAGAAACATTCCCTTTAGGCCGGTTTCACACGTCAGTGGCTCCGGTACGTGAGGTGACAGTTTCCTCACGTACCGGAGCCACTGACACATGTACACACATTAAAATCAATGCATCTGTGCAGATGTCATTGATTTTTTGCGGACCGTGTCTCCGTGTGCCAAACACGGATACATGTCAGTGTTCATGGGAGCGCACGGATTACATGGACCCATTAAAGTCAATGGGTCTGTGTAAAACACGTACCGCACATGGACGTTGTCCGTGTGCAGTCCGTGTGCCGTGCAGGAGACAGCGCTACATTAAGCGCTGTCCCCCCCACTGGTGCTGAATCCGCCATTCATATCTTCCCTGCAGCAGCGTTTGCGGTAGAGAAGATATGAATAATAGTGTGTAAAATCCAGATCCATTTACAGTAATGAATATGCGGCTCCACCTCCCATAGGGGTGGAGCTGCATATTCATGACTGTAATCGGCGGCCCCAAGTGACCGCTCATACAGTACAAGGTGCGGCCAGGACAGGAAGCAGCGAGGGAGCCGGGAGCTGGGTGAGTATTTTAATCACAGTGTGGGGGGGGGGGCACAGGGGGTGGGAAGGGGCTGGGGACCTGGATCTGGATTTTACACACTATTATTCATATCTTCTCTACAGCAAACTCTGCTGCAGGAAGATATGAATGGGGCTTCAGCACAATGCAGGGGACAGCGCTAAACTTTAGCGCTGTCTCTGGCACGGTGCATGTGGTACCCAGTGGGCACACGGGCGGCACACGTGTGCCACACTGATGTGCCACAGAAACACACCGGCACACGGACACAGAAAATTCCGGTACCGATTGTTCCGATACCGGAATTATCTGGACGTGTGAGACTGGCCTTATAGTACAAAATCAGAGATTATCTGACTCCTAAACGCATATGGTAAAACCCATGTACAATATTCCATGACTTACTGCTGTAAGGTCTTTCTCACATGAAAAAGTAGATTATTCTGCAGTGCTATGGACTGAGAGTAACCTTAGTCTGGTGACTTCTATACACCTTGCTATGGTTCTAAATATATTCTTCCTATTAGGCTACAGCCTCACCTAAGGCAGACAGATCTTTGATCAGTTATTAAGGCATTTGCTTATTACGCCGTGAACTGAAAAGACAATGTATTAAGCATTATAGCACATGTGCAGATTGGCACAGTCTAGGGATATGTAAACATTTAGCCTTAGCTTCATGCTTTCTCAAACCAGATTCTTTATTAATCTGCTTGGCAGCACATGATCAAGAAGCTATAAAAAGCTCATAAAATCTCACCAAGGAGCTGTTTCATGCCGCTGCAGATCTAAATTTTGATTCTGTCTTCTCCAGGCTTCCAGAGCTCCACATGCTGTGAATGCTCCTTCTACTGGCTCCATGAAATACTGCAGCCATTACAATTCTAAATGCACATTGCTATTTCTTCTAAAGCGATGAGTAAAACTAAGTTTGTTTTACCCTTGTATATTTGATCTTGTTTTTTCTTGTAAGCAAATTTTAATTTCCTACATAGACACAAGGAAATAAAATCAATCAATTGTATATGCAACAAATCATATGATAGCAAATAAATGCTGTTGAAATGATTTTAAAAGTCCCTAAATTATTATCGCATTCTCATTTAAATCCCTACAAGACGGTAGGAGAGAGGGTACCAAATTTTACATGGGATTCCAAGCCACAATCACAGGCTTATATATGGAATGATATCTTACAAAAAAACATCCATAACAGCGCAGTATAGACAACTTAGTAGTTGGCCAGTATTTTCCATCATTTTTCAAAACTCAGCAACAAAGTGGATTTGAGGGTACATTCACGTGTAACATATTTTTTGCAGATCTTCAATATGCATTACTAAACAGAAAAACTGAACACTAAGCAATCCTAACAAAATTGTCGAGACATTTCTAATATCATCAACATGTCGATTTTATTTTCAGGAAATTGACCTGTTTTGTTGAGTTTTAAATCCATGGTCTGTCAATTTCATGGGATTGCATGTCACATGTCAATTTGCTAAAATAATGAGTATTTATTGCAAATTTTCCCCAATAGACATGTTTGTGTGGCTAAAATCCACAGTAAATATGCAACACAATATAGTATATAAAATATCTGCTGTGGATTTCTCCAGTCCCAGCAGGGCTCCCTTTTCATCTTTGTGCATCCCAGACTCCTGTGAAGATGTTTTGTCCCATACATGTAACAAAGGCACAAGAGGTCACAATGAGTTGGGACCAAAGAATCACCTGCATAGGCTACTATATTTTTTTTCTTTGAAATATGCTGCTATTCAGGGAAATTTGCAGCAAGATCCACATTATTTTGTGCAGATCTATTACTGCAAATCTACAACATGTTGACCAATTCTAAAACACAGAAAAGGTCATATTCTTTCCATTATAGATTTTTCTGCGCAGGTTCCTCTTTTGTTTTTGGCTTACAAATACTAATGCAGAATACTGACCAGAACGGTGCCGTGTAAAAGTATCCATAAAACATACTACTGCGTTTCTAGATATTGCACTGATAAAACAGTACCTCTGTAGAGTCATCTTGGCTCATGGACCATACTAATACATTCAGGGGCTCTATTCCCCGAAATGTTTTATATCATCAAAAGTGGTAATATCTCCTTCTGAAAGCAAAGAATCCCTTTAACATAAAACAGTGGAAATTAAACAAAAAATCATTCTTACAAAAATAAATTCAGCCCCATGTCCTATTAATGAGGTCACCATTATTATGATTTATTAGTTTCCAAGAGATTGTAATAATGGATGTCCACTTTACTGTGTATAAAAAAAAAATCAGGCTATCACTCCTTGCTGATAGCCCAGACTTAACAGACCTATAGTGCATGATAGGTCTATCTGTAGACAACTCTCCATGTGCATAGTCAATAGAGATCACATGTACAATATATACATTCTATATTTCGATCACAATGTTCCAAAAATCATTGGGAGAACTATTGGTGGATGTTAGGCAATGTGAGACTATGGGGAATTGATCAGCAAGGTTGTAAAGATGTTGCTCAAATAAGTTTCCTGATTTTTGAGGATGCTAATATGTAATGATTTTGCTTTTAAGGTGTGGAGATATGGGGGTCAGTGGGTGCTCTGATCAGCTAGCCGATGCCGCATGGACCAGGGCACAGCCCACAGTATGCCCGCTCTCATTTAACCATGGGTGTAATATAACTTAAAAAACACATGGTGAGGGCAAACAGTGTGGTGATACTTTATTGAACAACAAAAACAAGCAAATAACATATACAACAGTCCCAGCAAAATACCCAAGATGGTGCAACATTATAGAGTCTCACCCTTCTGCTGACTTGCCGGTATAACAGCAGGTGTGATTTCAAAGCTTCCAGGGCTGACTACCCCACCTGTGACAGGCACAGAAAGGAAGTAACGACAAGCTTGGAAAGATGACAGTTCATTGAGGTACAAAGCCAGTTGACCAGAGGGTCATAACCTGGCTTCTCCAAACATCTCCATGGGGCTCATGTGACCGAAGGATCCAAATGCTGACTACCTCAAATGTATCCATGGGTTCAGTGATGGTCAAGGATCAGATCTGTATACTTTCAACCGGGGCCGTGGTCCCCAAAGCTGACATCCTGTAGAATGACAAATCTGTTTCCATTATGGAGCCATAATGTCTTGGCTGCTCTCCTGTAGAGAGCCTCTGGTTTTTTGGATGTTTGGATGTCTGGATGTACAGTGGGGCAAAAAAGTATTTAGTCAGTCAGCAATAGTGCAAGTTCCACCACTTAAAAAGATGAGAGGCGTCTGTAATTTACATCATAGGTAGACCTCAACTATGGGAGACAAACTGAGAAAAAAAAATCCAGAAAATCACATTGTCTGTTTTTTTAACAATTTATTTGCATATTATGGTGGAAAATAAGTATTTGGTCAGAAACAAACAATCAAGATTTCTGGCTCTCACAGACCTGTAACTTCTTCTTTAAGAGTCTCCTCTTTCCTCCACTCATTACCTGTAGTAATGGCACCTGTTTAAACTTGTTATCAGTATAAAAAGACACCTGTGCACACCCTCAAACAGTCTGACTCCAAACTCCATTATGGTGAAGACCAAAGAGCTGTCAAAGGACACCAGAAACAAAACTGTAGCCCTGCACCAGGCTGGGAAGACTGAATCTGCAATAGCCAACCAGCTTGGAGTGAAGAATACAACAGTGGGAGCAATAATTAGAAAATGGAAGACCACTGATAATCTCCCTCGATCTGGGGCTCCACGCAAAATCCCACCCCGTGGGGTCAGAATGATCACAAGAACGGTGAGCAAAAATCCCAGAACCACGCGGGGGGACCTAATGAATGAACTGCAGAGAGCTGGGACCAATGTAACAAGGCCTACCATAAGTAACACACTACGCCACCATGGACTCAGATCCTGCAGTGCCAGACGTGTCCCACTGCTTAAGCCAGTACATGTCCGGGCCCGTCTGAAGTTTGCTAGAGAGCATTTGGATGATCCAGAGGAGTTTTGGGAGAATGTCCTATGGTCTGATGAAACCAAACTGGAACTGTTTGGTAGAAACACAACTTGTCGTGTTTGGAGGAAAAAGAATACTGAGTTGCATCCATCAAACACCATACCTACTGTAAAGCATGGTGGTGGAAACATCATGCTTTGGGGCTGTTTCTCTGCCAAGGGGCCCGGACGACTGATCCGGGTACATGAAAGAATGAATGGGGCCATGTATCGTGAGATTTTGAGTGCAAACCTCCTTCCATCAGCAAGGGCATTGAAGATGAAGCATGGCTGGGTCTTTCAACATGACAATGATCCAAAGCACACCGCCAGGGCAACGAAGGAGTGGCTTCGTAAGAAGCATTTCAAGGTCCTGGAGTGGCCTAGCCAGTCTCCAGATCTCAACCCTATAGAAAACCTTTGGAGGGAGTTGAAAGTCCGTGTTGCCAAGCGAAAAGCCAAAAACATCACTGCTCTAGAGGAGATCTGCATGGAGGAATGGGCCAACATACCAACAACAGTGTGTGGCAACCTTGTGAAGACTTACAGAAAACGTTTGACCTCTGTCATTGCCAACAAAGGATATATTACAAAGTATTGAGATGAAATTTTGTTTCTGACCAAATACTTATTTTCCACCATAATATGCAAATAAATTGTTAAAAAAACAGACAATGTGATTTTCTGGATTTTTTTTTCTCAGTTTGTCTCCCATAGTTGAGGTCTACCTATGATGTAAATTACAGACGCCTCTCATCTTTTTAAGTGGTGGAACTTGCACTATTGCTGACTGACTAAATACTTTTTTGCCCCACTGTATTTCTTCCAAAAGTGCATCACCTCTTTTTATACTTAACAAATGTTCTTCAAGCCATCATTCACAGGTAAAGGGGAAGAATGGTAATGAGATCAACTCGTATTGTTTGATTATTTATAATTTATCCTTCAATGTTTGCAAGTCAACAAACTGTCTGGCCTGAACAATGTGCAATCAACATATCAGCAAGCATCAATGTTCAATTAACCTGCTTCTCTGTCATCAAGGATACCAGCACAATGTGTTACAACAAATGTCAACTTAGAAGACAATATTACAGACTTATACAAACAAGTGTATGTGTTTTCTTTACCAACAGAAAAAACACATAAATTCAAAAGTCAACATTTAATTAACAGTCTATTCCTCCTGGCTTACTGAAAATAGATATCTGGTTAATTAAGATAAAATGCTGTGTTGTCACATAAGGGTTCCAGTAAACACTAATAGGATTAAGTTGGGGACAGAAAGAAAATATTTAGAAATGTACCTTAAAGCAGGGTTGTTAAACTTATTTTCACGGAGAGCCACATCAGCATTATGGTTGCCTTCAAAGTACCCCATGCAACTGTAAAGGCAACTGTGCAGACATTCGTGCAACATGGTACAAGCACAGACTTCACTGCATGGAATGGTCACTTGTCATAAGAGAGCTGACTCTGGGTAGTTGGCTATATGACTGATATTCTAGGGTAGTTGGGCTGTAAGAGAGCTGTCTCTGGATAGTAGGGCTATAAAACAGCTGTCCCTGGGTAGTAGGGCTACAAAACAGTTGTTCCTGGATAGCAGGGTTAAGAGTGCTGTCCTATAATCGTATGGCTAAGAGAGCTTTCCCTGGGAAGTCAGGCTAAGAACCCTTTCCATGGCTTTTAGGGCTAAAATAGCTGCCCCTAGTGTAATTATTTGGTTGCTCTGATAGGCATTATGTATTATACCTCATTAGCATTCACACAGGCAATGCAGTTTTTGTTAAAAAAGTGCAGTTTTTATTGCTTTCCACATTTTGCACAGCCCCCACACAACTGAATCACCTACATAAATCCCTAGCCTTGTCCAGGCACTAAGTAAACAGTATAAACCCTGACTACTTGAGACACAGACACTAGCCCCAGTCCAGGCAAATAAAACTGCTATCAGCCATAGTAACCACTGATGCTTGTAGCTTGGTGCACATGGCTTTTGCAGACTCTCTTAAAGTGATTCTGGCTTCCTTCTCTCTTCAACTTCAAGACACATCCAGTTTGCTCAGCCTTCCCAGCAGACTACCTTAGATGATCACCTAGCCTGTTTATATGTAGAGATAGCCAGATGTACTAATCAAAGACTGCAGAGAAAGGATTTAACTCTAGCCTACCTGCCATTGCTACCCTTTCCCTGAGTGTTAGGGCTAAGAGAGCTGTCTATGAGTAGTAGGGCTAAGAGAGCTGTGCCTTGGTACTAGGGCAAACAAAGCTGTCCGTGGTAAGTAGAACTAAGAGAGCTGTTCCTGGGTAGTAGGGCTAAGAGAATTGTCCCTGGCAAGTAGGGCTTAGAGCACGATCCAATGGTTGGTGTCACTAAGACCCTGTTCACGTGTTCAGTATTTGATCAGTATTTCACCTCAATATTTAGTCTAAGGGGTATCGTTTCTCCTTATGAATAAGCCTCCTTACCTTGACAAGCCAGAGATGGTATGTCACTCTCCATAAGGAGAAACGATACCCCTTAGACCCCAGTCCAGAGCCTCTCACCTAGCCAAATCAGTACTCATGCTTCGCACTGACGAGGGCCAACAGCCCGAAACACCGTGTCTGCGAAGTGAGATATTGATTTGGCTTTTATCCTAAGTCATATTGCACGACTCGTTAAAGGGTTGATTGTGACTTGTAGGATCGCTACTTCCAACAGGTGGCGCTATAGAGTTTAAGTCCTCTTTTTCTCAGAAGAGGCAATTTGCATATTGTATTTCCCAGAGGAGCATTGCATGGCGAATAAGCCTCCTTACCTTGACAAGCCAGAGATGGTATGTCACTCTCCATAAGGAGAAACGATACCCCTTAGACCCCAGTCCAGAGCCTCTCACCTAGCCAAATCCGTTCTCATGCTTTGCACTGACGAGGGCCAACAGCCCGAAACACCGTGTCTGCGAATTGAGATATTGATTTGGCTTTTATCCTAAGTCATATTGCACGACTCATTAAAGGGTTGATTGTGACTTGTAGGATCGCTACTTCCAACAGGTGGCGCTATAGAGTTTAAGTCCTCTTTTTCTCAGAAGAGGCAATTTGCATACATCAATATTTGTAAACCAAAACCAAAAGTAGGTGAAAAATGCTAAAGTGGTGAACGTGTTTCTATTGTACAGATTGTTCTACTCCTGATTTTGTCTTACAAATAGGGATGTAAAATGCTGACCAACTACTGAAGATATAACCATGGCCTAAGAGAGCTGTTACTTGGTGGATGTGCTAATAGAGAGTTGTGTCACAGTCCAAGATCATATGCTAAGTACTGGCTGTCTCTGCTCTGATTCAAACATGGAACCACGCAATAGTGATGGGTTACTGCGTTAACTTTTGTGCTGGCTGACTGTGTTCACTAGCTCACTCGTTCACTCACAAAGATGATGGCAACTGCTCCTTGCGGTGGCACACCACTTCTGTCTGCATCCAGTGCTGGCTGCATCCTCTCATATTGCATGATAGCTGTATGAAAGCACCAAACATTATAAAATAATAATAGTGATAAACAGAGGTGAGCAGGTCACTCCATGGAGGATCATCTTATAGTGGAATCTGAAGTGAAGAAGCAATAGCTTTAATCCAGCAATCCCAGAAGAATTAAAAATATAATTTACCGTATATACTCGAGTATAAGCTGAGATTTTCAGCCCAAATTTTTGGGCTGAAAGTGCCCCTCTCGGCTTATACTCGAGTCACGGTGGGCGGCAGGGTCGGCGGGTGAGGGAGTGAGGGCGCCGAGGCATACTCACCTAGTCCTGGCACTCCTGACGCTCCCCCTGCCTGTCACACTGTCTCCGGGTGCCGCAGCTCTTCCTGTCAGCGGTCACGTGGGACCGCTCATTAGAGAAATGAATATGGACTCCACTCCCATAGGGGTGGAGCCACATATTCATTCCTCTGAGCGGTGCCAGTGACCGCTGACAGGAAGAGCTGCGGCACCCGGAGACAGTGTGACAGGCAGCGGCAGCGTCTTGAACCCCAGGACTAGGTGAGTATTTTATATTCACCTGTCCACGTTCCACACTCCGGGCGTCGCTCCATCTTCCCGGCGCTGCTCTGTCTCCCCTGCGTCTCTGCGCTCTGACTGTGCAGGTCAGAGGGCGCGATGACGCATATAGTGTGCGCGGCGCCCTCTGCCTGAACAGTCAGTGCAGAGAGACGCCGGGACGAGATGCCGGAACGAGACGCCAGGAGCTGCAATCAAGGTGAGTATGGCTTTTTTTTTTATTATTGCAGCAGCAGCAGCAATGGCAGAGCTTTATAAGGAGCATATATGGGGCAAGAATGAACGGTGCACAGCTTTATAAGGAGCATATATGGGGCAAGAATGAACGGTGCACAGCTTTATAAGGAGCATATATGGGGCAAGAATGAACGGTGCACAGCTTTATAAGGAGCATATATGGGGCAAGAATGAACGGTGCACAGCTTTATAAGGAGCATATATGGGGCAAGAATGAACGGTGCACGGCTTTATAAGGAGCATATATGGGGCAAGAATGAACGGTGCACGGCTTTATAAGGAGCATATATGGGGCAAGAATGAACGGTGCAGAGCACTATATGGCAGAGCTATTGGGAAAGAATGAACGGTGCAGAGCACTATATGGCACATCTATGGGGCAAGAATGAACGGTGCAGAGCACTATATGGCACAGCTATGGGACAAAAATGAATGGTGCAGAGCACTATATGGCACAGCTATGGGACAATAATGAACGGTGCCGAGCACTATATGACACAGCTATGGGGCAAGAATGAACGGTGCAGAGCACTATATGGCACAGCTATGGGGCAATAATGAACGGTGCAGAGCACTATATGGCACAGCTATGGGGCAATAATGAACGGTGCAGAGCACTATATGGCACAGCTATGGGGCAATAATGAACGGTGCAGAGCACTATATGGCACACCTTTCTATGGTACATCTATGGGGCAATAATGAACGGTGCAGAGCACTATATGGCACAGCTATGGGGCCATAATGAACGGTATGGAGCATCTATTTTTATTTTTGAAATTCACCAGTAGCTGCTGCATTTTCCACCCAAGGCTTATACTCGAGTCAATAAGTTTTCCCAGTTTTTTGTGGCAAAATTAGGGGGGTCGGCTTATACTCGGATCGGCTTATACTCGAGTATATACGGTAAATATTATTATTAAAATCACATGGATAAGGTGATGCATTTGAAACTGTAAGGGTGTTATCTTAATCATAACCTTTTATTCACCATGTGTTTAATATTTTGGAGTAAATAATATTTTAATTCTTCTGGGATTGCTGGATTAAAGCTATTGCTTCTTCACTGCTATTCCACCCAGGAACCAGGTGGGATTTGCTCCTGTGCATCCCTCTCTTTCCATTTTGCATCTGGCAGATACATTAAACCTTGGGTGAGCTGACAAGTAATTTTATTCTTTATTTTTTTCTTTTATAGTGAAATCTCCTATAATACAAATGTCCCTGCAAACTTTAACATTCTGATTCCATTCAAGAAGATCCTCCCCTTACCCTAAAAATAAACTGCTGAAAACTCAGAGAACAGGCTAATTTTGTTGGGCTTCCCCATAATGCCGTGCAGCTATCACATCACATGTTCTGGAGCAGCCAATCGGTTATAAACAGCATAAAATATGGGAGCCATCCAAGGAGCGCCATTTTATGCATGCACAGTGAAGGGATAAATAGGAGATAAAAGTGCACTCCTCATTCCGCCAAGGGATAGAAATATGCCTAATTTGATTGTGGTGTTCAAGGAAACTGAAAAGTGATAACTTCAGTCTGTGAATACTAATCCAATACTTGATATGTAGGGAAGTGCTGTACCTGTATAGTCACTGTATATGCAGTGTGAGTGAGCTGGTTGATTTGAGGTAAACTGCAGCAACAGCACCTAAAAATTAGACTTCTTAATATATTGCAAAATTAGACTCCACAGTGTTAATTTGGTCTCTTCCTCTCCCCCTTTTTTCCTCTCTTTCTCTCCCTCTTCCTGTCTCCCCCTCTATCCCCCTCTCTATATCTCCCTTCCTCTCCATCTCCCCACCTTTCTCCTTCTCTCTCCTTTTTTCTCCTTCTTCCTCAATCTCCTTCTTTCTCTCTCTCCCACTCTATCTCTTCCTCTCTGTATCTCTCCCTTTCTCTCAATCTGTCCCCCTCACTTTCTCTCTCTGACTCCATCTCTCTCACCTTCTCTCTTACTTTCTTCCCAGGCAATTAGTGGCTTTTCAGTATTGTGATTTGTGGTGGTGAGATATTTCCAGTAATCGTTTTTTTGGGGGGGGGAAATATAGTGAAACCAGGGAATTCGAATTTTAAAAGATCTGCTTACCTCAATTGATAAAGAAATATAGAAAATTACATTGATAAAAATGTGATGAATACTAGAAGGCTGCATGACTTTTGGTAAGCATATATAAGGCAAAGCAGTAGGCATACATTCATTCCCATTAGTAATGGTTCTTTTGGCGCATTTCCTTCAATACTTGTATTATTCAATATCAAGCCATGGCATGGAGAGTAGATCTTTAAATGTTTAATCAATGCTTATGATTACTCGCTTGGACTGTTAGGGGTAATATAGGATGGTTCAGAAGCAACGTTTACATCAATTGTTATTGAACCTACAGTTAGTTCTCAGAGATGGGATGTCTGCTAAACTGACATGTTTGGCAGAATGGGTGGGTAGGTATTAATTCTTTAAAATTCTTTTAGGAACAAGTCATTTAGCCAGAATTTGTAATGTGAATGTGTTTTTCAGTCCTGGAGCAGAATCTCTGCATAGTCATTGTGTGAAAATTTGCAGGCTTTTTTCAGATGAAACCTACTATTTTTTATATCACTAATTGACCATCTAGTAATGCTGAAATAAGTGAGTATAATATGGCTGTATTTTGTGATGGGGTTGCTATAGAGGCACACAGGGTCCCTACTCTACCTATTATTCATATGTTCAGGTGCCTGTTACGTAGGTCATGAAGGTCATTATGACCTCCCTGTGCCATAATACAGGCTTCAAGGACTACAATTTTGATGAAAAATCTGGATATTCAAAGTTCAGACTGATCCAGGTATTGACAATCACTGAGCCTTTAACTGCTATGAAGAAGACTGTCACTATCAAATAATAAGTAACCTATATATTAGGATCGATGCTGCAGATATGTAAAGAAAAGACATCAACTCAGGTCCAAGATTAGAAGAAAAATGTGTCAACAAGGTGTAAAAGAAAATATGAAAAAAATTGTAGAGTTAGCAGAGAAAACAAGACACATTTAATAGAAGGGAGTTAAAAGTAAATCCTTACATGTTAGGCTTCTATGACACTTCAGTTGTTTGGCGTCAGTCTGCTCCGACATCTTGATGGATCGACGGATCCGTCAAAATTGTTGAGAAAACAGTTCTAACGGATCAGTTTTTTTGACGCATCCGTGTATGTGGGAAAAGTATCTACTTTTTGGAGCATGCTCAATTGAAAAAGCGGATTGGGGTGACGGATCCGCCAAATGACGGTCGCGACATTTCGGCACAGACAAAAAACGTTGCAATGTTCGTCAATGTCTAGACGACGTCTGCCAAATTTCGACGGATCCGTCACATGGCGGATGGAACGGACGACCATCCGCCACAATCCGTCGCTAATGCAAGTCTATGGGAAAATAGCGGATCTGCCAAAAAAATGGTGGATCCGCTATTTGACGAAAATGGTGGTTTCAAACTGACGCCAAAAGACTGAAGTGTGAAAGAGGCCTTAGCAGCTTTGTACATACAGTATATCCACTAGCTCTCTTTTATTGATGCATTCTATTGTTAATGTATTTTTTTAATACTGAGCTTATCTTAAGTGTCTATTGTCGTCAACAGTTATCATTTTGCTGGGACAGTCTCGGACACTTGAGTGTTCCCTAAGTTGCCATGGTGTGAAAAAAACAGCAGATTTTCCACTGTGCGTTCAATCACAGAAAATTCTCTGTGTTTCACAGTGCCAGTTTAGAGTTTGAGATTTGCAGAAATCTCGTGGACATGCTGCGTAATATATCAGTAACGTAAATTGACATGAGCTGTGAGTTTGAGATCCATAGCATGTCCATTTATGTTGCAGATGTAGGTGTAAATTCCATCCTTTGCTTTGCATTGGGTGAAATGTATGACTCTAGCTCTTCATCAGAGCAATATCTACTCTATTTATTGTCAATAAGAATGTTGAGAGGTCCATGCTAGGGCTGCTATAGTGGGAACGTAGCTTAAAAGGGGCAAGTCTTAGACAATTCACTCCTTTGGTGTACTGTGGTAAGACTAAAATGGCCTCATTTTGAGCATTAGAGTGTTGCAAGAATACATCTAAGGCTAGGTTCCCACAAAATCTAAATATGTAATCTGGGAGTTGAGAAGTAAGATGCACTTAATTTATTAAAGAAGTAAAATGCTCCTAATTTATGAATTTATGAAAAGGACTATGCCACTTTCTAGTGCGGTGTGCCTCAGCCAGAGATATAACAGAGTCAGGGGTTGGCATACAGTATCTTTTCTGACAAAATGTACCGCATTAAAGTGGAGTAAATTTTCATGAATTAGTCAGGCAGGCCTAGCCATGTCCCATCCCACCACTACTCCAATCATTTTGGGTTATCTTGCCAGGACTAGTGTGAAAACGCAAAATGTCTTCATTTTTTCCTCACCTTGTGACCCGTAAGGCTATATGTACATGATGCATTTTTGCTGCATTTTTTTACGTGCATAAATTCATCAAAAAGCCCAATGGAATACTAAAGCAAAGAAATTCTATGAGAATCCTGAAGTGTTGTGCACATAATCTGTAAATTTCCATCTGTATTTGCTGTGTTTTATTTTCTGCAGAATGTCAATTCTTTTTGCGTTTTTGAAGCATTTTTGACTCATTGACTTCAATTGAGTCAGTCAAATCTGCAGCAAAAACACAGGGGTTAAAAGGTTTCCTTATTTGCTGTGTAGTTGCTGCAGATTTTCTGCCAAAAATGCTGCGATTTATCAAAGGGAAATGATGTCAGAAGGAGGAAGTGTGTGTGGGCAGAGAATATGTGTGTGTCTCTGTGTATGGGCAGAGAATATGTGCGTGTCTGTGTGTGTGTGGGCGGAGAATATGTGCGTGTGTTTCTGTGTGTGGTGGGAGAATATGTGCGTGTGTCTGTGTGTCTGTGTGTGTGTCTGTCTATGTGTGTCTGCGTGTGTACCCAGGCGATGTCTGGTGGGACTACTACTCCCATCTGACTATGTGTTTTGTCACATATAACAGAGACAACATGAGCCAATGATGGGAGAATAGTCTCATCATCCTGCATTTGTGTTCAGTTATAAAAAAGATCTAAACTTTTACATATTTACATACTCACCAAGCACCTAATCCCCGATGTCCGTTTCTCCTGCAAATATTCAAAAATAATAAACCACCATATACTCACCTTTCCGCTGTAGTCCGTGTAACACCGAGTGTCCCAAGTCGATCTCACCCGGCTGCGGGCGATACACTGACAGGAGCTGATCATTCCCATAGTGTATCACTGAGCCGCTGTGAGAGTTCACCGGAGCCCTAATGTGACTATTCTACACATGAGATTGCCGTGGGACACTCGGTATTAAATGGACTACATCAGACAGGATAGTATTATATGTTGGTTTATTATTATTTTTGATTGTTTGCAGGAGACGAGGGCGTTGGAGATTAGACTTTCAGTAATTATGGTAAATTTAGATTCAATAAAGGAGTCTGTGTGATTATTTCAAATAAAGGACTTTATTCTGGCCATGTCTTATTTACCATGTAACTAAAGGATTAATAATGGAGAGGTGTCTTATAGATGCATCTCCATTACTAACCTGTGGGCTTGATGTCAACTGACAGTACAATGGTGACATCAACCCCACAAATATGAACGCCACTTGCCACCACTACAGGGCAAGTGAGAAGAGCGAGGCTAAGTTCCAGAATTGGAGCATCTATAATATGCTTCATTTCTGGGTCTGAGAGCAGATGTTTTAGCTTGGGGGAATGCCAATAACCATGGCCCCTTCCAGGCTATTAATATCAGCCTGCAGCTGTCTGCCTAGCCTGTAATGAGAGGCAATTCAGTACCACAATGGACATAGCGGTCAGAGCACATACAGTGATCTGACAATAACCCAAAATCATAGAACGAGCTCTGAGACGTGGGAACTCTGCAGACCGCAATCCCTAATCCTCTCCAAACAACACTAGAGGCAGCCGTGGATTGCGCCTAACTCTGCCTATGCAACTCGGCACAGCCTGAGAAACTAACTAGCCTGAAGATAGAAAATAAGCCTACCTTTCCTCAGAGAAATACCCCAAAGGAAAAGACAGCCCCCCACATATAATGACTGTGAGTTAAGATGAAAAGACAAACGTAGAGATGAAATAGATTCAGCAAAGTGAGGCCCGACTTTCTTAACAGAGTGAGGATAGGAAAGATAACTTTGCGGTCTACACAAAACCCTCAAGAAAACCACGCAAAGGGGGCAAAAAGACCCTCCGTACCGAACTAACGGCACGGAGGTACACCCTTTGCGTCCCAGAGCTTCCAGCAACAAATTAGACAAGCTGGACAGAAAAAATAGCAAACAAATAGCAAAGAAGAACTTAGCTATGCAGAGCAACAGGCCACAGGAACGATCCAGGGAAAAACAAGTCCAACACTGGAACATTAACAGGAAGCCAGGATCAAAGCATTAGGTGGAGTTAAGTAGAGAAGCACCTAACGACCTCACCAGATCACCTGAGGGAGGAAACTCAGAAGCCGCAGTACCACTTTCCTCCACAAACGGAAGCTCCCAGAGAGAATCAGCCGAAGTACCACTTGTGACCACAGGAGGGAGCTCTGCCACAGAATTCACAACACTAGCCTTTGCAATTTTATAGGGGGACCCCATGTCAATTTTTTTCTGGGGTTCCCCTATAAACTAGCCAGTAAAGGCTGAGCAAACAGAAATAAAAATAAACAGATATGGCATTTCAAGCAGATTTCTGACAGTTGCTTTTTTTGTTATATGTAGCATATGTAGGTTAATTATTTTAATTCTCCTACATAGGCTGGTGTGTGTGTGTGTGTCTTTATTTAATATTAATGAGGCTGATGTGTGTGTGTCATTATTTAATATTAATGAGGCTATCTGGCTGAAGAGGTCGAACAAGGAAATTACATCACAATTCTGTTTTTTTTATAATATATTTTAATGTAGCTCTATGGATTTACAAAAACGCATGAAAAAAAAACGCATGCAAAAATGCATTAAAAAAACTCATAAAAACTTCCAATTTCCAGTTGCGTTTTTCTGCTAAAATATGCAGAAACCTTGCAGAAATCTCTTCAAGCAAATAAGCAACATGCACACATATATTTCCATGAAAAATTAATCTTTAATGTTACAATAAAAACCACCAACCCAGCGACAAATTATATATACGGTATATACCAAAAATATGCGAACTAGTAACCTATAAGATACCCTACACTAAGCCTATATTGCCCTTGCCTAGCTGTGGAGGTTGGCACCCTAAGAGAATGATTTGGCGCCCCCCATTCACTGTGGGCTATCCCTCACTGCCCTATTCCAACCCTATAATTATGGTAGGAAAACAATTCATAAATAGTACAGAAATAAAAAAAGAATTGTAGGCTAATCACTAAAATTTTTAGCAGGTAGCTCAGGAAGCACAAAAAATATATATAAATATAAAATCATCCAATTTCATGATTTAAACTCCATAATAGCAGTAAATCGTCACACAATGAGTTTGACAATTGGGCTCAGATGCATCCTCTAGATCAGGGGCGTCAAACTGCATTTCTCGAGGGCCGCAAACCATGCGTGTTTTCAAGATTTCCTTAGCATTGCACAAGGTGCTGCAATCATTATGTGTGTAGGTGATTAAATTATCACCTGTGCAGTACAAGGAAATCCTGAAAACATGACCTGGTAGCAGCCCTCCAGGAATGCAGTTTGACACCCCTGCTCTAGTTAGGTGACCATCACACATGATTCAGATGGCACATATAGTATTAATTGAGACTCCTTCAGAATCAGTCTTCCATAAATATATTCATAGTCCAACAACATTAGTATCAAATAGGCACACTACCCCAAACACACAATGCAATAAGCATGATAAAGCAGGAGTATACTTAGCATGAATCAGGTGCAACCCGATGCGTTTCCCCGTTAGTAGCACAGTTCATCAGGAGGTATCACAATATAGATGCCGGATGCCATGATGTAGGTGATCATCCATATGCATCTACAGTGCCTACAAGTAGTATTCAACCCCCTGCAGATTTAGCAGGTTTAATAAGATGCAAATAAGTTATAGCCTTCAAGCTTCAAACAAGAGCAGGATTTATTAATAGATGCATAAATCTTACAAACCAAAAAGTTTTGTTGCTCAGTTAAATTTTTATAAATTTTAAACATAAAAGTGTGGGTCAATTATTATTCAACCCCTAGGTTTATTATTTTGTGGAATAACCTTTGTTTGCAATTACAGCTAATAATCGTCTTTTATAAGACCTGATCAGGCCGGCACAGGTCTCTGGAGTTATCTTGGCCCACTCCTCCATGCAGATCTTCTCCAAGTTATCTAGTTTCTTTGGGTGTCTCATGTGGACTTTAATCTTGAGCTCCTTCCACAAGTTTTCAATTGGATTAAGGTCAGGAGACTGACTAGGCCACTGCAACACCTTGATTTTTTGCCTCTTGAGCCAGGCCTTGGTTTTCTTGGCTGTGTGCTTTGGGTCGTTGTCTTGTTGGAAGATGAAATGACGACCCATCTTAAGATCCTTGATGGAGGAGCGGAGGTTCTTGGCCAAAATCTCCAGGTAGGCCGTGCTATCCATCTTCCCATGGATGCGGACCAGATGGCCAGGCCCCTTGGCTGAGAAACAGCCCCACAGCATGATGCTGCCACCACCATGCTTGACTGTAGGGATGGTATTCTTGGGGTCGTATGCAGTGCCATCCAGTCTCCAAACGTCACGTGTGTGGTTGGCACCAAAGATCTCGATCTTGGTCTCATCAGACCAGAGAACCTTGAACCAGTCAGTCTCAGAGTCCTCCAAGTGATCATGAGCAAACTGTAGACGAGCCTTGACATGACGCTTTGAAAGTAAAGGTACCTTACGGGCTCGTCTGGAACGGAGACCATTGCGGTGGAGTACGTTACTTATGGTATTGACTGAAACCAATGTCCCCACTGCCATGAGATCTTCCCGGAACTCCTTCCTTGTTGTCCTTGGGTTAGCCTTGACTCTTCGGACAAGCCTGGCCTCGGTACGGGAGGAAACTTTCAATGGCTGTCCAGGCCGTGGAAGGCTAACAGTAGTTTCATAAGCCTTCCACTTCCGGATGATGCTCCCAACAGTGGAGACAGGTAGGCCCAACTCCTTGGAAAGGGTTTTGTACCCCTTGCCAGCCTTGTGACCCTCCACGATCTTGTCTCTGATGGCCTTGGAATGCTCCTTTGTCTTTCCCATGTTGACCATGTTTGAGTGCTGTTCAAAAGTTTGGGGAGGGTCTTAAATAGTCAGAAAAGGCTGGAAAAAGAGATAATTAATCCAGACATGTGAAGCTCATTGTTCTTTGTGCCTGAACTACTTCTTAATACTTTAGGGGAACCAAACAGAATTCTGGTGGGTTGAGGGGTTGAATAATAAATGACCCTCTGAAAAGACTTTTCACAATTTAAAAAAAAAAATAAACAAAGAAATAACATTATTTTTTGCTGCAGTGCATTTCACACTTCCAGGCTGATCTACAGTCCAAATGTCACAATGCCAAGTTAATTCCAAATGTGTAATCCTGCTAAATCTGCAGGGGGTTGAATACTACTTGTAGGCACTGTATATGTGCCACCTGAATCATGTGTGATGGTCACGTGTGAGATACCCGGTAAAAATTTTAGTGATTAGCCTACGATATTTTTTTCATTTCTGTACTATTTATGAATTGTTTTCCTACCTATAATTTTAGGGTTGGAATATGGAAGTGAGGGATAGCCCATGGTGAGTGAAGTCGCCAAATCGTTCTCTTAAGGTACCCACCTCCACAGCTAGGCAAGGGCAATATAGGCCTAGTGTAGGGTATCTTACAGGTTAATTTATTACTAGGTCGCATATTTTTGGTACATATATACTATTTCACTGGGTTGGTGTTTTTTTTATTGTAATATTAAAGGTTAATTTTTAATGGAAATATATGTTCACACACTAAATTTGAATTTCCTGGAGAATATGTATAATTATTTGGCAATATGCACACATAGCCTAAAGGTTTACGGTCTTCTAGAGCCTTTTTTTTTATCTTTTCGATTTCATATTGTGAGGGCATGTACAACTAGTGAGAAAAGTGGCATTTATGAATTATGAAGGTATTGGCTTCTCAAGTTATGCATAGATCATACTTTTCTTACAAAACATTATTCTTTAACGTGTAGAGATCTAATAGTAGGAAAAAAATGGCACAAGTGTTATTTTTTGCTCTTCATAATTCAGGCATCATTTCCACATGTCAAAGGGAAAGAAAGGGTTAACTATCTTTCCTGGTTGCAGATTTCCTTTAAAGTTAAAGTTAAGGAATAAACATGTCTTGATCTACACATATGGAAAAGAGCATTATTAATTGATTGGTCTCTGCAAAGGTTGGATACGTACAGGAGTTACTTTGTGGTAATGCTTATATTGTATACATTCTCCTTCCTTTACTTTAGGTGAGGAGAGCTATGCATAGCATCGGATCTATTTGATTCTGATCACATTCCATAGGAGTATAGATTACCAATATGAGCATGGACAATGGCTCCACAATCATGGGGAAGACTGCTGACTTGACAGATGTCCAGAAGGCAGTCATTGACACACTCCACCAGGAGGGTAAACCACAAAAGATCATGGCTGAAGAAGTTGGAGTTCACAGAGTACTGTTTCCAAGTACATGAATGAAAAAACGTGGTAGAAAAAGGTGCACAAGCAACCGGGATAACCGCAGCCTTGACGGGATTGTTCAGAAAAGGTCATTCAAAAATTTGGGGAAGATTCATAAGGAGTGGACCGCTGCTAGAGTCATTGCTTCAAGAGACACCACACACAGATGTATCCAGGGCTACAAGTGTTGCATTCCCTGTGTCAAGCTACTGGCTGCAGCAGTTGTGACACAATTAGTTTTTAGATGCAGGATGTAGCAGAGCTCAGAGAACTAACTCCGTCCGCACCAGGCTCTCTATGTACATATAGCCAAAAGAAAATGGAGCAAAAATGTCCCAAGCAACATATTAGGGGCTGCTGGGTGAGGTGGGGACGCTCCCCTGTTAATCGCATGTGGTTTACTTGACTAATACTATATTTGATATATTGTGATCTTCACTAATTACTGAAGGCCATTGGGCTAATCTATGAACTGTCTAGTAGATGAATTTTGCTGTCCCCCCGAGCCCGGCGTACCTTCATGTCTCCTCTGTTTTACTTCCTGATTTTTATAAATTGTATACAGCATGTATATTTGGGTATCTTTCATGTGATTTTTCAATAAATATATTTTGTATTATACATTTCTAATATGTTGTTTGGGACAATTTTGCTCCATTTTCTTTTGGCTATATCTATTTGGAGTTGTCTGTTTAAAGTGACACCTTTGGGTTGTTCTGGGAGAGCTTTTCATTTTTGCTCTCAGCCGCAGTGTATGCCAGTGCTTTATGATTACGTTAATAAGTGTTATTCTTCTGTGTTTTTCACAGCTTTCAATCTAAAGCCAATGGATTTTCGTACGTGAGGTCAGACCTGGTTATCTCGCTTGCAGGAAGTTTTTAAGGAGGATACTGTCGGTACTACAATTACAAATGGTGGTGACTCTAGAGACAGGATTGTAAGATTGAAATCGCTGCTTTATAAGAGAACGAAGTTGTGGTGGAATAGGCACAATACCTGACTAGCAACCTGATTCCAAGAGGCCTATGCATTCAAATATTTACATCCTTTCCAGTTGAGGATGTGACATTCAGAAAGGAGTGGGAAGAAATTGCCACAAAGTGCTCTAGAGGCTTCATAGAGTTACTTATGAAACTAGATGAAAAGAAATTTGGAGACATAGAAAAGGAAATTGATAATATTCAGGTGGCAATTAACCCCTTTACCCCCAAGGGTGGTTTGTACGTTAATGACCGGGTAAATTTTTACAATTCTGACCACTGTCCCTTTATGAGGTTATAACTCTGGAACGCTTCAACGGATCCCAGTGATTCTGACCATGTTTTCTCATGACATATTGTACTTCATGATAGTGGTAAAATTTCTTTGATATTACCTGCGTTTATTTGTGAAAAAAACAGAAATTTGGTGAAAATTTTGAAAATTTCGCAATTTTCCAACTTTGAATTTTTATGCAATTAAATCACAGAGATATGTCACACAAAATACTTAATAAGTAACATTTTCCACATGTCTACTTTACATCAGCACAATTTTGGAACCAAAATTTTTTTTTATTAGGGTGTTATAAGGATTAAAATTTGACCAGCAATTTCTCGGTTTTACAACACCATTTTTTTTTAGGGACCACATCTCATTTGAAGTCATTTTGAGGGGTCTATATGATAGAAAATACCCAAGTGTGATACCATTCTAAAAATCACACCCCTCAAGGTTCTCAAAACCACATTCAAGAAGTTTATTAACCCTTCAGGTGTTTCACAGGAATTTTTGGAATGTTTAAATAAAAATGAACATTTAACTTTTTTTCACAAAACATTTAATTCAGCTCCAATTTGTTTTATTTTACCAAGGGTAACAGGAGAAAATGGACCCCAAAAGTTGTTGCACAATTTGTTCTGAGTACGCTGATACCCCATATGTGGGGGTAAACCACTATTGGGCGTATGTCAGAGCTCAGAAACGAAGGAGCGCCATTTGACTTTTCAATGCAAAATTGACTGGAATTGAGATGGGACGCCATGTTGCGTTTGGAGAGCCGCTGATGTGCCTAAAGATTGAAACCCCCCACAAGTGACACCATTTTGGAAAGTAGACCCCCTAAGGAACTTATCTAGATGTGTGGTGAGCACTTTGACCCATTAAGTGATTCACAGATGTTTATAATGCAGAGCCGTAAAAATAAAAAATCATATTTTTTCACAAAAATGATCTTTTCGCCTCCAATTTTTTATTTTCCCAAGGATACAAGAAAAAATTGGACCTCACTAGTTGTGTTGTGAGAGCTTTGAACCCCAAAGTGTTTCACTACAGCTGAACTAGAGCGGGTGCAGAGAAGAGCGACCAAGGTTATTAGAGGACTGGGGGTCTGCAATACCAAGATAGGTTATTACACTTGGGGCTATTTAGTTTGGAAAAACGAAGACTAAGGGGTGATCTTATTTTAATGTATAAATATATGAGGGAACAGTACAAATACCTTTCTGATGATCTTTTTAATCATAGACCTGACACAGGGACAAGGGGGCATCATCTACGTTCTTTACTGTAAGAGCAGTGAGACTATGGAACTCTCTGCCGTATGATGTTGTGATGAGTGATTCATTACTTAAATTTAAGAGAGGATTGCATACCTTTCTTGAAAAGTATAATGTTGCAGGGTATATATACTAGATTCCTTGATAGGGCATTGGTCCAGGGAACTAGTCTGATTGCCGTATGTGGAGTCAGGAAGGAATTTTTTCCCCAAAGTGGAGCTTACTATTTGCCACATGTTTTTTTTTTGCAATCCTCTGGATCAACATGTTAGGGCATGTTAGGTTAGGCTATGGGTTGAACTAGATGGACTTAAAGTCTTCCTTCAACCTTAATAACTATGTTACTATGTTATAATGGAGAGCCGTGAAAATAAAAAATCTTTTTTTTCCACAAAACTTATATTTTAGCCCCCAGTTTTGTATTTTTCCAAGGGTAACAGGAGAAATTGGACCCCAAAAGTTGAGGTCCAATTTGTCCTGAGTACGATAATACCCCATATGTGGGGGGGAACCACCATTTGAGCGCATGGCAGAGCTCGGAAGGGAAGGAGGGTCATTTTTAATGCAGACTTAGATGGATTAGTCTGCAGGCGTCACAATACGTTTGCAGGGCCCCTAATGTACCTAGACAGTAGAAACCCCCCACATGTGACCCCATATTGGAAACTAGATCCCCCAAGGAACTTATCTACATTTGTTGTGAGAACTTTGAACCTCCAAGTGTTTCACTACAGTTTGTAATGCAGAGCCGTAAAAATAAAAAATCTTTTTTTTTTCCACAAAAATTATTTTTTAGCCCCCAGTTTTGTATTTTCTCAAGGGTAACAGGAGAAATTGGACCACAAAGGTTGTTGTCCAAAGTGTCCTGAGTACGCTGATACCCCATATGTGCAGGGGAACCACCGTTTGAGCGCATGGCAGAGCTCTGAAGGGAAGGAGCATCATTTGGAATGCAGACTTGGATTGGTCTGCAGGCCTCACATTGCGTTTGCAGAGCCTGTAATGTACCTAAACAGTAGAAACCCCCAACAAGTGTCCCCATATTGGAAACTAGACCCCCCAAGGAACTTATCTAGATGTGTTGTGAGAACTTTGAACTTCCAAGTGTTTCACTACAGTTTATAACGCAGAGCCGTGAAAAAAAAAATATTTTTTTCCACAAAAATTATTTTTAGCCCCCAGTTTTGTATTTTCTCAAGGGTAACAGGAGAAATTGGATCCCAAAAGCTGTTGTCCAATGTGTCCTGAGTACACTGATACCCCATATTTTGGGGTAAACACCTGTTTGGGCGCACAGGAGAGCTCGGAAGGGAAGGAGCACTGTTTTAATTTTTCAACGCAGAATTGGATGGAATTGAGATCGGACGCCAATTGGGATAATCTATGAACTGTCTATTAGATGCTTGCGTCCCTGGGATGAATTTTGCTGTCCCCCCTGAACCCTGCATACCTTCATGTCTCCTCTGTTTTACTTCCTGACTTTTATACATTGTATACAGCAAGTATATTTGGGTATCTTTCATGTGATTTTTCAATAAATACATTTTGTATTATACATTACTAATATGTTGTTTGGGACATTTTTGCTCCATTATCTTTTGGCTATATCTATTTGGAGTTGTCTGTTTAATTCGACACATTTGGGTTGTTCTGGGAAAAGTTTTCATTTTTGCTCTCGGCCGCAGTGTATGCCAGTGCTTAATGATTACGTTAATAAGTCTCTATGTACATAGTATATTGACAGCGAACTGCTTATCACATGATGGGGCGGAGTCAGACCAGGTAGCACCTGAGCACATATGCCACCTATGCCAACAGCCTAATAAGTGACACATCGTTGAATTCAGTGGCTTGGCTGCTACCTCATGCTGTCTTCAGTTTACATAGCAAAAATCTGCTGACAGATTCCCTTTAAAAATGCTGTCAAATGACACAAGCTGCCATTGTTATGATCACTTAATCAATTTCTGTAACCTTAGTTTTCCCAGCAGTTTTTTTTTTACATTTTTTACATAAAATGTCCCCAAGTGAACTGTGCATATGGGCAGAGCATTACCCAGAACCCCGTGGTATTCCATTTCCTGTAAGCAGTAAACTACACGCACTACACGTTTTATGGAAAGTGAGAGTGTTGTTTAAACATTAAAATGCTAATTTGTGATATTTGCTGAAAACAGAGTGATTGAGAACACTCAGGCCCTCTGACCTACTAGCTACAATGATTATCAGTTTACATAGAGAAATACTTTCGAATATCCAGTTACAATCGGTGAAATGAATGGAAAAGGCCATATGACAGCACTTCCCGTGCTTGATGTACTGGAGAATACATGAGACTTTTACTTTTTTAAGATGTAAAATTATTCCTTTCCATTTTGATTGCTTGTGTGCTGATTCAAGCATTAAACGTTTCCTGTAATCACTTTTGAAAAATGTCAGCGTGTTTGTAGCAATGCATGCTAAACAATGCATTTTAATGGATTACTTAATAGTCAGAAACTGTAACTTAATAAATAACTC
This sequence comes from Ranitomeya imitator, assembly GCF_032444005.1. Lineage (NCBI taxonomy): Eukaryota > Metazoa > Chordata > Amphibia > Anura > Dendrobatidae > Ranitomeya > Ranitomeya imitator. The sequence continues at coordinate 932,147,669 of NC_091282.1, read as the reverse complement.
ACTATTTCCAGCTGCTTGGACATTACCATGACTGAAAATATACGGTAGTTTATTCTATCATTTACTAACACAAACAGGTGGAATTGTTGGTCAAAATATGCAGCTAGTATGAGTTCAGTAGCTGTTGTAATAGCAGAGGTTGCAATCACTATTTGGACCCTGAACTTTTGGGCCCCATAGAATAACCAGCTTCTTATCAAATCACGATTATAAGAAGACTAGAAATAGGCCCGATGCTATTGCATCGGGAGTGCGGTGAAATGAACATCAGCTGCTAGCGGTATTCAAATCTGGCACCAATACCGCTAGCAGCTGATTGGTCGCCAGCCTTGGAGGGGGATTCAAATCCCACGCGGCATGCTCATTGGCTCAGCCGGCGGGTGGCTCAGCCAATGAGCGGTGCCGCGCGGGACTGAAAAGGTGAGCAGATGCTTACTACATGTATGGCGCCAAACATTAAGCATGGAGGGGGGATGTGTGATGATGTGAGGATGATATGCTGGTGATACTGTTGGAGATTTATTACAAATTCAAAGTACACTTACCCACCATGATTACCATAGCATTCTGCATGACATCCCATCTGGATTGCACTTAATGGCATCATGATTTGTGCTACAACTTGCCAATGACCTAAAGCACACATTCAGTCTATGTAAGGGGTATGAAATCAAAAGGGGAAGGGATTGAGTTTTGTGACAGATGATATGACCTCAATAGGATAGAAATAAAAGTGGGCACCACAAGAGTATAGAACAAGAAATGGGGTGCTACTAACTGAGCAAGAAAAAGAATATAAGGTTTTAAACAGAAAAGCTACACAATTAACAAAAAGACAAAAGGCAGGGTAAGTCAAAATAGTCCCAAAAAATCAATGAGTATACAAAAATTTTTTTAGTAAATATGCTCCATCTAACAGGTGTATACAGTACGTAATATAGAATAATATAATAGATCACAAACAATTATCTTGAAATAATCAGAAAAAAATCCCCCCAAATTATCAAATAATAAGTATTAATAGTGCTGTATAAATAAGTGTATATTAAGAGTCTATGAAGCAGTGATATCAAAGTAACCAACACAGTACGTATATCATTACGTATAACTAACAGTAGTAGCACACAAATCATATAGACCAACAGCAATAATAATGATAGAAAACATGAATTATCCCTATTGCCACGATAATATAAATATATAGATAAGTTAAATGTAAATACCAAGGGAAAATAAGAATTTGATGTAAACCAAATAATGACAAATCCAAATTCTAACCATAGGCGTTTCACTGATAAATGCTAATAAAAAAGCATAGCAGATAATGTAAACTGATACTATACCCATTATGGAGTACAAACCCTGCCTCAGCTTCAACTCATCGTGTGCTGCTAGTGTAGCATTGTCAGGGGTAGAGTTGAGCGACCTTGACCTTTTTAGAGTCGAGCCGGGTTTTGCGAAACCCGACTATGTCCAAAGTCGGGTCGAGTGAAATCGGCCGATTATGACGTAAAGTCGGGATCGACCGAAACACGAAACCCAATGCAAGTCAATGGGGCAGCATAGTCGGCAGTGAGTGGGGGCCAGGAAAACACCTAGAGTGCCCATTTTAATGTCAAAACCATCCATTCTTCTTAATGAAGCTTGTCAAGCGTAATTTACCTTATAATAATTGGAAGGCATTTGAAATTGGGGGTCATTTGGCTAAAGTTGTGGGGGGTAGGGCTGGTTCAAGTAATTAGTGGGCCCAGGAAATCTGGACCACGTCACGGCAGTGGAGCAGGGAGAGGTAAGTATTTCAACTTTGCAAGTGCTGTGAACCTGAGCAAGCAGGGGGGGCCCACTCGTTGGCATTGGCACTGGCACAGGGCCCCTCAAAGTACAGCGGTGTGTTTGCACGGCGGGGGCGCCTCCCACCGGCAGCAACACTTTTGCGTACTATGAGAGGCCCTGTGCCAGTGACGTCGCCAACTAGTATTCCTCCCCCCACCTGATGAAGGAACCTGCACTTTCATCTGCACCTTCCTCTTTGTCCCCGTGTAAGGTGGTATGGTATGCGGGAAGAGCAACCTGACTTTCAGCAGGGTCACAATGTTGTTGTGTAGCGTGCACGGGGAATGTTGCGTTATGGGCCAATGTACCAGCAGACTCATCTATCACTGGCTGGGCAATGGGCACGATGAAGTGGAAACACAGATATAGGCCCAAAGAAGAAAGTGGGCTAAATGCAGTTCAAAATTGGTAACACAGGAATAACCAGGGGGCATTGCAGTGGAGGACAACTGGAATGAGAGGCTGACACAGAGAGTAGGGCCAAATCAGTAAGTAGTCGAAATGCAGTTCAAAATTGGCAACCGTAGTAAACAGGCGGCACAGCTTTGTTCAGTGGAGGAGAACAGCAAGGAGTGGCAGACACCGATAGTAGGCCCCAAACCAACTAGTACGCCAAATGCAGTTGTTCCATTTAACCACAATTTAATGAGAGCCTGAAGATAGAAGCTCAGGAAAGGCAACCTGGGGAACACCTTGGAGTGTAACACACCATCTCTCTCCACCCCATACCCATTTTGTATGGCCTAATGCAGTGTACTTTTCTACAACTACTAAACGAGAGTCGGAAGACCGAAGCAATGGCAAGGAAACCTGGGGAACACCTTAGAGTGTAACACACCCTCTCTCTACACCCCATACCCAATTTGAAGGTCTAATGCAGTGTAGTTTCCAAGAACTACTAAACGAGAGCCGGAAGATCGAAGCTCAGGAAAGGCAACCTGGGGAACACCTTGGAGTGTAACACACCCTCTCGCTACACCCCATACCCAATTTGAAGGCCTAATGCAGCGTAGTTTCCAACAACTACTAAACGAGAGCCGGAAGATCGAAGCTCAGGAAAGGCAACCTGGGGAACACCTTGGAGTGTAACAAACCCTCTCTCTACACCCCATACCCAATTTGTAGGCCTAATGCAGCGTAGTTTCCGACAACTACTAAACGAGAGCATGAAGATCGAAGCTCAGGAAAGGCAACCTGGGGAACACCTTGGAGTGTAACACACCCTCTCTCTACACCCCATACCCAATTTGTAGGCCTAATGCAGCGTAGTTTCCGACAACTACTAAACGAGAGCCGGAATATCGAAGCTCAGGAAAGGCAACCTGGGGAACACCTTGGAGTGTAACACACCCTCTCTCTACACCCCATACCCAATTTGAAGGCCTAATGCAGTGTAGTTTCCAAGAACTACTAAACGAGAGCCGGAAGATCGAAGCTCAGGAAAGGCAACCTGGGGAACACCTTGGAGTGGAACACACCATCTCTCTACACCCCATACCCAATTTGAAGGCCTAATGCAGCGTAGTTTCCAACAACTACTAAACGAGAGCCGGTAGATCGAAGCTCAGGAAAGGCAACCTGGGGAACACCTTGGAGTGTAACACAACGTCTCTCTACACCACGGAAGGGATGATTCTTAGGAAGGAAGGCTGTTGGAAATAAGCATTGCGCGTCCGAGGGTGATTAGATTCTTATTAGGTATATACTCACCCTCGGACGCGCCCTGCTTCTTTATTTGGAATGAATGTTTATTTGCAATGTGGTGTTGACTTTCTCTATTATTTTGGTAATTAATGATTTTATTATTTTCATTATTTTGCATCTTCTCGGCAATAATATAAAGAAGACGCGACAGGACAACACTCGGTGGATGCCATATGTGTGTTTTCAATTTAAAAAAACTTTCAGTTAACTACTTGCAGGAGAAAGTAATTGTAGCTGGTGGCCATTTTTAGTACTGTACCAGATTTTAGTTGTGTGTTTGTTTTTAATGTTAAAATGTCTGCATTTGATATCTCACCAGTATTTTCTTTTTTATAAGCAAAATACTTATTTTTATATTTTCTGATGTTGGTTCCAGGGGTACACGGCCAGCAGTGCCCTGGTCAGTGTAGTAGTAGTTGAAAGAATGGACCGCAGACAGGCATCGAAGGCCTAAAATAAAAACACATGGCTGTAGGCAATTTTAAATTGGTTCCAGGGGTACACGGGCAGCAGTGGTCTGGTCAGTGGAAGTCTAGTGGAAGGAGTGACCGCAGACAGGCTTCCAAGGCCTAAAATAATAACACATGGCTGTAGGCAATTTTAAATTGGTTCCAGGGGTACACGGCCAGCAGTGCCCTGGTCAGTGTAGTAGTAGTTGAAAGAATGGACCGCAGACAGGCATCGAAGGCCTAAAATAAAAACACATGGCTGTAGGCAATTTTAAATTGGTTCCAGGGGTACACGGGCAGCAGTGGTCTGGTCAGTGGAAGTCTAGTGGAAGGAGTGACCGCAGACAGGCTTCCAAGGCCTAAAATAATAACACATGGCTGTAGGCAATTTTAAATTGGTTCCAGGGGTACACGGGCAGCAGTGACCTGGTCAGTGTAGTAGTAGTTGAAAGAATGGACCGCAGACAGGCATCGAAGGCCTAAAATAAAAAAATTGGGCTGGCTGTAGGCAATTTTAAATTGGTTCCAGGGGTACACGGACAGCAGTGGTGTGGTCAGTGGAGGCCTAGTGGAAGGAGTGACCGCAGACAGGCATCGAAGGCCTAAAATAATAACACATGGCTGTAGGCAATTTTAAATTGGTTCCAGGGGTACACGGGCAGCAGTGACCTGGTCAGTGTAGTAGTAGTTGAAAGAATGGACCGCAGACAGGCATCGAAGGCCTAAAATAAAAAAATTGGGCTGGCTGTAGGCAATTTTAAATTGGTTCCAGGGGTACACGGGCAGCAGTGGTCTGGTCAGTGGAAGTCTAGTGGAAGGAGTGACCGCAGACAGGCTTCCAAGGCCTAAAATAATAACACATGGCTGTAGGCAATTTTAAATTGGTTCCAGGGGTACACGGGCAGCAGTGACCTGGTCAGTGTAGTAGTAGTTGAAAGAATGGACCGCAGACAGGCATCGAAGGCCTAAAATAAAAAAATTGGGCTGGCTGTAGGCAATTTTAAATTGGTTCCAGGGGTACACGGACAGCAGTGGTGTGGTCAGTGGAGGCCTAGTGGAAGGAGTGACCGCAGACAGGCATCGAAGGCCTAAAATAATAACACATGGCTGTAGGCAATTTTAAATTGGTTCCAGGGGTACACGGGCAGCAGTGACCTGGTCAGTGTAGTAGTAGTTGAAAGAATGGACCGCAGACAGGCATCGAAGGCCTAAAATAAAAAAATTGGGCTGGCTGTAGGCAATTTTAAATTGGTTCCAGGGGTACACGGGCAGCAGTGGTGTGGTCAGTGGAGGCCTAGTGGAAGGAGTGACCGCAGACAGGCATCGAAGGCCTAAAATAATAACACATGGCTGTAGGCAATTTTAAATTGGTTCCAGGGGTACACGGGCAGCAGTGACCTGGTCAGTGGAAGTCTAGTGGAAGGAGTGACCGCAGACAGGCTTCCAAGGCCTAACATAACAAACTTGGGCTGGCTGTAGGCACTTTTAAATTGGTTCCAGGGGTACACGGGCAGCAGTGACCTGGTCAGTGTAGTAGTAGTTGAAAGAATGGACCGCAGACAGGCATCGAAGGCCTAAAATAAAAACACATGGCTGTAGGCAATTTTAAATTGGTTCCAGGGGTACACGGACAGCAGTGGTGTGGTCAGTGGAGGCCTAGTGGAAGGAGTGACCGCAGACAGGCATCGAAGGCCTAAAATAATAACACATGGCTGTAGGCAATTTTAAATTGGTTCCAGGGGTACACGGGCAGCAGTGACCTGGTCAGTGTAGTAGTAGTTGAAAGAATGGACCGCAGACAGGCATCGAAGGCCTAAAATAAAAAAATTGGGCTGGCTGTAGGCAATTTTAAATTGGTTCCAGGGGTACACGGACAGCAGTGGTGTGGTCAGTGGAGGCCTAGTGGAAGGAGTGACCGCAGACAGGCATCGAAGGCCTAAAATAATAACACATGGCTGTAGGCAATTTTAAATTGGTTCCAGGGGTACACGGACAGCAGTGGTGTGGTCAGTGGAGGCCTAGTGGAAGGAGTGACCGCAGACAGGCTTCCAAGGCCTAACATAACAAACTTGGGCTGGCTGTAGGCACTTTTAAATTGGTTCCAGGGGTACACGGGCAGCAGTGACCTGGTCAGTGTAGTAGTAGTTGAAAGAATGGACCGCAGACAGGCTTCGAAGGCCTAACATAACAAACTTGGGCTGGCTGTAGGCACTTTTAAATTGGTTCCAGGGGTACACGGGCAGCAGTGGTCTGGTCAGTGGAAGTCTAGTGGAAGGAGTGACCGCAGACAGGCTTCCAAGGCCTAACATAACAAACTTGGGCTGGCTGTAGGCACTTTTAAATTGGTTCCAGGGGTACACGGGCAGCAGTGGTCTGGTCAGTGGAAGTCTAGTGGAAGGAGTGACCGCAGACAGGCTTCCAAGGCCTAACATAACAAACTTGGGCTGGCTGTAGGCACTTTTAAATTGGTTCCAGGGGTACACGGGCAGCAGTGGTCTGGTCAGTGGAAGTCTAGTGGAAGGAGTGACCGCAGACAGGCTTCGAAGGCCTAACATAACAAAATTGGGCTGGCTGTAGGCACTTTAAATTGGTTCCAGGGGTACATGGGCAGCAGTGTATGGTCAGTGGAAGTCTAGTGGAAGGAGTGACGGCAGACAGTCTTCGAAGGCCTAACATAACAAAATTGGGCTGACTGTAGGCACTTTTAAATTGGTTCCAGGGTAACACGGCCAGCAGTGGCCTGGTCAGTGTAGTAGTTGTAGAAAGAAGGGACCGCAGACAGGCTTCGAAGGCCTAACATAACAAAAATGTCAAAACAATGGTATTGTCAGTGCCAGGCATTGAAGGATGTCAGCGCCTAGACTACACATTGGTGAAGCTGTGAGAGATAATTTTGCTAGTGGTAGAGCACTGTTTGAGCTGGGGGGGGGAACTGTCTTGTGGCCGGCGTTACAGGCACAGGGCCCCTCATATTACAACGGTGTGTCTGACGTTGGGTGCGCACCACCACCGCCAGAGACACTTTATTGTACTATGAGGGACCCAGTGGCAGTGCCGTCGACCAAAAGCGGCCACACCCACCTCTTCAGACAAACAGCACTCTCAAGGGTCCAAGCGCAAAGTGGCGATAGCACGGGCCCGTGTGGGGAGTTTGGCCATTTCGTGAGGTGGAAACATGTCGTATGCTGGACAATCAGGTGAAGAAAATTACGAGATTGGAAAAGTCATTCAGAATAGTCCACAGGCAAGACCTTTTCATAGGAAAGCTAGGTGTCAGCCGGGCAGGGTGGGGCAAAAGATTTTGAAATCCAGTTGTGGTTCATTTTAATGAAGGTTAGATCATCTACATTTTGGGTAGCCAGACGAGTCCTTTTTTCTGTTAGTATTGAACCTGCAGCACTGAATACTCTTTCTGATAGGACACTAGCTGCCGGGCAAGCAAGCTCCTGCAATGCATATTCTGCCAATTCTGGCCAGGTGTCTAATTTGGATGCCCAGTAATCAAATGGGAATGACGGTTGAGGGAGAACGTCGATAAGGGATGAAAAATAGTTTGTAACCATACTGGACAAATGTTGTCTCCTGTCACTTTGAATTGATGCTGCAGTACCTGTCCTGTCTGCGGTCATAGAAAAATCACTCCACAACCTGGTCAGAAAACCCCTCTGGCCAACGCCACTTCTGATTTCTGCCCCTCTAACACCTCTGGTCTGCTGGCCCCTGGAGCTCGTGTGAGAACGATCACGGGCGCTGTGTGCAGGGAATGCCAGAAGCAAACGGTCAACAAGAGTTGATTGTTTTGTTGCTAATATTAGTTCCAAGTTCTCATGTGGCATAATATTTTGCAATTTGCCTTTATAGCGAGGATCAAGGAGGCAGGCCAACCAGTAATCGTCATCGTTCATCATTTTTGTAATGCGTGTGTCCCTTTTGAGGATACGCAAGGCATAATCCGCCATGTGGGCCAAAGTTCCCGTTGTCAAATCTGCGGTTGTGCTTGGTTGAGGGGCAGTTGCAGGCAAATCTACGTCACTTGTGTCCCTCAAAAAACCAGAACCCGGCCTTGCCACGCCACCAATTTCCCGTGCCCCCGGGAAAGCTTCCTCATTAAAAATATACTCATCCCCATCATCCTCCTCATCCTCCACCTCTTCTTCGCCCGGTACCTCGTCATGTACACTGCCCTGACCAGACAATCGCTGACTGTCATCAAGGCTTTCCTCTTCCTCTGGTGCAGACGCCTGATCCTTTATGTGCGTCAAACTTTGCATCAGCAGACGCATTAGGGGGATGCTCATGCTTATTATGGCGTTGTCTGCACTAACCAGCCGTGTGCATTCCTCAAAACACTGAAGGACTTGACACATGTCTTGAATCTTCGACCACTGCACACCTGACAACTCCATGTCTGCCATCCTACTGCCTGCCCGTGTATGTGTATCCTCCCACAAAAACATAACAGCCCGCCTCTGTTCGCACAGTCTCTGAAGCATGTGCAGTGTTGAGTTCCACCTTGTTGCAACGTCTATGATTAGGCGATGCTGGGGAAGGTTCAAAGAACGCTGATAGGTCTGCATACGGCTGGAGTGTACAGGCGAACGGCGGATATGTGCGCAAAGTCCACGCACTTTGAGGAGCAGGTCGGATAACCCCGGATAACTTTTCAGGAAGCACTGCACCACCAGGTTTAAGGTGTGAGCCAGGCAAGGAATGTGTTTCAGTTGGGAAAGGGAGATGGCAGCCATGAAATTCCTTCCGTTATCACTCACTACCTTGCCTGCCTCAAGATCTACAGTGCCCAGCCACGACTGCGTTTCTTGCTGCAAGAACTCGGACAGAACTTCCGCGGTGTGTCTATTGTCGCCCAAACACTTCATAGCCAATACAGCCTGCTGACGTATGCCAGTAGCTGCCCCATAATGGGAGACCTGGTGTGCAACAGTGGCAGGTGCGGATGGAGTGTTTGTGCGACTGCGGTCTGTGGACGAGCTCTTGCTTCTGCAGGAGGACGAGGAGGAGGAGGAGGAGGAGGGGGTGCGAACGGCTACAGACAACTGTTCACTAGACCGTGGGCTAGGCAGAACTGTCCCAAACTTGCTGTCCCCTGTGGACCCTGAATCCACCACATTTACCCAGTGTGCCGTGATGGACACGTAACGTCCCTGGCCATGCCTACTGGTCCATGCATCTGTTGTCAGGTGCACCTTTGTGCTCACAGATTGCCTGAGTGCATGGACGATGCGCTCTTTAACATGCTGGTGGAGGGCTGGGATGGCTTTTCTGGAAAAAAAGTGTCGACTGGGTAGCTCGTAGCGTGGTACAGCGTAGTCCATCAGGTCTTTGAAAGCTTCGCTTTCAACTAACCGGTAGGGCATCATCTCTAACGAGATTAGTCTAGCTATGTGGGCGTTCAAACCCTGTGTACGCGGATGCGAGGCTAAGTATTTCCTTTTTCTAACCATAGTCTCATGTAGGGTGAGCTGGACTGGAGAGCTGGAGATCGTGGAACTAGCGGGGGTGCCGGTGGACATGGCAGACTGAGAGACGGTGGGAGATGGTATTGTTGCCGCCGGTGCCCTAGATGCAGTGTTTCCTACTACGAAACTGGTGATTCCCTGACCCTGACTGCTTTGGCCTGGCAAAGATACCTGCACAGATACAGCAGGTGGTGCGCTAAATGGTGGTCCTACACTGCCGGAAGGGATGTTGCGTTGATGACTAGCTTCATTGGCCGAGGGTGCAACAACCTTAAGGGACGTTTGGTAGTTAGTCCAAGCTTTCAAATGCATGGTGGTTAAATGTCTATGCATGCAACTAGTATTGAGACTTTTCAGATTCTGACCTCTGCTTAAGGAAGTAGAACATTTTTGACAGATGACTTTGCGCTGATCAATTGGATGTTGTTTAAAAAAATGCCAGACTGCACTCTTTCTAGCATCGGATACCTTTTCAGGCATTGCAGACTGAGCTTTAACCGGATGGCCACGCTGTCCTCCACCAGGTTTTGGCTTTGCCACGCGTTTTGGGCAAGATACGGGCCCGGCAGATGGAACCTGTGGCGATGTTGATGCCTGCTGCGGCCCCCCCTCCTCCTCTGCTTCAGAACTGCTGCCGCCTGCACCCTGTTCCCCCAATGGCTGCCAATCGGGGTCAAGAACTGGGTCATCTAATAACTCTTCTTGTACCTCCTGCGCAACTTCGTCTGTGTCACCGTGTCGTTCGGTGGTATAGCGTTCGTGATGGGGCAACATAGTCTCATCAGGGTCTGATTCTTGATCAGCACCCTGCGAGGGCAATGTTGTGGTCTGAGTCAAAGGACCAGCATAGTAGTCTGGCTGTGGCTGTGCGTCAGTGCACTCCATGTCAGATTCAATTTGTAATGGGCATGGACTGTTAACTGCTTCACTTTCTAAGCCAGGGACGGTATGTGTAAAGAGCTCCATGGAGTAACCCGTTGTGTCGCCTGCTGCATTCTTCTCTGTTGTTGTTTTTGCTGAAGAGGACAAGGAAGTGACTTGTCCCTGACCGTGAACATCCACTAACGACGCGCTGCTTTTACTTTTACCAGTTTCACGAGATGAGGCAAAAGAGCTAGAGGCTGAGTCAGCAAGATAAGCCAAAACTTGCTCTTGCTGCTCCGGCTTTAAAAGCGGTTTTCCTAATCCCAGAAAAGGGAGCGTTCGAGGCCTTGTGTAGCCGGACGACGAACCTGGCTCCACAGCTCCAGACTTAGGTGCAATATTTTTTCCCCCACGACCACCTGATGCTCCACCACTACCACTACCCTCATTACCAGCTGACAATGAACGCCCCCGGCCACGACCTCTTCCACTAGACTTCCTCATTGTTTTAAAAACGTAACCAAACTAACGTTATTTGTTGTAGTCACACAACTTACACGGTGAGCTATAACTTCAGTATGATTTAGCTACCCCTTTACAGGTTGGTGAGACCACAGCGAAAATCAGGCCCAATGTTACACACTCTTTTTTTGGTGGCTGCAAATTAGAGAGATGCCCCACACGCAGGACTGTCACTGAAGCACAAATGTTAATATTAATGTCACACTATTATTTTTTTTTTATTTTTTTTTTTTTCAGGAACACTTTAGAAACCCCCCCAAAAAAAAAAAAAAGATTTTTGCAGGGAGAATTTAGAAAACAAATGTAACAAACTATATGCTTTCTATGGGCCACTGAGTGAGAGATGACGCACACAGGAATCAGGAGTGGCACACAAGCCCAGAGGCCAATATTTTTCTACCAATGATTGATGGAGTTATTTTCTCTGGTAGATTTTGGAACCCAAATCAAGGAAAAAAAATGTAGGCTTTCTATGGACCACAATTGGAGAGAGAGAGAGAGAGAGAGAGAGATGGCACACCCAGGAGTCAAGACTGGCACACAAGCAGAAAGGCCAATATTAATCTCCCACTGTTTTTTTTTTTTTTTTTTTTTTTTTTTCAGGGAGACTTTAGAAAAAAAAATAATAAAAAAAATATGATTTTATCAGGAAGAATTTAGAAACCAAATAAAATAAAATGATTTTTTCAGGGAGAATTTATAAAACAAATAAAAACAAAAATAGGCGTTCTATGGCCCACTGACTGAGAGATGACGCACACAGGAGTCAAGACTGGCACACAAGCAGAAAGGCCAATATTAATCTCCCACTGTGTTTTTTTTTTTTTTTCAGGGAGACTTTAGAAAAAAAAATAATAAAAAAAATGTGATTTTATCAGGAAGAATTTAGAAACCAAATAAAATAAAATGATTTTTTCAGGGAGAATTTAGAAAACAAATAAAACCAAAAATAGGCGTTCTATGGCCCACTGACTGAGAGATGACGCACCCAGGAGTCAAGACTGGCACACAAGCAGAAAGGCCAATATTAATCTCCCACTGTTTTTTTTTTTTTTTTTCAGGGAGACTTTAGAAAGAAAAATAATAAAAAAAATGTGATTTTATCAGGAAGAATTTAGAAACCAAATAAAATAAAATGATTTTTTCAGGGAGAATTTAGAAAACAAATAAAACCAAAAATAGGCGTTCTATGGCCCACTGACTGAGAGATGACGCACCCAGGAGTCAAGACTGGCACACAAGCAGAAAGGCCAATATTAATCTCCCACTGTTTTTTTTTTTTTTTTTCAGGGAGACTTTAGAAAAAAAAATAATAAAAAAAATATGATTTTATCAGGAAGAATTTAGAAACCAAATAAAATAAAATGATTTTTTCAGGGAGAATTTATAAAACAAATAAAAACAAAAATAGGCGTTCTATGGCCCACTGACTGAGAGATGACGCACACAGGAGTCAGGAGTGGCACACAAACCCAGAGGCCAATATTTTTCTACCAATGATTGATGTAGTTATTTTCTCTGGTAGATTTTAGAACCCAAATCAAGGAAAAAAAATATAGGCTTTCTATGGACCACAATTGGAGAGAGAGAGAGAGAGAGAGAGAGAGAGAGAGAGATGGCACACCCAGGAGTCAAGACTGGCACACAAGCAGAAAGGCCAATATTAATCTCCCACTGTTTTTTTTTTTTTTTTTCAGAGAGACTTTAGAAAAAAAAATAATAAAAAAAAAAAGATTTTATCAGGAAGAATTTAGAAACCAAATAAAATAAAATGATTTTTTCAGGGAGAATTTATAAAACAAATAAAACCAAAAATAGGCGTTCTATGGCCCACTGACTGAGAGAGAGAGAGAGAGAGATGGAACGCTTAGTACTGGCACACAAGCCCAAAGGGCAATATTAATCTCCCTTTTTTTTTCCAGGGAGAATTTCTAAAACCCCAAAAAAAAATAAAATAGGCTTTCTATGGCCCACTATTTGTGAGAGAGATGGGACGCTCAGGACTGGCACAGATGGCACGCTCAGGACTGGCACAGAAGCCCAGAGGCCAATATTAATCTCCCTTTTTTTCTGGGAGAATTTATAAAACCAAAAAAATATTTAAATAGGCTTTCTATGGCCCACTATTTGTGAGAGAGATGGCACGCTCAAGACTGGCACAGATGGCACGCTCACAACTGGCACACAAGCCCAGAGGCCAATATTAATCTCCCTTTTTTCAGGGAAAATTTATAAAACAAAAAAAAAAAATAAATAGGCTTTCTATGGCCCACTATTTGTGAGAGAGATGGCACGCTCAGGGCTGGCACAGATGGCACGCTCAGGACTGGCACACAAGCCCAGAGGCCAATATTAATCTCCCTTTTTTTCAGGGAGAGATTATAAAACCCCCAAAAAAAATAAAATAGGCTTTCTATGGCCCACTATTTGTGAGAGAGATGGGACGCTCAGGACTGGCACAGATGGCACGCTCAGGACTGGCACAGAAGCCCAGAGGCCAATATTAATCTCCCTTTTTTTCTGGGAGAATTTATAAAACCAAAAAAAAATTTAAATAGGCTTTCTATGGCCCACTATTTGTGAGAGAGATGGCACGCTCAGGACTGGCACAGATGGCACGCTCACAACTGGCACACAAGCCCAGAGGCCAATATTAATCTCCCTTTTTTCAGGGAAAATTTATAAAACAAAAAAAAAAATTAAATAGGCTTTCTATGGCCCACTATTTGTGAGAGAGATGGCACGCTCAGGGCTGGCACAGATGGCACGCTCAGGACTGGCACACAAGCCCAGAGGCCAATATTAATCTCCCTTTTTTTCAGGGAGAATTTATAAAACCAAAAAAAAAAATAAATAGGCTTTCTATGGCCCACTATTTGTGAGAGAGATGGCACGCTCAGGGCTGGCACAGATGGCACGCTCAGGACTGGCACACAAGCCCAGAGGCCAATATTAATCTCCCTTTTTTTCAGGGAGAATTTATAAAACCCCAAAAAAAATAAAATAGGCTTTCTATGGCCCACTATTTGTGAGAGAGATGGCACACTCAGGACTGGCACACAAGCCCAAAGGCCAATATTAATCTCCCACTGTATTTTTATCAGGGAGAATTTATACACCCCACAAAAAAAAATACAGAAAAATGAAAAGGCTTTCTATGGCCCACTATGTGAGAGAGATGGCACACACAGGGATGGCACTCTAGCAGAAATGCCAAATTGCCAATCTTAATCTCCCACCAAAAAAAAAAAAAAAAAAAAAAACAGGGAATGTCCTACAATTACTATCTCCCTGCCTGCAGTAATCTCAGCCAGGTATGGCAGGCAGCTACTATCTCCCTGCCTGCAGTAATCTCAGCCAGGTATGGCAGGCAGCAATAAGGAGTGGACTGATGCACAAATGAAATAAAAAGTGTGGACAAACAAAAAAGATAGCTGTGCAGAAAGGAAGGAACAAGAGGATTTGTGCTTTGAAAAAAGCAGTTGGTTTGCACAGCGGCGTACACACAGCAATGCAGCTATCAGGGAGCCTTCTAGGGCAGCCCAATGAGCTACAGCGCTGAGGGGAAAAAAAAAAAAAAAAAAACTTCCACTGTCCCTGCACACCGAGGGTGGTGTTGGACAGTGCAAATCGCTGCAGCACAAGCGGTTTTGTGGTTAATGGACCCTGCCTAACGCTATCCCTGCTTCTGACAAAGCGGCAGCAACCTCTCCCTAAGCTCAGATCAGCAGCAGTAAGATGGCGGTCGGCGGGAACGCCTCTTTATAGCCCCTGTGACGTCGCAGACAGCAAGCCAATCACTGCAATGCCCTTCTCTAAGATGGTGGGGACCAGGACCTATGTCATCACGCTGCCCACACTCTGCGTTTACCTTCATTGGCTGAGAAATGGCGCTTTTCGCGTCATTGAAACGCGACTTTGGCGCGAAAGTCGCGTACCGCATGGCCGACCCCGCACAGGGGTCGGATCGGGTTTCATGAAACCCCGACTTAGCCAAAAGTCGGCGACTTTTGAAAATGTTCGACCCGTTTCGCTCAACCCTAGTCAGGGGTAGTCAGTCAAGTGTCAGTAAAGTCAGATATATACTGTAGATAGATGGCATGACCTCCACAAACATCCAACCTCAACCAAATTGAGATAAGTTGGACTGGAGAGTGAAGATAAAATAGTTAACAAATGCTTGGTACCTCTGGACACTTCTTCAAGAAAGTCATTACAGGCGACATTGTTATGAAACTGCTTAATAAAATGCCATGGGGGTGTATAAAGCTGTCATCAGAGTAAAAGGAGGGTGAGTTGAGGAATCTAAATGTTAACGAATATTCTTGTTTGCTTCACACATCTATCCTTGCTCCTTGTTTCCATATGTTTACCTTTGTGGTTTTGCTGCCTAGTATCCGAACCTACAATGTGAAAATTGCAATAAGAACAAGAAAAACCACTGCATGAACACGTGTTTCTAAACTTTTGACCGCTATTGTATAAGTTATGTTAGCTGCTACATCCTCCTTTCTGGATCCAAGCGGCCATCTTACATTATGTAAATCAAAGCAACAAAAATACACTTTTTAAGCACTGCAGACTGCTGGAGTAGCATACGGTAACAAATGAAAAATAAAATTTGCCAAAACAAATACCGTATTTTTCGCATTATAAGACGCACCTGATTATAAGACGCACCCCCAAATTTGTTGAAGAAAAAGAGAAAAAATAATTTTATGTTAAATGGGGGTCTGTCTTAAAATACCAGTGTCCGTCTTTCAAATCATATAGATAGCCCTCATTCAGGTATCTATATAACCCCCATTCTGGCACATGGCCCCCCTGTGCTGGCACATTACGCCCCTGTGTTGCTGGCATACTGCCCCCCTGTGCTGCTGACACACTGCCCCCTGTGCTGCTAGCACACTGCCCCACTGTGTTGCTGGCACACTGCCCCCCTGTGCTGCCGTCACACTGCCCCTATGCTGCTGGAACACTTTCCCCCCTGTGCTGCTGGCATACTGCCCCCCTGTGCTGAAGGCACACTGCCCCGATGTGCTGCCAGGCACACTGCCCCCTGTGCTGCTGGTACACTGCCCCCTGTGCTGCTGGCACATTGCCCCCCTGTGCTGCCGGCACACTGCACCCTGTGCTGCCGACACACTGCCCCCTTTTGCTGCTGGCAAACTACCCCTTGTGCTACTGGCACACTGTCCCCCCATCCCATCCTGGATATGGCCCCCGGTCACCATATGCCCCCTGCAGGCACGCACATGAGACCCCATCACTATATGCCCCCTGCTGGCACGCACATGAACCCCCTGTCAATATATGCCTCTTGTTGGCATGCACCTGGCCCCCGCAGTCACTATATGCCCCCCTGCTTGCACATACATGATAAAATAAACACTTAACTCACCTTCTGATGATGGCTCCGTTCTCCCAGCTCCTCAGTTGCACTTCCTGTTTCACGGGCATCGGATCATGTGATCCACGGGGGAACTGGGAGCATGGAGCCATCATCAGAAGGTGAGTTAAGTGTTTGGTATTTTATCATGTGCGTGCCAACAGG
The DNA here is from genome assembly GCF_032444005.1 of Ranitomeya imitator. Taxonomy (NCBI): domain Eukaryota; kingdom Metazoa; phylum Chordata; class Amphibia; order Anura; family Dendrobatidae; genus Ranitomeya; species Ranitomeya imitator. The sequence goes on along the minus strand of NC_091282.1, from coordinate 932,131,266 downwards.
GGGGCATATAAAGTGACCAGGGGGAAGCCATGTGCATGCCAGCAAGGGACATGTAGAGTGTCCGGGGGAGCATTTTCATGATGGGAAGGGGGAGAGTGCAGGCATATGCAATATGCGCCGCTCCCCTGTCAACCAACTCGGCGCGGCTTCGGTACCGAGGTGATGGACAGCGGGTACAGTGAATATTACATGAGGCTAATGAGCGGGAGCACATGACCTCCCGCTGTTTCTGCAGCCCGCAGCCAGCCAACCCCAGCCACCTGACACCACTCAAGAGCCGCCCCCCTCCTCTACAGCACAGCACACAGATTTGGATTATAAGACGCAACCCCCACTTTCCCCCATAAGTTAGAGGAACAAAAGTGAGTTTTATAATCAAAAAAATATGGTATGTTTTTGTTTTTTGGATTAACCTAATGGATCCACGTAAGGATTAGCCACTTTGGATTTGTGCATAATCATTGTCTATATAACATTTCATAACATATAAAGAAACTAGAAGCATCAGTTCCTGGCAATTTTGTTCCAAGGCCAAGAACATTCAAGCTAGCCTCTGGCTTGTATCAAATACTAGGGATAAGGGTACTATGGCTCTATCAGGAATATCACACTGTGTTAGGAGTCGAGTTTCCTCTGCTGCACAGGGGGAATCTCGATCCGTCTCCGCTGCGGTCTCCCATTCTCCTCCAGCCGCAGTGGAGCCTGCTCAGCAGGGACGTCGATCCCAGCATCTCGCTCAGTCTGACTCTGTGCGAAGAGTTACTGCTGCTTTTCCTGCTTCTGCCATTAAGGCCAGTGCTGGGCAGCGGCGAGTGGACGTTTCTGGATCTAAGTCCTTGTTTGCACGCACTGAGCATGCCCAGGGCAAGATCTCCTGTTGGAGATCGAGGGTCACATGCTCAGGTGCTGCAGCACATCCCATTGGTCCTTTTGGCAGGTCTTGGAAGGGCAAAAGTTCTGTAGCCACTTCCTGTGCTGCAACTATATAAACTGCGCATGACCGCACGGCCATGCGCTAGTATTGTCTCATTATGTTATATGTGTGTGTGTAGATGAATGTATGTCGATGGATGAAAGCTCCTAAATATCCCTCCGTAGAGTTGTTGTCTGCTCGCGGATGTTGGTAGCTATCTAGCGCCCGACTTATCATCTGCACGATACACACATTGCAGCGTCCTCTTGCTGTGTCCGCCTGTACGGCGCCGTGCGCTTGCCTTGCGCTTTCCATACCCAAGCCAGTGTGGTTGGTGGCGTCCGTCAGTGCGGCATTGCTCGCACTCCTGTGCATTTATATATTTATATTTAGTTTCCTTACACACCCAGTTGCGGTGTAGTGCCAGCGAGGGTCTAATCGGACTTCAATCCCAGTTGGGGTTAAGTACGCTGACTACTCGCTCGCGCTTTAAGTGCGGTACCGCGATCTTTTGACGCAACAGGATTGCTCCCTTCACGCTGGGTGAGGTTTAACCCACGTGCATATACTTTAGTGTACCGCCATATAGCCTGTATTTACTAGCAGCAGGTTTTCACCTGCACGGTCGACCCCGGACTGCGAACGCATTTTTATCACCTTTCTTGGTGCGTTCCGCCAGTCCTAACACACTGTTCTACCAAGAAATGCTACAAAGCCCATGCCACAACCATCATAGCCCTCATTGTGTTTAGTTATTCTGCCTCCACCATTTCATGCTGCAGCACGGGTATTTAATGAACATCAGAGAAATCACGTACTGCTCTCCATAATGAGCACAACATACCACACTAATATTATGTGGCATATTCTTGAAAAGAGAACTCTAGATGCATGTTTTTTCATGGAGAAAATATGAAGCTGAGCTGCAAGTTAATGATGCTTAGCTGCAAGTGAATATAGAGCAAAAATGTTTGCCAAATTTAACCCTCAAGTTTTTGTCACAAATTCATATGCTGCAAATTCATGTCATTATTAGTCCCATGTGGATTTTGCATTGCATATGGTTTGTGTGACTTCTTTTTTTTTAGTTATGTTGATTTGAAATATGTGCAGAAAAAAATCCTCACAGACATTGATTTGCCCATATAATCATGAGAGACAGTTTATAGGCAAATTTCACATTGATTTTGACACTGAATATAAACGAAAAAATCTCTAGGGAGCAGGACTATGTAACTGATATTGTTCATCAAGCAAAACTAAATAGGAGTTTTTACCTTGGAAATCATAAGGGGACCTAGTAAATTTAAAATAACTTTTATTTAAATCACCTTTAAAAATGGCATGTACTCACAAACAACACCAAGTGCAAAAAATCAAGGAAAATGGGATGCTGTATGTGTGTACCTGATAGACCCTATATGGATCCTGTGCTGAACCTCTGCCTACCAGTAGAGGTTGGCACTCTAAGGGGCAATGTTGTGTCACCCCGCTCCTTGGTGGCTGCCCCTAAGGTGCTTTGGTGTGCCCTATATATACCAATGTGTCACTGTGGTTATACATATAGGGATCCACTAGTACTATACAAAGTCATTCCTACAGCACTAGGGGCATTACATAAAACAAAAATACCCACAAATAAAGATCAGATATACACCTAGTAATTGATGACGTGAGTTTACTTGGAGAGCATCAAAACCCAACTCTAATTACCACAGTCAACCTGTCACCAGAGGCTATTGCTCCGATATCTTGTGAATCATAAACCGCAACACTTAGTTGGTTCAAACATATAATAATATAGAAGAGTACCTCGATTTGTAGATTCAGTTAATTAACAAATGTAGATGTACAACCATGGTTTCAATTACCCCTTTACCCAAATTACACCATATTAATGGCAGATTAGACTTGGAGAAAATTAAATATATCCCACTGACCAAGATTAGTGCTCACTGCTCAACCATTTGAGTTTGCCCTTTACAAATTTACTAAAATACAAACACATATAGAGCAATCTGATAATAATAGGACCAGTACTCATCCATCAGCGACTGCCTTTAGTATGCCTCATACAGTGGGGCAAAAAAGTATTTAGTCAGTCAGCAATAGTGCAAGTTCTACCACTTAAAAAGATGAGAGGCGTCTGTAATTTACATCATAGGTAGACCTCAACTTTGGGAGACAAACTGAGAAAAAAAAATCCAGAAAATCACATTGTCTGTTTTTTTAACATTTTATTTGCATATTATGCAAATTTGCATATTATGGTGGAAAATAAGTATTTGGTCAGAAACAAAATTTCCTCTCAATACTTTGTAATATATCCTTTGTTGGCAATGACAGAGGTCAAACGTTTTCTGTAAGTCTTCACAAGGTTGCCACACACTGTTGTTGGTATGTTGGCCCATTCCTCCATGCAGATCTCCTCTAGAGCAGTGATGTTTTTGGCTTTTCGCTTGGCAACACGGGCTTTCAACTCCCTCCAAAGGTTGAGATCTGGAGACTGGCTAGGCCACTCCAGGACCTTGAAATGCTTCTTACGAAGCCACTCCTTCGTTGCCCTGGTGGTGTGCTTTGGATCATTGTCATGTTGAAAGACCCATCCACGTTTCATCTTCAATGCCCTTGCTGATGGAAGGAGGTTTGCACTCAAAATCTCACGATACATGGCCCCATTCATTCTTTCATGTACCCGGATCAGTCGTCCTGGCCCCTTTGCAGAGAAACAGCCCCAAAGCATGATGTTTCCACCACCATGCTTTACAGTAGGTATGGTGTTTGATGGATGCAACTCAGTATTCTTTTTCCTCCAAACACGACAAGTTGTGTTTCTACCAAACAGTTCCAGTTTGGTTTCATCAGACCATAGGACATTCTCCCAAAACTCCTCTGGATCATCCAAATGCTCTCTAGCAAACTTCAGACGGGCCCGGACATGTACTGGCTTAAGCAGTGGGACACGTCTGGCACTGCAGGATCTGAGTCCATGGTGGCGTAGTGTGCTACTTATGGTAGGCCTTGTTACATTGGTCCCAGCTCTCTGCAGTTCATTCACTAGGTCCCTCCACGTGGTTCTGGGATTTTTGCTCACCGTTCTTGTGATCATTCTGACCTCACGGGGTGGGATTTTGCGTGGAGCCCCAGATCGAGGGAGATTATCAGTGGTCTTGTATGTCTTCCATTTTCTAATTATTGCTCCCACTGTTGATTTCTTCACTCCAAGCTGGTTGGCTATTGCAGATTCAGTCTTCCCAGCCTGGTGCAGCGCTACAATTTTGTTTCTGGTGTCCTTTGACAGCTCTTTGGTCTTCACCATAGTGGAGTTTGGAGTCAGACTGTTTGAGGGTGTGCACAGGTGTCTTTTTATACTGATAACAAGTTTAAACAGGTGCCATTACTACAGGTAATGAGTGGAGGAAAGAGGAGACTCTTAAAGAAGAAGTTACAGGTCTGTGAGAGCCAGAAATCTTGATTGTTTGTTTCTGAACAAATACTTATTTTCCACCATAATATGCAAAAAAAATGATAAAAAAACAGACAATGTGATTTTCTGGATTTTTTTTTCTCAGTTTGTCTCCCATAGTTGAGGTCTACCTATGATGTAAATTACAGACGCCTCTCATCTTTTTTTAAGTGGTGAAACTTGCACTATTGCTGACTGACTAAATACTTTTTGCCCCACTGTATGTCTCAACCTGTTTCGCCCTGCTGGCACATCAGGAGGCCCGATGTAGCATTGTTATCTCATGATATTTGATGTGCTAACCAATTTTAAAGATAGAATTCCTAGGAAGCCTAGATACAATGCAACATCCGCCAGAAAAAAGATAATCCAGCATCAAGGGAGTTCTTCATAAAACTTTCTGCTTTATTCAAACTGTGTTAAAATCCCCTTATGAAGCTGATGTGTGTAGCCATCATGTTTCAGACTGTATCAGTCTTTGCTCATGGTTAGGAGCTTTGATGTGCATTACATGGACAAAGTATAGGAGTATTGGGACACACATTTTATTCTTGGAATTCAGATTTTTCATTCAGTCCCATTACTACATGTGTATAAAAAGTTCTATAAGGTTTATAAAATCCAGCCCCTATTCATGCAGTCTGTCTTTACAAACATTTTTAAAAGAATCGGTCAGTGTAAGGACCTGAATGAATTGGAATGTGTTACTGCAACCATTGCAACCAGTCAGTGAAATTTTTTCTCTTTGAAACAAGAAACATACAGTATATATCTTTGCATTGTGTAATATAAAAATTTGAGAGCCCTCAGTTGTTGATAATGGTACATTTTAATGGCTAACTGAAAAAAAGGTCTCTCTGTAATATTTCCTGAATGGCTGTGAGTGGTATTGTTGAAAGGTGGGAGTGATAAGGAACCAAGCAACAGTTATGAAGATGCAGACCAAATAAAGTCACAGTGCTGCAGAACTCCAAACCTCCCGTGATATTTACCTCAGCACAGATACTGTGCTCTAGCAGCTTTATAGCATGGGTTTCACTATTCTAACAGCTACGCAATCATCATTCAAAATGCACAAAGTAAAGTTTTATATAGATTGATGTACATCACCTTGACACTGGACCCAGGAGCAAATAATCACACTTCTCTATCTGCCAATTTGATGTATGAATCTAGGTTTGGTGAATGCCATCAAGAACATTACCTGCCTGACTGCATTGTGAAAGATAGGGCTATGGGTTTGTATGTCCATAGTTGGCCTAGGCCCCTTATGTCCAATGAAGGCAAGTCTTAAGGAAGTCCTTTTTCAGTTCAAGCATGACTGTGCAATGGTGGACAAAGAAAGCTGCATAAAGACACAGTTGGGTGAGTTTGGTGTTAAAGAAGTTGACTAGATCACACAGAGCTTTAACCTCAGCCACACTAATTACCTTCAGGATGAACTAGAACCAGGATTGCGAGCCAGGCTTTCTTGTCCAACATCAGTGAATGACTTCAAAAATGCTCTTGTGAATAACTAACCAAAATTACCACAGACACACTGCAAAATCCTATAGAAATCTTTCCCACAAGTGTGGAAGCTATTTTAGGTGCAACGTAGGAACTAATGTAGAATGAAACATCATAAAAGCTTCCGTTCTTGTAATTTGTAAGCCTCTTAATATTTTTGTCTACAAAGTGTATTTTCATATGAAATGCACCAGTATTTGATCTGATCGAGTGTCTTAATTCATAGTTGTGTGATTTCTATGATTTGAGGTATCCATTTTATATTCCATTCTGTATGTCTTCACAGTAGACTTGGAAGAAGAAGAATAATGGTACATAATATTTATATGGGTGGTATCGCATAGTAAACACAAAGCAGCTGTCATCTTTTTGGCAAGCAGGATATGTGACCAAGCACCTGATGCTGGTGATTATAGTGCAGATGTTGGAGTGATGTTAGTAAGCGAGCATTATTGATGTTTCAGTCATTAGACTTTCAGGGAAACCTATTAGCCATTAAAATCCATAAAAAGTGGTCTCCATTTCAGGTGGTATATATTACTGAAAAATGAAGATCAGCAGCAAGACACATGCTTATGGCAATCAATGGAACTTTCTGAGTGAAATCTGTCTTGTGAATACGGCGATATAGTATGTAACTACTAATTAAATTTATTAAACTTGAAGTCTCTCATTTGCATCTTTATACTCTAACATACCGTTCACCACTGTTGAGTGCTCTGTATAAAAACATTCCATACTTGATGGACTGTGCTGGCATTTGGAACAATCTGTTAAAATGGCACTCTGCCCAATCTGCAGGTTGGTTGTTTTGTCGCCCTAAGGCACAGGTGCTTAGAAATCACAGGAGTCCAAGAGCACAACATTGAAAAGTCCATCACTTTGTGTCACAATAGCTAGGTGACAGCATTGAGGAAATCCAAAGAGATATTTTCCTGGATACAATCTGTTGACAAATTTTGTGCCAGTGTGTTCTAATAAAAGGTAGCACTCAAGAGGCATAGCTACAACTCATATATTAAATATGGTTTATATGAATGACTACATTAAATAATCAGAGATGCTGATGAATACAAGGACAATTTTTTCAGAGGGTATAGCTAAGATATCATAATTTTATGCACATTTTTATGTCATTATGTTAATAATGTACATAATAATCATTGGTGCATAATCTCATAACACTTGCATTTTATAATTTTTCATAAGACACACATTTTCTAATCGGTAAAATCATGTATGAATGTAAATGGTATGTAAAATGTAACATACTGTAGCTTCAAATTGATTTCCTTAACTTTTTTCAGTTAATTACTTTAGCTACTACTGCTGGGCACACCCGAAGCTGTTTGGGTCCGGCAGGATAATTTAAAAAAAAGTTTGGTTCAGGTACCAGAACAGTACCAGAACTCAAACCCAAAACTAAACCCCATTAAGATGAATGGGGGGCTTGAACATCCTTTGTTTGCTGTGTAACAGTTTGTCAAACATGGGCTTTGATCGATGGTAATATCGTTATCTCCAGTCAGAGAGCTGCGACCATCAGTAAAGAAGTTACCACCGGTCACAGGAGTTGGCTGATGAGAGAGTCCTACTCTCATCAGCGTATGCCTGCTGTTGATGATAACAACGAGAGCAGGTGTACGATGATGAGAGTATTCATTAGCCTGTGCTATGAAAAAAAATTACAAAATGATGTGGGGTCTCCTCTATTTTTAATAAGCAGTAAAGGCAAAACTGACAGCTGTGGGGTGCAACCCTCAGCTGTCAGCTGTATTATGGCTGGTTATCAAGAACAGAGGGGTCCCACAATGTTTTTTTTAAAATTTCTAATTATTTAAATAAAACCGTGTGGGGTCCCCCATCTTTGACAGCCAACCAAGCTAAAACAGACAGCTAAGGGCTGGTATTCTCAGACTCATAAGGGCCATGAATATTGGCCTGCCTGAGCCTAAATATAGCAGCCCACAGTTGCCACAGTGAAGGCACATCTAACAGATGTACCAATTCTAGAGCTTTGCCTAGCTCTTCCCATTTTCCCTGGGGTTGTGGCAAATGAGGTAATAGGTTTGGGGTTATCAGTTGTTTTTTAGCCTTGCACGTCCAGCCTAGAGGTTAGTAATGGAGAGGCATCTTTAAGACATCCCCATTACTAACCCCATAGTTAGATTGTAAAAAAAAAACACAGCCAGATTAAAGTCGTTCAGAAACTTCAGTAACCTTAAAATGTCCATCAAATTTTCCCATGACGTTTCCGGGCCTCTCAACTGCTGGGAGACCCGGTTGCTGTGAACTCTGCTGGAGTGCCGAGTGCCCTACTCACAGGCGTTAATCACTCTGGTGCTGGCAGTTGCAAAGCAAGAGAAAAAGCTGTTATTAACTCTGGTGACCTTACTGCGCTTGTTAGTGAATAAAAAAAAAAATCTTTGGGGTCCTCCGTAATTTTCATTATCAGCAGAGGGAAAGCCGACAGCTGGGAGCTAATGTTAATATTCTGGGAAGGAGACAATATCCATAAAGGTCCCCAGACTACTAATATCAGCTCACATCTTTTTCCTTAGCCTTTACTGGTTATTATAGATGAGATAACCCCCAAAAAGATGTGGGATCCCCCTTATACTCAGCAACCAGCAAAAGCTAAACAGAAAGCTGTGGGCTGATATTAACAGCCCAGGAAAGAGCCATGGAGATCGGCCCCTCACAGACTAAAAACATCGGCCCTCAGCTGCTGCAGAAATGGCTCATCCATAAGATGAGCCAAATCTGGCACTTAGCCTAGCTCTACCCACTTGCCCTGTGGTGGTGGCAAGTAGGGTAAAAGAGTTGGAGTTGATGTCAGCTTTGTATTGTCAGTTTACATGAAGCAAGTAAGTAATGGAGAGGCATCTATTAGACATCCCCATAGTTAGATTGTAAAAAAAACACTGCCAGAACAAAGTCCTTTAATTAAAATAAAGACACTTAAGGCTGTGTGCACACGATGCAGATTTAGTGCAGATTTAGTGCAGATCTGCTGCATTTTTTTCTGCGCAGAAACGCTGCAGATCTGCACTGTGATTTACAGTATAATGTAAATCAATGTGAAAAAAAAAGCTGTGCACATGGTGCAGAAAAATCCACACAGAAACGCTGCAGATTTCAAAGAAGTGCATGTCACTTCTTTTGTGCAGATCTGTAGCGGTTCTGCACCCCTCCATTAATAGAAATCCGCAGTTGTAAAAACTGCACAAAATGCGCATCAATTCTGCACAAAAACCACACTAAAACCGCATAAAAACCGCAGCAAATCTGCAGCTGCGGATTCTGTCAGGAGATGCGGATTTTGTGCAGAAAATTCTGCACCTCTTTTCTTACGTATGCCCATAGCCTTACTCCTTTATTTGTTATAAAAATAAAAAAGCAAAGTTATACTCACCTTTATGCCTAATCCACTGATTCCCATGTCCCCTGTAAAAGACCAAAAGTAATAAACAACCATATCTCTCACCTGTCAGATGTGAAGATAATCTACCGATATCTATTTCCCATGTAAAAGACCAAAAATAATAAACAACCATATTCCTCACCTGTCCAACGAGAAGATAATCCAGTTATATCACAATGAGTCTAGCTTTGCTAAATCTAGATGCTAAATTTAACGATGGCATGATGTGAGTGTTCAGCCTTGCAGCCAGCAGAGACACTGAGCTGCGTGTGCCATTGCAGCTTCAGTGTCTTGCAGTGACATGAATAAGGAGATCAGAGTTCATAGCCAAAGAGCTCTGTTCACCTAACTGATGTCACCGCTAGGGCATGCAATCTTTATCTCACTAGCAGTGAGGTAAATGCAGTTCATCAGCTGAGAACTCTGCTTAACTTATTTGCATCACCATGAGACATTGATGCTGCACTATGACGCAAAGTTCAGTTCCACTGCTGGCTATCAGGCTGAACCTTCGCATCATGTCAACATTCATCATGGCATCTAGATGTCGCAGACCAGGTCTCATTGCGGGTCAACTGGATTATCTTCTTGTCGGTCAGGAGAGAGCTATTGCTGTTTATTATTTTCTTTCTTTCGAAGGTGATATGTGCATCAGTGGATTAAGCTTGAAGGTGAGTATAACTTTGTTTTTTTATTTTTATTTCAAATTGAAAAGTTAGTGTCTTTCAGTTGAAGGACTTTACACTGTATGGTTTTTTCTACAATCTTACCATGGCTTAGTAATGACGGTGTCCTATTGAAGTCTTTCCATTACTAACCCTGGGCTGCAGACATAACACAGCTTACATAAACGCCAAACCTATTACCCCACTGGCCACAGCAACAGGACAACTGGGAACAGCTGGGAAAAGCTCCAGAACTGGCACATCTAATAGATGCACCTTTTCTGTGGCAGTTGCGGGCTGATAGTTTTAGGCTGGGGACGGCCAGTATCCATGGCTCCTTCCCAGTAAGAGAATACCACCACCCAGCTGCCTGCTTTAGCTTGGCTGGTTGTCAAAAATGGGGGAGAATCACATTCCAATTTTGAAATTATTTGTTTAAATAATTTTAAAAAACATCTTGGGACCCCCTCTATTCTTGATATCCAGCCATGAGTAAGCTGAGGGCTTCAGTTTTGCCTGCGCTGGTTACCAAGAATATAAGAGACCCCACATCATTTTTTTTAATTTATTTATTTTTAGCACAGGCACTGGCTGATGAATACTTTCATCAGCCTCGCCTGCTCTCACTGCTGTCAGCGACATCAGGAGTATGCTGATGAGAATAGTACTCTCTCATCAGCAACACCTATGACCAATGGTAACCTTTTTACTGCCAGTTACAGCTGCTGGCTCACATGCTGTCATCTGACAGTGTGGGCGGACCCATAGTAACTAATGCTGATCAGAGCCACCGGTATTTATCATGCTGTCACGCAGATGATAGCATGGAAATCAGACAATGTTCAGTGTGCTGATCCTAAGCAGGGTTCTGTGCATAGACTGTAGGGGTGCCTGAACTTTACTATTTGGGTTTGCTCATCACTATTAGCTACATATAGAAATAATGTGCTCTTTTTAATCGTTTCTTTACTATAGTGTCAAAATGGTTGTATAATATGTTTTGAATGTCAAGCTCCAAAATACTGGAGCACACGTATCTTTGTTAGCTAAATTCAATCACTGCCCACCTAAACTGATTGACAGTTCCTAGCTCTTTAGTGAATGGAGATTGTGTTTCTCTCATGAAAACAATTGATGACACAAGTTTTTCCATTGTCTTGCTAGACTCAAACTATCAACTAGATTATACAGCTTTTCAGATAGAGACAAAAGGCTGGAATGGAGTTTGGAATGGAGGTTCATACTCAACAGAATGACTCAGATACGGGAAAAAACTGAGACTGGAAATTAGAGCAAACCGAACATCTTGAAAGAAGAAAGAAGAAATGGTTCCTGCAATAAATCTTTTGTCAAAAAAACAAAGCACCTGGATTTGACAATATTCAAATAGAGCTAATAAATTCTTCTGAACCAGCATCTGAGATCATCATCACACCTCTGTGTCAACAGATATTGAAAGATGATAAATGGCCCAAGGACTGGATAAGAAGCGGGTTTTTTCACATTCTGAAGAAGGGGTATGCTACCAACTATGAAAACTACTGGAGTATTGCACTCTTGCCTCATGACAGCAAAATACTACTGGAAATCCTACAAAGACAGCTACAGCCTTACTTTGACAAAGAGCTGCCAGACAAACAATAACGATAGATGTAACTGCTAACATTAGATGGATAACGGAAAAGGTCAAAGAATACAACAAGGAGATCTATTTTTGCTTCATCAACTACAGCAAAGCCTTTAAATTTGGAGAATCTGTGGAAAGAGCTGAAAACTGCTGTTCACAAACGATCTCCATCAAACTTCACTATGCTTGAGCTATTTGACAAGGAAGAATGGGCAAAAATTTCAGTCTCTCGATGTACAAAACTGTTAGAAACATACCCCAAGCGACTTGCAGCTGTAATCGCAGCAAAAGGTGGCGCAACAAAGTATTAAGTTAAAGGGGCCGAATAATATTGCACGCCCCCCAATTTCCACAAAAATGTTAAATAGCCAACAAATTTCATTCAATTTCACAATTGTGTTTCACTTGTTGATTGTTCACCAAAAATGTTCCTTTGGTCTCTTTATGCTTGTGGGAAAAGGTTGAAAAGTTCCAGGGAGCCGAATACTTTCGCAAGGCACTGTGTATGTGTGTGTATAAATATATATATATATATATATATATATATATATATATATATATATATATATACTGTTTGCAGAATTATTAGGCAAGTTGTTTTTTGGATCACGATACCTTTTATACGTGTTGTCCTACTCCAAGCTGTAAATGGTAATCCAGTGTAGCATCTTCTTCTGCTGTGGCCACTTTTACATTTTGTTGTAGAAGCTATATGAGTTTCTGTTATTTTGAGATTTTCACCATGTTCCAAATTATTATGCAAGTTACATTTTACTCAGATTTTTCTAAATGGTCAGTGCAAATGACAGTCAGTCTAATAAAAGTCATCACCAGTTAGAGTATACATCAAATTTTATTGAAGAAACCTCCCAATGATAACAGTATAATCTCCAAAATAAATAAACACTCAAAATGCACTGTTCCAAATTATTAGGCACAGTAGAATTTCTAAACATTTCATGTTTTAAAGAACTGAAAATGCTCATTTGTGGAATTTGCAGCATTAGGTGGTCACATTCACTGAACAAAAAAGCTATCTAACTCCAAAACCTCCTAACAGGCCAAGTTACATGTTAACATAGGACCCCTTCTTTGATATCACCTTCACAATTCTTGCATCCATTGAACTTGTGAGTTTTTGGAGAGTTTTTGCTTGTTTTTCTTTGCATGAAGTCAGAATCGCCTCCCAGAGCTGCTGTTTTGATGTGAACTGCCTCCCACCCTCATAGATCTTTTGCTTGATGATACTCCAAAGGTTCTCTATAGGGTTGAGGTCAGGGGAAGATGGTGGCCACACCATGAGTTTATCTTCTTTTATGCCCATAGCAGCCAATGACTCAGAGGTATTCTTTGCAGCATGGGATGGTGCATTGTCATGCATGAAGATGATTTTGCTCCTGAAGGCACATTTCTGCTTTTTATACTATGGAAGAAAGTTGTCAGTCAGAAACTCTACAGTTAGGGCCAGAAATATTTGGACAGTGACACAATTTTCGCGAGTTGGGCTCTGCATGTCACCACATTGGATTTGAAATGAAACCTCTACAACAGAATTCAAGTGCAGATTGTAATGTTTAATTTGAAGGGTTGAACAAAAATATCTGATAGAAAATGTAGGAATTGTACACATTTCTTTACAAACACTCCACATTTTAGGAGGTCAAAAGTAATTGGACAAATAAACATAACCCAAACAAAATATTTTTATTTTCAATATTTTGTTGCAAATCCTTTGGAGGCAATCACTGCCTTAAGTCTGGAACCCGTGGACATCACCAAACGCTGGGTTTCCTCCTTCTTAATGCTTTGCCAGGCCTTTACAGCCGCAGCCTTCAGGTCTTGCTTGTTTGTGGGTCTTTCCGTCTTAAGTCTGGATTTGAGCAAGTGAAATGCATGCTCAATCGGGTTTAGATCTGGAGATTGACTTGGCCATTGCAGAATGTTCCACTTTTTGGCACTCATGAACTCCTGGGTAGCTTTGGATGTATGCTTGGGGTCATTGTCCATCTGTACTATGAAGCGCCGTCCAATCAACTTTGCAGCATTTGGCTGAATCTGGGCTGAAAGTATATCCCGGTACACTTCAGAATTCATCCGGCTACTCTTGTCTGCTCTTATGTCATCAATAAACACAAGTGACCCAGTGCCATTGAAAGCCATGCATGCCCATGCCATCACGTTGCCTCCACCATGTTTTACAGAGGATGTGGTGTGCCTTGGATCATGTGCCGTTCCCTTTCTTCTCCAAACTTTTTTCTTCCCATCATTCTGGTACAGGTTGATCTTTGTCTCATCTGTCCATAGAATACTTTTCCAGAACTGAGCTGGCTTCTTGAGGTGTTTTTCTGCAAATTTAACTCTGGCCTGTCTATTTTTGGTATTGATGAATGGTTTGCATCTAGATGTGAACCCTTTGTATTTACTGTCATGGAGTCTTCTCTTTACTGTTGACTTAGAGACAGATACACCTACTTCACTGAGAGTGTTCTGGACTTCAGTTGATGTTGTGAACGGGTTCTTCTTCACCAAATTAAGTATGCGGCGATCATCCACCACTGTTGTCATCCGTGGACGCCCAGGCCTTTTTGAGTTCCCAAGCTCACCAGTCAATTCCTTTTTTCTCAGAATGTACCCAACTGTTGATTTTGCTACTCCAAGCATGTCTGCTATCTCTCTGATGGATTTTTTCTTTTTTTTCAGCCTCAGGATGTTCTGCTTCACCTCAATTGAGAGTTCCTTTGACCGCATGTTGTCTGCTCACAGCAACAGCTTCCAAATGCAAAACCACACACCTGGAATCCACCCCTGACCTTTTAACTACTTCATTGATTACAGGTTAACGAGGGAGACGCCTTCAGAGTTAATTGCAGCCCTTAGAGTCCATTGTCCAATTACTTTTGGTCCCTTGAAAAAGAGGACGCTATGCATTACAGAGCTATGATTCCTAAACCCTTTCTCCGATTTGGATGTGGAAACTATCATATTGCAGCTGGGAGTGTGCACTTTCAGCCCATATTATATATATAATTGTATTTCTGAACATGTTTTTGTAAACAGCTAAAATAACAAAACTTGTGTCACTGTCCAAATATTTCTGGCCCTAACTGTATATACTTTGCAGAGGCCATTTTCACACCTTCAGGAACCTTAAAGGACCCTACCAGCTGTTTCCCCATGATTTCGGCCCAAAACATGACTCCTCCAACTCCTTGCTGATGTCGCAGCCTTGTTGGGACATGGTGGCCATCCACCAACCATCCACTACTCCATCCATCTGGACCATCCAGGGTTGCTCGACACTCATCAGTAAACAAGTGTCACGCTCACGCCCTGACTGGTGGGCGTGAGCTCGGGGGGTTTGTGGCCCCACTGTGCCACAAGCCAGACTACCCTGGAAGGGGCGTGACTATGACAGCTGCCTGGGTTTTCACTGTAGCCTCTGATGGTGAGGACAGGCTTGTGCAGCAGGCAGCTGCCAGGTGCTACTCCAGGGTGGTGTCTGGCTGTGGCTGCTGATGCCACTTGGGAGACAGGAACACCAGGATTGGTGCGGGCATAAGGCAGGACTGGCAGAAGAGCACGGCTGGAACACAGACGAGTAGGCTGGCACGGCTGAGACAGGGCTGGCAGAGACACGGCAGAGAACTCAGGGCTGGCAGAGACACGGCAGGAAATAGGACTGGCTAGGACAGCAGGAACACAGGACTGGAAGGCAGGGCAGGAACGGCAGGACTGGCAGGAACACAGGACTTGAAGGCAGGGCAGGAACGGCAGGACTGGCAGGAACACCGGATACACAGGACTGGTTGATGTGGTGTATGAATCAGGCTGCACTCAGATGACACCCGAGTGCAGTCCTATTGTGAGTGTGATGAAGGAACAGGTAGGGACCTGTACACACAGAAGATGCAGGTACGGAAACAAGCCAGAAGGAAAGGAGAATGAAGGAACAGGTAGGGACCTGTTCACACAGGAGGTGCAGGAAAGGAAACAAGCAGAAAGGAATGAGGTATGAAGAAACAGGTAGGGACCTGTTCACACAGGAGGACCAAATAACAAGTAGAAGGTGGAACTAAGAGAAGAGAAGGAGAAGGCAGAGCCAAGGACGGAGCCGCAAGAGGCGGAGCCAAGGGCGGAGACGCTGGAGGCGGAGCCAAGAGCGGAGACGCTGGAGGCGGAGCCAAGAGCGGAGATACTGGAGGCGGAGCCAAGTGCGGAGACGCTGGAGGTGGAGCCAAGAGCGGAGACGCTAGAGGCGGAGCCAAGAGCGGAGACGCTGGAGGCGGAGCCAAGAGCAGAGATGCTGCAGGCGGAGCCAAGAGCGGAGATGCTGGAGGCGGAGCCAAGAGCGGAGACGCTGGAGGCGGAGCCAAGAGCGGAGACGCTGGAGGCGGAGCCAAGAGCGGAGATGCTGGAGGCGGAGCCAAGCGCGGAGACGCTGGAGGCGGACCTAAGAGCGGAGACGCTAGAGGCGGACCCAAGAGCGGAGACGCTGGAGGCGGAGCCAAGAGCGGAGATGCTGGAGGCAGAGCCAAGAGCGGAGATGCTGGAGGCGGAGCCAAGAGCGGAGACGCTGGAGGCGGAGCCAAGAGCGGAGACGCTGGAGGCGGAGCCAGATAGAACCGCAAAGAGCGGAGCCACAGAGCAAAGCCAGAGAGAGTGAAGCAAGGTCTGAGTGCAGAGCCGCAAGAGTGCGGAGTGTAAGCAGACAGAAAACACAAGGAAAGAAAGCAGGGAAGGAAGCCACAGACAAGGAGACCGAGAAAATACAAAGTACAGACAAGGCAATAGAACAAGACACAGGGACAAAGACACAGGGACCAGGATATTCTGCCTCCTGGAGGGCGGACTACAAGAACAAGGCAAAAGCACAGAGAAAAGCTCAGAGGGAGTAACTCAGAGCAAGGCCAGGCAAACTCAGCAGCTAAACACTAACTGAGCTAACACATTGCACAAGCCCAGACCACAGGGTGGAGCTGCACTATATACAGGAGGCCTCTTGGTAATTGGTCAGGAACTGATTGGACAGGTGCACCTGATTCCTATAAGAACCAGAGCGTTCAGGCGCCGGCCCCCTATACACATAGCATGAGGCATGCAGAGAGCAGAGACATAGAACATGGAGCTGGCATTAAAGAGAAAGCACATCATGGCCTGGAGCAGTGGGTAATATTGTGTGAGAGATGTGAGGCCATGCTGTGATGCCAGCAGAGTTGTTACAACAAGACTATTTGAAAATTTGTCTTCATGCATGTCTGGGCCCACTGCAACCATTTCTGCTTGTGAACACTGTTTAAGGTGGCCGAATAGTAGGTTTATGCACCACAGCAAGCCTTTGAAGGATGATACACCTTGAGGTTAAGGGAATCCAGAGGCACCAGCAGCTTCAAATAACTGCTGCTTTGTAATGGTATTTTGGCAACTGCTCTCTTAATTCAATGAATTTGTCTAAAAGAAACCTTCCTCATTATGTCTTTATCTGCATGAACTCTGTATGTGCTCTGTTTCAGTCACAAATCTCTTCACAGTATGATAATCACTTAAGTTTTCGTGAAATATCTAATGTTTTCATACCTTGTCCAAGGCATTGCACTATTTAACGCTTTTCAGCAGCAGAGAGATCCTTTTTATTTCCCATATTGCTTGAAACCTGTGGCCTGCTTAATAATGTGGAACATCATTTTTAAGTAGATTTCCTTTAATTAGAATCACCTGGAAAATTAATTATCATGTGTTTAAGATTGATTTCAGTGATCCATTGAGCCCTGAAACACAATACCATCCATGAGTTTATTTGAAAAGAAAACAATTAAATCTTTATTACACTTAAATCCAAATTGCATAATAATTTGGAACACAGTGTATGCTTTTAAAAAAATTAAAACTTGAAAAACAAAATCACTGTGTCACCCTATTATGAGACACAAACTTTATTTTTAATGGTTGTAACTGAACCAGCTGGTAACATTTTTAATGCCAATTTGGGGTACAGTACAAACAACTATTTAACCCCTTTCTGGCATTGGATGTACTATTCTGTCGAGGAGGCTGATCGCGGCTGGGTGCAGAGGCGTATCTAGTGGGGGCAGCCAGGGCATGTGTCAGGTCAGAGGGGTTGCAGTCGAGCCGCCTAATGCGATGGTCTGCAGTGTCTCCCCTGACAGCATTCTGCCATCCCCCTGGGCTGGGAGTCAGCTGTTCTCTGTGCCGACTGTCAAGCTGATAGCCGCCACAGAGAAGCTGTGGCGTGCCACAGGCTCACAGAGATCAATTGTACTTGCATCTTACAGATGCAAGTACAAATGAAGTTCTGATTACCGGGTCAGAGTGCCACGAGCAGCGTGATCAGATCATGCTGATGTCACTCGCCGGCGCTGCAAAGACGCATATGGTGGTAAGTGCTCCACCGGACCTGAAGACATCGAACATTAAGTGCATGGGGGAGATTTAATATATGTGGGGGAGAATTTGAGTGGGGATGGAGGATTTATTGTGTTGGGGAGAATTGGAGTGGGCGTGGGGGGATTTATTGTGTTGGAGGAGAACTGGACTGGGGATTTATTGTGTGTGGGAAGCATTGGAGTGGGGATGGGGGATTTATTGTGTGGGGAGAATTGAAGTGGGGATGGAGGGATTTCTTGTGTGTGGGGAAAATTGGAGTGGGGATTGGGGGATTTATTGTGTGTGAGGAAAATTTGAGTGGGGATGGGGTGTTTAATGTGTGTGGGGAGAATTTGATTGGGGATGGGGGGATTTATTGTGTGTGGGGAGATTTTGAGTGGGGATGGGGTGTTTAATGTGTGTGGGCAGAATTTAAGTGGGGATGGGGGGATTTATTGTGAGTTTGGGAGAAGTTGAGTGGGAATGGGGGATTTATTGTGTGTGTGGAGAATAGGAGTGGGGATGGGGATTTAATGTGTGGGGGGAGATTTGGAGTGGGGATGGAGAATTAAATGTGTGGGGGGAGATTTGGAGTGAAGATGAGGTCATTTATTGTGTGTGGGTAGATTTGTAGTGGGTATGGGGGATTTAATTTGTGAGGGAGATTTGAGGACACATAATGAAGAGCAAAGGGGGAGATGGGGCAGGTGTGAGTAAAACAGTACAGAGGAATGAGGGCATGTATGAGGAAACAGTAAGGGGAATGGGGCATGTATGAGGAAACAGTACAGGGGAATGAGGGGCATCTATGAGGAAACAGTATGGGGGAATGGGGGCATGTGCGAGGAAACAGTATGGGGAAATGAGGGCATGTATGAGGAAACAGTACTGGGGAATGGGAGGCATGTACGAGGAAACAGTAGGGGGGAATGAGGGGCATATATGAGGAAACAGTATGAGTGATGGGTGCAAACAGTGTGGTGAATTGGGATGTTTGCAGACAATATGGGGAGTGAGCGGGGGAATGAATGCAGACACAGTATGAGTAGTGATGTGAAAAATGTATGTGGACAGAGAACGGGGAGTGAGGGTGATGGGATGTGTGCAGACACAGTATGGGGAGTCAGGTGAGCAGGAAGTATAGAAAGTGAGGGGATAAATATATGAGGAGAAAACATGGTGAACGGGGGGTGTGAGAGGAGACAGTATAAGGAGGGAGGGGAATAGTGTGAGGAGACAGTATGGGGGAGAAAAGTGAGTGGGCACCAAATAGAAACTGAGTAGTTGGGGCATAGCATGGAGGGACAGTGTAAGTTGAATAAGAACGAATAAGCGGGCACTGCCACATTATAAATATCCAAACATAATGAAAGGGGTACCACCTTAGCGTCCTATAAATGTATGTTTAGGAAGTGAAAAGAAAAAGAAAATGCAAATGGAGGTGCACACACCCAATATACATTTGAACAAAAAGCTTTATTGAAGTAATAACAAGTGCACATACCTATAAAAAAATTTAAAAGCATCTAAAACACACACAAGTCATGGCTCAGTGGGGTTATAACGGCTAAATATAAACACAAAATCCATGAGTGATACTGTGGATGCTTAGTAATCTGTGAATTGTGTATCTGCTTACTAGGAGCAATTTTAAATACTATTTCCAAAATTAATGCTTCAGTAAACCAATATTAATAAATACCAGACTTAAATATAGCCCATTAGCTAAAATTCTGAAATATGTGCAATATCACAGATGCAGCACAGTTCCACTTGGAGATGTAAACATTCTTATCATCTTGTACAGAGCAGTACCCAGGTACACTGATGGAGAGAATGTGCAAAGCAGAAAATTAATGTATAGCCATGAAAAATAACCTAAATAATATCAATATGCATGCATACAGACAAAATTCATACTTGCCAAGCGAACAATATGTAGCCATGTAGAGCGTCCCTACGCGTATCGCCTACCATGTGTAGCTTCGTCAGGGGAAGACAGTGTAAGGGCACAGCCAGGAGGGGACAGTATACCAAGGAGGGGGAGTGTGATGAGAGAGTGCAGTATAAATACTGGGCCCTATGGGAGGACAGTGTGAAGACGGGGGTCTGTATGGAAAGAGGAGGTCAGTGTAAAGAGCATGTACCATAAGAGGGACTGTGTGGGGGTCATATTTTGTGCAGACAATATAGTTTTTTGGCAGTTTTTTATTCAAGAGCATTATAATGACACTTGTATCTTTAAGGGCATCATGTGGAGATTTTCTGCAAAAGAGAAGAAGAAGATGAGCTGTGGAGGAGAAAACTCATCCTGGGGTCTGGACACAATGAAGAAAAGGAGAATGACTCCAGAGACGGAGTCATCTAGCAGGTAATTTGCTCAGTTTATTTTCATAGTGAGGCCACACATGTCTAGTCAGCATGTGACTGCATGTATATAATTCGCCAGCACAAGAGAATCCTGACAGCGTACAGTGCGCACTGTGAGAATCCAGAAGTCTGCAGTCACAAAGAATGACTGCAGACTCATTACAAACCTGGACATCCCCTTTAATGCTCCTAACATAAACAAAAACATGAGAATTAGTATCACAAATAACATTTACATACAGGTACCTCCTAGATGATGTCGTCTCTGGAGTCATTTTCCTTTTCTTCATTGTGTCCAGTGCAGCCCCTGCTGCTACATTTCTGCATCTCAGTTCCTATATTATCTTGCATGCTTGAGTTGCTTGGAATGTCAAAGGTATAAATTTTGGCTGCAATTCTTACCTGAAGATCATTTCTGGCCTTAATTCTCCAAACATTAGATTAGTGTAGCTGCTTCGCACTGGTTGCAGCCAATGTTGAGCTGATGGGACAGCTGTACATCTTCTGATTTTGAAGAGAAGTAAGCATGATGTCTCTTTCATCTGCTACACTAGGTTTCCTTGGCTGTTTTCTGAATTTTTAGTCCTTAATTTGACTCATTTCTTAGTGCTTCCAAAAAGCTAAACAGCACATTCTAAATAACCAGTTTGATTTGAATTCTTTGCTTGGGAGAGACCTAACTAATTCAATATAACTACCTTAAATATTATTGCTGTGCTCAGTCTTCCCATAGTTAATCTGTGATATGAAAGAAGATCAAGGAGTCCTAGACATGAGATATGGCTCCACAGAGCCCTAATCTTAGCATTATCTAGTCTTCCTGGGATTACATGAAGAAACAGAAGCAGTTGTGCAAGCCTACAGTATATCAGCAGAATTACGGTTATTCTCAAAGATGTTTTGGGCAACCTTCCTGCCTAGTTTCTACTAAAACTGTGTGTAATTATACGTAGATATACGTAGAAGAAATTATTTTAAGGGAAAGGGTGGTCACACCAAATGTGGATTTAATTTAGATTTCTCTTTTAGTCATGCACTTTGCATTTTACTGTATTATAAAATGAAAAACCTAAAACAAAGTGGTTGCATGTGTGTGAACATCTTCTTATAATTGTGGATGTTGTTGTGCTCAGAATTTGCCAATCACATTTAGACTGGGGTCACATTAGTGTATAACATATGATGCAATATGCTAATGACCCTAGACTCCATCTCTGCTGTGAATGTGAGCCGAGTGTAATGTTACTATGCTCCAATTATCTCACATGAGAGAATCTCAGCACAGGTGCGGAGGAGATGGAGAAAGTAATTTCTCCGTCTCCTCCATTGCCGACGTCCTCGGCAATCGCACTGCACTCAGATCACATCACATGAGATCCAGTGCAGTCCAATGTTTTACATGCACCCATAGACTTGTTTGGATCAACTTGACATGAGAAAAGAAACACTAGTCGGCACAGCTACATAGTATAACATTGTTGCAATTGCTATTCCATGAAAAATCAGATAGCACTCATCCAAGTTACATGCTGGCTACATGCCAGTCTGAAGGAGTCCTTAAACTTATGTTAAAAAATAGTCAATAGACAGTTATCATCATTTAGCTTGCATTTTTGACACATATTTTTAAGCTTCCTATTCCAGCAGTTTAGTTACAAGTCCTGAAGGGTTTCCGATTCCCAGTAAAGTGAATGATATTCCTAAAGTCTCATGCACACGTTCCTTCTTTTTTTCTTAATAGATTTGTAGCAGATTTTAATCTGTAGCATGTCAAGTCTTCCAGCAATTTTGCTGCAGATTTCACCCTTACTAATGATGAAAAACAAAATGCAAAAAAACACAAAAAAAATGCATCATAACACACCTATTTTATGTGTTTTTCCTGTTACACATCAGTATTTGCATCAGAATTGCACTATTTATTTTAGTACCTTTAATCTATATTTACACTTTGTGTTTTTGCTGGATTTTTTTTTTCTGCAGCCACAACATGATCTCTTGGCAGTATAACATCTGCAGCCAAAACTCAGAATTTATACTAATTTAATTATCACTAATTTCATTAAACTGTGCTTGGAGTTGGGAGAAACTTGATTTTAAAACATTTTTAATCTTGAAAAAACGCTGACTATTCTGAACACAAAAAAAATGGATTCATGCATGAAGCGCAGCCGTGACCTAACATTATATCAGTGCATGAAAAAATACGCAATTGCAAACCTAAAAACAGCAATGGGAGTTGAATTGGTAGGGTTTTGTTTACATTAACATATATTACTAATTTAATTATTGCTAATTTAAATAAATTATGCTTGGAGTGGGAAGAAACAAAAGGATTGCTTTTAAAGCGTGTAAATTACATTACCAGAAAAAAATATTAACATCCATGCTCAAGTGACGATACCAAGACATTGACATTATGCTTTATTCTTGAGAAAATCACAAAAATAAACGTGTTACAACTCCTGCTGTATCTGCATTTTTTTCACTAAGCGTTGCAAAAGCTGATAACAGGGTTTTTGCTGCGTTTTTGCACTGTCCAATTGCTTTCTATGGGCCAGAAAATGCTGCAAAAACTCTGAAAGAATTGATATGCTAAAGATTTAAAAAAACACTGCAATTCAGTCACATTAAAAAAACAGATGCATGTGATTTCTGAGATCTCACAGCTTTTGCCAGGAAAGCAAAAAAGTAGCTTTTAATTTGAATAAAAAAGCTGCAAGAACATTGAAAGTGTGTGAACATAGCCTAACAGTGATTCTGCTATTTTATAAAGTTTAGCTGTTCAAGTAGGATTTTCCTGACATTTTTTAGTTGCATTTTAGAGCAAAAGCCATGATTCATAAGCAGTTTTCAACAGAGCAAAGAGATCTCATTGTTGAAAGTTATTAGTCAGGAGAAGGGTATAAAAAAAATCCTAAGACATTTGATGTACCATGGAACACTATGAAGACAGTCATCAAGAAATGGCTTACATTTAGCACAACAGTGCTAAATGTTTGCCACTTGGACGACCCTCAAAATTGATGTCCAAAATTGATGGGGAGTTACTTAGAGGCTTATGCAACATTGTACTGTATGTGACAACAATCTCCTATGTTCTTCTTACGAATAGCATGTGGGCACAAAAGAGAATAGTAAAACCAAAAACACTCAGTTTGAAAAAATGTTGCAGTAATCCGCAAGTGCTAGTAAAAGATGTCAAAAACAGGGTATTTGGTTGATACGTTTTTGCAAAAAATGTATACTAAGCTGCTCTACCAATCTTCACGGTATACCCTTATCAGAGCAGAACGGTTTGATCGCTCCAAACCGTTCTGCTCTGATAAGGGTATACCGTGAAGATTGGTAGAGCAGCTTAGTATACATTTTTTGCAAAAAACGTATCAACCAAATACCCTGTTTTTGACATCTTTTACTAGCACTTGCGGATTACTGCAACATTTTTTCAAACTGAGTGTTTTTGGTTTTACTATTCTCTTTTGTGTCTTCAGGTTTCTTGGTGGTGTGTGAACATGATCATACAGACTTGTTCACTGTGCGGGTAGCCCATGTGTTCCTGTTTCCAGAATAGCATGTGGGGTAGGGTGGCAAGACTGACAACTTTTCTTTCAAACCAAACTATCCACGTCAGATATGTTTTGCCAAAAGTTATATCAAGTCTGTTAAAAGTATGTGGGGAAATGTGTTGTAGACTGCTGAGTTCAAGGTAGAACACTATGCAATACTACAAGAACATCATACCCACAGTGAAGCATGATGTATGAAGCATTATACTCTGGGGCTGTTTTTCAGCATAACTTCAAATCAATAAAAGAGTAGCTTTGCAAAAAGAAGATCAAGGGTTTTGAATAGCCCAGACCTGAATCCAACTGAAAATGTGAGGGTTGACCTGAGAAGCGCTATATACAGGGGATCCCTCACAAACTGGCTGATTTCCAACTACTGCAATTTTATATGTTCTATGCTGATTTTTTAAAATACAAATTTGATGACTTTGCTGAATTTTCGCAAAAATTTGATTTACGACAAATTGCTTCACGAGAAGTACATAAATTACATGTAGGGGAGAGGGGAGAAAGAGAACTCCACTGATTATATGAGCTTACACTGTACAAGAAAAAGAAACAACAGACCCCATTGACCATAAGAGTGTCATGATCCAATCCAGAGTTTAATCCTGTCTGCCCTTTTTCTGGGTGAATCATGTCAAGGGTTAACTTTGCTCTGCCTCATTCAGGTTTGCTACTTGGCTCCCATACATTCTTCTGGTGGTGTCAGCTATAGTTCTGCCTTCTGCGTGTGAACCTGACACTGGTAGCTCTTGGTTTGTCCTGCTGGGATCCCTGACTTGCCCCATGTCTGTTGTCTCCCTCTGTCTGCCCTTTTCCCAGCATTTCGATTTTGATTCTCTGGTTTCTGACTTGGCTTGTATTTGGATTCTCTTCTGCCTTCTGACTTAGTTTTATCCGCTTCTGACCATTGCTGAACCTCCTGGCTTGTTTCTGACCATGTGTATTGCTGATCCCTTTAGTACTTCTGCCTATTGTTGTTTTTTGACTTGGCTTGTTTGACCACTCTCTCGCCACTTGGTTGTGCCTATGCTGCTCCTCTATGGTGCTTCTCTGTGTAGGCAGTCTCACTTCCCTCTCAAGTTCCCTCTGGTGGAGGTTACATTATACTGCACTCTGAATTGGAGCAGGAGATTCGGAAGGCTCAGTCTCTTGCTCCTCCCTCTTTAACTGACAATAAGCTCTTTGTCCCGGTTCAGTACCGGTTGAGGGTTCTCTTTGAGTTCCATTATTCTGCTCTCAGTGGATCTCAGCCACCCAGAAAACCATTGCTAGGCTGTTTTGGTGGTCCTCCATGACCTTTGTTATCACTGTGTTTGTGTCTGCTTCTGATACCTGTGCTCATGCTAAGAGCTCCCATAACCGGACGGCCAGGGAATTGGTGCCATTGCCACTTCCAGATAGACCTTGGACTCATTTGTCCATGGATTTTATCACTGATCTCCCTCCTTCTAATGGTAAAACTGTAATCTGGGTAGTGGTTGACAGATTCAGTAAACAGGCTCATTTTGTGCCTCTGGCAGGATTGCCTAATGCTGAAACATTATCTAAGCTGTTTGTTAAGCACATTGTACAGCTGCATGGAGTGCCTTTGAATGTGGTTTCTGATATAGGGGTACAATTTGTATCCAAATTTTGGAGGACATTTTGTAAAAGATTGGGTATTTGCTTGACCTTCTCCGCTGCTTACCATCCTGAGATCAATGGTCAGATGGAGAGGACTAGTCAGTCTCTTGAACAGATTTTGAGTTGTCTTTCTACATCTCAGCAGGATGATTGGTGTTCTTCATTGCCCGTGGCTGAGTTTGCATTTAACAATCAGATTAACCAGTCCACGGGCACCTGTCCATTCTTCTGTAACTATGGTTTTCACCCTAATTTTGGTGAATTTTCTAGGCTGGATTCAGGATGTTCAGGGGCTGATATGGCAATGCAAAGATTGGGGGAGGTGTGGAGGGAGATCCAGAAGAACATTGGGGAGGCTCGGGGCAAACATAAACTTTTTGTGGATAAGAGACGATTTGTAGGACCTATATTCCTGGTAGGAGACAAAGTGTGGCTATCTACCAAGAACATTTGTCTTAAGATTCCTTCTGCTAAGCTAGGTCCCAGGTTTATTGGTCCTTACGAGATCATGGAGGTGGTCAATCCAGTTGTCTTTCGCTTACGGCTTCCTCCGTCGCTTCAGATTCCCAATGTGTTCCATAAGTCCCTTCTCAGTCATTTGTACCATCCTCTGCTGGGCCTCCATCCACTCCACCTCCTGTCTCTGTGGATGGTCAGACTGAGTATGAAGTGTAACGGATTGTGGATTCTCGCATGGTCCGTAGTTCACTTTAGTATTTTGTTCATTGGAGGGGGTTACGGTCCTGAGGATCGATCTTGGGTCCCGGTGCGATCTGTCTATGCTGATCGATTGGTCCGGGCATTTCACACAGGTTATCCTGGGAAACCTGGGGGTCCAGTGGTCTCCCCCTTGAGAGGAAGGTACTGTTATGATCCATTCCAGGGTTTAATCCTGTCTGCCCTCTTTCCGGGCAGATCATATCAAGGGTTAACTTTGCTCTGCCTCATTCTGGGTTCAGGTTTGCTATTTAGCTCCCATGCATTCTGTTGGCGGTGTCAGCTATAGTTCTGCCTTCGGCGTCTGAATCTAACTCTGGTAGCTCTTGGTTTATCCTGCTGTGATCCCTGACTTGCCCATGTCTGTTGTCTCCCTCTGTCTGCCCTTTTCCCAGCGTTTCCCTACGTTTCAGTTTTGATCCTCTGGTTTCTCACTTGGCTTGTATTCGGACTCTCTTCTGCCTTCTGATTTAGTCTTATCTGCTTCTGACCATTTCTGAACCTCCTGGCATGTTTCTGAGCACATGTATTGCTGATCCCTTTAGTACTTCTGCGTATTGTTGTTTTTTTACTTGGTTTGCTTGACCACTGTCTCGCCACTTGGTGGCACCTATGCTGCTGCTCTGTGGTGCTTCTCTGTAGGCAGTCTCACTTCTCTCTGAAGCTCCCTCTGGTGGAGGTTGCATTATACTGCACTCTGAATTGGAGCAGGAGATTCAGAAGGCTCAGTCTCTTGCTCCTCTCTCTTTAACTGACAATAAGCTCTTTGTCCCGGATCAGTACCGGTTGAGGATTCTCTTTGAGTTCCATTATTCTGTTCTCAAAGAGCTTATACTGTACAGATGAGAGAGAGAGGATCCTGATGACCATAAGAGCTTACATTATACAGATCCAATCTCACTGATCTAGAGCTACTTTTCAAAGAAGAATTGGCAAAAATATCAGCCTCTAGATGTGTAAAGCTGGTAGAGACATACCCAAAAGTCTGGTAGCAGTAATAGCAGCTAAAGGTGATCTTATAAATTGACTCTGACGGGATGAATGCACATCACAATTTTCATATTTATATTTTCAAAATAATTAGAAAACAATGTATAATTTCCTTTGCACATCATAAATATGTGCTACTTTGTGTTGGTACATCACATAAAATCCCAATAAAGCGAAAGGTGGCTACTTTGAAGAACCTAGAATATAAGACATATTTTCAGTTGTTTCACACTTTTTTGTTAAGTATATAATTCCTCATGTGTTAATTCATAGTTTTGATGTCTTCAGTGTGAATTTACAATTTTCATAGTCATGAAAATACAGAAAAATCTTTAAATGAGAAGGTGTGTCCTTTGGTCTGTATACATTTGTGGGTGTAACACATGTTGAAATGTTCACAGGTCACTGTATACATGTATACCTACACTGTAAATACATAAAATTATACTTATTTTTAAAATAGCATGATGTATCAGATTACTAAGCATAACATTAACACAGCCATGTAGTATATAGCACAGCCACGCAGTATATAGCACAGCCGCGTAGTATATAGCACAGCCCATGGAGTATATAGAACAGCCCATGGAGTATATAGCACAGCCCACGTAGTATATTGCACAGCCCACGTAGTATATTGCACAGCCCACGTAGTATATTGCACAGCCCGTGCAGTACCACGCACGCAGTATATAACACAGGCCACATAGTGTATAACACAGGCTACATAGTGTATAACAGGCCACGTAGTGTATAACACAGGCCACGTAGTATATAGCACAGCCCACATAGCATATAGCACAGCCACGTGGTATATTGCACAGCCCACATAGTATATTGCACAGCCCACGTAGTATATTGCACAGCCCACGTAGTACATTGCACAGCCCGCACAGTACATTGCACAGCCCGCACAGTATATTGCACAGCCTGTGCAGTACATTGCACAGCCCGCGTAGTACATGGCACAGCCCGCGTAGTACATGGCACAGCCCGCATAGTATATTGCACAGCCCATGAACTATATTGCACAGCCTGCATACTATATTGCACAGCCCGCTTAGTATATTGCACAGCCCGCGTAGTATATTGCACAGTCCATGCAGTACATTGCACAGCCCGCGCAGTACATTGCACAGCCCGCGCAGTACATTTCACAGCCCGCGCAGTACATT
This sequence comes from Ranitomeya imitator, assembly GCF_032444005.1. NCBI lineage: Eukaryota > Metazoa > Chordata > Amphibia > Anura > Dendrobatidae > Ranitomeya > Ranitomeya imitator. The sequence goes on along the minus strand of NC_091282.1, from coordinate 932,102,831 downwards.
GCACAGCCTGCGCAGTATATTGCACAGCTCACGTAGTATATTGCACAGCCCACTTAGTATATAGCACAGCCCATGCAGTATATTGCACAGCCCACATAGTATATTGCCCAGCCCACGTAGTATATAACACAGCCCTTGTAATATATTGCACAGCTCATGCAGTATATAGCAATGTGGGCACCATATCCCTGTTAAAAAAAAGAATTAAAATAACAAATAGGGACATACTCACCCTCCGTTGGCCCCCGGATCCAAGCGAAGCGTTTTCCAATGCTCCTCGCGTGCTCCGGTCTCGCGTGACTGCTACCTCATCATCCCGCTTGACCGCAATGCATGGAGCGGTTACCGGGGCGTTGCATGTTCCCCTCACTCTCATATTGTTTATTCCTGTTTATTTGCTTTGTGGTGCTGTTTACACTGTTCACATCCTGGGGTGGGGGTTGTATATTTCCTCCATTTTTTCATCTCAGTGTACCTTACCTGCTGAGGTGGTTATTGGTGAGGTAACTGAGAATATTCCAGTGCTTGTGGACAGTGGAGCAAGAGTCAATTTGGTGGATGCTCATTTTGTCCAGACCCATGGCCTGATGAGTAGGACGCTAGCGAAACCTGTAAGCGTCCAGGCCATTGACTCTGCTCCGCTCAGCCAGGGGAGCATTACACAAGTCGTAGACAATATACATCTGCGTATAGGGGCTTGTCATGAAGAGTATTTATCATGCTACGTCTTGGAGGGCATACCAACTCCCATGGTTTTAGGACTCCCTTGGTTGAAAAGACATAACCTGGTCATAGACTGGCAGTCTAGGGAAGTAGTCTGCTGGGGTCAGTCGTTTAAGGACTGCTGCCCGGGAGCTACGATCTCTGTCGTTCTTCTAAAACCTACACCTTCCCCTTCAGTAGGGGCAGCAGAGGTGCTGCCAGGGACTAGGGGCAAGACTTTACCCTCACTACAGGTTTACCCGGTGGGTAAGAAACCTCTTAGGAGGAGGGGTCAGATGAGGGTGGTGGTTCCCTCAGAGCATTGTGGGGGTGTGAGTGTAGTGACACAGGGGGAAGCCTCTCTTGTCAATTCCTCAAAGAATTCTCAGTCCTGTGGCAAAAGTTTGCATGGAAATAAATGTTCAGGTCCGGACCTGTGTGTGAATGAGTATGTATGGGTGTCCCCCAAAAACATCAGGTGGAAGTGTGCAACATGGACATGGAGTTCCAGGGTGATTGGGCCATATCAGGTGTTGGCCATTCTCAGCCCGGGGACTTTTCAGTTGGAGTTACCCCCAGTTATGCATGTACACAACTCATTCCCCAGGTCGGCCCTCTGGAAGTTTTTGGCGCCTTCGTTGGTGGCATTTTCTTCAGGTCGCATTTGCCATAAACCTGAGAGTCAGGTGCCTGACGAGGTGAACTCTGGTGGATCGAGGCGTCCTCACCATAGGTAGGTCTGGTGAGGTCTGATGAGTGTCCAGAGGCCACTCATTGAAAGGGGGGTACTGTCATGATCCATGTTTGGATTTGTGGCAGATCTGGCTTCCCTATGATTTAAACCTTTTTTCCTTTCTGGTCATTGGGGGTTAATGCAGTTTCCCCCCCCCCTCCCCCGGTGGCCGCTGGTGTTATTGCATTGCTGCTGGGTCAGCTGATGTCTGTGACCACTCCCACCCTCCTTTATAAGGTCACCTGGTGCATCAGTTGACTGTTGGTTATACAGTTCCTCTCAGGAGACCAACCTCGCAGTAGCAGCTCCCTGGTGTCAGCCAAGTCTGGTGTTTGGAGCTCAGTTGCTGTACTATCTGTTTTAAGGAGCTGATACATCAGCTTAATGAGAACACTTTTAACATACGTCTCACGGTTAATCATCATCCTAACGAGATTGAGTTTTTAGATGTGATTTTGAAGAGAGGTGTTAATGGTAATATATGTACCAGCATTTACAGGAAACCAACTGCTACCAATGTACTTTTGCACGCCACCTCCGCACACCCCCAACATATGATCCGCTCAGTGGGACAATTTCTCCACCTCCGCCGCATCTGTTCTACACAGATGATTTTCGAACAGGAGGCGGAAAAGTTGAAAACACGTTTTCGGGAGCATGGTTACAGCAATCGAGCAATCAAGAGGGCATATCATAGAGCCAAGTGGTCAAACAGGAATAGCCTTCTGTATGACAATAATACAAATGTTAAGGATTCAAACACAGTGAGATTTATGACTAATTACAATTCTCAGGCCGAACATATTCAGACATCTCTCATGAAATCCTGGCCTATTCTTATGGCTGATTCTAAAATTGCCAAAATATTACCGGAACGACCACAAATTACTTTTAGGCGGGCCTAAAATTTGCGAGATCACTTGGTCCAGAGCCATTATTATCATAAATCTCCTCATACATTTTTAGATAATTTCAAAGCTCGACAGGGGTGTACCCCTTGCGGACATTGTGTGGCTTGTATCAACATTGATCGTAGTGATACTTTTTTTGACTCTTCTGGCCAAAGAAATTTCAGAATAAAAACATTTATTACATGCACCACTAAAGATGTAGTATACTTTGCCGTTTGTCCGTGCTCCCTGATCTAAATTGGACTCACAACACGCCAACTTAAGGTCCGGGTCAGGGAGCATGTGCGGGGCATACTTGCCGCAAAAGATCAGGATGATGTCACTTTATTAAAAACGATAGCGAGACACTTTAAGATTTTTCATAATTGTAACAGCAGAGACCTGAGGGTTAAGGGCATTGGTAATATAGATATTGGTATTCGAGGTGGCAAAGTTTCTCAATGGTTAGCACAGTTAGAGTCACAGTGGATCTGGACATTGAATCCACTAAATGAGAGCCTCAGTTTTGCACCATTTTTGTGATCACCATTTACTGCATTAATTGTCATCTTTACGCATTCCATTGTTCTTTGGACCATTGTTTTTAACTTTGTTTTTATTTACTTTTATAGAGACTTCTATCGTCGTCTTCTGTTATCGTATCTACATATTTTTTTCTTTTGTGCTCTGTTTATGTGTGGTTTTTGTGGTTTGGTTTGTTATTTAGCGCAGTCCCGGCACATTATTTAATTGCAACACTAATTAGCGGATTAGGGACTATAACGTCTTCCTGGGGACCCGAGGATGGTTGTTGCTGTATGACCTCCAATCAATGACCCTAAGATCGTCGTATCATCAAGTTGGACACTATGGACTATTTTGAGAATGATCATTTGAGAATGATTATGAATATGTATTTTCCACTGTGATTCTAATTATTCATATATATATATATATATATATATATATATATATATATGAATATATATATTCATATATATGACATATGATATATACTTTATTTATTACGATGACATTATCTATTTAAGATGGTTTTATTTATATTATACTTTTTTGCTAATGTTTGGGCGGTAATATTTATTCCCTTGTTCTACCTTTACCCCTTGTGTTTTTGTCTCTTGGATTCTCTTCTCCCGCGATATATGTGCAATATCCTTCTTTTGCCCTTTGCCCTTACTGTGACTGGTGAAATTTTTGCCGGAATTCACTTTTGCGCATGCGCATGCCCCCTTTTCCCGACGCTCTCTCCTGTTGCCCGCCCAGCGATGGAATACACGGGGCCCCGTGTTTTTTCCTGCCGTGGTGTGGCGCGGAGCTTGCGCCGGGGTGATGGGGACTGTCCACACCGCTCATCGCAATACTTTGGTGCACACACTGTATTTGTCTATCTGTTACCTTAGATACCTTGGTGCTTCCGGTGTCACCTGCGTGTGTACTTCCGGTGGTTACCGCTAGAGTTGAGCGACCTTGACCTTTTTAAAGTCGAGCCGGGTTTCGCGAAACCCGACTATCTCAAAAGTCGGGTCGAGTGAAATCGGCCGATTATGACGTAAAGTCGGGATCGACCGAAACACGAAACCCAATGCAAGTCAATGGGGCAGCATAGTCGGCAGTGAGTGGGGGCCAGGAAAACACCTAGAGTGCCCATTTTAATGTCAAAACCATCCATTCTTCTTAATGAAGCTTGTCAAGCGTAATTTACCTTATAATAATTGGAAGGCATTTGAAATTGGGGGTCATTTGGCTAAAGTTGTGGTGGGTAGGGCTGGTTCAAGTAATTAGTGGGCCCAGGAAATCTGGACCACGTCACGGCAGTGGAGCAGGGAGAGGTAAGTATTTCAACTTTGCAAGTGCTGTGAACCTGAGCAAGCAGGGGGGGCCCACTCGTTGGCATTGGCACTGGCACAGGGCCCCTCAAAGTACAGCGGTGTGTTTGCACGGCGGGGGCGCCTCCCACCGGCAGCAACACTTTTGCGTACTATGAGAGGCCCTGTGCCAGTGACGTCGCCAACTAGTATTCCTCCCCCCACCTGATGAAGGAACCTGCACTTTCATCTGCACCTTCCTCTTTGTCCCCGTGTAAGGTGAAATGGTATGCGGGAAGAGCAACCTGACTTTCAGCAGGGTCACAATGTTGTTGTGTAGCGTGCACGGGGAATGTTGCGTTATGGGTCAATGTACCAGCAGACTCATCTATCACTGGCTGGGCAATGGGCAGGATGAGGAGGAAACACAGATATAGGCCCAAATAATAAAGTGGGCTAAATGCAGTTCAAAATTGGTAACACAGGAATAACCAGGGGGCATTGCAGTGGAGGACAACTGGAATGAGAGGCTGACACAGAGAGTAGGCCCAAATCAGTAAGTAGTCGAAATGCAGTTCAAAATTGGCAACCGTAGTAAACAGGCGGCACAGCTTTGTTCAGTGGAGGAGAACAGCAAGGAGTGGCAGACACCGATCGTAGGCCCCAACCCAACTAGTAGGCCAAATGCAGTCTAACATTAACAACTACTTAACGAGCGCCTGAAAACGGAATTTCAGGACAGGAAACCAGGAGAACAGCAAGGAGCGGCAGACACTGTTAGTAGGCCCCAAACCAACTAGTACGCCAAATGCAGTTGTTCCATTTAACCACAATTTAACGAGAGCCTGAAGATAGAAGCTCAGGAAAGGCAACCTGGAGAACACCTTGGAGTGGAACACACCATCTCTCTCCACCCCATACCCATTTTGTAGGCCTAATGCTGTGTAGTTTTCTACAACTACTAAACGAGAGTCGGAAGACCGAAGCAATGGCAAGGCAACCTGGGGAACACCTTGGAGTGTAACACACCATCTCTCTCCACCCGATACCCATTTTGTAGGCCTAATGCAGTGTAGTTTTCTACAACTACTAAACGAGAGTCGGAAGATCGAATCAATGGCGAGGAAACCTGGAGAACACCTTGGAGTGTAACACACCATCTCTCTCCACCCCATACCCATTTTGTAGGCCTAATGCTGTGTAGTTTTCTACAACTACTGAACGAGAGTCGGAAGACCGAAGCAATGGCAAGGCAACCTGGGGAACACCTTGGAGTGTAACACACCATCTCTCTCCACCCGATACCCATTTTGTAGGCCTAATGCAGTGTAGTTTTCTACAACTACTAAACGAGAGTCGGAAGACCGAAGCAATGGCAAGGCAACCTGGGGAACACCTTGGAGTGTAACACACCATCTCTCTCCACCCGATACCCATTTTGTAGGCCTAATGCAGTGTAGTTTTCTACAACTACTAAACGAGAGTCGGAAGATCGAAGCAATGGCGAGGAAACCTGGAGAACACCTTGGAGTGTCACACATCATCTCTCTCCACCCCATACCCATTTTGTAGGCCTAATGCAGCCTACTTTCCGACAACTACTAAACGAGAGCATGAAGATCGAAGCTCAGGAAAGGCAACCTGGGGAACACCTTGGAGTGTAACACACCCTCTCTCTACACCACGGAAGGGCTGATTCTTAGGAAGGAAGGCTGTCGGAAAGAAGCAGGGCGCGTCCGAGGGTGATTATATTCTTATTAGGTATCTACTCACCCTCGGACGTGCCCTGCTTCTTTATTTGTAATGAATGTTTATTTGCAATGTGGTTTTGACTTACTCTATTTTTTTGGTAAATAATGATTTTATTATTTTCATTGTTTTGCATCTTCTTGGCAATAATATAAAGAAGACGCAACAGGACAACACTTGGTGGATGCCATATCTGTGTTTTAAATTGAAAAAAACTTACAGTTAACTACTTGCAGGAGAAAGTTATTGTAGCTGGTGGCCATTTTTAGTACTGTACCAGATTTTTGTTGTATGTGTTTGTTTTTAATGTTAAAATGTCTGCATTTGATATCTCTCCAGTATTTTCTTTTTTATAAGCAAAATACTTATTTTTATATTTTCTGATGTTGGTTCAAGGGGTACACGGGCAGCAGTAGACAGGTCAGTGGAGGCCTAGTGGAAGGAGGGACCGCAGACAGGCTTCGAAGCCCTAACATAATAAATTGGGCTGGCTGTAGGCAATTTAAAATTGGTTCCAGGGGAACCCGGGCAGCAGTAGACAGGTCAGTGGAGGCCTAGTGGAAGGAGGGACCGCAGACAGGCTTCGAAGCCCTAACATAATAAATTGGGCTGGCTGTAGGCAATTTAAAATTGGTTCCAGGGGAACCCGGGCAGCAGTAGACAGGTCAGTGGAGGCCTAGTGGAAGGAGGGACCGCAGACAGGCTTCGAAGCCCTAACATAATAAATTGGGCTGGCTGTAGGCAATTTAAAATTGGTTCCAGGGGAACCCGGGCAGCAGTAGACAGGTCAGTGGAGGCCTAGTGGAAGGAGGGACCGCAGACAGGCTTCGAAGCCCTAACATAATAAATTGGCCTGGCTGTAGGCAATTTACAATTGGTTCCAGGGGAACACGGGCGGCAGTAGACAGGTCAGTGGAGGCCTAGTGGAAGGAGGGACCGCAGACAGGCTTCGAAGCCCTAACATAATAAATTGGGCTGACTGTAGGCAATTTAAAATTGGTTCCAGGGGAACCCGGGCAGCAGTAGACAGGTCAGTGGAGGCCTAGTGGAAGGAGGGACCGCAGACAGGCTTCGAAGCCCTAACATAATAAATTGGGCTGGCTGTAGGCAATTTAAAATTGGTTCCAGGGGAACACGGGCAGCAGTGGCCTGGTCAGTGTAGTAGTAGTGGAAAAACGGGCCGCAGACAGGCTTCGAAGGCCTAACATAACAAAAATTGGGATGTAGGCAATTTACAATTGGTTCCAGGGGAACACGGGCAGCAGTAGACAGGTCAGTGGAGGCCTAGTGGAAGGAGGGACCGCAGACAGGCTTCGAAGCCCTAACATAATAAATTGGCCTGGCTGTAGGCAATTTAAAATTGGTTCCAGGGGAACACGGGCGGCAGTAGACAGGTCAGTGGAGGCCTAGTGGAAGGAGGGACCGCAGACAGGCTTCGAAGCCCTAACATAATAAATTGGGCTGGCTGTAGGCAATTTAAAATTGGTTCCAGGGGAACCCGGGCAGCAGTAGACAGGTCAGTGGAGGCCTAGTGGAAGGAGGGACCGCAGACAGGCTTCGAAGCCCTAACATAATAAATTGGGCTGGCTGTAGGCAATTTAAAATTGGTTCCAGGGGAACCCGGGCAGCAGTAGACAGGTCAGTGGAGGCCTAGTGGAAGGAGGGACCGCAGACAGGCTTCGAAGCCCTAACATAATAAATTGGGCTGGCTGTAGGCAATTTAAAATTGGTTCCAGGGGAACCCGGGCAGCAGTAGACAGGTCAGTGGAGGCCTAGTGGAAGGAGGGACCGCAGACAGGCTTCGAAGCCCTAACATAATAAATTGGCCTGGCTGTAGGCAATTTACAATTGGTTCCAGGGGAACACGGGCGGCAGTAGACAGGTCAGTGGAGGCCTAGTGGAAGGAGGGACCGCAGACAGGCTTCGAAGCCCTAACATAATAAATTGGGCTGACTGTAGGCAATTTAAAATTGGTTCCAGGGGAACCCGGGCAGCAGTAGACAGGTCAGTGGAGGCCTAGTGGAAGGAGGGACCGCAGACAGGCTTCGAAGCCCTAACATAATAAATTGGGCTGGCTGTAGGCAATTTAAAATTGGTTCCAGGGGAACACGGGCAGCAGTGGCCTGGTCAGTGTAGTAGTAGTGGAAAAACGGGCCGCAGACAGGCTTCGAAGGCCTAACATAACAAAAATTGGGATGTAGGCAATTTACAATTGGTTCCAGGGGAACACGGGCAGCAGTAGACAGGTCAGTGGAGGCCTAGTGGAAGGAGGGACCGCAGACAGGCTTCGAAGCCCTAACATAATAAATTGGCCTGGCTGTAGGCAATTTACAATTGGTTCCAGGGGAACACGGGCGGCAGTAGACAGGTCAGTGGAGGCCTAGTGGAAGGAGGGACCGCAGACAGGCTTCGAAGCCCTAACATAATAAATTGGGCTGGCTGTAGGCAATTTAAAATTGGTTCCAGGGGAACCCGGGCAGCAGTAGACAGGTCAGTGGAGGCCTAGTGGAAGGAGGGACCGCAGACAGGCTTCGAAGCCCTAACATAATAAATTGGGCTGGCTGTAGGCAATTTAAAATTGGTTCCAGGGGAACCCGGGCAGCAGTAGACAGGTCAGTGGAGGCCTAGTGGAAGGAGGGACCGCAGACAGGCTTCAAAGCCCTAACATAATAAATTGGGCTGGCTGTAGGCAATTTAAAATTGGTTCCAGGGGAACCCGGGCAGCAGTAGACAGGTCAGTGGAGGCCTAGTGGAAGGAGGGACCGCAGACAGGCTTCGAAGCCCTAACATAATAAATTAGGCTGGCTGTAGGCAATTTAAAATTGGTTCCAGGGGAACCCGGGCAGCAGTAGACAGGTCAGTGGAGGCCTAGTGGAAGGAGGGACCGCAGACAGGCTTCGAAGCCCTAACATAATAAATTGGGCTGGCTGTAGGCAATTTAAAATTGGTTCCAGGGGAACCCGGGCAGCAGTAGACAGGTCAGTGGAGGCCTAGTGGAAGGAGGGACCGCAGACAGGCTTCGAAGCCCTAACATAATAAATTGGCCTGGCTGTAGGCAATTTACAATTGGTTCCAGGGGAACACGGGCGGCAGTAGACAGGTCAGTGGAGGCCTAGTGGAAGGAGGGACCACAGACAGGCTTCGAAGCCCTAACATAATAAATTGAGCTGGCTGTAGGCAATTTAAAATTGGTTCCAGGGGAACCCGGGCTGCAGTAGACAGGTCAGTGGAGGACTAGTGGAAGGAGGGACCGCAGACAGGCTTCGAAGCCCTAACATAATAAATTGGGCTGGCTGTAGGCAATTTAAAATTGGTTCCAGGGGAACCCGGGCAGCAGTAGACAGGTCAGTGGAGGCCTAGTGGAAGGAGGGACCGCAGACAGGCTTCGAAGCCCTAACATAATAAATTGGCCTGGCTGTAGGCAATTTAAAATTGGTTCCAGGGGAACCCGGGCAGCAGTAGACAGGTCAGTGGAGGCCTAGTGGAAGGAGGGACCGCAGACAGGCTTCGAAGCCCTAACATAATAAATTGGGCTGGCTGTAGGCAATTTAAAATTGGTTCCAGGGGAACCCGGGCAGCAGTAGACAGGTCAGTGGAGGCCTAGTGGAAGGAGGGACCGCAGACAGGCTTCGAAGCCCTAACATAATAAATTGGGCTGGCTGTAGGCAATTTAAAATTGGTTCCAGGGGAACACGGACAGCAGTGGCCTGGTCAGTGTAGTAGTAGTGGAAAAACGGGCCGCAGACAGGCTTCGAAGGCCTAACATAACAAAAATTGGGATGTAGGCAATTTACAATTGGTTCCAGGGGAACCCGGGCAGCAGTAGACAGGTCAGTGGAGGCCTAGTGGAAGGAGGGACCGCAGACAGGCTTCGAAGCCCTAACATAATAAATTGGGCTGGCTGTAGGCAATTTAAAATTGCTTCCAGGGGAACCCGGGCAGCAGTAGACAGGTCAGTGGAGGCCTAGTGGAAGGAGGGACCGCAGACAGGCTTCGAAGGCCTAACATAAGAAAAATGTAAATACAATGGTATTGACAGTGCCAGGCATTGAAGGATGTCAGCGCATAGACTAAACATTGGTGGAGCTGTGAGATAAAATTTTGCAAGTGGTAGAGCACTGTTTGACCTGGGGGGGGGACTGTCTTGTGGCCGGCGGTACAGGCCCAGGGCCCCTCATATTACAACGGTGTGTCTGACGTTGGGTGCGCACCACCACCGCCAGACACTTTATTGTACTATGAGGGACCTAGTGGCAGTGCCGTCGACCAAAAGCGGGCACACCCACCTCTTCAGACAAACAGTACTCTCACGGGTGCTGGCGCCAAGTGGCGATACCACGGCCCCGTGTGGGGACTTTGGCCATTTAGGGAGGTGTTAACATGTCGGATGCTGGACAATCAGGTGCTGCAAATTACGAGATTGGAAAAGTCGTTCAGAATAGTCCACAGGCAAGACCTTTACATAGGAAAGCTAGGTGGCAGCCGGGCAAGGTGGGGCAAAAGATTTCGAAATCCAGTTGTGGTTCATTTTAATGAAGGTTAGATCATCTACATTTTGGGTAGCCAGACGAGTCCTTTTTTCTGTTAGTATTGAACCTGCAGCACTGAATACTCTTTCTGATAGGACACTAGCTGCCGGGCAAGCAAGCTCCTGCAATGCATATTCTGCCAATTCTGGCCAGGTGTCTAATTTTGATGCCCAGTAATCAAATGGGAATGACGGTTGAGGGAGAACGTCGATAAGGGATGAAAAATAGTTAGTAACCATACTGGACAAATGTTGTCTCCTGTCACTTTGAATTGATGCTGCAGTACCTGTCCTGTCTGCGGTCATAGCAAAATCACTCCACAACCTGGTCAGAAAACCCCTCTGGCCAACGCCACTTCTGATTTCTGCCCCACCTCTGGTCTGCTGGCCCCTGCAGCTCGTGTTAGAACGATCACGGGCGCTGTGTGCAGGGAATGCCAGAAGCAAACGGTCAACAAGAGTTGATTGTTTGGTTGCTAATATTAGTTCCAAGTTCTCATGTGGCATTATATTTTGCAATTTGCCTTTATAGCGAGGATCAAGGAGGCAGGCCAACCAGTAATCGTCATCGTTCATCATTTTTGTTATGCGTGTGTCCCTTTTGAGGATACGTAAGGCATAATCCGCCATGTGGGCCAAAGTTCCAGTTCTCAAATCTGTGGTTGTGCTTGGTTGAGGGGCAGTTTCAGGCAAATCCACGTCACTTGTGTCCCTCCAAAAACCAGAACCCGGCCTTGCCGCGCCAACAATTTCCACTGGCCCCGGAAAAGCTTCCTCATTAAAAATATAATCATCCCCATCATCCTCCTCGTCCTCCTCCTCCTCTTCGCCCGCTACCTCGTCCTGTACACTGCCCTGGCCAGACAATGGCTGACTGTCATCAAGGCTTTCCTCTTCCTCAGCTGCAGACGCCTGATCCTTTATGTGCGTCAAACTTTGCATCAGCAGACGCATTAGGGGGATGCTCATGCTTATTATGGCGTTGTCTGCACTAACCAGCCGTGTGCATTCCTCAAAACACTGAAGGACTTGACACATGTCTTGAATCTTCGACCACTGCACACCTGACAACTCCATGTCTGCCATCCTACTGCCTGCCCGTGTATGTGTATCCTCCCACAAAAACATAACAGCCCGCCTCTGTTCACACAGTCTCTGAAGCATGTGCAGTGTTGAGTTCCACCTTGTTGCAACGTCTATGATTAGGCGATGCTGGGGAAGGTTCAAAGAACGCTGATAGGTCTGCATACGGCTGGAGTGTACGGGCGAACGGCGGATATGTGAGCAAAGTCCACGCACTTTGAGGAGCAGGTCGGATAACCCCAGATAACTTTTCAGGAAGCACTGCACCACCAGGTTTAAGGTGTGAGCCAGGCAAGGAATGTGTTTCAGTTGGGAAAGGGAGATGGCAGCCATGAAATTCCTTCCGTTATCACTCACTACCTTGCCTGCCTCAAGATCTACAGTGCCCAGCCACGACTGCGTTTCTTTCTGCAAGAACTCGGACAGAACTTCAGCGGTGTGTCTGTTGTCGCCCAAACACTTCATAGCCAATACAGCCTGCTGACGTTTGCCAGTAGCTGCCCCATAATGGGAGACCTGGTGTGCAACAGTGGCAGCTGCGGATGGAGTGGTTGTGCGACTGCGGTCTGTGGACGAGGTCTCACTTCTGCAGGAGGACGAGGAGGAGGAGGAGGGGGTGCGAATGGCTACAGCCAACTGTTTCCTAGACCGTGGGCTAGGCAGAACTGTCCCAAACTTGCTGTCCCCTGTGGACCCTGCATCCACCACATTTACCCAGTGTGCCGTGATGGACACGTAACGTCCCTGGCCATGCCTACTGGTCCATGCATCTGTTGTCAGGTGCACCTTTGTGCTCACAGATTGCCTGAGTGCATGGACGATGCGCTCTTTAACATGCTGGTGGAGGGCTGGGATGGCTTTTCTGGAAAAAAAGTGTCGACTGGGTAGCTCGTAGCGTGGTACAGCGTAGTCCATCAGGGCTTTGAAAGCTTCGCTTTCAACTAACCGGTAGGGCATCATCTCTAACGAGATTAGTCTAGCTATGTGGGCGTTCAAACCCTGTGTACGCGGATGCGAGGCTAAGTACTTCCTTTTTCTAACCATAGTCTCATGTAGGGTGAGCTGGACTGGAGAGCTGGAGATCGTGGAACTAGCGGGGGTGCCGGTGGACATGGCAGACTGAGAGACGGTGGGAGATGGTATTGTTGCCGCCGGTGCCCTAGATGCAGTGTTTCCTACTACGAAACTGGTGATTCCCTGACCCTGACTTCTTTGGCCTGGCAAAGAAACCTGCACAGATACTGCAGGTGGTGCAGAAAATGGTGGCCCTACACTGCCGGAAGGGATGTTGCGTTGATGACTAGCTTCATTGGCCGAGGGTGCTACAACCTTAAGGGACGTTTGGTAGTTAGTCCAAGCTTGCAAATGCATGGTGGTTAAATGTCTATGCATGCAACTTGTATTGAGACTTTTCAGATTCTGCCCTCTGATTAAGGTAGTTGAACATTTTTGACAGATGACTTTGCGCTGATCAATTGGATGTTGTTTAAAAAAATGCCAGACTGCACTCTTTCTAGCATCGGATACCTTTTCAGGCATTGCAGACTGAGCTTTAACCGGATGGCCACGCTGTCCTCCAACAGGTTTTGACTTTGCCACGCGTTTTGGGCAAGATACGGGCCCGGCAGATGGAACCTGTTGCGATGTTGATGCCTGCTGCGGCCCCTCCTCCTCCGCTTCAGAACTGCTGCCGCCTGCACCCTGTTCCCCCAATGGCTGCCAATCGGGGTCAAGAACTGGGTCATCTATTACCTCTTCTTGTAGCTCGTGTGCAACTTCGTCTGTGTCACCTTGTCGGTCGGTGGTATAGCGTTCGTGATGGGGCAACATAGTCTCATCAGGGTCTGATTCTTGATCAGCACCCTGCGAGGGCAATGTTGTGGTCTGAGTCAAAGGACCAGCATAGTAGTCTGGCTGTGGCTGTGCATCAGTGCACTCCATGTCAGATTCAACTTGTAATGGGCATGGACTGTTAACTGCTTCACTTTCTAAGCCAGGGACGGTATGTGTAAAGAGCTCCATGGAGTAACCCGTTGTGTCGCCTGCTGCATTCTTCTCTGTTGTTGTTTTTGCTGAAGAGGACAAGGAAGCGACTTGTCCCTGACCGTGAACATCCACTAACGACGCGCTGCTTTTACTTTACCAGTTTCACGAGAGGAGGCAAAAGAGCTAGAGGCTGAGTCAGCAAGATAAGCCAAAACTTGCTCTTGCTGCTCCGGCTTTAAAAGCGGTTTTCCTACTCCCAGAAAAGGGAGCGTTCGAGGCCTTGTGTAGCCAGACGACGAACCTGGCTCCACAGCTCCAGACTTAGGTGCAATATTTTTTTTCCCACGACCACCTGATGCTCCACCACTACCACTACCCTCATTACCAGCTGACAATGAACGCCCCCGGCCACGACCTCTTCCACCAGACTTCCTCATTGTTTTAAAAACGTTACCAAACTAACGGTATTTGTTGCAGTCACACAACTTACACGGTGAGCTATAACTTCAGTATGATTTAGCTACCCCTTTACAGGTGGGTGAGACCACAACGAAAATCAGGCACAATGTTACACACTCTGTTGTTGGTGGCAACAAATGAGAGAGATGCCACACACGCAGGACTGTCACTGAAGCGCAAATGTAAATATTAATCTCCCACTGATTTGTGTTTTTTTTTTTAAAAAGGAGACTTTAGAAAAAAAAAAAAAAATGATTTTTTAAGGAAGAATTTATAAACCAAATAAAATGAAATGATTTTTTCAGGGAGAATTTAGAAAACAAATAAAACATAAAATAGCCTTTCTAGGGCCCAGTGAGTGAGAGAGGACGCACACAGGAGTCAGGAGTGGCACACAAGCCCAGAGGCCAATATTTATCTCCCACTGATTGATTTAGTGATTTTTTCAGGTAGATTTTGGAACCCAAATCAAGCAAAAAAATTAATAGGCTTTCTATGGCCCACAATTGGAGAGAGAGATGGCACACCCAGGAGTCAAGACTGGCACACAAGCAGAAAGGGCAATATTAATCTCCCACTGATTTGTTTTTTGTTTTTTTTTTCAGGGAGACTTTAGAAAAAAAAAATACAAAAAAAATGATTTTTTTTCAGGAATAATTTAGAAACCAAATAAAATAAAATGATTTTTTCAGGGAGAATTTAGAAAACAAATAAAACAAAAAATAGGCTTTCTAGGGCCCACTGAGTGAGAGAGGACGCACACAGGAGTCAGGAGTGGCACACAAGCCCAGAGGCCAATATTTATCTCCCACTGATTGATTTAGTGATTTTTTCAGGTAGATTTTGGAACCCAAATCAAGCAAAAAAATTAATAGGCTTTCTATGGCCCACAATTGGAGAGAGAGAGATGGCACACCCAGGAGTCAAGACTGGCACACAAGCAGAAAGGGCAATATTAATCTCCCACTGATTTGTTTTTGTTTTGTTTTTTCAGGGAGACTTTAGAAAAAAAAAATACAAAAAAATGATTTTTTCAGGAATAATTTAGAAACCAAATAAAATAAAATGATTTTTTCAGGGAGAATTTAGAAAACAAATAAAACAAAAAATAGGCTTTCTAGGGCCCACTGAGTGAGAGAGGCCGCACACAGGAGTCAGGAGTGGCACACAAGCCCAGAGGCCAATATTTATCTCCCACTGATTGATTTATTGATTTTTTCAGGTAGAATTTAGAACCCAAATCAACCAAAAAAATAAATAGGCTTTCTATGGCCCACTATTTGTGAGAGAGATGGCACGCTCAGGACTGGCACACAAGCCCAGAGGCCAATATTAATCTCCCACTTTTTTTTTTTCCAAGGAAAATTTATAAACCCAATAAAAAAAATAATAAATAGGCTTTCTATGGCCCACTATCTGAGAGAGAGAGATGGCACGCTTAGGACTGGCACACAAGCCCAAAGGCCAATATTAATCTCCCACTGATTGATTTATTGATTTTTTCAGGTAGATTTTGGAACCCAAATCAAGCAAAAAAATAAATAGGCTTTCTATGGCCCACTGAGAGATGGCACACACAGGAGTAAGGAGTGGCACACAAGCCCTGAGGCCAATATTTTTCTCCCACTGATTGATGTAGTGATTTTTTCAGGTAGATTTTAGAACCCAAATCAAGCAAAAAAATAAATAGGCTTTCTATGGCCCACTGAGTGAGAGATGACACAGACAGGGATGGCACTCTAGCAGAAATGCCAATCTTAATCTCCCACAAAAAAAAAAAAAAAAAGGAACTGTCCTTCAATTACTATCTCCCTGCAGTAATCTCAGCCAGGTATGGCAGGCAGCAATAAGGAGTGGACTGATGCACAAATTAAATAAAAAGTGTGGACAAACAAACAAGATAGCTGTGCAGAAAGGAAGGAACAAGAGGATTTGTGCTTTGAAAAAAGCAGTTGGTTTGCACAGCGGCGTACACACAGCAATGCAGCTATCAGGGAGCCTTCTAGGGCAGCCCAATGAGCTACAGCGCTGAGGGGAAAAAAAAAAAAAATGTAGCTGCCACTGTCCCTGCACACCGAAGATGGTGTTGGGCACTGGAAATCGCTACAGCACAAGCGGTTTGGTGGTTAATGGACCCTGCCTAACGCTATCCCTGCTTCTGACGAAGCGGCAGCAACCTCTCCCTAGGCTCAGATCAGCAGCAGTAACATGGCGGTCGGCGGGAACGCCCCTTTATAGCCCCTGTGACGCTGCGGACAGCAAGCCAATCACTGCAATGCCCTTCTCTAAGATGGTGGGGACCAGGACCTATGTCATCACGCTGCCCACACTCTGCGTTTACCTTCATTGGCTGAGAAATGGCGCTTTTCGCGTCATTGAAACGCGACTTTGGCGCGAAAGTCGCGTACCGCATGGCCGACCCCGCACAGGGGTCGGATCGGGTTTCATGAAACCCGACTTTGTCAAAAGTCGGCGACTTTTGAAAATGTTCGACCCGTTTCGCTCAACCCTAGTTACCGCTACTTAAACCCGCTTCAGACACTCACTAGTACGCCCCTGGAGAAGGAGTGTCCGAAACGATCGTTGGCGTGTGTGAGCGGTCCCCTGGAATTCCTACACCCTGCAGCTTTGGTAGGTAATGTTCCTATCCAATTTGGCTATTTTGAAAGAGCTTACTATTTTTTGTACCCTATTATGCTGCTTGCGGTAGCTATATCTGTCTTACATAAAGACTTCTGCAGTCTGCAATATCAGACATGCACATATAGTTATACCTGTGTATCTGCTAGCTACCAGGGGTTGGGGGGTTTTCCTGTGCCCGCTCACACTTGCTCGTTTTTGTACCTTTTTACAATGGTTGTTTTCCATGCGCGCCACTTTTAAGCCTGTTTCTTTTGTTGTCCTATTCATTATCTTAGTAAAGAACTTTTCATACTATTATATATGTGGACTTGTTTGGTCATCTTTTTTCTGGCTTTATTGCCTTCCCCCTTGCATGTTCTTTGTTAGCGATAAGTCCATATTATTTTGTCCATTAATCTTCAGTGGGCAAGTATTATGTTTTTAATATCTCTTATTCTCGAATATTAATATTTTTTCCTTATAGTATTTGCCATGCTGATCTGGTTTGCAAGTTTTGTATTTGGTTATCTGTGTTGTGGAGTCTGCAGCGGCGTGCACAAGCTAAAGGTACCTTCACACATAACGATATTGTTAACGATATCGTTGCTATTTGTGACGTAGCAACGATATCGTTAATGAAATCGTTATGTGTGACAGCGACCAACGATCAGGCCCCTGCTGGGAGATCGTTGGTCGCTGAATAAAGTCCAGAACTTTATTTCGTCGCTGGACTCCTGCTGACATCGCTGGATCGGCGTGTGTGACACCGATCCAGCGATGTCTTCACTGGTAACCAGGGTAAACATCGGGTAACTAAGCGCAGGGCCGCGCTTAGTAACCCGATGTTTACCCTGGTTACCATGCTAAAAGTAAAAAAAAACAAACACTAGATACTTACCTACAGCCGTCTGTCCTCCAGCGCTGTGCTCTGCACTCCTCCTGTACTGGCTGTGAGCCGGAAAGCAGAGCGGTGATGTCACCGCTCTGCTTTCCGGCTCACAGCCAGTACAGGAGGAGTGCAGAGAAGCAGAGCGCAGCGCTGGAGGACAGACGGCTGTAGGTAAGTATCTAGTGTTTGTGCTCTGCACGTCACCGCTCTGCTTTCCGGCTCACAGCCAGTACAGGAGGAGTGCAGAGAAGCAGAGCGCAGCGCTGGAGGACAGACGGCTGTAGGTAAGTATCTAGTGTTTGTTTTTTTTTACTTTTAGCATGGTAACCAGGGTAAACATCGGGTTACTAAGCGCGGCCCTGCGCTTAGTTACCCGATGTTTACCCTGGTTACCGGCATCGTTGGTCGCTGGAGAGCGGTCTGTGTGACAGCTCTCCAGCGACCAAACAGCGACGCTGCAGCGATCCGGATCGTTGTCGGTATCGCTGCAGCGTCGCTTAATGTGAAGGGGCCTTAAGTTCTGAGCTTTCTTACTTTGTAGTTTGTGCATTTACCTTTTGGTATCTTGTTCCCCTCACTCTCATATTGTTTATTTGCTTTGTGGTGCTGTTTACACTGTTCACCTCCTTGGGTGGGGGTTGGGGGTTTAGTTCAGGACAGGTCGGTGACTTGGGCCTCCCTACCTTCAAGGGTACCCCCAAGTTAAGGATAGACAGGGCTTCCCCTAGCCTGAGGGGCAGTTCAGGGGCCCAGATTCCTCATCTCCAGTTTTCCTATTTCTGCCCCGGGCCGTGACAGATGTATATATAATGAACTTAGCTATCAAGGGCATAGAGAGGGAACAGATATACCTCCAAAGACAAATTTTTAGAGAAAAATAAAGTGCTCTTGTGCTTAACCCCTTCCCGACCTTTGACGCCACGTAGGCATCATGAAAGTCGGTGCCAATCCGACCCATGACGCCTATGTGGTGTCATGGAAAGATCGCATCCCTGCAGATCGGGGGAAAGGGTTAACTCCAATTTCACCCGATCTGCAGGGACAGGGGAGTGGTAGTACAGCCCAGGGGGGTGGCTTCACCCCCCCGTGGCTACGATCGCTCTGATTGGCTGTTGAAAGTGAAACTGCCAATCAGAGCGATTTGTAATATTTCACCTATTAAAACTGGTGAAATATTGCAATCCAGCCATGGCCGATGCTGCAATATCATCGGCCATGGCTGGAAACACTGATGTGCCCCCACCCCACCCATCGCCCCCCCAGTCCTCCGATCAGTCCTATGCACCACTCCGTCCTGTGCTCCGCTCCCCCCGTGCTCTTGTCCGCTCCCCCCATGCTCTTGTCCGCTCCCCCCGTGCTCTTTTCCGCTCCCCCTTTGCTCCAATCACCCCCCCGTGCTCCGGTTCCCCCCCGTGCTCTCCCCCACCCCATCATACTTACCGATCCTCCCAGGGTCCATCCATCTTCTCCATGGGCTCCGCCATCTTCCAAAATGGCGGGCGCATGCGCAGTGCGCCCGCCGAATCGGCCGGCAGATTCGTTCCAAAGTGCATTTTGATCACTGTGATAGGTTATATCACAGTGGTCAAAATAAAAAAAAATAGTAAATGACCCCCCCCTTTGTCACCCCCATAGATAGGGACAATAATAAAATAAAGAATTTTTTTTCCACTAAGGTTAGAATAGGGTTAGGGTTAGGGTTTCGGTATGTGCACACGTATTCTGGTCCTCTGCGGATTTTTCCGCTGCAGATTTGATAAATCCGCAGTGCTAAACCGCTGCGGATTTATGGCGGATTTACCGCGGATTTTCTGCGCATTTCACTGCAGTTTTACAACTGCGATTTTCTATTGGAGCAGTTGTAAAACCGCTGCGGAATCCGCAGAAAGAAGTGACATGCTGCGGAATGTCATCCGCTGCGTTTCCGTGCAGATTTTCTGCAGCATGTGTACAGCGATTTTTGTTTACCATAGGTTTACATTGAACTGTAAACTCATGGGAAACTGCTGCGGATCCGCAGCGTTTTCCGCAGTGTGTGCACATACCTTTAGAATTAGGCTATGTGCACACGGTGCGGATTTGGCTGCGGATCCGCAGCGGATTGGCCGCTGCGGATTTGCTGCAGTGTTCCATCAGGTTTACAGTGCCATGTAAACCTATGGAAAACCAAATCCGCTGTGCCCATGGTGCGTAAAATACCGTGCGGAAATGCTGCGTTGTATTTTCCGCAGCATGTCAATTCTTTGTGCGGATTCCGCAGCGTTTTACACCTGTTCCTCAATAGGAATCCACAGGTGAAATCCGCACAAAAAACACTGGAAATCCGCGGTAAATTCGCAGGTAAAATGCAGCGCCTTTTACCCGCGGATTTTCCAAAAATGATGCTGAAAAATCTCACACGAATCCGCAACGTGGGCACATAGCCTTAGGGTTAGTGTTGGAATTAGGGGTGTGGTTAGGGTTGTGATTAGGGTTATGGCTACAGTTGGGATTAGGGTTACGGGCATGTTGGGGTTAGTGTTGGAGGTAGAATTTAGGGGTTTCCACTGTTTAGGCACATCAGGGGTCTCCAAACGCAACATGGCGCCACCATTGATTCCAGCCAATCTTGTATTCAAAAAGTCAAATGGTGCTCCCTCACTTCCGAGCCCCGACGTGTGCCCAAACAGTGGTTTACCCCCACATATGGGGTACCAGCATACTCAGGAGAAACTGGACAACAAATATTGGGGTCAAATTTCTCCTGTTATCCTTGGGAAAATTAAAAAATTCTGGGCTAAATAATTATTTTTGAGGAAAGAAAACGTATTCATTATTTTCACGGTTCTGTGTTATAAACTTCTGTGAAGCACTTGGGGGTTCAAAGTGCTCACCACACATCTAGATAAGTTCCTTTCGGGGTCTAGTTTCCAAAATGGGGTCACTTGTGGGGGTTTCTATTGTTTAGCTACATCAGGGGCTCTGCAAACTCAACGTGATGCCCGCAGAGCATTCCATCAAAGTCTGCATTTCAAAACATCACTACTTTAATTCTGAGCCCCGGCATGTGCCCAAACAGTAGTTTACCCCCACATATGGGGTATCACCGTACTCAGGAGAAACTGGACAACAACTTTTGGGGTCAAATTTCTCCTGGGAAAATAAAAAATTCTGGGCTGAATAATTATTTTTGAGGAAAGATAACGTATTTATTATTTTCACGGCTCTGCGTTATAAACTTCTGTGAAGCACTTGGGGGTTCAAAGTGCTCACCACACATCTATATAAGTTCCTTTCGGGGTCTTGTTTCCAAAATGGGGTCACTTGTGGGCGGTTTCTACTGTATAGCCACATCAGGGGCTCTGCAAACGCAACGTGGCGCCGCACAGCATTCCATCAAACTCTGCATTTCAAAACGTCACTACTTCACTTCCGAGCCCCGGCATGTGCCCAAACAGTAGTTTACCCCCACAAATGGGGTATCAGCATACTCAGGAGAAACTGGACAACAACTTTTGGGGTCAAATTTCTCCTGTTACCCTTGGGAAAATAAAAAATTGCAGGCTAAAAGATCATTTTTGAGAAAATAATTTTTTTTTATTTTCATGGCTCTGCGTTATAATTTTCTGTGAAGCACTTGGGGGTTCAAAGTCCTCACCACACATCTATGTTAGTTCCTTTGGGGGTCTAGTTTTCAAAATGGGGTCATTTGTGGGGGATCTCTAATGTTTAGGCACACAGGGGCTCTCCAAACATGACATGGTGTCCGCTAATGATTGGAGCTAATTTTCCATTTAAAAAGTCAACTGGCACGCCTTCCCTTCCGAGCCCTGCTGTGTGCCCAAACAATGGTTTACCCCCACATATGGGGTATCAGCGTACTCAGGAGAAATTGCCCAACAAATTTTAGGATCCATTTTCTCCTATTGCCCATGTGAAAATGAAAAAATTGAGGCAAAAATAATTTTTTTGTGAAAAAAAAGTACTTTTTCATTTTTACAGATCAATTTGTGAAGCACCTGAGGGTTTAAAGTGCTCACTAGGAATCTAGATAAGTTCCTTGGGGGGTCTAGTTTCCAAAATGGGGTCACTTGTGGGGGAGCTCCAATGTTTAGGCACACAGGGGCTCTTCAAACGCGACATGGTGTCTGCTAATGATTGGAGCTAATTTTCCATTTAAAAAGCCAAATGGCGTGCCTTCCCTTCCGAGCCCTGCCGTGCGCCCAAACAGTGGTTTACCCCCACATATGGGGTATCAGCGTACTCAGGACAAACTGGACAACAACATTTGTGGTCCAATTTCTCCTATTACCCTTCGCAAAATAGGAAATTCTAGGTTAAAATATCATTTTTGAGGAAAGAAAAATTATTTTTTATTTTCATGGCTCTGCGTTATAAACTTCTGTGAAGCACCTGGGGGTTTAAAGTGCTCAATATGCATCCAGATAAGTTCCTTGGGGGGGTCTAGTTTCCAAAATGGGGTCACTTGTAGGGGAGCTCCAATGTTTAGGCACACAAGGGCTCTCCAAACGCGACATGGTGTCCGCTAACAATTGGAGCTAATTTTCCATTCAAAAAGTCAAATGGCGCGCCTTCCCTTCCGAGCCCTGCCGTGTGCCCAAACAGTGGTTTACCCCCACATATAAGGTATCACCGTACTCAGGACAAATTGGACAACAACGTTCGTGGTTTAGTTTCTCCTTTTACCAGTGGGAAAATAAAAAATTGGGTATTTTCAGCCATATAGACCCCTCAAACTGACTTCAAATGTGAGGTGGTCCCTAAAAGAAATGGTTTTGTAAATTTTGTTGTAAAAATGAGAAATTGCTGGTCAAATTTTAACCCTTGTAACTTCCTAGCAAAAAAAAAATTTTGTTTCCAAAATTGTGCTGATATAAATTATTCATGTGGGAAATGTTATTTATTAACTATTTTGTGTCACATAACTCTCTGGTTTAACAGAATAAAAATTCAAAATGTGAAAATTGCGAAATTTTCAAAATTTTCACCAAATTTCCGTTTTTATCACAAATAAACGCAGAATTTATTGACCTAAATTTACCACTAACATGAAGCCCAATATATCACGAAAAAACAGTCTCAGAACCGCTAGGATCCGTTGAAGCTTTCCTGAGTTATTACCCCATAAAGGGACACTGGTCAGAATTGCAAAAAACGGCAAGGTCTTTAAGGTCAAAATAGGCTGGGTCATGAAGGGGTTAATGATGCCATTATGGCTTGCTCCTAACTATGGTCCCCTGATGAGCCCTTATATTAGAAGGGGGCAAAACACGAAGGGACAAGGATATTGGGACAAATCATGTCATATCATTCAGATAAGTAACCTATTATGGCTCTAGTAGCATGCTTTTGTTCATCTCTATGGCAGTGATATTTATAATAGGACGATACGTTGTGCTGTGGCCATGAGAGATTAGTGAATCTATATGTATTACAGTATGTTTCTCTTTAGCTTGCTATAAATGTGTTACTTGATCGTGGTGATTTGACTATGCAGCCAATTGTATGTAAACTCTCCTTCAGGCCCTGGGATCCATATTAATGTAAAAAACAAAGAATAAAAATAAAAAATATGGCTATACTCACCCCTCCGAAGAACCCTGGCTGTCACCACTGCAAGCGTCCGCCTCCGTCCTTAAGAATGCAGTGAGTGAAGGACTTTCGATGACGTCACGGTCAGGTGACCGGTCACCTGACTGCTCACATGACCGCTCACCTGACTGCATAGGAAGACATTGCCGGTGTTTTTTGTTAATTATTTTAATTTACTGAGATAACGACTTTCAGGTCTTTATTGGCTGTAACCATAATCACCAACATTAACAGAAATAAACACACTCCATCATTATGCACATTCTGCTATGTGGTGAACATACCGTTAGGTTTTTTCAGTTAAACTCCTAATAAAAAAAATTAAGAAAAAAAAGTGATACTGTATCAGATGTTGTAAGTACAGAGCTATTCTATCTAGAAGCATTGCTTGTATTGTAGGTTAAAATAGCTCCGTACAGATGGCACCCAATGGAGCATGGATTGGCAGCAAGCAAAATCCTTCTGCAGGTTAAGACTCCTTGTGCTGCTGTAAAACTGCAGAACTTAACTCCTTCATTTTATGCCAAATGCCCCCTCCCCCCAAACAAAACCTAAAAAAACTGATACAACTTTAATAACACAGCCATGCTATTAGGGGTAGCACGGTGGCGCAGTGGTTAGCACAGCAGCCTTGCAGCGCCGGGGTCCTGGGTTCCAATCCCACCCAGGACAACATCTGCAAAGAGTTGTTCTCTCCATGTTTGCGTGGGTTTCCTCTGGGTACTCCGGTTTCCTCCCACATTCCAAAGACATACAGATAGGGATTCTAGATTGTGAGCCCCATCGAGGACAGTGATGATGCAAAAACTGTAAAGTGCTGCAGAATATGTCAGCGCTATATAAAAATAAAGATTATTATTATTATGAGATGTGTCAAATGGAGAAAAGCACTCTGCAATACTAAAAACTATGAAATGCCTATTACTACAATTCAGAATATTATATTATAACATACCTTGGCTTATTGCAGCCTCAACATTTTGTTATAATATTTTTTCAGTTAATGTGAGTTTTCATGCACTTAATCAAGTCACTGTTCACAGCTTTATTTTTCTTAATGCCCATAGCGTAGCACACTCATAAATTATCCTCTTCAGCAAGGTGTCATGAAATGCCATATGTAAGCTGCACAATGCCGCTGGGAGATTCACATCGAGGTTGCAATACTATTTGCCCTCTGTTTAGCTGTGACTCTATATTGCTATTTTAAAAATGTATATTTTATATAACTACCTACTTAGGGAAAAGAACCTGAAAAAACATGTGCAACGTACATATAAATAATTGTCTGTTTTGTTTCCACGTTGTATCGGGTTTTACAGCGTGTTCTGTTTCCAGTAGATGAGGTGAAGAAAGTACTTGCGTCTTGATGCTATTTCACAATTTACTTTTAATTACATCCACGCCTGTAAAAGAATAATGAGGTAATTCTGTAAAAGTCACAGTTTTTCCTTCTGTCTTACAAAGGAGTTAGTGCTGTTACCTAGCCAACAATCTCCTTGCAGTTGTACTAAACCTAAACACTTGCTTGCATAAACATAAACATAATCTACAAATAATCCATGGCTGCTACAATGGCTTTCTGGAGCCTTGGCTTCTATAAAACCACTCTTATTCCCCATATTTAAAGATCATTGTTCCAGGACCACTCTCCTTAAAGAGAACCACTTAGCCAGCAATTAGAATCTGCAGGTTAGTAGCTTTCTGAGCCTGCCCGGCGCCGGCACTTAGAACCCCGCTGCAGGGAGGAAATGAACTTTTTTCTCCCTGACAGTGCTCAGCGTTCAATCAGAAGTTGATGATGGCTTGGTTTAAGTCACTGCTCTGTGCATCGATAGTGGCGGCTGTAACTGCATCCCAGGCATCGGGATGCTATTAACCTACAGATTGGCCCCATATCTGCAGATTAATAGCGTTATTTTACATGACAGGTTGCCTTTTATGGCCACACTTATACATTCAGTATTTGGTCAGTATTTTACCTCAGTATTTGTAAGTCAAAACCAGGAGTGAAAAAATCAGAGGAAAAGTATAATAGAAAGATGTCACCACTTCTGTATTTATCACCCACTCCTGGTTTTGGTTTATAAATACTGAGGTAAAATACTGAGTCCAATGATAAATACCTTTCCTGGGACACATCAGCTGTTTTGAACAGCTGACATGTGCCCAGAACAGTTGCGGTTGGAATCGCGATCCACCCACGGTTATTAACCCGTTAGATGCCGCTGTCAAACTCTGACAGCGGCATTTAACGAGCGCATCCGGCAACTGCACTGGAAATCTCCCCACCGGTGACCCCCATCACGTGATCTCGGGTCAACGGTGGGTTGGCATGACAATCAGAGATCTCCTGAGGACCTCGATGTTTGTCACTGCCGGCTTGCTGTGAGCACCGTCCAGTGGTTGGTGCTCATAGCAAGTAATTCAGCTACATATAGGCGATCTGAATATTGCCTATATGTAGATGAGACAATCAGGTTATGGCAGCTTCTAGTCTCCCATGGAGACTATTGAAGCATGCCAAAAGTAAAAAAAAAGTTTTTAAAAATATAAAAAAAAATAAAAAATGTAAAAGTTTAAATCACCCCCCTTTCACCTCATTCAAAATAAAACAATTAAAAATAAATCAAACATACACATATTTGGTATCTTCGTGTTCAGAATCGCCCAATCTATCGATAAAAAATTATTAACCTGATCGCTATACGGTGTAGTGAGAAAAAAAGTCAAAACGCCCGAATTTCCTTTATTAAAATACAATAATGGGCGATCAAAAGATCGTATCTCCATCAAAATGGTATCATTAAAAATGTCAGCTCGGCACGCAAAACATAAGCCCTCATTCAACTTGAGATCACGGAAAATGGAATCGCTATGGGTATCAGAAAATGGCACAATTTTTTTTAACAAAGTTTGACATTTTTTTCACCACTTAGATAAAAAAGGACCTTGACATCTTTGGTGTCTATGAACTCGTAATGACTTGTAGAATCATATTGGCAGGTCAGTTTTAGCATTTAGCGAACCTTGTAAAAAAAGCCAAATAAAAAACAAGCGTGGGACTGCACTATTTTGCAATTTCACCACACTTGGAATTATTTTTCCAGTTTTCTAGTACACGACATTGTAAAATCAAAGGTGTCATTCAAAAGTACAACTCATCCTGCAAAAAACTAGCTATCACATTGCCATTTTTAGAAAAAGAAAAGTTGTGGTTTTGGGAAAAAGGAGAGCAAAAAATGAAAATGCAAAACCAAAAATACCATAGTTTTTTAAGGGGTTAAGCTGTAATCTCCTATCTTTCTGCTGTAGGTGGGCACCAGGTACCACTCCTAGACAGTCTCTGATACTGCAGCAGCTCACGCCAAGGCTTCCAATCACATTCACAGACACTGACTCAGAGTAACTGGGAGGACAGGATTCGGATACTGGTAGATATCGGAGCCAGTGCAGACGGTACAGATTCTAGATCACTAGATAGACTAGTCCTGGTTCAGGTATCGGTGAAGCTGTTGCAGGCTCAGATACCCCTGGAGAGGTTTTAAGTTCAGATACCACCAGACCAGTTTCAGATTGAGGTACCGCCACAGCCATTTCAGGGTCAGGTACTGATGAAGAGTTATCAGGTTCTGGTATCGCCGGAGCGGTTTCAGGCTCAGGTACTGCAAGAGTGGTTTTAGGTTCAGGTAGCACATGCAATAGGAACAGGTTCTGGTTCAGAAAACATAGGTTTCAGGAACAGGTCCAGGTTCCAAAAATGCAAGACTCAAGGACATACTAGTTGCACATACACTAAGTAGGTAAACTACAGGGGTTGCTCAGGCACCTCCCTACTGGGGAGGGTGCTTCATATACCTGATGCCTCCCAGCTATTGGCTGGGGGCATATCCAAAGTGCGCTTGCTGCCCCTTTAAGAATCAAGGAGCATTTGCAGGCCCAGTGAAGCGGGAAGCAGCAACAAGGAATGGGGACACCACCGTGAGGCCGACCGGTGACTATGTCTCTTCCCTGCCAGGAGGAGGGAGAGGGAACATGGAGGGACACCGGCATTGACGCTACAGTTTCTAGAGTCTCAACACTAAGACACCAGTATGTGTTTAAGGAAGATGATGTCAGTTAAATATGTCAGGCATCTTGTAAAACCTGACGTGAAGCACAGTAAAGAACAGTGAACATAGGGTAAGGGAACCAAGCCCAGTCTAGCTGGTACAGGTGTGTAACAGCAAGTTTGAATATTAGGTGGCTTTTTAGTAATTTTTTATTTTTTACATTGCAATAACTACTGTAATAAAGGTATATAAAATACATTGTAGAATACCCTTAATACTAGAGAAGTATATATTGTTTTTTATAATGCCTCCTCCAATTTCTGGGGACAATGGTTTTATCAGCACTGGAAAGGATAGGAGGGTGCATTTGATAAGTATATCTGATGTTATCATATACATTTTAATGGTATAAGTTGAATGGAGCAGGTCAGATATGACCTTGGTCAGATGTGACATCATTTGAAGTGTGACATCTTTAAAGTGTAACATCAGAAATATACCAGAATGGTAACCAATGGTATATTCTCCTTCTTGCTGTCATATCCTGATTCATCTACTTTCATCCACAGGTACGTCTGAACAATGTCTTAATCCAGAATACCCACTGCAACCCAGAATCCCATGTACTCCTCTTCCTCTGTTTTAACTGGTACGTCTGAATTAGCTCTTAATACAGAATACCCACTGCACCCCAGAATCCCATGTACTCCTCTTCCTCTGTTTTAACTGGTATGCTGTTTCTTTTTCCCTGACTTTAATTCCATGTACAATACTTTAAATTTACTGAATGCATACTGATATGATCGTGCTCCTCACACCTAGCCCTATCCTTCCATCTTATCCTGTCACTTTCTTCAGCTTTGATGGTAGTCAAATGTTCTATTTAAGGTACCTTCACACATAACGATATTGTTAACGATATCGTTGCTATTTGTGACGTAGCAACGATATCGTTAATGAAATCGTTATGTGTGACAGCGACCAACGATCAGGCCCCTGCTGGGAGATCGTTGGTCGCTGAATAAAGTCCAGAACTTTATTTCGTCGCTGGACTCCCTGGAGACATCGCTGGATCGGCATGTGTGACACCGATCCAGCGATGTCTTCACTGGTAACCAGGGTAAACATCGGGTAACTAAGCGCAGGGCCGCGCTTAGTAACCCGATGTTTACCCTGGTTACCATCCTAAAAGTAAAAAAAAAAAAACTCTAGATACTTACCTACCGCTGTCTGTCCTCCAGCGCTGCGCTCTGCACTCCTCCTGTACTGTCTGTGAGCCGGAAAGCAGAGCGGTGACGTCACCGCTCTGCTTTCCGGCTCCCAGACAGTACAGGAGGAGAGCAGAGAAGCAGAGCGCAGCGCTGGAGGACAGACAGCGGTAGGTAAGTATCTAGTGTTTGTTTTTTTTTACTTTTAGGATGGTAACCAGGGTAAACATCGGGTTACTAAGCGCGGCCCTGCGCTTAGTTACCCGATGTTTACCCTGGTTACCGGCATCGTTGGTCGCTGGAAAGCGGTCTGTGTGACAGCTCTCCAGCGACCAAACAGCGACGCTGCAGCGATCCGGATCATTGTCGGTATCGCTGCAGCGTCGCTCAGTGTGAAGGGGCCTTAACTGCAATCTGTTAATTGATCCCTGCTATGAACTGTCCTCCTGCTCCCTCCTACTCCCCTCTCTCTCACCTGACTTCATTTCATGCACATTTAAATGGTATAAGTTGAATGAAGCAGGTCAGATATGACCTTGGCAGATGTGATATAATTTGAAGTGTAACATCAGAAATATACAAGAAATCGTCCAGAAGGTAAGACTAATCACTGTCTTCTAATTTTACTTACCTTTTCTTTTCCTACCCTGCTCTTTAACCATGCTCACATTTTCCCTCACCATTTTTGCTTCATGTATCCCCACTCTCCTTCGCTATCCCCAGACCCCTGCACCCTCAAGCCAAATAACTATCTCCCCCTCTCTCTTACTCCCCTACCTCGCTACATCTACAGACCTGCTCCTTAACCTCAGACCTCTCCTACTAAAATATTATATAAGGCCAGTCACACTCCTTCACCCACCTGCTTTTCCTTTCTCTGCTCCTTCTCACTGTTACCCCGATCCTGCACCCCTCTTCCTCATACATTTCACTAATCCTCACCCCCATCTTTCTCACACTAAGAGAAACCACCGCAAATCCCTCGCACCTAAAATCTGTGCCACAGACCCCCACCCCCCTGCTTTCTCTCTCTGGAGCACTGTGGAATGCCCGATCCATCTGCAACAAGCTCCACATGATCCACGATCTCTTTACTTTCCACAACCTTTCTTTCCTTGCCCTCACTGAGACCTGGTTGATGCCCCCTGCTACGGCATCCCGTGCTGCACTGAGTTATGGTCGCCTCTACTTTACCCACACTCCTCGCTCTGGCAAAAGACATGGCAGAGGAGAGGGGTTCCTTCTTTCTAAAAACTGCTCCTTAAACCCTATCCAACCCCCACCCTCCCTGATCCTCCCTTCTTTCGAGATCCACTCTGTCCATGTCTAATCTCCCTCTAATCTCCAAATGGCTGATATATACCGACCACTGGACTCAGCCACTGCCTTCATTGACTAATTCTCCACCTGGCTTCTTCATTTTCTCTCTGCTGACATCCCCATAATCATCATGGGTGACTTTAATATCCCTACTGAAACCCGTCACCCAGCAGCCTCCAAAATCCACCCACACAGATGGACATATATTAGACCTCATCTTCACCTGCCTCTTTTTCCTATCAAACCTCACAACCTCTCCCCTCCCTCTATCTGACCACCACCTACTCACCTTCTCACTGTCCTCCTCACCTGCCCCCCATGTCCAGCCACTAGCACATCCTCGCAGAAACCTCACACACCTAGACATTCACAGACTCTCTTCTACCTCTGGGATGTGCCGAACCCCGACATGCATTTCGGCGTCTGCCTGACGAAGGCATGTCGGGATGCATTTCGGCGTCTGCCTGACGAAGGCAGACGCCGAAACGCGCGTCGGGGTTCGGCACATCCCAGGGATCCACTCTCCATATAGCAGGTAACATCTATTGGCTGTTTTTGACCTGTAATACTTGCACTTTATTTAGTTTTGGCTCTGCTAGCTTGGTACCCTATACCTAATTGGTCACTCGGTCCACCAGGTCTTTATTTAACTTATTTGGCACCAGTAGCTGGTACTATTTCTTATATTTCTGCTAGCACTTTACTTGGTCTCCTTCAGCCTTCTATTTACACTATTGCACATGCACCTTAAAATATGATAGCATCTCATCTGCTCTTTGACACCGCTATATGGCTTATTGATACGGATATATACAATCTTGCCGACTGTAGTTTCATAGTTAATTAATTTACTATTATTATTTTTTTGTATTATTTTTTTGTATTTATATGTACCTGGTGGTGTGCTTTGTATGGTATTCTTTCCCACCGTTCTACTTTATATTTTAATAAATATTGTTATTTACACTTTATTTTGGACTCTTGTCTCGGTTTTTCTTCGTTTTTCTATGTGATTTCCGGATCTGTCCATTATTTTTTCCATTGGTGCACATTGGTGGATATACGTTTTCCTCCTCTTATATATTTGTTTTGTGCATCATGCCTTGAGGTTTATTTATTCTCTTCTACCTCTGTCCTCCATACCTTCAATACATGACACCTCTTTCTATAATGCCACCCTCACATCAGCCATAGACTCAGTCGCCCCTCTCACACATGGCAAAGTGTGATGAATCAATAGGCAACTTTGGCACAACAATCTCACCAAAAAAACTTCGACAATCATCCAGGGTTACGGAGCAGCGTTGGAAGAAAACACGCCTGCCAGATGTTTTCACTGCTTTCAAACAAGCTACACTTGCCTTCAAATTAGCCCTCACCTCTGCTAAACAGACCTATTTCACAAACCTTGTATCTTCATTATCCTACAACCCAAAACAACTGTTCAGTACATTCAACTCTCTGCTCCGCCCACCACTGCTACCTCCAACTCCCCTGATCTCTGCCGAAGACTTTGTCACCTACTTCAAAAATAAGATCGACCAAACAAGGCAAACCTTTAATGTTCCACCACCCCAATCACTCCATATACCAGACCTCTGCCCTTCCCTAATTACCTCCCTCTCCAACATCACTGAAGGAGAGCTTACTCATTTCCTTTCCAAATCACACCTCACCACCTGAGCACTTGACCCCATCCCTTCCCACCTGCTCCCCAACCTCACTAACACGCTCATTATAGCCCTAACCCAAATCTTCAACCTATCGCTATCTTATGGTACCTTCAACTCTGTCTTCAAACATGCCACCATCACACCCATCCTCAAAAAAACAAACCTTGACCCAACTGCTATGCCGAGCTATCGCCCCATATCACTGCTCCAGTTTGCTTCCAAACTCCTTGAGCAATATGTCCATGCTCAACTTTCATCCAATCTCTCATCTAAATCTCTCCTTTACAACTTCCAATCTGGCTTCCACCTCCACCACTCCACCGAAACTGCCCTGACCAAAATTACTAATGACTTACTCGCAGCCAAAGCTAACAGATAGTTCTCCAACCTCATGTCGCCTCAAGCTCAAAAATATTTCCAGAATCCGTCCCTTCCTCAGCCTTCAATCTACTAAAACTCTTGTGCATGCCCTCATCATCTCCTGCTTCGATTACTGCAACACCCTCCAATGTTGCCTACCCCTCATCTCTCTTGCACCACTCCATTCTGTCCTCAACTCTGATGCCTGACTAATCCACCTCTCTCCTTGCTACTCCCCTGTTTCTCCCCTCTGCAAATTCCTCCGTTGGCTCCCAATTCCCCAACGAACCCAGTTCAAACTACTAACACTGACCTACAAAGCCATCCACAACCTGTCCCCTCCCTATATCACTGAACTAATCTCCCAATATCTTCCCTCATATAATCTTCAATCCTTCCAAGACCTCCTACTCTCCTCCACACTTATTTGTTCCTCACAGAACCATCTCCCGAATTTCTCCTGAATATTCCCCATCCTCTGGAATTCCACGCCTCAACACATCCGATTATCCACCACCCTCGGATCCTTCAGATGGAACCTGAAAACCCATCTCTTCAGGAAAGCTTACAGCCTGCAATAACCATTCTGCCACCTCACCACCATCCGAGCTGATGCCTCACCACTAGGGTTGAGCGAAACGGGTCGAAATTGTTCAAAAGTCGCCGACTTTTGGCAAGGTCGGGTTTCATGAAACCCGACCCGACCCCAGTGGGGGGTCGGCCATGAAGTCGGCGATCTTTTGAATCTGGAATCGGAATTCCGATCCCGATTCCCGATATGTTTAAGATATCGGGAATTGGTATCGGAATTCAGATTAAAGTGTAAAATATAGAATTAAAATAAAAAATATTGCAATACTTACCCTCTGACGCGCCCTGGTACTAACCGGCAGCCTTCCTCCTTCGAATCCGCGCTTCTAGGACCTTGCCGTGACGTCGCGGTGACGTCGCGGCTTGTGATTGGCCGCGCGGCCGCCCATGTGACCGCTCGCGCGGCCAATCACAAGCCGCGACGTCACCCGCGACGTCACCGAAGGTCCTGGAAGGGCTGATTCTTAGGAAGGAAGGCTGTCGGAAGGAAGCAGGGCGCTTCCGAGGGTGAGTATATACCTAATAGGGCGCGTCAGAGGGTAAGTATTGCAATATTTTTTATTTTAATTCTATATTTTACACTTAAATATGGATCCCAGGGCCTGAAGGAGAGTTTCCGCTCCTTCAGACCCTGGGAACCATAGAAACACAATGCACTGCATTGGGTTTCGAGTTTCGGCCGACCCCGACCCCGACTTTTTTATAGGATCGGCCGATTTCACTCGACCCGACTTTTCCAAAAGTGGGGTTTCGTGAAACCCGACCCGATCCTATAAAAGTGAAGGTCGCTCAACCCTACTCACCACCACCAGAACTGCTGCACCCCCGACCTTCTCTCTCTTCCCCATTATCCCATAGAATGTGAGTCTGCAAGGGCAGGGTCCTCTCCCCTCTGTACCAGTCTATCACTGTAAATTTGTATACTTTAAACAAGATCTATAATTTTGCATGTAACCCCTTTCTCATGTACAGCACCATGGAATTAATGGTGCAATATAAATAAATAATAATAGTAATAGTAATAATAATAATGTATTGCTGCCTCTTATTTTACATACATGTGGTATGATGAACATAATGTCAAGTTTTCCTTAAATAAGGTTGAATCTTTGAGCAGGAACCCTAAAGGCCCCATAGAAAATATACGAAAGTTTGATGAACTCACTGATATTAGTAAGATCAGTCTACAGTCTAATGTGCATTGACGTCTCCTGATTCTCTCTGGACTGATGATATTGGGAGAGAAGGATCTGGCACATTAGAAGTTCAACAGATGATCCTTTTTATTCTGAAATAGATAAGATAGCAGAGGCAAATGCTTATCTACATGGAGGGAGTCTGGGGAAATAGGTGTCAACCAAATGATTGTTTGGTGGACAACTAGCTAATATGTGTGTATGTCTCTAAATCCTTCTATAAGCAAATCAATCACCTGATTTTGGTGAATGTATTGTACTTATTTTTAACTGCCCATATTCTTATATTAATCCCTTAGTGACAGAACCAATTTGGTACTTAATGACCGAGCCAATTTTTGCAATTCTGACCACTGTCACTTTATGAGGTTATAACTCTGGAACGCTTCAACGGATCCTGCTGATTCTGAGAATGTTTTTTCATGACATATTGTACTTCATGTTAGTGGTAACATTTCTTCGATATTACTTGCGATTATTTATGAAAAAAATGGAAATATGGCGAAAATTTTTACAATTTTGCAATTTTCAAACTTTGTATTTTTATGCCTTTAAATCAGAGAGATATGTCATGAAAAATAGTTAATAAATAACATTTCCCACATGTCTACTTTACATCAGCACAATTTTGGAAACAAAATTTTTTTTTGTTAGGGAGTTATAAGGGTTAAAATTTGACCAGCAATTTCTCATTTTTACAACACCATTTTTTTTAGGGACCACATCGCATTTGAAGTCATTTTGAGGGGTCTATATGATAGAAAATAATGAAGTGTGACACCATTCTAAAAACTACACCCCTCAAGGTTCTCAAAACCACATTCAAGAAGTTTATTAACCCCTTATGTGCTTCACATGAACTGAAACAATTTGGAAGGAAAAAATGAACATTTAACTTTTTTTGGCAAACATCATAATTCAGAACCATTTTTTTTTTTTCACAAGTGTAAAAACAGAAATGTAACCATAAATTTTGTTATGCAATTTCTCCTGAATACGCCAATACCCCATATGTGGGGGTAAACCACTTTTTGGGCGCACCGCAGAACTTAGAAGTGAAGGAGCGTCGTTTGACTTTTTCAATGCAGAATTGGCTGGAATTGAGATCGGACGCCATGTCACGTTTAGAGAGCCCCTGATGTGCCTAAACAGTGGAAACTCCCCACAAGTGACACCATTTTGGAAACTAGACCCCTTAAGGAACTTATCTAGATGTGTGGTGAGCACTTTGAGCCCCCAAGTGCTTCACAGAAGTTTATAACGTAGAGCCGTGAAAAAAAAATCGCTTTTGTTTACACAAAAATGATTTTTTTCGCCCACAAATTCTTATTTTCACAAGGGTAACAGGTGAAATTAGACCACAAAAGTTGTTGTGCGATTTCTCCTGAATACGTCGATACCCCATATGTGAGGGTAAACCACTGTTTGGGCGCACCGCAGAGCTTGGAAGTGAAGGAGCGCCGTTTTACTTTTTCAATGTAGAATTGGCTGGAATTGAGATTGGACGCCATGTCGCGTTTGGAGAGCCCCTGATGTGCCTAAACAGTAGAAACCCCCCACAAGTGACCCCATTTTGGAAACTAGACCCCTTAAGGAACTTATCTAGATGTGTGGTGAGCACTTTGAACCCCCAAGAGCTTCACAGAAGTTTATAATGTAGAGCCGTGAAAAAAAAAAATCGCATTTTTTCTACAAAAATGATATTTTTGCCCACAAATTTTTATTTTCACAAGGGTAACAGGAGAAATTAGACCACAAAAGTTGTTGTGCAATTTCTCCTGAGTACGCTGATACCCAATATGTGGGGGTAAACCACTGTTAGGGCGCACCGCAGAGCTTGGAAGAGAAGGAGTGCCGTTTTACTTTTTCAATGTAGAATTGGCTGGAATTGAGATTGGACGCCATGTCGCGTTTGGAGAGCCCCTGTTGTGCCTTAACAGTGGAAACCCCCCACAAGTGACACCATTTTGGAAACTAGACGCCTTAAGGAACTTATCTAGATGTGTGGTGAGCACTTTGAACCCCCATGTGCTTCACAGAAGTTTATAACGTAAAGCCATGAAAAAAAAAAATCGCACTTTTTCTACAAAAATGATCTTTTTGCCCACAAATTTTTATTTTCACAAGGGTAACAGGAGAAATTAGACCACTAAAGTTGTTGTGCAATTTCTCCTGAGTACGTCGATACCCAATATGTGGGGGTGAACCACTGTTTGGGCGCACGGCAGAGCTTGGAAGAGAAAGAGTGCCGTTTTACTTTTTCAATGTAGAATTGGCTGGAATTGAGATCGGACGCCATGTCGCGTTTGGAGAGCCCCTGATGTGCCTAAACAGTAGAAATCCCCCACAAGTGACCCCATTTTGGAAACTAGACCCCCCATGGAAATTATCTAGATGTGTGGTGAGAACTTTGAATGCCCAAGTGCTTCACAGAAGTTTAGAATGCAGAGTCGTGAAAATAAAAAATATTTTTTTTTTCACAAAAAAGATATTGTAGCCCCCAAGTTTTTATTTTCACAAGGGTAACAGGATAAATTGGACAACAACTTTAGTGGTCCAATTTCTCCTGAGTGCGCTTATGCCCCATATGTGGGGGTAAACCACTGTTTGGGCACACGGCAGAGCTCGGAAGGGAAGGAGCGCCGTTTTGGAATGCAGACTTTGATAGAATGGTCTGTGGGCATTATGTTGCGTTTGCAGAGCCCCTGATGTACCTAAACAGTAGTAACCCCCCACAAGTGACCCTGTTTTGGAAACTAAACCCCCAAGGAACTTATATAGATGTGTGGTGAGAACTTTGAATGCCCAAGTGCTTCACAGAAGTTTATAATGCAGAGTCATAAAAAAATATATATATATTTTTCCACAAAAAGGATTTTGTAGCCCCCAAGTTTTTATTTTCACAAGGGTAACAAGAGAAATTGGACCCCAAAAGTTGTTGTCCAATTTATCCCGAGTATGCTGATGCCCCATATGTGGGGGTAACCCACTGTTTGGGCGCACGGCAGAGCTCAGAATGGAGGGAGCACCATTTGACTTTTTGAGCGCAAAATTGGCTGTCGTGTTTGGAGACCCCCTGATGTACCTAAACAGTGGAAACCCCCCAATTCTAGCTCCAACCCTAACCCCAACACACCCCTAACCCTAATCCCAACCTGATCCATAATCCTAATCACTAACCCTAACCATAATCACAACCCTTACCCCAAAACAACCCTAATGTCAACCCTAACCATAACCCTAATCAAAACACTAAATCCAACACACCCCTAATCCTAATCTCAACCCTAACCTCAAGCCTAACCCTAATCCCAATACAACCCTAATCACAACCCTAACCTAAACCCTAATCCCAAACCTAACCCTAATCCCAAGCGTAACCCTAATGCCAACCCTAACCCTAATACCAACCCTAATCCAAACCCTAACCCTAATCCCAAATCTAACCCTAACTTTAGCCCCAACCCTAGCCCTAACTTTAGCCCCAACCCTAACCCTAGCCCTAAGGCTACTTTCACACTTGCGTCATTTGGCATCCGTCGCAATCCGTCGTTTTGGACAAGAAACGGATCCTGCAAATGTGCCCGCAGGATGCGTTTTTTGCCCATAGACTTGTATTGCCGACGGATCGTGACGGATGGCCACACGTTGCGTCCGTCGTGCACTGGATCAGTGTTTTGGCGAACCGTCAGCACAAAAAAACGTTCAATGTAACGTTTTTTTGTACGTCGCATCCGCCATTTCTGACCGCGCATGCGTGGCCGTAACTCCGCCCCCTCCCCTCCAGGACATAGATTGGGCAGCGGATGCGTTGAAAAACTACATCCGCTGCCCACGTTGTGCACAATTTTCACAACATGCGTCGGTAAGTGTGAAAGAAGCCTAATCCTAAATTTAACGCCAACCCTAACTCTAAATTTAGCCCCAACCCTAACCCTAAATTTAGCCCCAACCCTAACCCTAAATTTAGCCCTGACCCTAACCCTAGCCCTAACCCTACCCCTAGCCCTAACCCTAGTCCTAACCCTACCCCTAGCCCTAACCCTAGCCCTAACCCTACCCCTAACCCTACCTCTAACCCTACCCCTAACCCTACCCCTAACCCTACCCCTAACCCTAACCCTAGCCCTAACCCTACCCCTAGCCCTAACCCTACCCCTAGCCCTAACCCTACCCCTAACCCTACCCCTAACCCTAGCCCTAACCCTAACCCTAGCCCTACACCTACCCCTACCCCTAACCCTACCCCTAACCCTACCCCTAACCCTACCCCTAACCCTACCTCTACCCCTAACCCTACCCCTAACCCTACCCCTAACCCTAGCCCTAACCCTACCCCTACCCCTAACCCTAACCCTACCCCTAATTTTAGCTCCAACTGCTCTTCTCCTGCCGGCCGGCAGATGGAGACAGATGGTGGGCGCATTGCGCATGCGCCCGCCATTTTCTTTTCCCCAGAAGACGCC
The DNA here is from genome assembly GCF_032444005.1 of Ranitomeya imitator. Lineage (NCBI taxonomy): Eukaryota > Metazoa > Chordata > Amphibia > Anura > Dendrobatidae > Ranitomeya > Ranitomeya imitator. Next base: position 932,064,906 of record NC_091282.1, on the reverse strand, counting down.
GGCGGCCAGGAGGAGCAGCAGGAGGACCCAGGGACACTGGTGAGTATGATAGGGTCCCCGAATCCCCCTATTTCTCTGTCCTCTGATGTGCGATCACATCAGAGGACAGAGAATTACACTTAGCTTTTTTTTTTTTTCAGTCGCCGGTAAACAGTTAATTACCAGCGATCGCAAAACAGGGGTCGCTAAAACTGACCCCGATCATGCTCTTTGGGGTCTCGGCTACCCCCGGCAGCCGAGACCCCAAAGATTCTCGTGGGGCCGGCCGGCGGGCGCACTGCGCATGCGCCCGCCATTTTGAAGATGGCGGCGCCCACCGGGAGCCACGAGGAGCATCGGGGGAGATAGGTAAGTATTGGGGGGCTACCTGGGACCCCTTTTCTCTGTCCTCCAATGTGCGATCACATCGGAGGCCAGAGAAATTAAAAAGAAATCGAGTTGTTTTTTTTTGCGATCGCCGGTAAACGGTTAATTACCGGCGATCGCAAAAGTGGGGTGGGTAAAAAAAACCCCGAATCTTGTTCTCTGGGGTCTCGGCTACCCCCGGCAGCCAAGACCCAGGAGAAAATCCGACTCTGGGGGGCGCTATTTACTTTTTCCACAGCGCCGTTAATTAACGGCGCTGTGGTTTAAGTACCCTTAGCGGCCGCCGTTAAAAGGCGTATCGGCGGTCGCTAAGGGGTTAAGGAAAGAGGAGTGCAGAGCATCCTGGAGGCTGCTGCTGACAAAGGTTAATCCAGGTGGTAGATATGAAATCTTCCAATGTGTTTTGGAGTAGAAGCTATTCCTCCATCAGGCATAATTTTTTACTTTTCCTTAAGGTACCGTCACATTAAGCGACGCTGCAGCGATATAGACAATGATGCCAATCGTTGCAGCGTCGCTGTTTGGTCACTGGAGAGCTGTCACACAGACAACCAAGTCCCCGGGTAACCAGGGTAAACATTGGGTTACTAAGCGCAGGGCCACGCTTAGTAACCCGATGTTTACCCTGGTTACCATTGTAAATGTAAAAAAAAAAACACTACATACTTACATTCCGGTGTCTGGTCACGTCCCTCACCTTCAGCTTCCCGCACTGGCTCTGAGCGGCGCGCCGGCTGGCCGTAAAGCAGAGCGGTGACATCACCGCTGTGCTCTGCTTTACGGCCGGCCGGCACTCACAGTCAGTGCGGGAAGCTGAAGGCGAGGGACGTGACCAGACACCGGAATGTAAGTATGTAGTTTTTTTTTTCACATTTACAATGGTAACCAGGGTAAACATCGGGTTACTAAGCGCGGCCTAGCGCTTAGTAACCCGATATTTACCCTGGTTACCAGTGAACACATCGCTGGATCGGTGCCACACACGCCGATTCAGCGATGTCAGCGGGAGATCAGCGACCAAAATAAAGTTCTGATCATTCCCCAGTGACCAACGATCTCCCAGCAGGGGCCTGATCGTTGGTCGCTGTCACACATAACGATTTCAGTAACGATATCGTTGCTATGTCACAAAAAGCAACGATATCGTTAACGATATCGTTATGTGTGACGGTACCTTTACTCGTATGTTATCTCTGTATCTTTCAAGGCTTAACTGAACCAAAGTGTACACCATTTTAGGACTACAGACAGTTTAAAGTGAGTAAAGTACATTGGTTTGACACCTTGAGAAAAATTGAATGTGAAGAATAACCAGTATTTCAATTATTTAAGTATTTAATGAGTAAAACTGCATTTATACATTGATATTTGTTCTGAATTTTTATAGGAAATATGTCTTCTTTATTGTAGGACTTCATTTTTAAAACCTTTAGATAGAAGATGTTTCAGACATGGATCAATGTTAAACATTGCCCTGAATCAATACCTCAAAGCATGGTGCTAAATGACTCTTTATATTTCTGAGCTCTGTTAAAGTGAAAGATGTTTGAATGTAAGGGTTAATATAATCTTGAAATATGTACATCTAAAAATCGTTTGAGGTCTGGTGTCTTTGGAAGGAACCATTGAAAGATCTACAACTAAAGAGAAGTTAAACAGCCCCTTGTAATAGGATAGCATAATATAATGCATCACAACAATATAGATAATTGGCTGATGATTATTTCATTCCGTCTGAAATTTTAACTGGTCACCTCAACTGAACGTGACAGCCACTCGGAGCATAAATATCATCACCCATTAAGTGACACAGCAGGAGCTCTTAGCCTATGTATGAGCACTAATGCATTGCCTCATCAATCAAAAATGACAGCGTAAATAAAAATACAAAAAGGGTTTGCAAGACACTCCCTGATATCTAGATAATGGAAAAGAAAGCAGATGGAGCATTGTTGCATTTGGAACAACATATTCTGTTATTTCTACATGTATTTCACTGTGCTCAAGGTATACATTATGTCCAATTATTTACAGTACTATACATAGTATAGTACCCAATATATTACTAATTACTAGAGTTGAGCGACCTTGACCTTTTTAGAGTCGAGCCGGGTTTCGCGAAACCCAACTATCTCAAAAGTCGGGTCGAGTGAAATCGGCCGATTATGACGTAAAGTCGGGATCGACCGAAACACGAAACCCAATGCAAGTCAATGGGGCAGCATAGTCGGCAGTGAGTGGGGGCCAGGAAAACACCTAGAGTGCCCATTTTAATGTCAAAACCATCCATTCTTCTTAATGAAGCTTGTCAAGCGTAATTTACCTTATAATAATTGGAAGGCATTTGAAATTGGGGGTCATTTGGCTAAAGTTGTGGTGGGTAGAGCTGGTTCAAGTAATTAGTGGGCCCAGGAAATCTGGACCACGTCACGGCAGTGGAGCAGGGAGAGGTAAGTATTTCAACTTTGCAAGTGCTGTGAACCTGAGCAAGCAGGGGGGGCCCACTCGTTGGCATTGGCACTGGCACAGGGCCCCTCAAAGTACAGCGGTGTGTTTGCACGGCGGGGGCGCCTCCCACCGGCAGCAACACTTTTGCGTACTATGAGAGGCCCTGTGCCAGTGACGTCGCCAACTAGTATTCCTCCCCCCACCTGATGAAGGAACCTGCACTTTCATCTGCACCTTCCTCTTTGTCCCCGTGTAAGGTGGTATGGTATGCGGGAAGAGCAACCTGACTTTCAGCAGGGTCACAATGTTGTTGTGTAGCGTGCACGGGGAATGTTGCGTTATGGGTCAATGTACCAGTAGACTCATCTATCACTGGCTGGGCAATGGGCAGGATGAGGAGGAAACACAGATATAGGCCCAAATAATAAAGTGGGCTAAATGCAGTTCAAAATTGGTAACACAGGAATAACCAGGGGGCATTGCAGTGGAGGACAACTGGAATGAGAGGCTGACACAGAGAGTAGGCCCAAATCAGTAAGTAGTCGAAATGCAGTTCAAAATTGGCAACCGTAGTAAACAGGCGGCACAGCTTTGTTCAGTGGAGGAGAACAGCAAGGAGTGGCAGACACCGATAGTAGGCCCCAACCCAACTAGTAGGCCAAATGCAGTCTAACATTAACAACTACTTAACGAGCGCCTGAAAGTGGAATTTCAGGACAGGAAACCAGGAGAACAGCAAGGAGTGGCAGACACCGACAGTAGGCCCCAAACCAACTAGTACGCCAAATGCAGTTGTTCTGTTTAACCACAATTTAATGAGAGCCTGAAGATAGAAGTTCAGGAAAGGCAACCTGGAGAACACCTTGGAGTGGAACACACCATCTCTCTACACCCCATACCCAATTTGTAGGCCTAATGCAGCGTAGTTTCCAACAACTACTAAACGAGAGCCGGAAGATCGAAGCTCAGGAAAGGCAACCTGGGGAACACCTTGAAGTAGAACACACCATCTCTCTACACCCCATACCCAATTTGTAGGCCTAATGCAGTGTAGTTTCCAAGAACTACTAAACGAGAGCCGGAAGATCGAAGCTCAGGAAAGGCAACCTGGAGAACACCTTGGAGTGGAACACACCATCTCTCTACACCCCATACCCAATTTGTAGGCCTAATGCAGTGTAGTTTCCAAGAACTACTAAACGAGAGCCGGAAGATCGAAGCTCAGGAAAGGCAACCTGGAGAACACCTTGGAGTGGAACACACCATCTCTCTACACCCCATACCCAATTTGTAGGCCTAATGCAGCGTAGTTTCCAACAACTACTAAACGAGAGCATGATGATCGAAGCATTGGCGAGGAAACCTGGGGAACACCTTGGAGTAGAACACACCATCTCTCTACACCCCATACCCAATTTGTAGGCCTAATGCAGTGTAGTTTCCAAGAACTACTAAACGAGAGCCGGAAGATCGAAGCTCAGGAAAGGCAACCTGGAGAACACCTTGGAGTGGAACACACCATCTCTCTACACCCCATACCCAATTTGTAGGCCTAATGCAGCGTAGTTTCCAACAACTACTAAACGAAAGCCGGAAGACCGAAGCTCAGGAAAGGCAACCTGGGGAACACCTTGGAGTGGAACACACCATCTCTCTACACCCCATACCCAATTTGTAGGCCCAATGCAGCGTAGTTTCCAACAACTACTAAACGAGAGCATGATGATCGAAGCATTGGCGAGGAAACCTGGGGAACACCTTGGAGTGGAACACACCATCTCTCTACACCCCATACCCAATTTGTAGGCCTAATGCAGCGTAGTTTCCAACAACTACTAAACGAGAGCCGGAAGATCGAAGCTCAGGAAAGGCAACCTGGAGAACACCTTGGAGTGGAACACACCATCTCTCTACACCCCATACCCAATTTGTAGGCCTAATGCAGCGTAGTTTCCAACAACTACTAAACGAGAGCCGGAAGATCGAAGCTCAGGAAAGGCAACCTGGAGAACACCTTGGAGTGGAACACACCATCTCTCTACACCCCATACCCAATTTGTAGGCCTAATGCAGCGTTGTTTCCAACAACTACTAAACGAGAGCATGATGATCGAAGCATTGGCGAGGAAACCTGGGGAACACCTTGGAGTGGAACACACCATCTCTCTACAGTGGAACACACCATCTCTCTACACCCCATACCCAATTTGTAGGCCTAATGCAGCGTAGTTTCCAACAACTACTAAACGAGAGCCGGAAGATCGAAGCTCAGGAAAGGCAACCTGGGGAACACCTTGGAGTGGAACACACCATCTCTCTACACCCCATAACCAATTTGTAGGCCCAATGCAGCGTAGTTTCCAACAACTACTAAACGAGAGCATGATGATCGAAGCATTGGCGAGGAAACCTGGGGAACACATTGGAGTGGAACACACCATCTCTCTACACCCCATACCCAATTTGTAGGCCTAATGCAGCGTAGTTTCCAACAAGTACTAAACGAGAGCCGGAAGATCGAAGCTCAGGAAAGGCAACCTGGGGAACACCTTGGAGTGGAACACACCATCTCTCTACACCCCATACCCAATTTGTAGGCCCAATGCAGCGTAGTTTCCAACAACTACTAAACGAGAGCATGATGATCGAAGCATTGGCGAGGAAACCTGGGGAACACCTTGGAGTGGAACACACCATCTCTCTACAGTGGAACACACCATCTCTCTACACCCCATACCCAATTTGTAGGCCTAATGCAGCGTAGTTTCCAACAACTACTAAACGAGAGCCGGAAGATCGAAGCTCAGGAAAGGCAACCTGGGGAACACCTTGGAGTAGAACACACCATCTCTCTACACCCCATACCCAATTTGTAGGCCTAATGCAGTGTAGTTTCCAAGAACTACTAAACGAGAGCCGGAAGATCGAAGCTCAGGAAAGGTAACCTGGAGAACACCTTGGAGTGGAACACACCATCTCTCTACACCCCATACCCAATTTGTAGGCCTAATGCAGTGTAGTTTCCAAGAACTACTAAACGAGAGCCGGAAGATCGAAGCTCAGGAAAGGCAACCTGGAGAACACCTTGGAGTGGAACACACCATCTCTCTACACCCCATACCCAATTTGTAGGCCTAATGCAGCGTAGTTTCCAACAACTACTAAACGAGAGCATGATGATCGAAGCATTGGCGAGGAAACCTGGGGAACACCTTGGAGTAGAACACACCATCTCTCTACACCCCATACCCAATTTGTAGGCCTAATGCAGTGTAGTTTCCAAGAACTACTAAACGAGAGCCGGAAGATCGAAGCTCAGGAAAGGCAACCTGGAGAACACCTTGGAGTGGAACACACCATCTCTCTACACCCCATACCCAATTTGTAGGCCTAATGCAGCGTAGTTTCCAACAACTACTAAACGAAAGCCGGAAGACCGAAGCTCAGGAAAGGCAACCTGGGGAACACCTTGGAGTGGAACACACCATCTCTCTACACCCCATACCCAATTTGTAGGCCCAATGCAGCGTAGTTTCCAACAACTACTAAACGAGAGCATGATGATCGAAGCATTGGCGAGGAAACCTGGGGAACACCTTGGAGTGGAACACACCATCTCTCTACACCCCATACCCAATTTGTAGGCCTAATGCAGCGTAGTTTCCAACAACTACTAAACGAGAGCCGGAAGATCGAAGCTCAGGAAAGGCAACCTGGAGAACACCTTGGAGTGGAACACACCATCTCTCTACACCCCATACCCAATTTGTAGGCCTAATGCAGCGTAGTTTCCAACAACTACTAAACGAGAGCCGGAAGATCGAAGCTCAGGAAAGGCAACCTGGAGAACACCTTGGAGTGGAACACACCATCTCTCTACACCCCATACCCAATTTGTAGGCCTAATGCAGCGTTGTTTCCAACAACTACTAAACGAGAGCATGATGATCGAAGCATTGTCGAGGAAACCTGGGGAACACCTTGGAGTGGAACACACCATCTCTCTACAGTGGAACACACCATCTCTCTACACCCCATACCCAATTTGTAGGCCTAATGCAGCGTAGTTTCCAACAACTACTAAACGAGAGCCGGAAGATCGAAGCTCAGGAAATGCAACCTGGGGAACACCTTGGAGTGGAACACACCATCTCTCTACACCCCATAACCAATTTGTAGGCCCAATGCAGCGTAGTTTCCAACAACTACTAAACGAGAGCATGATGATCGAAGCATTGGCGAGGAAACCTGGGGAACACATTGGAGTGGAACACACCATCTCTCTACACCCCATACCCAATTTGTAGGCCTAATGCAGCGTAGTTTCCAACAAGTACTAAACGAGAGCCGGAAGATCGAAGCTCAGGAAAGGCAACCTGGGGAACACCTTGGAGTGGAACACACCATCTCTCTACACCCCATACCCAATTTGTAGGCCCAATGCAGCGTAGTTTCCAACAACTACTAAACGAGAGCATGATGATCGAAGCATTGGCGAGGAAACCTGGGGAACACCTTGGAGTGGAACACACCATCTCTCTACAGTGGAACACACCATCTCTCTACACCCCATACCCAATTTGTAGGCCTAATGCAGCGTAGTTTCCAACAACTACTAAACGAGAGCCGGAAGATCGAAGCTCAGGAAAGGCAACCTGGGTTACACCTTGGAGTGTAACAAACCCTCTCTCTACACCACGGAAGGGCTGATTCTTAGGAAGGAAGGCTGTCGGAAAGAAGCAGGGCGCGTCCGAGGGTGATTATATTCTTATTAGGTATATACTCACCCTCGGACGCGCCCTGCTTCTTTATTTGTAATGAATGTTTATTTGCAATGTGGTTTTGACTTACTCTATTTTTTTGGTAAATAATGATTTTATTATTTTCATTGTTTTGCATCTTCTTGGCAATAATATAAAGAAGACGCGACAGGACAACACTCGGTGGATGCCATATCTGTGTTTAAAATTGAAAAAACCTTTCAGTTAACTACAGTTAACCAGATTTTTGTTGTATGTGTTTGTTTTTAATGTTAAAATGTCTGCATTTGATATCTCTCCAGTATTTTCTTTTTTATAAGCAAAATACTTATTTTTATATTTTCTGATGTTGGTTCCAGGGGTACACGGGCAGCAGTGGTGTGGTCAGTGGAGGCCTAGTGGAAGGAGTGACCGCAGACAGGCATCGAAGTCCTAAAATAATAACACATGGCTGTAGGCAATTATACATTGGTTCCAGGGGTACACGGGCAGCAGTGGTGTGGTCAGTGGAGGCCTAGTGGAAGGAGTGACCGCAGACAGGCATCGAAGGCCTAAAATAATAACACATGGCTGTAGGCAATTTTAAATTGGTTCCAGGGGTACACGGGCAGCAGTGGTGTGGTCAGTGGAGGCCTAGTGGAAGGAGTGACCGCAGACAGGCATCGAAGTCCTAAAATAATAACACATGGCTGTAGGCAATTATACATTGGTTCCAGGGGTACACGGGCAGCAGTGGTGTGGTCAGTGGAGGCCTAGTGGAAGGAGTGACCGCAGACAGGCATCGAAGGCCTAAAATAATAACACATGGCTGTAGGCAATTTTAAATTGGTTCCAGGGGTACACGGGCAGCAGTGGTGTGGTCAGTGGAGGCCTAGTGGAAGGAGTGACCGCAGACAGGCATCGAAGGCCTAAAATAATAACACATGGCTGTAGGCAATTTTAAATTGGTTCCAGGGGTACACGGGCAGCAGTGGTGTGGTCAGTGGAGGCCTAGTGGAAGGAGTGACCGCAGACAGGCATCGAAGGCCTAAAATAATAACACATGGCTGTAGGCAATTTTAAATTGGTTCCAGGGGTACACGGGCAGCAGTGGTGTGGTCAGTGGAGGCCTAGTGGAAGGAGTGACCGCAGACAGGCATCGAAGGCCTAAAATAATAACACATGGCTGTAGGCAATTTTAAATTGGTTCCAGGGGTACAAGGGCAGCAGTGGTGTGGTCAGTGGAGGCCTAGTGGAAGGAGTGACCGCAGACAGGCATCGAAGGCCTAAAATAATAACACATGGCTGTAGGCAATTTTAAATTGGTTACAGGGGTACACGGGCAGCAGTGGTGTGGTCAGTGGAGGCCTAGTGGAAGGAGTTACCGCAGACAGGCATCGAAGGCCTAAAATAATAACACATGGCTGTAGGCAATTTTACATTGGTTACAGGGGTACACGGGCAGCAGTGGTGTGGTCAGTGGAGGCCTAGTGGAAGGAGTGACCGCAGACAGGCATCGAAGGCCTAAAATAATAACACATGGCTGTAGGCAATTTTAAATTGGTTACAGGGGTACACGGGCAGCAGTGGTGTGGTCAGTGGAGGCCTAGTGGAAGGAGTGACCGCAGACAGGCATCGAAGGCCTAAAATAATAACACATGGCTGTAGGCAATTTTAAATTGGTTACAGGGGTACACGGGCAGCAGTGGTGTGGTCAGTGGAGGCCTAGTGGAAGGAGTGACCGCAGACAGGCATCGAAGGCCTAAAATAATAACACATGGCTGTAGGCAATTTTACATTGGTTACAGGGGTACACGGGCAGCAGTGGTGTGGTCAGTGGAGGCCTAGTGGAAGGAGTGACCGCAGACAGGCATCGAAGGCCTAAAATAATAACACATGGCTGTAGGCAATTTTAATTTGATTACAGGGGTACACGGGCAGCAGTGGTGTGGTCAGTGGAGGCCTAGTGGAAGGAGTGACCACAGACAGGCATCGAAGGCCTAACATAACAAAAATGTCAATACAATGGTATTGTCAGTGGCAGGCATTGAAGGATGTCAGCACATAGACTACACATTGGTGGAGCTGTGAGATAATTTTGCAAGTGGTAGAGCACTGTTTGAGCTGGGGGGGGAACTGTCTTGTGGCCGGCGGTACAGGCCCAGGGCCCCTCATATTACAACGGTGTGTCTAACGTTGGGTGCGCACCACCACCGCCAGAGACACTTTATTGTACTATGAGGGACCCAGTGGCAGTGCCGTCGACCAAAAGCGGGCACACCCACCTCTTCAGACAAACTGCACTCTCACGGGTGCTGTCGCCAAGTGTCGATACCACGGCCCCGTGTGGGGAGTTTGGCCATTTAGTGAGGTGTAAACATGTCGTATGCTGGACAATCAGGTGCAGAAAATTACGAGATTGGAAAAGGCATTCAGAATAGTCCACAGGCAAGACCTTTTCATAGGAAAGCTAGGAGTCAGCCGGGCAAGGTGGGGCAAAAGATTTCGAAATCCAGTTGTGGTTCATTTTAATGAAGGTTAGATCATCTACATTTTGGGTAGCCAGACGAGTCCTTTTTTCTGTTAGTATTGAACCTGCAGCACTGAATACTCTTTCTGATAGGACACTAGCTGCCGGGCAAGCAAGCTCCTGCAATGCATATTCTGCCAATTCTGGCCAGGTGTCTAATTTTGATGACCAGTAATCAAATGGGAATGACGGTTGAGGGAGAACATCGATAAGGGATGAAAAATAATTTGTAACCATACTGGACAAATGTTGTCTCCTGTCACTTTGAATTGATGCTGCAGTACCTGTCCTGTCTGCGGTCATAGCAAAATCATTCCACAACCTGGTCAGAAAACCCCTCTGGCCAACGCCACTTCTGATTTCTGCCCCTCTAACTCCTCTGGTCTGCTGGCCCCTGCAGCTCGTGTGATAACGATCACGGGCGCTGTGTGCAGGGAATGCCAGAAGCAAACGGTCAACAAGAGTTGATTGTTTGGTTGCTAATATTAGTTCCAAGTTCTCATGTGGCATTATATTTTGCAATTTGCCTTTATAGCGAGGATCAAGGAGGCAGGCCAACCAGTAATCGTCATCATTCATCATTTTAGTTATGCGTGTGTCCCTTTTGAGGATACGTAAGGCATAATCCGCCATGTGGGCCAAAGTTCCAGTTCTCAAATCTGCGGTTGTGCTTGGTTGAGGGGCAGTTTCAGGCAAATCCACGTCACTTGTGTCCCTCCAAAAACCAGAACCCGGCCTTGCCGCGCCACCAATTTCCAGTGGCCCCGGAAAAGCTTCCTCATTAAAAATATAATCATCCCCATCATCCTCCTCGTCCTCCTCCTCCTCTTCGCCCGCTAACTCGTCCTGTACACTGCCCTGGCCAGACAATGGCTGACTGTCATCAAGGCTTTCCTCTTCCTCAGCTGCAGACGCCTGATCCTTTATGTGCGTCAAACTTTGCATCAGCAGACGCATTAGGGGGATGCTCATGCTTATTATGGCGTTGTCTGCACTAACCAGCCGTGTGCATTCCTCAAAACACTGAAGGACTTGACACATGTCTTGAATCTTCGACCACTGCACACCTGACAACTCCATGTCTGCCATCCTACTGCCTGCCCGTGTATGTGTATCCTCCCACAAAAACATAACAGCCCGCCTCTGTTCACACAGTCTCTGAAGCATGTGCAATGTTGAGTTCCACCTTGTTGCAACGTCTATGATTAGGCGATGCTGGGGAAGGTTCAAAGAACGCTGATAGGTCTGCATACGGCTGGAGTGTACGGGCGAACGGCGGATATGTGAGCAAAGTCCACGCACTTTGAGGAGCAGGTCGGATAACCCCGGATAACTTTTCAGGAAGCACTGCACCACCAGGTTTAAGGTGTGAGCCAGGCAAGGAATGTGTTTCAGTTGGGAAATGGAGATGGCAGCCATGAAATTCCTTCCGTTATCACTCACTACCTTGCCTGCCTCAAGATCTACAGTGCCCAGCCACGACTGCGTTTCTTTCTGCAAGAACTCGGACAGAACTTTCGCGGTGTGTCTGTTGTCGCCCAAACACTTCATAGCCAATACAGCCTGCTGAGGTTTGCCAGTAGCTGCCCCATAATGGGAGACCTGGTGTGCAACAGTGGCAGCTGCGGATGGAGTGGTTGTGCGACTGCGGTCTGTGGACGAGCTCTCGCTTCTGCAGGAGGACGAAGAGGAGGAGGAGGGGGTGCGAACGGCTACAGCCAATTGTTTCCTAGACCGTGGGCTAGGCAGAACTGTCCCAAACTTGCTGTCCCCTGTGGACCCTGCATCCACCACATTTACCCAGTGTGCCGTGATGGACACGTAACGTCCCTGGCCATGCCTACTGGTCCATGCATCTGTTGTCAGGTGCACCTTTGTGCTCACAGATTGCCTGAGTGCATGGACGATGCGCTCTTTAACATGCTGGTGGAGGGCTGGGATGGCTTTTCTGGAAAAAAAGTGTCGACTGGGTAGCTCGTAGCGTGGTACAGCGTAGTCCATCAGGGCTTTGAAAGCTTCGCTTTCAACTAACCGGTAGGGCATCATCTCTAACGAGATTAGTCTAGCTATGTGTGCGTTCAAACCCTGTGTACGCGGATGCGAGGCTAAGTACTTCCTTTTTCTAACCATAGTCTCATGTAGGGTGAGCTGGACTGGAGAGCTGGAGATCGTGGAACTAGCGGGGGTGCCGGTGGACATGGCAGACTGAGAGACGGTGGGAGATGGTATTGTTGCCGCCGGTGCCCTAGATGCAGTGTTTCCTACTACGAAACTGGTGATTCCCTGACCCTGACTGCTTTGGCCTGGCAAAGAAACCTGCACAGATACTGCAGGTGGTGCGGAAAATGGTGGCCCTACACTGCCGGAAGGGATGTTGCGTTGCTGACTAGCTTCATTGGCCGAGGGTGCTACAACCTTAAGGGACGTTTGGTAGTTAGTCCAGGCTTGCAAATGCATGGTGGTTAAATGTCTATGCATGCAACTTGTATTGAGACTTTTCAGATTCTGTCCTCTGCTTAAGGTAGTTGAACATTTTTGACAGATGACTTTGCGCTGATCAATTGGATTTTGTTTAAAAAAATGCCAGACTGCACTCTTTCTAGCATCGGATACCTTTTCAGGCATTGCAGACTGAGCTTTAACCGGATGGCCACGCTGTCCTCCAACAGGTTTTGGCTTTGCCACGCGTTTTGGGCAAGATACGGGCCCGGCAGATGGAACCTGTTGCGATGTTGATGCCTGCTGCGGCCCCTCCTCCTCCGCTTCAGAACTGCTGCCGCCTGCACCCTGTTCCCCCAATGGCTGCCAATCGGGGTCAAGAACTGGGTCATCTATTACCTCTTCTTGTAGCTCGTGTGCAACTTCGTCTGTGTCACCGTGTCGGTCGGTGGTATAGCGTTCGTGATGGGGCAACATAGTCTCATCAGGGTCTGATTCTTGATCATTACCCTGCGAGGGCAATGTTGTGGTCTGAGTCAAAGGACCAGCATAGTAGTCTGGCTGTGGCTGTGCATCAGTGCACTCCATGTCAGATTCAACTTGTAATGGGCATGGACTGTTAACTGCTTCACTTTCTAAGCCAGGGACGGTATGTGTAAAGAGCTCCATGGAGTAACCCGTTGTGTCGCCTGCTGCATTCTTCTCTGTTGTTGTTTTTGCTGAAGAGGACAAGGAAGCGACTTGTCCCTGACCGTGAACATCCACTAACGACGCGCTGCTTTGACATTTACCAGTTTCACGAGAGGAGGCAAAAGAGCTAGAGGCTGAGTCAGCAAGATAAGCCAAAACTTGCTCTTGCTGCTCCGGCTTTAAAAGCGGTTTTCCTACTCCCAGAAAAGGGAGCGTTCGAGGCCTTGTGTAGCCTGACGACGAACCTGGCTCCACAGCTCCAGACTTAGGTGCAATATTTTTTTTCCCACGACCAGCTGATGCTCCACCACTACCACTACCCTCATTACCAGCTGACAATGAACGCCCCCGGCCACGACCTCTTCCACCATACTTCCTCATTGTTTTAAAAACGTAAACAAACTAACGGTATTTGTTGCTGTCACACAAATTACACGGTGAGCTATAACTTCAGTATGATTTAGCTACCCCTTTACAGGTGAGTGAGACCACAACGAAAATCAGGCACAATGTTACACACTCTGTTGTTGGTGGCAACAAATGAGAGAGATGCCACACACGCAGGACTGTCACTGAAGCACAAATGTAAATATTAATCTCCCACTGATTTGATTTTTTTTTTTTTTTCAGGGAGACTTTAGGAAAAAAAAATAATAGAATAAAATGATTTTTTCAGGAAGAATTTAGAAACCAAATAAAATAAAATGATTTTTTCAGGGAGAATTTAGAAAACAAATAAAACAAAAAAAGGCTTTCTATGGCCCACTGAGTGAGAGATGACGCACACAGGAGTCAGGAGTGGCACACAAGCCCAGAGGCCAATATTTATCTCCCACTGATTGATGTAGTGATTTTTTCAGGTAGATTTTGGAACCCAAATCAAGCTAAAAAAATAATAGGCTTTCTATGGCCCACAATTGGAGAGAGAGAGAGAGATGGCACACCCAGGAGTTAAGACTGGCACACAAGCAGAAAGGGCAATATTAATCTACCACTGATTGATGTAGTGATTTTTTCAGGTAGATTTTGGAACCCAAATCAAGCTAAAAAAATAATAGGCTTTCTATGGCCCACAATTGGAGAGAGAGAGAGAGATGGCACACCCAGGAGTCAAGACTGGCACACAAGCAGAAAGGGCAATATTAATCTCCCACTGATTTGTTTTTTTTTTTTTTTTCAGGGAGACTTTAGGAAAAAAAAAATAGAATAAAATGATTTTTTCAGGAAGAATTTAGAAACCAAATAAAATAAAATGATTTTTTCAGGGAGAATTTAGAAAACAAATAAAACAAAAAAAGGCTTTCTATGGCCCACTGAGTGAGAGATGACGCACACAGGAGTCAGGAGTGGCACACAAGCCCAGAGGCCAATATTTATCTCCCACTGATTGATGTAGTGATTTTTTCAGGTAGATTTTGGAACCCAAATCAAGCTAAAACAATAATAGGCTTTCTATGGCCCACAATTGGAGAGAGAGAAAGAGAGAGATGGCACACCCAGGAGTCAAGACTGGCACACAAGCAGAAAGGGCAATATTAATCTCCCACTGATTTTTTTTTTTTTTTTTTTCAGGGAGACTTTAGGAAAAAAAAATAATAGAATAAAATGATTTTTTCAGGAAGAATTTAGAAACCAAATAAAATAAAATGATTTTTTCAGGGAGAATTTAGAAAACAAATAAAACAAAAAAAGGCTTTCTATGGCCCACTGAGTGAGAGATGACGCACACAGGAGTCAGGAGTGGCACACAAGCCCAGAGGCCAATATTTATCTCCCACTGATTGATGTAGTGATTTTTTCAGGTAGGTTTTGGAACCCAAATCAAGCTAAAAAAATAATAGGCTTTCTATGGCCCACAATTGGAGAGAGAGAGAGAGATGGCACACCCAGGAGTCAAGACTGGCACACAAGCAGAAAGGGCAATATTAATCTCCCACTGATTTTTTTTTTTTTTTTTTTTTTCAGGGAGACTTTAGGAAAAAAAAAATAGAATAAAATGATTTTTTCAGGAAGAATTTAGAAACCAAATAAAATAAAATGATTTTTTCAGGGAGAATTTAGAAAACAAATAAAACAAAAAAAGGCTTTCTATGGCCCACTGAGTGAGAGATGACGCACACAGGAGTCAGGAGTGGCACACAAGCCCAGAGGCCAATATGTATCTCCCACTGATTGATGTAGTGATTTTTTCAGGTAGATTTTGGAACCCAAATCAAGCTAAAAAAAAATAGGCTTTCTATGGCCCACAATTGGAGAGAGAGAGAGAGATGGCACACCCAGGAATTAAGACTGGCACACAAGCAGAAAGGGCAATATTAATCTCCCACTGATTGATGTAGTGATTTTTTCAGGTAGATTTTGGAACCCAAATCAAGCTAAAAAAATAATAGGCTTTCTATGGCCCACAATTGGAGAGAGAGAGAGAGATGGCACACCCAGGAGTCAAGACTGGCACACAAGCAGAAAGGGCAATATTAATCTCCCACTGATTTTTTTTTTTTTTTTTTTCAGGGAGACTTTAGGAAAAAAAAAATAGAATAAAATGATTTTTTCAGGAAGAATTTAGAAACCAAATAAAATAAAATGATTTTTTCAGGGAGAATTTAGAAAACAAATAAAACAAAAAAAGGCTTTCTATGGCCCACTGAGTGAGAGATGACGCACACAGGAGTCAGGAGTGGCACACAAGCCCAGAGGCCAATATTTATCTCCCACTGATTGATGTAGTGATTTTTTCAGGTAGATTTTTGAACCCAAATCAAGCTAAAACAATAATAGGCTTTCTATGGCCCACAATTGGAGAGAGAGAGAGAGAGATGGCACACCCAGGAGTCAAGACTGGCACACAAGCAGAAAGGGCAATATTAATCTCCCACTGATTTTTTTTTTTTTTTTTTTTCAGGGAGACTTTAGGAAAAAAAAAATAGAATAAAATGATTTTTTCAGGAAGAATTTAGAAACCAAATAAAATAAAATGATTTTTTCAGGGAGAATTTAGAAAACAAATAAAACAAAAAAAGGCTTTCTATGGCCCACTGAGTGAGAGATGACGCACACAGGAGTCAGGAGTGGCACACAAGCCCAGAGGCCAATATTTATCTCCCACTGATTGATGTAGTGATTTTTTCAGGTAGGTTTTGGAACCCAAATCAAGCTAAAAAAATAATAGGCTTTCTATGGCCCACAATTGGAGAGAGAGAGAGAGATGGCACACCCAGGAGTCAAGACTGGCACACAAGCAGAAAGGGCAATATTAATCTCCCACTGATTTTTTTTTTTTTTTTTTTTTCAGGGAGACTTTAGGAAAAAAAAAATAGAATAAAATGATTTTTTCAGGAAGAATTTAGAAACCAAATAAAATAAAATGATTTTTTCAGGGAGAATTTAGAAAACAAATAAAACAAAAAAAGGCTTTCTATGGCCCACTGAGTGAGAGATGACGCACACAGGAGTCAGGAGTGGCACACAAGCCCAGAGGCCAATATGTATCTCCCACTGATTGATGTAGTGATTTTTTCAGGTAGATTTTGGAACCCAAATCAAGCTAAAAAAATAATAGGCTTTCTATGGCCCACAATTGGAGAGAGAGATGGCACACCCAGGAGTCAAGACTGGCACACAAGCAGAAAGGGCAATATTAATCTCCCACTGATTTTTTTTTTTTTTTTTTTTTTTCAGGGAGACTTTAGGAAAAAAAAATAATAGAATAAAATGATTTTTTCAGGAAGAATTTAGAAACCAAATAAAATAAAATGATTTTTTCAGGGAGAATTTAGAAAACAAATAAAACAAAAAAAGGCTTTCTATGGCCCACTGAGTGAGAGATGACGCACACAGGAGTCAGGAGTGGCACACAAGCCCAGAGGCCAATATTTATCTCCCACTGATTGATGTAGTGATTTTTTCAGGTAGATTTTGGAACCCAAATCAAGCTAAAAAAATAATAGTCTTTTTATGGCCCACAATTGGAGAGAGAGAGAGAGATGGCACACCCAGGAGTCAAGACTGGCACACAAGCAGAAAGGGCAATATTAATCTCCCACTGATTTTTTTTTTTTTTTTTTTTTTCAGGGAGACTTTAGGAAAAAAAAATAATAGAATAAAATGATTTTTTCAGGAAGAATTTAGAAACCAAATAAAATAAAATGATTTTTTCAGGGAGAATTTAGAAAACAAATAAAACAAAAAAAGGCTTTCTATGGCCCACTGAGTGAGAGATGACGCACACAGGAGTCAGGAGTGGCACACAAGCCCAGAGGCCAATATTTATCTCCCACTTTTTTTTTTTTGTACCAGGGAAAATTTATAAACCCAATAAAAAAAATAATAAATAGGCTTTCTATGGCCCACTATCTGAGAGACAGAGAGAGATGGAACGCTTAGGACTGGCACACAAGCCCAAATGCCAATATTAATCTCCCTTTTTTTTTAAGGGAGAATTTATAAAACCAAAAAAAAATAAATAAATAGGCTTTCTATGGCCCACTATTTGTGAGAGAGATGGCACTCTCAGGACTGGCACACAAGCCCAGAGGCCAATATTAATCTCCCACTTTTTTTTTTTTTTTCCAGGGAAAATTTATAAACCCAATAAAAAAAAAAAAAAATAAATAGGCTTTCTATGGCCCACTATCTGAGAGAGAGAGATGGCACGCTTAGGACTGGCACACAAGCCCAAAGGCCAATATTAATCTCCCACTGATTGATTTATTGATTTTTTCAGGTAGAATTTAGAACCCAAATAAAGCAAAAAAAAAAAAAAGGGCTTTCTATGGCCCACTGAGTGAGAGATGACGCACACAGGAGTCAGGAGTGGCACACAAGCCCAGAGGCCAATATTTATCTCCCACTGATTGATGTAGTGATTTTTTCAGGTAGATTTTGGAACCCAAATCAAGCTAAAACAATAATAGGCTTTCTATGGCCCACAATTGGAGAGAGAGAGAGAGAGATGGCACACCCAGGAGTCAAGACTGGCACACAAGCAGAAAGGGCAATATTAATCTCCCACTGATTTTTTTTTTTTTTTTTTTTCAGGGAGACTTTAGGAAAAAAAAATAGAATAAAATGATTTTTTCAGGAAGAATTTAGAAACCAAATAAAAAAAAATGAATTTTTCAGGGAGAATTTAGAAAACAAATAAAACAAAAAAAGGCTTTCTATGGCCCACTGAGTGAGAGATGACGCACACAGGAGTCAGGAGTGGCACACAAGCCCAGAGGCCAATATTTATCTCCCACTGATTGATGTAGTGATTTTTTCAGGTAGGTTTTGGAACCCAAATCAAGCTAAAAAAATAATAGGCTTTCTATGGCCCACAATTGGAGAGAGAGAGAGAGATGGCACACCCAGGAGTCAAGACTGGCACACAAGCAGAAAGGGCAATATTAATCTCCCACTGATTTTTTTTTTTTTTTTTTTTTTCAGGGAGACTTTAGGAAAAAAAAAAATAGAATAAAATGATTTTTTCAGGAAGAATTTAGAAACCAAATAAAATAAAATGATTTTTTCAGGGAGAATTTAGAAAACAAATAAAACAAAAAAAGGCTTTCTATGGCCCACTGAGTGAGAGATGACGCACACAGGAGTCAGGAGTGGCACACAAGCCCAGAGGCCAATATGTATCTCCCACTGATTGATGTAGTGATTTTTTCAGGTAGATTTTGGAACCCAAATCAAGCTAAAAAAATAATAGGCTTTCTATGGCCCACAATTGGAGAGAGAGAGAGAGATGGCACACCCAGGAGTCAAGACTGGCACACAAGCAGAAAGGGCAATATTAATCTCCCACTGATTTTTTTTTTTTTTTTTTTTTTTCAGGGAGACTTTAGGAAAAAAAAATAATAGAATAAAATGATTTTTTCAGGAAGAATTTAGAAACCAAATAAAATAAAATGATTTTTTCAGGGAGAATTTAGAAAACAAATAAAACAAAAAAAGGCTTTCTATGGCCCACTGAGTGAGAGATGACGCACACAGGAGTCAGGAGTGGCACACAAGCCCAGAGGCCAATATGTATCTCCCACTGATTGATGTAGTGATTTTTTCAGGTAGATTTTGGAACCCAAATCAAGCTAAAAAAATAATAGGCTTTCTATGGCCCACAATTGGAGAGAGAGAGATGGCACACCCAGGAGTCAAGACTGGCACACAAGCAGAAAGGGCAATATTAATCTCCCACTGATTTTTTTTTTTTTTTTTTTTCAGGGAGACTTTAGGAAAAAAAAATAATAGAATAAAATGATTTTTTCAGGAAGAATTTAGAAACCAAATAAAATAAAATGATTTTTTCAGGGAGAATTTAGAAAACAAATAAAACAAAAAAAGGCTTTCTATGGCCCACTGAGTGAGAGATGACGCACACAGGAGTCAGGAGTGGCACACAAGCCCAGAGGCCAATATTTATCTCCCACTTTTTTTTTTTTGTACCAGGGAAAATTTATAAACCCAATAAAAAAAATAATAAATAGGCTTTCTATGGCCCACTATCTGAGAGACAGAGAGAGATGGCACGCTTAGGACTGGCACACAAGCCCAAATGCCAATATTAATCTCCCTTTTTTTTTTAAGGGAGAATTTATAAAACCAAAAAAAAATAAATAAATAGGCTTTCTATGGCCCACTATTTGTGAGAGAGATGGCACTCTCAGGACTGGCACACAAGCCCAGAGGCCAATATTAATCTCCCACTTTTTTTTTTTTTCCAGGGAAAATTTATAAACCCAATAAAAAAAAAAATAAATAAATAGGCTTTCTATGGCCCACTATCTGAGAGAGAGAGATGGCACGCTTAGGACTGGCACACAAGCCCAAAGGCCAATATTAATCTCCCACTGAGTGATGTAGTGATTTTTTCAGGTAGAATTTAGAACCCAAATAAAGCAAAAAAATAAATAGGCTTTCTATGGCCCACTATTTGTGAGAGAGATGGCACTCTCAGGACTGGCACACAAGCCCAGAGGCCAATATTAATCTCCCACTTTTTTTTTTTTTCCAGGGAAAATTTATAAACCCAATAAAAAAAAAAAAAAATAAATAGGCTTTCTATGGCCCACTATCTGAGAGAGAGAGATGGCACGCTTAGGACTGGCACACAAGCCCAGAGGCCAATATTAATCTCCCACTTTTTTTTTTTTGGTTCCAGGGAAAATTTATAAACCCAATAAAAAAAAAAATAAATAGGCTTTCTATGGCCCACTATCTGAGAGAGAGAGATGGCACGCTTAGGACTGGCACACAAGCCCTGAGGCCAATATTTTTCTCCCACTGATTGATGTAGTGATTTTTTCAGGTAGATTTTAGAACCAAAATCAAGCAAAAAAATAAATAGGCTTTCTATGGCCCACTGACTGAGAGATGGCACACACAGGAGTCAAGAGTGGCACACAAGCCCTGAGGCCAATATTTTTCTCCCACTGATTGATGTAGTGATTTTTTCAGGTAGATTTTATAACCCAAATCAAGCAAAAAGAGATGACACAGACAGGGATGGCACTCTAGCAGAAATGTCAATCTTAATCTCCCACAAAAAAAAAAAAAAACAGGGAGTGTCCTTCAATTACTATCTCCCTGCAGTAATCTCAGCCAGGTATGGCAGGCAGCAATAAGGAGTGGACTGATGAACAAATTAAATAAAAAGTGTGTACAAACAAAAAAGATAGCTGTGCAGAAAGGAAGGAACAAGAGGATTTGTGCTTTGAAATAAGCAGTTGGTTTGCACAGCGGCATACACACAGCAATGCAGCTATCAGGGAGCCTTCTAGGGCAGCCCAATGAGCTACAGCGCTGAGGGGGAAAAAAAAAAATGTAGCTTCCACTGTCCCTGCACACCGAAGGTGGTGTTGGGCAGTGGAAATCGCTACAGCACAAGCGGTTTGGTGGTTAATGGACCCTGCCTAACGCTATCCCTGCTTCTGACGAAGCAGCAGCAACCTCTCCCTAAGCTCAGATCAGCAGCAGTAACATGGCGGTCGGCGGGAACTCCCTTTTATAGCCCCTGTGACGCCGCAGACAGCAAGCCATTCACTGCAATGCCCTTCTCTAAGATGGTGGGGACCAGGACCTATGTCATCACGCTGCCCACACTCTGCGTTTACTTTCATTGGCTGAGAAATGGCGCTTTTCGCGTCATTGAAACGCGACTTTGGCGCGAAAGTCGCATACCGCATGGCCGACCCCGCACAGGGGTCGGATCGGGTTTCATGAAACCCGACTTTGCCAAAAGTTGGCGACTTTTGAAAATGAACGACCCGTTTCGCTCAACCCTACTAATTACATGTATGTTTTAGTGAATATATTCAGTTAAATTATAAAAACAAGACCCTAATTTTATTTAAGTTGATAGTTAATAGTGTTCGGGATTTCAGTTTGTCTTATTACCAAGTATTACCACCATACACATAGCAAAACCTTCAGCACAGAAACTACTGTAAAACAGTGACTCTATAGCTCCATATTTTGTCTCCATATTACACCATATTTCATACGTACTCTTTGATAGAAAGACTGATGCTTGAGGGCATTACCTCTGTGATATAGTATTCAATGTATAATATGGCTCATCATTTTTACCATCAAGTTAGTTTGGCCCCATATTTTGGCAGCATATGAATGCAGAAATCTTACCTACTGTGTATGCAACCTTCGATCTTCACAAGATCTCCTTCTCTACTTCACTCTTATCTCCTCTTACCACAATTGTATAAAAGATTTCTCCATTGCATCCCTCATATTATTGAACTCTCTAACCCAACAAATCAGACTCTTGCCAACCAGGGGAATCTTTAAAAAAACCTGAAGACCTACCTCTTTCGACAAGCCTACCACTTGCAGTAATCCTTGCTATACTGCTACATGACCAGCTCTAACCTCACCTACCGTATCCTCATCCATCCCTTGTAAACTGTGAACCGTCAGGGCCAGGGTCCTCTCTCATGCTGTACCAGTCAGTGACTTGTATTGTTCATGATTATTGTACTTGTTTTTATTATGTACATTAGGGTGCCAAGGAAAAATGAACTTTGCAAATTGGTAAGTCTTACTCCTCAAATTTATTCCTTTTGGCATAAGGATTCACCATGTAAAATATGTTGACATTAAATTTAGATTTATAACTTGCTCAAGGCATGTGAATCATTCCATGTTTCTCATTTTCCACAATATTGTAGACACAATAACCACTCAGTTTGTCATCATATCTTTAACTGGATATACTATTTATAATTAAAAAAACATAGAATGGCAGTAAGCATTGTATTACAGTAAAATATGCATTACACAATTATGTACATTGTACATGTATCAGTACTTAGTAGCAGTGTAGCAGTCAGTTCAGTTTTTCGGGTAAATATAATTAATGTGATTGGTAAACGGCATAACATACCATACATAACGCGAGATATGCATGACGATGAATACTAAACAAACATTTAAAACTGCAATATGATGTGCCATTGAGCAACCAGTAAATGATAACTAATCTTAAAAAAAGATAATTATAAAATATCTATGACCAAAAAGGAACAAAATTAGGAAGCAAGACCTTCAAAACTTTCTACTTAATTTTGACCATGCATTTCCTTGGCACCCTAATGTACATCCCTTTTCAAATGTAAAGCACCATGGAATAAGTTGCACTATAATGATAAATAATAATAACCTTCAGTTGTATGGTTGACATTTTACAGCTATGCAAAGCTGTGGGCTTTTACAAAACTATAATGCCACCAGGCCCGTTAAATCTAAGTTAATCAAATTTAGCATTGAGTTTGTGTTAATGGGGTTATCCCGTGAATTAAAATTATTTACATGATGGTGAACCTGTAATCACTAAAATGGGGGACACAAGCCCTAATTTCAAACTTCACTGAGACAGGAGTTTGAGTGGAGTAGTCTGGGCTACTTTATTCACTTCTACGGGGCCAACACTACTCGCCAAGTGATGTACTTTGTTCTCAGTCAGGCTCATAGAAATTAAATGGAGTGACATATGCATTCGTAAACTTCACTCCAAATAAATCCATCAGCTCTGTGGGCATACAATGAAGAGTAGCCAGGGCTTATGAACAATGCTCTAATGATTAGCAAGAGGTTCCCAGCAACTTTCCCAGTTTTCATAGAAAAATTGATTATTCTGTGGATCGTTAATAAATTTCCTTTTATAGAATGATTAATTTACCTTACCAAAGAGACTAACAATATGTCCACAATAGCTAAATTTCCCAAGATCTAAAGGCCCCTTCACATTTAGCGACGCTGCAGCGATACCGACAACGATCCGAATCGCTGCAGCGTCGCTGTTTGGTCGCTGGAGAGCTGTCACACAGACCGCTCTCCAGCGACCAACTATGCCGGTAACCAGGGTAAACATCGGGTAACTAAGCGCAGGGCCGCGCTTAGTAACCCGATGTTTACCCTGGTTACCATGCTAAAAGTAAAAAAAAAACAAACACTACATACTTACCTACAGCCGTCTGTCCTCCAGCGCTGCGATCTGCTTCTCTGCTCTCCTCCTGTACTGTCTGTGAGCCGGAAAGCAGAGCGGTGACGTCACCGCTCTGCTTTCCGGCTCACAGCCAGTACAGGAGGAGAGCAGAGCGCAGCGCTGGAGGACAGACGGCTGTAGGTAAGTATGTACTGTTTGTTTTTTTTTACTTTTAGCATGGTAACCAGGGTAAACATCGGGTTACTAAGCGCGGCCCTGCGCTTAGTTACCCGATGTTTACCCTGGTTACCAGTGAAGACATCGCTGGATCGGTGTCACACACGCCGATCCAGCGATGTCTCCAGGGAGTCCAGCGACGAAATAAAGTTCTGGACTTTCTTCAGCGACCAACGATCTCCCAGCAGGGGCCTGATCGTTGGTCGCTGTCACACAGAACGATTTCATTAACGATATCGTTGCTACGTCACAAATAGCAACGATATCGTTAACAATATCGTTATGTGTGAAGGTACCTTAAGAATTGAACTTAATTTTTAGTAGACTTTTTGGTTCTAAAGCTCAAAAAACATTTTTTTTATTTTACTTTTTCTCCCAATGTAATGGAATAGAGCCCCCCCAAAACAAGAAGTATAATTCAGGTGCATATATTACAACTTTAACTTTCTGAAGATCAGTGAAATTTATTTTTTCAATTTTGGCCTTATCAGGTATTGAAACTTAAAGAAAGAAAAGCTATGAATAAAAAAATCTCTTGCTTTCCAATATCCTGTTCCTCATTCAGACTTCACTGATATTTCTGCTGTTCAAAAAGTACCGTAGTTTGTTTTTCATATATAGCTAGCCTGGTTTTTGGTAGTGTTTGTTCAGTGTTTCAGGTCCTTACCTTCAGTGTTTAATCAGTGTAATTCATTTTCTCTTTCTAAAAAAAGGAATAGAATTTTATGATCATTGAATGCATTTGGGCATGGAAATCCTCAAAATCTTCTGCTGGTAGCTCCCTTGGCAGCTGCTGACCAATGATGACCCAGATGTGCTTGATGTGAGACAAGTTTTAGATGCTACAAGGAACATGTGGCCCGGCATTGTCATGGGACAATTTGAAAAAATATCCACACTAATAGTTCTACAATTGCCCTATTCTGTATTGAATGTAAAATTGAATGTCACATACCAATCTAAATTCCTCAGTGACTATACAAACTATTAGTAAGTGCTTCCATCGTATTCATCTATGAGCCACACTTGCTGCTACAGTTGTTCCATTGACCTATTGTCACCTCTCTCAAAGGTTAACATGGTGCACAGCAAGACTGCAATCGAGGCTGGAATGGAGGTCTTCACAGATGAGTACCCCTTTTGTCTTGGGTGCAGTGATAGCCAGAGATTGGATTGATGACTATAATTGAGCACCACACTAGTTCTCTTCCTGGGATTATGGTTTGAGGTGGCAGAATGTATGGTAGCCTGACCTTTCTAGTTTTCAATTCAAGTAAGCTAGCAACTTGGCATTAAATTGATTTGGTTATGAAACCAGTAGTGACTCATGACTCTGGACGGGGTGGTTCTGGCTCCATCCTGGTCAGGTCAGGGTGAAGATAGTTTGCCTCTCTTTGGTTCTGGGGTGGCTACTTAATGCTTGTAGTTCCTAGGTCCAGTGTCATTGATACTTCCTTTTACTCGGCTAGAGATTGCTGACCCAGGTTACCTGTCTGTAATCGTTGAGCCTCTGTGAGTGTTAGCTTTTCTGTGTATGACCCGGATCGTCCACTGACTTTTGCTTCTGTATTCTGCTCTGTACTGCCCTGTCCTTCCTGGTTCTCTGATCCCTTGACTCATCTGGGTACTCTTGCTGTCTCATCCCTAGGCACCTTGCTCTCGGTTGGCTTTGACGCTTGGCTCTCCATTTGACTACGTTTACGTTTTGTGCCCTGTATTCTTTGCTCTCTGCTGCTTCCCCATTCTCAAATGTGGTAGCTCCTCCCCACCCCCACGATCACGTGACTGTTTAGTGTCAGGTCCTGTGTACACTGTGCGCTTTAGAGCTCACACTCCCTGCGCTCAGTTTTGGGTTCCTTGCTAGCACACCCTGGGTTCCCCTGGTGACACACACCGTGTGTCATTACAACTAGTATAGCCATTTCTCCAAAGGGTCCAAGGATTCATTTTTTAACACATTGCCACATTTTTCTTACACTGGTGAAAAGAAGTCTGCATGACCTAAATGTGCTACCATGGCTTTCAGGGTCTTTTCATTTGCAAAGGAAGATGCCAGCATTGGATCTTGATGGTTTGCATGCCAAAGTGTATTCAGGGTCGCAGATCATTTCTCAGACAACCATTAATAACCTCATTAATAACATGCCAAGATGTGTAAGTCCGGGTATTTCTGCATGTGGTTCTCATACTTGATACTGGCTACAGCACTGTTTCCCACACTGGAGTAAAAATTCTAGCATAAAGCACAGACCACATCATACCCATGCTGGTATTTGTATTCTAAATTGCCTGTGAAAGAGTTTCAGAATAACAATATTGTGCATTGTCTTGCAGCGTAATATGTTTTCTGTATAATTGGACACAAACTTAAATATATTAAGATATGAAAGATTTTAATCAATTATTCATTACATGAGAAATCACAAATGGCAATCAGAATATTATTTATCAGAATGCTATACCATGTTTACAGAGATCTATAGTTTGATATAGTTATGGATAACAAAATTGTTGTTAATAGAATTAGAGAGGAAAACATGTTGTTCCCTTTGTCTCTATATTTGTCTCTATAGCGCAGGTTTGCCAGACCAGCATAGCAGTCATAACAAGGGAATATATTCCTCGTGTCTAATATTAAAAAAACTTACAGAAGTGCAAAAAGAAAAAGATGACAAAATGTAAAAGAAAATGGCTCCAATGAGGATTGTAATAAACACTTTACAAATGCATGAAATCCATAAGGCTTTTAAGATTTAATAAAGCAGAAAAACGTAGTGATAACAAGGATACTAATGTATCCTCTATGTACCCCCAAACCACCTTAAACTACTATGAATATTATAACTAAACCATAAACACTCATTGAAATATGCTCCAAATGTACTCTTTATAGTGGAAATAAACAAGAGAAGATCTGTCAAGTTGTGATGTTTGAGGGTCTTGGATGTCACAATATCTTCAGGGGACATAGACCAACTGGCGCAGTGTTCTTGACTTTGAATTGTTAATTCTAAGCTATGGCTCCAAACATGTTTTACTGCCCTGTTTTTTGTACATCTAGCTACTCTTTGCAGTTCCTGATTTCTTTCCAGTATTTTTTTTACCACAAAATAGACAGATAGATAGATAGAATATAGATAGTTATTAAATAGATAGATATTAGATAGGTAGATTTATTTAATTAGCAAATGATTAGTTATGCATATTTTTGTAATGTCACTGCACTGGTAATGTTTTGCTCCTACAAGTCTAAATTTGTATTTTGTAAATCCACTTTTGACTTTCAATACTGCCTGGATCCTTCTGCGCATGCTCTCAATCAGATTCAAGAATGTATTAACTGAAATCTCATCCCTGGTCTCTACTACACTTTCCCAAACTTGGTGCTTTCTGGTTGACCCAATTGGGTATGTATCAGCTTCTTCTTTAACTCTACCCCCAAGTGTTATATTGAGTTGAGGTTTGGGGACTGCGGGGGCAAATCCAGAACCTCTACTTCAATTACATTGAACCACCAAACTTGATTGTTCCTTCAATTTCTCAATGCATTAGCCCTTTTTCCATTCTATTTTCCAGACCCATTTGCACCCATCAGAGCCTAGCCTATTGACTTTGTATCATCATTCTAAATCACCTGATTCCAATCTTCTACTGTTCACTTTTCGTACTTTTTTGCAACCTCGAGCAGAGGCTTCTAATGACGATATTGAAGTGGAAACTTCTTCAACTTTTTCGAGCCACCATTCCAGACTTTTTAACGTGCATCACTCAGTGCTTGCATGGACGTCTGTCATCTCACTATCATGAAGTATATGAGCTACCTCCACTGCTGTGTTTGTCGTATTAGAACTGATAGACCTAATTATGAGCTGACTTGTTGACTCCAATATTTTCCATAGACATCCACCTCTTGGGTTTTGAATGGACAGATGCACTACATTCCGTATTCTTCCAACTGTCATGGCACTTACACGATGCACTTTGGCAATTTTCATGGCTGAGATACCATTATCAATTAGCTGGATGGTGCTGTTTCTCTTTTGTTGGGAAATATTCTTTATTGCTGCTACTCGATTCGAACCAGTGACCTTTTGCTTGGGATTCAACTTAATTGAATTTTGTAGTATGCAGGAAGAAAAAGGTTTTTCCACCATCAGAAGCAAAAGAGTAACAATGCAGTGACATGACAAGAATCTGCATAGCGGATCATATGCTAAATAGCAAGTTAAATTTATGTATTAGATAGCCAAGATGATTGTCTATAAAATGATGGTAGTCTCACATTCTAAGCTGTAGTGGATTGTGAGATACGAAGCCTGAAAGTCATAAATTCTAAACATTGTAACTATTTTGCTCGTCGGTGTATGAAATAGGATAGGAGTGGACACAGAAAGAAGAGGTGTTTTAATTACAGCAGGTCCAATACCCCTCCATAGAGAGAGAGAATTTGAGTCTAGGAAGAGGTTTCACATGTACCCATTCAGATGGAGACGTTAATTCTCAGTGAGGTAAGGCAAGTGTAGGACCTGGTATAAGAGAGATGCCGTAAAGGGGCTACCAGGTACACATAAAATTGGCCATTTTTATGCGCTAAACGCTCTTATTTTTCATATTTCTAGTGCAGTAATGCAGTTCAAATTTCGTATTTCAAGTTTCTATGTTCTAGCGCTGCAGTGTGCTGCCTTATTTACTTAACAGAAAGAAGAGGGATCATGTGCAATGCTAGTATATGGTCCCATGATTCCACCTGCATTTGAGGTGATAGAACCCCCGCCCCCCCCACTTACCTCTTGATCCCCTGTGCCACTGCCTTTCCGCCATAGACATATGATACATTGGAGAGGAAATGTGATGAATTAGGTAAGATATAAGTGATAGATAGATAGATAGATGGAAAATTAACAGATACTTATATATGATATAGGATAAATGGTAGATGAAATAGAATAGATTAGATAAGAGGTAAGATGCATTACAGATTAGATAGATATGAATAGATAGATAGATGCATAGATAGATAGATAGATAGATAGATAGATAGATAGATAGATAGATAGATAGATAAGAAGCATGAAAAATAAACTAGAGGAAAAGGATTTGTTTTCCAGCAGCACACATTTTCTTCATTTTAAGAAACTGTTTTCATGATTCATAACATGCTTTCAAGAGAGTTTGAGATCATGCATAGGAAGTTGCCATGGTAATGTTACTTTT
Source organism: Ranitomeya imitator (assembly GCF_032444005.1). Lineage (NCBI taxonomy): Eukaryota > Metazoa > Chordata > Amphibia > Anura > Dendrobatidae > Ranitomeya > Ranitomeya imitator. Next base: position 932,035,820 of record NC_091282.1, on the reverse strand, counting down.
GTTGGCTTTTCGACTTTGATTTATTTTGAGAATTTTTTATATCAGTGGTGAGCATAAGAGCTGTTCCTCCCTGCTCAAGGGTGACCACGGTTATACTTTGGATTTCGTTGCTGCCCTGATATTTTGCTGTGGTATCATTCTTATAAAAGCAGAAAATAATATTAGATGCATAAAAAAACTTTTGCATGCTGTGATACTGCTGTTAAACTTGCTAAAGTGACCAAGATCCAAACACTGCTGTAATGTTACCTTACAACTTACTTCATCAGTCGCGTTTACATTCTAATTAAAGAAAAACAATTAAATCATCAAACTGAAAATTTCGATATATCAACTAGAGGTGGACAGATCAATTTGCTCTTACTTTCCTGGATCCTTTAGATTACCCGAGCTACACTTGATCATCCCTGCACCAACATATATGTATGTAATTTTGCACTAAGTGGTTAACATAAGGGATTAGCAGATGCAGATTAGAAAAAAATTGAATTTGCCTGTTTCTGCAAAATTTGTCAGGAAATTCAATTCGTAGAGATCTTATTCTACACAAATTGAAAGCCCAATATTATGCTCTTGGATCTTATGAAACACCAGAGCATACCAAACACAAGATGTAAAAAGTAACAATAATACTTATACTTACCTCACAACTTACCTCTCGAGCTCCCCTGATCCTCACTGTCACCAGTCTCAATCTAACCTCATCCAGATATAACTTGTGAGCACTGAATTCCCAGGCCTCCTCTCTATGTGTAGTCTGGGAGGGTTCCACACATGCATACATGAAGAGACAGCATCATGACTTGGTCCCTTCAGAGTGAGAAGTCTCTTTTTATTTTTTTTTACATTTTTGATAGCCCTTCATGGTTTGTTGAATCTGTATAGAAAATTTTGGCAAATGCAGATTTTTGTAATATTTGAGTGCAAAACAATTCCACTTGAAAATATTCACTTATCTCTAGTTATTATTAATTTAAATTGCAATATTAACAATAATTTAATTTACAGAGCACCAAAATGTTTCACAGCATTTAACCTGTACATGTACATGTACAGGCTGTTAGGTGTCGAGTTCCCACTTCTGCACAAGGGGAATCTCGAGCCATCTCCACTGCGGTCTCCCATTCTTCTCCAGCCGCAGTGGAGTCTGCTCAGCAGAGATGTTGGTCCCAGCGTCTTGCTCAGTCTCACTCTGTACAAAGAGTTACTGCTGCTTTTCCTGCTTCTGCCATTGAAGTCAGTGTTGGGCAGCGGAGAGCAGATGCTTTTGGGGCTAAGTCCTGCTTTTCTCTTTCTGAGCATGCCCAGGGCAAGATCTCCCATTGGAGATCGAGGGTCACATGCTCAGGTACTGCAACATATCCCATTGGTCCTCCAGGAAGGTCCTGAAAGGGCAAAACTTCGATAGCAGCTTCCCATTGGTCCTCTATTGGAAGGTCCTGAACGTGCTGCAACTATATAAGCTGCGCATGACCGCACGGCCATGCGCTAGTATAGTCTTGATAATGTGTGTGTGTCGATGGATGTATGTCGATGGATGAAAGTCGCTCTTTAAAATCCCCTCCCTACTGTATGACTGCCCGTGGAAGATGGATGATTGCTACCTAGCACCCGACTTAACCATCAGCACGTTACACACATTACAGCCTCTAATTGCTGTGACCGCCAGTGCGGCACCGTGCACTTTCACAGCGCTTTCCTGACCCAAGCCTGGGTGGTTAGTGGCGTTCGCCAGTGCGGCACCGCATGCACTCTCGTGCTTCTTTGTTATAATTATTTCAGTCACTCTGACACCACAGTTGCGGTGTCGAGCGCATGAGGTCTCTATGCACTCAAATCCTGTGTCTTGGGATTGAGTTCTAAGACTCCTTGCTTGCGCTTTTGGTGCGGTACCGCGGTCCTGTGACGCAACAGGGTATGCTTCCTTCACACAGGGTGAGGTTAACCCGTGTGTGTATTCACTTTGTACCGCCATATAGTCCGTCATTACTTGGCAGCAGGTTCCATCTCTGCACGGTGGACCCCGGGCTGCGAACGCACCATACTCTATCTGTCTTATTATTTGGTGCGTTCCGCTAGCCCTAACATTATACTAGCGCCAGGGTCTGGCTAGTAATGACGGACAAACAGCAATCCTTGCGGTATATCCAGCAGCTGGAGGATAGGTTGGCGGCTCTCGAGAGCTCAACCTCAGCTGTGGATGTTACCGCAGTTGCTGTACAGGCTGCTAGCGTGGCTGCAGCAACCTTGTCCATTGCCACCCCTGTTCTGACATTATCTCGCCTCCCGCTGCCAGAAAAATTTTCTGGTGATAGCAAATTTTGTAGGGGATTCGTGAGTCAGTGCTCTATTCACCTGCACGTTTTCCCACAGAGCGGGCTAAGGTGGGATTTATAGTGTCTCTCTTGTCGGACAGGGCGTTGGAATGGGCTACGCCGCTGTGGGAGCGTGGCGATCATGTGGTGCAGAGTGCTCCGCTGTTCCTGAGCACTCTGAAACAGGTCTTTTTAGGACCTCAAGTCACCCATGATACTGCGCTCCAACTGCTGGCATTAACTCAGGGTGAGTCCTTGGTCAGTCATTTTGCCGTCCAATTCCGCACTTGAGCTTCTGAGCTGGACTGGTCAGATAAAGCCCTTATCCCCATATATTGGAGGGGCCTGGCTGATCACGTTAAGGACGCTCTGGCCACTACGGAGATTCCTGCCACACTGGAGGAGTTAATAACTGTCTCCACTCGAATTGACCTCCGTTTTAACGAGCGGAGGTTAGAGCGAGCCCAGTGTAGGCAGAGGTTTTGGCTGGCTCCTACCTTCGCCAAACCTCTGGAATCTCCGGTCCTGGTTCCTGAGTCACATGAGGCCATGGAAGTGTCACAAGCGGGATCTAAGTCCCGGACAGCTTGTGCACTCAAGGTCTGTCATGTTTGCCAGCAGTCAGGACATCTAGCCATCAGATGTCCTCAGCGGTCGAGGAAACGTCAGCGTCTAGTGGTAGTAGGTGGAGGTACACTAGACACGGTGACGTTTGCCTCTAAATTGTCCTTTAAGGGGACAATTATTATAGGCTCATTCTCCCACTGCGTGGATTCTGGGGCGGAGGGCAATTTTATGTCTTCTGCCTTCGCCCAACGTCACGCAATACCCCTGGTTATGCTAGCTCAACCAGTAACGGTACGAGTGGTGAATGGGTCGACACTGCCCTCACAGATAACACACCAGACCATCCCTTTTACTCTGTCCATGTCGCCATCTCATCAGGAGATTATATCTCTGCTCGTCATTCCTGAGGGAATTGATGAGGTCCTGTTGGGAATACCTTGGCTACGGTACCACTCTCCTCATATCGAGTGGTCCTCAGGCAGAATTCTGGGATGGGGCGAATCTTGTGGGGGTAGGTGTCAGAGGGAGTGCGTTCAGGTTGCTACTACAGAGGTACCCGCAGATCTATCCTCTCTCCCCAAGCAGTATTGGTCTTATGCAGACGTGTTCTCCAAAAAGGCGGCGGAGACCCTTCCGCCCCATCGCCCCTATCACTGTCCTATTGATCTCTTGCCTGGTGCTGAGCCTCCCCGGGGTCGAGTCTATCCGTTATCTCTCCCGGAGACGGAGGCAATGTCACAGTATATCCAGGAAAATCTGGCAAGAGGATTCATTAGGAAGTCAGTGTCACCTGCTGGGGCAGGGTTCTTCTTCGTGCAGAAGAAGAATGGGGAATTGCGTCCATGCATAGACTACAGGGGTCTTAACACCATCACCGTTAAGAATAAGTATCCTTTGCCCTTGATATCTGAGCTCTTCGATAGGCTTCGGGGAGCAAGGGTATTTACTAAATTAGATCTGCGGGGTGCTTACAACCTGATTCGCATCCGTGAGGGGGACGAATGGAAGACGGCTTTTAACACCAGGGATGGGCACTATGAATATCTGGTGATGCCATTCGGGCTCTGTAATGCCCCAGCCGTTTTCCAAGACTTTGTGAACGACATCTTCCGGGATATGCTTTCCACCTCGGTCGTAGTCTATCTGGATGATATTCTCATCTACTCTCCAGATATTGACTCCCACCGGAGAGATGTTTGCAAAGTCTTCGACCTCCTACGGGCAAACTCCCTCTATGCCAAGTTGGAGAAGTGTATGTTCGAGCAGGAGTCATTACCTTTCCTAGGCTATATCATCTCTGCCCAGGGATTGGCTATGGATCCTGTTATGTTTGCTAATGACAGGTGTTATGAAGGCAATCCAGAAACACAGTGTGCTTAGCGATCAGAGCGCACACAGTGATCTGACAAATACCCAAAAATACAAGAACGAGCTCTGAGACGTGGAAACTCTGTAGACTGCACACCTGATCCTATCCTAAACACAACTAAAAGCGGCTGTGGATTGCGCCTAACAACTACCTAGGCAACTCGGCACAGCCTAAGAAACTAGCTAGCCTGAAGATAGAAAAATAGGCCTGACTTGCCCCAGAGAAATTCCCCAAAGGAAAAGGCAGCCCCCCACATATAATGACTGTGAGTAAGATGAAAAGACAAAACGTAGGGATGAAATAGATTCAGCAAAGTGGGCCCGATATTCTAGGACAGAGCGAGGACAGTAAAGCGAACTTTGCAGTCTACAAAAAACCCTAAAGCAAAACCACGCAAAGGGGGCAAAAAAAAACCACCGTGCCGAACTAACGGCACGGCGGTACACCCTTTGCGTCTCAGAGCTTCCAGCAAAACAAAAGACAAGCTGGACAGAAAAAAAGCAACAAAAAAGCAAAAGGCACTTAGCTATACAGAGCAGCAGGTCACAGGAACAATCAGGAGAAGCTCAGATCCAACACTGAAACATTGACAAGGAGCAAGGATAGCAGCATCAGGCGGAGTTAAGTAATGAAGCAGTTAACGAGCTCACCAGAACACCTGAGGGAGGAAGCTCAGAAGCTGCAGTACCACTTGTGACCACAGGAGTGAATTCAGCCACAGAATTCACAACAGTACCCCCCCTTGAGGAGGGGTCACCGAACCCTCACCAGAGCCCCCAGGCCGACCAGGATGAGCCGCATGAAAGGCACGAACAAGATCGGAAGCATGAACATCAGAGGCAAAAACCCAGGAATTATCTTCCTGAGCATAACCCTTCCATTTAACCAGATACTGGAGTTTCCGTCTAGAAACACGAGAATCCAAAATCTTCTCCACAATATACTCCAATTCCCCCTCCACCAAAACCAGGGCAGGAGGCTCAACAGATGGAACCATAGGTGCCACGTATCTCCGCAACAACGACCTATGGAATACATTATGTATGGAAAAGGAGTCTGGGAGGGTCAAACGAAAAGACACAGGATTGAGAACCTCAGAAATCCTATACGGACCAATAAAACGAGGTTTAAATTTAGGAGAGGAAACCTTCATAGGAATATGACGAGAAGATAACCAAACCAGATCCCCAACACGAAGTCGGGGACCCACACGGCGTCTGCGATTAGCGAAACGTTGAGCCTTCTCCTGGGACAAGGTCAAATTGTCCACTACCTGAGTCCAGATCTGCTGCAACCTATCCACCACAGAATCCACACCAGGACAGTCCGAAGACTCAACCTGTCCTGAAGAGAAACGAGGATGGAACCCAGAATTGCAAAAAAATGGAGAAACCAAGGTAGCCGAGCTGGCCCGATTATTAAGGGCGAACTCAGCCAACGGCAAAAAGGACACCCAATCATCCTGGTCTGCAGAAACAAAACATCTCAGATATGTTTCCAAGGTCTGATTGGTTCGTTCGGTCTGGCCATTAGTCTGAGGATGGAAAGCCGAGGAAAAGGATAGGTCAATGCCCATCCTACCACAAAAGGCTTGCCAAAACCTTGAAACAAACTGGGAACCTCTGTCAGAAACAATATTCTCAGGAATGCCATGCAACCGAACCACATGCTGAAAGAACAAAGGTACCAAATCAGAGGAGGAAGGCAATTTAGCCAAGGGCACCAGATGGACCATTTTAGAAAAGCGATCACAGACCACCCAAATGACTGACATCTTTTGAGAAACGGGAAGGTCAGAAATGAAATCCATCGAAATATGTGTCCAAGGCCTCTTTGGGACCGGCAAGGGCAAAAGCAACCCACTGGCACGAGAACAGCAGGGCTTAGCCCGAGCACAAATCCCACAGGACTGCACAAAAGTACGTACATCCCGTGACAGAGATGGCCACCAGAAGGATCTAGCCACTAACTCTCTGGTACCAAAGATTCCAGGATGACCAGCCAACACCGAACAATGAAGTTCAGAGATAAGTTTATTAGTCCACCTATCAGGGACGAACAGTTTCTCTGCTGGACAACGATCAGGTTTATTCGCCTGAAATTTTTGCAGCACCCGCCGCAAATCAGGGGAGATGGCAGACACAATGACTCCTTCCTTGAGGATACCCGCTGGCTCAGATAAACCCGGAGAGTCGGGCACAAAACTCCTAGACAGAGCATCCGCCTTCACATTTTTAGAGCCCGGAAGGTACGAAATCACAAAGTCGAAGCGGGCAAAAAATAACGACCAACGGGCCTGTCTAGGATTCAAGCGCTTGGCAGACTCGAGATAAGTCAAGTTCTTATGATCAGTCAATACCACCACGCGATGCTTAGCTCCTTCAAGCCAATGACGCCACTCCTCGAATGCCCACTTCATGGCCAGCAACTCTCGATTGCCCACATCATAATTACGCTCAGCGGGCGAAAACTTCCTGGAAAAGAAAGCACATGGTTTCATCACTGAGCAATCAGAACCTCTCTGTGACAAAACCGCCCCTGCTCCAATCTCAGAAGCATCAACCTCGACCTGGAACGGAAGAGAAACATCTGGCTGACACAACACAGGGGCAGAACAAAAACGACGCTTCGACTCCTGAAAAGCTTCCACAGCAGCAGAAGACCAATTAACCAAATCAGCACCCTTCTTGGTCAAATCGGTCAATGGTTTGGCAATGCTAGAAAAATTACAGATGAAGCGACGATAAAAATTAGCAAAGCCCAGGAACTTTTGCAGACTTTTCAGAGATGTCGGCTGAATCCAATCCTGGATGGCTTGGACCTTAACTGGATCCATCTCGATAGTAGAAGGGGTAAAGATGAACCCTAAAAATGAAACTTTCTGCACACTGAAGAGACACTTTGATCCCTTCACAAACAAAGAGTTAGCACGCAGGACCTGAAAAACCATTCTGACCTGCTTCACATGAGACTCCCAATCATCTGAGAAGATCAAAATGTCATCCAAGTAAACAATCAGGAATTTATCCAGATACTCACGGAAGATGTCATGCATAAAAGACTGAAACACAGATGGAGCATTGGCAAGTCCGAACGGCATCACTAGATACTCAAAATGACCCTCGGGCGTATTGAATGCAGTTTTCCATTCATCTCCTTGCCTGATTCTCACCAGATTATACGCACCACGAAGATCTATCTTAGTGAACCAACTAGCCCCCTTAATCCGAGCAAACAAGTCAGATAACAATGGCAAGGGATACTGAAATTTAACAGTGATCTTATTAAGAAGGCGGTAATCAATACACGGTCTCAGCGAACCATCCTTCTTGGCTACAAAGAAGAACCCTGCTCCCAGTGGTGATGACGATGGGCGAATATGTCCCTTCTCCAGGGATTCCTTCACATAACTGCGCATAGCGGCGTGTTCGGGCACGGATAAATTAAATAATCGACCTTTAGGGAATTTACTACTAGGAATCAAATTGATAGCACAATCACAATCCCTATGCGGAGGTAGAGCATCGGACTTGGGCTCTTCAAATACATCCTGATAATCAGATAAGAACTCTGGGACCTCAGAAGGGGTGGATGACGAAATCGACAAAAATGGAACATCACCATGTACCCCCTGACAACCCCAGCTGGATACCGACATGGAATTCCAATCCAATACTGGATTATGGGTTTGTAGCCATGGCAACCCCAACACGACCACATCATGCAGATTATGCAACACCAGAAAGCGAATAACTTCCTGATGTGCAGGAGCCATGCACATGGTCAGCTGGGCCCAGTATTGAGGTTTATTCTTGGCCAAAGGTGTAGCATCAATTCCTCTCAATGGAATAGGACACCGCAAAGGCTCCAAGAAAAACCCACAACGTTTAGCATAATCCAAATCCATCAGATTCAGGGCAGCGCCCGAATCCACAAACGCCATGACAGAAAACGACGACAAAGAGCATATCAAGGTAATGGACAGAAGGAATTTGGACTGTACAGTACCAATGACGGCAGACCTAGCGGACCGCTTAGTGCGCTTAGGACAATCAGAAATAGCATGAGTGGAATCACCACAGTAGAAACACAGACCATTCAGACGTCTGTATTCCTGCCGTTCAACTCTAGTCATAGTCCTATCGCACTGCATAGGCTCAGGTTTAACCTCAGGCAGTACCGCCAAATGGTGCACAGATTTACGCTCGCGCAAGCGTCGACCGATCTGAATGGCCAAAGACAAAGACTCATTCAAACCAGCAGGCATAGGAAATCCCACCATGACATCCTTAAGAGCCTCAGAGAGACCCTTTCTGAACAAAGCTGCCAGCGCAGATTCATTCCACTGAGTGAGTACTGACCATTTCCTAAATTTCTGACAATATACTTCTATATCATCCTGACCCTGCCACAAAGCCAGCAAATTTTTCTCAGCCTGATCCACTGAATTAGGCTCATCGTACAGCAATCCGAGCGCCAGGAAAAACGCATCGACACTACTCAATGCAGGGTCTCCTGGCGCAAGAGAAAATGCCCAGTCTTGAGGGTCGCCACGCAAAAAAGAAATAATAATCAAAACCTGTTGAATAGGATTACCAGAAGAATGAGGTTTCAAGGCCAGAAATAGCTTACAATTATTTTTGAAACTTAGAAACTTAGTTCTATCTCCAAAAAACAAATCAGGAATAGGAATTCTTGGTTCTAACATAGATTTCTGATCAATAGTATCTTGAATTTTTTGTACATTTATAACGAGATTATCCATTGAAGAGCACAGACCCTGAATATCCATGTCCACACCTGTGTCCAGAATCACCCAAATGTCTAGGGGAAAAAAAAAAAAAGTGAACACAGAGCAGAAAAAAAAAAAAAAAAAAAAATGATGTCAGAACTTTTTCTTTCCCTCTATTGAGAATCATTAATTTGGGCTCCTTGTACTGTTATGTTTGCTAATGACAGGTGTTATGAAGGCAATCCAGAAACACAGTGTGCTTAGCGATCAGAGCGCACACAGTGATCTGACAAATACCCAAAAATACAAGAACGAGCTCTGAGACGTGGAAACTCTGTAGACTGCACACCTGATCCTATCCTAAACACAACTAAAAGCGGCTGTGGATTGCGCCTAACAACTACCTAGGCAACTCGGCACAGCCTAAGAAACTAGCTAGCCTGAAGATAGAAAAATAGGCCTGACTTGCCCCAGAGAAATTCCCCAAAGGAAAAGGCAGCCCCCCACATATAATGACTGTGAGTAAGATGAAAAGACAAAACGTAGGGATGAAATAGATTCAGCAAAGTGGGGCCCGATATTCTAGGACAGAGCGAGGACAGTAAAGCGAACTTTGCAGTCTACAAAAAACCCTAAAGCAAAACCACGCAAAGGGGGCAAAAAAAACCCACCGTGCCGAACTAACGGCACGGCGGTACACTCTTTGCGTCTCAGAGCTTCCAGCAAAACAAAAGACAAGCTGGACAGAAAAAAAGCAACAAAAAAGCAAAAGGCACTTAGCTATACAGAGCAGCAGGTCACAGGAACAATCAGGAGAAGCTCAGATCCAACACTGAAACATTGACAAGGAGCAAGGATAGCAGCATCAGGCGGAGTTAAGTAATGAAGCAGTTAACGAGCTCACCAGAACACCTGAGGGAGGAAGCTCAGAAGCTGCAGTACCACTTGTGACCACAGGAGTGAATTCAGCCACAGAATTCACAACAGGATCCTGCCAAACTACAGGCCGTGATGGACTGGCAGGAACCCCATTCTCTTAAAGCGGTGCAGCGCTTTATGGGGTTCATTAATTATTATCGCCAGTTCATTCCGCACTTCTCAACTTTGGTAGCTCCCTTGGTTGCCCTCACCAAGAAGGAGGCAAATCCCAAAATGTGGTCTGAGGAGGTCTCCAAGGCCTTTAACTCCATAAAGTCACACTTCGCTAGCGCTCCCATCCTACATTGCCCCGATGTTGATAAGCCATTTATCATGGAGGTGGATGCCTCTTCTGTTGGTGCTGGAGCAGTCCTCTTCCAAAAGGGTGCTCAAGGTCGGAAGCATCCTTGCTTCTTCTTTTCTAAGACCTTCTCACCAGCAGAGAGGAATTATTCCATCGGGGACAGGGAGTTGCTAGCCATGAAGTTGGCTTTCTCGGAGTGGAGACATCTCTTGGAGGGAGCTCGTTTTCCCTTCCAAGTCTTCACAGACCATAAAAATTTGGTGTACCTGCAGACAGCGGTTGAATTCTCGCCAGGCCAGATGGTCCTTATTCTTCTCCCGGTTTCATTTCACCCTCCATTTTCTTTCTGGGGAGAAGAACATTCGGGCCGATGCTCTCTCTCGCTCCGTTGTGTCATCTGCGGAGGAGGAAGAGGAGCCTCGGCTTATTGTCCCCATCGAGAGCTTGAGAACTGTGGCCCCGGTTTCACTAGAGTCTGTGCCTCCGGGCAAGACTTTTGTACCATCCAGTTTGCGGCCGGAGGTTCTCTCTTGGGCACACTCGTCCAGGGTGGGTGGACATTTTGGTTCCAAAAGGACATCTGAGTTATTGGCGAGGACATACTGGTGGCCGCATATGGCTCGTGATGTCACAGAATATGTTCGGGCGTGTGTCTCTTGCGCCAAGAACAAGTCCCCTCGGCAACGGCCAGCTGGTTTGCTTTACCCTCTGCCGGTGGCGGACAGGCCCTGGGAGATGGTCGGGATGGACTTTGTGGTGGGCTTCCCAAGTCTCGTAACTGCACCATTATATGGGTGATCACCGACCATTTTTCCAAAATGGTGCACTTGGTGCCTCTTCCACGGCTACCTTCTGCACGGGCGTTGGCTGTCTTGTTCATCAAAGACATCTTTCGCCTACATGGTATGCCAGACAAAATTGTTAGTGACCGGGGTCCCCAGTTTGCGTCTCGATTCTGGAGAGAGCTTTGTCGTCTACTCAGTATTGAGTTGAAACTCTCTTCGGCATATCATCCCGAGACGAATGGGTTGGTAGAGAGGGCCAACCAGACCTTGGTCACATATTTACGACATTTTGTTTCTGCCAGGCAGGATGACTGGGCATCCTTGCTACTGTGGGCAGAGTTTGCGCTTAACAACGCCGTAGCCAACTCCACCGGTCAGACTCCATTCCTCCTAAATTACGGCCAGCATCCGCGTGTTCCTGTGCCCATGCCTGTGTCTTCTGCTGACTCCAGGGTGGCAGACTGGGCTGTGGAGGCACGGGACATTTGGGACCGCACTCAGGATGCCATTCAGGCCTCCAAGGAGAGAATGAGGTCGTCCGCCGATGCTCATCGGTGCCCCGCTCCGACCTTTGCTCCTGGCGACGTAGTGTGGCTCTCCGCCCGTAACATCAGGCTGCGTGTTGAGTCCACTAAGTTTGCACCTCGCTACTTGGGTCCCTTCAAGGTCCTTGAACAGGTTAACCCTGTGGTCTACCGTCTGGCCCTTCCTCCACGCTTGGGTATCACCGACACCTTTCTTATATACATGTCCCGGTTTTCCGAAACATCTGCCGGGACATCAGGTTCGTCTACGGACGATTATGAGGTGAACGCTATTTTGGGGTGCAAGGTGGTACGTGGCAAAAAGTTCTATCTGGTGGATTGGAAGGGTTATGGCCCAGAGGACAGGTCCTGGGAGCCTGCTGAAAACATTCGGGCCCCACAGCTCATTGCTGCCTTCGAGCGTAGCGAGGCCCTAGGAGGGGGGGTAATGTTAGGTGTCGAGTTCCCGCTTCTGCACAAGGGGAATCTCGAGCCATCTCCGCTGCGATCTCCCATTCTTCTCCAGCCGCAGTGGAGTCTGCTCAGCAGAGACGTCGGTCCCAGCGTCTTGCTCAGTCTCACTCTGTACAAAGAGTTACTGCTGCTTTTCCTGCTTCTGCCATTGAAGTCAGTGTTGGGCAGCGGAGAGCAGATGCTTTTGGGGCTAAGTCCTGCTTTTCTCTTTCTGAGCATGCCCAGGGCAAGATCTTCCATTGGAGATCGAGGGTCACATGCTCAGGTACTGCAGCACATCCCATTGGTCCTCCAGGAAGGTCCTGAAAGGGCAAAACTTTGGTAGCAGCTTCCCATTGGTCCTTTATTGGAAGGTCCTGAACATGCTGCAACTATATAAGCTGCGCATGACCGCACGGCCATGTGCTAGTATAGTCTTGATAATGTGTGTGTGTTGATGGATGTATGTCGATGGATGAAAGTCGCTCTTTAAAATCCCCTCCCTACTGTATGACTGCTCGCGGAAGGTGGATGATTGCTACCTAGCGCCCGACTTAACCATCAGCACGTTACACACATTACAGCCTCTAATTGCTGTGACCGCCAGTGCGGCGCCGTGCACTTTCACAGCGCTTTCCTGACCCAAGCCTGGGTGGTTAGTGGCGTTCGCCAGTGCGGCACCGCATGCACTTCACAGTTGCGGTGTCGAGCGCATGAGGTCTCTATGCACTCAAATCCTGTGTCTTGGGATTGAGTTCTAAGACTTCTTGCTTGCGCTTTTGGTGCGGTACCTCGGTCCTGTGACGCAACAGGGTACGCTTCCTTCACACAGGGTGAGGTTAACCCGTGTGTGTATTCACTTTGTACCGCCATATAGTCCGTCATTACTTGGCAGCAGGTTTCATCTCTGCACGGTAGACCCCGGGCTGCGAACGCACCATACTCTATCTGTCTTATTATTTGGTGCGTTCCGCTAGCCCTAACACAGGCTATATCAGAAATTACACAAAAACAGCATCTATCCATATAATCGTCTAAGGGGTACTTCCGTCTGTCTGTCTGTAACGGAAATCCTGGGTCGCTGATTGGTCGCGGCCTGATTGGATGCTCTCCCCTGTCTGGTATGGATTCTATGTATTGTCACATTGATATGCTATGACCTTTAGTTATAATATTAATCCATTACCGCATGTTGTCTTTTTCGGTTTATATGTATTGGCCTTTTTGGGGGATGTCCTATGGTAGCTCTAAGGACTGCTTTGTAGGTTTCATTACTATACATATTCTAGAATACCCGATGCATTAGAATCGGGCCACCATCTAGTTTATTATATAACAGTTTATAATTACAGCATTTTTTAATGACTAGGGAAGGATACCAGATAAAGAGTAAAAAGTGTCAAAGAGTCATTTTGGATTGCTGGATAGTAAGGTAAAGAGAGTGATGTAGCTCTGCCACTTGACAGGGTTAAAAGCAAAACTAGACACTCTATGTCACAAACTGGTTTGGATTCGTGGCAGCTCTGGTTCCACTTTAATTTAAATGTAGCTTTTTTCCTTTCAGGCCAGCAGGGGTTAATGTCAATTTTCCTTGCTGGCAGCTTGCTGCAGCTACAGAATTGCCAGATCAGCTGATGTGGATGGTGACCACTCCCACCATCCTTTAAATGGTCACCTGATGCCTCAGCTGACTCTTTTGTGATAGAGTAATTCTATGCAGGCCAGCCCTTGAGTGTGCAGCTCTCTGGTTAGCACTGAATCAGTCACTTCATATTGCCTGTTTGCTGCTCCTGATGTGGTTCTTAGCAGGGACATGGAAGGCACCTAGTGGCCCTTAGCTATCATTCTAACATGTTTCTCCAATTATACCCTGTTGTGAATTCTGTTGTCGAGCTCCCTCCTGTGGTCGTGAATGGTACTTCGGTGAGTTCTGTCCGTGGGCTCCCTCTGGTGGCTGTGAGTGGTGCTGCTGCTTCTGAGGTTCCTTACACAGGTGACGTGGTTTATCCTTTGGTTGGCTGATCTATTTAACTCCACTTAGATCGTTACTCCATGCCAGCTGTCAATGTTTCTGCATTGGTTCAGTTCGCTCTTGGATCTTTCTGGTGACCTGTCTACTCCAGCATAAGCTAAGTTCCTGATAGTATCTAATTCGTTCATTGTTTTCTTGTCCAGCTGGATATCATGATTTTGTCTTGCTAGCTGGAAGCTCTGGGATGCAGAGTGGCATCTCCGCACCGTTAGTCGGTGCGGAGGTCTTTTTGCACACTCTGCGTGGTCTTTTGTAGTTTTTTGTGCTGAGCGCAAAGCTACCTTTCCTATCCTCTTTCTATTTAGTAAGTCTGGCCTCCCTTTGCTGAAACCTGTTTCATTTCTGCCTTTGTGACTTTCATCTTTACTCACAGTCAATATATGTCAGGAGCGCTCCACGGCTATTTCTAGTGTGTGTGATAGGATTAGGGATTGTGGTCAGCAGAGCTCCCACATCCCAGAGCTTGTCCTGTGTGAGTTTTAACTATCAGGTCATTCCGGGTGCTCCTAACCACCAGGTCATAACAGTCCCACATCCCAGAGCTTGTCCTGTGTGAGTTTTAACTATCAGGTCATTCCGGGTGCTCCTAACCACCAGGTCATAACAGTACCCTGAATCTTCCCCTACCTTCTTAATACTTTTTTCATTACTTTTTTCAATTTAGCCATCATCTCCTGGGAAAAATGCAGGTTTACAGGGATGCGGCATTAGACATATCTATACATAATATGTCGGGAAGGGGTTAAAGCAGCTTATTCTTGCAGTAAGAGAATTGGAATTTGGCAGACCAAAATTCTGAGTTTTGTATTAAACATTCAGCTATTAAATCTGAAAATATAACATTTTGATTTGTTTCCTATTACTTTCACAGTGATAGCATATTGCTATACATAGATTGTCATTACTCAATGTCAGCACATGGCTGCTTACTAAAGACTATAGGACAAATGGACGTAGAGCGGAGTCCACAGCTCTACGAGATAGAGACTTTTTCCAGCTCGGAGCATCGGTTGCGTCATTATTGTTGTGTTTTATTAGATATCTTCTTGCTGTGTTTTATTAGTGATTTGATTGCTCCGCAGTTCCTCCTCAGGAATCAATGTTTCCGTTCAGTGACAATAAGCACAGGAAGAGGAGCAGGCTAGATCTTATCTAAACCTAAGGCCAGATAGTAGATTGCTAAAGGTAAATGTAAAGCAATCATTCTATCAATCCATTGTTCTACCAGTCTAGGCCCATTGTGTGGATGGAGATAGTATATCCAGGGGACCCGTCACCACAGGGGGTCTCACATGCATCCCAAGGTGATGGAATATGCTTTGTTCTGTGAGCTAAAGAAAAATGTTTAAGAGGGAGGGAGAAAAAGACGCATGGGTAAAATCAGGCAGTTGTTGGTGTAACTTCGATGGGAGAGGATTCAAGCTGGGATGGATGATCTATGGAGTTTTGGAGATTGATTGTTGGCTGGAGAGGTATCCATGAGCTACGGTCATGATATCCATCGTCTGCAGGAACATAGGCTGTGACGGCACGCTATACCAGCTGGAGATACCAAAAGCTGTGGGACCAACCAAAAGTTGGGAGACAGTGGGTATCGCTTGGTATGAGGCCAATGGAACTATGTTGGCCATCTACATGGATTTGTTATATAACCATGGATGTATGGAATAAGAATAGTTGCATTGCTAACCTGCCTAGATGATTTTTCTAACCCTCAATCTCAGATCCTCACACTCACATACCGTAAGTCTCTTCCCCCAAAGTAACTCACGATTAAATGTAAGAGAATCAAATGTAAAACAATTTATTTATCTACAAGTTTAACAAAAAGTCAGAGAACTGTCTAGAAATATGGCATTAACATTAAACAAGTCTTTTTCATCCATATCACCCATTTCAGCCATTAGAGGTTTGTGCTATTTATTCGCTAATTCTGCAGGAAAACAACATCAGTACAAAACATGTACTATAATACTCAAGAAAGCACATAGTAGCAATTTTTTTAATGGGTCTTCATTGCGCCTCAAATAGGAGATACACTAAACAAGAACCAATCTGCAATTTTGGTACCCTGCGTTTAATCCAGGTGGTAAGTGACAACATTTTTAGTTTAGCCAATTACAATTTGTGAAGAAATCTACAATTTCTGCTGTCAGATAACAAAAAACTGTTGATAAAATTCCACATCTAGAGTAATGGTTTGTTCAATTACTGTTAAAAAAATTTCTCGTAACTAAACAGCATAGAGACTTGAATATAATTCAGTTATAGAAAATCTTGAACTTACTCAATTAATCACTCTGTTATCTGTTGTTGCTGAGACTCTATCTTCTTCTGTCTTCTAGATGGATTTTTTAAAACAAATTCCAGTCAAATGTCTCTTGATGATTTACTTTATAAATGATGGTGAGACATAAAAAGTTTTTAGCAGTTCAGTAAACTTTGGTAATATGTAAGCTTTTCTGTAAATTATCAGCGCATCACAATACAATAAAAGCATATTGCCGAAAAAATAAAAATCTTTTCACTATTTTTAAAATTGTGCTGCACAACTAGAATACATCTCTGAAATGTATTTCTTATATAGAAGCTTTGTATTTGTTTCAAAAAAGGCTTTTAGATTTTGTTTTAATGGAGGGTGTCAGGAAGCCAATATATCCAATGAAAACACATACAAACACAAACACAAAGTTGAACATACAGATTTTTTTATATAGATTTAGTCTAGATCTGACGTGTCACATTACTGTGTTTTCTCTTTTTAAATCATTTAGCGTCATTTACATGTTTTGGGATACCGTATATACTCGAGTATAAGCCGAGATTTTCAGCCCAAATTTTTGGGCTGAAAGTGCCCCTCTCGGCTTGTACTCAAGTCACGGTGAGTGGCAGGGTCGGCGGGTGAGGGGGAGAGGGCGCTGAGGCATACTTACCTAGTCCCGGCGATCCTGGCGCTCCCCCTGCCCGTCCCACGGTCTTCGGGTGCTGCAGCTCTTCCCCTCTTCAGCGGTCACGTGGGACCGCTCATTAGAGAAATGAATATGGACTCCACTCCCATAGGGGTGGAGCCGCATATTCATTTCTCTAATCAGCGGTAACAGTGACCGCTGATAGAGGAAGAGGCTGCAGCACCGAAGACCAACTGTCCGGGAGAAGGAGCGGGATTCCGGGAGCAGGTAAGTATCGCATATTCACCTATCCCCGTTCCACACGCCGGGCGTCGCTCCATCTTCCCGGCGTCTCTCCGCTCTGACTGTGCAGGTCAGAGGGCGCGATGACGTATAGTGTGCGCGCCGCCCTCTGCCTGATCTGTCAGTGCAGAGAGACGCCGGGACGAGACGCTGAGGAGCTGCAAGCAAGAAAAGTGAGTATGGCATTTTTTTTTATTGCAGCAGCAGCAATGGCACAGCTTTCTATGGTACATCAATGGGGCAATAATGAACGGTGCAGAGCACTATATGGCACAGCTATGGGGCAATAATGAACGGTGCAGAGCACTATATGGCACAGCTATGGGACAATACTGAACGGTGCAGAGCACTATATGGCACAGCTTTCTATGGTACATCAATGGGGAAATAATGAACGGTGCAGAGCACTATATGGCAGCACAGCTATGGGGCAATAATGAACGGTGCAGAGCACTATATGGCACAGCTATGGGGCAATAATGAACGGTGCAGAGCACTATATGGCACAGCTATGGGACAAAAATGAACGGTGCAGAGCACTATATGGCACAGCTATGGGGCAATAATGAACGATGCAGAGCACTTTATGGCAGCAGTTTTATCATAAATAATTTTGGATTAGCAAATACTGCCTCCTGGCTGAACCCCAATATTAGGCCTAACAATTTTTAAGAGAACATGTGGCCTCCTGATTCCACAGTGCACAACATTTTTGTCACAACCGATTTGGATTAGCAAATATGGCCTCCTGGCTGAACCCCTATATTAGGCCTTACAAATTTTAAGAGGAAATGTGGGCTTCTGATTGCTCACTGCAACACAGTTTTATCCCAAATGATTTGGACTCACAAATATGGCCTCATGGCTGATAATCCAAATGCTAGAGAGCAGTTGTAGTATCCAGAAGAGTATTGGGAGAATGTCATATGGTCTGATGAAACCAAAGTAGAACTGTTTGGTTGAGAAAAAAACTCATCGTGTTTGGAGGAGTCAGAATGCTGAGTTGCATCCACAGAACACTGTACCTACTGTTAAGCATGGGGGTGGCAACATCATGCTTTGGGTCTATTTCTGTGCAAAGGGACCAGGATGACTAATCCGTGTACATGAAAGAATGAATGGGCCATGTATCGTGAGATTTTGAGTGCAAGCCTTCGTACATCAGCAAGGGCATTGAAAATTACATGTGGATGGGTCTTTCAGTATAACAATGATCCCAAGCACACTGGCAGGGCAATGAAGTAATGGCTTTGTAAGAAGCATATGAAGGTCCTGGAGTGGCCTAGCCATTCTCCAGATCTCAACCCCATAGAAAACCTTTGGAGGGAGCTGAAAGTCCGTGTTGCCCAGCGACAAGCCCAAAACATCACTGCTCTAGAGGAGATCTGCATGAAGGAATGGGCCTACATACCACCAACAGTGTGTGCCAACCTTGTGAACACTTACAGAAAACATTTGACCTCTGTGATTGCCAACAAAGGATATGTAACAAAATATTGAGATGAACTTTTGTTAATGACCAAATACTTATTTTCCACCATAATTTGCAAAATAAATCTTGCCAAATCAGACAAGGTGATTTTCTTGGTTTGTTTTCACATTTTGACTCTCATAGTTTTGGTGTACCTATTTTGTCAATTACAGGCCTCTCTCATCTTTTAAAGTGGAAGAACTTGCACAATTGGTGGCTGACTAAATACTTTTTTCCACACTGTACATGCACTTATATATTTTGCATTTTATTAATTAGTGTATCAATTACTGACTGAGGAATGTTCTGCTATGCTAAATACTATTGTATAGGCAAATCATCAAGATCTGCTGCCGGCAGCTCCCTTTGCAATTGCCGACCAATGACATCTTAGATGTGCTTGATGGGAGACAAGTCCTTAGATTCTGCAGGCCATTGTGGCATGTTTAAGCTGCTCACAATGGCATGAGCAAAATGTGTCCTGGGGTTGTGGGATTGAAAACGGCTTGATGATCATTTTGGAGAAATTGTGCTTTTCACTTCTTCCACGATTAATCCATTCTGTACTGCAATTGTATGAGTGTATAGAAGTATTGCAGTTTCTGATCAAGTACTTTTTAGTACTGCTTTCATCAAAGATTGCACAACTCCCTCCCTTTTTCATAGAATGGCTATTTGCAACAACAAATCCATCAGCGTCCTCCAAATGAAAACAGCTCTCCTTTGTTCAGTGCTTTTCAGTTGGAGGAGGTTGATGGACAGGTCTGTTCACAAGTCCTTCTATCAACAGCCATTTTGAGACCAGGAGCTCTTTTCAATCTTTGAAGGACATTGTGCTAATATGTGGTACTCTCTTCCCAAAGACAAAGATTTGGTAATACTTCCATATTAGTGCCAAAAATCATGTCCCCAGCACATCTGATTAAAAGGACACACTGTTTGCAATATCAGCAGGCCATGTCATAGTCTATAAGTCACAGTTTGCTTTTAGAAACTTACTATTTGTTCTTTATGGTCAGACAGCCCCTGAAACAAAGAAAATTAGGATTGTCAGCTTATAATATTGAAGTACTGTGACACATTTTTCTCAAGAAACAAAGTATAATTGTCCTTAGAAAACGTGCAATATAAAAGAGCATATGTATAAAGCAAAAGCTGGATACCAGGAGGCCAAAATAAAAAAAAAAACAAGGGCAATCAATTTAGAAAAAATTAAAATATTGTAGAAATTGGTATAGGAGAATTAATACTACTGGAAAAAGGTCATGTAAAAATACTACTTTAAATAGTTTTTAAAACTGTAAGCATTTTATTTTTTCATGTACTATTCTCTCACTTTAAGTCCAACACATATATACTTTGGTATTCTTAATAATAAAATCTACATGATGCTGCTTGAATGTGATTCTCATTCTTTCCTCCAGAAGTTAGTAAAATAAAAAATGATTTCCAACATTTTCTTTAGAGTGCAAATTAAACTTTACAAAGTGTGTCTGTTACATTAAATAATTCTGAATATGATTTTAAGTGTTTCAACATTAAATAATGGAAGAATCTAAATCATATCATATGACACAAATATGAAGCCCCGACCTGTGTCCTAGCTAAGTTATTACTTATTATTATTATTATTTATTTACTTTTTAACTTAGGAGTAGTTTTACTTGACTTTAATTTGTTACTCTAGAAAATAAATGGGGGTTATATTGTTGTGAGATTCTGCCTTGATATTGTATTTATTGTATTATTTATAAAACAGCAAATCATAGTAAACCTGTGGAATTACCATAAGAAAATGGCATAGTTGTACTTTTATAGCCCTGCATAGAGATGAATTGATCAATTTATAGAAGCATTTCCTGAAATCTGCATGTCCTTGCAAATGTGAATCATCTATAACTTAATTTGCAAGGATGAGCAAGCTAATGACGTCACATGTGATCTCACTAGCTTCCTCATAATTGAGGATGGTCTAGCAAAGCCACTCAAGGAGTGCTGTCACAGTCAGCATAAGGCTGGTTTTACAGCTGCATTCCTGTGCGCTGTAGATGGCAGCATACTTCCTCCTTGCTTCCTATGTCAAGCTCCACCGATTTGAGGTGAGCATGTGGCACACACCTCAGATCGCTGCACGCGGACACATCTCCTGAGTACCCAATGTTAAAGATAGGTACTCAGGGAAATGCAAAATGCCGCGGGAAGTAGGCGGAGCCTGAGCGGAGCTTCACGGAGGAAGTATGATGCCATTCGCAGCACACAGGAATGCAAGTCTGAAACCAGCCTAAAAGATGAGGGCCTGTCAAGGAGCTTGTAGAGACAGGAATTCAGAGCACACAGCTCATTCCATGTAGGAATAGAAAATGGCCTATTTTGATTGTGGTTCACTACATCAGTGCTAAAGAAGATTGAAAATGGGAGTGCTAGTCTAATTCTGTGAATAATATTCCAAAGATTTAAAGGCAGCTGGAAGTGCTGTAGCTGTATAGTAAATTAGTGGGACTGTGAATTGCATGATTTGATACAGGGCCGCCATCATGGCATTACTGCCCTTACTGGCGTATGGGGCCCGGTGAGCAGAGAGGGGCCCCGAGCGGCCCCTCACTTCTGCTTACCTTGTACTAAGCCCACGTGCTGAAACGCCGGTATCAGCACGGCTGCATGAACTCATTCATGCGCTGCCGTGCAGAGAGTTGCTGGCTGCAGTGTAGCAGGGGCACACAGTCACACACGCTGTGACACTACACACCCCCTGCACCGCACCTGCAGTCAGCAGCAAAAGCATCAGATCCCTCCCCTCCAGCAGCGTCACAGCTCCCACACTGTGAAGAGCCGTGGAGGGGTGGGGCAAAATGTTGGGGGTGGGGCCACGGACAAGCAGGGAGAAGAAGGCAGAAAGGAAATATAAAAATCAGAGCAGGAGAGACAAAAGATGTAAGAAGAGAGACAGAAAACACAACCTAGAGACATGACACAGGTGAGAAGTATATATATATATCGAATATATAATTGTCTAAGGGGTACTTCCGTCTGTCCTTCTGTCTGTCTGTCTGTCACGGATATTCATTGGTCGTGGTCTCTGTCTATCATGGAAATCCAAGACGTTGATTGGTCGCCGCAAAACAGCCACAACCAATCAGTGACGGGCACAGTCCAAAAGAAAATGGCCGCTCCATACTCCCTGCAGTCAGTGGCCGGTGCCCGCTCCATACTCCCCGCTCCCCGCAGTCAGTGTCCCTGGCGCTCCGCTCCCCGCAGTCAGTGTCCCCAGCGCTCCACTCCCCGCAGTCAGTGTCCCCGACGCTGCTTACTCCCCGCAGTCAGTGTCCCCGGCGCCCGCTCCATACTCCCCTCCGGTCACCGCTAACACAGGGTTAATGCCGACGGTAACGGACCGCATTGCCGTGGGTAACGCATTCCGTTACCGATGCTATTAACCCTGTTTGTCCCCAACCTTTTACTATTGATGCTGCCTATGCGGCATCAATAGTAAAAAAAAGTAATGTTAAAAATAGTAAAAAAACTAAAAACCTGCTATACTCACCCTCCGTTGTCCGCTGAGGCGCTCGCGCCTGCCGCCATCTTCCTTTCCCAGCGATGCTTTGCGAAATTACCCACAAGATCTAGCGGTCTCGCGAGACCACCAAGTCATATGGGTAATTTTGCAAAGCATCCTGGGAACGCAAGATGGCGGCAGCCGCGCGCCCAGGAGGCGCAGAGACGGGACGCAGAGGAGCAGCGACGAGAATGGTGAGTATGTTAAACTACAAGGGGCCCTCGGATCGTTAGGTGAGTATGTTTATTTTTTTTTTAACCTGTGACATACATGGCTCGGTAATATACTACGTCACTGGGCAATATACTACGTGGTCTGTGCTGTATACTGCAAGGCTGGACAATATACTACGTGGCTCTGCTGTATACTACGTCGCTGGGCAATATACTACGTGGCTCTACTGTATACTATGTCACTGGGCAATATACTACGTAGCTGGGCAATATACTACATGGCTCTGTGCTGTATACTACGTCGCTGTGCAATATACTGCGTGGCTCTGTGCTGTATACTACGTGGCTGGGCAATATACTACGTGGCTGGGCAATATGCTACATCGCTGTGCAATATACTACGTGGCTCTGTGCTGTATACTACGTTGCTGGGCAATATACTACGTGGCTGGCCAATATACTACGTCGCTGTGCAATATTCTACGTGGCTGGGCAATATACTACGTTAATGGGCAATATACTATGTAACTGGGCAATATACTACATGACTGGGCAATATACTTCATTGCCGGGCAATATACTACGTCGATGGGCAATATACTACGTCGATGGGCAATATACTACGTGGCTGGACAATATACTACGTGGACATGCATATTCTAGAATACCCGATGCGTTAGAAGCGGGCCACCATCTAGTATACATATATACTGTATATATATATGGGTATGTTCCCACGGTCAGTAACCGGCAGTCCTTTGAACGCAGCACTTCTGCTCCGTGCAAAGCGTTGCCGACTTTTGTACGTGTTGTGATTCCGCATGTGTTCATTGAACCGTGCGAAATCTCCACATCCAACACAGTATACGGGGACATTTATCTTGCAGAAACTGAGCGTCTCCGCAAGATAAATTGACATGCTGCTGTCTGGAAAGACGCGCCGCATGTCCGTCTCCGCAGGGAAGCTGAGCTGCCGATACACGCATAGTGGAGATGGGATTTCTTGAAATACCATCCACTATGATGTGACATCTGTCTGCCGCGGGTTGGACGCCGCAGTTGTACGCAGCGTCCATTCCACAGCATTTACTGACCATGGAAACATACCAAAAGGCTAGGGATTTCTTGAAATACCATCCACTATGCTGTGACATCTGGCTGCCGCGGGTTGGACGCCGCAGTTGTACGCAGTGTCCATTCCACAGCATTTACTGACCATGGAAACATACCATAAGGCTATGTGCACACGATGCGGATTAAGTGCGGATCCGCAGTGGATTTTTCCAAGGAAAAATGCTGCAGATTCGCATTGTGATTTACAGTACAATGTAAATCAATAGTGAAAAAAAAAAGCTGTGCACATGGTGCGTAAAAATCCATGCGGAAATGCTGCGGATTTAAAAGAAGTGCATGTCACTTCTTTTGTGCGGATCTGCAGCATTTCTGCACCCTTCCACAATAGATATCTGCAGTGTTAAAAACCACAGAAAATCCGCATTAATTCCGCATAAAAACCGCACAAAATACGCGGCAAATCTGCACCTGCGGTTTCTGCCAGGAGATGCGGATTTTGTGCAGAAATTTCTGCACCCCATTCCGTAACATGTGCACATAGCCTAAGGGTATGTTTCCACAGGCAGAAACCAGCAGCGCTTTGGAAACAGCACATGTCCGCTCCGTCCAAAGCGCTGCTGGCTTTTGAACGCCGGTGATTCCGCCTTTGTTCATTGAACCATGTGGAATCACCGTGTCCAATATATTGGACGGTGATATTAATCTTGCAGAGATGGAGCGTCTCCGAAGCTAAATTGACATGCTGCGTCTGGAAAGACGCTTCACATGTGCGTATACGCAGGGAAGCCGGAGGCATCCGTGAACGCATAGTGGAGATGAGCTGTCTTCAGATCCCATCCATTATGCTGTAACATCTGAATGCTGCTGGTTGGACATGGCGGATGTATGCAGCGTCTAACCCCCATTGTTTACTGACCATGGGAACATACCTTGAGACACTGGATGCAGTGGTGGGATTCAGAGGGCTCTCACCGGTTCAGTGACACTGCTTGTAAAAATAACAGGCAGTTGCCCGAACCGTCAAGAAGCGGTGCTGCAATCTGGCTTCCTGGCCCGCAATTTTCAGCTAAATGTGCATCTGAGGAGGCACATTCAATCGCAATATATTACGATACAGAAAGCTACCGGATTTCTGCACAGCAATAGTTACCAGCTGCCAGCCAATCACAGGCCAGCAGCTGACATGGGCGCGCATGTCGCCGGCGTATAATGTCACTGTCATGCGTCAACGCATCCGCACCTCAAATAAATGAGGGAGAGGGCACCGCTGGGCCATGGCCGGGTAAGGAGAATTTTTTTACTTTCTTTTTGTACTGAAAGCCACAGGATGGGAGCTCATATGGGGGCAGGACGGGAGCTTATATGGGGGCAGAATGGGAGCTCATATGGGGGCAGTATGGGAGCTCATATGGGGCAGGATGGGAGCTCATGGGGGCAGGATAACAGCTCATATGGGGGCAGGATGGGAGCTCATGGGGGCAGGATAACAGCTCATATGGGGGCAGGATGGGAGCTCATGGGGCAGGATGGGAACCCATGTGGTGCAGGATGGGAGCTCATATGGGGCACAATGGAAGATCATATGGGGCAGGATGGGAGCTCATATGGGGACAGGATGGGAGCACATATGGGGCAGGATGGGAGCTCATGGGGGCAGGATGACAGCTCATATGGAGCAGGATAGGAGCTCATGGGGCAGAATGGGAGCTCATATGGGGGAGGTCAGATGGCAGCAGGATGGGAGCTCATATGGAGCAGGATAGGAGCTCATGGGGCAGGATGGGAACCCATTTGGTGCAGGATGAGAGCTCATATGGGGAAGGATGGGATCTTATATGGGGCAGGATGGGAGCTCATATGGGGCAGGATGGGATCTCATATGGGGCAGGATGAGATCTCATATGGGGCAGATTGGGAGCTCATATAGTGGCAGAATTGGAGTGGAGCTCATATGGGAGCAGGATGGTAGCTCACATGGGGCAGGATAGGAGCTCATATGGGGGCAGGATGGAAGCTCATATAGGGCAGGATGGGAGCTCATATTCAGCAGAACGGGAGCTCAGGAGGGCAGGATGGCAGCTCATGTGGGAGAAAAATGGCAGCTCATATGGTGGCAGGATGGGAGCTCATATGGGGCACAATGGGAGCTCATATGGGGCAGAATGGGAGCTCATATGGGGCAGGATAAGAGCTTACATGGAGCAGGATGAGATTTCAGATGGGGTAACAAGGCAGCTCATATGGGGCAGGATTGGAGCTCTTATAGGGGCAGGATTGGAGCTCATATGGGGCAGGATTGGAGCTCATATGGGGGCAGGATGGGAGAACATGGCTGGAGCCAAGAATGAGACACAATAGGGTGAGGATGGGAAATATCATTACTTTAGAGGCTAATTAAGGGCTATTATTACTGCAGTGATGTATTTTATTTTTAGAGGATACTGTTTTCAATGAAGGGGGTCCTGGTACTCTACTGAGCGACACTATATCACCTTTTTTTCTTCACCTGGTGTAGTGTAGAAGTCGGGAAAAATTAAGTAATGTGCTCTGCTAGCAGTGCTCTAGATAACTGTGTTATTTCCTGCAGAGATGAGTCCTGGGTGGAAGAAGTAATGGCGGTCTGTGCTGGATAAAGTTGAAAAGTAAAGATAGAAGATTTCATCTTGAGACGTCACTGGTGAGTCAGTGTATTACGTGTACACACACAGTATACACTGTATATTATATACAGAGCTCCTGCATACAATGTCACGAGTGATTACTGTATTACCTGTACACTGACATTATATACAGATCTCCTGTGTATAATGTCACTGGTGATCACTGTATTATCTGTACACTGTCCACCGGTGATCCCTGTACAAGTACACTGACACTGTATACAGAGCTCCTGTGTACAATGTCACCGGTGAGCTCTGTATTACCTGTACACTCATACTATATACAGAGCTCCTGTGTACAATGTCACTGGTAATCCCCGTATTACATGTACACTGACACTGTATACTAAGTGCAGATCTCTTGTGTATAATGGCACTTATGGTGATATTAGTATTGTGTTTTATTTTATTGATGATCAGTATTGTAGTAATCGGTCACTGTGTTGTGGTAATATATGGTCTGGTCATGGTGTGGCGGTCTTTGTTCCTAGTATGTGGTATTATAGATCACTATGTGGTGGTAACATGGTGCCTGGTCATAGTCGGCGGTATTTGTCCCTTGTATGTGGTATTATTGGTTATTTTAACCCCTTCATGACCCAGCCTATTTTGACCTTAATGACCTGGCCGGTTTTTGCAATTCTGACCAGTGTCCATTTATGAGGTAATAACTCAGGAACGCTTCAACGAATCCTAGTGTTTCTGAGATTGCTTCTGAGATTGGGCTTCATGTTAGTGGTAAATTTAGGTTGATAATTTTTGTGTTTATTTGTGAAAAAAATGGAAATTTGGCTAAAATTTTGAAAATTTCGCAATTTTCAAATTTTTTATTTTTATTCTGTTAAACGAGAGAGTTATGTGACACAAAATAGTTAATAAATAACATTTCCCACATGTCCACTTTACTTCAGCGCAATTTTAGAAACAAAATTTTTTTTGCTAGGAAGTTATAAGGGTTAAAAGTTGACCAGCGATTTCTCATTTTTACAGCAACATTTACAAAACCATTTTTTTTAGGGACCACCTCACATTTGAAGTCAGTTTGAGGGGTCTATATGGCTGAAAATACCCAAAAGTGACACCATTCTAAAAACTGCACCCCTCAAGGTGCTCAAAACCACATTCAAGAAGTTTATTAACCCTTCAGGTGCTTCACAGCAGCAGAAGCAACATGGAAGGAAAAAATGAACATTTAACTTTTTAGTCACAAAAATGATTTTTAGCAACAATTTTTTTATTTTCCCAAGGGTAAAAACAGAAACTGGACACCAAAAGTTATTGTACAACTTGTCCTGAGTACGCCGATACCCCATATGTGGGGGGGGGAACTACTGTTTGGGCGCACGACAGGGCTCGGAAGGGAAGGAACGCCATTTGACTTTTTCAATGAAAAATTGGCTCCAATCTTTAGCGGACACCATGTCGCGTTTGGAGAGCCCCTGTGTGCCTAGACATTGGATCTCCCCCACAAGTGACCCCATTTTGGAAACTAGACCCCCCAATGAACTTATCTAGATGCATAGTGAGCACTTTGAACCCCCAGGTGCTTCACAAATTGATCCGTAAAAATGAAAAAGTACTTTTTTTTCACAAAAAATTTCTTTTAGCCTCAATTTGTTCATTTCCACATGGGCAACAGGATAAGATGGATCCTAAAATTTATTGGACAATTTCTCCTGAGTACAGTGATACCTCACATGTGGGGGTAAACCACTGTTTGGGCACACGGCCAGGCTTGGAAGGGAAGGAGCGCTATTTGACTTTTTGAATGAAAAATTAGCTCCAATCATTAGCTGACACCATGTCGCGTTTGGAAAGCCCCTGTGTGCCTAAACATTTTAGCTCCCCCACATGTGACCCCATTTTGGAAATTAGACCTCCCATGAAACTAACCTAGATGTGCGGTGACCACTTTAACCCCCCAAGTGCTTCACAGAAGTTTATAACGCAGAGCCGTGAAAATAAAATATCATTTTTCTTTCCTCAAAAATTATTTTTTAGCCCGCAATTTTTTATTTTCACAAGAGTAACAGGAGAAATTGGACCACAAAAGTTGTTGTCCAGTTTGTCCTGAGTAGGTTGATACCCCATATGTGGGGGGGAACCACTGTTTGGGCACACGTCGGGGCTCAGAAGGGAAGTAGTGACGTTTTGGAATGCAGACTTTAATGGAATGGTCTGCGAGCATCATGTTACGTTTGCAGAGCCACTGATGTGCCTAAACAGTAGAAACCACCCACAAGTGACCCCATTTTGAAAACTAGACCTCCCAAGGAACTTATCTAGATATGTGGTGAGCACTTTGAACCCCCAAGTGCTTCACAGAAGTTTACAACGCAGAGCCGTGAAAATAAAAAAATCATTTTTCTTTCCTCAAAAATGATGTTTTAACAAGCAATTTGTTATTTTCACAAGGGTAACAGGAGAAATTAGACCCCAATAATTGTTGCCCAGTTTGTCCTGAGTACGCTGATACCCCATATGTGGGGGTAAACTACTGATTGGGCACACGTCGGGGCTCGTAAAGGAAGTAGTGGCGTTTTGAAATGCAGACTTTGATGGAATGGTCTGCGGGCATCACGTTGCATTTGCAGAGCCCCTAATGTGCCTAAACAGTAAACCCCCCCACAAATAACCCTATTTTGGAAACAAGACCCCCAAAGGAACTTATCTAGATATGTGGTGAGCACTTTGAACCCCCAAGTGCTTCACAGAAGTTTATAACGCAGAGCCATGAAAATAAAAAAATATATTTTCTTTCCTCAAAAATGATGTTTTAGCAAGCAGTTTTTTATTTTCACAAGGGTAGCAGGAGAAATTGGACCCCAATAGTTGTTGCCCAGTTTGTCCCGAGTATGCTGGTACCCCATATGTGGTGGTAAACCACTGTTTTGGTGCACGCCGGGACTCGGAAGGGAGGGAGCATTTGACTTTTTGAATGCAAGATTGGCTGAAATCAATGGTGGCGCCATGTTGCGTTTGGAGACCCCTGATGTGCCTAAACAGTGGAAACCCCTCAATTCTAACTCCAACACTAACTCCAACACACCCCTAACCCTAATCTCAACTCTAGCCATAACCCTAATCACAACCCTAACCCCAACACACCCCAAACCACACCACTAACCCCAACACACCCCTAACCCTAAACCCAACCCTAAACATAATCCTAACCCTAATCCAAACCCTAACCCCAACACACCCCTAACCACAACCATAACCCAAACCCACAAGCCTAATCTTAACCCTATTTCCAACCCTAGCCCTAATTCCAACCCTAACTCTAATTCCAACCCTAACCCTAAGGCTATGTGCCCACGTTGCGAATTTGTGTGAAATTTTTCCGCACCATTTTTGAAAAATCCGTGGGTAAAAGGCACTGCATTTTACTTGCAGATTTACCATGGATTTCCAGTGTTTTTTGTGCAGATTTCACCTGCGGATTCCTACTGAGGAACAGGTGTAAAACGCTGCGGAATCCGCACAAAGAATTGACATGCTGCGGAAAATACAACACAGCGTTCCCGCGTGGTATTTTCCACACCATGGGCACAGCGGATTTGGTTTTCCATAGGTTTACATGGAACTGTAAAGCTGATGGAAAACTGCTATGAATCCGCAGCGGCCAATCCACTGCGGATCCGCAGCCAAATCCGCTGCGGATCAGTAGCCAAATCCGCACCGTGTGCACATAGCCTAATTCTAAGGGTATGTGCACACGATGTGGAAAACGCTGCGGATGCACAGCATTTCCGCTGCTGTGGGTCCGCAGCAGTTTCCTGGGGGCCCCCGAAAATGTTGCCAATATGGGGCCCCAAAATTCCTAGTGCAGCCCTGATTTGATATACTGTATACTGCTATAACAGCACCTTAATAATATGCAATGCAGATGAGAGCAATATTAAACCCCTAAATGCTAATCTTGCTATGAAAACAAAATCCTGAATTCAAGACTTGTGTGTGACAGAAATTGGTCTTCCAGCATTGAAGAAAAATCGTGAGAAAAATCCCCATAATCCAGAAATGTAAACACAACAATCAGCATGGCAATTAATAAAAGGCATCTGTTAAAAAATAATACCAGCTATCCAGTAATCTTTTGCTTTTGAGTTGACATAATTTGCTTTTTTTTCATCAGTTTTCATTTTTGTTATGCGGTATTCTTCAAAATGGTTTACTCGGTTCATAAACTTTTTCAAATTCACAAATGGTTTTTAATTTGCATTTAATTTTTTTTACTAATTTGTAGTGCAAAAAGTCATATATTTTGAAAAAAATGTAGCAAAAATTGTGCAAAAATTTCTGGTGTACATAAGTTAACAGAGTGGTCGGCGTACAATGGCCCAAAAAGTCGCAAATGATGAATCAAATGAAAATATTTGAAAAGTCAAATTCCCATCCCCAATGATGTAGCACATAAAATACATAAAATACAAACAAAAACATAAAACTGACTTTAAAAATGCTCTAAATGAAAAAATGAATATTGCGCAAATGAAAAACAGGCAAAACAAAATAGACAAAAAAGGGATAAAAGTAATAATGAATTGGACCCAATGTTTTTTCAATTTATCATATGTGCTTTGACAACTCCTAACACACTTATTAGACTCACGGAAAAGAAAATGGCAGCACTCACCGATCTTCTTGACAGGTACCTTTATTAGTTAAAAGTCTTCACGGCTCGGGGGTGAATGAACAGAAGAATGTGAAGGCAGAACGACGGCCGTTTCGCGCCGGTCTGGCGCTTCAACGGGTTCAGGGATAAAAGTAATAATGAATTGGACCCAATGTTTTGATAACTCCTAACACACTTATTAGACTCTATACAAAAAAAGGTTGCACTCTATCGTGCCAAAACACGTCAAATATGAAATACATGAAATATGAATAGCAAAATTGCTTTTTGAACATTAGGAAAAATTTTTTTGAGATGCTTAGCACAGAATTTGGCCAAATAGTGTGAGCCCATCAACCATCGT
Source organism: Ranitomeya imitator (assembly GCF_032444005.1). Lineage (NCBI taxonomy): Eukaryota > Metazoa > Chordata > Amphibia > Anura > Dendrobatidae > Ranitomeya > Ranitomeya imitator. The sequence goes on along the minus strand of NC_091282.1, from coordinate 932,004,717 downwards.
CAAGGTGGTCTCATTAAAAAACTGATGGATAACTGACCTCCCTGTCCAAATGTGAACACTTACCAAAGGCTGATGTCTGCATGCTTGGGTGAATATGGACACCTCTCTCAGCAAAGCCTACATATGGGTTGGCCGGAACCAAGTGTGAATAGATATAATTAAAAACCAGATGGTGAGGGGAGGACAGCATAAAAAGCACCGCCATAGGCTGGTTTCACACTTGCGTTTCAAAACGCATGCGTTTTTTTAAAAAAAACGCATGGTGAAAAAAACGCATGTAAACGCGTGCAAATGCTGCGTTTTTGTGATGCATGCGTTTTTGCATGTGGTGAAAAAAAGCTGCGTTTTGACGCGTTTACATGCGTTTTTTCATGCGTTTGCGTTTTTTAAACGCATGCAGATAAATGTGTGACATGACATGCGTTTCTCCGGTATACTGTGACCGTTCAACACTTGAGATCATCGTGGGACACTCGGGATTAAACGGAATACAGGTGAGTATATGATGATTTATTATTTCTGATTTTTGTTATAACAGACATGGGCATCGGAGATTAGGTGCTAAGATGAGTATATGTTTTTTTTAATTTTACATTTGTTATAGGAGACAAGGGCATGGGGGATTGGGCGTTTGGTGAGTATAATGTGTTTCTTATTTTTATTTGAATATGTATTTAATTAATCTACTTTTTTCTTTCTTTAACTTTGAGCATAGGCACCGGCAGACGAGAGGTTACTTCTCCCATCCGCAGCTACTGCTATCACTCTTATGAGTGACAGCAGATGTAGGCTGATGGGAGCAGTAGTCTCTCATCAGCCGGTGCCTGCTGACCTGTGGTAAGCTTTTTAATGTGGGTCACCACTGCGTGTCACAGCATCTCTGCGGGGTCACCAACAGTAATGTTTTTTTTACTTTGAGCACAGGCACCTGCTGATGAGAAACTACTTCTACCATCAGCAGCTCCTGCTATCGCTATTATCAGTGACCACAGATGGAGCTTGATGGGAGGAGTATTCTCTCATCAGCAGGCGCCTGCTAACCTGTGGTTAGCACGGATCACCACATTTCTGTGGGGTCACACTGACAACTGACAGCGTGACCCCACTGGGCTCTCTTGGCAGTAATGATCTACCAGTAGTAACGTTACCGTCTATCAGAACTGCTATGGCGGTGCTTTTTATGCTGTCAAACAGCGTGGGAAACACCAGCGTTTGTGCTGTGTATGTCGTTCGGCTATATTCAGCTATTAAATTGACTATTAAATCTGTGAATATTGCAAATTTGGCGATCGTGATTTGAACCCAATATTGAAATATTCGCTCATCTCTAGTCTTGATGCAAAAGCACCTCACAGCAAAACATTGTATCTACCCCAAAATGGTATCCGTAAAAATGACTACTCAGGGTTCAAACATAAGCCCTCACACAGCCCCATTTCCTGATATGCGTTACAGGTTTTGGAAAATGGTGATGAAAGCAAAAAAAATGTTCTTACAATTTTTTTTTAACCACTTAAATAAAAAAATCCTACACATGCTTGGAATCTGCATACTCATACTGACCTGAGGAATCGTACTGCCAGGTCAGTTTTAACATAGTGAACAAAGTAAATAACATGACCCAAAAAAACTATTTTGAAAGTGCACCTTTTTTGCAAATTCAACAAAATTGATAAAATAAATAATGTAATTCAAAAGTACAATTCATCCTACAAAAAAACAAGCCTTCATACAGCTATATTAATGGAAAAATAAAAAAGTTATGGCTCTTGGAAAAACGGGAGGAAAAACAAACAAAAAAATAAATAAAACGGCCTGGGGATGAAGGGGCTAAAAAGTTCAGAATTGTTTAACAACAGTTAAAAAATAAATAAATAGCGGAAAATAGGAAATCACAATGTCAGGTGATTTTTACTGCATGCAAAATGAGACCCAAAAATGAATGGCAGAATTACTTTTCTTTCCTTGTGGAAGGGAGGAAAAAATGAAAGGGCATAAATGAAAAATGTCATTATTTTTAATGGGTTAGAAAAATGTTTTTTTTTAACATCTGCTTAGAAAGCATGTGTGGTTAACCATCTTGTACTTCATCAATATTCAATTGTATCTCCTCCTTCCCGCTCATAGGACTGTGATTGACAGACAAGACTTTTCTGAATATTAAAATGTTCTGCCATACATAAAATGTAGACTTATGCAGAGTTACCATTGGTGAACTTGGCTCTTGCAGGAGATGGTGTTAGAAATTGTTATCACGCATTGAATGCGCTTCTGGAAGTCAATCTCTTACTGTAGAGCAATGCAAATCTAACTGAGCATGTGCAAGATTTCAGCAGCAGAACAAGAACAGTGAAAAGAGCTCATCAATCAAGCTGAGTGGGTGGAGATGGACAATGTAGCCTCAATACACTAGGACTCATCTGGTACTGTACAGCTGGATTATTTTCAGATATAGACAGATTTTACTGTTAAGGTACCGTCACACTAGACGATATCGCTAGCGATCCGTGACGTTGCAGCGTCCTCGCTAGCGATATCGTCCAGTGTGACAGGCAGCAGCGATCAGGCCCCTGCTGTGCTGTCGCTGGTCGGGGAAGAAAGTCCAGAACTTTGTTTCGTCGCTGGACTCCCCGCAGACATGGCTGAATCGGCGTGTGTGACACCGATTCAGCGATGTCTTCGCTGGTAACCAGGGTAAACATTGGGTAACTAAGCGCAGGGCCGCGCTTAGTAACCCGATGTTTACCCTGGTTACCATCCTAAAAGTAAAAAAACAAACACTACATACTTACCTACCGCTGTCTGTCCTCGGCGCTCTGCTTCTCTGGACTGGCTGTGAGCACAGCGGCCGGAAAGCAGAGCGGTGACATCACCGCTCTGCTTTCCGGCTGCCCGGCGCTCACAGCCAGACCAGAGAAGCAGAGCGCCGAGGACAGACAGCGGTAGGTAAGTATGTAGTGTTTGTTTTTTTACTTTTAGGATGGTAACAAGGGTAAACATCGGGTTACTAAGCGCGGCCCTGCGCTTAGTTACCCGATGTTTACCCTGGTTACCCGGGGACTTCGGCATCGTTGGTCGCTGGAGAGCTGTCTGTGTGACAGCTCTCCAGCGACCAAACAGCGACGCTGCAGCGATCCGGATCATTGTCGGTATCGCTGCAGTGTCGCTAAGTGTGATGGTACCTTTAGATCCGGAGACAGATGCTCTTTAGCAAAATCTCTGCTATAGTTAATCTTTAAAGTGTATAACCATAAAAGGATTAATAAAAACTGCAGTTTGCCTTGCAGAGAATGCAAACCTTGAGGCTATGTGCACATGTAGGAAAAGTGGTGCAGAATTTTCTGCACAAAATCCACATCTTCTGGCAGAATCCGCAGCTGCGGATTTGCCGGTTTTTTAATGAGGATTTTGTGCAGTTTTTATGTGGAATTGATGCAGATTTTGTGCGGATTTTCTGCATTTTTTGCCATTGCGGATTTTTAACATGGAGGGGTGCAGAAACGCTGCAGATCCGCACAAAAGAAGTGGCATGCACTTCTTTGAAATCCACAGCATTTTCGCACTGATTTTTCCGCACCATCTGCACAGCTATTTTTTTATCCCATTGATTTACATTGTACTGTACATCACAGTGCGGATCTGCAGCGTTTCTGCATGGACAAATCCGCTGCGGATCCACAGCAAATCCGCATCGTGTGCACATACAGTGGGGCAAAAAAGTATTTAGTCAGTCAGCAATAGTGCAAGTTCCACCACTTAAAAAGATGAGAGGCGTCTGTAATTTACATCATAGGTAGACCTCAACTATGGGAGACAAACTGAGAAAAAAAAATCCAGAAAATCACATTGTCTGTTTTTTTATCATTTTATTTGCATATTATGGTGGAAAATAAGTATTTGGTCAGAAACAAACAATCAAGATTTCTGGCTCTCACAGACCTGTAACTTCTTCTTTAAGAGTCTCCTCTTTCCTCCACTCATTACCTGTAGTAATGGCACCTGTTTAAACTTGTTATCAGTATAAAAAGACACCTGTGCACACCCTCAAACAGTCTGACTCCAAACTCCACCATGGTGAAGACCAAAGAGCTGTCAAAGGACACCAGAAACAAAATTGTAGCCCTGCACCAGGCTGGGAAGACTGAATCTGCAATAGCCAACCAGCTTGGAGTGAAGAAATCAACAGTGGGAGCAATAATTAGAAAATGGAAGACATACAAGACCACTGATAATCTCCCTCGATCTGGGGCTCCACGCAAAATCCCACCCCGTGGGGTCAGAATGATCACAAGAACGGTGAGCAAAAATCCCAGAACCACGAGGGGGGACCTAGTGAATGAACTGCAGAGAGCTGGGACCAATGTAACAAGGCCTACCATAAGTAACACACTACGCCACCATGGACTCAGATCCTGCAGTGCCAGACGTGTCCCACTGCTTAAGCCAGTACATGTCCGGGCCTGTCTGAAGTTTGCTAGAGAGCATTTGGTTGATCCAGAGGAGTTTTGGGAGAATGTCCTATGGTCTGATGAAACCAAACTGGAACTGTTTGGTAGAAACACAACTTGTCGTGTTTGGAGGAAAAAGAATACTGAGTTGCATCCATCAAACACCATACCTACTGTAAAGCATGGTGGTGGAAACATCATGCTTTGGGGCTGTTTCTCTGCAAAGGGGCCAGGACGACTGATCCGGGTACAGGAAAGAATGAATGGGGCCATGTATCGTGAGATTTTGAGTGCAAACCTCCTTCCATCAGCAAGGGCATTGAAGATGAAACGTGGCTGGGTCTTTCAACATGACAATGATCCAAAGCACACCGCCAGGGCAATGAAGGAGTGGCTTCGTAAGAAGCATTTCAAGGTCCTGGAGTGGCCTAGCCAGTCTCCAGATCTCAACCCTATAGAAAACCTTTGGAGGGAGTTGAAAGTCCGTGTTGCCAAGCGAAAAGCCAAAAACATCACTGCTCTAGAGGAGATCTGCATGGAGGAATGGGCCAACATACCAACAACAGTGTGTGGCAACCTTGTGGAGACTTACAGAAAACGTTTGACCTCTGTCATTGCCAACAAAGGATATATTACAAAGTATTGAGATGAAATTTTGTTTCTGACCAAATACTTATTTTCCACCATAATATGCAAATAAAATGTTAAAAAAAACAGACAATGTGATTTTCTGGATTTTTTTTTCTCAGTTTGTCTCCAATAGTTGAGGTCTACCTATGATGTAAATTACAGACGCCTCTCATCTTTTTAAGTGGTGGTACTTGCACTATTGCTGACTGACTAAATACTTTTTTGCCCCACTGTAGGTGGCACATGAGGGTGGCACTCATAGTAATCTGGCATCAACAACCATAGAGGTTTTAAGGAGAACTCTGGTCATCATTCCGACACACTGATGACCGCCAATCGTGTGACAGGGGTCACCGGTGTGCGTATTTCCAGCCGGATGGCCGTAAGCGCTTGTTAAATGCTGCTGTCAGAATTTCACAGCGGCAATTAACTAGTTAATAGGTGTGGGCAGATCGCGATTCCGCCCACTCCTATTGTGGGCACATGTCAGCTGTTCAAAACACCCGACATGTCCAGCCTTTCAATCTGAGCCCACATCAAAGCGGGGGTTCTGCCATTAGACGTACTATTCCATCTGATGGCAGAAAGGGGTTAAATATTGGAGGACAGAAACAATGCATCTAGACTCGCACTTGAAAACGAGGTCCAACTATAACAAGGCTCATGAATTTAGACAGATTACGATCACTAAGAATAGTATATTGACTATTAGTTTACTGAAAAGATAAATATTTAATAGTGATGAGAGAATGGGCTCTGATAATGTGTTATCCAAGTATCTTGGTCATGCTCGAATAATATGTTTGAGTACCTGTGGCTGCATGATTCGCGGCTGTGCGACAGCGTCAACACATGTGGAGATTCCCTAACAAATAGGCAATCCCCACATGTGTTCAGGCTGTCTAACAGCCAGAAAACATAATATCCAAGCACACCCAAGCTACTCGGATAAGACTGTAGCATGCTCCGACAACGTTAACCGAGCACATTTGCTCATCACTAATATTTATTGAAATATATTATTCCATACATTCAGAATTTGCATTATTCTTTCTTTTTTCCTTTTATTATGTTTTGCATTACACATGTAAACATGAACACTGTACAATATGCAGGGCTCTAAGAATATTACATGGGCATGCACCATAATAATAATCTAATACTTGTACATAACTAAACTAGGGGGAGATCAATGTAGCAAAACATTCATATGGCTTCTAAAGTAGAACATCTGTAAAACTTTGCCAATGAATTATGCTCTCTAGGTGCCAGTGGACTATTTCTGCATGGACTAATGCCATCCCCATTCCAATTAGCACATGCTGTTTTATTGCAATTATTAGCACATGCTGTTTTATTGCAATTTTTTGATTGTGATTTCCACTGTGTTAATAACCAATGATGAAAATTGAATAAAATAAATAATAGTGGTTTCCTAGACTCTATGTAGGGGTGCTTCAGACCAGCCCAGGGCATAGGAGTTTATTTTAGAAGAATAAATAAGAATATAACATGCACCTTATGTAAAAACAAGAAATAACTAAAACCTTGCTGCTACTCTCAGTCAGTAAAGCGTTTTACCTAGCAATGCTGATGCTGCAGGTTGTTCAGCTTCATTAACTTTTACTTAGTACAGAAAACTCACATACAGAAAACTATATTTTTTACTTTAGAAACCTAGATGTATACTTCAGTGTATACCTTTTTTATTCTTTCCTACATGTGATTCACATGCTCCTAATCTATGCTGTAATATAATATAGGGAATGTCAGTTCTATTGTTAACTGTGGAAATATGATGGGTAACACATCCAATTAGGAAGAATAAAATGCACTTGCTTTGGTGGCATGGAGAGTTATCATTATTGAGGTTGATGCTTTATGTGTACACTGGTCATGGAGATTGTAAAACATATTCACTCAGGCACATCTAAAACAGGACTATTGTTTCATACAATACCATAGTTCCATTTGTGCCTTTTCATTGATTTAGCAAGTACAAAAATTAATAACTCAAGTCTTCTATTTTGGGCAAACATTGGATTTAAAAAAAATGGCTTCAGCTAAGCCAAGATAAAAGTATGTGACACTGTCACATCCTCCATGCAATAATAATGGCTATTAGAGATAATCAAATCTTTTGAAATTTAAATTTGTTAGGTTTGGCAATTTTTTCCCCCAAAAAATGATTTGTGACTAGTGATGTGCTCTTATCCGAGCATGCTTGGGTGTAATCCGAGTATCTTGGGCATGCTAATATATTATGTTTGCCTCCCTGTGACTGCATAATTTCCGGTTGTTAGACAGCCTGAACACATGTGCTGATTCCCTAACAAACAGCCAATCCACGCATGTTTCCAAATAAATTTACTCCAATTGCCTTGAAAAGATGTGTACAAATCTCGAAAGTCTACTAAAACAGTATCCAAATTCTTTCATTCTCTTTGGCACAAACACAAACTTAGCAATCAGTGTAAATTCTCCATAGAAACTGATGGTAACAGGCAGTAATCATTAGTCCATTTAATAGTGTACAGTGCACTGACAGACTTTTCATGTTTTCTTTTTTAATTAACATTTTCCAAATATTTTACCTTTAGTAATTTGTGATCAGTCTATTCTGTGCAGAACACTGATGATGTCACTGTCAGAGTTAACATTATCCTGCTTTGACTGATTTGCCTGATAAGCCATTTATTTCACAACGTCCTCTGCTTCTTCCCCCACTAATATGAGGCAGAGGAATGATTTTTTGGCCTGATTTTGGTAACATTACAGTCCAGATGGCTGGTGCAAGCAGTGATGGTTCTTCTGCTGCTGCTGCTGCTGCTAGAAGCTACCACATTATTTGCTGTGATATGTTTTTTTTTTTTATTTTACACAACTCTGTCTATCTCCATAACCATTTTTTTCTTTTACTACACATTTTGGACAATACTATCATTAACTTTTGATAATCTTTTCAACTCTAATTTTCAGTCGTTGACAAAGAGGACAATATAAGAAATGTAGAGTATGTACACTTGCAGAAAGCAAAACATGTCAGCAAGTTTCAGTATAGGTGTGGAATGTTTGATTCTTAAATTGAACACATAAAACAGGTGTGCCAAAACAGATATGCATAGGTAAACAGTTAAAAAATGTTTTTTTTTTAATGAAATCCTTTCCCAAAAATGACAAAATAAGAAATGCTGGGTAGGTACACAACCAAAAAGCCAGCATCTGCAATCGAGAATTGTAGTAGTGTTACAATACACACACCATTCCTGAAATGTCTGTATTTTGTAGAAATTAAAGTATAGTCGCTTGTTACAAGCAAGCATCAGATCACTGATCAATCACACCGAGTCGGTTTCTGCTGCTGGAAACTCTCTAATTTGTCTCTCCCCCTATCATTTGAATTTCTGTATTATTTGGACTACTGCTCTAATCTTTTTCACTGCTGCAGTTATACAACACATTTTTTAAGCATTTTTCCAATGTTTTCGGGCTCTTTCTTCCTTCCTTTCATGCTGAGCTGTGAACTTTCATGAACTCTCAATATCACAAAATCACCATAAAAAGGTTGCTTCATTCCCTATCTTGGCTTTTATTCAGCCTCCTGATAACCTGTGCTGTTTTACATGTGATTGCTGTAAGAAATTATGGGGAAATCTGGACGGTGGCACCTGAGGTCATGTCAGATGTGACTGATGTACTTTTCTGCAATGTGTAAAATGAAAGTGGGCATTTTTGGGAATTTTTAATGCAAACTGTATTGCAAATTGTTTAAAGGGACTCTGTCACCTGAATTTGGCGGGACTGGTTTTGGGTCATATGGGCGGAGTTTTCGGGTGTTTGATTCACCCTTTCCTTACCCGCTGGCTGCATGCTGGCTGCAATATTGGATTGAAGTTCATTCTCTGTCCTCGTAGTACACGCCTGTGCAAAGCAATCTTGCCTTGCGCAGGTGTGTACTATGGAGGACAGAGAATGAACTTCAATCCAATATTGCAGCCAGCATGCAGCCAGCGGGTAAGGAAAGGGTGAATCAAACACCCGAAAACTCCGCCCATATGACCCAAAACCAGTCCCGCCAAATTCAGGTGACAGGTTCCCTTTAAATTCCACAAAATTTGACTTGAAATCAATTTGCATGAAATCAGTTCAATAATTTCAGTTCTAATGGCTATTCTTTTTTTTATGTTGCATGTTTTTATCATTACAGACTCATTGTATATACAGTGGCATGTAAAGGTTTGGGCATCCCTGGTTGAAAAAATAACTGTTATTGTAGATAGATAAGCAAGCTGAAGATGAAATGATCTCTAAAAGGCCTAAAGTTAAGGATGACACAATTAATTTGCATTTTAGGGAAAAAACATACAGTATATTTACAGTGGGTATGGAAAGTATTCAGACCCCTTTACATTTTTCACTCTTTATTTCATTACAGCCATTTGGTAACTTTAAAAAAGTTCATTTTTTCTCATTATTGTACACTCTGCACCCCATGTTGACTGAAAAAAAAACAGAAATGTAGTAATTTTTGCAAATGTGTTAAAAAGGAAAAACTGAAGTATCACATGGTCAAAAGTATTCAGACCCTTTGCTCAGTATTGAGTAGAAGCGCCCTTTTGAGCTTGACGTACAAAATACCAGGACCCTGACTATCCATACTTTATGGTAGCCGTGCCTTCCAATGTCCCCTATTTTTGGATCCATTCTTAGCTCTGGCTAAAGGAAAATCTACCTTATATACAAATTGCATCAATGTTTAGTGAACATCAAAATGCATAGTATGAACAGTAAAACTTTACCACTGTATGTATATTAGTCTTCTGTTTTCAGAGGGTCAAAAGAGGCAACAGCAAAAAATGGAGACGTTTTACAAACAATATATTTCACATTGCTTTTATTTTTCACCAGGAATAAAGCCACTTCTTATAATTTCACTAAAAGTTAACAGAAATATTGCTGTTTACTGGAAAGCCACCCAAATGCGTAATACTCCAGTTTATTTAATATTAGTCTATCAGGTGACATGTTTTGAGTGGCATTTAGAAAATTACTTCTGTCATTTATTATAATTACTCTTACCGGCATCATTGTTGAATATTGCCAAATCATTCTGTTCCAGCAAAACAGAAGAATGACAGAAGAATGACAGTTGGTAAAAGACAATAAGCATAAATCAATACCCAAGATATTATGGACCCTTTCCTGACAGCTTGTTTTACAGCAAAATAATATTAGACATATTTCTTCACTTTTTGCTGACTCAGGACTCTGCTGCTGTCTTCAGTGTATATGGAAATAGCAAGCCATAGGACATACATCTTATAATGCAATGCAAGTGGTTTTTTCAGAGAGGTTTTCCACACCGGGATATACCCTCCTCTTATATACCCTATAAGTTTGTATATACAGGCCTGCATAACACATGGCACGCTAAAGGATTTGTTGCGGCCTGCAGAGTTGTACAGGAGATGTGGCTCCCTTCTTCTCAAGTTCAAATGTGTTTGACTCTTGTAGAAATGAATACATTTAAACTCTATGGCATCGGGACAAAGTGCCTGTTAGCCCTACCCTTATGTACAGCAGCGTGATGAAGTCAGCACATTGCTTATGTCATTACACTGCTGCCGGTGCCACACAGGCAACAGAGACGTTGGGCACTGGTAAGCGTTCCATGGAGGATCTGAAGATTAAGGCTATTCGCTATAAAAACGCAATAAAACCATGAAAAAAACGCATACAGCAAGCATCCTATTTTTAGAATGCATTCCGCATTTTTTGTGCACATGCAGCGTTTTTTCCGCAGCGGAAAATCACATCCCGGAAAAAAACGCAGCATGTTCATTAAAGTGCGGAATCACGGTGATATCTCACACATAGGAATGCATTGATCCGCTTACTTCCTGCATGGGGCTATGCCCACCATGCGGGAAGTAAGTGGATCATGTGCAGTTGGTACCCAGGGTGGAGAAGAGGAGACTCTCCTCCAGACCTTGGGAACCATATAATTGTTAAAAAAAGAATGAAACAAAAAATAGTGATATTCTCACCTTCCAGCGACCCTCGCAGCGTTACCGCTCAGCTTTCCCCCTCCTCGTGACGCTCCAGTCCCAGTAATGTATTGCGAAAATCACCTGTGATGACCTGTGGTCTCGCGAGACCGCTACGTCATCTGGAATCATGCCGCAAAGCATTACTGGGACCGGAGCAACGCGAGGAGCGGGAATGGCTGCCGGGGACGCTGGAAGGTGAGAATATCATGATTTATTGTTTTTTAATTATTTTTAATATTCTATCTTTTCACAATTGATGCTGCATAAAAAATTGGTCACATTTGTCAAACACTATGTTTGACAAGTGTGACCAGCCTGTCAATCAATTTTCCAAGCGATGCTAGAGATCGCTTGGAAAATGCTAGCATTCTGCAAGCTAAAAATGCTTGCAAAATGCTAGTGTTTAGCGGGAATACACAAGCCACTTCCGCATGCGATATACCCATGGCAGGAGTTTCAGAATTGCGGTGGAAATTTCCACAGCAATTCTGCAATGTGTGCACTTAGCCTAAACGTCAAGTTATTTTAGATGAGGGGACCAGGGAGGGGAGGAATAGAGTTATTGTGAGGAGACATAATGTAGCAATATGAGACATTATGGGCCAATGGGACGCTGTGTGGGGAGATTTTGAAAGGGGCAGCATGTGGGGGAAAATTATGATAGTGGCAGTGTGGTGGATATTATGTGTTGATACATTATGAAGAGGAGTGTAGGGGGATTTTATAAAAAGGGGCAGTGTAGGGCAGATATTATAGAGAGGTGCAGTGTGGGCGATATTATAGAGAAAGACAGTGTTGGGAGGGGAATTTTGTGCAGGAAGCACAGTAAGAGGCAATTATTTATTCAGGGAAACAGCATGGGAAATATTTATATTCAAATTCAAAGAAGCTTTATTGGCAGAACCAAATAAACATCAGTTTTGCCAAAGCACATGTACAATAGGGCATAGGGATGGGGACTGTGGGGATGATGGGTAGGGACTGTAGGAACGATGAATGGGGCACATCTAGAGTAGGAGCATTATAATGATACATTTATTTTTAAGGACACCATGTTGGGAAGTGCTGCTGAAGTTGGAGTGAAATATCTTCATGGTGTCTGTGGTACATGGAGACAAAAGAGATGGGAACAAATCCAATCAGAGGAGATGTCACCGATAAGGTAGCTGAATTTAATTATTTATTTGTTTTTACTGACTATGCCTCATCAGTATTGTGTTTCTTTAATAGTCCACAAAATGATGATGGCTGGTAACAGCAACTCCCAGCTTCTCGTTACCATTGTTAAAGGGAGCCTGTCAGGAGGATTGAGCACAGTAACCTACAGACAGTGCCAGCTTGGGGCAATTACACTGATTAAAATGATACCTTGGTTTATGAAATCCATTTTCTGGTTATTTGTTAATCTTTGTTTTGAGTTAATGATATGCCTGGGCCCTGGGAGGGCCTGGAGGGGGGTCTTCATGTGGTGCTCTGGTGAGGTATTCATAATGCAGACTGCTGACAGGTCACTGATCCCTCCGTGACATGCCCCCTAGTTTACATAATGAATACCTGTACATACATAATAAAAATAAAAAAAAAACCTTCTGCAGGCAAACTAGGGGGCAGATCACTGAGGGATCAGTAACCTGTCAGCAGTCTGCATTATGAATACCTAATCAGATCATGACATGAAGATTCCCCTTCAGTCTGCCCGGAGCATGAGCATATCATTACTGCAAAACTGAAAATACAGATTTAAAAACAACAAGAAGACGGATTTCATCCACCAAGGTATCATTTTAATCAGAGTAGCGGCGCCGGCCTCACACTGTCTGTAGGTTACTATGCACAATCCAGCTGACAAGTTCCCTTTAAGTACATACTGTGAATTGTAGGTGCATGCAATTTATTATATATGGGGCTAACCTGACATTCTAATTGGTCGCTGTAATAAGCTTGGCACTGCATACATATAACTCCCGAAAAAATATGGAGTGCATAGTCTAAGAATAAAATCCATAAAGTTTATTGAATGTAACAAGACATATAGCCATATATGAAATAATGAGCATGTACTGTATCAACACAGAGTCAAATAGAGCAGGGACTCAGATAAAAAAAGCATTCGTATCACGTAGAGTATTATTGCGGGGAGAGTATATGATTCAAGTATATGTAAATATATCAAGATCAAGTGCTTGTATATTTCTAAACATCTGATCTGTGATCAATCCTTGACAGAGTTCAGTAACACATAAAGGCCATATGAATGATCCTGCTATCTTCCCAATGGCTTCAAGATTACATAGCCCAAACATAATGCTGCATTACTACACACACACAGATGCACTCTTATCCATTGTTACCCCGCATGTGGTATACCGCTAGCAGCCCCAGTGAGCATTTTGCATTGGCTTCCTCAGAAGGTTGTGCATACATGTACTGACGGTGTTTCTGACCCTGCATTGACGTACTGACAGTGGTTATGGAGCTGCGTTCATGTACTGACGGTGGTGTTGTCACTGCATTCAAGTATTTATGGTGGTTTTGATGCTCCATATATGTACTGATGGGGGTTCTGGTGCTGTATTTATGTACTGATAGTAGTTCTGGTGCTGCATTCATGTACTGAAGGTTGTTCTGATGCTGCACTCATGCACTGATGGTACTGCTCAAATTTGCTAATGGTGGTTTGATCTTGAATACCTGTAGCAATAAGCTTCATGGCTATGTTTGAAATTAAAATTAGCTAAAACTTAGATATTTGAGAATATGAGGAGGATTAGACAAGCTCCTGCTCCAAAAATCTTAGTAATTTTAGAATAAAACTAGGAGGAAAAAGACAAAGCAATAGGGTTGTATCCAAGGAAGAAAAAAGTTTTTAAGTAAAGGTTATACTAAGCTGATTTAGTTGTGTATACATAACATTTCAATAACTTAAAAATCCAGCTGCTGCAGATCAATGGGTCATCAGACCGGGAAAACAGATAAGGAGGATTTATGGATAATCTGTGCTGCTGGTATCCCATTGGTATCGCGATCTGTACACAAGGTATCGTCACCTGCCGACTACGCCAATTCTGTAAAGCGGCCTGGATGGTAGTCATGGTAATGGTCTGTTTTGTTCCCACACCCTGGCACCCAACAGATGAAGTGTAATGTCTCTCTTGCTGTGTGTACAGAGTGCGCAGCAAAACACTTACGGTCACTGCCAGGTTCTTCTTAGGTCACTCCGGCTTCACAAAGTATTTCAGAGTCACAAGTCTTTTCAAATAACAGAACTTTACTGGGCAGCAACACCTTAATCACATAGGCAGCACAAGGCAAACACAGATGCATTTTCATACCTATCCCTGCCTTCCTGACAGGCTCTATCTTCTCTCTCAGCTTTCCCTTTCCCAGCAAGCACAGCTATATCCTTGGACAATCTGTTTCCCAGGTATATCCTCAGACAATCCGTGTCACACCTGTTTACTTGAACAAACCATGTCCCACCTACATCCTCGAACAGTCTGTGTCCCATCTGTGCCTTTTCTGCAACCAGCTCCTTTCAGCCCCTCATCCAGCTGCAATGGTAAGAGGTGCCGGGAACACTATCTCAGCTGCTCCCACCCTGGTCTTAGACCCTGGATCCTGCTTGGGGATGATCCTGTTGAGCTGGTGCCTGTCAGCACTGTTTTTTCACCTGGAGCCCCTTACTGCAGCAACAGCTTTATCCTCATGGCCTGTGACACTCTGCTGCACTACTGCTTACATGACCTGCTTTGGGAAGGCAGCCCTGGCTTTTTGCACATATTAGGAAGTATCCTGATTATACTTCCCTGCTCTGTGCTGTCCCTTCCATTTACTTAACTCCTGTGCTGCCTATCTCCTACTCTATTCTATGCTGTTCTCTATCACTAATGTGCCCCCCTCTATTCTACCCCACTATTGTCCTGTACTACCTAAATTCCTATTGTAGCCCTAATCCTATAAACAGTACATTCACATTATAATACATGACATCACAGTATGTGACATTAATAAACAGTGAGGTGCTGCATGCAGCGTCCAGGAGAGAGAAAGCACATGAGGGTCCCTGCCCCCTCCTTAAACAGTCAATGCATTTTGAAACACTACAGACTTCTTCATCAGGACAAGAAAAGCATCATACTGTTATTTTGGAGTAGAAACTGAGCAGAAACTCTCCAAATCCTCCACACATACTCAAAATTTGGTTCTGGTGATGTATTATTGTACTGATGATAGTTATGGTGATATATTCCAGTAACTATCCCTTTAAATGTTGCGGCCCTTTTGATTGGTTCAGTCTGAAAATGTGGCTGTTGGACCAAAAAATGTTGTGCACCCCTGGTATAGTAGTTTACTACCCTTACCTAAGCAGTTAGCAAGAAAAAAATGAACTATATACTTTACATCAAGGGTGTCAAAGTGCATTCCTCGAGGGCTGCAAACAAAGTCATGTTTTCAGGATTTCCTTGTACTGCACAGGTGATAATTTAATCACCTACACAAATAATGAGTTGGTGATTAACCCCTTTCTGCCATTAGACGTACTATTGCGTCCATGTGGGGTGGGCTTTTCTTCCCAAGGACGCAATAGTACGTCATATGCGATCGGCAGCGCTCACGGGGGGAGCGCCGCCGATCGCGGCCGGGTGTCAGCTGTTTATCGCAGCTGACATCCGGCACTATGTGCCAGGAGCGGTCACGGACCGCCCCTGGCACATTAACCCCCGGCACACCGCGATCAAAGATGATCGCGATGTGCCGGCGGTACAGGGAAGCACCGCGCAGGGAGGGGGCTCCCTGCGGGCTTCCCTGAGCCCCCCGCAGCAACGCGATGTGATCGCGTTGCTGCGAGGGTCTCACCTCCCTCCCTGCTCCCTCCAGCCCCGGATCCAAGATGGCCGCGGATCCGGGTCCTGCAGGGAGGGAGGTGGCTTCACAGAAGCCTGCTCAGAGCAGGCACTGTGAAGCAGCCTGCACTCCTATCAGATCAGTGATCTGACAGAGTGCTGTGCAAACTGTCAGATCACTGATCTGTGATGTCCCCCCCTGGGACAAAGTAAAAAAGTAAAAAAAAAAAATTTCAAATGTGTAAAAAAAAATTTAAAAAAATATTCCAAAATAATGAAAAAAAAATAAAAATATTATTCCCATAAATACATTTCTTTATCTAAATAAAAAAAACAAAACAATAAAAGTACACATATTTAGTATCGCCGCGTCCGTAACGGCCCGACTTATGAAACTGGCCCACTAGTTAACCCCTTCAGTAAACACCGTAAGAAAAAAAAAAAAAAAACGAGGCAAAAAACAACGCTTTATTATCATACCACCGAACAAAAAGTGGAATAACACGCGATCAAAAAGACAGATATAACTAACCATGGTACCGCTGAAAACGTCATCTTGTCCCGCAAAAAACGAGCCGCCATACAGCATCATCAGCAAAAAAATAAAAAAGTTATAGTCCTGAGAATAAAGCGATGCAAAAATAATTATTTTTTCTATAAAATAGTTTTTATCGTATAAAAGCGCCAAAACATAAAAAAATGATATAAATGAGGTGTCGCTGTAATCGTACTGACCCGAAGAATAAAACTGCTTCATCAATTTTACCAAACGCGGAACGGTATAAACGCCTCCCCCAAAAGAAATTCATGAATAGCTGGTTTTTGGTCATTCTGCCTCACAAAAATCGGAATAAAAAGCGATTACCAATAAAAACATCAACTCGTCCCGCAAAAACCAAGACCTCACATGACTCTGTGGACCAGAATATAGAAAAATTATAGCTCTCAAAATGTGGTAACGCAAAAAATATTTTTTGCAATAAAAAGCGTCTTTCAGTGTGTGACGGCTGCCAATCATAAAAATCCGCTAAAAAACCCGCTATAAAAGTAAATCAAACCCCCCTTCATCACCCCCTTAGTTAGGGAAAATTAAAAAAATGTATTTATTTCCATTTTCCCATTAGGGCTAGGGTTAGAGTTAGGGCTAGGGTTAGGGCTAGGGTTAGGGCTAGGGTTAGGGCTAGGGCTAGGGTTAGGGCTAGGGTTAGGGCTAGGGTTAGGGTTAGGGCTAGGGTTAGGGCTAGGGTTAGGGTTAGGGCTAGGGTTAGGGCTAGGGTTAGGGCTAGGGTTAGGGCTAGGGTTAGGGCTAGGGTTAGGATTAGGGTTAGGGCTAGGGTTAGGGCTAGGGCTACAGTTTGGGTTGGGGCTAAAGTTACAGTTAGGGTTTAGATTACATTTACGGTTGGGAATAGGGTTGGGATTAGGGTTAGGGGTGTGTCAGGGTTAGAGGTGTTGTTAGGGTTACTGTTGGGATTAGGGTTAGGGATGTGTTTGGATTAGGGTTTCAGTTATAATTGGGGGGTTTCCACTGTTTAGGCACATCAGGGGCTCTCCAAACGCGACATGGCGTCCGATCTCAATTCCAGCCAATTTTGCGTTGAAAAAGTAAAACAGTGCTTCTTCCCTTCCGAGCTCTCCCGTGTGCCCAAACAGGGGTTTACCCCAACATATGGGGTATCAGCGTACTCAGGACAAATAGGACAACAACTTTTGGGGTCCAATTTCTCCTGCTACCCTTGGGAAAATACAAAACTCGGGGCTAAAACATATTTTTTGTGAGAAAAAAAAAGATTTTTTATTTTCACGGCTCTGCGTTATAAACTGTAGTGAAACACTTGGGGGTTCAAAGTTCTCACAACACATCTAGATTAGTTCCCTGGGGGGTCTAGTTTCCAATATGGGGTCACTTGTGGGGGGTTTCTACTGTTTAGGTACATTAGGGGTTCTGCAAACGCAATGTGACGTCTGCAGACCATTCCATCTAAGTCTGCATTCCAAATGGCGCTCCTTCCCTTCCGAGCTCTGCCATGCGCTCAAACGTTGGTTTCCCCCAACATACGGGGTATCAGCGTACTCAGGACAAATTGGACAACAACTTTTGGGGTCGAATTTCTCCTCTTACCCTCGGGAAAATACAAAACTGGGGGCTAAAAAATAATTTTGGGGGGAAAGATTTTTTTTTTTAATTTTCACGGCTCTGCGTTACAAACTGTAGTGAAACACTTGGGGGTTCAAAGCTATCACAACACATCTAGATGAGTTCCTTAGGGGGTCTAGTTTCCAAAATGGTGTCACTTGTGGGAGGTTTCTACTGTTTAGGTACATTAGGGGCTCTGCAAATGCAATGTGACACCTGCAGACCATTCCATCTAAGTCCTCATTCCAAATGGAGCTCCTTCCCTTCCGAGCCCTCCCATGCGCCCAAACAGTGGTTCCCCCCCACATATGGGGTATCAGCGCACTCAGGACAAATTGGACAACAAATTGTGGGGTCGAATTTCTCCTTTTACCCTCGGGAAAATACAAAACTGGGGGCTAAAAAATAATTTTTGTGGGAAAAAAATTTTGTTTTATTTTTACGGCTCTCCATTATAAACTTCTGTGAAGCCCTTGGTGGGTCAAAGCGCTCAGCACACATCTAGATAAGTTCCTAAGGGGGTCTACTTTCCAAAATGGTGTCACTTGTGGGGGGGTTTCTACTGTTTAGGTACATTAGGGGCTCTGCAAACGCAATGTGACACCTGCAGACCATTCCATCTAAGTCTGCATTCAAATGGCACTCCTTCCCTTCTGAGCCCTCCCATGTGCCCAAACAGTGGTTCCCCCCATATATGGTGTATCATCGCACTCAGGACAAATTGGGCAACAAATTTTGGGGTCCAATTTCTCCTGTTACCCTCAGGAAAATACAAAACTGGGGGCTAAAAAAATAATTTTTGTGGGAAAAAAATTTTGTTTTATTTTTACGGCTCTGCATTATAAACTTCTGTGAAGCACTTGGTGGGTCAAAGTGCTCACCACACCTCTAGATAAGTTCCTTAGGGGGTCTACTTTCCAAAATGGTGTCATTTGTGGGGGGTTTCAATGTTTAGGCACATCAGTGGCTCTTCAAACGCAACATGGCGTCCCATCTCAATTCCTGTCAATTTTGCTTTGAAAAGTCAAACGGCGCTCCTTCCCTTCCGAGCTCTCCCATCCACCCAAACAGTGGTTTACCCCCACATATGGGGTATCCGCGTACTCAGGACAAATTGTACAACAACTTTTGGGGTCCAATTTCTTCTCTTACCCTTGGGAAAATAAAAAATTGGGGGCAAAAAGATAATTTTTGTGAAAAAATATGATTTTTTATTTTTACGGTTCTACATTATAAACTTCTGTGAAGCACTTGGTGGGTCAAAGTGCTCACCACACCTCTAGATAAGTTCCTTAGGGGGTCTACTTTCCAAAATGGTGTCACTTGTGGGGGGTTTCAATGTTTAGGCACATCAGTGGCTCTTCAAACGCAACATGACGTCCCATCTCAATTCCTGTCAATTTTGCATTGAAAAGTCAAACGGCGCTCCTTCCCTTCCGAGCTCTCCCATCCGCCCAAACAGTGGTTTACCCCCACATATGGGCTATCAGCGTAC
The DNA here is from genome assembly GCF_032444005.1 of Ranitomeya imitator. Lineage (NCBI taxonomy): Eukaryota > Metazoa > Chordata > Amphibia > Anura > Dendrobatidae > Ranitomeya > Ranitomeya imitator. Next base: position 931,985,113 of record NC_091282.1, on the reverse strand, counting down.
TCAGGACAAATTGTACAACATCTTTTGGGGTCCAATTTCTTCTCTTACCCTTGGGAAAATAAAAAATTGGGGGCGAAAAGATAATTTTTGTGAAAAAATATGATTTTTTATTTTTACGGTTCTACATTATAAACTTCTGTGAAGCACTTGTTGGGTCAAAGTGCTCACCACACCTCTAGATAAGTTCCTTAGGGGGTCTACTTTCCAAAATGGTGTCACTTGTGGGGGGTTTCAATGTTTAGCCACATCAGGGGCTCTCCAAACGAAACATGGCGTCCCATCTCAATTCCAGTCAATTTTGCATTGAAAAGTCAAATGGCGCTCCTTCGCTTCCGAGCTCTGCCATGCGCCCAAACAGTGGTTTACCCCCACATGTGGGGTATTGGCATACTCAGGACAAATTGTACAACAATGTTTGGGGTCCATTTTCTCCTCTTACCCTTGGTAAAATAAAACAAATTGGAGCTGAATTACATTTTTTGTGAAAAAAAGTTAAATGTTCATTTTTATTTAAACATTCAAAAAATTCCTGTGAAGCACCAGAAGGGTTAATAAACTTCTTGAATATGGTTTTGAGCACCTTGAGGGGTGTAGTTTTTAGAATGGTGTCACACTTGGGTATTTTCTATCATATAGACCCCTCAAAATGACTTCAAATGAGATGTGGTCCCTAAAATAAAATGGTGTTGTAGAAATGAGAAATTGCTGGTCAACTTTTAACCCTTATAACTCCCTAACAAAAAAAAATTTTGGTTCCAAAATTGTGCTGATGTAAAGTAGACATGTGGGAAATGTTACTTATTAAGTATTTTGTGTGACATATCTCTGTGATTTAATTGCATAAAAATTCAAAGTTGGAAAATTGCGAAATTTTCAAAATTTTCGCCAAATTTCCGTTTTTTTCACAAATAAACGCAGGTACTATCAAATAATTTTTACCATTGTCATGAAGTACAATATGTCACGAGAAAACAATGTCAGAATCACCGGGATCCATTGAAGCGTTCCAGAGTTATAACCTCATAAAGGGACAGTGGTCAGAATTGTAAAAATTGGCCCGGTCATTAACGTGCAAACCACCCTTCGGGGTAAAGGGGTTAAATTATCACCTGTGCAGTACAAGGAAATCCTGAAAACATGACCTGTTTGCAGCCCTCGAGGAATGCAGTTTGACACCCCTGCTTTACATGATATTAAAGAGATTATAGGACATTTAAAAAAATTCTGTCTGGGCTTATGATAGCTATTACTATTAGACCAGTGAGATATGCCAATGTTTAAAGGTAGTAAATGCCATAAAAATCACAAAACAAACTAGCGAAGCACCTGTCATTCCAATACAGCCGGTCACATTTTCCTTCTCTAGAGTGTTCGCAAGTCATCTACACACTTGGCTGATGCAGTCAATCACTGACCTCAGTAATCTCATGTCATCCAGTTTTATCACTGAGGCACTTGACTCTGAGGCATTAACATTAAAACCACCTTCCTAGTATTATGTTCCTTAGAACAAATCCGACCCTTTGAAGCAAGAGCATCAGAAGATTCTGAAATGTTGTGATACCTGGCATCAAGATGTTAATAGCTTATCCTTTAAGCCTTTAAATGTTACTAACAGGCCAGACCATGATCTATTTCTAATGATAACTAGCCCAACAAAAGCATTTTCAAAACTGGATAGGGGTCAGCATGGACCCATTGACTAGTCCATAGCTATTCACCCCCAAACACGGGAACCTGCAATGCATTGTTCTCTGATACTTCCATTATCCATCCTTTTAACCACTTTTGGTTGGTTCTAACAGCTGCATACAAAAACTAGCCACAGGATCTGCTGTTTCAGAGGTCAGCTCAACAAACTGATTGGCCCTTATAAAGATTCTTATGCATGCCCACTTTCCTGCTCCCAATACACAAACTTGCCTAATGTGTCTCACATTTAAGAGACATTGTCCTACTGTATATTTGTACACACAGAGGAGAGACAGCTATATTTTCATACACTGACATAGCATGCAGTTCCAATTGTGCAGTGGCATAGTATGGAGGGGAGGGGGCACAGGGCCAAATATCCTGGGTGCCAAGTTCTTAGGGGTGCAATAGTTTTGGCACGGCTCCTTCCCACTGTCAAATGATCTGGCAGAATACACTCAACGGTAATCATGGCTTCACCAACTGCACAGTGAGTGCTTCGTTCCACTGGTGGCAGCGAGCGGGCTAGGCAAAGCAGCTGCTGTTTTATTATCTCTGTTGCTGTCTATGCAGAGTACAGCAGTTGAAATAACTTTGTCATCAGCTGCTGCACTCTGTACAGACTGCGACCAAGATGACAAAATTCATTGTAGTGAAGTATTGACTGTGCACATGCTCTTCACATTTTGCTAAGTGTAGTCAACTTGCCCAATAACTAAGCACAAGAGCCAATGAGAAAGTCATCTCAAATGCTCCAATCTCCATACTCAGTGACTGAGATGACGGAGACTGCGCTTAGTAGAATGCTATATTGAGTCATGAGCAGAGAACTACAAAGCAGACTATGACAAAGTCATCTTGGCTATTGTGTCCTGCATATTATGCAAGATAGCCAAAATGACAATCTGGGAGGGAGAGTTTGGTCCGGATCCCACGCAGATCCTTATTTCATGATTACAATAGGTGGAGGGATGCGACAGGCCAGCGACATCTCGGAGCTATGTTACTAGATTAAAATCTGGTTAAAATCTAAAAATCTAAAGCACTTGCCTTGCCTCAGGGGCTGGCAGTGCTATGCCACTGCAATTGTGTTCTCTACTTGTTTACTCCAGTAAAAATCTAACTACTGTCATGGGGAACCTTAGGGTCTAAGGACTGCCTAATTAAAAGGGAAGCAGTCACCCTGAAAATATTGCACAGTATTCTGGCACTAAGTTATAGAGAAGATTATTACATAGGTTATTACCGTATTTACTCGAGTATAAACTGAGATTATCAGCCCATTTTTTTGCCCATTTTGCCCCTCTCGGATTATACTTGAGTCATTGACCCAGGGGGTTGGCGGGGGAGAGGGAGCGGCAGCTATCACATCATACTGACTCTCTGGGCACTGTCTCTGCACGTTGCTGTTTCTCGGCGCTGGCAGCTAGTTCCTGTGTTTAGCGGTCAAGTGGTACCACTCATTAAAGTAATGAATATGGACGCACCTCAACTCCCATAGGTGTAGCGTTTAATGAGCGGTACCATGTGACCGCTTAACAGAGGAACAAGCTGCTGGCGTGCGCCGGAGACCATTGGAAAAGCAGGGACTTGCAGAGAGACTGCACAGGGAGGGTGAGTAGGACGAGGGAGGGTGAGCCATGCAATATTCACCTGTCCCCGTTCCACCACCAGGCTCCGTCTTCTGAGTCCGCTGGCTGTGATGTTCAGGTCAGAGGGTGCGATGACGTGGCTAGTGTGTGCCCTCTCCTGAACAGCCACTGCAGAGACCCAGAAGACACAGCAGCATGTGACAGTGGAAAAGGGACAGGTGAATATAGCAAGTGCCGGTGTCCTGAGTCAGTGGCAACTCCCATACCTGGCTCCCATTGCGCGCCAGTGTCCACGCCTGCTCAGGACCCCGGCACCTCTCCCCCAGCGACCAGAGGTTAGTATGTCATTTTTTTTTAAATCACAGCAGCAGCAGCATATGGGGCATATTATGCTATGGAGCATCTTATTGGGCCATCAACCTATATGGAGCAGCATATGGGTTTATATTATTCTATGGAGCATCTTATGGGGCCATCAACTTTTATGGTGCAGCATATGGAGCTATATTATTCTACTAGATGGTGGCCCGATTCTAACGCATTGGGTATTCTAGAATATGCATGTCCTCGTAGTATATTGCCCAGCCACATACTATATTGCCCAGCCACGTACTATATTGCCGAGCCATGTACTATATTGCCCAGTCACCTACTATATTGCCCAGCAACGTATTATATTGCCCAGTCACGTAGTATATTGGCCAGTCACGTAGTATATTGCCCAGCCACGTAGTATATTGCCCAGCCACGTAGAATATTGCCCAGTCACGTAGTATATTGCCCAACCACATACTATATTGCCCAGCCACGTACTATATTGCCCAGCCACGTACTATATTGCCCAGCCACATAGTATATTGCCCAGCCACGTACTATATTGCCCAGCCACGTACTATATTGTCCAGCCACGTACTATATTGCCCAGCCACGTACTATATTGCCCAGCCATGTAGTATATTGCCCAGTCACATAGTATATTGCCCAGCCACGTAGTATATTGCCCAGTCACGTACTATATTGGCCAGCCACGTAGAATATTGCCCAGCCATGTAGAATATTGCCCAGCCACATAGTATATTGTCCAGCCACATAGTATATTGCCCAGTCACGTAGTATATTGCCCAGTCACGTAGTATATTGCCCAGCCACGTAGTATATTGCCCAGTCACGTAGTATATTGCCCAGCCACGTAGTATATTGCCCAGTCACGTAGTATATTGCCCAGTCACGTAGTATATTGCACAGCCACGTAATATACAGCACAGAGCCACGTAGTATATTGCCCAGCCACGTAGTATATTGCACAGTGACGTAGTATATTGCACAGCGACATAGTATATTGCCCAGCCACGTAGTATATTGCACAGCGACATAGTATATTGCACAGCGATGTGGTATACAGCACAGACACGTAGTATATTGCCCAGTCACATAGTATATTGCCCAGCCACGTAGTATATTGCCCAGCCAGGTAGTATAATGCCCAGTCACGTATGTAACAGTTTAAAAAAGAAAAAAGAAACATACCATCCGAAGAGCCCGTTGTAGTTCCGGCACTTGTGTGCAGTGTCCTGTCCCAGGATTGGTATGAGTGCAGGACCTTCCATGACGTCGCGGTCACATGACCGTGATGTCGCGGTCACATGACCGTGACATCATGGAAGGTCCTTCTCCCATAGCATCTTTGGAAGCGGAACCTGCCGCTTGCAGTGCCGAGGAGAGGACGTGACGGCGGAAGGTGAGAATAAGGTTTATTTTTTTAATTAATATTATTATTATTTTTAACATTAGATCGTCTTACTATTGATGCTGCATAGGCAGCATCAATAGTAAAAAGTTGGGGACACACAGCGTTAATAGCGGCGGTAACGGAGTGCGTTACCTGCGGCATAATGCGGTCCGTTACCGCCGGCATTAACCCTGTGTTAGCAGTGACCGGAGGGGAGTATGCGGGCGACAGGCATTGACTGCGGGGAGTAAGGAGCGACCATTTTCTTCTGGACTGTGCCCGTCGCTGATTGGTCACGGCAGCCATGACAGGCAGCTGCCGAGACCAATCAGCGAATGAATAACCGTGACAGAAGGACAGACAGACGGAAGTGACCCTTAAACAATTATATAGTAGATGAAACATCTTATGGGGCCATCAACTTTTATGGAGCAGCATATGGGGTTATATTATTCTATGGAGCATCTTATGGGGCCATCATTAACCTTTTAAGCAGCATTATATGGGGCATATTTTAATATAGAGCATCTCATGGGGCCCATCATAAACTGTATGGAGCATTATAAGGGGCGTATTTTGTATGAAGCATTATATGGGGCCCATCATGAACTGTATGGAACATTATATGGGGCTCCTGATTCAATATTGATATTCAAATACACAACCTACTGATGTCACAATTAATTTTACTTTTATTGGTATCTATTTTTATTTTGACATTTACCGGTAGCTGCTGCATTTTCCACCCTAGGCTTATACTCCTGAAGACTAGGGTTGAGCGAAACGGGTCGAAATTTTTCAAAAGTCGCCGACTTTTGGCAAGGTCGGGTACCCGACCCCAGTGTGGGGTCGGCCATGAAGTCGGCGATCTTTTGAATCTAGAATCGGAATTCCGATACCGATTCCCGATATGTTTAAGATATCGGGAATTGGTATCGGAATTCAGATTTAAGTGTAAAATAAAGAATTAAAATGATGCGCGACCAATCACAAGCCGCGACGTCACCGCGACGTCACCGAAGGTCCTGGAAGGGCTGATTCTTAGGAAGGAAGGCTGCCGGAAAGAAGCAGGGCGCGTCCGAGGGTGAGTATATACCTAATAGGAATAGGTCGCGCGAGCGGTCACATGGGCGGCCGCGCGGCCAATCACAAGCCGCGACGTCACCGCGACGTCACCGCAAGGTCCTGGAAGGCTGATTCTAAGGAAGGAAGGTTCCCGGTTAGTACCAGGGCGCGTCAGAGGGTAAGTATTGCGATATTTTTTATTTTAATTCTTTATTTTACACTAAAATATGGATCGCAGGGCCTGAAGGAGAGTTTCCGCTCCTTCAGACCCTGGGAACCATGGAAACCCAATGCACTGCATTGGGTTTCAGGTTTCGGCCGACCCCGACTTTTTTATAGGATCGGCCGATTTCACTCGACCCGACTTTTGAAAAAGTCGGGTTTCGTGAAACCCGACCTGATCCTATAAAAGTAAAGGTCGCTCAACCCTACTGAAGACTCATCTCTTCCGACAAGCCTATAGCCTGCAGTGATCCTCAACCTACTGAACAGCCGCACAGCCAGCTCTTCCCTCTCCTAGTGTATCCTCACCCATCCCCTGCAGACTGTGAGCCCTCGCGGGCAGGGTCCTCCCTCCTTATGTACTTGTGTGCCTTGTTATCTGCTCATGTTTAATGTATTTGTCTATATTTGCCTCGTATTCACATGTAAAGCGCCATGGAATAAATAGCGCTATAAAAATGTATAATAATAATAATAATACTCGAGTCAATAAGTTTTCCCAGTTTTTTGAGGCAAAATGAGGGGTCTCGGCTTATACCCGGGTCGGCATATAGTCGAGTATATACAGTATATGGATTTGAGGGGGAAACATTCAGTTTATGGCCGGGGTCACAATAGCATACAGCATCGGATCCGATATGCTAATGACACTCAGCTCCAGCTCTGCTGCGCGTGTCAGCCGAGTGTCAGTGCTCTGTGCTCCAATCCTCTTTCATGAGAGAAAGGCAGCACAGGTGTAGAGGAGACAAAGAAAGTAATTTCTCCATCTCCTCCACTGCTGAATTATTAGGTAATTGCACTGCACTCGGATGACATCCAAGTGCAGTCTGCTGTTTTGTATGTACCCATAAGCTTGCATGGGTGCGTTCCATCCAAGATACGCTGCCAATCACAGCATGCAGTGATTTTTTTTCTCATCCTGAGTCGACGTGAAAATAAATGCTAGATGGTACTGCTCCATAGTATAGCTATGGTGTGTGTCATCCAATGAAACATCGCATAGCAATCGTCCGAGTTATGCGCTGGTTATACGCCAGTCTGAGTGAGCCCCAACTCGCATTTTATTCATTTACACCTCTCTTTTTTTTTGCTTAAGAGTCCAGTGGGCGGTCCTATCAATGACTGACATTTACCTTTGCATGAGAATGCTTACATAGCTGTCAGTCACAACTTAGAACTATCCACCGGACCTAAGCCAACAATGAGTATGGATTAAATGGAATATCATGTAGGTTATACTGAATCTTTCCCACAAAACTAACTACCGTATATATAAATCTAATGAGCTCCTACAGCTCTATAACATGATGCTGGCAGATCAGGCTGCTTGTTCAATGTGACATGTTCCCTTTAAACCTCTACCTTGAAGCTTAGGACAGCTTTCTCCTACTAATAATAAATTAATTGTAAGGTCTCCTATTAGTATTGTGTATTTACTGTGTATGCACAATACAATTATAGTGAATGCATGTAGACTGTTTTACAAATTAGCATTTGCAGATCACACAATTCATTTGTTTTCTCTTTTACGATGTTGTATTATATTTCTCCAGCTGAAGAACTCATCCTCCCAAGCCACATGCAATGAAAATAATGGTATAAGCGCTGTAGGGTGGAATTGTGCTATCCCTTAAGACTTCTTTGTACACTATCAAGTCACATAATATGTCTGCGTTTGGATCCTACCGAGGATTGCAACAGAGCGACATTCGTCCTGTTTACTGGCTGGGAAAAAGGATTCCACAGACGTCTTCTGTTCTGAATCATCAGTGGTGATCCCGGCCACTAGTACGAGCTCCTAGTGTAAACACGGAGCAGATTAATAATAACAGCAGTAATAAAACCAATACTAATTCATTTTTATGTGACTGATAGATTGTTCAGTTTGGTACTTCAGTTAATAATAGCAGAATGCAGTGTGTTTTTCTATCCTATATCATTTTCTGCCTAAATCTTGTAAAGAATAATGACAATTCCACACTTGTGATTTTGTCAGAGGACCTCTATTGTAGATGCTTGTCCTAAAAGAAACATGGCCAACTAGTTAAGTGACGCTAGCGCTTCCAGGGTCGGACTGGGGTGTTTTGGGCCCATGGGGGGAATTGACTATAGGGGCCCCCCTATAATTATATGCAAATACCTATTAGCCGTTATCCCCGTTATAGTGGAGCATCAACTGTAAACACAGGAAGTTCCTGCACATCTACTGTAGCACATCATAACTGTGATGTACAATTACGGTAGTTTGCACTAAAGGTGTTATTTAGTTAGAAGAAGTTATAATAATACCGCATACAAGGGACAAATACCTCCATATGGTGGCCAAACCACATATCACCATATACATGGAACAAATACAGCCACACCGTGACCAGACCACATGTTACCACCCTATAGTGAGAGAATACTGCAACACTGATCCATAAATAAAAAATTCAATACTATTATTACCACCAGTGACATTAAACACAGGAGTGTATAATGTACAGTATATTGTATAGTGTAAGTGTACAGGTAATACAGTAATCACCAGTAATATTATACACAGTAACTCTGCATATAGTGCATAGTGTACAGGTAATACAGTGATCACCAGTGACATTAAACACAGGATCTCTGTACATGGTGTAAAGTGTGCATGTACATGTGATACAGTGAGATATCTAGGTGAAGTCCTTCATCTTCACTTTTCTTCTTTATCTTGCACAGACCGCCATCACTTCTTCCTGTCGGGACTTATCTCTGCTGGAAATAACACAGTCTTCCGCCCCAAGAAGGCACATACAGCTGGCACCTCGCACTTTATCCGGTCCCCCTGTTTACAACGTATTTCAGGTATTTTGCTATTTTGTATGCAATTATTATATCCTACACAGAACCCGGAATGGTCTGTAGTATATAGGATGGAGTCACCATGGGTTACTTTCCAGACTTGATATATACTTAGTATATGGCATCACAGTGATATAAAATCTGGGATTAACGCTAATATTACTCTTAAATGATGTGTTTTGCACAAGTAGCTTTTCTATATGAGGACTTAGCAAAAAATAGTAAATATGTACCGATATGGTTATTTAACCTTTACTAATAGATTTTTTAACGGTACAGGACATTATTCCTACCTCAAGTGAAAGTATATTTGTGACTGCTGCCATATGTTTGTAAGGAATGCCACATATTGTGTCCTTCTACACACTCTGTTTTTGTGATGTCTTTTTTCTGCTTTGTGGATTTTAATTTTGAAAAATAAAGAAACGTGGTTTTATATATGGTTCTCTTCTTGCGGCTAACTAAATATAAGTCCGCGTTTTGCTTGGTTACTAAAGGTCTCCCATTCCAGTCCGGCCACTTCAAGTGCTGCTCAGCACAGATGTTAGTCCCAGGGTCTAGCTCATGCTCGTGGTATACGCTTGGCTACTGCTGGCCCTCTAGTCAAGTCTTTGGTAACCAGTGATATTAAGGTTCAGCCTTGCGCTCTGGAGTCAAAGTCTAGAGATCGCCTTACTGAGCATGTCCACGAGGTGGCGTCTTCTCATTGGTGGTCAGACGTTCACTGCTCTGGTGATGTGGCAGCTCCGGATTGGCAGGCAGGTTGCACACTTATGTAGTTTCATTCCCTTGGCTCAAAGCCTGAGTCTCTAGGTTGCTGCATGCTTTGGGTGCCGGTCAGGCACAGGTTCATTTCCAGTTCAGTACTGGGGTAAATAGCTGCTTGGCTTAACACCTGTTTCGTTCTTGTGTGCGGTTAGTACAGATCGGTGACAGAGTAAGCTCAACCCTTATACTATTTTTCTCTGTGAAAGAGGCCAGGTATTGTATCTAGCATCAAAGAGCTCTCTCTTTTGGCTCAGCAACTGCTTTATTTGTGTGCGCGGTTAGCACCGTTTAGTTGCAGAGCTAGCCCAATCCACGTGCTATTATCCCTGTGACGTTAACCCTTTCACGACATGCGCCGTACTATTACTGCGCATGCCGTGTCACCCCCTTTGATGTGGGCTCCGGCGGTGAGCCCACATCAAAGTCGTGACATGTCAGCTGTTTTGTACAGCTGACATGTGCGCGCAATAGCGGCGGGTGAAATCGCTATTCACCCGCCGCTATTAACCTGTTTAATGCCGCTGTCAAATGCAGGCAGCGGCATTTAACCGGCGCTTCCGGCCGGGCGGCCAGAAATGATGTCATCGCCGACCCCCGTCACATGATCGGGGGTCGACGATGCATCAGGATGGTAACCATAGAGGTCCTTGAGACCTCTATGGTTACTGATGCCGGCCTGTTGTGAGCGCCCCCCTGTGGTCGGCGCTCACAGCACACATGCATTTCAGCTACATAGCAGCGATCTGATGATCACTGCTATATAGCAGAGCTGATCAGGCTATGCCAGCTTCTAGCCTCCCATGGAGGCTATTGAAGCATGGCACAAGTAAAAAAAAAAGTTTTTAAAAATATGAAAAAAATATAAAAAATATAAAAGTTTAAATCACCCCCTTTTCGCCCCATCCTAAATAAAACAATAAAAAAAACCTACACGTATTTGATATCGCCGCATTCAGAATCGCCCGATCTATCAATAAAAAAAAACATTAACCTGATCGCTAAACAGCAGTGAGAAAAAAATCCGAAACGCCAGAATTAAGTTTTTTTGGTCGCCACAAAATTGCATTAAAATGCAATAACGGGCAGTCAAAAGAACGAATCTGCACCGAAAAGATATCATTAAAAACGTCAGCTCGGCACGCAAAAAATAAGCCCTCAGCCCTTTTTTAAGCAAAGTTTTGAATTCTTTTTCACCACTTGGATAAAAAATAGCCTAGACATGTTAGGTGTCTATGAACTCGCAATGACCTAGAGAATCACAGTGGTTAGTTTTAGCATTTAATGAACCTAGCTAAAAAGCCAAAACAAAAAACAAGTGTGGGATTGCACTTTTTTTGCAATTTCACCACACTTGGAATTTTTTTCCCGTTGTCTAGTAAAAGACATGGTAAAACCAATGGTGTCGTTCAAAAGTACAACTCATCCTGCAAAAAATAAGCCCTGACATGACCATATTGACGGAAAAATAAAAAAGTTATGACTCTGGGAAGGAGGAAAGTGAAAAACGAAAATGCAAAAACGAAAAAGGGCCGCGATTTGAAGGGGTTAACAGGGTAAAGCACTTCGCATACTCGTGCCGTACCTCTCAGTGAAGTAACTGAGCTTGGTACTCAGTGTTCCGTTCACACTGTGTGGCATTAACTCAGTGTGTTTCATTATTGTTCACTGGCAGCAGGGTTCCTCTCTGCACGGTGGACCTTGGGTTGAGATTGCACTTCATTTTATATTTTATTTAGTGCAATCCGCCGACCCTAACAACCACTCAGGTCCCCCATGCCCTCTAACCCAGCAGCATTCACTTATTTATGAGTAAACTTCCTGCCTAACCAAACCTGTATAAGTTTTTTATGTAAAAAAAAAAGCATTGACTAAAGCTCCATCGACTAGTCAAAACTCCTCATTAGTATAGCAAATGGGGACAATATAAATGCTTTCTTTAACCCTCATTTTAACAGAAAAATGCTATACAGGGCTGATTCGGAAGGGAGTCTACTCATAGATAAGTGAATGCTGCTGGGTTAAAGGGCGTGTAAGACCTGACAGATTTCTGTTAAGTTCCTCATCCTGGACACCTATTTCCCTTGTCTTTGGCTGTGCCCCCTAAATCCCTTGGCCCTATGGTAAGAGGCACAGCCAGGGACAAGGGGCATAAGGAGCACAGTCAGGGCCAAGAGACCTAGGGGGCACGGCCAGGGCTAGGGGGCGTAGCAAGGACAAGGGCTCTATCTAAGGGGCCTAGACAGAGCCAGGGGGCCAGGGGGCTAAGCCAGTGATCAAAGCCAGGGCAAAGGGGCCTAACCAGAACCAGGAGGCCTATTAAGGAGTCCTAGCCATGGTGAGGAGGTCTAGCCAGGGCCAGGAGGCCTAGCCAAAGCCAGAGGGCCTAATCAGTCAATGTGACTTATCCAAGGGGCCTAGCCAGGACAAGGGGACCAAGCCAGGGCCAGGGACCTAGGGGGCCTATGTCGACTGTCTGTGCTATGCCCCCAGTGACATTGGAAAGAGAAAAAAAGATCCCTCTTATTTGCCTGCGCTCAATGCGCCAAATGGTGTCCTCTTCTTAGATCTGGCGCGCTCATAATAAAATGGCTGCCGGCCTAGCAGAGATTGGTGGCTGACGTGAGTGCGCCCATCACAGGCACTGCATGACAGGGGCGTCATACACCGGCAACATATCTATCATGTGCCGCCTGCGACGGGTACACACAAGTCAGCCGTCGGCCTCTGCTAAGTCGACGGCCTATAGCAATAGTGACAGAGCAGTAAAATTAAACTGAATGTGCATCCGAGGTCGCAGATTCAGGTGACACCAGTGGGCCCCCGTGTCCTGCTCGGGGGCCTGCCAAAGCCCCCAGGCCCACTGAAGAGTTCTCCAGTGTCCTTGTGTTCCAGTCCAACCCTGGAAGCTTCTACTAAGCCATATTTTCAATATAAATCATTAAATGGTTATCTATATAGTAGAAATCAGAGCTATGCATTTTAAGGCTAAAAAACCTATAATAATAATAATATTAAAGAGTAACGTTACTGTATGGAGATCAGAATCTCTTATTACCAACCTGGACAGTCAAGGAAACCTTTTTCTCGTAGACATGAGACATGGATCTGCCACATATTGACATGATATCTTGTGGATATGCCATAAATTTCAAAGTTGGGAATACACCTTTGAAAAGGATCTGTCGTCAGGTCAAAAGTCCGACATTTATGTTCTTATTTCATACCTGCAGCTACCTCAATCATTCCAATTTTTTTCTTTTAACCCAATTGTCTTGAAGCTTGCTTCACCTTACTGACCAGGTCACATTTTACAAATCTGACCAGTGTCACTTTAGTTGGTAATAATGCTAGAACGCTTCAATGAATACCAATGATTCTGAGAATGTTTTTTCATGACAAATTGTACTCTATGCTAGTGGTAAATTTATGTTAACATTTTTTGTGCTTATTTGTGAAAATATCGGAACTTTGGTTAAAAATGTTTAAATTTCACAATTTAAAACTTTCAATTTGTATATCCTTAAACTAGTTATTCATTCTGTGTGAAATCTTTTAGAATATTTCCAATATTTCCAATATGCCTGCTTTGCATCAGCATAATTTTGTAAACATAATTTTTTTGCTATGAAGTTAGAAGGGTTAAAAGTTTATCAGCAATATCTAATTTTTCCAACAAAATTTACAAAACTGTTTTTTCGATTGAAGTGACTTGAGGCATCTATATGACAGATAAACACAAAACAACACTATTTTGAAAACTACACTCCTCAAAGTCCTCAAAACCACATTCAAGAAGTTTATTCACCTTTTAAGTAGTGTTGAGCGATATCGTTCGATATTTGAAAGTATCGGTATCGGATGGTATCGGCCGATATCCAAAAAATATCGGATATCGCCGATACCGATATCCGATACCAATACAAGTCAATGGGACACAAATATCGGAAAGTATCCTCTATGGTTCCCAGGGTCTGAAGGAGAGGAAACTCTCCTTCAGGCCCTGGGATCCATATTCATGTGTAAAATAAAGAATAAAAATAAAAAATATTGATATACTTACCCTCGGACGCGCCCTGGTTGTCACCGCTGCAACCGCCATGCTTCCCTTCTTAAGAATGAGCGCGTTAAGGACCTTCGATGACGTCGTGGCTTGTGATTGGTCGCTGAGCAGTCATGTGACCGCTCACGTGACCAATCACAAGCCACGATGTAATCGAAGGTCCTTAACGCGCTCATTCTTAGGAATGAGCGCGTTAAGGATCTGCATGGCGGTTGCAGCGGTGACAACCAGGGCGCGTCCGAGGGTAAGTATATCAGTATTTTTTATTTTTATTCTTTATTTTACACATGAATCTTAATCCCGATACCGATTCCCGATATCACAAAAATATCGGAACTCGGTATCGGAATTCCGATACCGCAAATATTGGCCGATACCCGATACTTGCGGTATCGGAATGCTCAACACTAGTTTTAAGGGCTTCACAGGAATTAAAGCAACGTGGAAGGAAAAAATTAACATTTACATTTTTTCCACAAAAATGTTAATTTAGCAACGAAGTGTGCAGTATTACAAGGGTAACAGGAGAATATGAATTATATAATATGTTGTGCAATGATGATACCCGATATGTGGAGGAAAACTGCTGTTGTCATTTTTTCAGATTTTAAGGGTTGGTTAAAATTAACAATGAGAGATAGAATATCAAAAATAAAATCCAGAAAATCAAATTGAATACATTATATAAATATATTTGCATTTTGCAGTGAGAAATAAGTATTTGATCCCTCTGGGAAACAAGACTTAATACTTGGTGGCAAAACCCTTTTTGGCAAGCACAGCAGTCAGACTTTTTTGTAGATGATGATGAGGTTTGCGCACATGTCATGAGGAATTTTGTCCACTCCTCTTTGCATATCATCTCTAAATCATTACAAGGCTCCATCCATTCTCCCATTGATGCAGTGAAGTAGTCCTGTGCCCTTAGCAGAGAAACACCCCCAAAACATAATATTTCCATCCTACAAACACGGCGAGTCGAGTTAATGCCAAAGACCTAATTTTTGTCTCATCTGACCACAGCACCTTCTCCCAATCAAGCACAGAATCATCCATGTGTTCATTAGCAAACTTCAGACGGGCCTGCACATGTGCCTTCTTGAGCAGGGGCACCTTGCGGGCACTGCAGGATTTAAAACCTTTACGGCGAAATGTGCTAGCAATGGTTTTCTTGGTGACTGTGGTCCCAGCTACCTTGAGATAATTAACAAGTTCCCCCTGTGTAGTTTTAAGCTCATCTCTCACCTTGCTCATGATCAAGGATAACCCACGGGGTGAAATTTTGTATGGTGCCCCAGATCAATGTCGATTGACAGTCATTTTGTATTTCTTCCATTTTTTTACTATTGCACCAACAGTTGTCTCCTTCTCACCCAACTCTTACATATGGTTTTATAGCCCATTCCAACTTTATGCAGGTCTATGATCTTGTCCCTGACATCCTTATAAAGCTCTTTGGTCTTGCCCATGTTGTAGAGGTTGGAGTCTGACTGATTAATTGAGACTGTGGACAGGAGTCTTTTATAAAGGTGACTATGTAAGACAGCTGTCTTTAATGCAGGTAACGAGTTCATTAGGAGTGTCTAACTGGTCTGTAGGAGCCAGAACTCTTAATGGTTGGTAGGGGATCAAATACATATTTCTCACTGCAAAATGCAAATAAATTTATAGAATTTATACAATGTGATTTTCTGGATTTTATTTTTGGTATTCTATCTCTCAATGTTAAAATTGACCTACCCTTAAAATTATAGACTGTTCATGTCTTTATCAGTGGGCAAGCTTACAAAAATAGCAAGGGATCAAATACTTATTTCCTCCACTGTGTATATTTTTTCTTCATTATTTGGTACTTTTACAGAATGAAAACTATTTTATAGAAAAAAGAACTATTTTTGCATTGTTCTATTCTGAGAGCTGTAGCTTTTTTATTTTCTTTCTTTGCTGATGGAGCTACAGTATATTGCAACTTGTTTTTTGCGGGACAAGATGACTTTTTCACTTTTTGTTCAGCGGTGTGCTGAAAAAGCATGGTTTTTGCCACTTTTTTATGGTATACTTTTCACTTGATATGTTTACAATGTTAGTAACATCCCTTTAAATATCTGTATGTGCACTCTCAACATCGGTTGAGAAAGGCTTATTGTAGTCGTAACGTCGCCACGCCACCAGGGCTATTAAAGTCCCTTTTGTATTTTGGTAAGTAATAGAGTGCTGCCTCTTTTTTCCATTTTTGTATATATTTGCAAGGAATGGATTTCATGCTAGGGAGGCCTTGCACCTGAAGCTTTGCTGCATGTGTGCTGTTCCAACTGTTTTTCTTATCTATTTATCTATGTATCTCATATCCATCTATCTATCTGTTAATCTATCTATCTATCTAGACTGCCCAGACCCTAAATCCACCTCCCCCGTTTTCTCGACGCAAAGAAAGAACCACATTTATAATCAACATATACATTTATTGGAGAGTAACAAGGTAAACAGCTCTCATCTTTTATATAAAAAAAAACCTTCTTTGTTGGAGGGGTAAGGTCGCAGCTCTCTCTCTGTTAACCACTGGAAGTTGTGGGGATATGCCGCCGGACTCCCACACATGTTACCTGTCTTGTTCTTCCGCCAACCGCTGTGACTTTCATAAATTTTTCAAAATAAACGAAGAGCACAACCAATTAACCACATAAATAAACGAATCAAAATGGAAGGTGGGCCACTTGATGACACAAAGTTCACAGAGGCCAAAAACGCCTCAGACACAGCTTTATATACCCCGCCAAGTAGATAAAATCCCCAGCACTGGAAGTGACGTTGTTCGCACAAAACAGCATGTATAGAAAGAGGGAAGTGCCACCGTTAACCCTTTTCACATGCGCCTGAGAAAAAAGGGGAGAAAGGGGTGGAAAAAACTTATATATAACCAGGCTGGCCAGTCAGGGGATCTCCATCAAATAAAGCCGGCCCCTGCAGACTGCATAGACCATAAATCCACCTTCCCTGTTTTCTTGATGCAAAGAAAGAATCACATTTATATTCAACATTTATTGGAGAGTAACAAGGTAAACAGCTCTCATCTGTTACATCAAAAAACCCTTCTTTGTTGGAGGAGTAAGATCACAGCTCTCTTTCCGCTAACCACCGGAAGTTGTGGGGATATGCCACCGGACTCCCAGCACATGTTTCCCGTCTTGTTCTTCCGCCAAGGAGTAGCCATGACAAATCAGAGCTACGACCCCCCACCCAGAGCAAACAAAGCCTCCTCACTCCCATCTTGCAAACCAGACAGAAATAAGTCCAAGCCAATGTCTGTCAAATGTACACCATCTGGGCGCAACAGCCTGGCATTATTCCCTTTGAGCTGTTTGTGCCTAACAATAATGCCACCCTTAAAATGCACAAAGCAAGAAATTTAATGGTTTACTGCTCTTCGTACTCTCTTAATACCCACCCAATCTCGTGCCCCACTCCATACCACCCTGGGGATAATCTCCGACTACACAAAGACAAGTTGTGAGAAAAAACCCGGGAATTTATCAATATCTGCCCACATCAGTGTAAGGAGCTCTGTCAACTGTATTGAACCCAAATCATAATAATATAATAATAATAATAATAATTTTTAATTATATAGCGCCAACATATTCCGCAGCGCTTTACAAATTATAGAGGGGACTTGCACAGACAGTAGACATTACAGCATAACAGATATCATTTCTCCCCGCATGCAGCACCTAGATAACTGTGAGCCGCCATCCTTGATATTTGGACCACCTCGACCAACACCTAAGACCACATCAGTCCACGAATGCCTCTGCAATTCACATCCACGTAGTGAAAACCGAGCAACCTCCCTCCAGGCCGCAACTCAGCTCTCTGCTCTGCCCAAAATACATAAGAAAGGCCCAAGATCCAAACAATAAACCATTACCAGAAGAGTCTGTTTTTGACAGCCGAATACGAATACGGATGCCACCATGGCAAAATGAAACATCATCATTTGCTACAAACAGCAATCAGGTACACATGGAGAGGCGGCAGGACGTGAACAGGAGAGGGTGCGGGGAACCGGTAAGGACTACGGCCGTTTCGCGCAAAGCGCTTCAACGGGTCCAGGACCCGTTGAAGCGCTTTGCGCGAAACGGCCGTAGTCCTTACCGGTTCCCCGCACCCTCTCCTGTTCACGTCCTGCCGCCTCTCCATGTGTACCTGATTGCTGTTTGTAGCAAATAAAGGACTTCATCACAGCATTTCTAGGGGTGAGTGCCATATTTTCTCTTCTGATATACCGTCAGTGAAGCCTTTGGTCCTCTGTGGATTGTTCTGTGAGCACCACCCTGAGCTGTTTTCTCTGGATAGTGTTGCAGCCGACGCTGCCGCCGCTCATCCACACACCTGTGAAAAGTTGTGGTTCTAGTGCCGCACGGCTACCATTCTTTGGTTTGGTTCTGAAACATCATCATGCTGTAAACCCCCAAGCTTATGTGCCGAAGCAGCTGCCAGCTCACTAACACGCACGGCCCCGAAAAAGGCAATTACAAAAGCTGCCGAAAACAATACAGATTCAAAAACAGAACTACATACCGATTTTGTGATACCAATAATTCGGGCCAAAAGAGAAAAATAAATTGGTCGTCTAACAACATGTTGATCCCTAGAGCTTTTCCAACCCTTTAGGGCCTGACGCAAAATAAAAGTTTTTGTAACATCCTCCCATCCATTTAATTTAAAATGAAACGACAACCCTGACAACCTATTCCTAGCAACAGCTGCCGATGAACCACAGGCTTGTAAATGTTGCAAATAAACCTCTGTCGCCTCCAACCTCGCTCTACTAGAAATACGTACAGGCAGATTACTCGCAAAAACCCACCATTCTTGCCATGCCTCATCATATGTACTCCAAGTTGAGGGAACCATTGACGCCTGAACCAACGGCATTAGGAGGTTCCTGACATCATCCATAGGTATCCAGGGCACAGAGTTCCCCATTGACTGGCAGCTGGAGCGAGATTCCTGGACTTCTGAAAATCAAACGTGAAAGAGAGTCAGCTATAGCATTTTCAATACCCGGAACACGTCGAGAACAGAACCATATATTCAAATGCAAGCATTTCAACACTAGGAATCTTATCAGCTTTATCAATGGGATTGAAGAAGAGGACAAATAATTTACCGCTTGAACCACACTTTCATTGTCCTACCAAAAGCAAATGCGTGGATTACGCAACTGATCACCCCAAATGACAACCGCCACTACCAAAGGGAATAACTAGAGGAGGGTAAGATTTTTGGTCCAACCCATTGCAAACTAATTATCTGGCCTCTGCTCAGCGCACCACTGGTCATGAAAAACGATGCCAAAACCCACAGACCCAGCCGCATCCGCAAAAAGGGAAATATCCTGACCCGACTTCTCTTCACTTTGGAAACAAGTACAACCATTATAATTCAACACCTCCATACCCTAAGATTTTTAATCAAGGGAAGGCCAAGCCTAATCCTATGGTGAGGAAGCCTCACCCCTGCGTTGCCATCGCCAAATGTCGAGAAAAAATTCTTCCCATAGGCATCACACGACACGCCAATGCCAATAAACCCAAGAGGGATTGCATTTGAACAAGGGTCACTTTTCTAATGGAGAGAAAACCATCCATTTTTTTAAGTAGCTTAGCAATTTTCTCAGAAGGCAAACGAAACACCATATTGACGGAATCAATTTCATTACCAAGAAAAGATAGGCATGTCAACGGACCCACCATCTTCTCCTCTGATAACAGAACCCCGAAAACCCTCATTAACTCACAAAACTTAAGCAACACCGTCTCACAAAAGTCTGAATCTGCTGGACCAACAAGCAGAAAATCGTCCAAATAGTGTGAGATCCAATGGGAGCCTGTCTCAAATTTGACTACCCATTCAAGAAAACTTCTAAATAATTCCAAATACCTACATGAAATAGAACAACCCTTGGGAAGGCAAGTGTCATAATAATAGTTCCCATCTACGAAACATCCCAGAAGATGAAAACAGTCCGGGTGAACTGGAAGAAGGTGAAAAGCCCACGCACTGTCCGACTTTGCCATTAATGCCCCTGGTCCTGCCTGATGCAGAAGCATTAAAGCATGATAAAAAGGCGCATAGGCAACCGAGGACTTTTCCGGACTAATTCCATCATTCACTGAAGAACCCTTCGAGTGCGAAAGATGATGTATTAGCCTGAACTCACCCGGCTCTCTTTTGGGAGCTACACCTAGTGGGGATACGCTTAGATTAAAAAAGGGGGGTGAAGAAAAAGGTCCCATCATGCAACCGAGTGCCACTTCCTTTGCAATTTTTTTCGACACAACTAAAGGAAGCTCCCTAGCCGATTTTAAATTGGAAGAAAAAAACGAGTCCTTGAAAAAATTGAAAGTTATAAAGAAACCATGCCTGAAACCCACCCGCAACTGAGCAGCTGCCACTTTGTTATGATATTTACTTAGCCACGGCTCCATCGTGGTGATGCTCCCTGGAGTCCTTACTCTCATGTTGGGAATTTGACTTTTACAAAGTGGACTTTGAGATGGGACAAGGACATTTTGTGACTGAGTGCGAACCACCGCATACTTAGCATTCATGCTTGTACTTGCATAACCCATAATATTTGCAGTGGCCTTCGTTGAACAGCCAACAGGTTCCAGGCCTACAAACATCGACCAGCCACGAGCCTGTCTATTGGCCTGGGGGCCCCAGAATGAAAAGGCTGAATGCTCCTTTGAGCCATCATGAGACGCAACCAAGAATCCGTAGCCTTAACTCCCCAACCAAGATGAGGATTGATGGCTAGACCCCACCAAAAATCCTCATCATGCGTTTTATACGAGTTGTATATGGTGTCCATGTAAAGGAAAAATTCTGAGCACCGCTCTGGGTGTTTTTTGCCCATAACACAGCCTAAAGCAAAAAAGGCCTGAATCCAATTATTTATAGTTTTTGCCACTTTCAGATGACGCTCATACGGCCTGTCGCCAACTCGTCTTTCCCGATCCACTGAACTCTGCTCAGGAGACAATAGTGACCAAACATTAATCATTTGCCCAAATTTTTTCCAGCATCTCTTGATCTAGGTAAGAACCCAAAGGAGCAACACCACAGTAAAAAACATCCCTATGAATATCAGAATGCAAAGGTGGATGAAGGGAGGTATCAACTTTAATTTGGGACAAAGCTTTGGGTTCAACTCCAATTTATCTCCACCCAGGATGCTCCTTAGATTCTCCAGCATCACAAATTTTTTACCCGAACCCTCCCATACTCCCGCATAATTGAACTCACCGGCCTGTGCAACAGAAGTTGGGAGCCCCGCAGGAAACGACATTGCCTCTTCATTAAGATTTCACTGTTCTTCATGGGACATTCTAGGAGATTGGTGATTCCTTCCACGACTACGACCACGAGGCCCCGAGGAAGATGAAGAATAGTAACGCCAGGTCCGTGAGAGCCTACTGCATCTAGAAACCGATCTCCTCCTCCTACAATGGGTATGACGACTATGACATCTAGAAGACCTTCTCCCATAATCAGAAGAAGAGGAAGAGGACCTGTCACGCCTCCTTCTCCTGTAACTCCTCTGACCCTGCTGGTCAGATCCCATTCCAATAGCTGCTGATAATGAATGGTCTGCACCAGATGAAGAAGTCACCACTCCTTGATGCTGGGAAATAGGACTAGGTGACTCCGTCGGTATAACACCAACAGCTTGAACAAAGGTACTCGAGCCTGCTGACAAAGCAGGAGCTGTAACTGTCTGAGTGGGGTTGGGAAGGTGAGACAAAGATAACATAAAGGAGGTATTAATTGCTAGCTGCTTCAAGCTGGTATTAATGAACCAGGTTGTGAGTTAACCATCCCAAAACTTGAAGGAATGGTGGCAGAAAGATGGTTAACTTGTTGAGGTTGATTCCCTGCGACAGTTAAATCAACCAAGTGTTCCCCAACTGGCTGAGGTAAAGAACATGGCTGCTGTCCTGTTACCCTAATGTGAACTGGCACTGTGAATACCCCCCATTGAATTATATTGTCTGGTTACACTGGGAGACAAAATAGAATTTATCTCCACTGCCATTCCCAAAACCCCAGCAGCCGGTGCCTTGTACTGTGAAAAGGTCCGAGACTGCAGGGGCACAGTACCACATGGAAAGGAACAGCCACGCCTCCCAGAATTCCTGCTCTTATTATTTCCAACATGGCCACGGGGCGGGGGACAAACAAAGTGCCTGCGTTCTCAACAGGACACGTTGGGCCAGGAGACCGCGATGCCGCGACACGCAGGCAAGCGGGCCGACGATGGGACGGGCTCAGCCGTTCCGGTGGGTGTGGCTTTTGACGCGACCGACGACCAAATGGAGCCGTGTGAGGAAAAACATCTCCAGCACCCAGCTCCGGTAATATTGCTGAAAGCCAGGTGGCGCCTTCCCTACTAACCCTCTTCCTGATAGCGGCCTCAAGCAAAGACGGCATCCTTCACCAAGGTATGCACCCAGCGGGAGTAACAGCTCGCAGCTCAATGACACAAAGTTCACAGAGGCCAAAAACGCCTCAGACACAGCTTTATATACCCCGCCAAGGGGAAGTAGATAAAGTCCCCAGCACCGGAAGTGACGTTGTTCGCACAAAACAGCATGTATAGAAAGAGGGAAGTGCCACCATTAACCCTTTTCACATGCGCCTGAGAAAAAAGGGGGGAAAGGGGTGGAAAAAACTTATATATAACCAGGCTGGCCAGTCAGGGGGGTCTCCATC